>NC_135887.1:126529876-128929876 GCF_964194155.1 Cetorhinus maximus
CCTCGGGAGGCTTAGGTTCTCATGGCAGGTTGCTGCTGACACCTGCAGCCTCCTGGAATAATACCACCTTCCAAGTGGACCAGGTGGGCATGCATTGGCAACTGTCACTGGGCAAGTCAGAGTGTGAGGCTTGGCACCCAGAAGTGTTTTGCCATTCATCTGCCATGCCTTCCTGAGGCCCTGGATCCTCTTAGTGCACCTTCTCCAGGTTGGAGAGAGCATACTCCTGCTGCTGACTTCCTCGGCCACTTCCATTCATGCCTGCTTGGTTGGAGAGACTGTCCTCTTCCTTCCGTTCTTGGGAGAGCTCACCTCACTGCAGCTCCTTGGATCCCTCAGCAGGACATCCAGTTGAGCCTGAGCCTCGGGGGGGGGGGGGGGGGGGGGGGGGGGTGCCCAGACTCCACCACCCCCCACCCCCCCCCCCCCCCCCCAGTCTCCCCTCCATTCCTGTTATTGATGCAGCCTGAAAAACCCAAGAGCTGTTGAGCTTTTTTGACACATGCCAAGGCTCCTTTAACTAGAAATCCTTCCATTGACAGAAAGGACTTGTCATCGTGACCTCCCCACCCTTTATGGCCAAGGAGATAGGGGCAGGATGACAATTAGTTTGATCTGGTAAAGAGCAACTGCTGGTTGCAATTTTTAGTGAGTCAGGTTCCAAATCTGAAAATGATCCCATCGTTGCGCCAGAGGATAAGTTGGTAAGATTTTACCCTATGTCCCTGTTTATAAAGCAAGGATCCTGTATGCTTTTTTAACAGTCTTCTCAATTTGTCCTGCCATTGTCAAAGATTTTTGTGTGCTCACCCCAGGTCTCTACTTTCCTGCACCTCCTTTAAAATTGTAACATTTTGGCTCATGTCCCAATTTTTGATGTCAGACAAGCATTCACATATCAGGAAAAGATTAGCTCTCCTTTCTGATTGACTGACTTTCACAGTGTTGAAACATTGGACTAATCAGATAGAATCAGAGAAGAAAAACCCTTTACAGCTGCCAATTAAGATACTACGCTCACTCAAGAAACTCCACACCATCTAGGACAAAGCAGCCCACTTGATGTACACTCCATCCACCACCTTCAGCATTCACTTCCTCCACCATTGGCACACAGTTGCAGCAGTGTGTACCATCTACAAGTTGCGCTGTAGCAACTCACGAAGGTTCCTTAGACAGCACCTTCCAAACCTGCAACCCCTAACACCTAGAAGGACAAAGGCAGCAGATGCATGGGAACACCACCACCTGCAAGTTTCCCTGCAAGCCGCTCACCATCCTGACTTCGAACTATATCATCATTCCTTCAGTGTCGCTGGGTCAAAATCCTGGAACTCCCTCCCTAACAGCACTGTGAGTGCACCTACACCATGTTGACTGCAACGGTTCAAGAAGGCAGCTCACCACTGCCTTCTCAAGGGTAATTAGGGATGGACAATAAATGCTGGCCTAGCCAGTGACGCCCACATCCCATGAAAGAATAAAAGAAACATGGTACATCACCAGGTCAAGAACATAGAAGAGCAAATTTCCTCCGACAGCTAACTATCTGGCTCTTTTCCTCACCATCCTTGATCTTCATGACTATCTGACCATCACCACAATTCCATCTGTAACCCATCTCTCGCTCCCCAAACACCCTGGCACTCATTGACAAGGCCTCACACTCTCTGGCATGCCCATCACTTTGCTTCAACCCATTTCGTCCACTGGCTCTTGGGCCTCCACTGTTCCATTAGGAATTGATGTGTACTCGTATCCTTTCAAAAATAGCACCTGGGGGTACTTTTAACCCAACCTACCTGACGAGAAATTGGCAGGAATGGATGGACTGTCCACTTTTTACTAATCTTTGACTTAAAATTAGCCCCGTGGCCTGAAGAGTGTTGCATTTAAAGAATGATGATGGTGGTGGTGTGTTACAATTCACTCCAGGAGTCCTAGGGCAGAATATTGTGCTCGTTGGGAGGGCATGCACCCGACCCGAACGAGCATAAAATGACATGCGATGATGTCGGGCGAGTGTCCCGCGCGATATTTGGGTCGGCAGGAATGGTGGGAGTCAGCAACGCACCCGCTGACAAGCAACCTATTAAGGCACTTAAGGAACTTGAATTGGAGGGAGGTGGTGGCATAGTGGTATTGTCACTGGACTGGTAATCCAGAGACCCAGGGTAATGCTCTGGGGGCCTGGGTTCAAATCTCACCATGGCAGATGGTAGAACTTGAATTCAATAAAACTCTGGAATTAAAAGTCTGAAGATGACCATGAAACCATTGTCGTAAAAACCCATCTGGCTCACTAATGTCCTTTAGGGAAGGAAAACTGTCCTTAGGTGGCCTGACCTGCAGGTGACTCCAGACTCACAGCAATGTGGTTGACTCTTAAAAATGCCCTTTGGTTGGGCAATAAATGCTGGCCTAGCCAGTGATGCCCACATCCTGTGAACAAATAAAAAAAATTTTTCCGCTACCCGTCCAGCAGTTCAGTTGGCAGGTGGGCGAAAAGGCCAAGTGGCCTTTGCATTTTTGGTGAAACCTCATCTACGGGCGGGATGAGGTTTCATCCAGTGATTAAAGAAAAACTTTTTGCACACATAATTTACATGACCCTGCTCATGTGATAGAGTCACATGAGGGGACATGTTTTTATTATTTTAAGATTCTTTATTTATGTTGGTAAAAACCTTTAACTCCCTGAGGCAGCTCTGTGCCTCAGGGAGCTTGTATTGCACGTGCCCTCGCGGATGCGCGAACATCAATGCTCACGCTTCTGCTGCCCCCACCCCGGCAGCGCTGACTGCTGCAGCGCATGATTCATGCTGGCCAGCCAGGTTAAATGGCCAGCCAGCTTGCAATCCATGTGGGGGCCCGATTGCGGGCAGCAGTCAGCTTTGCGACCACTCCCGCGACCGCCCACTGTGCCCGCCCATCAAGGGCAAAATTCTGTTCCTAATTGCTGTGTACACTTTTACATGCATGTTGTAGTACAGAGCTATCATAGAGGCTCCAATGTTCTTTCCATCACATGGCTGACCAGGAATCTCTCCCACTCTTACCACCTGCCACTGGCATGCATTGGAAGGATTGGCAGGTTGATACTCAATCTGTTTGGGTACATTATGCATGCACCTTTCTTGACCATCAAGATCCTGGAGTGGGACTCAAACCCAGAGCTTCTGGTTCAGAGGCAGGGATATTACCCACCGCGTCACAAGTCCCACTTAATGAAAGATGCTGAGGTTGAAATGGCATTGCTCAATCCCTTCAAGTACTCTTATGTATAATACCATATTTAAAGTACACCTTTTTATTTTTAACTAGAATGCAAACATTTTTCAATTTGGGGTTAATCAAAATGTCACCATTGTTTAGTAAGAGACAGAAATTACTTGAATATCTTTAAACAATTTAGTATATTAAGTCGGAATAGTGAGTTACAGCTACAGATCACCTCTTGAATGCTTACTGAATTTATATTGAATCTGATTCCCACGACATGCATGAGCTGCTTAGTACTGTAGGGCAATAAAGTTCTGCGTTCTACTGTGTGGTAATAGGAGAAAGTGATGCTTTTCCATTCTTGGGATATGGGCTGGCAAGGCTGACTGTTATCCATCTCTCATTCCTCTGTTACCTGAGTGGATTGTTAGGCCACTGCCACCAGCAGCTAAGAGATAGCCGTGTTGGTAGGACTGGTGTAGCATAGAGGGTAGGGGTGGTAAATTCCCTTAAATCATTAGTGAACCAGTTGGGTTTTAATAACACTTTGACAGCTGCTTGGTCACTTTTACTGATACCAGCATTTTACTTTCACCTTTCCCCCCACAAACGAACGATGGGCCGAATGGCCTCCTTCCGCACCATAGCAATTCCGTGATCCTGCGAACTCAAATTCCCAACCTGTCACGCTGGGATTTGAACTCATGTTGTCTGGGCTGTTAACTCAAGCCTATGGGTTACTATTGCAGCAACTTAGCCAATACGCTACCAAATGACTGTTGTGCAGGCCAGATAATTTTGAATCCTTGAAATTTTATTTACATCCCTAATCCCAATAAAATGGTTTTACTGACTTGTGTAAATCAGCAAAGATCAAAACAACTGCCCAGATCCAGAATTCTAAGCATTGCTATTAACATGTTTGGTTTGAGATCAAACCAGTAATCTTCTTTCATCTTTTTTTTCCTGTTTTATACACAGAATCCACATCAGGGAGCAGCAGTTTGAGGTTCCCCTGCATGTGCCTGATTGACATTAAGTATTATATAGGCCAAGATGCCTGCTGACTTTTGGGGGTGTGAAAAGCAGTGTGTGCTCTTTGGTTTGCTTTTTTTTTGTTGTTTTGTCTAGGAATAATCACAAAAGTTAATCCCACTTTCTGAACGCGTTCAGCGCTCTTCATATCTTGATGAGGTGGGAAAAGCTTTCGCCAGGTTGGGTTCCAGCTGCCTCACTTTGAAACCAAGGCAAAAGTTGATCTTTCTCGTATGGAATTAAAGTGGAATAGGTCATTATGTTTTATCTCCGTAATAAGGTTATTCTCCGTTCGCCGCATTTGATATTTTATGATCATTGTGAGAATGTTGTCACAATACCTTAGGTTTTTTGTTCACTTTAAGTTCAATATCTAGGTTAAACCTTTGTTGATTTTCCGCAAATGTTGATCTTGACGGCTGTTGAAATATTGCAGCAATTTTCTTCTTTGCAGCATTAACTAAATTAACGTCAGTGAGTGAAAATGACTAATAACGTAATTCTGATTTCACAGAATGACAGAATTGTTACGGTGCAAGAAGGAGGCCATTTGGCCCATCTTGATTTACTGTAGTGTGTTTAAAATTGAAATCAAGGCAGATCGGATGCTGCACTCCTTTGTTCTCAGAGGAAACTTTGTTTCTCCATTGGTCAGTGTTGCGACACAGCTTCTCTGATGTGGCATGGCCTGATTCTAAACAAATCGTGAGATTTTTCTGATGGGAATCAAGTTAATGAAAATGAATCCCAGGCCTCAAATTCCCTCAAAGGTGTTTCTACTCCTCTGCAGTAATGTTGCCAGAAATGCAATGAAGTTATGGTGATTGAGTCACAGAAGCTCTGAGAGGTTTGCCAGTCATCAAATTTTACAGGTCAGAAGGAAGCCATTCAGCCCATCATGCCAATGCTGTCCCTTGAAAGAGCTACCCATTTGGTTCTCTGTCCTAAATTGAGAGTCAAAATCATTGCAAAGGGGGAAAAAGAGAGCCGATCATTATAGAAAATATCTAATTTGTCCATTTTTAAGTGTAGATTTTAATACTTAGAGGAAAATATCATTTTGATGCCCAATTGCTATTGGATCCAATATAGCCTTTTCATCTTGTTCACACCATGACTGATACCTGATAAATTCCCTTTAAAATTAATATGTGCTCTATTGAAATGTTTCCTAAATGGTAGCTTTCTGTGCACATAATTCAAAGCCAGCTCCAGGAGGGAATCATTATTTGTAAACATATCATATTTTGTCATCTCTCCGATTTACATTGTACAGATGTGCACATGAGATTAAATATGGTTAAAATAGCTCTGATTAGCATCAGGCAGCATTGACCTTCTTATGGCTTATTGCCAGAAAATGCAAATTAAAATGTAAATCAGGAAGACTTTTAACCAATTAGCACTGGCAATGGCGCAATGTGGATGGCACTCAGTTCCCTGAGAGGACTCAGCATTATTATTCTCAGGGGACAAAGGCATTTCATGTCATGCTCAAGTCAAAGACAAATGCACGTTTCCGTAGGTGCTAATGGGTGAATATCCTACCATTCAGCCAGTAAAGGTTCCACTATCTGTAGGGCACATTATATTTCAAAAGACACGTCAAGTAGCGTTATAGAAAGTAAAGCATTTTCCAATCTTTTGACTCATGGGCTTCTTTGGGGAAGAAGATAATTAAAAAAATACAGATTTAAAAATAAGTGTTTAGAAAAGATACTTTATGAACAAGGATAGAGGAAAAACACTTTCAGTTATAGATTTTTAGTTTTGTGCATATTGTAGTTTGGATGGAAATAATTAGAGGCCCTTTCTAATAGTCTGAAGAAAGGAACTCAAATATTTAAAAATATTAAACCTGATTTGTGCTTGTTTCACATGTCCAAAACATTGGACCACTAGAAAGGATTGGATATTGTCTTCTGTTCTGTGGAAGAATTAAAATGAACTTACGCTAGGGTAAAAAGAAAAGCAACTAGTTAATTTAAAAATTCATAATGAGAGAGTAAGAAACCCCTTACAAAAGGACCTCTTAAGATAATTTACTGAACAGTAATCATTGGTAAATAAAGGGAACAATAGTGGGGAAGGTGTAGGTATAACAGGGTGTAAGGAAAGATAGATGAGGTTAAAGGTTTCAGATCATCTTTTTAGACTTCATGAAGGGAGCAGCCACAGTGCTTCTGTGGCATTTGCTCCTGCTCTCAACTGGTCAAGTCTGGGGGCAGAGAGGTCTCAAACATTCAGTCAAGACCTTTTGAACTCTGACCACTCTATAAAGATCTCCTTTGAATGGTGCAGTTCATTCACCAGTCCCTTAGACAGGACTGATACTAAATTAAGGCTGTAAAACCAATTGGCTACTGTCTTTGTCCATCTCTCTCTGTTGTCTCACTCTAAATAAGGGGCCCAATGGCACCTTCCTCCTGCTTCAAATGGCAATAAAATGGAGTGCAGACCAGATAAAATATCTGCTTGTTTTTATTTCAAGTGAATTCAGCGGGTACACTTTCTCTCTGTCAGAATCTGCGGAGGGAAAACCTCCTGGGATGGCTTTGCACAAAACCCATCCATGAGTGAAGGGGGAGCTGAACACTTGGCCTCTCCAGCTGTCTGTCAATGAATGGCTTTTCCGAAGCACAGAATGGTCTCTGTCTTCTTGCATACAATGTAGGTGTTACTGCACTGAGTGAAAATAACAGAAATACTCACTTGAAGGGGTAGAGCTCAATCTTTTAAGTGTTTTTCATTTTCAGTCAGTCATGAAATCATGCCTCAATAAGATAAAAAGAGAGAAACTATATTGGGAAAAAAAAAATCCCAAAAGAGCTGATAAAACAGTGAGCAGCGCTACACTTTGGAATAGAGGTTTTCTTAGCTCTTTTGGAGATTTTTATTTTGCATCTAATTTTGAATTAAAAAGTGCACTTTCATTTCCTTCTTGCAACACTTAGTGAGTGGTTCATTTGGGATCATGAATGCAGTGCTTGCTTCAGATAAAAAGAGAGAATGTGCTGAATAGCCAAGAGAATTTATCTCCTGGCAGTTAGAGGCAAAGGAAGTAACACTGCTTGTTACTGGGGTAATTAAGCAGATTGGAGCAAGGTTTGGTAAGTTTACTCAGTGCTATAATATTCTGTTGGCGATTTTGATAGTTGGCTTTCAGATCCTATTTGCATAACTTACTTGTGGCTTGGGGGGCTTTTAGGTGCCTGAGGACAAAAGGGTTAGTTGCGAAACCTTCTGTGGCAATAAACCCTTGCTGGGTCACAGCAAAATCTGAGCTTTATAGGACCACAGCCACACAAAAGGTTTGTGGGTGAAATTGTAAAAAGGAAGCCTTTTTTTCTTTGGGCTGAATGCAATGTGCAGATTAAAAGTTTCATTTGAGATTTTGCTATATTCATAATACCACGGCTCTGAATGGCTCAAGTAAAAGCCCACAGTGGTAGTGTGCCCTTTTATTCTTGGCACATTTTCAGACACAGGTTGTTTTGCACTTGAAAGAGCTGAATGAAGGAAACGTGGGATTTTGACAGTTGATATTGGCCTCCAAGCTCTTGATGGGGATTTTCTAATTAACCCTGTGGGTCTGTCAGGTGGCCAGATTTCAGCGATTTCTGTTTAAAAGGCCAAGAAGTTGGATTTTGTTTTCTGTTTCAGCTGTTATAAAACCCCAAATGAGAAAGTAAGTGCAGAGGTATAGCAAAACAAGTATTTTCAGTGTGTGTGTGTGTGTGTGTGGGTTCCTTTGTGTATTTACCAGTGGGTTGTGTGTGTCTGTGAGTTTTTTGAAGATAAATCAGCCTTAAACTGTTCTACAGCCAGAAAGCGGGTGTTTAAGGGTCCAATATGACAGACGGTATTCATATACTTATTCAATGCCAGAAACGCGCCACCCACCACATTGGTAAAGGCTCCCCTGGAGGCATCCAGAGTGAGTGTCTGAAACAGGCATTTGTCTCTTTGCATTTGCAAACGGAAGGGGCATAATGCCTGTATGAGGCCCCCTTTTCAAAATTCGATTGTGCGCGACCACAACAGGCTCCGCCCATGCTGAGGCCAGTTTCTTCAAGGCACCTGGCCCTCAGAAGGACTGCTTGAGGCAAGTTTGAAAAGGTAAGTTTGAACCTCCTTGCTCCATGTTCTAACCTCAGACGCTACCAACCACCATTAGCCTTCCTCGCAGACTCTCCCAGGATCCTCGCTGGCCAACCTTGATGCCACCCGCCACCACCGCCACTCTGCCTCCCCACCCCACAAGCCCCAACTGGCGTACTGCTCTGGCACTCATGGCTGACGCTCACAGCTTGCTGGTAATATGAGGCTGGCTGACCAATTTGTCGTGGTCCTTTCTTCAGGTCCTGTTTCATTAGATAGGTGTCTCAATTTGGGTGCAATCTTGCTCCTAGGGCAGGATTTTTATACCCCATCAAGTGAAGTGGTGCACATCAATTTGTAAGCATCAGATCTGACATGGATATCTTGTTCAAATAGTCATTCCTTTCGATTCTGACGTCTCATTAACTTTTCAGATATTCATTTTATCATGCAACACAGGTTTCCTCAAATGCGGATAATAGGTTTCGTGCTTTTACTTATTAGCTACAGTTTGTTTCCCATTAACTGGTTTAAATTAAATTGCTTTTAAAATTATTGAAGAAGCTGGGATTTAAAACAAAAAGACTAGTTGTGCCTTGAAAGCATGAAGATTTAAGTCCAGCAGAAAACAAACTCCAAATAATTAAATGCCATCCGTATTTTTTTTTAAAAGTAATTCACCAAATATTTGGCAAACACCCCATATAAATACCGTTTTACAACATCTAGCAGTTGGCTAATGACAATGGCAAAGCAACCTCGACTCCACTCATTGAAATTCTCTCTGGGGTCACCATGCTTTATTCATCTGCCAGTCCTCCAGTGAAGAATTTCACCTGTTGAAAACTGCCACCAGAATGCTTACAGATGCAGACTAAAAACCAATTTGTTTTGTTTCCCCCTCTTTACTCCATGAACAGACTGTAATTTTATCAATTTTTCATGCCTTTAGTTTTCATGAATGCTTGACATTTCCACATCTAAGCATTGACAATAAGAAATTTCATGGCTGAAAGTTTCATGAATAATGCCCTCTGGTTAAAAAAGGGAAACATATTGGTCACACGATAAGCAGCAGGTTTTACAGTACTAGTCGTATTGGAAACGACAAGTGTGATAATAAAGTTTGAATGGGAATTGTTCGTTATAACCTTATGATCTAATTCGACAGTTTTACTGTTTTTCATCTGGAAGAATTAAGAGCCAAGGTATAATCCGACTTCTATTTTGTAACAATTAAAACTGCAAGGTATCATTTATGCTGATTATACAAATATTATTGATCAATAACAAAAGTTATTCTATGCCCATCTTAATTCTAATTTGCAATATTAGGTTGCACATTGTAATTGTTTTGTAACTGTTAATTGTATTTTTTAAAAGTTCTTTTGTAAACACTGAATCACTCTTTCTTATAGAGTAGCAAGAATATTTTCCCTGTGTGCTCAAATTTTGTAAATCACACACATCATAAAATCAGTTTGCTAGTTTTTAGTTTAATGTACTGCGTTGACAGTAATATTAATACTTAATGGCAGAAAGCATCAACTTTATTTGAACAGAAAAGAACATTTAGTGTATCTGCATGAAAATTAAACATATTTTGTTTCCACTTTCGTGCCTCTGTATGAAACACGCCAATGTATTTCACAACAACACATAAGTGACGTGCATCTGGCAGGCTGCACTTCACTCAGGACTTCAAGGTTTGTTTGCCTACCCTTGCAAACCATTATCCATCGCTTGTGGCTGGGTAGCCCTGACACCCCTGCCCACCACCACCATCACGCCACGGGGAAAATAGCCTTGTGTGGTCTGGAGCCAGGGACACGGCACGCTGGTTGGTGACACATTTTAGCACCTGCACGTCACTGTTCCTGGCCACAACAGAGCCTAAAAATCCTGCCTGTTAAATCTGGGCAGAGTTGTCCCAGGTTTGCACTAAATCCAGAAGTGGGTGAGTAAAATGACGTTTTACCCGCCGGCCACGATGGTGGCTTCTCACGCCCCATCGTTCCAAACCCACCGCAACACTTGTACGTTCCCAGGAAACATGCGGTCATCAGCACCAGGCTTCACAGACGACACCACGTCACTTTTAGGGGGGCTCACAGGCAAGTCTCTACCTACTAGATCCACCATGTGTGGGTGGCTTTTCAATGGCTGCAGGGCAAGGTCTTGCTTGGGGAAGGGGGAGATGTGGCCTCAGGCAAGGGAAGAGGCTGCAGGACGAGAGCTGTACTGGGGAAGGAGGGTACCCCAGGTTATGTGTGGGGGCACATGTTGGTCTGTGCAAGTGGCCTCAAGATGGTGAGGGCTGAGGAGGTAGTCTCCAGAGGAGATGAGGCCAGATGGACAGGTGAGGGTACATG
Source organism: Cetorhinus maximus (assembly GCF_964194155.1). Lineage (NCBI taxonomy): Eukaryota > Metazoa > Chordata > Chondrichthyes > Lamniformes > Cetorhinidae > Cetorhinus > Cetorhinus maximus. The sequence continues at coordinate 126,540,607 of NC_135887.1, forward strand.
TGTGAGAATGGGTGGTGGTGTGCCTTGAGCTGGCAGTGAATGAGATGCCAGTGAATGTGCGATGGGCTTGAGTGTGTGAGTGTTGAGTGCTGAGATGGTTGCCATGCCCTGGCTGAATGGGTGAGATCATTCATCCTCCATCTGCATTGGATGGCCAACATCTTCTGTGCAGCATTGGCACTGACCACCGCTGCCACCGCCTGCCATGCTGGATTGATGATGCCGCTGCCCGTCCTGCAGCCAGAGCGGGGTGTAGAGGACATCATGGTGGGTCTCCATGGCATCTAAATGGCATTCCAGTGATGCGTCATTAAATCTGGGGGCTTCAGTCTTTTTGCCTTTCGTGGACATCTTCCCTGCAGTAGTCGTGGGCTGGAAGCGCTGGGACGTGTGTGTGCAGCTGGACTTTAAATATGGTGCCCGATGTGATGAAACGGCGAGGTGGTGGCGTGGCGGGCAAATGAGAGCTCGCCCGCCATGGAAATGGCGTGTTTCCTGGGAACGCATAAGTGTTGTGGCGGGTTTGGGACGATGGGGCGTGAAAAGCCGCCATTGCGGCTGGCGGGTAAAACGTCATTTTACTCACCCGCTTCTGCGCTGAGTGCAAATGTGGGGCAATCCTGCCCAGATTTAACAAGCAGGGTTTTTGTTGGGGCCGGGAACAGTGACGTGCGGGTGCTAAAATGTGTCATCAGCCAGCGTGCCGTGTCCCTGGCTCCAGACCTCACCAGGCTATTTTCCCCATGGCGTGATGGTGGTGGTGGTGGGCAGGGCTGTCAGGGCTACCCAGCCACAAGCGATGGATAGCCACTTGAACTAATTAAAAGCCTTTTGAGGCCTATTGTCAGAAGTCAACTGAGATTTTCCAGTGGGGGACAGTTTAGCTGCCTGGAGGCAGCCTCCCACCAGCAGACTCGGGGGTGGGGGGTGGGGGGGGGGGGGGGGTGCGGGGTTCACCATTCTTAGAAGCCCGCTCTGCCTGACTGGGTTCAGCAGCAATTGCAGGCTGCCCTGTGGAGCGGTTACCCCCCACCACAGTGGCAGCCCAGCTGCCAACTCTATTTTTTATTCCATTTTTGAACAAGTTGCAGAAAGGCCGCCCCCATACTGGCCCTTCAGCTTTCAGACCATCCTCAATTGGATGGCAAGCCTGTTCTTTGGGCCTGTAATTGGCCACTCTGGGAAAAACCACAGCCGAGTGACTGGGGAAGATTTTTCCTCTGGCGGGCGGGCTGGGGTGGGTGCAGAGCCGATTGCCGCCCGCGATTGGCTGTGTGCCGCCATTTTACGCAGGTGGGCCAATTAAGGCCCGCCCAGCGTAACGTGCATCTGGTAGGGCTCAGCGCTTGCCTGCGCGGGTGCGGGGGAAGGGGGAGAGTCAGGGCCTGTGCTCTTTCGCGCAAAAGAGCGCAGCTGTCTCCCTGAGGAACAGAGCTGCCTCGGGGAGATTGAATAGATCATAAAACATTTAAATAATTGAAGTAAAATGTATTTAAACATGTCACATGAGCTGGGACATGTTTGTGAAGTTTGGAAAATGTATTTATTTGTTTTATACGTGAATGAGGTTTCCTGAAAAGCACGAAGGCCGCTTGGGCTCTTCGCCTGCCCGACAGGCAGCGTTCCTAACTCACTCAATTAGTTTCTTCATGGCCTTAATAGGCCATTGACATTTCGGCGGGCGCGCAGCCGACTCCGCTGAATGAAATATCGAGACGACGCAATGACGTCGGGACACATGCTCGACATTATCGCGCGTCGTTTTACGTATCGGCATGTCGGGCCCGTCTCCGCACCCTGACCGGCGGGTTCAGCCCACTGTTTCTCATATCGTGTGGGCTTCTGACCACCATATTGAGCCTGATGGCGTGGTTGCAAAGACCCATGTAGAAAGCCTGCCCAGCATTTTACTACGACCATATTTCATCAGAACTGGACAAAGTTAATGGTTTATAAGCAAAGTCAGATTCAGGGGAAATGGTTGTGTGTTTGGGAGGGGGCAGGGAGGGTGGTGTGAGGAGAGGAGGAGGAGAGGGGTGGTGAGGAATGAACAATAGGGAAGGTCTCTGTCAGGGTGGAGGGCAGAATTGATTAAATGACAAAGGAGGTGGTGCTGTAAGGCAGTAGGGAATTTTCCAGTGCCATTCCCTCTATAGTGACAATAGAAATGAATATTTTATTTATCTGTTGCTGATTGTTATGCATTGATAAATCTTTTATATCCCATATCGCATTGTGCTAATTTTATTTAACACCAAGATAAGAAATTAAAGTCACCCCCTTGTTGTTTAAAATTATAATAAAATTATAGCAACATGTACTAGAAACATAGGGCGGAATTTTCCATGCCCGCTGATGTCGGTCGTGTTCGGCGGCGTGAATGGACAAGATGGCGAGGAGGCTAGAAATTGGTTCCACAACGTCGTGAAACCAGTTTGCCATCGACTGTTCAGCCCCTCGATGGTGTGCCGCGTTTCCTGCCATTGGATGTCGGGAGCCTCATTGCAATACATCTGCATATTATTATAAGGCCAGCCCGCTGGGATTTTGGCAGGAAGGATAGAAAGCAACCTTCTTATTTAAATGGTGAGAGATTGCAGAGCTCTGAGATTCAGAGGGATCTGGGTGTCCTAGTGCATGACAAACAAAAGGTTAGTATGCAGGTGCAGCAAGTAATTAGGAAAGCTAATCGAAAGTTATCATTTATTCTGACGGGATTTGATTACAAAAGTTAGGAGGTTATGCTTCAGTTGTACAGGGCACTAGTGAGACCACATCTGGAGTATTGTGTACAATACTGGTCTGGTCTCCTTATTTAAAGAAAGAAGTAAATGTGTTAGAAACAGTTCAGGAAGGTTTACTAGACTAATACCAGGAATGAGTGGGTTGTCTTATGAGGAAAGGCTGGACAGGTTAGGCTTGTATCCATTGGAATTCAGAAGAGAAAGAGGCGATTTAATTGAAACCTTTAAGATCCTGAGGGGTCTTGACAGGGTGGATGTGGAGAGAATGCTTCCTCTTGTGCAAGAATCTAGAACAGTGAGGTCACTGTTTAAAAATAAGGGGTCACTCAATTAAGACAGAGATGGGGAGAAATGTTTTCTCTCAGAGGGTTGTGAGTCTTTGGAACTCTTCCTCAAAAGGCGGAGGAAGCACAGTCTTTGAATATTTTTTAAGACAGAGCTAGATAGACCCTTGTTTAACAAGGGGCTGAAAGGTTATCAGGGGCAGGAATATGGGCTTGAAGTTCAGCCATGAGCTTATTGAATGGTAGAGCAGGCTTGAGGGGCCGAGTGGCCTACTCTTGCTTCTAATTCGTATGTTCATATCAACCACCAACCCCCACCACCCCGCCCCACTAGATCATCCACCCACCTCGGCGTGAATGCATGCTGCGTGTTTCATAACAGCATATAGAAGGCATGCACTTGGCAGGCTGCACTTTGAGGGAAACTCGGAGGTGAGTGCGCAATAACGTTGTTGTGCGGCACTTGCCCGGGTCACCTGTTGGACTTCAAGCTTGAAGCGCGTTGGCGGGGGTTGGGGTGGGGGGGGTGGGGAGCGGTGCTACGGCTGCCCAATGGTGACCATTCCTCTGCAGCTGGGACAGTTCAGACGCAGCCACATTGACACGCGTGGAGTCGGGCCTCTAGCTTATTTGCCCAATCAAGCAATGCAGAGGCACGCAAGTGCCACCAAATTTTCCAGAGCTTTTCACCCCTTGGGCACAGACTGCAAATTAATGAGCATTTTAGTGGACTGCAGAACAGTTGGATGACTGGGCACGTTGTACAACCTCCTTGCTGAAGCTGGCCATGGAGCAGTCACTGGTGGGGGTGCTCACAGCTCCTTGCAATGTCATCATCCCGGTTTTGACCAAGCTAACAGTGCAGCCTTGCAGTGTGGGTAAGGAGAATGCCTGCGCCTGAGCTGAGCACAGCATGCAGCCCAATGGGCAAAGCTGCCACCAATCGGTCAGGTGGATTGGGGCAGAGGAACGTGGAGTTTCGGTCAGCCATGCAGCGCACTAATCTCTGGCCATCCAAGTGGTGGTCAGCACTCTCCGGGTTGCGTTAAGGGCCTTCAGACTTAACCAAGGTTCTAAGTGTACCCAAGGCATCTTATCCAACGCATCTCTCTCTCTTTCATCCTGCAGGAAGAGCACTCAGGAGCATGGAGCCTGGAGCCTGGTGAACTAGCTGTATGCCTTGTTGTGTACAGAGAGCGGGGATGACGGATAAGTGAGCGATGAAGGCACCCAGCTGTGCAGAGGAAGGAGCAGCACCCTCAGGAAGAAGATATACGAGGCTCATGCTGCAACATGCAACTTGGTGGAGCAAACCATCAGAATGCTGAAAATGAGGTTCCAGTGCCTGGACCAGTCCAGTCTGCAGAGGGTGTCATGCATCGTCATCATCTACTGTGCTCTTGGCAACCTGGATCTCCAACGGGGAGTGGAGCTGGCTGAAGAGCAGATGCAGGGAATGGAGGTCTCCTCCAACGAGGAGGACATCGATGGTGATGAAGGTGAATAGGCTCTCAGAGACAACGATGAGACCTTTGCACTGGATGGATGAGGCAGGTGTGCTTGGGAGGCCCTCATTGCTGCAAGCTTTGTGGATGATGATGATGACATGCAGTGAGGAGACACCATAGATCCTCACATTGCATCTGTGAACATTTGACTCCAGTCTGGCTTATGGCAGCGCACATACCCTCCGTGATAATGCACCTGTCATGGAGACGCAGTGGAGGCCCTAATAGTCGCTCGATTGCAGGAGGATGATGGCAACATGCAGTGAGGACACTCCATAGGTCTTCACATAGCCTCCGAGAATATCTGACTCCTGTCTGGCAGAGAGCAGCTCGCTTATGCTCTGTGATCAGGGTCATATCATGGACATGCAGCCATGAAACTTTAAAAGCATCTGATCCTTTGTCCACCTTCAGCACCTCAGCCCTTTAGGAACACAGCGTCACTGGTCACAGATGCTGAAGAGATGGGGGCCAGCCCCACCTTAAAGGTGCTGAGAGCACACAGAGAGAATGAGAGAACTCTGTGGTGCCTGCCCACGACATTCTGGCAGCAATGACCAGCACCATCGAGGCGCAGGCATCAGTAATGTGTCCAGGGATTGTGAGATCGGACCATCACTTTGGTCTGAAGGCTGCACAAAGCACAGGGAAGAGGCCCTGGACTGAGACACCTGCCTTTATCATGTGCAGAAAGGTTTCACATCTGAGTGTCTCAAACACTGCTCATCAGAACAAGGAGCCATAGGCAGGGAGATATTTTGGGAGTTTATTTACAATAGCAAACATTATGCACAAGTGATTAACATCCGTGCCCAGTCTGTGCAAATACATCTTCTTAACTTTCCTAACCCTGACGCAACATCTTGGTGCTCCCTGGACACCCACAGTGGAGGTGGAGGCAGCCTGCTGCCTGCTACCTTGGTGAGCGTCCTCTGGAGGGCCGAGAGCTGGAGGGCCCCGGCCTGCTTTCCGGGTCCTGCTGTGCGGCAGTGGCACTGTCCTTGGCCTGTGGAGCTGGAGCTGCTGAGGTCACAGGAAGAGGGTATTCGGATGGGCCGGACACTTGGATGGATGGCCTCGGTGGGGGTGGGGTACATCTGCTGTTGCTCCTCCCTATGGGTGCCCGAGGGCCTGTGGCTGACTCCTTGAGGAGAAGCGTTAGCTGGAGTGAGATCAGGTAGCCCTGCACCCCTCTCGCATACACACTGTTGGAGGACAACTATGGGGCGGCGATGGAGTTGAGCCCGCACAGCAGTGCAGGAGCGATGTCTTGGGCCAAGGTCTCCATGGTAGCTGCCATCCTACCAGTGTTGACCTCGGTGCATTGGCATGTTGGCGCTATTGCCTCAGCCTGAAGTCGGACGGACTCCTCCGTCGTGCCTTGCAGTCTGAGGAGTGCAGCGGACATCCCTTCCTGATGTTCCCGAGCTTACCTTTGCAGCTCCAGCAACTGTGACACGGCTGAAACCAAAAGCTCGTCATCTGACTCGGACTCAGCAACATTCGGGCCTCCAACAGTCCTCCGAGTGCCAGGGACCTGGGAAGTCCCTGCTGCCACCTGCAGTGGATCATGCAGTGCGATGTGCTCACCAGGTTGTGGTGCCAAGGCTACTCTAGAACTAGGTCTTGCTGAGGTGTGTGTCTCTGCGCTGGTGGAGGGTGTGGGTGAGCACTGTGATGGGTGTTCAGGGAGGGTTTCAGCGGATTCCTCTTCTGAGTTTCCCTCGCGGCTTGATTGGAGGCCATGGGTAGTGGATTTCCTTGGCTGTTCGGCAGATGCGCCTGTGGAAGCAAGGGGAGATAATTAGTTCATGGCAGTGGCCTGTGAAACAGGACACATCATTCACAGCATTGTTGTCTGATGGATGCTGCACTGCTGTATCCTCACTTAGTTGAGCACCGCTGATCTCACCGTCAGCACAGGAATGGTCCAGATCATTGCGGGCCAGTTGGATGGCCTTGTTTTCAGGCATTCCTCCACCTCTTCCTGTTGTTGTGTGCCAGCTTGTCCTGCATGAATACAGATGGAGTGAGTGTAAGCAGGATGCCTGCCAGGCCAGATGATAAGTATGCCTAGCATGTGTGGGTGGTGAGTGGTCCCGTGGACGGGATGAGGACAATGACAGTGTAAATGAGAGAGTGAATGGTGATGTCCTTTCAACTGGCAGTGATTGAGGGATGTGTGATGGGTTTGTATATGAGTTGACAGTGATGAGAAGAGTGACTTACTCTGGCGAAACGGAGGAGATCATTCATCCTCTTTCTGCACTGGGTGGCTATCTTCTTTAGCAGGGCATTGGCACTTACCACCGCTGCCACCGCCTCCCAAGTCAGATTGGTGATGCTGCTGCCCCTCCTGCGGCCAGTGCAGGGTTAGAGTTCATCATGGTGGGCCTCCATGGTGTCCAAAAGGTGCTCAAGGGATGCGTCACTACACTGGGGGCGGGGTTGCAGTCTTTTTGCCTTTCGGGGCCATCCTGTCCTTCATGCGGCAGTTGTGGGCTGGAAGCACTGAGAGGTGTGTGCACGGCTCCATTTTAAATATGTCACTCGGAGTGATGAAGCGGTGAGGTGTTAATGTGGCGGGCAAATCGGAGCCCATCCAGCATGGAAGTGGGTGTTTCCCAGGAATGCATAATTAATGTGGCAGGTTTGGGATGATACAGTGTGAGAGGCTGCCATTGCAGCCAGCAGGTGAAAGGTTGTCCTTCCTACCCGCTCTATTTAGGCCCCTTGCCATTTTGTACATCTTAATTAAACCTTGCCTCAGTCTCCCCTGTTCCAAAGAAAGCAAATCCAACCTATTCGTTCTTTCCTTGGAGCAAAAATTCTCTATTCCTGGTAAATCTCTTCTGCACCATCACGTGGGATCACATAATTCTTGTAATTTGGTGATCTGAACTCTAAACATTACTCTAGCTGTGGTCTAACTGTTTCATACAGTTCTAGCATAACCTCCATCTCTTATACTCCTCGCGTCAACCAATGAAGGAAAGAATCCTATAGGAGAGGAAATAAATACAAAAACTATCACTGGAGAAAAAGTACTAGGGAAACTAATGGGGCTAAAAGCCGATAAGTCTCCTGTACCTGATGGGTTGCATCCTAAGAAGTAGCTACAGGGGTAGTGGATGCACTGGTAGTAATCTTCCATGAATCTTTAGATTCTGGAAAAGTTCCAGAGGATTGGAGAATGGCCAATGTAACACCCTTATTCAAAAAGGGAGGGAGACAAAAAACAGGTAACTATAGGCCAGTTGGCTTAACATCTGTCATTGGGAAAATGTTGGAGTCTATTATAAAGGATGTAATAGCAGAGCATTTAGAAATGCTTAATCTAATCAAGCAGAGTCAGCATGGCTTCATGAAGGGGAAATCATGCCTAACAAATTTATTAGAATTCTTTGAGGAGGTAACAAGCAGGATAGGTAAAGGAGAACCAATAGATATAGTATATTTGGATTTGCAAAATGTGTTCGATAAGGTACCGCACATAAAGCTATTTAATAAGGTAAGAGCCCATGGTGTTGGAGGTAGTATATTAACATGGATAGAGGATTGGCTAACTAATAGAAGACAGAGAGTTGGGAAAAGGGGGGCATTTTTGGGATGGCAACCTGTAACTAGTGGAGTGCCACAGGGATCAGTGCTGGGGCCACAATTATTTACAATATATATTAATGACTTAGATGAGGGAAGTGAATGTACTGTCGCCAAGTTTGTGGATGACACAAAAATTGGTGGGAAGGCAAGTGGTGAGGATGACACAAGGAGTCTACAGAGGGATATGGACAGGTTAAGTGAGTGGGCAAGAATGTGGCAGATGGAATATAATGTGGGAAAATGTGAGGTTATGCGCTTTGGCAGGAAGAATAGAGGAGCTGAATATTATTTAACTGGAGAAAGACTGCAGAAAGCTGCAGCACAGAGGGGTTTGGGGGTCCTGGTGCATGAATCCCAAAAAGCTAACGTACAAGTTCAACAGGTAATAGGGAAGTCAAATGGAATGTTGGCCTTTATTTCAAAGGGAATGGAGTATAAAAATAGGGAAGTCTTGCTAAAACTATACAAGGCACTAGTTAGGCCACACCTAGAATGCTGTGAACAATTTTGGTCCCCTTATCTAAGGAAATCTGTACTGGCAATGGAGGCAGCCCAGAGAAGGTTCACTAGGTTGATCCCGGGTATGGAGGGATTTTCTTATGAGGAGAGGTTGAGTGGGTTGGGCCTGTACTCGATGGAATTTAGAAGAATGAGAGGCGACCTTATTGAAACACATAAAATTCTTATGGGGCTTGACAGGTAGATGCTGGGAGGTTGTTTCCCCTTGTAGGAGAGTCTAGGACAAGGGGGCATAATCTCAGAGTAAGGGCGGCGCCTGTTTAAAACAGAGATGAGGAGGAATTTCTTCTCTCAGACGGTAGTCAATCAGTGGAATTCTTTACCGCAGGGGGCTGTAGAGGCTGGGTCGTTAAGTATATTCAAGGCTGAGATAGACAGATTTTTAATCAGTAAATGAATCAAGGGTTATGGGGAAAAGGCAGGAGAGTGGAGTTGAGGATTATCAGACCAGCCATGATCTCATTGAATAGCGGAGCAGACTCAATGGGCCGAATGGCCTTCTTCTGCTCCTATGTCTTATGGTCTGCATGGCGTTTTGATCACATTATCTACCTATTGCGCTACCTTCTTGAATCTGTAAACATGCAGTCCATGGTCCCTCTGTTCTTCTACACTTTTCAGAATCTGACCATTTATTGTGCATTCCCTTGCCTTGTTTCACTTCCCCAAATGCATTGCCTCACACTTATCTGGATTGAACGCTATTTGCTGCTTTTCTGCACACCTGACGTAATTGTCCATAGACATCTTCCTGCAGTCTACAATCCATGCAGGCTGCATCAAATGCACCATACTCATCAGCCCTCCTTGTTACCTCCTCAAAAAATTCAATCAAATTAGTTAGACATGATCTTCATTCAACAAATCCATGCTGACTGTCCTCCATTAATCTGTGAATTATTAAATGATGACTTATCCTGTCTCTCAAAACTATTTCCAATAATTTACCCACCGAGGTTAGGATGACTGGCCTATAATTACGTCAGCTACCCCTTCTTCCCCTTTTAAACAAGGGTACAATGTTAATTGTCCCCCAGTCCTCTGGCACCATGCCTGTAGCCAGGGAGGATTGGAAAATGATGGTCAGAGTCTCCTCTATTTCTTCCTTAGCTTCCTTTAGCAGCCTGGGATCCATTTCATCTGGGCCTGATGATTTATCACACTTTCAAGGATGATAAAAACCTTAATATTTGTTCCCTTGCTGAGTTTATTACATCCAATATTTTACACTCCTTAAATACATTGTCTGCTTCATCGATCTCTTTTTTAAAAACAGAAGCAAAATATCCATTAAGCACCATGCTCAAGTCTTGTCCCTCCACACTCAAGTTACATTTTTGGTGTCAAATTGACCCTATTCTTTCTTTAGTTATCCTCTTGCTCTTTGTAAAACATGAGCTAACCAGATCCCCACTGCATTTATATAGTGCCTTTAATTTTGTAAAACTTGTCAAGGTACTTTGCTGGAGTGTTATCAGATGGAAAACTGACAAGTTGCTGAGGGGAGGTAACTTAAAACTGAGTGAAGCCTGGCCACCAGTGGTGGATGATTAAAATTTGGGATGCACAAGAGGGTGTAATTGGAGCAACGCAGAGATCTGAGTTGTAGAGCTGGCTGCAACATTCATTTTTTCGCTTTAACATCATAAAACATCCTAAGGCACATTACAGGAGGGTTATAAAGCAAAAAACAAAACACATAGACAACGGAAAGAGAGGCGCTCAAAAGTTTGGTCAGAGAGGCAAGCTTTAAGTGTTTTAAAGGAGGAAGGAGAAGCAGAGAGGTATAGGGAGGGGATTCCAGAGCTTGAGGGTCAGGCAGCCGAAGGTACGGCCGCCAACGGTGAAGTGATTAAAATTAGGGATGCTCAAGAGGCTAGAATCAGATGAGTGCAGAGATCTCCTGAAATGCCACAGCATAAAAGGCTACGGGCCAAGTGCTGGAAAATGGGATTAGAGTAGATAGGGGCTTGATGACTGGCACAGACATGATGGGCCGAAGGGCCCCTTTCTGTAAAAGAGCTGTAAAACTCTATGACTCAATGACTGTACCTTTGGGTTTCCCTTGATACTACAAGATTACAACTTTCTTTAATTTATTCAGAATCTAAACTGAGTCCAGTGGAGTGTAAATGGGATTTCATTTGTCCATGAAATTGATTCATTCTACTACCATTTTTCTTTCTCATTTATTGCACAATTGCCTTTTTCATTAGAGGGTGCCAATTGAAGCAGGCCGGATCACGTTACTTCAGATACCATTTTTGTGGGTGGGCATGTGCAGAGTACTCACACAGGCCCTCATAGTTCTCAAAGGCTTCGATTACTGATGCTGTACATGAAACATTTAAATAGGAAATAATAAACTTTTCTTTTGTTGCATATAATCAGGAGGAAATCATTCATCCTCTTTCTGCACTGGGTGGCTGTTCTCTTTTGCAGTATGATAGTGTAGTGGCTCTGCTATTGGACTTGTAGTCCGGAGGTCTGGTCAAAATCCAGGGAACATGAATTGAAATCCCACCTTATGGCAGATTGTGTATTTGATTTCAGTTTATTAAAAAAAACCTGGAAATGAAAAGCTGGCCTCATCAACAATGACTGTGAACTATTCAGAATGTTGTAAAAACACAACTGGTTCACAAGTTGTCTTTAGGGCAGGAAATCTGCCATCCTTACTCAATTAGGCCCATATGTGTCTTCAGTCCCACACTAATGCACATGACTGTTAACTGTCCTCTGAAGTGGCCAGTCAAGCCTCTTAATTGTAGCAAGACGACTGCACCAGAGATTCAAGGAGAAGCCCCACTATCCTCTGTTCTGACAACTAGATATAGGTGATAAGTGCAAGTGATAGCCACAGCCCAGGAATGGAAAATGGTTAAACTCAAGATCAAGTCCATGAGCCATGTACAGAATTTTTTTAGATACAAAAATCCCTGTTTGCCACTCTCTCTTGCTCGCTCTCACTTTTTTTTTTCCATTCGTGGGAAGTGAGCAGCAATGGCAAGGCCATTTATTGTCCACTGCTAATTGCCCTGAGAAGGTGCTGCTGAGCTGCCTCCTTGAACCGCTGCAGTCCAAGTGGTGTAGGTACACTCATTGTGCTGTTAGGGAGGGACTTTCAGGATTTTAACCAACAACAGTGAAGGAACAGCGATATTTTTCCAAGTCAGGATGTTTTGTAGCTTGCAGGTTTGTGGTTTACAGCAAAGGCTATAGGCCCTGACAATATATCAGCTGTAGTGCTGAAGACTTGTGCTCCATGACTAGCTGCACCATTAGCCAAGCTGTTCCAGTACAGCTCCAACACTGGCAACTCCCTGGCAATGTGGAAAATTGCCCAGGTATGTCCTGTCTACAAAAAGCAGAATAACTCTAATCTAGCCAATTACTGCCACATCAGCCTCCTCAATCATCAGCAAAGTTTTGGAAGGTGGCATTGATAGTGCTGTCAAGCAGCACTTACACAGCAATAACCTGCTCATCAAAGGTCATCTTGGGTTCCACCAGGGCCACTCAGCCCTGACTCCATTATAGCTTTGGTCCAAATATGGACAAAAAAATTTGAATTCCAAAGGTGAGGCAAGAGTAACTGCCCTTGACATCAAAGCATTGCAGTTGACCAAGTGTATCATCAAGGAATTCTGGCAAAATTGAAGTCAATGGGAATCAAGGAAGAAACTTGCAGGGGGTGATGTTCGCATGCATCTGCTGTGCTTGTCCTTCTATGTGGTAGAGGTTGTAGATTTGGAAGGTGCTGTTGGAGGAGACTCAGTGAATTTCTGCAGTGCACCTTGTAGATGTTACATACTGTTGCTACTGTGTGGTGCTGTTGGAGGGATTAAATGTTTAAGGTGGTGGATGGGGTACCAATCAAGTGGGCTGCTTTGTCCTGGATTGTGTTGAGCTTCTTGAGTGCTGTTGGAGCAGCACTCATCTGGGCAAGTGGAGAGCATTCCATCACACTGCCAACTTGTGCCTTATAGAAGGTGTACAGACTTTGGGGAGTCAGGAGGTGAGTTAGTCAGCATAAAATTCCCAGCCTCTGGCCTGCTTTCACAACTACATTATTAATATGCTGGTCCTGTTAATTTTCTGGTCAATGGTAACCCCCAAGTTGTTGATTGGTGGGGATTCAGTGATGGTAATGCCGTTGAACATCAAAGGAGATGGTAGATTGTCTTTTGTTGAAGATGGTCATAGCCTGGCACTTTTTTAGAGCAACTGTTACTTACTACTTCAGCCCAAGCATGAATGTTGTCCAGGATTTGATGCATGTGGACGTGGACTGCTTTAGTATCTGAGAAGTTATGAATAGTACTGAACATTGTGCAAGCATTAGTGTACATGCCAACTTCTGACCCTATGTTAGAGGGAAGGTCATTGATGAAACAGCTGAAGATGGTTGGACCTAGAATAGCTCCTGAGGAGCTCCTGCAGCAATGTCCCAGGACTGAGATATTTTGCCCCCAATGACCACCACCGCCTTCCTTTTGCTAAGTATGACTCCAACTAGTGGAGATTTCTTCCCTGATTCCCATTGACTTCAATTTTGCCAGAATTCCTTGATGATACACTTGCTCAATTGCATTGCTTGGATGTCAAGGGCAGTTACTCTTGCCTCACCTCTGGAATTCAAATCTTTTTGTCCATATTTGGACCAAAGCTATAATGGAGTCAGGGCTGAGTGGCCCTGGTGGAACCCAAGATGACCTTTGATGAGCAGGTTATTGCTGTGTAAGTGCTGCTTGATAGCACTGTCAACCACACCTTGCAAAGCTTTGCTGATGATTGAGGAGGCTGATGTGGCGGTAATTGGCTAGTTTAGATTTATCCTGCTTTTTGCAGACAGGACATTCCTGGGCAATTTTCCACATTGCCAGGCAGATGCCAGTGTTGGAGCTGTACTGGAACAGCTTGGCTAATGGTGCAGCTAGTCATGGAGCACAAGTCTTCAGCACTACAGTTGAGATATTGTCAGGGCCTATAGTCTTTGCTGTATCCAGTGCCTTCAGCCATTTCTTGAGATCAGGTGGAGTGAATTAAATTGGCTGAAGATTGGCATCTATGATGTTGGGAGCCTCAGGAGCAAGCCGAGATGAATCATCCACTTGGCAATTCTGTCTGAAGGTGGTTGCAATTTTTTTTTTCTTTATTCTGTCATGGCATGTGGGCATCAATGGCAAGGGCAGCATTTGTTGCCATCCCTAATTGCCCTTGAATTGAATGGCCTGCTAGGCTATTGCAAAGGGCAGTTAATAGTCAACCACATTGCTGTGGGTCTGCAGTCACAGTGTGCAGTGGCCACTCTTATCAACATTGTCACAAACGAATGCATCTTCAGCAGGTAGATTATTGAGGATGAAGTCAAGCAGGATTTTTCTTCTTCTTGGTTCTGTCACCACTTGCCCAATCTGGCAGATATATCCTTCAGGACTTGATCAGCAGTGGTGCTACCAAACCACTCTTAGTGACTTGCAAGTTTCCCACTCAGAGTATATTTTGTGCCCTACTGCCATCAGCGCTTCTTCCAAATATTGTTCAACATTAAGGACCCCTGATTCATCAGCAGAGGGAGGGTTGTAGGTGATAATCAGCAGATTTCCTTGCTCATGTTTGAAATGACATGAGACTTCATGGGATCCAGAGTCAATGTTGAAGGCTACCAAGACCACTCCATTCCAACTGTATACAACTCTGCTGCCTCCTCTGGAGGGTCTTTCCTGGTGGTGGGGCAGGAGATACCCAGGGAATGCGATGGAGGATTCAGGGTTATTGGCTGTAAGGCATGATTTGGGGGGTATGACTATGTCAGGCTATTGTCTGTGGGACAGCTCTCCCAATTTTTCTGCAAGTCCTGAGACGTTAATGAAGAGGACTTTGCAGGGTTGACTGTGGCTCTGCTCTTTCTAGTGTCGGGGTCAATGCAGGGTGGTCTGCCTGGTTTTATCTTTTTCAACTTTTCTCTTGTGGCTTCATCTTGAGAGGCCATTTCAGAGGGCAGTTAAGAGCCAACCACATTGCTGTGCGTCTGGAGTCATATGTAGCTCAGACTGGGCTGGGTCCTTCCCAGAAGGACATCAGTAAACCAGATGGGTTTTCAGGACAATCTGATAGTTTCATGATCATCATCATTCAGACTAGTTATTATTTTAAATTTATTAGTTAATTGAATTTAAATTCCCCTGGCTGTCTTGGTGAGATTTGAGCTCATATCTCCAGGTCTCTGGATCACTAGTCCAAATAATATTTGAATGCAAGAACATAAGAGAGGGGGAGCAGCAGGAAAGTGGAGTGAAGGCCACAATCAGGTCAGCCATGATCTTACTGAATGGCAGAGCAGGCTTGATGGGCTGAATAGGCTACTCTTGCTCCTATTTTTTATGATCTTATTATCAAACAGAAATATAAGGTAGCAAACAAGCTTTCCTGGTCATTAAACTCCCAGAATCTCAGTCTTATAAATTTGGGATATACAACAGCAATATAAAATTAATGAGCAGGTAAAGGCCACCTTGTCTACCAAGCCTGCCCTGCGTTAAAATATCTGCCTGATAAAAGCTTCATACTTAGAAACTGGGCAGCTATGTCCCCCAGTCCATAGGGATTTATATATCTGTTCCACAACATGTTGAATTTGGCCTTATAGAGAATATATGGCAGTCCCAGATGCTTTCTTAGGTGTGATATTAATCGCATATTCTGTGTTGAATGTGAATATTGTATTATTTGTAGCTACCCTCAATGCTTTCACTTCTGCAGATATGTGTCAGTGTCTTGCGAAAAAGAGCAGGTGAGTTATCCCTGGCTCCCTGGACAATATTTATCCCTCAATCGACATCACTAAAACAGCTTACCTGGTCATTATCACATTGCTGTTTGTGGGAGCTTGCTGTGTGCAAATTGGCTGCCATGTTTCCTATATTACAGCTACTGTGTCTCCTGCCAATGCAAAATGGCTCTTTGCGCACCTCCGATTGGCGCCCCTGATCGGGGGCACGTCGCCATTTTACGTGGGAGGGCCAATTAAGGCCTGCCCAGCGTGACATCCACCAGGGAGTGCAATGCGCTCCCTGTGCGGGCGGGGAGGGGGTGGGGGGGGTGGATTCCCTCAGCTGAGAATGAGCTCTTTTGCGCATGCGCGTGAAAGAGCGCACAGATCTCCTTGAGGCTAAGTGCTGCCTCAGGGAGATCAACTCGGAATTAAAATTTGTAGTACAAATGGTAAAAAATTTCCTTGACATGTCCCCTCATGTGACACTGTCACATGAGTTGGGACATGTCCATAACTTTTATTGAAACCTTTAATAAAAATTTAAGTACCCTCATGAAACCTCATCCTGCCTGTGGATGAGGTTTCATGCTTTTTCCGAAGCCCGCCAGGGCTCCTGGCCTGCCCGCCAACCTTAAGGTTGGACAGACAGGCCCATTAATGACTTTAATTAGTTTTTCAATGGCCTCAACAGGTTGTTGACAGATTGGCGGGTGCACAGCTGACTCGGCTGCGCCCCCGCCAACCTGAAAATGGAAATGACGCGGGGTGACGTTGAGAGTTCCACACGACGCCATCCTGCGTCATTTTATGCATTGGCGACCGGAAGATCCTGCCCATAGAGCATACAGACTGGATGTGTGTTAGATTGTGATTTGAATGTAGATAAAATTGATAGCGGAAGTAGGAATTCCATTCATTTTGTTGGAGGTCACTATCATGATAAATCATAAATATTCTATCTCAGCTGTCAAAGAGTGATGGCTATGGAGTAAACAAATGCACTCGAAACACTAGAACTGCGCATGTGCGGTGTTGGCAGCAAATGCAGCCTATTGCAACAGTGACTACACTTCCGATAAGCATTTCATTGGCTGTAAAGTAGTTGGGACATTCTGTGGTTGTAAAAGGTGCTATAGAAATGCAAGTTGTTTCCTTTTCGCTGTGGTACTAAATAATTTTAATCAGCAGTCTGTTTGAAAGTGCCAGTGTTTTGCCTTTCTCTGCTCATGTAACACAGAAGGAAGTTTGCAGTGGGTTTTAAAAATTGAAACGCATGCAGCTCCAGCTCTACTTTGCTACCTAGGGTTCTGGTGGGCAGAGTGGAACTGAGTGTTGATTGTAAGGCCAGCTGTTACAGTAACCATCTTCACTCCTCTGAGGAATGGCTACATGGCCACTATCTACAGGTACTGACAGACTCTTCTGTGTGTTTCCAGCGCTTTCTGTTTTTAGTTCAAATTTCCAGGATTTCCACTTTTTCTTTTTATCTCTGTTTTGATTGGAATAAGAATCTTGTTTACAGTCATTTTTTTTCTTTGTCTTCTCTTCGTCACGATTCTTCCTGGAGGGTTTTTATTTTGCCTGGATAACACATTGTGGATGAGCAGGACTGACAGCAATTCAGGTGGAACTGAAGTTACTGCCTGAGGTCTTTCTGTCTCATGGAAAATAAGCAGGGAATTTATTGTCACCTGGTTCAACTCCCGCTTCAGAAGTTTTTATAGTAATGCCTTAACAAGTTAAATAGATATTAGAATGAATGTGATAGAAACAGTTAGGGAGGTAACTCCAAACTAATGTTATCGCTCTTCTCTATTACAAACATTTAATAAGAGTTTCTATATTTAATGCTTGATAGTTCGACAACTGAAGAACCAGCATCAACACTTAGGACCATTTGCAGTTCAAGCCTCGATTTATTAACAACAAGACATAGTAAGCTGTGAGTGAACTTTATCTATGCTACCAAAAGTAGTTTCATATAAGATTAGTATCGAGCACAACATATTGTCCACAACATTTGGATTAATCCATAAAAACTAGTGTAACAAACTTTATAACATGGTCTTAAACACATAACAGCACTTTTAAATGCATAAAATTGCAATTTGTATTGGCATTATATAAATAAGTGTTTTCCTCAACATTTTCTTTGCTTGCATGCCTTTAATCAGAAGCATCTGTCTAACATTATAGTTCACAAAATGTAATGGCTCTGTTTACAGTGGAACACACTGGTTAGAGAACCAATGTATTATCTTCGATGGGTGTCAAATAGTGCTTAATTTTTTTGAGCTAATCAGATTCACCGTAGGAGTTTAAAGTAACACTTTAGTAAAAGCTGCCGCATTGTGCAATTCATATTTGAAGGAAAAACAAATGAATTAAGTATTATGTTAACTATTTGTGTATGAATGAAATAATTTACTACCTGTGCAATGCAGGATGTGGTTTTTTCAGGCCGCTTTTAAAATCAATTTTGTATAAGTGAGCATCAAAAAGAAGTCCTACTAAATCCCGTCGCATTATTTTGAATGTGTTTCTTTTTGGAATTCCAGGTATTGTTTTCTTAATGAGTAATGATTGGTTCCTTCCTCACCTGAATTTATGGGCACTTACAGTTTTGGATTCAGTCCTCCATTACCTAGTCCAAGTGACAATTCTTCATGGGTTAATCTAGTTTCAATGTGCAAAATACCACAACTAAAGCCCTCCCTGCGCTGCAATGTTATTTAATCATATTTTGCCAGAAACCAAAAATCTTACCATATGCTTGGTTGGGATGATTTAACTATAGAATATCCTTTGATTTGATTTTAATATTCCCATCTTTGTTTTCAAATCCTTCCATGGGCTCAACCCTCCCTATCTCTGTAATTGTTTTCTGCCCTTCAAACCTTGGAGATCTCTGCGTTTATCCAAATCTAGCCTCTTGTCCTTTCCTGGTTTTAATTGCTCCAATATTGGTGGTCGTGCTTTCAGCTGCCTAGACCTCAAGCTCTTGTATTCCCTCCCTAAATCTCTCTGCCTTTCTACCTCACTCTCCTCCTTTAAGACTCTTCCCAAAACCTACTTCTTTGACTAAGCTTTTGATCACCTGTCCTGACATTTATCCATTTTATATTTATTCTTTCATGGGAAGTGGGCGTTGCTGGCAAGGCAGCATTTGTTGCCCATAATATCTCCTCATGTGGCTTGGTGTCAGATGTTGTTTAATAATGCTCCTTGAAGCATCTTGGGACATTTTACTACATCGTAGGTGCTATATAAATGCAAGTTGTAGTTGCTTGGAGCATTCTGCCATTAAAAGGAAGTTTCAACGAAGTTTGAAAATTGTGGGATTTAAATGTAATACTGCTTGAAATGTGACTATAGTCTGAAAATTAGTATGAATAATTTTATTGTATAGATGCTCATATTTAATTCCTCTCACCAGTGTTTCAATGGGGGCATTAGTCTGCTTATTTTAAATGAGTTAGCACCTTTGTTAAAATAGTAGAGAGAGGAATTTAGTTTGAATGCATTAAGCCTTTGTATGATATCAACATTTAAATTCCCAGGCTGATGTGTAAACTTACAAAATTAAAAATGAGGTGGATTGAATTCTTAGCTTTATCTTCATCTTGTCCATTGTATCCTCAATTTAACAAGACCATACCAGGTTCAAGCATGATTTCTTATTTGTTGGAAACTTTTAAATTTGCCATGTTTCCTTCTCTGAAAAACTCTGGAGGAGTCATGTTGTTTTTCATCTCTCTTTCTCAGCCTCCCAGCTCTGGAAGGTTCACAGTCATCTAAAAAGGAATGTTGTATCCAGACAGACGCCATGAATCTCAAGAGGCACTCCACCAAAATGACAGTGGTCTAATTATTCCAGTGAGCCAGTGAGTTTATAAATCACATCAAGCCAAGGATAAAGTAGACAACAGAAAATGGGAATGAAAGCCAGAGGGAAAAGAAATCCTGCCAAATCATTTTTGGGATTGGTTTCCCTTTAACAATGTGATAGAAGTGTTGCCTTTTCATGTTCGGTGCTTTCCTTACACCATCTTGTGCAGACAACCAACTGTTTTAAATTTTAGTTCCTTTTAAAAAAAAATGCATTCGGGGCTTGCTTTAGATGCTCTGGCAAAAATGCTATATTAGCAGCTGAAGAAACTTCAGTAAAGACATGAATTTTGAAGACCAAGATAAACAAAGGAACTGTTGTGTCGATTTTGTTGCTGAATGGTTTGAGATAATTAATACACCCAACACTCCCAACAGATGGGAAACTGCTTCTTTAATGTTCTTCTGATGTGCAGTAAATTGGTCAAGATGCACCTACTTCAAAGATGTCCCATAATTGTAGTTCTATAGTATACTCACTATATTGTATGTGGAGAGCATGGAAGGGATTGATATGTGTTTTTAATGACTTGCGTTGAGTGCGGCAGTCAGCAGAGAGGCTTATCAATTCTATGAGGCAGGCATATCTGTTGTAATTATTTTTACACCAGTAGAGACACATTTCATCTATACAGCAAGCTTTTGTTTGGTGCTTTACATTTGGAAACAGATTTAGGTATTAAGTGTCTAATGTCTGGGCCAGGGAATCCTTTTCAGAATTAGTAATACTGACCAGAACAGACTGCATTACACTCTCCAAATGGTGCAGTTTTGCATTTGAATGTCCGAATTATCCTGGTTTCTTGGAGACAGGCACAACACCAACATCTTAAATCCTCAAAATATTGTCAGCTTCATTGAATGCTTGTGATCTAAGCATATGTGTAATTATTCTGTAATTCTCCCCAAAATGTGATTTCTTGGGTTTGCCAATGGATTTTCGTCATTGTAACACGAATGATTGTTTCTTTGTGACAGTTCTTTAAAAGGTAACAATCGAGACTGTGTCCACCACGTACATATTGACAATTTACATATTGACAATTTTTACCAACCCCCCCCCAACCCCCCACTCCCTACCCTTCTTCTGAAAGTGCTTGATTTGTTTGAGGGGGCACAGCACGGTCATGAAAGACAACTTAAGATAGGATGCATTGAACAGCAACTCTCACAAAATGGACCTAATGTCACGTATAATAGACTTCTAGCCAGTCATGTATAAGTAATTAGAATCTGCAGTTGTTGTGAGGCCTGTTACTGGCATGGATGCATAGAACTGGTTGCTACAAAGAACTCAGTGTGGTCAAACAGAGCTAGTTCCAACCCCAGTAGTGAGTTGACATGGCACTGGTATTAAGTTATTATTATCCCTGCACTTTTACAGACAAAATTATTCCATCACCTTTGCTAAATTTGGCTCCCTCCGTACTTGTAATTCAGAGGTACTGAGTGATGAAGGAACTGACCAAGAAAGTAATTGGCGGTGTCATAGGAAATATGGATTTTTGTAATGATCTAAAGATTTCTTAGTGCACTGTAAAGAAATATGGGAAAGGGACAGATTTTCTTTTCTTTTGTTATTGACCTTGACCCAAGAGTCCTCAGGCCTCAGTGAGAACTCAAGCAAGCTTAGATCAAGGAAGGATTTTAAAATTGAATTTATTCGGTTCAACAAAACCTTCCATGAGAGGATTTACTCTGAACAAGCTGTTGCCAGGTTGGGACCTTCTTAACTCCTTCAGGACTGGTGACGTTGGATGCACTTCATACTTGTTAACTAACTCGTTGTTTTCTGAACAAGTGCTTTGTTGCAAGGAGGCTGCTGATTTTAATTTTACGAATGTGCTGTTGAAAATAATTCCAAACCAAATATTCTTTAAATCTCGAACAACAAATGGGAATGGGGGTTGAAATATGTTAAACAGAATGACAAATCCCAGCCCGTGAGGGGTTAACGGAGAGTTGAGCCTCTGATTTATGATAGTGGTTTTGCAAATTCCTATGACTTTCGCAAACAAATCCCACTTATTTTTAAGGTCTTATACATGTGGCAATTTTGAAATCACGATATTTTTTGAAACATGGATTGAAGTGGTCCTGCCTTCAAATATAAACAATTGTCATCGTTTTTGAACCAATTTATCGGCGCTGTAACTGTCTGCATTTGTATGATAGACTATATAACTCATATACATCGTGAAAAGTACTGAGCTGAAAATAATATGATGCATACGCGTCAGATCAACAGTTTGTGCATTCAATTTGGCAAGTGTGTCTTTGACCAGCAGCAAGAATTTACAATGTGTAAACATTGATATAGGACATCATTGTAAGGTAAGGTTTACACGCTGTGCTGCTGGTGGTATAGGGCCACCAGGCTTTTCATGTTCCTGGATGTCATTTTGCATTGTGTACTACCATTCCAATATTAGCTATTTCAAAAGCTAAGAGGTCTTATAGCGGAATCACGGGGGGTGGTTGGGGGGTGGGTGGGGGAGGGGGGTGGGGGCACTTAATCTGGCGGGAGCCCAAAAATCTGTTTTCCGACGACGGGATAAACTGTCGGAATTTTGTTCTCCTGCCTTTCAAGGTGGGTTAAAGGGGACTGAGCTTCCTGACGAACAGTGTCGGGAACCCCATTTGCATGCATTAGCATCTCATGCATGTTCATTAAAAGGCCACCTCATTGGAATTAAACTCCCTCTCCAAAATAAGTTCTCACCAGCGAGAATTTAGAAAGTTCACTTTTATGGCCGTATATAAATGGCGTGCAACTGGCGAGCTTCGCCACTTCTATGACTTTGAAGTCCGTAGATGTTGCTTTCTCCTTCTTGGGAACCTCGCATAACATTACTCATATCGAGTGTCATTAGCAAACACTGCGCCAAGGCTGAACAAGGGAGATAGGCGGAGGCTGGAAAAGGGGTTTAGGGTTGAAGGGTAGAGTGAGGCTTATGGGGGAAGGGTAGCAAGTGTGCTCGGGGAATTGAGGGAGCAATGTCAGGGGAAGCGGGGAAGAATGTCCACAGAAGGGAGTGTGAGTGCGTCCAGGCAAGAGGTGGCGGGGAGTGTCTTAGAGGACAGGGTCTGTGGTGTCGATGGTGGGGTCCTGGGAGGAGAACTCAGGGTATTGATGATTGGAGGGAACAGTCACAGTCAGAGGGATGGAGCAGTCTCCTTGCAACAATGTGTTTGTTCAGAAAACATCAAGCTAGTTAACAAGTATGAAGTGCATCCAACGACACCGGTCCTGAAGGAGTTAAGAGGAAATGAGGTAGGGTGGCAGGTCCAGGGAGAGAGCCTGGTGGATGAAGGTCTCACCGGGTGGGTCATGGAGGGGGTTAATACAGGTGACTCGGATGACGGGAGGGGGCAGTGTCAGGGTGGGCATGGGGATGGTAATAGGTGTCAGCCCTGAGGGGAGAAAATGCATGTGGAGGTGGATCATGGGAGGGTCCAGGGTAACGTGGGGGGGAGGTTCAAGGTTGACAGAGGGGAGAGAAATGGCGATATTTAGTGGATCTATGGTGATGTGGGGAAGTTGGTTGGTGACAGGGGGAGGGTAGAAGGTGGTGGATGAATTTGAAAGGTGGTGTGCACCATTTTTCCAAACTGACCTTGTCCACGCAATTAGTCAGTCAGTGAGATTCCTTGAGGTGGGGGAGGATCTTTTCAGGTGGGTGGAGTTCAAGGTCAGCATGTGTGGCTGACTAAAGGGACATCCTAATAATTATGAGGCAACTGGATGTCGAAGATGCTCACTTGTGTCCTCCTCCCTATGGTTAAGCTGGCATTGCAGGAGGTTTGTTCCTGACTCATGGGTCTCATAACATCGAGATCCCAGTGAGGTGTGGAGCTACCATTCATTCTGTGCCATTTGCCATTGGCTGCAGTCAGAGGCAGGGGTTGAGTGGGGTGGGGTGGGGTGGCGGAGGAGGGGCATGGCTGGTGGAGGGAAGCCAACTTGCAACTCCAAACCTCCATCGTCAAGGTGAATGGTCAAGGCTGTCAAGGGATCATGTGGTTAGTGTTTCTATGCTGCCAAGGCAGTGGCCTCTCGATAGAGCTTCAAGGGTGGTAGAGACAGGTGAAAAAGTGTCCGCTTGAGGCTTCTTGCACATGGCTCTTATCATTCTGGTCAATGAGCAATGTCTCCATCTGCATTCATGTATGAACAAGAGGAACACCCACCTCTGGTCCTCCAGAATGTCCTTCACCCCAGAAGGGGTGGAGTGTGGATGCCATGTCTAGATGAAGCCCAGGTGAAAGGCTTAGCATGTGGCTGCTTGATTTGAGATGGAGGAAAACCTGTAAAGGACACACTTACTTATTGTATCACTTCAATTCATTCACACATCCATGGAGGTGTTGATGATGCAGGCTGCAGGCAACTCTGCCTTGGTAATGGCTCTCATCCAGGTGAGGAGAAGGAGGGTCCATCACAGGTTGGCACAAGGCAAGGAGGGACAAGGGCCTGAGCATCAAGAGGCAGCAGGGCCCCTACAAGATCAAGAGGCTGGCGAACACGGAGCACTGCAACTGCAAACACTGGCCCAACCATGGGTGTATGGCTGGCAGTGTTCTTGCCTGGACTTGAGCAAAAATCAATGCTGGAGGCGCCGGGATGTGGTTGCTCACATCTGCCAGCTTCTCCAGTACGACCTGCGGCTGCAAGGGCTCTGGAGGTGTCGCACAGAGCTCCTGGCCTGCATTGAGTGAATGTCTGTCCAGGTGCCCTTTAAAAATGATGCCAGGACCTTCGACCCCATGAGGTAACCTGGCACAAGGTTTACTGAGCTCCTCACAGATGCATAAAGCAGAAAAGCGCGCGTGTTCACCCGCCCTGCTGTCCAGTGGGAAGCACGCTGGCTTTCTCATCCCCCCACTGGGCTTAGCTTCCAGAATGGAATATTCCGCCCTTAATCTAATGGGACCTTGTTGGCATTCAAATATGATGCGATTCGCCAGATATGCACCTACTTCGTTCTATTAAAAGATTCTTTCAGTTATCAAAGTAAACACTTCTTTGTGAATTACCTGAATGAGATAAGAAGACTTTTGTTTTATGTAACGAGCTATTATGATCTGGAATTCAGTGCCTGAAATCTTGGTGGAAGTAGTTTCAATAGTAACTTTCAAAAGAGAATTAGACAAACACTAAAGGGAAGAAAACCTTAAGGGCCATAGTGAAAGAACAGGGTAAGACACCCGGGACAACATCACTGTTCTTAAATAATATAATAAATAAAACTTGGATTTCAATAGCATCTTTTGCAACCCAGACAATGTCCCAAAGCACTTTACAACCAATCATTTCAGATAATGCTCCTATAAAGATCATTGGGAATGTTTCCTTCCTTGAAATAGTGCAGTGTGATCTTTTACATTCACTAGAGAGGGCAGAGGAAGCCTCAGATTAAGATTTGATCTGAAAGAATGCACCTCTATACAGTGCAGCACTCCCTCAGCATTGCACAGAAGTGCCAGCCTAGATTATATGTTCAGGCCTCTGAAGTGCATAGATGTAGCATGTCTTGGTGCATTGACCCTTCCCTCAACCAATACTGCCATGAGAAAGAGAAGTAGAACTCATTGGAAACAACAACCGACATCAAAGCATTTAAGATACCAGCTTCCTAAAACAGCGAGGAGTTAAAATAACTGGCTTTGGGTTGCTGCCCCCTTTGGTCCTTCCTCCAGTTCTCCTCCCTCTTAAACCTATTGCCTTATAAATCCCAAGGCTCTACTCCTGCTTTATTTGTAACATTAAATGACCCATTACTGCACTGAATGGTCTTGCAACCATGATCTTCATCCCCAATGCTACAGCTATAAATCAGTCGTAAAATTAAATGGCCCCCACTGCTGAAATTTCATTACAAACCCATCAACTCCTCTTAAATAGCTTATCCTATCAGTTACTGTCACAAATACAGTAACACATTCACTTACACTATATTGTCTGAGCAATGTCACAGCAGACCTGCTTACACAAAGAGCTTGCATTTTGTTTGGACCACGTGTCTATGTACAAATTTAATTTCTGTGTCACACTTAATTGAATACTAATAGAATAAAGCAAGGCTGTAACTTAACATTTTGTAACCTGCAGCCTGCAACTTACAAACACTTGACTTAGTGGCAGCTTTGTTTGATTGGTAGCATTCCGACCTCTGAGTTGGACAACTGTGGACTCAAGGCCCAAACGACAGGCAATTCTGCACAGTACTGAGGGAATGCTACCATCCTTTGGATGAGATCTTAAACTGAAGCCGCCTCTACCTGCTCAGAGCAATGTAGCACGTCCTGGTGCATTGACCCTTCCCTCAACCAATACCGCCATGAAAAAGTTATCTGGTTATTTAGTCCATTTGTGTGTGTGTTCCTTTGCTTGCAGAAGTGAATACATTTTAAAAACGAGTTAGGATACACTAGTGCTATGAAAAGTGCTATATAAATGCAATTTCTTCATAGACTCAGGGGCACCATGTTCCTCGCCATCCCCCGCTCAACTGAAAAGTCATTCGG
This sequence comes from Cetorhinus maximus, assembly GCF_964194155.1. Lineage (NCBI taxonomy): Eukaryota > Metazoa > Chordata > Chondrichthyes > Lamniformes > Cetorhinidae > Cetorhinus > Cetorhinus maximus. The sequence goes on from NC_135887.1 coordinate 126,566,459, forward strand.
GAGCCTGCCCAACAAAAAAACCGTTTGCCCCGCAGCCATTGAACACCGGGTGGAGCATTAATTGGCTCAGGGTGAGACTTCCCCAACTATCTGGGGAGGGAGTCCTGCCTTCGAGAGCTGCTGACCAATTTGATTGACCGGCAGCTCTGTAGTCCCAGCAGCACCAGGTTCAAGCGGTGGCTATGGCTGGGACTACAGGCAGCTTCCGAAAAAGAGGAGGTTATGGCAGCCTGACTGAAGGTAAGTCCAGGGTATAGGCGGGGCCTGGCTGGAAGGCCTGAATGAGGGGAGTGGGGTCCTGGGTTTGAGAGGCCAATGGGGAGAGGGTTAAAGGGGGGTATTATGTTGTGGGGGTGCCTCTGATGGGCATAGGGAACTGGCAAAGGAGGTACCCCACACTTGCCCAACACCAGCTCGCCCAGTATGAAAAAGCTGTTGTGCTACCTGCTTGGCTTTGGCCTCTCCCTGCTGCGGGTAAAATAGCCACAGGGGTGGGACTAGGTACTTAAGTCGGGGGCGGTTGGGTATGTGGAAGGCCACACTCTGGATTTTATGAGTCCCCCAACTTCAACCACAAACAAGGGCAAACAATCCAGCCCATGGAGTCATTTACAGCACAGAAGGAGGCCAGCTGGCCCATCGAGTCCATGCTGGCTCCCCGCTGAACAATCCAGTCAACCCCACTCCCCAGTTCTGCTCCATAACCCTGCGAGTATATTTCCTTGAAGTGCCCATCCAATGTCCTTTTTAAACCATTGATTGTTTCCACATCCATCGTCTGGTGGGCAGTGAGTTCCAGGTCATCACTATTCTCTGCGTAAAAAAAGTTCTTCCTCACATTCCCCTGCATATCTTGCCCAAAGTCTTAAAACTGTGTCTCTTCATCCTTGTACGTCAGCTAATGGGAAGAGTTTTCCTTGCCTATCTATAACCCTGTCATAATCTTGTACATCTCTATCAAGTCTCCCCTCAACCTCCTACACCTCAAGGAGAACAAACCCAGCCTTTCCAATCTAACTGTGTAACTAAACCGCATCCCCCCACCCACCTCCCCCCCCCCAACCCACTCCATCCCTGTAACCATTCTGGTAAATCTCCTCTGCATTCCTTCCGCCAAAATGCATCACCTCATATTTTTCTGTGTTAAATTCCATCTGTCACTTTTCTGCCCATTCTGCTAGCCTATCGATGTCCTGTTGCAGACAATTCGTATCATCCTCACTGTTTGCCAATCCTCCAAGTTTGGTATCATCGGCAAATTTTGAAATTTTACTCCATATTCAAAGATCCAAGTCATTTACATAGAGTGAGTCCTCATTTTAATTTGACTCTTCTGTTGAAGAGTCACCTCTCTTCTATTTTTACTTAGTTCTGTTGAAGAGTCATACAGACTCGAAACGTTAACTGTGTTCCTCTCCGCAGATGCTGCCAGACCTGCTGAGTTTTTCCAGGTATTTTTATTTTTGTTTTGGATTTCCAGCATCCGCAGTTTTTTGCTTTTATCCTCATTTTAATTTGCCCAGCTTTAAGTTATTTCGTTTTAAAGTTGTTTTTGCCTTTGGTCTGGCTTCCCCGATTTAAGTTGCAATTTCTGCTTTAGTGTCATTAAACGTCATCGCCTTCCTCACATCATCGCCACTGGTTTTGATTGCCGTCTGTCTTCATTGGCTCATGTGCCATAGCCACCCATTGTCATCGCACAGTGTGAATCATCGTGCGTCAGCTCCTTTCATGTAACATCAGGTCCTGTGACCCGATCACCGACATTCTTAAGGAGCCTGTTTGTACTGTACTCGAGGCAACATCAGTTAAAAGAAAAAATCCCAAAGACATCCAAAGCCAGAGTTGTTTTTTTCAAGCAAAATGTTGGACTTAAATTATGATTTAAATTTTGGAGTTTCAGGAGTGCCTACTGTGTGTGAGGCTTTTAATTTACTTTTAAACATGAGCCAGAAACGCCCAGTAAGTGCTGTCAGTGTGCCTGCTGCTACAAAGAAAGCAAGAAAAGCCATCAGCCTAGCAGTGAAATTGGATGTTCCAAAATGTCTTGAGGCTAGTGAGTGTTATCTAATTTGAATTTATCTAGTAGCTAGGAATGCCCAGTGCTGCACAAGTTTGGTACAGCATTTCAACTTGTACATTGGTTTTTCTGTGTGAGAAATGTCTGAAGGAACCTAACTCCAGCTTTAACATTGATTCCTATGGGAACCCATGATTCACACAAAGTTGTTTCACTTAAAGTCTTGATTTCTAGGAATGCAACCATGGCCTAAATCAAATGCCACTGTATAGCAAAAAAAAACCCAATGGATTCAGCATTGACTTTTGGGGCACATTAATGTCTACCATCTTCCAGTCTGAAAAGCGACCATCAAACAGACTCACTGCTTTCTGTCCTTAAGTTATTTTTTTTATCGCGTTACACATTGGTCTTCCTATTCCATTAGCCCCGATTTTGTTTTTGTTTATCTTTCCCATTTGTAAAGTCGTGAACCGGAAAGCTCGGATGGAGCTGAGTCCTTGCTTATTTAACAACAATTAGACCTTTTGGCATTAAGTCATTATAGCAGAAGAAAATATATTTGGGCATTACAAGGTGTAACACTCATATTTGTTTAATACAACTCATCCTCTAACTTCCTGTGAGCAATGCCACAGGGAATCTGCTAATATAAATATCCTTATCTATCACATTTTAGCTGCCATACTTCAGAATATCAGAAGTAGAAATTTAAGAATTTTTAGAATTTTACAACTATAAACACTCTATATTATCCAATTTACATGCGGAAGACCTCCGGGCCTGAAATTTTAAAAGAAATTTAAGTTTATAATAACATCAAAGTTTCTCAGTGGTATACGATAGAGATTGTAATTGTGTTGCATGGTGACAATAATCAGCAGTTCTCCTCATTATTTTAAGTCAAATTATTAACTTTTGTCACCGTTGCAGAAATGATGGGAATAAGCATCCACACCTTGTCTATTATTTTATTATGGAAATTAAGGCTGCTGAACTGTTTCAAAACATTTTATTACAAATTATGTTAACCTATTTAGGCTAATAATTCCTAACCGTCTTTTTTCTTCAGATGAACTTGATGACCTAGGCAACAAGGTGAGCCAATGAGCTAACTTGAGGCTGACTGGACGAAGGAGCCAAGATGCCTGAATTGAGAAGTGTTTTCTGTTGAACTGCCGCATAACCCGAACTGTTATAAAGGGAGAAGTCTGAACACTTAATAGTGCTGCTCAGCCTTTCAAAATTAGTCTGCTTTATGCTTAAAAGTGTCAAGCTTCCCTCAGAGTCAACCACATGCTTACCAGGAATAAGGAGCTTGTTAAGCTATCGGCTGCCTCATCATCTGAAGGTTTCATTTTATTCAGTGAGCTGGTGGTGTCAGCCAGTGCTTTTCAAAGAATGGAAAGAAAGTGCTTGGGAAGAAATGAGTATAATAACAGTACAAAAAATTTTTTCTGGAAATACGACCCATATCATAACTTCATTTTTAGTAGTCACAGATAAATAGGCTTTGTGCTGAATTTCGTGTTGATGGCTGGTGGGGGGGGTCACAGCAACAAGTCCAAAATCTGGGGAGGGTTGGGGGAGCAACTGCACTTCAGCGGGGCTGGGGGCTGCATCTTATCATCCGGGGCTGCCATCCCTAATAAGGACGGCCATCCCAAGTGCTGCAGGCCACTCAGAGGGCCGCCACTGGGAGTGTTGGCCACTGTTGGGAATGCACCTGGATGAAGAGCACACACCACTGGACATGCGCCCTCATAATCAGGTCAGTGGGGTCTGGGGGACTCCAGGGCTGGTCAGGCGGGCGAGGGCGGGTGGCACCATTACTATGAGGACGGCCATTGCTGTTGTGACACCCTTCCATGGGCCGAAGAGTTGCTGAATAGAAGGCATCCACTCCTGGAGGCCGGTAGGGTTTAATGCCAATGGAGGCGGGAAGAGATCCTTAATTGGCCACTTAAGTGGCTCAGTTGGGCTCAGGGTGAGATGGCTTGCTAGCCAGAAGACTGGTGCTCCAACCACTGCCTTCCCTCAACATTTTACCCCCCTCCCCTGCCCACCCCCAGAGGACTGGTAAAATCCAGCCCTTCATACTTCTACGTGCTAATTTTATAAATGCTAAACTAATAGTACATTTAGACATGAAACAGCTGCTAACTAAATACAAGCAGCCATCCTCATATCTCCAGGAATGATAAGGAATATAAGGTTTTGAGATGGTTTGCCTTGTTAGGAAGTCTATTAGTGGTACAATTAAGAACCAGAAATTTGCTCTTTGTCACCTCATGTTTCACAAGGTGCAGTATGGTGGGATCATTTTGTCTGTTCAGGGCAAGAGGGCAAAACAAAATTCAGCTTCAGCTAACTCTAGCCTCTCAGATTTCTGGTACGTTTTCCACATTAAAACAGGTTTACAATTCAGTTGCAATTGCCTTCTGCCTGTGTTTCCAATATGATGTCTGTTGAGCAATGTCAAACATTGGCAACTTGATACTTTGGAAAAAGCCTTTCTAAATCCACATTCCAATTTATATTCATTGGAGAGATTAAGACAGATAGATAGATATACATTTTATATATTTTGGAGTAACCAGTTTGAAAATGAAAGTGTGTGTAAGTTATCATTTTCCACTAATTAATTTATTTAAATATATAGAAAAGAGTGCAAAGTGAAAAAAGTCAACTAAATGAAATAAATGCCATTAGAATGCCTGGATAGACCCCAGTCACTCATATATTAATACCTTGAGCTCAACTATGAAAGTGCAGAAAATATATTTTAAGATCAAGTTGTTCTACCTTAGCAATGTGAATGTTGATACTTCAATGCAGACAAAATAATTAGTGAGCAATATTTTGAAATACATTTAGGATAAAACTTTAAGCATTAGTTTTTCCAATCAATATACCGCATTCAAATAAATTCAGAGTCTGAAGATTATTGGCAAACATTTAAGTTCTGATTGGCATTTTTTTTTTAAACAAGTTATCATGTTTCAGGTTTGCCATTGCTAAAAATACACTTTCATCGTTGCAGAATAAATTGTGAAATCTCGTGTTCATGATGGAATGTTCTGGCAGTTTGGAATAAATCTCAGCCATGTTATACCTATAATCTGTTCAGTTCATGGCAACATTGGCAAGCCAGGCCATACATGCAGAAAGGAGCAACTTGTACGCATTTGAATTTTCCAACGTTTGGTTTTATTAACTTAGCAATTAGCCCCCAGGTTTATGAGCAGATTGCCATTAAATTGGGGATTTGCTTGGAGAATGGAGGACAAATTTAGGAAATCTATGAATATGTAAAATGTTAAGTGACCAGCACTACTCATAGGTTTGTATCCCTAATGCCTTGCCATTAATCCCTAGTTGTCTTCTTCTCTCTTCCCGTTCTAAACTCAATCTGTTAACTAATATTTCTAATTTTACTTGTTCAACATAGAGTACCACAGCTCAAAGAAAATCAGTTCTGCTTTATTGGAGACATGGCAAAGATGTATTGAGAAATAATTCAAAGGAAAGTTTGTTCTTTCAGGTTTTTAAGGCAAATGCTTTGATAGGGATAGCGTGCAAAATGAAGCTGTTGTAAGCAATATGCTGCAGACAGCATTTTACAAGCTTCGCTTATGTTTAAAGCAGCCATAAGATAGTGCTGCACAGATTCAGAAGGCATTGTATATTAGAGTGTATAATGAGGGGTTACTGTAACATGGCCTTTCGTATTGTCGTAGAAAGTCTGATTTGTAGCATGTGTAATAAAGTGCTATATTTATGCTAATAAATGCTTTTTCGGCAAAGCTGTTTATACAGCTAGTAACCCAGATAGATGTAAGCTTTGTTAACAGCTTGGATAGAAAATCTTTATTACCATAATGTATGTACAGGAGGCTCAATGGGCAACAGTGGAATAGTAATCTATGACCACAAGGGAAGAGGACCTCATAATGAATAACCTGGTGCATTATAAATTATTCAACATGAGCAGAATAATTTTAACTTGGTGTCCACATAGTTATCCATTTAATGTCACCACGTGCACCACGTGCAAATTTAAGACACAAATTAGTTTTCGATTTGGTAAAAAGTACATTTCCCATTTGAGGTTGTACCTGGGACAGGTGGTGGTCAATGACATTCAAAAAGGAGGTGGGACATGGGCAAGAATTTTCCGTGCCTGTTGGTGTTGACCTCATTTTGAGCGTGAGTGGACAATATGGCGGTAAAGCCAAAATCAGTTTCATGATATCATGAAACCAGTTTGCGATTGTCCGCTCCACCTGTCAATGGCGGGTCACCTTTGTCGCCGCTGTATGTCAGGAACTTCATTTTAATATATCTACATATAATTATAACCCCTGCCCATCAGAATCATTCCCCTACGCTGGATCATCTGGGCACCAGGCCAACGTGTTTGACAACTGTACATAAGTAACGTGCACTTGGTGAGCTGTACTTTTCTCGGGACTTTGTTTGCCTACCTTGCTTTGGGCAGCATTTGCAGTCATCAGCTCCAGGCTTCGCAAGCAGCACCACATCACTTTTAGCAGGGCCCGCAGGCAGGTCTTTACCTACCAGACTAGCCCTAAGGCTGGGGTGGCTTTGCAATGGCTGCAGGGCTAGGGCTTGTTTGGGGGAGGGGGAGAAGAGGCCTCAGGCAAGGGAAGAGGCTGCAGGGTGAGGGCTGTATCCCAGGTGTGTGTGGGGACACATGTTGATCTGTGCAAATTGCCTCAGGATGGTGAGGGCTGAGGAGGTAATCTCCAGAGGAGACGAGGCCAGATGGAGATGTGAGGGTGTGTGTGAGAGAGTGACAGGTGATGTCCCTTGGCAGTGAGTGAGATGCTAGTGAACGTGTGATGGCCTCGTGAGTGTGTGAGTTTACAGTGATGAGATGGTTGCCTTACCCTGGCGGCATGGATGAGATCATTCATCCTCTTTCTGCACTGGATGGCCAACCTCTTCTCTGCAGCGCTGGCACTGACCACCACTGCCATCGCCACCCAAGCTGGAGTGGTGAGATTGCTGGACCTCCTGCAGCCAGAGTGGGAGCGGAGGACATCACGGTGGGCCTTCAATAGGTATACCAGTGATGGGTCACTGAACTCTTCTTGGTTTTCAGGGCCATGTCTTCACAGGAGCAGTCCTGGGCTGCAAGCATTGAGAACTGTGTGCGCGGCTGCAGTTTAGACATGGCACCCGGAGTGAGGGAACAGTGAGGTAACGGCGTGGTGCGCGATTCAGAGGCAGCCCGCCAGCGAGTTGGCGCATTTTCTGTGGCTGCATAATTAATGAGGCGGGAAGCGGATGATGCGGCGTGAAAACCCGCCATTGCGGCCAGCGGGTAAAATGTCATTTTTCCCGTCCGCCACCACACTGAGTGCGAATCTGGGATGATTCCGCCCATGGACCTCCAAGTGGCTCTTCTAATCTTAGCCAGAAGATACGAGGAAAATATACTCGATTGAGTGCTTTTCAAAGAAAACTAAAAGGAAATTCTGGCTATTATTTTCAGTTCAAATAGCTGGTATGGGGCAATATGCTACAGGTTTGTTATCAGTTGGCTTGATAGTAAATCTGCACGCCATGAGATTGGGGAGAATAGCCTGAATGAAGAAGAGTCTCTGAGACTGTGACATTAATTTTAACATTCCCAAGGATTATTGCTTGGATATGGTTAGAATGTACTATGCTACTGCAACACCAAAAGAGGCAGTTTGCAGTTTGAAACTGCCATGATCATAATCCAACAAATCAGATTAAAAAAGCAAATCTCTACAAAATTGCTGCTGCCCTTATAAGTCATTCATTACTGACATAGGCCATGTATCAAATGTTAACTTGGCTCAGTTGCTGGCATTCAAGTTAGAAGACTGCAGGCTCAAATCTCATTCCGGGACTGGAGCAGGTAACCCAGGACAGAATATTGAGCTTGGCGGGGGGTGGGTGAGCGCCTCTCCTGGCCAAACGTAAAATGACGCACGATGGCGTCGGGCGAGCGTCCCGACATCATCATGTAGTCCCGCGATATTTCGTTCGGCGAGCGCGCGCCGAAGTTGGCAGCACGCCCGCCGATAATTAAAAGGCCTATTAAGGCCATTAAAAAGTCATTAAATTCAAATTTACGCTGCCCACCCAACCTTACGGTCAGCGGGCAGGCCGGGAGCCCTGACAGGCTTCAGAAAAAGCATGAAACCTCATCCACGGGCAGGATGAGGTTTCATGTAGGTTTTTAAAAATTTAATCAAAGTTTGAATGAAAATGATGGACATTTCCCAACTCATGTGACACTGTCACATGAGGAGACATGTCAGGGAAATTTTAATTATGTGCATTGACCATTTTTGAATTTAGCGCCGATCTCCCTGAGGCAGCACTTTACCTCAGGGAGACCTGTGTGCTCTTTTACGCACATGCGCCGAAGAGCACAGGCCCCGACTCAGTCTACTCCCCTCACCCACACAGGGAGCACTCTGCCTTTCCGGGTGCGCGTCACACTGGGCATGTAAAATGGCAGCGCCCGGCCAATCACGGGTGGCGATCGGCTGCGCGCCCGCCCACACCCAGCCCCCCCAATGGGGAGAAAATTCTCCCCTGTGTATGTTAAAATGATTTAGAAATACAAGTTTTTCGAGTCGTCACATTATAAAGTTATTGTTTGAATCACTAGATCACTCCTTGAACAAAACCTTCCAATCCCACCCCATTAATATGTAAATGTGGGCAGCAAATTCTAAAATTTCCTTTCGTATTCACTGCTGAAGTGAAACATACAGAGGGTAAATTTCCATGGGGACTCTCCTGCTCACCTGCTAGATACATAAATGTTGCTTTTCTATGTTTTTCATATCTCTTCCACCAAGATTACAATGGATGAGCAAGAAATTCACTCCCATAATTTTTAGTGTAAGTTTACATATAATATATCAATATTCAGAAAACCACATAGAAGATTATCGATTGAATAAACTCCCAACTACTTAACTGTAGAATGAACTACTGTATAATTTATTTATCAAAGTTTCTGAATCTCTAAATCTTTTTAAATACTTTTTTTAGCGAAATGTTCCTAATATTCTTTTATATGAGTTATTTTCCTTTTCTGGTCAAGTGTCAACAGATTCATTGCATTGTTGTTTTACAATCAGTTTAACGATTGACCCCTTCCAAATCGCCACCTTCCAAAGATAACAGCCAGAACTGTGAGGTTAGAAAGGATGTCAGATTAATCTCTTGAAAGTTCATTGACTTGAAACGCTAACTCTGTTTCTCTCTCTGCAGATCTCAGCTTTCCTGTGGAGCTTTTCCAACATTTTCTGTTTTTTATTAAAATGGTATGGGAACTGGTTCGGCTGAGCATTAAATGAATATCTTGCTTCAGCACATTGTACTGATATCCTTGAATTGTAGGAACTAGAAGCCCAAATGTAAAACTGACCAGTTATTATTTTCACAAAGCAGGCAATTTGATTTGAAGATCTCAGATTTGTGACAGCTGAGCTAGGTCTGTGGTGTGAATCCATGCTAAAGTAGAGCTGCTCAGTGATTACCTCAAGTTCTCACATGAGCCTTGGCTGCCAATGGTGCAATGTGAGCAATTATCTCCCACTTCTAAGTAACAGTCAACCTCTCAAACCACTGAGCTTAATTACAGTGCTGGGGAGAGAGGTGGGTGTTGATGATATACCTTAAGTTTTGTTTCTAAACAATCATGGCATTAATTTTGCTTGTGTGCAGGATACTGGGTGTGAAATGAGAATGTAACATTTGTTTCATGAATTAAAAAAAGGCTCAATAGGCATGAAACCTGTGTTGAGTTATTGCAGCCTTATTCTGGGCTTTGTATTACTCTTATATAATCACCAGTCGATTGTGTGCCTTAAATTTCAGCACGCATCTCCCAGCCAACAATTAGATCGTCCTGAGTGTGGATAAGTTACGAAATGTGTGGGGACACTTCAATTCCAGAGTGTACTGTAGCAATGATCCCTGTAGCTAGAATGAGGCTTTAGCACCACAACTCGGTGTAAAGGCAAAGAGGTTTTTTTTTGTAAATAGAACCCACTGCCCTGTAAGGGACTTGATGTTTATGGAATTGGAAAAGTGAAGGCCCATTCTCATTCTGCGCTGTGTGTGCGATACTCCAATTTTAGATAATTTCTCAGCAAATGGAGCTTCTATTTGGAGATAATTGAAATATGATTTTCCAGTTGCTGCTCTTTAGTTTTTTTTTCAATGTGTAATAAAAGGGGTTTCAGTCCGATTCCCTTCCTTGAGATTATTGCACTATTTTGTTTTATGGCTATATTTCTTCCATACACTCATGAATGTCAAAAAAAAAACTACAGACTCATTTATCTTCTAGACATGTTCTACTGTAATGTTATTTAAATGCATTACTTATATAGCAGAAGATTTGACCATTTCTACATTGAAAGAAAATCCCAACAATACATTAAAGGGGAAAGGTCCTTTTTTACCTCAGTATCTCAGGACATTTTGTCATTTTATGTTAACAAAGAAAATGAAGCTAATTGGTAGAAATGGCAATTGTTCCTGATGTTTGACACTTTGGCATGCCTATGTTGGATAAAAATGAGGAATGTATTTCCTACTTAAACAATTAAAGAGTTAAGTATGTCTCATTTTTGTGATTGGAGAGCTCCTACAAAATAAGTTCGTTATATTTAATGATCCCAGCAAAATAGTTTAACATTTTGCCCTAGAAAGCTTCCAGGTTGTAAAAAGACTTTTGTTTCAACACATTTATAGCTGAAATCCATTGCTTGAAATATGACAACAGTTTTACTTCAGATCAAAACTAGGGTCGTCTTTTGTTGTACAAAGCCAGTTGAAAATTAATGTTTGCAACTTTTACCAAAGAAAGTCGAAAACTATTTTAAAACGGGGGTTGCTGTCTCAAGCAGCTTTTTGCATTTTCCTTCAGCAATGTTTAAATTGTTGACAGACTGGTATCTTTACATAGAAGTGTTAATGGAGAGTGCATTTGGTTTAGGATGAATGAGGAAGCAGGCCAAAATGACTTTCAGATTAGTTGTAACAGATGGAGGGGTCACAGTTGAACAACTTTACACAGCAGCATAAAGAGGATGTTCAAGTGGAGTTCATTGCCTGTAACAGATAGTGTCAATCAACTGTAGTTTAGTCCCTCAGTCAACAGTCAGCCAAGCCTCAGACATGGTGTCATTCAAAGATTTAAAAAATGCATTGTGAGGCGAAGTCTGAAGTCTATCTGGTCTCTGTCAAGCATAAATTACACAAACAGCTTCAGTGAGTAATAAAGAGCAACCAGGCTTGTGGCCACTGCAGATAAACGACAACAGAATGTATCATTCTAATTTTCTAACAGATTATCTGGTCATTTATCTCATTTCTTGTTTGAGAGACTTTGGTGTATTCAAATTAGAAGCTATATTTGCCTACGTAACAACAGTGATTGCACTTCAGGGAAGTAATGCACTGCCTGTGAGGCACTTTGGGATATTCTCAGTATATGGAAGGCACCATGTAAATGCCAGTTCTTACTTTCTTGCATGCAACTTAATTTTTGAAGAAATTTTTAAAAATTGATTTCTTTAACTATTCCCTTGACCAATTATCGGAGTTTAACATTTTCTTTGTCAAAGGAAATACTGTAATATATGGCGAAATTTCAAATCAGTTATTTTTGGTTCCTGAGCCTGATCTTAATTATTTTCCTGATTTTTAAAGCAAATCACTGGGTGATATTGCTCATGCCCCTATATTAGCTAGGTACTTTGCAATCTTTGGTCATGTTATACTATTTGGAACAGGCCCATAAAAGCGGAGACTGACATTGTAGTAGTGAAAGAGTTAGTCTGTAACAATTTGAGTTAAATAAGTGTTATAATCCCAGCTGGCGTTACTACTGGACAACCCTGATCCCAGGATGGAACCCTACTTGGTAGATCCTAGCTTTTATTTTTTTGTTTAGATAAGTGGAGCGTGGCGACTGAACAGAGTCACAAGAGTCAGCTGATGAATTTTTGACAAAAGAATGGAACATTTATTATACAAGAAATGATGAACTATATTACAATACTCCTTCACCCACAACTATAGTTTTACAGCTATATACAGATTTGTAAGAATAGTATAAGTTACAAAAGCTATCTTATACTCTAATGTTCATAGTAAGTACACAGTCCATGTAAACCAATTGGTGACCTGTGGTCAGGCACACCACACTCTGAAACCAAGTGACTGTTGCCACTCCAGACAGATCTCTCATCAACTCCCCCTAGACGCTTGTCACGCCATGAGTCAACCAGTCTCACTGAACTCTGTCTTTCACACAAGGGTTTCCAATCTCCACTCTCTAAGAACTCAGTTTGGAATTTTTTCCCAAACAAAGTTTTCTCTCAAATGCCTTCCACAAGGTTCCACTTCCAGGGTTTTGAGCTCTTCTTCCAATGTTCACTATGTGCATTCAAGCTTTCTCGCATGCACTCTCTCTCTCACTGACTCAGTCATGTCAATAGAACACCACTACTTCACATGCCCATAGTAAAGATTTACAGGCCTTCAGGTGTCTCCTTGGACCTTCCAACTTCTCGTATGCCTATATTGCTTTAAATATGCTTCTTGCTGTTTTCTCCCTTTAAGCTTGAAGCTTGGAGCCTTTCTCTCTGCTTCTTACTGTCACTTCCACAGAACAGGACCTTTTCCAGACTCCTGTTCTTCCTTTGATCAGAAGGTCTTCTTGGGATCCCTCCTTTCTGTCTCACTCCTTGGCCTTGGGATCTTTCAGCTCTTATGGAAAATCCGCTCTCTCTGCAGTTCCCTCTCCCAATATCCAGGGCAGAATTTTCCTGGGGGGGAGTGGGGGGGAAGTTCAGGAGTGGACGTGTGCACCCCGCATCCAATCCGGGGTGCGCCGCCATTTTACGTGGGCGGGCCAAATAAGGCCCGCCAGGCGTGACGACTGCCAGGTTGCACTATGCGCTCCCTGTGCGGGCGGGGATTCCCTAAGCCGAGAGTGTGCTCTTTTGCGCATGCGCATGATAGATCACACTCATCTCCCTGAGGCTAAGTGCTGCCTCAGGAAGATTGGCGCCAAATTCAAAAATTTTAAAAGTAGAAAAATAAAATTTCCCTGATGCTGTCCCCTCATGTGACACTATCGCATGAGTTGGGACATGTCCATCACTTTTAGTTAAACTTTTATTAAATTTTTAAAAACCTACATGAAAGTTCATCCTGCCTGTGGATGAGGTTTAAAGCTTTCTCTGAAGCCCACCAGGGCTCCCGGCCTGCCTGCCAAACTTAAGGTTGGACGAGCAGGTCCTTTAACTACTGCAATTACTTTTGAAATGGCCTCAGCTGGCTGTTGACAGGTTGGTGGGCACACAGCTGATTCGGCTGTGCCCCCGCCGACCTGAAAATTGAAATGACACGGGGTGACGTTGGGAGTTCTGCCCAATGGCATCCTGCGTCATTTTACGCGTCGGCGTGCGGGTCCCGCCCCACACACACAGACCCGGAAATCCTGCCCCCAGCTTCTCCGGAATCCTGGCTTCAACTTCAGTTTGGGATCTGTTCCTTTGCTGTTCAGCCTCTCTGGCAGCTGCTTCCAACTAAATTCAAACTGCTGTTTTTTTTAATTTGTGTGTGTGTGTGTGTGTGTGTGTGTGTGGTCTCCCTATCTGGACCCCTGTTGCTAGGCAACAGCACAGTTTTTTTCTACTCTTGTTTGTTTTACCTTCTCTTCAAGAGTTGTAAAAATCTCATTAGAATGCAGGCACCTTTTAAAGTGAAACTAAAACTCAACTTCTCCTTTTCTTAACACACAAATACAGAAATATAAAGCAAGCTTACACATTAAAGATATACCTTATTCTTAACACACCCAAATACACATATAACTTACTTAAACTATCTCTATTTCCTAACATCACGTATGAAATGATTTTGGTCTCCTGATGTCCTAGTCAATTCACTAGATGGCATGCTACTGAATCACACAACCAAGAAGGTCCCTGGAATGAGCTCAGTTGCCTAATCTGAGCTAATAGCCTCAATGTTCATAAGCTACAGAAGGGGTAACTTGAATTTCTGCTCTTGTTTGTTGTCCAGTGATGACTAGTTGGAAATTAGTGTGAATCAGTACAGGGCTGTGTTATTTTGTATGATAAAATTACCAGATAACATTCATTTTTGAGGTTCACATGGCAATGGACCTCCAATGGTCTCCTTGCTCCCATTGCATCCCTTATCCCATCACTGCCCCTCTATCTTGGTCCATACCTACCATCCCTTGACTCTTCTCCTTTGTAATATCTACCTCCTTGTTCTGCTGTTACTGATCTTACCCCCCAGCCATCATCCCCACTTCTTTTTTCAGGGGTGAATGAAGAGAGGTCCAAACCACTTCCTTCCAATCTTATCTTCCTTTCTCTCAGAGGCTTTGTTTGCTTTCAAAATTAAATTTGCTTGTGTTCCTTTGAAATTTTTTTTTAAAAAAAATCATTCACGCGATGTGGGCTTCGCTGGCTGGGCCAGCATTTATTGGCCATCCCTGGTTGCCCTTGAGAAGGTGGTGGTGAGTTGCCTTCTTGAACCACTGCAGTCTCTGTGGTGTAGGTACACCCAACAGTGCTGTTAGGAAGGGAATTCCAGGATTTTGACTCAGCGACAGTGAAGGAACGGTGATATATTTCCAAGTCAGGACTGTGAGTGACTTGGAGGGGAACTTCCACGTGGCGGTGTACCTGTCTATTTGCTGCCCTTGTCCTTCTAGATGGTAGTGGTTGTGGGTTTGGAAGATGCTGTCGAAGGGGCCTTGGTGAATTCAAATCAAATTAGAATAAGGAATGATACTGCCTATATATCTTTTCTCTTTCTCTGCCTCAGCAGTACTGGTAATTAGGAAATCAGTCTCACAGGAACAAGAGATTAGCAATGGTCCTTTCTTAGTATCAGTGAAGCTAATAATTTGAAATTTCCGCAGGTAGTTTTAACTTTGGGTGATAGTGTAAACCAGAGGTTGTCAGATCAGCTGCCCATTACAGACCTCTCCTGATTTTTCTTAAATAAAAACAACCTTTAAAACAAATATGCTCAAGAGATTTAAACTTCAATCATCCTTGCATTACAATATTGGGATCTATCCTAAAATAATCTCTTTGATATAGCCACTTTCATAAATTGACTGAATAGCTTACATTTAAGGATGTTCGCATATTGCTTTATATCCAGCTACCCAAGAGTGCAACCCATGGGTGTGACAATAGTATTGTCTTGTGATCGGAATTGGACATTAATGCCTTTCACTTATGGTGGATTGGGAAAGTGTCTGATGAGGCAAGGCCAGATGCAAATTGCTAATTGCATTACTTCACAGCAAATGAAGATACAGTATAAATATCTCCGAATATTTATACGGAGATATGCTTTGTTCAATTAGTAAAACTTGTCTCTGCATGATAATACAAAATAATGCGAATCCTATGTTTCGCCACATTAGAGGGTTGCCTTGCTCAGGTTATACAAAATATTTCCTAACTAACTTGCTGTTGGCTCCCTCTGAGCCTGACAAGAGCCTAGCAGCTTTCTGTTTGCAGACTTCATTGATTGAACGAGATGTTCGATCATGCCATAAAAAGGGCAACTGAGCCCATTATGGGGAGTGGGTGTGTGTCTGCCCATCCATGTGAGACGTGCACCGCCTACCATATTGGATTGGACTCCTCCTCAGGTGTCCAGGGTGCATACTGAAATTATTCAGAAAGCTCATTATACTATTTAAATAAGGCTCCTATGCTGCTTGTGGGAATGTATGACAAAATTAGTCTATCCCAGTGCCTGACTCGCCGTGTAATAAATATAGTGATGCAACTCACGTCGCTAACAATCACATGAACGTGGCAGGAATGCTCTTTAAAGGGATTATCCCATCCATACAAGTTGGTTCTCTTGGCCTGCTGGTTGAACTCACTATTTTTTTAATCACTGTCTGTTCACATCCAGCAGAAACCGGGGTCTCCTCAACACAATTGTATGGGGTGTGCAGCGATAGCCAAGACAGGCGAACAAATTCCTTATTATTTACAGTATATGGGCCACAATATCAAAGCGTAGCTCATTAGCATTTTAACCACTTAGCATCTCAAGCTCTTTTGTCAACATTTACACATAATTGTTTTTTTTTCCAAATCCTATCATTGAAAAAGAGTTAAAGAGAAAATCCAGCACTATGACACCATAATAGCTGATATTAATAGAGAATCGATTGAGTCATAAACTCAAAATGTGCCAAATTGGTCAAGCTTTGCAAAGGTCAAAATTGGGCACTGGCTTCTAATATGACAGCTTATACAGCGCCCAGTGGCTCTTAATAGAAGAAACATTAAAGTTGCTCCATCGCAGAGAAATGGGTCATGGGGTATTTCCCTTCCTTAGTCATACTGAGATTTGGCTCTCATTTGCTGTCCATTCTCAACAGATATAAGATAGCCCTCAAATGAAGCCTGTTTTTAAGATCTAAGTGCTCCTACAGTTACAATTTTTAAAAAAAAATTAATTTAATTTAAACATTGAGGCAATGCCCACCATGTGTGTTCTTCTGTCCTTTCAGCAATGGACACTTTTCGGGAAAGAAATTGCATTCAAATTTGATTTCTTTTGCTGCCCTAATGCAGATGTGCACGGCTTATGATACTTCCTAACATTTGTGACGCTGACTTGAAGGAAATGAAAAGTAATGCTTGCCACTCTGAACCATGATGCTGACAGGTATCCCATCTGGGCAGCAGCATGTGTTACTAAATTCTCCTTTTTTTTTAAAGTAGCTACGCAAAAGCTTGGGAACATGCAGCTCGCGCAAAGGAGGATCAAGTGGCACCTGATCCGGAGACACGTCACCTCGATAATTCCGCATCTGTCAAAACTGGTCAAGTTAATGAGGCGTGACTGTCACACAGCATTTTGGCAAATGAAGTCAAATAAAACACCAAGTAAGAATCAATCGCACGTTTTACTCACAGGGTTTTGGAGTCAGGTCTATTACACCCACTGATTTCTCACCTTGCTCCACAATCCATTTTTTGTACAATGTCATTTTGGAAACAAAAATGAAAACATTACAAAAAAGTCTCCAATCCTCGAGGGACTCAATTGCCAATGTTATGTTATTACCCTGTATCCAGATCAAAGCTATGATTCATTTTCAATGGAAACACAGGGCGGAATTTTACAGCCTCGTGACGGTGGGGGTGGGGCGGTAAAATGCGGCAAGCCGTTCAAAACTCCATTGGCTTCGGTGGGAGTGCAAAATTCCACCCATAGGGATTTTCCGGCCTTGTTGTGATGGGACCGGCCATGGGGGATGCAGCAGATCCGTTAAACGTCCATTGACTTTCGGTGGGACCGGAAGATCCCAACGGCGGACAGAACCGGAAAATCGCAGTCATAATTTTTTACTCCGAAATGTGAACATTGTTACACAGCCTTTAATGTCTGTCCATCCATCTATGAGAACTGCCCTATTTCTCCTGCCTATTCAATAACCATTTAAATATTCACAGCCACGTCTAGCTTTGTTTCAGCCTGTAGTTCGCATAACATCATAATACATTTTTATTTAAAACAGCCATTCTGTTAATTGCAAAATGTAGTCAATTGACCATCTAATAATCTTCTTCGAGGAAAAAGCAACATTATTTGAATCAGCTCGGTTAACTTGAAGAAAATATATACATGGAGACATTACTGAAAACAGAGACATGTTGCCAAAGCTTTTCACCTTGCGCTCATTGGGACAAATGCAAGAATGCCAAATTTCAAACGATCGCAACAATTTACAACAGAAACAGCTTAATTGAATTCCTATTGAAGGGCCTGACTTTATGGGGAACATTTTCCCCCCCCGTTGTGGGGGGAAGTGCGGGAGCAGGCCCCAGTGGCCAGCCTTCTGATTGGTGCCCCCAGTCGGGGCGGGAGACGCCGCCATTTTACGTGGGCGGGCCAATTATGGCCCGCCCAGCGTGACGTCCGCCAGGGAGCGCTATGCGGGCGGGGTGGGGAGATTTCCCGAACCGAGAGTGCAAAGTGCTGCCTCAGGGACATCAGCTCCGATTCAAAAATTGACAGAAAGATAATTTAAAAAAATTCCCTGACAAGTCCCCTCATGTGACGCTGTCACACGATTTGGGACATGACCTTAACTTTTATTTAAACATTTGATAAACGTTTAAAAGCCCTCATGAAACCTCATCCCGCGCGTGGATGAGGCTTCATGCTTTTTCCCAGGCCCGCTCGGGCTCCCAGCCTGCCCGCCAACCCTAGGGTTGGACGCGCAGGTCCATCAATCAAGTTAATTAGTTTTTTAATGGCCTTAATAGGCTGTTGACAGTTTGGCGGGCGCGCAGCCGAATCAGCCCCTGCTCACCGACCGGAAAAACCTGCCCTATGAGAAGTTTTGGAAAATATTAAAAATTCAGACTGAAAGCAGACACTCTTTCACCATATTTATTGAGTCTCGAGGGGCAGAATCTTCTGGTCCCTCCAGCAGCGGGAAGTTTGGCTGGTGGGGGGAACTTAATTTGTCGTGAGGGCAAAACTCTGTCTCCTGGCAGTAGGATGAACTTTTAGCAATTATGTTCTCGGGACTTTGGAGGCGGGTTGAGCTTCCGATGAATGATGTCGGGAAGCCCTCCTGAATGCATTAGCATGCCATGCATGCTCATTAAAAGGCCACCCCACCAGAATTAAATTACCCCTCCAAATTAAGTTCCCCACCAGCAAGAAATTAGAATGCTCACATTTACGGCTGTATATAATTGGTATGTATCTGGCCAGCTTGACTTCTTCCACCACTTTGAGTAGAGTAGATGCTGATTTCGCCTTCTTGGTGACTGCTCACAACTCTTGACTCATACCAGGTGCCTTGAGGGCAAGCTGGGCAAAGGCTGGACATGGGAGGCAGGCCAAGGGGATAGGGTGGAAGGGTGGAGTGGAAGCTGAACACAGGAGGTAGGTGAAGGGTGGAAGGGTGGAGCGAAGGCTGGACATGGGAGGCAGCCTAGGAGGGATTGGGTGGAAGGATAGAGCGGAGGCTAGCCATGGGAGGCAGGCTAAGTTGCGAAGCATGGGTAGGGTGGATAGGAGGCTGGACATTGGAGCCAGGCATAGGGAAAGCTGGACATGGGAGGCAGCTGAAGGGTGGAAGGGGGCAGGCAGCGAAGGAAGACTGACTGTCTGGGTAGGGGAGAGAGGAAGTGAGGGAATGCGAGGGTGCAACAACATGGCTTGGAGGGAAGGCCTTTTCTTGTTGGTTTGGGGGAGGGTGGGTTCTGTGGCTGGGTGGGGGTGGCAGGTTTCTTGGCAGGCATGGTGGGAGAGAGATGGTTCTAGAGGATGGGTCAGTGTTATTGACAGTGAGATCCTGGGGGTTGAACTAAGAGTACTGTACAGAATGGGAGCAATCACAGTCAAAGGGGGAGTGGGGTGTGGCAGGTCCATGGTAATAGTTGGGTAGCTGAAAGTTTCATAGGGAAGTTCGTTGAAATGGACAAAACAGGTGCCTTGTATAATGTGGGGTGTCAGGGTCAGGATGGGCAAGGGGACAATAGGCTCAGAGGGGACGGAAGGCATATGGAGATGGATGCTAATATGTGCTTGGGTAATGGGAGGGAGGTTCAAGGGTGACAGAGGGGAGAGAAATGCTTATTTTGAGTGGGTCAAGGGTGATGGGGAAGTTGGTGGGTGACAGGGGGAGGGTAGAAGGTTGTGGAGCGTATCTCAAATGTTATGCGCACCATTTTATGATCCTCACTTACTCAACGCATTTGATGTAAAACTGTAATACCTTGAAGCGGGAAGGGGGTCTTTTTGCAGTTCAAGTTTTTTAATTCATTCACAGGATGTGGGCTTCAATGGCTGGGCCAGTATTTATTGCCCATCCTTGTTGCTCTTGAGAAGGTGGTGGTGAGCTGCAGTTCTTGTGGTGTAGGTACACCCACAGTGCTGTTGGGAAGGGAGTTCCAGGATTTGACCCAGTGACAGTGAAGGAACAGCAATATGTTTCCAAGTCAGGATAGTGATTGCATTGGAGGGGAACTTCCAGGTAGTGGTGCTCCCATCTATCTGCTGCCCTTGTCCTTCTAGATGGTAGTGGTCATGGGTTTGGAAGGTGCTGTCTAAGGAGCCTTGGTGAATTCCTGCAGTGCATCTTGTAGATGGTACACACTGCTGCCACTGTGTGTTGGTGGTGGAGGGAGTGAATGTTTGTGGATGTGGTGCCAATCAAGTGGGTTGCTTTGTCCAGGATGGTGTCAAGTTTCTTGAGTGCTGTGGGAGCTGCACTCATCCAGGCAAGTGGGGAGGATTTCATCACACTCCTGACTTGTGCTTTGTAGATCGTGGACAGGCTTTGGGCAGTCAGGACGTGAATTACTCATCACAGGATTCCTAGCCTCTGACCTGCTCTTGTAGACACAGTATTTATATAGCTAGTCCAGTTCAGTTTCTGGTCAATGGTAACTCCAGGACATTGATAGTGGGGGATTCAGTGATGGTAGTGCCATTGAATGTCAAGAGGTGATGGTTAGATTCTCTCTTGTTGGAGATGGTCATTACCTGGCACTTGTGTGGCACGAATATTGCTTGTCAGCCCAAGCCTGGATATGGTCCAGATCTTGCTGCATTTGGACATGGACTGCACAATTGGCTGACTAAAGGGACACCCTAATAATCATGAGGCAACTGGATGAGAACCGCGCTCAGTTGTGTTCTCCTCGCTATGGTGAAACCCACATGGCAGCAGGTTTATTCCTGACTCATGGGTCTTAGTACACCGAGATCCCAGCAAGGTCTGGAGCTGCTGTTCATTCTGTGTCATTTGCCATCTGCTGCTGTCAAAGGGAGGTATGAAGGGCATAGAACATAGGACTTAGGAGCAGGACTAGGCCACTTGGCCCTTTGAGCCTGCTCCACCATTCAATATGACCATGGCTGATCTGGTTGTGTTGGTAGTTCCATCTTCCTGTCTGCCCCCCCATAACCCTTGACTCCCTTGTCTATCAAAAATCCATCTAATTCAGCCTTGAATATATTTAAAGACCCAGCCTCCACTACTTTCTGGGGAAGGGAGGGAGCGAGCGGGGTGGATGCCTCCAACAGGCACGGTTAGTGGAAGGCAGCAAACTCCCGACTCCAAACCTCCATCATCACAGGCGAATGGTCATGGCTGTAGTTAGTCTTTCAATGCTGGCAATGGTCTCTCTATAGAATCTCGAGGGTAGTGGAGACAAGCTGAATAGTGTCTGAGGGAGGGTTGTCGAACATAGCTCTCATCACTCCAGTCAAAGAGCAAGCTCTCCATGCACAGCCAAGTGTGAATGGGAGGAACATCCATCACTGGTCCTCCAGGATATCCTTCACCTGGAAAGGGTGGGGTGGGCTGCCATGCCTGGATGGAAGTCAGGCACAAGGCTTAGCACTGGCTCTGAGATGGAGGCAAACCTACAAAGAATATGCTCACTAGATTTATTACTTCAATTTGTTCACAGATCTACTGAGGCCTAGATGATGCAGGTTCCAGGCAACCCAGCCTTATACTGGCACTCATACAGATGAGGAGGAGAAGGGCCTGTTGCAGGTTGGCACCAGAACAGGAGGAGCAATGGCCTGAGCAGCAAGAGACAGTGGGGTCTCAAGAAGGTCAGGATGCAGGCGACCAGGGTCCACTGAAACAGCGAGCGTCGGCTTGACCCTAGCTATAAAGCAGGCAGTGCACCTATCTACAAATGAGTGAAAGACAATGCCGGAGGTGCATTACAATGTCCTGGAATGTGGTTGCTCCGTCTGCCAACTTCTCCATGACTTGCAGCCACAAGGACTTGGAGGCAATCTCATGTCAGTGGCATTAAAGGTCACTGCTGCCTTAAGCTTGTTTGCCAGTGGCTCCTTCCAGGGCTGCAGTGGTGACCTGTGAGGCATCTCCCAGTCAGCAACACACAATTGTATCCGAGAGATGACAAATGCCCTGTTCAGGACAGCGCATCAATTTGTCCAATTCTGCATAGATCCTGAAAGCCAGGCAGCAAGAGTGTTGGGATTTGCAGCAATCTCAGGCTTCCCACCAGTGCAAAGAGTTATTGATTACACACCTGTGGCCTTGAGAGCTCCCTGGCATCAACCAATCACATTTCTCAATAGGGTCGCAGAAGACAAATCCTGCAAGTTTGTGCTCAGTTCCCAGGGAGCTCTCGTGACGCCCACATTCTGACCCATTCCCAGGTGCCACAGGTTTTTGAAGGACCTTGGCGATTGCAGGTCTGTCTCCTTGGGGACAAGGGACACCCCCAGAAGACCTGGCTGATGTAGAATGCTGCTGAGGAAAGCTACAGTGCAACACATGCCTCCACCAGGTCTGCGATTGAGCAGATGATAGGCCTCCTAAAGATGAGGTTCAGATGTTTGGACTTCTCAGGCGGGGCTCTCCAATACTCACCACAGAGAGTGTCCTGGGTCATCACTGGGCTACAAAGCAGGGATGTCTTGGCTCAGGCAAACATGGAGGAACCAAGACATCTCCTCTGACAAGTAGGATGGTGAAGGGGTTGGGGCTGATGAGGGCCAGGATGTCGCTGAGCCACATGCAGAGGCCGTACCAGGGATATGACAGGAAGGCCCATGACAATCAGATAGCTAACAGGTTCCAGGCCAAGTAAGCTGCCATGACATTTACTTTAGTCATTTGGTAATACGGAACTTGAGTATTGCTGAAAAAGAGATATGTCAAAGCTTTTTGTCTTGCACTCATCAGGACACTTTGCAAGAATACCAGTGTAGGAGGAAGATAACAATTTATACTGTATGTGAAGAAAGTGCTGACTGGTTGGCAAGTAGACTCTGATTGGTAGAGGTGTTGCCATGGAGAATGCACCTGTGATGTGACTGACAGCTGCCAAGCGTTGTTTGAAATTTAAACCAGGCAGCTTGACCCTGATTGGTCAAGGCATTGCCCTGAGGAATGATTCAGTGAATGGCTGTCACTTATTTTGTTTAGCTGAAACAGGTGCAATGTATGTACATGTTCTTTCTGTCTGCAAAGAGCAGGGCCCTGGGTATTAATATATGTAGTTTCCAATACCTGCAAATGTGCCATACTGTGAGCCAACCTTAAATTGGCTGTCAGAGTAATTCTTAGCACATTGTGGATTATTTAGCAAATGTTGTCCAATCGTGGAACCACATCTCATATTGGACACTGTGTTTTGAGTTTTGCAAGCACGGGCTGGTTGGGTACAGTCTGTACTCTGCCCGTTGCAAACAGCGGCTGGGACATGCTGCTGATATGATCCACCAGTCTTTGGGATGTACAATCTACATACATGGCATCACAGTGGCACTGAAATTCATACACCACATTATTCATTTGTGTGATAGGCAGAAACGTTCTTTTGGTTTGACGGCAGTGTCCTGTTTGTGGCGAATACCACTCGTGCTGCTGCTGCATAGTAGCAGCGTTAAACAGCTAGCGTCAGCCATTGCTCAAACTTTTGAGATAAATTGCCCTTCCAGGGTAATCTGAGGTAGACTGGGCACTTTTCAGGGCCGAAAGTGTTGGCCTTAGGCCCGTTCATGAGCTTGTGTGATATATTGCGTGAGATGATCTGATCAGGGTATCCATTATCCTGCAGGATGCCTTTGATGCACCCCATTTCAGCATCACACATGCATCGTGTGATAGGGCTCAGGCCCTATTTACAAGGTTGCCGATAAGACCAATCTTAGAGCGTGAGGATCTGTAAGAATCCCAATGCGTATATTGACCAGTGAAGGTAGGCTTGTGGTAGACTGTGGTAGAGAACCCCTGGCAGATTTCTCAACTGGTACGTCAAGGAAGGGGAGTTCATTTGACTGCTCCATTTCAAAGGTGAGTTTGAGTGCAGGATGGAGCCCATTAAGACATGTAAGGAAATGATTACGTGCAGCTGTGGATTTAAATATAGCAAACATATCATCCATATATCGGAAATATAGGAGGTTGTAGGAGGTTAGGTGACATGCTTTTTGTTTTCTATCCTCTCCTGGCTAGAAGGACCCAACTCCTATTTGGTTACAGACCTTATACTTTGCTCTAATGTACTTTGATTTATGATAGCTGAATTAAATTGTACTATTTAACGTCTGCCCTGCTGTTGGTTTGATCATTTGCATGCGCCAAACTGTGCTAACATGCAGAGATCTGGTGTTAAATGCGCACATTAGAATGTGCACAGCATTCCGTTCTGCCAAGACTTAGAATTGAGACTTTTCCCATGTCCTCGCAAGTCTCAGTCCTAGGTGGCCTTAGTTTTAGTGCAAGACCGTGATCCATCATTGTGGACACTCCAGCCAAGGTAAACATCTGTCCTACATGGACCCTGCAGACCCCTGTTAGAGCTGCTGATGCTTCACATTGATAGACTCACAGTCCTCGATACGGCCCAGCACACAGGCCCACTCAGCTCTTCACCCACATCTTACATCAGGGCAACAGCAGCAGGAGCTGCAATGACCTCACTGAACACATTTTCAGAGGTCAGAACATGGTGAGCTGCAAGTAATGGCTTGTATGATGTGTGGCCAGGCCGCACACTCCCAAATGATGGCTGCTGTTTAATCATGCACATGTGGAATTATTGAATAATCACTGTGTTGATAACGTGAGACAAGTGAATCTATAGGAATCTATAGGAGTTAATTATCGGACTCTGACGGGGGCCCAAATCCCACACCCTTAAATGACCGAAAATTTCCAAGCAGTGCATGTGAGCAAATATTTACAACTGCCAAAACTGTGTACAATGGCTGCACACCCGTGCCACCTATAAGCATTCTTAGGGTGGAATTTTCCATCCCCATTGGCGTCGGGCATCATGGCGTGAGTGGACAATATGGCGAGAAGGCCAAAAATCGGTTTCGCGGCGTTGTGAAACCGGTTCGCGATTGTCCGCTCTGCCCATCAGTGGCGGGCTGCATTTCCGCTGCCACTCACCGGGAACGTCATTTTAATACATCTGCATACACTTATAAGCCCTGCATCCCTCCACGCTGGATCATCCGGGCACACTGGCATGATTGTACGCCAACGTGTTCCGTAACTGTACATAAGCGACGGGCACCTGGTGAGCTGCGCTACACTCAGAACTTCAAGGTTTGTTTGCCTACTTTGCCTCGGGCAGCGCTCGTAGTCATCAACGCCAGGCTTCGCAGGCAGCACCACATCAATTTTAGGGGGGCTCATGGTGAGGTTTCTACTGACCAGACCAACCATAAGGCGGGGGTGGCTTTTCAATGGCTGAAGGGCTGGAACTTTCTTGGGGAAGAGGGAGAAGTGGCCTCAGGCAATGGAAGAGGCTGCAGGGCTACTGTTGCACTGGGGAAGGGGGTTATCCCAGGGTGTGTGGTGGGGGGCACAAGTTGATCTGTGCAAGCGGCCTCAAGATGATGAGGGCTGAGGAGGCAGTCTCCAGAGAAGATGAGGCCAGATGGAGATGTGAGGGTGTGTGTGAGAGATGATGTCCCTTGAGCTGGCAGTAAGTGAGATGCCAGCGAATGAGTGATGGTCTTGTGAGTGTGTGAGTTTAGAGTGATGAGACAGTTGCCTTACCCTGGCGGCATTGAATGAAATCATTCATCCTCTTTCGCCGTTGGATGGCCACCCTCTTCTGTGCGGCATTGGCACTGACCACCAAGGAAGGCCATTCACGATTGGATGTGCCCACCACAGGTTCCGCCAGACATGTAGGACAGTCTCTAGTTTTTTTACTGTTCAGAAGACATCGCCTCCCAAGCTGGAATAGTGAGATTGCTGGACCTCCTGCAGCCGGAGAGGGGGTGGAGGACACCACAACGGGCCTTCAGAAGGCATTTCAGGGACAGGTCACTGAATTCTTCTTGGCTTTCAGGGCCATCACCTCACTGGAGCAGTCCTGGGCTGCAAACATTGAGAATTGTGTGGGCGGTTGCAGTTTAGATATGGCATCCAGATGACAAAACAGTGAGCTAACAGCATGGCAGGCAATTCAGAGGCTGCCCACCAGCGAGATGGTGTTTTTCCTGTCGCTGCATAATTAATGAGGCAGGAAGCGGACGATAAGGCATGAAAACCCTTCATTATGGCCAGTGGGTAAAAAATCCTTTCTCCCACCCGCTACCACACTTAGTGCAAATCCAGGATGATTCCACCTTGAATCTTTCTTTACCTACTTCTACGCCTAGGTGCAGCCCCGACATCCGCTGCTGAGGTGAAGACAGCCCTGTTAACTGTAATGACTTTGGCGGGTGTCCCTTTTGGCCTGAGGCCTAGAGCGTCCCAACCTGCTAAGGGTCTCCTGCTCAGGTCCAAGGGCACCCTCCTTAGCCCGATCTGCTGAAGGTGATGGGGTCACTGACAGACGGGGAGGGGGGCGCATGGAGCAGCAGGACACCCTTCAAATGTCCTAGAATGAAGCACCCAAAGTGACTGGCTGGTGCTCCTCCTCCCTGTGGGTGCCCAATGGCACTTCCCTGAGTCCTTGAGGAGATGGGGCACATGGAGGGCGGTTGAAGTGCCCTGTCCCCCTCTCGCATAGTCACTGCTGCACTCCACCCATGGCTGGAACGATGGAGTGCAGGCCTGAGTGCATATCTGGCAGCCACTGTACGTTCTGCTGGACCTTGGTCTCTAAGGTGGCCACCACCCTTTCCATGGAGGCATCCGAGCGCTCGCTTGCTGGAGCCATGACATCAGACAGAACATGAACGGATTCCTCCAGCCTGCAGTCCAGTCAGCACATGGCCTCTGGCATCTCTGCCTGATGTTCCCCTGCCTGTCTCTACATCTCCACAGGCCTCTTAAGGCTGAGTCCAGAGGCTCATCATCTGCATGGGGCTGAGCAGGGGCCTGGTCTCCAGCAGTCCTCCAAGCGTCAGAGATCTCGGCTGTCACTTTCTCCACCAGTTGTGGACCCGTGTCAGTGATATGCTCACCAGATTGTGACCCCTAGCCTACTCTAGAACGTGGACCCACCGAGGTGATTGTATCTTTGCTGGTGGAGGTTGCAGGTGAACACCGTGATGGTGCATCCTCTGAGGCTTCTGCGGCATCGACCTAGGCACCGAAAAAGTCAACAGCAAACTCAGCCCTGTCGACCCTGCAAAGTCCTCCTTACTAACATCTGGGGGCTAGTGCAAAATTTGGGAGAGCTGTCTCACAGACTAGTCATCTCACGAAAATTACAGGCACTGTCCCAGACACCACCATCACCATCCCTGCTATGTCCTGTCCCACCACCATGACAGACCCAGCAGAGGCCCCCTGCATCATAGATGCCAATCCTCAGCCAGTTCGATTCACTCCATGTGATATCAAGAAACTGCTGAAGGCACTGGATACTGCAAAAGCTATGGACCCTGACAATATTCCAGCAACAGTACTGAAGGCTTGTGCTCCAGAACTTGCCGTACCCCTAGCCAAGCTGTTCCAGTACAGCTACAATACTGGCATCTCCCCAGCTATGTGGAAAATTGCCCAGGTATGTCCTGTACAGAAAATACAGGACAAATCCAACCTGGCCAATCTTTAAAATGATGGTAGTGACTGTCATCAACAGTGCTATCAAATAGCACTTGCTTAGTAATAACCTGCTCACTGACGCCCAGTCTGGGTTCCTCCAGGGCCACTCAACTCTTGACCTCAAATATGGACAAAAGAGCTGAACTCCCAATGTGAGGTGAGAGTGACCACCCTTGACAGCAATGCTGCATTTGACTGAGTGTGGCATCAAGGAGCCCTCGCAAAACTGGAGTCAATGGAAATCAGGGGGAAAACTTTCCGCTAGCTAAAGGAAGATGGTTGTGGTTGTTGGAGATCAGTCATCTCAGCTCCAGGACATCACTGCAAGAGTTCCTCAGGGTATGTCCTCAGCCCAACCATCTTCAGCTGCTTCATCAATGACCTTCGTTCCATCATAAGGTCAGAAGTGGGGATGTTCACTGATGAATGCACAATGTTCAGCACCATTCACGACTCCTCAGGTTCTGAAGCAGTCCATGCCCAAATACAGCAAGGCCTGGACAATATCCAGGCTTGGGCTGACAAGTGGCAAGTAACATTCGTGCCACACAAGTGCCAGGCAATGACCATCTCCAGCAAGAGAGAATCTAACCATCACCCCTTGATGTTCAATGGCATTACCATCACTGAATACCCCACTATCAACATCCTGGGGCTTACCATTGACCAGAAACTGAACTGGACCAGCCATATAAATGCTATGGCTACAAGAGCAGATCAGACACGAGGAGTCATGCGATGAATAGTTCACCTCCTGACACCCCAAAGCCTGCCCACCATCTACAAGGCACAAGTCAAGATGGAATACTCCCCACTTGCCTGGATGAGTGCAGCTCCAACAACACTCACCTTGACACCATCCAGGGCAAAGCAGCCCGCTTGATTGGCACCACATCAACAAACATTCACTCCCTCCACCACCAACATACAATAGCAGCAGTGTGTACCATCTACAAGATGCACTGCAGGAATTCACCAAGGCTCCTTAGACAGCACCTTCCAAACCCACGACCACTACCACCTAGAAGGACAAGGGCAGCAGAGACATGGGAACACCACCACCTGAAAGTTCCACTCCAAGTTATTCACTATCCTGACTTGGAAATATATCACCATTCCTTCACTATTGCTGGGTCAAAATCTTGAAACTCGCTCCCTAACAGCACTGTGGGTGGACCTACATCACATGGATTGCAGTGGTTCAAGAACGCAGCTCACCACCACCTTCTCAAGGATGGGCAATAAATGCTGGCCTAGCCAGTGAAGCCCACATTCCATGAATGAATAAACAAAAGAAAAAACATTCAGGGTGAGGACTCTAATGCCGCCGTGGGCCTGGGATGGCTGTCATTTATTGTGGTTGCTCTTGTCCTGCAGAAAGAGAGAAGGATTGAGTATCAACCCAATGGTTGCATGAGCAGTTCAGGAGCATGCATGTTGTGGCAGATGCTGATCCTTCCCCAGTAAGTGATTAACAAGCAGGACGTCCTGCAACAGATAGAAGATTGAGAACATAAAGCGCAAATTCCTATCTGCTGGTGAGTACTGCAACCCAAGCTCCTGTCTGACATCCCTGTGCATTTGCACACTTACACTGCCTGATGCCCTAATGAGTGTCAGTTTGCAGTGAACAGACAGTGCCACTTACCCTGGTGGAGAGCAGCAGATCATTCATCGTTTTCCGACACTGCTGGCTGGTTCTTTGGAGGGCCCCGCAGGCGCTAACCTCCGCTGCGACCTCCATCCAGGTCCCCATGGCCAGGTGGAAGGGCTTCCTGCTACCATCCCAAAGAGACAGCACCTCGCACCTTCCCTGGATGGCCTGAAGGAGAACCCGCAGGGAGGCTTCACTGAACCATGGGGCCACACGTTGCCTTCTCTGGGACATTTTTGTTGATAGGGCTTTGAAGGACAGCCAGACTGAAGCTCCTAGCCTGCGGCGGATGAATGACCGTCCAGGTGCCCTTTAAATATGGCAAATCTTCGACCCCATGAGATAATGGCAGATGGTGACTTCCTGCCCGCCCCCACCACGAGGTTTGGCTGCTCCTCGTGGGTGAATAGGTAATGAGCTGAACTGTGCAAGATCGCGCGGGGTCATTCTTCCCCCACCCTCCCCCGGTGGGAATCACTCGCACATCCATGTTACTGCTGAACATAGACTCCAGAATGGAAGATTCTGGCCATTATTAGGAATTGTTGCCTTGCAAGCCCCCACCCCCTCCCCAAAAAAAAAACATTTTTCTAAACATTATCAGCTAATGAGAAATCATATTGTAGACCCTCACCTCCCCAGGAGCAGGCTGGGATGTGCAAGGGGGTGTAAAATGGAGTGGGATAGTGAGGAGCGTTGTGTCTGTCACTTTTCCACCTACGCTGGTGGGCAATCTGCCTACCCTTAGGCCGACTGAAACCCTTGTGACCGATTAATGGTAATTTAAGAACCTCTTCCCACCAATGTTTGAATTTTACCAGTGGCAGTAGGGCATTTCAGCCCCTGGGGAGGCTGCTGGGTAAAACCTGGTGGCTTCCCTGCAGGCTTAGTGGAAGGGGTGGTGTGGGGGGGTGAATTCCTCTTCATCAGGCACCGTATGGCCCAAGGAAGGTCGCCCCCCTGCAACAGGGGCTGCCCGCATGAGAAGAACTCCCTGCCCTTGTGGGCTACTCCCCCACCCTCGCAAATGAACCCCACCCCCTCACCAGGGCCTGTCTGATTGGCCCCAGTGATCCCCAACCACACTTGCCTAAACTCTGGGCCTGCCCTGGGGCCGCTGACCTGTGGACTGCTGCAGTCCTGGCAGTGGTCACTGCTCCCAGTGGCGCTTCTGGGACTGAAGAGCTGCTGGCCCTCTGATTGGCCGGCAGCTCTTGAAGGCAGGCCGTCCTACCTCAGAGGGGTGAAGCCACAACTTTAGGCAACTAATTGCTTGAATGATGTAAAGTGGATTCGTAGCTACTGATTTTTAATCAGATAAGGGACTCAAGGTTCATGGGGAAAAGGCAGGGAAGTGGAATTGAGGACTATCAGATCAGCCATGATCTCATTGAATGACAGAGCAGAACCAGTGGACCAAATGGCCTACTTCTGCTCCTACGCCTTATGGTCTTTTGGCCTCGGTATGAAATCTCGGTCATAATGTCATTTTATTATGATAGATTTTCAAAGTATTGTTACCCACTGTTCCAATGCAATACCCTAATTCATATATTAATCTAGATTACTGACTAGCCCCCAGAATAAATGTCAAGGTCTGGTATGTAAACTGAGCTGTGTAGACTAGAAGGTCCCACCAGCCTGTGCTACATTATCAGATCTCAGATATGATGGTGGTAAATGCGGCACTTAGTACACTTATGGCAGGGAGCTAAGCTGGAGCAACTGTTTACAGTACCAGCCCGATATTGTCATTGGCACAGATTCATACCAATCAGCCAACCTCCCAGACCCCTCTATCACCACCCCTCACATGTAATTGCGCACCAGTGAGATAAGCTGAACAGTGGTGGGGGAATGACACTACGCAGCTGGCTGGGAGCTGACTGCCCCTCTCAATTGATAAAAACACACTACCTCATGGAAAAAAGTGAAGCAGGGGCACAACATGTACACTGGGCGGCGAGGTTCAATGTTTATCACTAAGTGTGGCTTGTACTACCAAGTCCAAAAGGACATGGCTGCCAAAGTGGGCCTGCATCAAGTGATGAAGAAGGACCATTGTCAGATTCAAACAGGTGACATTATTGTAACAACCGATCTCATTTTTTTTTGTAGAAAAGGAATGGAAATAAGATGAGGACTGCTGGATTTCTAAGATTATTGGAACGCAGCTTGAACAAATTCAGGTGGTCCGTAGATTTGAAATAAGTTCAATTCTGCATTTTACCCGAGACCCCAGCGTTCATCTTTTTCACGTGGTTCTGCACTGTTAATGTTGCATTCAGGGCATCCTTCCATCTTTCGCATCGTTTGGGATGTGATATATTTCATTCGAGGAATATGTCCAATTTCTTGTCAGAGAAGTGAATTCATTCTCACTGCAGAGGGGGAGCTTTCTCACACAGTGATCAATCTGTGAAAATTTGATTAAGCCAAGAAGTGATGTTTGTGAAGCAAGGGTAATATTTCACTTAGTTGTGCTTTTTGTTCCTTTTTATTTATGCTATGTAGCTGCATGAGTGACTCAGTTATTGCCTTATTAAACACAGTCCTTCACTAGTTTTTATGAGACTTACTAGATTGGAATGATGTCAACGCCATCAAAAAAAATTAATTCTCAGAATTTAGTCAAAGCACATGTTCTGTGCCGCTTTTAACAGGACTAGCAGAGGGGAGTTATTTTGAACTGCGTGCTGTACATTTTTCTTGAAAGCTGCCAAAATCAACAGGAGTTCATTATTGTAAATAAAACAATGGACAATGCGCAGGAAAGCCATGAATTGCTGATTAAAAGCAAATGTGTAAGACTTTAAACTGCTACAGTCGGTTTAATCTTGTTTTTGTCCTATACATTCATAATAAACGTCCATGTGTGCTTCAAGCCAGAATGGATGGCTGTCTGCCCCTTGTAGCAAAACAAACTTGACTTCGTGATTCAATGTAACCATCTTAGAGCATTGCTCTCTAACTCATCGGGGGAGATGGTGGCATGGTGGTATGGTGGTAATATCACTGGACTAGTAATGTAGAGGCCTGGGGACATGGGTTCAAATCTCAGCATTGCAGCTGGTGGAATTTGAATTCAATTAATAAATCTAGAATTATAAAGCTAATCTCAGTAATGATGATCATCAATGTTCACTAATGCTCTTTAGGGAAGGAAG
Organism: Cetorhinus maximus; assembly: GCF_964194155.1. Taxonomy (NCBI): domain Eukaryota; kingdom Metazoa; phylum Chordata; class Chondrichthyes; order Lamniformes; family Cetorhinidae; genus Cetorhinus; species Cetorhinus maximus. Next base: position 126,598,894 of record NC_135887.1, read on the forward strand.
TCTGGCCTATATGTGACTCCAGACCCACAGCTACTCTTAGCTACCCCCTGCAGTGGCTTAGCAATTAGGAATGGACAACAAATGCTGGCTTTGCCAGTGATGCCTACATCCCATGAAAGAAAGCATTTTTAAAAATGGGCAGAATTTAATGCCCTCTCTTGAAGTGAATTTTGAGGCAGTGGGGGCACTTTGGGCAGGAGGGTGCTGGGTGGGGACCCTGCCAACTTCCCGTCCCCACCCTGATTAAGTCCAGAGCAAGAAGGCCTTCCTGCCCCAATGCCAATTGAGGCCCTTAGGTGGGTAATTAATGCCCAATTAAGAGCCTCATCCCACCTCCACTGTTGTTCAACCAGCGATAGGTGGGGGAGTTGCCAATGGGGGAGGTCGAAAAGCAAACCCGGTTGTGTTTGTTTGCAACCCACAATACCGCTCTCACTCACCTGTGGCCTGGGTCCCTCCCTGAAAAAGGACCTCTGGTGGGTACATTGCTGGCAGCTACCACTGCTCCCCTGGTGGTGCTGACAGCAGTGGGGAGCTGCCAGCCTCTGATTGGCTGGGGTCCTTGAACCTGGAGAAGGCCTGCCACTGGCCACCTAAGCACCTGACTGGCACTTATTATGGTGGGTCTTCCCCAATGTAGGCAACGCCGGGGCTTTCGCCAGCTCTCCAGCCAGCTAGTGACACTCCCATTGCCTGGACTGAATTCTACTCATTTCTGCCTGTAATGATTAACACTTTCATCTTAGTGATATTTTCTGCATTGCCTAGAATAATAACGGCAGCTGTTGACCAAATTGTTTTAGACCTGACTGTAGTTTTACAAAGGTGAAAAATCGGTTGTGTCTCCTGTTCTAATATAGTTCTGAGCCAGGGACTTATAACCAAAAGATAGTGCTTCAAATTGTATACCTTTTGATAATAAAATATCTTTTACACGTGAAGAGGAACTGCTGTAAGTGCAATAGTATTTGAGAAATACACTGATTATCTGTGTCATTAACATCCCACAGGCAGGCATGAGATTACTGATAATACTTTAGGGTGATACTGATTGAGGGATGATTGTTGTCCAAGTCCCTGGAATTACATCCTTCTTCTCGAATTGTTTCATGTGGCCTTTAACAATCATTCGAACCACTGACACAAGCATCCACCGTCCACTTGCTCCCTTGACCCTACTCCCACTAAACTGCTGACCATCCAAATTCCCCATATTAGTCGATATCGTTAACAATTCTTTCTCTTTAGGCGTTGTCCCTGTCTCCTATAAATCTGCCGATTATCATCCTTCTCCTCAAAAAAACCAACCCTTGACCCCAAGAAACAACCACCCCACCTCTAACCTTCTTTTCCTCTCCAAAGTCCTTGAACATGTTTGTCCCTTGCCAAATCCATGCCCATCTTTCCCAGAATTCCATGTTTGACTTCCTCCAGTCAGGTTCCTGCCTGTGCCACAGGTTACCAAAACCACTCTTACCAAAGTCACAAATGACATCCTATGGGCAGAATCTTGTCTACTTAGCCCCAGCCGGAACGGCAGGGCTATTTTTGGGTCAGGAATTTGGTTTTGTAATGGGTGGGCTTTGCCAAGGCTCTTGCCCAGAGCAATGGCATTATCATCCTGCTTCTGGGCTCCCTGTCCAATTAGAGCAGGTGGGTGGGTGGGCTGGATGACACGTCCATTCAGGTTGAGATAGCTGATTCTCTGACTGTGGGGCCTATTTTGGAGGTTTCATCTCCTTCCAGCTGGGTCTCAGTGTCCATCCCACCTGCCCTGGGGAGGCGCATGTGGTTGGGGAGAAGGCAGTTGTGGGCTGCTGTTGGTGGTGTTGCTCGAAATACTGCTAGAAGTGCTGGTGGTGATGTGACCTTTGCTTCTGCCTCTCAGTAGGGGTGGAAAGTGGAATTGTATAAGCTGCTCCCAATGCCATGGTGAAGGCTGGCAGCAGGAAAATGTAGCTGAGGGTGAGTGAAGGACTAGACAGGTGAACTGCCAGCCAAGAAACTGGCAACCCCCCCAACAAGCAGTGAACATATTCTCTGAGAGAAGAAGTGCTTTGAACAGCAGTTTCTCAATGGCCATGGCTGGAGCTCTTCAGTGTAACTGATCAAAGCCTTCTCAGATTGTCAATTTCATTGAAGAAATTCTTCCTGCTGTGCACTCACTTCAGTGACCCCAGCAAGGTGTAGCGTGAAACATGTGAACTGATGGAAGAAGGATTCCATTGTTAAAAAGACTCTTAATTGCCTTGTTAATCACTTCAATTCATTTCCCGCCAGATCCCCAGGGGATACCCAGTGGACTCAAATCCCAACCTGGGGGAAACAGGATGGGGTGACTTCAGGATCCCAACCGGATGTCAAGTCCTGTGACTCTTCCCATTCTGCATGCATTAGAAGCCACCTTCACTTGGTTGGGAAAATTCACATGGTCTGTGACAAAGGTAAAATATCTCTCCGTGTCCTTCTTAGCCTGTTTGGAGCTTTTGACCTGGTTGACCACACTGTCCTCCTTCAACACCACTCCACTGTCATCCAGCTTGGCCCCTTCCCATTTCTCATCTACATGCTGTCCATCGGTGACATCATCCAAAGGCATAGTGTTTGGTTAAACATGTACGCTGACAACACCTCGCTACCATTGCTTTTGCTGCTAAATTATCTGACATCCAGTACTGGATGAGCAGAAGTTTCCTCCAGGTAAAAACTGGGGAAGACTGAAGCCAGGTTCTCAGACCCCGCTCCAAACTCTGCTCCCTAGCTATCGTCTCACATTAAACCAGGCTGTTCGCAAACTTGGGCCAGGATTTTTACCCTGTCAGATGGGCGCGGTGGGTGGGCCTGGGAGCGGTTGTGAAGCCGACTGCCGCCTGCGATCGAGCCCCGACATAGATTTCATGCTGGCTGGCCAATTAACAGCCAGCCACGGTGAAACGCATGCTGCAGCGCTCAGCGCTCAGCGCTGCAGAGGTGGAGGCAGGAGGAGGGCGAGAGTGGAGGTTTGTGCATGCGCACGGGTGCGTGCAATGAAAGATCCCCGAGGCACAGAGCTGCTTCAGGGAGCTGAAGATTTATAGCATTAAAAATAAAAAAGTTAGCAATGTTAAAAACATGTCCCCTCATGTGACAGCAGGGAGATGTCGTGAATGAATTTTAAGAATTTTTATTTTATTTTTATTTGCTGTTGGAGATCTCATCCTGCCCGTGGATGAGGTCTCCTAAAAAAATCCTAAGGGCCGCTTGGCCTTTTCGCCCGCCCGCCAACCGTAAGGTTGGACAGGCAGTGAAAAATTTCATTCAGTTAGAACTTTAATGGCCTTAATAGGCTTGTTAATTGTCAGTGGGCGCACTGCCGACTCCGCACGCACCCACCAACCAAAATATCGCGTAAGTGCACAATGACATCGGATCACTCGCTCGACATCATCGCTCGAGCGGGTTGGGCGAGCGCCCGCCCACTCAGCACAAATTTCTGCCCTTTGTGTCATATTTGACCCAGAGGTGAGCTTCTAACCTCATCTTCATGCTATCATTAAGACCACCTCTGTAAGATCAGCTGACTTTTCCCCATCTCAGCTTATCTGCTACTCAAAACCTCATTCATGCCTTTGTTACCTCTAGATTTGATTAATGCCAATGCGCTTATTGCTGTTCTCTCACATTCTATCCTCTGTAAACTTGTCATCCACATCTCTGCTGCCCCTGTCCCAACTCTCACCCAATTCCACTCAGCTATCATGCCGTGCTTGCTGACTGACATCAGCTCCCAATCAAGCAATCTCTGAATTTTAAAATTCTGGCCCTTGTTTACAAATCCCTCCATGGCCTTGCCCCTCCCTGTCTTTGTAATCAGCTCTAGCCCCACAATCATCCAAAATATTTGCACTCATATAATTCTGACCTCTCGAGCAACCCCAGCTTTTTAACTGCTCCACCATTGGTGGTTGCACCTTCAGTTGTCTAGGCCCCAAGCTCTGAAATTCCTTCCCTACACCTCTCCACTTCTCTATCTCGCTTTCCCCTTTTAAGACACTCCTCAAAACTTATCTCTTTGACCAAGCATTTGACCATCTGACCTAATATTTCCTTATGTGACTGTGAATGTCATATTTTGTTTTATAATGTTCCTATGAAGCACCTTGGGATGTTTTATTATGTTAAGGATTAGAGATAAATACAAGTTGTTATTGTTCACATTTCATCCAGGAGATTTGAAAGCTCTTGTCTATCTCATCAAGCTATGCAATTGCAACCTGCTAATGATCTTTTCATCTATGTCACGTTTCATACTTTATTGAAAATGTTGTTGACTCATTTAATTCACTGTGAGAAGTGCTTTGAGCTGCAATGGTGTATGTTATATTAATATCTATTGCTATCATTATCATGGAAATCTTTAAAGTGATTAACAGGACTCTCACCATATGGTTCTAAACAAGTCAGTATCGTATCATGCCTTGTGAGTATACCCTCGGAGCAGAAGCTCCATATAAAAGGACTCTGCTCCAAATCTCTGACCACCCCCCACATCATATTTGACCCACTACCCCCAATCAGCAGGAATGAGGTTTTCCAACCACTCCAGCCACAGGAAAATCAGCTTCCCATGTGTCTGGTGCATCATCATGCCTCAAAGTATCACGCCTGTCACTGTCAATGGGAAACACATGGATAGTGTATGTTGCACCAATGTCCACAGAAAGGTCCTTGGCTCTGTCGCCAGTTTGGCTTTAACGGGTCCATTTCAGTTGGGATGGTGGTGGGGGATGAACAGTTCAGCTTAGGTTCCCAGAGTCAAAGATGTGAATCTGTCAAGGTTCCTGTTCATACTTGTTGTTCAGTGACTTTGGTGTATGTGTAGATGGTGGTGAGATCCAGCTCAGCTATGAGGTCCCTTCCAGTGGAACAGCCTTCCAGCATTCCTCATGCAATATCAGAATGCATGACAGTTACTTTGATGAGGGTGGGAACACCCTCGGGATCGTGCCTTCCAGGGCAGAAGAGAAGAGAGTTAGGTACATTTGACGATATTTTGTCTTTGCCCCTGCAGAGAAACTATTAAAATGAAGGGCCCAATTTAAGACTTTAAGAATCCTACGTGATTCAACATGAGGAAAATTGTCTGATCTTTGGCATTTTACAAAAGACACGTTTGCTTGTATAAGATCAGCCTCTCAGCTGATTCAATAAACTGTCCCAACCAGAGACTTTCAGGAAAAAGCCTTTGTTAATGGATGGGATGATGTAGCACTGGAGATAAGATCTTACATAGTGCTGCATAACACATGAAGGCTGGCGTTTGTGCCCTTAATGATTCCTTTACTCATGTAGATGGTGCTTATAGGTTGTCCACGTGTAAAGATTGCAGGTTCGAATTCTGCCCATAGGTTAGCAGCCCATCCATGCACAGGTTTTAACAATTTTATATAGCCACCATAAGAGTAGTCACAAAAGAAGTTAACCTCCCTGACGTTCTCCAGGGGCGGAATGTTCCAGTCTTGCCAACGGCGGGTTTCGTGGGTGACGGGAATGGAAAATTTGGAGGGAGGCCAAAATCTGATTCCCGCCAGTGGGAAATCAGGTTGGAATTTTCCCTTCACCACTTTCATGGTGGGTTGATGGTGGGTCGGGTTTCCCGCTGACCCTTGCTGGGGACAGCATTTGCATGCATTAGCATGTCAAGAACGCTCATTAAAGACGCTACTTGCCGGAATCAGGATCTCCCTCCCAATCCTGCCAGTGGGAAATTAGACCGGTCTAATACACTTTTGGAAATGAGAGGCAACCTGCTGTCCGCCCTCACTTCGCTCGTAACTTCGAAGTGAGTGCAACATTCAAAGTCTACCAGCAACAGCACTGCTGCAGTTTCTCAGCGATGGTAGTGTAACACCACACTGATGGCGGGTGTAGGGTTGGTCTACTCATGGAGGGTGCAGCTGTACTCTGGGAATACACCTCTGTGCAGCGGCCCTCAGGCAGGCCAGCACCCTCAAACAGAGACCAGCATTGCGACTGGGGTGGTGGGGGTTGGAGTGGGGGTGAAGGATGAGGGAGGCATGGGGGTCAATGAGGTATGGTGGGGTTGGCAGTTGTTGGGGGGTAACAATGGCAGGCAGAGGTGAGACTGAGGGTGGGGAAGCTGGAGCCCAACATGGAGGACTAAAACGCAGACACAGACGGGGGTGGAATCGAACTGTATGAATGGGAGGGGATGTATCCAGACTCTTGAATGGAGGGAAGGGACAGGGGAGTTGTGTTAATGTGGCACAAGAGGGATGGGTTGCACAGAGACTGATAGGGACAAGGGGGGGTGGTGGGAAAGGAAAATGTGTTGTGATCAGTCATGAGGGAATGGGAAAACTCATTGAAAGACAGTCATAGACCCTGGTCTGAGGCCAAGAGGTCAGATTGAGAGATTAAAGGCAGTTCTGGGGTTTTGTGAGCCATTCTACAGGGCTATGCATGGCACTCACGTTGCACTCCCGCTCCAGGGAGGGGAAAGGCCTGTGTGCTCAATTGAGATAAGGCACAGCTTGGTGTGCAGGGCGTGTTCAGTGTCTTACAAGTCAGTGGTGATGGGCTTGTTTGGCTTGGTACTGGGCTGCAGATGGGATGGTCATGGTTGGGGAGGCATCTGTAAATGGAGAAAAAGTAATAAAGGGGGGCGCATTTGAAGCCCTCCTGGGTGGGTTCTCTTCTGTTTGTGACTGTGCATGGAGCCTGGAGATGGGGAAGGGTGAGTTCCACATCGCAGTTTCGAGGGAAGGCCCAGCTTGAGGTCCATGGTCCAGGGGGGCCTCAGCAAGAACCAGAGGATAAGGAGGTTAGACCCATCCCATGGAGGTGACTTGCACGACCAATTATCTAATGAAGAAGGCTTTCCGATTTGGAGATGAGCAAAAAACAATGCTGCACACATCTGCACTTGACAAGAGATGTGGTGGATCATATCTGCCACATTATGCCCCATGGATTGGGAGGACATCCCCTGCCAGTGCCCCTGAAGGTCACCACTGCACTCAATTTTCTTTGCCTGCAGATTGTTCCACGGATCAACAAGGGACCTATACAGAAGCTCACAGTCCTCAGCACATAAATGTATAAAGGAGGTAACAGATGCCCTCTACAGTAAGGCTTATCATTATGTGAAGTTCACACTTGATGAAGATAGCCAGGCTGCTAGATTTAATGGGTTTGCAGCTGTCTCAGGCTTCCCTGGAGTACAGGGAGCAATCAATTGTACACATGTGGCTTTGAGAGCTCCACAGCAGCAGCCCCTGATGCTCATTAACAGAAAAGGGTTCCACTCCCTGAACGTTCAACTGGTGTGTGATGATCAGAAGCACATCATGCACGCTTGTGCCATGTACCTTGGGAGTTCCTGTGACAATTCCAGCTAACTCTCCAAGGCTATTGAGCACACCTAACTCCATGTTGTCTTGTAAGGAGTATAGGTTACTAACATATTTTACAGACACTTCCAGTAAAGAGTTTGACACATCTCCCTGACATAACACAAGGGTCAAGTAACTACACAAGCTGAGTGAGGCTCACAAATGGAGGCGATCACTTAGTGGGAGCATAACTCACCCTCGCAATAAGAGGGCACATGCATATTCAAATCACAAGAGCATTAGTGTGAACAACAAATGTATTTATAAAGATGCAAGATAAATACACAGTGATTGAACACCTGTGACCCAGAAGTGATGTCAAAGTTTCTTAATTTTTCTAACCCTACCAGTACGCCTGGGTGCAGACCCAACATCCACAGTAGAGGTGATGGCAGCCTGCTGACTGCGATGCCCTGTTGTGCGTGATGACTTTGGTGGGAGTCATCTAGAGGGGCCAAGACCTGGCGAGCCCCAGCCTGCTTAGGGTCTCCTGCTGTGGGGCAGATGCACCCTCCTCGACCTGTGCAGCTGGAGGTGATGGGGTCGCAGGCAGAGGGGATTGGGATTGGCTGGACACCCTTGGAGTCACCTGGGTGGATCACCCCGGGGACTCCAGCTACTGGACCTCCTCCCATGAGTGCCCAAGGGCCCCTGCCTGACTCCCTGAGGTGCCCCACCCCCTCTTGCCTAGCCACTGATGGATCCCACCAATGCCTAGAGCGATGGAGTGCAGTCCAAGAGCAAATCCGGCAGGATCTGCTGGACCAAGGTCTCCAAGGCGGCTGCACCCTTCCCATGAGGCACTTGTATGTCACCACGACCTCAGACAGAATGTGGACGGACTCCTCCATCTTTCACTCCAGTTTGTTGACTGAGGCCCCGCTGATGTTGGGCATCATGGTGTGTGGGGGGGAGGGGGGGAACAATATGGCGAGAAGGCCAAACAGTTGCAATCGTTCCCTCCACCCGTCAATGGCGGGTTTCCTGCCGCCGTACATTGGGAACCTAATTTCAATACTTTAGCATCTCATTATAAGCCCTGCTCGCCGGAATCATCCCCTGACGCTGGATCAACTGGACAGGCTGACGCGTTTCAAGACTGTATAAGCGATGTGCACTTGGCGGGCTGCACTTCACTCAGGAGGTTTGAGGTTTGTTTGCCCACCTTGCTTTGGGCAGCACTCGCAGTCATCAGCACCAGGCTTTGCAGGCAGCACCACATCAGATAGGTGGAACGTGATGAGAAGGGATGGAGGAGAGGTTGGGAAGCATGCGCGCCTGCTGTGTGTGCTGAGTTCCTCCCCAGTAATGGCTGAAGGTGGAGTATATGCAGCATGATGGATGAGATGCTGGTAATGCTGGTGACGTTAAAATGTCCGTGAGGCAATCAGTGCTGATGTCTCCCCCGCTAACATTGTGTGAGGTCTCTTTGTGTGCATGATACCATTATGAGAGCGTGAGATTGGAGGGGGCTGAAGGTTGACTTACCCTGGCAGAGCGGGCGAGATCATTAATCCTCTTCCTGCACTGTGTGGCATTTCTGGGGTGGGTGCCCGACAGGCTGATCTCCCTTGCAACCACCTACCAGGCTGGCGAGGTTAGGCAGGTGGGCTTTCTGGAGCCCTCCCTTGGGCAGTGGACATCTCGGTGCTGGCAGAGTCCACAGAGGAGGGCCTCGAGGGAGTCATTGCTGAACATTGGTGCAGCTTTCTTCATGGGCGCAGCCATCTCGAAACGTGTGTGGTGCCCGGACCTTTGACCCGGTTAGGTAAGGTGCACAAATCGGTTTTCAATCCACCAGTGATTCGGAGAGCTGTTCGCCGATGCATTATTCGCTTCAGAGTGTGAAATCTGGCACGATTTCCTGCTGTGTTGCCCAGCAGGAAACATGCAACAAAACCTGCCCGCCAACGCACTTAGACTCCAAAATGGAAAATTCCGCCCCATAAGTTTCAACTTTCCCTAGGATATTATTTGCTGTTGTATTTTATTTTAAAGCATCTCTATGTAAATTGGCACTGGGACTATAGTTAAGCTTAGAATGAGTCAGCATGGATTTATGAAAGGGAAATCATGCTTGACAAGTCTACTGGAATTTTTCGAGGATGTAACTAGTAGAGTTGATGAGGGGGTGCCAGTGGATGTGATTTATTTGGACTTTCAGAAGGCTTTTGACAAAGTCCCACATAAGAGATTAGTGTGTAAAATTAAAGCACATGGGATTTGGGGGTAGTGTTTTGAGATGGATAGAAAACTGGTTGGCAGACAGGAAACAAAGAGTAGGAATAAACGGGTCTTTTTCCGAATGGCAGGCAGTGACTAGTGGGGTACCGCAGGGATCAGTGCTGGTGATTTATATGAGGGAGCTAAATGTAATATCTCCAAATTTGCAGATGACACAAAGCCGGGTGGGAGGGTGAGCTGTGAGGAGGATGCAGAGATGCTTCAGGGTAATTTGGACAAGCTGAGTGAGTGGGCAAATGCATGGCAGATGCGATATAATGTGGATAAATGTGTGGTTATCCACTTTGGTAGCAAAAACAGGAAGGTAGATTATTATCTGAATGGCTATAAATTGAGAGAGGGGAATGTGCAATGAGACCTGGGTGTCCTCGTACACCAGTCGCTGAAGGTAAGCATGCAGGTGCAGCAGGCGGTAAAGAAGGCAAATGGTATGTTGGCCTTCATAGCGAGAGGATTCGAGTACAGGAGCAGGGATGTCTTGCTGGAATTATACAGGGCCTTGGTGAGACCACACCTGGAATATTGTGAGCAGTTTGGTCTCCTTATCTGAGGAAGGATGTTCTTGCTATAGAGGGAGTACAGCGAAGGTTTACCAGACTGATTCCTGGGATGGCTGGACTGACATATGAGGAGAAATTCAGTCGGTCAGGATTATATTCGCTGGAGTTCAGAAGAATGAGGGGGGATCTCATAGAAACCTATAAAATTCTAATAGGACTAGACAGGGTAGATGCAGGAAGGATGTTCCTAATGGTGGGGGAGTCCAGAACCAGGGGTCACAGTCTGAGGATACGAGGTAGACCATATAGGACTGAGATGAGGAGAAATTTCTTCACCCAGAGAGTGGTGAGCCTGTGGAATTCGCTACCACAGAAAGTAGTTGACACCAAAACATTGTATGTTTTCAAGAAGGAGTTAGATATAGCTCTCGGGGCGAAAGGGATCAAAGGGTATGGGGAGAAAGCGGGAACAGGCTATTGAGTTGGATGATCAGCCATGATCATAATGAACGGCGGAGCAGGCTCGAAGGGCCGAATGGCCTACTCCTGCTCCTAGTTTCTATGTTTCTAGAAGTTTTTGGGTTGTAGAAATTCGGATGAACTAAATCAGAAACTGAAGTTCATTAAAAAATATAAATGATTAAGGTGGGGAGTGTTTGGGACAGTTTGTGAGTCAACACGAGGAAAATCTTTTTCACACAGCGAGGTCCGGAACACTCTGCCTGAGAGTGTGGTGGAGACTGGTTCAATTGAAACATTCAAAAGGGAATTAGACTGTTATCTGAAAAGGGAGAACGTGCAGGGTTACGGGGAGAAGTTGGATATATGGCACTAAGTGAATTGCTCATTCGGAGAGCTGGAGCAGACATGATGGGCCAAATGGCCTCCTTCTGCACTGTAACAATTCTGTGGCTCTGTGATTACCTATGATTCTTTCACTCTCGTGGATCTGGATTAAGTCCATGGCAGGTTAATCTGAGGAAAGTTGGCTATCTCGGACTGTTAATCCCTTGGACAGATAGCTCATTCATCCAGCAGGCAACTTGATGCCCCAGAGAAATTAGCCCCTTGACAACTGGGGAGCCATAAAGCCCATTTGGCCCAGCAGACAGAAAACCAAAACAGCTCAGTAAAACTGCCCGTTCATTGAGCAGGGAATTCAACACCTGAGCGACATAATCGCTTGACCACATAACCACCAGGAATTTGAACATGACCAGCACAGATGCTTGGGTTCACCTCCCCAGCCCCTTCGAAAATGGGGTGGGAGCTCAGCAGAGAATGAAACAAAACCTGCCAAGTGATGCCTGCAGCCTTGTTACTGTCCTCATCTGGATTTCCCTGCCCCCAACCCTTACTGGAACAAATCCTAGCTACCCCTTCCTTGCCGGTCCCTGCAGCTGCAAATGGCAGCAGTGGAGAAGAGAGACCTGGGGCAGAATTTTATGTCCCGCGGGCGGGCGTGTGCCCGACCCGATTGGGCGTAAAATAACATGTGACGACGTCAGGGCGACATCATCGCGCACTCACGTGACATTTCGGTTGGCGGGTGCGCGCGATAGCCAGCAGTGCGCCCGCCGACAATTAAGAGGCCAATTAAGGCTATTAATGTAGTAACTGACCTGGATTTGGCGCTGCCCGTCCAACGTCACAGTTGGCGGGTGGGCGAATCGGCCAGGTGGCCTTTGGATTTTTGAGGAAACCTCCTCCAAGGGTGGGATGAGGTTTCCGATATTAATTTTTTAAAAAATAAAAATGTTTGGGCAGAATTTTTATCGTCAATATGTTTAGGTGAGTGATTCTTATGGGTAGGATTTTTTTTCTCGGAATTTCGTCACGTTTATTTTTGGCTTTACTGTTCTTCAGCTCCCTGAGGCAGCTCTCTGCCTTCAGGGGGCTTTCATTCCGCGCTCCCTCCACGCCCGCACTGACTTCAGCGCTCGCCCTCCTCCCAGCCCCCTCACTCCGGCAGCGCTGGGCCTTTCAGCGCGCGTTTCACGCTGGCTGACGGTGAACTGTCCAGCCAGTGTGAAATCCCCGGGCCCGCCCAACAACCCGAAAATCCTTCCCTGGCTTCTCAGTGGGTTTTTCTGACATCCCTTTGAAGTTACTGCCATGTCCAGTTGTTGATGTTGTTGCAGTGCCCATGCATAGACCACCTCGTCCTGGTGAGAACGAAATGAGGAGATGGGATGACTTAGCTTTTCAAGTGTTTAAGAACAGGATAGACAGTGTATTTTACCCAGTTGCTACACTAATGGTGCTATGTAAAAGCAAATTGTTCTGCTTCTCAAGGACAGGGATATCTGAACTGGGAACTGCACTCTGTCAGCATTATTCACAGGCAAGTGGTCCTTCTCCACTGCCCCGCCAACTCCCAACTTATTACAACCAATTTATTTGCTGATTTTATCTGATTTCCAAGCACCCACCTCATCAACTCATCGTTACGTTGCTCTTCAAAAAAATGTAATTTTATTTTGCCGTCGGTTAACTCAGATCTTCTGGCGAATTCAGCTGAATTTAGGACTTGAGTTGGCTAGAAAATTTGTCACCTTCCAGTGGATGAGTTAAACGGAGACTGCTACAACAAAATGCCTGGTGGGATCGCTTTCAGTACCAGACAAGAGCCACCTATGTAACCTATCCGGAGCAGAGAGTTTAAATGGAGCTTAAATACTGGTTACCTCTCAAATGTTCTGCTGAATGGTGTGTCTGGGATGCATCATGATGCATATGCATGGATGATGTAATCATGGGCTGCACTGTCCATATGTCAGTCACTGAGGGGAGAAATAAAGTCAGTTTATATATCTGTGTAAACAAGGGGGCGAATGAAATGAAGTTAATTATCAGGGTCACGCTGATTTGATTCCTAATTTGACTGTCTTTGCAAGTCTGGTTAAAGAGCAGGAAAAGGTTGATATAAGCTGGGGTACGGCCTTTGTACATGACACAGTGCCATCTCTGTGATTCCTAAAAGCCCATTATTTTCACCTGAAAGAAAGGAGGGAGCACCGTGAAGAGGCCTAGGTGCAAACAGCGCATTTCCAAAAAGGTTTACGGTACGGTCAAAAAAAACTGCTGAAGTCGGGCATTCGCTTCACCTGCTGAAGAGAGTGCGTTGATGTACGGATGGGCCTTTCTTTTGCTGCCCGTTTATGTGTTGTCAGGAGGGGTGGGGTTGTCCGTCTTTGATTCAGAACTGGGATGCATTCAACGGCATCCTCTCGCCCGGCTGAGAGCTGTTCACATCCCCGGAAAATTCAGTGGGAGAAAAAGTTTAAGGAAGCGAGTAGGAGTTTATTCACGAGTGTCTGCTGCTTTTCAGAGTCATGACTGAGTGTCTATAAGGGGGCAATCAAGCATAGGGTGGGAATTATCTCTACTGGTTGCTTACCTGTGACAGCTCTTCAAGTGCAGCTAAGAGGTTCATTCACAGCCACAGAACAATAGCCGAAGGGGACAAACAATTCTGAGGAGTCTATCATTCTGTATGGTGTTATCTTTAGCACTGAATAAACCAGAGTTCCCCCTTTCTGCCTCATAGTCAGCAGCATTTTCAGAACCAATGGCACTTTCAACTTTCTTTCAGCACTTTTTAACAGGTTCACAAGGGCACGAAGTGCAGTATATAAAAAAAGGATAATAACATCAGCTGGCTGTGGGCAACAGCCCAATGGAAGTGAGCAGCCAAGCTTGTGAAGGAATAAATAAACTAAGGATTTTCCTTTGTTCAGGAATAGCTGCACACAAAAAAAAATACCTTTATTTCAAATACTCAGGACAATTGTAAAAAAAAACAAAATAATAGAGCAATTTTCTTGGACTGAAATATAGTGAATGTGTTAAAAGTCTGAAATTGGAGTAGATAGATGATTGCCGGATTCCTCCCAGTGTATTCATTCAGTCTTTTTCAAGTGTAAGACACGGATGACAAAAATGGGCATTTAAGTATTTTCCTTTTCTCTCTCTCTCTCTCGTACCAAGGAAATTTTACAAGTTTTCCTTTTACGTGAAATGCACAGTAGAACCAAATTACAACAATCTTTCCTATTGCCCTGTACTGGTAAACACTTTCCACGCTGGGTTTGACCGAAAGATCGAGTGTGCCAGTAGAGGAGCTGAAGGAGCCCTGTTAGGAAGTATATAACCAGGTTGTGATGATGACTGTGTAAGAGATTGCATTTCTTTGACTGGATAGAGTGACAAACAAACCACGCTGTATTAATGTCATTATCTTATTGCAGATGAAATAAAACATTGATTTATTGCTGGGAAGCTTATTTTCTGGCACTAGATTTTTAAATTAAATGCTTTTACATTTGAAATGTGCTTATTTGTTCAACAGATGGGATGAAGTGCAACTCTAATCAATAATTGCAAATGATATGAATTGGCTGTTAAGCTGTGGTTGTTGTCTATCATTACCTTGATTGTCTTTTATTTTCTGTCTAATTAAATATTAGCGCTCTGCATAATTATCTATGTAATCTTTCCAGCCTATAAAAATGTTAACCAATACTCTGTACTGATGACTTCAATGGTGTGTGTGTCCAATGATTTAAATGACAGTTTAAACAGTTCCTGCACTCTCTTGGCCACCAGAGTTTACCTCACAGATGCAGGGCCCCGGCCTGTGGGAAAGAGGAAACCATGACTTATCTGAACATATGGTTTCTTAATTCAAGTTAAAATGTCTGAACCCTGTTGCATCTGGTGCCGTTTTAGTTTGTTAAAAATGCCACACAAGGCTGTGACTAAAGGAGAAGAAACCGAGAAAAAAATACAGTTATTACACACTCAAGAGCAGTTTTGCGGCTCATTAACCAGTGGCCTCCGTGACTAATTAGGGTTTTGTCACCAACGCTGGGTCATTATACCTTAATTTTTTTGCATAGCTATTCAGCCGTCACAGAGGAAAAATGAAGAAGAGGAATAACTCCCGGAATCAGTCAGGCTAAAACACCAGACCCAAAAAAAAAAGGCGAGCACCCTAAACTGATGAAATGATCATTTTCTACAAAAGGACAACAGAGTGTAAGTGGATTAAAGTGATGCTCCTTTATGCAGGAGCAAAGAGCTTTATTGACCAGTAGAAGGCACAATTCTGGATGGAAGATAATTAACTTTGAAGTCAGTCATCCAAAGATAATGTTGTTCCTTGCCTATTGTTCATAGTCTGGCCTCTTCAACCCTGCTTTAACTCATCCTTGAAAACGGCAGAGAAATGTGTCATATAAAAAAAAAACGGCCCAGCTCTGCCTTTTGCTTTTGCGACCCTCAGGCCCTCAGCCTTGGTTAATTTTCCCAAAAAAAAAGAGACAGAAAATTGGGAACAACATGTAGAACCATAGCCCTAACTCAGTGGTTCCTGTGTAACTAAATGGACCCATGGGGTGAGGGAAACACTGGTGTCAATCACAGGCACAGCCTCCACAAAGGCCAGTAATTGGCGTTGGTCCACCTTTCACTTCTGTCCCGCTGAGACTGTAGCCCAAGGCCCAGTCTTTAGCTCCGTCGCTAACAAGTAAACAATTTATCAGGGGAAGAACTCCTGCGGGTTCCCCCATCATGGACTCCATTCAAGGGCTTCCTACCCCCCTCCCCTGCCAGCACCACCACACACAAAATTTACGTATACCGTGCAATTTGTGGCAGACGCACCATGTTACAACAAATTTACAACAGGCAAACCATGAAAATGGCTGTGTCAATATAACGACAAACTGCGGCAGCACAGCAGCTGACACGACTGCAGGGAACCCATCAGAAGGTCATTCCGCTTCTTCATATACCAATTCAGCCATTGCTGATAACCGTGATTTGTTCAAAAGCTTCTTTTAAATTTGAAACAACTTCTTTGTTTTCATAATTTTTGCATATGGCTTTTGTTTTGCTACCGGAGAAACTTTGTTCAATAGTCATTGTTAGTGTGTTATTTATTGTTGGCATTATCAGCTTTCTTTTGCACAGTACAGAGTCTCATAGCAAATTTTGGCAACTAAAATAATGGCAGAATTCCATTGTTACAAAGTGGATATCAGAAACCCTGTGGTTAGTTTTAGCAAAAAAATACAAACACAATTTGTCCTTTTCTCACAGTTGCTTGGTAAATAGTATCTAACTAATTGTTAAATTCAAACTATCCTTCTGTCTCATTGATTGTCAATTCTATTAGACAACAATTAAACTACCATGTAAGCAACACGATCTTGCAGTAAAATTATATTAATATGGTTTGAGCATGGCTTCAGAGAATGCATCCGGTCACAGTTGCACTGCTTGCCTCACTGCTTCAAAGCAGCTTTGAGTGTACATTGGTGCAAAGGTGACATGTTGCCCATGAAACATCCCTCCAGGTGGCCATTTCATGCAATTCTGAGTTCTCACTGGGTGCAGTATAACAGCAGCACAATGCACAGCCTCATTTTAAAAGGGCCAGAATGTATGTCTGCCTTGGAAAACTTGGCTTGTAATTAGGAAAGAATGAATGCTCTCACCCACCTGCTCATTCCTAACATTAAACATTAGCACCTTGGGCAATGGAGCTCTGTATGTGGGCACACATTCACCGAGTCATATAGTGGCTGACCTTGCTGTGACCTGGAGCGCAGCACTTCGGTCTGATGGTTGTGCATTGTAAGAAAGAACTTGCATTCATAAAACACTGTACCATAGCCTCAGGATGTCACAGAGCACTTTACAATGAATGTATCACATTTTATTGACGTGTAATCACAATTGGTAAGTAAACAAATGTGTTGGCCATGTTCCACACATACACGTTCCCCCTAAGCCTTTTCTCTGCAGAGTGTTTGCTGCCTCATTTTCTTTCTACCTGGAGATTTTGTTTGACTTATTATTAAAGGTCAATGAATAAAAATTGAATTGCAGAGGATGCCTTGGATGTTTTTTTTTTGTTTTGAATTGCTGTTATCATAAGTGATATTTGAATCATAAAGGCAGACAGTGCAGAGGAGGCTATTTGGCCCTCTCATGCCCGGTCAGAAACGTTCTTGCTGACCTGGTCTTTCCTCTGCACTTTTCCCTGTTTCAAATATTGATCTGCTTCCTTTCCTTAAAGGATGCATCAACTCTTCCCTGTGGTGAAGCATTCTAAACTCCGACAACTCTCTGCATAAGAAACATCTTTTCACCTCTCTCCTCGCTCTTATAGTGATCATTTTAAATTGATGACTCAACTTGTCATTGACTTCCCAAACAGAGGAAGCAGTCTTTCATTGGCCAGCCGTTCAAAGCCATTCTGCCAACTCATAGGTTCGTGTTTTGATGTAAATCAAAAGAACGTGCATTTCTGGCCAAGCGGACTGCTTCCCTTGAGTGACCCGTTCCCGTTCAGAACTGCGACAGCACCGTTTCATGAGTGAGAGTTCTCTTTCTCACCATCTTAAATGGGGGACGTGTTAAATTTGATAGCCCTGTGAAAGTGAGTGAAGGGACTGCGATGCGCCAGTGACCCATGCCCATGGATTGCCATGCAGGCAGCACAGCAACGGTGCTGCTGATTGGCTGGGCGCCCGAGCAAGGGGCTAATATCGCAAGTGGCTAGCTCCAATTAAAGCTGCTTAAAGGCGAGCTGTGCCATGGCTGGGACAGGTGGTGGCAGTCACGCAGAAAGTGAATCTCACTTGGGAAACATTGAATAATGGCACAAGGTGGGGTGGGGGTGGCGGGCAGGGAACGGGCTCCAAAATTTTCAGACGCTGCACTGGAGGCTTTGTGGTGGAAAGGAGGAGAGCTATCCTGAATCCACAGGGGATCAGGAGGCACTCCAGACACAAAGGGCTGGATTTTCTGCTCCCCCCCATCCCCATCAGTAGGTTTGAAAGCTGGGTCTTATTAAATCCAGCAGGCGGTCTGCCTGCCGCCTATCTGCCCGGTTCTGCCCCTACCACAATGATACCAGCGGCGGGATGCGGAGCGTTGCTTGGCTCACCTGGCAGTGGGCCAATTGAGGCCCTTAAGTGGGCAATCAGTTCCCACTTAAAGGCCTCATCTCACCACCGCTGGGATTTAACCAGTGGTGGGAAAGGGCCACACAAAGTGGCCAGCCCGGCTTCCCCTGCGTCGGCTGGTGATGGGCAAGAGGAGCGGTTCCATTTTACTGGGCCCCACCAAAGTTTTACTCCTCTCCAGTTGCCTTCCCCCCCGCCCCATTGGCATCTCAAATCCAAGCACCCCCCCCCTTCCCTCTTGCCCCGTTCCCTGCCTACCAGCTTGGCACCCAGCAAGACCTCCATACTTTTACCTAAATCCCAATCCAACATCACACACCTCCATCCTGTGGTGCTGTAGAGCTGCCAACCTCTGATTAAAGCTGCTTTCTGAAGCAGGACTGCTTTCCCTGAGGGGTGGAAATCCCGCCTCCAGTCCAACGATGGCCAATTGGCTGTTAAAATGGCTACGGGGTAGCTGGTGTTCCTCTCAGTGGGCTACCCCCACACCCCTCCCCTGACATTTTAGCGGGGGGGACACAAGGAATCCGGCAACTTGTATAGATCAGCCCGCACACACTCAGAAGGCAACGAGAGCATGTAGCTGTGGGGATTAAACTCCAAGAACCTGGATGCAAAGCCACAAGAAATGACCTCACTTGAGTGTTCAAGTTCAGTGAATTCATCTTCAGACACTATTTCCTGCCAACTGCCCCACTCATCTCAGACACTGCTCAATTCGCCACATCCCCATCACTCACCTACCAACAATCTCTCTCAGTCAGGGCTCAGATCTGACTCTCAAATCCTCACACACTGAGCACTGCTTCAAACCTCTCAATCATATATCACAGCTTGTGCACACTGCCCGCTATTCAACTGCGACAGCCACATCAGCCAAACAGATTGCTCGCCATTCATTGACACATTTCCCTCCCTCCTGCAGGACAAAGCGGTGCCCAACAAGAGGCAGCAGGCACATGCACGCCATTATTGGGAGGACATTGCTGAGGCCAAGACTAGAGGTGGGGTTGAAACCATTGAAGATGATGATATCCTTATACCTAATCCTCCTTCTCACATTCCACCTCCCTTTCACCTCAAATTATCTTCCGATTTATGAACTGCAGATGGTTTTAGCATGCAGCTGTCCCCCACTGCCCCACCTCTCCTCACCACAACATTACCCTTTGTGCTTTTTTTCCCTTCAAGTAATCAGGAAATGCATCCTGGCTGGATAGTGGAGGAACAGTAAGAAGACAAAGATAAGGAGGACGGTGCCGTCACTCAATTTCACACTTTCCAGCTCAATACAGACACTGCATGCACTCGACTTGTTATCAGAGAGATGGGATCTGCACGTGCTGAAATGCTTGGCTTGAGTAGGCTGCAGCCATAGCAGGAGGCAAGGCTGCCACAAGTTCCAGATCACTGGAGGACAAAGTCACAAAAGAATTCAACTGCAGAGGGCTCAGATGAGCTCTTCGATGGGTCACCCTCTAGAAAAAGGGTGATGGGTATGCACAACAAAATGCTTTGGGATGCTTGCCACTAAGGTGTTGGTCAATGTTGATGAACATGGAGCAGTCCAGCATCATGTTGGTACAGGGTTTTGTGCAGAACTTGGAGCCAATCCTTTCTGGCATAGATGTGGTGGCCAATTCCATTTGAAAACATTTTTAAAATTCATTTACAGGATGTGGGCGTCACTGGCTAGGCCAGCATTCATTGCCCATCCCTAATTGACCTTGAGAAGGTGGAGGTGAGCTGCCTTCTTGAACCGCTGTAGTCCCTTTGGTGTAGGTACACCCACAGTGCTATTAGGGAGGGAGTTCCAGGGTTTTGACTCAGCGACAGTGAAGGAACAGCAATATATTTCCAAGTCAGGATGATGAGTGGTTTGGAGGGGAACTTGCAGGTGGTGATGTTCCCATGTAACTGCTGCCCTCATCCTTCTAGGTTGTAGCGGTCATGGGTTTGGAAGGTGCTACCTAAGGAGTCTTGGTGAGTTCCTGCAGTGCATATTGTAGATGTTACACACTGCTGCCACTGTGCATTGGTGGTGAAGGGAGTGAATGTTTGTGGATGGGGTGCCAATCAAGCGGGCTGCTTTGTCCTGGATGCTGTCAAGCTTCTTGAGTGTTGTTGGAGCTGCGGTCATCCAGGCAAGTAGGGAGTATTCCATCACACTCCTGACTTGTGCTTTGTAGGTGGTGGACAGACTTTGGGGAGTCAAAAGGTGACCCAAACATTGATGCAGGCTCTGCTCTTATATATCACAACTTCTATTACAACACAAGCAGAGGCACCCAGAGTCTGAGTGCTGCCATGGAAGCTTAGACTGCTGTCATGAAAGGTCAGCTTGCTAGCATCATGGCTGTGGATTATCATGTGTGCAGGGTGTCACAGCAGTGACATCAGGACATTACACCATGTAGAATCTGCTCTGAAAAGAGCAATTATTGCCTTAAATGAGTTCTTTAGAAGAACTGGTGGGCCTCAAATGCTTTGGGAAGCGTAATCTGCCTGTCATTTGGAGGAATGACTGGATCAGAAGTAGCTAAATATACTAGAAAATGGGAATATGGGTGGGATCTTACTGCTGATTGATCAGCCTATGCTTTTGCTTTAGGTCGGTACATGCTAGTGTTCTTGCTGCTGATTGGTCGACTGTGCAGAATGGATGGCAATGTGTTTCTTGAATAAAGGTAGCCAGATGTCACTGGTGAGAAGGCTGCTTGTCTTGGGGGATGGTGTGGGGGCAATAAATCTTCATAGCCTTCCTGATGTATCTTGTATGGGATCTCCATTGTCACCAATCATTGCTAACTTCTTTCTGGAAGAGTTCGAACAAGCAGCACTTCAATCAGCTAGCCTTCAACCAAAAATCTGGCTTCAATATGTCAATGACACTTTCACCATATAGTAGCATGATAATCATCATTTCCTATAATACCTAATACCCGAACAATCCACATTCAAATATTAATTTTATCATGAGACAGAACAACAACTTTGCATACAATTTCTAGATTTTCTCATCACCAAGTCTCACAGTGTCACACTTATACAAGAAGTCTACCGTAAGCCCAATTACACTGAAAGATAGCTGAAATACCAATCTCTCCATCATCCTTTCACCCTCCAGTCAATTTCCAACACCCTCATTAGAAGAGCCTACTCTATCAGTGACAAAAAAAATCTACAAGAACTTCATCTTATTAAGTGTACACTTCAATTCAATGGATTTCCTTCATACAAGATTGACACATGTCCACTCCATTTTAAAAATTATATATTCATGGGATGTGGGCATTTCTGGCTAAGCCAGCATTTATTACCCACCCCTAATTGCCCTTGAGAATGTGGTGGTGACCTAACATAACAACTATTTCCATTAAGACAGCAGTCAGCCTCCCGTACATCGGTTCCAATTCACAGCATAACCACTAGTAACCATCCTTCATAACCACAAGACAAGAAAACTTGTAAGCACGTCATGTGACTGCGGACTTGTCTACACTGGGGAAACGGGCCACAGTCTACGCACTAGAATCAAGGAACATCAAACCTGCTTCAATCATAGCGATTGGGACAAAACAGCCATTGCTAAATGTACCCAACTTAATAACCATCACATCCAATGGTCCACCTCAAGACTTATCATCACACACTGGCATGCAAGACATGTCAGGAAATTTATGAAGATCTACCACACTATCCCCCAAGACAGCGGCCTGCTCATCAGTGACATCTGGCTACCCTTGCTCAAGAAACACATTACCATCCATTCTGCACAGTCCACCAATCAACAGCAAGAATGTTAATATGTACCGACCTATTACAAACACATAGTCTGACCAATCAGCAGTAAGATCGCACCTATATTCACATCCTCCACTATATATAACTACTACTTTCATCTGTTCCAGTCATTCCTCCAGACCAATGGGCAGAGTACACTGCCCGAAACATTGAGATCTCCCAGTTCTTCAAGGGTCTTTTTTAAGGTGACAACTGTTTTTTTCAGAGCAAATTTTACCTGGTCTAACCTTAAAATTGTCTTATTCAATGTTACCATTCTCTTCATGAAAACCTTCAAACAACATTTAAACTGTGAGATGTTGCAAATATCTCCAGCTGCAGCCTGGAAGGAGCTAAGTGCCTAAAAGTTCATCACCGCAGTCAATTACACAGCCACTAGCAATGAGGCCCTTAACTTGTACTGAAGTTGCTGTTGTGGCTGTAGCAGGACTCAGTGAGAATGTCCTTACTGAAGCACAGACATTTCACACATTGTTCTTCACTGGGGACTTGCTCCCTAAACACTCTAGGCAGATATGGCCTTCTGCTGAGAGCCCGTTTCTCTCTCCTCTCCCCACCCCCTCCTCTTCAGCAGCTTGTCCTACTTTGTGTAGCCTCTGTTTATTCTCCCTGGAACTGGGGAATGGTTACTAGTGCACCCATATCTGGAAGAAACTGGTTTGTGCAGAAACCTTGAAGTCAGCAGAAACTCCTGTAGCACCTGCCACACCACTTCCTATAGACTTTTGCAACTATAAGGAGCTTTGCAAAGCATGAAATCAATTGTAGAATTGAAATAACAGGCAAAAGAAATCCAATTAGTATCTAAACTATAAGTACTTGAAGATACCTTTAAAATGCATTGGGGGTTGTATCCTGCCCTGAACACCTGTTCAAATGGCTGGACTAAGGACTAAATCAGCTCCATAATGGCACCACTGGCTTCAAATCAGTGTTGCATGCTGATTAATGCCCATGCGAATGCCCTCACCAATACAGTGTCTCGCCCATCTCATCCCAAAAGTGCATACATGCACTGCTAGGGCACTCGAGCACCTAAAAAACAGGTGTAAACTATTCCAATTTTATACCTATAGAATCTTACAGCACAGAAGGAGGCCATTCAGCCCATCATCACGCCTATGCGGGTTCTTTGAAAAAGAAAGACTTGCAGTTATAAAGAGTCTTTCATGATCTCAGAACACCCCAAAGCACATTACAGCCAAGAAAATGCAGTAAAAAAGTGTCGTCACTCTTGTAATGTAGGAAATGCAACAGGCAATTTGCACACAACAAACTCCCACAAACATCAATGTGATAATGACCAGATAATCTGTCTTTGTAATGTTGATTGAGTGATAAATATTGGCCAGGTCACCGGGAATAACGCCTGTGCTTGTCTTTAAAATAGTGTTATGAGATCTATTACATCATCTCAGAGGGAAAACACAGAATGACCAACTGTACTGGATTTTCCATAATTCAGCTTTTTGTCCCATGTCCCAGGTCAGACATTTCTGGGATAAAAGCAAAATACTGCGGGAGCTGGAAATCTGAAACGAGAACAAAAATTGCTGGAAAAACTCAGAAGGTCTGGCAGCATCTGTGGAGAGAAAGACAGAGTTAACATTTCGAGTCCGTATGACTCTTCTTCAAAACTAAAGAGAAGTAAAAATGTGGTGAAATAAATAGTGTTTAAGGGGGATGGGACAGGTGAAGCAGGATAGAAGGCCAGTGATAGGTGGAGGCAAAGGAGGGATTGCAAAAGATGTCATAAACAAAAGGTCGAAGGGATGTTGATGGTGGTGATACTGGCTAAAGGAGGTGCTAATGGTGACATTAAGAGTAGAAAGCAGGATGAGCAAGTGACAGATGGCCCAAGTGAGGGTGGGGTGTGGGGAGGAGACGGTGTGGGAAATAGGCTGAAAGGTGTGATATAACAATGAATGGAAATAAATTTTTTAAATAATAATAGAAATAGGTGGGAAAAAAATGTATATATAAAAATTTAAAAATAAATATTGAAAAAAGGGGATCAAAAAGGGGTGAGGATGGAGGAGAGAGCTCATGACCTGAAGTTGTTGAATTCAATGTTAAGACCAGAAGGCTGTAAAGTGCCTAATCGGAAGATGAGGTGCTGTTCCTCCAGTTTGTGTTGAGCTTCACTGGAACATTGCAGCAGGCCAAGGATGGACATGTGGGCTTGAGAGCAGGGTGGTGTGTTGAAATGGCAAGTGACAGGGAGGTCTGGGTCATGCTTGCGGACAGACCGAAGGTGTTCTGCAAAGCGGTCACCGAGTCTGCGTTTGGTCTCTCCAATGTCCACATTCCTGGGATGTGTTTTGTCCCGGATTTCGTCCGTCTCTGCAAGATTTGTTTCAGTGCATGTATTGGCTCTGGCAGGCTGGTAGTTTAAGTTTGGGGCTGTCGAATGGGTGCCCCCTATTTCCATGGTCTGACCAGCAACCCCCCCCCCCCACCCACGGTCTTGCCAGCACCTCCCTCCCACTCCCAAGGTGTTGCCAACACCCATTGTGAAGTGTCCCTTATATTTTTCACCAGAGTTGGCCACCCTGGCTAACAGGGCCTTGATTTAATGTCTCATCTGAAAGGCAGCAATTTTGTCAGTGCAGCAATCCCTCAGTATTGCACTGGCGTGTCAGCCTAAATTTTTGTGCTCGAGTCTGATTCAGTGTGGGAACAGCACCAACTGAGCCACAGCTAACACATAGCCAAACAGCCAGCAATTAGTCCCAATCCCTGCTTTTGCCCCACAGCCCTGCATTTTTTGCCCTTTAAGTATTTATCCAATTCCACTTTGAAAGTTACAATTAGCATTAATTGGAAATAACCCCTTTTTCAAATGTTATGCTTTCTGTAACTTTTCTGTTTTAAAAATAGCGACAGTCTTACTGAACACAATGGTGATTGAAGCAAAATACTGCAGATGCTGAGAAATCTGAAACAAAAACAGAAAATGCTGGAAAAACTCAGCAGGTCTAACAGCATCTGTGGAGAGAAAAAACAGAGTTAACGTTTTGGTAGTGTGGCGCAATGTGTCAATGGACTTTCAGCTACACTTCTGGATCTGGAGGGGGGAGGTAGTGGGGTGGGGAGCAATTCTGAGCAAATTCCAGCCTCCAAGTTTCTCACTTGCTCCAATGTACTACATGGGGTAAAGATCATATATAAAATGTAGCATTATGTTCCATGTAAGATCATTGCTGTAACAGGCTTAAAGCTATACAACAGAAGGAGCAAGGTTACAATTGTGATCCTGTCATGATTTTGACTTGCTCAGGTTTGGGAACTTGGAATCTTGAACCTGGCCTAGTAGTCCACATCTCTTACCTTTGGAGTTTCCACAGTGGAAAGAATATCTTGCTGGTTTCTGAACTCACTCAATGTTTGTGATTCAGTAGTTGTCAACAGTGTGCAGAGAGGATCTGTCACAGGCAATGATGAAGTCATCCATCCCTGGTATTAGAAATTTAATAAGAATTTTATGCCCATTTCATCTGTCTGACAAGGTACAATTCTAGGATTCTGATCTGCAGCCAAGAACAGTCTTTGTCCTGTCATGCCCAATGCTAGAGGCTGTGTCTCAAATCTTGAGGATGGGGGGGCGGTGGTGAGCCACCAGTTCCTGCAAGGGTGCACTAACGATAGCTTCTTTTATCCAAAAACATATTTTCCCATCTAAACAGACTCCTCCTGAGGCCTCATAACCTTAACATCCAGTGGTGCTACTTGGAGAAGATAATCAAGAGTTACTTGAATGGATCAGTTTATTTGTAGAAAAGTTTTGGCTCAACGGAAGGTGTCTCATGAGTTCCTCTGAAGCCTTTCAAACATTTAAAGGGAAGAATTTCTTGGACATGCCTGGAAACCCATCCTAAATCTCAAATGATGAAGTGAGGCACCCATGGAATATTCGCTCATGCTTACCCTCCCCCACACCCCAGCTGGAATCGAAAAGTCCCGTCTAAATGAGCAGAATCTTACTGCCCCATATTCCAGCAGCCACCCCATCCCCACCCATTTTGGATAAATTGGTCTCAGTCCCTCTCCAGTCCCAGCAATTATAGGTCCATTATATTAGTAATATATGGGGTGTCTTTTAACAATACCAATTTCAAAAATATCCAGTAAGTTCCATTTGTTCAGTCTTTTTCATCAGAAAGGAGTTTGTTTTGTACTTTTGAAATTGCATGTTGCCTGTTTAGCATTTTCTGACATCGTGACTTGTTTATAATTTCACACACAGAATTGCAGCTGTTTTTAGCATTGCGGCAGTTTCACAATGATGTTCTTTTTAAAAATAAAGTGTAAAGCAATAGTTTTTGACACCCTTCTGGTGGCTTCATCAGTAGATGCTGTGGGCACTGTGGCACAGATAAGGAAGATCCTAATTTCAATGCCTGAGAAAGACAACCAAAGTCAGGGTGACAATGAGGACACTGTGGTTGGACTCCTGTCCCAAGGATGGAGGGCCTGGGATTTGGGGGCAATCAGCCAGAGTTCCTGCCCCTTGCCGTCCAGTTATTCCAGTTGGAAAGTACATGCGTCCGGGCATTGTTTTTGTGTGTAAGCTCAGGATCAGGTGCAGCCACTATGCACCAAGCAATGGAATAACTCGGTGCTATCCAACGTCCAGCATGCAGAATGGCTGTTTGACAAGAAGACAAAGTTTGTCAACGTCCATACATTTGCGCCCAAGCATAAGCCACCATCTTCAGAATAAAAAGAGAGACCATTAGAAAAACATTGTGCCCGCTGTACATATTATTGTAACTCAAACCGTGTTAAAATATTGATATACCCAGCAATGTGGATGTAGTCTGTTGCAGGCAAATAACACATGAAGAATTAACACTAAATTGGCCCAACGTAGCAATGGCAAGTGAAAGATCACTTCTATATTGTGATGGTGGTATTTACAGCACTTCGTATTGGGCAAGCAGATGCAAATAAAGGATTACTGTTTGAAAACTACAATTCCTTAAATGAGCAATGAATGCCGCCGCTTTTACGTTCTGAACAAGAATAATGTTTGTTCGTATTTCTCACAGTGTTTTTTTGCAGCACCTAGAAACAGGTTTCCAGTAAAGAAGATGTGCATGAATAAATGTTTAAAACATTCACATGGCACTTAATAGGCTTTTTTTTTGTGTCGGGCTCTGTGGTTTTTAATGGGCTCTGACACTAATAGGGTTAATGTAAAATATGCCATTCCGCTGACAAAAAAAGATATTTGCATTGGCTTTAATCTCATTTGCCAAGCTGAAAGACTGACAGTCAAAAGTCAGCGATCTTTTAACAATCTGCTGTGTACTAGAGAATTTATGCTGCAATCAATATTCTCAATAAGTTTAAATAATGCAGATCATTATCCATGGCAGCATAATGACAGAAAGTAGCAGCATAACAGTGATCGGCCATATCAATGAAAGAATAGCCAGCAGCTTTATTAACAAATGATTTATCAAAATGAAAAGATCTGTTTAACACCCCCAACCAAAAAAAAAAACAATGAATAGGCTAGAGAGAATAAAGGAAAGATTCATTCTGCAAAGAGAATTTCTGCGACTTTGTGACTTTACAAAACATTGAGTAAATTGGAAGACAGATCAAAGGTCAGCTGTCTTGAAGTAGAACAGTTGTGAGGGAGGGGAGCTGTGGCAGGTTGGGACAGGGCAGAGCAGTGGTGCCCCTTTTTCTAACAGGGCCCTGCTTAGACACACCACCTGCTCCTCCATTCTTCTAGGACCAACCGATCATGACAGTGTGTGCAGACAGCCATTAACTTCAATACTCCTGACACATGGCACCAGACGGTGCTGGATGAGTTAAGAAAAGAGAAATTAAGTGGTCAATAATGAGGAAGGTCAAGAGGAGCTCTTTACCAGTAAATGATGGCAATAGACCAGAAAATTCTATCAAAGCTGACGAATTAGACTCTTTTGTGCTCTGAGGTAGAAAATCTGAGATAGGAACAAATTATTACTGGTCTCGACAGAACAAAAAGTTATCGCTCTAATATTTGCAAAAGTCGCCATACTTTTTACAGAAGCTGTTACTGATATACAGTTAAGCCATAAATAATTGCAGCATTATTGCTGATGATGGGAACACTCAATATCTTAATGAGGTTCAATATCTGTTTCTTAGCCAAAGCTCAATTTTTACCAATAATATCTTTAGAAAATAATTTTATAAGATTTCCAATAGGCACACAATGCAATGACACCATGTTATCATGTAGCTTATGTGTGATAACATTATGATAAAATAAGGTAAGGCCCTTCTCCCCCTACAAAATACAAATTGTCAAAGATCGTTGACAAAATTGGAACCTCTTTAGGGGTAAAATTTTCTGTAGCAATGTAGTCAGGATGTTGAACCCCAAATTGCGCCTGTTCATATACCAGTTTTGAAAATGTTACTTTAACACTGCCATTTCCTGTACATCTAACTGGAGTACACCAGAGCATAGCAACCAGCATGGTTTAAATGTAACAAAGACTTCCCTCTGCTTCCATGGTTTATCGGATGGTTCAACTCTTACTGAAATTGAATTTTGAAGTGAGTGATCAACTCTTATTATCCCATTTCACAAAGTTGTTTATTGATAAATGTATAAAATTATAAAATTATTAACCCAAGCAGTGAAGTAAAGGGAAGTTAAAGATGATAGCATCTCTGTAAAAGTTAGGTCAGGCAAGGCAAGACACTGGAGTACCTAAACACTAATTCTTCATTTCAAATTTGCAATTGTAGATATGCTATCGGAAACCTATGTCCTAACGGAAAGAAAAGTGTACACTAGTATCATTTAACATACACATAACAAAGAAAGTATACTATGTCGATTTGCTTCTGGATCAGGTGCCTTTGTACCTGAAAATCTGGGCATTATTTTACGCTTGTTTTGAAGCAGTTTGCATTTCTTTAGCCTGCAGGAGGAGTCACTATAATGAATCACGATATGTCCAAACACGGGGCTTAATAAATGGACATAAAAGATTGAGGAAATTGAGGTATAGCATAAGTATGTGCATGACACACTTATGCAGAATTTTGCTCAATCTTTTAAACTAGGCAGCAGTTGTATGCTTCTTTGGGTGGAAGTTTGTTGTCACCCCATCCACCACCTTAAACATTCACTCCCTCTGCCATCAATGCACAGTAGCAGCAGTGTGTACTATCTACAAGATGTACTGCAGCAACTCACCAAGGCTCCTTTGATAGTACCTCCCAAACCCATGGCCACTATCACCTAGAAGAACGAGGGCAACAGACATGTGTGAACACCACCACCTGCAAATGCCCCTCCAAGTCACACACCATCCTGACTTGTAACTAAATCACCATTCCTTCATCATCACTGGGTCAAAATCGTGAACTCCCTCCCAAACGGCACTCTGGGTGTACTTGCACCACATACTCTGCAGCGATTCAAAAGGGTCACTCACCACCACCTTCTTAAGGGCAATTATGAATGGGCAATAACTGCTGGCTTTGCCAATGACCCCCAGGTCCATGAATGAATAAATAAAATAAAGATTAAATACAGCTACAGATTTCTGGTAGCAGTGGACTTGTGTTTTCGAAGAAATGTTTCCCCTCGTTCTCTGGACCAAAATCTCAGGCACGTTTCAAAGAAACATTTTATGGTTTCACGATATTTAGTGCAGAAGGAAATCATGCACCCCACGGAGACCAATCAGATATTTGGGTGATTTCAAATTATCGATGAGTGCGACAAAAATGTATTCATTGTGGAATCAAAATTGGCAGGTGTAGTATAATGTGGGAAAATGTGAGGTCGACTACTTTGGCAGGAAGAGTAGAAAAGCTGGGTATTACGTAAATGGAGAAATATTGTGGGTTGCGTGGTACAGAGGAATCTGGGTGTCCTTGTACATGAATCACAAGAAGTCAGTATGCTACTACAGCAAGTAATTAGGAAGACCATAATTGCAAGGAGGTTGGACGTAGAAGTAGGGAAGTCTTGCTACAACTGTGCAGGGCATTGGTGAGACCTAGGGTACTGTGTGCAGTTTTCATCACCTTACTTACAGAGGGGCATACATGCATTGGAGACAGTTCAGAGAAGATTCACTAGGCCGATTCTTGGAATGAAGGGGTTGGCTTATGAGGAAAGGTTGAGCGTGTTGGGCCTATATGCATTGGAATTTAGAAGAATGAGAGGTGATCTTATCAAAGCATATATGATTCTGAGGGGGCTTGACCAGGTAGATGCTGGTAGGATGTTTCTCCTCGTGAGGGAATCTAGAACTAGGGGGCACTGTTTCAAAATGACGGGTCTCCCATTTAAGAAGGAGATGAGGGGGAATTTCTTCTCTTAGAGGGTCATCAGTGTTTGGAATTCTCTCCTCCAGTGAGCAGTGGAGGTTGGGCCACTGAAAATATTCAAGGGTGAGTTAGACAGATTTTTGATTGACAGGGGAGGAAAGGGTTATGGGGGATAGGCAGGAAAGTGGAGTTAAGGCCACATCAGATCAGCCATGATCTTATTGAATGGTGGAGCAGGCTCAAAAGGGAGAATGGCCTACTCCAGCTCTTATTTCTTATGTTCTTATCAATTGTTCTGTGTGGAGATGAGGAACCATTGATCCTGATGATGGGATGGATACACTGAATGGGATCCTGCTGCAAGGTATCATTGTTCCATGTTCAGTGTGTCAGGCATGGCTCATTTGGTGGCAGTGTTGCCGGTGAGTCAAAAGGTTGTGGGGTTAAGTCCCACTGTAGATACTTGAACACAAGAATATAAGCAGACACTCCATTGCAGTACCGAGAGAGTCTAAGATATACTGTAACTCCTGACTTCATTATGCTGAGCAAAGATGACAATGATGTCATCAAATGGTGCCCTTATACCAAAGCTTTCTCTTTGCCAGTGCCTGAAAACTTAGTGTGAAGTTCAGATGCTGCCAGTGAGTTCATAACTATAGATATTAAAATGCTGCCCTTGCTCCCACACACAGGACCCAGCCTGAGGAAGGGGATTTGAAGGAATAGTGAACCCAGTGGTGGTGAGTGAGGAGCTGCTCATTTATTCCAGGCTCCAGTTGCTGTCTGATTCCCAGCCTCCTGCACACAGGGATTTGCAAAGCTTTCCTAAACCAGTGTTATTACTGAATTAAAGGGCTACACGCCCCCAATCCGCTGAGTGCTGAGTTTCCAGTGTTGGTTCAGCCAGTGTGGGCCCTGCGGATGATTCCTTGCGGGAAGTGCTCCCCCTACAGTTGCAGTGTCAATAAATTCAGCCCCATAAACATCGATGTCCACTGTGACTCAGTAGTAGTGTTCTTCCCTCTGCATAGCAAGGTTGTGGTTACCTGTTTCACTACCATGGTCCCGCCTGTCCTCCCAGTTAGACATAAAAGACTCAATGGTATTAATTGTCCTGGCCAGCACATCACTCAATGAACATCACTAAAAAGACAAAAGCAAAAAACTGCGGATGCTGGAAATCCAAAACAAAAACAAAAAACCTGGAAAAACTCAGCAGGTTTGGCAGTATCTGTGGAGAGGAGCACAGTTAAGGTTTCAAGTCCGAATGACCCTTCGGCAGAACTAAGTAAAAATAGAAGAGAGGTGAAATATAAGCTGGTTTAAGAGGTGGGGGGGACAAGAAGAGCTGGATAGAGGGCCAGTGGTAGGTGGAGATAACCAAAAGATGTCACAGACAAAAGGACAAAGAGGTGTTGAAGGTGGTGATATTATCTAAAGGAATGTGCTAATTAAGGGTAGAAAGCAGGATGAGCAAGGTACAGATAGCCCTAGAGGGGTGGGGTGGGGTGAAGGGATCGAAAAAGGCTAAAAGGTAGAGATAAAACAATGGATGGAAATACATTTAAAAATAATGGAAATAGGTGGGAAAAGAAAAATCTATATAAATTATTGGAAAAAACAAAAAGGAGGGGGAAAATCGGAAAGGGGGTGGGGATGGAGGAGAATGTTCATGATCTAAAATTGTTGAACTTAATATTCAGTCCAGAAGGTTGTAAAGTGCCTAGTCGGAAGATGAGGTGCTGTTCCTCCAGTTTGCGTTGAGCTTCACTGGAACAATCCAGCAGGCCAAGGACAGACATGTGGGCAAGAGAGCAGGGTGGAGTGTTAAAATGGCAAGCCACAGGGAGGTCTGGGTAATGCTTGCAGACAGACCGAAGGTGTTCTGCAAAGCGATCACCCAGTCTGCGTCTGGTCTCTCCAATGTAGAGGAAACCGTATTGGGAGCAACGAATGCAGTAGACTAAGTTGAGGGAAGTGCAAGTGAAATGCTGCTTCACTTGAAAGAAGTGTTTGGGCCCTTGGACAGTGAGGAGAGGAGAAGTAAAGGGGCAGGTGTTACACCTTCTGTGGTTGCATGGGAAGGTGCCGTGGGAGGGGGTTGAGGTGTAGGGGGTGAGGAGAAGTGGACCAGGGTGTCCCGGAGGGAACAATCCCTGCGGAATGCCGCCGGGGGGTGGGGTTGAAGGGAAGATGTGTTTGGTGGTGGCATCATGCTGGAGTTGGCGGAAATGGTGGAGGATGATCCTTTGAATGCAGAGGCTGGTGGGGTGATAAGTGAGGACAAGGGGGACCCTATCATGTTTCTGGGAGGGAGAAGAAGGTGTGAGGCCGGATGCGCGGGAGATGGGCCAGACACGGTTGAGGGCCCTGTCAACCACCGTGGGTGGAAAACCTCGGTTAAGGAAGAAGGAGGACATGTCAGAGGAACTGTTTTTGAAAATGGCATCATCAGAACAAATGCGACAGAGGCGAAGGAATTGAGAGAGCAACGAATGCAGTAGATTAAGTTGAGGGAAGTGCAAGTGAAATGCTGCTTCACTTGAAAGGAGTGTTAGGGCCCTTGGACGGTGAGGAGAGGGGAAGTAAAGGGGCAGGTGTTACACCTTCTGCGGTTGCATGGGAAGGTGCCGCTAAAAATGACCATTTATCTGATCATTATTGCATTGCTGTTTGTGGGAACTTGCTGAATGCCATTTGTCTGCCCTGTTTCCTCCATTACAACAGTGACTATACTTCAAAAAAGAGTAAATATCTATAAAGTGGTTTGTGGAATTCTGAGGTCATAAAAGACACTATTAATGCAAATCTTTCTTTCTTTAGGAGTATGTCAAATAACTATTTATTTCTTATTAGACGAAGATATGCAAAAATTCAAGGGATGTCACAAAATTGTATCTATATTTGTGCATATTAGAGAAAACACACTGGTGTAAAATCCAACAGATTTTTAAGTTGGCCTCCTAACAATAAAATAATTTGCTTCAAGCATTAACTAGTGACCTAAAAATCAATATGTTTCCAGAAAATGTCCAGTGTGAAGCCTGAAGGGAATAGATGGCACAATGTTGTTACAATAACTCAGTACATCTGCGTATTTATTTGTTCCAACTGTCTGTTGTAGAAATAATGTTATGGTTTAATAGGATTAGTGCCACATGGAGTGATACCCCCTCTCCAAGACTTTCTTCTACTTGGTATTGAAATGGCATTCCAGAATTTCTGCAACCTTGTCATAATAACTGCACACCTGCAGTTTGGTTCCCTTTCAATAAACATTCTTGGATTTCTTTAGCTCAGCTGACTGTTGGATCTTTCCAGCATTTAGATGCCACTGTGCTATCACATTAAGTACACATACCAGCTAAACCCTTTGCTCAAGTGGGGAACTCAGAAGTCGACATGAAGTGTTTTTGCAAGGAGCCATGATTTTCTGTGGAGAAATGCAGATACAATATAGAATATTGTCCATACTTGATTTGGTAGTCAGCTGGGTGTAGATTGCAAAACCTTGGAGGAAATTTATTCTGTTTGCTATGTGTCGTGAAAGTATAAAGCTTTGCTGAAAAAATCATTGGCTAGTTTATTCATAGAAA
Source organism: Cetorhinus maximus (assembly GCF_964194155.1). NCBI lineage: Eukaryota > Metazoa > Chordata > Chondrichthyes > Lamniformes > Cetorhinidae > Cetorhinus > Cetorhinus maximus. The sequence goes on from NC_135887.1 coordinate 126,632,712, forward strand.
TACGTAGGATTACAGCATGGAAGCAGATTCAGCCCAACCAGTCCATGTCAGCATTTACCCTTCACACAAACAAATGATCCTGAACATATTTATCCACCATGTTCCCATACCCTTTCATCTCCTTTCCACCTATCCAATCTAATCTTGAATGTTAAGATCGTTTGAGCCTCAACCGTTAATTCTGGAGGTGAATCCCACAATGCCACAGCTCTCTCTGTGATGAAGTTTCTCTGGGTATCTGTCCCAAATCAATTGTGTTTAATTTTATATGTACAGCCGCTTGTTTTAGTTCCTTAATAAAACCTAGAATTCCATCAGCTTTATCAAACTGAGATGTTGCCTTTCATGGTCTGTCTGTAGCCCTTTCAACAGCATGTGTTAACTTGTTTACTAATATTATCATTTCTTAGGGCTGGACTGGCCATATAGTCAGTCAGGAGATTTCCCGATTACCCACATAGATGGCTCCATGACACTGTATTATCAGTGCTCCTTCCTTCCCATGAGAATCCTAACATGTTTCATGTTCTTTCAGGGCAACTAGTGCAGCCTCACCATTCTATCTATTTTCTTATCATTACTGTGGCCAGATATAGTTATTTTCCATCCTTACCAGTTTACAGCGAAGTTACAGTCAATATTAAGTATAGATCATCCTGTAAAATAATTGCTTCCAGTTACCTCCATTTATTTCCCACATTCTGCACTTTGCAATAACTAGCTTTGTATTTTTTTGACTGTAAGTACATTAAGCTTCTTTTCCTGTGATTTTTTAAAAATTCAGTGTCACTCCCTATCTAGTCCAACTGACTGCTACACACTGCATCCACCTTGTTAATTTGTTCTCTGCATGAATATTGTAGACACCTATTTCTCCCTTCGCTGTTAGCCGATCTTGCCAGCATTTCCCAGCACCTCTCTTCATAGTTTAAATATTTCACACAGATTAAACAGCATTTGTAAAATGAGATTATTTGTCTAAAGATCCCCCCTACTTTCCTCCAAGGCTTTAAACCAGGTTGTGGAGAAGTTTTGTGGATACCAGCCATCATTTGGTATTTTACCTATTTGGTAATTCTTCAGGTGTGAGGTTTGATGGTGAGTGTCTTCCACTGAGGACACCATGACAGATCCTCACAAGCTTGATTTTTCAGCCAAGGTCACTGGGCAGCGATCAGGTGTGTGACCCTTGGTTTAAATATTCCCTCCTTGTCCAGCAAGAACTAAGGCAATTGCAGCAACCAAACTGCTATCCTGGTGAGGATTAGTTAACTTGGCTATCAATTTAGAATTAATTTGTAGCCTTTAGTGTTTAAGTGGCTTAAGAGCACATCAGGCAGTGTTCTTATCTTTTTTTTAATTGGCATTTGTTGCCTATCCCTAATTGCTTTTGAGAAGGTGGTAGTGAGCTGCCTTCTTGAACTGCTGCAGGAGGTGTCAGCTGTGGCTCAGTTCATGGCACCCTCGCCTTTGAATTAGAGGGTTGTGGGTTCATGTCCCACTCCTGGAAACCAAGAACTGTGATTGTACTCGAAAGAGTTGCAATCTGTGACTGTTGATAACTCGAAAGAGTTGAACTGCTACAGTCCATCTGGTGTAAGTACACCCACAGTGCTGTTAGGAAGGAAGATTTTAACTATTGACAATGAAGGAATGTTGATATAGGTGCTGGACCGAGAAGCTCAAGACCAGACATGTGCCAGATGTGGGGATTTTATGGATTTTGGGTCCTGGGCCTACTTATAATACATAAAATAAAGTACGAAAAAATAAAGAATGAAAGGGTTTTATTCAAATTGCCACCCAGGGCGTCAACTTTAAATGTAGCTGGTTTTCAGGTCCTTCCAGATTCTGAGATGCCAGATAAGGGGCCCGGTACTGTATAGTTCCAAGTCAAGATGGTGTGTGGTTTGGAGGGGAACTCGGCAGTGTTGGTGTTGCCATGTGTCTGTTGCCCTTGTCCTAGGTAGTAGAGGCCGTGTGTTTGGAAGGTGCTGTTGAAGGAGTCTTGGTGAGTTGCTGCAGTGCAACCTGTATATGGTACACACTGCTGCCATTATGATAGTGGAGGGACTGAATGTTTAAGGTAGTGGATGGGGTGCTGGTCAAGTGGGCTACGTAGTCCTGGATGGTGTCAAGCTTCTTGAAAGCTGCACTCATCCAAGCAAGCAGAAAGTATTCCATCACACTCCTGACTTGCGTCTTTCAGGTCATTGGGAAGACATGGGGAAATAATCTTCAATCCTGTTTTGTAAATGCAGTGTGGTATCGGTCAGAACTGCGTATCCTTATTTTTGTACAATCTAACAATAGCGAATCTTGTCATTGGTACATCAATTTGTTCAAATGGCACCATTTCAAATCTATCACTAAGCCAAGTTGCTTACTTTGCGCCATCAGTGTGAGAATCGTTTGATATTGTAATTACTCCAATGAAGTGCACACATGTCAAAAATAGACTTCATGGAAATAGTGTTGTGCACCCCACTCCTGATAGAAATTAGCCAATAACAATATCAATAACAACTTACAATTATTCAGCACCTTTAATATAGTAAAATGTCACCAAGAATCTTCACAGGAGCATGGCCAAACAAAATTTCACATCGAGCTACATAAGGAAATATTATAACTCATAACCAAAAGCTTGGTCTTAAAGAGCCTGTTAGAGGTAGAGGTTTAGGGAGTGAATTTTTTTTCTCTTTCAAGGGAGGTGGGTGTCACTGGTAAGGCCAGCATTTGTTGCCCATCCCTAACTGCCCTTGAACTGAGTGGCTTGCTAGGCCATTTCAAAGGGCACTTAGGAGTCAACCACATTGCTGTGGGTCTGGGGCCACATGTAGACTAGACCGGTAAGGATGGCAAGTTTTCTTCCCTAAAGGACATTAGTGAACCTGATGAGTTTCTGATGATAGTTGTCATGGTCACCATTACTGTGATGTTATATTTAGATTTATTAGTTGAATTTAAATTCTGCTAGCTGCCATGTGGGATTATGAAGCCAAGTCCCCAAAGCATTAGCCTGAGCCTCTGGATTACCAATCCATTGACATTACCATGATGCTGCAGTCTCCCCTGCATAAGCTCCAGAGCTGAAGGTCTAGACAGCTGAAAACATGGTCACAAATAGTGGCGTCATTAAAATTGGCCTACTCAAGAGGTCAGAACCGGAGCAGTGCAGCGATCTCGGGAGGAGGTTACGAAGGTAGGGAGGGGTGAGACAATGGAGGAAACTGAGGAACAGACTCAAGAGACACCTCCTATGGTCCTCTGTACTGCATTGGTCCTGCCATTTTGGATCTGGGTGAGCTGAATAGTGCACAGCTGCCTGCAGTTGCCACTCCTTGCAGCCTGGCTCTACTTCCTCAGCTGTGGCTCAGTTCATAGCACCCTCGCCTTTGAATCAGAGGGTTGTGGGTTCATGTCCCACTCCTGGAAACCAAGAACTGTGATTGTACTCGAAAGAGTTGCAATCTGTGACTGTTGATAACTCAAAAGAGTTTCCTCTGCAACATGAGGTGTCAGCTGTGGCTCAGTTCATAGCACCCTCGCCTTTGAATCAGAACGTTGTGGGTTCATGTCCCACTCCCGGAAACCAAGAACTGTGAATGTACTCGAAAGAGTTACAATCTGTGACTGTTGATAACTCGAAAGAGTTTCCTCTGCAACATGTGCTACCATGTCAGATTACAGCCTCAGCTTTCATTGCCTGAAGCTAAATCATATTGTGCCTGATTATTCCAGGCGACTAGGGGATGGCTTTGGGGAAAGTGGGACCCACTTTATGAAATCGGTTGTCTAATTATAAAAATAATATGATGAAGTGACAGATAAAACAAAATCTGAAAGAGAGATTTAAACTCTTTTAATATGCAAGGTAATAGGGAAAAAAAACCTGCAAGGATTAATGATATTCTTAACAATGGAATTTGTTTTTTAAACAGGTGTTCTAATAAATGGACTTCATGGCTCAATTAGTGAGGGTTCTCTAGCCAGCTGCAACTTGGTTTGATGCTTTATCAGGATGGGATAAAGATACCAAGTTTAAAGCCAAAAATGGGTTAGAAACGCAATGTGGAAATGACTTAACTTTTGCAAATGATACACATGACATATGGTATTGCTTTGCCCTACAGGCACTGTGTAACAACTACACACTTTCCCACATCATGTGGATTTTCAAATCGCTCTCATTTTTGTTTTGGCAAGAACTCAAAATTGTCTCATTGATCTGCAATTCCTTTGAAACTTAACCATAACTGTGAAGCCCATTTCTGGCTTGATACATCTTCACTGACCTTGGTCATCTGCACATCTGCAGCAATTTATCACATTTTTAAAGGGGTGCATAACACAAGATAGACACCTCATCCAGTCAGAAAACACCCGCCTTTTACTGACAGCAGTGCAGAGGTCCATCTGCTTGTGATTGTGGGTCTTTAAGGCAGGTGATTTAATCTCAGACCCCAGGGTGCATCTTTATTTTGTTCACTGGATGAGGGTATTGCTGGCAAAGCCAGCATTTATTTCCCATCTCTGATTGTCCTTGAGAAGGCTGTGGTGAGCACCTTGAATTGCTACAGTGCATGTGGAGTAGGTACACCCAGAGTACTGTGAGGAAGGGAGTTCCAGGATTTTGACTGCAGCGCTGAAGGAACAGCGATACAGATCCAAGTCAGGATGGTGTGTGAATTGGAGGGGAACTTTCAGGTGGTGGTGTTCCCATACCCCTACTACCCTTGTCCTTTTAGGTCAGACTTGTCCAGCCTTTTTGTTTGGAGGACCACGTTTCCATTTTTTTTCTCACTCAAAGAGCCAATGAGCAAATTTTGGAAAGATACATAAATTTAAAAAAAAAAGTTGAGTATGAAGTAATTGCGGTTGGCAGGAGGGTGGGTGTGTGGGTGGTGTGGAGGACCAGCAGGTTATCCTGTTTGGGTCTCGAACAGGAGGGTTGGACGACTCCATTACTGCCCCCTTTCGAGATTGGGTGCCCCCCACCCCCTCCAGTCTGGGGTCCCTGAGTGCTCTAGCCCCACTTGCCCTTCAAATCACGACCCACAAAACCCTCACTGCCATGCCCTCGGGCCACCTTCTGCTCCTCGCTGCAAGACCCCAGACTCCCCTATCTCCATTGGGCTCCAGCAGTTTGGCTGTAGGGACTGCTTGTAGCCTCAGCAATGGCAATTGCTCCCGGTGACGTTGCCGGGACTACAGAGCTGCCAGCCAATCAGATTGGCCAGCAGCTCTGACTCCCCCCTGAGTGAGATTAAGGGCATTCATTCAGCCACCTCTGCCATGCCTCTCCTTCTACTAGTCCACCTGCCCCAACTGAGGGATGGAAATCCTGCCTCGATAAATGGCTGCAGGGCATTGATGATCAGCAGGATGCGTTCCCCGCAAACAGGGTGGGAAACTCCACTATCGGAAAAATTCTGGTCGTGCATTCATATAGCACTTTCCACATCCTCAGGGTATCTCAAAGTGCATTAAATCAAGTCTTTCAAATGTATTGCGTACTTCAGAAGCATGGTCACTATTGCATTGTAGGAAATGCAGCAACCAAGTTGCACACAGCAAGACCTGGCAAACAGCAATCAGATAATGAACATGTACACTGGGTTGAATTTTCCCATCCTTCCTGACGCGGGTTTCGTGTTGGGCGGGAGCAGAGAATCCAGCGGCGGTTAAAAGTCGAAAACCCGCTGGCGTAAAATAGGTTGTGATCCTGCCGATGGCCGGTTAATGGTGGGTCGGATATCCCACTGCTCAGTAGCGTGTATGCCATTTGCATTCATTACCATCTCATGAATGCCCATTAAAACAGCTGCTTGCCAGAATCTTGTGGATGCCTTCCAATCTTGCATCATGCCAGCGGGAATTACGTTGGCCTGAAACCCGTTTGAAAAGGAGTGGCATGCATGCATGGGACCCCAGTTCACTCGTGACTTTGTGGTGAGTGTAACATACATAGCGTACCTGCCATAACACTGTGCCGGTCTTGTTGCGTTGAATGCCACACTACTGGGGCTGAAGGTTTTGTCTGCTCCTGCTCTTTGCCTATGTTGTCCCTCATTCGATAATGTTCTTTGAGGAAGAAGGGTTAGCAATGCTTACATCACACACTTCATATAAAGATTTTAAAACATCTCCCTGACCACAGAAGTGTTTGGAGATTAGTTCAAGTGAGGTTGACATCACAGGAATGTTAATCTCACAGTGGGAGCCTATCACTGAGTGGGAGGATGGCTAAACCTTAACATAAGAGGATTCCAATGTATAAAATCACAATGCCTTCAGTTGACCGAAACATTCACATAACCATCAAATGTGTTCACAGAAGTGCAATTTCTTTACAGTGGTAGCACCCTTGTGACCCAAAAGTGACATCAAAATTTCTTAACTTTCCTAACTCTACTGCCATGTCTGGGTACAGCCCTGACATCCACAGCAGAGGTGAAAGTAGCCTGCTGACTGTTACATCCTGATGTCAGCGATGGCCTTGGCAGCCGTCCTCTGGTGGTCCGAGGCCTGGAGGGCTCTGGCCTGATGAGGGTCTCCTGCTCAGGGGCAGATGCATCCTCGGCAGTCTGAGCAGCTGGAGTGGATGGGGTCACAGGCAGAACAGACTGTGAATGGTTGCACACCCTTGGAGTGTCCTGAGAGGAGGCCCCGGGGTATCCAGATGACGGTCATCCTCCCTGTGAGTGCCGAGGGCCCCGCCATGACTTCTTGAGGAGATGGTGCACTTGGAGGGAGGTCAAGGTGCCTTGTCCCTGTGTTGCCAACATCTTGATGGTGCCTGCTAGGATACATGGTTATGGAGTGCAGGGCCGAGCGCAAATCCGGCAAGATGTACTGGACCAAGGTCTCCATGGTGGTCGTCAACCTTCCCATGGTGACCTAGAAACACTCGCATGTCGGAACTATGACATCAGAAAGAATGCATATGGACTCCTCCATTGTTCGCTCTAGTCTACACCTGGCCAAACATCTTTATTGGAACTCTCTGTCCGAGCCCTAAACTCGCATTTTTCTCTCATTTCTTTTCTATCTCCCCTCATGCCCTCTGAGCTCATCTTGTCCATGAAACCCACTTCATGTTCCCTTGACTTTATTCCCACAAAACTGCTAACCATCTAATATCTCCAGCTGGTCCCCATGTTAGCCAATATTGTTACGCTTTTCTGTCTTCAGGTGTTGTCCCTCTCTCCTTGACATTTGCCATCATCATCCCTTCAGCTCAAAAAAACCAACCATTGACCCCACTCTCCTTGCAAACTACCATTCCATCTCCAACCTTCCTTTCAGCTCAAAAGCCCTTGAACATGTTGTCACCTCCCAAATCCATTGCCTTCTTCCCAAAACTCCATGACTGAATCCTTCCAATCAGGTTTCAGCTCCTGCCACAGAACCGAAACAGCTTCAGTGTCACAAATTACATCCTATGTAACTGTGACAAAGGTAAAGTTCCCCTCTTCAATCTTCTAACCCTGTCTTCAGCCTTTGAAACAGTTGACCCCAGCATCCTCCTCCAATGCCTCTGCATGGATGTCCAGCTGGGTGGGACTCCTCTCACCTGGTTCCATTCTTATCTACCTACTCATGGCCAGAGTATCACTTGCAATGGCTTCTCTTCCTGTTCCTCTGGTAATCCCCCAAGGATTTATCCTTGGCCCCCTCCTAGTTCTCATCTAGAAGCTGCCACTTGTCGACATCATCTGAATGCACAGTTAGTTTTCACATGAAGGCTGATGACACCCAACTCTACCTCACCATGACTTCTCCCAACTCCTCCACTTTTGCTAAAGTATCGGAATGCTTATGCGATATCCAGTACTGGATAAGCAGAAGTTACCTCCAGTTATATATTGGGTAGACTGAAGCCATTGTTTTTGGTTTCTGCTCCAAACTCCATTCCCTAGCTATTGACTCCCTCTCCCTGGCAACAGTCTGGGATTAAGCCAGTCTGTCCACAAACCCGATTCGGACAAAGCACCACAATGGCCTAATTTTCTTTCCTGGGGTGGGGGTGAGTGTTAACATGAGTCGGGGCCACTGTCCCTGGAAAGAGGTTGGAGGCAACCACAGGAGTTGCAGAGTGCCGAGGTGGCATGTGCAAAAGGCCTGTCTCTGTGATCTGGGACTTTGCCTCAGCTGTAACAAAAAGACAAAAAAAAAGCCTTCCGGCCCTTACCCCTCACCCCCCTCACCACCAACACATGCCCCATGCCCCATCTATGCCACCCCATGCCACTTCATTCCCTCACCCACCCCCATGGCTCCTCATACCCTCCATGCCAACCTATTCCCCTCTATCCAACCCCATGGCCGTTTATAGCCCCTTTGCTGACCTATGACCGTCTACCCACGCACATGGCCCATTATAGCCCATTTCTAATTTAGTGCTAAATCATGCCAAATCATGCCAACCCATGCTGTCACCCACCACCCTATACCCTTGTACTTTCCATGCCAACTCACCCGGTTTCCACCATGGGAGAACTCAGGACCCACACTAAGATGAAATAAAGTAAAGTTCAAAGTTTCTATTGCAGACTTATTTTTTTTACAAAAAAACACTCTCATTCATAGAAACCCATTCACACTTACATTGCTTCAGCTACATAATCCCTTAAAGAAGCAAACATTCTATTCAAATGCTTAATCCTTTATAAAGATGAGCATTTGTATTCATAGGCCCATATATAAGACTTCATAACAACTTGGAGCTGTCAATCCAACTGTGAACTGACAGGCACCCCACTGTGATAATGATAGGTTGTGAAATCAGTCATGCTGCACAAATCCCATAATGACAACCCTCATGCTTATGTCAACTGACAGAGTGAAATAGCAAGCACTGTTTTTTAAAACTGCAGCATTTTTTAACTTTAAAGACTAGGAGATTTAAATTCCTTAACAGCTTGACAATTCTCTCAAAAGCCTGACAGTTCCCTTGACATCTTGACAATTTAAATCAGTTTATCCACTTTTTACGAACATTCAAGTCTAATTTTAACAATCCCATTGGACACATGGCCTCTCCAAAAGGGCACCTTACCTCTCCCAAAGGTGTCCCTGGACCTATCCAAAAGGGTACCCTACCTCTCCAAAAGCTCCGATAGCTTTAGACCTTCTCCTGAAATGCCTAAAGTCCACAAGTCATGTTTTGGACATCCCAGTTATGAAAATTTGATCTGTTTGAAGGCAGCTGCACTTTTAAATGTGCAGCTGCCTCCACGAACCACGGATGTGCAAACTTCAACCCTCCCCCCCACAATGAAAATGGTGGGTGCCGGGTTTGGGGGCAGGGCTTCCAGAATCAGGTCTCCAGTGCCATTTTGGCTAAGCCATAAACCCTCTCTGTCTTTACCAAAATTCATGCCTTGGTGTCACATTTGACCCCAAGATGAGCTTCTAACCATCTATTTGTGCCATAATTCTGACCATTTCCATTACAATAACATCACCTGACTTCATCTGTGTCTCAGCTCATCTACTGCTGAAACCCTCACTCATGCTTCACTACCTCTAGTCTCGACTATTCTAATGCACTCCTTGCTGGTCTCCAACATTCTACCTTCCATAAAATTGTGGTCACCCAAAACTCTGCTGCCTGTGCCTTAACTTGCAGCAAGTCCTGTTCTCCTATCACCCCTGTGCTCGCTTAGCTACATTGGCTCCCAGTCAAGCAACATCTTGATTTTAAAATTCTTATCCTTGTTTTCAAATCCATCCATGGCCTCACCCTCCCTATCTCTGTAATCTCCTCCAACACCACAACCCTCTGAGATGTCTGCGCTCCTCTAACTCTGGCGTCTTGAGCATCCTTGATTTTAATTGCTCCACCATTGGTGGCCATGCCTTCAGTTTCATGGGCCCCATGTTCTATAATTCCCTCCCTACAACTCCCTGTCTCTCTCTACCTTGCTTTCCCCCTTCAAGACACTTTAGAAAATTTCCTCTTTGACTAAGCTTTTGATCATCTGACCTAATATCTCCTTAAGTGGCTCGGCGTCATATTTTGTTTTATAATGCTCCTCCGACTCGCCTTGGGACATTCCATTATGTTAAAGGCACCATATAAACAAGTTGTTGTTGAACCAAGCATTGTAATATAAAACAGTCTGTGACAATTGAAAAGCTCATAGTCTACATGGGAATGTTGGGGAAAAAAAAACTAAAATGAAAGAAATAAAAGACTGAATACATCTGCTAATATGGGTCGAGAAACATAAGAGTGAGAAGGTTAAAGCAGTGCTGTAGAACAAGTGTGCAGGGATTAAAGCCTTCACACAATGATTGGGTTACTCACATTTAAGCCAGGTGCGAAGAATTCGCAGCATGTTGCTATTCAACTTCCTCCTTCATGGGTCAGGATATTGGTGCATCAACACACTGTGTCATGAACTTTGAAGATGCAGGTTCAAAACCGCACTTCCAATCTTGACCAAGACTTCAGGGATAGGCATCACGTGTAGCTAATGCTCTTCCCTATAACCGAAAAATTGGTGAAAAAATGTAACATGCAAATCCACCAGAATATTTCCACAACTCTTACAGGCCAGTTGCAGAGTGGCTCCTGATTTCAAATGTCTGAAGTGAGACCTCTGTTTGAATCTTTCAATGCAAACCTCTGCTGCCCCTGTGTTAACTTGTACCAGGCCCTATTCACTTATCACCCTTGAGTTTGCTAACCTATATTGGCTCCTGGTGAAGCAACATCTTGATGTTAAAATTCACATTCTTGTTTTCAAATCCATTCATGGCCTTGCCTGTCCCCATCTCTGCAATCTCTTCCAGCCCCATAACATTCTGAGATATCTATTCTCCTCCTATTCTTCCCTCTTGGACATTCCTGATTTTAATTGCTTCATCATCGGTTGCTGTTCCTTCAGTTGCCTAGGCCCCAAGCTCTGGACTACCCTCCCTACACCTCTCTGCCTTACTTTCCTCTTTTAAGACACTCCTTAAAATCTACCTCTTTGACCAAGCAGCCAGTTTGCACACAGAAAAATTCCACAGATAGTAATGTGATAATAACCAGGTAGGCTGTTTTTCTTTTATGTTGATTGAAGGTTAAATGTAGGCTATGACACCATGGATAACTCCCCTGTTCTTCTTCGAAATAGTGCCATGGGATAGATCAAAGATCAAAGAAAAGTACAGCTTAGCTACTTTATTAACCATCGATTTGTAGTCTCCACAAATTTGGACGCTTTGGTCGGGTTTAAGGACGGGGACTATGGGTGCTGCCCATTCTGCGAACTGCACAGGTTGTATAACGCCCAGTTTTTCTAGTCTGTCCAGTTCGGCGTCGACCTTTTCTTGCAATGTGTAAGGTACTGGTCTTGCCTCTGGATCCACATGAATTTTTGCCTGCAGCCAAGTTCATCCTTGAAGACTGTGGTGTACTTTTGAGGTAACCCACGTGCTCTCAACTGGAAAATTTCAGTCCGTTCTAACTTAATCTCCTTTTGCCAATTTCACCCAGGAGGCTTGGCCCCTCGCCTGCTACCACTAACAAGGGTAGATTTGCCAATTGGCTTCCATAATGGACAGTTACCCTACTTATGCCTCTGACATGAATGTCTTCACCTATGTATGTTTTTAATTGAGCAGTTGTTTCTTCTAAATTTAATTGATGTTCCCCATTGTTCAGATATCTGAAGGTATGTTCCCCAATTACTGTAGTGGAAGATCTTGTGTCCACTTCCATTCTAACAGGTCTACAATTCACTTTCACTGTTACCAACATTGGTTCTGTCTTTCCAACCTTCAAATTAAACAATGAGCAAATATCTGAATTTGCTGTTTCAGGCTCTTCTACATTGTACATCTCACTAGGTTTTTTCTTTTGTTTAAAAACCTGCTTGACTCTTTCCTTGCACTGTCTCATTATATGTCCATTACTGTGACAATAAAAACATTTGAATTTTTAAAACTGCCAATCATTAAAAGACTGCTTGTTTCCACCTCGACTGAAATTATTCCTTGTTTTCACTGCTAAGTCATTTTTTCTCATTTTCTGGCTGGTGGGGGCTTCTCGGCAGAGTCTTGCATTTTCGTGCTCTTTTTGCTGGGATTTCCCGCCTGATGTGGAGGATGGCACCATTTTACGTGCCCTGTATAGCTTTTGAATCTCTTGCTGCACTTTCCATGGCCAGTGCTATCTCCAGCACCTTCTTGAAATTCAAATTCACTTCAGACAATAATCTCTTCTGAATCGTGTCCTCATTCACGCCATATATTAAACAATCTCGGAGCACGTCATTTAGAAATGTACCAAAGTCACAATGTTCCATTAACTGCTTCAAACTTATCACATAACATGCAACTGTCTCTCTTGGGGCTCTATTTCTTGTGTTAAACTTGAACCTTTGCATCGTTACTGGGGGCTTTGGTTGGTAATGACCCTTTACGAGGTCCACCAATTCATCAAAATGTTTTGAATTTGGGGCACTGAGGGCCGGCAAACTTTGAATCAAGCCGTAGGCTTTATTCCCACATATACTTAAGAGGATTGCTCGCCTCTTCTCTTCCCCAGTAATCTCATTCATTTGGAAAAAGAACTTGAGGCATTCAATATAATGAGACCAATCATCCATGGCTGGATCAAAAGGATCAATTCTTCTGAATTGCCGCATTCTGAGAGGGAATTACTTCTTTGATTCAAATGGAACTTCTACTTACAATTACTGTGCAAGGTACAGTGCCTATTTTATTTCACTTGATTTCTTCTGTTAAACTTGTTTTATCCTCGTCGCCTGTTTGTTGTGAGAGGCGGCTGAGTTGGTACTATTGATAGAGTTGATCAGCAGACACTTCTTATGTGGAAAATTACTCAGCAACAACTACACATGTGCTTCCACTTCAAACTCTATCTCTGCACCACTAACTATTGAGGTAGCCCACACTACTCCCCTATTGGGTATTAAAGATCACGTGCTGTTCCTTAACAAGCATTCTTCTTAAAGGTATATTACACATTAGATAAAACCATAATTACCACAGCTGGAGATAATGGACAGAAAAATGAGAGGGTTGAGCATTGGATGCTCCTCCCCACCTGAATTCCCCCTGCTGCATTCAGGTGATGCAATTCACCTAGGTGCAGAAAATGGAAAATGTTCCCAGTAGCTTTACTTATCCTAATATACATCAAGCCCAAAAAGATGAAAGACTGGTTAATGTTTTAAATGTACCAATATTTGGGTTCACAATGATGCTTCTTAAACTGTTATCTTAAACTGTCCACATTTCACCTCTTGATGAAAAGCTACTTAGGTGAGATATTGAAAAGTTGCTAATACTCCTGGAACTGTATCCTCCTATATAAGCAACATGTAAAAATTGGAGAGAAGAAAATCCATTGCATTGTCTAGCTTTAAGTGTGGAATGTGTTAATGGTGTTGTAAAGCCTGTGATTCAATTCTTACAATCATTTAGATAAACTAGGCCTGATTTTTTCAAAACAGCAGTAAGAAAAGCACACTGCAAATTCTAGCAGAATTCCCACAGATTATTTTATTCTTTGATGGGTGTGGGCATCACTGGCAAGGCCAACATTTGTTGTTCATTCCCATTTGCCCCTGAACTGAGTGATTTGCTAGGCCATTTCAGAGCCAAACACATTGCTGTGGATCTGGAGTCACATGTAGGCCAGAGCAGATAAGGACAGCAGATTTCCTTCCCTAAAGAGCATTAGTGAACGAGATAAGTTTTTACAACAATTGATGATTGTCCCACAAGCTACCATGGTGGGATTAATGTTTACATTAATAAACATTAAAAAAATTAAGGTGGGATTAGTCCCTAGAGCATTACCCTGGGTCCCTGGATTACTAGTCCAATGAAATTATTACAACACCACTGTCTCCCCCTTTTCATCGGCAATTACTTTGATAGTATTCATTGAGCTCCGTGAATTTTTGAATTTTCTTGTTACAATCAAGTACCATCTATTGACAAGAAATCAAAGCAAAACAGCAATAACGATAACCAATAGATCTTCAAACTCTCTTTCGCAAAAGTCAGTTGATGCAAGATCAATTGTCAAATTTAAAACTCAGATTATTTTGATAGTTTTTTTGTTCACCAAAGCTGATAAGGAATATGGGGAAAAGGCAGGAAATCGCAGAACAGCCTAGATCTCACTGAATGGCAGAACAGGCCCACATGGCTAAATGGCCTTCTCCTGTTCCTACAGTGCTTCGATCTCATATTGCTTTAAGTAGGAGAGCGTTATAATATGAAAGCTCTTCAAAAAACTGAAGCAAAGAAATCATGCAGCAGTCCAGAGTGTGCTGTGCAGAGGACAAAGAGGCCACGCACAAGCAGTGGCCCCCATAAGATGTGCACATGTGTGGCCACACAGCAATCTTAAAGAGACCTGCAGAGTGCAATGAATGGGCTGCGCACAATGAAGGGAAATTAGAGGAAACATTGGAGAAGCAATGAGAGTCTTCTCAAACATAATACAGGGATTCAAGGGACAGATTGAGGGGCTGAATGGCCTACTCCTGTTCCTCTATCCCTATATTGTGTATGCTTTTTTAAAAAGGCAAGTATAGCATGCTTTGTAAAATTTTAAGTTAATTGGTTAGATTTCATTTGGAAAATTAATTCGATGAAGTAGATCATTGAAAAGCAGAAATACTACACACCACATCTAGAGTATAATCCTGTTACAGAAAGCACCACCTGGGTTTCTGGTAATGTCTTGTCCACTTGAATTCAGTTGTGAGAGGCAGGGTGTCCATTCGTCAGGCATCTGAATGATGAGCAATAATATCTGTCACAGGCATTCTGTGAATCAATCATTAAACTCTTGTATGCCACTTCTTAGTTACTGCCCGTGCAGAAACCATGAAATTCTTCACTTGACAGAATTTGTAAACTCTGTTTTCACTTTGTTGAATGGAACAGAACATCATCACGAATGGCGTGGCGAACACGATTACTGTCTGGAATGTGATGATGCTCCAAAGAAACTGTTTTGTTGTTGCAAAGCATTACTGTAGCCATAGGCCTGTTTGAAAATCATTATTTATGAGAACCACAATAGTAGGTGAATAATGCTGTCAATTACAGCTGATTTTAGATAAAAGCAGGACTAATGTAAGCATAATTCTGAAGGGCTGCATTTCAGTTCACCACTTCGTTTCCTTGATGAACGCTTAACAGATCCATATAATTCTAAACTAAAGGTAACATTTTGAACAGTTATTTATTTGTGGTTGTATCTTCCTCAGAATCCAAATACAATTGGTTGGGTTGATTTAATTACGATTCAGTGACCTAAAGAAAGACAAATACATTTGAGAACTTTGAAGAGGACAGAAGAGGTCAATAAAAGTTAAAACAAAGTAAGCCTATAGGACCCTTGGCTTCATAAACAGAAGTATTTAGCAGAAAACCTGCAAGTTGCTGTATTGTAAACCTTTATAAAACACTGGCTAGGCCTCAGCTGGAGTATTGTGCCCGATTCTGGACACAACACTTTCTGAAGGATGTTAAAGCCTTGGGGAAGGTGCAGAGGGGATTGACTAGAATAGTGCAAGAGAAAAGTTACTTCAAACTGGAGAAGCTGGGATTGTTCTCCTTGCAGCAGAGAAGGCTGAGGTCCAGTTTGATAGAGGTGCCCAAAATTATGAAGGATTTTGATGGATTAATTGGAGAGAAACTGTTACCACAGGCAGAAAGGTTGTCCATCAGATGATACCACTTCAAGATTATTGGCAAAATGGCATTGGAGAGACATGGAGGACTCTTTTTTTTTAATGCAGCACGTTGTCATGATACAAGACCATAAGACATAGGAGCAAAAGCAGGCCATTTGGCCCTTTGAAACTTCTCTGCCAATGCAGATCGCGTCTCACAGTATCACAGTACCTTTACAGTGCAGAAGGAGGCCACGTAACCCATCGATTCTGCACTGGCTCTCTGAAAGAGCGTTCCAGCTAGTCCCATTCTCCTGCCTTATTCCCGTAACCTTGCACATTCTCTCTTTTCAGGTAGTATCCAATTCCCCTTTGAATACCTCAATCAAACCTGCCTCCACCACCCTTTCAGGAAGCTTGTTCCAGGCTCCAGCCACCCTCTGGGTGAAAAATTTCTTCTTCGTCACCTTTCCATATTATCCCCTTATCCCTTAATTACCTTAGAATACTAAAATTTATCACTCCCTGTCTTGAACATACTCAACGACTGAGTATCTATAGCTTTCTGAAGTAGAGAATTCCAAGGATTTTGAGTGAAGAAATTTCTTCTCGTCACCACCCTAAATGGCCAATTACTTCATTCTGAGACTGTGACCCCCCTGACCTGGAAGGCATTGACTGAGAGAAAGAAAGAATCAGATACATTGGTAACTTCCAAATGGGAATTAGATATAGATTTAAAAAGGAAAAGGTTGCACAGCAATGGGGAAGGATCGAGGATGTGCAATTAATTGAATTGGCATGACAAAGAAACAGGCCCAATGGGCTGTTTGGCCTCCTTCTGCACTGTTATTAACTCAAGAACTTTCCAACTAAGAAATTAGCACTATATCTGCCGTATTTCTTTTTCCTGCATTAAGAATCTGAAGAGGAAAGCCGACAGTTACAACCTATAATGAGGAGAATGCATAATGGAATTCAAGTTTAGAAATAAAGACATGAAAGAACTTTCCTCTCATTACATTACAGCAGTGACTACGCTTTAAAGATACTTCATTGTCTATGAAGCAATTTGGGACGTTCTGAAGTTGTGATAGGCGCTAGTCCTTTCCTTCTTTCTTTTATTAGCACCTAGCTATGACACGCCCAGAACTACCCTTAGCACTTAAAAGCCATGAAAATACTCATGAAGTGTAGCCATTGTTGTAACGTAATGAGCGAGTGTGGCAGCCAGTTTGTGCATATTGAGATCCCACGAATTACAATGAGATAAATGACTAGATAAGCTCTTGCAGTGGTCTTGGGTGAGCAATAAATATTGGCCATGACACCAGTAGAGCCTCTTTGTCCTTCCTTGAGTAGAGTCCTGAATTTGGATGGAACTTTTGTTTTTAACATCTCACCTGAAAAATGGCACCTCCGACAGTGCAGCACTCAGTCAGTTTTGCACTGAAGCATCAGCCTAGATTATGTGAACTACTCTATGGAGTGGAGTGGGCCTTAAATCCACAGAATTTTGCTTGAGAAGTGAGCATGCTACCACAGAGTCAAAGCTAACACCTAATTTGCTTTACAACTGATTTTTTGGCCAGAAATTAAATAATGAAAAGTAAACCTGAAAGGTGCAATCTAAAATGCTACAGAATAAAATGATTTTGCATCTAAATTGAAGATACATATAAACATAGGCAGTTTCCGTGGTAACTGAGATTTGTTTGCCTTTTTATATTGTTTAAAATACAAAAAAAATGTAGCTGCCTCCCTGCAATGATTCATTTCAAGAATTGCTGCAAAACTGTATAATAGTTACAGGCCCAGTAACTACACCAGCTGTGTAAATAATAAAGGAAAGACTGACACAAAATGATTCAGTTCTCGTAAATCTTATGAAAATCCCATCCCCTTCTAAAGAATTATAAATCTTTCAATTTTCTTGCAAGTAGATCGCGGCATTTTTGATGCCACGTCTCTCAGTTTCAAAGGAAAGAACTAATAAAAAAAAAAGGGGAAAAAAGGCCTCAGAGGTGTTTATGGATTTCAATTATCTCTTGCTTTCTATCCCAGGATTGAGATAGGTCTGATTGAGTTGCCCTCAAGAGGCCCTTGAGACAAGTCTGCATTTTTACCCACTGTCTTCCAATGAGTAAGTCGTCTTCTTTTAGTCCAATCTCCCATAGTTTTGGTCAGTGTACAGAGTGCTAAGGGCTGGCCTAGACAAAGCAGGCCTACTTAACAAAAGTAAGGAACCAATTGGAAGCAAAATTGGAAATCCAGTGCCCAACTCTAGAGCAAACAGAAAAAACTAATGGATCCGCTATTTCTCCTCCCATCCAATTACTGTTATCTAGTAGAGAGAATATGGGCGAAATGGTTCACACAAATTCTAATGCCTTTAATCCCTTCCATACATATAAACCTCACATTCACTTTCATTACTTCATTACTGAACCACCCAGGCAGAATGAGTGCTGGAATGGGCCCACCAGCTGCGAAACCTGGCTCCTTCAGGTTTAATCAGCTAATGAGGGATATGTAAATGAAAAGCTTATGGGATTACTGCTTGTCCAACAGCAGTCCATCCCAGAGTGATACAGCACTAATACAGGTGTTAGCAAACGGGCATTAGCCACTGGCTAATTTAGTTCCATTCATGCTCTGATTGTACACTCAGCCCTTCTATTTGTAGCAGTGTCCTGGCCCAGCAGGGGCTCAGTTTCGTTCTGTGGTGGGTCTGACATAACTCCTTTTACAGTAAGCATGCAGCAACATCCTGCCCTCGGGCGTTTGATTGGTGGCTCTTTAAAGGTTGAACCGCCATCTCACCCACCAAAACAGCTGATAAACCACCCCTATCATTACATCAAAATGCTCGTATAAGTGTTAATTACTCAGCATTCAATTATCTGCGTAAGGCTTTCTCTTTTCACTAGTTAAAGCTACAAAGAGATTTGATTCAAAATGTCTTCGTTCCTGTGAGACTTGTGTTGCTATTTCCTTATGAACACAGCAAGGACACATGAAACATGTACAACTTTCAAAAGGCATCATTGCCATAAATTCACTCAGTTGTGAGTTGATGGTAAACTTTAAATGTATTCACTACAATCTAGTGCTGTTACGAGAAAGTTTTTGCACAGAACAATTTAATCGTCAATGGTTAATTAGACAAGAGGCATAATGTTAGCCAATGTTAATATCATTAATAAGTTTACCCAGGAACTACTTGATATATTTTTTGTTCAGGCTGCTGCAGATTAAATTGTTTGAGTTATCACCTGGTTTTATTAGAGCTTCAACTTAGCAAGTTTAAATGGATAAAAGGAAATGGAAAGTCAAATGAGGGATCAAGTGTACTGCAAAGGACCTTTACTTACTGCAAACATCCCTCACTTCCAATGCCATTTGGAAAGACAAGCAGGCTCCTCTCTTGCTGAAGTCAGGGTTTCTGCTGTGCACCAGAGGTAAACAGCTGGTTTGGGAAGAAAAGTTATTGGTCTGGGGAAAAAAGGCCAACTTTACCTTGGCTGAATTTCTTGAAAATGAGAAATCAGAGGTCGGGCAGCTGGTTTCTCCTCACCTCCCTTTTGTTGTATTTAACTGCTGTTACAGGGTAAAACTCTCAGTCATCAAGTTGATGCAATTATAGTAGTAAAGGAAATTCTGGGTCCAAGAGCTGTCAGGTCAATATATCCAGTCGTATCAGATGACTGTGAGTTAATAGTAAAATGTTTTAGCTCCTAGTGAAAATTATCAAATTGTTCGACTTAACAAAACATATGAGCACAGGCTTAAATAAAAACAGAAAGTGCTGAAAATACTCAGCAGGTCTGACAGCATCTGTGGAGAGGGAAACTTCTTCTTCTTCAGAAGAGTCATATTTGACTCGAAACATTGGGCAGGATCTTGAGGAGGCAACAGGGTCTCAGCTGCCAACTGGAGAGCTGGCAAGACTCCTGTGTTGCCTCTTTTGAGAAGGCCCGCCATGTCTTGTGCCACTCAGGCACTTAACAGGCCAGTGGCAGGCCTTGCCCAGGGATCAAGGATCCTGGGAGCAGAAGTCCCACTCTGGGAGCGGAAGTCCTGCCCACCAAAAGCTGCTGCCGATCAGAGGCTGGCAATTCTGCTGTATTCTACTCTCACCTGAGGCCTAGGGTTGCAGAGGAACCCAGGCACACGTGAGTGATGGTGTATGCGGGGACGGAGGGGAGGGGGGGGGGGGGTGGGGCGGGTGGGTAGGTGGGCCACAGGGTGGGAGTCATGGAGGAAGGGGGTGAGGTGGTGGCTTTCAGCAGGCCCCCTCTCCCCAATGCCAAGTTCCTCGATCAGGCACTGAGTGCCTTTGAATGAGGAAAACACTTTCCCCACAACCCCAGGGAGCCTGCAGGGAAATACACTCGAGTTCACTTGTCATGCTCTTTGCATGGCGAGCCCTCCACCCACTGTTGGGTTAATACCAGCAGTGGTGGGATGAGGCCATGACTCCTACATTCTCAGTTGGTCACAGATCCCTGCCATCTTCCAGGGTCCACAGACATTGTAGGGATGGCTCCTTGGGGATAAAGGCTACCCATAGAGGCCATGGCTGATGACACCCGTGCGGCGGCCTCAGACTGCAGCAGAGTGAAGGTATAACAAGGCTCATGCAGCAACTCACATGTTGTTGGGGCAGACCATCGGGATACTGAAAATGCGGTTCCGGTGCCTGGACTGGTCTGGTGGAACCCCCAATATAGACCACAGAGGGTGTCATGCATCATTGTCGTCTGCTGCGCCCTTTACAACCTGGCGCTGCAATGGGGAGAGGAGCTGGCTGAGGAGGAGATGGAGGACCTGGAGGTCTCCTCCAGTGAGGAGACCATTGAGGGTGAGGAGCTCCTTGAAGGCGGCAATGACAGCAATGAGGCCATCGCACTGTCCAGATGAGGCAGGCACACTCGGGCATCCCTCATAGCCGCTAGATTTGTGGAGGATGATGATGACATGCAGTGAGGAGACACCATAGACCCTCACATTGCATCTGTGACTCCTGCCTGACTGATAGCAGCGCACATATCCTCTGTGATAAGGGTCCTGTCATGGGGAAGCAGCGGAGAACCTAATAGTTGCTCGATTCCAGAAGGATGATGATGATGATGACATGCAGTGAGGACACACCATAGATCTTCACATAGCCTTTGTGAATGTCTGACTTGTGTCTGGCTGAGGGCAGCTCGCTTGCACTCTGTGATCAGGTTCATATCATAGAGACACAGCAATGAAACTTTAAATGCACCTGGTCCTTTGTTAACCTTCAGCACTTGCCCCTTCAGGAGCACAGCATCACCAGTTGCAGATGCCAGCCCCACTCTAAAAGTGCTGAGAGCACCCAGAGAGAATGAGGAAGCTTTGTGACACCTACCCATGACATTCTGGCAGCGATGACAAGCTCCATCGAGGCGCAGGCATCAGTAATGTGTCCAGGGAGTGTGAGGTCGGACCATCACTTTGGTCTGAAGGCTGCACAAAGCACAGGGAAGAGGCCCTGGACTGAGACACCTGCCTTTATCTTGTGCAGGAACCAAGGTTTCACATCTGAGTGACTCGAACACTGCTCATCAGAACAAGGAGCCATAGGCAGGGAGACATTCTTAGGAGTTTATTGACAATAGTGAACATTGTGTACAAGTGATTAACACCCGTGCCCAGGATGTTCAACTGCATCTTATTAACCCTGCCGCTACATCTTGGTGCCCCCTGGGCATCCACAAAGCAGAGTTAGAGGCAGCCTGCTGATTGGTACTGTGCTGACCTTGACTTCGGTGCTCTGGAGGGCCAAGACCTGGAGGGCCCCAGCCTACTTCCGGGATCCTGCTGTGTGGCAGTGGCACCCTCCTCTGCTGGGCTCACAGGAAGCGGGGATTCGGATGGACCGAACACTCCTGGAGTCAGCTGGGTGGATGGCCCTGGGGTGTGTACTTGCTGATCCTCCTCACTATGGGTGCCTGAGGGCCCTTGGCTGACTCCTTGAGGAGGAGGGGTAGCTGGAGTGAGCTCCAGCTGTCCTGCACCCCTCTCACGGACATACTGTTGGAGGCCAACTATGGTGTCAGCGAGGGAGTTGAGCCCGTGCAGCAGTGCCGGAGCAACATCCTGGACCAAGGTCTCCATGGCAGCCGCCATCCTACCAATATTGACCCCAGTGCATTGGCATGCTGCCGCTATCACCTCAGCCTGAAGGTGGACGAATTCTTCCATTGTGCCTTGCAATCTGAGGAGTGCAGCGGACATCCCTTCCTGATGTTCCCAATCTTGCCTTTGTAGCTCCAGCAACTGTAACATGACCTAGTCCAGAGGCTCGTCATCTGACTTGGACTTGGCAGATTTCTGGCCTCCAGCAGTCCTCTGAATGCCGGGGACCTGGGAAGTCCCTGATGCCACCTGCTGTTGATCAGATGTGCTCAACAGATTGTGATCCTGTGGCTATTCTAAAGCTAGGTCCCACCGAAGTGTGTGTCTCTGCGCTGGTGGAGGGTGTGGGTGAGCGCTGTGATGGGACTTCAATGAAGGTACGTTCAGATTCCTCTTCAGAAGTTTCTTCAGGGCTTGATTGGAGGCCCTGGGCCGTGGACTCTGTCGGTTGTTTCCCAGATGTGCCTGCAAAAGCAAGGAGAGATAATTAGTGCATGGCAGGTGACTGTGGAACAGGACACATCACTCACAGCATAATTGTCTGTTGGATGTTGCACTGCTAGACCCTCACTTGGTAGAGTACTGCCAACCTCATTGTGAGCACAGGAATGGTCCAGACACTACCAGCCAGCTGGATAGCTCTATTTTCAAAGTCTTTGATGACCTTGGTTTCAGGCATTCCTTCACCAGTCTGCCTCTCCCTCTTGTTGTGTATCAGCTTGTCCTGCATGAAAAGAGATGGAGAAAGTGTAAGCAGGATGCCTGCCAGGCCAGATGATAAGCATGCCTGGCATGTGTGGGTGGTGAGTGATCCCATGGATGGGATGAGGGCAATGAAGGTGTGTGTGAGAGTAATGCCACTTGAACTGGCAGTGAGCGAGGGCCCTGTGGATGTGTGATGGGTTTGTCAGTGTATGAATTGAGAGCGATGAGAACAGTGACTTACTCTGGCGGAATGGAGGAGATCGTTCATCCTTTTTCGGGACTGGGTGGCTGTCCTCTTTGGTGGGGCATTGGCGCTGACCACCGCCTCCCATGCTGGATTAGTGATGTTGCTGCCCATCCTGTGGCCAGACCGGGGTTAGAGGACATCATAGCGAGTCCCCACTGCATCCAAAAGGCGCTCAAGGGACGCGTCATTAAACCTGGGGGCTGCAATGTTCTTGCCTATTGGGACCATCTCTTCTTTGCAGCAGTCCTGGGCTGGAAGCACTGAGAGGCGCGTGCATAGCTGCATTTTAAATATGACGCATGGTGTGATGGAGCGGCGAGGTGATGGCGTGGTGGAAGAATGAGGTCTTACCTGTCATTGAAACAGTGTATTTCCCGGGAATACATAATTAATGAGGCGGGATTTGGGTCAATATGGCGCGAAAACTCACCATTGTGGCCGGCAGGAAAAACATTCTCTTTCCTGCCCGTTACCCCCACTTAGTGTAAATCTGGGACGATTTTGCCCTTGGTTGGAGGAAATTTCTGCTCATCCAGTAGGGGATGCAAAACTAGCAGTTTGAGGATTTTGAGACAGCGGCGGGATCAAGCGAGATGGAGGTGAGGTGGACCTGGGCCTCATCAGCATACATGCGGAAACTGATGCTGTGTTTTTTGATGATGTCTATGAGGGGCAACATATCGATGAGAATTGAAGGGGGCCAAGGATAGATCCTTGGCAGATACCAGAGGATAAGGTGCAGGAGCGGGAAGAAAAGCCATTGTGGGTGATTCTCTGACTGTGACATACGAAAATACGAATTAGGAACAGGAGTAGGCCATTCAGCCCATCGAGCCTGCTCTGCAATTCAATAAGATCATGGCTGATCTGATTGCAGCCTCAGCTCCCCATTCCACCCACCCCCAATCACCTTTGACTCCCTTTGGCTGGGAGATAAGACCAGGCGAGTGCTGTACACACCCAACTGGGTGGTGGTGCAGAATTTCATCTTCAGCCATGTCAAAGCCTGCGATCGGGCCAATAAGGACACGGAGGGATAATATACCTTTGCCACAGCCGACTAGAATGTTATACGTGACTTTGGTAAGGGCCATTTTGTTACTGTGACAGGGGCAGAAACCTGATTCATAGGAGAAGTTTCGAGAAAGAGGGGCATGGATTTGGGAGACAACAACGTGTTCAAGGACTTGGCAGTGGTCATAAAAAATTTGAGTACCAATTTTCCTCATATGGGGCACAATCTCACTGCCTTTGAAATAATTTTTCCATCAGGGGCAAATGCCAGACCTGACCCTGGCAATCTGTGAGTACCACCCTCCTGTGAGGTCTTCCTGGAGGTGACCAATTAAGAGGCCAACTCTGGGAACTACATCTAATTAGGGATGACAAGCAGGCAGTGCAAGCGGGAGGAGGACCAATAGGAGCGCCTGAGTTTCTGGGCAGTCATCAGCCCCACTGGGAAGGTGGATGCTGCTGATGTAGGAGGGAGACTGCAGAGGCGCCTCATGATGGAGGTGCCCTCTGAAGACATTAAAAAAATTACAATAAGTGTGGCCACAGCTGCCAGGCCATTATTGTGGAGGGAAAACTCCTCTGCAGGATGGCCTGTAACCACAGCTGTTACCCTCCAACAGATGTGGCTCCATGGGGTGGAGGGGATGAGATAAAGGAGGCCTTGCTGGCCTCACTCGGCCTGCCACCAAGAGGCTGCCTCCAGTCATCTTCTGAGATTCGGCATCAGCAGGGGTCCATCCACCACCAATAACATCCCGGTGATGTCCCCAACCTGTCCCAAGTGGCCACTTCATTACCACTAATTGACGACCCACTGCTGCTGGGTGAGTAGCCGATATGACCCTGCCTCCAGCAAAATCGACTGGGGGGTACGGGCTCATGTCGGGTAGCCAACCCAAGACCCTAATCTACAAGCTTGGTCCCAGCCCTGTCTTGAAACACACCTCAGCAAGATCGGGAAGATTCTACCCATGATGAGCATCCATAGGAGTTGGTGAGAGATGAAAACAATGAAGTTATGAAATGAAAAGACTGTCTTCTAAAACCTGAATTTGTCCGTCCCCTGGAGAACATATGTAATTAAACTGTGCTGGACACTAAACACATGGGGTGCTTTTGGTCTGACAGTTGTCACAGATAATCTGCAAGATGATCTCGACTTGTTTTTTGCCTATCCCTGCCCAACAATAACTGTACTTAAATAATATACCAAAATAGTCATAGAGTTAAATGACTACATGTCAAAATTTTTGTCAAACTTAAACCAGCACTCCTATCTATAAACCCATTGAGTTTACAGGTAAAAGCGGAGTCTTTAATTTTTTGCTTTGCTCTATCAAGCTACTGATGCCTGAATTGGCTCAGATCTTTCCTTATCAATTAGATATTCCCAGGCAAACTGTCGGAAAAAATTAGGAACAATATTGAAAGGGAGAGAATTGTTCAAGAATAGAATTATCAATTAACATGAAGGGCAGCCTGGTTTTAATAGTCATAAACTATTTAATAGTCATAGACAAGTAGGTCTGAGAGGAAAGACTTTACAATAAGAGCTAACGTAGCACTATAAAGGTCAAAGGTTAATTGCAAACAAAATTTGCCAAGCATGGATATAACTTATTTTATTGGAGCAGAAAGGGTGTTTATTGAAGAACATTAGCAGTACAAAGAAATAATGGCTCCTTTCAACAGGAGAATACAAGCTTTTAAGCTGGAACCAGCATTCTCAGTTAGAACTAAACATATGTAGAGCTGACTTCTTTATATGTATGTGGTGTTAAAATATTTCTTTTTCTCATGAGGCCCAGCTGCTATTAGATTGTTCATTATTGAAAACATTTACATTTTACTGCTAATTGCATCGAAAGGGATTGCAGTTCAATGGATTGGTTTAATTGGTGTGGCACTGTACTGGGATCAAACAATAATGGTGGAGATTTTCAGATAATTTTACATTGTTAAAAGAGAAAATGAGTCAAAAATGTGCCATATTTTCTTAATAATTCCCTTATAAACATAACTGAAGAAGTACTTTCCAGTAACTGTTACCCTATCCATTGCAATAACAGGTATCGTTATATATTAGTATGATGTGATGATATTGTGAAGGGAGAATACAGGAAGAGTTGTGGAAATGGGGCAAGGATTATCATAAGCAAGAGCAGATCTAACCTAACCAGACAATACATTTCACTTCTGCAAGAAGTAACTAGTTGTCAAAAGAATCTCACAGGATTAAAGAAATTAGTTTGTAGTTCAGCATATCAAATAATGAATAATCAATGTAAGTTTAGTAGGAAGGGAGGTCTGGGAGATCCAAATTGATACCCCATTCTCAGTTAATGTCCATTATTGTGCATCTTCCCATCAGCAAGGTTTAATTGTAGCTGGTGTGGAACCAAGCAAAGATAAGGGGCTGGAGGCGGCGCTACAGATGCCTAGCTGCGTGTGGCTGGGCTTGCTGTGCTGCCAGCCACTTCTGACTGCCAGTGTGCCCGGCAGGCACCAAATGGGGCACTATCCCGATGCCATACAGCCCAACTGTCTGATGCAACATCAAGACACCAAATGTGGACCACTGAGGTGCAGGCAATGTTTCATAGGGACATAGGAATAGGATTATGCCATTTAGCCCATCGAGTTTGTTCCGCCATTCAGTGAGATCATGGCTGCTGTGCCACCCAATTCTATACACCCACCTTTGTCCCATATACCTTTTAATACCTACAGTTAACAAAAAGCTATCAATCTCAAGTTTAAAATTAACAATTGATCCAGCATCAATTGCCATTTACAGAAGAGTTCCAAACTCTACCATCCTTTGTGTGTAGGAGTGTTTCCTAACTTGATTCCTGAAAGGTCTGACTCTAACTTTTAAAATGTGCCCCCTAATCCTAGAATCTCTAACTGGCCAAAATTACTTCTCTCTATCTATCCTATCTGTTCTCCTTAATATCTTGAAAACTTTGATCAAATTACGCCTTAACCTTTTTAATTCCAGGAAATACAATCCCATTTTGTGTAATCTCTCCTTGTAAATTAACTCTTTGGGGTCCAGGTATTATTCTGGTAAATCTGTGCTGCTCTCCCTCCAAGGGAGGGTGTGATGCTCAGAACAGTTCACAGCCTCCAGGTGTGGTCAAACCAGGGCTTTCTACAGATGAAGAATGACTTTTATCCCCTTGTATTGTCCTCTAAATATAAAGGTCAATATTCCACGAACCATTTTGATTATTTTCTGCCCCTGTTCATGACAATTAATGATTTATGTACCTGCTTCCCCAAACTTCTCACTGTTTCTAACCTTTCACCTTTTAGAGAGCACAATTTCCTATTCTTTTAATGTCCAGAGTGATCGACGTCACATTAGCCTGCATTGAAATCCATTTGTCACAGTTTTGAGCATTCACTTAATCTATCAATATATCTGTAATTTGATACTTCCTGTTGTAGGGTGTTGGATAATGTTCAGTAGGTCTTAATGAAATCTTTGTAGCCTTAAGTAGAAGGACAAGGGCAGCAGATAGATGGGGACACCACTATCTGGCAGTTCCCCTCCAAGCAACTCACCATCCTGACTTGGAAATATATTGCCGTTCCTTCACTGTCACTGGATCAAAATCCTAGAACTCCCTCCCTAACAGCACTGTGGGTGTACCTATGCCAGGTGGGCTGCAGCAATTCAAGAAGGCAGCTCACCACCACCTTCTTAAGGGCAATTAGGCATGAGCAATAAATGCTGGCCCAGCCAGCGATGCCCACATCCCATGAACGAATAAGAATAAACTGTTCTTGTCACCCTTCACTGTAACATGTACATTTCCCTTTTGCCAGGATCTGTGATATGTTTCTTTTCTTTTTGTCATATGCTTTTACTTGTAGTTTTATGCTGTCTCTTACCTCTTTAATTGTCTATGCTGTCTTTTTGACAAGTAGAACTGTTGCCCTTAGGGGCATAAACTGGTTCAGTAGCATATTAAATTCTTTCTTGAATATCTCCCACCGATCTTCTGTCATTTTACCCATTCGGATCAAATGTAAAGTGATGTGGATGCTTAATGAGAAAGGCTAGCACAGCAGCCAACATCCTTGGAGTCTTTGGCTCAGTTCGCCAGAGTGGATCAGATTGGTGCCAACAGCATGGGTTTGATCCTCCACTCCAGCTGGGTTGCAGTTGGAACTTGCCTCCTTGCCCTATCTGTGGTGGAGATCGCGATGCTATGGGTCAGACCTGCCTTCGGGCAGAGAACTGAAGAAGACAATTGGAAACCACAATTCATTCAATTGTAAAAGATTATAAACATAGTTAACTCATCTTTTTTTTATCACCCACAGTCAACTGTTTTGCTTTCTTTAGCCATAGTACGCTTCATATTATTATTTGAATTCCAAAAAGAAAAAGAACTTAAAACGAAATTAACACAAAATTGGAAACTACTTATGCTTGGGGTGTGGGTGACACTAGCTAGGCCACTTTTATTTCCCAATTTGGTTGACCTTGCTTCATGCCAATTGTTTTTACAACTCCATAGCTTGGTAGGCCACTTCAGAATGGCAGTAAGAGCTAACTAAACAGTGTGAGAATGAAGTTACATGTAGGCCAGGTCAGTTAGGGTTGGTGGTTTCCCTTTCTTGAAGGAGATCACTAAATAAGATGGGTTTTTACAGCAGTCCAGCACCTTTCAGGGTCTGCAAATGACCAATTGTATTCAATTCAGTCTCACAACTTGCGATTGTGGGATTTGAGCTCATGACCTCTGGAATGGTAGACTAGTACCATAACCATCACATTACAATACTCTGGAAAGGCAAAAGCAAGTAGCAGTGTGCTACTTTACAAAGCAGGTTTTTCACAGAAGTTACTTCAGTTATTCTGTTGCAACTAGCCTGAGACTGCGATATTGATGCATGTTATTAAGTTGAAAAATGTGTGTTAAGATGTTGTGACTTGTGCATGAGTGAGCTCAATCTCTAATTTCACTGTCTGGCCAAAAATATATTGAACTGAATCTTTTTAAAGATGAGAAAAAAAAACATTGACTAAAAATGGCTGCCATGAGTCACCTGAAGTCTGGTATTGCTAGTGACCTGCTTCTGGAAGGTTCTGATGTGGACTTTCAGTTCAAATTTTGCAATTTGAACTGAGACAGAGCAAACTGCTTCAAAATGCAAGGCCACATTCCAACAGGAAGGTGAAAAACAGACAAATCACCGTCAGGGGAGGGCGAAGAGAAAGACATTTCCAATAATTCAGAGATCAAGCGAAACTTGTCCCTGTCTAAGGAAGAGACATTAAATGCAATGTGCTGAATATTGAAACAATGGCTGCCACAGACAGACCCACCCAAAGCCCCCTGGAAATATACAATGGGTAAAGTATTTGAGATCAGGCTGTAGCCATTGCCGAGATTGTAAGCAAGTTTTCAACAGAAGAATTAAGCTGAAAGCTGGTCTATCTCTCTCTCTCTCTCTCTAGCTCTATCTTCTTCTGTTGGAACAAGAATATTTGTACACCAAAGTTAGTAGAAATCTACCAGCTAGTTGAGAGCTCGTAATAATCAATCAAAGGACACTTAACTGTATAGATTCTTTTAACTTTTTTTTATTGAACTCTAACTTCCATTATTTATGATACCTGTGAATATGTGACATTGCATTTTTGTTATTTTTCTTGGGGTTAGAGGTTAATAAATTTGCTCTTTCTTTGACTCAAAAACCTTGTTTGATTGGCTCCTTGTTGCTCACTGCTTAAGTAGTTAAACACATTTGTCAGAAAAGGCATATCCTCGTGAAGAAGAAACTGTTGTTGTGAACTGAGGAGGCCCCTTCTCACCTTGTCATATAATGTATCTCACTTAACTTTGAAATTAATTGTAAGCCAGTGCTTTAAAACCATTCAGGGGCAGCTTAGCACCAAAATAAAAGCAAAATACTGCAGATGCTGGAAATCTGAAAACAGAAAATACTGGAAAAACTCAGCAACCATGGCAGCATCTGTGGAGAGAAAAGCAGAATTAACATTTCAAGTCCATTCTGAAGTGACTCTGAAGAAGAGTCATACAGACTCGAAACGTTAACTGTTTCTCTCTCCATGGATGTTGCCAGACCTGCTGAGTTTTTCCAGCATTTTCTGTTTTTATTGCAGCTTAGCACTAATTGTTTACCTATTGACGTACAGAAAAAGAAAGACTTGCATTTACATCGCGCCTTTCATGACCACTAGACACCTCAAAGCACTTTACAATCAACAAAGCACTTTTGAAATGTAGTCACTGTTGTAAAAAAAGAAACACAGCAGCTAATTTGTGCATAGCAAACTTCTACAAACAGCAATGTGATAATGACCTGATAATCTGTTTTTGTGATATTGATTGAGAGCTTAATATTGGCCAGGACACTGGGAATAACTCCCTTGCTCTTCATGTCAATAATACCCAGTCCTTACCCTCCACCAGTGCTGTGCCTCCTCCAATGCTCCAATAGTTGTGAATGATATTCTAAGCAGTATCAGATAGAGGAGGGCTCCATGAATGGATACTTGCTGGATCCCTGGGGTATTACTGAGGGATGAGAAGAGAAACTATTGCGCAGGGTGCTGCGGTTACAATTGAGCAGGTAACAAGCAAGGGCAGTTCCACCGACCTGTTGATAAAACAGAGGAGTGTCAGCTGCGAAGGTTTCTCAGGCTGATTAGGTATGCTGTGGATAAAGGGGAACCAGTGGATGTACTGTACTTAGATTTCCAGAAGGCATTTGAAAAGGTGCCACGTCAAAGGTCATTGCGGAAAATAAAAGCTCATGGTGTAGGGGTAACATATTGGCATGGATAGGAGATTGGCTAGCTAACAGGAAGCAGAGGGTAGGCATAAATGGGTCATTTTCTGGTTGGCAAGATGTAATGAGTGGTGTGTTACAGGGATCAGTGCTGGGGCCTCAAATTTTTACAATTTATATAAATGACTCGGATGAAGGGATTGAAGGTGTTATCCACTTATTTGCTGATGCTACAAAGCTGGTAGGAAAGTAAAATGTGAAGAGGCTATAAGAAGGCTACAAAGGAATATAGATAGGTTAAGTGAGTGGGCAAAGACCTAGCAAATGGAGTACAATGTGGGAAAATGTGAAATTGTCAATTTTGGCAGGAAAACTAAAAAGGAAACATAATAATCTAAATTATGAGAGATTGCAGAGCTCTGAGACACAGAGGGATCTAGGTGACCAAGTGCAGGAATCATAAAAGGCTAGTATGTAGGTACATCAAATAATTAAGAAAGCTAATAGAATATTATCATTTATTGCACAGGGAATTGAATACAAAAGTACAGAAGTTTTGCTTCAGTTATACAGAGCACCAGTGAGACCACGGCCAGGATTTTACGGCCCCTCTCGCCCGGTGGGATATTACGGTCCCGCCGAACTGAATGGAGATTTAAATGGCTCGCCGCATCTGCCGGGGGGAGACACACTGTGGCAGGGCCATAAAATCCTGGCCCACCTCTCGAGTACTGTGCACAACATTGGTCTCCTTATCTAAGGAAGGATGTAAATGTGGTGGAAGCAGTTCAGAGAAGATTTACTAGACTAACACCTGGAACGGGTAGGTTATCTTATGAGAAAAGTTTGGACAGGCTAGGCTTATATCGCTGGAGTTTAGAAGAGTAAGAGGTGACTTGATTGAAACACATAAGATCCTGAGGGGTCTTGACAGGGTGGATAGGAAGAGGATGTTCCCTCTCGCGGGAGAATCTAGAACTCGGGGTCACTGTTTAAAAATAAGGGGTCGTCCACTGAAGACAGAGGTGAGGAGAATTTTGTTTTCTCAGAGAGCCGTGAGTCTTTGAGGAACTCTCTTCCTCAAAAGGCGGTGGAAGTGGAGCCTTAAATATTTTTAAGGCAGAGGTAGATAGATTCTTGATAAGCAAGGGGGGGTGGAAGGTTATTGGGGGGGAGGCAGGAATGTGGAGTTGAGCTTACAAGCAGATCAGCCACGATCTTACTGAATGACGGAGCAGGCTCAAAGGGCTGAGTGGCCCTAATTCATATGTATAATATGCAAATTCACAGAAGAACTGAAGATGCCACCATAGAATAAATCTTCTGTATTTTTTTTCCTGAAGATATTTTTCAATAAAACATGCTTAAGAATATGACTGTCTAACTAACTTTAGTGGCCATTGTTAAAATATTAAGTTCTCATTAGCTTCCTTTTGTGTTCTATAGTTTACTTAATGCCTGCTGTTCAGCTTAGGTATGTATCTGAAGCTTCTAAACATTGCACTTAATTCTTCTTGCTTAATCATGAAGTTATTGTTCTTGAATAATGGAAGCCTAAACAGGCCAGATCAGAGATCAGCTGAGTGACCAGTAGCCAAAGTGTCAGCATCAGAAGCAGATTTACCAAAAGCTGCTTGAATCTAAAGCTTAGCTCCTGTGCATTGGCCTTTTCTTCTGGATCCGACTCTCACCCCAGGCTTCCTCTATGATCCTTGTCCACTGCAGACTTTCACTGACTACAGGGGCTGTCCAGACCTCCTGGATTAAATGACAATAAAAACTGGACACTGTAAATCCTGTGAAGAATAAACTGAATGCAGGGAACATCTGCTAATGGACCCCATGCGGATTCTATAGACATCTCAAATCCCCTACATTGCGGGCTGTTAAAAGAGGTGAGTATCTGTATTATTGGTCTAAGTTTAATATTAAAAAGAATAATTAGTCATCACACATTAGCAAAAAAAAGTGAAGTTATCTTTCACCATTTCCATATGTGCCTCAGGTGAAAAGAAGACTGTGAGGATTACTGCCAGCAGTCCGGATGGGGTGGGGAGAGGTCCGGCTGTGGGTGGTGGCGGGGGCTGGTTTTAACTAGTCAAATTGGGTGGTAATAGCCTCAAAGTGGGGTTAGTAGACTTACTAGGTGGGATTTTCCAGCTCTGACACCGGCGGGACAGGAAAATATGGAGAGTTGTTGACTTTTAACGGCCCTCCAAATTTTCCTGTCCCACGCACCCCCCCCCACCCCCCCGCCCCCCGCCCCACCCCCAACCCTGCAACAATGCCCACCGGTGTTGGGGCCGAAAAATCCCACCCACTGTCCCATTAATGTTGATGCTGCAGCTGTGGCCATTTTTAAATGGTGTCGCTATGGAGAACCGGAGGGCTTACCTTTTTCAGGCAGTAGGCCTCCTTATTGTGAAAACTGAGATTTGATGATTGCAATTTTAATGGACACACGGGCAGAATGTGTGCCGTTCTTGGTCCGCCCATGTTGAGCAGCCTAACCAGAGCTCCTTAAAGGGACAGTGCTGGATGCCATAACAAGGGCCCCAAAACCACTTTTGTAAATTATATCTTTGGGGAGCTAGGAGGATCAGTCCTCCTGGCCCCACAGAAACATTGCGGGCAGCTGCTGGCCCTGGCTGACCACTTCCACCCCACTGCACCTATCACCACCCCCACCAACCCCCCACCCCACACCACCTCTGGATTGCCTCCCCGTCATCCCCTCCCCCCCACCCCCTGCTCCCATTCTCTTCCAGGAAAATCCTGCAGGCTGCTATAGTGCCTGAGCCACTCAATGTTGTGCCAGCCACAGTAAGGTGCCTGTTCAGGGCATGCAGCTCGCTTGGGGCTTGGAAATAAGGCCCTCTCCTTCTCACCTGCAGGAATGGCTGGTGTTTTCTGCTGGTTGACCATCCAAAAGTCATGGAGTTACACAGAAGTGACCTTTACTCAATTTCTACAGATATAAAGATATCACGCTTAATCGGAGGAAGGTTGTAAACTGTCTTCGATATCTTTAACAGCATGAGAGTTGGTATTGAGGAGCATGCTTTGGATATACAGAATTTCTCCTCAAAAGCCAATTGTGGTCTCCAACAACAACAACAACAGCAACAACTTATTTTTATTTAGTGTCTTTAACAGAATGAAATGCCCCACAATGCTTCACAGGAGTTCATTTGTGCGCTTTGCAACATCCCCATGCAACAAGTTGTTAACAATTCCTGGCAAGTTGTTTCCTGTCGGAGCATGGTATTACCAGACAAGCTTCCAAAGCAAATGTGTGGAAAGAGCTTCAACAAACAGATATCAACGCACTAACAGGTTCCTTGTGGTTCTGTTTTTAAATAAGTGCCTAAAGGTAAATGGTATTGCCCTGAAAAAGTGGTGGGCCTTGCCCTAGTAAGGAAATTTCAGGACATTAACCAGCAATGACAGCATGGGCTGAATTTCCAGGCAAGCGTCGGGACCCTGGTGTCAGGGGACACGTAGTCCGTCCACGCTGTCAGCCCACCCGCCAGCACAACCTTCTGGGAGGTGGCCTCCTAACTGGCCACCTCAGCGCTGGGTTTGCCAGGCTGGAGGCCCAATCATCAGGACCAGGGGGTACTGCTGAGGCAGAAAGGCGATTGTGAAGATGCCTGAACACAGCGGTGCTCCTGGTCGCCTGCAGAGAAGTCAGTAATTAAAGAGGCCCGAAGCTGGTAGGGCCATCGGGGAGGGGGGGAGGGGAAACCCCTCTTCAGGATTGGTTTCAGACATCTTTTCGTCCCCATGGCCTGGGCATGGAGCCTCAGGCTCTGAGGGCCGCCCAGTCTGCCACTGGGAGGCTGCCTCCAATGAGCTGCCATTGATGGGAGGACGGAATCGCTCCCATGACGAGAAACTACAAGCACCTTCACAAAATGGACCCTAAATGGGGTTTTAATTGCCCTAGTTTGCTGCCTGCCTCTATGGAGTGGGCAGTCAACCCTGTTTCCAACCGGCCGTGGGAAATTCACCTTGTAGGTGGGAATGCACTGGGGAATCTTCCTGATGCAGTTCCTCCCTATTTTCCCAGCTCCACCTGCCTTCAACCCTGTCTCCATGGGACCAGGAAAATTCAGCTCTATATGGTCAAGTATGGATGGTGTGTGACTCGGAGGGGAACTTGCAGGTGATTTTGCTCCATACGACGTTTGCTGCTCTCATCCTTCATGGGGGTCACATCCCAGGAGGCGCAGTCAAAGTAAGCTTGGTGAGTTGCTGCACTGCATCCTGTATATCAGGTATACTGCAACCACAGTCTGCTGTGGTCTTGGAGATGGATGTTAACTTCAGTGATAGGGGCGCTGATCAAGTGCTGCCTTGGATGGTGTCAGGCTTCTTGGGTGTTGTTGCACCCATCGAGTTGAGCGGTGAGCATTCTACCACACCCTTACTTGCGCCTTGTAGAACAGTTGCCTTCACTATTTTTCAAGCAAAGGCCACTTTAGCAAATAACCTGCAGTGTGAGAACCACATCGACTACTAAATGACCCCACTTGGGCCAAAAAAATACACGACACCAGTGGTTGAATCCTCTGCTAGTTCTATGGTGGTTGCTATGGTAAAATAAAACTGTTACTTTACAACGCACATACTTAGATATACTTATTGGTACACATTGTACCATGTGGTCAACGTGACATGTAAAGAAGGCTAACTCTTGGTAGGCTCGGTACATATCTTTCAACATTAAAAATAAAATAAATAGGAATATAATGCTGGGTTGGGCTCTGGCTCACCACGACCTTTTGAGGATAAAGCAGTTACTGAAAATGAGTGGATGGAGTCAGGGACCCACGCTTAGTGTTGATGGGAGACGCCACTGGCTCGATGGCCTTACAATGAAAAACACTTTTGTAGATGGCGGAGAGGCTTTGAAGGGTTAAAAGGTGATCCACGCTTCACATAGTACCCAGCCTCTCCCCTGCAAATGTAGCCAAAGTGCTGATATGATTGATCAAGTTAAACTTCAGCTTCGTGGTGACCTTGTCCTGCCCCCGCAGGATGTTGATAGTGGGGGAACTCAGCAAAGGGTAGTGGTTGGTTTAAGTGGTTGGCGTTGAAGGTAGTTGGTGCTTTTCGTGTTGGAGATGGTCACTGCCTGACACTCATGAATGTTACCTGCCACTTATTAAATCAAGCCCCAGTGATGTCCAGGTCTTTGTGCAGGCTGTTTTAAAGCAGTGTAAAGCTCTGCTTGGTCAGCTGCTTAATCCTCATTAACAATAGATTCTAGTTGACGTGAACATATATTCTGGGTGCTCATGATTCTCTATGTTGCTGGCAATGTTGTTGGTACACAGACAGATACATATTTCGAGTACCCCAAGGTTGTCAAATATTGGATAAGGATATGAAAATGCTTATTTGTGTCAGTCCCTCACTCACTATTTTGGATTGTTTTTCACAGGCTCGGCATTTGCCTTGTCTGAAGTGTTTTATAAGTTTCAGCTTATCAATCGTCAAACTTCAAACAGCTAAACTGACACCACAACTGAAGTGATGGTGGTGATGTGTCCCAGTTCATCTAGGGTGTCTAAGTTACTGTGGTAACACACACTTTTACATGCATGTTGTATTTGGAACTATGGGTAGTGATGATAGAGGCTCCAACATTCTTTCAATCACATGGCTGACTCAGAATCTCTCTCACTCATACCACCTGCCATTGGCTTTTGTTGAAAGGGTTTGCAGGTTGATATGCAACCTGCTTGACCGAGCTGTGAATGCACCTTCCTTGACCATTAGGTCCTGCAATGAGACGCAAGCCCAGAGCTTCTTGCTCAGAGATAGGGACACTACCCACTGTGCCACAAGACCTTCAGTTAAGGTCATGGTTTACATAATTGATCAGCTGGCTTTAGAAGACCTGTGTTCAGGTTCCATCAGCATTTTTGAAAGATAATCGTATGCAGAATTTCTTTTTTCACTGGTGCTTCAGTGTTTATTTTCCATTTTCTGTGGTCGTCTTGGAGGGTGGAATAATGTGTCCTTGCTCATGTTCCTTATGATTTTTCTTCCCCTCTTCTCCTAAAGGTGCTGACTCTAGAAGTGCTGATTTTTGGTGGGAAACAGTTCCATTAGTGCCTTTAATACCTTGTGCAATGGCATGATTTTTGGTGTGTGAACATCAATAGCTTATTTGATTGTGGAATACATCAGAGCTGAGGTCAATATTGCTCTCACCTGAGAACTACACACACATCTTTCAGCATCTGCGACTGGATTATGATAAAGTTGGATTGTTTTGGACCAATTTGCCTCCAGCCTATATCTGGTGAGGCAAATTGTAGCACCCACACTGAAGTCAAAGTAAGTTCAAATCAGCAGAAATGTATAATGAGCAGCTGATTTGACATCGTCCAAAGTCAACATTATCCCTTACTATAAAAACAAAAAACTACTGCGGATGCTGGAAATCCAAAACAAAAACAGAATTACTTGGAAAAACTCAGCAGGTCTGGCAGCATCGGTGGAGAAGAAAAGAGTTGACGTTTCGAGTCCTCATGACCCTTCGGCAGAACTGAGTAAAGTTAGGAGAGGGGTGAAATATAACC
This sequence comes from Cetorhinus maximus, assembly GCF_964194155.1. Classification (NCBI taxonomy): domain Eukaryota; kingdom Metazoa; phylum Chordata; class Chondrichthyes; order Lamniformes; family Cetorhinidae; genus Cetorhinus; species Cetorhinus maximus. The sequence continues at coordinate 126,669,881 of NC_135887.1, forward strand.
TGGTTTAAGGTTGTTGGTTGGGGGGGGGTGGGGTGGTGGTGGGGTGGGGGGAGAGAAGTTGGGGGGGGAGGTGGTTGTAGGGACAAGCAAGCAGTGATAGGAGCAGATAATCAAAAGCTGTCACAGACAAAAGGAACAAAGGGGTGTTAAAGGTGGTGATATTATCTAAGAAAATGTGCTAATTAAGAATGGATGGCAGGACACTCAAGGTACAGCTCTAGTGGGGGTGGGGTGGAAAGACTGACAGGGTATTACAGTTATAGATTTAAAAATAATAGAAATAGGTGGGAAAAGAAAAATCTATATAAATTATTGGGAAAAACAAAAGGGAGGGGGAAGAAACGGGAAGGGGGTGGGGATGGGGGAGGGAGTTTAAGATCTAAAGTTGTTGAATTCAATATTCAGCCCGGAAGGCTGTAAAGTGCCTAGTTGGAAGATGAGGTGCTGTTCTTCCAGTTTGCGTTGGGCTTCACTGGAACAATGCAGCAAGCCAAGGACAGACATGTGGGCAAGAGAGCAGGGTGGCGTGTTAAAATGGCAAGCGACAGGGAGATTTGGGTCTTTCTTGCGGACAGACCGCAGGTGTTCTGCAAAGTGGTCGCCTAGTTTGCGTTTGGTCTCTCCAATGTAGAGGAGACCGCATTGGGAGCAACGAATGCAGTAGACTAAGTTAGGGGAAATGCAAGTGAAATGCTGCTTCACTTGAAAGGAGTGTTTGGGCCTTTGGACGGTGAGGAGAGAGGAAGTGAAGGGGCAGGTGTTGCATCTTCTGCGTGGGCGTGGGGATCCCTTACTACTTCCTCCAACTAAAATTCAATCTATTGTCTTCTTCATGTTTGGCCCAGCTTTTTTTTCCCTTGGTTCTCGCAAAAGATAAACAAAATAGATAATAAATGAGTTCAATTAACATTTCACATGGTAACAAAATTCTAATTTTAAATTTTAATTCGAATAGTCTTGCAGTACAGTCCCCACAAATGGTTAGCTATATAAATACTGACAGATCTGTGCCATCAGTTGAAAGATACCTTAAAATGTCACAACCACTTTAAAAGCCAGATGACCAAACAGTTCTCATATTTATGAAATCCCATTCAATATAATAAACCCTTTCTCAGTTGCCTTTGAAGACAAAGAGTCACACTAATTAATCTAATCCTTGCTGTTTGAGTGAAGGGATCATCTGTAGACAGACCACCTCGCAGCAGGGTCTCATTTACACCAATCTGTCTCCCATCACCTAAAGCCAGTGAATGCGATCAGTAGCTGCCTCTTACAGAACAATGTGAAACAGATTGTTCTGTCAGGGCCCATTAATAACTGTCATTAGTATTCCAGCATGGAAACAGCCAATCCCTCCTAACTCCTCAATCCAGTCTTTTCTTCTTCATTAAAGGTTATGTCCAGCTGGCAAAATTTACAGCTCAAGTAGGGTCAATGCGGAGGTCATGTTCACAATCTACAGTGTTAAAGTTAGTCCTATAGTGAGCACTTTGATGCGGAGGTGTAGCAGTGGCCTTTACATAAAATGAAATTTGCTGTGGTTGTCATTGTTAATCAGATAACTGTACATTGTGTCATCATTCCTTTTGCAGTCTTTTATTAAAGCTCTACAACTCTGCAAGCATATTTGAAAAATGATATACAAAGTGTAGTTTTGCCATATCTTATGTCCATCAACAATATATTGAATATATTGTTATGAACCCCGGTAGAGCTCAATAACATTTAAAAGAACTGAATTCCCCAGTAGCCAACACAAATAAACCAAAGGACAACATTTCATGTTTTAAGACCTTTATTGTAACAAACTAACTATAATCAACATAGATCAAACATTACTTAACAGGCAACTAAAACACCAAACCAAAGAAAATGTACTTCTGTGCTGGCTAACTAAAATAGCCATGGTATGCCTTACAACCCTTTGGGCACCACATGTCTGACAGATGTGTAGCATTATAAGAACAAGTCTAAAGTTACTCCCGGCTCTCCAGCAGGCTCACTACTCCCTGGCACGCTGGGCCAAAATTTCTGGTGTCCATTGAAAATTGTTCCACTCAGCTCGAGTTTTCCAGATCCAACTTTCACCAGCAAGGCCCACCTCAGCGATTCCTTGTTCCTTAAATCTCCAAAGAGTCCCATTGGTTCTGTCCCCCTTCTTTCAAAGAGAAAACCAACTCTCACAAGCATCCAGCTTCTCCACATTGGTAGCTTCTTTTCCTCCACACAGCAGTATCTGCTTTGTCTCTCTTTCTCTTTGTCTCTGTCTCAAAAAACAGATGTCGCAGGTGTGAAAACTGTCACTTGATATTTCAATAAGTTTCTGCTTAGGATTCTTTCTCCATGGCAAGCAGATTACATGGGCCTGTTTCCATGGAGAGGTGTTTAGTAGTTCCAAAACATTCTGTTTCACATTGCGTTAAAGGAGGCATTTTAAAACATGACCACCTTGTAAAGTCCAGTGTTCGCAACAATACGGAAACGATTATGTTGCCTTTGTTTTCCTTTTCACTCTTTTCTGCCCTTCTCTCTTGCTGGGTTATGGATCCACAAGCACTCCTTCTTTAACTTACCCAATTGCTCATGTTTTATGGGTAAATCTAAAGGTTATCAACAAGCTGTTGGTGGGACATCTCGGCTGACCCTGCCCCTGTTCTCACCAGAATTAACATGGAGGGTTTGACTCGATGGGCCGAAGGGCCTCTTCTGCACTGTGATTCTGTGATTCCGTGACGGGTAGTGATGGGGACAGGAAGCGACAGATAATTTTTTCTATCTATAACTCTGAGACACTGTGACCAATTCTAGTGTCCCTAGAGATACTGAAGCTGATAGTGTGAATCAAGGAACTTCCAGGTCTGTAAGGGTCAGTGCCACACTGAGCAGTGCACTGATAAGCTCAGACCAATATCTAAAGTAACCACCTGGTGACTGCATTAAGATTAACATTGTTAGAAACCTGGCAGGAGGTTAACTGTCCAATCTCTCAGATGGGAAATGAAAGAAATCATAACAATTTAAACAGAAATAAAACAAAAATGATTCGCCTCCAAAGAAGAAAATCAAAAATTGCTGAATACACCATAAAGTAGCATTGTTCACAGAAAACAGCAGTGTTTCCGCTTCTTCAATGAATCTGGGAAGAAAAACACAAAACATGTGAATAGTCAATCTTTGAATATTCATATATTCATTTATGGGGTGTGGGCATCGCTGGCTAGGCCAGCATTTATTTCCCATCCCTACTTGCCTTGAGAAGGTGGGGATGAGCTGCTTCCTTGAACCGCTGCAGTCCATGGGTGTAGGTACACCCACAGTGCTGTTAGGGAGTGAGTTCCAGGAAATTTAAGGTAGTGGAGAGGTTGAGCTGGACAGTGAATGGAAGAGAGGTAGACCTTAGATAGTGGAGAGGTAAAGCTGGATATTGGAGAGATTGGGTTGTATGCCAGCAGTGTATATGTGGCAACTCCCCCATTTTTGGTAGATGGTATCGCCAAGGGGCAGCATAGAGATGAGGAGGAGGGGGGAGGTGGGGACAAGGATAGGATTGGGAGGTCATGATGCGAGGGACAATCCAAAAGATATTCATTGGAAGAGAAAGCAATCCCAAGGGAGATCAACCAGTGTTTTTTACATTTATTTTGAAATAAGTTTGCCCTTTCAAAATGTAACCAGTTTATTTGAAAAGAAAAGTCACAAAATTGGGCTCTGTAGTGCGGTTGGTGGTCGAAGCTTGGAAAATGGCAATAGAACCTCTTCTGGCACAAGCCTGCATCATACGTTTGTATGTGCAATAGTGCAGACATGCCAGACATGTGGAGAAGCATACAGAGTGGCCAGTTTGTAATATCAAACCAAGGCTAAATCTGACTTAGTGCCCGGCCTGCCATTTTGGACCTTGCATGCCCTGTTAACGCTCTCTCTTAAACGTTCCACCCTGAACATGTGTTCATCTGCATGAGGAACCTCCCATGAGCATTATTTAAAGGCATGGGACTTTTAGGTCAGGTGCTTTTGATCACCTTCTGCTGCTTCAGAGTATGGTGCGCTGTGTAGTTGGAGGAGATCTCAAGGGTTGCTGGAGTCAGAAAGGAGTGGTGCTAGAATTTTCCAAGGAGCTCAGGGGTGTTTGAATGTCTGTCAGCAGAAAGTGTATTTTCACTAATGGGGTCTATGGTTACAGTTCCCCACAGACTATATCATGACAGGGAGATGGAGCACAGGCGACAGAGAGAGGGAGCTCTGAACCAAGGGAGGAACGGGGAGGGGAGGGAGGGGGTGTACTCTCAATAGAAGGCCGCACCCAACTGGAGTCTTTAGAGAGCAGGTTTCCTATTTCCAGCTTAGCCAGGAGCAGAGTCTGAGGCAGCTACTCTTCATCAAAGAGTTGGTCATAGGACTGTGCCATCTCTTCCAGCCACACCTTCAACCACAGAGCGTGCTGAGGATGGTGCTGCCAGTGGCTGTTAGGATCATTGTCACCATTCATTTCTATACAAGTTGGTCCTTCCAGGCAGGGACAGAGGACTTTGCCAGTTCACCATGCATTGCTGCATACAGGTCCTCTATGATAGGAAAAGGGTCTTCATAGTTTCCTCATTAAGCGGAGAAAAGTAGGAGGAGTGGGCACTTGACTCTGCCAGGCTAGTGGACTTCCCGATTCTACGGGGAGCCATCAGCTGCATACACGTGGCTCTGCAGACACCATATATCAAAGAGAATGTGTACCGCAACTGCCTGAAGTACCACTCCCTGAATGTGCAGTTGGTGTGTAACCATGCATCGAGCATCGTGTTGGTGAATGTCCGCTATCCTGGCAGCAGCCATGATGCTTTCATCCTGCAGCAGTCGTCCACAGTGCCCGCTGTATTTGACCATCACAATAAAACCGAGGTTGGCTGCTTGGCGGCAAGTTATATACACTACATTCCTGAGTCATGACTAACCTCTGCTGCCTGACTACACCTGGACAGTGAGCCTACAATGAGAGCCATACTGCTACCAGGAACTGTAAACCATCAACATCTTGAAATAATAGGCTCTGTACTTGGACAGCTTGCGGAGAGTCCTCTAGCATAACCTGGAGTGTGTCTCCAAGTTCATGGTGCTCTGCTACATCCTCCGCAACCCCATTCCCATGAGGGTGCACTGCTTACCACAAGGCCTTTGGCAGGCAGTTCAGGAGGAGGAACAGGAAGAGGAAAAGGAGGAGGTGGAAGAAGGGAGGAGGCATCCTAGACCACTTTGCTCCAGGTGGGCTGTCCGTGGCCACCGATTCAGAAGCCAGTTCCTCTAAAACCACATATCCACAACACGCTACTCCACAATTCATCATGTTCCCATTGTTCTGTTATGGATTATCATAGTGTTCTCTTGGTCACAATCCTGAATAAAGGACACCATACAAAAAGAAAATTCCAGAGCAACGTTATCCAGCATGCATACCTTCCAACTATACATACTAAACTGAACTAACCACCCTTTTGCATTCTCTTAATGCCTATCCTGTGGTTGCTTTTACTGCTGTGATTGGTGGGGATGCATTCCCTGCCAACAATTTGGGTGGTGGGGTGGGGAATACCACCATCTGAAAAATCCTGCCCCGATATCTGAGCTGGTGGTTGTGATTGTCAGATAAAGTGATGTTGCTTCTTCATGCTGAGCCTGCATTGGCTGGCAAGGTGACAGTCTTGGGTATCTGAAAGCAAAAATGCAGAAGGGGAGGGTTGGGGTGAGGGAAGGGGTTGGGGTGGAAAGCAGGAGGTCCATGATAATACAATGGGATTTGAGAAGGGACATAAGGCAGGAACATACCGTCTTCCTGAATCTTCTTAACAATGCCGGGTGCAGCAGCTTCAGTCATTGTTGGCCCAATAATGCAGAGCACCATCTCCTCTAGTGGCCTCAGGAGATGCAGCACGACTGCTCCCTGCCTGTTCTTTGTTGCCTAAGATTATACATGACATTGTCCTGCACGAGAGAGGGAAGAGTGTCAGTGAATCTGCTGCAGTGTGTTTGGGTGATGTACCTACCATACCTGAATAGCTGGAAGCATGTTGAAGCTACAAGATGGAGGTGTGAGGCTGGCAACAAGGGTAAGTGTGTGAGGATGAAGCAGAGCATCTGAATGTTAGACCTGGTTCTTGATTGTTGATGGGTGAGTGAGGAACTTGAAAGGTCATGGGTGGTATGTAGGCAATGTGATTTGAAGATGCATTCACTGATCAATTAATCACTCATGAGGTCATTGAACATTTTCCATCACTGCAGTCAGAGTCCAGGAATTCACCTCCCTGGCCACCTGCAACTGTTCCCTTTGCAGGGTCTGGCTCGATGGCTGCCTGTGGCAATATGACCCCTCTCCTCCTTTTGATCTCCTGGGCTGAAGCCTCCAGTATCACATCAAAGAACCTGGGAGACATCCCTCTGTCCTGCAGCTCCAGCGATAGTCTTCCTCCTTAACTGAAAGACTTTCAGAAACCGTTCTGCCAGCTGCTGTAGTGTAAGGCCCCCACTCTTTAAGAGGGTCCTCGGCTGAGCTGGCAACCAGTCAGCTGCCATGTTCCCATGTCATCATCCATGAAGCTGTGTGCTGCCCGCCTCAATGTGACTGAGCTCAGAGTGATCCCACATTGCACTCCCAGTGCCCCCTAACAGGGTGAATCAAATTTTTCAGCCCAAAGTGTTTCTATTCTCAGGCCAGTTGACAACCTCAATAAAAAGAAAAATCAAACTACCTTGTTTGATTTTTTTTTTGTTCTAAACTGAACATTGATTTCTGATTTGATTGTATTAATTTGAAGCTGGAGAAATAGGGACATAGCACCATTATAAAAATAATGATGTTTCCTCTTATTGATCAAAAACCTCACTCACTTTTCCAGGACTGCTTCATCCAATTCAGGGTCGTGGGGAGTCAGAGCCTATCCCGACAGGCAATGGGCACTAGGCAGGGTACACCCAGGATGGGACGCCAGTCCATCACAGGGCACACACTCATGCACTGGGAGACAATTCATTGTAGCTAATCCACCTAACCAGCATGCCTTTGGACAGTGGGAGGAAACAAGGGCACTTGGCAGAAACCCATGCAGACACGGGGAGAACGTGCAAACACCACACAGACAGATACCTGAGGTCAGGATCGAACCTGGCTTTCTTTAAATCCATTCCCCATTTTCCTCAGATAAATCTATTATATTTTGAAGATCATGGAATAAAACTGAAGAAGTTAACTTTAAAACTTTCAATCAAAGGCTTCAGTTTCCAGGAAAAAGTTTTATTTTAATTTACCATTATTAACGATGGAGTAAGAAAGTAAAATTTGTAAACCAATCATATCAAAAGGTGCATCACGTTATTTCATAGATGCTGAGGAAGTTCCAACACCGAAATTATTTTTAAAAGCTATCATGGTGTTTGTGATTGAAATCTGCTAGCTTGTGATATGTTTTATAAAATGCTAGCAAATTAAATTCAATAGATTGCAAGTCAACACTAACAAAATATAGTTGTATCAACAAACGCACTAAATAAACAAGAACTTCATATTGTTGAGGAAGAAGAGAATCATCATTCTAAATCCTCAGATGTTTACAGCTTCAAAAGGCCGATCAAAATCAAACAAACTTTAGTCTCTCCCGATTCTGTCAATTCGTCTTTTCAGGAACCAAGGATTGTTAGCCCTATTGGATAAATCAACAAACGAACACACGTGCACTTATCAGTTCTTTCATTTCAAAACAAGTATGAAAACATCTCTTTGAATGTATGGTTATGACAGAAAGGTCAAGCCTGGTGTCATCATCTAATCCCAATCGTAAATACAAGCTGCCTGGACTGATCAATGCTCCAATCCTCTGTCCTATCCTAGGAATAAGGTGAGGAAAGAATTTGCCTTTCATCTGATGCAGGTTGAAAAGTACACACTGTGGGCTGGCAAAGCTGTCGATAGACCTTATGTGCACCTGTGCAGTGAACAAAATGACCATCTGAAGCTTTGCTAATCCTCGGTTATGTCGAGGGAAACTTCACGGCAACATTCATGATGAAATGGGAGGCTCGTTGTTGTTTATAGGTAAATATGACAACAATAATTTGATTACCAACCATTCACTGCTCTTTGGGGTTTAATATGTACATTAGATATTCAGATAATAAACCCCTGTAATCAGTGGACGCAGTTTTCCTTGTCTGTTGGCGGTGGGCGTGTTTGGCAGTGTGAATGGACAATATGGCGAGAAGGCCACAAATCAGTTTCACGACGTCATGAAACCAGTTTGGAATCATCCGCTGTGCCCATCAGACATCGGGATCTTCATTGTAATACATCTGCATTTCATTATAAACCCAGCAGGTGAGACCACTCATCCTGTAGCGGCACTGGGTGGCTTTCCTCTTTTGCAGGGTGTTGGCACTGACCACCTCTGCCATCGCCTCCCATGCTGGATGGGTGATGTTGCTGCCCCTCCTGCAACCAGAGGACATCACGGCGAGCCCCCACGGCATCCAAAAGACACTCGAGGAATGCACCATTAAACCAGGGAGCTGCAGTCTTCTTGCCTTTTGGGGCCATGTCTTCTTTGCAGCAGTCCTGGGCTGGAAGCACTGAGAGGTGTGCGCGTGGCTGCACTTTCAATATGGCGCCCGGCGTGATGAAGCGGCGAGGTGACAGCGTGGCAGGTGAAAGAGAGCCTGCCCGCCATCGAAATGGCGTGTTTCCCGGGAATGCATAATTAACGAGGCGGGATTGGGTCGATATGGCGTGAAAAGCCGCCAGTGCGGTGGGTGGGTAAAACGTTCTTCTTCTGGCCTGCTTCTGGACTTAGTGCAAACCTGGGACAATTCCGCCTACTGTATGATAACAAATACCAAACTTTGTTTACTCTGCCAAGCATAGGATCAAAACTGCTGAAAACCTTTCTGGAAATTATTTCAATGATTTTGAAAATCACACTTCATCAGAGGCACTTCAGTCTCAGACAAGTATTTAATACATTTTCAAGAACATACAATGCAATACACTTGAAAATAATTTCAACTAATGTTTTATAAAATAGCTTGTATCTGCACAGCTGTCATGGAATAGGCTTTGTTCTGCACTGTTCATCTCTCTGTATAGCTTGCTCTGTCTTACAAAAGGAATAATATGTGAATGATTTGGTAATGTTACATTTGATTTGCAATTCAGATGCACTTAAGAAGTAACATCACAAACTAGGTGGCTAGGCAGATAAAATGCCCCAAGCAATTTCCTCTCTCTGGATCTGCCAAGATCCTAATGCTTGCACATCTAACCCACTCACCTGGGCAAGTGGCAAAGATATCTACCCAAAGCCGGTGAGTCCTTCCTTACATATACGTGTCAGGCCTCAATTGGGATTCAACTGTAATTTTAACTCTAGCCTGAGTGGGGCTGCTTCTTCAGCCGGGTCAACCCAGGACAGAAGAGGTACAGCCCAGTAGAGGTGGATAAAGGAAAATGTTTCTCTCTTCTTTGTTAGAGCAGGAGTGCTCCTCCAGGTCCCACATAGAAAGTGAAGGCTGTCCCTGCCCTGGACTCCTCCCTCTTACGGAACAAGAGACACCCCAGCAAGGCACCCCCGGAACCTGATCCCGCCACCTACTTTGGGCCTGCTGACTGCCTTTGAGCTGAGTGATCCTCCAATGCTTCCCACTGGGAATGTCAGGCGGATTCAAATGAGGCACATCTGTTAAATCGTCTGGGCCTCTTTCTGTCACGGACAGGAAAATTAACTCACCGGTGCACTTTTCTGGGCAACATGGGGCTTCAGTATAATCACATGACAATAAAACAGAAGGCATCTGAAATAACTTTAACATTTATTTTGTTTCCCTTGCCTGTCAGTCAAAATATTACAGGCCTTTCACAGCCTTCGTTAGGGCATTTGTAACTACTTTAGTTTTCCGTTTGCATGGTAGACACAAAGTCCCAGAGCTTGTGGGTTTGAATCTGCGGGTTACCTGTTAACTTACTGAATTGGATGTATTTATATCAGTTCCTGGTCAGGTTGCCAGATGGAGTATTGTTAGAAAGTGATTCACTCCTTCACAGGAGGGGAAAACTTATTTTTACTCTTTTATGTAATATGAAAAGAAACATTCTCCTTCACGACCAGTTTCAGAAAGGAATCAACATTGAACATATTGCCACGAAGACAGGAAACTGTGACTGAGTGAGAGCTACCTACAACCTCAACAGCTAACCGCAGACATATTGAACTGTTTAATGAAAGCCTGTTTTATAAAAAAATCAAGAAAATACACTGATCAAATACTGGCTGCCACAAGTCACCTGATGGCTGACACTGTAAAGTTGACAATTTCTCTGGAAAGCTTCCATATGAATTGCACTGCAGGCCTGTTACCTCGAATTTCATGGCTGGGGTGGGGGTTAGGGCAGGGGGGTGTCAAGACCCACTTCAAACAGGAATACTCTTGAAAGGAAAGCATTAAAGGTGCAAAGTGCTAATCAGATATTCAATAGACATTCAAAAACCCTATGGAGGACAAAATAAACCCATCTCCTGTTGATTTATATTTTGAAATATGTCAAAGGTTTTGGAGATGCAAAGATCAAAAAAATTGGATTACTTTGTCTACAACAATGAATGCAAGACATGCTAATTGAATGTTCTTCTGGGATATCCAGAGAGGAGTTTTAAAAACTGGTTCTACCGAGCAGGATCAAAGAGGAAGAGAAAGCAGGAGGAAAAGAAACATGACAGTCATTTAAAAACACTGCTGGAAAAGAGCAGGAAATCTCTTTCACTCTCTCTCTCTCTCTCTCACTCCCTTCCTCACTCTCTCTCCCTCTCTCTCTCTCTATCCCTGGAAGCTAAAAGGGTGTCTTCAACAAAGTACAGCCTGAACAAAGTCAACTCCAGAATTCTACAGGAAACCACCTAACATTGCACAGCCACAGCATTCAACAATCTACGCCTCAAAGACAAGCAAAGGACTTAATCATATATCCTTATAACTTTTATTGGATTCTAACTTTCTTACTTCTGATATGTGTGTGTGCGTGTGTGTGTGTGTGTGTGTGTGTCGTCGCACCTTTATTATTTTTTCTCGGATTTTAGTGGCTAATAAACTTACACTTTCTTTGACTCGAGAAAACCTGGTTTGATTGGCTCTTTATTAGCAAATAAATACATTTGGATGAGGAAAGGCGTTTGCGGGAGAAAGGAATTTAAAAATCCATTTGTTGCGACTAACCGAGGGGGCTGAATAAAAGTGGAGCCAGATCAGTCTTCCTCACCCGGTCAGAACAGTATGGAGAAGTTAGTAATTGATGCAAATGGAGGTGGTAGGCTGGTTTTGAATGTACGATGAGGCGTAAGGAAAAAGATGGGGAAAAGGAAGAAAGGCATTCGAAATCCCCCTGAGATGTTCAGATTAGTTTTTGTACTTTAGTCCCAGGGCAGAGAGAGATTCTTGCGGTTAGTTTGAGGATGAAACCTGAGATGCGCTATCTACTGATTACCACTAGTGACCGATGATCATGGTCGAAAATTCATTTTCATATCTGAATCCAAGCAATGAGTGGATATGTCACCATGGTGTGTGCGATTAGGCATTAACCCGACACCCACATATATACAGGTATACTTTCCATCAGGATCACTGGATGCCAATTACTAAGAATTTATCGCACAGACGCTGGCTCAAAAGGTTTATGCCACTGTTCATGCTCCACAAGAGCCTTTCGCCCTACTTCACCTAACCCTATCAGCTATTACCTTCTATTCCTTTCTCCCTTATACACTTATTAAGCTTCCCTTTAAATAAATCAAATTAGGATGAAGGCTGAATTTTCAGACTCAGCACCCGCCATCTGAAGATGCAGCAGGGAACATATCCCTGCTGACTCCAGTAGCCCCGATGATATATTACTGTCTAGTGAACATTGATTGGCAGAAGGCGGGACTTTCGCCCCTCACTTGGGGGGGATGTCCCACCTTGGAGAGCTGTCGGCCAATCATAGAGGGGCCGCGAGGCCTGGGGGATCACGAGGGGAGCAATTGGGGTCTTAGGGGATAGGTCTGGGGGTTGGGGAGCGAGGTCTGGAGGTCACCAAGCCTTAAGGGGAGGGCGCCCCCAGTCAGAAGGAGGCTTCTGATGGAGGCACCCCCTCCTACCACCATCCTGCCTGAGATTGAACTTACCTTATTTTCACCTTTTTCCCCTGAGCTTTCATCCACCCACCAGCCATTGAGTGGCTGGAGCAAGGGCAGGCTTCTCGTCTGAGGACCTGCCCACCCCACCACCCCAGCTTGAAATCGCTCCAAGATCGAGGAGGGCATGAAACCCGAGGGAATCCCGTCTGTGCAATTTCAAGCTCTCCCCCCATCTCAGAACCTGCTGGTGGGGCGGGAAGTGTAAAATTCTGGCCCAGGAGTATTTTTGTTTCTCCAGCCTAAAGCCTGTAGCATTCTGTTGCCATGGCTGAGATCAGATAACTCAGCACAGACTAACAATTGAACTTAGGACCTTCTGGGTCATAACAACTAAGCCACTGAAAGAGTCCGTGGTGTTTTATAGATAATGGCTATCGCATTGTCTGACACCTTCCCAAAATGTGGAGAGGAAAGTTGCCGTGGATGCTATATATAGCAACATTGCTACTGATCTTTTGAGATTTCCTCTGACTGGCATTGTCAGCAAAATTATTAATATGCTCAAACAACACATGCTTATGACAACGTTAGGAATGCCCTATAGAGGAAAGCTAAATTAAAGCATTTATGATGTACTTACACATAGCAATTTTGCTCCACACCCCCCAATATTCCCTTATCTCTGATCCTTCCTGTCAGGTGATGCAATATACTTGATATGTTTTATTGCAAGCCCTCTTGTCAGCTAACACAGTATCTGCTGGCGGGCTTACAGAACTGTTATTACAGTGATGAACTCGACACCACAATATTGCTACCAATTACAAAAATAACCCAATCACTTCAAGACAATTATATTGGGGTGAAATACAGGTTTCATGTAATTTCAGTGCTCAAATGACATGCAAAAACTAAAAGAGTGAAGCTTTTAGAGTTTATAATATCATCCAAAAATCATGATCCTGTTACAGTCTCACTACACACTCCTGATCAAATGTTACCCTACAGTCCATGCTGTTAACTCTGTCAATTAAATAAAAAGGAATATGATGCAGATAACAAAATATAAATCATTAGGATCTTTCTCCGCCCAGTACAAATTAATTCATGTAAGGAAAAGTTTTGAAGCTTAATATAAATCATTGGAATAACAAAATTCACAGCAATCCATACAGATTAAAACAATGCTGTACCGATGACAGCTTTTATATTTCCCTTGAGGAACTGGTTCATAACTCTTGCTTGGATGTTTCATGGACGCAAAACAACATATTGGTAGCTTATATATTATTTAATCACTGCGCTCCAATATTTGGTTGGTGTAAATGTTATACATTTAGCCTGGAACTCCCTTCCTGACAGCACTGTGGGTGTACCTACGCCAAGTGGGCTGCAACATTTCAAGAAGGCGGCTCACCACCACCCTCTCAAGGGCAATTAAGGATGGGCAAGAAATGCTGGCCTTGCCAGAGACGCCCGTATCCCATGAATAAATAAAAGAAAACACAACGGATGTTGAAAATCAATTCAACATTTTAAAGCAAGTTAAATGGTGACTGATGAGGACAAGTGCGGAATGCATGCAAGTAGCAGTGATCAGCTGCCTGAGGTATCCTACTGTTTTGGGCGATTCCAATATTTACATTAAACAGATGTGAAATTTGCTTCAGTAAACTGCAAATTTTAAAAAAAAATGAGTCTTTTGAGCAGAAGGTTTCAAATCATTTTTTACTGCACAGCATATTACATGGAAAATGCTGGGCAGCAAATTGATTTCTTTTGATTATTGTATGAATTTTGTAAATACAATGCATTTTTCTTGCTTTACTGCACAATATGATGAAAGCAATGGCGAATAAGAACAGTCTTGCTGGAAACCAGCTTGAAAAACTCTCCCTTTCAAGCATGAGCAAAAATAAGTTATATTTCAGATGTTCTGGCACCATCATTTAACTCAGTGAAATTGAGGAAGAATAGCACAAATGCCGCGTTTGAACTATTCATTACTGTTAGTTCAGTAATTTAATCTTAAAAATATAACACCTTTGAGGGAGAATTTTCCTTCAGTTTAACCTACATGCTACCCCCCTCCCACCCATCCCAACCCCAGTTCCATTCAAAATATTCCTCACATTAAGGCTTGGAATCACATCACGATCAAGTGAGACAACAGTGGAAACATTGGGAACACTGGATGGGGAAGTTCCCTTGCCAAACTTAAACCCACCTCTCCAACCCCCAAAAATAAATTATTTCTTAGGTAGACGCTTCAGCAAGAATTGGCCTTAATTTTCGAGCAATGTGACCCTTTTTTTAACCCAAGGTGTCAGCCTTAGCTCAGTGGTAGCATGTTTGCTTTTTTTAATTCTTTCACGGGATGTGGGCATTGCTGACAAGGCCAGCATTTGTTGCCCATCCCTAATTGTCTTGCTCAGCCACTTCAGGGGGCAGTTAAGAGTGAACCATGTTGCTGTGGGTCTGGAGTCACATGTAGGCCAGACCAGGTAAGGATGACAGTTTTCCTCCCCTAAAGGGCACTTGTGAGCCAGATGGGTTTTTACAACAATCATTGATAGATGGTCACCATTACTGAGACTTACTTTCAATTATAGGTTTTTATTAATTGAATTTAAATTCCACCAGCTGCTGTGGTGGGATTTGAACCCAGAGTATTTGCCTGGGCCACTGACCCAGTGACATTACCACTACGCCATCGTCTCCCCTCCAACAGTGCTGCATAGTTCTCATTCGATGAGACATTAAACTAACACGCTGCCTTCTATTTTAGTGCAGCGTTTGAAGAAGGGTAGGGAATTCTCCTGGTCTCCTGTTGAACATTTATCCCTCAGCCAACACCATCAAAAACAGATTATCTGCTCATTTATCTCTGTTTTGAAAGTACTTAATCGTGAAGTACCTTGCAGTGTCCTGAGGTTGTGAAAGATGTGATATAAATGTAATTTATGTGAACCTACCTGCCATCCCAACCCTGCCATGAGTGCACCCATCTTCCTGGGTCAGGATAGATTATGCCTTCATGGTGGGCTTCTGACAGGATCTACCTAATGTTGTTAACATTGTTCTGGGAAAAGCTGGCACACAATGGCCAATGCAGGTCACCAGTAAGGGGAACACCATAAAAAAGGCTCCTCTTTTTGACTTTTTTAAGACTGGCAGCTAACATAAAAGGAAATCCCAAAGTATTCTGTAAGCACATCAATAGTAAAGGGGTGGTAAAAGGAGGAGTAGGGCCTATTAGGGACCAAAAAGTGGATTTACACATAGAGGCAAGAGGCATGGCTGAGGTGTTAAATACTTTGCATCTGCCTTTACCTACGAGGCAGATGCTGCCCAGGCCATGGTGACAGAGGAAGAAACTCAGTCACTAGAAGGGTTTAAAATTGATAAGGAGGAGGTATTGGATAAACTGTTGGCACTTGAAATTGATAAGGCACCAGAACTGGATGAGATGTGTCCAAGAATATCGAAGGAAGCGAGAGTGGAAATTGAAAAGGTGCTGGCAATATTCCTTCAACGTTCCCTGGATTCGGGGGAGGTGCTGGAGGACTGGAGAATTGCAAGCTTTATGCCCTTGTTCAAAAAAGGTTGTAAAGATTTGCCCTGAATTAAAGACCACTCAGTTTAACTTTGGTGGTGGGGAAACTTCCAGAAACAATTATTCAGAATAGAATTAATAGTCACATGGAAAAATGTGGATCAATTCAGAAGAGTCAGCATGGATTTGTTAAAGGAAAATCATGTCTAACTAACTTGCTGGAGTTTTTTGAAGAGGTAACAGAGATAGTTGATGAGGGCAAGGTTATTGCTGTGGTGTATATGGGCTTCTAAAAGGCATACGATACAGTGCCACACAACAGACTTGTGAGGAAAGTTATAGGTTGTGGAATAAAAGGGATAGTAGCAATGTGGATACAAAACTGGCTGAGGGATAGGAAACATAGAGTAATTCTTAATGGGTATTTTTCGGGTTGGAAGAAGGCTTGTAGTGAAGTTCCCCAGGGGTCAGTATTAGGACCCTTGCTTTTCCTGATATGTACAAATGATCTAGATCTTGGTGTGCAGGGGACAATTTCAAAGGTTGCGGATGACACGAAACTTGGAAGAATTGTAAACTGCGAGGAGGACAGTGTAGAAATTCAAAAGGCCACTGACACATGGGTAGAGTGGGCAGATAGGTGGCAGATGAAGTTCAACGCGAAGAAGTGTGAGGTGATACACTTTAGCACAAAGAGCATGGAGAGACAGTATAAAATAAAGAATACTATTCTAAAGGGTGTGTAAGAGCAGCGAGGCCTGGGTGTATATGTATATATGCCATTAAAGGTGGCAGGACAGGTAGAGAGCTGTTTCTAAAGCATACAGTATTCTAGGCTTCATTAATAGGGGCATAGAGTACAAGAGCAGGGAGGTTATGATGAACTTATATAAGATGCTGGTTAGACCTCAGGGGGAGTATTGTGTACAGTCCCAGGCACCACACTATAGGAAGGACGTGAACACATTGGAGAGATTGCAGAAGAGGTTTACGAGAATGGTTCCAGGCATGAGACACTTCAGTTATGAAGAAAGATTGAAGAAGCACTTTTGAAGTGTGGTCACTCTTTGTAACAAATAGTGCTTACATGATCATCCGAACAGGCTCAGGATATGATTTCAGGGCATATGGAGTAAACTACTTGGACCAATGATCTGTCTCTATGCTATAGGAGCCATATATCAATATATACTAAATAGGAGAGAGGGGTAGGCCTCAGTGAATAAATGCACAGCATGGTGCAACTCTGAGTCATGCAGTCCAAGAGCATCCAAGGTTCAGTCCTAATTGGCTGCACTAAGTTAGCCATTTTCAGCCAGACAATGGGATAGGAAGCATCAGCCTGGAGTATCATTCCAGGTCACTATCTCACGTGGAAAGTGGTGACGTAGATTTGGGGCAGCTTTTAGTTGTGATAAAATAACAACTCCCTTTATTACACAGGAAAAGGATGGGTGAACAAGTAAAGGAACCCTTGGTATTCATGGAATATTGCTGAAAAGGGAGACATGTTGCCAAAACTTTTGGTCATGCACTCATCAGGACAAACACAAGAATGCCAAATTCAAACAATCACAATAATTTGTACTATAGGAGAAAAGGGGCGCTTTTCCCATGGCAATGCCTTGGCCAATCAGAGCTATCTTGCCAACCAATCAGCACCCTTTCCCTCTGTAGTATAAATTATTGTTCTTGTTTGAAATTTGGCATTCTTGCATTTGTCCTGATGAGTGCAAGACCAAAAGTTTTGGCAATATGTCTCTCTTTTCAGCAATATTCAAGTTCTGTACAACGAAGCAACGACTTCACCAGCTTCAGGATAAGAGGGATCAGAGAAGAAAAGTAGAGAGAAAATGGCGAGGTGACAGGTATCAACTAGTGGGCATGCTATCAAAATTCTGAAGAAGAAGCAACTGTTAAACAAAGAGTTAACCTCAGCTTCCCACTGACAAGTGTAAAAAACGGTTGAGTTGATTTTTGTTTCTGCTATAGCACTACCCTTTACCTGCTTGAATCTCCCAAGTACACTTTTAATTCTACCTCATACATGAGCTGCATGGATTAAAGAATCTACATTGGGGCATTTTGAAGACTATTTGGAGTTTCTGCAGATGTAGATACCTATTAAATGTTGTTTGCACTTGTACCTAGAGTGTGTAGTCTAGCCTGCCCTCTAGAGAATGAAAACTAGAATTGTAAGTGGATTTGTTACTGGTTCAAATACCTAACACCCAGTCTCTTTTCACAATAACTTGCCGTGCACTACAAATTCAGAACTTGACGGTGTCTTGGTGTAGTCAATGTACTGCACATGTCCAAATGAATGAAATAATGTATAATGTGATGTTAACATATAGTGAAGTGTATGTCTGAGGGCCACAAGCAGTGTTCCATATTTCACCAGATTATAAGATCATAAGGCACCACTGGAATCTAGTGACAAATTTACGATTCTCTATTTTCTCTTCATGTTCAATTTGTAAAAAAAAAATCATTAAATAAGCTTTTAATTATCATAAACACACGGACATTGCTAAGTATGTCCAAGGTTTAGCATACCATGGCGAATTACCATATTTTCACATATCAGGACCCTATCATTATAACACAAGTTAGACTGGTTTATTGCTGTGCTATGTTTTTGGGTCTCTCAGACATGAAAAGATGACCATTCACACATGTCTTGCATGCAGCACAGAATCACAAAACTTTCAGCATACAAACACCATTCAATCCATCTTGCTTGTGTCAGTACTGGTGTGGCTCTTCAACAGGAGCTAGTCCATTTCCCTCATATCCCTGGTCTAATATAATTACAGAACAGACAAAAGGATCAGGATATAATCAGCAAACTAGAGGTTCTGGTTGAACCTCAACTGGTTGGCCACAATGTCCTTTAGGGCAGGAAACCTGCCATCTTTATCCAGTCTGGCCCTTACATGACTCCAGTCTTACACCAATGTTGATTTTTAACTGCTCGGTGAAGTGACCAGGAAAGCCACTCAGCTGTATCAAACTGCTACAAAGAAAAAAATAAACTTCACCACATGGACTACAGCGGTTCAAGAAGGGATAGGCAATAAATATTGGCCTTACCAGAAATGCCCGCAAACAGAGAGTGATTGGGAAATGTTCTTTGTAACCCCCTGAGTTCATTTTGCTGGCTTTACAGTATGACTGCTGTGCCACTGCCCTGTGGCACTGACTTTTAGTGACTTAGTTTTTCAGTGCTGAATGTTGAAATCCCATAGCAGAGCATGGTAATCAAACTAAAGGAGACAGGAAAAGAAGAGAATGCATCACACAAATATATGGAAATACTCCTGCATCAATAAAGTTGTGAACAATTTTAAGATACCAGAAATCCTAGAAATCACTGTTGGCGATATTAGTAGGCAAATTCTCAACATAAGAACATATGAAATGGAAGCGGAAGTAGGCCATTCGGCCCCTCGAGTTTGCTTTGCCATTCGATAAGATCATGGCTGATCTGTTTGTGTTTTGAGTTTCACATTCCCATCTACACCTGACAACCTTTGATTCCCTTGCCTAACAAGGATTTATTTACCTCTGCCTTAAAAATGTTCAGTGGAACAGAGAGGCAATGGCTGAGAGCAGAATGAGAGAGCAGCGAGCACCAACCGACTGAGCTATTAAAAAAGTATTGGCTTCCACTGCCTTCGAAGGCAGAGAGTTCCAAATTCGCATAACCCTCTGAGAGAAAAAATATTCTCTCATCCCTGTCCCATAAGGGCGACCCCTAATTTTAAAACAGTGCCCCATAATCCTGGACTCACCCACAAGAGGAAACATCCTTTCCACATCCACCTTGTCAAGACCATTTAGGATCATAAATACTTCAATCAACTCACCCCTCACTCTTCTAAACTCCAGTGGAAACAAGCCCAGTCTGTCCAACCTTTCCTCATAAGACAACCTGCTTATTCCAGGTATCAATCTAGTAAACCTCCTCTGAACTGCCTCCAACACATTTACATCCTTCCTTAAATAAGGAGACCAAAACTGCACACAGTATTTGTGATGTGGTCTCACCAATGCACCAATGCCCTGTATAACTGAAGCATAAAATCCCTATTTTTATGTTCAATTCCTCTTGTAAAAAAAGGATAGCATTCCATTAGCCTTCTTGATTACATGCAATACCTGCATACTAACTTTTTGTGACTCATGCACAAGGATGCCTAGATCCCTCTGCACCTCGGAATTCTGCAGTTGTTCTCCGTTTAAGTAATACTCTGCTTTTCATTCTTCCGGCCAAAGTGAACAACTTAACATTTTCCCACATTGTACTCCATCTGCCAGATTTATGCCTGCTCACTCAACTTATCTATATCTGTCTGCAAACCCCTTACGTCTTCCTCACAACATAATTTCCTATCTTTGCTTCACATGAACACATGAAGGTCTTTGAGAGGGAGGATGCAGAGGAAATTTACCAGAATGGTTCCCACGATAAGGGGGGGCGGGGGGGGGTTTGTTATAAGGGATTTTATGAACCCCACAAGTATATTTGAAGACAAGAGGCTGGTAAAATAAAGCAGGTGACCTTCCTGCCCATCCACGACCTGTCTCCCATATTACAGTGGGTGAGGAAGGTGTCAGGCAGCCCTCTGGCCCTTAGACCTATTGATGCCCTTTAAATGACCAATTAATGGCCTCTTCATTTCGACTCCGCCGCTATGTTCTGTGTGGCAGGCGAAGGTGGAGACCAGGTGGGCAGCCTGGCAGCTTTCACCGCATGGGTTGCTGCAGGACAGGAAGGGGGGCTCCCCTGTGTGTCCATCGGAGGCACCTTCCCCATGATCGTACCCCCATTTTAACCCTCCCACTGGCCTCACAAACCAGACCTCCAACCCCCTACCCCCCCTCACCCTCACTGGGGCCTGCCAGACAGGCCCGTCCAAAACCCTAGACTTACCTTTAAGTTCCGGCTCCATCAGTCTCCTTCCTCTGGGACTGCCTGTAGTCCTTGCAATCTGATTGGCTGGCTTCTCTCTCGGGTAGGACTTCCTCTCAGACAGGGCGGAAGCCCCACTCTGAAACAATTAAGGCTGCTCCCAGCATAATATCACTGTGGAGCGGCCGGCTTTTGGTGGGTGGGCTGATGATTGACTTTTTGTTTGGGGGTGCAGGGAACACAGGTGTCCCGTAAAATCCAGCCCAAGTTTAGGTTGGAGAGACTGCAGCCATTCTGCTTGGAGCACAGGAAATTGAGGGGAGATTTGATAAAGGTTTACAATAAGGTAGACAACGAAAAACTCTTCCCATTAGCTGATGGTACAAGGCTTGGGGGCACAGAATTAAGATTTTGGGAAAGACGGTAGTACACACAGAAAGAATGAATGATTTCAAAAGGGAATTGGATAGGCTCTTGAAGAAAATAAACCTGTAAGGCTAGGGGGACTGAGCGGGGGAGTGGGACTGACTGGATTACTCCATGTGGAGTTGGCATAGACTCAGTGGGCTGAATGGCCTCCTTCTGTGTCATAACTGACTCTATGATATTTGTACAGAATATTTCTCTGTCCACTATTTTAATGCAGCTGTTCATACCCATGTATTTCACTTGACCTGGTGCATTTCACTGTAGCACGCACAACTGCCAACTAAACGAACAAAAGCTGTGTCCATGTCCAACGGGCACAGTCAGCCCTGTGGCTTTTGTTTTTACTAAAGGGCTGATTTACTTGTGCAGAGAGAGCCAGCAGCGACATGGCAGGCTGAATGGCCCCCTTCTGAGCTGTAAAAATCCTATGATGCTGCAGGCAGAAATTCCTCACATCCAGGGCAACGAGCTGGGAGGCAGGTGGGCCGGCAAAATAGCTGGGGAAAGCGTTGGGATGGTGTTCCCAGCGTTGTTGAGTTTTCCCCAAGGGTGGCCAGGCTGCTCTGTGGAGACCGCACTCATGGACAGCGGGCAGGCAATTGAGCCTGCAGAGGATCCAGTTAACAGGTATTTTCCAGAAGATTTTAGATTTCTTCCAGGGTCACACGTGAAGGAGCTTCAGAACCGTGTCAGCATAAGGAGACGGGAGCTCAGCAGCAGGTTAGTGTTGGCTGGAGTTGGCAGCCATTCCGAGCAGCAGAATTACAGCACAGCCTTTCGCAACTTCCTTGTTTGCTTACCCACGCTGTGTACTTTGTACACTGTATCGGCCATCACGTGAACAATGTTCCCTTTCCCCCCCCCCCTCTCTCCCTTACGAGACAGCAGCCATGACGCAGCAGAGACCTCGACACATTTTAACAGGGAGATAGTGTTGAAGTCTTTAGTTCTGGAAGTGCACGTTTAATCCTCTTTTGTTTTAAGCACCTTTCCAACAGGGGTGAGGAGCAGTGCCTGGAATGGTTGCAGCTGAAGTGCAGCCCGAACAGAGAGAGTAACTTGCAAAGGTCCAATCTTTTGGTCCAGAGCTGTTGTTGTAGAGTTGATTTTCCAGGCAACTTTTCTTGGTGGAAACTTTGAACTTTATTTACAAGGCAGCAGCAGCTATATGTGTGCATCTAACTCTATAAATTGTTTTTAAAGACTCATGGGCATCCCTAATTGCCCTTGTTCAGAGGGCATTTAAGAGTCAACCACATTGCTCTGGAATCACATGTAGGCCAGACCAGTAGATTTCCTTAGCAAACCAGGTGGGCTTTTATGACAATCAGCAATGGTTTCGTCATCAGACTTCAAATTCCAGATTTTTATTGAATTCAAATGTCACCATCTTCCGTGGTGGGATTTGAACCCAGAGCATTGCCCTGGGTCTCTGGAATACTAGTCAGTGACAATACTACTACACCACCACCTCCCCTAAAGAAGCCCTCCCTCCTAGAGGTTCCATGTCCTGCTAACTCATTGGTTTACACAGATCATGTGATCTTACAACAAAGGATTATTCTTAAATCTACAGTCCTACATTTATCAGAACTACAATTACTACATCCCTTTAACTTTTCTGTACATTTTGTATTTACAAGGGTATTTATCTCATGACATTACAATATTTACACAGGTCATGAAATTGCAAGGTCAGTCTTTCAGGTGGTTTCCTGACCGTGTGGAATGTCGTAGCTCCACGACTTCCGATTCTTTGGCAGGAACCACATGCTCTGTAGCCGCTTTAACATCAGGTACCTCATTAGGCACAGGCAATTCAGTGTCTTCCACTCCGACAGAGACATCGGGCATGTCTATCCTTGGTTGTGCAACTTCAGCAGGAACCACAGGTTCAGCAATGGTTACAGGTGGAACATCATATTTTTGGGGTATCTCCCTTCTTCTTAAATGATCCAATACTTACAGGTGATCCGGCCCTCCACTTCCATGTGGTACGACAATGGTCCAGTCACAGAGCTTACTTTACCAGGTAATTGCTTTGGTCCGCCACCGAAATTCCTTATACATACTCCTTCTCCAACAGTAAATTGTCGCTCACAACTATACAAATCATGAGTCGCTTTTTTGGTTCCCTTGACTTTTCTCCACTTTCCCCTCCAAATTGGGAAGTATCAGGCTTAGTCTTGTTCAAAAACGGCACCTCATCAATAATTCTGCAGGTGTTGCACCTGTCATAGCGCGGGGGGTTGTTCTGTAGTGAAATAGAAAACAAGCAAAACAAAAACAGAAATACCTGGAAAAACTCAGCAGGTCTGGCAGCATCAGTGGAGAAGAACAAAGTTGACGTTTCGAGTCCTCATGACCCTTCAACAGAACTAAGTAAAAATAGGAGAGGGGTGAAATATAAGCTGGTTTAAGGTGGGGGGGGGGCAGAGAAGTGGGGGGTGTGTGTGGTTGTAGGGACAAGCAAGCAGTGATAGGAGCAGATAATCAAAAGATGTCACAGACAAAAGAACAAAGAGGTGTTGAAGGTGGTGATATTATCTAAAAGAATGTGCTAATTAAGAATGGATGGCAGGACACGCAAGGTACAGATAGCTCTAGTGGGAGTGGGGTGAAATAAGATTAAAAGGGCATAAAAAGTATAGATTTAAAAATAATGGAAATAGGTGGGAAAAGAAAAATCTATATAAATTATTGGAAAAAACAAAAGGGAGGGGGAAGAAACGGAAAGGGGGTGGGGATGGAGGAGGGAGTTCAAGATCTAAAGTTGTTGAACTCAATATTCAGTTCAAATATTGAATATTGAGAATATTGAGTTCAACAACTTTAGATCTTGAACTCCCTCCTCCATCCCCACCCTCTTTCCATTTCTTCCCCCTCCCTTTTGTTTTTTCCAATAATTTATATAGATTTTTCTTTTCCCACCTATTGCCATTATTTTTAAATCTATACCTTTTATGCCCTTTTAGTCTTATTTCACCCCACCCCCACTAGAGCTATCTGTACCTTGCGTGTCCTGCCATCCATTCTTAATTAGCACATTCTTTTAGATAATATCACCACCTTCAACACCTCTTTGTTCTTTTGTCCGTGACATCTTTTGATTATCTGCTCCTATCACTGCTTGCTTGCCCATACAACCACCACCCCCCCACTTCTCTGCCCCCACCCCCCCACCTCATATTTCACCCCTCTCCTATTTTTACTTAGTTCTGTTGAAGGGTCATGAGGACTCGAAACGTCAACTTTATTCTTCTCCGCCAATGCTGCCAGACCTGCTGAGTTTTTCCAGGTATTTCTGTTTTTGTTTTGGATTTCCAGCATCCGCAGTTTTTTGTTTTTATTAGAAAACAAGCAAGTTTAGTTTCCAACGATTCACCTGTTAACTTTATCATTCCTGCCTTAAAAGTTTCTACTGCTCTTTCCACCAGTATGTTAGATGACGAATAGTATGGTGTAGTCTTCACATGTCGATACTATTCAGGCTGACAAATCCTTGAAATTCAGCGCTATTAAATGCAGTGCCATTATCTGAGATGATTACTTCTGGCAATCCATAGATAGAAAAGTTTTGGCGTAGTTTTTCTATTGTAGCACCTGATGTTGGCGACTTAATCTCATAAATATCTAACCATTATGAATGAGCATCTATAATCAGTAGAAACATGGTTCCAAGAAAAGGACCAACGTAATCTATGTGCAATCTCACCCAGGGCCTACCAGGCTACTCCTAGGGGTGTAATGGGGCAGCCACCAGCAACTTTTGTAGCTGCTGGCATTGTATACAGTATGTAACCACCTTCTTAATATCACCGTCAATTCCCAGCCACTAAAGATAACTTCACACTATTGTCTTCATTCGTGGGATTGCTGGATGGGCACTGCGTAACTCTACTAAGAGTAGTTCCCTTCCTTGTGAAGGAACTACTACTCGTGCACCCCATAATAGAATACCATCTTCACTGCTCATTTTGTGTCTTCGGTTGAAAAATGGCTTCAATTCATCAGAGATTGGTTCCTGGGACCATCCAGGTAACACTTGGTCTCTCACTCGAGACAGGGTTGGATCATGATTCGTCCAGTTACTTATCTGCCTTGCACAGGCTGCTGAAGAATCCAGGAAATTGATCGCTAATATGAGCTCTTGGGGATTTGGGACATGTTCACTGTTCTCTTGAAAAGGAAGGCAACTTAGGACATCGGCATTGGCTATATGAATCCCTGGTCTATGCACAAAGGTGTATTCATATGCCTCTAAAATTAGGGCCCATGTTTGAATTTGTGCAGAAGCTACGGGAGGGATAGCCTTTTCCTCGCTAAACAGACCCAAAAATGGTTTATGGTCTGATGCTAACGTGAAGTGTCGCTCATACATGTATTGGTGGAATTTTTTTACACCAAAAATAATCGACAGACCTTCCTTTTCGATCCGAGAATATACTTTTTCAGCTGTGGTAAGTGTCCTGGATACATAGCCTATTGGCCTCTCTGCCGTTGTCCATCCTGTGAGATTGTACCGCTCCCACTCCGTAGGGGGACACATTGCAGGTTAGCACCAATTCCTTTGTCAGGTCGTAGTGCACTAACAAATTTGAAGAGTGCAAGAGATGTTTTACTTTCATGAAGGCTTCATCTTGGGGGTGACTCCCAAACGCAATGCTGGTTTTTCATTAGCAGCGAATGTAGAGGGGCTAGAACCATTGATAAATTTGGTAGAAATCGGCCATAATAATTTACCATCCCTAAAAATGATTTAAGTTCGGAGACGTTCTTAGGTGCAGGTGCCTCTCTGATTGCTATAACTTACTCGTCAACAGGTTGTAACCCTTGGGCTTCTACCCAGTGGCCCAAATAAATGACTTCATTTGTCTGAAAAGTACATTTCTCCTTCTTAAGGCACACTCTTGCTTCTAAAAATCATTTCAGGACTTCCTCTAGATTAGTCAAGTGTTCTGTTCCTGTGAATCCAGTTATTAGTACATTGTCCAGGTAGACCACAACTTGAGGTAGTCCTTGTAGCAAGGTTTCCATCATCCTCTGAAAAATGGCACAGGCCAAAGGAGCACTGAAGGGCAGGCATTAGTATTGATATAACCCTTTGTGGGTGTTTATGGTCACAAATTCTCAGGAGGCATCATCCAGCTGATACACTTGACTCATGTCAAGCTTTGTAGACATTGCGGCTAGTTTGCTAGTCCTGCTAGTTTGGCATAGAGGTCTTGGGAATAGGGTACCTGTCCAGTTTGGCTGCTTTGTTGACCGTTAGTTTATAGTCCCCACAGATCCGGACGGTCTGATCTGGTAGGACAGGGACTACTCTGAGAACTCAACCGCTTTTACGACACCCAGCCTCTCTAGCTGGTCCAACTTAGGGTCAACCTTCTCTCTCAGGGCGTATGGCACCAGTCTTGTTTTTAAGAAGCGAGGAGTTGGTTCTGGGTCCATGCAAATCTTGACCTGTAGGCCTTTTTTTTCCAGTTCATCCTTGAAGACGGTGTCATATTTTTTTTTAGCAGCTCTGGCAGACCTCCTGCTCACAACTGGAAGATTTTGGACCAGTTTAATTTAATCTCCTTCATCCAATCACGACCTAGAAGGCTTGGCCCTTCAACTTCTACCACTATCACTGGTAGTTGTGCTGTTTTATGTCTTTAATAAATAGGTACTCTGGTGATACCTTTTACCTGGGTTTCTTCACCTGTGTACGTTTTCAACTTGGCAGAGGCTTGTTCCAGATTTAATTTTTGAACATTTAATATTTAAATATCTAAAGGTGTGTTCTCCTACTACAGTGGTAGCAGCACCAGTGTTTACTTCCATTTTTAAGGGTTTACCATTCACTTGCAATGTGACAGCAATTGGCTCTGTCTTCCCAACTTTTATGTTGAATAAGGAATAAATGTCAGAATTGGTTGTTTCTGGCTCTTCCGCACTATATATTTGATTGGACTTCATTTGTTGCCTGGAAGCCTGCTTTATTCTCACTTTGCAATGTTTCCATATGTGCCCACTTTGGTGACAAAAATAACACTCCATCTTTTTAAATTGCCAGTCATTAGGAGTAGGATTGTTTCCGTGTCGATAAAAATTAGTTTTTGAATTTGCTGCTAAGCTGTTTCCTCTAAATTTTCAGAGGCTGTTTTCCACTTGACGGTGGAGTCCCGCCTTTTTGCGCCACTTTTGGCTGACCGTTCCCGTCCAACTAGGAAAATAGCACCGTTTTGTGCACCTTGAATCACTTGAATCACCCTTACAGCGCTTTCCATCGCAAGCACTATTTCTAACGCTTTCTTAAAATCGAGATCCACTTCAGTCAGCAATCTTCTCTGAATAGCATCCTCTTGGATGCCACAGACCAAACGACCCCTGAGCATGTCATTCAGGGTTTCACCAAAATCACAATATTCCGTTAGCTGTTTTCATTTTGCCACGTAGCTAGCAATGGTCTCCCCCGGGGCTCTATTCCATGAATTGAGCCTGAACCTCCGCATTGTGACTGAGAGCTTGTGTTGGAAATGTCCCTTAACAAGGTCTACTAATTCGCTGAAGTTCTTTGAATCTGGGGCACTGGGGGCTGTCAAGCTTTGAATTAAACTGAAGGTCTTGCTCCCACAAATACTCAGGAGAATCGCTCTCCTCTTTTCCTCTGCTGTGATCTTGTTGACTTGAAAGTAGAATGCAAGACATTCTATATTTTGAGACCAGTCATCTGTGGCTGGCTCAAAGGGATCGATCCTGCCAAACTGTGGCATCTCGGTTGAGTATATATTCCTTTCTTTTTAATTATCTTAGATACTCATAATCGCTGGGTGAGGGACAGCACCAGATCTGATTTATCCTTGTCGCCAGTTTGTTATAGAGCTGATTTTCCAGGCAACTTTTCTTGGTGGAAACATGAACTTAATTTACAAAACAGCAGCAGCAGCTACATGTGTGCATCTGACTCCATAATTAAAGAAGAACTCGCCTCTAGAGGTTCCCCGTGCTGTTAACTCATTGGTTTACACGGGTCATGTGATCTTACAACATTGGATTATTCTTAAAGCTATAGTCCTACGTTTATCAGAACTATAATTACTACAGCCGCACTAGTGGCTCTGTTCAATTTTGAAATGTTCACCAATTTTGTGCGCCAGTTTTGAGGTGATTCATTTTTTTCTTAAATGAGCATTGTCTCTTTTTAAAATTTTCAATCCATGTCTTGTATTGCTCAGAGGCTCTGTCATATACAGGCATTGTACCACAATTTGCTGTAGAGTAACTGCACAAACCAATGCTGCCCTCACATTGTTGGAATCTATCTATTGAAAAGCACGCTCATTGTTCGCAATTTCACTGTTTGTGAGCTTTTGCAGGGATGTAACCCCCGTCAATGGTGGGGCTTTACTGTACATGGACGGTGAGAGTGAATAATGCAAAGGAGTGACAAGCTGGAGGCTGGGCAAACTTGGTGAATACATCAGAGGCATAAAGGTTGACAGGTCTCTCCGAGGTGAATCTTTTGCATGTGGAGCAAGGGGAGTGAGAGGGCTTAACAGGTGAGCGCTGCAAGTTACAATGGGTCTCATGCACTAAGGGGTAGCATGAGAGAATGAGAGAGCTGGAGCCTCAGGGAGCGGGGCTGAAGTACCCAGAGGGGCAGAAGGCTCATGAAGGTGGATGGGCGTGGATGAGGAGGGCGCAGAGTGGCACCACAACCAGATTCACGAGCACAGAAGACACCACCCATCAGAGGGTTTACTGACAGGGGCTCTCCTTGTCACAGGTGTTGGAGCATCAGTGCCGCTGAAGACTGTGCCCATACAGGGAGATGGTCATTGCCAGGATGGAGGAGGATCTGACTCCGATGGGAAGTGAGGGGCACCCATTTCCTGTGGCTGTAAAGGTCACAGTGGTGCTTGACTCTACAGAATCATTCCAGGCAGCCTCTGGTGACATCCGTGGGATTTACCAGCCTGTGGCTCATCGCTGCATTAAGCTGGTTACGAATGCCATGATCAAGATAGTTGGCTAGTATGTACGGTTTTTGCACTGATCTAGCCTGTGAGGCAGAGAAGGAGGTACGATTCGGATTCATCTGTAGATTCCCCACGTACAGGGTATAATCGACTGCACACATGTTGCCATCAAGGCTCCTGCAGACAAAGCGGCAGCCTTTATCAAGAGGAAGGGTTTCCACTCACGCAATGTAAAACTGGTTTGTGCCCACTGCAAATGGATCCTTCAGGTCTGTGCAAGATTCCTGGAAAGCCATCACCCTTCTACATTCCAAGGCAGGCACAGGTGCTAGAGATTTCAGACCACCTGCATGCCTTCAAGGATGGTTGTTGGGTGACCAGGGCTACGCACTGCTCCTGAACTCCATCGCAGATACAGGGGAGGAATAGTTGCAACAACAAAAGCGACTATTGAGCAGGCTGTGTAGAGCTGCTGAAAATGAGGTTCAGATGCCTGGGTAGATCTGGTGGAGTCTTTCAGTATTCCCTATCAAGTGTCTCACGTATCATTGTAGTCTGCTGTGCTCTGCACAACTTGACACTATAGAAGAGAGAAGCTTTAGACAGTGAGGACATCCTTGAGTACTGTGTCCCCTTCCTCTGAGGAAGATTTGGAGGGGGCAGCAGACCAGGCAGATAATGACAAAGCACCTGAGGGACCACAGGCAAGGTGCAATGACATACCCTTCAGAGAGACTTGAGACTCACTCATACAGAGATGTTTCTCATGAGCCTGCCTCAAACTCCCATGTAAATAATTCAGTATTCTCACTCCTGTAGGCCTGTTGGCCTTTGCTTGCATGCCCTTACCATCTCATTGGGCCTGTGATGACATCAGGCCAAGGCATGGATAACACATTGATATCACACAGTCTGAAACTTCCTGTCACATCCTTCTCAAGGTAACTCCAGTTGTTAAGGTTCCAATAGTGCACAAATGAGTATGGCAGATCTTTATGGCGCTTTACATCACCTTTCACTTGACACATTCAGCCAAAGGTATGGCAGAGCGCAATAAACTATCACCCAGTGATACCCAAGTGCAATTAGGTGAATTTTGCATGTTGAGGATGTGTCTATGTTGTGCTCCCTTAGTGCAAGCAGCTGATGTGGAGGCAAGTTGCTTCCCTTTCTGCTCCATTGCTTTCAATGACTGTGGAAGTCATCTTCCAGCTGTCTGAATCTTAGAAGGAACCAGCATATGGGGAGGGGGGCCTCCTACACCCATGCTGGAATTTGCTCTGTCATCACAGCTTTATGAGGCGTGGGTCATACCATTAGAGGACACAGTGTCCTGAAAGGAGCTCCCAGGGGCTTCAGGCAGCTATACCTCTACCCTTTAGCCTTGCCCCTTGCTGCTCACCTGAGGAATGTTAGCATCAGGTGTCAGGACTTCTTCCCATTATTGGCTGGCTCCCAGACCAGCCGGCTGTTAATTGGATTGACCTTTTAAAATTCCCTTTCTTCATCTGTAGCCAGCCTGCGTGCCTATGCAACCTGCTTTTAATCCTGACATCAAGACTTTCACCCTGGTGTTACAGCCTCAGTAGGGACCAGTAACTTTTTTTAAAAAAAAAATAAAAGAAATCTGAAATCACAGAATCAGAATCACAGTGTGGAAGAGGCCCTTCGGCCCATCGAGTCTGCTCCGACACAGTTATTTACTAAAAGAATGAAGCCACAAGATTCCACAGGTTAAAACAGAAGAATTTTTACTATACAAGAGTCAAACAAAGAAAACACTAAATACTATCTTAGATAACCTATACACCAACACCCAGAATCAGCATAAGTTAAACATGTATTAACAGGCAAATTGTGATTGATTGTAAACTATAAATTACACATTAAATGGCAGGTACAACTAAGGCAGATCTTACAAATTGGCTCATCAGTCCACTCAGATTTTGGTTATCACACTCAGTCACAAAGCCCTTCAAAACGCTGTCTTTCTTACAAAATGCACAACCAACTCAAGTTTCATGGGTACAGTCTTCACCACAAATGGCACACATCTGCAGAACCTCATCAACTCGGTCTGGATGGTGTAGATCCACCAATGTTATCTTCAGTTAACAGAAGCAGCTGCAGCCGCCTTATTCTCAGCTCTGGATCTGCACTCTGTTTTCTTCAGCTTGCCTGTTCTGCACCACTGGACTCATCAGCTGTTGTACCCAGCTTGAATTGATCTGTGTCCTTTTATATCTTTCAATCAGGTTCAGTCTGCCCAGATGTTTTGGTTTCCGAATCTCAAGTTTGTTTTTGTTTCCTTAGAAACTGGGAGGGTCAGTTTCCTTTTTTCCCTTTTCAGTTTCTGTTTTCAGTTAGGGTCTGCCTCAAAAAATACAAACTTTAAAACCACAGATTTCCTCACACTGGTGACAGAATTCCACCCAGAATTCTAATCACTAATTTTGAAAGAGTTAAGACTTCCACTAGACATCAGAGCAGTATCAAACAACAATTTGCCTACTGGTATCACTGACAGAAATTCTTGCCCTCATCTGCCATAGACTTGACGCAATATACACTGAACTATTGACTTGAATGAGATTATATTTGATGAAATTGGATGTTCTACTGGTTTAATGGTATTACCATTTTTGATTTTTTATGCATTAGATGTTCTCCATGGGTTCACTGGCTAAGTAGAACATGAATCCCCTACACAGCAGGGTAATCCATTACCTGTCCAAGCCCCAGGTAAACATAGAAAGACATAGTCGGTGAACAGAGAAGCCTTGTCACTATCCTGTGATTTAGTGGTGTGCATTACATTCTGCCAAGAACCGGTAATCTCCTTGAGATAAGATAGCACAAAAATACGTGGTCCATGGTTCAGACAATAAACTAACAGGCAAATGTGTTCAGAATATTAAAATGATCAACAAATATTACAGTATGAACACAATATTTAAAATAATTACAAATCACTGTTCTCCTCTAGGAACATAAGAACAGGAATGGGCCATTCAGCCCTTCAAGCCTGTTCTGCCATTCGATTTGATCATGGCTGATCTGTGTCGCAATTCCATTTACCTGCCATAGTTGCATGCCACTTCATACCCTTACCTGACAAAAATCTACCCATCTCAGTTTTGAAATTTTCAGCTGAACTAGCATCGACAGCTTTTCGGGGAGAGACCTCCAACTTTCAAACTGACGGAATGTCAGGAGTGTGATGTCAAAATAACAAAGCTGTGTTTCCTCTACAAACTTTCAACGTTAAAAACAATTGATGAATCACAACGATGTTCACGTTTGAACTCATGTAGCAGTTTGTTGTTCAAGTTATTGAATTTCCTCCGTGGAATGAACCAGTTTAATGCACGTGAAGACACAGCTGTGTTGTTAATGGATTTTTCTCTCATTGAGGGCTTGTCATTGTCAATTGAAAGTGAATGTCCAAATGTACTCATGTTTCCCTTCTAGCCTGCAGTGTTATTAAGGTGATGCTGAGGTCAAGAATATAGAGCCAAGCAGGAGATAGTATAAAGAGCTACCCAGTGCACACACCAGCATTGCACTTTCACAAACTTTGCTTTTTTGGAAGCATAGAGAAGTAAGGATGAAGGCAAGCAGCAAAAGACTAGTGAGAATCAAAGGGACATCAAAGGGACAACCATGGTTCACTAATACCTTGGGCAACATGTCCATTGCAGGTGACAAACAAGGTTGCCTCTAATTTCTTTTGGAGTGTGCGGGTAATTTTTTTTCTTGCATGGGCCCTTCCTTTTTTTTTTGCTTGGCTATGCATGCGTGGTAACTGAAAGGAGCCGACTTCTGTGCGTCCTGAATAAGGGCTTACAGGTTGCTGTGTGGCTCAAGGAACATAAAGGTACTTTGATTCCAGTGAAGAACAATGTTTGGGGAGATTATGCTTTCGTCATAGCTGAATTGTGCCATCGACTGGAACCAACCGAGGACCGACAATCAGCACTGCATTGCAAGCAAATGTCAAGGGGACAATGCAACCCAACCCTCTTGCTCTTTCCAGACAATAAGGTAGCTTTGGCAAATATCAGTCAGTTTTCTGTTCACTACAACAGGAACCCAATCTCAAGAGTCCTGCTCTGATTTACTGGTAAATGTATTAAAACGAATGCCAGTGGGCGGCCGTAAGAGGAGAAGCTGGCAATGCTTTTTGAAATTCCTGGGATACAGGTTGGCATTGACTGCACTCACAATTGCCAGCAAAACATTTATATAACATTCCTATGGCATTTATCAACAGAAAAGGATAGCACACAAATAATACCCAGATGGTCTAGAAGCACAGCCTTGTTTTGCAGATTTGTACATGGGAAATTCCCAAGGCACCAGAGTCATCTGTTGCTTACTAATTCCAGGGTGAAGATAAATTGGATGATTAGATCCTATGACGTGTCACTTACCTGTTCAAAATTTGGCTCGATGCCCATGCCCTCAGTGCACAGAACATGACAAGAGATGGGGGCATAATTAAGCAAACATTTGTCATGCTCAAACAATAATGTTTCTAATGCACTGCTGCACGGAGACTCTACAATATGGCCTAGAGAATGGTAACTGTATCCTGCTGGCTGCACAAGATAGCAATCAAGAGAGACACACAGGCAGGGCCAGTGCAAAAGTATTAGGTGTCCCTCAGTGAACTTTCAGCCTTGCGCCCTTCACCCACCACCCCCACTCCGCCCACCGCCCCACAGAATTTTGAAAATGAATGCAGTAAAATGGCACTAACGCTTGTTTCCTGTCAGTCCGACTCTTAAACAACCGCTAAAAATTGTCAAACTCAAAGATAGTTGTTACTTTGCGGCCTGCCCTCTCTCCAGTTTCAGCCTCCAACTGTTCTGCAGCACCATGTTCCCTCGGCACTGCTCACTAGATTCACATGCTCCCACACCTCGCGAGGGACCTCAACACACATCATCACAGGAGCACCAAAGCATTTTCTGATTGGTTGAAAATGCAGCACTCTTCGATAACTGGTACGAGTGGCTCGAGAGAGCGGTAAAGGGACACTGTGATTGATTGGAGGATCAGTGAGTATGCGTGGGAGGGGACAACGAAAGGGAAAGTTTTGATTGGATGGCCAGTGAACATGCAGGGGGGGGTATGGGAGGCTGTGATTGGAGGATCAGCAGGCGTCTGGGTTGGTGCAGAGCAAGGACAGGGGAAGCTGTCATTGGTGGATCAGCCAGCATGAAGGAGAAGGGGAGGCTGCGATTGGTGGATCAGTAAGCACAGAAGGGATGGGATTGCTGTCACTGGAAGTTTAATGAACATGTGTGGGTGGGTGGGGGATGGGAAAGAGCTGCATCGTGAAGCCAGTTTGCAAATGTCTGCGTTTCCCGTCATTGGGCATTGGGAACCTCATTGTAATACATCGGCATATCAATAGAAGCCCAGCTCACTAGAATCATCTCCCCTTGCTGGATCATCCGAGCACACCGACATGTTTCACAACAGCATATGTAAGGCACGCATTTGGCGGGCTGCACTTTGAGGGGGAATTGGAGGTGAGTGCACAGTAAGGTTGCGCAGCGCTCACCAGAGTTGCCTGTTGGACTTCAAGGTTGAGGCGTCTTGGGGAATGTGGGGAAGGGCTGCACTGCGATCGAGGTGAGTTGTGGGGGGCAAGGGTTGCACTGTGGTTGATGGTAGAGCACTAGCACGTGCGGGATGGTGGGGAGGGAAGCAATCGCGCATTAAGAAAACCTCGAATAAAGTGATCATTCCTCCATAGAAGAGACAGTTCAGACGCAGCCACATTGACATGCGTGGAGTTGGGCCTTTAGCTTATCTGCCCACTCAAGCAATGCAGAGGCATGAAAGTGCAACCTGAACTTTTCATCCTTCAGGCACAGACTGATGAGCATTTTAGTGGACTGCAGAACAGTTGGACGACTGGGCATGTTGTAAAATCTCCTTGCTAAAGCTGGCCATGGAGCAGTCACTGCTTGAGTGCTCACAGCCCCTTGCAATGTCATCATCCTGGTTTGGACCAGTCTTCCCCATGGTTCAAGCTAACAGTGCAGCCTTGCAGTGTGGGTTAGGAGAATGCCTGCGCCTGAGCTGAGAGCACAGCCTGCAGCCCAATGGGCAAAGCTGCTGCCGATCAGTCAGGGGGAGTGGGGCGGTGGTGGGTGGAGTTTTGGGCAGCCATACAGCGCACTAAACTCTGGCCATCCAAGTGGTGACCAGCGCTCTCCGTCATGCATTAAGGGGCCTTCAGACTTAACCAAGATAGGTTCTTAGTACACCCATGCTAACCCATGTACCCCTCCTTTTCATCCTGCAGGATGAGTACTTCAGGAACATGGAGCCTGGTGACCTAGCTGTATGCCTCGTGGCGCACAGAAAGTGTAGACGAAGGGGAAGAGAGTGATGGAGGGGCCTGGCTGCTCAGAGGGAGGAGCAGCACCCTCAGGAGGTAGGGATGGCAGGGGCTCCAGCACACGCCGCAGAAGAGCCACAATGAGCCGTCGCTCTTCAGTGCCTAGCTAGATCCAGGATCCATAAATGCTACCTTTCATTTCTGCAGATGACAGAGAACCAGTGTCGCCAAAGACTGCGCATATCCACTGGTCGGTCACATCTGCCAGCTACTGCAGGATTTGGCACCATGGGGACATGGAGGGCATCCACTGCCAGTGGCTGTGATAGCGACAGTGGCGCTGAAATATTACGCAGTGACTCCTTTCCGGGCTCCAGAGGTGACCTTTGTG
This sequence comes from Cetorhinus maximus, assembly GCF_964194155.1. NCBI lineage: Eukaryota > Metazoa > Chordata > Chondrichthyes > Lamniformes > Cetorhinidae > Cetorhinus > Cetorhinus maximus. The sequence goes on from NC_135887.1 coordinate 126,705,643, forward strand.
TGGTATCACAAGCCTCCACCCACAAATGATTGCATGAGGTCACGGACGCCGTCTTCGTGAAGGGACACAACTTTGTATATTTTGCCCAGGACCGAGAAAGCCAGGATGCAAGACCGCAGGGATTTGCCAAGATCTCGGGTTTCCCACCATTGCAGGGTGCCATCAACTGCACTCGTGTGTGCTCAGATCTCCGTGGCAACAAGCGGTCAGACTTTGTCAACTGCAAATGCTTCCACTCGCTCAACGTGCAGCTGGTGTGCAACCACCACAAACGCACCCTGCAGGTCTGCACCCGATTCCCAGGGAGTGTCCACAACTCCAACATTCTCAGTTGGTCACAGATCCCTGAGGTCTTCCAGGGTCCGAAGAGGCTGCAGGGTTGGCTCCTTGGGGTCAAGGACTACCCGCAGAGGGCGTGGCTGATGACACCCATGTGGCGGCCTCAGACTGCAGCAGAGCGATGGTATAATGAGGCTCATGCTGCAGCTCACAACTTGGTGGAGCAAACCATCGGGATGTTGAAAATGAGGTTCTGGAGCCTGGACTGGTCTGGTGGAGCCCTGCAATACAGTCCACAGAGGGTATTGTGCATCATCATCACCTGCTGTGCCCTTTACAACCTGGCGCTCCAATGGGGAGAGGAGCTGGCTGAGGAGGAGCTGCACGTCTCCACGATGAGGACGACGTCGATGGTGATGAGGGTGAGGAGGTGCTCGAAGGCGAAAATGACAGCGATGAGGCGATTGCACTGGACAGATGAAGCAAACATGCTCAGACCACCTCATAACTGGTGGACTTGTGGAGGATGATAACAACATGCAGTGAGGAGGCGCTGTAGATCCTCACATTGCACCTGTGAACTTTTGACTCCAGTCCAGCTGATGACAGCACACATACCCTCTGTGACAATGCTCCTGTCATGGGGACGCAGTGGAGGTTGATTCCAGGAGGATGATGACGACATACAGTGAGGACACTCCATAGATCTTCACATAGCCTCTGTTATTTTCTGATGCCTGTCTGGCCGAGGGCAGCTCGCTTGCGCTGTGATCAGGGTCATATCATAGAGACACAGCTGCGAAACCTTAAATGCACCTGATCCTTTGAGGAGAACAGCATCACCGGTCACAGATGCTGATGAGATGGGGGCCAGCCCCATCTTAAAGGTGCTGAGAACACACAGAGAGAATGACGGAACTCTGTGACACTTGGCAATGACATTCTGGCAGCATTGACAAGCACCATCGAGGTGCAGGCATCACTAATGTGTCCAGGAGGGTGAGGCTGAACCATCACTTTGGTCTGAAGGCTGCAGAAAGCACGGGTAAGAGGCCCTGGACTGAGACACCAGCCTTTACCTTGTGCAGGAACCAAGCTTTCAGATCTGAATGACTCGAACACTGCTTATCAGAGCAAGGAGCCACAGGCAGGGAGGCATTCTTGGGGGTTTCTTTACAACAGTGAACATTATGCACAAGTGATTAACACCAGTGCCCAGGCTATGCAGTTTTATATCTTCTTAACTGATTTGTTAATTTAGTTTATTTGTTTTGTAACAAAAGAGTTACATCTTCTTAACCTACCTAACCCTGCGCTATGTTTTGATTCTCCCTCAACATCCATAGCAGAGATGGAGGCAGCCTGCTGAGTGCTATGCCCTGTCTGTGGTGACTTGGCAGGCGCCCTCTGGAGGGCTGAGACCTGGAGGACACCAGTCGGCTTTCGGGGTCCTGCCATGTGGTGGCAGTGGCACCCTCCTTGGCCTGTGGAGCTGGAGCTGCTGGAGTCACAGAAAGACAAGATTTGGATGGGCTGGACGCTCCCGGAGTTAGCTGTGTGGGTGGCCCCGGGAGGGGGGGTGCTGGTGGGTACACCTGCTGCGCCTCCTTCCTATCGGTGCCCAAGGGCCCCTGGCTGACTCCTTGAGGTGAAGGGGAAGCTGGAGTGGAATCGAGCTGCCCCACATCCCTCTTGCATACACTTTGTTGGAGGCCAACTATGGTGTCAGCGATGGAGTTCCAGTCGCGCAGTAGTGCAGGATTAATGTCCTGGACCAAGGTCTCCATGGCGGCCGCCATCCTACCAATGTTGACCTCAGTATGTTGCAATGCCGGCGCTATCGCCTCAGCTTGAAGGCGGATGGACTCCTCCATTGTGCCTTGCAATCTGAGGAGTGCAGCGGACATCTCTTTCTGATGTTCTCGAGCTTGCCTTTGCAGCTCCAACAACTGAGGTATGACCGAATCCAGAGGCTCCTCATCTGACTTGGGCACAACAGATTTCTGGCCTTCAGCAGTCCTCCGAGTGCTGGAGACCTGGGAAGTCCCTGCGCCGCCTGCTATGGATTAGACAGTGCGATGTGCTCAGCAGATTGTGATTCCGAGGCTACTCTAGAGCTAGGTCCCACTGAGGTGTGTGTCTCTGCGCTGGTGGAGGGTGTGGGTGAGCACTGTGACAGGACTTCAATGAAGGTGCCTTCAGATCCTTGTTCAGCGGTTTCTTCGAGGCTTGACTAGAGTACTTGGGTCGTGGGCTCCCTCGGCTGTTTCCCAGATGTGCCTGAAAAAGCAAGGAGAGATAATTAATGTGTGGCTGGGTGTTGCGGAACAGGACACATCACTCACAGCATGGTTGTTGCACTGCTGGATCCTCACTTGATAGAGCACCGCCGACCTCACCGTCAGCACAGGAATAGTCCAGATCCTCATTGGCCAGCTGGATGGCTTGATTTTCAAAGTCCATGAGGACCTTGATTTCAGGCATTCCTCCACCAGTCTGCAACCTTTCCCTCTTGTTGTATGCCAGCTTGTCCTGCATGATTACAGATGAGGAGAGTATAAGTAGGACACCTGCCGGGCCAGATGATAAGCATGCCTGGCATGTGTAATGAGTGGTACCATGGACAGGATGAGGACAATGAACGTGTGTGCGAAAGACTGAATGGTGATGTCCCTTGAACCGGCAGTGAGTGATATGGATGTGTGATGGGGTTTGTGAATGTGTGAGTTGAGAGTCATGAGAAGAGTGACTTACCCCGGCGAAATGGAGATCATTCATCCTCTTGCGGCACTGGGTGTCTGTCCACTTTTGCAGGGCGTTGGCACTGATCACCACTGTCACCGACTCCCAAGCCAGATTGGTGATGTTGCTGGCCCTCCTGCGGCCAGAGCTAGGGTAGGGGACGTGACTGCGGGCCTCTACGGTGTCCAAAAGGCGTTCGAAGGACGTGTCACTAAACTGGGAGGCTGCAGACTTCTTGCCTTTCAGGGCCATCCTGTCTTCCATGCAGGAGTTGTGGGCTAGAAGCACTGAGACGTGTGCGCGTGGCTGTACTTTAAATATGGTGCCTGGTGTGAGGAAGCGGCGAGGTGATGGCTGACGGGTGAATGAGAGCCCGCCCACCATGTAGCAGCATGTTTCCCAGGAATGCATGATTAATGAGGTGGGATTGGGATGATAAGGTGTTAAAAGCCGCCATTGCGGCCAGCAGGAAAGACGTTCTTTTGCCTGACCACTACTGCACTGAGTCCCAATCTGGGATGATTCCGCCGCATGGTTTGGGAGGAGCCAGTTCTTCTTTGGGGCTTGCCTTCATATCTCACTGCATTTTTCCTGATGAACGGCCATTTCTAAGAAATCATGTTTCATTTGAAATCTTTAACTAACCTGTAAATAATAATTGTAAAGTTTATGGTGATATTATTGAAAGTAATAGTGAAGGCATACTTTATGTTTAACATCATGAGCCACTCTGCTGCTTCTTTGTGGAACGTGGTCTAAGGTGTCCCGATAATCTGACTGTATTATTCCAAAGTGATTGGTTACGGGCCTGCTTTGGATCTGCTTGAGATTCACTTGCCCACTCACTTTGACTTGCAGCTGACCTACATGTCGGGATCCTGTTCTGGTTCGGAGAGGGGCTTGTTTGCTTTAGGGATTCTCTCTGACACTTGCAGACAATTCAGTAAATGATAAGTTAGTATAAATCAACATCTCAACTATTTATTCTCGTAAAAGAATATTTTCAAACTGTTTATTTCAAGCGCTCAGTCAACCTTAATGTGTTAAACACTGGACTAGTTAAGGACATGCTGGTTGGCTTTGACTAGAACTGCAGCAAATTGTTTACCCATTAGCAGCAATGCTATGTCTTAAACCACTATAGTAGTTGTATCTTCTTCTTTTATCTAAATGCAGTGGTAGGGAAATATTTGGAAAAAGTGGCAACATATCATTCTTAAATAGTAAATCCATAACTATGAACAAATTCAATCTCCCATAAAAACTGATTGCTCAATGCACAATGCAAGATATAACAATAAACCAAATACAGATTTTATGGCTTTCAATTATTTAAAATAAATTTCTTCTAATCAATGCTTATGTTTTTCCTCTGTAATTGAAGTTAGTACAAGGTTTGTCCATGTAACAAAATATCGAAATATCTATAGTGCGAAAAATTTGCAGCCTCAAAAAAAACTGTTTACGTCAAGCACTCAGTCAACACCTTAATGTGTTAAAGACTGCACTAGTTAAGGGCATAAAAACAAAAAGCTAAAAGCTACTGCGGATGCTGGAAATCCAAAACAAAAACAGAACTACCTGGAAAAACTCAGCAGGTCTGGCAGCATCGGTGGAGAAGAAATCAGTCAACATTTCGAGTCTTCATGACCCTTCGGCAGAACTGAAGCATAGTTAGGAGAAAGATGAAATATAAGATGGTTTAAGGTGGGGGGGTGGGGGGAGAGAGAGAAGTTGAGGGTGTGGTGATTGTGGAGATAAGCAAGCCGTGATAGGAGCAGATAATCAAAAGATGTTACAGGCAACACCTCTTCAACACCTCTTTGATCCTTTTGTCTGTAACATCTTTTGATTATCTGCTCCTATCACTGCTTGCTTATCTCCACAATCACCACACCCTCAACTTCTCTCTCTCCCCCCACCCCCCCACCTTAAACCAGCTTATATTTCATCTTTCTCCTAACTATGCTTCAGTTCTGCCGAAGGGTCATGAAGACTCGAAACGTTAACTGATTTCTTCTCCACCGATGCTGCCAGACCTGCTGAGTTTTTCCAGGTAGTTCTGTTTTTGTTTTAGTTAAGGGCATACCAGGTGGCTTTGACTAGAACTGCAGCAAATTGTTTACCTGTTAGCAGCAATGCTATGGCTTAAACCACTATAGCAGTTGTATCTTCTTCTTTTATGTAAGAGCAGTGGTAGGGAAAATATTTGGGAAAAAATATTGCCTTTTTTTATTTAAAAGTCCACTGATACCTCCTGCTGGGCTTCTCACAGCGGAATCCTGCGCGAAGTTTCGATGGAACAAAAAAAGATGCCAAATTGCCCTTTATTTGAGGATGCTGGTAATCGGAGTTGCAATTCCCACCCGCTGTCCTCCAAGAGAGGGGGCAGCACCGCTGGCGGTTCCTGACTAGGAAGGGCCGGTTGACCGGCGAATAAATGCCCTAGAGGGAGGTTGATGACGGTCGCTGGCTCTCATGTGGGTGGTGTTTTTACTGAGTGTTCTGGTGCTTTCTTTAGCTTATTTGCTGTATCAGTTGGAGAATTCTGATCCAGGACCTCTGCCCATTTCCAGGTAAAGCAAGACCTCGGGATCTAGCCAGGAGGCTCAGTGTTTTAGACATTTACTGTGTCATAATGTGGCTTAAGTGGGGTTTTTTTTTTAAATCATTCATGGGGGTTTGGGCTTCGCTTTTATTGCCCATCCCTAGTTGCCCTGGAGAAGGTGATGGGGGGGAGCTGCTGAATGTCAAAATTCATTTTTTTTAAAAAAAGAAACTGTAATGGACCTGTTTTATGACTTGATAAATACAACTTGTTTCTCAAGGAGCCATGTGACACTTTTATAATTTAAAGTGTTACTTAACGTGTATGATTTAAATACATAAACCACCTTTGCTCGTTTAGATTTCCTCCTGCAAAAGGTTGGTTGTTTACAGTAGCTCCTGGGTGTGGCTCTGTGCTGGAAACGCTTTCGAGTTACCAACAGTCACAGATTGCAACTCTTTCGAGTACAATCACAGTTCTTGGTTTTCCGGGAGTGGGACATGAACCCACAACCCTCTGATTCAAAGGCGAGGGTGCTATGAACTGAGCCGCAGCTGACACCTCAGCTCTGTGCTGGAAGTTGACCTGCCCAGTAACTCAACCACATTGGAAAGCAAGTGGAGCAATTGCATACTGAGCCAGCAGAGCCCCGACCAGCACTGGGCCAGCCTGTTTGGCGTTGGTGGATGAGCAGAAACCTGCTGCAGCTGAATGTTTGGAAGACTGGTCGAAGCCATTGTCGTCTTTCCTTCCACAAGCTCTTCCCCTAGCCGCTGTGACTTTAATTGACTGTCACACCCTCCCTGGCCACTGTCTGAGGCTGCGACAGACTGTCCGTAACCTTGGTGTCAGTCTTCAGCCCAGGATGGGCTTCTGACCACATCTCTACACCATCATCAAGACCACCTATTTCCTCCTCCGTAACCTCTCATGACTCCGTCCCGCCTCGTCTCATCTCCGAAACCCTCATCCATGCTTTTGTTACCTCTGGATTGACCAGTCTGCCACACCCCTGGCTGGCCTCCCACGCTTTATTTGCAGCCTGCTGCAGATTCTAGTAGGTGTGGAAGTTTATAGAGTGAAAGTGCCCAATGGGTAAGAGAGTCGATTGATGATGGTGTTGATTTTAGGAGGGGAGGGACTAGAAAGCAGGTTTGCCCTCAACCCAATGCTGTGCTTTCCATGCTTCCGGTGTTCAAATGAAGGAATGTTCCAATGCCCCTGACCTTCATTGAGTTAGCTGATCTGAGGAGCTGTTGGTTTTTGGAGTGCTACAGTTAGCTTCGGGAAGGAAAACTCAGGCAGCATTCCAGGTCCTGATCAATGTCCAATGACCTTTGCTGAAAGTGTGCTTCTGTGAGTCTGGCTCTGGTATAATGATTCACACATGAAGAAATGGCTACTGGCAGGGGGCTAGTGCCAATACAACTATAGTCCAGTGTGATCCATGTTTGCAGATGAAATAAAGAGAACAATTTGATGAGGATAATGTCTGCTGGCAGTGATAACTTTTACTAGTCTGTTAGTGTTTTTGAATTATACATTTTTATAATTACAAAGAAATAATTGTTTACCATTCATGGATTTTACTTGTTTTATTTTTTCCAGCATGTCTAAAGATATAAATACTCTCCGGGAAACGTACAGGACACTAAATAAGTCTTGCTTCATTCTTGGAGCTTCAGGAGAGACCGGAAAAGTGCTGCTAAGGGAGATTGTTCAAAGCCAAATCTTCACCAAAGTTACACTTATTGGCCGTAGAAAACTAACCTCTGAGGATGCAGCCCATGAGAATGTGGTAGGTTTTAGTTTGACTTGATAATGGCGTGTAAGGTCTCACAGTTTATGTTGCTGGAGAGCAACTAGATGGAACAGTGGTACAAAGCATGAACAAGTCAAATGTTTCAGGTCACATTTATATCATGGCAGCGAAACTTCAGTAGCTTCCTACATCTGAATCCTTTGATTACAACATTGGAGGAATAACTACATTGGCTGGTATGTGTAGTAATTGCACTTAAAAGTTTTTTTTTATTCATTCACGGGATGTGGGCTTCGCTGGCTGGGCCAGCATTTATTGCCCTTCCCTAGTTGCCCTTTAGAATGTGGTGGTGAGCTGCTGTCTTGAACCACTGCAGTCCATGTGGTGTAGGTACACCTACAGTGCTGTTAGGAAGGGAGTTCCAGGATTTTGACCCAGCGAATGTGTTTCTTTAAGAATTCCTGATGTAGCATATAGAACACTTCTTCCCTCTTATATCATCCTCCTTATATCATCCTTCTGGCTCCTTGCACGATAAGTATTTCATTTCAAATTTTAAAATGGAATTGAATTAATTATAGGCTGTAGATCATCATTTTTAAATGGGAATATCAGGAATTCTTGCTTCCAATGGCATTTCCTCGTATCCTCCACCAAAACATCCACAGCCCCTTCATGCCTGTCACCAAAAGTTGGAAAAATGTTATATCTTTGTGGATATTGCATGATGCATTTTATTCACATGAGACACATTGATTGCAGCAACAGGTTGCATTTTTAATGTAGAAAAACATCACAAAATATTTCAGAGGAGCAAGGGAAGGGAAGCAAGACATAATGAGAGAGTTAGGAGAGCTGACCAAAAGGTTGGTCAGATAGATTTTGATAAGGTTTTTAAAGGTGGATGGCGAGGGGGAAGGTACAGAGACAGACAAATGGTATAGAAAACTATGGTGGAGGGTGGGTGCTGCTTAGGAGAGGTTTTTTTTGAAAGAGAGTGGTGGAGACAGTAAGTTTTAAAAGAATTGAGATGGATGAAGGCATAGTCACATGGTAAAATAGAGGAAGAGGGGCTACACAGGCCAGGGTTAGAGGGTATAATCTCAATAATGAACAAAAATCCACAGATGAGGTGGACGAAGGATTATAGTGAGCAAACTGCTGTCAATTTTTAATTGCAACTTTTTTTTTTACAAAAGAACCATCCTCCATTTTCAAATGCTTTTGTGGATATCTTCTGGCGCTATGAGGAAATTGTGATCATCAAAGAAAATTGTGAAAGCGCTGGCTGTACAATTGCACAGTGTGTTGACAATCCAATGGACTGTGCCACAGAGTGCTAATCTATTGAATCATTCCTGCACCCATCAATAAATGCTCTTGGCTATTTTGATAGGGAATGGCACCAAACAGCTTTGCCTGGCTGCTGCCAGGAGGCAAAGATCAGTTGTCAAATTAGCAATGTGTTGACTTCGACTTTGAGTTGCATTTTGAAAATGTCAAGTTATCTGCTACCTCCTTCACAGTCCACATGTCAGGATGGCAGGCAATAAAGAATGATTCATGAACCATAAATGAATGAAAGGGTGAAGGGTAAGGTAATGCAGTCTAACCATGATCACCATTTTGTTTTCAGGGATACCTCCTGAAGAAGGTAACTTGCTCATGAAGATTTTTTTGGTGAAGATTTTTCTTTCTCTCTCTCATCAGCTGCTGTTGAATAATTTGAAACTGAAATGTGTTCTTTGCTTAAATTTGCTTTGAGCCCCAGATTCAATTTTTTTTAAAATTTGCTATTGGTACTTTATTTAAGTGCTGTTTTGTGACAGTTGAATGAAGTGTTTTACAAACGTAAAATTGATTATATAGTTCTTTTCAATTTAAACAGATCCAGGAAATTGTAGATTTTGAGAAGTTGGATGAATATGCATCAGCCTTCCAAGGCCATGATGTAGGATTCTGCTGCCTGGGAACAACGAGAGGCAAAGCTGGTGTGGTAAAATATTTCTTATTTATAAGTTATAACGTTCTTCAGTAGAGTTAAAATAAAGTGCTTTGTGAGATGCACAGCAAACTTTGTAACTCTGCAACTTCTTTTTTCCTCATCGATTTAAGCTCTTCTGTCTAAGTTGGAGATGGTCTTGTGGCGCAGTGGGCAGTGTCCCTGCCGCTGAGCCGGGAGCTCTGAGTTTAAGTCGCCAAATTGATGGCCAAGGAGTCTGCGTTTATAACGCGGCCAAACAGGTCACGTGTCAACCTGTAAATCCTTTCAACTTAGAACGGGAGAGGTTCCTGGTCAGCCATGTGATGGAAAGAAAATTGGAGTTTCTACCCTCACTATCCATAGTTCAAGAGTACAACATACATGTCTGTACAACGCCAACTCTTGACTTCTTGGGGGACTGGCTGGTTCAGTTGGCTGGAGGCTAGTGTGGATCAGATTGGTGCCAACAGCACGGGGTCCGATCCCCATTCTGGCTGGGGTGGATTCGGGACCAGCCTCAATGCCCTACCCGTGGCGGAGGTCGTGGCCTGGGTCAGACCTACCTTTGGGCAGAGAACTGAAGAAGAAGACTAAGGAGTTTACGTTGACTGCTGGTTGGGTATGGGCTCATAGTTTCTGGTACACTCTGATACCTGACTTCATTAGCTGTTATTCATGAGTGAGTTCTTTCACAGTACCTGCCAACAGGCTGCTAGCCTGATCCTTTCATCACCCAATGCCAAGAAGAGAAGCCCACTTCTGACAGTTGTTGCTAGATGGCCATCAACAACAACAACTTGTATTTATATGACACCTTTTCACATAGTAAAATGCTTCAAGGAACATTAGCAATCAAGATTTGCTTAGATAACTGAGCCATGTGATATACTGTGACAGGTGACCAAAAAATTGATCAGAGAGGTAGGTTTTAAGGAACATTTTAAAGGAGGAGAGTGATATAGAGAGATGGAGAGGCTTAGGGAGGGAATTCCAGAGCCAAGGGCCCGGGCAGCTGAAGGCTGGCCAGCGATGGTGGAGCAATGAAAATCAAGGATGCAGAAGAGAACAGAATTTCAGGAACACAGAGACTGAGGAAGGTTGTAAGGCTGGAAGAGGTTGTAGAGATAGGGAGAGGGGCATGGCCATGGGGGGCGGATTTGAAAACAAAGATTTGAAATTTAAAATCGAGGCGTTGCCAGACTGGGACCCGTGTACGCCAGCGAGCACAGGTGAGTTGGGGTACAGGGAGCAGTGTTCTGGATGAGTTCAGGGTTTTGGATGGTGTGAGATGGGAGTCTGGACAGGAGAGCATTGGTATAGTGAACTAATAGAGCTAACATAAAATATGGGTGAAAGTTTCAACAGCATATAAACCGAGGCAAAGGCAGATATGGACGATATTATAGAGATTGAAGCAGACAGTTGTGGCGATGGAGCGATAGGTGGTTGGAAGCTCATCTCCGAATCAAATGGGAAACTACAGTTGTGAACGATTAGAAGCAGGAACTCTGCCGCCTTGAAGGGGATTGGATCATTCTGGACTTATTACAGCAAATCACTCACGTGGCACCATCTACATTATTTTAATCTCTAATATCATTATTTGGGATACTATCACACCGTATTTCAATAGACTGTGTGTTACCCTAAACAGGCTGATGGATCCACCTGCTTGATTAGCTGCGAAGCGGAGTTCTTCTTACTCCATCAGCTATTCTACATCCAATGTGTCCTTTTAGTATTTAGCTAATGTAATATTATTAATATGCTTCAGTCACAGATTATGCTAACTCATTGAGATCCTGTTTCCCTTAGGAGGGGAAAGAAACTACACTGTGGTCCAAACTGCAAATCAACTCCTGTTAATTCAGAGGCAGTGTAATACTCACATTAAGAGGCTTTTTCACACTTTGGAGGATAAGCACTGTTAATAGGATATTGGGGTAGAGATTAAAAATAAAATCTGGGAAATGTTTTTGAAGGAATTAGTTAGCCAATTGAAGTATTCAAAAGCTGGGAGGGGGAGGGGAGTGATTGCAAATTGATTGTTGTGAGGTTTCTTCCATTAACAATGATGTGTCATAGACTAAAGTGACTGACTGCACCTGAGAGCTGTTGTGATAAACGGACAGCCTTATAAAGATTGTTCCCTTAGCAATTGACTAGGTTAAAGCTGTAATCTTCCTAGTCTTTATGGCTCTGTGCTATTCAGCATTGTGTGTATAGTCTTGGACTAATTACTTAGAATTTACAGCTCAGAAACGGGTCACTTGGCCCTGGTCTGTGCCAATGTTTATGCTACACACCAGCCTTCTTCCACTTTACTTCATCTGACCCTATCTGCATGTCCTTCTATTCCTTTCTCCCCTATGTTCTCGCCTTGTTTAAAAGCATCTATGCTTTTGAACACGTGCCTTAAGAATTTGTAAAAAGATGTTTTTATATTAATAGTCGTTTGGTAATACAGAATGTCTCTTTTTTCAGCTATACTGAAGTTTTATATTGCTCTGTACTAAGTTGCATAATAGCTTTTTATTCTACTCACCAGTTGAAGACCCAGCAAGGGTGTGTGAGCTGGTAGCATGGATTCTTTATGATAGGAAGACATTATTCCTTATTGGTACCAACTCCATTCTGACACCGTATCTACCAGTGTCCCCTTTAAGCTGAGCAGCAACCGGGAGGTTTCTGCGTAGGCTGAGCACAAGCCGGCTTTTTCAAATTACTGTGTGTGTGTTTTATTTTCCACTGTACAAAAGCCCGCTGGAAGCCTTTATTTCGAGACTGTAACAGACAGAGATTCACAGTTTACCAAGCAGTGAATTTCAATTTGGACAGAATGGGGAGAGTGGGGACTGGGGCTGTTAAGCTCCCCTGTCTCTCGAAAGCACAAACAAAGTGGGAGAGAGCACAGAGGGGAGGAGGGGAAGGGGACAGGGTTGGTAGGTATGCAGCGCCGACGGAGAATCTGGTGGACTATATCTTGCCAGCAAAGGACCCAGCTTCAGGTTGTTCATCCCACTTATTAACCCAAGACAATGGGCAAAGGGATTTGTAGGATTCCTGGTACCAGTTGCACAGTGACACAGCTTTGCCGCGAACTTGGAGAGCCATCTGACATCGATGGAAATCCGGATAGCTCTGACAACAGTTGCGCGTCTGATTGGTGTTGGGGAAGCGAGCGTCAAAGGGCGACGCCTTGTAGTTTCTGATGTGCTCCTGCACGATGGCCATCTTCCTGGGGACGATTTTGCCTTGACAAATTTTCTTCTCCCACTGCCTGCCCACCCGTCCGCCTCCAAATAAGCCTACTGCACCTGGTATACCCAGGCGGTCTCCCATCCAAGTACTAACCAGGCCAGAGTCTGCTTAGCTTCCGAGATCGGGCGTTTTCAGACTAGTATCGTTGCACAAAAGAATTTAAAGGGCCACGCAGTTAAATAAATTACCCGCCCACTCCACAAAGAAATTAGAGGGAATGTTGGTCTCTGCCCGCAACATTGATCTATCATCTATCTTGTTAGATGTTGACAAACCTACTCATCATTTCTAGTATTTTTTGATTTTACTTGATTTGTGTTTAGCTTTTTCAATCCCTTCATATCCATAAGAATAAATTGAAATTTGTGTTTAGAAGCCCAAGAAAGTGTCGCTTGAGGTGTAATTGCTATGGATGAGTGCATCTCAATTTTATTTGAGTCATTCTCTGCATTGAAAAGCTCCTCCATAAAGTTGTGTTTTTAGTCACCTAGGGAACCTAATGCAAGTTCTTTTCTATTTGTTGTTAAAAATTTCAGGATTAAGTCTATTGGCTGCTAATAAGACAATATTTTGCTTTGTTTGGGGCAGATTCATCAAAAGAAACAGCAAGGCAACTTGTCAACTAGAAGCTATTGAGAGGGGATGATGGTTGAGCGTGGGTCTAAGAAGTGGTGGCGTGGGCTCTTGTTTATAGGTAAGGGGTGCTCCTTGTTGGGAGCACTTCTGCATAAGGGACGCCAGCGTCTGTTGCTGGGCTAGTATTGATGTGGTGTAACTGTGTAATCGGATTTAAAGTGAGCTCCAGTATTTATGTCAGTTCAGATTTCATCAAGTGACCATTGAAGGCTGCTGTAAACTGAACTCTGTTTCAGAACATTGCCCAAGAACTAAGGGCAGAGAAATTGTGCGTCGTTTAATTCAGGCATCGGAGGTATCGAATAATTGACTTGTATTTTTGACACTCTTGAGGCTGTAAAGTTCTGTTGTGCGTGGGTCTGTTTTGTCTATAGCCTTTAAAATAAGCTTTTGGCGTATGGGGTGGGGGGAGGGAACTGAAATCAATTCAGTGCAGCGGCAAATGCTACTCAGCATTTCCATAACGGCACAGAGTAAAGAAAGTGGCAGAAAAATCAATGTGGGGGGTAACTTAGTACATCTGTTTTCAAAAAAATCCCAGTTGAAGTGTAGTTTTAGCCGCAGAAGAGTTATGGAAATGATTTTTTTATGGGCTACAGGCAGATGGCTACAAATGTTTTTATTTATTCTGTCTTCAAATTTAAACAAAGCTTTATTCTCCTTTCAAATACCTTAAAACACTTAAAAGTAAATGCAAAATCTGATGCAGGCTTTTGGTGAATTTACATAGTAATCCTTTGATGTATCTTCCTTTGTAGGAACTTTGGAGAAAGTGGATGGAATGGAGGGTTTAAGCTTGTTTAATAACATTAGGTGTCTATGCCTTGTGGATGTGCAATATTTCAATACTGCGATCATAAAGCAAAGTAGTATTGCTGTTTCAAATTTCATTATTGGAACTGCATTGCTTTGCATGATCTATTTTGAAAATTTGTTGTTTGTACTTTCTGGAAGAATTTGTTTTAAATGACATCCCCTGAGCTCAACCGTGTAATATTGGTAGAGGTGAGAAGTTGTCATGTTGTCTTTATGAAGTGCAAATACAAAAATAGATTATTGCTGATAAAAGCGACATGCTATCAATGCTTTTCGTCTTGCACTCGTCAGGATAGCTTGCAAGAAATACCAATGGTAAAGGGAACAATAATTTATACTGCAGGAGAAGAGGTTGCCACACTTTTGTTCAAACTCAAACAAGTCAAGGCATTGCCATGAGGAATGAACCATGGAATGGCTTCCCCCTGAGCTCGCTCTTTAGTTGAAAAAGGTGCAATGCATGGGCGTGCTCCTGTCTGCAAAGGACAGGGCCCTGTGAATATGTGAATATATATGGTTTCTAGTATGTGTAAGTGAAGTGAGCCACACTGCGAGGCTGACTGACAACCTTGAAATGGTTATCAGTATAATTCTTAGCAGAATCAGGATTGTTTAGCAAGTGCTGTCCGATCATGGAATCACACCTAATGTTGAATACTATGTTTTGAGTTTTGCTAGCATAGGCTGGATGGGTAGGGTCAGTACTTTGCCTGTTGTGAACAACTGAAGAGATGTGCTGTTTGATACAATCCGCCAGTCATTGGGACGTACGACCTACATAGCTGGCATCACACCAGCATTGAAATTCATATACCATATCACTTGTGTATGAGAGGAAGAAGGTCTTTTTGCTTGACAGCAGCATCCTGTGAGTGGAGAATACCACTCGTGTTGCTACTGCGGTAACAGTAATAACATGCAATGGCTAGCTTATAGAATCATAGTTATACAGCACAGAAACAGGTCCATCATGTCCGTGCCAGCCATCAAGCACTTATCTATTCTAATCCCATTTTCCAGCACTTGGCCCGTAGCCCTGTATGCTATGGTGTTTCAAGTACACTTCTAAATACTACTTAAATGTTGTGAGGGTTCCTGCCTCTACCCTCAGGCAGTGTGTTCCAGATTCCAACCACTCTCTGGGTGAAAAATATTTTCCTCAAATCCCCTCTAAACCTCCTGCCCCTTACCTTAAATCTATGCCCCCTGGTTATTCACCTATTGCTCAAACTTTTGAGACACCTTACCCTTCCCGGGTAAGCTGAGGTAGACTGGGCACTTTCAGGACTGAAAGTGGCGGCCTTATGTCCATTCATTCTCCACTAATAGGATGCTGCTGTCTAGTTCCATTTGCTGCATCTCAGATACTGAAGCAATCCATACCCACATGCAACAAGACCTGGGCAACAATCAAGCTTGGGCTGATAAAAGGTAAGTAATTTTTGTGCCACATGAGTACCCGGCAATAACCATCTCCAGCATGACAGAATCTAACCATCTCCCCATGATATTTAATGACAATAGCATCAATGAATCACCCTTCATCATCATCCTGGGGGTTACCATTGATCGGAAACTGAACTGGACCAGTCACATAAATACTGTGGCCACAGGGGAAAAATAGAGTATGAGAGTAAACGTGCAAGGAACATAAAAGTGACTGTAAAAGCTTCTACAAGTATGTAAAAAGAAAAAGATTAATGAAGACAAATGTCTTCATGGGAGATTTTATCATGGAGATCAAGGAAATGGCAGAGCAATTAAACGGCCACTTTCGTTCTGTCTTCATGGAGGAAGACACAAATAACTTCCCAGAAACGCTAGTGAACCAAGGGTCTAGTGAGAAGGAGGAATTGAAGGAAATTAGTATTACTAAAAAAACTAGTGCTGGAGAAATTCATGGGACTGAAAGCTGATAAATCCCAAGGGCCTGATAATCTTCATCCCAGGGTACTAAAGGCCATGGAAATAGTGGATGTGTTGGTTGTCAGCTTCCAAAATTCTGTAGCTTCTGGGACAGTCCTGGCAGATTGGAGGCTGGCAATTGTAACTCTCTATTTAAAAAAAGGACGGAGGGAGAAAACAGGGAATTGCATGCCAGTTAGCCTAACATCAGTAGTAGAATCTATTATGAAGGATGTAATAACAGGACACTTAGAAAATATCAATGGGATTAGACAAAGTCAACATAGATTTATGAAAGGGAAATCATGTTTGACAAACCTGCAGGAGCTTTTGAGGACGTAACCGGTGGAATAGATAAGGGAGAACCAGTGGATGTGATGTATTTGGATTTTCAGAAAGCTTTTGATAAAGTCCCACGTAAGAGGTTGGTGTGCAAAATTAAAGCATGGGATTGGGAGTAATGTATTGGCATGGATTGAGAATATGTTAGCAGACGGGAAACAGAGTAGGAATAAATGGATCTTTTTTGGAGTTGCAGGCGGTGACTAGTGCGGTACTGCAGGGATCAGTGCTTGGGCCCCAGCTATTCACAATATATATCAATCATTTGGATGAGGGAACCAAATGTAATATTTCCAGGTTTGCTGATGACACGCAACTTGGTGGGAATGTGAGTGGTGAAGAGGATGTTAAAGGGCTTCAAGGTGATTTAGACAAGTTGAGTGAGTGGGCAAATACATGGCAGATGCAGTATAACGTGTATAAATGTGAAGTTATCCACTTTGGTAGGAAAAATAGAATGGCAGAATATTATGTAAATCATGATAGATTGGGAAATGTTGATATGCAAAGAGAACTCGGTGTCCTTGTACACCAATAACTGAAAGCAATCATGCAAGTGCAGCAAGCAGTTAAGAAGGCAAATGGTATGTTGGCCTTCATTGCGAGAGGACTTGAGTACGGGAGCAAGGATGTCTAACTGCAGCTATACAGGACCTTGGTGAGACCACACCTGTGCAGTTTTAGTCTCCCTACCTAAGAAAGGATATACTTGCCACAGAGTAAGTGCAGCGAAGGTTCACCAGACTGATTCCTGGGATGACAGGATTGTCGTATGAGAAGAGATTGGGTCGACAAGGCCTGTATTCACTGGAGCTTAGAAGAAGGAGAGAGGATCTCATTGTATAAAATTCTGTCAAGGCTGGACAGACTGGATGCAGGGATGATGTTTCTTCTGGCTGGGGGGTCTAGAACAAGGGGTCACAAGCTCAGGATATGAGGTAGGCCATTTAGGACTGAGATGAGGAGAAACTTCTTCACTCAGAGGGAGGTGAACCTGTGGAATTCTCTACCACAGAAGGCTGTGGAGGCCAAGTCACTGAATATATTTAAGAAGGAAATAGATAGGTTCCTAGACTCTAAAGGCATCGGGGGTATGGGGAGAGAGAGCAGGAGTATGGTGTTGAGATAGAGGATCAGCCATGATCATATTGAATGGCGGAGCAGGCTCGAAGGGCCGAATGACCTACTTCTCCTATTTTCGATGTTTCTAGGGGCAGATCAGAGGCGGGAAATCTGCCAAGGGTAACTCGCCACCTAACTCCCCAAAGCCTGTCCAACATCTACAAGGCACAAGTCGGGTGTGTGATGAAATATTCTCCACTTGCCTGGATGAGTGCAGCTCCAATGACACTCAACAAGCTTGACACCATCCAGGACAAAGCAGCCCGCTTGATTGAGCCCCCATCCACCACCTTATACGTTGACTTCCACCACCACCAATGCACAGTAGCAGCAGTGTGCAGCATGTACAAGATGCACTGCAGCAGCTCACCAAGGCTCCTTCGACAGCACCTTCCAAACCCACAACCTCTACCACTTAGCAGGACAAGGGCAGCAGATGCATGGGAACACCACCATCTGCAAGTTTCCCTCCAAGCCTCACACCATCCTGACTTGGAAATATATCGCCGTTTCTTCACTGTCGCTGGATCAAAATCTTGGATCGCCCTTCCTAACAGCACTGTGGGTGTAACTACGCCACATGGCTTGCAGTGGTTCAAGAAGGCAGCTCACCACCACCTTATCAAGGGCAATTAGTGATGGGAAATAAATGCTGGCCCAGCCAGTGACACCCACATCCTGTGAAAGAATCTTTTTTTAAAAAAAGCACCTGATTTGGCTTGACATCCATTTTTTTTAATGTGCTTCATTGAAGTGATTTGGGATGCTTCTCTATGCCAAAAATGCAATGAAATGTAAATGAAAATCATATTTCTCAAAATGATGTTTTGAGAAAAGGCAAGATACAGGAGGTATTTGCATAAAACAGTTTTGAGGAGAGCTGTGCTCTTGTGACAGTATGAATCACAGTTATATTTTAATTTCATTCTCTGCATAAAATCTTGTTTTCCTTGTGTTGCAGGATGGTTTTATTCGAGTGGATTATGATTACGTATTAAAGTCAGCCCAACTCGCAAAAGCTGGAGGATGCACTCACTTTAACTTGCAATCATCAAAAGGAGCAAATAAGGACAGTTCATTGCTGTTTTCAAAAACTAAGGTTGGAAAATCTTGTCAATATTACATTTTGGGCTTCAAAGCTAGTCTGGTAATTCTGCCCTGGGGCGGCAATAATGTCTACTGCCAAAGTAGAACCTGCCTGGCAACACTGGTACACCCTGTCTATCAGTACAGTGACTCACTTAATTACTTGGATCACATCGCCTGAGAGCATCGCAAATTCCAGAACATACCAAGGACTACATCTGGCAATTTGAATTTGCTGCACTAGGATACGATTATAGAGATTGAATTAGAAAGCCACAATCAAAATACAACAAATGAAGTGCCACTGTGCACTTCCAGCATTTAACTAAATTATGAATTTTAACATCGTATTTTGTGAGCCGCACTAGTTCAATAAATTTATTTATTCGAAGTGTCAAGACACTGCACAATTGGACAAAAGTTTGATTCGAGTAAATAATACTTGGGAATAATTTTTTAAAAAACTTTTCGTACATAAGTGAATTCAGTTATTAAGTGAAGAGAGACACTGCTAACCATTACGACATTAGGAACAGGAGTAGGCCATTCAGCCCTACAAGCCAATTAGATCACAGCTGACCTGGAGCACAACTCCATTTTCCTACCTTTGCTCCATTTCTTTCAATACCTTTCCTGTTCCTTCAGGTACTGCACCCCAAGAGGGTGTTGGTGTCCATGGACTTCCATGGGATTGGTCCATGATTATGCTTGGCAAAGTATTGCAGTGGGTTGCCTTTGCCGTAGCCTTCTGCAATGCGGCTGACCAGGATACTCTTCCGCTCTTATTGCCTGCCATCAGGCATATTGGAAGGATTTACAGGCTGATAATAGACCTATTTGGCCACATTCTGAAAGCACCTACTGTGGCCATCAAGTCCTTGAGTGGGACCTCAACCTGGAGCTTCTGGTCCAGAGATAGGGATGCTACCCACTGTGCCACAAGACATCCTTTGATACCCTTATCTAACCTAAATCTATCCATCACAGTCTTGAAAGCTCCAACTATCTTAACACCCATAGGCTTGTTGACAGTTCCAAATTTCTCCCAACCAATTGTGTGAAAGATTGCTTCCTGATTTTGGCCCTGGATGACCTTGTTCTAATTTTAAGACTATATCCCTTTGTTCTTGATTTTCTGCACCAGTGGAAATAATTTTTCCATATCTACACAATCAAATCATTTTACACCTGATGCGATCACCCCCCCTCCCCCGCAACAAGCTCCTCTACCCAAGAGAATACAAGTCAAGTTTATGCAATCTCTCCTCATAAGTTAACCCCCCTGCATCATTTTAGTGAATCTGCATTGCATCTCCATCAAAACCAATATATCCTTCCTGAGATGTGGTGCTTAAACTTGAACACACTACTCCAGATGGGGTTTAACCAGAGGGCCACACTAAAGCATTGCATCCTCCCCTTTTGTATTCAAGCCGCCTTAAGGTAAAGGCCAACAATCCATTAATGTTTAACAATATTATGTTTGTGCTTGTCTACTGGCTTTTACCAATTTGTGTCCTTGGTCTCCAAAACCTCTTTTATTCCCTACAGTCTCTAGTTTCTCACCATTTGGAAAATGCTTTGATTTATTTTTCTTGGGTGCCAAGTCGACAAACCTGTTTTTGAGCCAACGCAGTATACACAAATGTGCCTAGTATCAGGTACAGTAGGTTTTGTCACCTTCCAAGAGAGAATTGAAAACTTTGGGTATGAATTCTTCACTCCATCAGCAGTCAAATTACACTTGCACGTTCTTTACCACATTCGATGCATTTTAAATAACTTATTCACCGATATCTCTGCTTCTGGGCTCTACAGCGATCCTTCGGAGAGTTATTTTCTTTTGCAATGAAACTGCTTTGTTAGACCACTGAAAGGCCATGACTTGAGTTAACTTTGTGATGATTTTCAAACTTATTTAAGGAAAAGAAAAAGAGAATAGACTGCAGTTATATAGCACTTTTCATGACCACCTGACATCTCAAAGCATTGCTTCTGCTCTTCTTTGAATAATGGTGAGGTGAGAGTGCCTGCCCTTGACATCAATCATTTGACCAAGTGTAGCATCAAGGAGCCCTAGCACAATTGAAGTCAATGGGAATCGGGAGGGGAAAACTCTCGAATGGTTGGCATCTTACCTAGCACAAAGGAAGATGGTTGTGACTGTTGGAGGTCAGTCATCTCAGCCACAGGATATGGCAGCAGTAGTTAACAAGGTGGTGTCCAAGGCCCAACCATCTTTAACTGCTTCATACATGGCCTTCCCGCCATCATAAGGTCAGAAGCAGGAATATTCGCTGATGATTGCACAGTGTTCAGTACTATTCGTGATGACTCGGATACTGAAGCAGTCCATGCTTGCATGCAGTAAGACCTGGACAACATTCCAGCTTGGGCTGATAAGTAGCAAGTACCATTTACGTCATACAAGTGCCAGGCAATGATTATCTCCAGAAAGAGAGAATCTAAGCATCTTCCCTTGACATTAATGGCACTACCATCGCTGAAACCCCCATCATCAACATCCTGGGGGT
This sequence comes from Cetorhinus maximus, assembly GCF_964194155.1. Classification (NCBI taxonomy): domain Eukaryota; kingdom Metazoa; phylum Chordata; class Chondrichthyes; order Lamniformes; family Cetorhinidae; genus Cetorhinus; species Cetorhinus maximus. Next base: position 126,726,660 of record NC_135887.1, read on the forward strand.
TACTATTGACCAGAAACTTAACTAGGTCAGCCATATAAATACTGTGGCTACAAGAGCAGGTCAGAGGCTGGAAATTCTGCTGCAGGTAACTCACCTCCTGACTCCCCAAAGTTTATCCACTATCTACAAGATACAAGTCAGGAGTGTGATGGAATACTCCGCACTCACCTGGATGAGTGCAGCTCCAACAACAAGAAGTCTGGCACCATCCAGGGTAAAGCAGAAGGCTTGATCGGCACCCCATCCACCACTTTAAACATTCACTCCCTCCACCACTGACGCACTGTGGCAGCACTGTGTACCATCTACAAGTTGCACTGCTGCAATTCACAGAGGCTTCTTTGACCGCACCTTCCAAACCCGTGACCTCTAGCACCTAGGAGGACAAATGTGGCAGATACTTGGGAACATCGCCATCTGCAAGTTCACCTCCAAACCATGCACCATCCTGACTTGGAACTATATCACTGTTCCTTCACTGTTGCTGGGTTAAAATCCTGGAACTCCCTTCCAACTGCACTGTGAGTGTACCTACACCAGATGGACTGCAGAGGTTCAAGAAGTTGGCTCACCATCACCTGCTCAATGGCAATTGGGGATGGGTAATAAATGCTGACCTTGCCTGCAATCCTGATTGTGTCTCAACTTGACTTTCCTGCCTGTCTCCATAACCCTTGACTCCTTTGTCTATCAAAAATCTATCTGACTCAGCCTTGAATAAATTCATTGACCAAGTCTCCACTGTTTTCTGGGAAAGAAAATTCCACAGACTAACAACCAGAGAACAAGAGAAAAAAATTCTCCTCATCTCCACCTTAAAAGGGAGATGTCTTATTTTTAAATTGTGTCCCCTATTTCTGATCTCCTGCACAAGAGGAAACATCTGTTCTGTAAGCACCCTGTCAAGTCCCCTCAGGATCCTATATGTTTCGATAAGGTCACCTCTCATTCTTCTAAACTCCGATAGGAAAAAGCTTAACCTGTTCAACCTTTCTTCATAAGATAAGCCCTTATCTCAGAAATGAGTCGAGTGAACCATTGCTGACCTGTTTCTAATGCAATTATATCCTTTTTCAAATAAGGAGACTAAAACTGTGCACAGTATTCCAAATGTGGTCTCACCAGGGCCCTGTACAGCTGCAGTAAAACATCCCTACTTTTATATTCCACTCCCCTTGCAATAAATGCCAACATTCCATTTGCCTTCTTAACCACTTGATGTACCTGCTTACTAACTTTGAGATTCATGCATCAGGATACCCAGACATCTCTGTACCACTGAGTTCTGCAATCTCTCTCTCTTTAAGTAGTATACTGCTTTTCTATTCTTTCTGTCAAAGTGGACAAGTTCAGGTTTTCACACATTAAACTCCATCTGTCAAATTTTTGCCCACTCACTTAACCTATCTATATCCCTTTGTAGACTCTTTAGCTCCTCTTGACAACTTACTTTCTACCTTTCTTGGTGTCATTGGCAAATTTAGCTACCATACTTTCATTTCCCCTCATCCAAGTCATTGATATAGATTGCAAATAGTGAGGCCCCCAACACTTGATCTCTATGGCACTCGACGAGATACAGCTTGCCAACCTGAAAATGATCCATTTATCCTTACACTGCTTCCTGTTAGCTAACGAATCCTCTGTTCGTGCTAATATGTTATTCCCTACATCATGTGCTCTTATAACCTTTAATGTGGTACATTATCAAATGCCTTTTTGAAATTCAAGTACACCACATCTACAGGTTTTCCCTTATCCACATTGCTGGTTACTTCCTCAAAGAACCCCAATAAATTAGTTTAACATGATTTCCCTTTATAAAACCATTTGGCTCTACCTGATCCCATTATGATTTTCTAAATATCCTGCTATAACGTCCTTAATAATGGATTCTAGCAATTTCCTTATCACGTGTTTGGCTAAGTAGCTTATAGTTTCCTGCTCTCTGTCTCCTTCCTTCCTTGAATAGAGGTTCTACATTTGCTATTTCCAATTTGCTGGAACCCTCCCAGAAATTAAGGAATTTTGGAAAATTACGACCAATGCCACTACTATCTCAGCAGCCACTTCTTTTCATACCCTAGGATACAGGCCTCATCTCTGGGCACTTGTCAGCCTTTAGGTCTAATAGATTTTCCAGCACCTTTTCCCTGGTGATGGTGATTGTTTTAAGTTCCTCTTTCCCTTTCACCTCTTGATTTTCAAGTATCTTTGGGAAGTTTTCTAAGTCTTCTACTGTGAAGGCAGACACAAAATACCTGTTCAATGCCTCTGCCATTTCCTTGTTTTCCATTATTAATTCCCAAGACTAGCTCTCTAGAGGACCAACGCTCACTTGAGTTACTCTTTTCCTTTTTAAAAAGGGTAACCAAAGTGAATGTTGCTCTTCTGGAGTGGAGGCAATGATGAATTTTGTTGTCTATGTCTTTGTCTAGAGGAGGCTCCCAAGATATGAAAAATGATCCACATGGAGGACCATGTATTGCCATAGGAGCTTCTGAAAGAGGACACTTAACCTTAATTGATACAATTAACATTGTCATTGTTGAGCAGTGATCAAAGCTAACCGAGCGCGACACTGTATAATTTGATCAATAGAAGTCCCAATCTATCACGCTGAAGCTGAACAGGCAGTATTTCAAAGAAAAGCAGAGACCTGACTTTCGGGCAAATATTTATCCCTCTACCAACATGGCTAGAACTGATTATCTACTAATTATCTTATTGCTGTTTGTGGGACTTTGCTTTATGCAAATAGGGCACTTTATTCCCTACATTACAGCAGTGACTACACTCCAAAAGCGTGTCATTAGCTGTAGAGCGCTTTGGAACATCCTGAGGTTGTGAAAGACACTATGTAAATGCATGTCTTTCTTGTCTGTGGTCAGGCCATATATTGGGCACTGTTTCACTCTGGCTGTTTGAGGCACACGGACACATTGAAACCTTGAAAGATGCTACATCAAGGTTTTAGTGGAAAGATTCATCAGCGTCCTTCATCTGTTATTGCATGTCGCCTAATGACCTTCTACTGAGGTTAATTCAGATTCTTTTTAGCTTGTCCCTAAGCCTGTTCGCTTGCTCTTGATGGCATTTTTAAAAATTCAAATGAATAAGCCTGGATGAGTAAGAACAGAAGATTGCTAAAGAGAATGCTTGGTGACTGGTTTTAAACAAGCAGTATTTTTTTAATTCTATATATTAAGATTGTTATTTCCTAACCAGGGTCGGGTGGAAGCTGCAATTGAAGAGTTGAATTTTGACAGATACAGCATCTTTCGTCCTGCGTAAGTATATTCCTTTCATTGGTATTAATTTGTGTGCTGCTTCTATTTAAAACTCTTGTTGAGTGCCGCTCTACATTTTCATGAGATGAACAGTGAGAATGTAAACATCGGCACTTAGATGCTTAGTTTGTTACCTTGCTCCTCATGTTTGTGCATTTTTCTAATGTTTTGCTACAGTTGCTAATGTATTTTTCTTTTCCTAATTTTGACAAAAAATAGACTTCTGATGTGTGACAGACAAGAATCAAGACCAATGGAATGGTTGTCAAGAAAACTTCTTGTCCCTGTAGCTTACATGTTTCCGACGGCAATAACCACCCCTATCCCAGTGCTTGTAAAGGCCATGTTGAACAATGTTTTACTGCCATCTGACAACAAAATGGAATTGTTTCACAATAAGCATATTGACGAGCTAAGTAAACACGGAGAAACTAAAGTTAAGTAGGAGTACCTTTTCCAGGTTTGATTTTGTAAGAGCCTCCCATTTTCCCCGCCTTCCACCAACCCTTGAATTGTTTGCCCCCTTCTTGCTTGGGTCACCCTGGAATTCTGCCATCACATTAGCAGCATTTTGTTAATGTTGCTGCCTGATGCTCCCTGACAAAAAGGTCTGTTCCGTTTTGTCAGGAAGCCTGGTTTCTGCTTGCTGCTTCCCAAACGGCAGTGGGGCTGAGACATGGAAGTCAGCAGGTGAAAGACTCCAGTTGTATGCTTGTTGTCTTGTCTCACTGTGGTGCGTTGCTTTGTGGCAGTGGTAAGCCATGTCACCAGATGCACGTTTACCTAACTGTCATGAAGGGAATTATTTTATAGTTACTCCACCTGTTGCAATTTTACCTGCTTTACACCCAATTTTACCTCCTTTACACCCAATCTCAGATCAGTCAGCAGTCATTGTTAAGGCTCTTCACTTTCAGTTTTTACCCTTGTTTTGGATTAAATATCAGCTATATAATTATGTAACAAGATTATGTGAATAACTCAAATAGTAGACAGAAGATTTTGCGTAATATATTTTCACCAATATTTGTTTCCACTACTTGCCTGGAAAATGTAACTCTTTTTAAAGTGTTTTATTTTAATAATGCAAGGACAGAAAAGACCAGCAACAGATATCATATTTATTTAACTCAAAAACAGAATTACCTGGAAAAACAATGGTCATGAGGACTCAAAACGTAAACTCTTTTCTTCTCCGCCGATGCTGCCAGACCTGCTGAGTTTTTCCAGGTAATTCTGTTTTTGTTTTGGATTTCCAGCATCCGCAGTAGTTTTTTGTTTTTATATTTATTTAACTGTCAGCTGTGACCAGTGGCAGCACTCTTGCCCCTGAGGCAGAAGGTTGTGTGTTGAAGCCTACTTCACAGACTTGACCACTCAAATCTAAGCTGACCATCCAGTGCTGGTACTGAGCAAGCGATGGCTTTCAGATGAAACACTAAACCAAAGCCTTGTCTGCTCTCTTGGGTGGACGTAATAGATGCCACAGTTTTGTGTGACAAAGAACAGGAGAGTTCATCCCCAGCACCCTGGTCAAACGTTTATCCCTCAACCAACATCACAGAAACAGATCATCTGGTTATTTATCTCGTTTTGAGACTTTGTTTCACCCAAATTGACTGTTGCATTTTCCTACTTCGAACAATGACTCACCCTCAAGCTATTCCAGTTGGCTGCAAAGCACTTTGGGTCATGGAAGGAGGTAGATAAATGCATTTTATTTTGCAGCAACCTGGAGAGATGGCAGGACTTTTTTGTTTGTCAGTCAGTCTTAAAACAGACCTTAACCAATCCCAATTTTGGAATTGTTCTATACTGAACTTGATTCCTTCCCTATGTACTTGCTCATCTAAAACAGATGACACTAAATGATTTCTATAACTTAGTTCAGTCCTTTTACTTTTGTGGTGGGGCGGGTTGGGTGGTAGGGCAATGGGAGGAGAGATCTAGAAGACTTGAGTTCCCCTCCTCCTCATTCCTTAGCTGGTGGGTCGGACAGAGGATCTCTTTCAGCCCTTTCTGGTGAGTGAAGTATCGCTTCTACCTTCTGTGCTCTTGGTAGATTGACCAGAATGAGCTCCTTGGGTGGGAATTTGGAGGGCTGCTTCGCTGTTCTGTTTCTTAATGTTGTCCTGCTTTGCATTCATTCTGAATTTAGTGCATTAATCATTTTAAGTGCTAAACTTATGATCTCAGGAGACGCATTGTCCTGTTGACGAAATAAGGTCTCTTTAATCTGCCTTTGGTTTTGAATTCTTGTGGTCAAGTTTTGAAGTGAGAAAGCACTTGTGCCTTTGAGACAGGGCAAGAGTATGTCAATGCAATTGCATTGTTGGAGGTCCTGGCTTTCCTATTTTGCCAAAAGGGAAAAACTCTTTCAGTGTAAACTATGCTCTGCCTGTGTTTAGAAATAACTGGAAATTCTAGAGTACTAGTGATTCCTCCTTGAAGGTGAAGCAGCTTGTTAGATATCTGCCACATTGGATTTTGATCATTGCAAAGCATATCAATGAAAATAATGGGCTTTTGTGAGTCGATAGTATTTCTTATTGGCAATGAATTGAAATTATAAGTGGGTGGCACACAAAAAAAAAATCTCCACTTACCATGTCTAGCAATCGGCTCAGTTTGCACTGCCTTAACCTTCTATTGCCATGATTTGTTTTCTACTTTGTTCAGAACCTTGGACCTTGGTGGGTTTTGAATTTTGTTTTGTACTTTTATAAATCATAAAAGACTGCAAAGGTTTACTGATTTTTGTTTCATTTTGTATGCATCAAATTTTCAGGATACTGTAAGCACTTTAGAGAAAATGTGGCTTTTAGACCATCGTAGTAACATTTTCCTAAAGTTTGCTTCGACCTTGTTGTGCTTGCCATTGTTTCACCAAATTAGCAACTTAGTCACAAGTCTGTTACCTGTACCTATATCATCCCTGTGGGTAACTAAGGTGCACTTTGAGTCGCACACATCTACATCTCAGGTTTTGTGACTTTTTTTTAAACTTCGCATTAAAATGTCAACGCCGTGTCAAACAAAGCACGCTACAAAACCCTGTCAACTGCTAGGACCGTACGGGTAAATGAATTTAATAGAAATACACTTTAATTTTAAAACGTGCAGAATTGCTTTCATTGAGTCAAAATGCAATATTGGATAATAGCTGCCCTGCAAGGTTGTGTGGAGTTTTGAAAGTGGGTCATGAGGGGATAAGAAGGAAAAAAGAATGGGAACACCTATATCTCCAACTCTCCCATGAAGCCAATGGCTATCTCCAAATTTGTATGTTTTAATGCAATAAAATTGCTTGAGGCCAATCTGGGACTCTTTTGCCTTAAAGTGTCACCCATGATTCAAATGTTAAAGGTGCTTCAGCTGGTAGTTGTAGAAATTTCTGACTCTTTATTTTTGCATTGTGGTGTTCGCATTATATAAACAAAAATTATCTCAACATTGTTGATCATATATTCCTTACATTTGTTTGCATGAGAAACTTCTATACTTGAATGTAAATCCAATTTGAAATTGTTTTCAAAGTTATTTTCAATAAATGCAAAAATCTTACATATAACCAACCGATCTTTACATTCCTCTTATTGTAAAAGTGAGATATTTAATTTGTTTTGGCACTCTGACTTTCACAATTTCAAACCAAACATACTTGGGCCGATCTTAACTTTAGGGTGGCTCTGACTCTGAGAGCGTGCTGTTCCATGGTGAGGAGGCGGTCTTGATTTTGATTTTGAGGCCCTTGCCTCATTTTAATTTGGCAGATGGATTGCGGGTCACCAGACGGGTGTCTCGATGCAACTTGCTGCTTTTCAGCCTCAGCAGTGGGACAGCAGCAGAGACCTGCACGTCAGTGCTTGTAGAGCAAGGATAGGACGTGCGATACCAAGGCAGGATTGAGTGGGGAGGAGCTGGGGTCAAAGTGGCCTGTGGAATTTTTGTGCAGCCAGGAGGAACACGTCTGCTTCAGGATTCACATTTTTAAAAAAAAACTTCTGATCAGGGCACCAGTACACATGGGAAGGGTGATTGTGACACTCACTCTGCTCACATTTGTGTAAAATTGTAATTCGGTCTTGTTTAGAGACGAAGTGAATCGAGGGATATAGTGATTGGATGGGGAAATGAATTTGAGGTAGAAGGTCAGCCATGGTTTTATTTGAATGGTGGAGCAAGCTCAAGGTGCTGTTTGGCCTACTCCTATTTCTTATATCCTTATTAACTATGGCATTCGGATGCTGATTTGCATGCAAAAGTGATAACAGGGCAGTAAGATTACCAACGCATTTCTTAGACCCCCTATTGCCCAGTTAACGCTAAATGGATTTTTTTTCTTTTCCCCAGCACCATCCCCAACACCCCCGTCCAGCCACAGGAGGTCAAAATTATTTCATTGGTTTTTAAAGATGCTGTTGCACCCAGAAGCCAGTTTAGTGGATTTAATACAAAGAGACTTGCATACAGGACATTTCCTAATGTTCCAATTTAAAAAAAAACGGTGGTTAACCGCTTTTTAATTTTTGTTCTAATTTATAATCTAAAGCTTGCAATGTGACATTCATTTAAAACTGATAATCTTGAAAATAGCACCCTCTGCTGCCCTATGATCTGAGTACAGTGTTCTTATACCCTGAACTTCATTGCCAGTGATTTGCATTAAGACAGTTTTGAATACTGTTATATATAGTATGCCTTTTTTCAAAATCCAATCTTCTGTGTACCAACACCTGGAAATAAACAACTTGTGTGTGTTTGAATATAAATTAACAAGTGTGTCATGAGCCAATATCTGAATAAAACAAGAATGAAAATAATGGTTTTTATGTGGAAGCAATACCCGATTTTATTTGATAGCAATAGTGGTGATAGGGAGCTCTTGTGTGCAGTAGTAGCATCACTGCTTCTGGGCCAGAAGCTCTGACTTCAAGTCCCACTTGAGCATGGAAGCTGTGTGCATAACATGGCTAAAGGAGTTGATTATCAACCTGTAAATCCTTCCAATACACTTGATGGCAGGTGGTAAAGAGCGGGAGAGTTTCCTGGTCAGCCATACCACAGAAGACAATGGCAAACTATTGCAGTAGTATATAAGCATAATCATGGACCATCCGATGGAAGCTCCTGGTTGCCAATGTTCGCTTAGGGAATGGTACCTGTAGAAGGGAGGAATGCTGATAAGCTTGTTATGACATGGCAGATGATGTGTGCCAGGCGGATCAACTCCATGAGGGAAACTTGACCGCCCTATCACGACAGTTTTGCAATTTGTATTTTTTTTGTGATGTGTGCTCTGAATTCAGAAGTAATAAGTCCACCGAGATTTAAAAAAAACCTAAAATCAAAATATTTATTAACAAAAGAGAAGATTTCAAGCACATATATAGAACTACAAATTACTACTTTAACAACTCCTAAAATCCATAATTAACTTGGACCCCAGTTGCACCTCCTTTAAGGCAACAGTCCAAAAATAGATTTTTAGATTTTAAACAGACCCAGCAAATTAATACAATACCCTGGACAGTGGAGTTCAAAATGGCTTTCTCCAGCTTTAGTTTCTGTAGACAGCAGACTTAAATACTGGAGGCTTCACACACATCTGTCAGATCTTTTAATGCCTTTCCCTGATACATAGCCTCATTCACTTTCATACATGTTTCTCCCTTTTTAATATGTAAATTCCATTGTTTCCATATGTCTTTGGAACTTGCAATGTGGTTGACTCTTAAATGCCCTCTCAAAATGGCCTAGCAAGCCACTCAGTTGTATCAAACTACTACAAAGTCTCAAAAAAGAAATGAAATGGATGTCATCGACCTAGGCAATGGCAAACTCAGCCCTGTTGAGCCTGCAAAGTCCTCCTTACTAACATCTGGGGGCTAGTGCCAAAATTGGGAGAGATGACTCACAGACTAGTCAAGTAACAGCCTGATGTAATCATCCTCACAGAAGCATATCTTACAGATAAGGCCCCAGACACCACCATCACCTGGGTATGTCCTGTCACACTGGCACTGGCAGCACAGTGGTACACAGTTGAGAGGAAGTTGCCCTGGGCATCCTCAACATCAACTCCAGACCCCATGAAGTCTCATGGCATCAGGTCAAACATGGGCAAGGAAACCTCCTGCTGAATATCACATACTATCCTCCCTCAGCTGATGAATCAGTGCTCCTCCATGTTGAACACCACATGGAGGAAGCACTGAGGGTGGCAAGGGGGAAGAATGTACTCTGGGTGGGGGACTTTAATGTCCATCACCTAGAGTAGCTTGGTAGCACCACTACTGACCAAGTTGACTGAGTCCTAAAGGACATAGCTGCTAGACTGAGACTGCGGCAGGTAGTGAGGGAACCAACAAGAAGAAAACACACACTTGACCTCATCCTCGCCAACCTGCCTGCTGCAGAGACATCTGTCCATGACAGTATCAGTATGAGTGACCACTGCACACAATTGTTGCGGAGATGAAGTCCTGCCTTTACATTGAGGGTACCCTCCATCGTGTTGTATGGCACTACCACCATGCTAAATGGGATCGATTTCGAACTAGCAACTCAAGACCGGGCTTCCATGAGGCACTGTGGGCCACCAGCAGCAGCAGAATTGTACTCAAACACAATCTGTAACCTCATGGCCTGGTATATCACTCACTCTACCATTAATACAAGCCAGGGGATCAACCCTGGTTTAATGATGAGTGCAGGAGGGCATGCCAGGCATATCAAAAGATGAGGTGTCAACCTAATGAAGCTATGACACAGGACTACTTGCGTGCCAAACAGCATAAGCAGCAAATGATAGACAGAGCTAAGCAATCCCACAACCAATGGATCATAGCTAAGCTCTGCAGTCCTGCCACATCCATTGTGATTGGTGGTGGACAATTAAACAACTCACTGGGGGAGAAGGCTCCACAAATATCCCCATCCTCAATGATGGGGGAGCCCAGCACATCAGCACAAAAGATACAACCTTCAGCCAGAAGAGCCGAGTGGATGGTACAACTTGGCCTCCTCCGGAGGTCCCCAGCATCACAGAATGTCGATCTTCGATTCACTCCACATGGTATCAAGAAACAGCTGAAGGCACTGGATACTGCAAAGGCTATGGGCCCTGACAATATTCCGGCAATAGTACTGAAGACTTGTGCTCCAGATTTTGCTGCACCCCAAGCCAAGCTGTTCCAGTACAGCTATAACGCTGGCATCTACCAGGCTACGTGGAAAATTGCCCAGGTATGTCCTGTACAAAAGCAGGATAAATCCAACCCGGCCAATTGCTGCCCCATCAATCTACTCTCTATCATCAGTAAAGAAATGGAAGGGGTCATCAACAGTGCTATCAAACAGCACTTGCTTGGCTATAACCTGCTCACTGCTGCCCAGTTTGGGTTCCGCCAGGGCCACTCAACTCCTGACCTCGTTACAGCCTTGGTTCAAACATGGACAAAAGAGCTGAACTCCCGAGGTGAAGTGAGAGTGGCTACCCTTGATATTAAGGCTGCATTTGACCGAATGTGGCATCAAGGGACCCTAGCAAAACTGGAGTCAATGGGAATCAGGGGGAAAACTCTCTGCTGGCTGGAGTCATGCCTAACACAAAGGAAGATGGTTGTGGTTGTTAGAGGTCAATCATCTCAGCTCCAGGACATCATTGCAGGAGTTCCTCAGGGTAGTATCCGCGGCCCAACTATCGTCAGCTGCTTCATCAATGACCTTCCTTCCATCATAAGGTCAGAAGTGGGGATGTTCGCTGATGATTGCACAATGTTCAGCACCATTCACAACTCCTCAGAAACTGAAACAGTCCATGACCAAATGCAGCAAGACCTGGACAATATCTAGGCTTGGGCTGACAAGTGGCAAGTAACATTCGCGCCACAAAACTGCCAGGTAATAACCATTTCCAACAAGAGAGAATCTGGCCATCACCCCTTTATGTTCAATGGCATTACCATCACTGAATCTCCCACTATCAACATCCTGGGAGTTACCATTGACCAAAAACTGAACTGGACTAGCCATATAAGTACTGTGGCAACAAGAGCAGGTCAGAGCCTGGGAATCCTGCGACGAGTATCTCACCTCCTGACTCCCAAAACCTGTCCGCCATCTACAAGGCACAAGTCAGGAATGTGATGGAATACTCCTCAGTTGCCTGGATGAGTGCAGTTCCCACAACACTCAAGAAGCTTGACACTATCTAAGACAAAGCAGCCCACTTGATTGGCACCACATCCACAAATATTCACACCCTCCACCACTGATGCACAGTAGCAGCAGTGTGTACCATCTCCAAGGTGCACTGCAGGAATTCACCAAGGTTCCTTAGACAGCACCTTCCAAACCCATGACCACTACCATCTAGAAGGACAAGGGCAGCAGATAGATGGGAACACTATCACCTGGAATTTCCCCTCCCAGTCACTCACCATCCTAACTTGAAAATATATCGCCGTTCCTTCGCTGTCGCTAGGTAAAAATCCTGGAACTCCCTTCCTAACAGTACTGTGGGTGTACCTACACCACATGGACTGTAGCAGCTCAAGAAGGCAGCTCACTATCGCCTTCTCAAGCGCAACTAGGGATGGGCAATAAATGCTGGCCCAGCCAGCGAAACCCACATCCCATGAATGAATAAAAAAAATTTCATGTTGTTACTATTCTCAATAACCTCTTTGAAATTCAAATCCCCCTTCATCTATCTAAAAATACAAATTCCCTTTACACCTTACATGCTAAGTCCCCAACCATGTTTACTCATTAGCATATTAAAGATACTTCTACACCTTACTTCTTTTGATAACTTCAACTTGCAGTCTGCTTGGGTACAAAATGCAATTAAATCACGCACACAGACAGAACAACACAATCCCTGTAAACCTACTTTACAATAAACCAGAAAAATATTATGAAAATTATTATACCTTCATGACAAGCTACCAATTCAAATGAATGACTACTATTGTTTTGGATCATCAACTATTTAACTGAATAGTCTTCAGCCATTTCCAAGATGCAAAGTTAATAGCACCTGGTGTAAAATCATTGATGCTACAATTTACCTGTCGGCTTTACATCTGTAACCCAGAGTAGAGCTAGAGGAGAGTGCGTGAGGAGGACCCTGGGACAGGTAGTCAGCAGCACCTAGAGGAGAGCGCGAGAGGAGGACCCCAGACCAGGCAGCCAGCAGCACCTAACATCACAGGAGAAGCATAAGTTCATTGGTTGGTGAGAAACTGCTGTTAGGGAGTGTCATCAAGTAGCTGAGAATTAGAAAAACATATTCTTTTCAAAAGAAGGGGCTACTTACATTTAAGTAAGAAACACAAGCACTAGTGAAATAAAGTTATGTCACGGCTTGGTAAAATAAAGTTGCATAACTAAACCAAAGTAAAATAAAGTTCACACAAAGGAAGTAAATTGAAGCCATAGCAGGACAGCTCGGTCGTGTGGAATGCACATCTTCTAATGTGTGGGAAGTTTTGCACGCTACCAGTATCCTAGAAGCAACATATGCAGGAATTGTCACCAGCTGCAGAACCTTGAGCTCCAGGCTTCAGAGCTCGAGCGGCAGCCGGAGTCACTGTGGCGCATCCACGAGACTGAGAGCTACGTGGATAGCATGTTCAGAGAGGTAGTCACACCTCAGCTTAGGAGCCTGGAGGCAGAAAGAGAATGGATGACCACCAGGCAGTCCAAGAAAATTAGGCAGGTAGTGCAGGAGTCCCCTGTGGTCATGCTCATCAATCAATTTTCCAGTTTGGATACCGGTGAGGGCGTTGATTCCTCAGAGGAGTGCAGTCAGAGCCAATTTCATGGCACCACAGGCAGCTCTGCTGAACAGGAGGGGAAGAGCTGTAGTGATAGGGGATTCGTTAATTATGGGAACAGACAGGTATTTCTGTGGCTGTAGACGTGACTCCAGGATGGTATGTTGCCTGCCTGGTGCCAGGGTTAAAGATGTCACGGAATGACTGCGGGGCATTCTTCTGGGGGAAGGTGATCAGCCAGAGGTTGAGGTCCACTTTGGTACCAATGACTTAGGTAGGAAAGGGGACGAGGCCCTGAAAGCAGACTTTAGGGAGCTAGGAAGGAGATTGAAAAGCAGGACCTCTAAAGCAGTAATCCCAGGATTACTCCCAGTCCCACATGCAAGCGGGAGGGAGGGCATCAGATTTCTGAGGCATTGGGACCAGTTCTGGGGAAGGTGGGACCTGTACAAGCTGGACGCTCTGCACCTGAACAGGTCTGCGACGAATATCCTCGCTGGGAGATTTGCTCGTGCTAAATTGGCAGGGGGATGGGAACCTGAGTGCAAATTCAGAGCGGAGAACGGGAGATGAAGAATTAATGAGTGACTCTGAAAGACAGAAGCAGCACAGATTAAAAAGTGTACAGCACAGGAAGTTGGCAGTGTTAAAAGGTAGATATATAAATGCAAAGAGCATAGTAAATAAAGCCGATGAGCTAAGGGCACAGACAGACACATGGCAGCATGATATCAATGCTATAAAGGAAACTTGGCTTAAGGAGGGGAAAAATGACAGCTGGATATACTGGATATAGAGTTTTCAGGCAGGATAGGGAGGGGGATAAAAAAGGTGGGGGTGTAGCAATATTGGTTAATGAATCAATTGTGAGGCAGGATGATATACTAAATGAGGCCATAAGGATTGAGCTCAGAAATAAAAAAAGGGCAACCATACTGCTCAGAGTGTACTGTAGATCCCCAAAAAGCGGAAGGAAGTTGGAAGAGCAAATGTGTAGACAGATTTCTGAGTGCAAAAACAATAGGGCATTGATCGTTGGAGACTTCAATTACCCTAATATCAATTGGGATATGAAGAGTCTGAAGGGCACAGAGAGTGCAAAATTCTTGAACTGCATTCAAGAAAACTTTTTTAGCTAGCACACAACAAGCCCAATGAGAGGCGGTGCAATTCTAGATTTAATCTTAGGAAATGAAGCTGAGCAAGTGGATGAAGTACCGGTGGGGAACCATTTTGGAGATAGTGACCATAATATAGTTAAATTTAGCATCATTATGGAAAAGGACAAAGATAGAACAGGGGTAAAAGTCCTAAATTGGAGGAAGACAAATTTGACAAAGCTGAGAGGTGAGCTGGTGAGAGTGGAATGAATACAACTATTAGAAGGAAAGACTGTGTCAAATCAATGGGAGGCATTCAAAGGCGAGATTCTACGGGCACAGTGTAGACATGTGCCCATAGTGAAAAAGGGTGGTATGGCAAATCTAGAGCCCCCTGGCTATCCAGAAGCATACAGGCCAAGATAAAGCAGAAAAAGAAAGTTTATGACAGTCACAAAAGACTTAATACTGTAGAAAGCCTACAGGAGTATAGAAAGTACAGGGGTGAAGTAAAAATAGAAATTAGGAAAGCAAAGAGAGGATACAAAAAAACATTGGCAGGAAAAATCAAAGAAAATCCTAGTATGTTTCACCAGTAAATTAAGAACAAGGAAAAGGAAAGGGTAGGGCCTATAAGAGATGTACATGATGGCTTGTGTGTTTATGCAGAAGATGTGAGCAGGGTTCTCTATTCGTACTTTGACTCTGTCTTCACTAAGGAGAGGGATGATGGAGTCATTCTAGTTAAAGAGGAGGAGTGTGAAATATTAGATACAATAAGCATAATGAGAGAGGAAGTGCTGGAGGAATTGGCATCCTTGAAGGTGGATAAATCGCTACGGCCAGATGGATTGTAGCCCAAGGTGTTAAAGGAAGCCAGGGAGGATATAGAGGGTGCTCTGAGGATCATTTTCCAATCCTCACTAGATACAGGCGAGGTTCCAGAAGAGTGACGATCTGTGAACATTGTACCATTATTTAAAAAGGGCGCGAGGGATAGGCCAGAAAATTATAGGCCATTCAGTCTGATTTCAGTGGTGGGAAAATTATTGGAAACAATTCTGAGAGACAGGAGAAATTGTCACTTAGAAAGGCACAAATTGATCAGGGATAGGCAGTATGGTTTTGTTAGGGGAAGATAGTGTCTGACTAACTTAATGGAATTTTTTGAGGAAATAACAAGGAGGATTGATGAGGGTAGTGCAGTGGATGTTTTCTACATGGATTTCAGTAAGGCATTTGACAAGGTTCCACTGGTCAGGAAAGTGAGATCTCATGGGATACAGGGGAAGGTGGCAGGTTAGATCCAAAATTGGCTCAGTGACAGGAAACAAAGGATAATGGTCGACGGATGTCTTTGTGAATGGAAAATGGTTTCCAGTGGTGTTCCACAGGGCTCAGTGATGGGGTCCTTGTTGTTTGTTGTATATATTATTGATTTACACTTAAACGTGGGAGGCATGATTGGGAAATTTGCAGATGACACAAAAATTGGCCATGTAGTTGATAGTGAGGATGATAGTTGTTTACTCCAGAATGATATCAACGGTTTGGTTGAGTGGGCAGAGAAGTGGCAAATGGAATTCAATCTGGAAAAGTGAGTGCATTTGGGGAGAGCCAACAAAGCAAAGGAATACTCAATAAATGGGAAGTTATTGAGAGGGATTGAGGAAGTGAGAGATCTTGGAGTGCATGTCCACAGGTCCTTGAAGGTGGCAGGACAGGTGGACAAGGTGGTCAAGAAAGCATATGGAATGCTTTCTGTTATTGGATGAGGTATTGAATACAAAAGCAGGGATGTAATGATGGAACTGTATAAAATGCTGGTTAGAACACAGCTGGAAATTTGTGTACAGTTCTGGTCACCACATTACAGGAAGGACATGATTGCTCTGGAGAAAGCACAGAGGAGATTTACAATATATTGCCAGGGCTTGAAAATTGCAGCTATGAAGAGAGACTGGATAGGCTAGGGTTGTTTTCCTTAAAACAGAGGAGGCTAAGGGGTGACCTACCAATTATGAGGGACCTAGGTAGAGAGAAAAGGCTTGTTTCTCTCAGCTGAGGGGTCAATTACCAGGGGGCATAGATTTAAGGTGATTTGTAGAAGGATTAGAGGGGATATGAGGAAAAACTTTTTCATCCAGAGGGTGGTGGGCATCTGGAATTGACTGCCTAAGTTGATGATTGAGGCTGAAATGCTCAACTCATTTAAAAGGTGCCTGGATCTGCATCTGAACTGCTGTAACCTGCAAGGCTACAGACCAGGTACTGGAAAGTGGGATTAAAATGAACAGCTAGTTTCTTTTTTTCTCTTTTTGGCCGGTGCAGACATGATGGGCTGAATGGCCTCTTTCTACACCATAACTTTTCTGTGGTTCTAGTACAAAAGCCTTTGCATTAAGACAATATGATGAATACTGGGATCTTTGGGGTAAAGATTCGGATTATAATGTGCCTTGTGTTTGGGTTTCTGATAATTCCAGGGTCTGTGAATCCTGTAATTGGCAGGTAATGACGTGTGCATCGTGGTGTAAGGTTTTAATTAAAAAATAAACTAGCATGGTTGCAAAGTGCTTTTCCAAATAAAAATCATATCAATACAGAATCTTCTGAATGTGTTTATCGTCAAGTGGCTTAGATGACTGGGTGGGATTGTGAATGAAAATCACATGCGGTTCAAGAAATTTTCTGCCTGGAATTTAAATTTATGATATTGAAAGAAAAAATGTAATCCTTACTTTTCACCATTAGTTACATAAATAATCTTTCTACTTTATCTGCATACTACAAAAGGCCAAGTGGTATTCTGGCTGTCATCTTCGATGTAGAATGAAGACAGTAAATTAAAACTCTTCCATTGAGCTACACTGAAACTTCAACTCAACCATTCTGTCACGGGAGTTACTTTCCCCATTTGCTCCAATCCTCATCTCACACTGTATGCTCATCTGCTCCCCAGTTTTAAACTTTGTCCCGCCCCAAATCCTGGCTGGAATGAAGATGGTTGGGCAATTTCCCTGCCAATCGCACCAGACTATCACAGCTAGCAGTTATTGGGAGTGATTCACACACACCTATTATGTAACCATTCTCCACTCAGGGCATTCTGCTGTAGAAATGTGACTAAATTAAAACCAAGTCCCGCCCCACCTGGAACACATTGGCTGCCAGAGCGATATTAATATTCACTCATTCTTAAATACTGACCTGCCCTCTCGCATTGCAGGCTCCATGTGTGCACCCCATAACTCCACAATCCTATTTCTTTTCCCAAAGGGATTCTCATATTTTCATTGCTAAAACGCTTAGATTGATTAAATCCTGTTGCACGAGATTCTGGGAAAACCCATTGTAGAAACGCTTTAATTTTTGAAATGACTATATTTTTTGTTTAATGTTGACAATTTTTACTCGTTAATGACATCATGGTTGATCAGTTGGCAAGAGATTCGTCTTGTTTCCATGATCTTGGACGCAAATCTTTGAAAAAGTTTCCGCTCACCCAAAACTTTTTAGCAAGCATTAAAAGTGCAAAATGTTATGATATCACGATAACTTGGAATGAGAAATTCCATTCTGTTCCGGATGGATTTTGTTTAGAGCGACAAAGGGACTTTTTCATAGTTCAAGGTCTGTATATATATTTTTTTCATTTAGACGTGTCTGCTTGCTCTTTAAGAAGTTGGGATTGTCTGATGATCACCTCTCTGCTGGTAAATATTATTGCTGCTACAATACTAGCCATCTGAGTTTGATCAAATTATCCAAACACTGTAAATTCTCAGTGACAACACCAGATGGAGCTAAAAAAAACAACCTTTTATTTCGGGAATTTTAATTAGAGAACAATAGTTAAGAAGTATTGTGATTGAATAGACATTCCTTTATTAGATCTAACCTGGAGCACATCGCATTGACTAAGTACATGAATGTAAAGGGCGTTCAGTGAACTCATTTAAAATATACACATATACTTCCTATTTCCTCAAACTGGAACCATCCCACTGACCTGGAAGTGGATGGGGCTGTGAAGAGATTTCATATGGACCTTGCAGATTGAACATGGCTGAAAGGCGAGGTAAACACACGTGGGCGAGAGATCAATGAATGAGGAGCCATGGTGAATTGTAACATTGCAAAAGGAATGTGAAGTGTAACAATGTAGCGGTCCTGCATTCTTGCTGTCTCGCTAGGGTTGAGTTTGGGTCGATGCGGAGCGGATTGAAGCCGGAGCTGTCTTATTCGCAGCGTTTTGCATATTTTCAATAGTGCATAAAACGCCGCCGTCTTTCAGTTAATATCCCTGTCGGTGAAGTGTTACGGGTTTCAATGTCTGCTTTCTGATCAGTGCAGCCGCTGTATTAAGAGACAGTGACCTGGTTTTAAATCTACACACAGTTCCATCGTGTGGAAACCGGTGTGCTAGCAAACGACAGGTCTTGTCAGTGTCAGGGAGAATGTTAAGAATGTACCTTGTAGCGCAGGGGGTGAGACCCAGACCCAGATTATAACCTCTTTGGCAAAGATCTTGGTCACCTCACTTAATATCTCCTGATGTGGCTCAGAGTCATAACTGTATTTTGTTTTGTAATGCTCCTGTGAAGCAGCTTGGGACGTTTCAATACGTTAAAGGCGCTTTATAAGTTGTTGTTGATTCTTTCAACTTCACCCTTGTCTATTTCAACATTATTCTTTATGCAGGGCCCCCGTTCTTTACATTTGTTTTCAGTTAATTTCACCTACTCAGCTCACATTTTGTTTAGTTCATTCCCTTTATGAATCAAAATCAATGTCAT
Organism: Cetorhinus maximus; assembly: GCF_964194155.1. NCBI lineage: Eukaryota > Metazoa > Chordata > Chondrichthyes > Lamniformes > Cetorhinidae > Cetorhinus > Cetorhinus maximus. The sequence goes on from NC_135887.1 coordinate 126,745,634, forward strand.
TGATGTAAATTAGAAACTCTGAGCCCCAAGGCACTAAGTGCCTTTCCCCCCAGCACCCCCACACACTTCCACTCATTAACTCCCACCCCTACCCACTTTATATCGCTCCTCTCTTATCCAAACCCAAGTTTTGCCCTGAATCCCCGCAGCTTTGAGCTTATATCCAGTTTTAGAGATTTAAACTTCACAAGTGAACCCAGCTCCATTTGCTTAAATGGGATTGGTTATCTTTCTATTCCTTTCTCCCTTATGCATTCATCTAAGTCTATGATTTTCACCTCAGCTACTTCATGATCGGGGAATCCACATGTTCACACTTTCCTGAATTTCTTATTGGAATTATTAGTGACCATCTTATATTTATGGTCCCAAGTTGTCAGCTCCCCCAACAATTGGAAATCTTTACTCTGGATACGTCTACCCTCTCAAACCTCTTCCGTCAGTCTTCTCTCTTTTGATGAAAAGAGTTCCAGCCTATTCACTCATTCCTGAAATTTTTTTTGCACTTACTTCTGTACCCTAATTTGCAATATGGAATTAGGCACAATACTCCCAAGTGTGACCTAACCAAGTTTCTATATAAATTTGCATAACTTCTCTGCTTCTGAACTCGATCCCTTTAGAAACAAACCCCAGAGCTTTGTTTTCACCTTTTTATTGCTATGTAAACCTGTGCTGGCTCTTATAATTATTTGTGGATCTGTACACCAGATCCCTTTGCACCTCTAACCCATTTTAGGCTCTTCTTTTCAAGGGGTTGATGAGATTCTTACTCCACCTATAAAAATGCACCACCTCGCAATTATCTACGTTGAAATTTATTTGCCATTGACATGCTCATTCTGTAAGTTTGTCAACGGTGTCTTGTATTTTGTTGCAATCTTCCCCTGTATTAACTGCCTCCCCTCCCCCCAGCAACTTGGTGTCATCACAAATTTTGATATTGGACCTCTTGATTCTCATTCCAAATCACTTATGTACATCTTGAGCAACAATGGTCCTTGCATCAATTCCTGTGGAACGCCACTTTCCACATTCCCTTACGCTGAGTATCCACCTTTAACCTGTGCTTTCTGTTTTAGAGAACGCATCAGGTAATGCGCAGCTGCCTGTGTGGGCAGTTGGGTGTATGGAAGGGGTCTTTGGACATACTTGTTGGGGGACTCTTAAAGTCAGATGGTCATCAGAAAAGGAAAGAATATTCTAGATGAAAATTTTGCCAGCGCTAATTTCAAGGACGTCAGTAACCAATAAGTGTAATATGGCTAATGTGAAATAGAGTTGAAGCAGAGCTGTTGCACAGCAGGGATAAGAAGGGTTGTAAAGGAAGAGTCTATGAGAGCTACGATGAATCCTTGGCTGGCGTAGCACCCAGGACAGAGATAATGCAGTGTGTTGTCTTCTTGTTGCTAAGCTCCTAGTGCAGCTTTACTCATGAAGTCTGTCATAAATAAAGATTACATTGAGTTATTTTAAATATGTACATTTGTGTAGTTCTATCTGATCCAACGGGCCATAACCCAAGTTATATTTAGAGAAACAGGATATATTATCTGGCCAACACTGGTTAATCTAGAATACTATATTAAATTAAACTGGGAGTAGACAAGAGGGCATAGGCTCAAACTAGAAAAAAGATTATAAGGTTAGCTGACATTCGGGGAGATTAATAAACACTCTGAATGATCTTCAGAGCAAAGCAGCACCATCATCATTTAAGAAAGGATTAGATGCAATGGCAGGAATGTAGTGTTTCTGTGGATGGCTGTATTAAGAAGGGCTGCATGTCCTCCTCCACCCATAAAGTTACCTTGAGAGAGAACTTGGATTGATGTGACATGGCCTCTTGGAGGACTCTCACACCTCTGACCTTTGAGCCTCTTGTGGTCTTCCTTGTTGCCCTGTCATTGATGTATAATTGACTAAAACCACTCTCCATTGGCACAAACGGGCTCATTATAACCCAGCTCAGCTGGAGAAATATGGGCGGATGGACAGTTAAAACAGCTGCAGTGGTTTACCCCTTCTGATTCAGCTGTCAACCCATGAATTGCAACTTTAATGACTTTATTGAGCAGGTGATTGTGACACCAGTTGGGGAGATGGCTAGGACTTCTCATAAATATGCAGATCTGGCTCCATTGACATCATTGGGACCCAAGTATCATTTTAACCCGCAATCTACTAAGGGAAAGCCTTCCAGGTCAGCCTGGTGGCATGTGGGTCCGGGGCCAGAAGAGGGTAAAAGGTAAGTCATTTTACAACTTTGATTGGCAGAGGTATTGCCATGGAGGATGTACCAATGATGGTGACTGACAGTTAGCTGTCAAGCAATGTTGGACATTTAAACCAGGCACATTTAAACAAGGCAATGCCTTAATCAATCAGGGTCAAGCTGCCTTGTTTAAATTTCAAACAACGCTTGACAGCTAACTGTCAGTCACCATCACTGGTGCACTCTCCATGGCAACGCCTGTTACAACTTCATTACAAAAGGTCCAGGAGCGCTGGTCACCGCTTCCAGCCCCCACCAAGCCACTCCCTCAGTCTGAACCGGAGTGTTTGCAAGCTTGCCATGCTATTTGACCCTGACCCGAGCTGCCGACTCCATCGTTTCTCCACCATAAATGATCGCTTTCTTCCAACTCCCGTAAAATCTCCACCCCTGCCTCAGTTGTAGAAACAGGAGTAGGCCATTCAAACCCTCAAGTGTGCTCTGCCATTCTATTGGATCACGGCTGATCTGCACCTCAGCGCCATTTACCAGCCTTTGTTTTCCATCCCTTGAAGCCTTTACCATAAGTTTCTCGATCTCAGTTGTGAAAGCTCCAATTGAATGGCAGCATCCACAACCTTTTGAGGGAGAGAGTTCCAGATTTTTACTACTCTCTGAAAAGGTGCTTCCTTATTTCATCTGAATGTCCTAGCTTTAATTTATTATGTTTCCTTGTCCTTGATTCCACCACCAGGGAAAATAGTTTCTCCATGTCTACCCTGTCAAATCCCTTCAACATTTTTAACACCTTGACCAGGGAACACAAGCCAGCTTCACACAAGCAGCCCACATAATTTAACCTATTAAGCCAAGTTATCATTCTGGGTGAATATGCACTGCTTGCAAATAAGGCAAATATAGTCTTCCTGCAGGTGGTCCCCAAAACTGAACGCAGTACTTCAAGTGGCGTTTCCATGTGACTAAAGTATCCTTTTTGTATTGCAGCCACCTTTGCGATAGGGCCATTCCAGTAGTCTCCAGCTGTTTGTTGCTGAAAGCCTGATGCTTCCTTTCTCTATCTCCGGACTCGAATATTCCTATGTGCTTCCGACATCCGTATTTTAAGTTCATCCAAGGCTCTGTTGCCCATTTCCTAACCCACAACAAGTTCCCCTCAATCATCACCCCACCCCCCCCACTGCTTTCTGGCCAACACTGGCTCTTGGTCCATTAAATTTAAAATAAAAATCTTTAAATTCTCACCTTTGTTTTCAAATCCCGGTTTGGTCTCTCTGCTCCTTATCTCTGTAAGCACCTCCAGCCTTACAAACCACTGAGAATTCTGCATTCTTCCAATCCTGGCCTCTTGTCCACCCTCTACTCCCTTTGCCCCATCATTGTTAGGAGTATTTTTGGCTGACTGGGCCCTAAACCCTGGAATTGTCTACCTAAACCTCTTCACATTCCTCCTGTTTAAGGCTCTCCTTAAAACCCACTCCTTTGACGAGCTTTTAGTCACCCCTCTTAATAGCTCCTTTCTTGGCTCAGTGTCAGTTTTGGGCAGATAATGTTCCAGTGTTATGTCTTATGAAGTTGATCAACATTAAGGTGCTATATAAATGCAAGTTGTAGCGGTATGTCTCAACTAGATGGCATGATGTTTTGTGCCTGGCTCTTGTAACACGACTACAAAGCCTAATATTTTTGTGTGTGAGACTTATGCTCTACCTAATTTAACAACTTTTTATTGTCTTTTTGACAGATTTTCTCTTTTTTATATGATAGGCAGAGAAGACGTTACTGATGAGATGCCTGAACTGTCAGAGATAGACGATTTGGAATGGTGTGACTGGGATGAAGAAGAGCAGAGCCAGGAGCAAGTGCAAATTCGTTGCCTATTTTGTGAGAGGTGCGTTGGCTTTCTGTGTTTAAAATTGCATTGTCTCACAAAATTTTATACTCCAAAAGTATGTACACAATGGGTAGAATTTCCCCTCCCCCCCCGTCGGGTGGGTTGTGCGTGGGTGGGCGCGGACCCGATCGGCACCCCCGATCGGGTCCGCACAGGAACCACCCAGCGTGACGCGCACCCGGAAGCGCTGTGTGGCCCCTGTGCGGGCGAGGGTCGGGAGCGTGCTCTCTTGTGCATGCATGCAAAAGAGTGCAGAAATCTCCCTGAGGCATGGAGGTGCAGTTGGGTGCAGTTGTGCCCTCATGTGAAGCAGTCACATGAGCTGGGACATGTGCATTAACTTCAATAAAAATTTTTGAGAAAATTTAAAATCATTCATGAAACCTCATCCCACCCGTGGATGAGGTTTCATGGAAAATGCGAAGACCGCCTGGGCTTTTCGCCTGCCCACCAACCTTAAGGTTGGATGGGCAGCTTTGTTAATTGTTTTAATTGTTAGTTAAATGGACTTAATAGGCCTTTGACAGTTTCTGCTGAACTGAAAATCTAAATGACGTGCGGTGACGTCAGGACACATACCCGCCATCACCTCGCCTCATTTTACGCCTCAGAGAGTGAGCCTCACCCCAGCTCGCCAAGCCGAAGATTCTCCTCTGTACATTTCAGGGTGGTTGGGTAGTTCAAATGATGCGACACCTTTGCCAAGGCTTTTTGCCACTTGAGCTTGTCCATTGATGATGGGAGTGAGCTTTTTGTTTTGCCAGTATTTGCTAAACTGTTGGATAAAGCACCAGGCTCTGGTGGGATGTTTTATTGAAAGGATATTTGACATTTTTATTCCTGGGAGAAATAATAGGGAACTGGGTATTCCTCTTAAGCAACAACCAAGATGTGTATCATAATGTGGTGGGACACAACTGCACGATAGCAGTCTCTCATGGTGATAATCTAAACCATGCCTAGACACTGAATGGAGGCCGCATGTCTCTTCATGCAAAGAAGAGAGTAATGCCAGAGGAAAGGTTCTAGTCTGGTGTTTTTTTTCCCAGAGGTTGGTTCAGGAGTAGCATAATCAAAAGTCTAGAGGGTGAGGTCAAGTGTTCCTTTCCTTCTTAGAAACAGTTGATACAATCTCCCAGAGGAGATTTCCTCGTCCCTGAAAAATGAGAGAATTTGTAGGCATGTAGTGGGACAAGTGTTCAGGCCTTTTAGCAATCAGGTTTTACCTCTAAGATCCCTGAGTATTATCCTACAGCAGGCAGCTCCAGCACATTGGTAATCTAGTTCAAGGGCTGCAACAGCGAACAGCGATTCATAATTGCCCAGATCTTCCATTCTCCAGAGGGTGGTACCTGGGCGTACCCTGGAAGGTACGCTGGGGGAAACCCCCCCAGAGGTCCCCACGCAATGACTGCATGGAAATTGCCCGAGAAGTTTCAACTTCCGATGGGCAATTGCCCTGTGTCTGGAACCCTCCAAAACGACGATTTAAATTGGAGACTTTGGATGGTTCCGACACTCTTAGCAGGATGGTCGCCCTGGGAAAGTTAGGAGGATTAAAACCACTTCTAATGCCTGGGTATCTGTGGTACTGAGCCGCCCCCCTCTCCACCCCCCCCTCAACTTACCACCCGACTGCCCTCCCCAACCACCCCCCACCCCCCACCCCTCTGAGCACCGGACCCCGACCACCCCAGCCCCCACCCCTGGAACACCCCCCCCGTCCAGCCCCTGACTACCCCTCACCTGTGACTAACCAGCCCCCCAGACACCTGAACCCCCATCACAAACACAATCCCTGACTACACCCCCAACCATTCAAAAACCCCTAACCACAAGACAACCGACCACCTGACCACCCCACCTGACCGCCATGCATTGAACGGCATAAATTGCTGTATTTGCGCAAACGATACAAACTGAACTTTTCACAAATATTTAGGGCTAGTAATTGCAAAGATAAGTATTCTTTTCATGATGGGGCAAACAAAGCAAGGGAATACTCAATCGATGGGAAGTTATTGAGAGGGGTTGAGTAAGTGAGAGTCCTTGGAGTGCATGTCCACAGGTCCTTGAAGGTGGCAGGACAGGTGGACAAGATGCTTAAGAAAGCATATGGAACGCTTTCCTTTATTGGGCGAGATATTGAATACAAAAGCAGGGATGTAATGATGTAACGTATAAAATGTTGGTTAGGCCGCAGCTGGAATTTTGTGTACAGTTCTGGTCATCACATTACAGGAAGGTCATAATTGCACTGGAAAGAGTGCAGAGGAGATTTACAAAATGTTGCCAGGGCTTGAAAATTGCAACAGTGGGAGAGATTGGTTAGGCTGGGGTTGTTTTTCTTAGAACAGAGGAGGTTAAGTGGTGACCTAATTGAGGCGTACAAAATTATGAGGGGCCTAGATAGGGTAGGCAGGAAAGACTTGTTTCCCCCTAGCTGAGGGGTCAATTACCAGGGGGCATAGATTAGGGTGATTGGTAGAAGAATTAGAGGGGACATGAGGAAAACCTTTTCACCCAGAGGGTGGTGAGCGTCTGGAATTCACTGCCTAAGTTGGTGGTTGAGGCTGAAACCCTCAGCTCATTTAGAAGGTACCTGGATCTGCATCCAAGTGCTGTAACCTGCAAGGCTACGGACCAGGAGCTGGAAAGTTAGATTAAAATGAGCGGTTTGTTTCTTTTTTTGGCTGCGCAGGCACGATGGGCTGAATGGCCTCTTTTTGCACTGTAACCTTTCTTTGGTTTCTATGGTAAAAAGTGTTAATAGCTGCCAATTAACCTCTGACACTGAAAATTAATTATCCTATGTGTGGAGCTGCATTCCTTCAAACTGTGAATTATTTTAGCAGATTTTAAAAATGCCAAAATTAAATTTAAAGAATCTTCTTTTTCTTCTTGTATTTTTTCTTCTTTTTCAACCAAATCTTTCTTTTCCACTCTTTGAATTCTCTCCTAAGGCTCACTGGTTAAGGAGATGCACAGTTGCTTTCCCTGTGCGCTCAGAGTGGTTTCACTTGCTGCACTGTTCTCAGCTCGCACTTTCAGCTACTTTGTGGGAAAGAACAATTTGAGCGGAAGGGTACGGAGCAATGCTCCCTCTAATTTTTTCCCGTCCACGTGCGGAGTGATTGTTTTGTTGTGTGCACTAATGTCAATGTAAAAGAGCAGGGGTAGGGGTTTGCCTGCAGAGTTGTCAGAGTGGCAGGGTTGGGGTGTAGCGGGGAGGGGGGCAGTCTGAGAGTGGGGAGAAGTGTTGGGGTGCAGACTTATGAATGCAAGGAGAGAAAGGACACATGCCAGTTTTGTCCAAGGCAGCATGGTGTCCCAAGAAGTTTGAAATTTTAAATCACTTAGCCCCTTATTAAAAGTACAACTGTAAAAATGTAACTTCAATTTCAAAGTACAAGAAGACAGTAAAAGAAAAAATCAATACAGTTGTTACTGCTCATTTAATAGTTTATAATGGACAAAAATACATATTCCCATATTGAAAGATGCTGAATTAAAAATCTAATCCAGTAAGTGAATTCAATCTCAGATCTAAACATCCCAGTCAATTGAACTACGGTATATCATTTGTTAGTATTTGTCATCAAATCAGATAATGTTTAGTGGATTAGGATACATTTTAAATAGCAGGACCTGGACATTTAATTATACCTACAGTAGTATATGTATTACAACCACGACCACTATCAGCTAGAAGGACAAGGGCAACAGACACATGGGAACACCACCACTGGAAGTTCCCCTCCAAGCCGCTCACCATCCTGGCTTGGAAACATATCGCCGTTCCCTCACTGTGGCTGGGTCAAAACCTTGGAACTCCTTCCCTAACAGCACTGAGAGTGTACACCTACACAACATGGACTGCAGCAGCTCAGAAAGGCAGCTCACCACTACCTTTTCAAGGGCAATTAAGGATGAGCAATAAATGCTGGCCTAGCCAGCGATGCCCACATCCCGTGAATGAATAAATAAAAAATTGCCTTATGCTATGTGGTATCTAGCCTTGCTCTGATCTGTAACTATTTCATTTCTACAAAATCAGTAATTTTAGCCAACATACAAAGTCTGGTGTTTTGTGTGGTATTTGCATGCTCAAGTTGATTTGAATTCTACATAGATTCTAATGCAGTGTTATTGAAACATAGGGTAACTGTATAATTTATGCAAGCTAAGAGATACACTCTCAGGTTACAAAAGACACTGCTTCCTGACAGGGAGTCTGCCGCCCATGGTCAAAGAGAAAGAGATATAAATAAGCCAAAATACAATTAGTATTTCTGTAACCAGTGCTAAACACACAAATGGTAAAAGGTGGCGGAAGAGGATGGGGGGGATTCTGTTTAGACAATCAATATTCGATAAACACAGTCTTAAACCTCAGATTTATTCTTCAGCATTATCTTACTGGCTCTGGAAAGGCTTCTCAAATGTAGAATTGTTCTGAGATTTTGCAGGGCAGTACCGAATCAAGTTTAGCTGTCATACATGAGGAAGGTCAAGCTCCAGATATTTCAGCAAGAATTGAATTGTTCTCTTCTACTTGGATATCCATATTTCACATATTTAGAATTTCAATATTATGTTGAAGGTAAAGGTTTGTGTTAAGAAATGTTAATTTTCTCTACAACCTTGATGTATAATGACGTGTAAACCAATGGTTTATGTCCAATGGGACATGACCCTAGATTTAATCGCAAAATAAATTTGAATATTGCTAATTTTATTGCTACAAGCAGAATAAAAAGGCAAACTGTTTGCCTTAAATAATATACCAACTATGATCTATAATCCCGTTTAAGGTTTTTCAAAGCTAATGCATGTCTCTAAGCAAGCAACAATTCTATCAGGCTCAAGAAACAAAGTCTCTTCAGTCAGACAGAAACATCCAATATGGAAGCTGACAAGCCTGTGAAGCCAATGTGCATGTCCTTAATGCCAAATATGGAAGGATATTCAGAACTGTGCAATTAGTTCATTTCAACTAATTTTTAAAAAAATGTGCAGAAACCTGTTGCCAAGAATGCAAATTTCATTGAATAAAATGCATCAGGTTCCAAAAGTATCCTACCACAGAAAGAAGGCGACCATTCCCAAACACAGAAGTTACTGTACAAGAAATGACAAGTAACGTATTCCACAGCAAACTGGCCGCCAGCCCTGGCTGAGCATGTTGTTGTCGTCCCCCACCCAACCACCGAACATCTGACTCCAGCAGGGAGAGTTTTAAACTCACCCCCCTTCTCCGGCCACACTTCATCCTCCCGCCTCTTTGCCCAGCTTGAGTGCGACAGACAAGCTGCTCCCCTCTGCCTTTCTCAGCCTCTGCAAGCTCTGTGCCTTCTTCAGGTGGACATGTTGTTTTGGGGCAATTGGGGGGGGGGATGTGGGGGGTGTTCAACTGTGTCACAGTGCTCAGTCATAATGCGGTATCCCTCCAAGCGGTGTGGATGCAGAGGAAAAGAAATGCATGCATCGATGGGTGGAGTGGCTGAGGTTGTGCGTTGCTATAATAATTAAGTGCATGACACTTAATGGAATGCTACGTGGCCGCACAAGCACACAGTTTAGACGGAACTGGGTGCAGAGACAAGTCTAATTCACAGCAGAGATGCTGTCAGATGTCCCGCTGTAGCAAAATCTAGCCATGTGTCTTCATAACTCTTCAGTCAAATTATGTTTGCTGAGCCGACAGCACAGGTGCATCTGAAAGATGGAGGGAGGCACGCTATTTATCTCTCATTTGAAAGTTTTTGGCTACAACATGTCTGCAGATGAAAAAGAGGCTGCCATTTGCAGAGCCCACAGATTTACCGAGACTTAAAATGTATGTCTCTTTGGAGATTCTGGATTTTAGCTGTCAGATTTCCAAATATATTTCAAGAATCTGACTGATCATGGAACAGCTAGAGAATGACATACCAAATAGGAACTGATAGCAATTCCAGGGGAAAAGAATGAATTGTGTGTTGACTAGTATTGGCACTGTCAACGTGATGGACAGTGGCACCGGACCCAAGACCTAGGGTTAGCATACTTCTGTTCTTGCTTAAAGCAGAATAATTATGCAGGAAGAAGGCAATTTAGTTCATACATCTGGAAAACATCCTAAAGCTCCTGTGCCTTCAGAGGAACATGCAATTGTTTCTTAAATGATTCCTTGTCTTTTTCCTCCACTACTCAGTCTAGAATTTTATCCCACACGTTATTCAATCGCCCTTTATTTCTGTTGTCATGCCAAGTTAAGGCATGTCCTGCCCATAACTGTTAAACCATGAACTGCAATCAGTGTGGAATCTTCTGGAGCTGACCTTTATTTTAAAAATGGACATTAAACTGCTGCAAAAGATGGCCACCGACTTGGTCTGTGGATTCAAACTACCACACTGTCTTGAAAGGACAAAATGACACAGAAGTTTCATTACTTATCTCCTGAAACCATTCAAAAGGTGTTTCCTGACTTGAATGGGCCTTTCTGAAATGAAGACGGTGATTGTCTCAAAGCCCCCAGGTTGAATGTCTGCAAACAGTAGCCCAGGGGGTTGTGGCTAATCCACTGAAACACAACACCATATTTGGAAAAGGGGACTGAGAAACCACATGATAAGGCAGCCGTGTTGGTCTCCCTTTTAATCTTTAAGTGTTGTCTGCAAGACACAACAACTGCAAAAAAAGCAGCAGCAGCAGAGAAGGCAGCAACATCTATGTCTTAACATTGGAGATTGCAGCATCGCAAGGTTTCCAAGCCTGTCCCTTTTCAAGTTCATCAGGAGAGAAAACCAGCCTCCTGTAACAATATTACAAGTAACTAACCTGCAGAAATCCCATCTATTCGAGAGAATCCTGCAACATCTTTGTTACTGGATTTCAGCTATTTAATTCATCTAACTACACTTCAGAAGTGAGAAACTAGGCCTGCACCATTTGTTCTCCAGAATGAGCCAATTGAACTATTCTCTTGCTTATAGTTGTAAAAGTGCACTATTCTATTTAACTGTATTTTCCTCAAGTCTGTGTAGGTGAATGAGTGACATAGTGTTAGATTTTCAGGGCAAATGTGTGAATGAATTATCCTCTCTAGTTAAACTCATGTGAAGCTTTCTGCTGGTTATAAATTGTTTGCACAGCCTGGGGTTAAGAAGCACACATCTCTTCCTTCTCATAAAACATACTGATTATGGACAATTGGGGAAGGGAACAGGAGTTTCAGTTTTCTCTCATTCCCTCTCCCTAACGTTATGAAGAATTTTCTGAACAGTCCAAAAATCACCTGTTACTAATTTAAGGCCAAGTCCCCTTTGTACATTTACTTTTACTTTCTTCATTCTCTTCACATATTGATATATATCTATGGGTACCTCTCAGATGTCACCCTGCTAGATGTAAAGTGTCTCCAATCGTCCATCAAAACTCAGGCCCCAACACTAGGGATCAGCCTTGTGAACCTCTGGTACTTGAATCTCTGCCTTGTTTCTTGTCAACTATAGCTGGTTGTGGTATACAAGGAGCAATCTGATACCGAGTATGCTGTGTACCTAGTCTGACTGTTTTGTTGACTGCTGTTCTGTACTGGTTAGATATGTTTAACATTGAGTCAACCAAGATCCCGAGTGTGTCTCGACTTTGCCTTTAGCTGATTTTGGCACCATTCATGGAGTACCTATTTTAATTATTTTATCTGCCCACTTACAGATTCTATAAAGACAACTTGCAATTTCTGAGCTGGTCCTTCTAATTCCACTCTCCCTCCCTGTTTGGTATCATCTGCAAATTTAACCACTAAGCATTAACCACTTAGTTTCTGAATCCAGGTAATTCATGTAAACTGCAAATAATAGTCCTTCCAATTTATAAACACTGAAGCCACCCTATTCAATTCACCCTGTCCCTTTCCCCCGTCAGAGCCTGCAAGTCAAGATACAAGTTGAGGAGATAAGTCAGGGTGGATCTCCTCTTCGCTTCTGATTCCACGTTGACTGTTACTAGGTTATTGTTGTACAGATGATCCTTAAGTTTAATCCTGACAATCCTTCTATTATTTTTCATAGAATGGATGTAAGACTAATTGTATTACATGACAAAATGTATACAGTTTTGGGCTGCTCGTCTAAGGAAGGATATACCAGCCTTGGAAGGAACATAAGAGTATAATAAGAACATATAAAATAGGAGCAGGTGTAGGCCATAAGATCTCTCAAGTCCGCTCTCCCATTCAATAAGATCATAAAAGCAAAAAACTGCGGATGCTGGAAATCCAAAACAAAAACAAAAATACCTGGAAAAACTCAGCAGGTCTGACAGCATCTGCGGAGAGGAATACAGTTAACGTTTCGAGTCCGAATGACTCTTATGACGGTTAGGGAGATGAATGCGTGGCTCCAAAGTGGGTTCCAGTTTGTAGGACACTAGCACCAATACTGGGGAAAGTGGGATCAGTGCCGTTGGGACAGTCTACACCTGAACTGTTCTGGGACCGCTGTTCTTACAAGCTGTAAAACTAGGGAAGTAGAGTGGGTTTTAAACTCAGCAGTGGGGGCAAGGGTACAAATCTGGTAAGGTGTGGTAAATCAAAGAGCAGAGACAAGGCTGAAATGAAAAACAGACTGACAGGAAGGGATAGAGAGTACCAACCTAACGGTCAATCAACAAATGAGATTCGAGGTTATAAAAAGAATAAAAGGATAAAACTAAAGGCTCTGTATCTGAATGCACGAAGCATTCAAAACAAAGCAGATGAACTGAGAGCGCACATAGAAATAAATAAGTCCGATTTGATAGCCATTACAGAGACAAGGCTGCAGGAGGACATGGATTGGGACCTGAATATTAAAGGGTACAGGACACTTAAGAAGGATGAGAAGCAAGGAAAAGGTGGAGGAGTGGCCCTATTAGTTAATGATGGTATTAGCATAATAGAGAGGGATGACCTAAGTTCAGGAAACCAGGATGTGGAAACGGTTTGGGTAGAGATGAGAAATGGTGAAGGCAAGAAGTCACTTGTGGGAGTCGTTGACAGGCCCCCTGATAGTAACTACATGGTAGGATGGAGCGTAAAGGAAGAAATAAAGAGAGCTTATCAGAAAGGCATGGCGATAATCATGGGAGATTTTAATCTACATATAGACTGGAAAAATCAGATGAGCAAAGGTAGCTTAGATGAGGAGTTCGTTGAATGTTTCCGGGATCACTTCTTAGAACTGCATGTCCTGGAGCCAACCAGAGAGCAGGCTGTACTAGACCTGGTATTATGCAATGAGATGCGTTTAATTAATGACCTCATCGTGAATGCGCCCCTGGTAGCAGTAACCATATTATGCCTGAATTTTACATTTAGTTAAGGCAGAGAGGAGTGGGTCTGAGGTTATGTTTTTAAACTTAAAAAAAGAGCAATTATGAGGGCATGAAAGCAGAGCTGGCTGAAGTGAATTGGCAAATTAGGTTAATGGATAGGTCAATAGAGATGCAGTCGCAAACATTTCCGGGGATATTTCAGAATATACAGATACATTCCAATGAGTAAGAAAATGTCCAAGGGACGGACACACCATCTGGGGTTAACTAGAAAGGTTAACGATAGTATCAAACTTAAAGAAAAAGCATATAATTGTGCAAAGATAGGTGGAAGGCCAGAAGATTGGATAGAATAAAAGGAACAGCAAAGGATGACTAAAAGATTAATAAGGAGGAAAAAATTAGAGTATGTGAGAAAGCCAGCCAGAAACATAAAAACAGATAGTAAGAGTTAGTAATGAGTTAAAAAAGTAAGCATTGTCCCTATAGAAAATGAGTCTGGAGAATTGATAATGTAAAACAAGGAAATGGCAAATGAATTGAATAGATATTTTGCTTCAGCCTTCGCTATAGAGGATACAAATAACATCCCAGAAGCAGCTATAAATCAGGAAATGGAAGGGAGGGAGGAACTCAGGAAAATTACAATCACCAACGAAGTGGTACTGAGTAAATTGTTGGAGCTGCGGGTTGACAAGTGCCTGGATCCTAAGGACCTCATCCTAAGGTCTTAAAAGAAGTGGCTAGTGAGATAGTTGATGCATTGGTTTTAATTTATGAAACTCCTTAGATTCGGGAAAGGCTCCATTAGACTGGAAGACAGCAAATGTAACTCCATTATTCAAAGAGGGAGGGAGACAGAAAGCGGGAAACTACAGGTCAGTTAGCTTAACATCTGTCATAGGAAATGTTAGAAGCTATTATTAAAGAAGCTATAGCAGGACACTTGGATATATTCAAAGTAATCAGGCCGAATCAACATGGTTTTGTGAAAGGAAAATCATGTTTAACCAACTTATTGGAGTTCTAACGTGCTGTGGATAAAGGGGAACAGTGGATGTACTGTGCTTAGATTTCCAGAAGGCATTTGATAAAGTGCCACATCAAAGGTTATTGCAGAAAATAAAAGCTCATGGTATAGGGGGTGCATATTGGCATAGATAGAAGATTGGCTGGCTAACAGGAAACGGAGAGTAGGCATAAATGGGTCTTTTTCAGGTTGGCTAGATGTAATGAGTGGTGTGCCACAGGGATCAGTGCTGAGACCTCAACTGTTTACAATTTATATAAATGACTTGGATGAAGGGATTGAAGGGATGGTTGCCAAATTTGCTGATGACACAAAGAAAGGTAGGAAAGTAATTTGTGAAGAGGACCTAAGGAGGTTACAAAGTGACATAGATTAAGTGATTGGACAAAGATCTGGCAAATGGAATATAATGTGGGAAAATGTGAAATTGTCCATTTTGGCAGGAAGAATGAAAGGGGGGAAAAATCTTTTCTCTGAGGGTCGTGAGTCTTTGGAACTCTCTTCCTGAAAAGGTGGTGGAAGCAGAGTCTTTGAATATTTTTAAGGCAGAGGTGGATAGAATATTGGTAAGCAAGGGGGTGATAGGTTATCGGGGTTAGGCGGGATGCTGATTTGAGGTTACTATCAGATCGGCCATGATCTTATTGAATGGCGGAGCAGGCTCGAGGGGCCGAATGGCCTACTCATGCTCCTTGTTCATATGTTTGTAAATGGAACTAAACACTGCAATCAGCAATTAACATTTGCACTTCCGACCTTGTGATGGAGGAAAGATCATTGATGAAACAACTGAAGCTGGTTCGGCTGAGAGCATTCTGTAGTGCAGGGAAGATTCACGAGAATACTTCCAGGGCTGAGGAACTTCAGTTGTGGAGGTAGATTGGAGAAGTTGGGACTGTTTTCCTTGGAGAACAGAAGGCCGAGAGGTATTCAAAATCATGAGGGGCCTGGACAGAGCAGATGGTTGGAAACTATTCCCACTCATGAAAGGATTGCGAATGAGAGGGCGCAGATATATAGTAATTGGTAAAAGAAGCAAAAGCGACATGAGGAAAACCTTTTTCCTGCAGTGAGTGGTTGGGGTCTGGAATGCACTGTTATCTGAAAAGGAAAAATGTGCATGATCATGGGGAGAAAGTGGGGCAATGTCACTCAGTGAATTGCTCATTCAGAGAGCAGGTGCAGACACTATGGGCTGTAACAATTCTGTGATGTAGAGAGTGCAACAAACTTCACTCAGCTGATTCCTGGGATGAGGGGTTTGTCTAATGAGGAGAGATTGAGTAGACGAGGCTTATAATCCCTGGAGTTTAGAAGAATGAGAGCTGATCTCTTTGGAACATATAACATTCTTAAGGGGTTTGATAGGGCACATGCCGGGTGGGAACGTCTAGAACTTGGGTGACAGTCTCAGAATGAGGGGTTAGCCATTGAGTACTGCAATGAGGAGAAATATCTTCACTCAAAGTGTTATGGATCTTGGAATTCTTTAGGCCTGAGGGGCATTGGATACTCAGTTGTTGGATGTATCCAAGACAGAGATCGATAGGTTTTTAGCTATTAAGGGAATTAGGAAATCTGGGGATAGTGCAGGAAGGTGGAGTTGAAATAGAACATCAGCCACAGTTGTATTGAATGGTGGAGCAGTCTCAAAGAGCCGAATGGCCTACTCCTGCTCCTCCTCTTTATGCTCCTATTAGGATGGTAGATCACAAACTAGATGTTTATTTTGTACCATTGTTATTTATTTGTCTAGCAATTCTTAATGTTTCTGTGGTATTGGCTTGTGTCTGTTGTTTTGCCCTTTTTGACTAAAGGCACCATGTTAGCCAGTTTCCAATCTATCAGTGCTTCAGTTTTTGACTCCATCATGATTATTGTTAGTCCTTAGTTCTGTCAGCACTCTGGGATAAATACTGTTGCTTCTCCAGGGATTTATTTGTTTTGAGTCCTTTTAGCTTTTGTAGAACTTTCAACCAATTTATATCAAAGTCAGTGATTTTGTTCGGGATACCTTTGTTTGTAGAGGGCAGTGTGTACCATTTACAAGATGCACTTCAGAGACTCACCAAAGCGCCTCCTGCAGCACTTTCCTAAGCAGCAAGGGCATGGGAAGACTGCAACCTTCAAGTTCCCTTCCCAAGTTACACACCATCCTGAGGTCAAAATATATCATTGTTCCTTCACTGCCGTTGAGTCAAAATCCTGGAACTCCCTCCTTAACAGTACTATGGGTGTACCTACACCACAGAGGCTGCAGTGGTTGAGGAAGGCAGTTCACCAACAACTCCTCGAGGGCAATTAAGGATGGGCAACAAATGCTGGCCATGCCAGTGATGCCTACATCCCATAAGCGAATGAGGAAACCCCATGCTTAGTCTTCAGTAATCATGTATTCCATTTGCCGGTTCCTTTAGCCACTTGGGTATTCCACATTTAAATTTAGATGATTGAAATCTCCCATTAAAATAAATATCCTGTCCTCTAATACCCTTATGAAGCACTCTGCCCTCCTCAGTAGCATAGTGCTAACTTGGATTTTTTTGCATTCAAGGTGTTTAATCAGTGTAGTTTATTTTGTAGCTTTCCACCTCCCATAGACTCAACTTCCTCGGACTCTGATAAGCCTCTAATGCATCGGATCACACCAGCTTGGTCCTGAAAGTTTCAACTAACCCAGCATCCATAGTCTTTTTGGGTAGCGAGTTTCAGCTTTCAGATGTGTTTTGTGTGGGAAAAGGTGCTTCATTATTTTGTTCCTGAATGGCCCAGCTCTGACTTTAAGGTTGTCTCTTTGCTCCTGATACCTTCCACTCAATGGAATGGTTTCTTTTATCTATCCTTTGAAGCCCTTTTAACATTGCAAAAATGATGACCAGATCATGCTCAACCTTCTCTACTCAGGGGAATACAATTTTATATAATCTGCCCTTAGAATTTAACACTCCAAGCCTGCTATTATAGGTGAATCAATGTAAGACCTTTTCCAAGGCCAATATATCTCTTCAGGTTCAGTGACCAAAACAGAACACAGTGCTCCAGATGGGGTACAACTGAAGTATAGCTTCAGAACATAAGAAGGTAAGAAATAGGAGCAGGTGTAGACGATATTGCCCCTTGAGCCTGCTCCACCATTCAATACAATTATGGCTAATCATCAGCCCTAACTCCATTTTCCCCATATCCCTTGATTCCCTGAGAGACCAAAAACCTGTCTACCTTAGCCTTAAATATATTCTATAATGGAGCATTCACAGCCTTCTAGGATGTAGAATTCCAAAGATTCACAAGCCTTTGAGTGAAGGAATCTTTCCTCACCTCGGTGCTAAACAATCGGCCCCTTAACCTGAACTTGTACCTCTGTGTGCTAGATTCCCCAGCTAGCAGAAACAACCTCTCATTGTATACCTTGCCAAGCCCCTTCACAATCTTGTATGTTTCAATGAGATCACCTCTTATTCTTCTGAACTCCGGAGAATATAGGTCCAGTTTACTCAGTCTCTCATCATAGGACAACACTTCGTCCCAGTCACCAATCTCATGAACCTTTGCTGCTCTGCCTCCAATGCAAGTATATCCTTCTTCAAATGTACAGACCAAAACTGTGTATACTACTCCAGGTGTGTTCTCACCAAAGGCCTGTACAATTGCAGCAAGACTTCAATATTTTTGTACCATACTCCAATCCCTTTGCAATAGAGGTCAACATGCCATTTACGTTTCTAATTGCTTGCTGTACCAACGTGCTACCTTTCTCTGTTCCTTGTATGAGTACACCCAAATCCTTCCGAACATCAACATTTACAAGGTCCACGGCTTTTTAAAAAAAAATCTGCTTTTCTATTCTTAGCACCAAAGTGAGCAACTTCACATTTACCCACATAGTTGAGTTGAGTCAAGTGAGTGAGGGAGTTTGGTGAGGAGGGGAAGGAGGTACTCTTTTGCTTTTTCTAACTTTTCACCCTGTAGGAATTGGTTCTTACTCTACTACAAGGGAAAAAGCTAGCTTTTGGTGAGTATCTGGTAAGTGGTTAAGATCTATTCTATCCCTAAGGTATGAAAATAATATATGAACTGGTGGTAAGGTTAATAAATTATATAAAATAGGAAAACAATTAATTCACTGAAATAACTAAGTAGTTAATTAAAACGCTTCAGGGATGGCAGAACAGGTGATGTGTCACAGCTGCAGTATGTGAGAGCTCCTGGATTCCATTGTGATCCAGGGCAAACATGTCTGTAGTAAGTGTTTGTGGCTCGAAGAGCTTCGACTCAGGGTTGTTGAGCTGGAAGCTGAGCTGCAGACACTGCGATGCATCAGGGAGGGGGAAGTTACCTGGACACTTTGTAACAGGAGGCAGTCACACCCCTTAGGATAGGGTCTTCTGATTTGGTCAGCGACAGGTGGGTGTGACTGTGAGTGAGGCAGGCAAAGGGACCCAGAGGGCAGGGGTGCGGGAGCCTCAGCCTTTGCAGTTGTTCAACAGGTTTGAGGTTCTTTCAGCTTGTTTGGATGAGAGTGGGGGGCTGCAGGGTGGATGAGCTGACTGGCCATGGCACCATGGTACAGGCAGCCATTCCAGTTGGGGGAGCAAAAAAGAGCGTAGTGGTAGTAGAGGACAGTATAGCGAGGGGGATTTACTTTGCTCTCTGCAGCAATAAGTGAGAGTCCAAAGGCTGTGCTGCCTGTCTGGTGCCAGGGTTCGGGACATCTGCTCAGAGCTGGAGAGGAACTTGGAGTGGGAGGGGGAACATTGCATGTCACATCTTGTCAGTCAGTAAATATTTCTTCTACTCCTACTTTGTGTCTCCTACCTCTCAACCAATAACCAACCTAATTCTGCGCGTTTTTACTTTTGCTAAACATCCCTTGTGCATATCCTTGTAAAATATCTTCAGGGTGTTAACGTAGACAACATCCTTACGCACTTCCCCACTAAAACCTCCAGTGACCTCCTAAAAATAATTCAACTAGATTAGTCAAGCCCTTCAAAAATCTATGCTGATCTCTTTTCAATCAGCTTATACTTGACCAAATGCTCAATCACTCTGCCTAGGAAAGAGGAAATTGGTAAAATAAATATAGGAGAAAAATAATATTTTCCTTGTTGATGAATTCCATGATGAAATGTTAAATGTTGCAGTTAAATGGTCATTAATCTCCACATTTTGAGCTTTAAAGCATGTAGGTAATTGAAATTTTTTTCTTGTTCCCAAAACAGATTATTCACTTCAGCCGAAGATACTTTTTCTCATTGTACAGTCGAGCATCAGTTTGACATTACTCAAATAATCTACAAACATCGTAAGTCATTCTTCAATCGTAACATTTATATGGATAGTGGTATATTTAGTGTCGTCATGCTTTCCTTATTTTAATTTTTTTTTGCAAAATAGGGTAAATGTGAAATCTATAGTTTATTTTACTCAAATATTTAATTCCTTGTATGTTATGATGGTAACAGGAAATATCTTTTTCTTTTTCAGGTCTCGATTGTTATGGATTCATCAAGCTAGTTAATTTTATTAGAATCACAGTGAGTTTTTATAAGTGTTTGTGAAAATTTGTTTCTGCCTGTTTTTAGGGAAAAAAATCTCATGATTAACTCTTTTTGGACATTCCCTGTTGTCTGCCCTACAAAGCATAATGAGATATAATCCAAGGAAAATCACAAAAGGCAGTACTCACGGCCATTGATTGTTGCAAGTGCTTTCTTGAAGTTAATATTGATTGTGAACAAAAGTTCCATTGAACATTTTAGTTGTTACAACAGATGGAGGTAGAAAAATGTAAACTGCTATCTGGGTACTGGGGGCTTGGAGCACTTATTTATTTCTACAGGCATGGGACCTGTCCTAAAATACCTGCCAACCAGCAAAAATAAATGGGATAGAAGGAATGCAGAACATAAAAAGCAGAAGGGGCATACATTGAATATGGGAGGATGTGCTTTTAAATGAGTGGCACACATTTTACTTGGTAATGCAAACAATTTGAAGTCATGGCGGAAGGTCTAGAGGGAATGGATGAGCTATCATTTTGGGATAAAAGCAGTCTTTTGCTGATTCTCACAGGTACAACCGTGGACCAGTGAAATGGTGATAAATGTGTAATGAGTTTGCCAAGGAATTACGCACTTGGATCAGGATTTCTATGAACTAGAGTTAAATGTTGGCAGTTTATGTAAATTTGAACTGCAGCTTAATTTTAAGTTCCTATTTGTACTAATCACTCATTAACCCACTCCGAACAAAATCCTACATTTTAAAGGGCGTAACATTCATATCACTGTGTGAAATCTGGCAAGAGTAAATTGGCTTTGTTTAGTGCTGACCATTGAGGAACCCATAATCAAGGAGAACATTTTATGCTTGGATCAGGAATTTTATATAAAAGAAGTGGAATTGTGTGCATGTCATCAAGAGTTCAAACATTGCAAACACCTTCCTCTAAATGCTTGATGTTGTCCAAAAATGTTCAATTGTAAACCTGCACACTAGCAAACAATTCTTTGTAGGAAACATGATTTCATTATAATTAGTCTTGATGAATAACGTATGTGTGAAGTTTTGGCTTCTTTACCAAAGGACGGACACACTATCCCTTGAAGGAGTGCAGCGAAGGTTCACTAAACTAGTTTCTGGGTTGAAAAGATTGATTTTATGAGGAACGATTGAGCAGACTAGGCCGATATTCCCTTGAGAGATAATCTATTTGAAACATATAAAATTCTTGAGGGGCTTGTTTGGGTGGATGTGGAAAAATGTTTTCCCTGCCAGCGGAATCTAGAATATAATGTCACATGCCCAGAATAACGGGTCCACCATTTAGGACTGAGATGAGGAAGAATTTCTTCACTTTGAGGGTTGCAAATCTTTGGAATTCTCTACCTCTGAGAGCTGTGGATGTTCAGTCAATGAGTATATTGAATACTGTGGTTGATAGATTTTTGGTTACTAAGGAATATGGGGATAGTGCCAGAATTGAGTGGAATTGAGGCCATGATTTTATTGAATGGCAGAGCATGCTTGGGGGGCCATTTAGCCTGCTCCTCCTATTTCTTATGTTCTTGTAACTGCCTACTGATCAATCGATCTCTGAAACATATAGGTAGCTGTTAAATGATATAGGCAAAATTAAAAGCTGCACATCATGGCAGTGGGTCAGATTCAATTTCACAGAACAGAATGTTAAAACACAAGAGTAGGCTTAATAAATCTATGCAAATAAAGAGTGTTGGAGCTATTGTAGTCCCAGCCTCTTCGGTTCTCTGGCCAACATTAGTGTGGACACAGGCTTGTATTCTGTCTGGATGACTGCGCATATGGTGAATTCCCAAATTCTCCGAGGGGACTTGCAACATGGAAATAAACCATTTTTTTGTGACCTTGTCCTTTGGATGTGAATGCTGCGATGATAAAACTAAAAAATGGCACTATTAGGGAAAGTTAGTGAGCAAGGCAGTAAACAGTTTTGAACCAAGTGTGAAATTGGATTGAACTGAGAAAGCATGTAAGTGTTTTTATTGCAGTAAAATCTATTTAAGATGTTACATTCTGCTTAATGCAATAAACCAAAGAAAATAGTAGTTGATATTAGAATAATAGTTACTGTTTCTTCTTTTACACAGAACCCCTCTGCAGAATCTTTTAAGGCCATATCGGACCAAATCCCTTGGGATAGTGAAGAATATATGAAACCGCCCTCCACTGATGATCCTTTGCTCCAATTTGGTATCAATCATTTTTATCATCTTCTGTATTGTGAGGAAATAGAATTTAATATTTTGTGCAGCGTCTCAAAAAAATTACACAAATTCCTTAGTTTTTAAAAAGGATCATGCCATTAGTATCCTATTTAAAAAATCAATTTGAAATGGGTGGTTTCCAATCATTTCTCTCTTGGAGCTGCCCTGCAAGTATTGGGGCACCCCCCAGCCATGCCCTTGCCCGAGCTCTAAAGCAGCAAGTCAGCTGCCGTTATGCTGAATTCTAAGAACTAGTCGTCAACTTGAGTAATAATTCAGAAGTTGGCCGCTGTAGGAGTGGATGTCCACTTGTGAATGCTTGGGAGGGAAAGGAGGCACACAGCTAGGCTGCGAGGTTTTACTCGGAAGGCTGTGAGGTGCAGATATGGGCTTGTATCTGGAGGCTATGAGGCCGGAATCAGATTTGATAATTAGAATCGTGGAACGATACAGCACAGAAGGAAGTCATTTGGCCTATCAAGTCTGTCTTGGTTATTTGAAAGAACTCTTAATTAGTCCCACCGCTCTGCTTTTTTTCCCATAGCCTCTTCAAGTACTTATCCAATTGCTTGTGAAAGTTATTATTGAACGTCCTTCCATCACGCTTTCAGGTAGCGTATTCCAGATCACAGCAACTTGCTGTTCAAAACGAAATTCTCCTCATCTCCCCCCTGGTTCTTTTGTCAATCACCTTAAACCGTGTCCTCTGCTTCCTGACCTCTCTGCCACTAGAAACAATTTCTCCTTATTTACTCTATCAAAACCCTTCATGATCTTGAACACCTCCATAAAATCTCCCCTTAGCCACCTCTGCTCTGAGAAGAACAATCTCAGCATCTCTAGTCTGTCCACGTAACTGAAATCCCTAATTTCTTGCATCCATCTAGTAAATCTTCTTTTCACTCTCTCCAAGACCTTGACATCTTTCTTTAGGTTTGGTGCTATTAGTATTGGCCACAATTCTCCAGCTGGGACCTTGGCAGTATTTTTATAAAGGGTTAGCATTTATTCCTTGCTTTTGCACTCCGTGCATCTGTTTATCAAGTCAATGATCCTGTACATCTTCTTAACAGCCATTTCAACTTATTCTGCAACCTTGAATGACCCTGTGCTCATACACCTCCCGGCCTCTCTGTTCCAATTATACCACTTAGTTTATATTGTCTCCCCTCATACTTACCAAAATGTATCACTTCACTTTTCATCTGCCATACATCTGTCCAGTTCACCAGTCTGTATTCTCCTGCAGTCTGTTCCTCCTCACAGTCTACTTCATTTCGTTTCCGAGATTTGTGTCCTTTGCAACTTTTAAGTTTCTGCCCTATGTACCCAAGTCCAGGTCATTAATATGTATCAAGAAGAGCAGTGATCCCGAAACTGATGTCTGGGGAGCACCATTGTGTGCTTCCCTCCAACCTGAAAAACAATGGTTCACCACTACACTTTGCTTTCTGTCATACAGTTAATTTTGTGTTCGTGTGGTCACTGCTTTATCAAATACCTTTTGAAAGATCATGAAACCCAGCATCAGCCGCACTACCCTCATTCCTATCTGCACTACTTCAATCAAGTTAGTCAAACACTGTTTGCCTTGAGAAGCCCATGCTGCCTTTCATTTATTAACCCTAGATATAGCCTGGAAAATTGCTAAGGTCCACGAAAGGCAGAGGGGAGAAGTGGAAATTGAAGTAAGGTTTACTTACATTTGCTTTTGATGTTCACTTGTTTGCAGTGAAACAAAGGAGCTTAACAATTTGTATCAGGACTCATATCACTAAAATGTTTATCAGTCTATCTACTGAAAGATCAATGATGTGGGCATGAGATCACATACAAAGTACACATTGTCAAGCTCTGATCACTTCTTGGTTATGCTGTCGTACTGTTTGACACTGGGCAGGCAGTCACGCTCCCGAATATAACAGATTGCTTACACAACAAACTGAAAACTTGTAATCAAAACAGAAAATTCTGGAAATACTCAGCGGGCCAAGCAGCATCAGTCAAGAGAGAAACAAGGATAAACGGGGGTCCGATTTTAATTTGCTCAAAATTCATTCACTTGCGTTTAGAGGTAAAAGCAGACTCTGTGTTTCAGGCCTACGACCTTTGGTCAGAACTGAACAAAATTTGAGGCACAGCAGATCTCGAGCAAGTACGGAGGCAGGAGGAGAGAGGAAAAATAAAGGGGAAGGTCTGTGATCAGGTGAAAGGCAGGAGACATTGGGTGTCAAAAGGGATGATGGCACAAGGCAAAAAGATGATAGAGGGACAACTAACCAAATCAAAGCATGTAACCATTTGTGGTTGTGGTCCAGGAGTGTTGTTGGGGCCCTATGAGGTATTCTGAGATGTATTTCACTTGTGTGTTTACCCTCTTATTGCATTTATCATTGTTGCATAATGTAACAGCACTCCATTTATTATATTGTCATCCCTTGCCTTGAGCCCAAGTATACAGAAAAATGAGAATTTGATATATTTTGCGCTAATGCTTCCAAGTGCATCAGTACAATAATTACCACAATTAACATAGAACAGCGCATTTTAAATACTTTCTTAATGACAATATGTAATTTTTACCCCGCAGCCTCACACTGGACAAATGTTTTGGCACCTCTAGCTATTATACTAAATACAATATCATACAGTATATGTGACATGTAAAATTAATTTGTGTAATTGTTAACAATTTCATCTATAATTCTGGCATAATAGACCAATGTTGCACCATTCACAGTGGAATTTGTAATGATTGCGGTTATCAAAGAAATAGAATGAAGGGGTGTGATTGTTCACAATTGCTTCTTTGTAGGAATTGGTTGGCCAAGTGCAGGTTGAAATACATTGTCTAACTTAAGATATGTACAGGGTGGTTCTAAACGTTTCCATAGCAATGCCTTTGGGAGCGCCAATAAGTCTCGGATTGTAATATGAGATGTCGAATAGAGAGGATCAGCAGCTACAGGAAATAATGTATACATTTTTCCTGCTTCTGTTGGGGATCAAGTACCTGCCATTTTAAGCAAAAAAAACCTACTCCTGAAAGTGCAGAAAAGTGCCTACAACAAAATTGCAGATAAATTGTTTTGCACCTCTTTTGGGATTGATGGGGCCATTATACTACTGGATGAATTGTCTAGGCCACCAGCTAGTGGGGAAGAATATTGAGGAACAGATTTGCAGAGAAATTACAGAGAGGTGTAAAAACTAAAGCGTCACTGATAATGGGGGCTTCACTTATCCTAATATAGACTGGAATGATGATCGTGTAAAGGGCAGAGAGGGGAAAGAGTTTTCAAAGTGTGTTCAGGAGAATTTTGTTGATTAGAATGTTTCTGGCCCAACAAAGAAGGAAGCATTGTTTCTGGGGAATGGGGTGGATCAAGTGTCAGTAGGGGAATATTTAGGGAACAGTGATCATAGTATTTATTATGAAATTTATATTAGCCATGGAAAAGGACAGTGAGCAATCTAGGGTAAAAATTATTAATTGGGGGAGGGCCAACTTCCAATGGGTGAGAACAAATCTGTCCCAAGCAAATTGGAATGAAATGTTGACGGGCAAAAATGTAATGGTTCAGACAGTGGAGGGGGAAAAGTAGGGTAAGCAGAGCTCCCTGGATGATGCAAAAGATAGAGTAAAATGAAGCAGAAAAGAGGGGCATATGACTGAAGTCAGATTGATAATACAACTGAGAACCAGGCTGAATATAGGAAGTTCAGAGGGGCAGTGAAAAAAGAAGTCATAACATAAAAGGTAATGCAAAACTCTTCCAAAAGTATATAAATAATAAAAGGGTTAGGACAAGAAGGAGTGAGGCCAATTAGGGACCTAATATTCTGGCTGGAAGAAAGTGTACAATAAGGCTCCCCAGGGGTCTGTACTAGGACCATTGCTTTTCTTAATCTATATTAATGACCTAGACTTGGTGTATGGAGTATGATTTCAAAATTTACAGATGAAACATAACTACATAAAAAGTATTTGAGGCTGTAATCAGATCAGCCATGATCTTATTGACTGCCAGAGCCGGCTCCAGGGGCCAAATGGCCTACTCTTCCTAATGCGTATGTTCATAAACTGTGAAGAGGATAGTGACAGACTTCAAGAAGACATAAACAGGCTGGTGGAATGGAGGGACATTTATATGGGGAGATAGTGGCCTAGTGGTAATGCCACTGGGCTAGTACTCCAGAGACCCAGACTAACGCTCTCCCATCATGGGTTCAAATCCCACCAAGGCAGCTGGTGGAATTTAAATTCAATTAATAAATCTGGAACTGAAAACTAGTCTCAGTAATAGTGACCCTGAAACTATCATTGATTGTTGTTAAAAAAAACCCCATCGGGTTCACGAAGGAAATCCACCATCCTTACCTGGTCTGGTTGATATGAGTCTCTGGCTGCACAGCAATGTGGTTGACTCTTAACTGGCCTCACAAGCCATTCAGTTCAAGGGTAATTACGGATGGGCAACAAATTCTGGCCTTGTCAGTGATGCCCACATCCCATGAAATAATATATAAAAAAGAGAAGTGTGATGTGATACATTTTGAGAGAATGAACAAGGAGAGGCCCAGATCCAATTCTAGAAGGGGTGCAGGACCAGTGAGACCGAAGGGTATATGTGCAAAAATCTTTGAAGGTGGCAATGCAGATTTGGAAAGTGGTTAAAAAGGCAAATGGGATCCTGGGGTTTATAAATAGAGGCATGAAGTACAAAGCGTGGGAGTTATGATAAATATTTCTAAAACCCTGGTCAGCCTCAGCTGGAGTATTGTGTCCCAATTCTGGCCAACCCACTTTAGGAAGGATATGAAGGCATTGGAGAAGGTTCAGAAAAGATTTAGGAGAATGGTTACAGGGATGAGAGACTGCAGGTTTGTGGATAGATTGGAGAAGCTGGTGTATTTTTAAAATATTTGTTCATGGGATGTGGGTATCGCTGGCTAATGAGCATTTATTGCCCATCCCTAATTGCCCTTGAGAAAGTAGTGGTGAGTCACCACCTTTAACCGCGGCAGTCCTGGTGGTAGAGGTCGCAGGTTTGACAATTTGCTGCATTGCATCCTATAGATGGTACACACTGCTGCCACCATGTGTCAGTGGTGGAGGAGTGAATGTTTATTGATGGGGTGCCAATCAAGCAGGCTGCTTTGTCCTGGATGGTGTTGAGCTTCTTGAATCTTGTTGGAGCTGCATTCATCCAGGCAAGTGGAGAATGTTCCATCACATTCCTGACTTGTGCCTTGAAAGTGGTGGACATGCTTTAGGGAGTCAGGAGGTGAGTTAGTCTCTGCAGAATCCCTAGCCTCTAACCTGTTCTTGCAGCCACAGTATTTATATGGCTGGTCCAGTTCAGTTTCTGGTCCATGGGAACCTCCACAATGTTGATAGCATGGGTAATGGTAATGCCATTGAATCTCAAGGGGAGATAGTTAGATTCTCTCTTGTTGGAGATAGTCATTGCCTGGCACATGTGTCGTGCAAATGTTACTTGCCATTTGTCAGCACAAGCTTGAATATTGTCCAGGTCTTGCTGCATATGGACACGGACTGATTCAGTATCTGAGGAGTGAATGGTACTGAACATTAATGAACATTCCTAATTCTGACCTTATGATGGAGGAAAGGTCATTGTTGAAACAACTGAAGATGGCTGGGCTGAGGTTCTCCTTAAACGAAGACTGGTTGAGAAGGAGATTTGATAATCCTGAAGGGTCTGACAGAATAGATAGCGGGAAACTGTTCCCCCCTTGGTGGAAGAATCGAGAACCAGGGGACACTGATTTAAGATAAAAATTGCCAAAATAACAAGCCGAGACTTGAGGGAAACTTTTTTTTTGCAGCAAGTGGTTAGGATCTGGAATGCACTATCCGAGAATGTGGTGGAGACAGATTCCATTTCAAAAGAGAATTGGATTAGCAAAACTTGCAGGGAAAGGGCAGGGGAGTGGGACTATCTGAGTTGCTGGTGCAGAGACCTGGCATGGAGACAATGGAACAAATGGCCTCCTTTTGTGGTGTAACCATTTTATGATTCTAGTATTGATGTCTCTGTCAGTGTTAATCTATGACTCTTTGTACCTTCTTTATTGTGTGCTGTTTTGCTTGGATTCATCAGCCTGGCAGTTTGTAGGTCTTACTTGTATTTTTTGCAAACATGCAAAACACGATCAATTAGAAGTCTGCACTTTTGTTCATTTAGGCGAATCCAGGTATCAGTTGTGGCTCAGTGATAACAGTCTTGCATTTGAATCCGGGGGCTGAGGATTCAAACCTCACTCCAGAGACTTGAGCACATAATCTAGTTTGCCACTCCCTTGCAGTACCAAGAGAATGCTGCACTGCCTGCATTCAGTTCAAGTGTTAAAGCGAGGTTTGTTGTCTCAGGTGGATGTGTGAGATCCCATGGCACGCCTTGCAAAAAAGCAACAGAGTTCTGCTGTTATCCCCTGTAAGATTTTAGGGTTTCGAGGTATAAAACCCTTCTAATTAAAATCTCTGTACTCTGAATTCTTAATTTCTAACACTAGGGGCCCTTAGTTGTGACCTAACAAGGTACAAAGAACTAATATTTATAATAATATTATTATAATATTTATACAAGATCCTAGGGTTCCTTGAGCATTGCCAGCACAGGCGATGTCTTTCTCATGTTTTGTTTCTGAAGTGATGTTGAACTATGTCATAGAAGTATCATGCCAAAGAAGCCTTTGTAAAACTTCCAACAAAGATTCCAATTTTCCAACTTTTCTCCCCATTTCTCATTATTCTGGAATCCCTTATTTGGAAATAGTCCAAATTCATCTCTTCCATTGGCTTAGGAGGCAGGTCATCTGGTTTCACCCCAACTCTGTAACTCGAGTCATGTAGACTAAAGACAAATGTCCATCCCTTGTTTCCTGGGCCCCCGGAGTTTACATTCCATTGTGAACAAATGATACATTTCCTTTAGATACAGAGCGGTTACAACAATGTCACATCCTCTTCAACATATTATAACCCAAGTCCCACAGATACTAATGCCATTAAAAAGAAATGTTAATAACACTTCCTACCATAATGTCAAAACAGAAAGAAAAGCTTCCCTCTAATATAGATGTTCTACCCTACAAATATGATTAATCAATTAAATCAATGCTTGTGTTTTTTAAGATAAGACTACATCCTAGGTTCAAACTACTTTTTAGCCATTTCTTCAGAGCTGATAAAAAAGACTGTTAATTGTCCATAATACAATTAAGATGACGTACAACTGCTCAAACCAAGACTCTCAGGCAGCTTAAATCCATAGGGCAGAATTTTTCGGCCCCGTTTCAGCGGGGACGGGGCTGTAAAATGCGGCGAGACATTCTAAACCTCCATTGACTGCAGCGGGAACGTAAAATCCCACTGCCGTAAAATTCTGCCCATAAAGTGTAGTTTCTCGCAAGCAACTGCTGCCGGCCAGTAAAGTATCCCAACCGCCTCAATTGCCCATTGTCCCACTCACAAAAATTCAAACTGAACCATTTAACTCAAACAGTGGTTTAAAATAAAATCCATAGGTGTTATGTCAGACGAACAACGAACCCCAAAAATTAGTCGTATTATCAAAATGTTACACCCTGGCTGTTTTTTGTTTATATCTTGACCAACAATGCTGAGGCATGTTATTTGATCGCTGCTGTTTGTGGGAGCTTGCTGTGCACTGGCTGCCTCATTTCCTACAGTATAACAGTGACTATACTTCAAAAGTACTCGGTTTCAAAGCACTTTGGTTTGTCCTGAAGTTGTGAAAAACGCTATCTTTTCTTTTTCCCGCGAAGGTAAAGATTAATAGATTTTTAAAAAGGCAAAGGAGATTCCAAGATGAAGAGGGGGGGACCATAAATGATACCAGCAAATAATGTTTACCATATTTATAATGTCATATATATATATAAATTATATACATACATATAATATATATATATTATGGGATGTGGGTGTCGCGGGCAAGGCCAGCATTTCTTATCCATCCCTAATTGCCCTGAACTGAGTGACTCGCTCAGCCATTTCAGAGGTCAGTTAAGAGTCAGCCACATTGCTGGGGTTCTAGCGTCACTTGGAGGTCAGATCAGGTAAGAATGGCAGATTTCCCTCCCTAAAGGGCATTAGTGAACCAGATGGGTTTTTACAACCGTCGATGATAGGTGTCATGGTCACCATTACTGGGACTAGCTTTATATTCCAGATTTGTTAATTGGATTCGGATTCCACCAACTGTCTTGGTGGGATTTGAACCCAGGTCCCTAGAGATAAGCTTGGGTCCCTGGATCACCACTATGCCACCATCTCCCCCCAATGTATGTGTGTATAATATATGTATGTGTGCATAATATATATGTATGTACATATATATAATGCACACACATAAATTAGGGGTGTGTGTGTGTATTTTTTGTACATTTTATATAGTACCCTTCTATCCATAGCTGTGAATGAATTGCCATTATCTTTCTTCTGTATGTACTTCCCTTTTGTTATGGGAGCATCTGATTTTTCACCTAAAATTACAGTTAAGTGGACGTAAGCATGCAAAATCCATCGATCAAAACGTTGCCTGTCACAGTTCACATCGGTGTTGCTGAACATCAATGCCACGGCCCTTCCAGGCTGCAGTCCAGCACCTCCAAGGAGGTGAAGGCCATAGATCTGACTATTTAGCTTTTGTGATAACCTTGTTTAGCCAATAGTCCTGCTCACTAGGTTATCCTCTTTACAGATGTTGATGAGTTCTGGGAGGGTATGGGGGAGCAAGCTTGTTCATCAGAACAGGTGGATGTGGAGAGCCAGGCCCGAGCAGCCCAACTCCAGCGCTTACAAGGAGCAGAGAAGAGAGCCGAGGAGGCGGAAGCAGCTTTTGAAAGGATCATGGAAGATTTTGAAAAAATGAGGTGCGAGCGTTTTTTAAAAAATTCTTTTTTCTGAAAGGCTGCATGTATTGAGCCGCAACACTAGGGGGAGCACTTCCCGCACATGTGCAGATGCAGTCCTTGGCGTCACAAGTCAGCCATGTCCTGCCTGGATGGCTCAGGGAATTGGTTCCCTCATTCTTTACAGATAAAATTAAAAAAAAATAAAAGTGGCATCATAAAGAGAAATATGAGTGCAGTGGAATTACATTTAAAAATAAATAATGAAGCAAGAAATCTATTTAAAAATCAATAACAAATGAATCTTATAACAAATCCAGATTGATCTCGGAGCTGGTTCTGACAAAAAGAGATCTCAACTCAGACTTTCAATTTACAATCTTTTAATGAGTTGGGGGGAAAAAAATCAATAAAAGAGGGTATTTTGTATAAAATATTAAATCTCTCGAATTCATGACCCTGGGATTAAGAGTCCCAAAAATGAGCCGGTTTATGACACCTCTCAGGTTTTTCCTCACTCTGCAAATGCTGGTGGCTGCAGTGCAGGGCAGTCTGGCATGTGCATCTGTTCCTGCGCCTGGTCGACATCAGGAATTACAGCACTTAACAGAACAACATTGCTGGAAGTCTATCTGAATAAAAGCACATTTGATGGCTATCAGATTAAGAACCAGGTAGAGATTTTCTAATACTGTGCAGAGGAGGATGGGGTCCTGCCTTTCTGGCACCCTGAAAATGTCACATCAAGAATTCCCGCTGGCTCAGCACGTGTAACATCAGATATAAGGCGAGGATGATATCTTACGCCTTAGAAATCCCGCTGATATTAATTTATTAATACATTCATATAAAGTTTTCCTGACTGCTATTTTAACCATCTCACCGAAGTGGGTGTATGTCTAATGTTGCACAAGGCACTGGACTTTTACTGGGTGATCTTTGGAGATGGGTTTGGACGATTTAAATGAGCTGGGCAGATAGGCTTTACAGAATGGATAATAATCGGCTGTAGAAGGAATGTATCAGATGGGCCAAATTTCGTTTGAAGAGAAAAGATAATGAGAACAAATGAACATTTCAGACTTTCCTAAATTGTTTCCAGAAAAATGTAAGTTTAAAATAGGGTCCTTTGTTGATTTTTTTTTAAAAAAAGTCTTTTGAATCCTTGGGGGGAAATTGTGATTATCTAGGCGGCCAAATGTGTTGAGGACAGATTGGTAGCACTCTGGCAAAGTACACGTGACGAAATTGTCTACATCCAAACAAAAGTTACTTGTGAGTCTTACATCCTGCGATGGTGTTTGGTAGCCTTCTGCAGTTGATTCCAGTTATGCAAAGTTAATCTTAGCAACCTTTGTTCATGAAAGCTGTACTGATAAGATTGCACAAAGAAAATGTTAAAAAAGTGCAGCCCCACTCTGGGCGCAGACTAGCTCTGTTTATGCAGGCCATGTTACCAAGGATAGAATTGTACATCCTTACGAAGTCTGCACCATACCCGAGACTGCAGGTTGGTGAAAACGTTTTCTCCCTCCCATCAAATTATTTGTTTATGGCGGACAAACTTGCACAAGACTTTATCTATTGCGACTGAATTTTGCAGCAGCTGTTGCATTGTAATAAGATTTGTTTGAACAGCTGCTTTTATTGCAATTAAAATTTGCATACCCTTTGTGCTTGGTATCCTGTGAGCGAACTGATAATTGGTCATGACAGAGGAAATCTGTAATGTAGCTTCTAAACCAGCAGAGGGTGTCAGAGCATTAAAAGGCTTGAAGTTTATTGGAAAAATTCTATTGTTGTAGCATTTTCGTGGTTCAGTGAGCGTGCCTCAAGGGTGTGTTTTAAATTGATTACAGACAATATGTGCAGGATTTCGTGATAAATGCAGATGCCAGAACTGGTACATCAACCACAAACACTATAGCAGACCTGCGGGAGGATGAGGACAGTGTCTACTTCAGTTCTTATGGGCATTATGGCATACATGAGGAAATGCTAAAGGTGAGGTTACAGTCAAACAGCCCCATTGGGTTAAGTTTTCAGCTGGGAACAATTGAGACTGCTTGTTTATCCCTGGACCCCTAAAATGAACTACAGATGCTGCATTTTATTACCTGATCGTGGCTGTCCCTTTTCTCCCATTGTCTGCCCATAGTGTTTTAAACCTGCCTGGTGCCTCAGAATTAGCTTCTCATTTTTGTGAATTAACCATCATTATCAAGAGCTTGCTGCAAGTAATTTTATTTGTGTAGGCACAACCATTTTGTACGTGCGACAATTTGGAAAACATCCAGTTGATGATTTCAATTTCATAAATATGACCTTTGCTTTTTTTTAAAAAAGTATCATCTTTCTTGTCCCCTATCCCAATGATGAAATACTTGGAGAAAGGCTTGTGAAGAGCTGCATTTCAAATATTACCGCAGTATGTTTGGGAAGTAGGAGACAGTGGGTAGGGGGTAAAGGCAATGTTGTCTGACTGGCAGAATGTGACAAGTGGAGTTCCCCAGGGTTCTCAGCTTTTCACCGTATATATGAACGTCTTGGCTGAACGAATAATGTGTTTTCTATCCAAGTTTGAAGAAGGCACTAAATTAGGAGGCAAAGTAAATTGTGGGGATAGGAGCAGGAGCTACAAAAGGACATGGACAGATTAAGTGAGTGGACAAAACTATGGCAGATAGAGCTCAAGGTGGGGAAGAGCAGAGTCATCCACTTTCAATTTGTGAAAGACAGATCTAAATATTTTCTTAATGGCAAGAGACTTGCAACCATGGAGCAGCAAAGAGATTTGGGTAACCCAAAGACACAGCGTTAGTTTTACCCTGACGACACTGAGCTCTACCTCATCACCTCCTCTCTCGGCTCCTCCACTATTGCTACATTATCAGGCTGCTTATTCAACATCTAACTTTGAATGAGCAGAAATTTCCGCCGATTAAATAAATTAAAGCCATTGGTTTCACTCCCTGCTCCAAACTCCACTTTCTAGCTACCAACTCCGTCTTCTCCCGAGCGACAGTCTGAGATTGAGCCAATCTGTTCACAACGTTGGTGTCATGTTTGGACCAAAGGTGAGTTTCTGACCTCACGTTCGTGCCCTATCTAAGACCACCTATTTCCACCTCTGTAACATTGTCCAACCTCACCCCTGTCCCAGCTCGCCTGCTATGAAACCCTCATTTATGCCTTTATTGTCGCTGTACTCCACTATTCCAAAGCACGGCTGGCTGACCTGTCACATTCTACCTCCTAAACTTAAGGTCATCCAAAACTCTGCTTCCCATGCCTTATCTCGCAGTAAGTCCCATTCCCCTATCGCCCCTGTGCTCACTGAGTTAACCAGCCCCCGGTCAAGCAACGTCTTGATCTTAAAGTTCTCATCCTTGTTTTCAAATTCCTCGCCGCTCCCTATCTCCGTAATCTCCTCCAGCCCCACAAGGATATCTGTGCTCCTGTATATCTGGCCTCTTGTGCATCTGGCCTCCTCTGGCCTCTTACCTAGACCTAACGTACCTTGCTTTCCTCCCTTATGGCACTCTTTAAAACCTACCTCTGTGCCCAAGCTTTTGGGCATCTAACCTAATATCTCCTTTTGTGGCTTGGTGTCAGGCTTTGTTTTATAATGCTCCTGTGAAGTGCCTTGGTTTCGTTATGTGAAAGGTGCCAAACAAATATAATTTGTTGTTGAAGCTACTGCACAGTTGCAAAAAGTATTCATGAATGGCTAATGGAACATTGGCCTCCCCCAATGAGTTGGAATACAAAAGTAAGAAAGTGAAGCTTCACTTGGACAGAGGTGGAAATAGGTGGTCTTAGGGCACAAGCTTGAGGTAAAAAGCTCGTCTTTGGATCAAACATGACACCAAAGTTGTGAACAGACTGGCTTAATCTCAGACTGTTACCAGGGAGAAGGATGGAGTTGGTAACTAGAGAGTGAAGTTTGGAGCAGGGAGTGAAAGCCATGGCTCTAGTCTTCCTGATATTTAATTGGCGGAACTTTCTGCTCATTCAGATGCAGGTCCTTTGTCAGAGCCCACTCGGAGTGTTGCTTTCAGCTTCTGACACTGAAACTCAAGGAGGGTACATTGGTCTTTGATGAGGTACAGTGCAGGTGACCAGGAGAATACCAGAGCTTAAAAGGTTAAATTGTGAGGACAGGTTGCATAAACTTGCAAGCTGTTTAAAAATGATAAAGGGATTCAAAGGGAAACAGCTTCCTTTGATGGCGTAATCTTAAAACAGAGCTTGGATCAGTTTAGCAGCGAAATTATGAAGCACTTTTTCCACACAAAAGATAATGGAAATCTAGAACTCTCTTTTCCAAAAAGGCTTGTGGATTGCTGGGTCAAATTGAAAGTTTCAAGACAAATTCCTATTGGGTAAGGGTATCAAGGGACAAGTTAAACGGGGTTGAGGTTACAGATCAACCTCAGTGTCATCAAATCATGAAACAGGCTGGAGTGGCTGAATGGCTGAGTCTTAATCTTTTAAGATGGCCAAGTGCATAAATATTACATTTTTCCGGGGGCTAGAGGAAGAAATGAAGTGGGTTCCCTCTTGATTTTTTTTATTAAAGTGAAAAACGAATGACTGTGGTTGAGCACTGGTGCCTGAAATCACGTCGAGGGCTATCGTTGATTAAGCTCAGGCAGAACGGAAGGTTGAGGACCCTTGGCTCTGTGAGTCTGATCACTTTCTGACCCAGTGCCTCGATGATAGACACTGTTTCTGGATGTCTGAGCAAACTCAGCTGCCAAATGGCATTCCTGTTGGGACTGTTGGCTGTGCCTGTTCTGATCCTGGCTTCTCTCACTGCCACCTATTTGTAATTCAGCTCTTAAATCCAATACGACTCACAGCGTTTTTAAATTTTACCTAATTACTCTCACACAGAACATAGCAGAACAAAACAAAAATCCACCTTGCCAGGAAGAAAGCCCTGAAATTTATACGCTTGACCTCTCCAGCACCTTTTCTTTAAACCTTAAGTGCCCTTCTCAATGAGGACATCACAAGGCTAACATTCAGTGGTATATTTTAACTTTTTGGTCAGTCCGGGTGTATATATTTTTTCTCTCAGATGACTCAGCGGGAATGCACAAACTTGTCTAAAATGGGTCAAGACTGGAGATGCGAATCCTCACTGCTGGGAGGTTGCAGGAGTGTTTTTGCTGCGGGGTTGGATTATTTAAAGCGATTCCCCAGACTGGTTTGAAGGTCATTCCCGGTTGCAGTGAATGCTGTAGCTTTAGGAAGCACCAGGCTTCTCTCAACAGCCACTGACTTCAAGGTGGCTGTAAAGGGATTGCGACCCGAACTGTCCCCTGCAGCTGTTATTGGTGACGATATATATATTTTTTTTAAATCAAAGATAAAGATAAATTGGATTGCTGAGTTTAGAAAGAAGGATGGTTTTGGAGCACAGCGTCCACATCCCGATGAAACGTTAACTCCGTCTCTCTCTCCACTGGTGCTGACGGTTCCGCCGAGTATTTCCAGCATTTTCTGTTTTTTGTACCTTTAATATTCTTTCCAAGTCACAAC
Source organism: Cetorhinus maximus (assembly GCF_964194155.1). Lineage (NCBI taxonomy): Eukaryota > Metazoa > Chordata > Chondrichthyes > Lamniformes > Cetorhinidae > Cetorhinus > Cetorhinus maximus. Next base: position 126,782,296 of record NC_135887.1, read on the forward strand.
CAGGGTGGGAAATGCTTTAAAAAATAAAAAAATGCGTGACCTTCCCTTTTTCTCTAACTCATAATTGCAAAATAAAATAATCTTTCAGGAAAGAGCTGTCTGAATCAACAATGGGATATTTTTAGATTTGGTTTCTGAACACAAACTGCACCAAACTCAATTCTCTCTTCGTGGACATAACTGCCGGGGGCACCTCTGAGAGACATCAGCTGGACGTATCTGCTGCCATGAAATGTCACCTCTCAGCCTCAGGCTGGCCATTCTTGTAGATTTGAGTTACTTGAGCAGCCTGCAGAAAATATTTGATGGTATGCATTTCCCACTGAAAGTACTCCCCCACCCCCCAACGCATTCTTTAACCATGAATTTGAATATTTGAGATATGTTTCTTTTTCAGTGTAGGAAACCACCTTAAACATCCAGTCCCCCCCACCACTGACGCACAGCGTCAGCAGTGCGTACCACCTACGAGATGCACTGCGCCAACTCGATAAAGCTAATTCGACAGCCCCTTCCAAACCCCATGACCTCCACCACCTGGAAGGACGAGGGCAGCAGCAGACACAGGGGAACACCGCCACCTGCAGTCTCCCCTCCAAGTCACGCACCATCCGGATTTGGTAATATATCGCCGCTTCTTCACTGTCACTGGGTCAAAATCCTGGAACTCCCTCCCTAACAGCGCTGTGGGTGTACCTGCACCACAGGGACCGCAGCGGTTCAAAAAATGCGGCTCACCACCACCTTCTCGAGGGTAATTAGAGATGAGCAATAAATGCTGGCCTAGCCAACGACACCCACATTCCAAGAACAAACATAAAAAAAGAAACCATGGTCCAAAATCTAATAAAAGAAAATGATTTGCAGCAAACGTGACTACAATCTTATGGGGATGAAATTAATTTTCAAACATTTCTTTCAAAGGCTGGAACATTTCCAATATTTTTTTGCTGCTTTTAACTTTAGGGGAAGGAAGCTTTGGTTTGGGGATAAAATGTGTAGTAGACAAAAATGCAAAATTCTGAGCTAACAGGCTTAACTTTTGACTTTTTAAATGCCTACGTAAAAAAGTCAGATCTAATATTGTTTGTGGAATGAGGATAAAGGATGAATTGATGAATGTTTTGGCAATTGATGCAGTTTAAGTTTCACAGTTTGAACTGTCCGTCTGCTTGACTGTAAATTTGCAGGACAAAGTGCGGACGGAGAGCTACAGGGATTTCATGTACCGCAATCCACATATTTTCAAGGACAAGGTAAGTGCAACACAACCATGTGGTGCAGTAACTGCAGTGCTTAGTTAGGGGCCTCCCGAGCTAGACAATCACTGGCAATAGAATTTGTCAGTGAAAGGATTTGATTCAATAGTCCCGGAGTTTATTACGTGTGGATGTTTTTTTTTCAGCGAGTAGAGACTGGAGTGCGCTGATAACACAAGTACAGATCATTGTTGTCATTGTATTGTACAGTATCCCATAACTGTTATCTGCTACGTATAATGGGACAGCTGGGGAAAGCAATTTTGAGTTGTCTATTTGCACTTTGCTTGTAGAGCCTGGAAAGTACATAGAAACATAGGAATGTATAGGACTGCAGTCCATCTGGCTGATCAATAAGTGTAAAGAAAGACACATTATACTCCCATCTCACATACTTTGTTTTGCTAAAAGACCCTTCAGTTCCCTCTTGAATTTGCAAATGCTGCTTTCCTTGTCTCCCTGGGCAGCCTCACACTAGCCACTCTACCTGAAGTACTTAAATCTGAACCTTCTGTTTACCTTCTCCTTACTCAGTTGGACTCTTGTGCGTCCTCTAGTTAAACTTATCTATGTCCAGTGACCGATACCATTTTGAATCTTGAGATCTTCAATCACTTCTCCCCTGAGCTGTGTATTGTGTAAACATTGCACACGTCCATAGTCTTTCTTCGTGCTTTGACGCACAAGAATAATAGATAATTTAGCCCCCGAATCTGTTTCCCCCATTCAATGGTTGATCTGCGACTCAACTTCACATAACCCCTTTGTCCCATATCCCTTAATATCTTTGGATAACAAAAATCTATCAAATCTTGAATTTAAAATTTACCATTGATCTAATATCAATTGCTGTTTGTGGAAGAACATTCCAAACTTTTACCACCCTTTCTGCTTTTCTTAATTTCACTCCGGAAAGATTTGGGTGCCTTACACTTGGAAACTCGACAATTAATAAAAAGTCAGGATGTTCCCACCATGGCCCAGATTGTACACCATATCCCCTGTGGGGCTGAACCAGTGCTTTATAGAAGCTTATTGACACTCTCTGGGACTTGCACTCTGTCCTTCTGGCTACATGCCCTAAAATCTTGTTGGATCTTTTTAACTGCGGTCGCACACTGTGCTGATGTTTTTAAGGAGCTGTGCATCTAAAATGATGCTGTACGTGTTGCGTCCTTTAGTCTGCAGCTATTGTTCTTGTAGCCAATCCACTTCAAGTCTCTCCCCATCCCTCCATTCTCATGACAAAAACAAAAACAAAAATACCTGGAAAAACTCAGCAGGTCTGGCAGCATCGGCGGAGAAGAGCACAGTTGACGTTTCGAGTCCTCATGACCCTTCAACAGAACTAAGTAAAAATAGGAAAGGGGTGAAATATAAGCTGGTTTAAGGGGCAGGGGAGGGGGGGTGGGGTTGGGGTTGGGACAAGAAGCCAGTAATAGCCCCACCCCCTTTCTGATTTTTCCCCCTCCTTTTTGTTTTTTCCAATAATTTATATAGATTTTTCTTTTCCCACCTATTTCCATTATTTTAAAATGTATTTCCATCCATTGTTTTATCTCTACCTTTTAGCCTTTTTCGATTCCTTCACCCCACCCCACCCCCACTAGAGCTATCTGTACCTTGCTCGTCCTGCTTTCTACCCTTAATTAGCACATTCCTTTAGATAATATCACCACCTTCAACACCTCTTTGTCCTTTTGTCTGTGACATATTTTGGTTATCTCCACCTATCACTGGCCCTTTACCTAGCTCTTCTTGTCGTCCCCCCCTTAAAACCAGCTTATATTTCACCCCTTTCCTATTTTTACTTAGTTCTGTTGAAGGGTCATGAGGACTCGAAACGTCAACTGTGCTCTTCTCCACCGATGCTGCCAGACCTGCTGAGTTTTTCCAGGTATTTTTGTTTTCGTTTTTGTTTTGGATTTCCAGCATCTGCAGTTCTTTGCTTTTACCTCCATTCTCATGGTTTTGCATTTGTCCAAACTGAACCCGATTTTAATCCCTGTTATTGGCAGTGCCCCTTTTCATAACACCAGCCAATTTAGTATTGTGTCTGTCTCCTGCCAAATCATTTAATACAATGATTTACAATTTAAACAATCCTAGCCCTAGCACTGACCCATGAACACCCTCCTAATCAACCCTTTCTATTCTAATGCAGCACCATGTACATACACAGCCATCTTGATATACAGCTCTTCCTTTGTTTCTGATTAAGTTAATATCTGAAGCATTTCAAGAGTCTCCTTCATCCTAGTTTATGGCTCTGAACTTGTGGTCTAATTCCTAGTCTGTCACTTGACTAAAATCTAAGTGCATAGTGCCTACTAAGGTTCGCCCTATCCACTGAATTCATTTTCTCTTTGAAGGAATCGACTACATTTGCTATACTTGATCTTCTTCTTGCAAAGCCATAATGACTCATTGTTCCATATTTCTCAATATCTTCTGGACGCTCTTTATTGCTTTAAGAACATAAGAAATAGGAACAGGAATAGACTATTTGGCCCCTCGAGCCTGCTCCATCATTCAATAAGATCAAGGCTGACCTTCTTGTGTTTCGATTTCCACATTCCCATCTACCCCCAATAACCTTTGATTCCCTTGCCTAACACGAACCTATCTATCTCTGCCTTAAAAATATTCAATGACCCCACCTCCACCACCTTCTGAGGCAGAGAGTTCCAAAGTCACACAACCCTCTGAGAGAAAAATATTTCTCCTCATCTGTCCTAAAAGGGCATCCCCTAATTTTAAAACAACACTCCCTAGTTCTGGACTCACCCACAAGAGGAAATATCCTTTCAAAGTCCACCTTGTCAAGGCCGTTCAGGATCTTGTATACTTCAATCAAATTACCCCTCACTCTTCTAAACCCCAGTGGAAACAAGCCCAGTCTGTCCAACCTTTCCTCAGAAGACGACCCACTCATTCCAGGTATCAATCTAGTAAACCTCCTTTGAACTGTCTCCGATGCATTTACATCCTTCCTTAAATAAGGAGACCAAAACTGCACATGGTATTCGAGGTGCAGTCTCTCCAATGCCCTGTATAACTAGAGTATAACATCCTTACTTTTATGTTCAATCAGTCTCGTAATAAAGGATAGCATTCCATTAGCCTTCTTAATTACTTGCTGTACCTGCATACTAACTTTTTGTGACTCATGTACTAGAACACCTAGATCCCTCTGCACCTCAGAATTATGCAACCGTTCTCCATTTAAGTAATAATCTGCTTTTTGTTCTTCCTGCCAAAGTGAACAACTTCACATTTTCCCACATTAAACTCCATTTGCCAGATCTTTGCCCTCTCACTCAACCTATCTATATCCATCTGCAACCTCCTCATGTCCTCTTCACAACATAATTTCCTACCATCTTTGTGCCATCTGCAAATTTAACTACCATGTCTTCACTCCCCTCATCTAAGTCATTGATGTAAATCGTAAAAAGTTGAGGCCCCAGTACAGACCCCTATGGGACTCCACTCGTCACATCCTGCCAATCAGAAAAAGACCCATTTATGCATACGCTCTGCTTTCTGCCAGTCAGCCAATCTTCTATCCATGCTAATATGTTACCCCATACACCATGCGCCTTTATTTTCCATAATAATCTTTGATGTGGTACCTTATCAAATGCGTTCTGGAAATCGGAGTACAGGACATCTACAGGCTCCCCTTTATCCGCTACGCATGTTACTCCTTCAAAAAACTTCAATGAATTGCTTAAACATGATTTTCACTTTAGACTCATTTTTCTATAAATCCCAAGGTTATCTATTTTTATTTTCATCAACTGGTTTCATGTCTTTCCATTTCTGATCCTCAAGCATTACTTCTATTTCCAATTGACTCCTAAAGATGTCTTCTAGGGTGTTGCTGATAGCCTTTACCACTCCCTTATATTCTTATTTAGGATGCCAGCTGTCCATTGATCATGTGTTATCATTCCACCCTTGGAATGGGTCAAACGTCCTGCTGATTTGTCCAGCTGAGCATTGGAAAGAGGGGGAGGTGGTGGTGTAGTGGTCATGTCACTGGATTAGTAACCCAGAGGCCCAGGCTAATGCTCTGCTGGCACAAGTTCAGATCCCACCATGGCAGCTGGTGGAATTTAAAGTTAGTTAATAAAAACATGGAATTGAAAGCTGGTATCAGTAATGGTGACCATCGATTTGTTGTAAAAATGCATCTGGTTCACTAATGTCCTTTAGAGAAGGAGATCTGCCATCCTTGGCCTGGCCTACACATGATGCCAGATCCACAACAATGTGGTTGACACTTAGCTACCCTCTGAACTGGCCTAGAAACCACTCAGTTCAAGGGCAATTAGGGATAGGCAACAAATGCTGACCTCACCCGTGACACCCACATCCCATGAAAGAATCAATCAGAAAATAGGCAGAATCGTGGAACATGATCCTCAAAATACTCACTAGAAGTTCTGGAACCCTGTGGCATAGAAACAGAACTTAATTATTCAATTACTGGGACCACTGGCCTCATTATTAAGAGAGAAACATTGAGTAGCATCTCCAAAGGCCTGGTAGAAACCCTGTGTGAGTGAAAGGAGATTTGACCGATGCAGACATCGTAAATCAGTGGGCTGACTTGTAAAGGATCAATCTTATTTGAGCGTTCTATCAGGCCAGTGGGGATCTGTGTCCTTTTGAAGCCAGAATATGTTGTCACTAGCGCTTCACAGTTTTTGAAGAAAAATGGTTATGAGATACTGGGTAGGAAGCACAGCTCTAACAGATCAATACAAAGAACATTCTTTTATTTGTTCTTGGGATATCAGCAATAATGGCAACGCTCCATTTACTGCCCATCCCTCGTCCCGTTTAATGTTAAATACAGTTTATGATCTGTATTGGATATTTGATAACATTTGTTACCATCCTTGTAGACCTGTAACTTTTAACAGAAAGGTATTCCCATGACGCCAACGGGAAAAAAACCGATGGACAAGATATCACTGTTTAAAACCTTTACTGTAACAAAGCAACCAAAATCAACATAATTCAAACATTAATTAACAGACGAATGATACTTCAAATAAAAAGATAAAGTTCACTTTAAATAGTCGATACAACAAAGATACAGATTACAAAACCACAAGCACCCGCATTACTGCTCACACACAAGTCGCACAGCACGCAGTTCCGAAGTTCTCTAACTCGGCTTTTGGCACTTTCCATTCAGTCAATTCGACCCTTGTGAGTGCATAAACCAGCAGCTGTATTCCATTTGATGTCCCCGGATACAGCGAACACCGACAAGGTGCACGTGTACGAACGATCTCTCAATCAGGTCACCTCAGTCCCAGTGGCGTAGCTTTCCAAAGTTCCTTTTCAACCAGCCAACCAACATCAGCCGATCTGGGACTCTGATACAAAACTCTTTTGCATGCCTGAGCTATTCACACTGCTTTTAGTGTTCAACCCCTGTTATCTCATTCATAAATCATTTCCCAAGCGCTGCTTTTTTCTTCTCTTTTTCTTCTTACTGCCAAACAGAGAACTGACTTTTTTGTACAGAGCTTTACTTGTTTCTCTACACATGTGTGCTGCAACTGAACCTTGCTGCAGCAGAGCGGGTTGGAACCTGACACCACGCCAATTAGATTTTATTAGCCCATTTCTTTGGCTCTCATCCCTTTAGCAACCTCAGCCAGGATTTAACTTCTCTGAAGTGATGTCATACCCAAGAATCCAATTAACCACCATTTTCAGAATTCTCCCCATTTTCCACTTTGGAATTGAAGGAGCCTTCGCAAAAACAAATACAGGCTTTGTCCAAAGGGCAAACATCATCTCTCATGCTACACTAAATTAATATTTGTAGTTTTTTTTTTAAAAAAGCAGAGCATTGCAGCTTTTAGTGGTTTCAAGATATAAAAGCCTTTTAACTGAAATATCTAGGTTCCAAATTCTTAATTTATAACGATGGAGTCCTCAGTTGTGCCATGACCTAACAAGATAAGAATGACCAGTATTTATGAATCAAGTAGAATTTATTAAGCAAGATGTTAGACATACTTGACAAAAAGCAGTGAAGACAGTGCGGAAGTTTCTTATTCCACAGAGCCCAGATCCCCTTGAGTGCTGACAGCACAAGCAAAGTCTTCCTTTCTCTGTCTCCAAAGTGATGTTGAACTGCTTCGTAGAAGAATCATACCACGGAAACCAAGGGACTGTGCCAATTAAGACTCTTTGAGTTCTCAACTTTTATCCTTATTTTCGACAGTCTCTGGTTCCTTATTAGGAAATAGTCCTAATTAACTCTTTTCATTGGCTAAGAGTGAGGGTGATTGGGTGTCACCCAATCTCAAGTAGACTGAGGCAAGTCTCCTGTTCCCTGGGCCTTCAGAGGGCACATTCCATTGTGAACAAATAACAGAGTTATACAAACAATGCTATATCCCGTTATCAATAGTACAAACCATTGCAATGTTTCACGTAAACAGATCAAGCCATTCCCGTGGTTACTAAGGTGATTAAAAGCAGATGTTATTCCTAGCAGGATGTCAGCAAAGGATTTTTTAAAATATATAGGTGTTCTCCTGCTATATAGATATGGTTAATAGATCAAGGTGGGGGAAAGGAGAAACAATGGCGGGGATATTCTGTGTCCACTGGCGTCGGGCGTGTTCAGTGGCATGAGCGGACAATATGGTGAGAAGGCCAAAAATCGATTTCACGACGATGTGAAACCAGTTTGCGATCATCCGCTCCACCCGCTGGTGGCAGGCCACGTTTCCCGCTATTGGGCGTCGGGAACCTCATTGTAATACATCTGCATACTATTATAAGGCCAGCCGGCTGGACTCGTCCCCCCTCCCCGCCACTGGATCATCCACCCACCTCGGCATGATTGCACACCGACGTGTTTCACAACAGCATATATAAGGCATGCACTTGGCAGCCTGCACTTTGAGGGGAACTCAGAGGTGAGTGCACAGTAACATTGCGCAGCGCTCACCAGGGTCGCCTGTTAGACTTCAGATTTGAGGTGCGTTGTGGAGGGTGGGCACCTGCAGTTGTTCCACCACAAGGGATTCTATTCACTGAATGTGCAGCTGGTGTGCAACCACCACAAATGCATCCTGCAGGTCAGCGCACTGTTTCTAGGGAGCGTGCACAGCTCCTACATTCTCAGTGAGTCACAGATCCTTGAAGTCTACCAGGGGCAACAGAAGCTGCAGGGATGGCTCCTCGGGAACAAGGGCTACCCGCAGAGGATGTGGCTGATGACACCCGTGCAGCAGCCTCAGACTGCAGCAGATCGAAGATATAACAAGGCTTATGGTGCAGCTCACAACTTGGTGGAGCAGACTATGGGGATGCTGAAAATTAGGCTCTGGTGCCTGGACCGGTCTGGTAGAACCCTGCAATACAGTCCGCAGAGGGTGTCACGCATTGGTGTTGCCTGCTGTGCCCTTTACAATCTGGCGCTGCAATGGGGAGAGGAGGGGGTTGTGGAGGAGCTGGAGGTCTCCTCCGATGAGGAGGACACAGACCGGGATGAGGGTGAGGAGGTCCGCAAAGGGGACAATGACAGGGATGAGGCCCTCACATTGCCCAGACGAGGCAGGCGTGCTCGAGAGGCCCTCATAGCTGCTAGTTTTGTGGAGGATGATGACGACATGCAGCGAGGAGACACCATAGATCCTCACATTGCATCTATGAACTTTTGACTCCAGTCTGGCTTATGGCAATGCACATACCCTCTGTGATGATGCTCCTGTCATGGAGATGCAGTGGATGCCCTAATAGTCACTCGATCACAGGAGGCTGATGATGACATGCAGTGAGGACACTCCATAGATCTTCACATAACCTCTGAGAATGCCTGACTCCTGTCCTGCCGAGGGCACTCCGTGATCAGGGTCATATCATAGAGATGCAGCCGTGAAACTTTAGAAGCATCTGACCCTTTGTCTGCCTCTAGCACCTGACCCCTTCAGGGGCACAGCATCACCGGTCACAGATGCTGATGAGATGAGGGCCAGCCCCAACTTAAAGGTGCTGAGAGCACACAGAGAGAATGACGGAACTCTGTGACACCTGCCCACGATATTCTGGCAGCATTGACCAGCACTGTTGAGATGCAGCATCAGTAATGTGTCCAGGGAGTGTGAGGTCAGACCATCACTTTGGTCTGAAGGCTGCACAAAGCACAGGGAAGAGGCCCTGGACTGAGACACCTGCCTTTATCTTGTACAGAAAGGTTTCACATCTGAGTGACACGAACACTGCTCATCAGAACAAGGAGCCAGAGGCAGGGAGACATTTGTGGGAGTTTATTGACAATAGTGAACATAATGTATAAGTGAGTAACACCCGTGCCCAGGCTGTGCGACTACATCCTTTTAACTTTCCTAGCCCTGGTGCAACATCTTGGTGCTCCTTGGCCATCCACAGCAGAGGTGGAGGCAGCCTGCTGACTGCTACGTCTGTTTGTGATGACCTTGATGGACGTCCTCTGAAAGGCTGAGACCCGTAGGGTCCGGCCTGCTTTCGGGGTCCAGCTGTGTGACGGTGGCGCCTTCCTCAGCCTATGGAGCTGGAGCTAGAGCCGCTGAGGTCACAGGAGGACAGGATTTGGATGGACCGAACACTCCCGGAGCCACCTGGGTGATTGGCCCTGGGGGGAGGGGAGGTACATCTGCTGATGCTCCTCCTTATGGGCGGCCAAGGGCCCCTGGTTGACTCCTTGAGGAGAAGAGGTAGCTGGAGTGAAATCAAGCTGCCCCGCACCCCCCTTGCATACACAGTGTTGGAGGCCAACTGTGGCGTCAGTGATGGAGTTGAGCCCGCGCAGCAGTGCAGGAGCGATGTCCTGGACCAAGGTCTCCATGACGGCTGCCATCCTACCAGTGTTGACCTCAGTGCGTTCGCATGCTGGCGCTATCGCCTCAGCCTGAAGGTGGACGGACTCCTCCATTGTGCCTTGCAATCTAAGGATTGCAGCGGACATCCCTTCCTGATGTTCCCAATCTTGCCTTTGCAGCTCCAACAACTGAGGTATGACCGAGTCCAGAGGCTCGTCATCTGACTCAGACTCAGCAAATTTCTGGCCTCCAAGACCTCCGAGTGCCAGAGACCTGGGAAGTCCCTGCCGCTGCCTGCTGCAGATCAGATAGTGCAATGTGCACATCAGATTGTGATCCCGAGGCTACTGTAAGGCTAAGTCCCACTGAGGTGTGTGTCTCTGCGCTGGTGGAGAGTGTGGGTGAGCGCTGTGACAGAACTTCAAAGAGGCTGCCTCCATATTCCTGTTCAGAGGTTTCTTCGAGGCTTGAATGGAGGCTCTGGGTTGTGGACTATGTCTGCTGTTTCCCAGATGTGCATGTAGAAGCAAGGGGAGATAATTAGTGCATGACAGTGGCCTGTGAAACAGGGCACATCACTCACGGCACAGTTGTCTGATGGATGTTGCACTGCTGGATCCTCACTTGGTAGAGCAGCGCCGACCTCACCGTCAGCACAGGAACGGTCCAGATCCTCACCGGCCAGCTGGATGGCTCTGTTTTCAAAGTCCATGAGGAACTTGATTTCAGGTATTCCTCCACTGGTCTGCGACCTCTCCTATTTGTGTGGCAACTAGCCTTGCATGAATAGAGATGGAGAGAGTGTAAGCAGGACACCTGCCAGGCTAGGTGATCAGTCTGCCTGCCATGTGTGAGTGGTGAGTGGTCCCATGGATGGGATGAGGACAATGAAGGTGTGTGTGAGAGAGTGAATGGTGATGTCCCTTGAACTGGCAGTGAGTGAGGGCCCTGTGGATGTGTGATGGGTTTGTGAGTGTGAGAGTTGAGAGTGATGAGAAGAATATCTGGCAGAACGGAGGAGATCATTCATCTTCCTGCAGCGCTGGTTGGCTGTCCACTTTTGAAGGGCGTTGGCATTGACCACCGCTGCCACCGCCTCCCAAGCCGGATTAGTGAGGTTGCTGCCCATCCTGCAGCCAGAGAGCGGGAGTAGAGGACATCACGGCGAGCCTCCACTGCGTCCAAAAGGTGCTTGAGGGATGCGTCATTGAACCTGGGGGCTGCAGTCTTTTTGCCTCTCAGGACCATGTCTTCTTTGCAGTAGTTGTGGGCTGGAAGTACTGACAGGTGTGTGAGCAGCTGGAATTTTAACATAGTGCCTGGCGTGATAAAGTGGCAAGGTGATGGCATGACAAGCGAATGAGAGCCCACCTGCCAGGGAAAGTGTGTTCCCCGGGAATGCATAATTAATGTGGCATATTTGGGACAATACTGTGTGTAAAGACGCCATTGCAGCCAGCGGGTAAAATGTCGTTTAACCCGCCCACTAACGCACTTAGTGCAAATCTGGGACAATTCCGCCCAATATCTCTATAGATATGGTTAATTGAACAAAGTATTAGCAAACCTAAGTATATTTCAAAGATAGTGTTTTGTCTAGCAAGTGTCAAGATGATGAAGCTTTGTTAAGTCCGAGCTGTTGGCCAAAACTTGCTTATTTCTTCACGACTGACAGAAAGAAGCCTTGAATTGTACAGAGCGTAATTAAAACAAATGTGGCTGTTTTGAGCCAGACAAGCTGATACCTTTGCTGATCACAAGGAGCAGTTTCTCACTGAGGCGACTGCTGTCGCTATTCTTAGGCTATTTTAACTGTTTAGCTGCCTCGCTCAGCAGACGGGCATCTGAACCAGTCTATTTAAAAAGATGGCTAAGGTAAAATCCTAAAATGTTAGTTCAATCCAAAAAAGAACTCTAAAAATTAGTCGTACTATCAAAATCCTACTTAAAGAGACCCTCACAAAAGAAAATACAGGTTTTTTCCAAAGGGCAAGGATCATCACTCATTCTGCACTGAGTTAATATGTTGATAGGTTTTATTTATTAAAAAAAATAGCAGAGTATGGATATGGCTTTACTTTTAGAGTGTCCATTTGGAATGAATCTGTGATGACTGTCACTTTAAGATCAGTTCAGTTGAGTAGGGGGTCACGTGATTTGTTCAACCAATGTGTGGCTAGTGTGGGCGAGTAAATTCTAGGGAGGGGTTTCTGAGGGTAAAATGGCTGTATGAGGGGCTGGCTAGATACGAGCAGCCACTGAAGATATCGTGTAAATAAAGTTAGTTTTTGTTTGACTGAGCCGCCTACTGGAGCGTGTTTCTACAGAATCAATGATGCGCTTTTTCAACACAAGTTTTGGTCAGTTTTGTTTTTAAAAATTGTGCCAAGCCAGCGAAGGCCAGATCCCATGAATGAATTAAAAAAAATTGTGCAAATGGATGTTCTTGAAGAGCTAATCAAAGTTAGTGGAGTCAGGGGAACAAACACTTTGTGCTTACAGTTTAATAATTTAAGCTAGCGTGGTTACAATTGACAGGAGCAACTAGCCTAGCCTACTTGTGTAGAAGTAGAACTGTGTAGAACCACCAGGTGTAGTTTGAGCAGTATTGTTTTGTCTTTTAACGGCCCAAACCTTCTCCAACTCCAGGATCACTTTGGGCTACAAGAATAATCGCAAACCCCGCTCCCTTATAACACATTTTCCTCCTTCAGTTTCTATTTTCTGGCCTCTCCGTCTACATCAAATGTAAATAACTTTTGTCTCAAATTTTGTCAATCTGTTTGGTTGCCTGCATTTCCAGCAGGCTCCAGCATCCACTCCATCCCAGCCAAAAACACCCTGCAGTTTTTCTCCCATTCTCCTTTCCATTATTCGACTGAGACCCTCCCAATCTACTCCTGACCTCACTGCCCAGCGTTTAACTACTGCTTCTCAGTGCAGCCTCATCCAACATGGGCGAATGCTCTTTATCTGCAGATTTTGTTTCTCATTTCTCCCACGTTAAAGCAGCTATCATCACCCATGTTATTAATAAAACCTTTGCTCGAGTCCTCCATCTTCTGAGACTGTCACCCCATCTGCAAGCACCTCTTGCTTTTTAAGGTGCTCACATGCGTCACTGTTACTCAATTTTTAGTTTTATTCATTCGTGGGATGTTGTGTCGCTGGCTAGGTCAGCATTTACTGCCTATCCCTAATTGCCTCTTGAAAAGATGATGGTGTGCTTCCTTCTTGAATCACCGTAGTCCATGTATTGTAGGAACACCCAGCTTGCTATTCACGCCTTTTAGACTTTGTAGCAGTTCAATACAACTGAGTGACTTGCTAGGACATTAAAGAGCCAGCCACATTGCTGCAGGGTCTGGAGTAACATGCATTAGCCTGAGTCTCTGGATGACCAAGCCACTGACATTACCACTGTGCCACCATGTCTCCCTAATTCTACAAACAGCTCTCTAACCATTCCTTGTTCAAGCCCCTTAAATTTGGTTTTAACCCCATTCATATTGCTGAGACTTGATTTTTGTTAACAGCACGCTTTGCGGCAGTGTTGTGTTTCTGCTTATACTGTTTTGCCTTTCCACTGCAGCAGACCTAGTGGACACTCTGCTCCAGTCAGGTTGGCTTCTTCTCCTGTGCTTACATAATCACCAGCAATGTGCCCAAAATTATCATTTTTAGCCCACACCAATTTGTTCTCAATATGATGACACTTGGCTGCATTGTCCAGAAATATTGGGTCAAAGGCCATATGTACGTACTCTTGGACACTTTCCTTGAACTCCTGCTCCTATCTTCAAAGGTCTCTCCATGATTTACCTCTTTTGACTCTGACGATCTACCCCTTACTTGTTACATACTCCTCCCCTGTGAAGAACTTTGAAAGATTTTGTTCTGTGATTGCTTACACAATAAAAGTGAGTGTACGTCAACAGTAATCCTTCAGTTGTAATGTACTTTGCACTGTCCTGAGAACTTGATGTGGTGTTATATAAATGCAAGGCCATTCTTTCTGTCTGTCTGAAAAGGGGTGTATAATTGACAGTCTGTACACCTGCCTCTACCATGTCCTGCCCTTCATCCTGCCAGCCTCACACCAGCTTTAACTGTTTTCTCCTCGTGCAGTTTCCTCAGTTGGCATGGGTTCATTCCCTGTGCCGGTTGTGGTAGTTTATGGAAGCTGCCTCTTTGCCTTGCTGTATGCTTGAAGTGGAACAGTGCCCACCAAGCCATATAAGCGATTATCTCTCTCTGACAGAGACACCTATGGTCCCTCGGGACTATGCCTTATTACCTAATTACCTACTTTCCTATCAATTTCCTCTTCTAGCAATTGTATCTCTTTCCTCTCCGCCTGACACTGTCACATCCAGAACCCCTGAAGGATCTGTCTAGCCTGGTCTGTGTGCTGTCTCTTGGAAATATCACCCACAGATATTGTCAGCGTGTCTCTCCACCACTTCACTCAATCCGTCAATTCAATGTTAGATTGCTTGGCTGAAAGAAATCTTGGGTGACTTACAACTTCGTACAACTCGGGTTGACCATAGCCACTACTGCAATCTCTGCTCTCTGGCCATTGACTCCTTCGTCATCGTTGATCACTTTGTTATGCTAAGCCAGGCCATTCACAGTCTTGACATCCAGTATGGTCCTGAGCTGAACTTTAAACTGCACATCCTGTTCTTCGCTAGAATAACTGACTTCTGTCTCCACAACATGTACTTCCTTCACCAATTAAACCCTTATATACGTCCTTGTCATCTCCATGCTTGATTACTCTAACTCTTGCCTTGCAGGTGTCCCCGCTGCTAATTTCATAAATGCCAAACTTATCTAAAACTATCCCTTGTAGCCTATCTCACATTAAGTCCGGCTCAGCATTTGCCCTCTTCCCCCTCCCCCACCCTCACCCTCACTAACCTATTTGATCCTCATCCTCATTTGATCCAATCCCTTGACCCAAGTTTGTACATCCTCATTTCCTGGTGCCACACCAGGCTGGGCGGGGGCAAAGCCTTCGACCTTTTAGTCTTACTATCTGATAGTCCCTCCCCAAACTCCTGGGGCTAAAAATTCAAATGCCTCTGAAAATGGGTGAAGGATTGTGATGTGTGATTAACTTGTACCTGTTCAAAGTGATATAGGCAGCACTTTGTGCTTCCTGTTAATTATAATGATAGTAGAATGCAGCCCAGTGCTAAATGCAGTGAGCCCAAGTTGGAGCGAGGCAAGCACTGTTTAAATCTAGCCTACACTACTTAAAACCAACTTGCAGCCCTTGAAGGCGAGATGCACTCTGGCTGTAGCAGATGGTGGAAGCCATTGTGGAAGAGTTTATGAGCAGAAGGAAGAGCAGCAGAAATGGTGCCAAAGGCCAGAGAGCATGCTCCAAGGTTCACTGATGCAGCACTGGAGGTCTTGATGTAGGAGGTAGACAGCAGGAGAGAGAAGCTCTCCGGACAGGCACTATGAAGGTCGTGGCAGCAGATAACCATCACGTTCCGTCAGGTCTAGCTCCAAGGACATGGATGCAGTGCCGGAAAAATTTCAGTGACCTTACGCGAGTGGTAAAGGTCAGTGATTGCACCTTCACATGTGATATACTTACATGTGTACCACCAACCTCACACTCTACTCCAATCATGACCATCCTTTTACTCACCCCTCTACACACTCCATCAATCACAATTCAAACCCAACCTTCATTCCTTGCCTCACCTGCCACATACTGGCATTTAGCATTATTGCAAGCCTCATATCCACATCGCACAGCTTGTGCACACTGCTAGCTATTCAACTGTGTTAGGCACATCACCCAAGCATGTTGCACCACAGTTACTAACACAGTGTTCTCTCTTTTGCATGACAAGGTGGCTCATAATCAGAGGCATTAAGTTGGTGGGGGACAGGCATGGATCCATGTCCTCACCCCAATGGAGGTAACAGTGCTGGCAATTATTGATGTGACCATGGCTGAGGCCAGTGCAGTGCTGAAACCAGCAAGAATAACGTTTTACTCCTGCCTAGTCCACTGTCTCACATCCCACTTCCCCCTTATGGCACAATCTTTTATGATTTACAAGCTGCAGTTGGTGCATTCATGCTGTCGCCAGTGTGATCCCTGACGTGACTCACCCCAAAGGTGCGTGTACAAATGCCATTTTGGAGGCCTAAGGGCAGATGTAGCACCCAAAAATCGGTACAGCCTATCCCAACTTCACACCCATAGGATATTAGGCACAGGGAAAGGCCATTCTGTCCATCGTGCCAGCACTTTGAAAAATAAGAAAGACTTGCATTTATATAGTGCTTTTCACAACCTTGAAATGCCCCAAAACATTTTACAGTTAGTGAAGTAATTTTGAAGTGTAGTGACTGTTGTAATGTAGGAACTGCAGCAGCCAATTTACCCACAACAAGTTCCCGTATCCAATAAGGTGATAATGACCCGCTAATCTGTTTTAGTGATGCATTTTGGAGTTATGCTGGGGGGAACCATTGTCGAATGAGATGTTCATGGACAGCCAAGCTAAAATAGGGGTGTAATGGCTGTCTCTTCATCCTCCTCTTCTTTCTTCACTTCCTCCCCCATCTTTCTCCTCTTCCTCCTCCTGAGGTGCTCGCCATAGCACCAGTGGCAAAGGCATTGCCCTTGTAATGATCAAGTTGTGGAGAATACAGCCGACCACCGCAAAGCGGGATGCCCCCACCGGCTAGTACTGCAGGGCTCCTTCAGAGCTCTCTCGGCAGAGGAACTGTTTGCTTCAGTACCTCAATGGTCTGCTCTGTGATGTTTCCCCAAGCAGCTTGCTAACTGACATCATTGTGCACCTGCTGGTCACCTGTGTTTGGGATCGTGGAGTGGAGTCATGAGCCAGGCCTAAAGATGGCCACCTCTCCTCCTATCTCCCTCTATCAATTTGTGAAGTGTCTTAGGATGTTTCGTTATTATAAAGGTGCTACATAAATGCGCATTTGTTGGTGTACCATCCAATGATATAAGGCTGTCCCATTAACTTAGAGAATGCAAAGTCTGCCATATTTATTCAGTACTCTTTTAATGTAAAAGAATTATTTATTATAAGAGACTAAGAGAGCAACCTAAGGCCTCAAGCATTTTGGGCTTAATGGTAGACTTTCATTATTTTTAATACCTGTGCTTCTAAAATGTATTTGAAAATCCATTCTTATCTGCTGCATTAGAATGAGCTGAATCAATTTTGCAATGACAGCATTTCCCATGAAGAACCCATGGATGAGTAGAGCTTCTGTTCAAAGTCTGTTTGTTACAGTTCAATGCAATTCTAGTAAACGTGATCCCACATTATTATGGTAGCTTTATCAATGGTGTCCTATTTACTGTCATCAGAAATCTCAAAGGAACTTTAATATATGAATATATGAAATTTATGGTAATACATCATATTAATCTATTAAACCTAATCAAATCCTACAGCTAAACATCATTTCAGTGATGAAGCCCTTGAATTTTAGCAGTACTTAAATTTAGGCTGATTATGCATTTTAACCAATTATATATTTAAATGAGTAAATATGCATTAAATAACCTTTCACCTCTCTGTGTATAGAGATGGTACAGTATTATGTGTGCATTTAATCCATTTATTTTAGGCCCTGTTTTGCATATGATTTAGCATCATTGTGGGGGAGGGGTTGGTGGAAATTGCTGACTGCCTTCATAGGTGGACACTATATGGAACCAAAAAATATGGAATGGTTATAGTTGATTGATTGGGATTGCAGTACACTACTGAGCAGTATTTAATCATCATGGTGTATCATGTGATAGTTTAAAGTATCAAAATATTAAATTCATTCTGAGCACTCTATTAGAAAATTATAATTTTGGATCTTATTTAGGAGGCTGCATGGAAACAGACTTTTTTTTCCTCTTATAAAATTCATAGTTTATGCTATTGGCTTAATGGGAAAATACATTTTTTTTTGCATATTCTTAAAGTATTGTTTGCAAAGCACTTTAAAAAAACTACACTACACCATACCAGAGGGGTTCCTTTGAATTCTCCTTAGCTTGAAGCAGCTTCGAGTACCTAATTTTGATAAGGGGAATAAAAGTCATTGTTAGTTCCAAAGATATATTAAAAAAAAGCCCTTACATTTTTCTTCCATCCCTCACATAAAATAACCTTAAACATGAAACCTTAACCATCATCAAAAAGCTTCAGCTGACATTTTAATCGGCTAGTTTGATGTCAAGATTAAAAAGGAAGGGAGAATCTTATAAAATTGATTTTTATGCCGTACACCAAAGTGGGTCTAAAGCCTCTAGCTACTGTTCGTACAGAATTCAATTGCAGTTAACGTAAAGACTGAACCGCTTGTACGGCACATTGGGGGCAGTGTGCTGTTGTAGTGTTATTCTGGGTCATGGGTCAAAAGTTACACTCACTGTTCCTCATGAGGGAAGCTCATACATGTTAGAATATAATTTGGCTAAGGAAGGGAAATGTTAGGCCCAGTCCTGATGCTTGCCTAATAAGCTCCAGTGAAATTCACTGTCGGTGGTTGTTTAGGAGGAGGATTGTGCTGGCTGTGATAAAATAGCATTCCATAACCGCTACATAAGTTTACACATGAGAGCTTTCCACTTGGCATTTAATAGAACTGGAACCAA
Source organism: Cetorhinus maximus (assembly GCF_964194155.1). Taxonomy (NCBI): domain Eukaryota; kingdom Metazoa; phylum Chordata; class Chondrichthyes; order Lamniformes; family Cetorhinidae; genus Cetorhinus; species Cetorhinus maximus. The sequence continues at coordinate 126,801,060 of NC_135887.1, forward strand.
GTAATCCATGAGGAGAGTGAAAGATAATTTTGAAAATATAGATTTTAAGTTGTGGATACTGCAACGTAACTGTATTGTTTTTTTAGTTACCCGTCAATTGAACCCTAATGTGTTGAAATGACTTCCAGGTAATTTTGGATGTTGGATGTGGAACTGGGATCCTATCCATGTTCGCAGCTAAAGCAGGAGCCAAGCATGTGATTGGAGTTGACCAGTCTGAGATCATTTACCAGGCCATGGATATTGTAAGGTAAAATGAATTTTGCACTCTGCTTTCCTCCCTGAGCTTCACATCTATTGTTTCATGCATTGTCCTTAAAATTACCGTTTTAATGAGATCGTTCTTTTGCCTTGAGAGTCAGGCAGGAGACGGATTGGGGATGCTGGGAGAATGAGATAACAGAAAAGGACAGTGATAAGGATCATGCACAGGAAATAAATTTTACCAGCTTGAGTAATTATTCTGTCCAGTGTAACATTAGCTGTCATGATAATGGCATATTCAGGAAGATGGATATGGTGCATGGTGGGGCAGAGAATCATTAAAACTTAAGAGTAGAAGTTGCTTGCTGATTGGATTTTAGTGTTTGCACCTAAAGATCCACAATAAACAGCACTGAGGGAGGAATACAACACAGAACTAGTGCTGGTACGGGCTTATTCCTTGCCACTTCTGCCACCGGCAGTGAATTAACTAGATTGCTAGCTAAATGAGTTTCATTGATGTGGGAGAAGGACTTGCAGTTTAAAACAGTGGAGGATTATTATCAGATTAGCATGATCTTTGGGATACTGAGGCCAAATATGTCATCAGACTTGATACTTAGATCCTGGGGAGAAACTATGCAGGTCTGATAATTGTTATTTGACTATTTGATTTTTGCTTCTAGATGCTACCAGTGAGATACTCAAAGTGTAACGGAATTCCAAATGACAAAAATGTATGATGTTGCATTGTGTTTAGACTTATACTTTGTGCTATTGATATGAACTTTGGTCTGTTCCCTGCAATAAACGAAGTTGTATGTCTCAGACTTTGGGATTGCTGCATTGTCAGTGCTCATTGGTGATGTATTTGTCTATTGTGCCTTTTGATCTAATAATTCTGGAGTTGTCTGTCTCTCTAACAAGCCCCTTCTGTGTTTTGTGGAGGCAGTTGACTATTGAAGAGTTGCATTAATGCCCTTGTAATTGCAGTGGTTCACAGCTACTCCCTTCAGTGACTTGCAGAATTCTTGCCTGTCCCCTCTCCCTTTTTTGTTTCATCCCATTACAGCCATTTCCACGTTGGAAACGTGGCAGGGACCTCCTTCCAGGACCCTGCAAGTGGTGCTGCAGAATTGTCCACCAGGTGATGTGCAGTGTTTGAGCTGCGTTTTAATTGTATTCTCTCTCATTCTGAAGAAGAATGCCATTTTCAGGCTTTAAACATTATTGCAGGAGGACGGAAATAGCTTTCATTTAATCTCAGCTGCATCGTCCATGGCGAGATGGGAATGTGGAAAGAGTGGAAGCAGAGATGATTCAAACAAACAAACAATAATTCCAGCGGTTTCAGAGAAAATGGGCTTGCGCTAGTGGACCGCACCATGAACGATGGAATGCGGCAGAGGCTTTTCACAGGATTGTATAGCTTGGAAGGAGGCCATTCAGCCCATCCTGCCTATGTTAGCTCTTTGAAAGAACTATCCAGTTATTTCTGCTCCTTTGCTCTTCCCCCTTATCCTTGTAAGTTTTTTTTTCCCCTTTTCAGGTCTAATTCCATTTCCTTTAGAACATTGTGATTGAATCTGTTTCCACCACCTTTACAGTCAGTGCATTCATAGCAACTCACTGAGCTAAGCAAATGTCTTCTTATCTTCCTTCTGCTTTTTTGCCTGTCATTTTCTGAGTTCCTGCTCCCAGTCAGTATAGTGCTGACGTGTGCAGTACAGGCTTTCTCAGAGAGAGTGAGAGAGAAAGAGAGAGAAATGGAAAGGCTAATTACCTTGTATAAATGTTGCAGAATTTATCCTGTGGGTCAATCTTGAGAGTAATATTTTTGTAAAGCCTGGAAGTAGGTTGCTTGTCTGTCGCCTTGACTGGGCCATAGTGCAAAAGAAAATATAGACCACATTATTGGCACTTTGATTTAATAGGTGAAACTTTTATTAACGTTTGCCAAGTGTAAGAACCAAAATGACTACAAGAGCAAATTATTCCATTGACCTCAAACAGCTGGAAGTATTCTAAGTTTGTTTGTGTTTGAATAGCCTCTGCTAAAAGGAAAACTTTTACCCCATTCCCCACTCCTCACAGACGTGTTCTTGTTTTTCTCTTCCCTCTTCACTAAAGAACCATGCACAGAGAAGGAAAAATATGAAGACACCAAACACATTTTCGTAGATCCAAAACAGCAAGAAAGTGAAATCGGGGCATGGGGATGGGGCGGGGGAAGAAAAGTAGATCTGAATATGCTTCCTTAAACCTGGGATGGTGGAATGTTTGAGGGTGACCTACTAATTTCTAAATTAGCCTCTTTACTCTGCAGAAGGCAGGGAGATCTAGGTGTACTGTCAAGTTGCAGAAAAATGTCTTTCATTTATGGAGCGGAAATTATTTTCCATGGAAATTACGCCATAAATTTTCACTGAGATGCCCTGTGCATACCATATGTCCAAGGTTATCGATGGATTGCCTTAAACTGTTTGGGTGAGTTAGTTAAAAGTGCCCCATTCCCCTCCTTCAAGGCGTAGACAACAAACCTTTTCATCTCCTGTTTTAATGCTTATGGACAAAATAAAAATTGGCTCTGTCCCTCTCTCCTCCTCCCATCATTTAGCCTGTTTTTTTGCACCCTCTCTTCACCTTTTTCTCTTCCACACTTCTTTCCATCATGCACGTTCAAAAATTCACGTTCCTCTGCTTCTCTGGTTATCCCTACTATTCATTCTTCCTTTCTCTTTAATCACTTCCTTTTCACCTAACTCCTGTCTGTCTCCCACTGCGAGCCCGCAGTGCAAATCTGCTTCCAGTTCCTTTACACATTTATTCGATTTGCAAGGTGAGAGCCAAAGTCCACTTGATCGGAGTTGTACATCTGGGTCAAGTGGGCAGAACTATCCAGGTGTAAGATTAATTGGATTTTGGGGTCCAAAGTGGCAAAACAGTTACATAGGACATATAGCACAGAAACAGGCCATTCGGCCCAGCCAGTCCAGTGCGGTATTAATGCTCCACTCGCCTCCTCCCCGCTTCCCTCATCTAAATTTATTATCATCACCCGGTATTCCCATCCCGCTCATATGCTTCCCCTTAAATGCATCTGTAATATTCGCTTTAATCTCTCCCTGTGGTAGCAAGTTCCACCTTCTCACTAATCTCTGGGTAAAGATGTTTCTTCTGAATTCCCTATTGGATTTCTTGATGCTTTAGATCTGCTCTTCCCTACAAGAGGAAACATCCTCTCTGTATCCGCTTTATCGAAACCCTTCATAATTTTGAAAACCTCTGTTAGGTCGCTCCTCAACCACCTTCTTTCAAGAGAAACCAGACCCAGCCTGTCAATCCTTTCCGGCTATGTGTACAATTCAGGTGCTTAAGAATAACATACAAAAGCAATGTTCTAGGTCCATGGAGGCTATGTGATTTTAGGCCAGGTAAAGTTCAAGGCTTTAGTTTGGGATAGAGTAGAGGGGGCTCAAGGTGTAAAGTTGGAGCACCACAGTAGTGGAGGATGTATGGAAAGTAGAATAGCAAGGATAAATGATGGGTTGGGGATGTGGCAGTGGGATGGGGAACTGTCACAGCAACTGACAGCCATTTGAGATTTACTGTTCAATTAGTCGGTGCCATCATGTGACCAATGCTGTATGATGAATGGCATGTCAATCACATGCTTTGCATGGTATAGGTTTACTAAAATATTAGCCACACAGTGTTACAGATCGGTTGACTATTGTAATTGTACAGCTAAATTAGTTGCATTTTTATTAGCAAGCTTTTGACCACCTGGTGGAAGGCAAAACCACCACTGACAAAAAAATTGTCAAGAAAATGGCCCCAGCTAAGGCATCGGCAGACGATGAGCCAAAGGCCTGATTTCGGGCAGGGCACACATGGCAATTTGACCACCTAACCTAATGTGTCCTCACTTGACTTGATATTAAATTTCTGCCTGATAATACTCCTGTGAACCCCCATGAGAAATATTGCTATTTTCAAGGTGTTATATGTCAACGTCAGGGACAGGAAATTGGATGGATAGGTTCCAGTGCTAAGTTACACCCTGTACTAGACCATACCATTTTTTTTTAGGCAAACTCTTCTTATTTATTCTACCAGGGAAAATGACCTGGATGGTGTTGTCACACTCATTAGAGGAAGGATTGAGGATGTCGAACTTCCGGTTGCTAAAGTGGACATTATTATTTCAGAGTGGATGGTGAGTTTTCGTTTTAAAAAGAAAAATGTTTAAGGCTGCCAGTTTGAATTATAATTGCCTGAATATACTGGAGCACAATATTTTTGAATTCTGCTTTTCAGATTGATAAGTTACCATTTGCTTTTAAAATCCTTTACATAGCTATCATAACAATTTCCGTGGTCCGCGCTGCTCTAGACTGGTCTTTTCTTTCTCCCGGCAAGCAAGTGGTGCGCGTCGACCAGCTAACATTTATCTCTAAACCAATGCCACCAAGATCACATGAATTAGTATTCTCACTGCTATTTGTGGGACTTTGCTCTGTGCAAGTTGGTTGCTTAGTTTGCCTACAAAATAACAATAACCACCTTTTCAAAAGTGAATAATTGGCAGTAAAGCAGTTTTGAGACCTCTTGACCTAAATTTGAAGCTGGTGGAATTGAAGACAAATAATTGACTGGGTCACAAAATTGAAGACAGAGAGTATGGATAGTGGCGAGGTCCTCTAATTGGCAAGATGTGACGAGCGGTGTCATGCAAGGATCTGTGTTGGGACATCAGCCATTCTCTGCATTTGTCAACAATTTAGATGATGGAATAGATAGCCAACATATCCAAGTTTGCTAATAATGTAAAGTTAGGTGCCATTATAAGCAGTGTGGATGGAAGCATAAAGCTACAAAGAGATGTTGATGGATTATTTTGTTTATTTCGTATCTTCACACATACCTCATCCCTTTGGGAAATAGTGGGGATGTGTTGGAATGATTCACAGGCTGATTGTTAACCTGTGAGAACCGCATCATGAATGCTCTTTCCTTGGACTAGAAGCTTTGGAGTGGAACTTAAACCCAGAGCTTCAGGCTTAGGGGCAGGGATGTTACCGACTGAGTCACAAGATCTCCTCATTGAGAGAGTAAACGAATGGGATAAACTGTGGCAAATGGATTACAAACACTAGTTAATTCATAGAATTTAGAAGGTTAAGGGATAATTTGATCAAAGGATTCAAGATATTAAAGGAATCAGAAAGGGTAGATGAAATAAATTATCTCTGATTGGAGAGTTCAGGATTGGGGTCATGGTCTAAAAATTAGAGCCACATTTTCCAGGAATGAAATTATGGGCTGGATTTTATGCTCCCTTGCCAACAGGTTTGAAGGCGGGGGTGGGGGGATGGTGGTGGGCTCATAAAATCCAGCCAATGACCCTCTCACTGCCAACCCGCCTGCCCCCAATCTGTATGAAATTTTAGGAGGGGTGGTGTAGGTGTTGGGCAGCCTGCCCGCCTGCCCTCCCTTGGGCCTATTGAGACCTTTAAGTGGCCAATTAATGGTCACCTAAGGACCTCATCCCATTCCAGCTACTATTTTATCTGTGGTGGGGGAGGCCCGTCCCAGCTGGGAAGTCCAGCAGCTTTAGCTGTGTAGGCTAGTGTCAGAAAGGGGTGCGGGGAACCTCCTTTGTGAGTCCACTGTGTACCTTGGAGGCACCCCCAACCTCCACCAAGATCGCATTTCCCCTTTTACCCTCCCTCACTGGCCTCCCAACCCCCTCAACCCCATCACCGGGGACTGCCAGCCTTGGGGTTGAACTTTCACCTTGGCATGCGGGCAAGCGCCCAACATGCACGAGCGTGAAATAGCACGCGATGACGTCGGGCGAGCGTCCCAACATCTTTGCACGCTCGCACAATATTTCCATCGGTGGGTATGCCCGCCAACAATTAAGAGGGCTGTTAAAGTCCATTAATTCATTAATTAAATGGAATTTCCCCCTGCCCATCCAACCTTACGGTTGGCGGGCGGGTGAAAAAGCCAAGCAGCCTTTGGACTTTTGGGGAAACCTCATCCACAGGCAGGATGAGATTTCCGATTGAAGGCATCTGTTTCAGACCTCCCACTCAAGACAGTTGCCGTCAAATCATCATGAAGCAGTTGCAGGGTTGTGATGAAGTTTCTTGGACATCCAAACCCCTGGAGCACAATCCGCCGAGCTTGTGATTTACTGAGTCACATGCTTTGGTCGTGTTGAAGAATGCAATGAAGAGTACCTGGTGGTGTTCTCAACATTTTGCTGGGATTTGCCTGGCAACAAAGACCATGTCAGAGGTTCCTCTGGAAGGTCTAAAGCCACACTGTGTCTCTTCCTCAGCCACAGGAAGCAGGAGATTCAGGAGAAAGCGTGTCAGCATTGTCCCAGCTATGGACAAGAGGGTAATACCTAAATAGTTTCCACAGCGTGAATTATCTCCCTTCTTGAAGATAGTTACAATTGTCACATTCCTGAAGTCAGTTGTGGGAGGGGGTAGAGGTTCTTTTCCTTCCCAGATCTGTAGGACGAATGCATGAAGTCTTGATGTGAGCAAAAGCCTGGCAGCTTTGAAGACCTCAGCTGGAATACCATCAGGGCCATAAGCTTTGTTGTTTTTCATCATCTGTTTGATTGTTAATTGTTTGTTGCAGCTCTCCCATCAATGGTAGTTCACCCATGGATTCTACCACAGGGTGTAGGGGGTTAGCCTGGAGAGTATCAGCTGCCACTGTGGGTTCACAGTTAAAGAGTTGTTGGAAGTGTTCTTTCCAGTGTTGACAAATAGCATTGTCATCCTTAAGAAGAGAGGCACCATCCTGTGAATGAAGGGGATTTTGTCCGTTTGACCTTGGTCAATAGCTGGTGCTGGTGGCTTCAAAAAGGTTTTGTATGTCATGACGGTCAGCATACTGTTGAATTTTTGGGCTTTCTCTTCCCACCACTTGTCCCTTAGCTTCTAGATTTGCCTTTAGGTGTCATCCTTGAGCTAATGGAATTTTACCTTCTTGATTTGTGACCTTGGGTTGTCCTGCCAGGCAATGAAGGCTGCTTGTTTTTGTACAATGAGGTCACGCATTTCAACATTGTTTTCATCGAACCAGTCCTGTTGATGCTGATGCTCGAACCCAATAGTTGGGACACAGGAGTCTAGTACAACTGATTTTATTTGATCCCAATGCTCTGGAATTGAGTTGGGTGTGTGGAGATTTTCCAGATTGGTTGTGAGCTGTGCTTGGAACCCCTGTCTTTGGTCAGGCTGCTTTAGGGCTGAGACATTGATATTCTTCCTCTTGGACGTTTGGGCCTTGCAATGCCTTGGTGCTGGGTGGATGTTCATTACTGAACAAACAAGTCTGATCTGTCCAGCAGGCATCAGTGCCCTACATGGATCGAGTGATACAGGCATCACTTAGATCATTGACTCAACAATGACATAACCCAGGAGGTGTCAATGCTTTGATGCCTCCATGTGGTTTTTTTATTTGTCCTTCTGGGGGAAGAGGGTGTTTGTTGTAATGAGGCCATGCTGAGTGCACTTTGTCAGCAGGAGGACACCTTTTGCATTGGGTTTTCCCATGCCATTTTTCCTAATGGTTCCTTTCCAGACATTAAAGTCAAGGCCAACCCTGACATTAAAGTCCTCCAAAAGGATGATCTTTTCTTCTTTTGGGATGGCAATGAGAATTTCATCAAGGTCAGAACTGAACTTTTCCTTAACATCTTCATTGGAGTCAAGGGTCGGGGCATAGGCACCGATGTTAGCGCCATGTGGATTATGGCTGAGCTGTCGGTGAAGCGTTTTGAGCCTTTCATTTATACAATTGGGGAGTGCTGGCAGCGCATCCAAGATCCTATCTTGATGGCAAAACCAACTCCATGGACATGAGGGTTGCTGTCAGCCTTCCCTTTTCCAGAAGGTGTACCCTCCCTGCTTCTTCACCCGATGACGTTGGGTGAGCGTCCCCCGACGTCATCGCGCACTCGCTTGATATTTCGGTCGGTGGGCACAAGCGGGAGTCGGAGCCGCGCCTGCCATTAATTAAGAGACCAGTTATGGCCCTTGACAGCCCAATTGACGGCGATTTAATGTCGCCCGTACGGTTTTTGGCTCGTCGCACGGGCGAAACGGGCAGCCCACAATTTGCAAAACCTCGTCCACGGGCGGGATAAAAAGGGTCAGCAGCATTCCCAGTGTGAGTAGTGAGGAGTTTTGGAGATAGTTTGCTGCTAGTTGCTTATTGGTACTTGTCAGCTTAATCTCTGATCGGGGCTTCATTCTTAGCATGCCCACGTGTCCTTTCAGGGCTCAATGGTGTCTTCAAGGCCCCCTGAGGATTTGGACCATGTGGACTTCTGGTCCCTGGTACTAGGGATTGTTGTCTCTGCTTAAGGCACCTCCCCTAATGAGGAAGAGAGGGGCAGAAGGGAGAGGAGGCTCGGTGTCCCAATGCAGCCTCCAGGGGAGGGACCTGTGGGAGGAGAGGCGCAGGCACAAGGGATGGTGCCAGCTGGTAGTCCAAGGTGGAAGGGGCCGCTAAAGACGCCACTATCCTGCTGCCAGGGTTTACAGGCGGCAATGCAGCTACCTCAATATGTCGGATGTGCAATGCTGAAGGAGGCTCCGTTTCTTCAGGGAGACTGTGACCTACATTTGTCAGATGATCGGGCCTGAGATCAGCTCTGACTGTGTGGGTGGACATGCCTGTGGCTCTGAAGGTCACAGTGGCCCTCAACTTCTATGCCTCCAGCTCTTTCCAGGGTTCAGTGGGGGATCTGTGTGGAGTCTCCCAATCAGCTGTCCACAGTTGTGTCAAACTGGTGACAGAAGCTCTGTTCAGGTGGGTACTGACCTTTATTCATTTCCGTATGGACGAGGCCAACCAGGCTGAGCAAGCCAGAGGGTTTGCAGCGATTGCTGGGTTCCCCCTCGTCCAGGTTGCCATCGACTGCACTCATGTGGCCATCAAGGTGCCAGAGGGTGAGCCCGGTGCCTTTGATAACAGGAAGGAATTCCACTCCATAAACGTGCAGATAGTTTGTGACCACAGGATGCAGATTCTGCAAGTCTGCAAGTCCCATGACGCTTACATCCTCAGACATTCCCAGGTGCCGAGGCTCTTCAGTGTTCCAGCCTGACTGGATGGATGGCTGCTGGGTGACAAGGGTGATCCCTTGAAAAGGTGGCTAATGACGCCTCTCTGCCACCCAAGAACAGAGGCTGAGCAGCGGTACAACAGGAGCCACGCCTCCACAAGGGCAGTGGTAGAGAGAACCATAAGTCTTCTCAAGATGCGCTTCCAATGCCTGGACTGTTCAGGGGACGCACTGCAACCACTGATAGTGCTGTCCACAATCTGGCACTGGCAAGGGGGGACCCACTGGAGGAAGAGGATGTTGACACAGCGGCACAGGCTACAGATGATGAATCCAGTAGTGAGTCTGAAGAGGAGTACGGTGAGGAGAATGCTGAGGGCTTGGAGGCAGACCTCTGTAACCTTCAGGGAGGCAGGGACACCAGCGACACCTTGATCCAACGTTCCTTCAACTCGGCTGCCAAATAAGCGCTACCACCTCATGCCAGGGCTGCTACCACCATCCTGGATCGCAGAAATGACCCTTTCCTTTGCCCCCTGTGCAATGAAGTTTCGAGCCACCCATGTTCAGCATTACATACTGACCTACCCTGCACCTACAAAACAAATGAAGCACGCTCAGGCCAATAACACAAAAGCAAATGTAATTTAATGTTGGAGCTCACATATTTTTGAACAGAACAATATCCAGTGTTGTTGGTCACACCATTTAAAAAAAGTAAAACAAAATGGGGGAACAAAACATCACCCGTGGCCAGTCCCCCTTGTGCTTAATGTGCTTTAAACATACGTTTATGGGTGCTACGTCTGGGTGCTTCCCCCTTGCTGGCACCAGCATTGGAGACAGCCTTCTGACTCTGGTGCCTTGTTAACCTTGATGATCTTGGCGGTCATCCTCTGGCCAGTGGAGCCTGTGCTGGCCCTGCCTGGGAGGGGGCAGCCAGTGCCACCCCTGGCATCTCCCCAGTGGCTGCAGCCTCATCAGATGCCACGGTCACTGGCAGAGGGGCGGAGGAGCTGCTGCCGTCATCTAGAGCGCCCTGAGGAGCCCGCAGAGACGACAAGCAGCTCGTGCACCAACGTGAGGTCGCTGTGGACTTCCCTGCTCGCCATTGATAGATGTGCACCTAGCTGGGATACTGGGTGCCCCATCCATCTCACACACAGACTGAGATCAGTGCCTGTGTGAGGGCTTGCAGGTCCAAACGCAACCCCAGGAACCCTTGACTCTGTTCCTGGAGCAGCCTCTCCATGAGAATCGCCACTGTTTCCATGGAGGAGGCAGTGCACTCGGCCATGAGGGTCAACGCAGTGCTCACGTTCCACAGGGACTCCTCCGCAACTGAGACCTCTTGGATCTCCGCCAGATCCTCCTGCGCATCCAGCATCTGCCGCTTAATGGACGACTCCAGAGGCTCATCATCAGCCATTGACTGAGCAGTCCTCCGACTGCCGGTGCCCTGGGCACCCTCTGCCCCCACCTGCACCTCAAGCGAGTGTGAAGTGCCCTCACCAATGTGCACCGAGATACTAGTCGCCGAACTAATGCCCACCGAGGTGCTGGTGCCTGCTTCAGAGAATGGGTATCTCACGGGTGCTTCGGGAGCATGGTGGTCCTCCAGGGTCAGGGGTAGCTCCTGGAGGTCTTGCGCTCGGTTACTTGGTGGCAGATCTACTGGAGAACTAGGACATTTCACTAGTTTAAGTCATGACTCTGCCATTGTGTATGCCAGGCACCCTGGTGAGACAATGGAGATCTGCATCATGGTGCCACAGTCTTTCAATGATCAATGAGGAACCCAGTCTGGATTCTCCCATCAGTGATGAATCTGCACAAGATTGTTTGCAGCACCCGAAACTCTCACCTCAGTGCACTGCACTCTTGCCTTCGTCTGACACCCCAGCCTCATTGTGGCCAGTTATTCGAGGTGCATGGTGCCCCTCGAGCTCCAAGGCCCCCTGCTCATACCGGGAGAGGATGAGGAGGTTTGGTTCTCCTCCACCAGTCCGCGACCTCTGTGTTGTTATGGGATGTCTTCTGAAAGGTCAGAGGAGCATTGATTGGTCCACTCTTCACCTGCAGCGCCATTGCAGCTTGGCCAACCCCAGCTGAGGAGCACCTTGCAGGGCAGATCCGAGTCGTAGCCCTCGAGGCACAAGACACTCAGTCAAAGCAGCCAGGGCTCAGCCCCTTGGCCAGCTCGGGCATATTTGACAGTTGGCACACTCAGATTCTAGCACCCCTGAACTCCACTGGGGGATGGCCAGCCCAAAACAATTCACCACACTGACCCATGCGAACATGGTACTTACCCTTCCTGAGCGCAGCAGGTCATTGAAGGGCGTCCTGCACAGCACCCAGATGTGCCGCATCACATCGTGGCTGCTCACCCGGGCTTCCACCTCCCTCCCATGCCCTCTTTGTGAGGTACGGTGGCCCCCTCCTCCCATCTCTGAGGACAAGGGTGTCCCTTCTGGCAGCCACCTCCTCCAGGAGGCCGGCGAGGCACTCACCGGAGAAACAGGGCGCCGAGTGCCCAGCCGACCTCACCGCCCACCTGGTCTCCACACCTTCATTTGCAGTCATGCCGCTGCTGCAACTCCGACACGGGCAGCCTCCCCGGGGCTGCCTGCGCCGTTTTTGAACCAGCCGCCGGGTTACCATTGGACCCGGCGGCTAACAGGCCCCCGCCCGCCCCTTCTTGGACGTTCGGCAGCTGGCGTTCACCCTGGGCGGGCCTTAATTGGGCCCGCCAGCGTGAAATTGGGGTCGGGCCTCAATTGCGGGTAGCGGTCAGCTTCCTGACAGCTCCCGCTTGCCGAGCACGACCGACGAGGGAATAATCCTGCCCTATGTTGCTATGTAACAAGAAAGGCACTGTATAAATGAAAATTTGTTTGTTCTTTCACATGGTGACCAAAATTGGGAACTCCGAATTGTTCCAGAGACCCAACTCTGTATAACATCATGTAGCTTCTTCACAAAGGAGAAAGATGATGCAGACATTCCAGTTAAAGAGGAGGAGTGTGAAATATTAGATACCGTTAGCATAATTAGAGAGGAAGTACTGGAGGGACTGACATTCATGAAGATGGATAAATCACCAGGGCCTGATGGAATGCATCCGAGGCTGTTAAAGGAAGCCAAGGAGGAAATAGCGGATGCTCTGAGGATCATTTTCCAATCCTTACTTGATATAGTTGAAGGACCAGAGGATTGGAGGTCAGCCAAAGTTGTGCCATTATTTAAAAAGGGTGCGAGGGAGAGGCCAGAAAATTATAGGCCGGTCAATCTCACTTCGGTGGTGGGCAAATTATAAGAATCAATTCTGAGAGACAGGATAAAGTGTCATTAAGAAAGGAACAGATTAATCAGGGATAATCGGCATGGTTTTGTTAAGGGAAGGTCGTGTCTTAATAATTTAATCAAATTTTTTGAGGAAGTAACAAGGAAGATTGATGAGGGCAGTGTAGTGGATGTTGTCTACCTGGATTTTAGTAAGGCATTTGACAGTGTCCCACACGGCAGAAACGTAAAAGCACAGGGGACACAGGGGAATGTGGCGAGTTGGATGCAAAATTGGCTCAGTGACAAGAAATAAAGGGTAATGGTCGATGAATGCTTTTGTGATTGGAAAAGGGTTTCCAGTGGCGTTCCACTGGGCTCAGTGTTGGTGTCCTTGCTGTTTTTTGTATATATTAATAATTTGGACTTAAATGTGCAAGGCATGATTGGGAAGTTCGCAGATGACAGAAAAATTGGCCGTGTAATTGGTTCGGAAGAGGATAGCTGTTGTCTCCAGTGGTTTGGTTGAGTGGGTGGAAAAGGGGCAGATGGATTTCAATCCAGAGAAGTGTGAAGTGATGTTTTGGGGAGGACAAACAAAACTAGGGAATACACAATAAATGGGAGGATATTTAGAGGGGTAGAGGAAGTGATAGACCTTGGAGCGTATGTCCACAGGTCCCTGAAGATGGCAGGACAGTTGGATAAGGTGGTGAAGAAAGCATATGGAATGCTTTCCTTTATCGGACAAGGTATTGAATACGAGAGCAGGGATGTAATACTTGAACTGTCTAAAATGTTGTTAGGTCAGAGATGAAATTTTGTGTACAGTTCTGTTCGCTGCATTATAGAAAGGACCTAATTGCTCTGGAGAGAGTTCAGAGTAGATTTACCAGAGTTTTGCCAGAGCTTGAAAATTGCAGCTATGAGGAAAGATTGGATTGGCTAGGATTGTTTTCCTCAGAACAGAGGAGGCTGAGGGCTCACTTATTGAGGTGTGCAAAATTATGAGGGGCCTAGATAGAGTAGAAAGGGTTATCCAGTTTCCCCTAGCTGAGGGGTCAATTACCTGGAAGCACAGATTTAAGGTGATTGGTAGGAGGATTAGAGGGGACATGAGGAAAAGCTTCCTCACCCAGAGAATGGTGGGTGTCTGGAATTTACTGCCTGATTTGGTGATGGAGGCAGAAACCCTCAACTTGTTTAAAAGGTACCTGAATCTGCACCTGAAGTGCTGTAACCTGCAAGTCTACAGACCAGGTGCTGGAAGGTGGGAATAGATTGGGTGGCTAGTTATTTTTTTTTTAAATTTCTTTCTCAACTGGCACAGACATGGTGGGCTGAATGGCCTCTTTCTGTGCTGTAGCTTATCTGTGGTTTCTATAACTATGTTGATGATATATTGGTACACCTTGCTGTTAAACTCATACTTAACCAATGGTTTCAGAAAATTATAATTGTGTGTCCAAGTCCTTCTTTTACCTTAGTTTCACTTTTTAGCCTTATACACTTGCTGATTGGTTGGGGAGCAGGGTAGTGGGGTCTGTGGTCACTGTTTCTTGGGCTGAGCTGGTCCTGCTCACACTTCAAAATTACTAAGGATCATGCTGGCATTGAACGTTTTATCTGATTTGAGGAGAGAGAGCAAGCTGAGATTAGGGTTTGAATTGAGCACACTGTATAAAGTTGTAACTGTACCAAGGGAAGAAAGCAATAGCAACAACTAAATCCTTAAGATTATATTCTTGATCAATGTTCCTTCCAAGCTGTAGGGATGGGCAGCCACGCAGCAGTCCAGAACTTACTGTTCAAAGGACAAACAAGTCGCACACAAGAAGCGAGCCCTTTAAGATGTGCGGCCGTATGACAACCTTAAAGGGACCCTGCTTTACAACAAACGGGCCGTGTACAGCGAAGGTTTTTTATTCGTTCATGGGATGTGAGTGTCACTGGTAAGGCCAGCATTTATTTCCCATCCATAATTGCCCTTGAGAAGGTGGTGGTGAGCTGCCATCTTGAACTGCTGCTGTCCATATCGTGTAGGAACACCCACAGTGCTGTTAGGAAGGGAGTTCCAGAATTTTGAACGAGCAACATTGAAGTAATGGTGATATGCTTCCAAGTCACGATGATGTGTGACTTGGAGGGGAACATCTAGGTAGTGATGTTCCCATGCATCTGTTACCCTTGTCCTTCTAGGTGATAGAGGTTGCAGGTTTGGAAGGTGCTGTCGAAGGAGCCCTGGTGAGTTGCTGCAGTGCATCTTGTAGATGATACACACTGCTGCCAGTGTGGTGGAGGGAGTGAGTGTTGAAGGTGATGGATTAGTTCACAATCAAGCGGGCTGCTTTGTCCTGGATGGTGTCAAGCTTCTTGAGTGTTGTTGGAGCTGCATTCATCAAGGCAAGTAGAGAGTATTCCATCGCACACCCACTTGTGCCCTGTAGATGGTGGACAGGCTTTGGGGAGTCAAAAGGCGAGTTACTTTCCACAGAATCCCCAGCCTCTGACCTGCTCTTGTAGACAGAGTATTTATGTGGCTAGTCCAGTTCAGTTTCTGGCCAATGATAATCCCCAGGATGTTTATATTGGGGGATTCAGCGATAGTAATGGCATTGAATTTTTTTTAAAAATTCATTCATGGGATGTGGACATCGCTGCTAGGCTAGCATTTATTGCCCACACGTTCCGAGGGCAGTTAAGGGTCATTCTCATTGCTGTGAGCCTGGAGCCACATATAGGCCAGACCAAGTAAGGATTGCAGATTTCCCTCCCTAAAGGGGCAATAGTGAACTAGATGGGTATTTACAGCAATTGACAATGGTTTCGTGGTCGTCACTAGACTTTTAATTCCAGATTTCTGGTCCCCAGAACATTGCCCTGGGTCACTGGATTACTAGTCCAGCGACAATACCATGACGCCATCACCTCCCCTGTCAAGGGGCGATGGTTAGATTCTCTCTTGTTGGAGATGGTCATCGCCAGACACTTATGTTGCATGAATGTTACTTGTCACTTGTCATCCCAAGCCTGGATATTGTCCAGGCCTTGCTACAAATGGATACAGACTGCTTCAGTATCTGAGGAGTGGCATGTGGTGCTGAACATTTTGCAATCATCAGTGAACATCCCCATTTCTGACCTTATGATGGAGGGAAGGTCATTGATGAAATAGCTGAAGATGGTTGGGCCTAGGACACTACCCTAAGGAACTCCTGCAGCAATGTCCCATGACTGAGATGATTGACCTCCAACTACAACCATCTTCCTTTGTGCTAGGTATGACTCCAACCAGTGGAGAGTTTTCCCCGATTCCCATTGACCTCCGTTTTGTAGGGCTCCTTGAAACCACACTCTGCTAAACTGATGTCAAGGGCAGTCACTCTCATCTCATCTCGGGAGTTCAGCTCTTTTGTCCATGTTTGGATCAAGACTGTAATGAGGTCAGGGGCTGAGTGGCCCTGGCCCAACCCAAACTGAGCATCAGTGAGCATGTTACTGCTGAGTAAGTGCCGCTTGATAGCACTGTCAACGACCCCTTCCATTACTTTGCTGATGTTCGAGGGTAGACTGATGGGGCGCTAATTGGATTTGTCCTGCTTTTTGTGTACAGGACATATCTGGGCAATTTTCCACATTGCTGGGTAGATGCCAGTGTTGCAGCTGTACCGGAGCAGCTTGTCCAGGAGCATGGCTAGTTCTGGAGCACAAGTCTTAAGTGCTATTGCCGGAATGTTGTCAGGACCCATTGCCTTTGCACTATCCAGTGCCTTCAGCCATTTCATGATATTACGTGGAGTGAATCTAATTGGCTGAAGATTGACATTCTGTGATGCTGGGAACCTCAGGAGGAGGCCGAATTCGATCATTCACTCAGCAACTTCTGGTTGAAAATGGCTGTAAATGTTTCAGCCTTGTCTTTTTCACTGATATGCTGGGTTACCTATCATTGAGGATGGGAATATTTCTAGAGCCTCCTCCTCCTCCAGTGAGTTGTTTAATTGTCTGTCACCATTCACGACTGGATATGGCAGAGATTGCAGAGCTGAGATCTGATCCGGTAATTTTGGGATTGCTTAGCTCTGTCTATCACATGCTGCTTCCTCTGTTTGGCATGTAAGTATTCCTGTGTTGTGCCTTTACCAGGTTGACACCTCATTTTTAGGTATGCCTGGTGCTGCTCCTGGCATGACCTCCTGCACTCTTCATTGAACCAGTGTTGATTCCCTGGCTTGATGGTAATGGTAGAGTGGGGGATATGCCTGGCCATGAGGTTACAGATTGTGTTCGAGTACAGTTCTGCTGCTGATGATGACCCACAGCGCCTCATGGATGCCCAGTTTTGAGTCACTAGATCTGTTTGAAATCTACCATTTAGCACAGTGGTAGTGCTACACAACACGATGGAGGGTATCCTCAGTATGAAAACGGGACTTGTCTCCACAAGGACTGTGTGGTGGTCACTTTTGCTGATACAGTCATGGACAGATGCATCTGTGACAGATAGATTGGTGAGGGCGAGGTCAAATAGTTTTTTACCCTCTTGTTATTTCCCTCACCACCTACCAAAGACCAGGTCTAGCAGCTATGTCTTTTAGCTTTGCCAGCTTGGTCAATAGTGGTGCTACTGAGCCACTCTTTGTGATGGGCAGTGAAGTCCTCCACCCAGAGTACAGTCTGTGCCCTTACCATCAGTGCTTCCTCCAGGTGGTGCTCAACATAGATGAGTACTGACTCATCAGCTGAGGGGGGACAGTACATGGTAACCAGCAGGAGGTTTCCTTGTTCATGTTTGGCCTGATGCTGTAAGACTTAATGGGGTCCAGACTTGAGGTTGAGGACTCCCAGGGCAGCTCCCTCCCAACTATAACCGCTGTGCTGCCACCTCTGCTGGGCCTGTCCTGTTGGTGGGGCAAGACATACCCAGGGATGGTGATGGTGGTGTCTGGGACATTAACTATAAGGTATGATTCCGTGAGGATGACTATGTAAGGCTTGACCAGTCTGTGGGACAGCTCTCCAAATTTTGGCACAAGCCCCTCAGACCTTAGTTAGTTGAATTAGAGGGAACATTACCGCTGTTGAAAACACCCTTTAATATTTTGTAGTTGTGCTCAGACAGTTTTTTCAATGTATGGTGTCTTTATATTTCTATGCACGGCTGCTCTGCAGCTTGGAAGGTACCAGACAGGCCTTGTGCTTTATTGAACGTCGTGTACTGCTGAGCAGGAACATTGAGGGTCTTGATGTCAATCCAGCAGTGAAAATACAAGGTTTTATTAAATAGCTTCTTTTTGCTCATCTTCATTGCTGGTTCTGTTCATTTTTGCTGCTTCACTGGGTATCCTCTGCTGCTGGTTGCAAATTCATTTCCGCTGTTTCAAAATTATAATTATTTCTTTCTCCTGTCCTGGTTTATGTCTTTACCTCCCTCTCCCTCTCTGCCCCCTCCCTCGCTCACGCACACAATGTTCTTCTTCCCGCTCTGCTTTGCCTTTACTGTCTGTCGCTTTCTGAATTGCTGTATTTGGTATGACACTAGCCTTTGTCCAGTTCTGAAGCGCCTTGCCCATGCTTTGATGCCAGCATTTTCCATATCTTTTTCTCAGATGGAGTTAAGATACAGTACAGCCGTGGTCCAGTTGAATGGTGGAACAGGCTCACGGGGCTAAGTGACCTATTCCTGTTACTATGTTTTCTATGCCTGTCAAGTCAATCTGCCTACTCCTGTCATGGGGGTCGGGCTGCAAAATTTACTCAGGACCGGGAAGAGGAGTTGAGGGAGATATTCGGATGGGGAATCAGCAAGTGAGGGTTTTGTGCATGGCCTGCAGGATTTCGAATAGATTCCCCGCCCAAATCCAGCCAGCTTACCAGACTGACTGTCCGTCTGGTGTGAAGCTAGCTGGGGAGCTGATAACCTGGTAAGTTGGATATTGGTGAAAGCAAAATACTGCAGATGCAGGAAATCTGAAATAAAAACAGAAAATGCTGGAAAATCTCAGCAGGTCTGGCAGCATCTGGATATTGGGGTTGGGTAGAAAGATGGGGGAGGGGGAGGGGGTTGTTGTTGGCCTCAGTGTCCGCCTGAATTGCCTTACTGTTCCTTTACTGTTGGTGTGAGAGTGAAGAAAAGAGATGTATTTTGACCAAGAAGGAGACAAAAATCATGCTGGAGGGGAGGGCTGTTTGGGGAAGAATGTTGGTCTGGAGAGGGGACAGAATTCACGGAATGTGAGTCAGTGCTCCAGCTGTGGGAGGGGGAGATGGAAGCAGGTTCATTTGGGAGGGTGCCTGGGGAATACACAGGCCTGGAAAGCGGGGATGGGGAGTGCGTATAGCATTCTTGGATAAACACGTGAGGCAGCTTTCCTGGCGAGTCAGGGCTTTTTTTTCTAATTTTCTTCAGGTCAAAACTGTTGGATGCCAGAGTTCCCAAAGGAATGGCAGCACTAGTAGAGCAGCTGGACTGTGACAATTTAATGTAGTGGAGGTGAATGCAATACCTGTATAATAACACTGCAGGATTATTAATTTATTATGGTATTGCTGCTGTGAAGAAAATCTTTTTAAATGATCTCTTTTATGTGGGTGGTAATATTTTTTCTAGGCCTTGAATCACTGCAGTTCAATGGTCTGTCACAAAGTTAAGTTCCTTTAAAGGTCACTGTGTATAAGAATGGATTTTTGGAAATATCTGCAGCGCTTAGGCCCTGGCTCTCAAAATTTGCTAATAAATATACTGCGTCACTGTTTAATATTCATTATTTCACCCTATTCAATTTAAAAACAATGGGTACACAGAACAGTTTTATAAGCTTAATGGTTTACTTTCTAAGCTGTAACAGCTCACTGGTTGCGTATTAAAATTAAACATTGCGAGTGTTTGTTCCAACTCATGTGAATTGTTGATCAGTGTCGTGTTTTAGACAGATAATGCAGGGAGTGTGGGTGCTGGCGATCAGTCCCAAAGCCCGAGCAGCGCAGCAGCCTTATCAAGAGGCAAAGGGGAGTGACTTAATAATAAAAACGAAGCGAATACACTTTGGACTTTGAACAGTCCTACAGTTTTATTAATTGCTGTGCATTGTCAGAATTTAAGCTCGCCTATTAAAAGTTTAAATCGAGAATTTACTTCAGCAGTTAAAACTAATACAGTATAACCAACTTCGCTGCTTTGAAGTGAAATATGAATTAAAATCTACCTACATTTTGGAGTGGATTTTCATTTTCAGAATAGTAACTTTTAACTGTTCACTGCAATGATGATCAGTTATGGCTGTGTTGTTATTATTGCATTTCTGTGGTTTGAATTTTCACACTATTAATAGAAGAATGACTAGAATCACTCATTATAGAATTATCTTTGGGATTTAAAGTCCAGTCAAAGGTCTGTGATTGTTTCGCTTTAAAATTGATGGAAAACAACGATTTGTGTTTGCAAATGAAAATTGGTTGTAGTGGACTCTTCTTTTGATAAATTTGAATCCTGGATTTGTGGGAGGATTTATAATTCTTCTTCATTTATTAATTCTCCACGTTGAAGCGAAATGATTCATTATCTCTAATGAGGGTCGGTTAGCTAGAAGGGTGAAAGGGGAAAGGTTTAGGGGGAACTTCTTCACTCAGAGAGTGGTGAGAGTGTGGAACGAGCTACCATCTGACGTGGTAAATGCGGGCTCACTCTTAAGTTTTAAGAATAAATTAGATAGATACATGGATGGGAGAGGTCTGGAGGGTTATGGACTAGGTGCAGGTCAATGGGACTAGCAGAATAATATTTCGGCACAGACTAGAAGGGCCGAACGGCCTGTTTTCTTTGCTTTAGTGTTCTATGGTTCTATGGTTCTAAGGCTAGTGTGTGATGTAGAATGATGCTTACGGCCCGAGTTCAATTCCCCTACAGGCTGTGGTAGTTTGTGGATGCCTGCCTCCTTACCTTGCCCCAGGCTTGCGGAGTGCTGCCCCTCAAGCTAAATACAACCAATTAACCTCTCTTTAACGGAAAGAGAGAGTCGCCTATAGTGTGGACTATGGCGAATTACCATTATCTCTAATGGGGGAAGCTTCATTGATCTATTAGGACCTGAACTTGACTGAATCATCTGTTTCTCTTACTGCCCCTTCCTCCCTTTGCCTGTTTTGCTTAAACTGAATGCACTGCCCAAAAGGGCGGTGGAAGCAAATCCAACCATAACATTCAGAATGGAATTGAATATACGATATTCTTGAAAAGGAAAATTTCCAATGCTTCTGATTTGGTTATGTCAACATCACATATGTATTTCGTCAACATTTAAATGGGTAGCGCTAGCTAAACTAAGCATAAACTTGGTAGTCCTGATAATGAAAACTTATGGATAGGAATAACCTAAAGATGGGCTTTGAAGATTTCAAGTGATTGGGGTTGTGACTATTTCCGATGGCAATGTTCCATTGCGGGATTGTCCTTGGGAAGAAGGGCTGTTGACGCAACATGATGGGGTGAATGGCCTCCTATGCTGCATGGTTCCAACTTGCCCTGTTTCTTTTAGCTTTTTCCCTTGTTTGTCACACTGTCACATTGTCTTTACATGCAAAAACGTTGTCACTCCAGAGCATACTGTTAGACTTTGTGCAATTTTAACACCATCTTTGATGGCACTTATGAGCCCACAGGTGCTTAATGTATATACAACAATGCTGTTGAAATCCTTGGGAATATTAAGAGGCATCATGGTATGATGGAGTGTGTCAAATACTCTTCAATGACCTTTCTGGCAGCAGCCAACAATAGGTGTTATTTGATCCTTTAGAACTGACCAAAACACCTGCTAGCATGAGCACCTTCTCTACTTCTCTTTGCCAGTTGGAGTGTGGAATTGCATGACTTAATTTTTTTTACCTTAAAATTGGAAAACAGCTAGTTTTCTAGTTATTAAGGAAATGCCATGGCTTTCTGATGAAGTAAAGGAATTTCATGATTCATGGTTAAATCCCTGGCGACACCTGTGCAGCTGTACAAAGAAAAAAATGTTTGTTTGGTCCAGAAGCTGAAATGAATACTATCCGGTAAGCAAGGTAATGTTCCAGCACTAGCGAATGTCTCTGTGCTAAATATGTCAGGCCCATGACTTCATGGCCAAATTCATGAGCTACCCTTGATTCAATGTACATCTCATTTTAGAATTGTTAAAGGCAGCAGAGTGGTGCCTCCTATTTAGGACATTTTATACTTTTATACCTGTGCATTGGGAAACGTCCTCTGAATCTCCATTCTTGAAACATGCTGCAGAGAAAAAGCTCAACCTACTCCAGTTGGCAGCAGGTAATATCACAGGAGTGGGTGCATGGAGAAATTAAAGAATTTTTCTAACATTCTTCATGTATAAACTTCACTTAATGTTAGTATTTTTTAGTGATTTATTGGCAAATTATTCTTACAATTATACTGATTCTCCCACTGCCAGCATAAGCACAGTCACACCTGAAAAGACTCTTGGAATCGCCAATGGCCTACTAGAAAACACACTGCCTGGCATTCTGGGTTCATTTACATTTCAGCAAAGTGGTTCTACTTTGTGTCAATGTTGCCACAACAGTTTGACTGCAGCCTCTGTCTAAAGTCAGGAATTAATCTGACATCAGAGTAATGTGGACGCACCTTGCTATGCTTTCGAGTTTGTTTTGGTCATTTAGTTTCCACTACATTGGATTGGTGCAACTGCAAAGTCGACGCTTTACCTTAGTTCACAGGGTCTTAGGATCGATTCTTCCCCATATCATGGTGATTGATCCCAATCAGATCAACAGTTGGGGAGCTGTAATTGGAATTTGGCTGTATGTTATTAATGAGATAGATTAGTTAAGGTACTGTTCCCAATTGGTATCCATTGATCCCTGCTATAAGGTGTGTGTTTTTGGGTGAGGACCTTGTCCTTGACCAACATCCACCAACTTGTGCTTTGCAACAGGACTAACTGAATTGTGAGCAGAACCTTTAGAGGATAATTTATCCCTCCCTTGCCTTGGACCTCTGAATCTAATTTATATTGCTTCCTGGACTAAATTAAAGTTGGAGCCATGACTAACCACTGCATTATAAAATCCATTTATCCATAAAGCCATTACAAGAGCTGTAGACTTGATTATGGTGTGATTATTATGATTTGACCTGGTTGCTCCAGCGATATAGCAGGTTAAAATTATTGTGATCAACCTTGGAAAATATGTATATATATTTTTTTTAAATCATCTTTTGGAGTACAACACAGAGAAGTATAAATTAACTGAAGTTAGATCAAGCCGCATTCTGTCACCTGTCTTTGCTAGTCATGTTAAATGGATTCCAGGGAGAGCTGCAAATAGCAAAAAACTCATTTTGAAATGGCTAAACAGTACTTAGAAATGGGCAGAAATTCGTCAGTATCCAGAACCGGCGCTGAGCAGGTAGCATGCGCCTGACCAAGGGGCCTCAATAACACTTATTGGATGAGCTCCAGCCATCACAGGTAGTTTGCAGATTGCAAATGCCTTGCATTGGGTTACATGTCTTGCCCTCTGCAGCCCAAAGGTAAGCTGCAGAAGGGAGGGTTAAACTGAACACAACCACTCAGAGGTAAGTAAAATTAAAGTAGTTGCTCTATTTTTTTATTTTCATTTGACACAAATCTTTGCGGGGGGGGGGGAAACAGTTAAAAATACAACTGAAATAAAATATCTGGCTCATGTATAGAAAATATGAACAGAAATGATCATAAGTCACAGAGTCTAACTAATTGGGGCCAGGGTTAACAATAGTTTCAGTTGTGAACAGGTTACTGTCGGGTTGCAATTCTTGCTGGTGCAAAGAGTACATATTCTGCTTGTTCTGTAGTACCAAAGTTAATTTTTCAGAGAGTGCAGTGACCTGTGGAAGTGCCGGTGGCAGCTGTGGAGAGAGAAACAGAGTTAACGTTTCAGGTCAATGACCTTATGTCAGAAAATAGAAGAATTGTTTACCGCTTAAGTCAGAATTTCAAAAGCATTGCTGAAGTGAAAGGATCTGGGGGAGAGACAGATAAACTGGTAAGGTAGTTCTAAGAAAAAAAAGCCTTGATTGTGTCATTTAAAGAGCAATTTAAAAGCACTAGACTAGGAAATTTAAATTTGCAATCCGTTGTACCCAAAAATTAATTGTCGAGATTGTGTCTTTTGTGATTGAAGAGATGATTGAACATTAATAAACCTTGAGTATACATCATGTTTGATATAATAATGAAGATAACTGATAACATTTGAGTGGATCGAGTAAAGTGACTGCTTCAACTCTTCATCAGCTGAATTTGCCCCTATAAAGTTGGCCTCTGTGCTAATACAAATAGAAAGGTTCTGGGCAAATTACCTGGGCATGAATTTCTGCAAATTTGTGTCATTTTTCTATTCATTCAGGTCTCTTCTGAAGCAAACAAACAAAAGAGCTTTTGTGGAAACTCACCTTCAAATGCTGTCTACTTTTTATTGGGTTGGATATGCTCCATAATTAAGGGCAAATCATGTTTGACGTTCCTCAATGTAAAGCTATAGATTTCCAACAGAATTGATTGGGGTAAATGTTGAAAATTTTCCCAACACCATCCCATCTAGCAAGTGGACTGAAGCTTTTTCAATTTGAAACGTCTGATTTTCGCACCTTGTTGCACTGAGTTAGCTAAAAATTGTCCTACTTAGTGATATTGCTGTGAGCTGGAACTTTAGTAGGATTCCCATTACATCTCCTGTCTATCTGGAAGCTTGAACATATTAAATGCTTTAATCCATTACATGCAGGCTAAAACTACAGGTCGAATTTATTTGTAACTAGATTTACAAAAACAAAGCTATGGATAAAATATTATGCAGCATAAGCCATAATCTGCAGATTTCTCTTTGTTCTCCAGTTTCCTCCATTTGTAAGATGCAAACAGCTGCCGGCGTTCAATCCACCCAGTAGAATATTGTCCCATGACAGACCAGCTGAGTACTGAAGGTTCTTGTGCCAAACACCTTTACTTTCTTTGCTGCAATAATTCATTTGAAACCCGCAACAAAAACAGAATCTTAAACATCTTGGAGCAGAGTGGAAATTGGGATGGTTGTTTCTGCCACCTTTTACCAAATCATTGTCAGCCTTATTTTATCCCTTGACAATAATACAGTTACACAATGTCGTACTGTTTTATTGAAATTAGAGCACAGTGTGACAGGATCAAGCTGTCAGTGGGTGAAATTGAAGACGTTTAAATACAGGAGGTTCATTTCCAACAGAATTGGCATTTATGCTGATCAACGATACCTTGCAGACCTTTGTACTCATCAAAGAGAGACTTCATCCTGACTAACACTCAATCAAAAGAATTCTGTGCCGGTTGGATAGTTGCTGCACTGCAGTAAATCAAGTGGCCACCACTGAAAGTGGTTTGATGGTTCTAACTTGATAACACTCATGAAGTTCTGAAGAAAGAACTGAAAATATCAGCAAAATAGATTTAATGCAGGTAGCTGCAATCAGAAAATTGAAAAATAATTGTTAAGTGGAAATGCAGTTGTAAGGATAGGCAGTGTAGTGGTCACAGAGATGAAGGATTATCTGCCAGCTATGTTTTTCTTTGGACCTCAGTGAGGTGCTATTTTTTTTTTTTGCAACCAGTGCTGAATAATTGCACCTTAATGTTATGCAGAAGATTGAGTGAACACCTGTTTCAACCTGAAGTACTCAGCACGCTTAATGTGCTGCCAGAGGCACCTTTGTAATGGACTGTAATGGAACACAGTTGGTGCCTCCTGGCTGAATTTAAACGGAGACAGCAGCAGTGGTAGGGACTGCAATTCGCACAGGTTTACCGTAACTTTTAAATGAAATCCAGGGAGGGTTGCCAACTCTGGTTGGAAGTGTTCCCAGTAGTTAGACCAGATAATATTCTGACCAAGTGATGCCTGATCACGTGGCGTCTGCAAATGATAGTGCATTTAACTTTCTATGTCGGTCAGATCCCCTGTAGTTGAGTGTCTTTGCTTGTGGTTTCATGCCAACAGCTGTGAGAATCACAAAGCCACGCACAAGCAGGTAAAGAGCAGAAACTGAGGGCAGAGGAAGTGGAAGTCAACAGAGGGATTTGCACGGGGAAAACCAGATGTGGGAGGAACTTTGATTCCACCAGATTCCCAGTCCTCAGTCTCGCGCTTTCCCCAAAACTGCTCATACCCCAGACCCATCTATTGAAATTTTCTGCCCCCAGTGAGATCGTATCCCCAACCCTATTCTTCAGTCTCCCCCTCAACCACCATTGCCCACACTCCCTTTCTCTCCATCTCTTTCTTTTAGCTAGTCCCACGGGTCGTGCTTCTATCCTGGTTCGATGGGTTCTGAGACGCCTGATGAGTCCCAACGCGCGATCTGGAGAGTCTGCCACATTGGAGGCAGATGGTGTTTAAATGGTCTGTTATGACATGACAGATGATGTGAGCCAGGCAAGTCAAATCCACGAGGGAAACTTGATCACACAGTCACAGCAATTTTGCAATTTGCATTTTATTTCAAGATGCCTGCCTTGAATTCTGTAGTAATAAGTCCACCGAGACTTAGAGATTCTTTACAAAGCTAAATTAAACATTTATTAAGAAAAGATTTCAAGCACATACATAGGTCTACAAATTACTACAATACTAACTCCTAATTCCCCTAATTAACCTGGCTTCCAGCTACACCCCCATTAAGGCAACAGTAAAAACAAATGGATTTAAACAGACCCAGGCAAAGCAACACAATACCCTGGACAGTGATATTCAAAGTGAGTTTTGGTTCCTGTAGACAGCAACGAGATGCACAGAGGTTGGAGGCATTTCACACTAGTGTTGGACCTTACACATAGCTCCTTTATACATGTTTTTCCTTTTTTAATGCAAATTCCATTGCTCCCATATGTTTTTGCAAATTTACTTTTCTCATAATATAAATCTTTCTGTATCGGTAATCTTTGGGAAAAATAAACACACTGTTTGGCTTAGCTTCTTCTGGCTAAGTGTAACATCCTACCATCTCTTTGAAATTCAAACTAATTTATCTATGAATGCAAATTTTCCTCACACCTCGCATTCTAAAACTTCAGTCATGTTTACTAATTTAGCATTTCAAACCGAGCTTCCTTTTTGATACTCCAGTCCAGCTGTGATCAATTCAATCAAATTTCACACGCATACACACAGAGAAACTAATCCAAATCCCACTATTGACCCACTTTTACAATAAATCACAATAATATTATGAAAATTATTATATTTTCCTGACAGGCCGGGTAGATGGGTTGCTTGGAGGTTGTGCACTCCCTCCGAGGCCTCGGCTTCACCTCTGCAAATTCGCAGCCTGTCAATGTGTTCAGCCCTTTCCCGGTTAAGCCTCCTCCATTTTGGTTGGTCACAAGGCAGCGACTCCCATGAGTCAGTGGGGATATTTGACCTCTCCATCATCCTGCGCTTTAATCCCCTGACCCCCACAATTCATGGTTAACCATTTTCCTGAGCCTCAATTCCCAGCACCCTGGTCTCTGTGTACCCTCCCCTCCGCCCCTCCACACAACTCCCTCTTGAAGTGGTTTTTTTTTCTGTTCGTTCTTGAGGCATTAGAATCATAAAAGGTTTATGGCACAGAAAGAGGCCACTTGGCCCTTCATGCCTGCGCAGGCCAAAAAACGGGCCGCCCAGCCTAATCCCACTTTCCAGCATTTGGTCCATAGCCCTGCAGGTTATGGCAGGTGAGGTGCATATCTGGACACCTTTTAAATGAGTTGAGGGTTTCTGCCTCTACTCCCCCTTCAGGCAGTGAGCTCCAGACCTCTACCACTATCTGGGTGAAAATAATCTTTCCTCATCTCCCTTCTAACCTTTCTACCAATCAACTAGCCGGTCTATAGAAACTCAGGCTGATTTACTTTGAGACTTTGACCACGACAGTTATCCCAGTTTTGCTCTTTGTTCTGGTTTCTGTACACCAAGGGCACAAGGCATATGCTGCCATGCAATGGTGTTCCCCTCTTACTTGGCATGAGTCCGTGCATAAAATGGTTCCATTGACTAAATAAATCATGCTTCTCTGCCTTGCACTCCCCAAATCTGAGAATTTTGTGAATGTGGGTCCCAAGAGACTCCTGTTGTTACTCTGCCAGGGTATAGCTGCTCCCAGCCATTTGTGATTTGTGGAAGAAAACCTCTGGATACTGAGATAGCCTTGGATTAGCTCAACCGCTCATCAGGTGTATTAGCTGGTGAGCTGAGATTCTCCTGACGTCATCGCAGATTTTTTTTTTGCTGGTGCAGCAGTGACAACTTCAGATAAAGCAACACTCTTCTAAAATGTGCAAGGCAGCAAGCTGTACACTGTCGCCAGAGACAGCTCCTATTTTGTTCAATTCTATTTAACTGTCGTCACCAAATAGTTCTTTTCAACAGCCTGTGCTATGGGCTTTGCGTCTAGATTTCTCAATTTAAAAGTAATCTTTCCCGCTAGTCACTGCAGTGAATGAAGAGAGGCTTGCGTTTATAGAATGTCTTTCACAGCCTTGGGACACCCCGAGGTGCTTTACAGCAATTAAATGCTTTTGAAGTGTAGTCACTCTTACAATGTAGGAAAATGCGACAGCCACTTTGCACATATCAAGTCCAATAAACAGCAATGTGATAATGACCACTTAATCTTTCTTTCTTACTGATGTTGGTTGAGGAATATGCATTGACCAGGACAACATAGAGAACTCCCCTGCTCTTCTTCAACATATGGACCATGGAATTTCTACCAGCCACCTGAGAGGACTGACAGGACTTTGGCTTGAAGTATTCTCCGAAAGAAGGCACCTCCGAGGGTGCGGCACTCCCTCAGTACTGTACTGGGGCGTCAGCCTAGGTTTTGAACCCAAGTCTCTGGACGTGTGTGGCATATGACTTTCCTTTGATGAAGGAAAGCCAATAAAGGCACCAAAAGATGTGATGCAGATTTTTATTACAGCTTTAAATCTCAATCACATGACCCAAACACCCCCCCCCACCACCAAACCAGAAAATTCTTTCTGTTCTGAATAAGTTCTCCCCACCCCCACCCTCCAGGTCTCGCAAGCTGGGGACTTTGTGTTTTTCTGCAGAATTATCCAAGCTGCATACATTTGTAATGCTGGAGAATTCTATTACTGTTCATTAATATTCCAGCCACAAGAGACAATATGATTGGTTACTCAACAGTAACATACAGCCTCTCTTGTGTTGGAGCAAGTTTAGCTGATTGTGTTCAAGGGTCATTTTTGTTAATATGCAGGATGCCTGGAGATTTTTTTTTGTTTTTAATATTTTTGGAATCTTAATTTTTAGGGTGAAATGATCACTTGTTATGTACTCATTGTAGAAAAGAAGTGCGGCACAAAATATATGAATGAAAATACCAGCTTATGGTGTCAGCTGTGGCTCGGGGTTGTAAGTTGTGGACTCGATTCCGATTCCGGGTACGTGATCGCGTTACTCGGGCTGGCGCTCCAGTGCAGCGCTGGGGGAGTGCCGCACTGTTCAACGTGCCCTCTTTCGGCTGAGGCGTTAGGCAGGGGCCCTGCCAGCCCTCTCAAGGTGGGCGTAAAAGATCCCACGGCATTACTTTGAAGAAGACCAGTGTAGCAACTGCCTGGTGACCTGGTCAATATCTATCCCTCAACCGCCAAGGGGGAATGAAAAAAAAAAGATTATGTGGCTTTTTAATCACATTGTTGTTCCAGGAGCTGGTTGTATAGAAATTGTCTGCCGTGTTTCCTACATTACAATACTTCAAAAGAATTTAATTGGATGTAAAGCGCTTTAGAATGTCCTGAGGTTATGAAGGGCATCATATAAATGCAAGTCTTAAACGGCAGCCTGCTTTAATGTGTAACCAGCATGACTGTTTTCAGAAGATTATTTGTCTTAAATACATTAATTAAATGGAACAATTTTCACCTAAACATAAAATTGGGGGCCACCAGTAAATTGCACATTGCTGTTTATATATGACCAACAATGCCTTTTTAAGTTCAAATGGTGAGACGTTCAAAATCTAGGGAATGCTTGGAATTCTTGCTCTCATGATTTTAATCTATTAAAAATGGCTGCAACTAATAGTGGTTGGATGTTCCTGAGTCTTCTTAGAGCCATGAATTCAACACATTGTAAATTCTGCACAGAATTCAGGATTTGTACAAAGGGAAGTAGAGATCAGCCTTCTTATATGTATTTTCTGTCACTATTGTTAATCCCATGAGGTCTTTTTTTAAACAATTAACTTGGACGCTTTTGTGTTTGTGTCAGAATGCAATAGAATCCTGCTTCAAAGAGCATCTGCAGAGGATTAGCTTTCGTTTGCAGTGATGTCAGCTATCCATCTGACCAGTCGATTCATTATTCAAGCTTGCGTAAAGTTCTCCTCCTCCTCCTCCCTCTCGCTCTCTCTCTCTCTCTCTCTCTCTCTCTCCCTCCCTCTCTCTCCCTTTGCCCATCATCCCCTCTCCACACCCCCGCCCCAAACCACGGCGGCCATTCTGCGTGTTGACACCGTAATGGAGTTCCTTCTGTTAAGGCTGATAACTCAATGTTCTTCACCTTGACAAACTGCAGAATGCAGAACTGCTGGTTAAGCTAACATTCACATCAAAGCTATATTTTGGTCTTAACACTACATCTGTCGTGAATTTTCTATACGTTGCATTTCCATAATAAGAAACTGAAATTTTAATGTCATTAGTGGTTTCAAAATAGGGCATCAGAACAGAATACACTTCCATCATTTGATTTTAGTTGCACTATTGTATATAGATCTGAAAGACTGCAAGCTTGATCCACATAGCTCACGCTGACTATTCTGAACTCGTGCCTTGTTTTGACTTGGTGGCTGTTTTCTTAAATCCAGCTGCTTATTTCAATACAAGTTTCATTGTCGGCTACTTAGAGGAATAATTCAAACTTGAACATGATTGTCTGACTGAGCCTGAATTTTCTGGCAAAATAATAGTAAGGTTAATATGTACAACATCAAGCAGTTTGTGGCAATGAAGCGATACCCCATGAATTGCGAATTATCACAAGTTGCTGGACAGTTTATGCCCTTTAGCTGTTATCCTCGTAGAAAGGGCATTTCACCATTAAACACCCCATGAATTTCAGGAAATTGCTACATTTGCATATTAATTAAAAATTAAACTCACCATATAACATTAGAGCTGCTACTTAACAGCTTTAATGAAGAGATTTAACGTTCCTGCAATGGCACTCAATCTCTCCGGCAATTGAACTACAAAATCTCATCGCTGCAGGTATAAATTTTTCTTGGAGATTTTTAAAAATACGAAATCTTTATTTGATGGCCAGTATGAAAAAACGAGGTCTGGGAAAACAGATCACTATTAATTATTATTGATTAATTAATTAAAACACAATCATAGCTGGGTTAAGATCAATGTCTACCATGTAAAATTTAATACAAAATAAGTTTAGATATTCACTATGGGCCTAAAATCAAGAGCAAAGCAGAAATAAAATGCAAAAATACAAAATTGCAAAAATTAGTGACTGCAGGCCTCAGGCCTACAATTTAGTTGATTTAAGCTTAAATGTGGTCTGAGGGTAGGCTGTTCTAGTCACTCATCGAAGACCAGATAGATTCTATGAATGGACAGGATAAATCCAGTAGCTAAAGACAATTAAGTAGTGGCAATTTTTATCTTGTTATTCCAGAAACGTACCTAGATCTCAAAAGAGTTTCTGCGGTGTAGTTTAGGGATGGGAAAAATTGGACAGACTTCCTGCCTCTAATGATTATTTGACAACTCTCAGTGACAATGAATGCCTTTGGACTTTGGACAACACATATAAGAACAGTGGTCTCTGGGCGGGATTTTCTGGTCCCGCCACTGCGTCTCCAGATTTTCCGTCCTGCCTGCGGCAATTCCTGCCACAGGCAGGACTGGAAAATCCCAGCCTCTAACTGGACTGGCAGCCCAGGTATTGTGAGTTCAAATCCCAGCATAGAAAGGCACGGAATTTAATTTACAAAACCTGGGAATTTATTAAGAAAAGCAATGATGAAAAGTTCACCAATTTTTGTAAAAAAATCCACCTGTTTCTTTTATGCTCTGTTGCCCTTACCTAGCCTTGCCAGCCTACAATAGTCCCATTCAACTTAGTTGGCTCTTAAAGACTTCAGGGTAGATGGGGATATTCAGACTTCAATTCCCTTGAGTTGTCATCCCCCACTTCACAGTTACTGCACAATTCCCCTTGTTGCAACCCATCAGCTATGGACCATTACAGCGTTCTCTTGGCCAAAATCCTGAGATAAAATCCAGCACCAAAAAATCTTTCTATAACAACTATATCCAGCAACTCTTGCAATAATGTATGCTCCCATGAACTATTCACTAGTGCATTCCCAAACTGCGCCTTTGTGTCACTATTACACTGTGCTGCCCCAGTTGCTGCAGCATGGCTGGGGGAAAGCTGCTGACTTTTGCATGGGGGAGACTGAAGATGTCCTTGTTGTACACCCTGAGCAGCTCTGGACCTTGAAGGCCACTTCAGCCCGAGCAGTGGTAGTCTGAGCTAGCTGGCTGGCTGAAACAGCAAGGGCACTGGCAGAGTGGCAGCAGTGGGAACATGACCGCTGTCATCCTAAGAGAGGACAGCAGGGCTACGGAGCCACTGTCAGTCCCTAGACCAAAACCTCAACAGTTGTAGTAAACTGCTGGAGCGAGATTGCTGGACTGGAGTGAGAGCCTGCACTGCCCTTTTGAGTATTGGTATGTGCAGCCATGATAGCAGGATTCTGAGCCTGCATGGCAACAAACATGGATCTGAGGACCTCAGTCTTAACTTCCATTGCAGCAATCAGATGATGTGTGCTAGGTGGAACAAATCCACGAGGGAAACTCGATCACGCTATCACAATGATCTTGCAATTTGTATTTTATTTCGAGATGCTTGCCCTGAATTCAGAAGTAAAAAGATAACCAAGACTTTAGAGATTTTTTAGATAACTAAATTAAACATTTATTAATGAAAGAAAAGATTTCAAGCACATACATAGGTCTACTATAATAACACCTAAAACCCCTAATTAATCTGGCTTCCAGTTACACCCCCGTTAAGGCAACAGTAAAAAAAATAGTTTTTAAACAGATCTAGGCAAGTCAACACAATGCCCGGGACAGTAGAATTCAAAGTGGCTTTTCCCAGCTTCAATTTCTGTAGACAGCAGGCTTAATGCACAAATACTGGAGGCTTCTTGCACTTCTGTTGGATCTTACAATGTCTTCCCTGACACACAGCCTCATTCTCCTTTATACGTGTTTCTCCCTTTTAATGTAAATGTCATTGTTCCCATATATCTTTGCAACTTTTCCTTTCTCAAAATATAAATCTTTCATGGTGCTAATATTGTCAGTAACCTTTAGGAAAAATAAACACACTCCTTGACCTAGCTTCTCTGGCTAGGTGTAAACATCCTACCATCTCTTTGAAATTCAAACGACCCTGATTTATCTAAAAATGCAAATTCTCCTCACCTTACATTCTTATGTTTACGTATTTAGCTTTTCAAATTTAGCTTCTTTTGATGAATGAAAGCCTCCTGCTGTCTCCAATTCCGTTAAAAAAACCACACACACACTATTCACATACTTTTACAATAAATCACAATTATATTACGAAAATTATTATACTTTCATGACATATGTGTGTTGTTTGCCTGTACTACAGTGCAAGTTGAGACCTCAGCCACTTGACACTGCATCACAGCAAGGTTTGCCAGTCCTCTCATGGAGTTGGCCACCACATCCATGCGAGAAACGATGGGCTCCAAGCTCTGCATGAAGCCCTGTGCAATACTGGATCCAGATTCCTCCATGGTCTTTGATGACACCAGGCTCTGGGGTAGGCTTGCCAATGCACCACGTCTGTGTGCATGTCCTTCAGTGTTCGCCTGTACACCACCCCATCGCAATCTTCATCTGAGTCCCCTGAAGTAGAACTCATGCTACTTAGCCCTCCAAGGAGCTTACACGCGCACCACCTTTTCTCCCAGGCCTGGCCATAGCCCAGTCATGCCGGTGGCTCACCTTGTGCTCATCCTGATTCTACACCGCCCTCTAAAGTGCACACAGTGCTTCTATCTGAGCTGGTGGTTGGATCACTAATGGTGCTTCTTCATCAGAGACCTTTCATACTGAGACTGCACTGGCTGATCAGGCGGAGGCTTTGGGTTTCTGAAAGTAAAAATGCGCGTTGAGAATGTCGGGTGATGGAAGGGTGAGGGGTTCAAAGCAAGAGGTCCTGGGTCAAGTCATCTGCAGCTTGTAATTCATGCCGGTTAGCAGAAAGAGGGTGAAGTTAGATTTGAGAAGTTTCATAAGTTGGAACATACTGTCATCCTGAATGTTCCTGGCAATGCTGCATGCAACTGGCTCAGTCACAGCTGGACCCCGTAATGCATTGCACTGTCTCCTCCAGAGGGCTCAGGAGATGCAGGTGTGTTAGTCCCCTGCTGGTTCCCTGTTACTCCCTGAGGTATGTATGACCTTGTCCTGCAAGAAAGAGGAAAGAACATTCATGTGTGTGCTGCAATGAGTTTGTGTATCTGACATAGCTGGGAGCTGTGAAAGGAGGTTGTGAGGCTGGCATCATTGTTAAGCGTTTGGGTGTGGTGGAGCATCTCAATGTTGGGCATGAGTCCTGATAGGTGAATCATGGGAGTGTGGTGCATTGAACTGTTTGAGAGGTTGGTGGTGTGGCAGGTAGATGATGTAGTTTGTGGATGCTCCATCGTTGAATATATTTAAGGCTGAGATATTTGAAGTCTCAGGGAATCAAGGGATACAGGAAGTGGTTGGGAAAAGTGGAGTTGAAGCCCAAGATGAACCATGACGGTATTAAATATCGGAGCAGGCTTGCTGGGCTATATGGCCTGCTCCTGTCTTGTGATATCATGTGAAGATGTATTTGCTGACTTTGATCACCCATTTGAGGCCATGTCCTCAGGGTCAGACCCAAGGAGTTGACCTCCCTGGCAACCTTCTCTGTTCCCTTCTCAGGGTGTGCCTTGAGGACACCCTGAACTCCCATGGACACCCTGAACTCCCATGGACACATTGGCTGGGATTTTGTTGGGGGTCTCACCCGCCGTTTGGAGAACTGATGGGAACCCCTGTCAGTTCCTTGAGGGAGACCCAGTGGAATCAAATGTCCTTCAGGCACCTAATTGGTTGCCGTCAGACCTTCCCCGCAATTGAGGACCCTAGCAGCAGAAGGCCCACCTGCTGAGAGCTGCTGGTGAATCAAGAGAATGGCAGCTCCTTATGCTGCTAGCGCTAGCGAGAGTAGTGGCTACTGGTGGCACCACACCCACCAGATGTCCAGGATCATTCTGGGACTCCAGACCAAAGGTGGGCAAGGGCACGATGGGACCATGGGGTGAGGGTCACTGGCGAGGAGGATCGGAGGCAAGAGCGAAGGTGTGGCTTTCAACAGCCTTCCCTCTCTGCCCAATGCCGGGTCCCTCGATCAGGTGCAGAGTTCCTGACTACCAGGAACCCCACTGGGAGGCTACTGGCAAACCCAATAGGTTTTGCTGGGCAGCCTTCCAAGGACATGGGAAAGGTGTGTGGCCTACATTTAATCCCTGAGCCACCACCGAATGGCCTTGAACTCAGGGATAATGGATGTCAATTGACTCATTGATGAGCCTAATTGACATCCCGCCACCTGCAGCGGGGAAATCCTGTGTCAGTCCCCTCAGCCCTCTACTTAATCGGGGACGTTTTCCCACCACCAGGAGACTGACACGGGGCTTCTCCCATGATTAAGCGGGTCTGGCTGCCATGTTTCCTGCTCTGTCAGACTGTATAAAATCCAACCCATCTCTAAAATCCATCACTAATGTGGCTGGTGCCAAACAGAAAACCTCTTGCCTGTAACTCCATTTGCTGTACTTCTTCTTTCCGGCCAAGCCTTCAGAGACAGTTGCGTCTTGTGATCCCCACACGTGAAAGCAGCCTTATGGAGTGTTTTCCCACAGTAGGTTAGAATGTAGGTTCAACGAACAATTAGGAAGGCAATGGTATGTTGGCCTTTACTGCAAGAGGGTTGGAGTAGAGAGCAAGTTCCCGGTATGTCATATTAGTCTTAACTGCAGTTGCACAGAGCTTTCGTGAGACCACACCTGAAATATCGTGCACACCTTTCTTCTTGTCTTAGAAGGGATGCAAAAAAGGTTGATTAGATTGATTCCTGGGGTGAAGAGGTTGTTCCACAAGGAGAGATTGAGTAGAGTGATCAGTACTTACAGTTGAGAAGAATGATCCCATTGAAGCATAAACGATTCTGGGAGGGTTTGGCAGGCTTAAAACTGAGAGGCCGTTTCCCTTGGCTGGAGAGTTTTTTTATTCATTCATGGGATCTGGGTGTTCCTGGCTAGGACAGCATTTATTGCCCATTCCTAATTGCCCTTGAGAAGGTGGTAGTGAGCTGCCTTCGTGAACTGCTGCAATCCCTGTGGTGCGGGTACACCCACAGTGCTGTTTGGGAGGGAGCTCCAGGATTTTGACCCAGTGACAGTGAAGGAACAGTGATATATTTCCAAGTCAGGATGGTGTGTGGCTTGGAGGGGAACTTCCAGATGGTGGCATTCCCATGTGTCTGCTGCCCTTGTCCTTCTAGATGGTAGAACAAGGGGGCAGAGTCTTGAGACAAGGTAACGGTCATTTCAAACAGAGAAATTTCTTCACTCATAGGGTTGTGAATCTTTGAAATTCTCTATCCCAGAGGCCTATGGAAGCTCAGTTGATGAGTATACTTAAGGCTGAGATCAATAGATTTTTGGACCCTAAGGGAATCAAGGGGTATTGGCAGGAATGTGTACTTTAAGACTAGGTTCTACCCTGATCTTATTGAGGTGTGAATAAATAAGGTATTTATGTTATATCATGATTATCCGTTATCTCTGCCTAGGCTACTTTGAAGTAGGAACTGTCTTCACTGTTTAATTCTGTTCATATCTAGCAAAGGTCGGAGAGATTTTGTGATTTGATTTAGTAAAAGCAGTAACTGTAGCTGTAGTGTGAGCAGATGATATTGGCACAGTCTTGGATGAGCAAATGTCTTTGTGAACAGCTTGTAACTTAGCCAAATGAAAAATAGTAAATATCTAAATGCATGCTGCTTTCAATTGAACTGGAGCAATGATATAAAATGGAATTGGGCTCAAAAGGAACTGTTCAGTAACTTTCATCATATTGCGAACCATCTTTAAGAAAAAATGGAATTGTGCATTTATGATCAACAAAACCGATTAAGCTAGCAGATGTACTTTTGCATCGTAAATGGAAAATAGATCTGAATGCATTGAGGTATCACTGGTGAAGGGAGTAGAGGAGTTTTGCTGCAGGATCATTCTGATAGCTTTCCTTGTTGCATCACCAGCACGGGATCACCTGCTGTTTTATAACTAAGCCACTGACCCAGAAGGTTCCTTGTGCTGCCAGAGCAGAGGGTTGTTCGGTGGACAAGAAACGGGATGGATTAAAATCAAGATAAAATGAATGAATATTCTGAACTTGATGCAAAAACCTTCAGGAATGAGGGCAGTGAAGGTGTGTTCATGCTGAATTTTGAGAAAACAGGGATGGGGTCAATTTTGTGATTAGGGGAGATGATGCATGATCTGCGGAAGGACTTCTGTCATAATGGGTCAAACAATGGTTTCTCATTCCATGTTTTTCTATGCATCTTTTTTTACCCACTCTCACCACCCCTGCCCCTAACCATAATGCGGTATAAACTGCTGATTAAAATATCCTACCCTCCAGCTGACATAATTTTTAATTCCATTTTACAATGGTAAATAATTTGGTCTAATAAGAATTTGAGTTTGTGAAAGAAACAAACTAGCCTTAAACATATTATTCGTAATGGTGAATAATCCTGAACTATTTTACTCATTACGTCTGTCAATTTTTATGATCGTTGCATTCTCTTCCATGGGAAATATCTTTTGATTTAAACCCCTTTGCTGGACTGTAATGAAATTAATGCATGCTACATTAAACACTTCACTTTCACTTCAATTTCTGTAATTAATTCTTAACGAAAATGTACTTCTTTTTGCTGATTTGTGGAAATGTGTAGGACCTTTGGTGGAAGTGAGCTTCTATCTGTTATTGTTACTGTTGAAACAGGTTTCCTCACAAGCAAAACCGCAGTCATTTTTTACTCTCCCTTTGCACATTGTGGTAATGACGCTTTACAATGATCATAACACGTGCAAATACATCAGAAGCAAGTGTACATTACTGACAGCTTCCTCTCTGGACGCAAGTCAGGATTAAAAACACAAACAACTAATACTATATATGGTGAGAGGATTATTTTTGAATCCATTTTTGCTTTGTGACACTTGATTTATTTTTCACTAGTCAGCATAATTTCATCTTTTATAAAAGGAATTACTACTTCCTATAGTATAATTCATTTTTATTCAAGCTATCATCAAATTTGAAATGAATGTCAAAAGCGAGAATATGCTGAATTAGATGTTGTCGTATACACTAAGGTGTGGTATTATTAACTACTCATCTGCCATTAGTATTGAACTGCTTACACTGGTCAGAAGAAAAGGAATTGCTTATCATTGAACCTTTAGACTCATAATGGCACAAAATAAATCTATCAAATCCAATCTAACCTTCCTGGAACCATTCTGGAAAAATCAAAAATTGCTGGAAAAACTCAGCAGGTCTGACAGCATCTATGGAGAGGAAGACAGAGTTAATGTTTTGAGACCGTATGACTCTTCATCAAAACTAAAGAGAAATAGAAATGTGGTGAAATATAAGCTGTTTAAGAGGGGTGGGACAGGTGGAACTGGATAGAAGGCCAGTGATAGGTGGAAGCAAAGGAGAGATTGCCAAATTCCAACATCCGCAGTATTTTGCTTTTACCATTCTGGTAAATCTCCTCTGCACCCTCTCAACGACCCTCACATCTTTCCTGAAGTGTGGTGACCAGAACTGGATGCAGTACTCTAGTTGTCACCTAACCAGAACTTTCTTCACCTTCTTCTCGAGTTCTCTGCCCAAAGGCAGGTCCAACCCGCAGCACCACGACCTCCCCCACAGGTAGGGCAAGGAGGCAGGTCCCACATCCACTCCAATCTGATTGACATGTAGTCAACTGAGCAACCGCCCCCCAGCTGTGGTGATTTGCGTCAGTGGCTCATCTTTTGAACCAGCAGGCAGAACATCTGGAGGACCCACGTGGTCCATGGACCACACTCCTAAATTATTTAGTCAATGGTTTCTTGGAACATTTTCAGGTACAGAGTCACGCAGTTGGCATTTGGCTGATGCCACCATCTGGCTTCCATTCTGCCTGCAAACCATCTCATGACTTATCTCATCTTGTTCAAAGCAAATAGTCTCAGGGCTTGACAGTATGTTTCTAATTGCTTTTGAAATACTTTCTCTGTAAAAATAAGATCCTCTGAGGCAGCAGGTGGTTCAAGCAATGTTCCACCAACTCCCCACCTCAGTCACTGCTGAAATCGAGGCCCATTCTCTTGACGTGGAGCCAGTAATGTCACAAATTCCCGATTTGCTTAAAGATGGCAGCATTTATGATTTTGTCGTTTCATACCTGCCTCAGGTGACCTTATCAATGTTAACACCCTTGTCAACTAATGTTTACACAATATAGGATTGCACATAATCTTGAATATGAGAGACAGTAATTGGGTTGAAATTATTTATATGGTTAAGTGATTGCCCATGTGCTTTTGTGGGGGGGAAAATCTGCACTTTATGTGCAATGGTGGTCCCTTTAAGAATTACAATTTGATTTCTGGTTAAAGAAAAAAGCTGAGTTACGGTAAATGATTATGTGATCAGGTTGCCTGGGACATGAACAATAGAACTGCAAGGAACTATAGGGGTGATTAGAATGTAGGGGTGGTTCACTGTCCAAGCAGCTTATTTTGGGAGTTTAGAACAAGCTGGAGTGAAGGAAACAGCTTTTTCTGCAGAATTCAGTTGAAATTCTGGGTGTTGGCTACAAAAGTTAAAATTCTTGTTAACTGAAGGCCTTTACTAACAGAGAGTTGAATTTCTGATATAGCTGAGCTGAGGAGAGAGCTTTAGATTCAAAACTCCATAGTTAGAGTATTAGAACTGACTTGAGGTGGCTACGCTTAAGATGCCAGAGATGCCGATGTTGAACGGAGAGTTTGCAACCTTAGGACGGTTGGAGGAGTTTGGAAGGGGCCACCTTACCTGAAGTAAATGGAAGGTCCAAGAAATCTCAGCTCGTAAACGAATCATTTACACAGTACCAAGACTAAGCAGTTAATTTTCCAATTTTGATAAGCATCTGATTTGAGAGTTTTGGGGTGTAAGTTTTATGGGTGTAGAAGGAAAGACTTTTGATTTGGAGTATAAGCAATTGTGTTCATTGTATTTTGTTATCTTTAACATAACTGACTGTTTAAGATAAAGTGCAGTTATTATAGTTCATGTTCTTTGATTTTTTTTTGCAGTAAAAATATTTGGTTTAAACGGTGAACCTTGTGGCTTCATTCTTTTAGTCAATACCTAGGGTTTCGGATTCTAAAAACAAGCTATTAAAAAAAAATGTTACTGGCCTCTGCTGAGATCATAACAGGTACCAGCCTTGGAAGATGTGTTGATGTTTTGGAACTTACTTCGGGTTGTATTGTTCCTCAGTTTCACATTTATATAATATATATGCATGAAGATATTTTTTTTTTTGCCTTTTTCATTTATCAGTAAGCCTGTAGTACATCAGGACTCACAAGGAAGCCTTGTGCTTGTGGTGATTTGGCAAGCACTGATAGTTGACGGTATTCACAGTATAATGCAGGTAAACATTATTAATTATAGACCCTATAGCAATTAATTCTACTGGAAAGAAATCCATAATACTGGGGTACTTGGTCACATTACTTCTTGTTTTGTACGTTTTATCATATCTTTCTAGTCTGCCATTGAAGTAACCAAGGCCATTTGCCGTCGTTAAAAAATGGTGGTCAAGTTGTGTCATTTGTGTGCTTTTAGTAATTATGTGATTCTTGTAATAGCGAAGTTAATTGAATGAGATTTACACATGTTCTGTGAATTCATAATTAACACCATTTTCACCTCATTATCTTCAATGTCCCATGTGTAAATAGGAGATCTACTTGGGGAAAGTTTCAGTAATAAAACGGTAGAAAACCTCTCATGCATTGCTTTACATTAAGTCAAAGATCACAATTGTTGCAAAAGGTGCAGGGGGTTCACATAGCAACTGAAATAATTTGTAAGCATTACCTTCAGAGGCAGTGCAGTAATTAAATTTTGATTGGTCCCTAGAAGGAAATAATTATAATATCTCCTTTCCTAAATTTGTTCCTCTCAAATACCATAGTTACGCAAGTAAATAAAGATCTGCATGCCTGATAGGAGGAAGCAATTCTTCACCTAAGATATCATAAGAGCCTTCTGTCCGACCTAATTGGAATGCAAGTCTTGCTCTTGCACCAGTCCTGTGCTTGGTGACCCTCGTTGATCTTAAATTTATTACACTCCTCTTATCATCAAATCCCATCTTGGCCTTATGTTACCTACTTTACCTTAGCAGTACAGCCTTCTCATGTCCTCTTCCGTACCCCACCCTTGCCCCACTGGCACACGCTCGCTCATGGGTTTGGTCTTGTGTGCAACTTCTCCCCTTTCACCTCTCCTCACCTTCAGCAATCGGCATTCTGCTCCCTGGGTCCTTCTGTCTCCTGCCTAAACTTCTCTGCCTATGCACCTGTTGATTTTTTTTTTAAATGTTGAAGGGAATATATAAATGAAAGTTGTTGTTGAAGTTTTATGGTGAGGGGCAATGAATATAAAGCTTAACAACATCAAACGCATTTGTAAACCATTGTGGGAGCGTTTGAAGACGTGAAAGCATGAAAGTTGAAAGACGAGAAGTAAAAAAACACAAGTATTCAGCAGGTCATTCCAGAAAGTAGGGTTGAAGGCATTACCATCAGTGTTGGAGAGAAGAAATGGAGGATGTACATCGTAGATCGAAGCCTTTAGCCCAGAGGGTACCGGGGTGGCATAAGACTGGAAGAGATTGTGGAAGTAAAATAGGGTACGGTCATGGAGAGATTTGGAGATGATGGCAGTTTCTTCAATTGCAGGGCAAGGGCTCGCTGAGGATGTGGCTTTCTGCATGAGTGGAACAGAATGAGGGTGGATGAATTTTGCAATATTTTAATTTGTGGAGATTGGGAAGCTAGCAGGGAGGACTTTGGAAACAATCAGTTTGGAGATGATAAAAGAACCAGCATTGGTGGGAATATATAACATTGGATTTGGAAGTAATCAGTTTTGGTAATGGATAGAATATCCGTTTTGAAGCTCAGTTGTGGTCACTAACGATACTGAAGTTTCACATTGCCTGATTCAGCCTAAGCAAGTGTGTAGGGAGAGGATTGAGTTTGTGGTAAAGGAATAGAGTTTGTGGTGGAGCCCATCAATCAGGGGTTTAGTCTTCATAATGTTTAGTAGAACAAATGAGAGATTCTAATTTCTAACGTCTATGAGAGAGAAAAAAAGACAATTTCTTCCCTCATTCTAATTTTTTGTTGAACAGCATTTTAAAAGCAAAGAAAGCCTCAGTGAGAGAAACATATTGATAGGGAATTGAGGAGAAGAATCGGTTGAGAGTGAGGATCTCTCTGACATCTTAGCATCCACCTTTGCCAAGTGGCAACTGGGGAGAGTGTATGAAGGATTAAGGATTAGGTGAGTATCAGTAGAGCAAAGGCGTGGACAGGATACAAGTGGTTAAGCAGACAGTACAAAGAGAAAGAGGTGGGAGGACTAATGATGAAGAGTGAATGGATTTCTCTCTCAAACTATGGTCTCCTGTCCTTCAAATCTGTCATCATCACCCCTCCGCAAAAAAAAATGACCCTTGACCCTTCCATCCTTGTAAACTACTGCCCTATCTCCAATCTCCCTTTCCCCCCCTGAAGTCCTTGAACGTGCTTTCACCCCCCAAATCCATCCCCATATTTTCCAAAACTCATTATTGAATCCCGCCACTCAAGTTTCCATCATATTACAGTATCAGAATGGCTCTTTTCTAAGTCACAAAAGACATTCTATGTA
Organism: Cetorhinus maximus; assembly: GCF_964194155.1. Classification (NCBI taxonomy): domain Eukaryota; kingdom Metazoa; phylum Chordata; class Chondrichthyes; order Lamniformes; family Cetorhinidae; genus Cetorhinus; species Cetorhinus maximus. The sequence goes on from NC_135887.1 coordinate 126,843,864, forward strand.
ACTGTGACAAATCTAAACTATCCCTCCTCATCCTTTTTGACTAGCCTGCAATCTTTGATACTGTTGACCATAGCATCTTCCTCTCCACGGTCATTCAGCTGGGTGGGATAGCACTCGCCATTCAATTCTGATCTATCTAATCTTGGCCAGACAATCAACTACAATGGCTTCTCTTCCGGCTTCCACACCATTACCTCTGGCACCTCCCCCTCGACTCCGCTACTCTTTCTCATCAGACTACTTGTCTGACATCCAGTACTGGGTGAGCAGAGGTTTCCTTGGGAAGACCCGAAGTTTTTTCCTTTGGTCCCTGCAACGAGCTCTGCTTCCTAGATACCAATTCCATCAGTCTGCTTGCCAACTGAAAGAGACTGAACCAGATTGCCATTTGACCCTTGGATGAGCTTCCAACTACATAACCACGCCTTCATCACGACCACCTATTCACATTCTATAACATGGTCTGACTTCAGCTCGGCCTCTCATCCATGCCTTTGTTACCACCGGACCTGACTACCCCAGTGCACTCTTGGCTGGGCTCTCACATTCTACCTTCCATAAACTTGAGATCATCCAAATCTCTGCTACCCCATATCATAACTCACACCAAGTTCCTGTGCTATTGCAGCCCTTACAGACCTATGTTGGCTCCTGGTTAAGCAATACCTCAATTTGAAAATTCTCGTCCTTGTTTCAAGTCCCTCCATCCCCAGGCCCCTCTACATCTGTGCAATCTCCTCCAGCGCACAACCCTCAGAGATGTCTATGCTCCTCTAATCCTGTCTACTTTTGCATCCTTAATTTTAACTTCTCCACCATTGATGACAGCACCTTCAACTGCAATATACCCTCCCTATACCTGTTAGCCTCTCCACCACATTTTCCTCCTTCAAAACACTACTTAAAACCTACGTCTTTGACAACGCTTTCGGTCATCTGCCTTTCTTCTATCTCTTTTTTGTGACTTGGGACGAAACTTTGCTTTATACTGCTCCTGTGAAGTGTCTCGGATGTTTTATTACATTAATGGCACAATCTAAGCGTAAGCTGTTGCTATTGAAAATAACAGAGGAACGCAGAGTCGAGAGAAAATCTTACCACCCTGGGTTTCGCTTCTGACTCAACCGATGCCATCTTGTAACGGGGCAAATACTTGGCAGATGGAGAGTTTGCCTTTCATAATGGTAACTGGGGTCACACAACACACATAGGGCCCTGACTCCCAGTTCAGGAGTCAACTGTACAAAACATTTGTGACCCATCCACCCCAGATTTACCTTGTCGCTGACCAGGTCAGGCTCTGAGTCGCCCGATATTGAGCTGGCCCAGAGCTGCTGACAGGCTGTAGCCGGGGCACCAGTTTGGCCCTCGCAGCCTATAGGTGGCATGGTAATGAGGCACGGCCCTGAAAGTGGTCTGGGCCTCCCCCCACCGTGTGTGTGCTGCCTGTCAACCATCCTTTAGCTAATTTCTACCTCAGGTGCTAGGTCTGGTGCTAACTTTAAGAAAATGTTTCAAATGAGTAGAATTGGTTTCATTTTTCTATGGGGGGGAGCAGCATTTATTTTTCATCCCCTATTACTTTCTAAACCCTTTTGTTCAATGTGCCCCTCTCTCTGTTAATACCTACTCTGCTTAGATTATTTTGAACCATCGGTGTTATAGTAAGCTGGTCACCTGGCATTGTACCTGTTTGCTATATTCCTATCAATGCTGTTTTTATTTTTTTTAACCTGACTGTAGGTTTTCACTGGTGATTCTCACAGCAGTAATGCCATCTAAGGTGCACTGTTTGATATATGTAAACCTTATTTGCATAGGCATAATAAACCATATTCCTGATGCACCCCATAATAACACACTGACTTTGTAGTGTGTAGATTTCTTTTCCCTCAATTTTTCTTTTACATCAATCCACCGTGATATCAAATAATAAATGTAAGCCCTTGGCAAAGATTACTCGAGTATTCGGGGAAAAGCAGATTCTTGGTGGTGCATTTAAAAGATAGTAAGTTGTGGGTTTTCATTTAACTTGGGTTATACATACCATAACGTAAGAATGCATGCTTTCAGTATGTTAAATTTTTCCGACTTGCAGTTTTGGTGTGTCTTTTCTCCATTTCTTTTTTGCATTCATCATTTTTCTTCCCAATAATGGGCATTTTCACCACAATTAAGTATGACTGAACAATTTGCATGTTTATGATTAATATTGTTGTACATGCACACATACAATTTAGGGGATAAGTATAACTCATTTTTCATCTTGAAGCTATGGTACTATTTTATGGATGGCTTTTAAAAATTATCCAGGTTACACTTTATTGTAAGATGAACAATGTACTATGGTTATTTGCTCCACAAGGAAAAATCCTTATTAATGCCCATTTTTAAACAAAATGAAAATCAATTGGATTTTCAGAAAGTCTTATGTAAAATTGTTTCTTCACGTGAAATCAGAGTCAGTAAATGATCAAATAAATTGTGTTCTTTGGCTTATTTGTTCTTTTACGTGAATGCTGCAGTTTGAATGTCACACAGTCTAAATTTATTTCCTCTTGCATTACGCTCACCTTTTATAATTCTGAGGCAATATAGTTGGTGTCTTTATTGACAGGTTAAATGTACGGCCTATGAAATGTTCAGTAAGCAATCAACATACTTATTACCCCTGACGCGTTTGCTGCAGTACATCAGCTTTCATCAGCTTTCATCATTCTGCTCATACATCACACCTCAGAAATCACAGTGATTTTTCAACAAGACTGAATTCTTAATTTCAAACTGCCTGATGTAGAGTCTGAGCTCCGTGTTATGTGAGTGCAAAAGTTTTCCGCCTGTAGTATTCTGTTTTGACATTTGATTAAAAAAATACTATTGTATTATGGTGCATTAACTTCACATTCAAATTCAAGTTCCAGCTGAAATTCTCTATTATTTCCCCTGGCTAGAATGGAGATAAAATGTGCCTTTTTTCTTTTGGGAGCTGATAAAGCAGCCTTTTGATTGTTGCCTTCAAAACTTATCTTCCCATCCATTTGTGTTTGGAATGTGTCTTTTTTTTCCTACTGACAGGATGCCTTACCCATGATCTAGGGCTCTGAAATTTATGGGACTGCAACAATTTATGCAATGCGACACTGCTCCGTGCAGAGGATTTCAGAGCTGGTGGCGGGGGTATGGGGGTCGGAATAGAACACATTTTATTTTAATATCTTCGGCACACAAAATCATTTTTTTTTAAATGTATAAATTTCTTCATAGTCGTATTTTGCTTTGATGAGAAATATGGAAATGTGGGACCATTTTAGATGCTAAGCACTAAGTTAATAGCTTTATCAGCTTGAACTGTTAAAATTAAAATGGCTTTTTCCAAGTCTAGAATACATTAATTGAACACTGTTTTTTAAAAAAAAAATTGTGGATGAATTCTGCAATTCTGTTTCACAAAACGGAACGCACTCAAGACCCTGAGTTCATCACGGGCATAGTGAAGACTGTGACAGGTATAATTCTCTAGCCAGATGGCACCCCTACAGGTGAGGCAGTGGCCTGTGAAATTACATTCTAAATTACTCTGCAGATGAGCCCAGCGCACAAGTGCAGGGAGCTGATTGTTCAGATATCGGTTGTAAATTACACAATTCAGCACCAAGGACAGTGCTCACTCACTGTCATAATTCAGGGAAAGGGACTGGCGCGGTGGTGGAGGGGGTGGTGGTCTTCGATTCGCGAGAGGAACATCAGCGAGGAAAAAGGTCAGCCAAAGGACAATGGCCCATGGAAAATGATGGAGCTATGCCAAATTCTTTGGAAAAGGATAATGATTGCATGTTTTTTTTTTCGAAGGGCTGAGACAAATGGCACAACAGATTATAGGCACTTGGGAAGTCTGATGGTATTTTTCTTAGGCTGGAGAGCCCCCACCTGTGTACAATCAGTAATCTAAAACCTCCTTCAGAGATTGTGAAGGATGTTGAGTCTTGACATTTGGAACAACTGGTGTTTGTATGAGTCTCGCAGTTTGTTAATTGTTTTCCTTTCGATCTCGGTGTGAGAGCCACAGTAAAAACTGCATGTACAAGTACTTAATTTCTTTGGCAATTTAAATTAGATCAGGAAACAAAGCAGCTTGATTTGCGCATTTGTGCTTTTTGGTATAATTTTGCTTTGAAAAGAGTTTGTGTGCTCGGAATTAATCTAGCTGAATAAACGTGCACAATTTCTTCATTATTGCGATTGCATAAGCGTTACTTTTCATGCTGCTTGTATCAATATCAGATTTCCAACTATATATGCCACGTCTACTGGCATTGTTAATGGGATTTGGTGAATCCTATCAAATCACCCAGGTCTTTGTGCACTTGGTTGATGCCTGAAGGGTCTGCATTTCTGCAACAGCACATAGTATTTACATAGAATACCAAGTTTTTAGATTAGGAACAAAAGTGGGTCATTCAGCCACTCAAACCTGTTCTGCCATTCAGCTGGATTATGGTGGATCTTTACTTCAACCTACTTTTGATTCACATTTCTTGATCCTACCTAATAAAAAAAAAACCTGTCGAGATTAATCTTGAAGCCTTCAACTGACTTCCAGCATCCATGGCCTTTTGAGATGGCGGTTCTTGGTTTCCATGACTTTTCATGTGGGGAAAAATACTTCCTGATTCCATCCCTAGATAGCTTGACTCTAATTTTAGTATTATGCCCCCTTTTTCTAGAGACTATTATTATTATTTCACTGTACCAAGAGCCTTTATCAATTTAAAACATTGGCTAAATCATCCTTAACTTAGGGAACACAAACTAAGTTAATTTTCAACCTGTGATCATAATTTAACCCTTTTAAACCCTGATATCGGTTTAGTGAATGTGAATTGTGCCCTCTCCGAGGCTAACATATCTTTCCTGAGGAGCTGGTGCCTGAACGCAGGACTCCAGATGGGATTTGTCCAAAGTTTTCTCAAACTAAAGCATAACCTCCTTACTTTTCTATTCCACCCCCCTTGAGATGAAGGTAACGTCCTGTTCAGCATTTTAAACATTTCCTTTTGTAGCTATGCACTAGCTTTTGATGATTTGTGTATATGGACACCCAAATCCTTTGCTCTTCCATAGTTCTCGCCATTAAGAAACACAGTCAAGAGCTAAATAGCAAATATAAAGGAGCAATAAATGATATCTCTGTGCTGTGTTGTGGCCTTGACTAAAATGGCTTTGTTTCCGAAGCCTTTTTTTTTGAGGTTCCCATTATTTTGTTGTACACGTATCTATTTATCAGTTCAAAATATTTGTGCCTGTCGTGATGACTCTCCATGACTGTAGCTGTAGTGTTACATCTTAGTTTTTTTGCTTGATTTTGTTCATTATGGACCTGATGTTTTAGCTTTCTGAATTATCTGACATATTTCATTAACAAGGTAATTGAATGATGAAGTAGGAGATTTCAGGATGGTTCAGTTCTCTTGTTGTCTGATTGGCTTGACATGTTGCTGTTACAGGGCTAATGAAGTAGGACAACCTTAATAAATATGAGATTGCTGGCGGAGGTGCAACCAACGAAAATGATTGGCATTGTCACCGGGAAAAAAAAAAGTTTCAGTCGCCTTTACAGTGCTTGCAGTCGAGATTTTAGGTAGCGAGATATTGATCTTGAGAAAGCAGGTTAAGGCTCCAATGCTTTATTATTCAGGTCAGTGAGATTTTAGGCTTATTGCTGGAAGCAGAGTCATTTTTAAGAAACTTTGGTCCACATTGACAAGTATTTGAAAAGCTGCTCAACTATAGCCCACTTCAAACAAATTGTTTTTCCTTTTTAATTTTGTCCATCAGCAAAGCCATTGGAGCTGTACTGACATATAAGCAAATATGTTAGCAAAGGTTTTGAGCACAATAGTCATGGTGTTCATTACTTTCAAATACTGACATCTTCCAAGTAATGGCTCGACTAATAGTAATGCTATTGAAAGCTTGCCAAAAAAAGCCTTTAGTGCTCCTGTTTTATTCCATAGATGTTATGGGTTAGATTTTCATCTTCACTGCCTAACCAGTAGTCTGACCATGTTAGTTGACCAACATAACTAGAACCTGCCAATTTGCATTCCATTGAAAATAGAGTGGGTTCCATCAAGTTCCGGTGATTCACCCTGCCAAACTACCACCCAGTTGATGAAAGCAGATAAAATCTACTCCCATATGTTTCATCACTATAGATGAACACAAGTATTAAAATTAAACCAAAAATTCTTGGCAAGGAACTTTGTTTATGGAGCCTATATCTCTTTATGTACACCGTATATTTAAAATACTGTTTGTTTAAATCGTCATTATGTAAAAAATCATTGGCGATTGATTCTGTACTCTAGCCTGTTTCACCTCATTTTTCTCAGGTTAATTGGATGAAGGAGAACAGTGGTGAACACAAAGTATAGGGTCACATAGGGGTCAATCCAGAGCTTCAGTTTCCTCCGCTGCAAAATGAAGGCTCAGGCAGGTCATCAGGAATGTTTTTTCACCTGCCATTGAGTTAAGAAAGGTAGAGTGGATTGTCAGCAGTAGACTTGCAGCACATGTGATTGTGGTGATGCATTGCACAACTGATATAAGGACATTTAATAATCCTGCCGCCAAGTTGTTTGGTCAAAGGAAAATTGCATATTTGCAACATTCTGAATAAACAGATTAGTGCAAATAAGATATTCCAAGCTTATAGCTTTTACATAGGAAAACAAATTAGGTCATTTAGGTTACGTCTGTTCTGCCATTCAATACAATCATGGCTGATCTGTGACCTAACTCCGTATACTCATCTTTGCTCCATATTCCTTAAACCTTTTAGTTAACAAAAATTTATCAATCTCGGATTTAAAATTAACAATTGACTAACATCAAATGCAATTTGCAGAAGATAGTTTCAAACGACCAGCATCCGTCGTATGTAGAAATGTTTAATAATTTTGGTCACCGCAAGACCTGGGGCAGGATCTTCCGGTCGGCGAGCAGGGGCGGGGCCCGCTCGCCGATGCGTAAAATGATGCGGGATGACGTTGGGTGGAACTCCTGACGTCATCCCGCGTCACTTCCATTTTCAGGTCGGCAGGGGCGCAGCCGAGTCGGCTGTGCATCCACTGACCTGTCAACAGCCTATTGAGGCCATTGAAAAACTAATTAAGGTAATTAATGGACCTGCCCATCCAACCTTAATGTTGGCGGGCAGGCCGGGAACCCTGGCGGGCTTTGGAAAAAGCATGAAACCTCATCCACGGGCGGGATGAGGTTTCGTGAGGGTATTTAAATTTTTATCAGATCTTTCAATAAAATTTATGGACATGTCCCAACTCATGTGACAGTGTCACATGAGGGGACATTTCAGGGGAATTTTTTTTATAATTTCAGTTAAAAATTTTAATCCCGAGCCAACCTCCCTGAGGCAGCACTTAGCCCCAGGGAGATCTGTGCGCTCTTCCGCGCGCATGCGCAGAAGAGCGCACTCTCGGGTTTAGGGATTCCCCCCTGCCCACACAGGGAGTGCACAGCGCTTCCTAGCGGAAGTCACGCTGGGCGGGTCTTAATTGGCCCGCCCATGTTAAATGGCGGCGCGCCCCCAATCGGAGGCACTGATCGGGGGCGCGCCCACTCCCGCACTCCCCCCCCCCGCCGACAGGGGGAAAATTTCTCCCCTGGTTCTTAATTTTTAGACTGATCCTCCAAGTCCGTGACTCCCCAACCAGTGGAAATATTTTTCCCTCTAGCTACCCTCATCATTCCCCTTGATAGCTTGAAAACTTGGATCAAATCACCCCTTAATCTTCTAAATTCCAGAGAATACATTTCTTGTTTGTGTAATCTCCCCTTACATTGTAACTCTTGGTCCAGCTATCATTTTGTTAAATCTACGTTTCACGTCTTCCAAGACCAATATATCCTTTATAAGGTTTGGTGCCCAGAACTGCTGATAGTACTCCACTAATATTTGCTATAGGTTTTATCATCAATCAAGCATGTGAAGTAATTGCATTTATTCAATCTGTGTTTAAAAATGTCCTCAAAATATCATAGTCCGGAATGATTAAAGTATTCATTGTAGTGGGTGCATATGTTATGATATTTACGTGACTTGGATTTCTTTTAGAGGTTTGGATTAGTGTCATTTGGCTCTTTTTAGCTTGATAGACTGTTGTGATTTTGTAATTATACTTACCATTAATTAATAACTTCCCATCTTTCCACACAGGGCTATTTTCTGCTGTTTGAATCCATGCTGGACTCAGTCATACATGCACGGGACAAGTACCTGATGGAAGGCGGTGCAGGTTTGTGTTTGGAGAGGGGAACAAAGCTTACATAAAACTCAATCTTGTCTCGGTCGATTCTCAGCAGCTGTATGTGCACTCCTCTCATATTGTGCTATGCACTACTGAGAAAGTTTTCACTAGAAATGAAATATGCCCCCATTACTGACAGCTCGCAGGCATCCATTTACTTTATTGGCTTTCAAGAGGAAGGACACATTAAGTGTTGTTTTTGGAGATCTTCAGGGATTAAATCCATGCATTCTTTATTCTAAAGGCCGGTGAAGCTTACAGAGAATAATTAACCGTGATGGTTTATCAAGTTCATAAAATACAGAAGTTGTTAGTGCGGGCTACTGTTATTTCGTGTAATCATTTTTAAAATTCTTTCATGTGATGTGGGCATCGCTTACAAGTCCAGCACTTGTTGCCCATCCCTAATTGAGTTTTGAACGCAACTCAGAAGTTTATTAGGCCTTTTCAGAGGGCAGTTAAGAGTCAGGCACATTGCTGTGGGTCTGGAGTCTCATATAAAGCAGACTGGGTAAAGACAGCAGATTTCCTTCCCGAGAAACATTATATTTTCAGAAAATAATTAAGGGGAACAGAAAGGGTAGAGGGGGAGAAACTATTTTAACTGGTTGGGGGGTCTAGAACTAGGGAGCACAGTGTGAAAATTAGAGTCAGGCATTCCAGGAGTGAAATCACAAAACACTTTACATGCAAAAAGTGATAGAAGTTTGGAACTCTCTTCTGCAAATGGCAATTGACGTTAGTCAATTATTAATTTTAAATCTGAGATTGATAGACTTTCGTGGACCAAGGGTATTTGTTCCCTAGTGAACTAGATGGGCTTTCATGACAATCTGCTGGTACTGATATTCGCTTTTTATTGCAGATTTATTGAATTAATTGAAATTAATTTCACCAGCTGCTGTGGTGGGACTTGAACTCGTGTCTCCGGAACATTTATCCAGATCCCTGGATTACTAGTCCAGTAACATTACAGATTTGCTACTGTACACCTAATAGTGTGTTGTCAGCAGGCAGATAATAAAGGTCACATAAAAACTTAGATAATGAAAGCTCATGTTGTCAAATGACATGGATTAGTATCTTTCATTCCTTGAAAGCGATTCAGCCATAAAGTCTTCATTATAACTGTGTATGGTAGATGTTAACAGGGGTAGGTTGTGAGGGAAATGAAGTGGCAGCAGATTTAGCACGTTGGGCACAACAAGGAGTAGCAAGAGTTCGAGGCATGGTGAGGGAAGGGGAGGCAAGTAATAGTCATTTAATAATATTAGTATTTTACTCTTAATTATCTTAATCGTGGCTTCACATATAACCTCTCGGGCATCTGTATCAAAACTCCCAAATGCTGGTCTTTAGAAAAAGGGTGGGAATAAATGGGTCTTTTTCCGGATGGCAGGAGGTGACTAGTGGTGTACCGCAGGGATCAGTGCTTGGGCCCCAGCTATTCACAATATATATAAATGACTTGGATGAGGAAACCAAATGCAATATTTCTAAGTTTGCTGACAACACAAAACTGGGCAGCGTTCTGAGGAGTTTACAAGGAGGCTTCAGGGTGATTTAGACAAGTTTTGTATGTGGGCAAACACATGGCAGATGCGGTATAACATGGATAAATGTAAAGTTATATGCTTTGGTGTGAAAAACAGAAAGACAAAGCATTATTTAAATTGTGGTATATTGGGAAATGTGGATGTATAAAGGGATCTGGGTGTCCTTGTACACCAGTCAATCAAAGTAAACAGGCAGTTGCAGCAAGCAATTCGGAAGGCAAATGGTATATTGGCCTTCATTGCAAGAGGATTTGAGTTCAGAAGTAGGGATGTCTCACTACAGTTATACTACAGTTATACTCAGGATACAGGGCAGGCCATATAGGACTGAGATAAGGACAAATTTCTTCACTCAGAGGGTGGTCCACCTGTGGAATTCTCTACCACAGAAAGCTGTGGAGGCCGGGTCAGTGAGTATATTCAAGAAAGAAATTGATAATTTTTTGGATATTAGGGGCATCAAGGGGTATGGAGATAAAGCGGGAATATGGCATTGAGATAGAGGATCAGCCATGATTATATTGAATGACGGAGCAGGCTCGAAGAGCTGAATGGCCTATTCCTGCTCCTAGTTTCTATGTTTCTACTTCTTACACAAAATAGTTTGAAGGTTACTTTAATTAAAGAGAGAAATTCCTTGCCTTCAAAGCAAGTAGAAAGAGAAGCAAATAATTTGAATCCCTAGCTCTCCAATCAATTAGTGCTGAATTCCAGATGTGGGACATGTTCAGAATGATAGGAAGGCCGATGTTAGGCATATCCCTCCCTCCCACCTCCGTTCCCTATCCCCTGGCATTTTGAATCTGCTGTCAGTGGAACTTTGTCCTAATCAAAACATCCTTTTTTCTGCTCTGGATCGGAGCTTGCTTTTGGACTATAGTGATGAGGCAACATTGAACTCACCTTTTGGAGATCGTTCAATGTTAACCCAAACGTAGATTATAGCTGACGATATTAGACATGGTTCTAAAACTTAGGGGAAAGATCTTTGGAGATTTGCCAGAATACATCTTTTTAAAATCTACATATCACCATCTGAACTTCTCTCCCATGATGTTTTACTCATTCTTATCACAAAAGTCGACTTCCATTGGTAAGTCCATGCAACCTAATAATAGAAAACCTTACATGTTAAGCATGTGTCATACCAGGGAACAGAGCATACAATCTAACATTATCCTGCTAAGATTTGCAGTGAAAGTTGTATATGTTGCCGACCATTCCTTCTGACCTATCTTTTATAAGTAAAACATCCTGCCAACTGCCTATGTAGCTTAGGCTAAAATGACACATTGAGTTTATTGCAGTAAAGGAATAAACACTAAAGCGTGTTAAGTTAGAATATAAAATATCAACATAGTACTTAACTTTCATGAGAACCTCGTGAGGCATCATTAAAAGTTCTGAAGTCTTCACAATTATCTTCAGTAATTGTTGAATGTGACTGCGGAGGTTGTCTGGGAAATTAATTAATCCTATTAAACCACCTCCCCTCCCCACAACTTGCCCATCCACAGAGCGGCAACACAGAAAGACTGAAGGTCATGGGGATCCAGCCTGTTCATATGTTTCCTGTAATTGATATCTAAGCTAGTACAATGACCAAAGTTGCAAAAGAAAATAACTTCACCAAATAATGATGAGCCAAGCAAATCTAACTTGATTAGATTAGTATTCTGGGAGTTGTATGTTTTTTTTCCAATGTGCTAAGTAGGCAGACTATTCAATGCTTAATTCAGTTGTTTGTTTACATTATAATTAAGCTGCACAAATAGAAGCAGTCAGCAGTATGCTGACAGTACAAGTGTTCCTCAGTCACAAGGGACTGGATTTTCCTTTTGGGCTTGGGACACCGATGTTGAGATCAAATGCCAGTCCTGACCCTATATCACATCGGCATCAGACACCCAACACAGTTTTTGACGAGCTGTCCAATAACTGGCCAGAAGGCCCACTCTCTGCCCAATTAAAGATGGTGGAAAAAAAAAGGAGGGGGGATAGCACTAATGGTTAAAGAATCAATTCCAGTTGTGAGAAGGGATGATGTACTAAATGGGTCAACAAACAAGGCTTTATGGATTGAACCTAGAAATAAAAAAGGGGCAGCCACACTACTGGGAGTATACTGCAGACCCCCAAATAGTGAAAGAGAGATAGAAGAACAAATATGTAGGCAAATTTCTGCTTGTAAGAACAAGAGGGCAATAATAGTAGGAGACTTCAGCTATCCTAATATCAACTGGGATTCAAACAATATAAGGGGCATTGAGGGAGAAAAATTCATGCAGTGTGTCCAGAAATTTTTTTTCAACCAATTGGTGACAAACCCAATGAGAGGAGATGCAATTCTAGACCTAGTCTTGGGGAACGAAGAAGGGCAAGTGGGTTAAGTGACAGTTGGTGACGATATCAGGGACAGTGATCACAATTCAGTTAGATTTAGCATTACCATGGAAAAGGACAGAGATAAGGCAGGAGTAAAATTCTTGAACTGGGAGAAGGCAAATTTTGCAGAAATGAGAAGGGACTTGGCTGAGGTGGACTGGACAGCACTGCTGGAGGATAAAACAGTGGAAAACCAGTGGGAAGCACTAAAAAACGAGATCCTAATTGTACAAAGTAGACATGTCCCCTACAAAAATAAGAGTGGTACTGCCAAATCTAGACCTCCCTGGTTGTCTAGACGAATACAGGGGAAGATCAAACAGAAAAAGAAAGCATACGATAGGCACAAAGAACCAAGCACCGCAGACAACCGAGACGAATATAGGAAGTGCAGGGACGAAGTAAAAAAGGAAATAAGGAATTCAAAGAGAGGGCATGAAAATAGATTAGCAAGTAAAGTTAAAGATAACCCAAAGATGTTTTACCAATACATTAATGCTAAAAGGTTAGTTAAGGAAAAAGTGGGGCCTATCAGAGATGAAGATGGAAACTTGTGTGTAGATGCGGAGGCTGTGGGAAGGGTTTTGAATGAATATTTTGTCTCCGTGTTTACAAAGGAAAAGGAGGACATAGATATAATAGTCCAGGAGGAACACTGCGAGATATTGGATGGAATAGTCATAAAGAGAGAGGAAGTACTCGAAGGGTTGAAATCCTTGAACATTGATAAGTCACCAGGGCCAGATGGATTGTTTCCGAGGCTGCTGAAGGAAGTCAAGGAGGAGATAGCAGATGCTCTGAGGATGATTTTCCAATCATCACTAGATACAGGGGAGGTACCAGGGGACTGGAGAAATGCAAACGTAGTTCCATTGTTTAAAAAGGGATTAAAGGAAATGCCAAACAATTTTAGGCCAGTTAGTCTTACATCGGTGGTGAGCAAATTAGTAGAATCAATCCTGCGAGATAGGATTAACTGTCATGTGGAAAGGCATGGACTAGTCAGGGATGGTCAGCATGGATTTGTTAAAGGAAGGTCTTGCCTCACAAATTTGATTGAATTCTTTGAGGAAGTGACAAGAAGGACTGATGAAGGTAGTGCAGTGGATGTTGTGTACATGGATTTTAGCAAGGCATTTGAAAAGGTCCCACATGGCAAATTGGTCAGGAAAGTAAAAGCCAATGGGATTCAGGGTAATGTGGCAAACTGGATAAAAGGTTGGCTTTGTTACAGAAAACAAAGGGTAATGGTCGATGGATGCCCTTGCGAATGGAAAGTTGTCTTAAGTGGTGTTCCACAGGGCTCGGTGTTGGGACCCTTGCTGTTTGTGTTATATATTAACGATTTGGACATGAATGTGGGGGGGCACGATTGGGAAATTTGCAGATGACACAAAGATTGGCCGAGTAGTGGATAGTGTAGAGGATAGCCATAATCTCCAGAACGATATAGATGGGTTGGTGGAGTGGGCGGTAAGGTGGCAGATGGATTTTAACATAGAAGTGTGAAGTCATACATTTAGGGAGGTCAAACAGTTACAGGGATTACAAAATAAATGGGAATATACTAGGAGGGGTAGATGAAGTGAGAGATCTTGGCGTACAAGTACACAGGTCCCTGAAGGCAGCAGTTCAAGGAGACAAGGTTGTAAAGAAGGCATATGGAATACTCTCTTTCTTTGGCAGAGGTATAGAATATAAAAGTAAGGATATAATGTTGGAATTGTATAAAACACTGGTGAAGCCACAACTGGAGTATTGTGTGCAGTTCTGGTCACCGCATTACAGGAAGGACGTAATAGCTCTGGAGAGAGTGCAGAGGAGGTTTACAAGAATGTTGCCAGGGTTAGAAAAGAGTAGCTACGAGGAGAGATTGGATAGGTTGGGGTTATTTTCCTTAGAACAAAGAAGGCTGAGAGGTGACTTGATTGAGCTGTACAAAATTATGAGGGGAATAGATAGAGTGGACAGGATAAAATTGTTTCACTTCATGTAGAATTCTAGAACCAGGGGACATAGATTCAAGATAAGTGGCAGAAGGTGTAGAAGGGAGATGAGGAAGAACTTTTTTAGGCAGAGGGTAGTGGGTGTCTGGGATTCGCTGCCCAAGTTGGTGGTAGAGGCAGAAACTTCAAACTCTTTTAAAAAGTACCTGGATCTGCACCTAAAGTGCTGTAAACTGCAGGGCTATGGGCCGGGTGCAGGAAGGTGGGATTAGAAAGGGCACCTGGGTGTCCTCGGGCTGGCATGGACAAGATGGGCCGAATGGCCTCCTACTGTGCTGTAACTTTTCTATGGCTCTATGGTCTTCTGAGGCTGGAGGGCCAACAGGAGGCCGTGCAGCAATGATATATCAACAGCCCCACTGTCAGACCTGGGACAATGCACAATGGAGGTGCCCTCTGAACACCAGGTTAAAAAAAAAAATCATTTTGGGTGGAGTCTTGTGCCCTGCCCTGTGGTAACACTGGTGGTCGGGGGAAGGGGGCAGTTAATTGTGGGAGAGGGTGGCAGGTGGGGTCCCTTGCCTTCTTCCTCCCTCCGCCCCGATTAGGTCTGTGCTAGGAGGGCTGTTAATGTCCACCTGAGGGCCTCAACACACTGCCGCTGGTATTTCAGGCAGGGAGGCTCGCCAAATGGGGAGCATGATAAGCAAACCCTTGCATGTTTGCTTGCGGGCTCCCCAGGGGTGAGAGGTTGGAAGGAAGTGGGGGGGTGGTGGAGGGTGGCCACTCAGTTAAAAGATACTCACTGCCTGATCAAGGGGTCCGGCATCCAGAAGAGGGGTGCTGATGAGAGTGCGACCCCCACACCCCGCTACCTCCTCCCTGCCATCACTCACCTGTGCCTGGGCCCCCTTCTTGATCGAATCCTCAGGTGGGTGTAAATCCGGCAGCAGCCAGCGCCTTCTCGGTGATTGGCCGGCCGTTCTCAACAGGTGAGATTTTCGCCCCAGGGTCCTTAATCCCTGAGGAAGGACTGCCAGGTGCCTTCTCAAAAAGAGGTGAGGTGGGGTTCTTGCTGGGTCTTTAGCCAGCAGCCGAGATTCCCATCGCCCCTGCTAGATTCCGCCCTTTATTTCATTATTGGGATGTGAGCATCGCTGGCAAGGTCAAAGTTTATCACCCATCCCTGATTGCCCTTGAGAAGGTGATAGTGAGCCACCTTCTTGAACCGCTGCAGTCCATGTGGTGTAGGTACACCCACAGAGCCGTTCAAGATTTAAAATTGGCCATACTGTCAGGCGGTGATTGTGGAGGTGTAACCCTCCCTTGGATGGCCAGCAAACACAGATGTGGCCCAATGATCATAGAAGGTGCTGGGGGGTAGGGTCCCCAGTGGGATGAAGCCCGCCCTTCCCCCCTCTTGCCCCTTCCCAACCCCACCCGGAGGCCGCCTCCTCTCCTTGGCCATGTTTTTGGCTGCCATGTGCGGCCCACCTGCCAGCTGGAAAATGCCAGTCGCTCCAGGAGAGGGGCCTTTGCCTCACTTGGCTACCCACCACTTATAGCCTGACAGCCGTTTCACCCCCGACCTGGCCTTCTGGAAAATGGCTCAGTGGCGGGATGGTGACGGCAAGCTGGCACACTGCCCGGCTTCGCCAAATTCCAGGCCTGCCCATTTTTGGTCCCACCTCAAATTGGCCTCCAAAAATCCAGCCCAAGTTGGTCAACAAAACAAAAACAAAAATACCTGGAAAAACTCATCAGGTCTGGCAGCATCTGCGGAGAGGAGCACTGTTAACATTTCGAGTCCGAATGACCCTTCAACAGAACTAAGTAAAAATAGAAGAGAGGTAAAATATAAGCTGGTTTAAGGGGGGGTGGGACAAGAAGAGCTGGATAGAGGGCCAGTGATAGGTGGAGATAACCAAAAGATGTCACAGACAAAAGGACAAAGAGGTGTTGAAGGTGGTGATATTATCTAAAGGAATGTGCTAATTAAGGGTAGAAAGCAGGACGAGCAAGGTACAGATAGCCCTAGTGGGGGGTGGGGTGAGGGGAAGGGATTGAAATAGGCTAAAAGGTAGAGATAAAACAATGGATGGAAATACACTTAAAAATAATGGAAGTAGGTGGGAAAAGAAAAATCTATATAAATTATTGGAAAAAACAAAAAGGAGGGGGAAAATTGGAAAGGGGGTGGGGATGGAGGAGAGAGTTCATGATCTAAAGTTGTTGAACTCAATATTCAGTCCGGAAGGCTATAAAGTGCCTAATCGGAAGATGAGGTGCTGTTCCTCCAGTTTGCGTTGAGCTTCACTGGAACATTGCAGCAGGCCAAGGATGGGCATGTGGGCATGAGACCAGGGTGGAGTGTTAAAATGGCAAGCGACAGGGAGGTCTGGGTAATTTTTGCGGACAGACCGAAGGTGTTCTGCAAAGCGGTCACCCAGTCTGCGTTTGGTCTCTCCAATGTAGAGGAAAGTGCATTGGGAGCAACGAATGCAGTAGACTAAGTTGAGGGAAGTGCAAGTGAAATGCTGCTTCACTTGAAAGGAGTGTTTGGGCCCTTGGACGGTGAGGAGAGGGGAAGTAAAGGGGCAGGTGTTACACCTTCTGCGATTGCATGGGAAGGTGCCGTGGGAGGGTGACCACCTTCAACACCTCTTTGTCCTTTTGTCTGTGACACCTTTTGGTTATCTCCATCTATCACTGGCCCTCTATCCAGCTCTTCTTGTCCCACCCCACCCCCCTTAAACCAGCTTATATTTCACCTCTCTTCTATTTTTACTTAGTTCTGCTGAAGGGTCATTTGGACTCGAAACGTTAATTGTGCTCCTCTCCGTAGATGCTGCCAGACCTGCTGAGTTTTTCCAGGTATTTTTGTTTTTGTTTTGGATTTCCAGCATCCGCAGTTTTTTGCTTTTATTTTGGTCAACAAAATGTCCAGTGAATGAGATCTTCCATAGCTATACTTGCATGCTTTGTTATCGCATTTGTGTCAAAAATTGAGCATTACTGGACATCATATTTTTTGTGATTTGCAATCTGGGAATCAGATTATCTTTACCAAGGTTGGTTGCCCTGCAATGCTGCTGTGTGAGGTGGAAGCACTTTGCTACATGTCTATTCAGTAAAAAAGACTGATTTTTCTTTAAAGAAATGCAGCTACACTGAATCTGCAGTCCCAGTTTGTTAGAATAATATTCGATTGGAAACTGGAGAGGAATCAGTTCGGTGCGTGTGAATTCTGCCAGTCAGATCCATTAGTCAAGCTTGGCTAATCAGCAAGCCAGCTTGCCTTGAAAGCCTAGTTATGACAGGACTCTGTGTTATTTTTATTTCCTGAGGCTGTTTTTTATTGGTGGAAAATAACAGTTGTGAGACGGTGCTGGGTTCTGAGCAGTTAATGTTAAGTAGCTGCTGATCGCAGCATGTTTTATATGGAATGTATATTAAAAATCACATTTTCTGTGGTCATTAGTTAGCTTGAATGCTCAATGCTGAGGCCTTTGGTTAATATTAGGGGTTCTTTTTGTTCCCATTTAAAATGTATCCTCATTCCAAAATGAAAACTGGAATTTTAAAACAGTTTTTTTTTAAAAAGGAGGCAATTCCTCTCAAAGACTTCCTTTACAAACATAGACTCTGATCTATCGATGCGCAGAGGGTGAGAAGAGTTTTATTTTAAGAAGTCATGAAAACTCTGCACTTTGTGCTGTGCTGACCATGAGCCTGATGCAAGAACGTATGCTGCGTAACCCAGAGCACTAACTCCTTTTAATTCTCAATGTTCTGTGGTTTGCGAGCCATTCTGAAAGTACAGAGAACATCCTATTTTCCAAATCAGCCACGTGAGCTGCTGTGAAAGACGAGGTGGCTTTGGGCAGTGAATCGAGAAGGACACAGATGTCATTGCTGTGAATCTTTGTAAGCAGCCAAGAGAACTCTTACTCCCTGTCCAATCAACACTTTGTTAATTTTGCCCGTGTGCAATAATAATTATTCAATTACTGCGCTAATGAGAAAAGAATGAAGTGACAAATATGTTGTGTTGAGGAGTTTAAAGGTCTTTGAAGCAGCGGCAGCAGGATGACGATTATTGTCTGCTCCCACCTTGAAAGCCCGGGCATAATGATTTACACATATAGAACTCAGTTTGTGATTTGTTTAAAAATCAACTGATCCACAGCATATATATATATATATATATATATATATAAGAAACCTAGATTTCCTTCCAATCTCCCACTCTGCTCATGAAAACCTGCATAAAGTTGGCAGAGGAAATGCAGTAATAAGCTTTTCGAGAGCTGATTGAAAACACAAGCCTGCATTTGGCCTTGGGAAAAGATCCCTGCTACAATGGTATTAACTTCTATAAGTAGTAGATTGCTCATTGTGTTATATATGATCAGTGGCATTTTTCCTTTTATGTCATGAGATGTTTGTCACTAACATCACTCTGTTTGAGACCCAACCATCTTCAGCTGCTTCACCAATGACCTTCCTTCCATCATACAGTCAGAACTGGGGATGTTCGCTGATGATTGCACCATGTTCAGCACCATTTGCGACTCCTCGGATACTGAAGCAGTCCATGTCCAAATGCAGCAA
The DNA here is from genome assembly GCF_964194155.1 of Cetorhinus maximus. Classification (NCBI taxonomy): domain Eukaryota; kingdom Metazoa; phylum Chordata; class Chondrichthyes; order Lamniformes; family Cetorhinidae; genus Cetorhinus; species Cetorhinus maximus. The sequence continues at coordinate 126,862,692 of NC_135887.1, forward strand.
GACCTGGACAATATCCAGGCTTGGGGTGACAAGTGGCAAGTAACATTCGTGCCACACAAGTGTCAGGCAATGACCATCTCCAATAAGAGAGAGTCTAACCATCGCACCTTGACATTCAATGGCATTACCATCACTGAATCCCCCACTACCAACATCATGGGGGTTACCATTGACCAAAAACTGAACTGGACTAGCTATATAAATACAATGGCTACAAGAGCAGGTCAGAGGCTAGGAATCCCTGTGGCAAGTAACTCATCTCCTGACTCCCCAAAGCCTGTCCACCATCTACAAGGCACAAGTCAGGAGTGTGATGGAATACTGTCCGCTTGCCTGGATGAGTGCAGCTCCAACAATACTCAAGAAGCTTGACACCATCTAGGGGAGGCAGCCCTCTTGATTGGCACCCCTTTCATAAACATTCACTCCCTCCACCACTGACAAACAGTGACAGCAGTGTGTACCAGCTATAACATGCACTGCAGGAACTCACCAAGGCTCCTTAGGCAGCACCTTTCAAACCCACGACCACTACCATCTAGAAGGATAAGGGCAGCAGATAGATGGGAGCACCACCACCTAGATGTTCTCCTCCAATCCACTCACCATCCTGACTTGGAAATATTTTGTTATTCCTTCACTGTCATTGGGTCAAAATCTTGGAACTCCCCTGACAGTATTGTGAGTATACCAACACCACATGGGCTGCAGCGGTTCAAGAAGGCAGCTCACCACCACCTGCTCAAGGGCAACTAGGGATGGGCAATAAATGCTGGCCCAGCCAGCGAAGCCCACATCCCGGTAAATGAAAATTTGAAAAAAATTTGAATGCAAATTCACAAGAGTCCAAATCTAATGATCTGGGATCTTTCCCTCCACAGTCAAGTTAATACACTTAATGCTTTCTTTCAGTGTACCCCGATATCTGTACTATTAGCCTGATAGCAGTGGGAGACAGGAAGAAGCACGATGAACGAGTAGCTTTCTGGGAGGACGTGTATGGCTTTAAGATGTCCTGCATGAAGAAGGCAGTGATCCCAGAAGCTGTGGTCGAAGTGTTAAACCCTGACACCCTCATTTCAGAGCCCTGTATCATCAAGGTACGTATTGCCTGTCAGCCAGGGATTTTCATCAAGTATGATGGTGAAGACGCTGCTGGCACAAGTGTCCATTTTTGTACAAAGCAGAAATAAATGCGAATAGTCGGGATCATGAAAATGCGTCACTGTCGAGGTAAAAGCTGGGATGGTTAACGTTGATTAAGCAGGGCCCTGCTGTAGTCCTGTGTTGGAACATAGACTGCCAGGAAGCGCCAAGCTCTGCTGAGCCCCAGAGTTCTCGCCTTGTGCAATGCGTGATGATCTGTCATCTTTCAGTGTGTGTCGGAGAGCAACCCATAACAGAAATTCTGTCATATAAACAGGTTTTTTCACAAATATCAATGGAGCATAAAAATGGAAATTGTTTCCTGCTTACGGCAGCATTTTACTACGCTGAAGTCAGCTGAGATTTCAGAAAAATGATGATTGGGAAATATTACAGTACTGTATTTAAAGGAAACATGGTCGTTTCAAGATCTTCATTAATTTCCAATCTTGGCTGTAAAACGTTAATTAATAAATTATAAATTTAAAGGAGAAACATTGGTATCACTGCTGAGTTAAAGGATCGAAGACATTATCCGATTCCCTTTTGAAAGTTACAATTAAATCTGCTTCCACTAGTCTTTCAGACAGCACATTCCAGATCACTGGAATAATTCACTGCAGGAAAAAAAATCCTCCTCCTCTTCCCCTACTTCTGTTGCCAATTATTTTATCCTCTACTTATCAACCCTCCTGCAGGTGGAAACAGATTCTCCCTATCCCGTCTGTCAAAAACCTTCATAATTTTCAACACCTCTGGTAAACTCTTTTTGTTTTTTTGTCTCGTGAAAGCTTTGTGCTTCCGCTTTCTCCCCACGGCCTATGTATGACCAGGTTAAGACCGGGAGCGCACCCAATGTGCAGCGTTGCAATGAGAACCCTAAACTCTTTGGGCTGAATCTTCCAAGGAGTGGCAATCACAGTCGGATTGTCACTCTGCACTCCCCACCACCGCCCCCAACCATGGAACTTCACATTTCTGAACCAGGCCCCTTCTGAAATGCGGAGCATATCCATTCTCGGACTCCTTCCTCGTAGAGCAGGATTGTCGGGGGAAAGTCAGGCCAAGCCCCCTATTTTACAGCACCAGCTAAGCTGCCTTACTTTAGTCAATCTTCGTTCACTAATACGCTGAAAAACATTGGGACGTTTAAGTAGCTTTTCACCGTTAGTGAATGAGCGGGCTAAGTGGGTACAGTCGGTAGGGTGGTAAGCGGCAGGGTGAGTAGGGTAGTAGGGTGGGTGGGGTAGATAGGGTGCCAGCTGGGTAGGATGGTAGATGGGTGGGGTAGGGTGGCAGGATGGGTAGGGTGCCAGTTGGGTAAGGTGGCAGGATAATAAGTAGCAGGGTGGGTTGGGTGTCAGCTGGATAGAGTGACAGAGTGGTGAGGTCGGGTCAGGGTGGGAATCGGAGGGTCAGTGGAGAATTAGAGGATTGAGGGTACAGTTGGAGGTCGGGGGGGGCAGTCAGAGGGTAAGGGGGTGCAGTTGGAGGGTAAGGGGGCAGTCGGGGGGTAAAGGGGGCAGTCGGAGGGTGTGGGAGCAGTCAGGGGTTAAGGAAGGCAGTTGGAGAGTTGGTGGAAAGTGGAGTCAGAGGGTAAGGTGGGGGAGTCAGGAGGTCAGTTGTATAGTTACCCAGGAGTTAGATATGGTTTCTTTCTTGTCCAACATTTCCTGGGTAACTATCCAGGTAAGTCAGGACTGTGCGAAGTTTCCTATTCTAACTCAGAGTTTTCGGAGGGTTCCAGCGCAGGGGAATTGCCCATCGGAAGTTGAAACATCCCCGTGGAGCTCTTGCGTTGGGGCTTCCAAGGGGTACCCCAGGGCATCTTCTGGGGTATCTCCTGGTACAACCATCTGGGACTGGAAGATCTGGGCCTGTAACTCTGTGGTACAAATGTGACTCCACAGTAGCTTGTTGTTCAAAAAAAGGCTATTGCACAAGGTTGTGGCTCATGTGAACAGATGAATAACTAATAAATTATCTGACAGTACATTGCTAGTCAGTCACTTGCTGTAAGAGTAAAGAGGGTTACTTTATTTGCATTGAACTGTGATCAATGCTTAATAAACTAGGATTAATCATAGTAGAAATTCACTGTACTCCTTCAAGGAGGCAAAACATAATGCTTTCAGGGATGCTATTATCTATTTTTGTTTTTAATGTCAACATGTTTACTTGAATAAACTTAAAAATACATTCCAGAAGGTCAAGTACAAAATGCTGCTGCTTAAGTTTAAAGCTGCAATGAATAAGAAATAGTCTGAAAGATAGGTAACAATTAATATGCGTTCATGGATTGATATTTGCATGAGAGGGGGAGTGCTGAGTGAGACAGCCTGAAGGTTCAATGTTGGGAGTCCCAACTATTTCTAATTTAGATTCGTGATCTGGATTCAGCAGCTCTGAATCAACTGGTCAGATTGGCAGAGGGAGGAGGGGTAACAAATTGAAGCTGCTGTGGGCGTACAAAAGGAGCAAAATTAAATATATAAGGAAGCAAGAAATCGCATCGATATTTACATCCTCAGGATATTCTACAGTGCTTGACAGCTAATGGATTACTTTTGAAGTGTGACCACTATTTTGCAGCAAGCACGGCGGATGAATGTTTGATCTGTTTGTTTTTGGGGATGTTGGTCGGATGTGGGTTATCATTAAACTGCAGTAAAATGGTCTGTGTGGTCATACCCAGGGCTGCATTTTACGTTCCCCCGTCGGGCGTGTTTTCAGCTGGCGGGGGGTGGGGGGGGCAACTAAAATAGGTTGGGTGGCCAGCCCAACGCCTTCCCACCCAGCCTCCAGCTCACCCTCATAATAGGCTAGATGGGCAGGCAGAGAAATCGGCAGCCGCCCACCAAATGTAAATAGATCATTAAGGGTCATTTAGGTGCTGCCCACGCCAAAATACAGCTGGCGTGGACAGTCGGGAGGGAGTGGGCAGACTATTTTCAAAAGCCTACATGAACAAGGGTGGAAAGAACCAGGGACGACACATTCTGGAGGTGCCTTGCACTCATCAGGGGCACTACCCCCCTAATTCCCACCCTCCCCCCCAACCTTCCTTCCACGCCGCCTGCCTGACAGAACCTGCCCTCCCCTTCTCCCCACTACCTGGGCTCTGGGATCCCTCCCCACCCTAAAACCCTGGGGTTTAGTTCTTGGGGCCTACTTCCTGCAGCCCTGGTAGTGCCTACTTCCCAGCTCTGACGCTGCCGGGAGCCATGGAACAGCTCCCAAGGGTGGGAGCTCCTCCTGAGTGAGGGGCGAAAGTCCCACTGTTCACCAATTTAGCCCGCTCACAGCATGTTATAGCTGCAGGGTGGGCTGTCCCTGAGCAAGTCGGCCAATTTTACCAGGCAGTCACCTCCCCCCACCCCCTGTAACATGCAGGCCCTAGATGCAAAATAACAGTGCAGTCGAAAGAAATAAAACTAGTATAATCATTTTATTATCTGGGTGGCCTAATACCATCTGATGGGAAAAGTGATCGAGGCATCAGGAAGCGCCTAACACTTTCAAAACAAGCCTTCTCAAAAATGTCAGACCCCTAAGAAGTAAGAACATCTCGATGAAAGGCCGGATGAGATTACTAAAATGTGACATCGGTCAATGTCACTATAAGACAGACAGTGGGAGATAAATTAAAGGCAACAGAGGTGTGGTTTCAGGGACGTATGATGAGGATTAGTTGGACAACATACAACTATTGAGGAAGTTTTGAGGAAAGCTGGCACACAAGAGGAACTTTTACAAATGATCAGCAAGAGACAATCACAATTTCTGGGGCACGCGCTTAGGAGAGAGAGACGAGGATATCTGGTAGTGACTGGTAAAACTGAGAACAGCGGAGCAAGAGAGAGACAAAGGAGGAAATACACTGACAAGAAGCAGAACAGGTAGAAGATTTGAGAACAACACTGAGATGTTGACCATTATCACAGACTGTGAAAGTTGGAAAGCCATGATTTTTGGTGTTTCAGAACATCGCAGCTGAAGAAGAAGTTGATGTTGGTTGAGAACAAAATGTTGGCAGGATACCAGCCACTTCATGAGATTAGGTTGGGCCAGTGTAAAAAAGGGCTGTAGTCAAATTAGCATCTCTTAGATCTTAATATCTGTGATTTTGCAGCAAGATAAATTGGCCTAATGTGGAATGGAGTTTTTCCTTATTTGTCCTTGAGATCTGAGCATTGCTGGCAAGGTCGGCATTTGTTGATGATTCCTAATTGCCCTTGAGAAGTTGATGGTGAACCCCCTTAAAGCACTGTAGTCCTTGTGGTGTAGATGCAGCCACAGTGCTGTGCTGGAGGAAGTTCCAGGGATTTGACCCAGTAACAGTGAAGGAACAGCGCTTATAGTTCCAAGTCAGAACGGTGTGTGACTTTGAGGGGAGCTTGGAGGAGGTGGTGTTCCCATGCGCCTGCTGCTTCCTTCTCCTAGGTGGTAGAGGTCGCCACTTTGCAAGGGGCTAACATTTTGCTGTGATTTTCATGTATGCTTAAGTTTTTCTTTTAAGAAAGGGTCTAAGTCTCATAAACATGAACATCACTAAGGGCAGAATTTTCTGTGCCCGCTGGGATTGGGCGTCATGGCGGGCGTGAGGGGACAATATGGCGGGAAGGCCAAAAATCGGTTTCAAGGCAACCATCCGTTCTGCCCGTCAATGGAGGGCCGTGTTCCCCTCCGCCACACATCGGGCACATCGTTGTAATACATCTACATATCATTATAAGCTCAGCCCACCAGAATCATCCCCCCACGTTGGAACATCTGGGCACGTGATCATCAGCGTGATTGCACAACGAACATAAGTGACGTGTACCTGGCGAACTGCACTTCTCTCGGGACTTTGAGGTTTGTTTGCCTACCTTGCTTTGGGCAGCACTCGTTATCAATGCCAGGCTTTGCCGGCAGCACCACATCACTTTTAGGGGGGCTCATGGGCAGGTCTCTACCTACCAGACCAGTCGCAAGGAGGGGGTGGCTTTTCAACAGCAGGGCTAGGGCTTGCTTGGGGAAGGGGGAAAGTGGCATCAGGCAAGGGAAGAGGCTGCAGGGCGAGGGCTGTACTGGGGAAGGGGGGTATCCCAGGTTGTGTGTGGGGGCACATGTTGATCTGTGCAAGTGGCTTCAAGATGATGAGGGCTAAGGAGGCAGTCTCCAGAGGTGATGAGACCAGATGGAGATGTGAGGGTGTGTGTGAGAGAGTGAGGGGTGATGTCCCTTGCGTTGGCAGTGAGTGAGATGTCAGTGAATGTGTGATGGGCTTGTGAGTGTGTGAGTTTAGAGTGATGAGACAGTTGCCTTGCCCAGGCAGCACAGATTAGATCATTCATCCTCTTTTGGCGCTGGACGGCTGACCTCTCCTGTGTAGCATTGGCACTGACCACCTCTGCCACTACCACCCAAGCCAGAGTAGGTGAGACTGATGGGCTCCTGTGTCCAGAGTGGGGGTAGAGGACATCACATCAGGCCTCCATGGCATCCAGAAGGCGTCTCAGGGATGCATCATGAACCGGAGGGGGCTGCAGTCTTCTTGCCTTTCGGGGCCATGTCATCTGGTGCAGCAGTCCTGGGCTGGAAGCACTGGGAGTTGTGTGCACAGCTTAATTTTAAATATGGCGCCCAGCATGAGGAAGTGGAGAGGTGACAGCGTGGCCGGTGAATCGCGGGCCACCCTTCAGCAAAACGGCCTGATTCCCGGGAATGCATGATTAATGAGGCAGGACTGGGATGAAATGGCACGAAAACCCGCCATTGCAGCCAGTGGCTAAAACGTCCTTTTTCCCCACCCACTACCTCACTTAGTGCAAATCTGGGATGATTCCACCCTTAGCTTTGAGGAGCAATGAGTCAACATTTCTTGCTTAATATCTGCATCTAAGACTTGGATCAGCTTACAATAAGAAAGCCAGATTGAAATTAGCTAAATATTGCTAAGAACAATGTGGAGGTTAAAATATGGTCTCTGGGTAATTTATTTTAGGTTCTATTTCACACTCTGCAGCACATAAACATTTAATGGACAGTGGTTTTGTAATGAATGAAACGTCAGTTAGTGACATTAAGGCTAGGTACTTCCACATCCTTATTTGCCCAGAGGTACATTTTTCTGGTTTGTATTCCTTACAAGTACGTACTCCTAGAAGTGTTAGAACATAAAAGTGTATACATTGCTAGCTTTCATTTGCTCAATCTAATGCTTTTTTTTTGCCATGGCATAGAAGTTGCATATTGATGTTTAAGTAGCTGAATGATACAAAGGTTCGTGTAGAACTCTTATTTATCACTGTTGTGAAAAGCAGCCCGCCACACAGAATGCCTTTAGGGAATGTTTCACAGTTCTTTGAAATCCAATTTCATTAGGTTAAACATCAAATGGACGCAATTAATGAAAAGAACCTGTAATTTCCATTTAATATGTAAGTAAAATGATTCTAAAGTAAGATTAGTCATCCTTGTGTTTGGAAAGTGTGTGATGACTAAGCAGATTCACATTATGCTTTAAATTGTGTTCCTTTTGATCTTTAACCATGTGACAGCTCTAATGAAAGGAAGTACGGAAAATCCATATAGCACAGAAGGAGGCCATTCAGTCCATCATGTCTCAAGCTGGCTCTTTGAAAGAGCCATCCAATTAGTTCCACTGACCAGCTCTTTCGCCTTAGCGTTGCCGATTTTTCCTTTGCAAACATGAGCAGAATTTCCTGCCTGTCAGGCGGGCCGGTTGGGAGTGGCCACGGGCGGGCGCGTAGCCGATCGCCACCATTTTATGTGGGCAGGCTAATTAAGGCCCGCCCAGCGTGACGCACAGCCGGTAGCGTTCAGCGCTACCCATGGGGGGGTAGAGAGCCGGGGCCTGTGCTCTGTCGCACATGCGTGCAAAAGAGCACCAAAATCTCCCTGAGGCACAGAGCTGACTCAGGAAGATTAAGTTCAGTTTTAAGGTGTGAAAAAAAAATTAAAATTATTCAGCCATGTCCCCCTCATGTGACAGTGTCTCATGAGCTGGGACATGTCACTGATTTGTCAACATTTTTTTTGTTTATTTAATAAAACCTTCATGAAACCTCATCCCGCCCGTGGATGAGGATTCATGAAAAACACGAAGGCCGCTTGGGCTCTTCGCCTGCCCCCCGCCAACCTTAAGGTTGGACGGGCAGCCCTGTCAATTAGTTTAATTGGTGTATTAATGGCCTTAGCAGGCCTTTGACAGTTCGGAGGCTTGGCGCGCCCGCTGGACAGAAGATCGGAATGACGAGTGGTGAAGTTGGGACACATGCCCAACATCACGGAGCGTCATTTTACGCGTCGGCTTGTGGGGCCCTCCCCCGCATGGCCGAAGAAAAAATTCTGCCCCATGTGTTCAGTTCTCTTTTGTAAGATACTTTCAGGCTGTGCACTCTAGATTGCTATACTAAGATAAGCCTCATTATCTCCACCTGTGGTTCTTTTGCCAATTATTACTTGCCCACTGACTACAACTTTCCTTCCAATGAAAATAGTTTTTTCCTTATCTATTCATATCAAAACCCTTTACAATTTTGAACACTTCTATTAAATCTCCTCCTAATGTTCTTTAGTCTAAGAAGAACAATCCCAGCTTTTCTAATCTCTGCAAAAAATAGAAGTCCCTCAACCCTGGTAACATTCTAGTAAATCCCTTTCTCACCCTCTCCAAGATTTTGACACCCTTTCTAAAGTGTGCTGCCAGAATTGGTGAGGATGCTCCAACTGAGGCCTAACCAGTATTTTATAAAGCTTTAGCAAAACTACCTTGTTTTTATCCTTTATTCCTCTGGTTATAAAGCCAAAGATTCATTTTTTTAATACGTACATCAGCTTATCCTGCTAACTACAAAATTGTGGGTGCATATGCCTCAAGATATCTCTCTTCCTGCACTCTCTATGAAATTGTACCATTCAGTTTATATTGCATCACCTCATTCTCCTGTGCGGTTGACTACACAGTAGTCATAAGTAAGAGTTGTACACCGATCTTTGCATCAATCAGCTACTGAAACATCACTTTAATAGTTGAGCAGTTTGTACTCAATCGTCTGGTAGCACTCTCGATGTCTAAGCTGTGTGGTTACTAGACACAGCGTTGCACATGACCACCTATAGCGCCAAACATCATCGTTTACTGTCTCTAGGGACAGGTTAACAACTAAACTAAGATTGATGATTGGTTTGTGTAACTCACAAGTCAGAAACTTGGCAGTAAAGTCAAAAGCCTGGAACTCCCACCCGAACAGCACTTTGGGTGTATCTACACCACACAGACTGCAGCGGTTCAAGAAGGCAGCTCACCGCCACCTTATCAAGGGCAATCGCTGATGGGTAACAAATACTAGCCTTGCCAGAAATGCACACATCTCATGAACAAATTTTTTAAAAGTGTCAATTAACCTTTCTGATTTGTTTTATGCAGAGGATGGAAACACTATAAAGTTATAAATAGATGAATATGTAGCATACCTCAAATCTGCCTACCTAAAAACCGGTAGTGTCCGAAAACTGGACATTTTTTTCCCCACGCTCTGAGTAGCTTAGGAAATCTTGACCCCCCACCCGACCCAGCTGGGAAAAGTTTGGGAAGTTGCTGCATTGGAATGATGGAGTGCCGAGTATTGATCGGCTTTGCGCGCCCAACACTTAGTTTTCAGTCACAACAACAGGGGTATTTTTAACATCATTTCAGTTTGATTGATCTTTTCTCATTTTAAACCAGGTGCACTGATGTAGGGATAAAGGCAAAATACTGCGGATGCTGGAAACCTGAAACAAAAACAAAAAGTGCTGGAAAAACTCAGCAGGTCTGACAGCATCTGTGGAGAGAAAGACAGAGCTCATGACAGAGTTAATGTAGATACACCCACAGTTTCTGTACGGACTCGAAACGTTAACTCTGTCTTTCTCTCCACAGATGCTGTCAGACCTGCTGAGTTTTTCCAGCACTTACTGTTTTTGTTTCAGATTTCCAGCATCCGCAGTATTTTGCCTTCACCTCGGTGTTTAATTCACTGCCACTCCTCTTCCAGGAATGCCTACCTTGAAGAAGTACTGCTCTTCTCTCCGCGCTGATGTAGGGAAGTGGGGGAGGCATGAAAGAGTTATTAAATCCAATGCACGAGAATTTAAATAATATAAGCAACATGGCCATTAACATAAAGTGCTTTGCAATCATACCAGTTGGTTTTCCTGTGTCCCCTATTCACTGAATTAAGGGGTTCTGATTTTTTTTTCTCTGGAAACCGGCATTTTCCAAAATCTAGCCTGGACTGGGCCCCCCCTCAAGGTTGCCGGATTTGAGGTACTCTACCTGTAATAAATTTCCAGCACATGCACCAAATTAGCTGCAGATGCAAAAGGCCAGAAGAATGTAAACTTGATGGGAAAGCAGTTTTTCAACATCGCATTTCCAGAGCATCTCGGAACTCAAATGATGTTGACTACTCCTTATGACCTCTGCTTTCAATCACGACCTTAATTGTATTATTCCAGAGTAATGTGGTGGTGGCATAGTAGTATTATCACTGGACTAGTATTCCAGGGACCCAGGGTAATTCTCTGGGGACCTGGGTTCGAATCCCACCACAGCAGATGGTAAAATATGAACCCAATAAAAATCTGGAATTAAAAGAGGCTGATGAAGGCCATGAAACCATTACTGATTGTCGTAAAAACCCATCTGGCTCACTAATGTCCTTTAGGGAAGGAAATCTACTGCCCTTACTTGGTCTGGCCTGTGTGTGACTCCAGACCCACAGCAATGTGGTTGACTCTTAAAATGCCCTCTGAACAAGGGCAATTAGGGGTGGGCAATAAATGCTGGCCCAGCCAGCAACGCCCGCATCTCATGAATGAATTTAAAAAAATGTTCAACCTGGGTTCAGGAAAAAGCATCCAAAATCAAGGGATTGTTTCTAACTCATTTATGTTTATTGCGTCTTTTATTATGTTCAATTTGCCGGTTCTTTTTGTACAAACGAGAGAGAGAGATTCAAAGTGCAGTGTTAATTTACATCAAAAATGCCTTAAAGGGGAGAAAGTGATTTTGACTCCTATTAACAATCTGTGTGAACTATGCAGCATAAAATAAAGCTTCTTTATTTGTGCTAAGTGATCTTTGTGTATGAATTTTTTTTTAGGATACTCATTGCTGCTGCTGTTCTGAAATATGGATTTTGCATCGATCAGTATGATAACTAAACAGTGGTGCATCGATTAAAGGAATTCAAAACATTTGAATACCAGATATTAAAAGTATTACTTCTGAGTTGAAGTACTTGACGAACATTGAAACGGTGTTGGAAAATTATGGGGCTATTAAGAATGAATTCCTAAGTGGCCTTGCACTAGGGGGTCAGAATTTTATAATACACAAAATTGGCTTGAACCGACTGAAAGAGTCATTAGAAACTGGGCTGGGCAGTAGCTTTGGCGGAACAGAATGCGAAGTTACATGGTGTGAGAAAATAGAATACACAACATTCTGTTTGTTCCAGGCCAATACGGCCTGTTTACTCGATTGTCTTGGCATATTGATGAACACTTCTCTGGAAACCTCCCCTTATTTTCCAGGCAATAGACTGCAACACCGTGGGAATTTCAGATCTGGATTTCATCTCTGAATTCTCGTTGAAGATAACAGAAGATCACGAATGTGTGGTGAGTTGGTTTACTTCAACTGAAAACCAAATTAGATCAAGAAATCAGTAAATTAATTTGATAATAGTCGAGTAATGAAGTGAATTAGTGTTTAAAGATATAGCTTACAGGTATTTGCTTTGTTCATTGGGCAGTTGTATATCATAACCAAACAAGAACATACCAGTTTGTTAATTCCATCACAACAGCCTGCAAACAAATGTTAGGTATAGTTATGAGTCAATTAACAATATTTCTTGCCATTATTTTGCATTTTGTACTTATTTTCACCATTTACTTATATATTCCAATTAAGTTCCCAACTACAGCTACAGCATAGGAATTGATAAAGTGCTTATTAATATACATTTTGCTGATTACTTATATTTTGCTTGTCAGTGAATCTGATACTAAGACGTCAGTGAGACAGTTAGTAATCCTCAGTTTGTGGTTCCACCTCTTCCCCCCCCCCCCCAAAATCAAATACATCTGGGGCTGAATTCTCCGGTTGGCGAGCGGGAGCAGGGCCCGCTCGCCGAAGTGTGGTGACGTCGGAAGGCGTCCTGATGTCACCGCGCATCGTTTAGATTTTCCGTTCGGCGTGCGCGCACTGGAGTCGGCTGCGCACACGCCGAACTGTCAAAGGCCTATTAAGGCCATTTAAAAACTAATATAAACAATTAAATGAGCTGCCCGACCAACCTTAAGGTTGGCGGGCAGGCTAAGAGCCCAGGTGGCCTTCGCATTTTTCATGGAACCTCATCCATTAAAATTACAGAACATGTGGCTTGTGTACATTCATGGTCCTTCAGCTGAAGTCAGTGCCTATTCAGACAAAATGATATGCTGGCAACTGATGTACAATAACAACTTGGATTTTTATAGCAGTTTTAACATAGTAAAATGTCCCGAGGCATTTCAGAGGAGCGTTGTCAAACAAAATTTGACACCGAGCCAAATGAGATATTCAGATAGATGACCGAAAGCTTGCTCAACGAGATAGCTTTTAAGGAGCAACTTAAAGGAGGACAGGGAGAGAATGCCAGATCTTAGGGCCAAGGCAAATGAAGTCACTGCCACCAATGGTAGCGGCAAGGAACTGACCTCCCGTCTCCCCAAAGCCTGACCACCATCAAAAGGCTCAAGTCAGGAGTGTTAGGGAACACTCTCCACTTGCCTGGATGAGTGCAGCTCCAACAACATTCAAGAAGCTTGACACCATTCAGGACAAAGTAGCCTGCTCAATTGGCACCCCATCCATCACTTTAAACATTCACTCTCACCACCATGTATGCACAGTGGCAGCAGTGTGTACCATCTACAAGATGCACTGCAGCAACTCACTGAGGCTCCTTCAACAGCACCTTCCAGATCCATGACGTTTACCACCTAGAAGGACAAGGGCAGCAGATGCATGGGAACACCACCACCTGCAAGTTCCCCTCCAAGGTACACACCCTCATGACTCAAACTATTTTGTCATTCCTTCACTGTTGCTGGGTCAAAATCCTGGAACTCCCTTCCTAACAGCACTGTGGGTGTACCTACACCATATGGACTGCAGCGGTTCAAGAAGTCGGCTCACCACCACCTTCTGGAGGGCAATTAAGGATGGGCAATAAATGCTGGCCTTGCCAGCAATGTCCACACCCGTGAACTAATAAATTTTAAAAATTAAAAATTGGGGTGTGCAAGAAGGCAGAATTGGAGGGGCATGGATATCTCCGAAGGTTGTAAAGAGGTTACAAACACGGGGAGCAATGAGGTCATGAAGAGACTTGAGTTTGCCAGATAGCAACCAATGTAGGTTAGGGAGCATGGGACTAATGGGTGAATGGAACTTGGTCCAAGTTAGGATATGGGCAGCAGAGCTTTAAATGACCTCAGGTTTATGAAGGATGGAAGATGCCATCTTGCTTCCAGCCCTGTTGGGTCCTAAGCTCTGGAATTCTCTCCCCGTCTGCAACTCTACCTCTCTCTCCTCCTTTACAACCTATCCCTTTGACCAAGCTTTTGGTCATCTGCCCAAATTTCATGCATTAGAACGATGACAATACTTCAAAAGTGCATAATGAGCTGTAAGACACATGGGATGTCTTGAGCTGTGAAAAATGCGAGATATGCAAGTTCTTGTTTCTTTAATATCTTCTTCTGTTGCTTAGAGTCAAATTTCATTTGGTAGTGTTCGTGTATGTAGATAATACAAGTACAAATCTGAAACCATTCGCTTTTGGGCCAGCACTAGAAAATCTTAGGATCTAGTTTCATCGATGCACAAAACTGTGGTAAGCATCTAGACCATGGCCAGAATTTTACGTTGATCGGGCGGGCGCGTGCCTGACCTGAACGTGTGCGAAATTGCGCGAAATGATGCCGGGTGTGCGTCCCGATGTCATCGTGCACGTGAGCAATATTGAGGTTGGCGGGCAGGCGCAGGAGTCGGAGCTGCACCCCCCCAACAATTAAAGGGTCAATTAAGGCCATTAAAAACCCTGTTATCCACGATTTTACATTGCCCATGCAATTTCGCACTCGTCGCCTGGGCAAAACGGGCAGGCGGGCAGCCCATTTTTAACGAATCCTCAGTCGAGAGCAGGATGAAATGTCCGTGGTGAAATATAATTAAAAAAAGATACCTGGGGATGGATGTGTTTTGAGTTCTGCTGTCAGGTGCTTGAATGGGCTGCATAGACACGGTTTGGTGCGTTTTTATTCTTGTCATTTAATTTGTCCAGGTCTGCAGCTCCCTAAGGCAGCTTCACAGCAACTGTCTGCCTTCAGGGAGCTCGCTGCAAGTGCCCACTCGCACCCTTACTTCTGTCTGTGCCTACCCTCTTCCTACTCACCCCCCCACCTCCCCCCGGTAGCGCTGAGGCTTTCTCAGCGCACGTTTCACACTGGCTGGCTGTTAATTGGCCAGCCAATGTGAAATTGCGCTCAGGGGGCCGATCACGGGTGGAAGCGCATTTCGCGTCCTCTTCCTGGCCCACCGAAAGCGTGAAATTCAGGCTCATGTTACCAATACCTTCATACAACTATATACTAATGTGCAAAAAACACATCATGCAAGATGACAAATGACTATGAGATCTCATAGCAAGAAAGCATTTGGCTAAAATTGCCACTGAAAACTACTCAGTAGCAATGTGTGCCCCCTGCAATATTTAAGAATTTGCTGAGGGCACATGGTGAATTGTCACATTGGTGAGATCTTGACAAACAAAGGGATCTGAACCTATTTAAGTAAATGGGGTACATTTCATAGCAGAAGGGCCTTGATGTAGATCAGTGTAAGTTCAGAGGGATCATGATCTAATGTAGCTGACGAAAGTTGTTCATTAGCAAGGAGTTGTGGTTGATAATGAATTGTTCGTTAAAAGATTTGAAATGATCTGGAGTTTCCAGTTTCACTTCGACCAAAACGTTTTTTTATTATTTAATGGGATGTTGGCATCTGACAGTCAAGGCCAGCATTTGTTGCCCATCCCTAATTGCCCTTGAACTGAGTGGCTTGCTAGGCCATTTCCGAGGGCAGTTAAGGGTCAACCACACTGCTGTGGATCTGGAACTACGTTTTGGCCAGACCAGGTAAGGATGGCAGACTTCCTTCCCTAAAGGACATCAGTGAATCAGATGAGTTTTTACAAGAATTGATGGTTTCATGGTCACCATTACTGAGTCTAGCTTTCAATTCCAAATTTATTAATTTTAATTTAAATTCCACCAGCTGCTGTGTTGGGATTTGAACCCTTGTCCCCAGGTCATTAACCTAGGCCTCTGGAATATTGGACCAGTGACATTACCACTATGACACTGTCTCCTCATAATTCATTTTTAATGGATGATTATAAGGATCATCATATTTTGGGATGTATCTGAAGAACATTCAATCGTCGATTGGAATAAACGATTGTAAATTGTGTAACTAATTATGAGCCACATATTGGAATATTGAAGCCAATATAACATTGGTGGCCACTCTGCACATTAACGTGCAAGCTGCGAACCAGTCTCATTAGGCCCCTGACTTTCACTATAAATGAAGTGTCCCCCCCCCCCCAGAAAATGGCTGCAGCATCTGAGTAATATTGTACTTGCACAGTACCTGTTTGAAACGGCCTGAAGGCGCTTGATGTTGTAGCTCGATTGCCTCAAAGAGGAAACAGTTCTGAGTAGACATGATGGACCGAATGAGCTCCTTCTGTGCCATAAATCTTTCTGTTTCTATGAGACTTGTTCAGCGTATTAAATGTTGAAAGGGATGGACAACATGGATGCAGTTAGGCTATTTAACATGTCCTGTGAGCACAGTGTGAGAGAACAGAAGAGATAAAGCTGGAAAGGCTCAACAATATAGGGAATCTTTCTCCTCAGAAGAGGAGACGTGGCTCTGTGGACGAAAGCAAAATATTGTGATGCTGGAAATCTGAAAAGAACACAGAAAATGCTGGAAACACTCAGCAGGTCAGCCAGCATCTGTGGAGAATTAATATTTTAAGTCGATGACCTTTCAGAACTGAAAAGATATTACAGATGAACAGCTTTTAAGCAAATGGATGTGTAGATACATTCTAAGCTCAAACAGTTATTGGTTAATGTCTTTAAAAAAGGGGTTGGCTGATAGGGTTTAAATGTTATAAAGGTAAGTATGAATAAAGATTGATCCAATGCTGTACGGCTTATGAAAGTTCCACAATTTCTGAGACCAGGAAGATGTCTCACTGTGTTAGATAGCCAACAATGAAAAATAATTTCAGACCTAAGTAAATTACTTTTAGTGGGGGCAAGGGACTGGGGGACACTCCATGGTGCCTTTCCTCAGGAGGTCAAAATCATTGGGTCAAGTCCGTGAGAAATTGGAATTTGAGGATTTGCAGAAAGAATGAATTCGATTGATGACACGACCTTTTCTTAATCACTCCCATTTTCCTCATTTTAACGGGGAAATGAATCTCGAGAAGCCATAATTCCATTTCATTCATCAGAAATGGGAAAAAAATTACTGAGGTGTGACAGGTTTTAAACAAGCACAGTGGCTGAGAAAGAGAGGTGGAGGAAAGATCAAAATCAAGGGTCTGTGATCAGGTGGAAAGCAGGAGAGATTAAAATACAAAAGAGTTGATGGACAAAGCAATAGGAAATGATCTTCTGAGGAGCAGCAACCATCATCGGATTGCCACTGTGTCCGGAAATTTCCCTACCTGACGCTGCACTGCATTTCCACCAGAGTCTTCCGAACCCAGCTATCCCAAAAATGCAGAGCACACTGTCCCTTGGAGCACTCCATCGCATCATAGTAGAGTCGGGGGAAGTCAATACATACCCCCTTTCTACGGCCCTAGCTGCCATATGGTAGGTTTAAAGGTCCAGTCTGAATGTTGGTGAATGAATATTAGTGAATGGATGAGGAAAGGGGTGAGTGAATGGATGTGTGAGTGAATGGGCTGGTGGGTCATGTGGATTAGAGGGTAAGTGGGAAAGTGGGTTGGGGGTGGGCAAGTGAGTAAGTAAGTAAATGGATAGGAGATAATTGGATGAGGTGGGGAACGGGTGGGTGGGGAAGTGTGTAAGAGGTAGGTGGGTGAGTGGGTAGTCAGGTCAGGAGGTAGTCGGGTCAGGTTGGTAAGATATCCGGCTGGTTGGGACAGTAGTCAGGTGGTTGGTGGGGGCCGGGAGGTGTAGTTGGGTGGTTGGGGGAACATTTTCTACACTTCTGCTGTCACCTCTTCTCCTCAGAACCACAATGGGGTTCCCCTTGTCCCCAACTTCCAGTCCACCAGCCTCCACATTCAGCAAGTTATTCTTTGCCACTTCCATCACTCCCAAACGCATCTTCCCTCCCCTTTTAACATTCTAAATGGACCATTCTGTCAGCATTACCCTGGTGCACTCCTCTTCACCCTCAACACTCCCTCCCCTTCCCATGCAAGCCAGAAGATGCAACATTTCACCATCTCTCTTCAATCACCCAGGGGCGCAAGCACCACTTCTAGGTGAAGCAGATACTTGTACAACTTGGAGTTTAGGATGCTATGTTCACTACTCACAATGTGACCTCCTTTACTCTGGAGAGATCAAAAGCAGATTGGGTGACAGCTTTGCAGAATATCTCCAATTAGTCAACAAGTGTGACCCTGAGCTTCTGGCCACAATTCTGTCAATTTAATTCTCGGCCCCACTCCTGCTCTGACCTCAGCCTCCAACACTGTTCCAATAAAGCTCAGCGTAAGCCCGAGCAACATCTTTCCGTATAAAGCTCGACTCCGTATGGTGACAATGACAACTGTCAGTAATTATTGTAAAAACCCATGTGGGTCACTAATGTCCTTTAGGGAAAGAAATCTGCCATCCTTACCCCGCCTGGCCTACATGTGACTCCAGACCCACTGTGATTGACTCTTAACTGCCCTCTGAAATGGCCTAGCAAGCCAATCCGTTCAAGTATAATTAGGGATGGGCAACAAATGCTGGCCTTACCAGTGAGACCCACATCCCATGAAAGAATAAGTGTGACACATCGCAGCTTCCACACTCAACATTGAGTTCAGCAAGTTCATATCATAACCCCTGACCCCATTTCTTTCTGCAGAGTAGCTGCTGGTGATGATTCTGCTTTTCCGATTTACACCTTCTATAGACCCATCTTTTGTTTCTTCTCTTGTGCCATTGCCATCTCCTTCTGCCTGGCTCCGTCATTCCTTTTGTCATTTAATATCTCCTGCCTTCCACTTTATCATAGGCCTTCCCTTTTGTTCTTTTGCACTTCCACTGCTCTGCCTCTGTACTTGCTTAAAACCTGTTTCATCTTTTAACTTTTTCCAGTTCTGACGAAAGGTCATCAACCTGAAATGTTAACTCTGTTCCCCTGTCCACGTATGTAACCTGACCTGTTGGGGATTTCCAGCATTTTCTGTTTTTACTTTGGATTCCCAGCATCCGTGGTATTATGTTTATATAGGATTTGAACTCTGCTTTTAAAACTGAAAATAACATAACAATATATAGAGTGATATTATCCTATATCAGGCGTTGTGGCTTGTCTTGTACAATAACCCTATGTTATTAACAACCATTCTTTCTTGTATTAAAGATCAATAATGCATTAGATTATGACCAACCAAGTGAACTCCCGTTATTGATTTGTTTGGTGGTACTCCAATTTTAGTGCAACTGGCAACTTTCCTTCTTAGATACATATTTCAGTGGTAAAATAATACAAGCAAACAAGCTGCACTGATAACTCGACAGACTTGCATTGTGAGAATCTGAGCCATAGGAAGCTCTCAGGCTTGATTCCGTGGTCTGTTCTGTGTAAAGGAAATATCTTTTTTTTCCCTAATATTACTGTGGAATACTGGAGCAGGCTTGTGTGTGTGACTAATTTATTTAAACTGAAGATAGCCAGACTGCAAGGTTTGAATCATCAAAGGGGTTAAGTGTAAAACAAAGCATTTTGGAATGGAAATGGATGAGCTAAGTAAGACGAGTAAATAGGTTAGAGCTAACATTTGCATTTGTAGATAAGTTGAGAGCTGTTTGAATTTCA
This sequence comes from Cetorhinus maximus, assembly GCF_964194155.1. Classification (NCBI taxonomy): domain Eukaryota; kingdom Metazoa; phylum Chordata; class Chondrichthyes; order Lamniformes; family Cetorhinidae; genus Cetorhinus; species Cetorhinus maximus. The sequence continues at coordinate 126,882,040 of NC_135887.1, forward strand.
AAGAGGCACAACAGGATGTTTTACAACTGGCAACGTCGTAGATTAATAAGGCAAAGTTATTAAATTTATCTTTCCCGAAAGTGCTGACCATAAGGGCAACATGAAAGATTTTTATATTCTGGGAAAGGTAACTTCCAAAGCTAGGTTGAAACAATGAGATTTAGAGATCAAAGGGGAGAAAACTATTTAAGGAAGGATTGAAAGCTATGTGAGTGGCCATGTGAGATCATGAAAGGTGGGCTGTGCGAAGACAGACCTGTGAAAAGTAGCCTCTAGCCACCTCAGAGAAATGCTTGCTCGTTCCAGAAAGCAAGGTTTTGTTAAAGCCTTGGAATTCCATTGTTGAGTGAGAGTGAGAGAGAAGCTTTGAAATACCTCCCTTATAGCAACAGTGGGTGCCTTGTGGTAATATTACTGGATGTTTTATAGATTAAAAATCAGTTTGGACTGTTGCCTGTAAAAGGGTGTTTATTTGGGAGTCTAGTTAAGTAGAAATCTTTTGGGAACTGTTGTAAGACCAAATTTAACTGTGTAACTGTAATCTTGTGTGTTTAAGTTTTCTTTTCTTTTGTCAATAAATGTTTTAATTTAATATTTAAAATCACCAAAGGTAGCAGTGGAGTCTTTACTTCTGACTTCAGTGCACATTGCTTCTCTAATAAATGCAAATTGCAAAATCATTGTGATAGCTTGGCCAGGTCTCCCTTTGGGATTTGGTCAGCCTGGCAAATACCACCTGCCATATCTGAGCTGAGATAACTAATCTCAGCCAGGGCGGTATAGGAGTACAACAAGTGGATAAAGAAAGAGAAGGGAGTTAGGGTTTCTGAGCATTATATAGTGGTCCCCACTGGATGCTGACTGGATGGTCATTGCCATGGTGCGCCTGGTGACACTCATGATCAAGGTTTCCAATTGAACAAAGACCACGTCAAGTCAGGTATTGGCAAGCGATTCACCACCATGAATTGGTGACCTTCAGGGGAGGAGAGAAATTGATGACGAATAAAATAAAATTGGCGATATTTCACTTTTTTAAAAAAATGTTAGGAGCAAATTAGGTGTGCTCATTATCTGTTATGGCGTGTACCTGACACTCCCAGGTTGGATTTTTAAAAAAAAACTCCTTGTTGCCTTGAAAGATTTTGGCCTGAAAGATTTTGCTAGGAAAAATTCTAGTTTTAGTAGCATCAATTGGGGATCTTGATAATTTGTGTTTTGGTGCTTTTGACGTTGTATGAGTAAATAAAGTCTGTTGGTTTTATAATTGAATCCACTTCGATTTTGTCTTTGAGGCTTCATTGATCCATTGCAGCAATACATCTAACCTTGCATTGCAGGACCATAAAGCAAGTTTATAGCATCCCGGTATTCATTCTAAGGCTTTATTATGAGCAATGTGTTTTGACAAGTGGCACCCACGTCGTTATCACACTTTCAGGCATTCTGTCATATCCTATTTCTTAGTAGCTGCTATCTGTTGAGCTTAGGCCATAAGCGGGTGAGATGGTTCACTGTTCAATGATTGAGAAGGTTAGATTATTTTCATTTTGTGAACTTAGGATGCAATTACAATGCAGTTATATCATCGGTTGCTTTACACTGATGCTACAGCTAAAATATATAGAAGGACAAGGGCAGCAGACACATGGGAACACCACTGCCTGCAAGTTCCCCTCCAAATCTACAAACCATCCTGACTTGCAACTATCTTGCCGTTCCTTCACTGTCGCCGGGTCAAAATCCTGGAACTCCCTCCCTAACAGCACAGTGGGCCTACCTACACCACATGGACTGTAGCGGTTCAGGAAGGTGGCTCAACAGCACCTTCTCAAAGGCAACCAGGGATGGCAATGAATGCTAGCCTTGCCAGCGACACCCGCATGCACAAATGAATAAAAATAAATAGATGCAGCCTGAGTCAGGTCCTGACCTGACACCAGGGCTAAAGAGGAATCCTTGAGAAAGGTTTCAGATCGGACCCTGACTTTGCATTTGAACTGCTGAAGTTTATTGGACTGACTGCTTTGCACCACTTTTAATCTATAGTGTAAATCCACCCTTAACTAAACAGAAATGGAAAAGTTACTGAAACAGCTCCCTACTACAATCCATTGTATCTAAATCCTAATTTCACCTGATTGAGTCTGTATTAGTTGGCAGTCTGTGTGGGCAATTAAAGATGAATTCATCACAAGTGCTTTGGATTTGTCTCCAACCCAAAGTGATAGAATTGATGTTTTGTCTTTTAACTGACTTGAAGGAAATGCACTTACATGGAAGTGATTAGCATGTGGTCTAATTTTGATGGAGTGAAATGGGTGCAGTCAGCAAAATTACTGTAGATCTGAAATAACCATATTAAGCTATAACTTAAAACTGAAAACATTATGAGAAATAATGAAGTATGTTTGTGGTTATTTCTTATTCATTTGACCATTTTTTCCACAGTATAGAATTGCAACAATGTGGATTGGTTCTGGAAAAGCAAGGGCGAAATGGGCTGGATTTTACAGCCAACCTCCGACCGGGCATATTTTCAGCAGGGGGGACATGTAAAATATGAATAGGTAGCCCACCAACTTCCCGCCCACCCCGACCTGACCCCCATGATACGCTAAGTGACTGGATGATGAAATCGGCAGCCCATCCACCATTTTGAAATGAACAATTAAAAGTCAATTAGGCTTGTCACTAAGCCTACTGATCAAGATAATATGTTGCCCACGCCATAATAATGTTGGCATGGGCAGGCTGTTTTTTGTGGCCTAAATGAAAAATGGCACGAAAGAAGGAGTGCCACCTCATTCGGAGGGTGCCCTGTGTGCATTGGGGGCCCTACCCGTCAAGATGTCACCCTCCCGCTCCCTCGCTCCCTGCCCTCCAAAACCCAACCCCCCCACCGGTACACCCCCTTCCCCTCCCCCTCCCTGGTCTCTCGGATCCCTCCCCACCATAAAGGCCCGGGACTTAACTCTCTGCGGCAGCCATTGCAGTCCTGCGTGCTCCTTCCTGCAGTCCCGGCAGTGCCCACTAATGAGCTCTGGCACTGTTGTGACTGATAGAGCCGTTGGCCCACTCTCAGCTAGTTTCACCCGCCCCCAGCTTGTTATGGCTGAAGGGCAGGCTTCTTTCCGTCCGAGGGGTGTTGTGGCGGGAGGTGGGGGGTAGGTGCAGACTGACTATGGCAAAAGACAAAGAGCAATCTAGAGTAAGAATAATTAACTGGGGCTTCAGAGGGGTAAGAACGGATCTGGGCCGAATGCTGTGACATAGTGGTATTGTCTCTGGACAAGTATTCTAGAGAGCCAGGGTAATGCTCTGGAGACCCATGTTCGAATCCTGGCAGATGGTGAAATTGAATTCAATAAAAATCTGGAATTACTAGTGATGACCATGAAACCATTGCTGATTGTTGTTTTAAAAAAAAACCCATTTGGTTCACCAATGTCCTTTAGGGAAGGAAATCTGCCGTCCTTATCTGGTCTGGCCTACACATGACTCCAGACCCACAGCAATGTGGTTGACTCATAAATGCCCTCTAACCAAGGGCAATTAGGGTTGGGCAATAAATGCTGGCCTAGCCAGTGAAACCCACATCCCATGAATGAATAAACAAAAAATTGGCGTCAAAGATTGGCAGGAGAAATGGTGGCTGAACAATGGGCTACCTTCAAAGAAAAGAGAGTTCGGGCACACTCAAGGTACAGTCCCTCAAAAGGGATGGATAGGGCAAACATAGCCAGAGTGCTCTGGATAATAAATGGGATGGAAATTAAGATAAAGAAAAAAAAAGTCTGCTTATGACCGATGTCAGGTAGAAAATGCAATTGAGAACTAGGCTGAATGTAGAAGGTTCAGAGGAAAGGTGCAAAACCAAGTAAGAGAAGCAACTAGGGAGTGTGAAAAGCGATTGGCAGATAGCGTAAAGGGGAATCGCAAAGTCTTCTATAGGCATATGAAGAGTAAAAATGTGATAAAAGGAGGAGTAGGGCCAATTAGGGACCAAAAAAGGGATTTCCATATGGAGGCAGGGGACATGGCTGAGGTACTAAATGAATACTTTACATCTGTCTTTACCAAGGAAGAAGATGCTCCCCAGGCCATGGTGAAAAAAGAGGTAATTCAGAGACGAGAAGGATTTAAAATTGATAGGGAGGAGGTATTGGATAGGCTAACTCTATTTAAAGTTTATAAGGCATTGGGACAGGATGAGATGCATCGAAGGACATTAGGGGAAGTGAGAGTGGAGATTGCGGAGGCACTGGCCATATTTTTTCGGTCTTCCTCAGACTCCGGGTTGGTCCCGGAGGACTGGAGAATTACAAATGTTACCCTCTTGTTCAAGAAAGAGTGTAAAGATAAGCCCAGCAACTACAGGCCGGTCAGTTTAACTTCAGTATGAAAGCAAAATACTGAGGATGCTGGAAATCTGAAACAAAAACGAAAAATACTGGAAACACGCAGCAGTCTGACAGCATCTGTGGATGTCCCTCACACCTTCCTCTCCCTCCCAGAACCATGATAGAGTCCCCCACCCCACCAGCCTCCGCATTCAAAGGATCATCCTCTGTCATTTCCGCCAACTCCAGCATGATGCCACCACCAGACACATCTTCCCCTCACCCCCTGTCAGCATTCCGTGGGGGAGTGAACGTGGAGACCGTTCACTCCGGGACACCCTGGAGCACTCCTCCATCACCCCCAACACCTCATCCCCTTCCCACAGCACCTTCCCATGCAATCGCAGAAGGTGCAGCACCTGCCCCATTACTTCCTCCCTCCTCACCGTCCAAGGTCTCAAACACCCCTTTCAGGTGAAACAGCGCTTCATTTGCATCTCCTTCAGCTTGGTCTACTGCATTCACTGCTCCGAATGCGGTCTCCTCTACACTGGAGAGCCAAATGCAGACTGGGTGACCGCTTTGCGGAACACCTTTGGTCTGTCCGTGAGCATGACCCAGACCTTCCTGTCACTCACCATTTCAACACTCCACCCTGCTCTCATGCCTACATGTCCATCCTTGGCCTGCTGCAATGTTCCAGTGAAGCTCAACGCAAACTGGAGGAACAGCACCTCATCTTCCGATTAGGCACTTTGCAGCCTTCTGGGCTTAACATTGAGTTCAAAAACTTCAGACCATGAACTCTCTCCTCCATCCTCACCCTTTTTTAATCCATTTTTTCAAAATTCATTTCTATTTTTTATTCACTTATTTTTATTTTTATTCATTTTTACTTTCATTTATTTATTCATTGTTTTATCTCCCTTTTTTGATCCCCTTTCTTATCCCATTTTTGATCCTTTTTATTCCCCCACCAACACCTCCTGTTATTTGTTCATGCTGTTCTTTCCAGAGTGCTTACCCTTATCCTGCTATTATCACATTCTGCTTTCTTACCTTAATGCCACTACCAGCACCTTTTTTAGCCCTTACCACTACCATTAACACTCCCTTTGTTCTTTTGTTCATGACATCTTTGTCAATCTCTCCTTTGCCCCCACCTATTGCTGGACTTCCACCCAGCTTCACTCCCCTCAAACAGTATAAATTTCATCACAATTCTACTCCTCTGTAGCTCTGAAGTAAGATCATATTGCCTCGAAACATCAACTCTGTTTCTCTCTGCACCGATGCTGCCAGACCTGCTGAGTTTTTTCCAGCATTTTCTGTTTTAGTTTAACGTCAGTGGTGGGGAAAGTTCTGGAAGCAATAATCCGGGACAAAATTAATAGTCACACGGAGAAATGTGGGTTAATTAAGGAACGTGAGCATGGATGTTAATGAGCCATATCAAATGGCCTCACAGAGACGTAATCAAGCAAAAACGGCCACCGAACCAAAAAGGGAGAGATTCCAAAAGCTCGGTCAAAGCAGTGGGTTTCCTGTTTTCATTAGGCAAGGATATGAAGGGTTACAGAACCAAGATGGATCGAGTGGTTGCGTGGTGTTGACATCAGTGTAGTGTATTGCAAAGAGAGAGGCCGGAATTTTCCAGTACCCCCACGACGGGTCTGGCAAGCGATTGAAACCTCCATTCACATCGGTGGCACCTGAAGATCCCGCCGGCACGAGGGGCTGGAAAATTCCGGCCAGCGTATAGCTTAGATAAGGTGAGAGTGGGAATCTGGTGCAGAGGGGGCGAGAAGTGCTGCTTTTTGCCTCCATTACTCATGATTGTCCTAAACTTGAGGCAGTAAGTATTTAAAAATATTTCTCTTTTACTCTTTCGTGGATTTGAGCATCACTGGCTGGACCAGCGTTTGTTGCTCATCCTTAATTGCCCTTGAGAAGGCAGTGGTGAGTCGTTTCCTTGAACGGTTGCAGTCCCATCTGGCATACAGTGGTTTTTACAAAGGGAGTTCCTGAATTTTGACCCAGGGACTGCAACAGTTCAAAAAAGCAGCTCACCACCACCTTCTCAAGGACAATTGCAACAAACGCTGGCCTAGCCAGTGATGCTCAAATCCACGAAAGAGTAAAAGAAAATTATTTTTAAATACTTACTGCCTCAAACTTACACAATCATAAGTATTGGAGGCAAAAAGCAGCACTTGTTTCCCACTCTGCACCCGATTCCCATTCTCACCAAGTTATAACTATCCACTTTATTTGCAATACACTACATATGTGACAATGCTGTGCGACCACTCGATCCATCTTGGTTCTGTAACCCTTCATATCCTTGCCTAATAAAAACAGGAAGCCCACTGCTTTGGCCAAGCTTTTGGGATTTCTCCCTTTTTTGGTGTCGGAATAAGCAGATTATGAAGGTGAACACAAGGCTGAAAGTGTGGTGTGTTAAAAGTGGAACTCTATTTCATGGGACATTGTCACCAGTACTGTCACCAGGAAGAAACTGTGCCATTGGGACAGACGCCAACCTGAATTGGGCTGGAACCAGAGACCAGCCCCAGGACATCGTGGTAGGAGTTCCTCAGACCTAAGCATCTTCAGGTGCTGAATCAGTGACCTTCCCTCCATCATATAGTCAGAAGTGGGGATGTTTGCTGATGATTGCACAATTTTCAGTACCATTCCCAACTCCTAAGATAGTTTTTTTAAAAATTAATTCACAGGATGTGGGCTTCGCTGGCTGGCCCAGTATCTATTGCCCATCCCTAGTTGCCCTTGAGAAGGTGGTGGTGAGCTGCCTTCTTGAACTACTGCAGCCCATGTGGTGTAGATACACTTGCTGTTAGGAAGGGAGTTCCAGGATTTTGACCCAACGACAGTGAAGGAACGGTGATATATTTCCAAGTCAGGATGGTGAGTGACTTGGAGGGGAACTTCCAGGTGGTGATGTTCCCGTCTATCTGCTGCCCTTATCCTTCTAGGTGGTAGTGGTCGTGGATTTGGAAGGTGCTGTCTAAGGAGCCTTGGTGAATTCCTGCAGTGCATCTTGTAGATGGTACGCACTGCTGCTATTGTGTGTCGGTGGTGGAGGGAGTGAATGTTTGTTGATGTGATGCCAATCAAGTGGACTGCTTTGTCCTGGACGGTGTCCAGCTTCTGCAGTGTTGTAGGAGCTGCACCCATCCAGGCAAGTGGACAGTATTCCATCACAATTGTGACTTGTGCCTTGTAGATGGTGGACAGGCTTTGGGGAGTCAGGAGGCAAGTTACTCGTCGCACGATTCCTAGCATCTGACCTGGTCTTGTAGCCACAGTATCTATATGGCTAGTCCAGTTCAGTTTCTGGTCAATGGCAACCACCAGGATGTTGATAGTGGGGGATTCAGTGATGGTAATGCCATTGAACATCAAGGCGCGATGGTTGGATTCTCTCTTGTTGGAGATGGTCATTGCCTGACACTTGTGTGGCGCAAATGTTACTTGCCACTTGTCAGCCCAAGCCTGGATATTGTCCAGGTCTTGCCGCATTTGGACATGGACTGCTTCAGCATCTGAACATTGTGCAATCATCAGCGAACATCCCCACTTCTGACCTTATGATGGAAGGAAGGCCATTGATGAAAGAGCACAGAAATGAATGGATTAACTGAATGGGCAAAACTGTAGCAAATGGATTTCAGTGTAAGCAAGTGTGAGGTCATCTACTTTGGACCTAAATGGGTTAGAACACAGTGCTTCTTAAGTATTGAAAAGCCAGAAACAGTGAAGCTCCAAAGAGTCTTGGGGATCCATGTACATAGATCATTGAAATGTGATGGATAGATACAGAAAATAGTCCAAGAAGCTAACGAATACTGGCTATTATTTATAGTGGACTAGAATACTGTGGCGTAGAAGTTATGGTACAGCTATACAAAACCCAGATTAGACCACATCTAGAGTACTGTGAGCACTGCACCTTAGGAAGGACGTATTGGCCTTGGAGGGAGTGCAGTGTAAATTTACCAGAATGATACCTGATTGATTCAAATGATTAAATTGCAAAGTGAAATCACATAAACTAGGATTTTATCCCCAGTGTTTAGAAGGTTATGGGGTGATTTGATTGATATCAAGGGGAACTGATCGGGAAGAGAAAATGAAATTCTCTGCCGGCTGAGGAGTCTCGGACAGGGTGCATAGTTTAAAAATTAGAGCCAAAATTTTCAGGAGTGAATTTAGGAAACACTTCACTTTCTGCACAAAGGGTGGTAGAGGTTTGGATTTCTAAAGGTCATTGATGCCAAATTAATTGTTTATTTTAAATCTGAGATGGTTAGATTTTTGTTGACCAAAGTTATGAAGGGATAGAGGGTAAGGCTGCTCTACAGAATTAGGTCAGAGATCAGCGGTGATCTCATTGAATGGCTGAACATGCTCACAGGACCAAATGGTTAACTCCTGTTCCTGTGTTCCTAGATAAAATTAACAAATCAGTCAAGACCTTATTGAATGGCAGAACAGGTTCAAGGGCCCGAATGGCCTATTCCTGTTCCTTTTTTTTTTTCCCGTGCTCCTGTCTTTCTCCAAGGGCCTTAAAGGGGAAGAGGGAGGTGGAAAGACGTAGGGGATTAGGGAGGGATTTCCAGACTTGTGGTTCAGGTAGTTGGAACAATTGCAAATGGTGAGGCGAAGGAAGTAGTATACAAAAAAGTGCAGAGTCACAGAATCTGGATGCATTGGGGGTCTGGAGGAAAGTGCATTGGTTTGAGGATACTAACTTGAATATTAACTAAAATTTTGAAGAACTTACAATTCAACGAAAACAATAACTTGCATTTATATTGCGTCTTTAATGTATTAAAACATCCCAATGCACTTCTAGCCAGCGATTGGTTTCTGGCATGTATAGCTACACAGACCTGGACCCATATAGAACAGAGATGCAATTTCTACACCTAATTTCTGGTTGTGGTGGAGATGAATAGCTACCTAGACACCCAGCCACAGTACGGTTGCAAGTGGGTGTGTGGATCATTTGGTCATTGAGTTATTTTTCATCTGCCAGGCAGGTTTTCTTTTCTAGGAAAAAGACCTGCGTGTAGCTGGTGGGAGCTCCGATACATCAGGCTGGTTAACACCAAAGAAGAACTCAAACCTGTGCTTACACAACATTTAGGTATGAAGTGAAAATGGTTACTGTCTCTGCTGGCGAAAGGTTTGTCAGCATTGCAAAAAATGCAACAGCGCTACATTGCAGATGAACATAAGAGTAGCTCAAGCTGTGATTCTCCAATAGGTGTTGCAGTCAGTTGGCAAATTTGCATTGCCTTCTTTAGCTAGACTTGTCTATTGAAGAAAATGGTGAAATTAAAACAATTTGCTGTGTCAATCATGCCCTCCTTATTTTGGCATCACATTCTATGACACAGTCATGCCTATTGCTGTATACTTGCACCACTAGATAGAACTTGATATACTTCAATAGCTGCAGATTCCATACCTATACATAATATCACTAATGCTGAGGGGAATTCACCGTGTTCTGACCTCCCATGGGCAAAGCCACAGGGGAACCAGGGGGAGAATTTTCGGCTCGTCGAGCGGGGGCGGGGCCTGCTCACCGAGGCGTATAATGATGTGGGGTGACGCCGGGCGTGCGTCCCGATGTCACCTCGCGCCATTTAGATTTTCAGTTTGACCGAACTGTCAAAGGCCCATTAAGGCCATTTAACTTTCAATTCACATAATTAATGGAGCTGCCCACCCAACCTGAAGGTTGGCGGGGGGGGCAAGCGAAGAGCCCAGGCGGCCTTCGCTTTTATCGTGGCACCTCATCCACGGGCGGGATGAGGTTTCATGAAAGATTTTAAATTTTCACAAAAAATTCCAATGAGAGTAACGCACGTGTGACAGTTTCACATGAGGGAACGTGTCATAAAAAAAATTTCCGCCACTTTATTAAGCTTTTTACACTTTAAACTTATCTCCCTGAGGCACCTCTGCGCCTCGGGGAGATTTCTGCGCTCTTTCACGCAAATGCGCGATAGAGCGCACTCCCGATTCAGGGAATCCTCTCCCCCCCCACAGCCCGCACAGGGAGCGCTCAGCGCTTCAGCCTTAATTGGCCCGCCCAAGTAAAATAGCGGCGCGCATCCGATCGGAGGCACCAATCAGGTCCGTGCCCGCATCCACCCCCGCACAATCCCCCTGATGGGGAGAAAAGTCTCCCCCATGAGTCAGAAAAATAATCCATTTAAAAAATTTTTTTTAAACTCTCTTTATTGGAAATGGCTTGGTCTCGACGCTTGTCCAATGTAAAAGATTGCAGTTTGACTGTTCGGGAGTTGTGATGAGACAGTTTGTTGGCAGAGTCCCTCACCCACAGCAAGTTCCTGATCTCAGTCGCATCATTAAATGAAGACACAAAGCAGGTTGATGTACACTTCCCTAAAAGGGCGGGGGCAGGAGAAAATAAAAAATAAATCACCTGCTTCTCACATCACCCAGCAGCTTGGGTGGGAGTGCATTAATTTGCCTTTTGCTGCTGGAGAATGGTGCGTGGAGTGGAGAGACCCAAGACTGGGGATCATTAAACATGGAGAGACACATTGAATAGAATTTAAAACATCAACTCTTTTCCTACACGTTAAATTGAGCAATCAGAGGATAAATGCATGAGACGGAATGATTCTCTGATAAATTATTGGGGAATACAGCTGATCTGTGTGACTGCGTAAAACATGTCGCCCTGATGTTCCCCAGTGTGGCTCTCAAAATTGTCAGGTCTTGAACTAGATTGGCCTCCTCAACATTTTAGTTAACTCATTACATCTGTCTGCATTGCTGCAGTGTTTACAGTACTCATTGAAGAAACTCGAACAGGGTTAACTGACAAATGCCTTAAAGCAGCTGAGCAAAATACTCATCAACATTTTGAACGAGAGATGCCGTGTGTTTTGTCCAGGAGATGGTTGTAGCCCTCCTGCACAGATCGCGAGTGTTTTAATCTCCACGCTTGGATAAACTCCATCAAAAGCACATTATCCTCCCACTCTTGTGACCAGCTGCCTAATTGTATCGGGTCCGAACACACACTGTTGGAGCAGGATAGGAATAAAGGGGGAGAAGAAAAGATAAATTACATTGTGGTGATGATGGTGATGATGATGATGATGATAATTGTTAATGCTTTCATTGCATTGAACGCTGGCTGCCATTTCCTTTGCTGGTTTTTCGATATTAATGAGCACTGTCTGTTTGTCTATCCACTTCACAAAATCTGTGTGAATCACTGCTTTGACTTTCCTTGAGTGCTCCATTCCTGACAGCTTCCTGTATTTGATCTGACAGGGTGAAGGCTAAAAATGCTAATTAAGTAAACAACCCCTCGCAGTAGCATGATCTTTTTGGAAGGACAGTCTCTTCTGTTATCTCAGATATAGTTAGATGCAGCTTTCAATAGCTTTGCCTGTTCAATATTTGCTCTAATCAGATGTCCCAAGACAGTTGAGCGCAAGGTAGTATAACTCAGTTAGCAAACCTTATCAACTGGATATGGGTGGCATAAATCGACCAGCAAGTTCTGGAGATTTGCATCTTTTAATCCCCCGAATTTGCTGGCCAATTTGCACATTAATAAGGGCATGCATCGTTAACATGCCATTATTTTTCGAGAAAGCTTCGGCCCATTGTAGCTGCTGCAGCGAATTAATTATTTTGTGGATCTGGTATCATCACCAGCAGGTCTGAGGCAGTGTTAAAAACTGATAGATACGATCGATGAAACCCAGGCGACTGATAAACGTGTCTCACGGGGGCATGGGAGGGAGGAGGGTCCTTCTATACAAAATGTTAAAATACTCCTTTCCCTGAAAGGGCTTTGCCAAATACTGCATCAGTAATTAATTCATTGAAATAACATCATTAGTTTGTGGATTGATGTTTGGAAATGGAGAAACCGCCCTCTGCCATTATCATTTGCAGTGCTCCCAATTGTCCTGAGCAGTTGCATGGCAATTCCATTGTTCATTAAGGTTCACTAAGGCTGACTAATGTTGTTTTGCTCTGAAGCTTGCCAGGGCGATTGAAGAAATCAGGAATTGTTTAGATTAGAAGGGTTAAGTGCGTCAAAGTCTGGCACTGGCAATGCTGCACAGTGGATACACCTCGGTAAATTATAACCGTTCAGTTCCACAGGCAGAAGTGTGATATGCTGCTAATCCAGCGGATGGTGGACAGAAAAGAATTCTTAAAATATTTTTTAAATGGCCACAATCTGAATCAGACATCTGTTACCGAGTGGGTCTGAGAGGAATTTTACAATGTTTTTTCTCCCCTCTTAACGGCCATGGATTTTCTTTTTTAACCTCTCCCAGGAGATTACTGGGGTTGGGAATGGGGAATAAGAAGTGATTAGCCATAATGCGCCAGGCATCATGAGTATGGGTTAGGCTTGATGGGCAGGCTGGATTTTGTCTGTTTCCCTTTTGCGATGGGTCATAATGTTTTCAGAGGGCTGAACATATGAGTTAAGCCTGGAATTTCCATTCCTCAAGGTCATATTATCCACCATGGCTCTATTGTTGTTGTGGCTTTTCCTTCTCATTAAATTCCTGTAAGAAGGAGAACAGACCAGCCAGTCCAGATTCTTTGGGTGTCTGTCCCTATATCGCCACTGACAATCCAGAGGCGAGGGGGCCTTTGATGAGAAATTGGAGCGGGTGCCATCTCACAAAAATATTGACGCTACCAGAGCACAACAAGCTGCCAAACCACCTCTGAGCACCATCGCAAGACACAAATGGTGCCAGCGTTTGTTGTTTGGAAAGACTGTGCTTTCCACCTTGCCTGGTCTGTTTTTCTTTTAATAAAGCAGAATGTTGTGAAGCAATATCCTTAAATGCTTAGCAAGAAAAAGCATGGCAATGTTGTGGATGACATCACCATTTGGGCAGATTGTGTATGCAGGCGCTTGCAAATTGGCTGGTTGGTGTAAGGTTTGTGAGATTTTATTTGGATGGCATACTGCATAGATTTTTAATACATAAATTCATTATAGCGAATAATTAAAGGTACAGAGCTGCACTGAAGTAAATTGAAAGGAACGACCACCTAGTGCGGCCAGTACCGCTGACTGAATCATGTCCTTAACAGAACAGCAGGAGAGCAAGCATTGACAGGATATTGAAAACATATTCAAATGACACAGCTTATCTCTATTTTCCAATTTGCTGAAGAAAACATTCAGGTTGCAGAGCACAGTAAGCTGAATAAATTCATCACATTTTTATGGAACATGAATGGCAATATTTTCTTTCCTGTTGGTGTGTTAGATTTAAATGGCTACAAAGTACCCCTTTTGAAATAAACGAAAAGCAATTTCAAAATTTTGAAGGCTAAAATGGTTGGAATGCAACGTACACCGAATTTCAGAAGTATGATTTCCATTTAGCCATTGGAGCATGAAACTAATTATTATTTTTTTTTCCCTTTCTCAAGTCGAAGCTAAAACAAGTTTGTTAAACACGGATGTTTCCATGTAAAGTCCTCCTCATCAATAGAAGTTAAAAATGCTGGTGAACCAAGGGCGCGTTTATTCTCCATCCTTTCATTGCCTGAGAAAGTGATGCTGGGCTGCTTTCTTAAACCACTGCAGCCCTTCCAGTGATGATGTTCTCACAATGCTGCCGGGTAGAGAATTACAGAATTTTGACTGAATGCTGATGCTGTGCCCTGGATGGTGTGGCACTTTGTTTTTATTCTTCCATGGTATATGGGAGTCACTGGCAAGGCCTGCATTTGTTGCCCATCCCCTAATGGCCCTTGAGAAGGTGCTGGTGAGCTGCCGCCTTGAACCGCTGCAGCCCACGTGGTGTGGGTACAGCCACAGTGCCGTTAGGAAAGGCGATCCAGGATTTGATCCAGTGACAGTGAAGGAATGGTGATGTAGTTCCAAGTCAGGATGGTATTTGGCTTGGAGGAGAATTTGCAGGTGGTGGGTCTGCCCATGCATCTGCTGCCCTTGTCTTTCTAGGTGGTGGAGGTTGCCGGTTTAGAAAGTGCTGTCGAAGGACCACCGGTGAGTTGCTGCAGTGCGTCTTGCAGATGGTACACACTGCTGCCACTGTGCGTCGGTGCTGGAGGGAGTGAATGTTTGTGGATGGAATGCCAAGCAAGCAGGCTGCTTTGTTCTCGTTGGTGTTGTGTTTCTTGAGTGTTGTTACAACTGACGTCATCCAAGCAAGTGAAGAGTGTTACATCATGCTGCTAACTTGGGCCTTGTAGATGGTGGACAGGGTTTGGGGAGTCAGGAGGTGAATTACTCACCTCAGAGTTTACAGTCTCTGATCGCTCTTGTAGCAGCAATATTTATATGGCTGATCCAGCTCAGTTTCTGGTCAGTGGTAAGCCTCAGGATGTTCACAGTGGGAGATTCTGTGATGATAATGCCAATTGAATGTCAAGGGGAGATGATTAAATTCTCTCTTGTTGGAGATGGTCACTTGTGTGGCACGAATGTTACTTGCCACTTATTAGTCCAAGCCTGAATGTTGAGTATTGTAGCTGCTGCTGTTCAAGTGAATGTTGAGCATTCCATTGTGCACCCCATTTGAGGTTTTTTATATGGGGAAGAGGTGTTGACTGGATGAGCTGATGACCACTCATCATCCTCTGTCCAGCTCCTAATATGCTTGGTCCAGTAAAGCTTCTGGTCACTGACTACCTGCTACTTTCAGCCCAAGCCTGAATGCAGTCCTATTCCTGCTGCAGGCTGAAATGAGCTACTTCAATATCAGAGAACCTGTCCTATCATCTTTCCTTCCAATGATATTGGTCAGCATTATGTGCGATAATTAATTTCCCTGTTAGTTTGGGTTAAATGATGTATGCAACTGTTTGTGGCCCATCACATAAGAAGGTAAGAAATAGGAGCAGAAGTAAGCCATTCAGCCCTTCGAGCCCTCTCCACCATTCAATAAGATCATGGCTGATCTCCTACTTCAGCACCATTTTCCTGCATTTTCCCTTATCCCTTGATGTTTTTAACATGTAGGAATTTATCGATCTCAGTCTTGAACATACTCGATGGCTGAGCCACCACAGCCCTCTGGTGAAAAATATTCCTCCTCATCTCAGTCCTGAATGGCCTACCGCTATTCAGAGAATGTGTACCCTGCTTCTAGATCTCCTGGACAAGGGAAACATCCTTTTTTTTAATTCATCCATGTGACGTGGGTGTGACTGAATAGGCCAGCATGTGTTGCTCATCCCTAATTGCTCCTTGTTCAAAGGGCATTTGACCACATTGTGGGTCTGGAGTCACATGTAGACCTGACCAGGTAAGGACATTAGTGAACCAGGTGGGTTTTTACAACAATTGACAATGGTTTCATGGTCATCATCAGACTTTTAATTCCAGATGTTTATTTAATTCAAATTTCACCATCCACCATGGTGGGATTCAAAGCCGGGTCCAGTGATAATACCACTACACCATCGCCTCCTCCTCCTTTCTGCATGTCATGTCTCACAAGCCCTGTCAGAATTTTGTACGTTTGAATGAGATCACCTCTCATTCATTCTTCTAACCTCCAGAGAATAAAGGCCCGGTATATTTAATCTTTCCTGATAAAGGCAATCCCTCCATCCCAGGAATTAATTTAGTGAAGCTTTGCTGCACTCTCTCTATGGCAAATATATCTGTCCTTGGGTAAGGAGACCAAAACTACACACACTACTCCAGGTGCAGTCTCACCAAGGCTCCATATAATTGCAGTAAGACAATTAAACTCTTCTACTGAAATCCTCTTGTAATAAAGGCCAGCATACCATTTGTCTTCTTAATTTCTTGCTGTACCTGCATGTTAACTTTCAGTGACTCATGAACAAGGCGACACCCAAGTCCCTTTGAAGTTCAACACTTCCCAGCCTCTCACCACTCGATTTCGGTTTTCCCGACAGAAGTGGATAACCTCATATTTCTCCACAATGTATTTCCATCTGCTAAATTTTTTGCCCACTCACTAAGCCTCTCCAAATCCCCCTCAAGCATGTTTGCATCCTCCTCACAACTCACACTTCCACCTAGTTTTGTGTCACCTGCAAACTTGGAAATGTTATATTTAATCCCCACATCCAAATCATTGCTATAGGGCTGAATCATCTCAGATTTCCGCAAAGTGTGGTAAAGGGCAGGAAAAAGGACATTTTACCTGCCGGCCATAATGGTGGGTTTTCGGACTCATTAATAATGCATTCACAGGAAATACTCCGGATTGCTGGAGGCGCACTTGGATTTGCCCGCCCTGCCATGACCTCAGCGCTTCCTCGCTCGGCAGCATATTTAATGCGCACCAGAGTGCCGCCTACTTCATGCCTACAGACCACGACTGATCCAAGCGACAGGTGGCCCCGAAAGCAAAGAAGACGGCAGCCCCCAAATTTAGTGATGCCTCTCTGGGGCGCCTGCTGGATGCAGTGGAAGGCCGCCGTAATGGCCTCTACCGCCACTATGGCCACAGGAGGTCCCCCCCAGAGTCATCAATCCGGCCTGGGATGCGGTGGCAGCGATGGTCAATGCCACCAGAGCACAGAGGAGGTCAGCCGTCCAGTGCAGGAATAGGATGAATTGCCCTGGCATCACCTTCCGCCTCCTCACCATCACCTACCCTTATCTTTCTAGGATGTCCAGGAGATCGTGCATGTTCCCTACCTTCCTGAGAATCCTGTCCCATCCACATTGACCTCGCCGAGCTCCTCCTTCCCACCCCCAGGGTCCATGTTTGCCTCATCAACCACCCTTGCTGTCTCTTCTACCACTACCACATATCCTCACCGTTCCACCCTACTGGGTCCCTCTGCCCCCTCTCATACTTACCATTCCCTCCTACCATGCCCACCCTCAGTTCACTCCCCAGGAGGCAGTCATTGACTCCACAGACCCCCCCCCCTTGCACGTTCACCTGGACATTCCTCACTCCTTGCTCCGCGCTCCAATCTTAATCCCTCCACCCCCTCCCAACCTCACCCTCCTAACACCTTTATCTCACCGCCCCCCCTCACAACCTCATCCCCCCGACACCTTTGTCCCCCTCTTCCCAATTTCACCTGCCCGACCTCACCCCACCTCCCGCAACTGGTACACTTTCCTCTCCCAGTCAAACCTAGACCTTCCTCTCCCACCCTACCTCCAGTACACCATCCTCTCCCACTCACAGCTGGACCTTGCTCACTCCTCAATTAGCAGTCCATAGCTAAGACCGTGATGTTCCAAAGCAGACCTGAGACATCAACAGAGACCTCCCACCTTCCGTGAGCTGCTTCGCAGCAGAGCCATGTCCATGAGGATCCACCCAGCATGCGATGCACATGTTCCTCCAGGGTCCAGTAGCTGTAGGGCTCCAGCATCATCTTCTCCTCGGATGTCTGCGATCTGTGCAAGGCCTGACTTCTGCACGTCACACTTATCCAGACATGTTCTGGGCCGGGGTAACAGTAAATCTGGCACGGGCGGAAGATTCCGGTCGGGCCTTCCTTTGCATCCCATTAGCGGAATGTAAAGTGGGCTCACGCCGGCCTCGGGCAGGCTTGGTGTGGATACCATCGGATGATCCCGGCGTGAAACCGACTTTTGGCCTTCTCGCCAGATAGATCCCCCTGCCCGCCATGACACCCGACACCAACAGGGCCGGAAAATTCCGGCCATAGATTGTGAATCACGTGTCAGATTGACTCACTTTGTTGTGCTCCTGCCCCTGAGTCAGAAGATTGCATGTTCCATCCTTGTTAAAGGCTTGAGGACACGATCTAGGCTGACTTCAGTGCAGCACTGAGCAAGTGCTGCTTTGTCCGAGGTACTATCTTATGAATGAGGCACTAAACATAGCCCGGCCTACTTAAGATTGCCGCCAAAGTTCCCATGGCATGATTCAAGGAAGAACACATTATTCTCCTGGTTTCCCGCCAATGTTTTACCCTCAGCCAGTACAACCAAAACAGAATTTCTAGTCATTTATTTATTTGCTATTTAGGAAATCTTGCTGTTGGAAAATTGACCGTTTCATTTGCATAAATAACTCAAGTTATTTGTTATTTGTGAAATGTATTGAGGTGTGGCGATTAGACATGATATAAATATAGTGTAGTATTGGCATCCTTCTGTCTCAGGAGACGATGGACTGCGCCCAGGGTGTGTGCCACTTCTGTATTGAACGTCATCTGCTATGGCTGTAGAGGTGGATTCATGAGTGGCAGTCCCTTCTGCAGCTGGCACAGATGAATAGCGTGAATGACCCGAGGCCAACTGATATCATTTCCTTCCGGTAGGTTCCCTTTTCCGCCATCTGGTCATTTCTTTTGTCCTCTGTTTTTGCCACGCCCTTCCTGACTGCTTATCTCCAGGCACTCCACTCAGCAGTGAGGACTTCCTATGCATCAACTCTGATTCCGGTCAACTTAAAGTCTCACAGACAGTCGTGGGCGACCTGTTGGGCTCTTGCCGATAGCTCGCTCACCGTAGAGCATATCTTTAGGGATGTGGTCAACAGCCATTCAGCTCACATGACCCAGCCAACGGAATCGCCTCTGACACAAGAGGGCAAACATGCTGGGGATCCCTGCACACTGGTATACTTCCATATTCTGTCTTGCTAGGAGATACCCAATATTCGTCTGAGGCTGCGGAGGTGGAGGCTGTTTAGCTGTTTTACCTCGGCTTGCACAAGTTGTCCATGCCTCGCTACTGTAAAGGGGGGCACTGAAAACAGAAGGCGGGTACACACAGAGCTATGTATTTTCAGTTAGTTTGCTGTTGGTCCACACTTGACTTCACAACTTTGACATGACAGCCGAGGCCTTGGCAATCCTGGTGCGGATTTCGGCATCAAGGGGCAGGCTGCTGCTAATCATTGATTGAAGGTATGTGAAGCTGTGGACGACCTCCAGAGTGAGGTTGTCAATGTTGCTGGAAGGTGGAGTCTCTACGTCCTAGCCCATAACTTTTGGTCTTCCTCACATTGATTGTCAGTTCCAAACTTCTTGCAACTTAAGGGGAACCAATCGACAAGCTGTTGCAAGTGAAACTCAGTATGGGCTGCCAGCGCGGCTTCATCAGCAAAGAGCAACTCACAAACTAGGACATTGTGCACGTTGGTCTTGCTGCGCAGCCTTGCCAAGTTGAACAGCTTGCTGTCGGCTCTGACAAGCAGGTGGACACCCTCAATTTGGTCGCTAAAAGTGTACAATAGCAGCATTTAGAAAAAATATGCCAAAGAGAGTTGGCACCAGTATGAAGCCCTGCTTTGCCCCACTGCTGATCATGCCTCCAATGATGCTCCATTATAACTGACGAAATTGCGCACGTTCTTGAAGAAAGAAGAAATGACTCCCAGGAGTCCAGGCGGGCACCTTATTTTCCGCAGGAGTTTAAAGAATCCGTCTCTGCTCTCATGGTTGAAGGCCTTGGTGAGGTCTATGAAGGCAATGTAGACTGGCCTGTGCTGCTCGTGGCACTTCTCCTGTAACTCCTGAAGTGAGAAAATCATGCCAATGTTGCTCTGAGACCACACTGAGACTCAGGGCAGATGAGCGATGCCAGGCTCTGCAATCTGGTCAGAGCAATGCGAGCAAAGACCTTCCCCGCAATACTTAACAAGGAGATGCTGAAGTAATTGTTATGGTCATTGGGATCTCTGTTGTTTTTGTTACTAGGTGACTATTTTTACATTACATGTGTCTTGAGGCATAAATATAAGTTATTTGTTTTTCACATATATGGTACAATTGGGTCTAATCAAAATTTTTAGGATGTTTCTATAAAAACGGAAAGCAGTCGCATTTATATAGTGCCTTTCACAACCTCCGGATGCCCCAAAGAGCTTTACAGTTGGAATTTGAAGTGTTATCACTGTTGTAATGCAGAAAAATTGAACAACTAATTTGCACGTAGCAAGGACCCACAAACAGCAGAGTGATGATGACCATAAAATCCCATGGAAGGTAAATGTTGCACCTTGGGTTGGATTGGATTGGAGTGAATTGCTTGGATTTTTCAGTTTTTATCTTGGTTTCCATAATCATTCGTATTACTATTGAGCTAGTGCTGTTGATGTCAGTCAAATATTTGTGCATCATAATTTTGTGTGTATTCACTTATTCTAGAAAATAGGAGGTATCAGTTACAGGATTCATGCAAGCACATAGCCTTAGCTCAGTTGTAGCACTTGTACCTCTGAGTTAGAAGATTGTGACCTCCAGTTCCACTCTAACAACTTGAGTACAAAATCAGGATTGGCACTTCAATGCAGTAATAAGGGAGTGCTACACTGTTAGAGGTGCCATTTTTCAGATAAGGTGTCAAACCGAGGCCCTATCCCCCCCTCCCCTCACAAGTGGACTCAAAAATCCCATGGCACTACTCGAGGAAGAAAATGGGAGTTCTTCTGCTATCCCGGCTGATACTTATCTCACAGGCAACATCATCAAAAACAGATTATATGGTCATTTATCTTATTGCTGTTTACGAGACTGTGCTCCATGCAAATTGGGTGCTGGATTTCCCTGTAGTATGACGGGGATTATGCTTCAAAACACTTTATTGGCTGTGAAACCCTTTGGGTCATCCTAAGATCATGAAAACTGCTATATATGTGCAAGTTCTTTCTTCCTTTCTTGTTACATATAGTTGCATACATTCTTGTTACAAATGCTCTGCTGTCCTAGTGTTTTACCTCATTGCAGACACTTTCTTTCATTACACTGTATAATTTATTTCTGTGTGCCGTCCCTCTCAACTTGAGTTTATAACCTCTAGACACAACCCACAAACCGAAGGGCATTAGTGAACACTAACAGGCTCCCTGATGTGCACAGTATATGCTGGGACCGTTCAGAGTGTGTTTTTGTTACAGGACTAAGTTTGCTCACTGCTTTTCTTCAGGACTGTATGTAAATTATTTGTTTCTGTTAAGTTTTAACACACTGTTGTGTTCCATGGTAGCACTTGGGTGTTATAATTTTTTAAATTTACATTTATGGGATGTGGGCGTCGCTGGCTAGGCCAGCATTTATTGGCCATCCCTAATTGCCCTTGAGGAGGTGGTGGTGAGCCGCCTTCTTGAACCGCTGCAGTCCATGTGGTGTAGGCACACCCATAGCACTGTTAGGGAGGGATTTTGACCCAGTGACAGTGAAGAAACAGCGATGTATTTCCAAGTCAGGATGATGCCTTCTCCTTGTGCTGCTTCTGCAATGGTGCTTGATATGGAATTCCGGGACAATTGACTCATTAAAAATGAGATATCTCATGTTTGCATATATTTTCTAATTCTATGTCTTAAAATTTCAAATATAGAGAAAATTACATTGCTCTGCAGTGACTGATAGAATTCCAGGCACTTTTGCAGTTCAAAATAAAAATATTTTTGAGCCAAATGCCAGATTTCACCTAAAGCATGACGCTCAACAAAAAGTCTCAACGCTTAACTTTCTTCACCTGTCAGAAATTGTTAATTTTTATGGATTTCTTGTCTGCTTCTAACAGAAGGTAGCAGGTGGTCTGTTTTTTATTTAAGACGGGAATTCATTTATTTTAATTTTTCTGGAAGATTAACAAGAGTCTTTGGTAAGTGCTGCAGCTGTTGGCTTTTAAAGATTTCAATTTATTTGTCCTTGACCCATGCTGTTTGCCTTGAAGAGGTATTTATAGGGAACAAAAGACTGAATTACCCCCAAAATTGCGACGCCTCCCACCCAGTCCCATTTCCCTGAACTGACTTGTCAGCATTCAGCTGCTGTCATTTATCCTTGGGTGCCTGGTAGTCACTATTTCCGAGCTGATGTCGCTCAGAAATGCGAGGATGGATTATAAGTACAGTCAGATAACTCGAGTCCATCAGCCTTGCTCTCCAGGGAGCCGCGGATGGGAAAGTGCCACAGACTGCAGTCACTTGTCTCTCATTTTTCCCTCGCTTAACATTTACCACGGGGGACTGTCAGTGCGCAAGAGCCTGCTGCACACTATAGACTGCCGAGGCAGCAGGCAAACCTGAGGACATGATCTGAGTGAAGATGGTGTGCGAGAGGGGAGTGGAGAGGGAAGCGTGTATTGATCACCACGGTTCTGTAACTGAGAATAATAACTTGTGCTTTTCAGGCACGATTAGAATTCATCAGCCCCTGTCGTATAATTCTGTTGCACAAACCTCCTCCAATCTGACTTGTCCATGTCAATATACACTGATTTGCATTAATCTGTTCTGTAGGTGAATTAACAAGCTCTACAGTGATTAAATAGAACAATCCCTAGGAGGCAACTGTAAATGTATAACAATTATGTGAAGTGTGGATTATGTGCTGTACCTGTCAGCAACCAGATAGGATTCCATCTACTTCAGTCTTCTCATTCTAGCATCATCCCCCATAATATATGGTATTTGGCTCAAAAGCTATATCTTGCATATGATTTAAAGGTATAAATATAATTCCCAGATACTTTAAATGAAAGCAGCAATGTTACAACCCAAAAAGTTGTTGAAAAATACCAGCTCTAAATTTCTTTCTTCTCCCTGTCACAGGGATCTTGCTTCCCCAGCACAGCAAAGGTGGCTTAGTATCAGTGAAGCTCCTGTTTGTGCTGGGTAACTTAATTCAATTGCAACAAATGCCCTGGAGAACAAAGGGGAAGGGCTTTTAATGATTGGCAATATCCAGAGGAGTTGATTTTTAAGCTCAACCCGTGCAAAGTAAACAGACTGAGTGCACAGTTAAAATTGATTTTCAAATATCTAGTGCCTCATTATGCCCTTTACCACTTTAATTGGGTATTTTTACATGCAGCCAAGGCACCCGCCTGATTCGGATGGGGCACTCGTTAATACATACAAATTGGCTCAGTAAAACCTGATGTGGGTGAAGTAGAGTCCCTCAAATTGCAAGTTTTAAACTTAGCCTTGTGGGGTCAGGAGGACCAGGGATGTTCTTCTGGCCCCCTCCCACAAAGAAAGCCTGGGCCTCTGCTGCTTTGAGCTTCCCTCCAATCCCAGCCGTGAGGCCTTGCGAAAACTGGCTCCCTCCCTCGCGAGTGTCAGCAGGCAACCTCTAGGGTGACTGAGATTTGACTGCCGGCTTGCAGCCAGCTGCCTCCTTACACATGTTTCTGGTGGGCAGCTGGATGGCTGGGTGTAAATGTGGTCAAGGAGTTAAAATAGGTCGGGCTGCTAACTGATGACACTAGGGGCCCACAGGGGTGATGCTCACCTTGCTCATTTAAAACTCCTCCCATTTATAATCCACCACCCCTACACTCATCCCCCAGAATATGGGGCCTGGAACCATCAACAATATTCTATTGAAAACCGCGTTTGTATCTCCACCAATGGCCTCTCTTACTGGTCCCACACAGCTCCAGAATTCTCCAAGGATTTCTCTGCACCTTATCTTCATCCTCATTTGCGTGCTGCCCTTCAGTGACATTATCCTCAACCGTGAATCAGTCTGTGCACCGAGGACAGACAGCTCTACCTCTCCTGAGCATCTCTGTGCTGTCAGCCTGCCTGTTCAACATTAGAACTCGCATAAATCAAACTTTCCTCTGGCTAAGCTTAAGGAATGCCAAAGCTGCTGTGTTTTGCTCTCTGCTATAAACTCCTCCCCTTGCAGTTGATGCCGCACCCCGCCTTGGCCACTCAGTCAAAGCTGAATTGGTCTGTGGCAAAAACTTTGATGTCCTGTTCAACTGAGAGCTGAGTTTCAAACCCCAGGACCTATCCATCATCAAGGTTGTTTGCTTCCATTTCTGGTAGGTTGCCTGCCTCTCACACTACTTCAGCTTCATTTAGCTGAAATCCTTTTGTCACCTCCAAGCTCAGTTTCTCCATTGCTCTCTTGCTGGTTACACATCCTCCAGCTTACATAAGTTAAAATGTTTGTATACTGCCCCATACTGTGTCCTGTTTTACTGGTCAATCCCCTCTTCCCGTCATTTCTGATCTGTTTTGGTTTCCTGTGTCCTGATGTAACTCTTTCTGTTACAAACCAAATAAATTAACAAAATCAGGGACAAGGTAAGAGGCAGCCCCTTAAATGAATACTGCAAAAGTAAAAACAAATCACGCTTACAAAATCAAATCAAAATGTGATTAGAGGGGGTCATGAAAGCACCTCGGTCCCCACGGTGCCCACCGAGCACAGAAGGATTCGGTGCCAGCGGACACTGCGGGCTTCCCTCTGCAGGGACACCCGGCCGCAAGCGTAGCCACCGAAGAGGGGCAGACAGTCGGGCCGGACAACCCCCTCGATCACCCCCCTGCCTGGAACTGTTGATAGCCAACTTGGCCAGGCCCGGGAGCAGTTTCACAAGGAGGTCGTCCTCTCTCCCCTGCTCCCTCCACACCGGGTCCGTAGATCGGGAACGTGGGACTGAAGTGCAAACAAAACAAAAGCAAAAGATTTTTTCAAGTAACTGAAAATGGGGTGAAGCCTACAACAACTATCATAAGCGTGGTCCACGGACTCCACAAGGCGCAAAAGACGCAGGCAGCTTGGGAGTCCATGAACTGACACATGCTATGATTGTACGGGACTGCTGCATGAATACCCTCCACCCCAGGTCCCCGATGGAAAGGGGCAGGACACCCCCGAAGAGGGAACCCCAAATGGGGACTTCCGCCGCCTGACGGCAACAGGGCACGCCAGGACATGTCCGGGCGGCGGGCGAGGGCAAGGAGGCGAAGGGTGTGCAGCAGCAGCCCATGCAGGAAACCCCTCCGCACCGTTCTAAAGGGCACAGAGGGCATTTCCGCAAGGCAACTCAGGTTATGGGGCATCAGCTCCCGAGGGAGCGTTCAGAGCTTGGGGGGAATTCCATCCAAGCAGACGTTCGATCGGACAGGAGCCCTCCGCACACCTGAGCGCCCTCGAGACCACATATGACACCCGGGCCAAGTGCGACTGTCCAAAGGCCGTGGATGACATTGGCCACGTGTCGGACACCCACCGACGCACGATGCGGCAACTCTTGTGGAACCATCTGGCCCACTCCTCCCCCACCCAGCACGTCCCCGATCGTGGTCACCCTGGCAGCCACAGCTTCTCTTGCCCCCCCCACCACCCCCTCACCAGCCACCTAAAGTGCTGGAGGTGCGGATTCCTGAGCAGTGGCCCCCTGACGATAGCCGCTACTCCTGACAGCGGAGAGCTGCGTTGCGAGGCGACCATGTTCCAGACTTTGTTCCTGGTAAAAGATGGGCAATGCCTGCAAGGAGCCACGAAGGCCCCTCAAGTCTACAAACAGGAGCTGCATGTCATAATTCAGGCCGTGCACCTGACAGAAGAAATACGTTGCCAGGCCACACCATCTTGGAGGGGGCTCAACATAAAGGTATCATGGCAGGGCCTGAAGACAGAAAGTCGCCACCTGGGTACATAGGCACACAGGTGACTGACCGCCCTCCCTAAGTGAGAGACTGAGAACTTCTCGACCCAGTTCAGCCTTTTGTCCCAGAAGAAATCAATTAGCATCCTCTAGATTTTTGTGACAAACTCTGCGGGAGGGGTCAAAGTGACCAGTTGGTACCACAACATGGCGGCAATCAGCTGGTTTATGACCAGAACTCGACCCCGGTAAGACAGCACTCAGAGCAGTCCTGTCCAGCGCTGCAGGCAAGTGGTGACTTTGGCCTCTAGCTCCTGTCAGGATTCCTCAGCAGAGCAGAGGTGGACCCCCAAGTAGAGGAGACTGGTCCTGCTTCAGGTGAAAGGCCTGAGCTCCTCGGGTAGGGGGTCCATCTGCCACTGACCGACCAGGAGTCCAGAACATTTGCCCCAGTTGATCCTGGCAGAGGACGCGGCAGATTAAACCTCCTGGCACTCGCGCATTCTCCGGAGGTCAGCTGGGCCGGTGAACATGAGGAGCGCGTCATCAGGGTAAGCCAAGAGGACCACCCCGATGCCCAGCCCACACAGAACCAATCCCGACAACCTCCTCTGCAAGAGGTGCAGGAAAGGCTCAACGCAGATAGAATACAACTGGCTAGACAGGGGGCAGCCCTGACGCACTCCTCTCCCAAAGCGAAGGGGCGCCGTCAAGGACCATTTACCCTTAACTAGACACTCTGCGGCAACGTACAGAAGTCTGATCCCCGGGCAATGAAATACGTCCCGAACCTGAATGTTCACAGAGTCCCGAATAAATATTCGTGATTCGTGATTCCTGTTGAACACTTTCTCCTGAGCAAGAAACAGGAAGGCGCTTGACAGACCAG
This sequence comes from Cetorhinus maximus, assembly GCF_964194155.1. Taxonomy (NCBI): domain Eukaryota; kingdom Metazoa; phylum Chordata; class Chondrichthyes; order Lamniformes; family Cetorhinidae; genus Cetorhinus; species Cetorhinus maximus. The sequence goes on from NC_135887.1 coordinate 126,908,639, forward strand.
TCCTCTGGGAAAGGTGGATAACATCCCGGATTAAATGGATATTATCCAAGATGGTATGGCCCGGGACCATGTAGGACTGGTCAGGGTGGATCATGTGGTCCAGCATGGTGCCAAGGCGAGAGGACTTTGCCCTGGCAAAGATCTTGTAATCTGTGCTGAGGAGGGGGACCAGGCGCCGATTCTTAAGGTAGCTGAGATCCCCCTTCTTAGGTAGCAGGGCAATGACAGCCCTGCGCCATGAGAGGGGCATCTCCCCGGTCGCGATACTCTCCCCAGGACCACCGCGTAGTCATTCCCAGGATGTCCCAGAACACCCTGAAGAACTCCATGGTCAGCCTGTCCAGCCCCGGGGACATAGGTTGAAATCTATGCCAGTTCTTGGGAACTGCCAATAATGGCACCGTCTCAAAGTCACTGGCCATGGTCCTGAATTCAGCAAGAACCTGCTGTCCCAGGCTATTTCTGACAGTTTAAATGAGAAAAGAGCTATTGTGAAAAAGATGCACCAGACTTTTCCCGCCATCCCAAATCTAGTATGAGGTATATGAAAAATTATGGATTTTTGGCCAAAAGTCAGGGTCGACTTTTACACAAGGTCGACCGTTACATGAGTATATACGGTATTCTTGGGACCCATCTTTTGAACAAGCTCTTGGTCATTTTTTCCTAACTCCTCTTCTGTGGCTCAGTGTCTTTCCCTTTCTCCCTTTCAATTATATCGCCTCACCCTTTTGCAAAAGCTCCCTAGGATGCTTTCAATGTTGAAGATGCTATATAAATGCAGGCCATTACCGTACATTTCACTGACCTAAAAAAAAGTTAGATACCCAGTTTAACAAAACGAATATGAAGGTTTACTATACCAGAAATCTCAATTCATGACTGTTCAACAAAAATAATGGAAAATTAGCACTCCTCTGTTATAGTAACCATCAGCGACAGTCTGTTAATTACCTGCAAAGAATCCAGTCCCTAGCAAGCCACTGAATTACATTCTTTACCTAAAATGCTAATTAATTCTAATATAAATATAAATGTCATTTAGCAGGAAACTCAAAGATCATCAGGAACAGTTGTGGGACTATGGGGAAAGAGCAGGGAGTAGAGTTAACGTGAAGTCAAGAACGCAAGAAATAGGACCAGGAGTAGACCATATGGCCTGTCAAGGCTGCTCCCTTATTTAATATGATCATGGCTGATCTTGGGCTTCAACTCCATTTTCCCACCTGGACCCCATTCCCCTTAATTCCCTGAGAGACCAAAGATCTGTCTACCCCAGCCTTAAATATATTCAACAATGGAGCATCCACAACCCCCTCGGGTGGAGAATTCCAAAGATTCACAACCCTTTGAATGAAGTAATTTCCCCTTATCCCAGTCCTAAATGATTGGCCCTTATCCTGAGACTATGCCTCTGTGTTTTAGGTCCCTGACCAGTGGAAAAAATCTCTCAGCATCAAACCTATCAAGCCCCTTCAGAATTTTGTAGGTTTCAATGAGATCGCTTCTCATTCTTCTAAACGCGTGAGAATATAAACCCAATTTACTCAGCCTCTCCTCATAGGACAACCCCCTTATCCCAGGGGGGTTAGTGAACCATTGCTGTACTGCCTCCAATGCAAGCATATCCTTTCTTAAATGTGGAGACCAAAACTGCACACACTACTGCAGACGTGGTCTCATCAAAACCCTGTACTGTTGTAGTAAGGCTTCTAAATTCTTGTACTCCAATCCAATTGGAAGCTATACCAAAGAACCAGCACATATAATGATAGGCTGAATGGCCTCCCTCTCTGCTGTATCATCTATAATTCTATGGTATCTGTACCTGCTGGCAGCCCATCAACGCACATTTATGGATAATTAATTGATGCAGTTTTTTATTTGGCTTTTTTTTTTACTGCCAGCATACGCATTAATTGATTCTTGCTGGATTTAAAGTGCATCCTGAATATCTACAAAGTTTTACTGATCGGTTTGGTTATAATTAGGCTTCGACTAAAAACAGAAAAATGTGCCCACATTTTCCGAATGGCAACCTTGCGCCCAAACCTTGATAGCATTGGCCTATGCTCTGCTGTCATTCAAGGCCATAGGGTCAAAAAACTCACTAGCCTCTCTTTGAAAATTGGGTATTTTGGCCTCCAGCTGAAATTAAATGGCAGAATTAAAAACGTGCCTCAATCCTGTGCAAAACAGAGACAGGTGAAGCAGATCCAAGCTCACCAAATGGTTTAGCAAGAGAACTCAACAGAATGATCCGGAAGGTTGAAGGAAGCACGTGGCTTATTGGCTGGCACTCAGTGCACAACCTCTCCCAATAACGTGGTAATTAGGTGTTAATAGTTTGAAAACTGAACCTTAATCGATCAAAGTAGATTGGAAGCAAACAAAACCAAAAGTGAAAACACACAACCTGTTAGTACTGGTAGAGGGAAAAAAAGGACAGGTTAATGTTTCAGACAGTATTGCATCTTCAGAACTGAAGAGATGGAACAAACATTTTAATAGAGTCAGAAACAAAGGAGAACAATAAAATAAAAAGAGGAAAAGTAAATATCTTAACAACTGAAGTAGTGATACTACATTGAACTTTGGGATTGGCCTGTGGAGAGGAGCTTCCACATGTCACAGTCTCACAGTTATGTGCTACATTGAAGATTGCCTCTTGTCTCGACTGCCTCCCTCATCATAAACATTTTTCACACAACGAGTGGTTCGGGTCTGGAATGCACTGCCTGGAAGTGTGGTGGAGGCAGGTTCAACTGAGGCATTCGAGAGGGCATTAGATGATTATTTGGATAGAAACAATGTGCAGAGGTAGTGGGAAAAGACAGGGCAATGGCACTAGGTCATAATGCTCATTTGGAGAGCTGGTGCAGACACGATGGGCCAAATGACCTCCTTCTGTGCCATTAAAATTCTGTGATTCTGTGATGCTGACTCTGCACAGGTCCTTAGGTCTTGCCATTTCGGCAATTGCATATGCACATGGTAACAAGGCCTTTAGTGGCTGGCATCATAGCACTCGTATGTACTGGGATAATGCAGACTCAGCATGTTAGTTACAAGATCCAAGGAGGTCTTACCTACACGTAGCCAATCAGATGACCCAGACAAAAGCTGCAACAGACCTCATATGGACGGATAAACTTATCTTAGTGGCAATAGAACATATAGATGAGTGTCAGCAACAGGACCACAGTGTAAAAGCTCCAAAAAAAAGTGCTACAGCAATGTGTTTCGGTGCTGACCTGACCAGAATGATTGTGGAAGACAACAGGCCGGACTCAATTATTTATGCAGAATGTTCAAGGAGCAGATAACTGCACTGGGGCTAAAGTCTAGGACAGGGTAAATCGTACAAAATGGGCGTATGTGGAAGAAGCGATCTTGATGGGAACATTAACTTTTCTCCTGATGGAGCCTGTCCCAAATTCTAAGTTGCAATTTAGTACGTACCCAAGGTACATTTTAAATATGAATAGGTGAAAAAGCAGGACTTGTAGTGGAAGGGAAAAGTCCCAAGCCTTCTCTGCCTACCAGCCTTTGACCTTAAATAGGGGTGATTACATCAGTTACTAAATAGGCAATATTTGTACAGACATTATATACACATGCAGATGTTTCCTCATTCATTAACTTGCACTTACAGATTTGACATTGCTGCATTCCCATGTGGGAAAGCTACCTTGGGACACAGCCTAATTTTAAATTTCCCTTCAGGCTCCTTTAATGGTTCAATGAGTAAACTGCGTTGCCGAACATATTACTGAGCGACACAGACCTCAGAGTTTCCAAGTTTGATCCGTGGTCTCGAATGAGTTCCAGCATTTTTATATTTAGTGTCTCTGTAGCCTAGGCTGCAGGAGAGCAATTCACATAAAGGGGCTGATCTCGTAAACACGATCCATTGCAGATTTTTCTACAGATCCCCATAGATCACAAAGACTCAGGCTGGCTCTGTCGTTTATATTACTCTTCCTTATCTTAATGTTGAATTCATAGACCGGGGTTTTTATAAATCTACAATGGTATTAAAATCACTTGCACTATAGAACGGATTCAGGCTTCCCTGTCCTTCCCAGATAATGTATAAGAACTGTAAGTTGACCTTAGCTGGGGGGCGGGGAGCACAACAATTAGCTTTAGTTTTCCCATGCTAGGGGGAGGAAGAACAGCAGCCAGGTCTCCTCATTATGAATGGTATATGTGTAATAATGTATGGACACAGTTGGGTTCGACTGCTAAGTGAATAACCTGAAGGCACATAAGAGGTGACTTTAGCACTGCCTGCACAGTGGAAACCGGGCGACCTGGCAGTTAAAATTGCACGTGGGACTGCACTGATCCCAGAAACTGGCTGGGGCCTTCTTTAAATGTGCAGATTATCTTCAAATGATGGCATTGGAGCCCAACTGCTATTAAATGTGGGCCTGAATGTGGATAGGCCTGTGGCTTCCTCAGAGTCAGGGCCGGAGGAGACCCCAGATAGTGATCCTTTTTTATAAGAATCCTAATGAGGCCAGAGAAAGTGTGAGAGCTCTTGGGCCCCACAGGAAATGTGTTGTTCTCCCTAACCAGGCTCCAAACCTCTCCTCCCACCCTCTTAACACCACCCCCCCCACCACCCCTCCATGCCCCCACCTAAGTGCCAGGGACTGTTGCATTCACTTCTACTGGCCCACTATCACTTCCTGCCCCTTTTGGGTGGAGAACGAATGGGGCATGCATATGAGGCCCCCAGTTAAACCTCCCAAGCTTTGCGCTGCTGAGTTCGGGAAGGTTTACCGCCCTTCTCGACCATAGCCCGCCCAATTTTCAGCCCGAGTAAAAATTAGGGAGATGTATGTGTGTGTGTGTGTGTGTTCGTTCTTTGTTCTTTTATTTGCTTATCAGAAGCAGGAGAATAATTGTGAAGAATCATTTTTTGGAGTTCCACGACCAAGATGTTTTCAGCCAGTTTTGTGGGGTTCCCTCGCAGTCACACTGATCTCACTTCGGGCTTTGTAACCATTTTAATATCCGCTGGGACAGAGTGGAAAGCATCAACACCCTGTTTATACCTTCAAAACGAATGGCTCAATGAAAACAATGGATGCCTGCAAGAAGGCAGTCTGCCTTTCCTGCTATAGGCAGCATGCTGTCTTGGGGGCCAGGCTCTTAACTGGCCTTTGTTGCATTCCAAAATATGGTGATAGGTTCGAGTTCCACTTCAGAGACTTCAGCCCCAAATCTAGGCTAACACACCAAGTTCAGCGCTAAGGGCACTGTCAGAGGTGCCATCTTTTGGATGGGATGTTGAACCAAGGCTTTCCCAGGTGAATGTAAGAGATTGCATAGTACTATTCAAAGAAGAACAGGAGATTTCCCCTGGTGCCCTGGCCAACTTTATCCCTTCATCTATTCCTAAAATAGATGTTCTGATCATTATCTCGTTGCTGTTTGTCGGATCTTGCTGTGTATAATTTGGCCGCTTTGTTCCAAACGTCTCAAAGGTATCCACACTTCAGAAATACTCCATTGGCTGTGAAGTAGTTTGGAACATCCCGAGGTTTTTAAAGGTGCTATATAAATGCAGCTTTTTTCTTTCAAAATGAAAATATGGTTAAACTATCATTCAGACATAAAACTATCACTAATTTCTTGACAACAAAAGGCCTATCCTTGGGCCTGTGATATTGCTTAAATTAAATCTCGGTTCACTGGTTTATAGCGTGTTGGTCAAAGATAGGGCTGCAAACTCCCAGGAACACTATTCCTCCAATTCCGGCTTCAAATCCCTAAATCTCTCCACCTCTTCACTCCTCTCTCTTTCTTTATAGTGCTTCTTTAAACTTAGCTCTCTGTCAAGTTTTTGGTAACCTAACTTAATACCCCCTCAGATGGTTTGATGTCAAGTTTGTCTGATAACACCCCTTTAAAGGGCCTTGGGATATTTTTCACTGTTAAAGATGCTATATAAATGCAGGTTGTTATTGTAGCGGCTGAAGGCTTCTCTATGAAGATGCAATTCTGCAGCTGGTTGTGCAGTTACCAATTTTAGTAGCCCATTGAGAAAAATGTCATACAAATAGTTTAAGATGATGCAGTGCTATATTTGTGATAAATATTTATTGCAGCTATGTTAAAATAATAATTTTTAAAATGTAACAAAGGCCAAGTCTCAAAGTGAATGCTGGCTTTGACTAACCACCAGTGTGTTGCATCTGCTGCCACATTATTCAGAGAGTCAAACACATTTATGTTTTTTTGATTTAGTGATGTGATTCTTTTTTATTTAAAGGCAATTTCTGGCCACTTTGATATTTCATTCGAGAAGAATTGCAGTAATAAGGTAAGAACTCTTGCTCTGCAAAGTGCATTTACAATAATCTGATTTTTGTCAAATTAATTGCCAGGAACTGATGTGTTAGAAAGTAAATCTTTAATGGAATCTTCCTGCGTAGAATGAGGCCATTCAGCCCACTGTTACTATACTGTTTCTTTGAAAGATATCCAATTATTTCTACTCCCCTACTCTTTCTCCACAGCCCCGCAGGTGTTTTCTTTTGCGGTATACAATCCCCTTTTGAAAGTTACGAATGAATTTGCTTCGGCCACCCTATCAGGTGGTGCAACACAGATAATAACCACTCACTGCATGAAGAAAAAAAATCTCATCAACCCTCTGTATCACAGAAACAAAGAGACATAGAACGTTTATGGCATTGAAGGAGGCTACTCCACTCATTCTGTCTGTGCTAGCCAAAGAGGCACTATCCAGCCTAATCCCACTTTCAAGCCCTCAGTCCGTAGCCCTGAAGGTTATGGCAATGAAAGTGCATATCCAGGTGCTTTTTTTAAATGCGATGAGGATTTCTACTTCTACCACCCTTTCAGGCAGTGAGTTCCAGACCCTCACCCCTCTCCGGGTGAAAATATTTCTCCCTCTACCAATTACTTTAATTTTGCTGAGGCAAGTAGGTTGCTCTTATCCACCCCATCTGGGTCCCTCATAATTTTATACGCCTTGGTTAAATCTCTCCTCAGCTGCCTCTGTTTCAAAGAAAACAACTCCACCCTACCCAATCTGTCCTCATAACCAAAGTTCTCCATTCCTGGCAACGACCTTATAAATCTGCTCTGAACTTCCTCTAGTGCAGTCAATTCCTTCCTCTAATGCCAGAATTAAGGCAAGAATTACCTCAGCTAATAAAGAAAATTATCTGATATCCCTTCTTAACCACTTTATCTACCTGTCCTGCTACCTTCACAGCTCTGTAGACATGCAGTCCAGGGTCCATCAATTCTTCTATACATCTAAGAATCAGATTTCGTGTATTCCCTTGCCTTGTTTGCCTACCCCAAATGCATGACATCTCAGTTTCCAGGATTGAATTCCATTTTCCACTTTTCTGCCCACCTGACCAATCCATTGATATCTTCCTGCAGTCTACAGCTTTCTTACTCACTATTCAACTACAGGGCCAATTTTTTCTATCATCTGCAAACTTTTTAATCATGCCCCCTACATTTATGTCTAAATCATTAACCTATACCAAAAAAAAAAACCAAGAGGTATAGCACAAAACCCTGAAAAGCTCCACTGGAAACCAGCCTTTCAGTCACAAACAAACATCCATTATCATTGTCTTCCTGCTCTGAGCAACCTGCAACTTTCCCTTGGGGCCTATAAGCTTTTACTTTTCCAACCAGCCTGCCTTGTCAAAAGCTTTGCTAAAATCTATGTAAACTACTTCAAACACGCTTCTCTTGTCAAAACTCCTTGTTACATTGTGTTAGCCAGACCGGACCTTTGATGAACAAACCCATGATAACTGTCCCTGATTAACCCATGGCCTTTGAAATAATGATTTATTCTATCCCTCAGAATTTTTTTCAACAATTTGCCCACCACTGAGGTTAGGCAGATTGGCCTGTATTTACTTAGATTATCACTTTCTCCCTTTTTAAACAACACCACAATATTCAGAGTCTTCTAGTACCATTCCTGTAACGAGAAAGGATTATTATATAATGGCTAGAGGCTCTGCTTTTTCCTCACATGCTTCTCTTAACAGCCTGGGATACATTTCATCTGGGCCTGGTGAATTATCTACTTTTAAAGGTGCCAAATCCACGAATATTTCCTCTCTCGCTATATTTGTCCCATTCAATATTTCCCCCTTCTCCTTAATTGCAATGTCTTCATCATTCACCTCTTTGTGAAGATTCACAAAGTATTCTTTGAGAACCATGCGCATCACTGCAGCAGTTCTAGAAGGCAGCTCACCACCACCTTCTCAAGGGCAATTAGGGATGGGCAATAAATGCTGGCCTGGCCAGTGATGCCCACATCCCGTGAACGAATAAAAATATTCCACTTCCACACAAGTTGCTTTGTGGTCTCTAATAGGCCCTACTCTTTTCTAAGTTACCCTTTGCCCTTCGTGTATTTATAAAACATCTTTGGTTTTCTTTTATTGTACTTTGACTATTTTTGATGCCCTATCTTTACTTTCCTTTTTTTGCTCCTGCATTTTCAATGCTCTAGGCTTCCTGCAATATTGATTACTCAGTATCTGACATGCGGTTCCCTTTTTTGCCTTATCCTACTTTGACAACTGAGAGGGATGGGAGGAGGGTCTAGATTTGGGAGTCCCACCCCTTTTACTTTTTGGAACATATTTGTTCTGAACCCTCTCTATCTCCTCCTTGAATGCCTCCCACCGCTTTGTCACTGACTTAACCTTCCAAGTAGCTGTTCACAGTCCACTTTAGCTAAATTACATCTCAGCTCGGTAGAAAGGCCTTTCCCCAATTTAAAACTTTTACACCTGATCAATCTTTATCCTTTTCCATAACTACGTTAAATCTAACTGAATTATGATCACTACCACAAAAATGCTCTCCAACTGATACCCTTCCTTTGCCAATTTCTAAAATGTAAAGCCGGAAACTCAAACACGAGTTCTCTTCTTTTCTCCCCGCTTCTTCCTGTGTCGCATGATGCAGAGGCGTTAGTTGTTGAGGTTAAATCTTTGCTGAATGTCGAACAGCAGCAAAGCAAACAGGCAGTACTTGAAGTACATTGCAGCTCTGCTCACACTTATGCAAAGACCCTTCTAAATGAACTGGTCACCTTGATCTTGCAAGCAGCCATGTGGCTTCCCCTGAGGCGGCATTTCATGTGAAATGGTGTGGTGCCGGTATATTGGAAATATTGTTTTTCATCAGGTACATTTGAACTCTCCTTTTTTCAGGTCATGTTCTCCACTGGTCCAGGGAGCACCCAAACACACTGGAAACAAACTGTGTTTCTCCTAGAGCAGCCGGTCTCAGTGAGAAAAGGTAATTGATTGGTCCAACACATACCCGTGTACAGAGATGAGGCATTCATAAAGCACACAGCTTTAGGGATAGCTGATTCTCTCTAGTGCAGTGTCAGATAACCCAACTTGATGCTGTCTTTCATTATCTTTTTTTTCTATTTATTGTTGTGGATTCCTTTTAAGCGTCAGCTTTATGTGAATTTGAAGGGCAGGATTGCGCACACAGTTGATACTTTTCATGAGTGGCAGCAACAAGAATAATGGCAGAAGTGTAAACAGAATTATGAGCCATGACCATCCAATGTGTATTCAAAGATTAACCTGGGTCCCTGCCAGAGGAACGATTTAACCAGCTGCCTTCCACTTTGGGTTTTACCTTGGAACGTTTTTGTATTGCATCAGATGAATTAAACAGACCACGTTCCCTCTGTTTAATACTCCAAGCTGAAGAGAAAGTGGCACTGTCTTTTTCAACCTCACCATGTACTAGCTTCTAAAAACAACTGAAGTTAGGCAAGTTCCATCTGTTTAAATCAAGGTTAAAATCGGACTAAAAACGAGTTATTGGAAATGAGTAAATCCTAATATCGCTCGAAGTATAATTAACAATACTCAGCTCCTTATATTTTTAGCACCACCATTGATGTTTCTGCCTATAGATATACCTTATATATTAAATGTTGTGGTGTGTAATCTTTGCGAGTCAAATTGTATTTGCTCTTAGGTGTAAAAGATATACAAATCTGTTATCTCACATTATTACAGGTATCTGTGGTGTAAAAATGCACCAAGACACCCATTAAATCCTCCCTATTTCATGGCTTTATTCAATAAGATGACATTAAGCTTATCAATGGGGACCTGCCCCTTTTGGTTATAACAATGTCTTCCCCACTCCCCCTTTTCATGCAGTTTTTATAAATTATTTGTCTCTGTCAACCTCCCATTCACTTCCTTCCATCATCAGTCTCATTTGTGCGGTTAGCAAGTGACCATTTTCTCAGGCAAAGTTTCATCTATTTTTGCGATTCAGGCTTGGAAATCCTTTGAAGTTGAGGCATTTGCCAAACTCGACCATTTATGTTGAGGGAAAATATGATTTGTGCCAAGCCGGTCTTCGATGCGTGATAGGTACAAGAAGGTTCTTTTTCTGGCAGAGACCTGTAATGTTTTGTAACTGGTGGCAATCAACAGTTCATGGTTGAAGATGAAGAGTGCCAAATGGGTCAGCAAGCTCACTGAGACTAGGTTAATGGCAGCATTCGTGCCAGAAATCTTATCTCTAATAATTCATGCTTTAGAATTAATATATTAGAACAAGTTATACTTTCAGCCAAAATTTTATTTTGATTGGGCGGGTGCGCATCCAACCCGAACGCACGTGAAATTGTGCAGAATGATGTCGGGCGTGCGTCCCGACATTATCGCGCATGCGAGCAATATTGAGGTTGACGGGCGCGTGTGGGAGTGGGAGCCACGCACACCGACAATTAAAGGGCCAATTAAGGCCATTAAAAACCCTATTGTCCACTATTTTACGTTGCCCGTGTGATTTCGCGCTCATCGCATGGGCAAAATGGGCAGGTGGGAGGCCCGTTTTTAACAAAACCTCATCCAAGGGCGGGATGAAAAGGGACTGGAGCATTGCCATTGTGATCAGTGAGAAGTTTAGGAGATAGCTTGCTGCTAGTTGCTTAGTGAAACTTGACAGCTTTATCTCTGTTTTGGGGTTTCAGCCTTTGCATTGCTAGCCTTCATTTCAGGGCTCATTGGTGTCTCCAAGGCCCCCTGAAGGATTTATACCGTGTGGACCCTTCCAGTAACCAGACAGCCTTCTGTTTCTCTGGTATTGCGGATTGTGTACCCCACTGGTGGCACCTCCTCTGAGGAGGAAGAGAGGGGCAGAAGGGAGAGGAGGCCAGGTGTCCATAGGCAGCACCAAGGGAGTGACCTGTGGGAGGAGAGGCGCAGGCACAGGGGGTGCAGGGCTATCAGGGAGTCCAAGGTGGAAGGAGCCACAGAAGATGCCACTATCCTGCTACCAGAGTGTACAGGCAGCGATGCAGCTACCTCAAGATGTCCGAGGTGCAGTGCCGAAGGAGGCTCTGCCTCTCCAGGGAGGCTGTGACTTCCATATGTCAGATGATTGGGCCTGAGATCACCTCCAACTGTGTTGGTGGACACCCCATGCCAGTGGCTCTGAAGGTCTCAGTGCTCCTCAACTTCTATGCCTTTGGCTCTTTCCAGGGCTCAGTGGGGGATCTGTGTGGAGTCTCCCAATCAGCTGTCCACAGTTGCATGAAGCCGGTGACTGACTGTTCAGGTGGGTCACGACATTTATTCATTTCCGGATGGACGAGGCCAGCCAGGCTGACTGAGCCAGAGGGTTTGCTGCGATTGCTGGGTTCTCCCACATCCAGGGTGCCATCGACTGCACACGTGGCCACCAAGGCGCCAGCGGGTGAGCCGGGTGCCTTCATCAACAGGAAAGGATTCCACTCCATGGACGTCCAGATAGTTTGTGACCACAAGACGCAGATTCTGCAAGTCTGTGCAAGGTACCCTGGCAGCTCCCACGATGCCTACATTCTCCAACACTCACAGGTGCCAAGGCTGTTCATGGCTCCATCCCGACTGGGTGCATGGTTGCTGGGTGACAAGAGCTATCCATTGAAAAGGTGGCTTAAGACTCCTCTCCAGCACCCAAGAACAGAAGCAGAGCAGAGGTATCATAGGAGTCATGCCTCCACAAGAGCGGTGATAGAGAGGACCATAGGCCTGCTGAAGATAGGCTTCAGATGCCTGGACCGTTCAGGAGAGCACTTCAATATCCTCCAGAGCAGGTGGCTCTGATAGTCATTGAATGTTGCACTCTCCACAACCCGCCTCTGGTAAGGGGGACCCACTGGAGGAAGAGGATCTTGAGGCAGCTTCACAGGCCACAAATGATAACTCCAGTGGTGGATCAGAAGAGGAGATGCCATTGCAGCTGAAAGAAAATGTTTTGTCAAACAAATCCAAAGAAGAAGGAAAAACGTGATGAGGACGTGGAGGCAGACCTCTGGAACCTTCAGGGAGGCAGGGACACGATGGAGGCCTTGATCCAATGCTCCTTCAGCTAGGCTGCCAAGGCACTGCTTCTACCTCATGCCAGGGCTGCCCTCCATCCCGGGTGTTTGAAATGACTCATTCCAAAGTCCACAGTGCCTGTGCAATAAAATTTAGAGCCACTCACGTCCAGCATGGGATACTGGCGTACGCTGCACATACAAAACAAGTGAAGCAAACTCAAGCCATTAACACAAAAGCAAAATTTATACAATGTTGGCACTCACAGAAAATGAACATAACAATATAAGGTATTAATGGTCACAGCAGTAAATAAATTAACAAATCATGGCAGGACAGAAGATCACCCGTGAACAGTCGCTCTTGTGCTTAAACTTACGTTTGCAAGTGCTGCATCTTGGTGACCCCTACCTCCCCTTTGCTGGCAGCACCATCTGAGACAGCCTGCTGACTCTGCTGTCCTATTGGCCTCGATGACCTTGGCGGTCGTCCCCTGGCCCTTGGAGCCTGTGCAGGCCCCGCCTGGGAGGGAACAGCCAGTGCCACAGCTGGCATCTCCCCAGTCATCGCGGCCTCATCAGATGCCACAGTCACTGGCAGAGGGGTGGAGGAGCTGCTGCCGTCATCCAGAGCGCCCTGAGAGGAGGCCGCAGAAATGAGAAGAAGCTCATGCGCCAACGTGAGGTCAGTCTAGACCTCCTTGCTCACCATTGATGGACGGGCACCTAGCAGCGATACTAAGTGCCTCATCTATCTCTCACACTGCCTGTGACCTCCTGAGGTCATTGCTTGTGCAAGGGCTTGCAGCTCCAAGCGCAGCCCCAGGAACTCCCCTCCATGAGAGTCGCCACTCTCCCAATGTAGGCGACAGTGCTCAGGGTCAACGGAGTACTCATGCTCTCCATGGACTCCTCCATGACAGAGACCATGGCACACAAACCCTCAGGAATCTCTGCCAGATCCTCCCGCGCATCCTGCTGGACATCCACCGTCTGCTGCCTAATGAACGACACCAGAGGCTTGTCATCTGCCTCAGCCTCAGCATCGTCCTGGTGTCCAGCGGTCCTCTGACTGCCGGTGCCCTGGACACTCCCTGCCTCCGCTTGCTCGTCATGCGAGTGTGCCGTGCCCTCACCGCTGTGCACCGACATTGTAGCCGACGATCTAATGCCCACCGAGGTGCTGGTATCTGTACTGGTGCCTGATGCAGAAAGGGGGTGTGACACAGGTGCATCTGACGGCCACTGGTCCTCCGACGCCAAGGCGGCTTATCGGGATCCTGCAATCATTGGCTGGATGGCGATTCTAGGGGAGAAAAATAACGTCATTGGTATTAGTCGTTACACTGTCACTGTGCATGCTAGGCACCCTGGTGAGACAATGGAGATCTGCATCATGGTGCCATCATCTTACAACGAACAATGGGGACTCCAGGTTTGAGGTTTCCTTTACAGGTGGGACAACACAACTTGTACGCACTCCGACAGTCTCACATCCGTGCACTGCATTCTTACCTTCGTTACAGACCCCTGCTTCTCCACGACCGCTGGAACAAGCTGGGCACGGGCATGCCATCTTATTCCTCGTTAATATGAGCAGGCTTGTGGGGGGCCTCCGCCTGTCCTCGACTTCTCGATGTTGTTATGGCTTCTCTTCTGAAAGGACAGAGGAGCATTGGTTAGCGCACTCTCTACCTGCAGCGCCGTTGCAGCCTGGACAACCCCGCCTGAGGGGCACCTTGCAGGGCACACCCGAGCCGTGGCCCTCAACCCGCAAAGCAATCAGGCCAAGCAGCCAGAGCTCTCCGCCTTGGCCGGCGCCGATGTCAGTGGCAGTTGGCACCCAGACACTTACACTCCCGAGCACCACAGGGGGATGGCCAGCCGTTAACACTCCTCCACACCGATGCATGCCAACTCAGTATTCACCCTTGCCGAGCGCAACACATCATTGAACCTTTTCCAGCACTGCACCTACGTGCGCCGCACAACATTATGACCGCTAACCCGGGCTGCCACCTCTGCCCATGCTTTCTTGCTCAGGTTCAGTGGCCTCCTCTTGCCATTCCTGAGGATGAGAATGTCCTACCTGGCACTGACCTCCTCCGCAAGGATATGCAGGCATTCATCCATGAACTGGCGGGGGCGCGAGTGCCCACCGGACTTGCCTTTCCGCCTGGCGTGCCCACCAGGTGCAGGTGCCATTGCGGCTGAAAGAAAATGTTTCGTCAAACAACTCCAAAGCTACAAAGTGTTCCTGCCAGCCTTTAAGGGAGCTGCCTCTGCTGCTTTTAAACTCCCCCACCCAGGTCGCCATTGGACCCGGCGGCTGATAGGCTCCCGCTCCCCCCTCACCCCTTCCTGGCCCTTCCGACCATTTAGCGGATGCGTTTCATGCTGGGCGGCCCTTAATTGGCCACTCAGCACGAAATCGCGCTGGAAACGCGATCTTGCCCAGGAATGGATTATATGTCTGTTTCTGGACCTGCCGATTTGGCATGCACGCCAAACATGAAATTCAGGTCTTCGTGTTTTTTGGTCGATGAAGGCGGGAAAGTATTTAATACAGCAAAATCTTTATTATTCAGCACGCACGGGAGTGGGTGGTGCCAGTTAACAGAGAGTTCCACTTACCAATAGAATACAGTGCAATATTTGTAGCACTAACTAACATGCAAATAGTCCGGAAGTAAAGAACAGTATTCTTTCTCCTTCTAATCTTCAACAGTATGTTAAAACATAAATTAAAGCATAAAATAATAGTGTACAGATAACTTCGTTAATGTTTCTGGTTGGTAAAATGGCAATTTGTATTTGGGGAACATCAGAAACTCTGGATTGTAGGGAATTCCGGTTGGTTGAGTGCTGAATAACACAGTTTACTGTAGTCTTCAGCATTGTGTTTTTAAAAAAAAAAAATAGCTGCAAATTTTGCTTAATTATTTGGACCGAGGAAACAAACCTTTTAATGACAGCAAAATGTCTTGTGATGTACAGATGATCGTTCTTCACTTTAGTGGAGTTGAGGCTTTTTGGTGACATGGGTTTAAAGTTACATGCTGAATGCTGCACTTTAATTCAAACACATTGTTACAAGCCAGAAATGTGAATTAACAGAAGCACTGACAGTTTTGGATTTAACAAATTGGAGCAGGTTTTGCAATTGAAAGTGATGCTGGAAACTGAATTAGTTAGGTATCCACATAACCATCCTGACTTGGAACTTCACTGTCTCTGGGTCAAAAACTTGGAACTCCCTCCCTAACAGCACTGAGGGTGCTCCTACACCCACATGGACTGCAACCACTCAAGCAGGCGGCTCATTACCACCTTTTCAAGGGCAATTAGGGATGGGCAACAAATGCTGGCCTTTTCAACGATGCTCACACCCTATGAACAAATACGAGAAATTAAAAATAATTTCTTTCTGACATTCAAAATTCAAATACTTGCAACACTGTGGTAATCATGTTATTGTCAATATTTTTCTTTTCTGTGAGCAGAATTATTTGTTTGCATATCGCGCCATGTCCAATAAATAATGCAATATTCGTTTGGTTCTGAAATATGGTACAGTGTCATTTGAAAAAATGTTATGCTAAAAGCAGTAAAACAAATGTGGAATTAGCTCAATTGTAACACTGGATATTCTGTTGTTTCCATGAGCCAATTTTTAACCTGTGAAATGGCAAAAATTCTAATTCCGGATATCTGATGTACATACTATTGATACATGAATATTCAGTCAGGATGAGTTCAAAGAAGCAAATAACATGGTCCTTTTTTTATTCATTGTTGTTCTGGTATTTTTTTCATTGTACATTAAACGTTTTGTTAACGCATCATTTGCAATATTCAGTCTTCTAACTTCAAAGTG
Source organism: Cetorhinus maximus (assembly GCF_964194155.1). Classification (NCBI taxonomy): domain Eukaryota; kingdom Metazoa; phylum Chordata; class Chondrichthyes; order Lamniformes; family Cetorhinidae; genus Cetorhinus; species Cetorhinus maximus. Next base: position 126,924,898 of record NC_135887.1, read on the forward strand.
CGTTTTCCACGATATAATTACAGAACTGGCTTTAAAATATTGTACTCGTGTGCTGCAAGTATCCTTTTCCAGTCTAAAGCTCAGCTTTGATCTGAAATTGTCTCTTGTGGCATTAAGCATTTAATTGAGATTTTACATCCTTCACTGGCTTTCTGCCTGCTCAGTGCCTTGGTTAAACCCCTGCTTGCAGCAGGATCCCAATAGCCCTTGTTTAGTGATGCATATATAGTGTTTTCTGTAATACTATTTTTCATCCATTGATGTTTCTGCAGAGTATTTTGCGTGAGGGTCTCTAAACAGCCTGCGTTGCTCTGGGAGAATGAGAGACAGTCCTTGCCTACCTACTGCGTAAATTTAACAAACCGCTGCTGTTTTTGTCCATGAATTTCAATTCCCTATTAATCTGCATGCAGCAATACATACAGTACAGTGTATGTACGTACAGCCGAAGGTGTAAGATAAGAGTGGGGTGACGCAACTAAGCCCCAGCAAGACTCTGCACTCCTGCATACGGGAGCAGCAGAGCTGCAAAAAAACATCACTCATGTTAGATCAAGATGACATTGACAAATTGCACTACTCAGCCCTGATATTATGCAGGTCCTGTTAAATCCAGCTAGGAGCATATCTTCTGGAAATGTACCAGGCAGCCAGATCCAGGGAGCAGATGATGCTGCTTTGTAGCTGGCGCAGTAGCACGTGATTTGTTTCTTTTTTTTCTCCCCCCCTCCCCCCCCCCCCAGTATTTTTCCATTAATTCAGGTTGAATGATGGAGTTCTACGGAAGATAAATGTGCTTCTTTTCCCAGCCCCGGTGATCCTACAGTCACACTGTCGCGTTCTGGTTCTGCAAGTGGGAATTTTTTATTTTAATTGCATGCATTTATCGTACTTCAATGCTTCACCTGAGTTTCAACTTTGACACAAGTTATGATTTCCCCCATCAACCCCGCTCCCCCCCAGCCTCCCCCACCCCGACAAAGCCTGTACATTATTTGTAATTTCACATTGTCCTTCACATGTCATTGCAGGAATCATTGACAAATGTTTGACACACTTTTTTTTTTTGGCTTGATGGACTAGTCACTTGAGGTTCGATGTGTTTGTAAAGCTTTTGATGAATGCTGACTCGCAGTTGGTCAGTAACTTTGATGATCCGTATCAATTCTACATGAATGCAGTGAGTCTTGTGCGTCATTGAGAGGCATATCCTTCAGCTTTTTACTGCAGTAAAATTGACGTTGCGAATCTTTCTCAGGCCAGGATTATTCCGAGAACAAGGCTGCAGACACTGGGATTACTGGTTATTTGTGGTCATTGCTTTCAGGTCTGCTGACCATTTCATGCACTTCAAAGCTCATGATAACATTTCTTGAATTTGTACCTGTTTCTGGAATCAGATGGAGGTTTACCGAGGTGTGTTAAACTATTCACTTGAATGGTTGTGCCCACGTGGCACAATTCATCACAAGAGTATGGTTCCACTGTAGCATAGCTGTAAATAATAGACATTGATCTGACTCACTTACCTATACAGAGTGAAGCTGGAGATGAGCTTAAGCTACCCACAATTTTGCTACCTTTAAAGTGGGATCATTAAATGCCAAAATGTCAGTTTGCGCTCGGACTTGACAAACTCACTTAATCCCACTAACACCACAACCAGCACCCCGCCCCCCCCCCCCCCCCCCCCCCCACCACCCCCGCCTTTCCCCATAACCCTGCAAATATTTTCCCTTCAAATGATTATCCAATTCTCTTTTGAAAGTCACAATTAAATCTGCCTCTACCACACTCTCAGGCAGCGCATTCCAGATCCTAACCACCCACTGTATAAAAACATTTTTCCTCGTGTTGCCATTGCATCTATTGCCAATTACCTTAAATCTGTGCCCTTTGGTTCTCAATCCTTCCACTGATGGGCACACTTTCTCTCTATCTACTCTGTCCAAACCCCCATGGATTGACAGCTCTATGGATTCATCCACAACTGCTTAATGATTGAAGACTGGGTCTTCCAGCCCTGTTAATTTTTTTGACTTAACATTAGAGCTCATTCCCATATTTTGTGCCCATAATTCTGAGAAACCTTAAGAGCAAACATCCCTCCCCCTTTTCTAGAAGCATAGAACTATTTTTTTAAAGACACAAAAGGTCTTTCGACCCAATGCATCCATGCCAATCAAAAAAGAGTTGTCCAGCTTAATCCCACCTTCCATTTCTTGGTCTGTAGCCCTGTTAGTTATGGCACATCAAGTGCATACCCAAGGGTTTTTTAAATGCAATGAGCGTTTCTGCCTCTACCACCCTTTCAGGTAGTGAGCTCCAGACCCCCACCACCCTCAGAGTGAAAAAAATGACTCTTCAGCTCCCCTCTAATCCTTCTTTACTTTAAATCTATGCTCCTTTGCTCCTATGCTCCTGTTGACCTGTCTGCTAAGGGAAATAGGTCCTTCCCATCCACTCTCACTAGGTCCCTCACAATTTTATACACATTAATTAAACCTCCCTCAGCATCCTCTTTTCCAAAGAGCCCCAGCTGGTCCAATCTTTCCTCATAACTAAAATTCTCCATTCTTAGCAACATTCTTGTTAAATCTTTAGTGCCGACACGTCCTTAAATCTGTTGGTTTCCAGTGCGGGAGCAATGTGGTCTTGGTCGTCTCCAACTGTTAGTCCTTAATTTCTGGAGAGAGAAACATTTCTTTTTGTGTTGTCACTGGTTTGTATGTTTTTTTTTCTTTGAAAATGATTGCTTCGTACTTTTAGCTCTTCCCACAAATCAATGCTTAAAAGTGCACAAGTATACACAGTTACGCCTGCTCCTCAGACCTCCAATCTTTGAAAAAATATATTGCGTAGTTCTTCAATTTGTATGCTGCGTGCTCCTCTTCCTCATCGCATGTGCGAGCGTATAATGGCCCGCATAAAGGCAAGAGCCATTATCACGCCCTACTCATGCCATTTTTGCAATACCTCTACTGACATTGCTTTCTCTTGGCTTGACCTCCCATGAATCAAATAATTTCCCCCCACTTAACTTTGTGGTCTATTGGTGAGGATGGTTGGCCTGGAGGGCATGGAATTACTTACACGTGGCACCATGTTATGGCATTGAATGTGGCCATTTGAAAGTGGAAGTAGTGCCATGAAGCTATGCCTGATGTCATCTGTACAAGTTGTGTCTTCCATATTGTACTTTTGATGCACGTAACCTGTTTTCAAAGGTTCATGCAATGCATTATTAATTTCTTTCTTTGCATTTTTGTGGTGCTTTGAGAATTACTGAGAATGCAGTAATCAATGGTCAGCAACCAGGAGATCCTGCCTCTCAGCTTCTTTTGCCTATATTGAGTTGCTAGGCCAATGCTGATAATGGTGGTAACAAAATGAAATCAGATGCTCTTATCTAGGTAATGGACATACTGTTGTGTCTAGACACTATGATGCATGACAGTGGTGTTCCACAATGCCCCTCCTTAAAAATTGTTGATAAACCATGCAACACACCTCCCTGGCTTGGAAATATATTGCCGTTCCTTCACAGTCATTGGATCAAAATCTTGGAAGCCCCTCCCTAACAGCACTGTGGGTGTATCTATGCCACATGCACTGTAGTTGTTCAAGAAGCTCACCACCACCTTCTCCAGGGCAATTGAGAATGCTAGCCTAGCCAGCGACGGCAACCACCCATGGAAGAATTATATAAAAAAAAACACATCTTATATTCAAGTGAACACTTGGCAACATCTAAGCCAACCCAAATCCAGATTTATGACAGCATGTCAAAAGAAATAAATTTCCACATTGATTCACAACCAATATATTGCTCTTGAGTGTAGTTACAGTACTTCCTCAGATAACCATGGCAACCATTTCAAGCACAGCAAAATCCAGGAGTCAACAACATCTTGAGTTTAAAAATTTCATCCTTGTTTTCAAATCTCGCCATGGCCTTGCCTCTGCCTATCATTGCAACCTTCTACAACCCTTCAAGATCTCTGAATTCCTCCAATTTTGGCCTCTTGCACATCCCCAATTTTAATCATCCATCATTGGCAGTTTTGCTTTCAAGTGCTTAAGCTCTGGAATTCTCTCCCTAAACCTCTCTATCTCTCTGTAAAGCTGCAACCAACTCACCTGTTCTAATAACTTGGTGCCAAATGTTATTTAATAATGTTTCTGCGAAGTGCCTTGGAACTTTTACTATGTTAAAGACACTATATAAATGCAAGTTGTTGTTGTTGTTGTTGTTGGGGCCAGACCAACCCTGTCCAGTTTCTACACTTTCAGAGATTCACCAGGGTCTTCTTTAAACTGCCTTCTAGCATCACAATCACCATTACTAGGCATGTGTGGGGTCGTTCACCAGCAACCCCAGGAAGTCCATCAGATATGCCAACAGGAGGGTCACTAGTATCTTAAGTTTGCAGAAAGCAAGCAGTTCTGGGCCCCACCCAGTATGAACCAAATGGTAACCAATTCAAGAAGAACTGTTGCAATTATGAGGTTTATTAAATTATGGTGTTTTGGGACTGCCTTTAATTTAGGTAAAACGAAGGGGGTCATGTGACCTGTTCTGAAGTCTGCCTGTCAGCAAGCCTGGGTAGCTTGATTGTTCTAGATTGTTTTACTGGGAAGAAGGTGCAAGGTACTTGGAGACAATGGAAGCAGACTACATGCTATCAGTGGATGGACTGTGAGCTTCCAAAGTCCCAGAAAAGTGTTGAGAATGTCAGGTTGTAAGCAGTTGTGCTTTAAACTGTCCATTTAGTACCAAGGTGAAAGAATATTGAGCTCTCAAGGATGGCTAATCAACAGTTCTACTTGGTTATAAGGTCCATGTATTCATATTGACATGGAAATGGGGTTTGAGAGAGGAAGGGTTTCTAAGATAACTTTGAAAACTCACAGACACAGTTAGTCTGCCAGGATTCAGGAGAGGGAGCAGCTATAGGCAGCAAGATTTCACCACGCAGGAATGCGGGGTGGGAGCTCATACTCAGATTGCAAAGACCAAATACATTGGGAGTTAAAATAAGGCTGGAAGATTTGCCTAACTTTAGCTGGAGGGAGAAGTCTCCAGGAAAACTTGCACCATGAAGGACAGTTCTGGAATTAAAAGTTTCCAGGCTGGGAAAGGAAAAGATTGGAAGCAAACCCTTAGGAGCTAAGAATCATTTTGGACTGATTCTGGGAGAACTGAATGTCGTCTTCAAGGACAGAATAATGTATGCCTGTTAGTAAGCTTTTTCAGTTGTGTTAAAAGCTCTGTTCTGTAGTTTAAAGTATAAGTTGTCTACAGAAATAGTGTTTAGTCATAGAGTTTTTGGTCTGTTTGTTATAGTAAATGTCTTAAAACAGGAAATTTTGTCATGTCATCCCTTCAGCTATTAACTGGAAGTTTGAATTTACTTTTAAAAGTTATTGATCTCCATGGGGATCATAACAGGATCGATAATAATTCCAGTCTGGGACTTTACATTGAGGTAGAGAAGATTGTGAAAAGAGTATCTGTAGGATATTTGGCCTGGCTCTACTGTAGCTCCCACTTTTGGAGCATCAGGGTGGCATTCTGCCACCCAAGTTTTGGCATTTGTCCTTCCTTTGTGTTGGGATTGGGACAAGGCAGTTCCAATGTTTGGGGTATATTGGTTTGATGCATTTAGATATTAAGTTTGTTTAAAATGGTCGCTTTCTGTGAAAATGAATAGAAAATATTAAAGATGCTCATATTTTTATGTTGTAAAGTAATTGTTCCTTACTAGGTTGAAAGTGAGACATCCTGCTTTAGTCTACATTGGTGCAGTATCGAGAGCAAGCGTATCGAGAGCAAGCATAAAAAAAATAGCAATCAGGAAAGACTTGTTCCAACCAAAACCAAGTGTAATGCTTTTTCTTTAAGTGGGAGCTATGATTTAATGTGTTAGGATACTGTTCTATCACTACTGGGACTTGGGTTCAAATCCAACTTTGTCTGATATAATGAAAGTATGTTGTTTTAAGTTAGTTTTAACTAAGTTCCTCCTGGGATCAGTTAACTTAGTTGACTGGACAGCTGGTTTGTGATGCAGAGTGACGCCAACAGCACGGGTTCAATTCCTTTACCGGCTGAGGTCACCCATGAAGGCCTAGCCTTCTCAACCTTGCCTGAGGTGTGGTACCCTCAGGTTAAAGTCACCTCTCTCTAATGAGAGAGCAGCCTATGGTCCTCTGGGACTACAGCGACTTTCACTTCACTTCCACCCCGGCTACAAATCCACAGCACAGAACTGCTCAAATCCAGCGTTTGATTGGTAGATTTTTCAGAGATCATACAAAGATTGCAGGAGCAATAAATTGAAAATTCAGATTAGTCCGATAGGAAGTCATCTGAAGTTGTTGTTCAAAGAGCATCGCTGAAGCAACGCATATGAAGCTTAATGATGCACATCATCTGTACTATACCAAAGGCTTGCAAGCCAGATCACTAAGGCCATCTATACCGTAGGAGATAGGCATTGGAAGTTTCACTGTCATGGTAAATCCCAACCCTTATGCCCCTAGCCCTGATACCCTGGAATAAGGGAGCTATCACGGTGCTGTAGCGCAAAAAGAAACCAATCTCTGAGGCGTGGTGACATTGTGTATTTTCCCTTGATCTAACAAGCAAAAGTATTAAATAGCTTAAAGAGAGTAACATGCTCCACAGTAATCATGTTTGTTGTAAAAATAGGTCAGATAGTTGAGTCAGTACAACCTTTGGTTTTATTGAACAGACTAGTTTGAATGATAAATAATAAATGCGGCTATTTATCCCTCAGATTGAAACTGCCATGGGTCCTCATAAAGTTCAGGTTATCAAATGCGAAGTAATCGCTGTAAATATTGAGCTTTTTAATTTCTTACTCTGGGTAGGCAGGTGACTTTTCAGTAGCTGCCGTTTGCTTATAAACTTATCAAATGGATCAGCCTAATTTTTTTCTGTATGAAATTATATTTATGTAGAATTAAATCCAAACAGATTAACGTTAATGATTGTACCTAATGTAGCAAAATAACCTGTTGTCTACCTTGTTTAGTTGGCGCTTGGCCCTTGTTTGAAGGCTGGAAACTTAAATACTTCAAAATGCCACCTCAGGGTATGACGATGCTGGCCAAAATAAACATCTGGTCAGTTAGCATTGACCCTATTAGTTGATCTGTTTCAAAAATGAAATGAGTCCAAACAAATTTGAGAATGTGTTACTAAACACCTCATTTAGTTAGAATAAATGTGATGCACTGATAGTTTCAATCTTTTGAATTAAGCTGCAGAACCAATAATGAATTCAACTTCGAGAAGTTCACATGGCAGCTTTTGTGAATTCACAGCTTTCAATTCATCGTGTTTTAGTGATGTTCGTACATTTCTGTAAAGTAGCGGTGGGGGGTGCTGCAAGTGTTGACACAGTTCCAGGGGCCCCTCATCACCTAATTTTCAATAGACAACGTCAATTGCCCAAAGTACTATATTTAGCAGGAAAGTTTGTTTTTCATTTATTTATAAAAGCATTAAAAGCAAAATGCTCAGAATCCAATAAATACAGAAACTATGCAACAGAGAATTCCTGATGCTGTGGTATCACTCTCACATCTTAGTCAAAAGGTTGTGTTCAAGTTCCACTCCAAGACTGAACTCAAAAATCTAGGCTGACACTCTAGTGTTGTACGGGGGAGCGCTGCACTGTCGGAGGTGCTGTTTTTCAGATGAGACGTTAAACCAAGGCCATCTCAGGTAGACATATAAATTCCCATGGCACAGTTTTCGAAAAGCAAGGGAATTATCCCCAGTGCCCTGGCCAATATTTAATCTTCAATCATCGTTACAAAATCAGATTATCTGGTCCTTATCACATTGCTGTTTGTGGGAGCTTGCTGTGTGCAAATTGACTGCCATGCTTCCTACATTTTAACTGTGACTTCACTTCAAAACTAATTAATTGGCTGTAAAGCACTTGGAGACATCTGATGGCCATTAAGGGTGCTATAAAAATGCAAGTCTCTGTTCAGGTGTTATTCAGTGGAGCTTATTTTCGCAGTATTATTTTAACGGAATGGAATCATACAGTGTTCCAGTGTATGCACATATATGCTTGACTCTGTGGTAGCACTCTTGTCTCAGAGTCAGGCGAGTTCAAATATGAGCGCATAATCTAGGCTGACACTTCAGTGCAGTACTGAGGGAATGCTGCCCTGTGAAATGTGCCATCTTTCAGATGGGCATCAAACTGCCCTCTGAATTGATTGTAAGAGATCCCTGGGCATTATTCTAAGAAAAGCAGGAGAGTTCTTCCTGGTATTCTGACCAATATTTATCATTCAATCAACACCTAAAGCAGATTATCTGGCTGTTATTGCTTTGTTGTTTGGGATCTTGCCATGAACAAATTGGCTGCCACTTTTCCTACATTACCGCAGTAACTACACTTCAGAATTAATTGGCTGTAAAGTGCTTTGGGGCACCCTTGGCTTGTGAAAGTTGCTCTATCTTTGTCTAGTTACTTCTTTATTCAGTATATCAAGTCACTGTATGATTTCCTCCTGATGAACACCCTGTTATACTTTTGCGTTCCTATTCTTCTTATTTTCCCAAGCAACTATCTAATTACAGAATCACAGAAACACACAGTGCAGAAGAGGCCCTTCGACCCATCGAGTCTGCACTGACATGTGAGAAACACCTGACCTACCTACCTAATCCCATTTACCAGCACTTGGCCCATAGCCTTGAATGTTATGACATGCCAAGTGCTCATCCAGGTACTTTTTAAAGGATGTGAGGCAACCCACCTCCACCACCCTCCCAGGCAGTGCATTCCAGACTGTCACCACCCTCTGGGTAAAAATGTTTTTCCTCACATCCCCCCTAAAGCTCCTGCCCCTCACCTTGAACTTATGTCCCCTCTTTACTGACCCTTCAACTAAAGGGAACAGCTGCTCCCTATCCACCCTGTCCATGCCCCTCATAATCTTGTAAACCTCGATCAGGTCGCCCCTCAGCCTTCTCTGCTCCAACGAAAACAACCCAAGTCTATCCAACCTCTCTTCATAACTTAAATATTTTATCCCAGGCAACATCCTGGTGAATCTCCTCTGCAATCACATCCTTCCTATAAAGTGGCAACCAGAACTGCACACAGTACTCCAGCTGTGGCCCCACCAAGGTTCTATACAACCCCTTTTAGAAGAATTTATATATTCTACTTTAACAGAAGTCAGTGGCAGAGAATTCCACATTCAACACATCTTCTCTATAACGATCAACTTAAGTGCTGCAGTTACTAGTAAAGGAAGTTTACAGAATTTTTTCGGTAAAAGGAGGTTGGAATTGTGAGACAGATTACCAGCAGGAGTGATAAAACAAAAAACATTGGTGTTTCTTTCAAAAGGACAGGATGAATGTCGACTAGGGTAGGATATAGAGGACTCTTAGGTCTAGAGTCATGGGAAGGAGACTAGTGGGTGGACAGGAAGGGTAAATCATACAGACTTTGATCTTCTCCTGCCTATAACGTGATTATGTTGCTGCTTTTCAGCTTATTTTGTAAAATTGATTAGTCCACCTGAAGAGAGAGAGAGAGATTTGACCGAGAAAGGCTGTTGATATGGGTCAAAACACATCTCCTACGTGTAGATTAAAGTTTAAGGACCTTGGCCGCGCAGTTCAGCAGGGTTGTCCAAATTTCTCACGACAACTTTGGTAAAAGACTAGCAGAACCCCTAGGAAACCAGAATAAAAAACAATTTTCTGACGGCAGAATTTGGGAAAACACCACCAATCGTGTACATTGTGGTTTGCTCTAGCTATTCCTTTTATTCAGCCGTGGGATGTGGGCTAAGCCAGCATTTATTGCCCATCCTTAATTGCCCTTGTTCAGAGGACATTTAAGAGTCAACCACATTGCTGTGGATCTGGAGTCACATGTAGACCAGACTAGGTAAGGACAACAGATTTCCTTCCCTAAAGGACATTTAGTGAACCAGATGGGTTTTTACAACAATTGGCAATTTGTGGTTATTATCAGACTTTTAATTCCAGATTTTTATTGAATTCAAATTTCACTATCTGCCATGGTAGGATTCAAACCTGGGTTCCCAGAGCATTACCCTGGGCCTCAGGAACACTAGTCCAGCGACAGCACCGCTATGCCACCACCACCTCCCCCATCTTTGTGATGTGGAATAGTTGAGCTACAATGTGTCCAGTGCTACTTTTCATTTATCTATTTATTGTTTCCCAAATGTCAGTTTTTCTCCCACAAAACAATCTAATGCAACAGAAACAGTGAAAGCTGCAAACACTCAGCAGGTCAGGCAGTATTTTTCTTTCCAAACTACGGGTGGGATTTTATGGGGGCCTGCAAGAGTGGGAAACGTGGCAGACGTGGTGGGATACGAAATTTCACTTTCCCGATGGCGGGTTCAAATTTAGAGATTAATTCAATGGTGTGTGTTTTTTTTTCTTATTCTTTCGTGAGATGTGGGCATCGTTGGCAAGGCCAGCATTTGTTGCCCATCCTTAATTGCCCTTGAACAGAATAGCTTGCTAGGCCATTGCAGAGGGCAGTTAAGAGTCAACCACATTGCCGTGGGTCAGGAGTCACATGTAGGCCAGAACGGGCCCAGGTGCCAGACTTCCTTCCCTAAAGGATAATAGTGAACCAGATGAGTTTTTACAAGAATTCATGGCACCATAACTAAGACTAGCTTTCAATTCCAGATTTATTAATTGAATTAAAATTTCAGCAGCTGCTATGGTGGGATTTGAAACCTTGTCCTCAGACCATTGGCCTGGGCCTCTGGATTACTAGCCCAGTGACATTACCACAAGGCACCATCTCCCCATTTATGGCAGTTTGGGGCCTCACGCCTTCCTGTAGCAGGTTCCTACTAGTAATACATTTGCATGCCATGTATATCATCATATTGAGCTTTTGTAATTATGTCCTACCTTCAAGATAAAGTCAATGCGCAGGAGAATCTAGTGACACCAAGTTTGAGTTTGTTTAAAGATGGTGTGCTGGTGGTGGTGGCTTTGTGCAGTTGCGTCTGAGGTCAGCAGTTTTCCCTACTAAACTCTGTGGCACAAGGGAGGGGCGTAGGATAATGGCAGCTTGCACAGAGGTTCGGGACCAGCAAGGGTGAGTCAGTGGTGAGGGTGTGGAGTGGGGTCAGGGGCATGGAGGAGTGGAAGAGCGATCCAAAGGAGGACATAGGGTGGAGTCGGGGACATGGAGGTGTGAGGTGGGAAGGGCCTGGCGCCCAGTGGGGGGCGCAATTGGCCAAGGTAAGAGAATGAGTGGCTTGAAGGGCGGTGTCAGTACTGTCCACATGTGGGTCCATCTCAGGGTGTTGACTGGCAGAGTCCTTACAGGGTTTTGAGTTCACCTACAATATTTCAAATAACCCTGCTTGAGGGAGCTCTTGCACAATCTCCTTTACAATGCATAGAAGGGAGGGCCAGCTGAGACTGCGAGTTCAGCCATGTCCCACAGAGTGGTGAGTACAGCACTGGACACTAACATGAACATTCAATAAAGAGTGGACAAAAAAACACAACATTGTTTCTTTCACAATAAATATCCCTAACTCCCCTGTAACTGTCAATGCATGCCAACCACGAGGCGTGCTCGTACATTTAGCTCTCTGACAAAGCTAGATGATGCACACTTGAATAAAATGAAACCAATGAAATATGTATCATGAAGAGATATTAATGTGTATAATGTTACCGGAAATTATTTTTTAAAATAGAATTCTAGTGGGGGTCTGTGTCTAGGTGTGTGTCTTAATTGGATTAAAGCCAGCTAGTCTGGGTGCTTTGATGTATAGTAGTTTTGATATGTTAATTGGGTGAACAGTAAGGAGAACAGGAAGGTAAAGTGTTCATTTACATTTGTTGAATAAACCATTCAAGACTGGGGGTAAAATCTTGCCCCCAGCTAGAAGAAGCCAAACAATGTGTTTATTTTTTTCAGCTTACTAATAAAATTGGTGCTATGAAAGGTGTTTTATTGTTAGAAGAGCTGAAGTTCAAAAGACCTAGTGATACAATGGAAAATTTACATTCAAAGGGAAAGCTAGGTATATAAAGAAAGGAGCTTGTGTGTGTAAGGTAGATACATTTAAGACCTAACCAGTCTGTAAGCCCCCAACCAACTTGCAAAGGAACCTCATTTGGAATTCATAAGGTCAAATGTGCTTTGCCTGGTCTCAATTTAAAGTCTATGGGTTACTGTTGCCTTAGTGGAGATTTACATGGGGGTGATTAATTTGGGGATTTGTTAAAAGTTATTATCGTAGTAATTTGTAGCCATGTGCATGTGTTTAATTTGTTGTTAAATTAATAAATGTTTAATCTAGTTTTATATAAAAACCATGAGACTCGGTGGTCTTATTCCTACTGAATTCAAAGTCTGCATCTCGAAATTACAAATTGAAAAAATGTGTTATGGCAGTTGTTTCAAGTTTCCCTCTGGGATTTAAACAACTCAGCCTTTATCATCAGCTGTGTCATAAAATGTGAAATATTTACAAGTGAAATTTAAATTTGAAAAACTCCTTTGTGCTCTCAAGTCTTATGTTAGAGGCAATGCAGTTGGGCAGGAAAGTTGTGGCTCTGATGCAGAAGGAGGCTCTTCTTGAGCCACCCGTATCTCCTTCGTTATCAGCTGATGGTGGGTTTCACCACTGAAATGCATTCCCCGCCGCATGATTGCCTCCCATGCACTATGCCGGCACTTTCAATTTTAATGGGAATCGTGTTGGAACTAGCAAAAAGCAGAAGTGCGGAATTTGTGCCCACTTCCTGTTCCGCCACTGGGAATGGCATGCCACAGTTAAAACTCCCCAAATGGCTACTGCCAATTATTTTCTCGTTCTTTTAGATATTTAGTTTCTTCTTCAATTAAAGATTTCAGAATCTTCCTTGTCGCAGATGTTACAGTAACTGGCCTGTAATTATTCAAATTACTTCTTTCTCCCTATTTGAAAATGGATTTCACATTTGCCACTCTCCATTTCTCTAGTGCAGAACCACACTCTTTAGCCTCTACAATATTAGCTCTAAAATGTTCTTCTACATTTGTGTTTAAAAAATGATATAATCCTGGCGCAATGCCAATTTCTAGCACCATAGTTCCAACTGAGGAAATTTAAGTGTAAGTACCTATGCCCCAATTTCCTTGATATTTTTGCGTTGGTTCGACAAGACCTTTGGCCAATCCTCTGCTGATCATTAGTATCACCCTGTGATGACTGTCACTTTAAGATCAGTTGAATTGAATAGGGGTCACATGATTTGTTCAACCAATGTGTGGCAAGCGCAGGGGATTAAATTTGAGGGAGGGGTTTCCTAGAAAAAAAAATGGCTGTATGAGGGGCTGGCTGGACACAAGCAACCACGGAAGCTCTTGTGTAAATAAAGTTTGTTTTGTTTGAGTAAGAAGCCTCCCAGAGTGTGTTTCTACATACCCCACCCCCATCTTCAATATGAAAACAAGTTTCATTTCTTCTACCCTCTGCAATTATACAAGAACTTTTAGGTGAACAGTCTTGCTTTGCATTTACTCTATCTTCAAATTGGCAGTCCTAGAATTCAGATGGTCTCATTTGATGCAGCTTTGTCGCTATATTGTTAGTCAGTTAGTCATAGAAAAAGAAGATATTGCAGCTTAAACTTGCATAGCACTAACAATGTTCCATAACTTGCATATAGATTGCAATAATATTTCAACAGAGCCTCCGTCATTGATCCCGCGATTGTTCTCTTTATCACTGGGTTGGTGAAGTTAGTTAATCCTTCAATCCCCATGACCAGCATGAATAATAGCACAGTAACTTAAAAAAATTAATGGATTAAAACCTGTTCCACTTCATCAGTGCCTTCATTTCTTCGATTCTGATTGCGCAGAGCATTGATTTGAGGTGGATTCAAGCCTAGTTATCTCACGATGGGAATTTGACTCTTAACGGATTAAGACCCATCCAAAATATGTGTCACTGACTTCATTCAATTCAAATCTTTTGTCTGATTTGCACTGCAGGCATTTAAAAGTGTTAAACCTGGGAGTTGAAAGTGGTCATATGTCATTTGATTCAAATCTCATTAGAATTTGTCGATTAAAATTAAGTTAGATTAATGATTACGTGATATTTGTTTCCTCCCTTCAATATGAAAACAATTTTCATTTCTTGTACACACTGCATTCATTGTAATTAACATTCAAACCCCAGTCCCATACATCTGCTTCATCTTTGTCAAACGAATTACAGAGCAAAGAAATTGTATTTAAATCCCAAATAGGCTCTGGAAGAAGTCTGAGAAACACCATTGTCCAAACATTTTCCATTGTCCAGGCCTTTAACCTTATACTGGATTTGTTTATAAGTGTTCCACTTGGGTCCTAAACCACCACCACCACCACCCCTCCCCCCTGCCGCCATTTTAATTCCAAGAGGGGCCAATTCTTTATATTATAATAAGCTGAAGAGAGTACAACATTGAAGCAATCATTTTGCTACTACGTTTACATGTCGCAGTTTTCAAGGAAGCTATTCCTTGCAGCGGAGATGTTTACCACGCAAAAGAAAATTACTACGGATGCTGCGAATCTGAAATAAAAACAGAAAATGGTGCAAATACTCGGTAGGTCAGCCGTCAGAGGAACAGCGTTAACGGGATGGATTTTACAGGGGTCCCACTGCTTGTCATCCTTGCCCCCTCTCCCAACTCCGGACTTAAAAGTAGTCGGTTGGAAATTGACTGACGGAAAGAAAGTCCCGTTCCCCACCCCTCCCCCCCATCCCCATCCCCCATCCCCCCCCACCCCACCACCCCCCCCACCCCCACCCCTTTGGTGGGGGTTGGGCATCTTGAGGGGGGCAGAATGGGGATGTGGGCTTTGCAATGCATGCAGGAAGGAAGGAAAGTGGGGCACTGTCGTCAGCAGGGTATGCCCTCGATGCGCAAAGGGCAACCCCCCCACCCCTGAAGATAGTATCCCCTTGTTTCCTGCCCTTTTAAAAAATATTTTTGAAAGAATGGGCTGCCTACTCCTGCCTGTGATGCAACCATATTATGGCATGAGTGGCATAACATTGGGGTCAATTGGCTTGTGAAGAAGCTCATTTGACCTTGAATTATTTATTTACATATGACCAACGGGCTGCTGATTTCGGTGCCCCGCCCACATGCACCGAAACCATCCCCCCCCCCATACCAAGTATTTTTTTTTAACGACAAGGATTTCATGGTCATCATCAGAAGTTTAGTTCAAATTTCACCATCGGCCATGGTGGGATTCAAATCCCGGTCCCCAGAACATTACCCTGGGTCTCTAGAATACTAGTCCAGTGACAATACCACTATGCCACCACTGGACACCGTGGTGGGCTAGCCACTCCAGTATTTTATGTGCCTCCCACTCCCCGACCCCTCCCAGCCAAAAGCAAGCCCGGTGGGAGAGGCCTTAACATCCAGCCCAACGTATCAGGTCAGAGACTTTTCATGCTAGTTCTGATGAAAAATCATCAACCCTGTAATGTTCACCCTTTCTGGCTCCACAGACTCGTTCTGTAGGTGTTTAAAATCCTGGTAGGCTTTTTACAGCGGTCGTGGATTGTGGAGAAGGTAGGTCCAATTCATTAGGTGACTTACCAGTTTTACTGCCCCAGTGGGCACACAGAGGGTTGTTGTAAAGCCAATCCTAGGCAACAGGACTTCAAATTAATCGCCTGGGGTTCAGTATAAAGAACACTTCATGAAAAAAATTTACATCAAAGTAGCTACTAACACAAACATCATACAATTCGAAATAATTGGGTTTACAATTAAAGATGTTTAATTTATAGTATTATCTGTATGGAAAATTGAAAGCCTTTGATTTTTAGTGAATACATTTTAGCACATTTTAGTTTGGACTTGTATATGCTACAATACAGCATCATATAATTATAGCATTTGAAATTTAATTTCATGAAAATTATTGTACAATACTGTTAAAGCTAATTGTAATACATAAGGATTGTAAATACGTATTTCCTCCATAGTTGCTCTGTGTTTTCACTGTTATGTTTATATTTAATTAAATCAATTTTGATGTATTCTTCCCATTGGGGCATAGGTTTCCAATGGGAGATCAGTAACTGTTAATTTGAAGTAAATATTAGGGCTTGGATATCCAATGTATAATTAAAATCCCATTGATTGTGTGGTAATTAATTAGATGAGGTACAAATGAAGGTAAAAATAGGGTAGATGTTAACATGCATGAATGGATCACTGCACATTCAGTTAAAACCACGTGTCCCTGACCTTGAAGTCGTGAATTTTTCCATAGTTCAAACTTAATAGTGTCGCGATTAATTGACAACTTGTTTTCATTATTTTATTAATTCATTGATAGTCGTTTGGTAGTACAGAACTTGAGTATTGCTGAAAAAAGAAATTTTTTGTCAAAGCTTTTTGTCTTGCACTCTTCGGGACAATTTGCAAGAAAATACCGATGTCAGGGGAAACAACATACTTATACTGTTTGAAAAGAGAGCGCTGAGAGTGTACACCATATACTGGAAGCTACATATATTAAGACACAGGGCCCTGTTATTTGCAGACAGAAAGAACATGTACACACATTGCTCCTGTTTCAGCTAAACAAAATAAGTGAAGCCATTTGCGGGTTCATTGCCCAGGGCAATGTCTTGACCAATCAGGGTCAAGCTGCCTGGTTTTAATTTCAAACAATGCTTGGCAGTTAACTGTCAGTCACCATCCACTGGTGCATTCTCCATGGCAACACCTCTACCAATCAGAGTCCACTTGCCAACCAATCAGCACTCTCTTCTCATACAGTAAAAGTATGTTGTTTCCCCTGACATTGGTATTTTCTTGCGAATTGTCCTAAAGTGCAAGATGAAAAGCTTTGACAAAAAAATCTTTCTTTCAGCAATTTTTAAATAAATTATATTGTGTAATGGGATGCTGAATTAGCTCCAAAATGTAATTTCAATGAGTTTGGGCAATGTTGGAACCATTCAGTACATCATAGAAGCAGAGGGCATTTCTTCATTATGTTTAAGTCACATGTTTTTTAACACTTAGGTAAAGTCTAATTAGATGCACAGAAAATTTAAACTTAAAATTGCATAGACAAAATCCACATATAAATGGACATAAATTCAAGCCTAACTTGCCAGTTACGATACCACAGTAAATTCTACTCTGCAGTTTTGAAGCCCTCCCTTATTTTGTCCCCCATTTATCTCCAAATCTTTGCATGTATCATTTCAAGTCCTGACACATTGCCTTCATTTCCTTCATATAAATTCTCCAATACTTCCCTTTTATTTATTATCTTTCACCTTTTAATCAATTCAGGTTTCACCTCCTCTCCAGTAACCATTTTGAGTAAAGACAAAAAACATAACTTATTATTCTGCAGCTAATGAATTACTTTTGAAATTTAGTCGTTGCATGTAGACAAACAAAGCCAATTGCACACAAGAAACATTTTGTCAGCTGTGCCTTAGTAGCACTCTCATCCCTGAGTCCGAAGGTTGTGGATTCAAGACCCACTTCAGAGACTTAGTACAAAATCCAGGCCAACGCTTCAGTTTACAATAAGTTAATTGTATCCCATATCTTACCCTACGTTTTCTTTTATTCATGGGATGTGGACATCTCTGGCAAGACCAGCATTTTGTGGGCATCTCTGGCAAGGCCAGCATTTATTGCCGATCCCTAATTGCCTTGAGAAGGTGGTGGTGAGCCATCTTTTTGGTCACTGCAGTCAGTGTGGTGTAGGTACACCCACAATGCTGTTAAGTAGGGAGTTCCAGGATTTTGACCCAGCGATGATGAAGAAACAGCAATATACTGCTGTGTCAGGATAATATTGAGTTGGAGGGGAATTTGCAGGTGGTAGTGTTCCCTGCTGCTCTTGTCCTTCTAGATGGTAGAGGACACAGTTTGAAAAGTTCTGTCAAAGGAGCCTTGGTGAGTTGTTATTATGCATCTTGTAAATGGTATACATTGCAGCCTTAATGTATCAGTGGTAGAGGGAGTGAATGTTTAAGGTGATGGATAGGGTACCAATCAAGCGGGCTGCTTTGTCCTGGATGGTATTAAGCTTCTTGACTGTTGCCGAAGCTGGCTATTCCAGTTTAGCTTTTGGCCAATGGTAACCCTCAGGAGGTTGATAATGGGGGATTCAATGGAAATGCCATTGAATGTCAAGGGGAGTTTATTAGATTCTCTCTTTTTGAAGATGGTCATTGCCTAGCAATTCTGTGGCACAAAAGTAACATGTCACTTATCAGCACAGGTCTGAAAGTTGTCCAGGTCTTGCTTGCGGATATGGACTGCTCCAGTATCTAAGGAGTTGCAACTGTGCAATCATCAGTGAAGATCCCCACTTCTGACCTTATGATGGAAGGAAGGTCATTGTTGAAGCAGCTGAATATGGTTGGGCCTTGGGTCTGTACATATTTAACCCTGATAGACACAAAGCAATAATAAGGTAATGTCCAAATATTATTACAGTAATGGGTTGATAGAACTGAGTAGCTTACTGGCCATTTAAGAGTCAACCACATTGTTGTGGGTCTGGAGTCACAGAGCAGACTGGGTAAGGGCATTAGTGAACTAGATGGGCTTTCCAACAATCTGGTAGTTTCATGATTATGAATATTACTGATACCAGCTTTTTTTTTCCAGATTTATTTAATTAATTTTAAATTCCCCTGCTGCTGTGATGGGATTTAAACTGGTGTTTCTGTGCTGTTTATCCTAAGGATGATGGCATGGTGGTAACGTCACTGGACTAGCAATCCAGAGGCCCAGCCTAATGCTCTAGGGTCACAGGTTAAAACCCCACCATGGCAGCTGGTGGAATTTAAATTCAATTAATAAATCTGGAATATAAAGCTAATCTCAGTAATGGTGACCATGAAATTATCATGGATATTTGTTAAAATCTATCTGGTTCACTAATAGGGAAGGAAATCTGCTATCGTTATTTGATCTGGCCTACATGTGACTCGAGACCCACAGCAATGTGCTGACTCTTAGCTGCCCTCAGTTCAAGGGCAATTAGGGATGGGCAATAAATGCTGGCCTTGCCAGCGGCGCCAACATCACATAAAAGAATAAAGGAAAGCAATCTGATGTAATCCTATGTGTTACTGAATTATGACCAAGCGCCTTGACGATATGCTACTGTATCCAAACTCTCTGCCTCTCAGCACTATTGGAGTACCCCCAGCACACAGACTGCAGCAGTTAAAGAGGCAGCTCACCACCACTTTCTCGAGGGAAATTAGGGATGGCTAGTAAATGCTGGCAATGCTCACATCCCAAGAACGAATAAAGAAAAATTATTCAAGTATTAATTGCAGCAATCAACCACATTTAGCATACAGTGATACCACAATTTTAATTTTCTCTTAATTACTATTAGTTTTGTCATGTTATTTTCAAAGCAGTCTTCATTTTCAAGCACTGCATATAAATTACTGTCGTGTTGCTTTAACTAATACATCTCTTTACTGATGTATTGCCTTCATTAATTCTCCATGATGCTGATTGCCTTCATGAAGCCTAAAGACATTTATTATTCTCTTGCAGTCAACAACTGGAATTTTCAGAGTTGCTTTTGGTCCATCAATCCTCTTCAGGTTTTTCCCCTTGCCCGTTCTCTTGTAAATAGGATGACTCATCCTGCAAGCTGTTGGTCTGCAGTTAGGTTATAGAAATGCCCATTCTTCCAGGGTCAGCCTGGACACTAAATATTGCACACTATTTGACTGTAGGCAACATCTTCTTGAAGCCCAATGTTGTCCACTCCTACATTGGATTGCTCAGCAAGAACTTAATTGGAAGTTTGCGTGGTATTTTTTCAATGAGGATGAAGGTATCGGACTCGGGGAGAGAGGCTGCGAGGTTCTTGAGCAAATTGATATGGGGAGTGACAAGGTATTGGAGGTGTTGGCAGGCTTAAAAGTGGACAAATCTTCAGGTCCGGATGATTTGTGTCCCAGACTGCTGAGGGAGGCAAGGGAAGAGATTGCAGGGGCTCTGACCCAAATTTTTAATTCCTCTTTGGCCACGGGAGAGGTGCCAGAGGACTGGAGAACAGCTAATGTGGTTCCGCTATTTAAGAAGGGTTGCAGAGATAAGCCAGGGAACTACAGGCCAGTGAGTCTCACGTCAGTGGTAGGGAAACTATTGGAGAAAATTCTGAAGGAGAGAATCTATCTCCACTTGGAGAGGCTAGGTTTGATCAGGGATAGTCAGCATGGCTTTGTAAGAGGGAGGTCATGCCTAACAAATTTGATTGAATTTTTTGAGGAGGTGACCAGGTAGTGCAGTAGATGTAGTTTATATGGATTTCAGCAAACCCTTTGACAAGGTCCCACATGGGAGACTTATAAAGAAGGCAAATGCACATGGGATACAGGGTAATTTGATAAGGTGGATTCAAAATCGGCTTAGTTGTAGGAGACAGGGGGTGATGACAGAAGGATGCTAAAGTGACTAGAAGCCCGTGTCCAGTGGGGTACCACAGGGATCTGTGCTTGGTCCCCTATTATTCGTCATTTATATAAACGACATAGATGACTATGTGGGGGGTAGGATTAGTAGGTTTGCGGATGACACAAAGATTGGCCGGGTGGTTAACAGTGAGGTTGAGTGTCTTGGGCTACAGGAAGATATAGACGGGATAGTCAAATGGGCAGATAAGAGGCAGATGGACTTTAACCCTGAAAGGTGTGAGGTGATACATTTTGGAAGGAGTAATTTGACAAGGAAGTATTCAATGAACAGCATGACACTAGGAAGTTCTGAGGAACAAAGGGACCTTGGCATGTGTGTCCATAGATCTCTGAAGGTGGAGGGGCATGTTAGTGGGGTGGTGAAAAAGGCATATGGGACACTTGCCTTTATCAATTGAGGCATAGATTACAAAAGTAGGGAGGTCATGTTGGAGTTGTATAGAACATTGGTGAGGCCACAGCTGGAGTACTGTGTGCAGTTCTGGTCGCCACATTATAGGAAGGATGTGATTGCACTGGAGGGGGTGCAGAGGAGATTCACCAGGATGTTGCCTGGGATGAAACATTTAAGTTATGAAGAGAAGTTGGATAGACTTGGGTTGTTTTCGTTGGAGCAGAGAAGACTGAGGGGCAACCTGATCGAGGTGTACAAGATTATGAGAGGCATGGATAGGGTGGATAGGGAGCAGCTGTTCCCTTTAGTTGAAGGGTCAGTCACGAGGGGACATAAGTTCAAGGTGAGGGGCAGGAGGTTTAGGGGGGATGTGAGGAAAAACTTTTTTATCCAGAGGGTGGTGACGGTCTGGAATGCGCTGCCTGGGAGGGTGGTGGAGGCGGGTTGCCTCACGTCCTTTAAAAAGTACCTGGATAAGCACTTGGCACATCATAACATTCAAGGCTATGGGCCAAGTGCTGGTAAACGGGATTAGGTAGGTAGGTCAGGCATTTCTCATGTTTCGGTGCAGACTCGATGAGCCTAAGGGCCTCTTCTGCACTGTGTGATTCTGTGAAAATGTCCACTTTGGAATTATCCAATCCCATCACTTGTTCTTAATGCACCAGCGACATTGCCTGCCCTCTTTTGTTACTTGATGCTTGACCTCCAACTTTAATGGTGGCTCTAATAAAGAATTTTACCAGTTTGCAGTTGCCAACTGCAGATTTGTTAATGGAAAACCTTACATTAAATTAAATGGTTTAAGAACCTCAGGCCCAGTTAAGCTAAATGTTCAAACACAATTTCTACCAAGTGCCAGTTGGGAAGTTGCAGGCCTTTCTAAGGTTCACATGGGCATAACAGAGTGAAGGACTTGTTAATACCAGCTGGACCCATCTAACCTATGCCATCCTCTCATGGTGCAATTTACTGACACTGACAGCCCCATATCCCTCTACCACTCCTGCCCCCCATCCATCTACCACTCCTGCCCTCCATCCCTCTACCACTCCTGCCCCCCATCCCTCTACCACTACTGCCCCACATCCCTCTACCACTCCTGTCCCCCATCCCTCTACCACTCCTGCCCTCCATCCCTCTACCACTCCTGCCCCCCATCCCTCTACCACTCCTGCCCCCCATCCCTCTACCACTCCTGCCCCACATCCCTCTACCACTCCTGCCCCCCATCCCTCTACCACTCCTGCCCCCATCCCTCTACCACTCCTGCCCCCCATCCCTCTACCACTCCTGCCCCCCATCCCTCTACCACTCCTGCCCCCATCCCTCTACCACTCCTGCCCCACATCCCTCTACCACTCCTGCCCCCCATCCCTCTACCACTCCTGCCCCCGCCAATCAGCTGTGCGATCTCATGATGGAGCAAAAAAAAAGAGCAGTGGGAAGCTTTTGCCCATTTAGGGGTAGAAACTGCAGGAAATTGCTCTCCAACTGTTGGAGATAGTCAAACAAAATCCAGCAGAACAGCATGACTGGGAGACATATCCTGTCCACCAGCCACACCTCGCCCCCACAACCTACTTTGTGCTTGAAGTCATGTTTCCACAATCAGGAACCCATCCACTTTGAATATTTGCAGAGAACCTGCACCCTTTGCAAAACCCAGAAGCTCCATAGGTCAATAACCCTCTGAAATTGGAACGAGAGAAATTAAGAGAACTGTTAAATACTCATCTGTGGATATAGCACTTTTTTTTCAAATCTATCTCTGCCCACTGGTATTTAGTAATGGACCCATATAGAGACCTGGAGTATAATCTAGATTGGTGAAGTTTTTGTTACTAAATTTACAATATTTTTTTTCTCCCATCCTCTCCTGGAGGCATTAATTCCACACTGATGACCTGCCACATGGGGACTCTTCATCTTCACGTCTGAACCTTGGCACTGAACATCAGCATGGGAACATCCCAGCTGAGCCCAGTCCACAGCTGTGTATTTCCAGTAGGTTTTGCTAGATCGCAATCCAAGAGTCTTGGCAAATTCCCCTACTCAGCCCTAACCCAATTGAGGATAATTGTACTGCTACTATTCGGTCTCCGTTGAGGTCAAGTAATTTGGCATACTCCAGGGATCACACCCCTTTGATGTTCAAGCCTGTGTAGTAAAACATTTTCAATTGGGACAATCCTAGAAAGATAACACAAAAAGAGAGCCCAGTGATGCTCAGCATGTTGTGAAAGAGTTAAACATCTTTGTGAGTACTAACTTTTAAGGGGAAATTTGCAGTAGGTCTTGTGCCAAACACTGAAGATAAGGTGTTCGCTCATATATTGATCACGTCTTATCAGAACTATGCCGTAGTGAGTGTACCAAATGCAGTTACTAGAGAAGGCGAGCGAGATTCACCTAAGAGTCATAGCAGTTGCGTTGTACACTGTAACCAGCCCATACTTCAGAAAAGATAACTCATGGAATTGGAATGGGAATTAAGGCCCTTGTACAGTGAGAGCTAAGGTTTCGTGCTTTTAGAATATGCATAAAAATCTTGTTGTTTAATGAGCTAATTTTCACAGTGTTTGATACGTTTGAATTCTGCCTCTGCCCTGTCCATTATGATCATGTTCTCTTATCACTTTAGTTAGTATGAAGCAAAGATTTGCCGCAAATCTATGGGTGCACGTTTCATGTAGAAAGTAAAACACATGCTTTAATTAAAAGTCAATATTCATATTGTGGTGTTCGGGAACGTATACAAAGGGAGCTCGGTGGCATCAAAGTCAAATTTAGAGTACCTTATCCATCAGATAGCTGAACTATTTCAGAAGCAGAAAATGTGTGCTTGCACTATGACTTTAAGGCCTGAATTTCTCCTGCGTCAGGCAGGCTCGGCGGGAGCGGGCGGGGGAGGTTGTGGTGCTGACTGCCGCCTCCGATTGGTTCCGCGCCGCCATTTTACCCGAGTGGGCCAATTAAGGCCCGCCCAGTGTAAGATGCGAGTAGTAGCAGCGCTACCTGTGCGGGCGGGGGGGTGGAGGAGGGAGCGTAGGGGGCCAGTGCTCTTTCACGCATGCGTGCGAAAGAGCGCTTCGGTCTCCCTGAGGCACGGAGCTACCTCAGGGAGATTGAAGCGCTTTTGAAATAAATAAATAAATGGAATAAAATTGAATGAAAAATGTCCCCTCATGTAACTGTGTCACATGAGATGGAACGTTTTTATATTTCAGAAAAAATTTTTATTCTATTTGTAAAAGCTTTAGGAAGACTCATCCCGCTCATGGATGAGGTTTCCTAAAAAACGGAAAGGCCGCCTGGTCTTTTTGCCTGCCCCTCAACCGTTAGGTTGGACGGGCAGTGTGAATTTGAAATGAATTAGTACGTTAATAGCCTTAACAGGCCTTTTAATTATTGGCGGGCGGGCAGCCAACTCTGGCACGCGCCCGTCGAACGAAACATCGCGAGATAGCACAATGACGTCAGGACGCATGCCTAACGTCATCGCGCGTCATTTTACACACCGGCATGTCGGGCCCAACCCCACACGTCGACAGAAAAGCCCTGGCCTAAAATGATTTACTTTAAGGTTTTTACATGATTTGCAGCAACATATTGCCACCACTGGTTGTTTCTAAACTGGTGGGGGGGGGGGCTCAGATAAAATGCAACTGTGGAAAAATAACTTCTAAAAGGGCTAAAATATAATTCATTATCCTACGATAATTAAGCAAGCATGTCAACAGACTTTAGCTTGCTGATATGTGTTTTGTTGTCCCCACATTATTCCGATAACCATCTGTTTACAAGCAGTAACACTGCATATCATTCACTCGCCTGAATTGCATTTTTTGTTTATCATTTCAAATGGAAGTAAGAGTAAAATGATACAGACAGTAGAAATTTTACATGATGCATATAATTAAAACTGATAATGATGGCAAATGATGTTGCATGGCAAGTAGACGTGTAAATAAAGACCGGTGGAATTTTACAGTACCACAATTTCATTTCATATATCTGCAATACCAAATGGGACAAACAATTTCCATGGGTCCCTGACATTTAGTTATTATTGGACACTCACTACGACATTTCAATTACCATTTTTTCTGTGGCATATGAACCCTGATCTCCAAGTGTGACAACCAATGCAGACTGCTGCAGCCAAAGAATCAGACAACTGCTACTACCTAAAACTGTTCCGCCTGTTTGTTAGGGGTTCATGGGGTGCAGTGGTTACACACAAAGCAGGTCTCTCTGAATAGCATGGAGATGTTTGCTTTGCTGTTGGTCAAAACTGAGCGAGTGATAGATTGGTTACAACACAGAAGGATGCCAGTCAGCCTGCTGAGCTCTCTGCAAGAGTAGTTTAGCTAGTTCCGCTCCCCCACCCTGTAGCCATGCATTTTTTTCCCCTCCAGGTACTTATTCAACTCTCCTTTGAAAGCCATGATTTAAAAAGCCTCCACCATCCTTTTCAGTAGTCGTTATGTTCTACTGCGGGGTCGCTTTGCTCGCGAACTGGTTGCGCCCTCATCTGTCAGCGGGTGAGTCAATAACAATATACTGCAGACACAGAGACCGGTATGAAATGAAGCACATGCTATTTGTTTACACAGACAACAGAGCACAAACATAATGTGTGCTTCTCCAACCAGACCCTGCTCTAGACTAACCCTTAACATTGTAGCCCGCGCTACACAGCTATTGGATCATACAGTCACGTGGTCAACCTGCTCACATTCTCTTAAAGATGTATTGCACCTCAGATTACCACAGTAGTGCTTTCCAGACTGTAACACTCACTGTGTAAAAAGTAGCTTCCCCTCATGTTGTCTGTGGTTCTTTTACCAAACACCATCAATGCGTATTGTATTTTATTTTATATATATATATGTATATTTAAG
Source organism: Cetorhinus maximus (assembly GCF_964194155.1). Classification (NCBI taxonomy): domain Eukaryota; kingdom Metazoa; phylum Chordata; class Chondrichthyes; order Lamniformes; family Cetorhinidae; genus Cetorhinus; species Cetorhinus maximus. The sequence goes on from NC_135887.1 coordinate 126,950,773, forward strand.
ACTGTGTACAATGGATTTCTTATTTATTTCAGTTTATTTTATTGATGTAAAAGCTGTTAAGTACAAATTATAAATTGTGTGATGAAGAGCAGTAGCAACTTGGATTTCTGTAACACCGCTAATGTCAGAAAGATTCTAAGGTGCTGCACAAAGGAAGAAAGGAAGCTGACAAGCATCAGAAAGGTTGGGAGAGGTGAACAAAAACACAGCCAAAAAAATTGGCTTTGACGAGGCTTGTTTCAGTGGGGAGAGAATGGCAAAGGCGGAAGAAATTGCAGAGACTACGGCTAACATGACTGAAAGCAGTATGAGCAAGGGAACGAAGGGAATGCACAGTAACGAAGAGATAACGAACCAAAGAGCAAAGACTGGACTTATAGAGTGGACGTGGGGAAGATGTATCCATTAGTAGGAGAGACTAGGGCCCAGCCTCAGAGTAAAGGGAAGACCTTTTAGAACAGAGATGAGGAGAAACTTCTTTAGCCAGAGAGTGGTGAATCTATGGAATTCATTGCCACAGAAGGCTGTGGAGGCCAGGTCATTGAGTGTATTTAAGACCGAGATTGATAGGTTCTTGATTGGTAAGGGGATCAAAGGTTACGGGGAGAAGGCGGGAGAATGGGGTTGAGAAACTTATCAGCCATGATTGAATGGCGGAGCAGACTTGATGGGCCGAATGGCCTAATTTCTGTTCCTATGTCTTATGGACTGTGACGAAGGGTTGTATAAAGTTGCAGAGTTAGGATAAGGTGAGGCGGCGGAGTAACTTGTAATCCCGGGCAAGGAATTTTAACTTGTTACATTGGGAGTCAGTGAGCAAGGGTATGTGATGAGTGAAAGGACTTGGCTATGGGACAGGGCGCAGGCAGCTGTGGGCTGGATATTACAGGGTGGGAGGTGGGTATGGACGGCTCACCATCCCATAGAAGCAAAGTCGGCATGGAGCCAACCCGCTCCATGCCAGCCCGCCCACAGTCATAACGCACTGAGGGCGGGCTAAACAGGGGCTGAGTGGGACTTTCACCCCTCACTGGGGAGGAAGTCCCAGCAATGCCAAGAGCGTATTAATGGGCACTGCCAGTACTGCAAGAGGAAGAGGAAGAAGACCCATGGATCCTGGATACATTAAGTCTGTGGTCTTGGGCACAGAGGGTTTGGGCAGGTCAGGGTCGGAGAGTGGGGGGAGTGGTGGATTTAAGGCTGCGGGCATGTAGGAAGAAAGGAGGGGTTTCTGTCTTCTGGGTCTGCCCTTTGCCAATCGGGAGAGGGTGGCCTGCCCCCCTCAGATAGAACCCACCCACCCCCATCTTTCCCGCCCTTTGGAAAGATTATTTAAAAAACCTCGCTGCCCACTCCAGCCCGACTGCCCGTGCCAAGCGTAATTAGCTATATAAATATGACGGGCAGGCTGCCAATTTCAATATTATGCAGGTGAGCTCGGGGGTGGGTGGGAAAGTGGTGGGGTGGAAAGCCGCCTTATTTTATGTGCCGCCTGCCAAAAACATGCCCACCAGGGGCACATAAAATGCATCCCTGTGTTTTGGATAGGTTGCAGTTTGTACACCAGCCTGTGATCTTCTGTTTATGAACCCTGTTGGGCAGTTTATAGCCCTAAGTGATTATATGGTGACCTGTTTATTCTACTGGTTTCGGAAACAGAGGAAAATCACATAAAGGGATATGATATAACAAGAGAGTTGTAGTGAGATTTTCTATTCAATCCTTGGGCAGAATTTTGCCCTCGATGGGCGGGCGGGCCCCACCAGCTCAGCGGTGGGTGGGCAGCCGATCGCCGCTGCCGAAACGGGCCCCTCCGCCATTTTGAGTGGGCGGGCCAATTAAGGCCCACCCAGCGGGCCACCCAACGGGAAGCGCTATGCGCTCCCTGCGCAGGGGGAGAGGAGGGATCCCACAACTGTCAGAGTGCGCTGTCTCGCGCATGCATGTGAAAGAGCGCACAGCTCCCTGAGACTAAGTGCTGCCTCGGGGAGAGCGCTGAAAGTTTTATAAACTTAAAAAATAGAAAAATTTTAAAAATTATTAACGTCCCCCTCATGTGACAATGTCACGCGAGATGGGACATGTTAATAAATATCACATAAAGTTTATTAAAGTTTTTTAAAACAGACATGAAACCTCATCCCGCCGGTGGATGAGGTTTCACGTTTTTTCAGAAGCCCGCTGGGGCTCCTGGCCTGCCCGCCAGCCTTAAGGTTGGACGGGCAGGTCTTTTAATTGGGTTAATTATCCTGTCAATGGCCTCAATTTCACTGTCCACCCGCCTTCCTGAATATTTAAATGGGGCGGGACGACCTCGGGGGTTCCCTCTGATGTCATCCCGCGTCATTTTCGCATCAGCGAGCGGGCCCCGCCCCCAACTCGCCGACAGAATAATTCTGGCCCTTAGGTGTCTACAAATGGCCAGGATGATGGCAGGGGTAGCACTCTGTGGGTCGTAGGGGCTCAGGGCTCACCTATAGGAATGGTGCCCGATGGTGAACTGGCGATGAATATCTTTAAACCCAAGAATATAATAGCGTGAACAGGAAAAATGGTGAGATGAACTACCAGGTCCTGATGAAAGTTCATCGACCTGAAACATTAACTTTTTTTTCTCCCCACAGATGCTGCCAGGCCTGTTGAGTATTTCCAGCATTTTCTGTTTTAGTTTCAGATTTCCAGAGTTTGCAGTATTTTGCTTTTGTGCTTGAAGCAGACTATTATTCCTAGACCAAGAGGACATTCAAGCATTTCACATTTAAACTAAGCTGCTCAGTAACAAATGGCAGCAGTTATAATGTTCACAGGAGCTCAGAACAATGCGGATGTCGAGCTAAAATGAGCTTGTTTAGCTGTTGGGGAAACATAAAGGAGCATGTATACCGTTTGGAAATATTGAAAGTGAGGGAGAAGAATGCTGTATGTATTCCCACAAATTCAAGGCTGATGAGAATGAATCAGTGCAGATTCCAGAGTGTCAGACATAACGACAGCACAAAGAAGCTCTATGAATAAGAAAAGGAAGGATCAATGTGCTGTTGAACTGGTGCTGAAAGGCATATGTGTCCATTATATAAAGCACAAACGAGTCAGCTGATGGTTAAAATACCATCTACCTTATCGCTCATGATTAGGTATCATAGAAAAGAAACCCATACGAGGTTGTGGAGATGAACGATCTAAATAATAGGGACGTTATGAGTAATAGAGTATAATGAGCAATAGAGTTATGAGTAATATGAGTAATAGAGCCCATGGGATCCAAGGCAATTTGGCAAATTGGATCCAGAATTGGCTGAGTGGCAGGAAGCAGAGGGTGATGGTCGAGGGGTGTTTTTGTGACTGGATGCCTGTGTCCAGTGGGGTTCCACAGGGATCAGTGTTGGGTCCCTTACCATTTGTGCTTTACATAAACGATTTAGACTTGAATGTAGGAGGGTTGATCACTAAGTTCGCGGATGAGACGAAAATTGGTGGGGTGGTAAATAGTGAGGAGGATAGCCTTAGATTACAGGAGGATATAGACGGGCTGGTCAGATGGGCTGATCAGTGGCAAATGGAATTTAATCTGGATAAGTGTGAGGTGACTCACTTGGACAGGACAAACAAGGCATGGGAATACATGATGAATGGTAGGACCCTGGGAAGTACCGAGGATCAGAGGGACCTTGGTGTGCATGTCCACCGGTCCCTTAAGGTAGTGGGACAGGTAGATAAGGTGGTTAAGAAGACATATGGGATACTTGCCTTTATTAGCCGAGGCATAGAATATAAGAGCAGGGAGGTTATGCTGGAATTGTATAAAACGCTGGTTAGGCCACAGCTAGAGTATTGCGTACAGTTCTGGAATCTGCATTATAGGAAGGATGTAATTGCACTAGACAGAGTGCAGAGGAGATTTACCAGGATGTTGCCTGGACTGGAGAGTTTTAGTTATGAGGAGAGATTGGATAGACTGGGGTTATTTTCCCTGGAGCAGAGGAGATTGAGGGGGGATATGATTGAGGTGTATAAAATTATGAGGGGCATTGATAGGGTAGACACGAAGGAACTTTTCCCCTTGGTGGAGGGATCAATAACCAGGGGGCATAGATTTAAGGTAAGGGGCAGGAGATTTAGAGGGGATGTGAAGAAGAATTTTTTCACCCAGAGGGTGGTGGGAATCTGGAACTCACTGCCTGAAAGGGTGGTAGAGGCAGAAACCCTCATAACATTTAAGAAGTATTTGGATGTGCACTTGCGATGCCATGGCATACAAGGCTATGGGCCTAGTGCTGGAAAATGAGATTAGAATAGTTAGGTACTTGTTTGACCAGCGCAGACTCGATGGGCCGAAGGGCCTTTTTCTGTGCTGTAGGCCTATATGACTCTATCATATGATCAAAGAGGGAAATGGAGTGGGTGGTTGCTAGGAGTCAGGCAAAGGTAGTGGAGCTGAGCCAGACTCATGCAGCAGTAGCACTGGCTGCAGTGGAGATCTCAACTTGCACAACACCAATTGAGGCAATAGCCAGATACGGGAATGAGGAGGCTTTTGGTGCCACAAGGATGCCAGGCTGCATGAGTATGTGAGAGTGTCCTGTGCAGTTTGCGCAAAATCTCCCAAGGCAATTTAGCCAGGGAATCATGAGCTGGAAAGGCATGGGGGTCTCAGTTGTACACCTAAGAGGATGGGCTTTTGATCTGACATTGCAAACCAAGAGCTAGAAACCAGAAGGATTCAGGCAGCTAGTACTAGCCTGGCATAGCAAGAAATGTATTCATAGTAGACATAGATATGGTGCTGGCAGGACATGATGTAAACATCTCAACACTCGAAGCACAGATTGTTAGAGCACTTTCATTGGTCAAGCAATTCTCGGAATCTGGCTGCATTTTTTGTAAAGACACTTGACCGGCGTTAGTATATGAGTAAATTGGAGTATCGCAGAAAAGCATCGTTGAAGCAAATGGTCATCATTAATTAACCTTTTAAGAAGGTGGGCATAAATGCAGTGGGTCCCAAATCTGTCAGGGGTCATTTGAGGAAATGCTATGTATTAACATGGGAGATTATGGAGGGGATTATAGACTTCCATCCCGTAATGGGTGTGAATTCAGCATCTGCACCACCTGAAGCTGCCAGGATTACATATTAAACACTAAGCCAGCTAGCGGGCTGCAGCATTTTTGTGGAGCCTGGAGTAGTGACACGTGTCCTGGCCCCACAAAAATTCTCCCCAAAAACATATTTTCTCTGAGAAGCCACAAACAGTCATCTTAAGGACTGTGAGTTAGGCATTCTCCTTCTGATACAAAGTAACAGAGAATGTGCTGTGCATTTCTAGTTTGACACAAATGAAAATCATGAAGGCTGCCCAATGCTGGAAACCTGAAACAAAAACACAAAATGCTGAAGGCATTTAGTGGGTGAGCCAGCATCTTTTAAGAGTGAAACAGGGGATCTGACATTGTCTCTGCCCTTTCATAAAGGGTTCACACCTAAAATGTTATCTGTTCCCTCCACTGTCACTGCCTGCCCAGCTGAGCATTTCAGTGTTTTCTGCTTTCTGCAAGGTGTGTGTATCGGGAATTTGGGTACAAGCTTTCACCCCCTTCCCAAATTTCTAAAATTGTGAAAATCTTGATATGTGCTCCTAACCAGAGAAATTTTACGCTGGGAGTGTGAGTTTATAAATAAACACTTGAATGTACATAAATTAATGAAATGAGCAAGCACATTCCTTTAGAGATATTGACAGTGCATCAGACAAGTTCCATACTCCCTGCACTCTCCCAGGCATCACAGAATCAAACAGAGCTGAAGAGGCCCTTCGGCCCATCGAGTCTGCACCGACATGTGAGAAACACCTGACCTACCTACCTAATCCCATTTACCAGCACTTGGCCCATAGCCTTGAATGTTATGACATGCCAAATGCTCATCCAGGTACTTTTTAAAGGATGTGAGGCAACCAGCCTCCACCACCCTCCCAGGCAGTGCATTCCAGACCGTCACCACCCTTTGGGTAAAAATGTTTTTCCTCACATCCCCCCTAAACCTCCTGCCCCTCACCTTGAACTTGTGTCCCCTCGTGACTGACCCTTCAACTAAAGGGAACAGCTGCTCCCTATCCACCCTGTCCCTGCCCCTCATAATCTTGTGCACCTCGATCAGGTCGCCCCTCAGTCTTCTCTGCCCCAACGAAAACAACCCAAGTCTATCCAACCTCTCTTCATAACTTAAATGTTTCATCCCAGGCAACATCCTGGTGAATCTCCTCTGCACCCCCTCCAGTGCAATCACATCCTTCCTAAAATGTGGCGACCAGAACTGCACACAGTACTCCAGCTGTGGCCTCACCAAGGTTCTATACAACTCCAACATGACCTCCCTTCTTTTGTAATCTATGCTCGATTGATAAAGGCAAGTGTCCCATATGCCTTTTTCACCACCCCACTAACATGCCCCTCCACCTTCAGAGATCTATGGACACACATGCCAAGGTCCCTTTGTTCCTTAGAACTTCCTAGTGTCATGCCATTCATTGAATACTTCCTTGTCAAATTACTCCTTCCAAAGTGTATCACCTCACACTTTTCAGGGTTAAATTCCATCTGCCTCTTATCTGCCCATTTGACCATCCCGCCTATATCTTCCTGTAGCCCAAGACACTCAACCTCACTATTAACCACCCGGCCAATCTTTGTGTCATCCGCAAACTTACTAATCCTACCCCCCACATAGTCATCTATGTCGTTTATATAAATGACAAATAATAGGGGACCCAGCATAGATCCCTGTGGTACGCCACTGGACACTGGCTTCCAGTCACTAAAGCATCCTTCTGTCATCACTCTCTGTCTCCTACAACTAAGCCAATTTTGAATCCACCTTATCAAATTGCCCTATATCCCATGTGCATTTGCCTTCTTTATAAGTTTCCCTTGTCAAAGGCTTTGCTGAAATTCATATAAACTACATCAACTGCATTACCCTCATCTACACACCTGGTCACCTCCTCAAAAAATTCAATCAAATTTGTTAGGCATGACCTCCCCCTGACAAAGCCATGCTGACTATCCCTGATCAAACCTTGCCTCTCCAAATGGAGATAGATTCTCTCCTTCAGAATTTTCTCCAATAGTTTCCCTACCACTAACGTGAGACTCACTGGTCTGTAGTTCCCTGGCTTATCTCTACAGCCCTTCTTAAATAGTGGAACCACATTAGCTGTTCTCCAGTCCTCTGGCACCTCCCCCGTGGCCAGAGAGGAATTAAAAATTTGGGTCAGAGCCCCTGCGATCTCCTCCCTTGCCTCCCTCAGCAGTCTGGGACACAGATCATCCAGACCTGGAGATTTGTCCACTTTTAAGCCTGCCAACACCTCCAATACCTTGTCATTCCCTATATCAATTTGCTCATATATAACATTGTTCTACATACTTCATTTCTTTGCACCATCACTAAGACCACCTACTTCCACCTGTGTAGAACCACCTTAATGCTGCCGATACCCTCGTCCATGCCCTTATTACCTCTAGATATCATTATCCCAACACGCTCCTGGCTGGCCTTCCTACCTCTGTGCTCCACAAACATGAGGTCATTCAAATTTCTGCTATCTGTGTCCTAATGTGCACAAAGCTCCACTCACCCATCTCCTCAGCGCTCACTGACCTACATTGTCTCCCGATGAAGTAACGCCTGGGTTTTAAAATTCTCTTCCTTGTTTTCAAATCTTCCCATGGTCTAGCCCCCCCCATCTCTGCAGTCTTCTCCAGCCCTACAGCCAATGGTCCCACTAAGCTTTGTGGCTGTGCAGCAGCCTGGAAGGTACCATGCAGGCCTTGACTGTGCAAAAAGATTCAAAGGGACTGTGCACTGAAAAAAAAGTGGTTGCGCACAACAAGTAAATTTTAAAGGGATCATTGTTTACAACCTCCCCACCTCCCCAAGATATCTGTGCCCTGCCAATTGTGGCATGTTAAACATTCCCGATTTTAATTGCTCCTTCATTGGTTGTCATGCCTTCAGCTGCCAAGGCCCTAAGCACTGGAATCGCCACCATACATCCCTCTGCATCCCTACATCTCTTTCCTCCTTTAAGATGCCCCGTAACACCTGCCCCTTTGACCAAATTTTTGGTCATCTGGCCTAGTGTCTCCTTTTGCAATTCGGTGATAAATTTGGTTTGATACCCCTGCCATGAAATACCTTGGGAAGTTTTATTACATTAAGCGTTTTATATAAATGGAAGTTGTTGTCTTTTGTAAGAATAGACCTTGGTAGCATCCATGGACAGGATTAATATTTTCAGATTCCTAAAGCAAATCCAGTGTTTTGGATTTTCCTCTTCAGGCAGTTATAACCAACTTATCACGGTTGTCTAATCAAGGGAACCTATGGTCAGACCATCCTTTAAGAATGATTCTCCCCCACCATGCCTGCTTAATTTCTTATTTTGCCTGTTGCCCTTCAAAGAAAATAACTGCTGTTTGAAGTGTTTTGTCACTTCTTAACAATTAAGAATACACACACACACACACACACAGCTATCTGCTTCTGAACTCCAACTTCCCGTATGAAAAACAGAAGGTTCCCTTATTCCTTATTCTCCACCAGAGGGCGATACATCTGGGACTTAGCACACCCTACTGACAGGTTTTATATAACAATTCTTTTTAACTAAAATGACCTTTTACAAAAAAGCATAAACATTAAACACAAGCATCACACTGTACCTTTTAAGTTTAAGGTATGACTTGGAACAATTCTTTGCGTAATTCCTTGTATAAATTTATTGGGTTGGTATAGAACAATAATGCAGAATGTATTGCTTTATTTCAAAATCCACACTTTTCAAAGGTGAAATTAGATTTTTAAGGCACATTGAAGTTGCTGTCTTTGCTCGTTAGGTATTTATTTCTGTATGCTTAGAGTAATATGTTTCTGTTTTCCTCAGGTGACATCTTGCAAGGGAAGATTTCCTGTTGCAAGAATAGAAAAGATCCTCGGTCATTGATTATAACAATATCAATTAACAACATGAAGCAAACATACAGTCTGCAATGAAGTTTCTGTCCTCCTGTACCACAAGCTCTGCATCCAACTGTTCATTATGTTTGAGCAGTTCTGTTTCTCAATAAGTGTGATGGTTGGACATTGCAATTGCCATTAAAGTATATCTAAATGAAGTATAATTAAGGAGGTCTTATGGTCTGTGATTATTTTTTTCAAGAATAAAGTGATTGAATAAATTTGAATCCTATGGGTCGGTTTAAGAATATCAAAAGGAGTGCTATTGATTATGCTATAAATAGTACACAAACTTCAATGTTATTTTTGAACATTATATTCCAAGTTAATTCTAATGAATGCAAAGGATGCTTTACATACTGACTGTTCCTCTTGTGCCTCTCTAGGTGTGATTGACCAGTATCTAGGAAATTTCCAAACAGAAATAAAGTAGTAAATGTTTGAACTTTTCTTAACTGTAAGTTGCATCGCAGAAAGACTGTGACCTAGAAATACAAAACATGAAAATATTGCTGAAAAGAGAGACATGTGCCGAATCTTTTTTGTCATTCATCAAGACAAATACAAGAATGACAAATTTCAAATGATCACAACAATTTATACTACAGGAAAAAAGAGCAAGTTGACTCTAATTAGCCAAGGCAATATGCACATTAGGAAAAAGCAACAGGAACTATACGTTCCCCAAGCTCCTGAGTAATTCAGAAAAGGTGCAAGGCTTGAACATATTCCCTTTGTTTGCGGAGGACGGGTCCCTGCATATAAATGTTTGTCACTTCTAGCTAGGGTAAATGAGCCATGTTATGAACTTGACTGATTGTCTTAAATTGGTTGTTAGTGTAGCCACTAGCACACTCAGGATTGTTCAGTAAGTGCTTCCCAATCGCAGAATCACATCAAACAGCAGACATTTTGTTTCGGGTTTTGCAAGTGCAGGCTGGTTGAGTACAGTCTATAATCTGCCTTATTACGAACAACTGAAGGTACATGCTGTTTGATGTGATCAGCAATCTCTGGGGTGTACAGCCTATGTACCTGACATTGCACCGGCTTTGAAATTCATACACGACATTGCTCAATGGTGTGGTAGGCAGAACAGTTTTGGACTGACAGCAGCATCCTGTTAGAGGAAAACACCACGCGCATAGTGTGAAACGGCTTCCTTAAACTGTTGTTAAAATTTTTCAGATACTTTGCCTGTCCAGGGTAATTTGAGGCAGATCGGGCACTTTTCAGATTCTAAAGTGATGGCATTTGTGAGTTTGCGCAATACACGGTGAACAGTGATCTGATCAGGATAACCATTGTCCTGCAGGATCGCTTTGAAGCATTCTATTTCTGCATCCAGTTTGCAAAGCGAGCAGATGGTTAGGGCTCTATTTACAATCTTGCATATGGAGTTATTCGATTCCTAATGTGTATATTGACGGGTGAAGGCAAGCTCGCAGAGAACTATCCATTTGTGGATTTCTCAACAAGCACATTGAGGAAAGGGAGCACTATCAAGTTCTGTTCTTCCAAGCAACTTTATGAAAATTTAGGATGAAATTTTATCTTAGGTCAATGTATAGAAGTATATTCGAACATGAGAATTATCACTGATATTCCCAATGTAATTTGCATTTCAAGTCCATTTTTTTAAGACTTTTTTTGAAAATTGCTCTTTCATTGGATGTGGGTGTCACTGGTGAGGCCAGTATTTGTTCCTCATCCCTAATTGTACTTAAACTAAATGGTTTGCAAGGCCATGTCACTGGGTAGCTAAGCATCAACCACTGAGACTAGCTTTCAATTCCAGATTTATTAGTTGAATTTAAGTTCCACCAGCTGCTGTGGTGGGATTTGAACTCATGCCCTCAGAGCATTAGCCTGGACCACTAGTCCAGTGACATTACCACTGCACCAGCATCTTCCCCCACTAAGATGTGATAAGTTCCACTGTTTTATGCCATCACACCCGAGGCATACTTTATTTAACACAGTTATGGAAACAGATGCTAGTAACTAACTGCACACACATTTGATACCAGTGGGGTGGAATCTCAAGCCTTCTTCGTGGATCTTCACCTTGATGTAGTGGAGAGGTTTGTGCGCTCTGCCGATCACTTGATCGATGCCGTCAAGAGCTCCTTGTTCCTGGTAGGGTTTCCCATGGCGCAAGGTTGGGGAGGGGTGGGGGGTTTGGCGGGAGGTGCCAGATAAAGAGTGGTTAAAAAGCTCTCAACAGCAGAACAGGTGAAGGAAGACTGTGCGTCTCACTGGCTGCGAAGGTGGGAGAAGGCTGCGGCAGAAAGGTGGTCTCAGTCATCGTGGCTCAAAACGTCACCAAAATCTGGCCACTAACCCGTCAGAACACGTGGACAATGACAGTGCCACAAGCTCCCCACGTTAAACGAAATCACGTGCAGGTTTCTTCCATTCGTTAAGTCCTGTTGTGATGGAAAGTTGGTGAAGGGGACAGGGCCGTGAACCTCAGAGTCCCTAGTCAAGAATCTGCAAGTGGCCAAGATGCAGAAGGTCGTTGGACACCTGTGTTGGGACAGGCCAAAACAAAAATAAAAATACCTGGAAAAACTCAGCAGGTCTGACAGCATCTGCAGAGAGGAATACAGTTAACGTTTCGAGCCCTGTGTTGGGACAGAGGTGTCTTTGGGCAGCAGCATCTGTAACTGAGCAGTCCTCTTCAGGATACCCTCTGCTCACTCCAATGGGGAAGGGGCTAGAAAAAAGACCCTAAAAATAGATTGCCCCACTTTCTCCTGGCTGGGGAACCACAGAATGACCGCCAGAAAGAAAGACTGCAATTGCTTCACATGAGCTATCTAGACCCCAAATTGACATTGCCGCCCTCAGTGAGACCCGCCTTCCTGGGGAGGGGCAACTGATGGAACAAGCAGGGGGATGCACTTTCTACTGGGAAGCAAAGGCTGACAGTGATCCTTGTGGAATTGGATTTGCCATCCAGAATAGGATCTTGGATGCACTGCCAGCACTCCTCAACTATTCAACACTTTACCTTTAGCTCAGCCGGTCTATTCATCAGTGCTTATGCCTCAATCTTTGATTCCAATGAAGGTGTAAAGGAAAAGTTCTATACTGACCTTGATGACATCTTCACTGCCATCCAAAAGAAGAAAAGTTCTTCCAACTGGGGGATAATGCCAGGGTTGGCCCTGACTCTGCTGTCTGGAACAGAACCATTGGAAAAAAACAGGGCAGGAAAAACCAATGCAAGTGTGGCCTCCGGTTGACAAGGTGTGCTCAGCATGGCCTCATTATAACACAAGACAAATCCAGCGATCTGCAGTTCTTTCTCTCTCCAAGTAGCATTGTTGTTGTCCAAGGGGTGCTAATCATGGCTCAAGCCATGACATCACTGCGGGGCAAAACAAAGAAACAGGCCCCAAGAACTACCTAAGCTGGTACAGGGATTGAACCCACATAGTTGTGTTATTCTGTGCCACACTCTAGCCAACCCCCGAATCCATGTTTGTTAAACCATTTGAAAATCACTGCGTTAGACTTGTAATTTACAGAACCAGGGGCTGGTCCACATGTAGTCATACTGCTTGAGCTGAAGCAAGGGCAACCTATCACCTTCTTCTTGAGTTCTCTGCCCAAAGGCAGGTCCAACCCACAATGCCACAACCTCCACCGCTGGCAGAGCGAGGAGGCAGGTCCCCTGATCCACCCCAGCTGGAATGGAGATCAGACTCCATGCTGTTGGTACCAATCTGATCTACAACACCTGTCCAGCCAACTGAGCCAACCAGCCCCCCAGTGAGTCTGAGTTACTGTGACAACATGTACTTTTACAGACATGTTGTAGTCCTGGAGCTATGGATAGAGATGGCAAGGGGCTCCAATTTCTTTCCATCACATGGCTGACCAGGAATCTCACCCGCTCTCACATCTGCCACTGGAATATGTTGGAAAGGATTTACAAGTTGATACTCGACCAGTTTGGCCATGTTATGAACACACCTTCCTTGGCCATTGAATCCTGGCATAGGACCTGAACCCGGAGCTTCTGGCTCAGAGGCTATCACAGAGCCACAAGACTTCACTCTATCCGAGGGGGAGAAAAGATTGCTTCCTATAAGCTATGCCGAAGGCAACAGTTACACACTGTTTGGAAAGGACCATAACCTTCAAAATTGACCCAGGTTTTGCGGCAGCAATGACTGAGAAACTCTCAGAATTGACTGCCACTCCTCTGAAACTAGCAGCAACTTCTGGAGCCTGCACATGTGCTGTTAAACATAGAAAGTGCTTCAACACTTCTCTATGGGTTGAGCTATTGAATTCCCAGCAGACTGCAATCAAATGGAAATTGCTGAACTAACAAGAATTTACATTTTTACACTATTAGTCTCCCCGTACAAACCCTTGAAAAGGGTACATCTTGTTGCATGAGGTGTCACTGGGTTTTTAGCAGCCTACTGAGTTCATAATTACTGCTGAAAAACTTCTCTAGCACTTTGAAACTATATTTGTGTATTGTCAAATTTCTTCATTATGAGAAAAATAAGGATCCCAGCTGATGTTACTACAGGACAAGACAGATCCCAGGATGGAACCTGGCTTGATTGATTCTAACTTCTATTTTTTGTTTAGAAATGTGGAGGGTGGCTACTGAACAGAGTCACAGGAGTCTGCTGATGAACTTTTAACAATAGAATAAAACCTTTATTAAATAAGAAAAGATGAACTATATTACACTACTCCTTCACCATGGCTATACTTTTACAGATCCATAAACAAATTCATAAAGATAACCCAATTTACTATATCTATTTTAAACTCTAATATTCACAGTATGCAGGCAGTACATGTAAACTAATAGGTGAACTGCGGTCAGACACCCCACACCCTGAAACCGAGTGATGGATGCCACCCAAAGCATATGCTATGGATTTTTCATCAACTCCCCAGACGCTTGTCACACCGTGAGCCAACCAGTCTCACTGAAACTCTGCCTTTCTCACGAGGGTTTCCAATCTCCATGTTCAAAGAACTCGCTTTAGAGTTCTCTCCAAAACAATGCTTTCAAATGGACATCTTCCACAAGGATCCATCTCCAAGGTTTTGAACTCTCCATCTGATGTTCCTTTTCCATGGATCTCTACGTGTATTCAGGCTTCACCCACCATACACATTCTCAGGTATTCAGCTGCGCCATGCAGGACACCACTACTCCAAAGCCCATAGTAAGGAGTCACCCACCTTCGCTTTCTCCTCTGATCTTCTAGCTTCATGCAAGCCCGCTTTGTTCTAAGTCTGCTCCCTGCAGCTCTGCCTCTTTAAGTTGGAGCATTTTCTTCTATTCCTTACTCTTAACTTCACTTAGCAGGATCTGTTTCAGATGCCTGTCCTTGTCACTTGACTTAACTGTCTTCCTGGGAACTCTTTCTTTCCCACTCTGGTTTGGGACTTCTTTGTTTTTGGACCTGCTCCTAGTCCCTCTCCTGGGTCCAGCTTCTTCTGGCACTTTCTTCCAAAAGGTGTCCTCTTCTAGGTCACCTGACCTTCTTTTCCCGCTGTTTCGCTTTCTTCCTTGATTTCCCTTCTCCTCTTCTCCTCAAGCGCAGAACTGGCTTCCAAACCTAAAAAAAAAAGTTAAAAACTAAACTGCACATGTGCGCAGGGCTGATAACCGGCTTGAACATGTGAACACGCACAAACTGCGCATGTACAGCCATTCTCCAGCCAGCGTGTGTGCAGAAGCCAAGAGAACGATTTGGGCATGTGTGACCATTCCAGGGCCAGCGCATGTACAGAGACTTCTGGGGCCCGATGGGAACTGTACTTCCCAAACTCAAAGACCCAATCTCCATCTCAAGGTAAGTTACTTCCTTTTTTACATGGGTTCATCACAGAAAAGAATTACACGTACTCTTAATTTTAAAACTGTTTGATATTTCAGCTTCCACCTTAATCCCACGTGTATGTTCCAATTGTTTATTCGCTATCCATTAAATGTATTACAAAGTGAAGAATGGACAGCGCAATTTATTACATGGTTTGCTGTCTGTGAGAATACGTCAGTGCTACTGGCTGGTTACTTTGCTTGATGACATCACGGCTGCTGGACAAGGGCAGTAGATGCATGGGAACACCACTACCTGAAAATTACCCTCCAACACACACACCATCCTGACTTGGAAATATATCACCATTCCTTCACTGTCACTGAGTCAAAATCCTGGAACTTCCTAACAGCACAGTGGGTGTACCTACATCACACAGCCTGCAGCAGTTCAGGAAGGCAACAATTTGGAATGGGCAATAAATGCTGGCCTAGCCCAGCATCACCCACATCCTGTGAAAGAATAAATTGATGAAAGCACCTGCAGACCCCCTTGATTTGGCACCAAATCCAAACTAACATTGAGTAGGAGGAAATCCATGCTAAAGAGATTGCTAGATCTTTGTGGGCTGCATTCCTTGAGGTCTGCAGAGAGTGCCATAGCTTTGCCACTGACCATAAAACACAGGACAATACATCTTATTGGATAGTAGATATTTTGACTAAATTTCTTACAGTGAAATTAAATGATATATTAATTGAAATAGTTGATTTTAAACACAAAAAAATAGGAGCAGATGACCCATCAAACCTGCTCCACCATTCAGTACGACCATGGCTGACCTTGAGCTTCAACTCTACTTTCCTGCCCATTCTCCATGTCCCTTGATTCTCTGAGAGACCATAAAACTGCCTATCCCAGCCTGAAATGTATTAGATGATAGAACATCCACAACCCTCTGGGGCAGAGAATTCCAAAGATTCACAACCCTTTGGGTGAAGTAATTTCCCCACCCCACCCCACCCCCCGTCTCAGTCCTAAATGATCAGCCCCTTATCCTGAGACAGTGTCCCCATGTTTTACCTTCCCAATAGCAAACATTAGATAAGTCATCAACAAGCTTCCAGTTTCTGTTTTGTGCTCTTCTGAAGATATAAGTTGGGATATAAAACTACAAATTGGGTGTTAATATATCTGGAGGGCAAGTTCAGTTGAGAGAACATGACTAAATCAATATTCATGAATATACAAAAGTGCACAGCAGGATCCCTTTGTAATGTTTATTGTATTGAATGCCATTGCAGTCTCATTATGCAGGAGCTTTCTTAGTGATGTTAACTGCATTTTGAAAGTTTCCATTATAAAAGGCATTCAATTTTAATAAAGTTCCATTGCAGTGCTAGAGCCTCATGGGGAGTTCCTACAGTGAACCTGTCAGATCATGAGGGAAGCCATGTAGAAATGAGTAATAGACAGCTTGTGTTGTGGCACAACACGAAATTAATATAAGGAATCATGAAAAAGCAGACAGAGCAAATATGCATAGTCAAGAGATTTTACATGTGGGATTATGCCCTTAGCAAACACTTATTGAGAAGATCAGTTTAAACTAATCAGTATAAAGAGATTGGAACAGAACTTTCAAAGTCTCATGTGATATTAATTTTATGCTGGAATTCAGCATTATCACTTTGGCTCCAAGTGTAAATACCCTAATATTGACCCATTATTAAGCAGATTATGCTTGATCCAAACCTATGTTGAATTAATGTATATCAGGCACACTGATTATATTGATGCCATAATTGCCCTCAGCTTTACAAAGGTACAACTTGACCATCGTGCTGAGTTCTGATAGTTGCTAGGGAGCCCTTCAAGAAATGTATGCATCTAGATCATGGGTTGGAAAAGGCTTGGTCCCTGTTATGGTGCCGCCTACTCCACTCCACTCTTTCCTCATGCCTGAATAGCTTCCTGATGCACACTATCCACAACAATATGCAATATGAAGAATGGGAATTCTTGGAATGAATTTGAATGTAATTTCTTTTCCTCCATTGTACCCCAGTATAAGCAGGCACTTTCTGAAGCAACAGGATGAGGGGAGAAATAAATGGAGAACATTGAAAGAAGAGGAAAAATAATAATCGTAAATATCAATTTATTACAGACCCTTTATGTTTGTGCTCTTGTGGTTTAATTATACCAAGCAGTAAATTTCTGGGGATTAATGGCCTTATGTGCTGTATGATTCTATGATGTCTAAGCTGATGTTACGTATCAAAGCTCCTTTACTGCATATGCCCTGTATTACTCACCAATCTTCAATTGTTGGTGAATTTCTACATTGTGAAAATGCTGAAATAATGAGCATAGCCCCCCAACACCCTGGCTACCCCTCCAATTCCCCGTGGGACCCCGACTACCCTTCTGGCCCCTTGACTATCCTCCTCACCATACCCCCCTACCCCGACTACCTCCCCACCCCCAACTACCCCCTGACCACCCAACTATACCCCAACACCGACTACCCCCCCCCACCCCCCCCCCCCCCAACCCCCAACAACCGCTCTCACACCTCAACTACCCTCACAGTCCTCCCCGACTCCCTCCCAACACCCCGACGGTCCCTTCCAACATACCAGACAGCAGGATGAAGCTGGGAGTTGAGAAGGAGCATAAGGCAGGAACATGCCATAATCCTCAAATATTCTCAGCAACACTGGGTGCCAGGGAATCCATCGCAGCAAACCCATGATGCTGAGAACTCCGCAGGGCTTGGGAAATGCAGACATCTTTGCCTCCCACCAACTCTATTCTGTCCTCCCTTCTATTGTGGGCCACCTTCTCCTGCAAGAGAGAGGACAGACTGTCAGTGATTGTGCTGCCCTGTCTTTGGGTGATGTGCCTTTTTTTTTGTTCATTCATAGGATGTGGGCTTCGCTGGCTGGGCCAGCATTTATTGCCCATCCCTAGTTGTCCTTGAGAAGGTGGTGGTGAGCTGCCTTCTTGAACCGCTGCAGTCCATGTGGTGTAGGTACATCCACAGTGCTGTTAGGAAGGGAGTTCCGGGATTTTGACCCAGCAACAGTGAATGAACGGCGATATATTTCCAAGCCAGGATGGTGAGTGACTTGGAGGGGAACCTCCCAGGTGGTGGTGTTCCCATGTGTCTGCTGCCCTTGCCCTTCTAAGTGATAGTGGTCGTGGGTTTGGAAGGTGCTGTGTGAGGAGCCTTGTTGAATTCCTGCAGTGTATCTTGTAGATGATACGCACTGCTGCTATTGTGTGTCGCTGGTGGAGGGAGTGAATGCTGTTGGATGTGGTGCCAATCAAGCGGGCTGCTTTGTCCTGGATGCTGTCCAGCTTCTTCAGTGTTGTAGGAGCTGCACTCATCCAGGCAAGTGGGGAGTATTCCATCACACTCCTGACTTGTACCTTGTAGATGGTGGACAGGCTTTGGGGAGTCAGGAGGTGAATTACTCATCGCACGATTCCTAGTCTCTGACCTGCTCTTGTAGCTACAGTATTTATATGGCTAGTCCAGTTCAGTTTCTGGTCAATGGTAACCCCCAGGATGTTGATAGTGGGGGATTCAGTGATGGCAATGCCATTAAACATCAAGGTGCGATGGTTGGATTCTCTCTTGTTGGAGATGGTCATTGCCTGACACTTGTGTGGCGCGATGTTACTTGCCACTTGTCAGCCCAGGCCAGGATATTGACCAGGTCTTGCTGCATTTGGACATGGGCTGCTTCAATATCTGAGGAATCACCAATGGTGCTGAACATTGTCCAATCATCAGCGAACATCCCCACTTCTGACTTTATGATGGAAGGAAGGTCATTGATGAAGCAGCTGAAGATGGTTGGGCCTAGGACACTACCCTGAAGAACTTCTGCAGTGATGTCCTGGAGCCGAGATGACTGACCTCCAACAACCACAACCATCTTCCTTTGTGCTCAGTATGACTCCAACCTGAAAGGTTTGTGAAGGCAGGTAGAGGTGGGTATGAGGCTGGCAGGAATGGTAGGTGTATGAAGGTGATGTGGAGTATCTGGATGTTGGGCATTGCTCCAAAGTGCCAGGGAGTGCTGCTGAGTGAAAGTGTGGTATGTTGAGCAGAGTGAGAGGTTGGTGGTGCAATGGGTAGGAGTTATCATGTAAAGATGCATTCACTGATGTTGACTGCCCGTATGAGGTCATTAGATCTCTTGTGGCACTGCTGTCAGGTCCTTAGGCCCAGACTCCGAGCACTGATCCCGCTGAGCACCTTCTTCCGCTCTATTCTGAGAGTGGATCTTGAGGATCCCAGCGCCCCCATGGGATTATGGCATCTCTCCTCCTGCCCACCTCCATCACTGATGCCTCCAGCGCTGCATCCTTTGCTTTGGCATTCTGTCTCTGTTATGTTGCTCAATTTTCCTGATGTTTTAATTTTCAGCAATTTTCTTCAGTGCAGCTTCCCTTTAAGAAGGACACCCTGCCTTTAAGAAGGGATGGCTGGCTATACCACGTGATTTCCAAACAACGCTGTCTGGTCCTGCTGCTGAGCACAGAGGACACAGGCAGCATTTAGGAGAGGAAAGCAGCACGGAAGCAACCCAAGCCAGGATTACAATCACCCTGATGAGGTGGGTACACCAAATGTATGTGTTTCCTGCCTTGACCTGAATGAGTAGGGGCAGGTTGCGAATTGCTACTCCCGTATCCAAAAAAAGGGACTCTCCAATTTCTGGTCCTTGATGTTTTCTGTTAAAGTAGTGTATATTTTATTAAAACTATAGTCACTGACAGTTGCTTTCTGTGATGGTACAGTAGATAGGGGACATTTATTGCTTTGAATTTATACTTGTCAGGATTTTTACCAACTTGAATGAAGTACACTTAGAGCTTGTGTTGTGGCTAATAGCTCTGTTTTACATTGCTGTCCCTTTATGTCTGTGCTTATATAATAACACTTCAACAACAAAATTTGTGGATAAAATGGGTGCAATTAATTATGTATTTTAGAAAACTGAAACAGTGTTTTAAGCAGCTATACAGAAAATTCAGCATAGTGCCATTTTGAGAACTACTGCAAATTCAAAGTGGAATGGTGAACAATAGACTTGGTTTTTACCCTTGTAACTGATTGATCATCAACTGTGATTTTACAGAGGTTAAGAGGTGAAAACAATAATTTTATCCAGTGATCCTGCACACTACTGTGCAAAGAAAGGTCTAAGCATTGAACCTCCAAACCCATTTTTTGTGTTTTGAAGATGTGTATTTACCACAGAGAAAATTACAGTGTTCTGGGTTTTTTTTTAATTAAAACTTAAGTGTTATACTTTGAATTGAAGTGTACTCAGGTTACACATTACTTTTGAGATTTTTATGGTGTATTTTATTCATTAAAAAATCTCGAATGGTTGAAGCTGTCAGCTGTACATCATTGATCTGACTGCAAATATTTAGTCTATATACAGCTCTGGTTTCTCACAGTTGGCTATACATCACTGTTTCTATTTGTATTGGAAAAAGTATATAAAATTTACAAGAAAAGCAGTTAAGAATGATCGGGTGTCAAGTTGTCTTTATGGTTGGTGTCAGTTGGTTTCAATGGACTCTATCCTTCACTACATGCAGTGTCATATTTGACATTGTACCTCACTGGTTTTATACCTAAATCATTGTTGCTCCTGGGACAAAGCAGATATCGTCAATAGGTAGGCAGGAAT
The DNA here is from genome assembly GCF_964194155.1 of Cetorhinus maximus. Classification (NCBI taxonomy): domain Eukaryota; kingdom Metazoa; phylum Chordata; class Chondrichthyes; order Lamniformes; family Cetorhinidae; genus Cetorhinus; species Cetorhinus maximus. Next base: position 126,971,325 of record NC_135887.1, read on the forward strand.
GTTCAATGTACGTAATCTGGATTTTGCTTCAATTCAGGAATGGCATCAATTACTCATCTGTCATGACATATAAAAGTGAAAAATGAAACAAGTTATATTTTGATTGCATGAAAGAAAGAAGGAAAGAATTCTTGAAGTTTAGTCACTGTTATAATGTAGGAAACACACCCAGAAAGCTCTCACAAACAGCATCATGATGATCGCCAGATAATCTGTTTCAGTGATACAGGGCTGACGGGAAAGGACACTGGGGAGAACTCCCCTGTCCTTCTTCATCATGGTGCCTATGGGCTCTTTTATGTCCAATTGAGAGAGCAGACAGGGCATCAGCTTAACCTCTCATCCAAAAGACCGCATCTCTGACAGCCAATCAGTGCAGAGTGGAAATGTCAGTCTAGATTTTGTGCTCAAGCCTCTAGAGTGGGGCTCGAACCCACAACCTTCACTCAGAGGTGAGAATGCTAGTAACTGAGCCACAGCTGATGATGAATTATGTGCCAAACTGGTGCCACTTATTAGAATAAATTGGAGGATTATGCAGGTGAGCAATCGATGATGATGCTTGTAACAATTGGTAAATTAATGCATAAAGCTGATGCATTTTGTTGGTGCTGAGTAAAATATGGGTGAAGCTGCCTTCCTCTGCTCCTATATATTTGTCATTATATTCTTGAGCATACTTTAATACATCCCATGAACTTTGGAATAACAAGAAATGACTACCTAACGCAAAAGGGAGAGATCAGAGACGGTTTCAAAAACATCTGCAGGAATTCAAGCAATGGAGGGAATCTTGGGCTGAGTAAACAAAGTGCCTCAATTGAAAAATAAGATAGAAAATGGTCTAGATCAGGAGATCAAGCAACAGGGAAAATGGTAAGGTTCCAAAGGAATATGAGAGAGGTGACAGTGGTAGATATTGTAATCACAATCCTTGACCTTTACATCATGGGGAAACCTTGCTAGAGAGAGAAAAACAGTGTATGGCATTGGGTTACCCAAGAAAGAATTAATGAAAATACATTAAGGAGTGAAAACCTTTTCTCCGATCAGAATGGAATGACCAGGAATTATACAGTGATTTAAAGCGCAAAAGGAGGCCATTCGCCCAATCAAGTCTATGCTGGCTCTCCGTGAAGCAGTCAATTGGTCCCATTCACTCACTCTATTGCTGTAGCCCTGTCATTTTATTTCTTTCAAGTGCTCATCCAATTTGCTTTTGAAATCAAGTTCCAGGTCATCCCCATTCGTTGAGTAAAAGTGCCCTTCCTCACATTCCCCCTGCATTTCTTGCCCAAAACCTTATAGCTGTGTCACCTCATCCTTATACCAACAGCTAATGGGGAAAGTTTTTCCTTGTCCACCTTATCCAAACCTGTCATAATCATGTACACTTCTATCATAATGTGCCCTCAATCTCCTATGCTCCAAGGAGAACAACCCTAGCTTCTCCAGTTCAACCTTGCAGCTAAAGTCCCCCATTTCATGGAATCATTCTGGTAAGTCTCGTCTGCATCCCCTCAAGCACCCTCACAGAATCACAGGATTGCTACGGCGCAGAAGGAGGCCATTCGGCCCATCGTGTTCACACCGGCTCTCCAACTGAGCGTCATGACTTAGTGCCTTTCTCCTGCTTTTTCTCCACACCTTTGCAGATTGTTTCCATTCAAACAGTCATCTAATGCCCTCTTGAATGCCTCACATACTTCCTGAAATGTGATGACCAGAACTGGACACAATACTCCAGTTATGGCATGATCAGGTATGGCATAAGGGTTGAGTATGATTGAAAAAATGGACAGTTTGGAAAACCTACTGCAGTAACGATGCCAGTCTACTGACTATCATTTGTTGTGTTGATTTTTATACTGCTCAATAGCATTGGCACACTGCCACCACTCAATTAATGTCCACCATTATATAGAGTTTAAAGCAGAATGATTTATCTAAGTTTGATGCTTGTTGAAACATTATCATTAGAAGAGCAACAAGATTCTTCAGCTTCACATGATAAGCTTTGTAGATTGTATTCAGTCAAACTTAGTGATTTCACAAGTATTTTGATATTCTTAATGATAGGAATGGAAATATAGCACAGTTTTTCAACTCTTTCAGAATTACTAACTAAAATGGGTTGGGGGAATTCCATAATTCCCCACCTCAATGGGGAATTTGATAAAACTGGCTATTTTCAGCAGTGGTAGGACTCATAAAAATTATTGAGGAACACCAGTGAAGAAAAAATTGAAAGGAACTACAAACTAGATGTTAAGTAATGGAAGGAAAGAGCACCAATAAAATGGTGAAAACTCAAAAGCAAACATTGCTGATGTGTACAAATAGTACAAATTGGGACACTGGAGCAAATTAAAGCACTTTAAAATATATGATCCTCTCCATCATAAAGACTGCACATTTTCATCTTCATCCTTGCCTCAACTTATCCACTATTGAAACATTCATTAGTAATTTTGTTACCTCAACTACCCCAATGCTGTCCTGGCAGACCTTCCACTCTCCATGAACTTGAGCTCATCCAAAACTCATATTCCAACCCACAACAAGTTCCCCTCACTTGTGTTGGCTGACATTCATTGGCTCACAGTTCAGCGACTTCACAGTTTTAAAATTCTCATTTTCACTTTCAAATCACTTCATGAACTCGTCCTTCCCAATATCTAACTGCCTCCGGCTTAATCAACCTGCAAGAAGTCTAAGTTCTTCTGTACCGTCCACCCTTCCCTTTGCCCCACCATTGGTACTGGTCTAGGCCCTAAGCTCATGAATTTTCACCTTAAACCCATGCAGAGAGAAATAGAGTTGATGTTTCGGGTCAATGGCCCTTTCCTCCCCTGACAGATGCTATTACACCAGCTGAGTATTTCCAGAGTATTTTCTGCATTTATTTCCTATTTCCAGCTTCTGCAGTACTTTGCTGTACTGCCTAAGCCTCTATGTCTCTTCACTTCTCTCCCACCTCATTCGAAACTTAATTCTTTGGCCAAACTATTAAATCAACTGGCCTTTTTCTTCCTTGGCTCAGGATCGATCTTTGTCCTGCTGCATTCATGTGAAGTGCCTTGGAACAATTTCCCATCTTAAAGGTGCAATATTCATGCTATGAATGAGCTGTGACAATTTAATCACTTAAAAACCTGGGAAAATGTAAAGAAAATTATGAGGGCAGAATGTGTTGAAAATGAAAAATTCATAAAGTTTAGCTATATCAAATTAGTAAGATTTTTGTTCAATCCTACAAATATTAATAGAAATTTTAATGGCAAACTGAGAAGGTGGTGTTGGGTCTTCTTGTATGGCAGTTCTTTGTTACAGCTTGATAAAACTGAGTGACTTGGTACACCACTGCAGAGGGGAATTAATAGTCAACCATACCGGTGCGGGACAGGAGTAACACACAGGCCGGTTTGGATAAAGACAGCAGGTTTCCTTCCCTTAAGGATATTAGTGAACCAGTTGGGTTTTTGAGTCTGACAGCTTCATGGTCTTCATTATCCCTCAAACAAAACCGCTAAAAGTAGATGCTTTGGTCATTTGCCTCATTGCTATTTGTGGAAACTTATGGGGCAGAACTTGACAGGTGGGCAAGGTGGGTGGGCCTTGGAGCGGCTGCAAAACCAACTGCCACCCGTGATTGGGCCCCTTTAGCGGCCAGCCAGCATGAAGTGCATGCTGATAACCTCAGCGCTGCCTGGGTGGGGGTGGGGGGGAGCGCGAGCGCTGAAGTGCACGCATGTGCAATGGCGCACTCAGTGAATATTCCCTGAAAGCACAGAACTGCCTCTGGGAGCTGAAGATTTTTAACATTAAAAATAAAGATCTCAAAAACAAGGATGTTTCTGACTCTGTCACATGAGCATGGACATGTTAAAAATGAGTTTAAAAATGTTTATTGTTTTTTTAAATCACTGCTCAAGACCTCATCCCCGCCAACCGTAAGTTTGGACGGGCAGGGAAAGTTTCACTTTAATTAATTTATTAGTGGGCTTAACAGCCCTCTTAATTGTCGACAGGAATGCTGCCGACTCCTGTGCATGCCTGCCGACTGAAATATAGCGCAAATGCGTGATGATGTTGGGACGTCCGCCCGACGTCATCGCGCGCTATTTCACGCTGGTGCATGTTGGGCACATGCCCCCACGCCAAGCTGAAAACCCTGCCCACTATGTGCAAATTAGTTGCTTCTTTGCCTGCATTACAAAAGTGACTACATTTCAAAAAAAAACTTAACTCACTTTGGGACTTTGGAGGACATGAAACACACAGATAAATACAGGTTATATCTTTTTGCTTTCATTAAAGAATGCATGAAATCCAAGTTACATTGCCCTGTGTGAAAATAACTAATATCTTATGTGGTGAACTTTAATCAAAGAATAAAAAGCACACTAGAGGCAGGTAATTAACTTTGAGAAAGATAAAAGTTCTGCAGTGATGTATAGCCATGAGAAAATTTTATCTCTGAGTTTTAAATGTCACTGGTTTTAATGCAAAGTATTCAATGGTGCGTTATATGCAAATCATTTTTAAAAGATTTAAACATATGTGAAGTTAAACCATAGGTATTAGCATATTCATTGAACACCAAGCCATATGAGGAGATTTAGGACAGATGACCAAAGCTAGATCAAAGCTTTTAAGGAGCATCTTAAAGGAGAAGAGAGATAGAGGGGCAGAATAGTAAAGAAATCAATCTCCAGACCCTACGATCTTGGCAGCTTAAGGTACAGCCACCAATGTTGGAGTGATTGAAAACAGGGTTACACAAGAGACCAGAACTGAAGTACACAGAGATCTCAGAGGGTTGTGAGGCTGGAGGAAGTTTCAGAGGTAGGAATGCACAATTGCTTTCATATTCCCAGGAAAAACTTATAATGGGATGTCTAGTTTAGATAGCTTATGGAGCAGTTGGCCACATCATCCAATCCCAGTGTGGATTTGATTGAACACTGTCCACTTTCTTCAAAGGAGGTCAAAGCCAGGAACCTCTGCTGTTGGGACAGTGATGAGATGCTGGTTCTTTATGCTGCATGCATCCCACAATCCCATTCAAGTTGATACTGGGTTGATCCCAGCTTCATGAATATAAGCTGCTGTTCCCTAGAATGGCTGGCATTATTTAAAGTTTTTAAGTGTTTCTTTGGTGGGTTCTTCAAGTCTTCCTGAATGAGAAGGTCCATGTTGCTCCTGAATTTTTCCATTTAGGAGCAGATGGCAAACAGGGCAGTTTGGGACAACACCAAGAGACACACGATTGGATTTAAATATCCCTAATACCATTCTCAGTTTAGTTGCATGTCCATGATCTCCGTGTAGTGGCTACAGGACAATGAAATAGAAATGTGTTCTGCATGTGTTAAGGCCACTGTTACAGTGCAAAGTGCCCTGGCTCCCCCATGACATTCCAGAATTTTTTTTGGACCAGGTTCACCCTAGGTTTTACTTGTTGGCCAGTAATGATGGGATGAGGCTGATAGGCAAGGGTTCTGTCCAGGGTGACACCTAGATATTTTGGGTGGCGGTAGGTCTTGGGTAAGTCACATTCCACAGTTGATGACAGCCTACACGTGTTTGTTAGTTCATCAGGAACTTGCCAGCTAATGTCATCAAGACCATCACTGAACGCCTGAAAGTGGCTGCTATTCTGAAATTTATGAAAGCCTAGAATATAGGGAAATCTGCCTAAAAATGTTTGTGGACAAATGGCAGTTTATTCCAACAGAAGAGTGTTATGCCAGGTTGAATAGTGAGCCTCTATTTTGACAAATACATTTGGAAGCAACAAAAATTTGATTATTTTGGAATTATCAATCATGTAACTAATGGCATCAAATTGTAACTTAGTCTAATAGTGCAATAGAGTTAAGCTAGGATCACACACCTTTGTATGGTCATTCCCTTCATAACAACAGTGGGTATGCCTACACCACGTGGACTGCAGCGGTTCAAGAAGGCAGCCCACCACCATCTTCTCTAGGGCAATGAGGGATGGGCGATAAATGCTGGCCCAGCCAGCGATGCCCATATCCAATGAATAAATATAAAAATCTATATATTAATATGGTTAATTTTTGATATAATTGCCTGCGATATGGTATAGCAGTTTTTTGAATTGAACGATCATTGCTGACTGAAGATTGTACTGTTCCAAAAAGCAACATCAAAGAGAACAATGTCACACGAGTTATCTTTTGCTTGAAAGCATTGGGAATAGTGACATTTAAATCCCAGTTTGGCAGCACATGTTTTGCGATATTTTGCTCCACTTGTTTAAAGTGCATTACAACCCACAATGTTTGGGCATTTTTAAAAATTCAGTCATGTGAGTGTCTCTGGCCAAGCCAGTATTTATTGCCCACCCCTAATTATCCTTGTTCAGAGGAGTCACATGTAGGCCAGAGGATGGTAACTATAAGACATAGGAGCAGAAATTAGGCCATTCGGCCCATCGAGTCTGCTCTGCCATTCAATCATGGCTGATAAGTTTCTCAATCCCCTTCTCCCCATAACCTTTGATCCCCTTACCAATCAAGAACCTATCTGTCTCGGTTTTAAATACACTCAATGACCTGGCCTCCACAGCCTTCTGTGGCAATGAATTCCATAGATTCACCACTCTCTGGCTAAAGACGTTTCTCCTCATCTCTGTTCTAAAAGGTCTTCCCTTTATTCTGAGGCTGTGCCCTCGGGTCCTAGTCTCTCCTACTAATGGAAACATCTTCCCCACATCCACTCTATCCAGGCCTTTCAGTATTCTGTAAGTTTCAATCAGATCCCCCCTCATCCTTCTAAACTCCATCGGGTATAGACCCAGAGTCCTCAAACGTTCCTCATATGTTAAGCCTTTCATTCCTGGGATCGTTCTCGTGAACCTCCCCTGGACCCTCTCCAGGGCCAGAACATCCTTCCTGAGATATGGGGCCCAAAATTGCTCACAATATTCCAAATGTGGTCTGACCAGAGCCTTATTAAGCCTCAGCAGCACATCCCTAACTAGTGAGCTAAATGGATTTTTACAACAATAGCTTGAGCATCATCAGGTTTTTATTAAACTCAAATTTCACCATCGGTCATGATGGGATTTGAACCCAGGTCCCCAGTGCATTACCCTAGGTCTCTGGAATACTAGTCCAGTGACAATTCCACTATGCCACCACCTCCAGGTTGTTCCCTGTTGGGGTTAAGCCAATCAAAAGAAACTCGTTTAGTCTTGTAGTTGCGTGCTCGGGTATGTTTACACTCCCAGTTCAACTTTGGTGTAAAGCAATTTGGGATTTGCATGGATCCAAAATTAAGAATGCAAATTGAATGCAAATTGAAGGTCAGTGTCATGATAACAGTTGATTGTGGTAGTGGACTCCAGTATTAGGAACTATACAGTACTCTAGAGATGGGGGTCACCTGACCTGGGATTGAAGGTTAGATAGCCCATGTTGGAGTCTGCCTAGATAGAATTCAGTTACTGCATAGTTATGCGTTTATGTAGTAAAATGTGTTATCAATGAAGCTAGCTCCGCTACAATATCGACACCCTGTGTGCATCATTGAAACAAAAAAAGTAAACTAAACACAACAATGAAGGTTGGGAAACCACCAACAGAACTCAGTTTGGAGGGAAATCTCACCGAAGACTCACAGCGATTCGAGCTGTAACTCACAGCGACGGGCAGGGATAAAAAAGATCCTCAGGTACAGTCTTACATCTTTCTTCACATAGCAGAGGAAGCAGCCCTAGAAATCTACAATACATTCACATTTGAAAGTGATGAGAAACAAAATGACTTGAAAGAAATAATGGAAAAATTTAAAGCCCTACTGCAGCCCTAAGAAAAACATCATCTATGAAAGATATCGATTTTTTAAATGCACACAAGGCAGTGACAACATTAGTAAGTACGAAACTGAGCTGAGAAAATGAGCTAAATCATGTGAATTTAAAGAACTTGAAGAATTACTCATCCGAAATGGAATAATTGCAGAATCGTAAAAGACGCTCTGAGAGAACGGCTTTTGAGAGAAGCTGATCTGACACTGGAGAAAACAATAAATATCAGTAGAGCAGCAGAGACAATGAAATGCCAGATTAAACAGATGACAGATGATGATAAGCCACATACAGTCAAGCAGTTAGATGCAGTTAAACAGAAACAGCCCCAGGAAAGAACAAACAAAAAGTCTGAACGTAAAAAGAACAAAACTGATATTAAAACATTTAAATGAAGCTGGTGCAGAACAGAGCATTTACCACCTAGCTGTCAAGCATGTAGAAAGCAGTGGAAGAACTGTGATAAACGAAATCACTTTACTAAGATGTGTAAATCAAAGAAAGTGCACATGACAGACACTGAAACTGAACTTTTCATTGTTGCAGTAACAACAAATTCCAAAGAAAATGAATGGACAGTTGATTTAAAAATTGCCAGCATGGTGAATTTCAAGCTTGACACAGGTCAAGCAAATATCATTCCCATAAGCCTGTATAGTAAGATAAGCAAAGAAAAACAGCTAACTAAAACAAAAGTGAAGCTGTCTACTTATACAGGTGAAAAAATTACTGGAGAAGGCAAGTGCACACTTGGAGTGAACTACAAAAAACATTCTCAAGCACTTCCATTCATAGTGGTGAAAACTGATGCAAAACCCATTCTTGGAATCAAATCTTCTGAAAATCTGAAGCTAATCAAGAGAATAATGATTGTTACCACTGATGACATCCTGAGTGAGTATAAAGATGTGTTCCAGGGGATTGGTTGCCTAAAAGGAGAACACACCATCAAGATTGACAAAACTGTTACACCCAAAATACATCCACACAGGAAAATACCAGTAATGCTAAGATATCGACTGAAAGCGGAATTGGACAGAATGAAGAAATTTCACATCATCAAGAAAATGGAAGAACAGGTAAAGTGGGTTAACTCAATTGTAATTGTAGAAAAATCAGATGGGAATCCGTGAGTCTGTCAGGATCCCAGAGACCTAAACCAAGAAGTACAAACTCAGCATTACCAGCTGCCCACAGTAGAAGAGATCACATGTAAGCTAGCCAATGTAAGCTAAATACTATTCAGCCTTGGGTGCGAGTTCAGGCTTCTGGCAGGTCAAGCTGGGTGAAAGCAGCTGCTATCTCTGTGCCATCAGCACACCATACGGGCGATACAGGTTTTTACACTTACCTTTTGGTATTAATTCAGCTCTGGAGGTGTTCCACAGAACAGTGAAGCAGCTGTTTGAAGGGTTAGTTGGTGTGGAAACCTATATCGATGATGTGCTGGTCTGGGGAGCCTCAAGAGAAGAGCACATCCACAGACTGAGGCAGGTGCTGGCCAGAGCTAGAGAAAAGAACCTCAAGTTGGAGAAGGAAAAGTGCAAAATAGGTCTTCATGAAATCAAGTACCTGGGACATGTGCTAACAAGTGAGGGACTGAAGCTGGACCCGAGTAAAATCGAAGCAGTCGTGAACATGCCACCCCCAGAATGTAAGAAAGACTTGGAAAGGTTTTTGGAAATGGTGACCTATCTTGGGAAATTCTTTCTGGACATGTTAGACCTGGCAGCATCTCTGAGAACTTCTACAAAATGATGTGGAATGGCACTGGGAACAAAGTCACCAGGAAGCTTTGACCAGTCTGAAGAGAACACTGACCCAGGCACCAGTGTTAAAGTATTACGATGTCAGTCAGCCAGTCAACATCTCAGTGGATGCTTCAAAGACTGGCCTGGGAGCTGTCCTCTTGCAAAATGAGGCACCAGTGGCATATGCTTCAAAGGCAATTACTGAAACACAGCAGCTGTATGCCCAAGTAGAGAAAGAAATGCTGGCAATTATGTTTGGCCTAGAACGTTTCCATCAGTTTGTCTATGGCAAAGAAAAAGAGGTAGAGTCTGATCATAGGCCTTTGGAAGCTCTACTTAAAAAGCCCCTGAACTGTGCACTACCAAGAATCCAATAATTACTAGCACATCTGCAGAAGTACCAGGTCAGGCAAGGAAATGTACATCACAGACACTCTGTCACGTGCATACCTACCCGTCAGGGAGAAAGAGGATAAAGAAATGGAGCACATGTTCACATGCTGACAAAGAACTTACCTGTGGCTGTAACCAAACTGGATGAGATTAGGGAAGTGACCAAGGACGACACCACCCTGAGAACACTGCAGCAGATTGTGCAAACCGGCTGACCCACACATCAGAGCGGAGCCCCTTCTGCTGTACAAGAGTGCTGGAACTTTCATGAGGAACTACATGCGGCAGAAGGAATACTTTTCAAGGGGGAACAGCTCATAATTCCTGCAACACTGAGGAAAGAAATGTAGCAGCGCTTACATGAAAGTCACCTCGGCACAGAAACATGCAGGAGAAGAGCTCAAGATGTAATGTATTGGCCTGGTATGGGAGCACAAATTGGGGCAATGGCAAATGGGTGTGCAGTGCACAAAAAGTACAGTAAATCACAATAAAAAAGAACCATTTCAGCCACACAGTGTTCCAGAGGGGCCCTGGCAGAAATTTGAAGTAGACTTGTTCATATTTGACAACAGTGAATACCTACGAGCAGTAGATTATTACTCAAAGTTTTTGAGTCTGTGCAGCTGAGAAATGATAGTAAGAGCATTACTGTAATAACGCATTTAAAATCCATTTTTGCTCACCATGGCATACCTGAAATGTTCATCTCAGATAATGGTCCACAATTCTCAGGTACTGAGTTTGCAAATTTACACAGGACTGGGAGTTTTGCCACACTATGTCAAGTCCCAAATATCCACAATCCAACATAATGGTGGAACCTACCATGCAGACCTTAAAACACCTGTAGGAGAAGATAAAGGCAGACGGAAGAGAGCCCTACCTGGCTCTGCTGAGTTTCTTGAATACTCCATAAGAGGGCATTGGATCATTTCCAGCACAGCTCCTAATGGGGAGAAGACTAAGAACTAGGCTTCCAATTGCATCCCAACTGTTATTTCTATAGCCAGTGACCTACAGTGTGCAGGACCTGCTCAACCTGAGACAGCAGAAACAGAAACATTACCTTGAGACACTCAATCTCTGCCTGACCTGAACAAGGGGAAGAACCTGTGATTTCTGTGACAACAGAAGTCTTACATAGTGCAGACTCCAAACGGACAACAGTACAGGAGAAACCGGAAATTATTGTGGAAAACAAATGAAACACAACCCTGCTCTGAATCAGAAAGTGTAGCTGAAGATCAAAAACCAGATTGCACCAGTGAAGCAACAGATAGCCAGACAAAGCCTGAGAGTCCTGAAAACTATCCAAGGAGTGATAGTGACACAGCTGGAGAAGGCCCCTTGTCCTTCAAAATGATCTCTGTCACTATTCAGAGCATCCAGCGGAAGAATTGTGAAAAAACCACAGAGATACAGAGATGAGTAAGAGACAAAACACACTGGTCAAAACAGTAATAAAGAATAGATAAGAGACTTTGTGCACTTGAGTCGTATAAAAGTTTGTTTTTTTAAAAAAGGAAATGTCATGATAATAGTTGATTGTGGTAGTGGACTCCAGTATTAGATACTATACCATACACTCTACTAGAGATGGGGTCACCTGACCTGGGATTGACGGTCAGATAGCAAATGTTGCAGCCTGTCTAGATAGAATTCAGTTACTGCAGAGATATGTGTTTATGTCAGTAAAATGTATTATTAATAGTTAGCCCAGCTACAATGTGACAGCCTGTGTGCATCGTTGAAACAGTAAACAAGACAGACAGGACTGAGCATCTCCACAGCAAGACTGTGTCCGTCACATCCCTACTCCATTTAACGCCAGTGCAATATCAACCCTGGTTTACTTTGTGAGCTCAGCTCGCCTCAATTTAAGTAAAAAAATTACGAGATCAACTCCTAATTTCCCGGATACTTCCGTTTTCAGCCGTTAAGATGGAGAGCTCTGTTGAGGCTTGGATCCATTCGGCAGTGCGAAACTGTTAACGTTTCCAGCCAGTCAGGAGGCAAGCAATAAATATTCTGTAACAAAATCAGAAATCAGTGGAAGCACTCAGCAGGTCACTGTGCGTCTGCGGGGAAAAGCGGGGCCGACAATTCAGCTGGAGACGTTTTCTCAGGACAGTTACCAAACTGGAAACACCCGCTAGTCTCCACAGATGCTGACTGATCTGCTGAGTGTTTCCAGCATTTTACATTACCTTTTAGATTTTCAGCATCTGCATTTTTCTTCTTTTTTTTTTTGCTTTGTGTTTATAGTGAACAGAAAGCAGTTATTACTTCACTTGGTTTTACGGGTTGTATTAGCTGCCCTCTCATACCGTCTTCCTCAGCTGCCTAAGGATAAACGCTTCATCACATCAAGACTTAAGCAATAAACTGTCCATCAGTATTAAACTGATAAGTTAGCGTTGCAGGTCATCCTTACAAGGATTCTTTATCAGAGCTCAATGAGATCGTGGTCCTTTCCTGACTCAAATCAGCATGAATGCACATGAATAATCATAGAATGGCTATAGTACAGAAGGAGGCCATTCGGCCCGTTGTGTCTGCGCCTGCTCTCTGTAAGAGCAAAGCACCCAGTGCTACGCTCCCACCTTTTCCTGGTAGCCCTGCACTTTTTCCCCCTTTCAGATAATGATCCAATTCTCTTTCGAAGGCCACAGGTAAAATCCTGGAGTCCGTTAAGTGTGAAACAGACGCTAATTTACCTCTTGAAGGAGCCATAAGGACTCGAAACGTTAACTCCGTTTCTCCTTCCACAGATGCTGCCAGATGTGCTGAGTTTTTACCAGCATTTTCTGCTTTTATTCCGGTGGTGACCTAAGTTGTTTTTTCTGCCTCAAGAAGGCGAGGTAAGTACACAACTATAGGAAGTTTCAGAAAGCAAGCAAGCGACTGAGAAAGGTTCCCTTCAGCAGCATCTGCCCCTCTGCCCTGAGTGCACTCTCAGACACAGGTGCGCCTAACCGGGCTGATGTCTCCAGAGTTTCCACTTCTCAACGGAGCAAGGACAGAATTCCAGGTCACAGATGCGGCTCAGGGCACAGCCTGCTGTGAAGCGCTGTTCTTCTCCCCTGCAGGCCAGTTCCAGCTGGCGAAATGGAGCAAATCCAGTGCAGGCTTGAAGGGCCTGAGGCTGTGGGGCTCATGAACTGTAATAGCTCATTACCCACCCATGTAAACATATGCCGCAAACAACCATGTTTCTGTCAATAATGTGCAGATAGCAAATGTTACCCGAATCCAAAACGCTTTAGCTCTGACATTCCAATCCAATCATCCCCCTCCCCCCCCAATTCTAAACTACGGGAAAAGTTATTTTCCATACTTTAGGAACTTGAAGACTATTTCGCACGACTGGGCTGTTCATAGCCGGAAGATCACTTGTTATTTACCAAGTTGAATCTGTAATTCCATTTAGCATCATCTGCTCTTGGCGCAGAATGGAGTGTCAGTTTGTGCAGACAGTAAGTGACACTGAAACGAGCCTAGAGTGGCAGCGATGCCGGTCAGCTCAGTAAGTCAAGTCTGTCCATTTGCTATCTGTCCACACTTACAGGCGGCTAGCCCTCAATCAGGACAACATTTCCCCATGGAAGTTCAATCAAGCAGCAAAGTTAACCAGAGCCTAAAAAGTAAATTGAGAAATGTATTCGGAGAACTTAAAACTGCTGGACCGTATGAACGGATTTATACCGCAGAGCTAAGGAGGGAGGGTGGGTGGGGGAGCAGTTTGAAATTCAACCCAATGAACATTCCTTGGTGATTCAAAGAACAGACTCGTCATACCACCCACCCAGGACGCACGCCCAGGCACTTAACACACACCCAGGGATACCAATGGCCAGAAGTACACCATGCACTGCACTTCTGAATGCTAATCCAAGGGATACGGTGTATTTTAAAGAAAAGATGCAACCACTGATCATAGGGGAGGAAAGAATCAAATGAATGTTATCCTTTAGCAACGAGCGACCAAGATTCATTACCAATGTGTGTTGTGTAAACCAATGCCCATTTCTTGCTGATTTACGTGCAGTGTTGGATCAGGCTATTCCCGAAAGGATTTAAGGAGGTCACATGGTACCCACATCCACATTGTGAAGCGTGGTTTCTGTTATTTGTGAACCTGGATAATAATAATTAGAATATATTGTCTCATTACAGTCTACTTGGAGGTATGATTCAAAGTTGTGAGCCTACGCTTGATCTCGTGAAAGTCACGCATGGTAAAGGAAATGCCCATGGGTGGTCTATAATCCCAGGTCTTTAACGTACTAATCTATTGCAAATATTATTGATTGTAAACATTTCATCAGAACTGAGTCAAAGTTCTGTTAAATTCTCTGGAGGCGAAATTTGCGAACGATATCATTCGTTCTTAAGCGCTCGGGGCATTTTGTGAAGAAATGTCACATCTTTTCCCACCGGTACCGAATAAATGATAGGCGTTACTTCTGTGGAACTGTAATCATTCCAGTTCCTTTCCTGGTTACATTTTGGTGGTCGAAAAACAATGGAATGTGGAACATTTATTTCGCTGTAATCCAATTTTAGGGATTTTAATGCAAATAGGATTTATGACTTATTACTCGCTTTTAACGAAATGTGAACCACTTGTTATCTGCAGAAGCAATGTTCCATAACATTCCCCAGTGCTTGTAAACGAAACCAAGCAGCGGTATTGAAGAAAATCATTCGGGTCCACGTTTATTTTGTGAGGTCAATTTAACTGTAGGCCTGGTAACCCCTAAAAAATAAATTCCTTCAAACAACCTTAATGCGAGGCTGAGAATTTTTCTATCTATGACACAGAAAAGTAAAACAATGGATTATTTTAACAGATTTACTGGTTTTGTTAATGTGGTCTTTTAATAGTTACCATGAATTCAACATCTATCCAATTGATACATTGGTGGAAAAGCGAATTATTTATATGATGTAAGCAATTAGGTGGTTCATCCACTTTGTGTTGGGCTCAGCTTGACAATGGGCAGAGGAATGGCGCTATGCCGTGTAATTAACACAGAACCTATTAGGAAAGCTATTTGTTACGAATCACTGTGAGGTCAAAACTTCCCATTAGGTTAACAGATATGGTTAAAGGTCTGAGAGATGGCAGCCCTACTTTTCGCCCACATGCTAATAACGTGTGTATAGTTCTGTGATGACGTTACCAGGCCCGTTTCTTCCCCCCCAAAAAAGGCAGCTAAGAACTGCAAACTTTATGAAGCGAACAGGCCAGTGTCCATCTCATTCAATTAAACATTTGGGTGAATTCACGGAGGAACAAACTACAAACGGACGGCGATGACAAGTCCTGCTCCACGAGTGAGCTTCATGGGTAAACACATGGGTAGTGTTTACAGGACAGCTAAACACACAGCCTTGAAAAGTAATCCCAGTTGAATTACTTTAGCAGTTATGACACAGCAAATATACTCTGATGCAGAATACTGACGAAGCAACTGTGAAGATTGCAGAACTATAAATATTTACTTAGTTAAAGAAGGCCATCCAGTTTATACAGTGCATATTCTAGACCTATGCAGCAAGGCATTTTGGTTTGAAAAGCCCATCGATAAAAACCATATTTTTTTCACTTACAGTAGCATTGCAATGATTTTAAACTAAAGTGATCTGCTCACAATGGCGATTCAGGAAGCGTCTACTACACTTCCAATGGCAGGAGTATCAATTTGATCCTGGAATAAGATTGAAGGGCATCGTTTAAAAAGAATGATGCTGCTTTCAAACTAAATTTGATAACAGTTCCTTGTTTTACTGTATTTGGTACATTTTGGACATTGCAGAGACTGTTCAAAATTGCCCTGCATACTATCCCAACCATCAGTTCACAAACAGATCAGCTTGTAATCCACTAACGGAACAAGATCATATTGCACCTTGCCTCTCCCGCCCAACAGACACATACAAAGAAATAGCACTATTATTATTATTTTGACTGTAACTGGAAGTGCATAAAAATGTAGGAAAAGTTGGGATGTTTTTGAGTCATGCAAGCATGAAAGTGATACTGTTTTTGTTCATTTTCATTCCGAGTTCCGAAGAAGAGTCATCTTGGACTCGAAAGGTTAACCCTGTTTCTCTCTCCACAGACGCTGCTAAACCTGCTGAGTAGTTTTTTAAAAATGTTTTTGTTCCTGGTTTTGTTAATCCGTCTATTTTCTGAAACTTCGAAAACATAATGAGCTTATAGGATTTTTTTTAAGTGAAAACTTCTGCTCAGTAAAGCTTTATATTAATGTTATCATGGCAGATAGCTTGCTTTAAATGCTTTTGCTTGTAATTATGATCGGGCTGTGTCACGCTATATAAAAGTGATTCAAACGCACGGTTATGAAAGATGAAATATTTCCGCCTAAGGAATGATGCCTTCAAATGATACGGAATTTGATGAATTGCTCATCCTACGTCTGTTGGATATTGCCAGGGATGATACTGAGGATTCCTGTGCAGATAACCTCTGCTGCTTTCGCCCCTTTAAGGTCAGCCGGGGTTGGCTGGTAAAAGAATACAGTGAACAAAGCGATTCCGACCAAATCAATTACTATTATTCATCTTTCACCAAGTAATTAAGCCCAGAGAGGCTGCTTAATGGACTCTCCAGCGATCAAGTTAGTAACGGGTTCAACACTGGAGTCTGTTTTGCTTGGCTGTTGCAAGGTGGTTGTAACAGTCTTTTTTTTAAAAAAAAATCTTATTTGATAACGGAGGAATAACATCTGATGAGATGGCAATTGGAAGGGGCGTTTTTTGCCTTCCAGGCACGGGGTTAGGACAGGGTTCCCCAGACCCCGTACTATTTCTTCGTTTCAAACAAAATCTAAGAGGTGCACGAATTCACCCCATGACTGCATTTGTTTGAAAATGAATGAGTTTCCTAAAATGACCCCCCTCCCCCACCCCCAAACAAAAAAAAATCCAAGGGAACGTAATGCACCTACTCAAATGTACCTCCATTTAGCATGTGTTACCAACTCGGGGCGAGAAATTGGGATATTTGTAATACCTTTGCTGGCAGGCAGCGTGAGATTTCTACTCCAGCCCTCCAGAGTTCAGAAGCGCACGGAGCACTTTGCAGAGGGTCGCAGTTATGGAGTGTCTGCGTCCCCTATGTATGTCAGAAAGCACTTTGTTTCATATTAGCAGGACGCAATGCAGCAATACCGCAGTTTTTACTGGCGGGGGGGGGGCGGGGGAGGGGCGTTGGAGAAACTTGCTCGGTAGAATCAAAGTTTAGACTCGAGCATTAGCTCCAGATCTTAAAGATAAAGTGTATGCTGCAATGTTTTAATAAACAATTGACTCTCTTCAAACTTCTGCCCGTGAAATGTGCTGACCCACAGAGTCAGATGAAATGCTGCCCAAACACCTAGTACATTGCAACGGTCCACTATATAGCCCCACTGCGATGCACCAAGAGGAGCGTGAACAGCATTATTGTATCCAGGGTGTTAAACTTGTGAATAATATAGATTTAAAAAGTGGACGATGTCGCCTGCCAAATGGTAGAGTTAACCAGCTAGCTAGCCTGAGCTCGCTTTAATAAAACTGAACGCGTTATGCATTGCAGTGGACGGGAGTGCATTGCGCCGGCGTTTAGAGTGCGCTTTGAGTGTCAGAGATCTACCTGGAGATAATCGTTGCCACAACGATTGAAATCTCGACTCCTAACCTGACTTTTAAAAAATTACACACAGGATGAAAATGAACCCTGTGCCCGAGTGTGGGCGGAGCGCAGTCATCTATTTACAGCTATTTTTATTCTTTAAAGTTGCAGGTAAAAAACCGACCTATTTTTACTCTTGGCATTTGATCAACTGACCGGTAAACCTGACGTAAATCTCACGTACCCAAGATTCAAATTCCACCCCCTTCCCCTCCCCAACAATTTAACAAACCCTCCTCTACTGTAATAAATGAGAATATCTCCTTTAAACATTTCATCTCGCCCTGCCAATATGCCTTTAATAATAACACTAAAACTTCCTTCCCTTTCCTTTAAGAGGGTAGAATTTGGCATCAAAGTGACATGTCTTAAATTTGAGGTCAGAATCTTCGACGCGAAATTGTAGAATTTAACAGATTAAGTGGTTATGATCCACTGCTGACTGCCAAGGTTGCTTAGCAGGGTATAAACAACCGCGTTCTAACATGTAGGAGTAAAGTGCTTAATTGCGAGTAATGAATTTATGCTCAGCACTCCTTCGGTTTATTAATTCACTATCGTGAGTCATTCCAAACACGCAAGCTTCGGGGCATATGCGCACTTGAGTGACAGCGAGTCAACGTTTGCGCCCTTTTGTTGTATGTTTAAAATCAGAATCCAGGGGTAATGATTTATCAAACTCTTATTATCAAGCAAATGTCAGGCGAAGGGCACCTTGGTATTCACTGACGCACTCCCAATCTGCACAGGAACGTATAGAAAGCGCTTGCTCGGAGCTGAACTAAAGTCATTCTAAGTGGCGTTTTCCACCGTTTTTTTTTCCCCCCCTCTTCAAATCTGTTGCATTGCGAAACATGGTGAGTGACATTCTCTCTTTTTTAAAAAAACAAAATCTTCTCTCCTTTTCTCGGCTTAGTTTACATTCGTGGGAACTAGAGAAGGAAAAAGAGTTCTGCTTGCCGCCTAAAAATATGATTCAAATGAGTTTTCTGAAAGTCAGGGTTAACTTTAAGGGTATTTTTTTTTGTAAACCGCGGGTTGATGGTGGAGCTGTCCGTGGTGCTGAATCCGGTAGCAAGCAGAAAGCGACAAGAGCGAGTAGATTGTGGTGATTGCAAATTGCCAAGGACCTAGCAACATTCCAAGATAACCCTTCCCCCAGCCCCACCGAGAAAAAGTTTGGATTGTTGTTGAATGATTTATTTTGAACTGGCTTGATTTTCTGTAATATAAAGTCAAATTTCGGCTCGAAACTTATCCATAATATTGGGCATGCTATTTGTAAAGCGGTTACATCAACTACCACCACCCTCTACAGCCCAACTCCGCACCCCCCCCCCCCCCCCCCCACCACCACCACCCACCAACCTCCCTCCCCAGTCTCGAAATAAAGCACTATTTCCAAGTTGCCATCTGTGCACAGGGGACCATGGTGGTCTAGCACCGGGTATGCCTGCCCGGTGCATTCCCAGGAACATAACCCAACGCGCGGGCTGAGTGACAGGAAGCAAATGGGGCGTTAAATTAAAGATTCGTATCGTAATTGTGGGAGAGAGGGACGAGAACCCTGCAATCCGTGAGCAGAAAGTCAACGCGTTGTACTAGAGCCGCAGATGAGGGCAAGCGTGTGACATGGTGCAGTTCGCAACTGCGTTGAATGGGACATCAAATATTGAGCAAAATACCTGCACGCTACTCCATATTCCGAAACGTATTGCATTCCTTCCCCGCCTGCCCTGCCGCCAAAATCGATGGAATAAGCAAGACTGTTAAAATATTTTGAAAGCGTTGCTTAGCATCAACCGTGGGTTTCATTGCTATTTCGTATTTCACAGGATTGCACTGACCAGAAAAGCATGACCAAGCAAATGGTCAGCGGGGCTGAGACTTTGTCCCCAGCACAGGCCAGTAGAACAGAAGGTGTTGGGGTAACGAGAAATAGCCCGGAAAGTGAACCGCACCTACCAGGACACCAGGCCGCTCGGCTCGACTCTCAAATCCCCGAGGGCAAAGGTTTCGCTCTCAAAGAAGCCAAATCGAACGAGCCCGAGGGGGCCAAGGTTGGGATCTGTAAGAACGCCTCCTCCGTTCAACCCAATTCCGCCGTCCGTCAGGATCCTATCGAAATTTTGCCCCACAAGGATACTTCAGCTGACAGCAGCGATCGCACGAACACGGTTTACTGTAAGATCGCCGAGGTGGAGGTTAACTACGGCTCTGGGATAACCACAATAGAGCAAAACAACGCCAAAAGCAGCTGGGTCACGAAGAGCCAGAGTACGGTGGTACTGGGATCAGATGGTAACACTGCTGTACTTCCTGGAAATGTCAGCGGGGTAAGTGTTCCTCACGATAACCCTGTAATGAAATTAGCCAAAGTGAAAAGGGGAAACGATAAAACTCCAGCCCCAAAGTGTGCAGGACCACTTATCATTGTGTTAACAATTATTTTGGGGGCAAACTTTTTGTTTTTTTTTCTTATTTTAGACTCGAGGATATAATACTCAGGAAGAAAAAAACTGCTTAATGGGTTGGATATTCGATTGCACTTTATTCAGCCAGGCATGACATTTGACAGGCCGATTGTAAATGAAGTAGCATGTACCAATGCAGTTCATTTCAATAACGTGATGTTGAAAATATTCAACCCGCCTTTATAGCTAAAGCTCTGTGATTTCTTCAACGATTGTCCCATCATTCTGACTTTACAAAGGTGGAGTTTATCAGGGTGATAAATAATGATCCATCATTATTATAATCAGTCGCCATTATTACAGGTAGTGCTTCCAGACTTGAGTTACATTTTATGTTTCCTTTAGGGAGATGAAGGCGATGAGAATAAAGCCAGAGGGAACTGGTCGAGAAAGCTGGACTTTATTTTGTCCATGGTGGGCTATGCGGTAGGACTGGGGAATGTCTGGCGCTTTCCCTACCTCGCATTTCAAAACGGCGGAGGTAAGCATCTGAACGCAGATTCAAACTGCACAGCTCCGAGAAAGGACGAGGAGCAGAAACAAAACATCGAGAGAGGCTAGGACATCCGGAGACAGACAAGAATGGGTGCAAACATTTGCATGTATATGGGGTCACAATGGACAATAGAGAAGCGAAAGCATAATGGTGTGTGTCTACGAAAGGCAGTGCCCAAGTAAGAGAAATTCTTAGAATTAAAATTCAGAAGGCCCTGACCTATCAGCCGGGAGTAAAATATACAAGTCAAACAAAACACACAAAAAAAAGACACCCATTTCTTTCTGGCTTTTCATTCAGCATCAGTCTATAGCGACAATTAAAGATTACATTGAGTCGAGAGTATATGAAAGAAACGCGGTGAATTTGTGTAGGAAAAAAAAACGGGGATTCGGTACATAAAACGATGGTGGGGAGAGAGCAGGTCGAGTTTTCATGGTTCATTAATCCGTGAACCTAGAGAATGTTGCAATCTGCATTCTGCGGCAGTGCTGAGTGAGCACTGTGAGAGAGGCCCGTGCATATTGAGTGATTTTAATGGTGTTTCCCATTGACCCTCTAACGCATTTCAAACAAAATGTGTTAACTGTATTACATAAGAGCCAAAAGGATAATATTACTGCACGTTAGATTTCTTCCCATTATAAAATACCTGTTTTAAGTAAGCTAGCGAACGATAGCAATGTCTCTTTTGTTAAACTTTACAATGGTGTGTTTTACATGGTCATTCAAAAATATGCTATTTAAGTAGGGCAATTTGTGACTTGCGTATACAATTTGCTCATGGGCATCAGCGAATATAATGTCGGTGAAGTAATTTCTTTGTAAAAATTTGATTTGTTCAATTATATGCACCCAAATCCTTGAGCAATGTCACAGAACACTCACTCACTCAATGCACGTTAACGAAGGGTTTACGTATAGAGGTTGGTCTGAAATAATCGAGAGGGGGATAAGTTTTCATTTAAACTAACATGGTCGTAACCATGAACTTTACTAGTACTTCAGTACGGGATGCAATGGACATATTTGCAGCTGCAGTTTAGCCAGGATTTTACATGCATCAGCATATAAAATGCCACTATCGTTGAGTGTGTAACCCTATATGGGCTTTCATACACTCAGGCACATTCAAGCGTAGGCACCTGACAAATTAATAAATTCGTTTACATGGATTTCACAAGGAACAAATCATGTTTTAAATACTGCACATACTAGCGAAGTTCTGAATTTCTATATATGCATGGGATCGGCGTATTCATTTATGAAATGGTTTAAATGTAGCTTCTCAAAATTTAAGCCATATTAGTTGGAATTTAGCATTTTGAAAGTGTTACTCTAAGAATAAAGATGTCAAATAAATTAGCTTGAGGCACATCAGTGAGAGTGTTACTTAACTGTGCTGACAAATATTATGATAGCTTGGACGTTCATTTATTTAACATCTATAGTTTAAATAGAATGGTTTTATATGGAATCAATGCATCGTGAATTCAATTCCTCTTTTTCTCTTGCACTCAATCTGAGAAGCATTCAATAACGTGGAGTGTCACTTTCCTCTGCATTGTCACTGGTCAGGCTAACACTGTAATATGTTGCGAATCATATTACAGATATCAATCAAATAAAACATTAACAGAAAGCATGACAGTGAATTACCCAACTGGTAATGGAATTTGCTCCTTTATTCATTGCCAGTCTCAAGAAGCCTTTGTAGTTATTTGATTAATAAATTCGGAATCCATGAGACGGAATAAATCACAGTTCCTGTGCAGGTGAAATAAGATTGAATTGAGCCTGATCATTTGGCTTTGCTGAGACTACATTGTGCAATTTATTTTAGCGCCTGTTTTCTTTTTTTGCTGATGCCACGTGGAAAGTTTTGCACCTTCAGTGAATTAGGCTCTATGTGCCGGCAGTTATCAAATTCCCCGCAATGCCTCTCAGTGTGTGACGATTCAACCCAGCAGTCCCCTATCGGAACCGCCTGAATCGAGTCACAAGCACATTTTGGCTTTGAGTTTCTGGAATTTGCAAAGCCTCTTCTCACAGGTTAGATCACCAGCCTTGGATCGCAGTGGATGCAGTAACATTTTTTTCCCCCTAACCAGCTGCACAAACATTCCACATAAATAACAACCAGTCAAGTTCCAAGCAGTGGGTTGATGAATTGGCGGCACCATCAGGAAATGGATGACTTTTGTCGGAAGCGTCCAAGAATTGGGCCATTTTGATCCAGTTAATGTTCAACGGCTGGCCCACAAAACTCGAAAGTGGGGAAATTGATTTTGACGGATAGTTGGGCGTCAATAATCTATCAACATCTCCATTGCTTTGAGTTGAGGTGATGACATGGTACAATTGGGGAGGCCATGGGATATTTTATGTTTAAGTTGCTTCAACGTGCACACATTCAGTTGTGCTAAATCACATGAAATTACCATAGCCTAGAGGAACCCCATGAATAAATGGCAACTTTACAGATTCCGCACTGTGGGCGATCGCTTTTCATTTCCATTATGCCTCTGTGAATTTTTTTTTGTGTGTGTGTTAATGGCGCTATATACATATCATTAATTGGTTCATCACGAAAGCATCACGGATTAACAAACCCATAGTTAATATTTAATATTGTTAAACTACATCTGTGGGATTTTGCCATCATTAAACGAATTTATTCCCTAAATTCTTAATGAAATCTTTGAGCATGTTTTGAATGAAAACCCTATTTTTCTTTAACACTTATTATTGGTATATATTTCAGTGGTGCCTGTTGCTTATTTACTGGGAACGTAGTGTCCTAAAGAAAGTTGTGTGCTATTACCAAAGGTAACATCAAAAGGAATAACTTTACCGAAGCCATCGCAGTTGGATCCGCATGTAATAGTTCCTGTTGTTGAGTTACATTCTAGGCGAGTTTTAAAAGATTACACAGGACGAATAACTAGATTTTCGATAATTCAATCGAGACTCACTTGACAATTTGTGGCAAGTGATGCAAAAGAGTCTTTATTTTTTCTGGTAACATTAATATCCAATATTCTCATCCTTTTAACAATGGAAATTATATTTCACTAGATAGCCATTTCATTTCATCGGCAAATTGGAGTTAGAATCGTTCCAAGCTTGGCACCTGACCTTTCTTGCCAATATATTCATTGAAAAGCACAATTATAAGAAGCCTTATAGTGATTTCGACGCTAATCATATCCCTTTGCAATCCTTTTCGAAATGGGATATGTGGGAAAGAGATTATTCCTGGCCTCGTCAATCTGTTGGCAAATACATTTTAAAAACATTGAAAAGAATAGACCCATGGATATCTTTTTTAAAAGTCCATCATCCATCGTGTTCTTAAAACAAGAATACAATGCACATTCGGGGGGAAAAACAATCATTCAGTTATAATTACATTATAATTAACTGCTGTTACGTGGACATTAGTTTCTCCAAATAATGGAGAGCTGCGCGATCTACATCGTTTATTTGAAACGAGTTTCTGCAGCCTTACCCAGCTACTGGTCACATCCATCAACTCCTAACCGCTTGTCGGTGAGGTACATTGGTCTGGCTTGATCGTGGCAAAACCCAGGAACAAAATCAGCTCCTTTCAGTATCAGTAATTTAAGAAAGGTAAACTTTCCAAAATGCAGCGCTCGATCTATCCTTTTAAAACACATTTAATCGTTTTGTGACGGAGCAAGGAAGGCGGCAACCCGCCTTGGGTTGTGATTATATTTTTGGTGCACTTGTCTCCAAGCCGCTTTTGCAAACTTCAAGCGAAATGCAGACACATCGTGGCTGGCCTTCCAGTTAACCTGGCACAGCTTATCCACATTGGCGATGAACACATTTTTAATTGGCTCATGCTTAAATTCTGATGCGAAAGGTGACAAGTTGTCGCCCCACAGAGATTTCCGTCCCAGTAAAGATGGCAGGAGATGGCAGGTGTCGCTTTGGTGACTGCCCTCATGAAGCAGGTTTAGAGGCCTTTGAACAGGTTGCGCACAGATCGATTGGGTTTCAGTTTCTATCAGCGAGTTTGGAAAATGTTCACATTTAGCAGTTAATATTGACACAGGCTAGAAAGGTTGGGATAAAATCCACTAAGTGCAGATCTAAAAAAAACATGATAGGTGGCAGTTCTTAATATCAATTCAATGGTGTTTACACTGTAATGTAAACCAGTTGCCTTAAGACATCGAATACTTATCTTCAGTAAAAATGCTCTATAATTATCCCTCTCTCTATTAAAAAGTGGCTTTGATTAAAACGATCAAACCCATAAGTCACAATTTCGTAGAACATTTAAGATGGTCATTCTTTAATAAACTGGTTAATTTCCTCGATAAGGTGAAGGCCAGCTGAACTCCTCAAAGTGTGAATGGTGGCATGACTAAAGAAGTGTGCATTTTAACATCATTACTCGTAAATGGACCTATAACCAAAGCCAAAGATTCTCAAATTGCGACAAATTTGGACCTATCTTTCAAAAAATGACGAACTGAGGGTGTTTAAATGATATTTCAGGTACTGTAAACCTATAAGTCTAATTATAGGTCGATTGCAACTGGGAACGAAATCCCCCAAAGCTGTGCAAATGTAATTTTTTTTAAAAAAAAGCATATTTACAGGATTCATAATCAGAAACAAAAATAAAAATACTTGGAAAAACTCAGCAGGTCCGGCAGCATCTGTGGAGAAGAACACAGTTAACGTTTCGAGTCCGTATGACTCTTCAACAGAACTAAGGAAAAATAGACTCTCCGCAGAGTCTATTTCAAACCTCCACCTGCACAGGTGTTTGAATTACCCCGACAGATAATGCAACACAATTCTATTCAGGAACTCAGATCAGCTATTTTAAAGATCGTTATTATGATATTCCCTGGATAACATTTAATTGGGTCACGCTATAACGGAATTGGGGAGAGTATATGCGGTGTTTTCCTTTGGCAAAACACTGTTTTCACAATGCGTCAATTCAAGTTGGCGAAGTGTTCTGTACATTAGTCTCTGGAAGTTCTAAGACACTTGAATTAATCGCGTGATATTCGTTGAATTTAAGTGTGGAATCATCAGACTTGCGACTGCGTGTGTATTCATACGATGGTTTCATCTCTAACCCCCCCAGCAATATTTACATGTGTCAGGGATTACAGTACTTTCAAAACCTTAAATGTAGAAGGCTGTTTTAATCTGTATTCACGCCGATATTTGAGAGCTGCAATAATTATCTTCACCCAGAGCTATTAGCAACCTGTTAGACCTGTTACTCATGAGGTGCTACCATCTTATCTCCAAAGAATCCCGAATTAATTACAGTTTAAATTGCCCAGGGGCCATTCTCGTTACAAAATGCTGGGATGAGAATATTACCATTGGCCTGGAATTTCATTGGGGATGGGGGGGGGTGTGACCCGGAAATTACATATAAAATGACCCCCATTTGTGCCCCAATCCGCCTGTGTCAAATTACACTCAAATTTCCTGCCAATTTCATTAGCACATCAGAAACGTAGAAGTGGACGTAAATGACTTGCGTCGAACTTAACTGGAATTTAACCGAAGGGGTTTCTAGATGATAGGACCAGAATGAGGCTGGGGCGTGCATTAAGGTGAGTAAGGCAAGCAGTTCTCTGCCAGGAAGATTTGCCCATCAGTCGGTTTAAATTGCCCCGGTGGAAAGTCTTCATTTTCTCAGATCCTGCTGTTCTCACAGTGTGTTTGCGTGTTGTGCCATGTATTCCGTCCGCTAACTGCTCACCAATCCTGTGCCGACCCCCCTGTGGATGGCTAGAGTGATGCTCGGAGTACCACAGAAGTTGAGGGCTGTTGTGACCCTCATTGCTACAGTTAAAGCTCTTCTGCACAGGAACTGGCAAGTTCAGTTGGGCGCATGATACACACGCAACTTACTTTACTCATGTCCAGTTGTCTGCAATCTTTATAAAGCCGTGCATTTATTCTGAGCCCCGATAACCCCTATTTCTGGGCGGGTGCAGCTACACCGGAAATTCCAGTACCGGGGGCGGGGGTGGGGGGTTGTTTTATGAGCCTGGCCTCAGTGTACTCATGCCCAAAAGCTGCATTTGCTTCCCAACCCCTCTAAACCCTGCCCCGCCCCCAACCCTTCACTCAACAGAGACTTAAGTTTTAAGGAAAAACTTCCAATGTGTGTCAAAATTCAACTCCACACAAGCCACTCGGGCGCTAGTTCTCTACCAACTTAGTTCCACTCCCTTGTTCTTTCCCGATATCTGCACTTTCCTCTATTTAAATATTTATCCAATTCCCTTTTGAAAGTTACTATTGAATCTGCTCCCACCACCCAGTGCATCCCAGATCATAAAACACTGAGGAAAAATCACTCCTGGTCATTTACCCTGACTTTTTGGCCAATTGTCTTAATCCGTGTCCCGTGGTGACTTCCCTCCTGTCAGTGGAAACTGTTTCTCCCTCTCTACACTATCAAAACGTCCAATAATTTGTTTACAGTTCATGGACGATGTTGGGAAAGTGGGATCTATTTCAGGCTCTGAGTTGCCCTGTAAAGGTGGCGAAAGATCTGCTTCCTGAACAGTAATAGTTAGATCCACAGACCTGGAGCTCACACCAGGTGATGGAAAGCTACCTGCCACAACGTTATTTTGAATATACTTGTCACTAATTTTAGAAAAAAAAATGTATTGGGAAAGCCGATCATCCAGCCCACTGTGTCCTATCATTAAAAACGAGCGGATTGGGAAGTGGAGTTTGCACATGAAATATCGGTGCTTACTAAATGCATTGCCGACTTGGCAGGATCACTCAGGTTTGCTAGGCAAGTGTTGTCTGGGGACAGGTATCTGCAATGTTATTTCACTTTCAGTGTCCTTCCTGCTTTGTATGTTGGTGTATTTGCCTGCTTTTCTATAGTGGTGATTTTACTGCAGAAATATAATTTGCTTTGGCTTTATAAATAGCCTGATTGATGCTCTATCCTTTGAATTGCAGCAACAGCTATCAATATCATCGCATCTATCCTTCCTCAAATTTAATGTTATTTTGAAGTCAAACTCTCAGAATTAATGCACTTTACAGTTACAGCCCTTTAAGATTACATTCGTGCCACACAAGTGCCAGACAATGAACATCTCCAAGAAGAGATAATCTAATCATCTTCCCATGTTCAATGGTATTACCATCACTAGATCCCTCACTATCAACATCCTGGGGGGTTACTATTGACCAGAAACTGAACTAGACCAGCTATATAAATACTATGGCTACAAGAGCAGGTCAGGGACCAGGAATTCTGTAGCAAGTAACTTACCTCTTGACTCCCCCCAAAGCCTGTCCACCATCTACAAGGCATAAGTCAGGAGTGTGATGGAATACTCTCCATGTGTCTGGATAAGTGAAGCTCCAACAACATTCAAGCTTGACACCATCTAGGACAAAGCAGCCCGCTTGATTGGCATCCCATCCACAAACATTCACTCCGTCCACCATCGATGCACAGTGGCAGCAGTGTGTACCATCTACAAGATGCACTGCAGCAACTCACCAAGACTCCTTCGACAGCACTTTCCACACGTGAGACCTCTACCACCTAGAAGGACAAGGGCAGCAGATGCATGGGAACACCACCACCTCAGATTTCCCCTCTGAGCCACACACCATCCTGACTTGGAAATATATCGCCATTCCTTCACTGTTGCTGGCTGAAAGTCCTGGAACTCCCTTCCTAACAGCACTGTGGGTGTATCTATACCACATGGTCTGCAGCGGTTCAAGAAGGCAGCTCACCACCATCTTCTCATGGGCAATTAAGGATGGTCAATAAATTCTGGCCTAGCCAGTGAATCCCAGGAACATGTAAATAAAAATAAGACAAGTCCTCCTGCACATTGAAAATTCAGAATGCTTGGGGAGGGGAATTCTTATCCGGGGAGGAGGGAGTCCCAGAAAGGGGAGGCCCAAAGCGTTGCTGAGGGTCCCGGAGCAGCATTTCTGCTGCCCTTGGCCCATGAAGAAACCTCTAAAAATATTCCACCTGCCTGGGCCTCTTCTGGACTTGAATCCAGATCCCAATGTCTTTGGCCAGGCAGGGAAACCACCATTGTTGCCTCACTCAAGCCCAGGTATTAATAACAGCTGCTCCCCAATGAATCAATCAGAGCCCATTCTGCATGTTTAAAGGAAAGGCCCAGCGTTTGAGGACTGGTATCTTTGCTGTTTGTAATTTAAAATTGCAGATGATCAGATTGGTCTGGAAATGGTGTGGGTAAGTTGCCCATTCTATTGTAATTGGTGTGCTCTGCTGGTCAGAAAGTCAGATGCATAGCAAATTCTGAAAACATCATCCTTTACACTTTACACTGTTAGCCAAAGTCCCAAAATTAACGACCCCCCAACCACCACCACCCCCTCCCCCAAACTGCCACCCACTCCCATTTAGTGAAAGCACTTTCGGCTGTGTAAATCAACAAACTTAAAAAAAAAAGTTATCTGATATCTGATTTGGAAAACAATTGAGAGTTGCAAGGCTATAGAGATGGACAAATTTGCTGGGAGGTTGGGAGTGTCACATAAAGGAAGGCATTCAGTCATATATGTATATTATAGCATGTATGGTTAAATAGGCACTTTAGGGTTTTAGTTTCATCAATATTCATCAGGAAGGTAGACGATTCAAACAGAATCTATGATATAGCTGACAGCACCTGGTGGGCAGAAGGGAGTAAATGATCATAAATAAATTTTCTGGATTCATGTTTTATCATCTTGCTGCATTGTAGACCTGATGTGTATTGTGTAACTTTTATTGACCAGTTTATTCTAAGTGAAGTCATTTGTTGAAGGAGATACAAATGCCATAAACTGTGTAAATCACTTTAAGTGGACTGAGCACAAAATCCAGATTCACCCACTGTATTGAATGAGTGTAGAGATCACCAATTATATTCAGCGTCAGGGTATTCTGCAACTGACAGGAGGTTGTAATCGATAGTTTTACCTTATTGACTGAGTTGAAACGATGCAACTGCTGCTTGATTTGGATCTTTTGATTCTCGGTAACAGAAAGCATTTTTTTCATATTCTCCACTTCTCAGTACAGGGACAGGCACTGGAGTGGCGGTTTTGATTGCCGAGGCTGTAGTGCCCCCCAGTGTCTACCCTTGGCATTACATTGGGCATCAATTTTTGCTTCTGCCGAAACTGTTTCTCTAAACACACTACGCTTACTGTTAAATCAATCGAATTTAATTTTGAACCAGCATTACAATTAAAATATAGCTTATGTTGGATGCATAAATTTCACTGCATAATTTTTTTTGAAATCATCTTAAATTATGTAAATAGATCAATATATCCTAAACTGTGTGTTTATTCATTGTTTCTGCCTTTAGGTGCATTTTTGATCCCCTACCTAATGATGTTGGCTTTCGCTGGAGTCCCCATTTTCTTACTTGAAACAGCACTTGGCCAGTTTGCCAGTCAGGGCCCTATTTCAGTGTGGAAAGCTATTCCAGCCTTACAAGGTAAAGCATTCAAACTCATAGGCTCCTTCTGATATTTCATTTTTTTAAAAAATGCCATATTATATATTTAATTACCTTGTTTCTCACTATGTTTGTAGGATGCGGAATCGCTATGTTAATCATCTCGGTTCTGATCGCTGTGTACTACAACATCATCATATGTTACACTCTCTTCTACCTTTTTGCATCGTGCATACCAGTCCTTCCCTGGGCATCCTGTGAAAACAGATGGAACACTGAAAACTGTAGAGACAAGAACAAGCTGTTATTGGGTAACCTCTGCAGAACCTATTCTTTGGACTGACCCAATCTTCTTACCTACTGGAAGAGTTTATTTTTTCTTATAAAGACATGCGCTTGCTTTACAGGGATCACCATGGATACCTGTGCAACATAAAATATCTTAAAACTACAAGCAGTCCTCTAAAATTTCACCAGGGATCACGGCATCTTCCAGTATAACGAGCCTTAGTTGCTTTTATTTACTTTTAACCTTCATCCATCTTCGCTGACTAGTGGGAATCGGGACGGAGGTTACTGCTAGTCATTTTACTGCTGCTGTTATGATAATTTGGATTGCAGTGTGATTTTAAATACATCGTTGCCTTCACTTATGCAGGGCCATGTTACCTTATTGGAGGGTCAATAGATTCAAGTAACTACAGTGACCCTTAAGAGATGTAGCTTGTGAATGGGTCTTCTGGCTTATCACTAATGATTTATGAGTTATCTAAAAAGTAAGATGGATTCATAGAATTTTACGTTCTTCTTTATTAGTCGTTCATGGAATGTGGGTGTCACTGGCTAGGCCAGCATTTATTGCCCATCCCTAATTACCCTTGTTCAGAGGGCATGTAAGAGTCAAGTGCATTGCTGTGGGTCTGGAGTCACAGATTTCCTTCCCTAAAGGGCAAAAGTGAACCAGATGGGATTTTACAACAATTGTTTCATAGTCATCATCAGACTTTTTCAAATTCCAGATTTTCATTAAATTCAAATTTCATCATCTGCCATGGTGAGATTCAAACCCAGATCCCCAAAGCATTATCCTGAGTCTCTAGAATACTAGTCCAGTCACAATATCATTATGCCACCACCGCCCATATGCCAGCAGAGGACCATTTGGCCCATCATGCCTGTGCTGGCTATCCCTTATCCAACCCCTGCCCTTTCCCTCAAATGTTCTAAAATATTTCTTTTGAAATATTAATTCAAACTCCTTTCAAAGCTATTATGGATGTTGGTTCTACCATTGCTAGGACATTCTTTGCCCTAACTGCCCTATGTGTGAAAAATATCCTTCTAATCACCCCCACTGCCCTTTGATGCTCGTTAATTTGTGTCTAAAGATGATGCTAGTGGAAGAAGGTAATTGTATGGATAATTACTGCCAGCAATAAATTTTCATCGTCATGGGTTAATTATAAAATCTTTTACTTGTCAAGGTATTTATTATACAGAGCTCTTTTGAGCCAATCATCCCGAGAGCGTTAGAATGGATGTAATTAGTGATGCCAGCCAGGAGGGCCCACATTGATTCTGTTTCACTGGGCTAGAGCAGTGATGCCTTATTCTTTTTTTAGTAGGTATCAAAAATTGACTACTCCAGTTTAGGATGTCGACTATAAATGGACATAAATTTATCCCAGATATGTTGAACACTGTGGAACAAGCTCCTAAGCCATGTTGAGAAATTTCCTTCAAATGTTCATTTCTCTATAATGCTCAGCAATTGTTATTGTCTCCGATACGCTTATTATGCAAGTGAGAATTATATCGTTTTTCAGTGTTTGCACAAGACTGTGAGGCCATAGGCCTATTTTATTAATCATCTGAATGTCAACGTTTTGTCTGTGTAAAATTGAATTTTATGCCATTTTTCACTTAAAGCTATATTGCCCTCCAATAAGGTTAAGCACCTTCTTTTTCCCTCATTTTTTTGTTACAGATGTCCTAAGCTAACCTCCCGTGGCTCTGAGGGTGGGTATTTACTTCCCAAACCAATGCTAGACTCTCTCTCAGTCAACTGCTGATAGGGATACAAGGATGGCTCAGGAGAAAAGCTCATTGGACAGTCCATTGCCATATGGAGCCATCTCACTTCTTAGTAACCTCTTCCTATGCTCGACACAGAGATTGGGAACAGGACATAACTGAATCTTTATCATTATTGTTTCACGATGCCGTGTGTATGGCTTCCATAAGCAATAGATCTTTCAAATGTTACACTTACTCCCATCCACTCAGTACCAACACATTTAGATACATAGAGATGTTTGGTACAACGGCTGAACTGAACATTCAGCACCACTGTGAGCATCTAAATTGGTTAAAACACCCCAGCTCATTTATAATATTATTGAGATGTGCCATTATGATTTCAATAGAACTGGGCCAATACACAACTAAATTTGATGGTTTTGAAGGATCAGTGATGGAATGTAATAAACAAAATGAAATAATAATCATATTAAATTAGTTCAAATCTTCACCCTGGATAAAAACCAAGCAACACTTAGGATGGTAACAATTTTAATTCAGTGAAAGTTTTGAGATAAGCGTGAATGGAAGTATTAACGGTGTAAAGAATTTGCTTGCAGTCTGCTGTAAATTAATTCATTAACTCACAATAATAATGTCATTGAGGAGTATAAACTCTTTGAACTAATATCATCCAGCACTCCAAAAATAGCAAAAAGCCTGACAACAGTGATGAACAGTGCACATCATACCAAAATATATCAAGATGTGGAATCTTAACTCCTTGTTCACATGGGCAAAGCTTTTGCAGCAGTAATGACGGTGAAACTGTCAGTGTTCACTGCCATTAGTCCCCTGAAACCAACGACAACTCCTGGACTCTGCAGATGCACAGTTACACATAGAAATCCAGAAGTTGCTGTCAATAATTCTATGCATCTCCATAGGGTGGACTACTAAAAACCCTATAGACTGCAATCAAATAGGAACTGCTGAACTAACAAGAACTTACTCTCTTACACTATTATTCTTGCTGTAAAAACCCTTGAAAAAGTCACACCTTGGGCAGAATTTAGCCCTCGATGGGCGGACGGGCAGCCGAACTCCCCTGCCGAAACGGGCCCTGCTATGCACTTCCTGTGCGGGGGGGAGGACGGATTCCCCAACTGTCAGAGTGTGCTCTTTCGTGCATGCGCGTGAAAGAGTGCACTGCACCTTGAGACTAAGTGCTGTCTCAGGGAGAGCGCTGAAAGTTTAATAAACCTAAATGATAGCAAAATTAAAAAATTATTAACACGTCCCCCTCATGTGACAATGTCACACGAGATGGGACATGTTAATAAATACTACATAAAGTTTATTAAAGTTTTTAAAAACAAACACGAAACCTCATCCCGCCAGTGGATGAGGTTTCATGTTTTTTCAGAAGCCCGCTGGGGCTCCTGGCCTGCCCGTCAGCCTTAAGGTTGGATGGGCAGGGCCTTTAATTGGCTTAATTATCCTGTCAATGGCCTCAATTAGCCATTGACAGGTCGGCGGGCTGACAGCTGATTGCGCTGTCTGCCCGCCTTCCTGAAGATTTAAATGGGGCGGGATGACGTCGGGGGTTCCTCCCGACATCAATTCGCGTAACTGTCTCGTCGCTGAGCAGGCCCTGCCCCCAACTCACCGAGGGGAAAATTCTGGTGCTTGTTGAATGAGGTGTAACTGGGTTGTATTTGACACACTAAGCTCTTGGTTACTGCTGAACAGCCTTACTACCCCTGAAAAATTAATGTCATATTTGTGGAATGCCAAATTTCTCCATCATAACATAATCACTTATTTTTGAAAAAAAGCCCAAATTTCTTAATGATATTCCAGCTTAATACTACATGTATGCCCCCCTTTATTTCATTCTTTGTAAAATATAATTAAAAGACTGTGCATTTTAATTTCTGGTTTACTTTCTAGTGAGAATACTTCAATGTGATTGGTTGTTTACCCTATATGATGCCATCACTGTTGCTGAATACCTGGAGATCCCCCTGACTCGCTATCAGATTCAAACTGTTGCTGGGAAAGGGAAATCCATGCCACAGAGATCACTAGATTTCATCTATGTCAGCTGTGAGCACAGTCGCTTCACCACTGACTACGAAACCCCATGTTTATGGCATAATTTAAACCATTGAATTAGATTGCCTCTATCACTGTTCTATAATCATTCTGTGCCTTCGGTATTTTTAGATTCATAGTTTGAACTGGGTTTACAGTGTACAATTACCAGTGCACCAGCAAGCTACATCAGTAATATTGCAGTAGAAAAGTTGTTACGTCAATCACCAGAGTAGTGATCTCAAAAAAAGCTCTCACACAAAAGTTGTCATTGAAGATGGGAGTAAATTCACACACTCCTAGAGGGAAACCATGCTTGGAGGAAGTGTGGTTCAGAAAATTGGCACTGACATCTTAAAGTATAATTGATATGATGGATAAGCAACCCCTTACCACCTCTAAATGCCTTTGCAGGGACAGTGAATAAGGATAATATTACTTCAGCTCAGGAGTGTGAGTTTGAATGTTGTCAAGGCTGATGAGTTGAAAGTCTTTTTCTGCTGGATGGTATGGTTCTAAGTGGAATTAATTTCAGTAACCTTAACTTAGCTCCCAATGAGTTTGGACCTATAACAAAAAGTCTGACTCTATGATGTTATAAATGAACAGTGTTGCTGAAAGGCTGCCGTAAAAATGCCTGAAGTGGGAAATGATCTATTTACATTGGCCCAGTAGGACGTGCTTTTATGAAGTTGAATTAAGGCACATGGGTGGAAGGGAGTAGTGGAAGTTTTATCCTGCAATTGAACTGTGCCATCCCTGATTTGTAAATGCTTGCTCTTCAAATAGGGTGACACTGCACTAATCACAAAGACTGAGCAAAATCAAAACTTTGTTTAATGTTCCTGCAGTTTGTCCTAACCCTACTGAAATCTTAATGATGCATCTCATTAATTTATTCACAGAAACAAAATTTTAAACCATAGGAAAATGAAGGATGCTAACTTTGGAAAATCACAGTGTAATATAAAAGTAATATGGGTTAAACCTAACAGCTGGCAGATAACAGCAGACAGTAATGCATTCCACGTTTTTCACTCATCTGCAAAAAAAAATGCTTTAAGATCAAAGGTAATGCAGAATGTTTTTGGTATTGATTTTAATGCATATTTGCATATGTAGAAATCTAATGCTTGTGTACATATATTTAATGCATGCATCATGCTATGCCTGTGCCTTATTACATACTAACATAATAGAACCACACATGTCAGCTTTACAAAATCCGCTGTATTAATCTGCAACTTGCCCTGTCTCATGAATGCACCTCTGCTATGAGAAAGGCAGCACTGTGGGACCATGTGATTCTATTAATTCGAAATGAGTTAGCCATGTCTCAGTAGTAGCACTACCAGTGCAAGGCTCACTTCAGACACTTGAGCACAAAATCTAGCTTGGCACTCCCGTGCAGTAATGAGGGACTGCCGCACTGTTGCAGGTGCCAACTTTTGGATGAGACTTTAAACGGAGGCCCTGACTGCCTTCTCAGGTGACACTTTTTGAAGGACAGGAGAGTCCTTCTCGGTGTCCAATCTCTATCCCTCAACCAACAACATTCAATCAGATTTTCTGGTCATTACCACATTGCTGCCTGTAGGATCTTGTGTGCAAGTTGGCTATCACACAGCAGTAACAATACTTCAAAAAGTACTTGTTGGTTGTAAAGTGCTTTGGGATGTTCTGAGGTTGTGAATGGCGCCATATAAATGCAAGTCTTTCTTTCTTTGATTGAACAGCTTCTATTTTTACACATCTTGTAAAATATTTCCAAAATCTAATGAACTGACTTGGCTTGAAATGGCTTGGCTAGGCTATTTTTAAGAGTCAACCACATGGCTGGGGGGGCCTGGGGTCACATATAGGCCAGACCAGCTAAAGGATCTTAGTGAACCAGATGGGTTTTACAACAATCAACTGTGGTTTCATGATCATCATTAAACTTTTAATTTCAGATTTTTCTTTTTATTGAATTCAAATTCACCATCTGCTGTGGTGGGATTCAAACCCAGGTCCCCAGAACATTATGCTGGGTTCCTGGAATAATAGCCTGGTGACAATACTACTACACCACCACCACCATCTCCCCCCTACCTAGGTTGCTGAAACTGTTCTTGGATTATTGAAGAGAAAGAAAGATAACTGAGAGGCTGTATTAAATCAGGAATGTACTGATGTTTCACTTTTACAGGGATTTTAATTTTGGTGACTCCATTGGACAAAAAAAACCCTGCAATGAATATTATTTCCAGATGTTAATGTATAAACCTGCTAATTAATGTTAGCAATATTATTGTACAAACTCTTAACAGGCCAGTATCAAAATCGTTTTTCCAGATATTGGTTTCAATGGGTTGATGCATCTGTTAAAATGGCAGAGAAGGAAATTCAGTACAAATGTGTTAAGCCTTCATGTCATGCAGTGCTACTAGTAATTTCCAGGCTGTAGATTTTATTGAGTATACAATGTGATTTCAATCCAGGAAAATATGTGTTGAGAAAAAGATAATAACAGAACACAATGTTACTTAATATATCCCATAATCCTTGACACAATACATAACAGTGTATTACATGTTATTTACCACACTAAGTTACAAGAGTAAATACTACAATATGACATAATAGTATTATCTGTTACACTGTTTTAACAGTACAGACTGAACTGTGTTACGCAGTATATATCAAACTGTTACACAGTGCATGTCATGCTTTTATATGGTATCAACCACACTGTGCTACACAGCATATGCCACACTGTGTGACATAGAATTCACCAATCTGTGTTACACAGTGCACACAAGGTATATACAACACTGCTTAACACCATACATCCCACTTTGTGATAGAACAATTTATAAACTGTGTTACACAATATTTAACACAATGAATTACACAGTTTTTAACATACTGTGTGTACATATCATATACATACCATGGCACATGCTACACTGTTACATGATACATTATCACACTGTGTTTCATGATACAAAGTACACTGCGCTTCAGAGTACATCTGAAACTGTACCACATTATATACAACATTGTGCTACACAGAACATACTACAATGTGTTGTAAATACATACCAGGCTGCATTATATGATGCAAAGCACATGATGCACAATATCTACTATAGATCTACATTTCACAGTGCACACAACATTGTGCTTTTCCAGTCAACTGGGTGCTGATATGCATGGAAACTGATCACCATGCTTGAAAGTTTGCAAGTCAAATGACTGAGGAGTGCATTAATTAGGGTTCATGTTTACTTCATGTAGTGTGCACATTTTATCCCCTTTAGGACACACCCACTTGCTTCAGCCTGGAGAATTTAAAATTTAACTTTAAAACATAGGAGCAAGAGTAGGGCATTTAGCTCATCAAGCCCATTCCACCATTCAGTGAGATCATCACTGATCTATGACCTACTTCTGGACCTGTCTTTGCCCCATATTCCTTAATATCTTTAGTTAACAAAAATCTATCAATCTCAGATTTAAAATTAGCTGTTGATGGAGCATCAGTTGCTGTTTGCAGAAGCAGGTTCACCCATTGTGTGTAGCAGTGTTTCCTAATTTTATTCATAAAAGGTGTGGTTCTAATTTGTAAACAATGCCCCTTCATCCTAAACTCCCCAACCAGGGGAAAAATTTATTTCTGTCTACCCTATCTGTTCCCCTTAATATCTTGAAAATGTTGATCAAATCTTCCCTCAACTTTCTAAATTCTGAGGGATACAAGGCTAGTTTGTGTGCCTTCTCCTTATAACTTAATCCCCCAAGTTCAAATATCACCTGGGAAAAGTGAAGTTTATTGAGCTCCATGATGCGTAATGGTATTATTGGAGTTCAATTAGCTAAAACATCCCAAATTTTACCAGCACAGACCACTTGCAAGTTTCCCACTGCTTCTCCAGCTAAGACTACCCTACTTGTTAGGGTGTTGGCTTATAAAGTCATCTGCAGTTATGTAGGAGAGTTCTAGCCCCTTGTTAAGGTTGCAAGCCTCCAGCCCTCATCAATGAGCTGGTGTATTGGCCAGGTCATCATCCTGAAGTGCATCAGATCTGCTTTACTCAAGTATCCAATCACCACGTCTGCCATAGACAATCAAGTAGGTTCCAATTTCCCATCTCTGCTGACACTACCTTGGAACAAACTCAACTCAAAAGAAACCCTACCTATCTTCCTCCTACCCCAAAAGGAGCATAACTGATAACTCAGGGTTGAGCTTATGCTTGATGAGAAGCAGGTACCAGGAAGCTGCTCCTGAATGGCATAGTCAGCAGCGAAGCTCACAATGAAATGTGTGAGTGCATCCCCACTAGTTTCTTCCTCACAGCACATTACCCTATCCCACTAGGTGGAGATGTGGTAGAGTTTCAACAGTAACTGCTTACCTCTCAGCAACCTGATCAAGGTAGACATTGAAGCCCGGCTACGTATGCGTTGCATATTTGACCTCTGGGTAATCCTTCCAGCAGCTGTCATCCTTAATACTCAGTGTTTTCTTATCAGATTTTTAAAAAATTATTCATGGAATAGTCCTCTAGGCTTTGACCTGTTGGAAGGACCTAAGTAAGATAACTTCCAACATTGCAGTCTTCATGTTACAGGTACTGAAGTATAATGCCCTGGATTATGTTCACTCATCATCAATTGTTAAATGCATGTCCTCATTTAAATGACTTTGGCAAAAAGACAAGTATGCCATGAGTCTTGCCAGGTAGCAGGATTTTTAGGCTTTTACTCTTTGTTCTCAAAGATCCACCTCAGATGTTCAAAGATCTAGCATATAGACCGAAGGAAACCTTTCTGTTGCATGCCTTGGAAGTCTGATACACAAAGGAAACTCTTTGGACATGTGTCATATATGCTACCAGATTGATTGGTATCAAGACTTTGGTGACAAAAGATGAGAAAGACCAGAGAAATCTATCTTTCTAAGTGTGGTCTTGAAGAACTGCACTAAAATTAACATCCAAAAAATACCTCCAGACATTGATGGAATTGGGGCAAAAATCTGTGCTATCTTCCAATCAATAACTTCAAGAACTTTCTTGAGCTGTACAGAGCTGTAACATTGCAGTTGGGGGCATTTAGGGCATCTATTCGCCAATTAGGCCACTGTTCAGGATGGTGAACTCCAGGTATGTCCATCAACAGGATAACACAATCTGTGAAAAGTGACACAATTGTTTTAGAAATGATTGCCATTCCAAGGTGTTCCTTAATGACACCATCCAACACATCGTTGATGAAGGCATCAAATAGAACAATGGACAACCTTATCTCGCTCTTCTATTTGTGAGACAGGCTCAGGGAATTTCTATCGATCTTCATATGGACCTTGGAGTTGGAGCACACAGCCTGAATAAAATTCGGTATTAGACCATAGGCTCATACCTCACAGCTTTTCCACAAGGGCAGTGGGTGAAGTACTTTACTAAATTCATGAAAAGACCGTAGTGGGCATTCCATTGAAAGTTCTGTAGTTTAGTATAAAACCACAACCTGACCCATACATTCCACATAAAAAAGGGAAACAGTTTGTTATTTTTGCTGATATGTCAGCTCCAATTAATCCATTGAAGATCCATGTATCAGGTACTTTGTAACTTGGAGAGGTAGGTCTTGTATAACTACACTGTGCTACACAATGAATATCTTACAATGTCATTCAGTACATATGACACTAGCCTATGCATGTGCAATTGTGCCTCAGGGACATATGATTCTGGTACGTTTTAATTCAATATTTCTCATGAAATTAATTGTATTTAGTACAAGAGTGATTTTGCATTCTGATATTGATGGGAGTATATTCCTGCAGGACTCTTAAACATTGCAAACGTAATTAAAATCATTTAGTTTCTTTAATAACTTGAACAAGCCTTATATTAATGCATGCAATCTCATTCAGCTAAAAAGTTATTTCTCAGTGCGTTGATGTAAAGGGAATCCTTTAAACTGTAAGCACTCTGTAAGCATTTCTTATCTTCAGTGTCAGAGAATTTCTGAGAAATATTGGAGGCTCAAGATGATAAATAAAATTTTCGCAAATTATTTAGAAATTCAACAGAATTAGTGGCAAAAACCATTGAAAATATTAATGTTACTTTTCTTGTCCCAACAGATTCTTGTATAATTGGAGATACTAACAGTGTGCAGATTAAAAACTCAACATTTTGCATTTCTGCCTTTCCCAACGTTACCATGGTGAATTACACCAAGCCAATCAACAAAACCTTTGTCAGCGGAAGTGAAGAATATTTCAAGTAAGAGGGCAGCTTAATGTGAAAGCTATTGTTTATTTTTAAATTAAAAAATATAGAATCAAAAATTGAGGCAGGTCAGTGAGGGAGGAAAGCTGAAGCAGTAGCCATCTGGGTCACCGTCACAAGTACCTGAGTGGTTACCTTAACAACCACGTGGGCAGAAACCTGGGAAACAGCAGGCTGACGATGCTAATGTTGGCTGAGGAATGCTGTGTGGCACAAAGGCAAAAGAAATAGGGGAAGGAGCAAGAATTGAACAAGGCGTGCAGATTATTAAGTATGCAAAGTCCCTCCACAAAATAATGACCATTTTAATCCTGACAATGCAATCTCTGACCTACATATACAGTATTGGAAACTTTAAGAAAGAGATTAAAAAGATTTGAGATTTCATTCTATTCCAGTAATCGGTGTGCCCCCTATCTTCAGATTGATTCTTAATTGGTGAAATTTACATGAAATTGTCAATTAAATCAAAGGAGAGAAGGAGAGCTGTAAGAAACTAGTGACAAAACTGTAAAGATAAATAATACAACCAAACCTATATATATCTACAATGTAAAATCATAGGGATAGATCCTGGCTTTGTGCAATTGTGCAACACAGGTAATAGCAAATCAGCAGCTCATTGTACATCTGTCCCGGTTTTAACCCCCATTCGATGTAAATAAAAATGGGGACAGATGTGAAACAGGCTGCCCACTCGCTGTCACCCATTTTAGACTATCACATAATGTCAAGATTTACCCCATATGCATTCATGTTTATTTTTTAAACCACGCAGTGCTTTCAATATTAATATTGTTTCTTCACAGGTACTTTGTGTTAAAAATTTCTGCTGGGATTGAGCATCCTGGGGAAATAAGGTGGGAGTTAGCAATGACGCTGTTATTGGCCTGGATAATTGTTTATTTATCCCTGGCAAAAGGAATAAAATCATCTGGAAAGGTGGGTCTTGTTATACTTTAATTTAGTGCTTTACTGATTTGTAATTTTACAGCAGTGCTTGGCACCACTTTCTGACTGGAAGTAAATGAATGCAATTTTCCCCTTTTATGCGCAGGTTGTCTATTTCACAGCCACTTTCCCCTATGTTGTCCTTGTCATCCTCCTGATCCGAGGAATTACTCTGCCAGGCGCTGGAGATGGAATCTGGTACTTCATTACACCCAACTGGGATAAGCTTAAGGATGCTAAGGTGGGCAAGTTAATCAAGACTATAAAATAACAATGGTCCATTGTAAAGATTGTGGGAGGCAGGATTACAATGGTTTCA
This sequence comes from Cetorhinus maximus, assembly GCF_964194155.1. NCBI lineage: Eukaryota > Metazoa > Chordata > Chondrichthyes > Lamniformes > Cetorhinidae > Cetorhinus > Cetorhinus maximus. The sequence continues at coordinate 127,013,145 of NC_135887.1, forward strand.
CTAGTGTTTAACTCTTAACACATGAATTCCGATAAGCAAACCCTCTTCGTTCCTTTGTTCTTGAGGCCCTTCACAGGATTTTTCATTTAGAATGCTGTAGATCTTGCTGTAGGAATAATCATCCGTTGCATTAACTAAGCAAAAAAGAGACAGCTGCAAAGTAGCCTTTAAGCGGAGTTCAAATAATTCTGTTGCAAACAGTAAAGATAATAAGAAAGAAAAAATGCAAAAGAATCAATAGTTAAAAGAAAGTGACTTGAATAATATAACATTAGAATGAGTCTGTTATGTTTTTAGTACAATCTACGATACTATTATAATAATCACATTACATGTCTAAATACAGAGTGGGTAACAGCTGAGTAACTCATGACAAATTGTGGTGCCTCTGTGGAATGAATAGAATTTCTCTCTTTATTCCATTGTTTTAACTCCTCACCCTGTCAATTTTCTCATACCTCACTTCTTACTCCCTCTTGCCTCCAATACCACTCTTGCAGTATTTCACCATTGCGCCTCTGATGCCCCCTTAGGACTATTGCATGTATCTGAGAGTGCCTTCCCATCTCGCTGACTTCCCAACCCTGCCATCTTATACAAAACCACCTTTCTCAAGGTGTCGGTAATAAATGCTGGCCTGGCTAACTTCGCTCATATCCCAAGAATGCCATGGATGTTATCTCTCCCTAAGAACGAAAAATTGAGGGAATATTTCTCACAGTCAATATATGTCTGTGTCTCCTATGCTGTGGAATTGGATTTGTTGTCACTATTGCTAACAGACTGATCCCCAACAAGAAGAATGCTAGGGTCACATTGCCTCCCAGTGCAATCCCCTGACTCTGACTCATTAAAATGAGGATAAGAGGGACCATCAATATTTAATATAAAGCTGAAGGTGTAACTGAAAGGAGAACTTGGTGAGAGGCCATTGAATTAGATTACTTCTGTTTCTATTCTATAAGAACAGCTTTTCATCATTGACACTGTAAACCCTGCCCCTCTTTGTCTTGTCTAATATATGATGATTAGGTATGTGTGGACCTGTGTTGCTATATGTATGTGTGTGCCCCATGTGACTCCATTTATGTGCCATTATACGCATGCATATATATGAAGGCATTATTGTCTTTGTGCCTGAGTGCCTATGTGTCACTATATATGAACATGGTTTTGTGTGTATCACTATGCACATACAGACCTGTGCATATGCAGCTGACTGCCACTGTATGTGTGCCTGTTTGCATATTACTATAGAACTAACTATCTGAATATATGTTCCCAGTGTGGGGTATCACTCAAGAGAAATGGCATGCCTGAAGAATTATGTCCATGCTCCCTGTGTGTTTCCATCCATTAAAATGAAAATTGTACCAAATGCAATACACAATTTCCTGATATGTATTACAAGTTGAGTGTCCCTGCCGGCAGTGCACATTCAGGCTTTATAAGCTTGTGTGCATGTGTGCCAGAAAGAGGTTCTAATGTAGTAGCAGTTGCCTGAAGCCCCTTAATCCCATTACCATATAATTTCTTTTTATTCATTATGGGATGTGGGCATCACTGACATGGCATTTATTACCCATATTGAATTGCCCTCGAGAAGGTAGTGGTGAGCCATTTTCTTGAACTGCTATATCCGTGTGATGAAGGTGCTCCCACAGTGATGCTAGGAAGGGGGTTCCAGAATTTTGACCTGCAATGCTGAGGAGCAACAATATGTTTCTAAGTCAGGGTCATGCGTGACTTGAAAGGGAACTTGCAGGTGGTGGTGTTGCCACGCATCTGCTGCCCTTGTTCGTCTAGATGGGAGAGGTCACAGGTCTGAGAGGTGCTGTTGACGCAGTCTTGGCAAATTGCAGTAGTGCATCCTGGAGATTATACATACTGCTGCCACTGTGCACTGGTGGTGGAGGGAGTGAATGTTTATGATGGTGGATGGGGGTCAATCAAGCAGGCTGCTTTGTCCTGGATGGTGTTGAGCTTCTGAGTGTTGTTGGAGCTGCAATCATCCAGGCAAGTGGAGAGTATTCCATCACACTCCTGACTTGTGCCTTGAAGATTGGTGGGTAGATTTTGAAGAGTCAGAAGATGAGTCGCTCACTGCAGAATACCTAGCTTCTGACTTGTTGTTGTAGCCCTAATATTTATGTGGCTGGTCCAGTTAAGTTTTGGTCAATTTTGACACCCAGGATGTTGATGGTGAGTGATTCAGTGATGGTAATGCTATTGAGTGTGAATGGCAAGTGGATAGACTCTATCTAGTTGGAGATAGTCATCGCCTGGCACTTCTGCGGCATGAATGTTATTTGCTATTCATCAGTCAAAGCCGGTTCTTGCTGCATGTTGACATGGACTGCTGCATTATCTGTGGAATTGTGAATGGAACTCAAGGCACCCAGCTACCAACATCCCCACTTCTGACTTCATGTTGGTGGGAAGGCCTTGTAGTGTCAGGTATGGAAGTCTGAGGCCTCCTCCATGTGCTCAGCACATGCCCAGAATATCTGGCCAGCCTGCTGGGAACCCACACACCACATATGTGAAAGATTCATTCATGTATTTACTCAAACTAGGTGGGGTGGAGCTCTGCCTCCCCATGATTTGATGAGCAACACTCAGACAGTAAGAACTGTTTGGAACAGGAGCCTCAAGGAAGGTTTGTGATTGTGGAGGCAAGATTTTGCTGTTATGGGCACCCGGCTTTGTCATATCCTTCTTTAATGATCAACTGCATTTCTTTAACTATGCTTCCCCATGTGTGCTGTAACCGCTGTGGTGCACTGGTTTTGTCCTATATTTCTCACATTGCTTTGCGCTTCCAATCCATGCTTTTCCTTTTAGATTTATTCCGAACTCTGCTGAACTTGGTGTTGTAACTGAAAGATTCTTAGTCACACTGAAAAGAGAGAGTACATCACACCAGGGCCGAGACAAGCATCAGGGGCCGGATTTTGATGCTGAGTGGGAAAAGAGGCAGACAGGCGTGGAATTTCCCATCACCAGCGGGTGGGCTGGCTCCCTGTCGGGGCCACAACTCCTGGCCATTTTGCCGGAAGCCGGGTTGGTTGCGAAATGGCTACCTGCCTGCAATTAAGAGGCCGGTTAAGGTAGATGACCAGCTTGATTGGAATTTTCTGGTCGACCTGTCGGCAGCCTGTGGCCTTGAGACCACTGCAGCTGCCTGTAGGTGGCCTCCTGGTGACAGGCATGGGAGGGGGTAGGGGTGGCAATCTAAGACCCCCCCCCTGCCCCCAACCTCCTCCCTGCAGTCCCCATACCTACATGATCATGGTTGCAGCCCACAGGCTGCCATATAGAGAGGCTTACCTTCCACAATGATGGCCCATCAACTGTAGCCAATGCTTTTATAAAAGTTTGTTAAAAGTGATAGTGAGGAGATCGAGGTGCCCTCTCTCACCCTTATCTGCAACTGCAGGCTGCAGCTCCTTCAGTCCTGTAGGGCCTCCTATAGGCTCTCCAGCTTCAAGAGCCCACCCACCATCCTTAATTGGATGGCGAGCACACCTTCTGGCTGTTGCTTGGCCAATTCTTCCAAATTAGTGCTCAGCTGACTGTTGCCAAGATGGTGTGGGATCAGATTTAGTCTCAAAATTGGTTCTCAACCCCAAATGGAAAATCCAGCCCCAGCGGTTTTGGTTAATGTGATGTTGTTTCCTTTTAAAATAAGGCAGGCTCCCTTCAGCAATGTTGGCACTGGTGCTCACCTCTCCGTCTCCCAGTTCAATGCAAAACAGCCTGTAAGAGGTTCAATGTTGAACCTGACTTTACAAAATAAAATACAGCACTCGGAGTAAATTACCACATGGGGGCAGCCTCAAATAAGCCTGTGCTTTCACTAACTGCCAAACCTGATAACTTCTGAACATGCCCACACATTTAAATGAAATATAGTTTTCTTGTTTCATTTCAAACCTAGAATATGATTTCTGTTCCATAAATCAAATATTTTCTTTTCAGAGTGAACTAAAACCTTGATGAAAAATGTGAAGTATGTATTTAGTAGAAAAAAAACTGAACATTACATTAGCAAAAGATATTAGAAGCTTATCGCATCTGTTTTAATTTAGAAGGGATTTCAATTAATCAATCCTCCTCCTCACTGACAGCCAAGCAGCAATAAGTTTTTAAATTGGTTAGAATAAAATTTGCACAAATTGCTGTTCACTGGACAATCAAACAGCGTTCAGCAGCCTTTTAATATTTAATTTTCCAATCGCAGAGTTATGTGATGCCGTGAGGCAAAAGCAAAATAAGAGTGGCTTGACTGAAGAGATCAGTTGAAAGAAAGAGGTGATCTATGCAAGAGGCAGAATTGATGTCTAAACTTGGCTAAAGAGCCTGTGTCAATGCCTTGTGTTAGCTTCTCTCATACAGTTTATGTCCTTTTATTTGCAGTTCGCAGGACAATTATTAGTCAATGACTTGGAATGGTTCTTTCTTTCAATGGACTATCTCTTTACTTCACATTTTCAGAATGTGTTCAGTGCCAATAACAGTAACAAAAGTATGGAGGGCTCTGGATAATCACATACCTGTATTATACATTGTGTTCCAATAACACCAAACCATTCCCACTTCACTTCCATAAGTGGGATTTTTGCTCCAAATTTGTAAACTTCAAAAATACTTTCATTTCCAAGGATTAGTGGGTTCTCGGTGACTCACTTCTATTTATTTTCCACCTGAAGAGTTGTAATTATTCCCCTCCCGGTTGAATGTTCCGGCCCATCTCCCCATCCCCAAAGTTCACACTCAGAGGCTGCAGTTCCTGTAGCTCCTTCCTTTGACATTTCACTTTTCCTAATGGCCTTGTGGAATTCCTCAAAATCAAATCCGTTTGTTGCTGATTGCAAAATTTGGCCCAATGTTTCTTTATGGGGCTCAGCATTAAATTATGTCTGATAATGCTCCTGTGAAGCATCTTGGGATATTTTACTACATTAAAGGTACTATATAAATTCAAGTTGCTGTTACAATAGAAGCTTAATTTTTTAAAAACCCCTGTTCTGTCTCTATGTGCTACAATAGGTGTGGAAGGATGCTGCGACTCAGATTTTCTTTTCACTCTCTGCTGCCTGGGGAGGACTGATAACACTCTCCTCATACAACAAATTCCACAATAACATTTACAAGTAAGCAGGAGTTCATTTCCTCTCTCCACGCTTTACGGGTTACAGTTTGCAGTAGCAGTGCCACTCTGCACATGGGTGGTGACCCTCTTGTGACTGTTGCTTTCTTCTTCCTTCCTCCAGGGACACGCTGTTAGTGACATGTGCCAACAGTGCCACAAGTGTCTTTGCCGGCTTTGTCATCTTCTCTGTCATCGGATTCATGGCCAAGGAACTTAAAGTACCGATCACCGAGGTTGCAGATGAAGGTAATTTAAAAGCTAACTATTGCAAGTATTTTTAAAAAAAACATTCGCTTGTGTGCCAATCTTTGCCACTTCCTAAAGACTGTCATTTACGCCCCTGCCAGGGTATAGGTATAACATACACCAGTCACCCCTGCCGACCAATACAGAAGTGATCATTCATTCGTGGTCGTTGTGACTGAAAGCATCAGCAGCTGTGGCATCGTGAGGGACATTGTGGTTTAGCCCAATCCCATCTTCATCCTACATCCAACATTCACTCACACACACCCAACAGCTACATATCCACACAAACACACATTCAACATCCGGACACATACACACACCCCCACATCACAAGCAGTAGGTAAGGTGACATGACAGTTATGGGCAAGTAATTCAGTGGTGTGAATGAATGACCATGAAATAAGAGCTCAAATCCCACCAAGGTAGCCAGGGAATTTGAATGCTGGGGTGGCGGTGGCATAGTTACTGAGCTAGTATACCAGAGACCTAGTGTAATGCTCAGAAAACATGGGTTCAAATCCCACCATAACAGATGGTGACATTTGAATCTAATAAAAATCTGGAATTAAAAGCCTAATGATCACCATGAACTGATTGTTGTAAAAACCCATCTGGTTCACTAAATGTCCTTTAGGGAAGGAAATCTGCTGCCCTTACCTAGTCTGGCCTACATGTGACTCCAGACCCACAGCAATGTGGTTGACTCTTAAATGCCCTCTGAACAAGGGCAATTAGGGATGGGCAATAAATGCTGGCCTAGCCAGTGATGCCCACATTCCATGAACGAATAAAAAATAAGTAATTTAAAAAACAGCTAGTATCAGCAAGGTGACCAGGTTGTTGACCCATCTGCTTTACTTATGACCTTTAAGGAAGGACATCCACCATCCTTACCCAGTCAGTTTGATTCTTAACTCCTCTGAAATGGCCTAGAAAACCATTCATTTGCCTCAAACCACTCCAGAAAAGTCGAATAAGAATAAAACTAGATGGACCGCCCAGCATTGACCCAGGCACCAGACATGACAAAGCCACACTACACCCAACTGACCCTGCAAATTTGTCCTCGCTAATGTATAGGCACAAGTGCCAAAATTGATAGGGCTAACCACAGACTAGTCAAGCAACAGCTTGGCATGGTCATACTCATACCTTACAGCCGATATCCTAGACTTGTTCATCAGCTTCACTGGTTATGCCCTGACCCACTGGCAAGACAGACCCACCAGATGTTCCAGCACAGTGGTATACAGCAGGAGGGAATTGCCCTGGGAGTTTTCAACATTAATTCCACACCCCATGAAGTTTCATGGCATAATGCAAACACAACAAAGGCAATTTCCTGCTGATTACCCCTTATCATTCTCCCTCAGCTGATGAATCAGCACTCTTCCATATTGAACACCATTTGGAAGAAGCATTGATAGTAACAAGGGTACAAAAAGGACTCTGGCAGGGGGACTTCAATCCCCATCACCAAGGGTGGCTCAGTAGCACTACTACTGATTCAGCTGGACAAGTCCTGAAAGACATAGCTACCAGACTGGGCCTGCTCAAAACCTACTTTACTCCATCCTCACGAATATTCCTGTGGCAGATGTGCTGTCCGTCACAGTATTGGTAGGAGTGGCCACCATGTGGTGACAAATCCCCATCTTCACACTGAGAACACCCCCGATTGTGTTATCTGGCACTGGTACCAAGTCAAATAGGATAGATTCGGAACAGATCTAGCAGCTCAAAACTAAACATCTATGAGACACTATGGGCCATCAGCAGCAGCAGAATTGTATTCAACCACAATCTGAACCTCATGGCCCAGTAAATCCCTCACTCTACCATTACCACCAAGCCAGGACACCAATCATGGTTCAATGAGGAGTATGGGAGAGCATGCCAAGAACAGCACCAGCAATACTTATAAGATGCTAATCTGATAAAGCTACAACACAGGACTTCTTCTTAGGCAGTCGCTCAGGATTGAGGATGACTTGCTTCCACTCCACTTCGAGGAGTTCTGAGATGGCTGGTAAATCCAAAGCGCGATCTGCAGACTCTGCCACATGTGAGGCAGGTGGTGCTTAAAAGGTTGTGCACTCCCTCTTTGCCTTTTTTTTAGTTATTCATTGGATGTGGGCATCACTGGCCAGGCCAGCATTTATTACCCATCCCTAGTTGCCCTTGTTCAGCAGGCATTTAAGAGTCAACCACATTGCTGTGGGTCTGGAGTCACATGCAGGCCAGACCAGGTAAGGACAGCAGATTTCCTTCCTAAAGGGACATTAGTGAACCAGATGGGTTTTTACAACAATCGACAATGGTTTCATGGTCATCATTAGACTTTTAATTCCAGATTTTTATTGAATTCAAATTCCATCGTCTGCCATGGTGGGATTCAAACCCGGGTCCCCAGAGCATTACCCTGGGTCTCTGGATTACTAGTCCAGCGACAGCACCACTACACCATCGTCATCGCCGCTGCACATTCCTGATGAAGTCTCTTGATGGGTTCAGTTCCTTCCTGAATGAGTTTTCTTCATTTTTGTCAATCACAAGGCAGGGTCTCCTAAGTCGGTGGGGATGTTTGACCTCTTCAAGGATGCTTTGCAGACCTCCCTAAAGTATTCCTACTGTCCACCTGGGAATCTCCTGCCATGATTGAGTTCCCAGTAGAGTGGAGTCTGGTGTCAGGCATATGAATGACATGTCCTACCAGGTGAAGCTGGTTGTTGAGTGATTGACGCCTGATGCTGAGCAAGTTGGCTGCTGTTGGACCACCTTTCTTGGCACCGGATTTGGAGGATCTTACGAAGGCACAGCTGGAGGTACTTCTCCAGCGCTTTGAGGTGCCTGCTGTAGGTTGTCCAAGTCACTGAAGCATATAGGAATGCAGGGATCACTGCTGCTCAGTAAACCATGACCTTAGTCTCAGGTTTTAGATCCTGGTCCTCAAATACTCTTTTCCTCAGTCAGTCAAAGGCTGAGCCGACACATTAGAGATGAAATGAATTTTGTTGTCTATGTCTGCTTTCGTCGAGATGAAGCTCCCACGATATGGAAAATGGTTCACATTTTCCAGGATCTCGCTTTTGATCTTAATTGAAGGAGGGGAGGTATTTTGCTGTGGGTGCTGGTTGGAAGAGAGCCTTAGTTTCCTGGGTGTTTAGTGAAAGGCCCATTTTCTCATATGCTTCGGAGAAAGAATCGACAATGACCCAAAGATCAGTTTCTGAGCGAGCAGACATAAGCATCATCCGATGCTCAATGACAGAGGTTAGGGTGATTTTGGTTTTGGATTGAAGGCAGCATAGGTTGACCAACCTCGACCCATGGTGAGCAATGACTTCTACCCTACCTCTCCCAGAATCATTCCAAAATGAAGAGGATCCAGATAGGCTGAGCAATGGTAACTGGAGAAGGGATTTCACCAGGCACCACAACACTTCAGGTCTTGCGAGTAAGAGTAACAAAGACCAAGTTAGCACTTCGTTATATGCTGTCAGTGACATCGCAGATGACATGCTGGTCAGACAGGGGATGAATGAAAAGTCAGCCTTTGACTCATACATTAGTCTCCATCAAAGCATTGTAATAAAGAAGGCAAAATTTAATCGGTGCAGTCAAAAACAGAGTGAAGGAATCGATTCATTCATCAAAGATCTCTACCGTTTGGCTGGTAATTGTGACCACCTTCAACAAGAGGGAGTCTAACTTCCTCCCCTTGACACTCAACAGCATTACCATTGCTGAACCCCACCACCATCACAATTGACTAGAAACTTTACTGGACCAGTCACATAAATAATGAAACGATAAGATCAGGTTAGAGGCTGGGTACTCTGCAGTGAGTAACTCACCTGTTAACCTCCCAAAATATGTTCACTATCTCCAAGGCACAAGTCAGGAGCATGATGGAACACTCTTCACTTGCTTGGATGAGTGAAGCTCCAACAATGTTCAAGAAGCTCAACATCATCCAATACAAAGTAAATTGCTTGATTGGCACCCTATTTGGCACCTTAAACATTCACTCCTTCCACCACTGGTGGATACTGGCAGCAGTCTGCACCACCTATAAGATGTACTGCAGCAACTCGCTAAATCTTCTTCAATAGCACCCTCCCAAACTTCGACTTCTACTGTTTAGAAGAACAAGGGCTGTAAATAACACTACCTGAAAGTTCCGCTTGCAGTCACACACTATCCTGACTTGGAAATATATTGTTGTTCCTTCATCATTGCTGGGTCAAAATCCTAGAACTTCCTATTTAGCAGCACTGTAGGTGTACTTACACACATGGACTGCATCGGTTCAAAAGCACACACACACACACACACACACACAGCCACACACCCCTTCAAACATCACTGGAGGGAACTACCAGGCCAGAGAAGAGTTAGTGGTGTATAGTGGGCAATTGGAGTGGGCAGCTATGCACAAATGACATGGAAAGCCCATGGGTTTTTAGTTGAGAAAAATTACAACTTTTAAGAGGTTCAGCTTCACTTTGTTGAATAAAGCAGAGCAATCTGGGTAGAATAGCAAATAGGGGCAGCCTGAAACAGTCTGCTTTCACTGACTGCTGATCTTGATCATTTTCTAAACATTCAGTCACATATAAACAAAATTCTGATTCGTGTTTCATTTCAAATAGCTAGACTAGATCATGGATTTTCTTCCACAAATCAAATCATTTCTTTTAAGTGTGAAGGTTGAAAAATTTAGATCTGCATCAAGATAGGTGTAACTCCGACCTCTTACACGTTAATGACCCACGGATCAGAAATAGCTGAGGTTAGAGCGGCTCCGAGAGGACAGACAGGAGCTCCGTCCTGTGGTGTTGTGCCCCAGTAGGTGGAGTATAGTGGGTGAGAAGTTCAATTCATCATGTGTTGCCAAGGTTATGTTTAACAAGTGCAATTCTTTGTGTGTTCTAGGTCCAGGTATTGCATTCGTAGTGTATCCAGAGGCTTTAACCAGGCTTCCTTTATCTCCATTCTGGGCTATAATTTTCTTTTTGATGCTTCTAACACTTGGATTGGACACAATGGTAAGTCTCAGCTCACACAGGACTGACCTGTGGTCATTTCGTTTATCTAAACTCTGTATGAATTGTTCTGTTCTCTCTGGGTCTAGGGTCATGTGTTAAGGGAAGACGACATCAAACACATATAAAATTCACTAACAACCTCCTCTCAGAGCATCATTTAGATGAAAGCAAAAAACTGCGGATGCTGGAAATCCAAAACAAAAATAAAAATACTTGGAAAGACTCAGCAGATGCTGCCAGACCTGCTGAGTTTTTCCAGGTATTTTTATTTTCATTTAGATGAGTTCTTTTTGTTTTCTCCCTGTACTAATACATTTGAGTTTTGTGGTGATTTCTTTTGTGTTGATGCACACCAAGATGAAGGATGCCAATTCCCTCTAATGTACCCCCTACCACATTTCCATTTCGCTCACCAGCCATTCTTGTGGCTTTACTAAATGAAATTTCCAATCAATGGGAAGTTCTGGGCGAGTTGTGGTTCAGTTTAGAAACCGTTGGAAACTCACACCAGTCAAACTCATTTAATTTGGGGATACTTACAGATAAGAGACTTTGGAATAAATTCAGCAATGCATCAATCGCAGCAAGGTGCAATGTTTGAATCAAGTATGAGTCTCTGGCTTGAGCTTCCTTCAAACGTAGTCTCCTGCAGGGAGCGCAGAATTAATACATTTACCATTTTGATCTCAGAAGCTTGGGCTACATTTATATTCAACTTGTAAAGATGAAGGGGCACTGCTTTGTGTCTCGCACCATCCGTCTTATTAATATGGCACTATATTATATAACATAATTAATACAATATAATTAAATAATATATATGCACAATATAGTTCTCATCTAATCAAATTACAAATTGACTGAAAGGCACATTTAAATTACTTGTTAATTTCCAGTCAATGCTAAATTCTGGCCTATTTATGGTATGGCATTTTTTGTTTTATTCATTCATAGGATGTGAGCATCACTGGCTAGGCCAGCAATTTCTGTTCATCCCTAGTTGCCCTTGAGAAGGTGGTGGTGAGCTGCCTTCTTGAACTGCTGCCGTCCATATGTTGTAGGTACACCCACAGTGCTGTTAGGAAGGAAGTTCCAAAATTTTGAACCAGCGATGGTGAAGGAACAGCAACTCAGTTCTGAGTCAGGATGGTGTGTGTGGCTTGGAGAGGATCTTGCAGGTGGTGGTGGTCCCATGTGTCTACTGCCCTTGTCCTTCAAGGTGGTGGAGGGGCTGCAGAGTTATAATCATGAGAAACCTATGGTATTGCTAATGGGACATATGGTTTACTGGAATGTGGTTTACTGCATAACTGAAAATGGATCATCAACAGCAAATTTACTGAAGGAATATATCATATGGTTGAGTTGAGGTAAAAATATTATTTAACTTACTGACACTGAAAGGTATAGGCCTCACGGTGACAACATTGCTTATCTGCCACTTTACGACATTTGTTTAAGCTCTCCCTGTAACCATTTTTTCCGGTTATATATTGTACATGTTTTTTGTTCTAACTCAACAACAGCTTGCATTTATGTTGCATCTTTAACATAGTAAAACATCTCAAGCCACTGCACAGAATGGTAATCAGGCAACAATTCACACAGAGTCAGGTGTTTCACAGAGGATTGTAGGAGATAAAATGGGAGGGAATTTTAACCTAACCCACCTGCTGGGAAAGGGGTGAGTTTGGGTTGGAAACTCCTTTAATGTTCCACTCGGTTTTAAGCTCCAATGAAGCTAATGAAGCACAAAATCAGATAGGATTTAAACCAGGCGTCTAACCCGAACCCTTCCCAACTGAAGGTTAAAATTGTCTTGAGTATCTTTTATAATCATAAATAACTAAGAAGAATAAGGAAATTTCTAGGGAGGGAAGAAAAGTGACAATTGAAAGACGATGATGGATCTATAGCTCTTGCTGAAGTTGGTGTTGGTGTAGTGCCGTCCAAGGAGGGTTCCAGGATTGGAACAGATGTGTATTGCTATGGTCCAGGGCTAGCTGACTGACTCCACTTACACCATCCACATGGGCAGCCATTTCTGGCAGAAAATAGCATGAACTAAATCATTTCAATAACAGGCAGCGTCATCAGATTTTACAGCATTCACTTTGAATGCCTTATGGTCACCACTGTGCTACATAAATGCAAGTTGTTGTTGAGCTAGGACAAAATATATATAATATATAACCGGAAATAAGTGGTTACAGGTTCAAGTCTTACCCACACTGATGAGGTGACAGTCTCCACCCTCTAAGGTCTTTCGAAGGTCTAAAGGGCAGTTAGCACATTTATAATCATTGTTCAATGTTAACAAAGAACACAATGTTAGGAATCAGAAATAAAAGAAACAGGCAACAAAACCAGTCAGCTGCTCATGGTACCATTCGTCAGTAATATCTGCCTCTTTAAACAAAGGGTCCACACTGGCAACATCGAAGCATCTCTTGCCTTAGAGGCTGTCTGATGTGTTCAAATGTTTCTAGCGTTTCATGCCTTTTTTCCTCCAGCTCCCAATGTTATCCTCACCACAAGAACACAGTGTAACTGCATATAAAAAGGGGGAAAAAGTAAGAACTTGCATTTACAAAGTGCCTTTCACAGCCTCAGGATTTCCCAAAGTGCTTTACAGCTGGTGAAGTATTTTTGAAGTGCAATCTCTGTTGTATTGTAAGAAAACACTGATAAAAAGACACCTTCAATGTGCTGCAGGGATGTAAACTTGGCGGTGGGGATTGCTCTCGCTTTGCAGTAAAAGCCCAGCTTTCATTTCCACTGATTTCAATAGTTCCTGTAACATTGGCTGATCTGCAATGCAGGTTTAGATTGGGATGGCAAGTTGAAAATCTAACTTACACTTTCACCTCATTTTATTTAAAACGTTAAAAGTGTCATGTTCTGTGATAATCATATCATAGACCATAATGGCCTAAATGAGAGTAGTCTGTACACGTTTAGTTTTATGAGTACAGGTGCATCGTCAAATTTGAATAGCTGTAACCAGAAAGAAAATGTGATTAACAGTAAAGGTCATTTTACAATTATACGCATAACATACCTTATTTTCTCCAATTAAATCCAAGTTTGCGACCCTCGAGACAATCGTGACTTCAGTAGTGGATGAATTCCCTGGATACCTGCGGCCTAAAAAGCCACTCTTCACATTAGTCTGCTGCGTGATTTTCTTCATCATGGGCATTCCCATGGTAACCCAGGTAAGATATCATTTCAAATTTCAGTGAATACAGTAAACTTCGGCAGCCAGAGATCCCTCCATTTGTTGCTTTTGAGTACAGAAAGAAGTGCAAAGATTTTGCAAGGTCACAGAAGAGTTACATACCACTGCGTACCACCACACTCTTCATCCTTTTAAAGCAGGCCTCACATTGCTAAGCCTTCACATTGTACTCTTGGTAAGAATGCCTACAGTTCTCCAATTGCCTCATAAAGCCCAAGCCACCTTCCCCCACTCTAAGATCCTCACATCTCTCATTTTGCCTCTCGCATCATAATTGCCACACACTCCTTAAAAGCCTTACTGTCACACACAACCTTTCAACCCCAAGATTGCAATCAAAGCAACGGTTTGAAATACGCTGGGCATTTTTCCTCATGGTTTGTTAGTTATGAGCATTGCAGTCAGTTAAGAAACAGGCCAATCGGTATGCACCAACATCTTCACACTTCCTGGAAAGGGCCTGCTGGGCCAAAGGGATGGACTTTTGTGTCAACTTGTACAGTGTGTGGAAGAAGCCAAGGTAGAGGTGCTGACACTGCAGTCAATCAGCTGAGGGTGACGGCCTGCAGGGTTTACCTTCTGATGCCCATTGCTTAGACAAGTGAGGACATGACCTAGTTTACATCACAAATGAGCTGGACACCATTTTTATTGACATACATCAACCAATGCTGAGTTGGTGCCTTTAGTGCATACCATTATGGTATCCCGCATCCTCTGTCCTGGTTACAGTGTTAGCATATATTAACAACCAGAGCACTGCTTTCTCTTACATTGTTCAGGATTCAGACATACCTATACAAGCAGTCATATTTTGATTGATTACTGACCAATCTTAAGCTGACTGAAGACACGCTAAGGGGGAATATAAACATACTTGGGTGCAGATGCTTAAACTTTCAACCCATCTGCCGATAGTTAAAAGGCTTTAGCGCTTGGTGATAACATGCTCATATCTAAGGGACCTAAAGATTAAGTAAGTCAAGAATTTTGCGATTATGTGAAACATATAACCCTTACCTCCAATTCTAATATTCACTAAAATTTAGGAAAGAACTGTAAGCGTTGCAATGGATGAAAATCCCAAATGTTTCCTAGCAGTAGGCTCTGGGATCAGCTGTCATAATGATCAAATGCTGCTTTTATAGAGCACTCTCTGAAATTAAATGAAAGAAACAAGGAAAGGCTGAGTTAAGATCAAAAAGGGAGCTGTGTAACTTGTGTTCATGCTGTCACGGGCAGTTGAAGCTAGACTGCCTTATTCTGAATTGAATTCTTAATTCCCTTTGATTGACAAGGGAGTCAAGGGTTATGGGGGAAGGCAGGAAAGTGGAGTTAAGGCCATATCAGATCAGCCATGATCTTATCGACTGGCAGAGCAGGTTCGAGGGGCTGAATGGCCTATTCCTGCTCCTATTTCTTATTTTCTTATCTACAAAATGTGCTTTGATTCAACCTTGTTCCTTCCCTTCGTTTTATCCCAGCTGTTTTGAAGTAATTTTTTTGAGATGGAAATGGTG
Organism: Cetorhinus maximus; assembly: GCF_964194155.1. Classification (NCBI taxonomy): domain Eukaryota; kingdom Metazoa; phylum Chordata; class Chondrichthyes; order Lamniformes; family Cetorhinidae; genus Cetorhinus; species Cetorhinus maximus. Next base: position 127,028,361 of record NC_135887.1, read on the forward strand.
GATGATTTCCAAAAAATTGTACAGACCAATTTTAATATTGTAGTTAAACATTTGCACAATGCAAAATATTTACAGATTTATTTTGTGATATTAGAGTGGGATCTACATGCTGCAGCTGGTAGACACATACGCAGCCTCCTATTCCCTGGTCATCATTGCAATATTTGAACTAGTCGGAGTTTCATATATATACGGTAAGAACAATTTAGTCAATTGAATTGGTGCCCTTTCTGCAAAACCATTGAACTTACGTGATCAATATTTTGTAAAATCCATTTCAATGTTTGTATAAATCTGTTTGAACAAGGATAATTGAATTGAGCAAAATTCTATAATATAATGCAAAGTAAGTCAATTCAGTGTTTCGCTGAGAGTTTTTCCCTTTGCCTGGCATACCCCATGGTGGCTAATTAGTTACTTTGATAACTTTTTCAGTCATATCATGGGAGAAATCTGCATTAAAAAGCCAGCTAATGACACATTGCTTCAGACAATGCCTGCTTTACTGTTCAACATTGCAATTAGAATAAACCAGCCCACACACTTTCACTTTATTGTCTACTCGAAGACAAACCAGTTTTGACTTTCGACAACTGATCACTAGAATCATGTTGTGCATAATGTGATGATTGCGGTGAATTATTGCACTGATTTTCTTCAGTTCAGAGAATAGTTGAAAAGCTGTTCCTGTGTATGCCAGCTTAGCTCAATTGCAGTACTCTTGCCTCTGAGCATGAAGAATATAGGTTCAAGTCCTATTTCAGGGACCAGATCTATCAAGGCTAAATCATAGAGTTGTCATAGTGCAAACTGAGGCCATTTGGGCCAGTGTGTCTGCACTGGCTTTCCAAATAAGCAATTCACTTAGTTCCATTCTCCCTGTAACCCTGCACATTCTTCCTTTTCAGATAACAGTCTAACTCCCGTTTGAATACTCCAATTGAACCTGCTTCCACCACACTGTCAGGCAGTGCATTCCAGGTCTTAACCACCCACTGTGTGAAAAAGCTTTTTCTCATGTCGCTTTTGCCAATTACTTTAAATCTGCGCCCTCTCGTTCTCAATCCTTTCACAAGTGGGAACAGTTTCTCTATATCTACTCTGTCCAGACCCCTCATGATTTTGAATACCTCTACCAAATCTCCTCTCAGCAGCCTTTTCTCCAAGGAAAACAGTCCTAACTTCTCCAATCTATCTTCATAACTGAAGTTCTTCATCCCTGGAACCATTCCCATGAAACCCTTCTGCATATCTTTTCGGATACTTCAGCACAGTATGGAAGAAAAGAGGTTGCATTATTAGATGAGACATTAAGCGGAAGAGCTATTTAAGTGGGCTTAAAAGATCTCATGATAGTGTGTGAAGGAAAGCACATGTGTTGCTGTCATCAAATAATATCAGCGAAATAGATTAACTGACCATTTATCCCATACGTTGTGTGTGGGAACTTGCTGTATGCAAATGGGTGCTGTGTTTGCCTATATCATAACACTTCCAGAGTATTTCAGTGACTGTAAGGCACTTTGAAATATCTGAAGGGCACTAGCTAAATGAAATTTTTTTCCTATATATTTAACATTATGTTGATCTTAAAAACATATGCAGTGTTAACATGTTGTTCTAATTTAAATAAAGTAAGGCACAAGTGTGTGAAAAGAGAGCACCTTGCATATTGCCGAAAAAAGAGACATGTCCAAGCAAACTGTTTCACGCTGCTACTATGCAGTAGCATCACGGGTGGTATTCACCACTAACAGGATGCTGCTGTCAAGCCAAAAAGATGTTCTGCCTATCACACATTTGAGTATTGTGCGTTCCCACACACATTTTTTCGAGGAAGTGACAGAAATGATCGACGATGGAAGGGCAGTGGATGTTATATACATGGATTTCAGTAAGGCCTTTGACAAGGTCCCTCATGGCAGACTGGTACAGAAGGTAAAGTCGCACGGGATCAGAGGTGAGCTGGCAAGATGGATACAGAATTGGCTTGGTCATAGAAGACAGAGGGTAGCAGTGAAAGGGTGCTTTTCTGAATGGAGAGCTGTGACTAGTGGAGTTCCACAGGGATCAGTGCTGGGACCTTTGCTGTTTGTAGTATACATAAATGATTTGGAGGAAAATGTAACTGGGCTAATTAAGTTTGCAGACGACACTAAGGTTGGAGGAGTTGCAGATAGTGAAGAGGATTGTCAAAGGATACAACAGGATATAGATCGGTTGGAGACTTGGGCGGAGAAATGGCAGATGGAGTTTAATCCGGACAAATGTGAGGTAATGTATTTTGGAAGGTCTAATACAGGCAGGAATTATACAGTAAATGGCAGAACCCTTAAGTGCATCGACAGGCAGAGGGATCTGGGTGTACAGGTCCACAGGTCACTGAAAGTGGCAACGCAGGTGGATAAGGTAGTCAGGAAGGCATATGGCATGCTTGCCTTCATTGGCAGGGGTATTGAGTATAAAAGCTGGGAAGTCATGCTGCAGCTGTATAGAACCTTGGTTAGGCCACACTTGGAATATTGCGTGCAATTCTGGTTGCCACATTACCAGAAGGATATGGAGGCGTTGGAGAGGGTGCAGAGGAGGTTTACCAGGATGCTGCCTGGTCTGGAGGTTATTAGCTATGAGGAGAGGTTGGAGAAACTCGGATTGTTCTCATTAGAGCGACGGAGATTGAGGGGCGACTTGATAGAAGTTTACAAAATTATGAGTGGCATGGACAGAGTAGATAGTCAGAAGCTTTTTCCCAGGGTGGAAGAGTCAATTACTAGGGGACATAGATTTAAGGTGAGAGGAGAAAACTATAGAGGAGATGTGCGGGGCAAGTTTTTTACGCAGAGGGTAGTGAGTGTCTGGAAGTCGTGCCAGAGGAGGTGGTGGAAGCAGGTATGATAGTGGTGTTTAAGAGGCAGCTTGACAAATACATGAATAGGATGGGAATAGAGGGATATGGACCCCGGAAGTGCAAAATGTTTTAGTTGACGGGCAATATGATCGGCGCAGGCTTGGAGGGCCGAAGGGCCTGTTCCTGTGCTGTACTTTTCTTTGTTCTTTGAGTAATATGGGGGTATATGAATTTCAGTGCCAGTGTGATGCTAGGTATATAGGCCGTACGTCCCAAAGACTGGCGGATCGTATCGAACAGCAGGTCCCAGCTGCTGTTCACAATGGGCAGGGTACAGACTGTACCCAACTGGCCTATGCTTGCAAAACTCAAAACACAGTGTTCAACATTAGATGTGATTCCGCAATTGGACACCAGTGGTTAAATAATCCTCGGTGTGTTTAGAATTATGCTGACAACTTAGTTAAGATTGTCAGTCAGGCTCGCAATGTGGTGCATTTGCAGGTACTGGAAACTACATATATTAATACACAGGACCCTGTTCTTTGCAGACAGAAAGAACATGTACATACATTGTCTCTGTTTCAGCTAAACAAAATAAGTGACAGCCATTTGTTGACTCATTCCTCAGGGCAATGCCTTGACCAATCAGGGGCAAGCTGCCTGGTTAAATTTCAAACAATGCTTAGCAGTTAACTCACCATCACTGGTGCATTCTCCATGGCACCGCCACTTGCCAACCAATCAGCACTCTCTTCACATACAGTATAAATTGTTGTTTTCCCCTTACATTGGTGTTCTTGTGAGTGTACTGATGAGTGTAAGATGAAAAGCTTAGACATGTCTCTTTTTTCAGCAATACTCAAGTTCTGTGTTACCAAATGACTAAATGTAGAACACATTGCCTTGATTTAAACTTGGGCTGGGAATCGAGGGTGACTGGTTATATGCGGATGATAAATGGGCCTCGTTAGTGTATATTACCACACTGAGCCCCACTCAAAGCGGCTAAGCAGGTGGGGTGCATGCAGTAGTTTTGGAAAAAAGGTGGGAATGTTGGTCCACACCATTCACAAATGTGTGGGGGCGGTGGATGGATTGAGGAGATTAAAATATCCCCTATAACTTCTAGCTGAATTAGCAGGCAACAGGCTAGAAACTCATCTTGAGCAGTGGTGCAAAATGGGTGATGTCGGATTGGCTGCCCGTTAAATGCAGTGCCTGATATTGAGTTCCATATACTGCAATTGGGATGCACTTGGTAATTCAAAATTGGCATTCACCACAGGGTGGCACTCTTTCTGCAAACATCCAGCCCGCAACTGCAAGAGGAGCGAAGACCAAGGAAAATATAATGAAACTATACCAAACTGGCATTTGAAACCAAGGCTTAGTTATTTAAATAAGATTTTACAAGCAATAATAAATTCACCCTGTATTATGTGCATAAAACAGACCAATGACATTTCACTGTAGCAAAAATAAAAATGAATTTAGCAGTATGTGTAAATCCCTCAGTGTTGCTGTGCTCTCTCAGCAAGGACCACTATCACTGTGAAAGCATCTGCCAAGATATTTATATCACAGGGCATAAAAGCATTTGAGCTCAGTGCAACCCTTCAGAAGGCAACGAAAAATTACAGAATTGGATTGGAGCTCAATCCACATCCGGCTTTTGAAAGATGAAGAGGAAAGTAATCATATTTGCAGCCATGAATCAGGAATGTTAAATTAATCATAGTACCCACTATACAAACTGGCCAATAGCCATGTCATGAAAGCACACGAAACTTTGCTTTTCGCACGTTTAAGCAGGTGTTTAATCGATAGATATTGGTCCGCAGATGGATTCATTTCTCCCTTGAGAAGGAGCTCACAACTGAAACACCCACGGATTATGAGTTTTTCTACCCTTATGAAATAAACCCAATTAGACATCGTCCATGGAACAACAGCCTCCATTCTCTATATTAGAAATGTAATGTGTACGGCCGCATACGTATAGATAGAACAGGTCTGTGTTCCACTGCATTTACTATCAGCTGCCTATAGGAGCATTGAAAAGGGACAGCTTTGAATTACACTGCCCCATGCAAAATATGATTCTGTTGAAGGGACGTGAAGCTTGGCTGATCCATGCTTAAATGCACAAAATGCTTTAACAATATAAATGGCCACCAGTCTTCTCAGCTCTTCAATGACATTTAAAAGCATTCTGATGTAGACTGCTTGTTTTTTTTTGTTTTAGACCACAGTTTTAATGCTACAAATTTTGCCTTTACGCTGGTTGGAATTAGACAGCTGCACGACAATGATGAAATAGTGCGAAACTGCTCGGAGATGGTCTTGCACCTGACACCTAATCCTAGACTGATTCCGGTTTGACTGCAGCTACATTGAATTTTTGCACTTCTTTGAAGCTGCTGCTACTTGGCAGCAACCCAAAGTTGGGCAGCTGCCCTTTTTCAGCGCATGTGAGTTGGTTGCGTTTCATACAGGTGGGCCATTTTTCTTTCACTAAAGCAGTCCGATTGTTAGATTATTCCCCTGGCCAAGCAAAGAGCATTTCAGAGGGGCGGGAATTCACAAAAAGGGAATGATTGGTCATTGCCTTCACCAGCATCCTGCCCATCGCACCACCCCCCACCCTCAAACTCCCAACCAAAGGATGTCATTTAATATTGTATTTCTGTGCTAACAGGCTTGAAAAGATTCTGTGAAGATATCGAGATGATGATTGGATTTCAACCTAGCTATTTCTGGAGAATTTGCTGGGCCTTTGTCACTCCTACAATTCTTACAGTATGTATCATATCTCCTAATACTGTCATGTGTTTCATTAGCCAACATCAGTACCAGACACTGAAATAACTACTCTTATGTTGTACCCTTTGTATGCCGTGCAGAAGTCTGCATTATGTAGGAAAATAGGAATTGCTAGGTAAAAGGACCAAGGTCAATCTAATTTACCTTCTATCATCTTGGTATCTGCACGATACAAGGCTTATGGAATTGTTAACAAATCATAGCAATCAATCCTTAACAATTTCCTATAGCAGGTCCAGGTATTAACTGAGGAAACCTCCAGTGGTGAAAAGCTTTGGCAAACATATGATCAAAGTGACCTGTTCCTTGCAATTATGCTACACTTAGGGTTAGGATTATTGGCTCATACTTTAGTGATGGTATATGCAACATTCTGATGCAGGGAAATGTATCTGTAGTTTTCAGTATTTAATATGTACCTGTAGTTTTCACTAGTTACTATGTACCTGTAGTGTTCACTATTTACTTCCCCTTTTAGTTATTTCATGTTATCATTCAATTTACAAGGATATACCATTTTTACAACAATGACTTGCATTGATACAATGGTGTTAACATAGTAAGACATCCCAAAGTGCTTCACAGAAGAATAGTCAGCCAAAAACTAACAATGAGCCAAAGAAGGAGACATTAGTACAGTCAACCAAACATCTGGTCAAAGAAATTTGTTCCAAGGAGTGCCTGAAAGAAAGAGAGAGAGGGAGGCAGAGAGACAAAGTCAATTTTTGGCTGATTATGCCTTAGTGAAGCATTTTGGGATGTTTTACTATGTTAAAACCATTATATCAATGTAAGTTATTGTTGTAAAAATGGCATATCCTTGTAGGGAGGGAATTCCCAAGTTTAGGGCCTACATTGACAGAACAATGTGATGCATCACCTTGTGTGTATTGAACCATTAAGCCTTATTATCATCAACAAACATTCAATTATGTCATGAACCACTAGAGCACAACTGAATTGCTTTGGGACTTAACAAATCCTGAAATTGTCTTGCAACCTTTGGACAGACCTGAGACAACTGCTATTTTATAAAATTCACATCCTGAGAAATTAGTTTTACCAATGGAACATATCACACAGATCATTCAGTATGTATAATTAATCTGAGCCTGTCTTCAAGATGTCTTAATGATAGTCTAATATCATTGTAGCTTCTCATATAGGGCAATATCCATCTTCAGGATTTAAAATACATATTAAAACTTTAAAAGGAATGCCTTATGGAAATCACTAATTCACCCTGAAGCCCGACTCCTTGAACATATAATCTAAGCTGATGGCCCAGTGCAGTACTGAGGAAGTGTCAGAGGTATCATCTTTCAGAGGCCCTACCTGCTCTCCCAGGTGGACGTAACACTGTGCTACTAAAAGAAGAAAAGGTGTACTCCTGGTGTTTATCTCTCAACCAACATCACTAAAATAATTTATCAGGTCATTTATCTCATTGCTGATGGTGGGGCTTTGCTGTGTGCAATTTGTTTACTTTACATATGACCATAATTCATACTTGGTTGTAAAGTGCTTTGAGATGACCTAAAGCCACTAAAGGTGCTAAATAAATGCAAATTATTTTGTTATTTGTGCAAATTGAATAGGTGATGAGTAAGTGTATCACATACATTGAGTGAAATACAGCAGTGAACTGTAAATAGGCATTTCATACTTGTTCATGCTCCTCTGTATTCATAGCATAAGACATTGCTATATATCTTTCAAAATCGATTTTCTGCTGAATTGTTCTCTGATGTACCTGATGTCACTTGTGAACTGTGATGGAGTAGAATAAGTATATTCTTTCTGTGATAGTGGGATGTTGAGCTAAGAAGTTCCATATCTCTCATGAAGGGCAATAGGATGAGCATGGAGGGACCTAATGGTCTTTCCCCACTTTTGTTTACATGTTTATAGCCTGGAGTTTCTATTACTTATATGTTTGTTGGATTATGAATACAATAAATAGAACAACCTGTATAGTTGATATAGAGCACACTTTCTAAATCATAAGCATACTTATATATGCCTTTCATTTTCCAGTTCATCCTTTGCTTCAGCTTTTACCAGTGGGAACCCATGACATATGAAAATTACAAATACCCAGCCTGGTCGATGGTGATGGGATGGTTAATGTTGGCCTGCTCTGTCATATGGATCCCTATCATGTTTGTGATTAAGATGCATTTGGCCCCTGGTCGTTTTATAGAGGTATAATGATCGGATCTGCATACTAAATATTGAGCTTCATACACATACTTGAATGATTCTGCTGCAATGAGCATTATGTGATTTTTTTTTTGTTCTGAAATTGTGTTTTATATTTTCAGAGGCTTAAGCTGGTGTGCAGCCCTCAACCTGACTGGGGTCCTTTCTTAACTCAGCACCGTGGAGAGCGCTACAAGAATATGATAGACCCTCTTGGGACTTCTTCCCTTGGACTCAAACTGCCCCCCAAAGACATGGAATTAGGATCTCAGTTCTAGTATTACCTATTGCTCTGCATAAATGTATGGGCTTAACATATGTTCTTAGTTGGATATTTCATGTTTTTAGCACACCTGTCTTCTTACATTATGATCTCATCTTTTTGAAAATCATTTTATTTATTTTCCTATTCATATTTCCCTGTTATTCTGTTATTCCTTTTTCTTCAGTTTTGACCATTCACCCATATCTCCCTCTTATCTCTCCACATTCTCCTTTTTCAGTTTCTTCCCTTTATTCTTTTGCTCACTCTCCCTTGCTACCATCTCCTCCTCCCTCACCCCTTAGCATTTGATTCTAATCTAGAGTTCTTTGACTATGATTATTCTTGTCATCTCTCCCTCTACTTTTTTTGCTTTCAATTGTCACTTACTTCAGTCTCCTTCCCTTCTCTCACCTTTTAGCTACCTTCCAATTTCAAGCTTCACCCACCCCTTTTACTCCCTCCCCTTTCCTCCCACTCACTAACAAGCATTTCTCCTACAAAATCTGTCCTGTGATTTGTGCCTACAAGTCATCTCAGTCTGAACGTCCTAGTTTCCTCATTTACTTTATCTGCAGCTGAAAAAAAAATTAATTGTTCAATTCTACTTATTATATTGCCAAATGCTGGAAGAACTTGTAAAACTAATGCATTGTACAGTCTTGCTGTTCAACTTCTTTTCATTGGAGGTTGAGGTTAATAAGGTCACCCCAGCCTCTGCAACACCAAGACAATGTTGGTTGTTCCTGCTCCCAATAATTGGCCAGACTGTATTTCCTTCATTCTATGATGTAAACTCTAGGTGTTCATGCTTTTAAAAGTGAACAGTGTTCATATAGTGCGTAGTAGTGGTGTCACGTCCCTCTAAGTATCTTATGAAAAATGTAGAGATGGTGAGCATAGCATAGTTTTAACCAAAAAAAAACTTTCTTAAACCAGTTTAGTCTGAAATTTACAGTAGTTGTCTTCCGGGGATTTTTCGTCAATATTTCTGTCTGTCTGTCTTTGTGTTAAGAGGGTCTCAGGTAAATTTTATGTTCATTTTTTGTTTCCTTTAAGGAATGACTAATCCTTGTCATATAAATGATTTCATTAATTTCCATATAGAGTATAGATGTGCCTCAGTGTTGAAACCCATCAAAACCCATTTATATATTTGGTTCCCCCAGCATTTGCTGTGGGAACATCAATTATATTTTAACCAGAAACTACATTCTGATATTTACCTTTATATATAGTTATATATATATACATATATATATATAAAACATATATAGTCATTTTGCACCTTAACGTTAATTACAATACTTTTTCCCAGTCTTGCTATCCTCCTATAAGCCATCTTCAGTCAGTGGGTACCAAAGACAGATTGTGTCTGTGATAGCTAAGCGAAGGTTGCTGGAAGCTGCTGAAGTACATTTTTCTTATTAAGTTTACACATTGTCTTTCAACACATCAGGTTGACCATTGGCCTTATTGATGTGTCCCAGCGTCAGAAATAAAAGGTGTATTTAATGAAACGTATATAGAGTAACCTGTACTTTGCCATATGTAGTAAGTCACTTGTATGTAACATATGTGGGTGTCTTCAGGCACTTTAAGTGGACCTATCTTTGTATAGGTTAATTCCTAATTACTTACGTAATGTCATGTATATTTATGTGCATTCTATATGGGGTACTGCTGCCTATGGATATAGATATGTGCCTCAAATCAGGCCATCCGAATCATTGACTGATCACACACACACGCGCGCACACACAAGCACACACCTAAGTTAATGTGTGTCGCATCACCTATGCTCGATGGTTATCTTGCATACATAATGTACACGATTCATTTAATAGATCTTCATTCTTGAGGCCCTACCTCAGATTTTGTATCTATGTGTATAAATACGATTTAATGCATTATATATATTTGCCTATATGATGTTCAAACTAGAGATGACCCTATAATGTAACTTTAAGAAACACGAAATAAATGTGAATGTTTTAAATGTCACATGTGGGCTATCAGTACGGAAACGGGTGTGTTTATTTCAAGAAGGTGCAAAATGCAATAAATGCACTGGGACTGGGAACTACACTCAAATTGTGCTGTTCTTCAAAACACCCCCTCCCCTCCCCTCCCCTCCACGCTGTTCATCACATCGTTGCTCAGTGTTTGGAACGAAGCTTAGCAGGAACATACAGGAGAAACGACAGTGTATGTGTGGGGGAGTGGGACAGGTTTATCCACACGAATGATTGGAAGCTGCTCCATTCTTTCCTGCGATGTATCCTCTTGCCCGTTTAGTACCGAGCCTCTCAATGCTCGACTGCTCGATGGATCCATAGCGGTGGCGGGCACAGCGTTAGAACGTGGAGTGACAACAAAAAAAAATCCCTGCTCGGCACAGGTTCCCCCCGACGACAGACGCACGTTAAGTCGGCGCGTCGAACAAGCCTTGCTGGGCTTCCATTCTTGAAAATTGATGTGCGTGCATCAAAACTTCGACACCACCACCACCCACCCCCCCTCCCCTTTTCTCCCATCGCGGATGGACTGCTCCTGGGAGAAACGTCCAGCGCTGGCGGAGCTGAGAAGTCACAGAAGCCTTGAGCTGGATTTGCCAAGTTATTAAACAAAGTGAATCAGGTCGCGCTGTCACAGAAATTTATTAAGGGCAAAAAAAAAATAATAATAATAATAATGCCGCAGAAGCAAATGGATTTAATTCCGGTGATTTTAGCTTTCATGATCTCTGCAAAACCAGGTAAGGCGATAATTATTCTACTGCACTAGACAAGGGGAGGAATGCAATGACTTGCTGCATTCGGTAAAGAGATCGCTGCCTTTTGTTTTTAAGTGAAGTTGCTGTGCCTTTGTGGATTTGGGATGGTGTCAGGGACATCTACTCATGCACAATCTCCCCCCTTTTGAGATTTTATGGTTTTTGAAAGGGTGCGCTGTGTTACCCATGATTTTAAATCAAAGGCGAGTTTATTTCCCCCCCTACCCTTCTCGAGCAGAATTAAATTATTTTTTTGCACGGGTCAGTGGCTTGCTAGCTTAATGGAGCTTGACTTGATTCTTTGAGGATGTTTGCAAACAGGCTCTGTTAACAATGCAACTGGAGACTTGTTATGCAGCCTAAGCTCGCGATTTCCTCTTCTCCTGGGATCCTTATTATTTCAGCTATTAATTTTAGTCGTGCGGATTGAGGGATTGAAAGTGCGCATGTTCTTCCTTAACACAGTGCATCCATTGCACTCGACCCCAGTCACCGCTCAGATACGGCTCCCCTTTAACGATTTTCGTGGTTAAGTAAAATTAAAGTTCAGAAACTACCCTGTCGAGATTCAACATTGATCGGAGTTGATTTCATGTTAAGATTTAAAGTCAGCCGGTAATGTATAGGTCGATCTTAATAACTTTTTTTTTGGAATCAACTTCATGGGAATTTGTAGTATATTCTGGTTAGCGAGTCTGCTGCGGGAAGGCTGGTTTTTAAGAGGTTGGAGCCGTACGATTCATTGATTAACAAGCAACACATGATGTAGCCCCTTCTCCCCCTCCGAAATACACGTTGACAAGTGTTAATTTCATAAGCGGGGAAAACATAATGTGGAACGTGAAACACTCGCTGAGGTGACAACAGAGGGTGTGGAGGGCAGAGCTGGGTTATATACAGTATAGCGCCGCTCTCTGTGTGTGTGAGACAGACACCGTTAACCATTTGTGTTCAAACTCATGCTCCAGGTTTAAACAGAACAAGGTTGCGTTTTCTCACGTTTAATTGGGAAAGGTTTAAGGATTGCAAAACTTACGCGACGGTTCGGTGCATTCAAACCGAGTTCACGTTAAACTTCACACTGACTTATCCTTTAAGTGTTTTGAAAGCAGCACCAACAACTCATGATTTTTTAAAAAAAAACAGGGAGGGAATGAGTTGAAGTGATTGGAGGGGTTGATGAACTGGAATCAGGGTGCAGTCTGTTTTAAATGAGTGCATTCTCAGCGAGTGCACACACGAACTGCTAGAATACTGATCATTAATAGGAGCTAAAAAGAAAACATTTTTGCTTTCTTCAAACTTTGTAATGCGGAGATTGCTGACGTCTTTTTTGTTAATACTGTTCTATCTCTGTAGTCTTAGGGTTTGGAATGGACCCTGACTTGCAAATTGATGTCACCACAGAACTGGACCTTGATAATACAGGGACGGGAGTTGCTCAGGTACCGGGATTATATAATAACAGCAAAGCGTATTTGTTTCAAGGTAAATAGGACAACAAAATCAATCATTTTCCTTCACCTCCTTAGCCTTACACCACCATCCATACAGCCGGGCTCTCTCTCTCTGTCTCTCAGTCAGTACCAATAAACCTCTTCCAGCTAGTTTGCTCTTCTGGCGAACGGTTAAGCAGCATTAATACATGTTTCATGAAAAGTCAGATAAAATATAAACACACACACACGCCTATTTCAAAAACAGAGGGAATGGAGACATTAGCTTTCGAAGCACGTCCGTGGTCACGGATGAAACCTCTGTAATGAATGCTATCAAATTCATCATATTTTATTCATGACTTTTGTGATGTTTCGCTGAAGCGAGCAAAAGGCAGAGTTAAAAAAACTCACCATTGTGCGAAAAAGTAAAGGATTGAAACGTACGTGAGTGTGTGTGTGTGATTTAAAGAGTCATTGCGAACTATTAACTAAGGGATAAGCGAGTTGTTGGACTTGCTGTCTTGTGGTTTGGTTTAGTAAGAAATTGATGGTTTAACAGGGAATGTTCTAACCTGCCAATTGCAGGTGGAAGTGAGACCAATTTATTGTTTCCTCGCCCTGTTTTCTTGCTCTTTTCGAATTCACAGAGGATCTAGTAAGTTTGAGATTTTGGTAGTGCATTTGGATCGCCTTGTACCAGGGCTTTTGATGTTGCACCATGTGTAAAATAGGCCAGCCCATGTCAAAATCTCTGTAGAGAAACTGTGCTGATTTTACATTCCCTGCCTGGCAGTATAAATCTAATTTTCCAAAAAAATATGCTGCAGTGTGCACAGAGGTACAACAGCTGGTTTAACTCTCTTTGGCTGTTTAACTCCAGTTTGCTAATGTTGTCTTCCCTTCACCGTAAATACCCAAAGCTGTAGCTTTTAGGTTTAGTTACCTTCTGACATTTGTAGAATGTTACGTGAGTACATTACACTGATGTTTACAAAATCTGAAATATAAATGTGTCCAGTATTTAAGTTCATGAATACCGGGAGTGTTTTAAATGTCCTAACAGGGCAAGGGCTTCACTCAATTGGGAGGACCTTGATTTGTATAGTACAGGGACAACATGATTGGCCTTTGAGCCTGATGCCCCCATTCTTTTGGATTGATTGAAGTTCCTAGGGACTAAAGACAAGACACTCGGAATTTAGCACTTTTCAACTAATTCTAATATTCATCCAGCAGGCTTATATTAATACAATAAGTTTGAAGACTGGAATACAAATCCCTTCTTTAATTTATCTGAACAGATCATCAATAATCTAGATTGGATTTATTATTAGCAGTGGATGTTAAGTGTGATTGAGCAGACATTAAGGCCATCTTTCATTTGAAAGGTTGGTCTTTGCTGTCTCCTGTGTTGATTTCACGTCAAAGTAAGCCATGCAAGCATGAAAGAACCATAGAGAAAATTTACTTTTGACATCCCTGATGCCAGGTGCTGAATATCTAAAATGTAATTGGCAATGTGCTGCAAAAGACACCTACTCTTCAAGGGATTTAGTTCAGCCCTTTTCTCATTCATCAACTTGCATTGACGACCTAGTGAAAAGTCAATGAGTCTAAGTTTCCCAGTCATCTCTCCATGCTGACACAGAAGAGAATTTGTTGTGTCATCTTTAAACAATCTGACGACAAAGTTTGTCAATGGAATTCTTGATTCCAAAATTGAAATGACACCCTCTTAAAAAAAAAATTTGACTTGGAACTATTAGTGAACAAATTTACAGGCTCTGACATGACAGCAACACTTGAAGACTGAATTTCCTGAAACAAAAAGATATAAATATTCCTCCATTGTGTATTGTGACCTGAAATGTCACTGCGAGAATTGATTCATCGATTCATCTCATTCTGTGCACCTGTTTTATGGATTTATGCAAAGGTCTTTGAGCTTTATTATTCAAAGTCAAGGTCATTGAGCTGTACACAGTATATTCATAAATGCATATGGAGGTGGTGTTGTTCTCTAACAAATACACACGTTAATGCTTTCCAAGCATTGAAAAGCAAACAAGGAGTGAACTTTGCTCAGAGAATTCTGAGGAGGTCAGCAATGGGAATAACAAGGGAATATTATTGGAAGATTGTGTCCTATGGCCTCTGTTGTGACTGATTATGCTTGTTTTCCTCAGATGTGGAGAGACAAATACAGGCGGCTCCACACATTGCCGAGAAAGTGATTCAACTGCTTAGAAATAAAAGCGAGTTCACAATTGTAGCCACGGTCCAACAAAACAGTTTAACCTCTGGGGTCATCTTGTCCATCCATGAGTCTGATCTCAGGTAGAGTAACGTGCAGCACTCCCTGTGAATGTATGAATAATAGTATTTTACAAGCAAACCTGCAATCTGTTGGTTGACACCATACGAGCTTCATAAGTCAAATGGTATTCTTCAAATTGGGTTTGAATTTGGACAGGAATTGGCTGTTGGAAAATTTTCCACGGTTTAAGAGCCAAAGTAATTTGTATGTCCTGGTTTTAATGGAGCAAGCCTTTTGATACTTCATTATAACTCACTGGATTGGTTTCACATCTTATTTCACCATATGTACGGGTTTACCAAACACAAAATAATGGGTTGCCTCTGGGAGGGTTGCAAGGTAGTAATCCAGTGAAGGTTGCAGGTTTTGCCATAAAGTGCATGAGGAGAGCTCCAGCCATTTATCATTCCCATCTAAATCCTGAGTACTGATTGCCACTGAATTTCTTCCTGAATATTTTTGTTCAATAATTATTTATGGTATAGTATAGTATTGCGCGGTGCTTTTATATTCAGCATTTCTATAGTTTGGTTGCAGGATAGTAACATCCCTGAGCAGTCTCCCCACAGTTACACTGCTGAAATATGGGCCCCTTATCCAGATGGCAGAAGTGTCCAAAATAAGAAAGAGGAAAGACTTGTATTTATAAGGAGCCTTTCACAACCTTAGGATATCCCAAAGCACCACACAGCCGCTGAGGCATTTTAAACGGTGATTGTTGTAATATAGAAAATGTGTCACAGCAAACTCCCACGTACAAACAGCAGTGTAATGAATGATCAAATAATCTGTGTTAGTGTCATCGGTTGAGAGATAAATATTAGCTATGAAACACTATCTTTGCCCACACAAGAGGAAAAACAGGGCCTAAGTTTAATGCCTGATTCAAAGAATAGCACCACTACAAGTGTTAACACTCCCTCAGTAGTGCACTGTATTATTAGCCTGGATTATTTGCTCAAGTTTCTGCAGGGGTGAGATTCCTACCACTGAACAATGGCTGTTCAAAATGGAACTATATTTTAATACCGCTATCTGAATAAGGCAGCTGATCTTAGCAATGCAAATGCAGGGGTTTGGCATACGGACATCATGATTTGTGACAGATTGCAAGCGTAAGTGTAATCATGCTTGTATAAGGCATCTTTACATTTCTGCTAAGACACTAGGTGAATAACAAGACTCCAAGTGGTGCTTTCCCACTTGTGGTTTGCATCAATGTGCTACCAGTGATTGGAGGGCAGACAGAGTGAGGGGAGGCACTTGTTTTCTGCAATTCTGATCGTTACTCAGAGAACGCAGTAAAATGTGAATCCCAGTTCCATAAAGGTCACTGATGTTGGGCAATTTCTATTGGAGCAGGTACATCTGTCATTGATTGTGTCCTATCAGTGTAGAAGTGCTTAAGTTTGATGTATGGCTGTGTCCAGACTTGAAGGACTTTGGATTGGTTTATAATCATTGTACGATGCCAAGTGATGAATAATATATAATTCATTTTCATTATTTGTTATAGAAAAGTAGGTGTAAATGTCTCAGATTGACTGTATTCTACACAAAAAGACAGCTTAACAATTTATGTATGAAAATCAGAACTTCTTAAGGAAAGCTGGGAGAATTTGATGTGCATTTCTAAATCCTGTTTGGTAGTTATAGATAATAATATATTGAGGCCAGTTAATCAAAACTCTGCTCTGATGATATTGTTGTATTGTTGGATATTTGATGGGTTAACAAAAATATCTCTAATGTATAAGTGACCCTTAGTTTCATGCAGCGTTTACTGGATTTGAGATACAAATCCTAGGAGTTTGACTGCGAAGACACTTTTGTGTCCATGACACACGGGTCTGAATCATGGCTACCAGTAGATCAGGGTGCAGTCAGAGATTTGTCAATGATCTGGCCATTCCAGAACTTTTGATAATGTCTCCAATTTCAGGATATAAACAAGCTCGATTCTTTTTCAATTTAGTTTAAAATTTGACCTGATGTTTTACAGAACAAGCTTGGTTCCCCATAGTGGCATCCTTCCATTACCTGGTATGTGTCACTCTTCTAGTTGTAGGTGACAGCAGCTTTGCATTTCCAAGGAACCAAGTCTGGATGCACAAAAGCAACAAATCCCTTCTGACAGTTGTAATCTCTCAGTCCAATTTCCATGCATTTACATAGAGTTTATCATTAAAAACTTTTGATTCGAGTCTACCCTGGCCTTTAATAGAGCTTCAGATGCAAGGGTGGTACAATAACCCTTGAGATGCTGTACAATGAGAATGCAGTAACTGAGAAATGTGATAGATATTATTTATTATATTGAATCAATATGAAACTGGATAGTTACTCTTGTGTTCTCAAACACAAATGAATTTTCATTGCGTTACTTGGTAGTTAATTATTTTTGAGATAGAAATTTTGGGCGTCTTTTCAACCTCACTCACCTGATGGGAAACGTATGAGATCTGATCAGCCATCCATTTTACATCTTGCTCTGAAATAAAATCGAGCGGTGTTTAAAAGGGTGACCAATATAATCCTGATAGTTTTCCACTGGGTGGGTTAGGTTAAAATGTCAGCCCCCCCCCACCCTTCCACCAAGCCTGCATCTTCCAACTGAGAAAACTGCTATGATGTTTGGTCTTTTGGGAGGCATTGGTAATAAAGAGTTCTTTGTCTCTCCTGTTCCCCGCCACCTTTCCACAGTAGCTATTTTAGTCACACATGAAGCTGAAATCAGTTCCAACCGTATTTGACACATAGCTGTATCTAATACAAAATCTCACACAATCAGTGAGACGAAAGTCTGCGTAAAAGCTCTGACAATAAGCCTCGATCGTTATTCATGTGGAAAGAAGCAGAGGCTCTGTATATAGTACTCAGTCAGAAAAGAGTCCAATTAGAGTTTGACTGACAAATAGCTGCAGAACAGGAGGGAAGAAATAATTAAATAAACTATCTGCCAGATTACACAAGAGTGTGTAGAAGCTGCTGTAAAGTGATCTGCACATCCGGAAAACTAAAATTAACGAAGACAGATATTTATGTGAGTGGTCACATAAGTGTCAGTAGTAAAAGGTTGTGATATAAAGAGGAGGTAAACGAACATGTACAAAAGCAAAATACTAGAGATGTTGGAAATCTGAAATAAAAACAGAAATACTCAGCAGGGCAGGCAGCATCTGTGAAGAGAGAAACAGAGTTAACGTTTTGGGCCAAAGAATTCTGATAAAAGGCCATTGACCCGAAATGTAACATGTGTCTGACCATTATTTCCTGATTTGCTAATAATTGTGTAGGAGAGATGAAATGAAACAATGAGCTATTTCAATGCCCTTTCATATATGGAGTTTTTATTTAAAATAAATAATGACAACACTTGCATTTATATAGCACCTTTACAGTGACACAGCTTATATTTGCATTGCATTTTTAATGCAATCAAACATCCCAAGGTGTTTCATAGGAGCATTATAAAATGGTTCTGTGGTTCTGTAAGAAGATATTATGTCAGATGACCAAAAGCTTGGTCAAAGAGGTAGGTTTTAAGGAGTGTCTTAAAGGAGGAGAGAGAGGTAGAGAGGCGGAGAGGTGTAGGGAGGGAATTCCTGATCATGCCTAGATAACTGAAGGTGCAGTCACCAATGGTGGAATAATGAAATCTTAGACATGCAGGAGGCCAGGATTGGAGGAGTGTCGAGATCTTGGAGGCTTGTAGGGCTGGAGGAGGTCACAGGGAGGGATGAGGCCATGTAAGGATTTGAAAACAAGGATGAAAATTTTAATATCAAAATGTTGCCAGACTGTGAGCCAGTTTGGATCAACCAGGGGTGGTGAGAAACGGGAATCTAGCACAAAATGTTGCTACTCTCTCTCCTAGTTTGTAAGGGTTTAATGTGAAATGAGTTTAGATGGTCTTAATTCAGTTCCTAGTGAACATGATCTTGTAAGATGACATTTTTGGGGCTGGATTTGAATTGTGACAAGTGGGACACATCTCCTTGGTGAATTGTCTGAAAAGAGCAGCCAGTGGCCAGGCAGTCCTGGTTGTTTCTCCGCATAATGCAAAGCAGCAGAGAAAACCTAAGTTCTGAAGCTGTTGTGTAGTATGGGAAAATGGGATCTACAATCATATTAGTTAAGTTACTCAGTACATATACAGATGTAGCATGTCTGTAGCTACCATTGTGGTGGCTTTTTATTTCTACTTACTAAAACAATTCTTGAGGTCGATTTCATTAGTGAAGCAAGACTGACCTGTCATGTGACCGCTTTGCAAAACCACTTTTTTTTCCTTTGAAACTTCTTTCCATATATAGGTAAAGTCTGCTACAGAGACTGGCTACACTCAGCACTTGTTTAGAGTTAGTGCTTTTTATTTGTAGTGGTAGTAGTTTCATATACCTTTCAGAGAACCAGCAGTGGCATGATGGACCATATGGCCTCCTTCTGTGCTGCACAGTTCTATGCTTCTCAGAATGTAAATTGGTTTTATTATTTTGGCGAACTCTGCAATTGGGATCTTGGTATTTAAATTGAATAGCCAACTTTGGAAAATAAATTTGGAGGCGACCAAAATCACAGTTTGCCCGAATTCTTAGTTAGTTCGGAGTTAGTTAGATGTACGCCCACTGCATTTCTCTTGAATAAATGTCCAAGTTAAAGAAGTGGTCATACTTATCTCATTTTTTTTCAAAGAGCAGGTGTCTTAAGACTCAACTTCAGGGTTCAACCTTACTGGCCAAGCAAGAGGAGGAGGAGAGGAAGAAGGGAGGATTCACCCTCCTGAGGCGATATTGTGGCTCCATTACTTGGAATTGGAGAAACCTTGCACTGATTATTATAGGATGGATTATCTGTCCCGCTGACCATAACGTCTGTCGGTACCACGCTGACCAGAAGTCCAGCTGCCCTGCAGTGATCTTATGCTGGAGGCAGCCTTAATTGGGTCAGAGTGGAAGGAAGCCTTAGAGAGCTGCCAGCCAATCTGATTGGCTGGCAACTTTGTATTCCCAGCAGCACCTGAATTGAGTGGTGACCACTGCTGGGACTACAAGGCAGCAGGCATGAATCCAGCATGGACTCTCAGCAATTCAGATGAACTCAAATGGTTGGGTCATATTGGTTGGGCGGTTCGGTCCGGGCTGGGCCGGGCATGTAGAATGTTGAGGGTATGTTTTTCAGGTAAGGATTGCCGAAGGCAGTTCCGAAAGAAATCGAGACAATGCTGCAAGGCAAGCCAAGGAAAGTCATTGGAGCCGCTGTAGATCTGTCAATGTTACTTTGCCAGAGTGTGGCAGAAGCTCTGTTTAAGCATGTAAATGGGGTTCCCGCTGCACTTCAGTTTGAAGTGTTGGCGGTAGAGAGGGAGCAGCTGCAGGGAATTTCTCAGCTATTCAGTTAGAACAAAGATGTTGGTGAGGAGGAAAGGTCAGGTGGCAGCTTAAAAAAAAAGTGTCCGGTTTTTGGACATCGCCGGTTTTTGGTAACCAGATTTGAGACACTGTACCTTTAATTCCTTCCCTCATGTCCTAAGGCCTCAACCATCCTAATTCAGACACGGCTTGAGACAGTCAATGAAGATATCCGATGTTGATAAAAGAAATTCTCTGTGGTGGAATAGGAGGGGTTTTTGAGACATGCCAGTGGGACAGAGCAAGGATTTTTTTTTTATGATCTAGCTTTCCTTTACCCGACATAAGGGTAGTTGATGCTAGTTTGTTCTAAATTTCTAGTTTCTTTTGATTTTCTCAGGTTCATTGGTGCTAGTCAGTCCTATAGGTATTCCCTGAGTCTTATGTTCAGGATTGAGCCCCTACTTTCCAATATCTAGTTATGTAACAGTGTGTGACCTGGGACCAGAAGAATGGGACCTCTTGTGACCTGATATCCCTCAGGCGCCCTTCTCCAATCTCTCAGTAGGTGAACTGAAAACATTTTAGTGAAGGCTTGAAGCAAATTGTTGAAGTTGCTTTTTCTCTCAGAGAGCAAGTGAATGTACAGAGTGACAGTGATAATCAAATTTCACTTTAATCCAAATAACTACAGATTCCTTCTCATAAACCAAAGAAAGAAAGTAAATATACCACACTATCCTTGTCAGTGAGTTTAATTCTTCCTTGTAAATGTTCTGGTTCTGCGCTTATGAGTATTGATTTTCCCCTTGTGAGACCATGCTCTTTCCTAGATCTAACTGTCTTCTCCTCCTTCAGTTACCATACCCTAACAGGGCATTGGCAGTCATGGACTTCCATTAGGTTGGTCCATGATTATGCTTGGTAAAGTGCTGCAGTGGTTTGCCATTGCCTGCTGCAGTGTGGCTGGCCAGGAAACTCTCCTGCTCTTACCATCAGGCAGCATGAACACACCTTCCATGGCCTTCAAGTCCTGAAGTGGGACTTGAACCCAGAGCTTCTGACCCAGCGGTAGGGATACTACCACTGTGCCACAAGACCACCTGACCTAACTGTTTGATTGACTTTATATGGGTCTTCTTTCTGACAGTGTTCGTTAGAAGTGGCTGCACATCTTTTTCCTCATTCAGAGATTTTCCAGCAGGCCTGACAATAAAACTGGCTACTGCTCACTCCAGCATGGACTCTCAGCAATTCAGATGAACTCAAACAGCTGGGTCATTCCAATGATAAAGGGGGTGAAAACTCACTGAATTCTCGAAACTAGCTTCTATTGTCTATAGAGCTGTGGTTCAGGTGCTTCATCTGAATCCTCATCTCAATTTCCCAGCTCTGCTGTTTTGTAAATTGAACCTTTGAAAGGTGCGATTAACTTCACAGCCTCTTTAGCATTTACGAAGTGAAGATCCTTCCATGGAGGCAGAGTCAGAAATAGTGAAAGTTGCGCAGACATAGGAAAAAGGAAGTTTTACTTTTATAAAGCACCTTATAATGCCGTCAGAAATGTCTCAAAGTGCATCACATTCAGTGACTTACATTTTCTGGAATTAGCAGTGACCCTATTGATTACAGAAAAGTTCACTAAAAATATAATGGTATTGTCCATAGTTAATTCAGGGCCCGGGTAAGAAAGTAGAGCAACCAGGCAAAGAAAAGAGATGGAGCCATAAAGTACTGAATTCAGAGAGGGACCAAAGTACAAATCTGAGGAATGCAGCAGCTAGGAGCCGAAATGAGGTGCAATAGCTGAGTGCAAGAAGGATGTAGCAGCTTTGCTTTCCTGTTACCTAACAACTAGGAGGGGCTGGACCTGGGAACATATGAAGCTGGGCTCAGGTATGAGTTAGGCTGACCCTATTTACCAGGGCTCATAGAGCCAATCCTTATATTTTAAGCAGGGTCAAGATGCCAAGCTCTGCTAGACTCAAGCAAATCCGTTCATCACTTGAAATTGTGGAGGACTTTGTCATGCCCAGGATATAATGAACTTCCAGTCAAATATTTTTAAAACTGAACACAAACAAGCTTTTAAAATAGCTGGTATAAATCATGCAACCTTTGGCATTTGAGCTTCAGACAATAGTAAGTCATAGTCAAATACCTAATGAAACATGGGCACCCATAGCCCTCCGGGGAATTCACACATCTCTTTGTTTAAGAATGAGCCAACACAAAAGACTATGGAGTTACCAGGCTGCCCCTCTACCTGTCTCATGATGGACAAAAAGAAAGATCAAAACTTAATTGATGGCAGGTGGAAGTGAATGCCCCCTATCACCGTCCCATTATATCATGATGACTGTCTTAAACCTTTGGTGGTGTTAACCCACAACACAGGATGTGAAATCAACATAAACACCATCCCTTATTTGGAAAGGACCTGATCTTGTGAGAAGCCACACAGCCATGTTTTTGTCTGCTTTTAAAAATCAGCTAAGAGAAGTTTCCAGTTAGTCACTAGTCGGCAGTTGGTCAGAAAGCCAAACCATGAACTAGGTGAAAGTCATCAAACAGCCAGGTAATTAACAGCAATACCTTGAAGGCAGGTGATCCTAACAGAAACAGGAGTTCCCCTCCCAACCTGTTCCAGTTTAAAGTTTGCCTGAGAACCTACCTCCTAGCTATGTGACTGCAAGAAGCTTCACAACCTGCTGTGAACCCTTCATTTTACAAAACCCTCCATTTAAGCATCAAAGCCATCCAAGAAACTATAGACCTACCACATGGGAGACCAGAGGTCATAAATCAGAGATGAAATACTTGTGATCTAAAAAAGTGCATGACTTTATCTGTATCTAATCTTTGTGTGTGTGAGTGCATATGTGAGAACGAGTGCGTGACATTGCGTTTAATTCGGGATAAGTGTGTGAGAATAAAGAACCTTCTTTATTTTTAAACTTACAAAAGCTTGCCGCTGATTTATTTAATTGGAATACAAACTCCAAAGGTAAGAAAACCCCACACCTCTTTCCGTATTCTGTCTGTGACAACTTACCCATTAAAAAAAAAAGTGACTTTTGTTTCAGGCATTGCAAAAATATAATTTTAAGAGAACATCACAAAGGAAAATCTCAGATGCTGTTGAAACATTTCCAAGCCTTTTTGAACACTGACTGGTAATTTGCTTCCACAAAAGTTGTACCAGGAGATCTGACCAGAGCAGACGACCCATATCCATGAAAATAGAAATGATGAAATATCTACGTGAACAATTTCAGAATACCTAAATCATACCTATTCTAAAATTCCCCTTCACATTGCATGTCTGGGTCTATCAAATTAATCACTCATAACAGTGCTTTTTGTAAATTGCCAATTACGAGCTTATAAACTTGTTTCTTAATCATTTGAAAGTATTTATAACATGGAATAGGTAATTTGTTTCGCAGAATTCTTAATTTTTGCTACCCATTTGGGATAAATGTCAAGTTTAGGGCATCACATGGAGTGGAAAGAACCAATATTACTACTGAAATAACGTAGGGGGAAATGAAGGAATTTGATCAGTTGATTGTGTAATAGTTGCTGGTTGTTTTTTAGAATGAAACTGTTTTACAAAACGATTTAGTGATTTTCTTCAGCAAAATTTTAATTTTCATTCAATTTGATGCTTAAACTCATCAGCATGCTTGAACTTTCTGCTCTTTGGATAGGTGCCAATTGCAAAATATGTAATTATATCAATAAATTGTCTTCTAATTATGATTAATTTATGTACAGGTTCAGATAGTGGAAGGATTATGCCTTCTTACCAACCTTGACATTGCCTTCTGTGAATCTTGTCAGCACTTCCAGCTGAGGAGGCAGGAATAAATGAGAAGCGCAGCAACCTTTATTCTTAATCAGATGTAGAAATGTCAGATAACAATTTGTCAAGAGCTGGAAAGAAGTAATTGATCTAATGAAAGGAACAAGCTGCAAATCAAGGATCTAGACATCCTTAGTTAAGTCTGCTTGTGACCAGGAGACAGAATAAACTCCATGGCTATTCTTTTGAGCAATCCGGCACAGCTCCTAGATCACAGAGATCTGATGGGCTAGTGTCCGCTGAATATAAGGCTATTGCCCAATGATTATCTTTTAGCATGATGTAATGAGGAGAGCTTCTGAATTGAAAGATTTTAGGAATTCTAATTGTTGTAGATATTAGAAAAAAAAACGTGGGTAGACAAGGTTTTGAACTGTTTTTACAGCCCAAATTCCTATGGATTATAAATGCCTATTCCTTGGATCTAATTCAGTACCTGGTGAGGGAAAACTTCCATTGATTCAAATGGAATGAAAACTGGTTGGGTTCAATAGCAAGTGGGTGTTTCAAGCCATCAGGTTGCCACGCATGTAGTGAAGGCAAAATTGTATCTTTATATTCCTGTCAGATAGGACCAACCCTTCTTAGCAAATATTTGCTCTTCACAATAACTTATGGGTGTGAGCGTGCACTTCTATGTCCTAGACCAGTTTGCACTGGGTGCGTATTCTGGTGCATCTCGAGGGTACAATCACATGGCAAGCTCATCTAGCGCTCTCACCAAAGGTGATGCACATAACTACAAACACCGATTTCAGATATAGTGGAATTAGTATGAAGTCAAATTCCAGATTTGGAGCATCAGATCTGTCCCTATTGAAGGAAACATACCAACTTGGATTGTAATTTAGACATGGTTAGTGAGCTCACTCCTAAGTTGTTGTAATTCCTTGGGACAAAGAGAAGAGGCCTCAGAGTCATAGAGTCATTTATGACACAGAATGAGGCCACTCAGCCCATAAAGACCATGTCGGCTCTCCATGAAGCATGTCATTTTCTTATTTTTTCTTCTCCAGTTTTCCTCTTATGCCCAAGAAATTGGAACAGGCTCCTAAAAAGATACAGTTTAAGCTCTCAAGTTATCTGACCTCATTCTCTGTGATGTAGGTGTTGGTAAGGGTAGAATTAATTTCCCACGCCAAGTTGCCTTTAAGAAGTGGTGGACTTTCTTCTTGAAGCACTGTAGTCCATGTGATGAAGGAACTATGTAAGGACTTCCAAGATTTCGATCTAACGACAGTGAAGGAACATGATATGTACCCAGGCCGGCATGCAGTTATGACTTAAGGGGAACTTGGAGGTGATGGTGTTCCCATGGACCCACTGTCCTTGTATTTCTATTTCTAGGTGGTGGAGGTTGCAGGTATGGGAGGTGCTGCTGAAGAAGACTTGACAATTTAGTGCAGTGCATCCTGTAGGTAGTAGATACTGTAGTCACCGTGATGGAAGGATTGTACGTTTAAGCGAGCGGGCTTGTGTAAGATACGTGGTGGAAAGACTTTGGGGTGTCAGGAGATGAGCCGTTCTCTGCAGAATACCCAGTCTCTGAGTTTCTGGTTAATGGTGACCTGCAGGATATTGAAGCTGGGGGAACACTATGATGTATTTTTTTTATTCATTCATCACTGCTAAGGCCAGCATTTATAGATTATATGCTTATCTGTAATTAAACTTGAGAAAGTGGTGGTGAGCTACCTGTTTGAATACAATGGAGTAACTTGCTAGGCCCCTACAGAGGGCAGTTAAGAGTCAACCTCATTGATGTGGGTTTGGAGTCACATATACACTGGACAGGGTGGATTTTATGGCAAGCCACTAGTTTTGTGGTTACCATTAAAGATACTAGTTTTTTATTCCACATTTAATTAATTGAATTTAAGTTTCCCAGTTGTCATGGTGGGATTTGGATTCATGACTCCTGATCATTTATCTGGGTGTCTGGATTACTAGTCCTGTCATATACCCACTATGCTGCCATACCCCTGAATGCATGTCAAAGGAAGACAATTAGCCTCTTTCTTCTTGGAGATGTTCATTGCCTAGCGCTGGAGTGCTGCGAATGTTGCTTGCCACTTGGCATCACAAACTAGAATGTTGTTTGGGTCTTGCTACGTGCTGACATGGGCTGCTTCATTATCTGACAAATTGCCAGTGCCTAATCTGCCTAATCATCGGAGAACAGCCCCACTCTGACCTCATGGAGAAAGGGACAATAATTGGGCTGAGGGCACTTCAATGAGGTACTCCTGCAGCGATGTCATGAGGCTGGGATGATTGGCGTCCAAAAACCACAAAATCTTCCCTTGTGACAGGTGTGTCTCGAACCCCTGGAGAGTTTTGTCCCCGATCCCCATTGTCTTTAGATTTACTTGAGCTCTGTGATGTCACATTCGCTTACAGCCACTTTCGCTTCATCTCTGGAATTCTGGTCTTGTGCCCTTGTTTGAACCAAGGCTGTAATGAAGTCAGAAGTTGAGTGACCCTGATGGAGCCCAAACTGAGTGCCAGTGAGCAGTGATTTGGATTCTCCCAAGATCAAACATTGGTGAGCAGGTTGCTGTTGAGTAGCTGTCACTTGATAGGACTTGTGGTGGCTCCTTCCATTGCATCGCTGATGACTGAAAAAAGGCAGATGGAGGTATAGGTGGCCAGGTTACATTTGTTCTGCTATTGCAGACAGGATATATTTGAAAAATTTTTCACATTGTCAGAAAGGTGTCAAAAGTGTAGCTGTGATGCAGCGGCTTAATGTTGGGCATGTGGCCTTTGCTGTCTCCAGTGCACGTGGCAATCTCTTGATATCACATGGGGTGAATTGAATAGGATGAAGACTGGCACCTGTGATTGTGGGAACTCAGGAGGAGGTCAGGAATGATCGTGCATTCAGCGCTTCTGGTTGAAAATGGTTGCAAGTGCTTCAGCCTCGTCTTTTGCACTGGCATGCTGGGCTCTGCCATTGCTGAGGACAGGGATGTTCATGAACTCTCTTCCTCCTACTAGTTACTTACTTATCTGCTACCCTTTTGTGCCTGGATGTGGTGAGGTTACAGAGCTTTGACTTGTTCCATTGGTTGTGGGATTCCCTAGCTCCGTCTATCATGTTCTGCTTCCGCTGTTTAGCGTGCATGTAGTCCATGTGCTATAACTTCATCAGGTTGACGTTTCATTTTCGTGTCTGCCTGGTTCTGTTTCTGGCATGCTCTTCTACACTCTCATTGAACCAGGGTTGGTTACCTGGTTTGTTGACGATGGAGGAGTTTACTCAATTGAAACCCCAGAGTGAGGTGACAAATTCCTTAGGCCAAGCCATTTTGGAGCAAGCAAGATACCTGGGTAAACCTTGAGCAATTCTTGCCGTGGACTTGATCAGAAAAGGCTGAATTGACTACATATGTCTAATTTGGAAATCCAGATGTGACCATTTGCAGTTCTGATTAGTAAATAACTGAGTAATAGACACCATCATTGGGCATGAGATCACAATAAATGTATTCGTACGTGTGTATTTAACCTTTTTGTGCTTTTGTTGGCAAAACGATAAGATGAAAAGTAGAGTGATTGTTGTGAGGGCTTTCCTTGATTACTGAATGGATGTTTGCTCAGGGGATATACACATGTGAAGGTGCTTAGGCTTATCCTGGCAGCAGCACACCTGTGGCATTGCTCATGATGAATTTGAAGTTATGCTGTGGTGGGGAGGGGCGCAAACTGCTGTTAAAAGAAGGTAGGAAGTTATTTGAAAGAGACAAAAGCAACATAAGTGTTTATGGATTGGTTCCTGGAAAATAAATAAACCACGTTCCTCTTAGTGACTACAGGTAGATAATGCATTCCCTTCAAGTCAAATGTCGCTATGTTCCGTAGACTCAGAGGGAAGGTAGTTTTAGTGGATACAGGAGGCTTTCTCCGCATGCTAGTGTTACATGTTAGTGTATGCTATAGTTTGGTAGTGGCCAAGTCTTCTTTGAGATTACCTGAGCCCTATTACCACAAATTTCCGGCTGCTTAGACAGTGTCAGATTTTGAACAATTCGAGAGACAATCCTAACTCATAAGCAGCAGCATTTAGGGAAGTGCAATTATTTTCTTGTAAAGTTTTTATTTTTTTTGTATGCCTCATATAGCGCTGAAAACTTTACTTCCGGTTCCTCAGCAAGAAATGGTGGCTGAATGGCTTTTCAGGAATTATTTTGATTGCTTTCATTGGTTTGCCTGTTTTATTCATCAGTTTTACTGACCATTCTGAACTAATTGTTCTTGCACATTTGAGTTTTGCAATGGTTTACTTACCTACGTTTTCCATGTTCAAGTGTTGGTGGGATTTCCCAATGTTCGGTAAATTGAATCAATGGGCTAAAAATGTGTCACAAGATTTGAGTAGAATGAAAGTGTTTATGCTGTTGTGTGACAGATAAAATTCATGCCGGATGCAAGACTATATATCTTTTTACAGTTGACCTCCTATAGAATTGTTCATGAGAGACTGAGACCTAGAAAATGTAATAATGCTTGATCTGCCTCTTGAATGCCACTGCTCAGGTAGTTTTTGTGAAAATGAAGTCTAAATAGACACATGTAATTAATTATATGTGTGTGCAAATTAGTGCTCATTTAGGAGGCTATTGTTAGTTGCACTACAAGCTTTAGCACTCATTTTCTTTTTCTGGAATATGTCAGTGAGTGCTGCATGCAAAATCTATATAAATTATGCAAGGTTTTGCATCTATGTATAACATCATAAGTATGACTGTAGATTATACAGTGCTGCTGATCTGCAGTGAGTACTTGAACAGTGCAGACCAATAATCAAATTCCCAATGCTCAATTCCTTGGGAACATATGACCCAGCAAATATATATTTTATTCTCAGCTCACAATTTTAATCTGTTTTGCCCTACTTTTCTCTTTTTAATTATTGAGCTTGCTTTTTAGTTGTCACTTTAAAATTATTTTCGGTATTCTCCATGTAAAAGTTTAATGGTTTCCTTTTTTCCTCCAAAATGACAAGGTGTTTAGTTTCTGCACTGCCTGACCTGAATTTTTTTTCACCGCATGAGCTTTGTTATGTAGCAAGGTCCTGGCCTGCTCAGAATCTCTTCTCTAGCAAAACTTAGCCGTATCTCCCCCCCTCCTTCCTCTCAGGCCACAGCATCAGAGTTGGGCCTGAGGATTCAAATACAGAACAGCAAATTTGCTCAACTGTTCAGGAAAAATAAGCTTACAACAAAATGGAGTGAGTCAGGAAATCAAAGAAAAGTACAAAATAAGTACTAAAAATGGAGGAGGTGTGTCACCGGCCTTCAAATTGGAAGATGAGAAAGAATGAACGAGAGGAGAAAGAGGCTTATACGCGAAGAGGCACAAGCTATGACATAGTTGAAAAGAGAGTTGAATACCTGGAGAAAGGAGAGAATATAGAGGTAAAAACAGGCCTAGAGAAAGAGGGCAATAAAACAATTGAGGGAAACGTGTACAGACCAGAAAATGCTCTCAGTACTATATAGAATGAAGGAAAGAGAGTGGAAGTCAAAGACAGGAAAATGCAATGAATTAGAATGAGGGATGATCAGAGTGCCGTTTGCATGAAGAAACAACACATTTAATTTTTAGTTTTGTACTTGAGACATGCCCACACTGAGAAGCTTTTTTGAATTTCCTTATTGCTTCTTTCTGTACCATTTGGATAAACAGATTGGTCCAGAAATTCATTTAGGCCTGTTTCTGAGTGCAAAATGAGTGTAGGAGGTGATTCCTGTGCCTGAAGCTGGAGGCCCAAGTATCACGAGAAAATGGCCTTCGGACCAAAACTGCTGGAATCTGCAGCACCTCCACAGGCTCCATATAAATTTTAAAAATGAATTAAACGCTTGCTGCGCTGTCTAGGATGTATCTACGTCTAAAAAACCCTAAGTGGATAAGGCTCAATGCCTGCTCTGCTTGGGGGAGCCAGTTTCTCAGAGGTTCTAAAACAGGGATAAGGCCCCTTATTTGCATATGCAAGAGACCTAACACCTGTTTTAGACACCCACCCCAGGCACTTGAACTACCTGACTCAATTTTGGCTTGAACTATCCTTGAAGTACAAGACATTGGTCCCTGAAATTGGATCTTGTGATTAATTTACAGCCATAAACGGGTGTAATAAGGTCTAATCTCTACCCAATTTGTTGTTATTCACATTGTTAACACTGCTTGTCTAATTTTTGGAGCTGTCCTGACTCTCACTGCTGCTGTCTTATCTTAAGCTAGTCTTGAGTCTCCTGACTTTAAACCTTTCGGTATCTTGTTCTGGAGGTCTTATGGTGTAGTAGGTAGCATCCTTACCTCTGGAGTCAGAAGCTCCAGGTTCAAGTCTCACTCTAGCACTTGATGGCCAAGGAAGGTGTCTTCATAATGTGGGAAAACAGACTGAGTATCAATTTGTAAATCCTTTACATGCCAATAGCAGGCAGCAAGAGCAGGAGAGATTCCTGGTCAGCCATGTGATTGGAAGAAAGTTAGAGCCTCGATCATCACTATCCATAGCTCTGGGTTACAACATATGTGTAAAATTGCATGTTGCCACCACAACTTGGACTCCCTGAGTGACCTTTAACACAGCAGCACCACCACTCTGCTTTGCTAAGACTCTTCCATGATCATTTACTTGGAGCTCTTTGACATTTAAGTGCTGTTTGTATCACTGATCTGTTTTACCGTGGCATCACCAAAGGCAGTATTCCTTCATGACTGTCACTCAGTCTGACTTTGTTAAGGATAATTTAACATTGTTAAATGACTATTGTAAAATATACAGTTAACTTTTAAAATGCACTGCATGA
Source organism: Cetorhinus maximus (assembly GCF_964194155.1). Lineage (NCBI taxonomy): Eukaryota > Metazoa > Chordata > Chondrichthyes > Lamniformes > Cetorhinidae > Cetorhinus > Cetorhinus maximus. The sequence goes on from NC_135887.1 coordinate 127,059,071, forward strand.
AGTGTTTTATGGTTGAGGACTTTACTGTTGCAAGTAGTTAGTGCAGACATATAAAATTTATTATCTATTGCTTATCAATACTCCACTATTTTAATCCATGAATCCGTCTATAATTTCCTTCATACCTAATTCAAGTTCGAGCTACAAAGCAGGACATGATAGTTTTCCTAACCCATGCTCTGTTGTGTAGGTGAAGTCATTTTCTAAGACATAGAAAAAGTACCATGTACAAGAAGGAAAGAAAATTAGATTGTATTAAATATTCAAGAGAACATAAGGGGGACAAGAAAGTGCCATGTGAGCTAGGTTTTATTCAGCACGGCAGGACAAGAATGGTCATGGTTCAGTAGAGAAAAGTACTGAAGTCCAATCTGCTCCTGAATAGCTGAGATTTTACAACAGCAATTCTGAAATGTATCAGGATACTATCTGTTGTTGAACATAATCAGCAAGAAGCAGGAAGGTCCATGGTACGACTTGGTATGGGTCATCCATACCGCAGCCCAGGTAGAAGACATGAAAGAAATTTTCTTTACTACATGCCACCATAACATTCCTTTACTTTTAGATTAAAAGTATACTCTCTGCCATACTTCATGCTCTGAGACAGTTTGGACAGTCTTTAGTTGTGACCTGGCTAGGATAGATTAAATCTGCTTCGGGTATTATTAGAGGTCCTTTCATTCATGAAAATCCTAGTTGTCTCCCTTTCAAAAAGATAAGAAACTAATGATTTCTGGGGTGGACACAGTCAGCACTTGTACTTTTGTATAAAAGGCGTGTTCAGGAGGAAATGTTTTACTCGCTCTATTAAGGACAATGTCTTGTCACTCAACTATAAGCCAGATGCTTGGTCCAATGGATAGGAACTGAGGATTAGCACTTGGTGAAGTGGTTTTATTTGAGAAAGGAAAGGAAGATCACATGGGCCTGGTCTGAAATTTCTTAAAGGAAACAGACATGTCAATATTTCCTTGTTGGTTGTAAGACTTGAATATTAAACTTGCAAAGAAAACCAAACTGTTCTCAAATCAGTTAATAGAATAAATCCAGCATATGTGTTGTAATAAATACATTATTACTGTAATGTGTTGATCTTGATACAGTGTGCACTGAATCTTAATCTTAAATAGTTTGATCTTACTCTCTGTTGTACTGAACACAGGTATTTTGAACTGGAGAGCAGCGGCCAAAGGGATGAGATACGATATCACTACCGTTTCAATGGTAAACCCCGAACTGAGGTGTTTCCATATCGACTCGCTGATGGACTGTGGCACCAGATTGCACTCTCGGTCAGCGCTTCCCATCTCTTATTACATGTGGACTGCAACAAGTAAGCTTTGGAATACTGTATTGATGGTTAGAGGTATATGGTTTGCATGATGCACGGAACTCTTGATATCGGATGCTGTCAAGTCCACATCCTCTGACTCAGTTGAATCATGTTTCTTGGCTATAATTTTTAATAACCTTGAGTTTTGATTCATCCTATTTTGAGAAAATTATTCACCATTGGTACCAGAAAACTGGCTCATTGAAGAATGGGATGGGAATGCGAGATGAGCCAGGAAAACAAATCCCCCTGAGACTGGAGGACAGACTGCGTTTTTTACTTTCGATATGATTTAGGACAATATAAATGCTCACCAAAAGCAGTTGCTTAAGCATAATACATTTCTGTACTGTTGGCTGGAATGCCAGGATGAACTTTCCAGTTTGTCCAATGATATAATGGAGCAATCAGTATTAATACCTGTTTCAATATTGACTTAAAACGGGAATCCATATTAAAACCAGTTTGACCAATGTTTAAATGCAGTAATCAGATTAAAACCAGTTTGGCTAATATTTTAAGGAAGGAATCAATATTGAAACTAGCTTAAACAATGATTTAATGAAGGAATCCATATTAAAACCAGTTTTGACAACTTAAATACAGCAATCATTATTAAAATTAGTGTGATTAATGCTTACAAGATGGTCTGCAGGAACTCACCAAGGCCCCTTAGACAGCACCTTCCAAACCCACAATCACTACCATGTAGAAGGACAACGGCAGTAGATAGATGGGAACACCATCTGGAAGTTCTCCTCCAAACCACACACCATCCTGACTTGGAAATATATCGCCGTTCCTTCACTGTCGTTGGGTCAAAATCCTGGAACTCCCTTCCTAACGGCACTGTGGGTGTACCTACACCACATAGACTGCAGCGGTTCAAGAAAGCAGCTCACCAGCACCTTCTCAAGGGCAACTAGGGATGGGTAATAAATGCTGGCCCAGCCAACGAAGCCCACATCCCGTAAATGTATTTAAAAAAATAACTGAAGGAATCCCTGTTGAAACGCAATTTGAACAGTGATTTTTAAGCATATCAGGTTTGACATTTTACCTGAGCTGAACTTAAGAAGAAACTTGAATGATTTCTTAATCTAACCTGTCAATCTAACATTTAGCCCACTGCTCTCTCAGTATGCTTCTGCAGTTTATAAATTTGCTCTGTTTAATAAAGCTTTGTATGTGCCAGTTAAAGGACCTAGCAAACTCTTGACTAGTTTTAATTTTTTTGTTAAGCCTGTGAAGAACCGGTGAAATTTGTTTTTGTCTGAACATGCAAATATCATTACATTCGACCACAAAAACTCAGCCCAATCGATGCAAGTTATCTTCTAAGTGCTTGGCAAGATCTCCTGCTTGATTGAATGTCTTTCAATGTCAGCAGTAACACAAGTTTTTGTTTCCAAGAGTGAATAGACTTCTGACCCAAGGAATTTGGGAAAGCTAATAAATATTCTTGGTAATCAAATGGAAAACCCTGAGTTAAATAGTGAGCAAATCCTGACCCAGCATGTTTTCCTACCATTTCATGTCTGATAATGTAGCACATTTATTCAGTTAAAACCTTTGCTTTGTCAGTCATTGCTGTGATGCTTGGGTTTTAACATCTCATTCGAATGACAGCATCTTCAATATTGCATTGAGATGCCTCCTTAGGTTATGAACTCAGATCCTTGAGTTCACAGTCAGAGGTGAAAGTGTTAGCAGCTCAGCCAAGCCGCTATTAATGGGGTATGGTACAGTTTTTAATAACGTGGCTGACCTTCCACTGTTAGCAGAACATTTTTCTGACAACATTTTTTAAAAGAATGTTGTTTTATACTATGTGTGTTTACAAGAGGTGTGACTTAACCCTGCAAAATCAAATAGCACTTTTTTTTGATTTCGGCTATGTGCAATGCTTCGCAGGGCCACATGCATTGCCTATCGCTAGTTGTCCTGAAAAGGTGTTAGTGGATTTACCTTATTGGTTTGTAGCAATGTACAACTGAGCAACTTTTAGAGCCAATCACATAATGTGAGCTGGAGTCACATCTTGGCCAGACCAGGCGGGGGTTACGGACTCCCTTCCCTGAAGAAACTTAGCCGGATTTTCATGCCAATTTTTTTTTTCTGAGGCCAGGCAAAAAAATGCCAGATTTATTCCATTTAAATTCACGATTGTCATGCAAGATCCAAACTCTCAGGTTGTTAGCCTCATGCTGTAGCTCCCGCACCACACCTTTTGTATTGCTATTAGATCTTTGCTATTGTGAAGCTTGTGTTTCAAGACCAAATTGGAGCTGTTCAAAGAAACCTTTCTCACAAAGGACTGCTGAAGACTTTAACGATGGTGGGGTCACTGCAACCAATCATTGGGCCAAAGATTAGGGGCCAGTTGACTGCTCAGCTAGACTAAGAGGACAACTGTTAAGAATCTGAGCTCCAAATATATACATGATTGCCATTGATAAAGTTGATGTGGCTTTTGAAACTGGTTGAATTGATCTGAAATTGTATTGGAGATTCATTTGGCTGGAGCCTTGGCAATGGACAGCTGCCTGGAAAGTAGAAGGCATGGTCTCATGATGTGTTGCCTGTCTTACACAATACCTTTACAATGAGTATGCAGAAACCAAGAGTTTGGTACTATAAAAATAATTAATCTATAGGAGGGCATGAATGGGTGGTAGGGTGGTGGGGGGCACTTTTCGTGGTGAGGTTAATATAAACACTTGGCCTAAAATGATCCTAAAATTAGGATTCAGTTCAAATCATTGTCAGGTTCAAGGTGGGGAGAATATAGTCTGATAGCATTTTATTTGAAATGGAGACCTCTGCAGATTCAAGATCTGATATTGTAGCAGATTACCTTGTCCAAGGGGACAGCTGTCAGTGTGGTTCACAGTAGAGTTTTTGCTTCTTTGTAACATTTGCGTCTACTGGTGATAAATCTATCTTCTAATCTTGTTATGAAAAGTACATTTTAGTGAATTATTTAGGAGCCTGTGGCTGAAAATAGTCTACCTGTTGTGTGATCGAGAAATCTTTTAGTATTTGTGTCATGCAAGAATGGAAATTTATTCTAATTTATGTTATAATTTAATGCTGGTAGTGCCTAGTGAATGTGATGGAAAGTAGTCAATCAGTATCAACACAGCTGAAAGGATAACAATATTTTTTAAAATAGTTTCTCTAAATATATAGTATACAGTTTCAGTGAAGATAAAGGTTGTAATCTGGTAGACGGATTTATAAATTACTCAATCTTCCCTTTGTTTAAAGAAAATAAACCGTTGATTTTTACGATCCCAGACAGCTAATGAAAAGATTTAAATTATTAACTCTTTATAGACAGAATATAATGCTTTTTTTTATGGTATCTAGTACTCCAGCTGAGCTCTGATTTCTGTAGAGGGTCACACTTTTCTGTATATCTCTTTGCAGGTACAAAGTTTAACATCAAAGCTTTAGCATTGGCTAAGTTGGTCACTCTCCCCTTTCTGAGTCAAGAGGATGTGGGTTCAAGCCCCACTCCAAAGACTTTGGGCCCATGATTCAAGGTGACACTCCAGTGGAGTACTGGGGGTGTTCTGCATTGATGGGAGTGTTGTCTGTGAAATGAGATGTTAAAATTAGGCTTTTTCTGCTTGCTCAGGTGAAAATTAAAGATCCCATGATATTATTTAAAGAAAAAGAGTGTTGTGGTCGCCTTGCCTGTATTTATCCCTCAACCAATATCACTACATGGATTATCTGCTCATTAACAGTTTGCTATTTGTGGGGCCTTGCTCAGTACAAACTGGCTGCCTTGTTTCCGCACATTACAACACTGGCTACACTTAAAGTAATTTTATTGGTCGTGAAGCACTTTAGGATGTCCCATGGTCATGAAAGGGGATATGTAAATGCAAGTTCTTTCTTTCCATATTATTTTTAGTTTAACCTGCATTAAGAATTTCAACTTTGATTTTTGACAAACCTGATTGCTTCCATGCAACCTGTATAAAATTAAACTGTTGAATATAGTCACTTTTCTGGCATGTTACATTATGCCATATTTTTCAAAGGCATCACACCTGAAAGAGGCACTGACTATCGTACATCAGAAGGCCTTCAACCTTCATTGTCATATCCGAGAGTAACAATCAGTGATTGCTGATTAGGAGGCCCCTGTTAAACTACCAGTTGAATATTGGACTTTTAAAAATTTGTTCCTGGGCTGTGAGCGTTGCTGGCAAGGGCAGCATTTGTCGCCCATCCCTAATTGCCCTTGAGAGGGTGGTAGTCTTCTTGAACTGCTGCAGTCTCTGTGGTGTAAGTACAGTGCTACTAGAAAGGGAGTTCCAGGATTTTGACCCAGCTACAGTGAAGGAATGGCGATATTTTTCCAAGTCAGGATGGTGCGAGGCTTGGAAGGAAGCTTGCAGGTGGTGGTGTTCCCATGCATCTGCTGCCCTTGTCCATCTAGGTGGTGGAGTTCGTGAGTTTGGAGGGTGTTGTCGAAGGAGCCTTGGTGAGTCCCTGCAGTGCATCTTGTAGATAATACACACTGCTGCCTTTGTGTGTCGGTGATGGAGGGTGTGAATGTTTAAGGTGATGGATGGGGCGCTGATCAAGCGGGCTGCTTTATCCTCAATGTTGTCAAGCTTCCTGAGTGTTGTTGGAGCTGCACTCATCCAGGCAAGTGGAGAGTATTCCATCACACCCCTGACTTGTGCCATGCAGATGGTAGACAGACTTCGGGGAATCAGGAAGTGAGTTACTTGTTGCAGAATTCCCAGGTTCTGAACTGCTCTTGTAGCCACAGTATTTAAGTGGCTGGTCCAGTTAAGTTTGTAATCAAGCCCAGATTGTTGATGGCAGGGGATTAAGCAATGGTAATGCCATTAAATGTCAAGGGGCATGGTAAGATTCTCTCTTGTTTGAGGTGGTCATTGCCTGGCACTTGTTTGGTGCAAATGTTACCTGCCACTTATCAGCCCAAGCCTGAATGTTGTCCAGGTCTTGTTGCAGGCAGGTATGGATGACTTCAGTAACTGAGGAGCCAGGAATGATGCTGAACACTCTGCGGTCATCAAGGAACATCCCCACTTTTGACATGATGGGAGGGAGTGCCATTGATGAAGCAGCTGAAAATGGTTGGGCCTTTGGAACTCCCACAGTGATGCCCTGGGGTTGAAATGGTCGGACTCCAAGAACCACAGCTACTTCCTTTGTGCTAGGTATGACTCCAACCATTAGGAGTTGGAGTCCTAATGGATTAGGACTCCATTAGGAGCCCTAATGGTGGTAGGAGTAGGCCATTCAGCCCATCGAGCCTGCTCTACCATTAAACTAGCTCATGGCTGATCGACTACCTCAACACCACTTTCCTGCACTATCTCTATATCCCTTGATGTCATTAGTCTCCAGAAATCTATCGATTTCTGACTTGAACGTGCTCAATGATTGAGCTTCCACAGCCTTTGGGAGTAGAGAATTCCAAAGATTCATCACCCTCCGAGTGAAGAAATTCCTCCTCATCTCAGTCTAAATGACCTACCCCTTATCTTGAGATTGTGTCCACTGGTTTTAGACTCACCAGCCAGGGGAAATATCTACATCTGCTGCGTCGCGCCCTGTAAGCATTTTGTACATTTCAGTGAGGTCACCCCTCATTCTTCAAAACTCTAGGGAATACAGACCCAGTCTCCCCAATCTCTGCTCACAAAACAATCCCACCATCCCAGGGATTAGTCTGGTGAACCTCCGTTGTGCTCCCTCTATGGCAAATATATTCCCCCTTAGATAAGGAGACCAAAACTGTACACAATACTCCAGGTGCGGTCTCACCAAGGCTCCATACAACTGCAGCAAGACATTTTTACTCCTATCCTCAATTCCCCTTGCAATGAAGGCCAACATACCATTTGCCTTCCTAATTGCTTGCTGCACCCGCATGCTAGCTTTTAGTAACTCATGAACAAAGATACCCAGGTCCCTTTGGACACCCGCACTTCCCAACCTCTCACCATTTAAGAAATATTCTGCCTTTCTGTTTTTTCCTACCAAAGTGAATAACTTCACACTTATTCACATTATATGCCATCTGCCATGTTCTCGCCCATTCATTTAACCTGTAGAGGCTTTTCTCCTGATTTCCGTTGACTTCAATTTTGCTAGTGCTCTTTGGTGCCACATTTGGTCAAATGTTGCCTTACTCTCACCTCGCCTCTGGAGTATATACCAAGGCTGTAATAAAGTCTGGAGCTGAGTGACCATGGCAGAATCCAAACTGAGCATCGGTGGGCAGGTTATTGCTGAGCAAGTACCACTTGATAGCAGTGTTAACATCACTTTGCTGATGATTGAAAGTAGACTGATGGGGGATTTTGTGGATAGAACATCACTGGGCAATTTTCCAAATTGTTAGCTCGATGCCAGTGTTCTAGCTGTACTGGAACAGGTGACTTGGAGCACAAGTTGTCAGTCCCACTGCCGGGATGTTGTCAGGGCCTGTAGCCTTTGCTGTAACCAGTGCCTTCAGCCATTTCTTGATTTGCTGAAAACTGGCATCTGTGATGTTGGGGACCTCAGGAGGAGGCAGAGATGGATCATCCATTTGGCACTTCTGGCTGAAGATGGTTGCAAATGCTTCAGTCTTGTGTTTTGTACTGAGGTGCTGGGCTCCACCATCATTGAGTTTGGGATCGCTGTGGAGGCTGCTGCTCCTGTTAGTTGCTTACTAGCCACCATCATTCACGGCTGCATGTGGCTGGGCTGCAGAGCTTTGATCTGATCCATTGGTTGTGGGGTCACTTAGCTCTAATGCATGCTACTTCTGCTGTTTCGCATGGTAGATGTCCTGTGTTGCAATTTTAAACAAATTGCACTGCCTTTGTAGGTATGCTTGGTGTTGCTCCTGGCATACTCTCCTACACTGCTCATTGAACCACAGTTGATCTCCTGGCACGATAGTAATGTTAGAGTGTGGGGTTTGCCAGACCGTAAGATTACAGATTTTGGTTGAATGAAATTCTGCTGCTTCTGATGGCCCACAGCACCTCATGGATGCTCAGTTTTGAGCTGCTAGATCTGTTCTGAATCTATCCCATTTAGTATGGCGGTAGTGCCACACCAAACAATGGATGGTCTCCTCAGTGTGAAGACAGGGCTTTGTTTTCATAAGGACTGTATAGTGGCCACTCCTACCAATGCTGTCACATACAGAGGCATCTGTGACAGGTAGATTGGTGAGGACAAGGTCAAGTAGGTTCCCTCACCAACTGTCCAGCTCCAATGTCCTTCAGGACTCAGCCAGCTTGGTCAAAAGTGGTGCTATGGAGCAACTCTTGGGATGATGGTCATTGAAGCCCCCACTCAGAGTGCATTCCGTGCCCTTGTCACCCTCAGTGCTTCTTCCAAATGGTGTTCAACATGGAGGAGTATGGATTTATTAGCTGTGGGAGGGCCGTAGGTGATGATCAGGAGATTGCTTTGCCTGTGTTTTACCTGATGTCATGAGTTCATGGGGTCTGGAGTCAGTGTTGAAGTCTCCCACGGCCATGGCTGCTACGCCTCTGATGGGTCTGTCCTGTGGTGGGATGGTGATGCAGGAATTGGTAAGGTTGGCTGTAAGCTATGATTTGGTGAGTATGACTGTGTCAGCCTGTTGCTTGACTAGTCTGTGGGATAGCTCTTCCAGTTTTGGCACAAGTCCCCAGATGTTAGCGAAGTGCACATTCCAGGGTCAACTGGGCAGCTCAATGCTGTGTGGCTCATCCAGTTTTATTCTTTCTTGACTTTTCTGTAGCAGTTTTGATACAACTGAGTGGCTTGCTAGGCCATTTCAGAGGGAAGTTGGGAGTCAACCACATTGTTATGGATCTGGATTCGCATGTGGACCACACTGGGCAGGGATTGCCAGATTTCCTTCCCTAAAGAGCACCAGTGAACCGGATGGGTTTTTATGACAATCCAGTAGTTTCATAGTCACCATTACTGAGTCTAGGTGTGGTATTGGGATTTGAACTCAAGCCTCTTTTAGTCTGGGCCTTTGGATTACTAGCCCAAGTAACATTACCACTACATCACCATTCACACAATATTGAAACAAATCAAAAACAGTTTCTTTCAGTTGGGAACTACCAACAGAGAAGGAATCTAGGCAGGAATCTGTACATATTTTTTCCAGACCCTCTTTTTTTTCCCCCTTTATTCATTCATGGGATGTGGGCGTCACTGGCTAGGCCAGCATTTATTGTCCATCCCTAATTGACCTTGATCTTGTTCAGAGGGCATTTAAGAGTCAACCACATTTCTGAGAGTCTGGAGTCACATGTAGGCCAGACCAGGTAAGTACAGCAGATTTCCTTTCCTAAATGATATTAGTGAACCAGATGGGTTTTTATGACAATCATTTCATGGTCATTATCAGACATTTAATTATTGAATTCAAATTCCGCTATCTGTGGTGGTGGGATTTGGACCTGGGTCCCCAGAACATTAACCTGGGTCCCTGCATTATTAACCCAGTGACAATACTGCTACTCCGCTGCCTCCCCTAAATCCTGTGTAAGCAAGAAACAGAAATCAGCCAATCAAATTGCTCAAATAATTGTGCTTTTGACTTCTCAACTGCCTGAATATATCTCATGTAAGTGATCCTTATGCAAAAGTCATAAACATTGTTTAGAATTAAATACTTTCAAGCCCCTCCATGGTTTCACCCCACCCCCCACCTTTGACACTTTGGGTAGAATTGTCCCAAAATTGCACTAAGTGCGGTAGAGGGTGGGAAAAGGAATCTTTTACCTGCCTGTCGCAAAGGCTGCTTTTCGTGCCACATCATCCCAATCCTGTCTCATTAATCGTGCATTCCTGGGAAACACACTGTTTCGATGGTGGGTGGGCTCTCATTTGCCCGCCACACCGTCACCTCGCCACTTCATCACGCTGGGTGCCATATGTAAAGTGTATCCGTGCACACACCTCTCAGTGCTTCCAGCCCAGAACTGCTGCACAGAAGACATGGCCTCAAAAGGCAAGAAGACTGCAGCCCCCAGGTTCAGTGGCGCATCCCTGGGATGCCTTCTGGACACCATTGGAGCACGCCGCGATGTTCTGTACCCCTGCCTTGGCTGCAGGAGGCCCATCAGCCTCACCACTCCGGCTTGGGAGGTGGTGGCAGAGGTGGTCAGTGCCAATGCTGCACACAAGAGGTCGGCCATGCAGTGCAGAAAATGGATGAATGATCTCATCTGTACTGCCAGGGTAAGGCAACCATCTCATCACTCTAACCTCACACACTCTCAAGCCCATCACACACGCATCTCACTCTCTGCCAGCTGAAAAGACATCACCTTCTCACTTTCTCACATACCCTTACATCTCCTTCTGGCCTTATCTCCTCTGGAGACTGAACCCTCACCCCCTTGAGGCCACTTGCACAGATCAACATGTGTGTCCACACACATCCTGAGATACCCCCCATTCCCAAGTAATACCATAGCCCCGAAGTCTCTTCCCGTGCCCGAGGCTAATTCTCCCCCTTCCCCAAGCAAGCCCCAGCCCTGCAGCCATTGATAAGCTACTCCCGCTTTACGGCTGGTCTGGTAGGTAGAGATCTGCCCGTGAACCCTCCTAAAAGTGATGTGGTGCTGCCTGCGAAGCCTGGCGCTGATGACTGTGAGTGCTGCCCGAAGCAAGGTGGGCAAACAAACCTCGAAGTCTCGAGCGAAGTGCAGCTCGCCAAGTGCAGGTCGTTTATGTACAGTTATGAAGCATGTCGGCGTGATTGCATGCCATTGTGCTTGGATGATCCAGCGTGGAGGAATGATTCCGGTGAGCTGGGCTTATAATGATATGCAGATGTATCCCAATAAAGCTCCCGACATGCAGCAGTGGGAAACGTTGCCCACCACTGATGGGCGGAGTGGATGGTTGCATGCATGTTTCACGAAGGCACGAAACCGATTTTTGACCTTCTCGACATATTATCCACTCACACTGCCAAGCATACACCCTGCCAGTGGGCATGGAAAATTCCACCCTCTGTTACCCTTTGTGCCCTGTTGCTCTTCCACCATTAGTTGTCACCCATTCAGTTGCTATGCTCCCGTTACCTGGAAGTCCCTCACACTGTTTGAGGGTAATGTAGTGGCTATGGTAACAGCTGACTGGCCACGTGTTCAATTCCCTTTGGTTATCACCTTGGGCTCTTGCATCTAAGCCTGAAGGGTGTGGGTTCAAGTCGCACAACAGAGACTAGAACCAATAATCCAGACTGGTGCCTCAGTGCAGTACTGAAGGAGTGTTGCACTGTTGGCAATACTGCCTTTTGGGTGAGGGGTTAAAACAATGTTCTGCCTGCCCTCTTGCATTGATGTGAAAAATTATGTGGCTTTATAAGAACAGGTGTAGGCCATTCAGCCCCTCAAGTCTTTCTGTCATTCAGTGAGATCATGCCTAATCTTTGACCAAACTCTATATATCTGCCTTCGCCCCATGTCTCTTCATGCCTTTGGATAATAAAAATCTATCAATCTCAGTTTTAAAATTTACAATTGACCTCGCATCAAGCGTTATTTGCAGAAGAAAATTTCAAACTTCTTTCACTCTTTGTATGTAGTTTCCTAATTCCACTTCTGAAAGATCTGCTCTTAGACTGTGGCCCCGAATTTGAGATTCCCTAACCAGCAGAAATAGTTTATCTCTATCTATCCTATCTGCTCCCTGCAATATCTTGAAAACTTTGTTCAAATCACCCTTAATCTGAATTACAGGATATAAAACCCTAGCTTGTGCAATCACTCCTTGTAATTTAACTCTTGGAGTCCATATACCATTTTGGTAAACCTAATTACACTCCCTCCAAGACCAATATATCCTTCCTAAGGTGTTGTGCCCTGAATTTCTCACAATTCTCCAGGGGTGATCTAACTAGGTTTTTGAATAGCTGAAGCGTAACTTCTACCCCATTATATTCTAGTCCTCTAGCTATAAGGGCCAACATCTCATTAGCCTTTTTGATTATTTCCTGTACCTATTCATGATATTATAATGGTCTAATTACCTGGACCTCCAAGTCCCTTTGGTCATCCACTGTATCTAGCTTTTATGCTTTTTAGGCCTAAAATTTGCCTCCATTGAAATCCATTTGATACGGTTTTGCACTTCACTTAATTTATCAATTTTTTTGTTGGAATTTTACACTCCCATCTACACTAAATTACAATGCAGCCTACCTTTGTGTTATGGGGGATTTGGACATGTGGCTTTTAATCCCTGTTTGAACAAAAGAAGGGGGTTGCTTCAGTTTCCTGGCCAATAGTTATGCTTCAATCAAAATCACTAAAAACAGGTTCTTTGGTCAAGATTTCTTTGTTCCTGGAACTTTGCAGGGCATTATTTGTCTGTAGTGTGCCTCTTACATTACAACAATGATTACAACAATGATTACACCTCTTACATTACAACAATGATTACACTCCAACTTCATTGCCCATTAAGCGCTTAGGAATATCCTGAAGTCACAAGCCTGCTTGTATTTAAAAGTCTTCAATATTGATGAAGTTGTAGAACAAGCTAATATTTCAGCATCTCGTGCCCTAAGATGTTTCCTTACCCTACCTGTTGGGTTTCTGATTGCAGCTGTCATGCTGAGCCATGACTAGATAATTCTTAATAAGGTCGGAAGATTGGAGCGATGAATCCTTGGCTCATCCACTCATGCATTAAAGTGACATGCATTCTGAGCCAAGATGTGACAGTAGCGGCAGCCTTAAAGGAACACTGGCAGAGATCCAGGAATAGTGAGCTGATTTTCTTTTCTCCTGGTGTGCAGCATAGGAACTCAGTTTATGGGTGGGGACAGGGGGATGGCAGGGATGGTGAGGGTTAATTCTACTTTCGTGAGTCGGGCCATCACAAGCACCAAAACCCTCTGAGCACGTAGCATTCCTTCGACTCTGATCCCTTTGGCACCACAGTCCCTTCAATCCACCATTGGTTGCTATTCCTCCAGCTATCAGGACCCCGTGGGCTAAATTTTAGTTTACAAAAACAGGCGGGCTGGGTTTGGGTCAGATATTACCTGATTGAACCCTGACCCCAACCCACTCACTGCTGGGTTTTACAGATCTGGGACTGGTTGTGGGTAGCCAGCTCATTCCCAGGAAGTGGGTTGGCAATTTAAGCATCTTAATGAGGCTGGAAGCCTCTGATTTAACCTGCTTTGCAGGGTTTGCAGTGGGCAGCCAGGCCTCCTGACCTCTGGAAACCTGATAGCTGAAGTGAGACAAGGACGGCTTTAAGTACAATAGAAGTGCCTTCATGGCACTGCTTATGGGCTAGGAGGAGCAGGAGTGCTTACCGCTGGCCTGTTGCCCTTCTCTAGCACCTCCCTCAAGCTCCACCACTCTATAAACCCCCTCTCCTCTTGCATCCCTCTGTTTACAAAGGCCCTCAGGATCAAGGGTTGGCCTCCCCACGCCTTGAGGTCAGAGAATGGATCCCTGCCAGGATTGGACACTGTGCCCTGGTTGATGAGATGACCTGTCTGATTCTCCAGCTTGCTCCGGAATGCTGTCCATCCACCTGGAAGTGAAGGCTGTAAATCAGGCTGACTTCTGGGCAAGAAACCACTCAGGGCCAAAAGTCCCAAGTTAACGAGTTGAAACTCTGCAGCATGCAGGGAAACTTGCCCTTCCAGGGTTCCTGCCAGAAACACCCTCCTGCCTATATAACCCTGTAAATATCCAAGCCTATGTTCTTGAATTCTGTCCCTAAAACTTTTTAGCTACCCCATATCTTTTAAAACCCTTCTTCAAACCCACCTCTTTGACCAAGCCTTCCTTAGGTTAGCCTTCCTAATATTTCCTCCTTCAGATTTTGTTCGGTTTTGCTTCTGTGAAGTTCCTTGGGTCGTTTTCCTACATGCTACATTGTTGCTGTAAGCAGTAGGGGAAGTAAAAGCGTAGCGGTATTGTCACTGGATTAGTAATCCAGACACCTCTGGGGACCTGAGTTTGAATGCCAGGTGGAATTTGAATTCAATAAAAGTCTAGAATTTAAAAGTCTAATGGTGACCATGAAATGATTGTTGTGAGAACCTATCTGGTTCACTAATGTCCTTTTAGGGAAGGAAATCTGCAGTCCTTACCTGGCCTGGCCTGGCCTACATGTGACTCCAGACCCACAGCAACGTGGTTGACTCTTAAATGTCCTCTGAACTAGGGCAATTAGCTTTGGGAAATAAATGCTGGCCTGGCCAGCGATGCCCACATCACATGAACAAACTTTTAAAAAGTATTAGAATTCTAGAAATCAAAGTTGTCATGTAATTTTGAAACCATTATATGTATATTTTTAGGATTGTGCTGTGGAATGTTTGGGCTCATTTGTTGTTGCAACTTTTCAGCATTCAGATGATAGCCTACATTTTAAAAAAAAATCTATCCTCCAGTTTCAAAGGGCAATGTGGAATGGGAACAATGATAGATCTTTCAGAGTGCGGGCAGAGGCATGATGGGCTGAATAGTCACCTTGTGTACAGCATGATTTAGTGATAATTGGGGAGGTGAGTTGCACGAGGGAGGTCTTTCACATACTCTCGGTGGAAGAAGAACTCTTCCTTGCTGCAACACTGTATTGTGCCATAAGGGTAAACAACATGTACACTTTGGTAGACAAAAGCGGAGGCTGGAAATCTGAAACAGAAACAGAAAATGCTGGAAAAGCTCAGCAGGTCTAACAGCATCTGTGGAGAGAAAAAAAAAGAGAGAAGGAGTCATACGGACTTGAAACATTAGCTCTGTTTTTTTTCTCTCCACAGATGCTGTTAGACCTGCTGAGTTTTTTCCAGCATTTTCTGTTTTTGTTACGCTTTGGTAGAGATAGTTTACAAAGTGCAAGTGAATTTCATGTCTTCTCTAACCCTTGTGGAGTTGCATAGTGAACCACTAAGTTACCTGGCAGCCTGAATTATTTGCTTTGAGCAAGATTGTGCTAGTAGGGCCCAAAATAAAGATCCGAAACCAATGTTGAGCTGGGGTACGTGTCATTTAAAGGAAAAGAAAAAAGATTAAATCAAAATGGGGGAAAAAATTGTATGACTTGCTGTTGAGTTCATTTAATTACAAGTGTCTTTCCCTCTGCTGTTTCTTATTCTTTGTGTCAGAGCATACTGCGCCCAATTAGTTAAGCCTTGTGGGTTACTGTGGCATATGTTCATGCAAAGAACTGCAGGTAAATATTGTTGAGGACTCTGTTCCCATGCAGAGTTTATACTAACTACCTCTCCTTGCAGTTAAGGTGACTTCACAAATGTTGGGCTTCAGCAATATTTTACCAGAATATTGCGAATAGCAGAGATTTCTTACAGAAGTAATGGTAGTATAGTATAGTGACTATGGCCAGGATATTGAGGTCGGCGAGCGGGGGGTGTAAAATGATGCGGGATGACGTCGGGCGGAACTCCTGACTTCACCCCGCATCATTTCAATTTCAGGTCAGCGGAGGCACAGCCAAATCAGCTGTGCACCCGCCGACCTGTCAACGGCTAGTTGAGGCCATCTAAAAACTAATTCAAGTAGTTAATGGACCTGCCCGTCCAACCTTAAGGTTGGCGGGCAGGCCAGGAGCCCTGGCGGGCTTCAGAAAAAGCATGAAACCTCATCCACAGGCGGGATGGGGTTTTATGAAGGTTTTTAAAAATTTACTAAAAGTTTGAATGAAAGTGACGGACATGTCCCAACTCATATGACAGTGTCACATGAGGAGACATATCAGGGAAATTTTATTTTTGTGCATTGACCATTTTTGAATTTGGCACTGATCTCCCTGAGGCAGCACTTAGCCTCGGGGTGATGAGTGCGATCTTTCGTGCACATGCATGAAAGAGCACAGTCCCGGCTTAGGGAATCCCCCCCCCCATCCCCGCCTGCACAGGGAGCGCATAGTGCTTCCTGGCGGACGTCATGCTGGGCAGGCCTTAATTGGCCCTCCCATGTAAAATGGCGCGCGCCCCCAATTGGGGGTGCAGATTGGAGATGCGCCTGCACGCGCCCGCTCCTGCACTTCCCCCCCGCAACGGGGGGGAAAAATTCTTCTCTATGTAACTGGATTAGTTCCAGGCTAATAAACTAGGCAGCAGGAGTTCATATCCCACTTTGAGAATTTGAGTTTAGTTTTTTGGTACCAGTTAAGTGACTGAGATTTTAAGATTGATATAAAAAACTCACCAATATCCTTTCATAAAGGAAGCCTCCTTTACTCAGTCTGCCCTGCGTGTGACTCCAGTTTCACACCAGTGTCGTTGATGCTTAATCGCCCTCTAAAGCCACTCGGCTGCTTCACACACTATCAGCTGTAGCTCAGTTGGTAACACTTCTTGCTTTTGAGTCAGGGGATTGTGAGTTCAAAGTGCCACTCCAGAGACTTGAGCACAAAAATCTAGGCTGACACTCCAGTGCAGTAACATAGAAAGATTTTTGCCATTTGGCCCAACATATCTCTGCTAATTGAAAGAGAACTACCTAGCTGAATCCCACTTCCCAACCCATAGCCTTGTAGGTTACAGCATATCCAAGGGCAGGATTTTTACGGTCCGCTGAAGTTAGTGGACTTTTGAATGACTCGCAACATTTGCGCCCCCACTGCAACGGGCCTGTAAAATTCTGCTCCAGGTGTTTTTTTTCAACATGCAGTGAAGGTTTCTGTCTCCACCACTCTTTCAGGCAGTGAGTTCCAGACCCCCATCGTCTTCTAGGTGGAAAAAAAATCTTCTCAGTTCCCCTCTAATCCTACCAATTACTTTCAATCTATACCCTCAGGTTATTGACTTCTATGTTAAGGGAAATAAGGACTTTGATTCCACACTATCCAGGTCCCTCATAATTTAATATCTCAATTGAATCTTCCTTCAACCTCCTCTGTTTCAAGGAAAACAACCTCAACCTAAATGACCTTTCCTCATGGCTAAAGTCCCCTACACCTGGCAACATCCTTGTAAGTTTCCTCTGTACCCTCTCTAATGCAATTACATCCTGCCACGTGGTGACCAGAACTGTAGACAGTACCGTAGCTGCGATCTAACTAGTGTTTTATATAGTTATGACATAAACTCCAAGCTCTTATGCTATAGGCCTCGACCAATAAAGGAAAATATCCCGTATGGCCTTTTGACCACCTTACCTCTCTGTGCTAACTTCAGGGATCTGTGGACGAGTGCTCCCAGGTCTCTCTGTTCCTGAAGGAGTGCTGCACTGTCAGAGGTGATGTTTTTTTGGATGAGACTTTAAGCTGAGGCACCACCCATCTGCTCTCTTCAGGTGGATGTAAAAGATCCCAAGGCATTATTTTGAGGAAGAACAGGGGAGTTAACCCCACCGTCCTGGCTGATACTTGCCCTTAAATAAGGATCACAAAAAAAGGTGGTCTGATCATTATCACACTCCTGCTTGTGGAAGCTTGCTGCCCGCAAATTAGCTGCAGTGTTTCCTACATGACACAGTGACTGCAGTTCAAAAGCACTTTGGGGCCATCCTGAAATTGTGAAAGGTGTTATGTTAAATGCAAGTCTTTTTCAAAGAATAACAGTCCAAGTAGAATGTTCACCACCACCATCTCATGGAAGCTATACCAAAATCCTGCAAATCAATGTATATATATCAAAAAAACAATTTTGGAGACTTTTATCAGAATGTCATGAAGTATCATTTTTGTTCTTCGTCTCTTTTCATTTTCTTTTCAAATCCGAAAGCGAAAATGACTGCAATGGAAAGCTGCACTGGATTATCATTCAAAGTCAATCATAATGAGAGACTATAGACTTGAAATGTTACCCTTGTTTCTCTCTCTATCGATGCTACCAGACCTGCTGAGTATATCCAGCATTTTCTGTTTTTTATTTCAGATTTCCAGCATCTGCAGTATTTTGCTTTTGTTGCACTGATCGATTTGATCCTAGTTGTGCTCTGCTGCTTTGTAATGTCTGATTAAAAGAATTACGATGACAATTGAAGATGAATGTGGACCATTTTTTAAAAATGAGTAGATATACTTCAGCCTGGAAACAGCTTCAACTAGCTTTCCAATTTTGAAAAAGATAGGCAGTACCTTAAACCTGTGGAAGTAATTTACTCAAAAATTTAACTTGATGAAAACCTTGAAATCCTGAAAGATTCCCATCATCTGCTCACCTACCCACTGCCTGAAGAATGATTATACTTGAGCAGCTGTGAAAAATGGATAAAGTTTTTTTTTAAAAAAAAGATTGATTGGTTGAGAAGATGACACCTCCATATTGAACTGCACTGTTGAAATGTGTGCGAAAGATTTGACTTGTCATTCACTTGTTCATGTGGAATATTAATGACTCAACAATTTATTGTTGTAAGATGATTTGTTAAAACCTTTGACGTCAACTTTTGAATTGAACAAAATTTGTGCTCTTTTCCACAGGATTTATGAGCGTGTCATAGATCCTCCGCAGACCAGTTTCAGCCCAGGAATCAGTTTATGGCTCGGCCAACGGAACAGTAGACATGGGCTATTTAAGGTAAGCACTCAGAATGGAACTAATTTAATTGAGCTTAGTAACTGCCTTGCACTAGAATTCTGAAGTATGTTTACACACTGCAATTGCAGTACTGCAGCATAAATATTAAAATACCAGTATTAATTTGTTGAATGCTGATAGTTGGTTGTTTAAAGCTATGTTTATTCCACGTGTCAAATACTTCATGGCAATTATTGCAAATATTCATGTGGCTGATCTCTCAGTTTAAAACTATGTTTACCATTTAGATAATTAACAGAAATATTATCATCCAAAATAATGTAATTGGAAATTGAGAAATGTGCCCTGGAACAGAAAACAACTTATCTGGTGTCATGACTTTTTTCTTGTTTTATTAGTTGTTTTCGGTATTATGCAATTGCTTTCCCATGTCGCTTATAGTACTTTCAAAAATAGAAAATGCTGATTGGTTGGGGGGAGGGTGAGGGAGGTGTATGTATTCCTGCCAAGTTTTTCTGCTGGCGAGAATACATGCTGTAGTCGTGCATCTCAGTGCTGTGTTTTGTCAGTTAATGGATGCGAATGGTATAAGCGAAACATCACAAAATTCACAATAGGAGTGTGTTAGAAATGTGCAACAGGAAATCTGCTTCTGCCTCTAAGTAGTTTAGAAATTGCTGTTTGATTAAACTTAAAAAATGGTTGAAAGTAAGAATTTTGATGTGCATATGGTTGTAGGGCATTGGATATCATTCGGTAGGTCTTAATGAACTCGTCATAGTCTTAAGTAGATTAACTCTATGTATTTATTAACTACAAGAATTATGTACATAAAAACAGTAAAGGGTTCAAGTAGGAGCTGTCTCCATTCTTGCTTGTGCGCACAACTTTGTGTAACACTAAACTGACCTCTAGATGTGGGTCCATGTACTCCATAGAGATTTTGAATGGTGAAAGGAGGTTCTGAAGTCGTGCAAGAAAAGTGGAAGGTTTCTACCTTTTTGAAGCCCAAAGAAAGTTGTAGAAATTGTGGCAAAATCCATTGAAACCTGTTGGAAATCTGTCAACTGTTTTGTGAGAGGATTGAGTGATATTCTCTGGATGTTAGCAATACTGGATTTATTGTCCATCCCAAAGCTGACCTTAGGGGCTGATGATGGGCCACTGGGGCCCTTGATGTGATAGTGCATTTGATATTGGCTTGTTAAGGCCAAATCTAATAACTAAAACAACTTGAATCTAAATTGTGCCTTTAACACAATAAAACATTCCGGGGTGCTTCACAGGAATGTATACAGCATCATTTTGATACTGAGCCGAGTAAGGAGAAATTGGGGCAGATGTCTAAAACCTTGGTCAAAGAGGTGGGTTTTAAGCAGCATTGTAAAAGCGGAGAGAAATGTAGAGACGTTTAGGGAGGGAATTCCATAGCTTAGAGCCTGGGCAGCTGAAGCCATGGCCAGTAATGGCGGAGTGATTAAAATCAGGGATGCACAAGAGCCCAGAATTACAGCGGTGCAGGTATATTGGGGAGTGTGGGGTGGGGTGGGGGGGTGGTTGGAGCAGGTATTGTGGTGGGGCATTTTTTTATTCTTTCATGGGATGTGGGCGTTGCTGCCAAGGCCAGCATTTGTTGCCCATCCCTAATTGCCCTTGAACTGAGTGGCTTGCTAGGCCATTTCAGAAGGTAGTTGAGAGTCAACCACATTGCTGTGGATCCGGAGTCACGTGTGGACCAGACCAGGTAAGAATGGCGGAGTCCCCTAGGTGACCTTAGTGAAGCAGGTGGGCTTTTACAACAGTGATAATTTCATGGTCACCATTACTGAGACTAGCTTTACGTTCCAGATTTAGTAATTGTATTTAAATTCCACCAGCTGCCTTACTATCTGGATTATTAGTCCAGTGACATTGTCACTGCACCCCTGTCTGGAGGAAATGATCGAGATAGGGAGGGGCATGGTCATGGAGGGATTTGAAATCAAGGATGAGAATTTTAAAATCAAGATGTTGCCTAACCAGAAACCAATGTACTTTGGTGAGCATAGTGGGGAATAAGTGAATGCGACATGATGTGATGTGTTCTGGATAACCTCAAGTTTATGAAGGGTTCATTGTGGGAGGCTGGCCAGCAGTGCATTGAAATAGTCAAATCTGGAGGTAACAAAGGAATGAATGAGGGTTTCGGCAGCAAATTAACTGATGCAGGGGCAGAGTTGGTCGATGTTAGAGGTGGACATGTGCAGCCTCAGTGATGATGAGGATATGTGGTAAGAAGCTTACCTCAGAGTCAAATGTCAAATATGACAACCAAGCTTGCAACCAGTCAAGTCAGTGACCAAGGAACGGAATTTGTAGCAGGGACTGAAGACAAAGGCTTTGGTCCTCCCAGTATTCAAATGGAAAAAAATTTCGGCCCATCCAGTCGGATAAGCAATGATAATTTAGCAACAGTGGAGGAGTTGAGAAGGGTGGGGTGAGGTAGAGCTGGATGTCATCAATGTACACATGTTAACTGCTGCTGTGTTTGGATGATGTCACCAAGGGGGGTAACATGTAGATCAGGAATAGGAGGGAACTAAGGATAGATTCTTGGAGGACACCAGAGATAAGGGTGTGGGAGCAGGAAGCCGTTGCATGTGATTCTCTGGTTGCTGTTGGATAGATAAGAATGGAACCAGGTGAGCACAGTCCCATTCAGCTGGAGAGATGTTGGAGGAGGATGATGTGTTCAGCTGTGTCAAAGACTACAGCAAGGTCGAGAAGGACAAGGAGGGAAAATTGACCTTTATCATTGTGACTAATTTGTTGTAGGTTAGACCACCTAGAGGAGGTGTGGCTTTTTTTCCTTTCCTGAGGGACATTAGCTGAGTTAGTGGATAGTTACAGCAAACCACAGCCACTCACAAGCTGACAGATGTAATGGATGGAATTTTCCCACTTGCCTTGGTGTGCTTTAAACTTTCAACCTCGAGGTTGCTAGCTCAATACCATTACTACTGTTCTAACATACGTTGATGCTGTTAACTTGTGATAGCATGTAACTACTGCTTGAGCAGGTAGCTTGACCTATTTTCAGAATCGTGTATTTATAACATTTTAGAACTCATCATATTTCTGCCCTCCTTTCCATTTTGGATTCCTGTTTTATTTCTTGCAGTGTACTGCTTTGAGGCTGTGTGTCCATGACAACCAACCTTCCCATGGAAGATTTGCTTGAGGTTGCAAACCTTGCAGGTTTCTTCTTGTATCACTGAATGATTGGCTAACATGCAAAACAATTCTGGAGTGAGATGAACAATTTAATCTGTCAGCTTGTAAGAGCCAAATTTTCCCTTACATAAGCTGATCTGACTGACACTCTGGCCAGGAGCTGATCAGAGGTCCTGGGAATCTGTGTTTCAATTTATCATATAGAATTACATAGAATTTTACAGCATATAAACAGACTCTACAGCCCAGCAGGTCCACTCCAGTGTTTATGCCCACAAGAGCTTCCCACCACCATACTTCTTCTTGCCCTATCAATATTTCCTTCTATCCCTTTCTCTCTCACGTACTTAGATATCTTCTTAAGTGCCTCTAAGCTAATTGCCTCAACCCACCCCATGTGGTAGCAACTTTCCACATCACCGCCTGGAAATTAGTCTCCTGCACTTGACTTGAGTCAATCGTGATAGCGTAACAATATTTATCTTTGTAATGGGTGTGTAATAATGATAATGAACAAAGTTACCCAGTGCTGCTTACCATTTAAGCTTTGTGGTCTGTGCCAACTTAAAAAAAATGTACTAGCTTCAAATCCAGTTCTTTTCACTGGCACTGTGCTAGCTCTGTTAATGTTTCAAAGAACCTCTGGCTGGCTGATGTAGAGAATTGCCTGAAAACTGCAAACTGTTCAATGAAGGACTGCTTAAATAAAAGACTGAAGAGCTCAAGTGAAGAATGGGCAACCATATTCATTTGCGCAACCAAATGGTGACCATGCTGTACAGGCCTGGCAATTGCTGGTTCCTCAGTCAACCAGAAAGTTATGTCTATTGTCATCCCATTGTTGGCTGTTTTTCAGTATGTTTTCTAGATTTTTAATTAAGAATTTGCACGTGCTGTATGTGGAATTGTAACCAATCATACCTCGAGAGACTTGAGAGAACAGAGGGACAGGAGGAAGCCATTCAGCATCTTGAACCTGTTCTGCCATTCAGTTAGTTGACAGCTGATCTGTATCTTGCATCTACTTACCTGCCTCGATTTCATAATCCTTAATGCCCTTGACTCACAAAAATCTATTAACCTGAGTTCCTAAGTTTTCAATTGACCCCAGGTCTCAGTTTTTTGGGGGAGAGTGTTTCAGATTTCAAATACGCTTTGTATGAAGAAGTGTTTCCTGCCATCAGCCCTGAAACATCCCACACTAATATTAAGGTTATGCCCCTTGTGCTGGACTCTCCCACTAGACCAAGCTGTTTCTCTCTATCCACCCCATCAAATCATTTAATCATGTTAAAGTCCCCAATTAGATCACCACTTGGTCTACTCTCCTCAAGGGAATACAAGCCTATGGAATCTATTCCCATACTGCAAACCTTTTAGTCCTGGTTTCATTCTGGTGAACCTGCTTAAGGCCAGTAATCCTTCCTGAGATGTTCTGCCTCAACTGAATGCAATACTCTAGATGGGATCTTAGCAGGTTGTTATATAACTGTAGGGGAATGGAATAAAAGAGGCGGGAATTGGGGTGTGGGAGCAACTGCCTGTTGTTAAAGACATTGCATTAATGTTCTGTACTTGTGTGAAGCAAATCCATTTTTAGTGTGTGATATACACACATGGGCCTGAATTTAAAGACGATGGTGGTGGCCCTAATGGTGGGCCGGAAAGTGGGGGAGCAACCTCACTGCAACTGTCACCGTGAGCCCCGATACAATTCTGTGGCCATCAGGTAATTATCTGCCTTGCGTCAGGGCTTCTGTCCCCCTCAAGGCAAAGATCCCACCTCCATGAGCTGCTGGTGACAGCGCTTCAGTCCCAACAGTGCCACCGGGAACAGTGGACACTTCTGGTACTGCAGCCAGCTAGGTTCAGCAATGAAGGAGTTGGCCCTGGAATCAGGTAAGTGGGTTCTGCTCACTGGGGCCAATCATGCAGGCCCTGGCGAAAGTGGGGTGGGGGGGCGGGGTGTGGGGGCGGATGGTCATTGCTGAGGGCATATTGTGGCGTTTCAGCGGGGGCGGCCCTTGCTGCTGGGGTTGGAGGGGAGCCTTCAAGGGTCACAGAGTGCCTTATCAGAAGGGCCCCCACAACCCTTAAGGAGGCTGCCAACTTTTACTGGGTGGCTTATCCAAGTGGCCTACACCACCCCCCACCCCCGCACCCTCTCCCCCTCTGCTGGTAGAATGCTAATGGAGATGGGATGGGGCCTTATGTTGCCCGTAACTGGCCACCGGCCACCGGATCAGAGGGCCAGCCATGTCTTTGACTGAATCAGAAAGAATCGGAAAAGTGGTGGGTGCCCCACCCCTCTGCCTTCCCTCCTGATTCTACAGCCTCCCATCCCACCCCCCAGCATGCTCCTGTTGGTCAGATTAAATTCTGCTCATTGTGTGCTATGGTAGGTCTGATTAAGAGAAATATTGCTGACGGCATCAGTAAGACAGATTGACCTCTGATGAATTGATTTGAGGTCCGATACTCAGTGAGCTGTTCATTTGGCTGAACAGCTTCAACAGATTATTTTGAGATGGCAGTCTGAAATGCTATGAATGGAAGGTCTCCTCAGATAGCATTTTTTAACTTCTCTTACTTGGCACCCGTGTGAAGCAGGGTGTGACCTGGTTTCTGTACCAAGCTGTATACCCAGATACAATGACACTTGTGCACTAAGCTCTAAACCATGTGGTATAAACACTTCAATGAATGGAGAGAGTCAAGGATGTAAATGTTAATCATAAATATGACTTTAAGGTTTTGGATTTGGCTCATTTGTAGCATGCTTGCCTTTAATTTGGAAGGGCATGGATGCAGATCCCACTACAGAAACTTGAATACATAATCTAAACCAACAAATCTGTACTGAGGGAATGCTGTGCAGTCAGAGGTGGATCCCTTTGGATTTGAAGTTAAACTGAGACTCCCTTTGGCATTTCTTGTGAACATAAAGACCCCAAGGCATTATTACTTAAAAAAGAGCTGGGGAGGTGTCCTGGTTAACACACCAACAGAATTATCTGGGTCACGTTGTGAATGTAGCCAGTTGTGTTTCCCCATATTTTACAGGTATTTCATTGGCTGTGCAGTTCTTTCCTTTTCTCCTTCCCCTGTCAGAACAGCCTTTATTAACAGTATTATGGAAACAGTTTGTGCACCAGCTCTTGTGGAGAAATCAGTAGAGTTCAAAATGGGAGCATAAGAAATAGGAGCAGGAGCAAACAATGCTCCACTCTTCAATAAGATCTTGCTTGATCTTCGACTTCAGTTCGGTTCTCACGCCTGATCCCCTATATCCTTTTGAGTTGAAAAATCTATCGATCTCAACCTTGGATATGCTTATCTCAACCTTGAATATGCTTAATGACTGAGCAACCACAGCGCTCTGGGGTAGGGAGTTCCAAAGATTCACAATCCTCTGAGTGAAGAAATCTCTTCTCACTCCAACATGGCCAACTGAGACAGAGCCCCTTAGATCTCGCCAATGCCTATAATTCACAATTCAGTGTGTGTCAAACCAATGTATCTCTACCTGAAATCTGTTACTAATTGTGGTAGCTAAGCTGTCAGTTAGAAGGAAAATTGATGATGATATTGTTCTTCAAAACAGCTGTTATTTACACTGAGCCTTGCTCTGGTACTCCCACTGATAATAAAAGTATTATGGAAACAGTTGCTGCACCGTCTCTTGCAGAGGAATCAGTACAGTGCAAAATAGCCAATTATTATAATCTACAACTTAAAAATGTGTCAGGACAAAAGATCTCTACCTGGAATCTGTTACTAATTGTGCCAGCTCAGCTGTCAGTTAGAAGGAAAATTGATGATGATATTGTTCTTCAAAACAGCTGTTACTTATAGTGAGACTGGCTCTGGCACTCCCACAGATGGTTACCATATGTTTAAGGTCATAGATAAAAAGCAATATTAAATATGCAAAGCTGTTATAATTTATGCACAGTATCAAATTAGAAATGCGATGTGATATTTTAAGAGAAAGTTCTGAAGCATTTTTACTTTGGCACTAAGAACACATGGTTCGTTGCATACCTGACTTGAATTGGATGGCACTTATTAATGTTGGCGTTTGACAAATGTTTACATTTATTTCACAAAAATGTTCCCCAACTTATTGTCTATCAAAGCCTCGCGCAATGAAGGGAATTAGTTTCTGATTGAGTCTGCATTCTGCATTTACCTGCTGTCTCTCAAGTCCTACCTCTGTGAGTCTCATGACTGTTTGTGTGTTTGTTTCAAACACATTCAAACAAAAGCAGCTCACTGTTTGTTTTTCTGCATGTACTCAATAAGAGGCTGCAACTTTGAGCTGATAGTATGCACTGCTACTTCCAATTAAAATAAACAAAACCAAATAAGACTGAGTTGGAGAGTGAGCATCGGATATGGATTCCTTCTTAGGGCAAATGATCTTTTCATGGTGTTTCAAATCTCTCTAAGCCATAATGCCTGAACTTACAACCTTTTCCCAGGGGTAGCTATACCTCAATTGGCTGTGTATGTGATCTGAATTGTAAGAAAGTTTACTTAGTTTAACCATGAAGCAGCCTGAACGAAATTAGTTTGTTGGTTGAGGGAATGGGTCTTCAGCATATCAGTGAAGCCTAAAAGACATCCAGCACAATTTAACAGTCCCAACTACTTTCAAAGCAAATGCATTAGGCTTTTAAAAGGCAATTCTTATAGTTTTTAAAAAAATATTTGTTGTCAGATAGTTTTGATGAGCCTTAGCACTGTGTGCAGACAATAATAACCCTGAGTTCCATGTTATTGGCACTAGGGGGTTTGCCACTAGGAAACCTTTGAGGTGACATGTTTGAAGGAAGAGGCGACCAGCAGGAGGATGTCTGGCAGATGACTGGGTCCAAGGGATGCTCTGCGTCCACCTACCCCCACCATCTGCAGAGCGGTAGCCCTTTGGCAGAAATTGTTAGTGGGTGCTCCTCTTGTCAATGACAAATGTGCCAACAGATCCCCGGTGGCATCACCATGAACTGTGAATGGCCGTCTCACTGTTTTGCTGGCCGGGGCTCCTGAAACTTCTCTGCCACAGCATGTCGTGCATGACCTGTGTGCAATACAGATGATGGCATGCCAGGAAGTCTTTATAGCCACATCTGGAGGGATTGCACAGTGATTACTGCCAGCCTGGCAAACTCAGCTGCAGTAACCATCCTCTCAGCAGAGAGAATTTTGCCAGCTTGAACTCCAGCAGCTGTCAGCGCTATGGAGCTTACACATGTGTAAGTACAGCAATGGCTACTTATAGCCTGAAACGATGTGGCACTTCTGGCAGGTTCATGCTGCTGTGCTGACCTATGGATGGTGCTGCAGAGGGCAACAAAGTGACTGATGGAGTATAATGTGGAGAAATGTGAGGTTATTCACTTTGGCCATAAGAATAGAAAAGCAGAACATTTTTAAAAAGGTGTGAAACTTCTAAATGCTGCGGTTCAGAAGGACTTGTGTGTACTCAAAGTTAGCATGCAGGTACAGTAAGCAATTAGGAAGGCAAATGGCATGCTTTTACTGCAAGGGGACAGGAGTACAAGTATAAGGGAATCTTTGTATAATTGTACAGGGCTTTGGTCAGGCCACACTTGGAGTGCTGTGTGCAGTTTTGGTCTCCATATTTAAGCTAGGATATTCTTACCATTGGAGGCAGTACAGCGAAGGTTCACCAGATTGGTCCCTGGGATGAGTGGGTTGTGTATAATGAGTAAATTGGGTCTGTATTCTCTGGAGTTTAGAAGAATGAGAGGTGATCTCATTGAAACATACAAGGTAGCGAAGGGGCTTGACAGGGTAGATACTGAGAGGTTGTTTCCAGTGGCTGGGAATCTAGAACGCAGGGGCAAAGTCCCAGGGGAAGGGGCTGACCATTTAGGACTAGGATGAGGAAAGATTTTCTCACACAAAGGGTTGTGGATTTTTGGAATTCTCTACCCCCGAGGATTATGGATGCTGTATCATTGAATATGTTTAAGGCTCAGATAGAGAGGCAGATTTTTGGTCTTTCAGGGAATCAAGGTGGAGTAGGCTTGATGGACCATATGGCCTACTCTGGCTCCTATTTCTTATGTTCTTAGAGGCACAGAGGACAACCCATCTGATGTGGCACCAACCCAGCTTCAGAAGCTTAGTACCGTGCTGATCCCTTTGCTTCACTCGACTTACCACTTAAAACTGCTCTATTCCTTCAGCCTTGACAAAAAATAGACAATAGGTTTACCTTTCAGGGTTGTACAGAAGCTTTCTAAGTTTTGCCCCCTTGTAGACACTGCCTGTATAAATTTTGGCTCTATTCCTTTAAATTTGATTTGAATGTGTTTTCATCTCTGACCAGCACAGAATTAGCAAGGGTTTTTAACCGAAATTATAAATGATTATGTAAATAAAGTTAAGCAAGAAAATTTGCATGTTATTAGCACATGGGATGCTATTGGGTCTTGGGAAATGCAGGATGGAATAGAATTGTTCTCAAGCTAAAGACGAAAACTATTCCAGTAGAGTCAAATGGAAAAAGATGCCACACATCCTATATGTGAATCCAGTTTATTATTTGTAACATTAGTCAATAAAATCCAAATTTATTTAATGCTCCATCGTCTGAGGGAGCATAGGGATAAATGATAAAGGGAGCTTATTTATCTTACGGGGCTCGACAGGGTAGATGCAGGGAGGGTGTTTCTCCTGGCTGGGAGTCTAGAACCAGGGGACGCAGTCTCAGAATAACGGGTAGGCTATTTAGGACTGAGATGAGGAGGAATTTCTTCACTCAGAGGGTGGTGAATCTTTGGAATCCTCTGTCGCAGAGGCCTGTGGAGGCTCAGTCGCTGAATATGTTCAAGACTGAGATCGATAGATTTATACATTTTTAAAACATCAAAGGATACTGAGATAGTGCGGGAAAATAGTATCGAAGTAGAAGATCAGCAATGGTCTAGCTGAATGACAGAGCAGGCTCGAAGGGCTGAATGGTTTCTCCTGCTGCTATTTCTTAGGTTCTTGTTGAGTAAGGCACAGCCCAGCAGTGTCAGAATGAACAAGAAGACTCCTTGTGTACAGATCCTCAAAGTCTATGGTCGGGATTTAACAGGGCCCCAGGAAGGGAAGGCAGGGGCGTGTAAAATAAAGTGGGAAGTCAGGGAGTGGTGTCCCCATCCTGCTGCTGCCGGCACAGAAAAGGGGGTTGAATTTCCTCCTTACCTGAGGCCAATTGAGGCCCTTAAGTTGTCAATTAAGGACATTTAAAGGCCTCTTGCTGCCTCCCCTGATTGGGCACCCATTGACCCCTGAAGGGATCTGAGGCAGCTCCCCTGCTAGCAACCCATGGCCTCAGAAACGCCTCCCATCCCCCCTCGCAGGGAGCCTGCCTGACTGGCCACGGAGACACTCACCTCAATTCTGGGACGATATCCATGATGCTGCTCCTGGCTGATTGCAGTACCATCTGTGGCCACTGCTCCTGAAGCTGCTGCTGGGACTGAAAAGCTGCTGGCCCCTTAATTGACCAGCAGCTCTTGGAGATTTAACCTTGTCCCTTAAAGCGATGGGAGCCTCAACTGCCTACAGTTAATTGCCTGCTGCACATAAAGTCAGTTTGGGGCTACCATAACTGGCTGAGGCAGTGTTGCCCCGAATTTCCAGCTGGTTGACGGAGCTGTTAAATTGATCTCAAGCCTGATAATGAAGAATGAAACTAGATGCTAATCCTTTTCTTGTTAATAGGTTTATTTCCAGAATACAGCATTATATATGCTTGCCTTCTACCTACCGCCTCAGTGTCCCAGCAGTCTCCCTTTATAAGTGCTCTAGGTACTTAATTAAACAATGCCCTTCACCAGCGTAACTTAACAAGACATTTAACATGCTATTAACAGGGGCCACTGCTGGCCCGTAAAATCCTGGCCATTGATTTTAATAGACCTCTACCAGCTGCTGTATAATCTGGAATTGATGAACAGAGCTTGCTAAAATCTGCCCTCCAAGTAAATTGAAAAATACACCTTTGCATCTCAGGTGGATTTCATGTTTGAACCAATTTGTTGGCAGTACAATACAAATATCACTCAGTTTCACTGCTGTATTTAGGCCATTCTGTTTTCCTCATTCATTCCGTCTAGTTATTATATTAACAATTGCACTTTTTTGGTCTGTAAATATACAACATTTGCCACAAATCAGAGCCACTCAGGGTTAAGGTTGCTTCCTTCTGTAATAAGACTGTAAACACAGTCCACCGATGCAGATTCATATACTGAGGTCCATAAAAGATAACATTGTCATGAATCAACAGTCCTTAAAAAAAATTGGTGTCAACTTTTGTGTGCCAAACTCTTGTGATCACATTTGAGATTTCATCCCAAATTAGAGAATAATAGTCCAATCTAACTCTGACTGTTCATCCCATGGAAAATCTGATAGTCTTAAAAATACAAATTGCATTGGAAAATGTTTGGAGCTAACAACGCAATGTAACACTTTGCTGAAATGGACGTAATTTTGCCAAGAGACGTTACAGAATTGGAAAATGGAAATCTCTCTCTGGTATAATTTTCTAAAAGAGAAATAGAAAAATCTGGAAAATCTCAGTAGGTCCGGCAGCACCTGTGAAGAGAGGAACAGAGTTAACATTTTGAGTCCGTATGACTTCTTCAGAGAGAGTCAGAATCTGCTATCTTGCTTTCAGACAGGGTTGACCTTTTATGCTGCTATTAACACCTACTTTAATACTATCATTACAAGTCCCTTTGTCTTGTGTCCATGACATCTTTGTCATTTAGCCTGTCCTGACCTCCAACCTATCCCTGACCTTCTATTTTGTTCCACCTGCTCCACCCGCCTTGTCAACAGCATAAAACCCATCACATTTCTACCTCCCTTCACTCCTGAAGAAGAGTCATATGGACTCAAGACGTTAACTCTGTTTCTCTCTCCACAGACGAGCCAAACCTGCTGAGTTTTTCGAGCATTTTCTGTTTTCATTTCTGATCTCCAGCATCTACAGTATTTTGCATTTTTAATTTTCTGAAGTTGGGTTTTAGGCAAAGTATGTGACCTGTACTGTGCATCCAAACTCCACTGTTG
This sequence comes from Cetorhinus maximus, assembly GCF_964194155.1. NCBI lineage: Eukaryota > Metazoa > Chordata > Chondrichthyes > Lamniformes > Cetorhinidae > Cetorhinus > Cetorhinus maximus. The sequence goes on from NC_135887.1 coordinate 127,090,210, forward strand.
AATGTCTTATAAAATCAGTTTTTGTTGCCAGCATAAGATGCTGTTTTATTTTTGGCATGAAAAAAAACCAGAAAATTGTGGAGGGGGAATGGGCCTCAAAAACCGTACGTAAATTAGGAGAAAATCTGTAAAAGACAACTTTTTTACTTTGAATATCATTACAATTCTAGAAATCAAGGAAGGGATTTTAAAACGCGTGCCTCACAATTGTTTACGCTTTGCGGGATTAGTTTTTTGGGCTCACCAGCAGATAAATTTCTAGATTCAATATTTAGGTCGGTTCTTCAATTTTATTTTTCATTTTAAAAGAATCTATGTTTATTACTCTGCCACTAGTCATTTATCTGCCACTATGATGTAATATTAGACATTGGTGGAGATTATTTACAGGGGAACAGCCTTTGTGGTATAGTTTAGATAGGAGACTTGTGCTACCCTTCAATGATCTGAGTCTTGAATCAGTGTGGTAAGTATGCCAGTGAACTGCTGCATTTCTTCCCATGCCTTGCTCAGCATGAAAGACTGACTGTATAGTCTTTTTTTATTCATTCACGAGACGTGGGTGTCGCTGGCAAGGCTTGGATTTATTCTCCCAAATTACTCTTGAGAGAGGTGGTGGTGGGGCACCTTTCTTGAACACAACTGTTGAATGGTTGGCTGGGCCATTTTTGAGGACAGTTAATGTAGAGTGAAGAGTTGACATCAGGAGCACTTGATACTGATGTAACTGCTGATGTAACTGCTGATGTAACGATGATGTAATGTGACATGACTAAGAGGCTGAGATCTGATGGGAAGCAGAAGTACAACCTCATGTAGAGTACTGAGATGTACATAGATCTGTAAATAAACAAGACTTTTTTTTTAAACCAATAACGGTCCATAGCATTTTTAAGATAACAGGTAAACCCTAAAGAAACCCCATTTTGACCCTGAACCCAAGGCATAACAGTTAACACTCAACCATATTACTGTGACTTTGGAGTCACATATAGGCTAGACTGGGTAAGCAGATTTCCTTCTCTAAAGGACTTTAGTAAACCAGGTGGGTTTTTATGTTAGTCTGGTAGTTTCATAGATTTTTAACTGAGTATTGTTGAAAAAAGAGGTGAAGCATGGGGGAACAACAGTCCCCTGGTGCATTCTCCATGGAAACGCCTCAACCAAGCTGAGTCGACTTGCCAACCAATCAGCACCATTTTTTCATGCAGTATAAATTGTTGCTCTCTTTGAAATTTCGTATTCTTTATGTTTGTCCTGATGAGTATAAGACGAAAAGCTTCAAAAGCATGTCTTTTATTTCAGTAGTACTCAAGCTGTGTACTACCAAGCAACTAGATTTTTAATGAGAGACTTATTTATTTGAATTTAAAATCTCCAGTTGCCGTGGTGGGATTAGAACCCCTGCCTCCAGGTTATTGGTCCAAGCCTCTGGATGACTAGCCGATTAACATAACCGCTGTGCACCCAGCAGGAGTTAATGGTGATTCTGGTCCCGTTAACAAAAAAAATTAAATTGCATAACACTCGTCTATTTCTCTGTCACAGATGCACGTGCATCTTGTCAGCGACTTTTGGGTGACACAAGCAGCATGTGTGCCGATGTCACCAATGTAATTCACAGGCATTTCCCTACCTGATGGTCTGTTATGAAAAATAATGGGAAATTTCTGAGGGGTGGTGGGGGAGGCCAAGTGTGGGGGTGGGAAGAGATGCTTGCCTTTAGGAGGAATTTGTTCCTTAACCGCTTTCCTGCCTAATGTGAATCCATGAATATTTTGGTTGGAAATCAGTTTTAAAACCTGATTCTTAAAGGTTATCTCTGTGATTAAGGAGATCTTAATCCTAGCACACAGCACAAGATTGGCATTAATTTAAAAAAATTGAATGAGTTAATATCACTTAAATGTAGGCTTGGGTCTCCAGAAGGGAAATTAAGAATTAATCGAAATTAAACCACGGAAACATAATGGCTGTTGATATATACGTTAAGAGTGATTCATGTCAATAATTGTTTATTATCTAGAAGTAATCACTATCTTAGTGTGTATTTTGTTTATAGTCTCACAATTGTGCACCTAAACTATACTTAAGTATTTTGAGAGTTTTTAATGCCAATATAAAACGGTACAATTTTGCTCTCCCTATTTGAGAGAGGATATAATGGCATTAGAAGCAGTTCAGAGAAGATTCATTTGACTGATTCCTGGATGAAGGGGTTGTCTTATGAGGAAAGGTCGGACAGGTTGGGCCTGTATCCGTTGGAATTTAGAAGAATGAGAGATGATCTTATTGAAACAGGTAAGATCCTGAGGCAAATTGACAGGGCGGATGCTGAGGGGATGTTTCCCCTTGTAGGAGAGACGAGAACTAGGGGACACAGTTCAAAAATAAAGGGCCTCCCATTTAAGATAGAGATAAGGAGAATTTTTTTCCCTCAGAGGGGCATTCATCTGTGGTATTATTTTCCCCAGAGAGCATTGGAGGCAGGGTCATTGAATATTTTTAAGGCTGAGTTAAACAGATTAGTGATTGACAAGGGAGTCAAAGGGCACAGGGGGTAGACAGGAAAGTAGATTTGAGGCCGCAATCTGGATAGCCATTAGGAGATAATCTTATCAAATAGCAGAGCAGGCTTGAGGGCCTGAAAAGCCTACTCCTCCTAATTCGTAAGTTTGTATATTTGTAAAACCCTGCTTTTTTTTTCCCCTCAGGGCTCATTTTCAGCGTGCAAAAAAAGCAGGAGAAAATAATGGGGAGAAATATACCAAAAACATGTGTAACGCTTTTTTTTAAAAGTGGCTTTTTCAATTCAAAAGTAACTGCAACACTAGATTTTGCAGGGGTAAGATTAACAGTTGCTTCTGTTCAATGGAGGTAGTAATTTATGGAAACTCTGATTATTGATCCCATGACTTACACTGGGGACTCTGCAAAATGAAACCAGAGTAGCCACAAGCAATAAGGCAGTGAACCCAAAAGAGTAATGAGAATGGGGTGAGATTCAGATCTCAGGCAAGACCACTGTATGCTAGAAAGAATTGAGCAGGAGGGAAATTGTACCAAGATTGATAAGTAACTGTAGCTAGTTGGCAAGCAAGCAGGAGGGATTAACAGCCTAGCGCTCAGAAGTGACGATTGTACATACCAACTGTCAACTTTTTAACCCATCTGTCAGAATATCGGTGTTTTACAAGAGAAATTAGCCATTGCCACTGAATTTCAGTTGAAGCTGCTTGGGATGAATACATTAACCAGCTTTATTTGAGCATTTCTGTCACTGCCCTTGCATAATCGAGGACTTGGGAAATAAAATGGATTTGAAGACTTACAAATTGTATTCATTTGAAGAATTATACTAAGATCTCCATATATTGGATCTTCTTACTGTGTGCCACCGTGATGTGTGATGCAGACACTTGGCTTATTTTGTTGGTGGCTTTGCGGTGTCTGTCTGCAAGTTATTTTCAAAGTTACAGAACACAGTCTGTTTCCACGTTTATAGTGGTGGTCCCTTTTGTTCTGATTCAGTAACCAAAGGAGAGAGCCTTCAGTGTTCATAATGGAGCAGCCAACATTCATAGGAAAATGTGCGGCATGACATTAATTCACAAGAAGAGTTTAATACGTTGTAAACCCCAGGCAATTAGTGAAGCCCATCTGGACATCACAAAATTCAGCTTCCCTTTCCCCACTTTCTTGCAAGCCGTATTTCTGTGCAACATGCTTATTTTTCAGTGGTTGCATTGTGCAATGGCTCTACTTCCATTAGGAGAAAAGCAAGCTTTTTGACGGTCAGAAAAGCAGTGTTGGCCAGGCCCATTTCGATCAACTTTCCTCCATCACTTCAGCTGATGGCACAACCCATTTACTTTGAATGGTTAACCCCTTTGTTGAATGGGTAGACAGAGAACCTACCAAATAAGCATGTTAGGCATTGAGCAACATTAATTTGTAGAAATGCACGAAGAGATTATTTGGCATCTGAAAGATGAAAAAGCAGATCCGCATTTTGGAGGGCAATCTTCAACAGGATTGTCTTCACCAATCTTGTTACCATGATTATTTAATATGATTGGGTCAGCATACCCTCAACTCATGTAATTTCACCCTTGCCTCGAGGCTGCCATGGGACCTGGAGCAGGGATAGATGTGATAGTGAACTCCTTTTGTTTTTTTCATTTATTCGTTCACAAGATGCAGGCATCGCAGATGCAGCCTGTGTTGGGACTGCTTTCCTGTTCGATTGCATTTTTGTACTTTAAACAGCAAAGTACACAGACATCACATGCAACAACCACAGAATGAGGTTTTTAATGAGCTCATCATGTTACACAGTCCAACCTGAGTACTCAGACAAATCATAGCCCGCAATTCCAGTATGATCACACGACTTTTTATTGAGTTCACAATTCACTACAAGAGCTCGGGTCATGGCAGACTCCTTGTTGTTCGAGCATGTCCCCAAGCAGCAAATGATTTCATCGTCTTCTGTGGGTCCTTTCATGACTGGAGAGTCTGAGGTGGGATTGGCATGGACATCCACAGAACTAACAGTTCATACTGTCATTGTTGTGCTCAGGGGAATTCAGGGACATAACACTTCGCAAACCATTGTGACCACAGCATAAATTTGTTTACTCAGTAGTCTTACACCAATTCTACCTTTGATCACTACATTTCATGCATGTTGCTGCTAAATCACAATACTTCAAAAGACACACAAATGTGGCATTTGATTAACAACATGGAGCCAGGAAGATATACTCAGCCCATGTTAATCTCTTCTAATCATCCTGTTACCATAGTTATATGGTCCACTTAAGCCCTTTAACCAATTTTACTACAAACACAGTAATTGGCTGGGTTCAATTTGTCTTGCTTTTTGTGTACAGGACAAACCTGGGCAATTTTCCATATAGCCGGGTGGATGCCAGTGTTACAGCTTGGCTAGGGGTGGGGCAAGTTCTGCAGCACAAGTCTTCAGCATTGTTGCCTGAATGTTATCAGGGCCCATAGCCTTTGCAGTATCCAGTGCCTTCAGCCATTTCTTGATATCATGTGGAGTGAATCGAATTGGCTGAATACTGGCATTTGTGATGCTGTGGACTTCAGGAGGCCAGGATGGATCATCCACTCGGCCCTTCTGGTGAAAATTTTTTGCAAACGCTTCAGCCTTGTCTTTTGCATGAATGTGCTGGGCTCCCCCATCATTGAGGATGGGGATATTTGTGGAGCCTCCTCCTCCAGTGAGTTGTTTAATTGTCCACCTCCATTCATGACTAGATGTGGCAGGACTGCAAAGCTTAGATCTTAGATGTCGAATCAGTTTTTGTGGAGCTAAGAAACAGCAAGGGACAGCAAACATCGGTGGGAGTTGTTTATAGGCCACCAACCTGTATTGGTCATGTTTGGTACAGTAGAAGACAGGAAATTAGAGCTGCATGTAACATGGGAAATATAATAAAAATGGGCAACTTCAATTTACAAATAGACTAGGTAAACCTAATTAGCACTAACACTGTGGAGGATGAATTTCTGGAGTATGTATGAGATGGGTTTCTGGAGCAGTAAGTTGAAGAACCAACTCGGGTTTGGGCTATCTTAGATGTAGTATTATGTAATGAGAAAGAGCTAATTAATAACCTTTCTATAAAGGAGCTTTTCAGAAATAGTGACCATATTAGGATAAAATTTTACATTAAGTTTAAAAGTGATGTAGTTCATTCTGAGACTAGCATCTTAAAACTGAACAAAAGGAACTATGAAGGTACGAGGGGCAAGTTGGCTATGGTGGATTGGGAAACTACATAAAAAAATTTGATGGTAGACATGCAATGTCTGTTATTTAAGGTGTTATTACATGGTCTACAACAAATGCACGTTCCTCTAAGACACAGAAAACCAACAGGAAAGGTGACTCAACTGTGGCTAACAAAATAAGTAAAAGATTGTACTAGATCAAAGGAAGTGGCTTTATACGGATTCTGGAAAAAGTGGTAAGCCCGAGGATTGGGAGCAATTTAGAATCCTGCAAAAAAGGACCAAGAATCTCATTAAAAAAAGGGAAAAGAGAGCATGAATGCAAGCTAGTGAGAAACATAAAGGTGGACTGTAGAAGCTTCTTTAAGTACATGAAAAGGAAAAGATTAATAAGGATAAATGTGGATCCATTACAGGCAGAGGCAGGAGAATGTATAATGGAGAATAAGGAAATGGTGGAGAAACTACATAATTACTTTGCCTGGGATTTTCTGGCCCTGATACCGATGGGTGTCATCACGGGTAGTTTGGGGAAATTTGGGGAGGCCACTGACTTTTAACGGCTCTCCAAATTTTCCTGTCCCACCTGCGATGATGCCCATCGGTGCCGGGGTTGGCAAATCTCACCCGTTGTGTCTGTGTTTATGGAGGAAGATACAGAAAATCTCCCAGGAATACACAGGAACCCAGGGGCTTGTTAAAGCAAGGGAATTGAAAGAAATTAAGTTTTCCTGATGAGTGCAAGAGGAAAAGCTTTGATAGCATGTCACTTTTTTCAGCAATACTCAAGTTCTGTACTACCAAATGACTATTTGAAAGAAATTAGTATTAATATTGAGGCAGTACTTGAAAAAAAATATTGGATTGAAGGTTGGAGTATGTATGAGATGGGTTTCTGGAATAGTTAGTTGTACCCCCGACCTGGATGAGCTATATCCCAGAGCAGTAAGTTGTACCCCCGACCTGGATGAGCTATATCTCAGAGTGTTTAAGGAAGTGGCTGTAGGGATAGTGGTTGCATTGTTGGTTATTTTTCAAAATTCCATAGATTGTGGAATGGTTCCTGCAGACTGGAAAGTAGCAAATGTAACCCCTCTATTTAAGGAGGGAGGGAGAGAGAAAATAGTGAACTATAGACCTGTTAATTTGACGTCAGTAGTAGGGAAAATGTTAGAATCTATTATAAAGGGTGTGATAACTGGACATTTGGAAAACAAAGGTATGATTGGGCAGAGTCAACATGGATTTATGGAAGGGAAATCACCCTTGACAAACCTGCTGAAGTTTTTTGTAGCTTAGATAAAGGAGAATCAGTGGATGTGGTGTATTTTCAGAAGGTTTTTGATAAGGTCCCACATAGGAGGTTAGTAAACAAAAATAGAGCACATGGGATTGGGGGTAATGTACTAGTATGGATTGAAAATTGGTTAACAGAGGGAAAACAGAGATTAGGAATAAACAAATCGTTCTCAGGATGGCAGGCTGTTAGTAGTGAGGTTGTGCAAGGATCAGTGCTGTGGCCACAGCTGTTCACAATCTATACAAATGATTTGGATGTGGGGACCAAATGTACTATTTCCAAATTTGCTGATGACACAAAACCATGTGGGAATGTAAGTTGTGAGGAGGATGCATAGAGTCTTCAAGGGGACTTGGACAGCTTAAGTGAATGGGCAAGGACATGGCAGTTGGAATATAATGTGAATAAGTGTGAAGTTATCCATTTTGGTAGAAAAAAACAGGAAGGTAGAGTATTTCTTAAATGGTGAGATGTTGGGAAGTGTGGGTGTCCAAAGGTACCTGGGTGTCCTTGTTCATGAGCCACTAAAAGTTAGCATGCAGGTACAGCAAGCAATTAGGAAGACAAAAAGGTATGTTGGCCTTCATTGCGAGGGGATTTGAGTACAGGAGTAAAGATGTCTTGCGGCAATTGTATATAGACTTGGTGAGACCACACCTGAAGTACTATGGACGGTTTTGGTTTCCTTACCTAAGGAAGGATATACTTGCCATGGAGGGAGCGCAATGGAGGTTCATCAGAGTAATTCGTGGGATGGAAGGATTGTCTTATGAGGAGAGCTTGAGGAAACTGGGTCTGTATTCTTTAGAGTTTTGAAGAATGAGAGGTGATCTGATTGAAACTTACAACATTCTTACAGGGCGTTACAGGATAGGTGTAGATAGGATGTTTCCCCTGGCTGGTGAGTCTAGAACCAGAGGGCACAGTCTCAGAATAATGGGCAGGCCATTTACAACTGAGATGAGGAGGAATTTCTTCACTCAGAGGGTGGTGAATCTTTGGAATTCTCTACAGAGGGCTGTGGAGGCTCAATCATTGAGCATGTTCAAGACAGAAGTTGATAGATTTCTGGATACTAATGACATCAAGGGATATGGGGATAGTGCATGAAAGTGGCATTGAGGCAGATGCTAGACCATGATCTTATTGAATTCTTGATGGGCCAAATGGCCTACACCTGCTCCCATGTTCCGATGATCCATTGATTGTGGGATCGCTTGGCTCTGTCTATCACTTTATGCGTATGCTCTTTGGCCTGCAAGTAGTCCTGTATTGTAGCCTCACCGGGTTGACATCTCATTTTTAGTTATGCCTGGTGCTGTTCCTGGCATGCCCTCCTGCACTCCTAGGGTTGATCCCTGGCTTGATGATAATGGCAGAGGGGGGATATTCTGGGCCTTGAGGTTACAGATTGTGGTTGAGTACAGTTCTGCTGCTGCTGATGGCCCACAGCGCCTCATGGATGCTCAGTTTTGTGTTGCTAGATCTGTTAGAAATCTATCCTAATTAGCATAGTGGTAGTGCCACACAACACAATGGAGGGTATCCTCAGTGTGAAGACAGTACTTTGCCTCTACAAGGACTGTGCAGTTGTTACACCTACCAGTACTGTCATGGACAGATGCATCTGTGACAGGTAGATTGGTGGTCAAGCAGGGTTTCCCCTCCTGTTGGTTCCTGCCACAGACCCAGTCCAGCAGCTGTGTCTTTTAGAACTTGGCCAGCTTGGTCAGTAGTGGTGCTACCGAGCCACTCTTGGTGATGGGCATTGAAGTCCCCCACCCAGAGTAGATTCTGTGTCCTTTTCACCCTCAGCGCTTCCTCCAAGTAGTGTTCAACATGGTAGAGTACTGATTCATTGGCTGAAGGGGAGGGGGGCAGGGGGCTGGTGGTGGTTGGTGGTAACCAGCAGGTGGTTTCCTTGCCCATGTTTGACCTGATACTATGAGACATCATGGGGTCCAGAGTCAATGTTGAGGCCTCCCAGGGCAACTCCTTCCCGACTGTGTACCACTGTGCCACTGCCACCTCTGGTGGGTCTGTACTACCCGTGGGACGGGACATGCCCTGGGATGGTGATGGTGGTGTCTGGGACATTATCTGTAAGGTGTGATTCCGTGAGGATGACTGTGTCAGGCTGTTGCTTGACTAGTGTGTGAGACAGCTCTCCTAATTTTAGCATAAGTCCCCAGATGTTAGTAGGGAGAACTTTCCAGGGTTGACAGGACTGGATGTACCATTGCTGTTTCCAGTGCCTAGGTCGATGCCAGGTGGCCTGACTGGTTTCATTCCTTTTAGATCTCATAGCGGTTTGATAAAATTGAGTGGCTTGTGGGGCCATTTCAGAGGGAATTTAAGAGTCAACCACATTGCTGTGGATCTGGAGTCACATGTGGGCCAGACCAGGTAAGAAATGCGGGTTTCCTTCCTAAAAGACATTAGTGAATCAGGTGGGTTTTTACAACAGTCTTGCTCACCATTAGACTGGCTTTTAATTCCATATTTATTAATTGAATTTAAATTCCACCAGCTGTTGTGGTGGGATTTTAACCCATGTCCCCAGAGCATTAATATGGGCCTCTGGATTACTAGTCCAGTGACTATGCCACCACCTCCCCTTTGTGTGCCATTTGGGAAAAAAAAATCGGCTTACATGATCTGTCTGGGCTACCTATCTGTACTGTGCTTGTAAAGTTGTTTGGAAAGTTGTTTTCAGTAGGTGAATTGCTCATTCAGAGAGCTGGCACATGCATAACAGGCTGAATGGCCGACTTCTGTATTGTTACAATTCTTTGACTCTGTGATTCACTGTGAAATCATAGCAGCTTCTCCCGTATAAATAAAAGCAAGATACTGTGGATGCTGGAAATCTGAAATAAAAATAGAAAATGCTGGAAACGCTCAGCAGGTCTGACGGCATCTGTGGAGAGAGAAACAGAGTTAAGGTTTCGAGTCCACATGACTCTTCTTCAGAGCTGCCCTTATCTTTGTTTTCATCACAGTTCGCAAATCAGTAACCACTGCAGAAGAAATTATTTTTGTTCAGGGTCTGTGTCCGGACCCCCCTGGAAAAGAAGTCTCACCTCCCTTCAGTAAATCCACCATGTTACAAGTCACACTTTGTGTATTTGGAGGTTCAAGATGGATGTATCCACAGCTGAAGTTATGGCTATCCACTATGTTTTAGTGATTTAACGCCTCATCTTCTCATGTCGTGAGGCCTATAGCTATGGCTGTTTTCGGTCTGTAAGCTTTTATGGGGCTAGGTGGGCTTTTCTGAAGCCACCAATCTGTTTTTCTCTTGCTGCTTTTTATTGGTTGCCTCATATGGAAGAGTAGGTACAGCAAGACACGTGAGGGGAATGTTACTGCTACACACCAAAGAAATATGCCACCAGCGGGATGTATCTGATGTGCCAAGGAGTTGACTGACTTAGTTCCATTATGAAAACTGAGAGACACAAGTGAAAAGGCTTTACCCACTCCTTTCAGGAAAATTTACTTTAATCAGCCAGTTTAGCTGGATTCTGGTCATAGCAGGTCAGAATAAAAGGAACAGAGCAAGTTATTACAAGGTCAATACTTGGTTTGAATTAAATTTGATGAATGTTATAAATTTAATAAGAACAGTCCTTCTTGGAGCAAGATCTCTTCCTCACACAGTTGAACAAAGTAATTTGGATGAAATGCTTGTGTTGAGCTTGCAACTCTACCTAATTAACATTTGAATGAACAGGCTGTCTTGTTACTTATTTCAGACGTTTCTGCATATCATTGAACTTGCTATCAATGAGCACCTCCTGGCCCACAGCTAGGCGTGTGGCCTCGAGCAAAATTCCCTCAATGTCCTGTAACAGCCAGAGATTGTTTGAGAGAAAAGAATGGAGTGTTGAATCTTGAATTAGAAGATGTTTCTGAAACTCCTGTCAGAATTCCTGCTTGGGTGTTTTCCTTCCTTACACCTGTGACTCCAAATGCCAACTGCTGTAAGAGAATCGGACGACCTCCAGAATAAACAGACATTGGATATCTTGGCACGTACATCAAAAGAGCTCTAATTGGCATATGGATATAGGGCTTTCCTCCTGCAACTTGGATTATTTGATACTTTTTCTGGTACTTCCTCTCATCTGCTTTTGAAAGATGTGGGAGGGATACATTTCTGCAGGGATGGTCTAGAACAAAGAACAAAGAACAAAGAAAAGTACAGCACAGGAACAGGCCCTTCGGCCCTCCAAGCCTGCGCCGATCATATTGCCCGTCAACTAAAACATTTTGCACTTCAGGGGTCCGTCTCCCTCTATTCCCATCCTATTCATGTATTTGTCAAGCTGCCTCTTAAACACCACTATCATACCTGCTTCCACCACCTCCTCTGGCAGCGAATTCCAGACACTCACTACCCTCTGCGTAAAAAAACTTGCCCCGCACATCTCCTCTATAGTTTTCTCCTCTCACCTTAAATCTATGTCCCCTAGTAATTGACTCTTCCACCCTGGGAAAAAGCTTCTGACTATCTACTCTGTCCATGCCACTCATAATTTTGTAAACTTCTATCAAGTCACCCCTCAATCTCCATCGCTCTAGTGAGAACAATCCGAGTTTCTCCAACCTTTCCTCATAGCTAATAACCTCCAAACCTGGTAAACCTCCTCTGCACCCTCTCCAACGTCTCCATATCCTTCTGGTAATGTGGTGACCAGAATTGCACGCAATATTCCAAGTGTGGCCTAACCAAGGTTCTATACAGCTGCAGCATGACTTCCCAGCTTTTATACTCAATACCCCTGCCAATGAAGGCAAGCATGCCATATGCCTTCCTGACTACCTTATCCACCTGCGTTGCCACTTTCAGCGACCCGTGGACCTGTACACCCAGATCCCTTTGCCTGTCGATGCACCTAAGGGTTCTGCCATTTACTGTATAATTCCTGCCTGTCTAGCTTATATGTTGTAATTTCGTTGGAAGAGCAGTGGAAACCCTAGGATAATAGCTCGTAATTCTTCTGGAGTTTTGGCTCTCGTGCCAAAGTTCTGGTGGAGGGTGGGAGCGGTGAAGAAGAGGAGTTAAGGGGAGAGGAACTGGAGTTTTATGGTGGGGGGGGTGGGGGTGGGTGGGTATCAGAAGGCTGGAGCTGAATGGAGGGGTGAACAAGGGTGTGAGAGGGGAGAGTGAGAGGGAGGAGAACCTCTCTGTAAATTCAACCCCCTTTGAAGCCTTTGCAGCAAAGGGATTTAGTTTCCTTTTCCAGAGGGCAGTTCTATACTAACTTGTATTTTATATTTAATAAACACCTGGGGCTCTTTTCTCTTAAAAAATAAGAGAGAAGGCTGAGGGGTGACCTGAAAGAGATCTTCAAAATGATGAAGGGGTTTGATAAGATAGACGTAGAGGAAATAGATCAACCGGCAGAAGAATCCTAGACTCGTCATCATAAATATAAGATAGTCACTAGTAAATCTCATAAGGAATTCAGGAGAAACTTTTTTACCAAGTGAATGATTAAAATCTAGAACTCCAACTACATGGGGTAGTTGAGGTGAATCACATAGGTGCATTTAAGAGGAAGCTAGGTAAGTACATGAGGGAAAAATGCTGAGAGGGTTAGATGAAGTAGGGCAGGACAAGACCTGTGCGGAGCATAAACACCGACATGGACTAATTCAGCGAGTGGCTCATTTCTGAGGTGCATGTTCTATGCAAATGCAACATTTTAGATTTGATTTTGAACGTGTCATACCATGTTGATGAAAAGATGGCACAGATACATTTTCGAGCTGCTTTTCCACATCTCAATCTCCTGTGCAGCTTACCTTGATAAAAAAACAGCTGCAAGAAATAAAAGCAGCTAAATTGCCTTCAATAGTTGGAGTAAGTACCTTTCCTGTGACGTGATGCCTTTGGCCAGTCCTGCACTGCAGATTGCGCATTGGTCAAGTATTGAGTACGGCAAGTGGCAGAAGTTTTCAATCAGAGCGCTTGATACAGTTTGCAACACATAAACATTTATGCTTGGAACAAATTGATAACTGCTAGTGCAAAGTCTATAAACTGCTTTATGAGGGAGTTACATCGTTGCTTAAGAAATAGAAATAATAAAGACTGATGTGCTTGAACTGGTTTCAAGTCCTGCTTTAGGATTGGGCACAGCTTAAATGTCATTCTTTAGGATTTTTAGTCTGCCTGAGGTAGTGGCTTTGGAAAAATGACTTTGCCCTGAACATGAGTATTGACACAGCAATGCATTCAAATAGCCTTAAATTGCAAATGCACCGATCTGATATGTTTCCTCTTATCCTCATCTTTGTATTCTCCAGAACTTTGCCCCTAGGGACACAAAATTGCTGCAAGTAAGCAAGCTCATGAGCAGCTTTGTCAGAGCAAACAATTACAGATAATAAATGTAGTACAGTTTTAAACAGCTGTCAAGGAGGCTCCAAGTTCCCCGAACATATTTTGTCCAACAAATTCAAAGTAGTGCGGAAACAGTGAGCTAATAGCTGAGAGATACTTAAAGAGCAGCATTGCACTTTTAACAGCAAGGACCCATTAACACTGACTTAGCTGAAGGAATTTTCCAATTTAGAGGGTGATGTGGAAAATTTTGAGATTTGAGAAGGCCTCCTTTTGCAACATTCATGTGAATACTCAGACTTCCAGTGCTGTTTAGTCTTTTGGATCTCATTATTTGAATCTCCCCTCAGCTGCATTGAATTCAGCCTTTTAGAGTCTTGCATGTAGTTTGGATGGTGCCTCTGAGCATTCTAAGTGCTTTCACTGGACATTTTCTTTTTGCATTGTGCATTGGGTGCAGAGTAGGCCTCAGGCTTCCATTTTAATAACACAATCTCTTGTCCAAAGCATCGCAGCCTGTCAGGTACAGTTTCTGACTGTTTTATTGGCATTGGCGAGTTAATTTTCTGCCATCATTAAAATGTCGCACAGCACAAACTAAATTGGAAAACTCCTTCAGTCACTTAAGGGCAGAATGTGACTGGTTGCTTCAAACTTCCCTTCACAATTGCCTTTAGGAGCCTCTATGTTGGCACTGTAGCACTGCAGGTAGGACTGCATATGCATATTAACTAGAGAAAGTGAACATTTTGCAACAAGTAAGCTCTATATATTGCAACATTTCTTTGTCTCAATTGATACATTACACAGTATCCATTGCTGCATCTAGCCTCTGGCATTATGGGCCTAAGGTCTTGCCCTACGTATTCTGTGATTGGCGAATAAATAAAGTGATTGCTTTTGTGCACTCTAGCCATTGGATGGATTATAGCCATGTTGCCTGTAGAACTTGCCTCCAGAGAAGAGTGATTCTCATATACAACAGAATGGTATGCTGAATAAATTACACCCACCTCACATGAGATTACCTGTACATTTCTCATTCATGTTTTCCTCAGTTGCAACATATTGTCAGTCTTAGCAGACTCCTCCTACACAATGCTGTTGTGACTGTAAGAAAAAAAAAATAGTCAAATCATCTGTGAAAATGGAAAGTTCAAGCTTTTATTTTTATACATGTTGATACTTCGCAAAAGAATCTGGAAGACTGCTTCTTATAAGACTGAACTTATAAAAAAAACATTTGGCTATAGACCGTAAACAGTTTGTAAATTCTGCTGAAGAAAGAGACATGCTGTTGAAGCTTTTCATCTTGCACTCATCAGGACACACACAAGAATAACAAATTTCAAAGGGAGTGACAATTTATACTGCACCAGGAAAGGGTATTGATTGGTTGGCAAGTCAACTGTGATTGGTCGAGGCATTGCCATGGAGAATGCACCAGGAAACTATTATTCCCCCCCCATGCTTTTGTTTAATTCAAAAAAGATGCAATGCCTGAATGTGCTCCTTTTCCTTTCAGAGGACATGTCCCTGTGTACGAATATATACAGCTTCTGGTAAGCATAAGTGAGCCAGATTGTGAGCCTGATTGAGTTAAGTAAGAAATGTGTAGAAAACCAGGCTCTGTGTATTCATTTATGTAGCTTCTAGCACATGTAACTATGCCACACTGCGAGCCTGGCTGGTAATCTTAAATTGTTGTCAAAGTGCCCTGTTCTTCGTACACAGAAAGAACATGCACGCACATTGCACCTGTTTCAACTGAACAAAATAGGTGGCAACCATTCTCTGGTTCATTTCCCAGGGCAATGCCTTGACCAAGCAGAGTCAACCTGCCTGGTTTGAATTTAAATAAAGCTTGGCAGTTAACTGTCAGTCATCAGCTAACTGGTACATTCTCCATGGCAACGCTTCTACCAATCAGAGTGCACTTGCCAACCAATCAGCATTCTCTTCTCATGAAGTATAAATTGTTGTTCCTTTTACATTTAGTATTCTTGTCCAAGGCACAAAGCTTTGACATGTGTTTTTTTCAGTGATACTCAAATTCTGTACTACCAAATGGCTACTTCATCATTTGTGACTTGCGCTGACCCAGTGGGTCCTTTCCATTCTCCTCCAAACGCACATTTCAAAGCTATTATCAAGTTGTCGTCCTCCTCCCATAAGGTCCAAGTCTCACATCCATAAAAAGACATTCCAAATCCAGCTCTTTACAAATTGCTTTTTGAGTTGTTTATTCAGCTTTCTGGTTAGCAACCATCTCTTACTAAATAGAGCCTTTCCCATTGCTATACTTGTTCTTATTTCTTTGTTGCATCCTCCATCTGTAGATATTATGCTTCCTTAAGTGCTTGAATTCTTGCACCTGTCCTAGTTCTCTTCCTTCTTTGAGTATTTGTTGGCGATGTTGAGATGGCCAATATTTATTTTCATTCCAAAGTTCATGCCTGCTGTTGTTAGTCTATCTACTAGTTCTTGTAATCCTTCTGTGCTTGCTACCAGTGCTTTGTCATCTGCAAATCTAACTGATGTTATCATTTGCCCCCCTACCCCTGTCAAATCTTAATACCAAATTCTTTGTCTCCAAATGCTTCTTTGATCATTGTTTCTGCATAGACATTGAAGAGGACTGGTGATAAGCAGCACCCTTGTTGAACTCTTCTTCCAATTACACATGGTTCTGACTCCGTGTTGCTGTTTGTCCCATTTCTTATGAGTCATCTATCTCTCCTGTCTACTCCAATGATTTTCAGCACTGTCAAGAGCTTAATCCAGTTAATCTGATCAAATGGTATTTCGAGTTGTACAAAGCAAACATATATAAGGCCTGAACTTCCATGGAGTGGCTCGGATTCGGATCCGACTTGATTGTCACTCCCCTCCTAGTTTCTTACCCGAAAATTCAGCTGCTCCTTTCTTGCACAATCTTCCGACTCAAGCTGGACAACATCCGTGTAGTGCAGCATGTTCCTGAGGCCTCCAGCTGCAGGCTGGAAAGTTCTTTTTTTACGGCACTAGAGGTTGTGGGGGGGCGGCTTTGTCGCTGCGGGGGAGGGGGGGTTTGATTGGCCAGTTGGGGGAGGGTCAATCTGGAGGGGTTAGTGGGGGGGATAATGGTCAGCAGGGGCCGTTCAGGGGGGGCCAGGTGGTTAGTGAGGGGTTGGTGTGGGGGAGCAGTTGGGGGGGGTTGCATTTGGTTGGGGGGGGGCAGTTGGGATTCGGGGATCAGTTGATCAGGGGGGTCATTAATGGGAGGTCGGCTGGAAGAGGGGGTTGATTGGGAGATTTCTCGGTCAGTGGGTGGGGTGGGTCGAATGGTCAGTGGGGGTTTCAGTTGGGGATGGTGTTAGGTGTTTTGGCAGTATTGAGTAGTCAGTCAGGGGGTCAGGTGGTCGGTGCGGGAGTAGTAGTCAGAGGGGTCCCATGGGGGGTAGGGGGGTGCAGGGAGTCCCGTTGGGTATCCGAGTGGTGGGGTTGCTGTCAGTATTATAGTTACCCAGGAGTTGGAAGTGTTTTTAATTCTTCTAGCTTTTCCCGGGCAACTATTACTGTAAGACAGTCGGAACCATCCGAAGTTTGCAATTTAAATCGTACTTTCGGATGGTTCCAAGTGCAGGGCAATTGCCAAATGGAAGTTTGAATTTCCTGGGCAATTGCTGTGCAATCCCTAGCTGGGGACTCCCAGGGGGAGGTCCCTCCCAGTTATGACGCCCGGAGGTTTGAAGGTTTACAGGCCAGAATTTCTGACCAAACTCCAGACTGCATTCACTCATTATTCTTATATTGCTAATTGCTTCTTTCATCCCTCTTCATCACTGGAATCCAAACTGGTCATCTCCAATGTTGCTCTGTGCCTTTGCACCCATTCTCTTTGTTATAACTCAACATAACCTTCGACGCGTGGGTAGTCAGACTAGCTGTACAAAAGTCATAGCTTCAGCATGCCTTTGGCTTCTTTCTTAGGCTCATTATAGTCTTCATGAAGTCCTCTGACTGTTCTCCTAATAAGTATCTTTGCACAGCTTAGTAAACATTGATGTTAAGTTAATTCCCATGTTTTTATTCAACTCTGTCGGTATTTCATCTGCTTTTCCAGTTTTTATCTCATTTGTTGCTGCTCTTATATCACTCTTTATCTCTGGTCCAATGAAATCAATGTCAACATTACTCCTGTTCTAGCTCAATCCTCTCAGGTTTTTCATTTTTTGCATTTAGTTCTTCAATATGCACCTTCCGTCTTTTTCTTATTTCATTATCCTCTATTGCTGTTGTTTTGAGTCCTTTATGCTGAGTGCCATTAATCTCCTTTGCTTTTGTATTTATGAGGTTTACCCTTCCTGGTTGATCCAATTCTTCGAGTGTAGCATACAGCCCCTTCAACCGTTGTTCTCATGCATTTTCTGTTTCTCTTCTTAAATCATTGTTCAAGTGTCTGTGCTTCAGCTTGCCTTCTTCAGTATCGATATTCTTCCATTTTCTCCTTTCTTCCATCTTTTGCAACATTGCAGTCTTAACCCATGGTTTCTTGATCCTTGTTCCTCTTACAAACTGTATGCTATCTGTCCCTCCGTCTTTGACAGGTGCTTTAATCTGTTTCCATTGCTCATCTGTCTTGGTGGTATCCTTATCTTTTCCTGCTTTGTTTTCTTCATTTGAAAATTTTTCATTGACTTCTTTCATCCTCTCTAGGCTCCCCTGTTTTCTTCATTTTCCACCTTGGATCCTCTTCAGCTGGTGTACTGTTGCTGTTTTCACAAGATTATGATCTGAGTCTGCGTCGGCTCCCATCTGAACCTCTTGAGTTCTTAACACTATTATTGTATCTTTGTCTCACCATCATATAGTCCACTTGAAATATTCCTGTATCACCAAACATTTTCCATATATATATCATCTCCTTTCATGATGCCTGCACCGTGTATTTGATATCATGAGTCCTGTTCTTCTGCAGATTAGGTTAGATGTGTGAGATTTGCCACTGGTATCATTGTAACCCAGTACTGCCAGTCACAATGCTCGTGTTGTTGGTGATTAAATTGATAGCACAGTGGAAGGCAATGGCAAAACACCACTGAAAATAGCCAAGAAAAATGGCTTATGTTGGCATCAGCACAAATAAGCACCAATGGGAGCCACTGTCAAAGGATAGGTGAGGTCACGCTTAGCAGGGGAGGAAGTGAGGCTTCCCAGATTACCATCCAGCGATATCCTCATATATACAAGCTTGGTGATATTGAAAGAATAGGAACGTGGAATGTACAACAAAATGCAGGAAAGCTAGACACCCTAAAACAAGAAATGGAAAGGGAGAAATTAAACACTCTAGGATTATGTGAAGGTGACTTAATGAGTGACAAAGTGATTTTTTTTAATTGCTCATGGTATGGAGGTGTCACTGGCTAGGTTTTACTGTCCACCCCCAAATGTCCTTGGGAACTAAGTGGCTTACTGGACTATTTCAGAGTCAACCACATTGCCTTCCCTCAAGCACATAAGTGAACTAGATGGGTTTTTATGGCAGTTAATTCATGGTCACTATTAATTCAAATTTCACTATCTGCTTTGAGTGGGATTTGAACCTGGGTCCCCAGCGGATTACCCTAGATTACTAGGCTGGTGACAATACCACTATACCAACACCTCCTCTTAGGAGGTGAAGCAGAAGAGGAACGGGGAGTAGCAGTAATGCTGGGCAAAGGAGCTGCCAAATATGAGCGAAGTGAGATGCGAGTCAAATAGACTGATGCTTGTGAAACTGAAGGCACAGCCAGTGGATATTATCATCATTCAGGTAGATATGCCCACAAGCGAACATCCAGATGAGGAGGTTGATGAAATGTATGATAGAATTGAGAAAAAGTAATCGAACAGGCGAGTGGAAAGAGCTATGTGATTATCACAGGAGATTGGAACAGTATTGTTGGAGAAGGAAGAGACAGCAAAGAAGTAGAGCCAATATCGTCTTGGAAATAGAAAAGAGCGAGGCCAAAAACTGGTAGCTTTTTTTGCAGAAGTACAGGGCTCATGATAACAAATACATGACAGCAAGCCAAGTTTATGCAACTGTAATTAAAAACTTTGGTTTCCTCCATGTGTCTGTACTCAGAGTTTGGCCCAAACAATGTCATTTTCATTGGCTAAGAGGGTCATATTGCAGGGAAGGTACTTAGTTCAATTATTAAAGGCAAAGTCATTTTGTGCATTTTTGTTTGCCTGTTTATTTTTAATCAGGTCTGTAGCTGTGTTGAATTTCTCTGCTGCATGTTCCAACCAGACAAAAGATCTTTGTCACACTGCCCAACTTCCATCAGATCATTGCTTGCTAAGGCCAATGTTTTCATCAGTTGTCTGCAGGAAAGCACTCAGCAACAAGGTGATGGTTTCCTTCAACAGTGTTGACAAAATTTCCAGGGCTTAACACTTGTGGCCATACAGATGGCTCCATTCATGAATAGAAAGGGTTACCATTCTATGAATAAAATTATCCATGTGAACGCTCGTTGCTTGGCAGCTCCCACGACTCCTTCATCTTTGTTGCAGTTGATGGTGCCAGCATTATTTGAAGGGCCAAGAGATTGCCGAAATGGCTGCTGGAGGGCCAAGAATTTGTCCTGGAGTTCAGGCAGAGAACAAGGCCCGAGGAGAAGTAAAATGCAGCCCAACGCTTCCAAAAGGATTATAATAGGACACA
This sequence comes from Cetorhinus maximus, assembly GCF_964194155.1. NCBI lineage: Eukaryota > Metazoa > Chordata > Chondrichthyes > Lamniformes > Cetorhinidae > Cetorhinus > Cetorhinus maximus. The sequence goes on from NC_135887.1 coordinate 127,110,328, forward strand.
TCTTTGGCAAGTTTGAGCATCAAGCCTGTTGTTTGAACATGCCAGAGAATTTTAGCGCAGCCCAGCAGGATCTCTGAAATTATCATCTGTTGTGTTGGCACCTCAATTATTCACTAGTCATAACAACTTAGATGATGTGATGGAGAGCCACATATCCAAGTTTGCCGACAGGTGTCAGTGTAAAGAGAGCATGTGGAAGCATAAGACGACAATGATACCAATAGATTAAGGTGGAATTTAATGCCCTCCCCCACGGTGACTTTGCAAATAAACCTGCGGGACTGTGGGGTTCAAGCTGGGAAAAGGGACTGACTGGATTGTTCTGCAAAGAGGTGGCATGAACTCAATAGACCGAATGGCGCGTCTTCTGCTCTTTGAACGATTCTATGATTTTATGGCTGCCCGAATCAATATATCAACATGAAGGACATTTTTAACAATTGAAGTGGGGCGAAAAGGGAACTCTATTGTGCTGTTATGCTGGCTGTTGTTCTTAGCAGCTTATTTCATTTCCAATCTCTTGGACCCTCTTTCTCAAGCTGCTTATAGATATCAATGTCAAACAATAACAGCCTGCAGTAATGAGATTGTTAAATCCTTTCATAATGGTTGACACTCTGAAATGAATTTTAGTCCCCCTGCCCCACCCAAAACAGGTGGGATGGGGTAAGGTGAGATGTTAAAACTTTAAAAACCACAAACCTTTTGGGTTGAATGGAGGCAGGACAATGGGTGGGCTCCCAGGAGGTGGATTGCCCATTTCAATATTACAATCAGGCTGGCAGCTTCAGATTTAGCCTGCTTTGCAGATTAATCCTGGACGACTGGATTTTCTAGGCCTTGGGAACCCTGATAGCTGAGGTGCGAACAGCTATTGGGAGACAGTAGGTACCTTTACAGCATTGCTTGTGGGCCAGGAGGTGCAGGACTTACACCACCCCCAAGCTTATCCCCTTGCCTTGGTTTGAACTTGTCCCTCACGCAAAGGGCAGGATTTTATGCGTCTGCGAGCGAGGGCGTGGCCTGCTCGCCGACGTGTAAAATGATGCGTGGTGACGTCGGGGAGAACTCCCGACGTCACCACGCCCCATTTAAATTTTCAGGAAGGCGGGGGCGCAGCGAAATCAGGTGCCCGCCCGCCGACCTGTCAGTGGCCAATTGAGGCCATTGACAGAGTCAATTATGTAATTAAAGGACCTGCCTGTCCAACCTTAAGGTTGGTGGGCAGGCCAGGAGCCCCGGCACGAACTAGAAAAAGCGTGAAGCCTCATCCACGGGCGAGATGAGGTTTCATGTAGCTTGTAAAAAATTTTAATAAAGTTTTTTTGAAAATTATGGGCATGTCCCAACTCATGTGACAGGAGGGGACATGTTAGGGAAATTTTATTTTTCTATTTTAAGGTTTTTGACATTTTACAGCCGATCTCCCTGAGGCTGCACTAGCCTCAGGGAAATGAGTGTGCTCTTGCCTGTGCGTGCATGAAAGAGTGCACTCTCAATTTTGGGATTCCCCCCACCCTCACAGGGAGCGCATAGCGCTTTCCTGCGGACGTCATGCTGGGTGGGCCTTAATTGGCCCGCCCACACAAAATGGCGCCGCACCTCCGATCGGGGGCGCCGATCGGAAACGTGCCTGCGTCGCCCGCCCGCCCGCCCTTCAACTTCCCCTCCCCCACCTACGGGAGGAAATTTCAGCCCAAAGACTCCCTGCTCTTGAGAATCGGACCCCATGCTCTCAATTGTAGCTGCAGGCTCTGTGTCTGGGGCTGAGATCTGATGTTCCAGCTTCCCCTGTGCTGATCAGTTTAGCAGTAGGATGGCCTGCTACTAAATCCCTTGGCCTCACTTTGCAGATGTCCTGGATGGCTGCCTAAAGCAGGTGCCAACCTGAGCATCTTTAATTCGGAATTGTTACGATCTCTGCAGAGACCGATAACTTTGAAAAAGATATTTGACTTCCAGTGAGTGACTGAAAGGATCATGCGTCAAAGTTTCAAGACTTTTACTGTAACAAGCAACTAAAAGCAACATCGTGTAAACATGATTCAGTAGGCAACTTATAGTCTAAACTACAGACAAGAAATTCCTCATTTAGCTTTTAACATGATCAACAAACCCATGCCATGGTTATACTTTGCTCTGTCCCTTAAGTGGACTCTTTATTCTCTTGCAACCAGTCCATAGCTATTCTCCGCTCCCGATGGCCTGCTTCCTTTCTTCCTTTCCCAGCTGGGTAACTTCTAATCTCGGAACTAACTTTCACTGTTAGGGGTACACTGGAGATTCCTTCTCTCTAGCCCAGGTTAAGTGAATCTTCCAGCTTCCTTTAAATCCTCATGAACTCCATCCCTTTAGTCTGAGCATGAGCTCCACCTACTTTCTGTGTGGTGATCAGTAGGGTCAGCATTTTCTCTGCAAAACTAGCTGCCTCTATTTCCAGTTCTCTCTCTCTTTCTTTCACATTCCCACTCTCTCACACTCGCTCAACTTGGCTCTGTTGGGTCTTGGGCTTCTTCTCCTCTCAAAGCCCATCTCACTCACAACGTGAACCACATGAGCCTTGTGTCTAGGCAGAAATGCTAATGAGCTATCCTCTAGACCCACAACTCTATTCTGTCTTGGAATTAAATAGACAGTTTCAAGTATAACTATTTATAAAACTTGACATTCCAAACATCTCCTTGCAAGACTTGGAGACTAAGGCCCAGATTTTTGCCACGACAGAGGCTCTCCATCATGGCAAAAATAGTGAAATAGCCAAAAATCCTAAATCCTGCCCCGAAACACCGCATTTCCTATATTTGCAGGGGTGGGACTGGAGTCGGGCCAGGGGTCGTACTTGCGTGTTTTATGGAGACAGCTGCCCATTTACATCAGCAGCTGCCTCCACTGAAGTGGGATTTTGGTAGGCCAAGAGTGTGAAATCAACAAGTGCAGATTAGACTAGGGAAGAGTTGGTCTGAACTTGGTGGACTCATTGAGATAGCTAGGTTACTCCCTTTGGATAGGTAAGGTACCCCTTTGAATAGGATCCCAGGACATCTTTGGGAGAGGTAAGCCACCCTTTGGGATTGTTAAATGTAGACATGATTATGTGTAAATAGTGCATAAACCCTTTGGAACTGTCAAAGTTGTCAAAGAACTGTCAAGTTGTCGAAGAACTATTAAAACTCATTGGAGCTATCAAAAGATTTAACTCTGCAGGGGTTTTAAATTTCAGAAAAGACATGGAGTTAAAAAAAATCAGTGCTTGATATTTCATTCTGTCTGATAACATAATCCTGAGGGTTATCATTTTAGGATTTATGCTGATTATACAATCTGATATTATCACAGCAGGGTGCCTGTTCAGTGAGAAGTTTAATTGACGTTTCCAAGTGGCTATAGAAAAGAAATATTTATTTTCACAAGAGATTAGTTGAAGGTATTTCCATGTATTGAATGTTTTCTTTATCAATGAGAATCTTTTTTTTGTTTAAAATAGCGACGTCATCAATAGGTCCATAACTTTATTTGATGTCACCATGGCTCCTGAGGTTTGCCCATGGTGGATACTAGATGGATTGGCATGGAGGGGGTAAGGGCAAAGAATGGTGGATGGGGGGGAATGTGTTGGCATGAGTTTGCACAAATTTAGCAGAGGTGCTATAAAGAGCCACGAGGATGAGTTGGGGACATGGGTTGGCATAGGGGGTTTGAGGGGCCATGAGAATGGGTAGGGGAGCATGGGTTGGTATAGTGGGTATAAGGGACCATGGGCATGAGTAGAGGGACATGGGTTGGCATAGACCGTATGAGGGGCCATGGGGCATGGGTTGGCATGGGAGTATGAGGATCCGTGGGGGGATGGGTGGGGGGTATGATGTGGCATAGGTTGGCATGGATGGGGCATGGGGAGTGTGTTGGGGGGGGGATGAAGGGTGAGGGGCTGGAGGACTTTTTTGTTTTACTTTTTAAAATTAAATTCCACAAAGCGCAGGGGCACAGAGGCAGGTCTTCCGCCCATTCTGCCTCCGCACTTGTTGTGGGGAGCAGTGGGGCCTGACTTCTAATCCAGCCCGCCTCCCCGGAACAAAAATCAGAACTGCGGACAGCCATTTTTAAAGATTGGGTTCACAGATCGAGGAATTCTCTTGTCTCTGTGCACCTGACCCAGGAGCAAAACCCTGGGCTTAACAGCTTATCCCAGTCAGCACAGATGCTCAAGCCATTGTCTACCAGTGTGAACATCTGGAACCTTCTTCCCAGTTGAACAGTTTGTTCCCTACCACGACCCAGAGCCTCCAAGCAGGTTCCAAAGAAACCTCTGAAGAGGAATCTGAAGGCACCCTCCCTGAAGTCCCGTTACATCGCTCACTCAGACCCTCCAACGGCGCAGAGAGACACACTTCAGTGGGATGCTTCCCCTTGTGGGGCATTCTAGAATGAGAGGCCATAGTTTTAAGCTAAGGGGTGGTAGATTTAAATCAGAGTTGAGGAGGAATTGCTTCTGTCAAAGGTTCGTGAATCTGTGGAATTCACTACCTCAGAGTGCGGTAAATGCCGGGACGCTGAATAAATTTAAGGAGGAGATAGACAGATTTTTAATTAGTAACGGGTTAAAAGGTTATGGGGAGAGGGCGGGAAATTGGAGTTGAGGCTGAAATGAGGTCAGCCATGATCGTAATGAATGGTGGAGCAGGCTCGAGGGGCTGAATTGCCTACTCCTGCTCCTAGTTCTTATGTTTTAAAGAAGGTTTTATAATCCGTGCTGAGGAGGGAGACCAGGCGCCAGTTTTTAAGAAGGCGGAGATCCCCCTTCTTAGGCAGCAGGGCAATCACCCCCCACCCCCCCCGCAGGACTCCTGCCTAGTTGCTCTCCAGGATGTCCCAGAATGCCCTGAAGAACTCCACGGTCAGCCCGTCCAGCGCCGGGGATTTGCCCCTTGAGAGAATGTCGAGGGCGCCGGTCAGCTCCCTCAGACTTATAGGGGAGTCAAGCTTTCCGGCGCCCTCCGGGCCGACCTGCAGCAGGTCCTCCCACAAAACTCTGCGAGCATCCTCGCTGGACGGATCCGGAGAGAACAGGGCAGTGTAATAGTCTCGGGTAATGGCCCTGATGCCCTCCGGATCCGAGACAAGGGATCCATCGTCGGCCAGCAGTGTAAAGAGCTGCTGACGGACCCTGTGCTTTTTTTCCAGTGAGTAGAAGAAGGGGGAGCAACGGTCCAGGTCCTGAAGGAACCGGATCCATGACCTCACGAACGCGCCCCGGGACCTGACGAGTTGCAGGTCCCGCAGCGCGCCCTTCTACTCATCGTACACCGACCGCAGGGCCGGGTCCACGTCGTACACCGACCGCAGGGCCGGGTCCACATCGTACACCGACCGCAGGGCCGGGTCCACATCGTACACCGACTGCAGGGCCGGGTCCACATCGTACACCGACCGCAGGGCCGGGTCCACATCGTACACCGACCGCAGGGCCGGGTCCGCGTCGGGCTGACGGAGACCTGCTTCCAGGTCAAGCACCTCCTTCTCCAACTTCTCGACCCTGGATTTCCGCCTCTCTGTCGACCCCCTCGCGTACTCCTGACGGAAAACTCGGACGTGAGTCTTGCCCACGTCCCACCATAGCCTCAAGGAGGGGAAGCCTCCCCGCTTCCTTCTCCAGCCGGTCCAGAAACGACGGAACGAGTCCAGGAACCGCTCGTCCTCCAGCAACAGGTTGTTAAAGTGCGAGTTCGGGGACCCCGTTCGAGCGCAGAACGGAGTGAGCTCCGCCCACACCAGACGGTGGTCCGTACACGGTACCTGCTGCACAGAAGCCGACGGAACGCAGGTGGAGCCTGGACGCTCCGACTCCAGGTGACACGAAAGTGAAAACGCTAGAGTCGGGATGGAGATGTCGCCAGACGTCCACCAAGTCAAAGGGCCAGACCAGGTCCTGTAACTTACACTGAGCGTGCGGTGCTGGGCACCGAGATGGTCCTGGGCCTTGAGGGTACAGTTGAAATCCCCTCCGAGGACGATGCGCTCGCCTGCGTCGATGGAGCCCAGATGAGTGGACACTTCCTCAAAGAATCTCACTTGCTAAAACGCACCCAAGGGAGCGTACACATTCACACAGTGAAGCGCCGCACCCCTCAGGCGCACAGTCAGGTGCAGAAACCGGCCTGGCACCGGCTCCTTGACCCCCAAGATCTCTGGCTGAAAATGTGGGGCCAACAAGATAGCTACCCCGCCAGAATTGGAGGCTGGGTGACTCATGTAGACCCCCCCTCGCCACTCCAGGAGCCACGTAGCTTCGTCTCCCGGAACAGTCTGGGTTTCCTGCAGGAAGCACAACGCATACTTCCCGTCCCGGAGGACGGAGAGGTTCTGGAACCTGCGCTGTGCGTCCCTGCTGCCCTGGATGTTGAGACTGGCTATGGTCGTCTTCATTGTCAGAAGTATGTGCTACCTTCACCTGAAATAAAAGAAGTAGATGTCTTTTTTTAAGTCTTCCTCTCCTCCAGGAGCCCAGCGAGAAACGTATGGACCCTCCGCCGGGCGTTCCTGTCCAACTCGGGGGGCCTTTAGGGCCTCGCAGGTGGACCAGAACATCAGCGGAAACGAATGCCACTGGACCCTGTCTCAGTGACTGCGATTACTCACTTAAAAAGTCCTGGAGTTCCCCAACAGGGATGAGGGGAGAATCGGTGGGGGGCACCAGGGTATTCACCAGCTCACCCGACAACGACTCTAAGTCGTCCCTGGTGCTCACCACCAAAACTCCGTCCTCCTCCAGGTCGTCACCTCCAGCTTCCAACCCCTCCCCCGCGTTGAGTACGGGGGCTGGTCCGGAGCTGCCAGTCGGCTCCGCCTCCACCTCGATCCCACCCCCAGGATCAAGGGCAGAGGGGTCCTCTCTGGTCTCCTCTTGGGGATTGGGGTCAGAGGGCGGCAGAGGCTCAGAGCCCTGCTCCCCCTCAGGTGCCGGGTCACCTGGTGAGTTTGGAAAAAGCACCGGACCTCAGACAGTGGTGCCCAGCGCTGCAGGTTGGGAGGGAGGCTTTCTTCACCACTGCCACCCAATGACCTAGTGCGATGGGCCAAGAACGGAGTGCCGCAGTCCCCTGGCGGGAAAGATGACATCTTGGGGGCATAACGCGGGTTAGGGTGGGGCACCACCTCCAGGGTAGTATCTTCACAGACCCATGAGGGGCTCTGCTCAGGGGACTGTAACGCTGGAACAGGGGTAACAGGGGTAATGGGGGATCTGGGTTTGGGCTCCCACCTCAGAGGGCAGAGCGAGGACTTGTGTGGTGGAGATGCCACCATCTCTTCAATCGGGGGAGGGGACACATCCAACCTCATCAGGTAGAACATCCTCCCCCTCCGAGGGGTGATGTCTCTTCCGGGGTAGGCTGGGGGGCGGGGGAGACCTCCATCTGCGAGGCCCACTCCGGACGCTGCGCCCCCTGGGGTTCAGGCAAGACCACCTTTTTTTTTAAAGAGACAACCGGCTTGGGGATGCCGCCGGGCCCAGCACATGGCACTGAGGCACACACGGGCCCGGGAGTACGCGCGGAAGCAGCACCGGGACCAGATGTTATCGTCGTTCCCCCCCCTACCGCGAGCCGGTGTCTCTAGGGGCTTGGATGTCTGGGTGGTTTTGAGGGGTCTTGGGGGCCGCCCCCCGGTTGGTGGGCCTTCCTCTGCGCCTTCTTATGGTGATGGCGATGGCTGCCGGCAGAACCTCCCCTTGCGGGGAGGGAGACGGAGTGGTGGCGGGGGGGGGTAGGAAGGAGCGGCGGTGCCAGCTGCGGCCGCCTGGGTGGTGCTGGCGGCCTTGGAGGCGGGGGCAGTTCTCCCTCACATGCCCCACCCCCTTACAGGCCTGGCACTGCACGCCATCCGCTGACCAAAAGATGCGTTAGGCGGCCCCCCCCCACCCTCCCCCCCCCCCGCCTCAGGGGTAACACCAAAGCCCCCCCCCACCACCACCTCTGTGCACTCCTCCCGGGCCGGGCACACAAAAACCTGGCGCCGGAAGGAGTACACGTGGCGAGGGGTCATTTAGGCCGAGCGGGATCAGGACTACTTCCGTCTTCACCCCCCCCCCCAGGTGATGAAGATGAGGGAGGAGGAGCTCATCGGGGACCAAGGGCGTTAGACCATAGGAGCCTCTGGGCGATGGCCTCCAGCGGGTCCACCGCCAGGAACGTCCCGCCCACCGTGAGCCCTTTTTCCCGAGGGCGAGGTGCACCACCCGCTCGGCCTTTAGGAAGAGCACGGCCCTCCCGTACATTTTCGAGGCCGCGACGATGGCCGAGGGGTCAACGACCCCACCCCACCCCACCGCCTGAACGCAGGCCCCGATGGTCATTGTGGGGCCGGGTGTAACACTTCACCCCAAGCTGACGGGTCAGCAATTTAAATGGTGACGGGGCCGTGGGAGATGCAGGGGCTGCAGGGGCCACCGGCCCCGGCATAGGGTGGTCTGAGCGGGCACCACCACCGGCCAAGATGGTGCCGCCATCGGGGAGTGCCACACCCACCCCGATACAGGTAAAATAGGACAGCCCGGAGCAAAGGGGAGGGAAAGAGAGGGAGAGAGAAGGAGGGAGAGAGAAGGAGGGAGAGAGAAGGAGGGAGAGAGAAGGAGGGAGAGAGAAGGAGGGAGAGAGAAGGAGGGAGAGAGAAGGAGGGAGAGAGAAGGAGGGAGAGAGAAGGAGGGAGAGAGAAGGAGGGAGAGAGAAGGAGGGAGAGAGAAGGAGGGAGAGAGAAGGAGGGAGAGAAGACAGATTGACAAACGCCTCGATGTTTCCAGAGGTGCGGGGTGGGGTGGTGGTGGTTTATTTGTTGGTGGTTTATTTGGTGGTGGTTTATTTCGATCTTTGGCTGTGGGGGAGGATCCTTCCCCTGAGCAGCTAGCACTGCCCAGGCACAGTTCAGGAACGGTTGACGAAAGTCCTTGGGCACAACTGGCTCTGGGCAGCACTAGCCAACCCAGGCCAGGAAAGGGAGGGCAGAGTGGAGTTTCACAGCCCTCCCTCCTTCACTCTTCCTTCCTCCCCCTTCAGGCAACCAAGCAGTTAAATTCGAGTCTATATTTTTTCCCCCAGGTACCCACCTCCAGCACGCCCTTCCCCCTCTGGCTGTAGTAGAGTCCTCGGCTCTCCTCGAACTCCCGCTCCCAGGCCCAGGCTCTTCAGGCCTTAGTAGGCCTCACAAGGCCCCACCCTGCCCTGCAATAGCAGGATGGAATAGCAGCAGCAGGTTATCCCAAGACAGCTTCAGGAACAGCTCCAGGAATACCGCAGTGTGGAAATCGACAGGAGGAGCAGCAGCCAGAAGACAGCAGCAAAACAGGAGCCACAGTCGGAATCCCACAGTATCCACAGGAATACGGCAGTCTGGAAATCCAACAGCAGGAGCAGCCGGCAACAGCACACAGCAACAGCCAACACCCAACTCTCCCTACTCCCAACTGCAGCAGCAGCAACGATTGCTGAGAGCAATCTAGGAGAATGAGTTGCACAGCCTGGACACGGGTGTTAATCACTTGTACATAATGTTCACTATTGTCCATAAACTCCCAAGAATGTCTCCCTGCCTATGGCTCCTTGTTCTGATGAGTAGTGTCCTTGTCACTCAGATATGAAACCTTTCTGCACAAGATAAAGGCAGGTGTCCCAGTCCAGGGCCTCTTCCCTGTGCTCTGCGCGGCTTCAGACCACAGTCATGCTCCAGCCTCACACTCCCTGGAAACATTACTGATGTCTGCACCTTGGCAGTGCTGGTCATTGCTGCCATAATGTAGTGGGCAGGTGCCACAGAGTTCTCTCATACTCTCAGTGTGCTCTCAGCACCTTTAAGGTGGGGCTGGCCCTCATCACACCAGCATCTGTGACCAGTGATGCTGCGCACCAGCTCCTGAAGGGCTGAGGTGCTGAAGGCGGACACAGCATCAGATGTGTCTAAAGTTTCATGGCTGCATTTCTGAGATGGCCCTGATCATGGAGCACAAGCGATCTGCCCTCGGCTACTCGGGTCAGGCATTCTCAGAGGCTATGTGAAGATCTGTGGAGTGGTCCTCACTATATGTTGTCATAATCCTCCTGCGATCGAGTGACTATTAGGGCCTTTTCTGCATCTCCATGACAGGAGCATTCTCTCAGAGGGTATTGGTGCTGAGATAAGCCAGACTGGAGTCAAATTCTCACAACTGTGATGTGAGGATCTACGGGGACACCTCGCTACATGTTGTCATCATCCTCCACCAATCTGGCAGCTATGAGGGCCTCCCGAGTGCGCCTGCCTCGGCTGGCCAGCACGAGGGCCTCATCCCCGTCATCGTCACCACCTAGGACCCCCTCACCCTCATCCCTGTCAGCATCCTCCTCATCGGAGGAGACGTGCAGCTCCTCCATCTCCTCCTCAGCCAGCTTCTGATGACTATACAACCATTGCTGATTGTCGTAAACACCCAACTAGTTTCCTTTAGGGAAGGAAACCTGCTGTCCTTACCTGGTCTGGCCTACGTGTGACTCTTGGAAAAAAACAAAGCCCTCTGAACAAGGGCAACGAGGGATGGACAATAAATGCTGGCCTAGTCAGCGATGCCCACATCCCATGAATGAATAAAAAAAAAATTACCTGGAATAATCTCCACAAACTTGATTGATAACTGCTGATGTTAATTTTACCCATCGTAAAAGTATTTGACTTGCCCACTTTTGTTTTGTGAATGAATGAATAGGTCTGTAAAAGATTCTCAATTAGTGAATGAATCATTAACATTATCGAATTTTCATTGTGCATTTGACACAATGATTGCACTTTGGCTTTGTTATGAAATGTGAGTGTCCCAAACCTGATTGAAATTTGACAGAGAGACCCTGCCATTAATAAAGGAAGTTATAATATGGAATCTTACAATGAGTACTAAGACAATAGTTTTTTTTATTTTAAAACTGGACGAAGGCTTTCCATGAGGTTGGAGCATCTAATCACTGTTGTTTGACTTAACCAAGCACACCATGGCTGGCATAGATGTCATGCTGTGAAGTAAAATGTATTCCTGAAGAGTCTGACTGTTTTCTCTGTCAGAAATTGTTCCAGCCATTTGTAAGTGATTCCAGCCACATGAATACTAATGTTTTAAATTTGTGTCACGCTGTGACTTATGCTCATTTCCCCCTATTCTGTGTGTGTTTTTTTTTTAGGGCATTTTGCAAGATGTCAAAATCATCTTGATCCCTAATGGATATATAATACAGTGCCCAAATCTTAATCGCAGTAAGTACCTAGTATGTTTCTACCATAATACCTGTCAGTCACGATGCATTACAGTGAACATTGAAAATCAATTTCAAGTCACAAGTCTGAAATTTATATAAGTTTGTATATCTAAAGAGTAAATATTAAAATGGAAATTATGTCTTTTTAAAGCATTTTAATTGCAGTTTTTTTCCTACTGAGATTTTTTGCTGTGTTAGATAGGAATACCAACTGATCGGTTTAGTCTTCAGTGTTTTATTTCTGACCATATTGCATGTTAAACGCTGAACAAGACTAAGATCATTACATTCTGAATTCCTATAAAATATTTTTGTTCTTGACATTTGTATGGTTCAGTTGGTAACACTATTGCCATCCCATTCAGAACGTTGTGGGTTCAACTGCAAACGATGGACTTGAGCTGACACTTTGCTGCAGTACTGAAGGAGTGCACAAGTGTTGAAAGTACCTTCTTTTAGATGTGATGTTAAACCGAGAATCCATCTGCTGGCTCAGATGGACATGAAAGATTCCAGGGTTTAACTTGTGAAAGGGCAGGAAGCTCTGACCAATAGTCTTCCCTCACCCAGCGCTGCTAAAAATGGATTAATTGGTAACTTTATTTATGTGCTGTTTGTAGGAATTTGCTGCGCATGAATTGGCTGCGGCATTTTCTTGCAAAACAATAGCGATCGTACTTCAAAAATTAGTTGTGATTTGTTGTGGAACATAGTGGGGAGGAGAGGTTGCTATTTAAAGGCATGCTTAGTCTTCCTTTTCTTCCCTTCTACATGGAATGTATTTAATTATCATTCTTAAGATGGTACGTTTTCAAAAAAAAATTGCCATTCTAGTCACCCTTGTGAAAAAATTAAATGCTAGTTCTTTGTAATGCCAAACATTACGTGAATAACCTAGGGTTTTTTTATATAGATCACCAGATTCTCATGACATCAGTGATAGTAATTGCAGGACCAAACACAAGCTGATGCCACAAAGCTAATGAAAGGAAAAAGATTTGCATTTATATATCACCTTTCATAATGATAGGAAACTTCAAAGTGCTTTATGGATACTTAATTACTTTTGAAGTCTCATGTTACGACCAGGTTAGGAGGGGTGAGCTGTCCTGCTCCTGAGTTGCTTGATGTTGCTAATTCAATTTGTACTTAACTGTGTATAGCTCAGTGTAAGAATTAAGTCAGCCAGATTCCTTGAGTTAACAAGTAAGGAGTTAGTTTTATCACTAAAACTCACTCAGGTAAAGATACAGAAATTTTTAACAAAAGGTTTTAGAATGTATGATTATATCCAACTTCCCACTAATGCAAAAACACATTCCCCAGGATTGCTCAAAATGAAATAAAACTTTACAAAGTATCCGATGTTAAAACTTGGCCAAAGGAAAATACAGGTAAAGTCAGAAAAGTTATTCACCAGTTGTCCAAATGCTTGTTCACAGTTAGAGAATCACTTCCCATGGTGGCTGCTGGTACTCAGGTTTCTCGCTGAAGGAGTCATTCTGCAGTTATGGCTGTTTGATTCTCTTTTCTCTGGAAGGCAATGACGTTGAGTTGGAATCCTCCGTTAAGAACTCTCGGTTTGCGGCGGTGAGGCCTTGTGGTGGATTTTCAAAACCGCAAACAGGACTGTATTGAGAGAGATTTCTGGGGTGGCGGGGGTGCGGGGGCATAAGCTGTTGCCCCTACTGGCCCTGTGATCGTCTCTGTCTGTTAGTTGAAATCCAAAATATTTTATACCCAAGAAGTGGGTCACGCGACCCCTATCTAGTTTCAACCTGGGGCTCATGTCGGCCACTGTCTCTGGGAGCTCCGTGTGTCTCCATAAAATGACTTGTGGCCTTCACAAATGCAACTTAGTAACTGCTGTAGGCTAGTGCGTTTGTTTAACACAAAATGTTCTTTTCAAATATATATAAGGTGACATTACAAATTAATATTCTATATAGCACATCTTTGTAACATTAGTCACTGTTGTAATGAAGTAGATCATTCATTTTACAGTGGATATTTTCACTGCAAATTACAAAAATAATTTGAAAGGATTCAGAAATTAAAGGTAAAGATAATTAAGAGAATTGGTAAGGTGGATGTGGATTTGAGAAGTAAGGGATTTTGCGGCTGCAAAAACAAGCTAACTTATAAAGAATTGTTTTTTTTTCCATCTCTGGAAACACGTTGCCACCCAATTGAACAATGACTGTAAAGGGAATTTGACAGATCGTACAGTTTGTAGAAAAATATGAAGTTGTTAGATTGGGTCCCAGAAGAGAAATGGGACTAGATGTTCTTTTCTTATCCCTGAGTCCTTTCAGCCAATTGAACTAGAGACTGTGGAGCATATTTTTTCCATTACTCATCAAAGTGCCTGCAGATGGAAAGCAGACTGGAGTTTCTGCACATATGAATTTTTACTCCAGTGAATTTCTGTTCCCTGAATCAACATCATTGTCACAATCTGAGCTCGGATTTGGAGAGCTGATTGGTGGACACAGGCATGATGGAAAAAGAGCAACCTCACATGAGGAAGTGGGCACTTTAACCTGCACCCACAGCTCTGTACCTAGAGCGTGCGCAGAGTGCTTCTTCAATCGTTGATGTTGGTATACCAATGTTTATCTCAATTTCTCTCTCCCTGCACTTTTATTTTACCAGAGCGGCTGGCGTATTTATTAGTGGAGAAGGATTTCAGATAATTTCACTGCCCATTCAGAAACAGCCATCAGTTTTTAGGGTGAAATTTATACTGTTTAAGGGGGGGTGGAGCAGGTGAAGCCAGATAGAAGGCCAGCGATAGGTAGGGGCGAGGGAGAGATTGACAAAGATGTCAAGGACAAAGGGAGCGTTAATGTAAGGGCTACTGAGATGTCTTCCTTCTTCCTTAACTGAGGTTTCCCACCCAGTGTGGTTGACAGGGCCCTCAACCGTGTCAGACCCATCTCTCTGCGTTCCATATGGACTCTTCCCTCCGGGACACCCTGGTCCACTCCTCCATCACCCCCAACACCTCATCCCCTTTCCACGGCACCTTCCCATGCAATCACAGAAGGTGCAACACTTGCCCCGTTACCTCCTCCCTCTTCACCGTCCAAGGGCCCAAACACTCCTTTCAGGTGAAACAGCGTTTCACTTACATCTCCTTCAATTTGGGCTGTTGCGTTCGCTGCTCCCAATGCGGTCTCCTCTACATTACAGACTGGGTGACTGCTTTGCTGAACACCTTCGGTCTGTCTGCAAGCCAGACCTCCCTGTTGCTCGCCATTTCAACACACCACCCTGCTCTCATGCCCACATGTCCATCCTTGGCCTGCTGCAATGTTCCAGTGAAGCTCAACGCAAACTGGAGGAACAGCAGCTCATCTTCCGACTAGGCACTTTACAGCCTTCCGGACTTAACATGGAGTTCAGCAACTTCAGACCATGAACTCTCTCCTTCATCCTCACCCCCTTTTTAAATCCCTTTTTTCAAAGTTCATTTTTATTTTTTATCCACTTATTTTCATTTTTAATTATTTTCATTTTTATTCATTTATTCATTGCTTTATCCCCCTTTTTATCCCATTTCTGATCCTTTTCCTCACCCCGCCCCCCACAAGAGCCATCTGTTACTTGCTCATGTTGTTCTTTCCAGAGTGCTTACCCTTGTCCTGCTATTAACACATTCTGCTTTCTGACCTTTATGCCACCATCAGCACCTCCTTTAGCCCTTACCTAACACTCCCTTTGTCCTTTTGTTCATGACATCTTTGTCAACCTTTCCTTTGTCCCCACTTATCGCTGGCCTTCGATCCAGCTTCACCTGCTCCACCCCAGTTAAGCAGTGTAAATTTCATCACAATTCTACTTCCCTGCAGCTCTGAAGAAGAGTCATATGGACTCATAACGTTAACTCTGTTTCTCTCTCCGCAGGTGCTGTTAGACCTGCTGACTTTTTCCAGCATTTTGTGTTTTTGTTTCAGATTTCCAGTATCCGCAATATTTTGCTTTTATCAGTTTTTAGGGATTAGCTCTCAGAGATTGTGGTATAGTCGACCTGTTTCACTTGGTTGTGCTCTCAACTGGGTCTTTCTACCAATGGAAGTGTTTCTGGCTCCTGCACATTTCAGATGCAAAATCTTGCAAGCGTAAGACCTTCCACCTACAGAGACCTGTTTTCAAGATTGTTCCCATTAACCCATTGGGGAGAATGATGCTCAGAGGAAACCTACTGGAAAAATAAAAGGCAATGAAGGAGAGAAAAGAAGGAGACAATGAAGTGGAGTTGGAAACGGAATGATTGACAATGAATGGGAGAGGGTAGGAAGCAGAAGTTAGCCGTTATTTTTTGGGGGAGATGGGGGGCAGAAGTTCAGCCCGACACTTTGGCGTGGGGAGGAAAAAGAGTGCCAACATTAACTGAGAAATGGGTTGCGAGGGTGCCAGGATGTACTGAGGAGTGGGTGGAGGCAGAGCGGGGAAGAAAACCTGTGCTAACTCAGGGTGGAATAAGCACCAGCTTAAACTGAGGAGTTGGAGGGGAAAGGGGTACAAGCCTGAATATGGGGGTTGGGAGACAGGGATAAGAGTGACAGTACAAATTGAAGGAGGAAATGGTAGGGTAGTGGTAATGTCACTGGACTAGTAATTTAAAGGCTTAGGCTAATGTCCTGGGGGCATGGGTTCAAATCCCGCCATGGCAGCTGGTAGAATTTAAATACAGTTATTTAATTAAAAACATCTGGAATTGAAAGCTAGCTTCAGTAATGGCGACCATGAAACCACCATTGATGATTGTAAAAACCCATCTGGTTCACTAATGCCCTTTAGGGGAAGAAATCTGCTATCTTTACACAGGCTGGCTTGCATGTGACTCCACAGCAATGTGGTTGGCTATTAACTGCCCTCTAAAATGGCCCAACAAGCCACTCAGTTGTCAAGGGCAATTAGGGATGGGCAACAAATGCTGGCCTTATCTGCGATGTTCAAGTCTCATGAAAGAATAAAACAGGATTGTCACTGTGAAAGAGTAGGGAGAATGGCGGGGTGGGGTATGGTGCCTCTTTGACTTGGGGGTGAGATTGGGAGAGTGACTGTTTAGCCAACTCTCGGTGAAGTAATGGTCTGAGGTTTAACAATTAAATGTTTAGTGTTTAATTAAAAATGAAAAACAAGCAATTATTACACATTAAATTATGCTCGTTAACCATATTGCAGTTTTAATTGTGAAATTGCAACATGGCTTAGGGGAGAATTTGCTTGAACTCTTTCAGGAATACACTGCCAGTGTTCTGCCTGCAGCATTTGCACTGCCTCCTTCAGGCTTTTATGTACTTAGGTTCTCTCTTAACCCACCCCAGCGCAAGGAAATGAGTGTGTACACTGCCCGCAGCTTTAAGTTCCAAGTAAACTGCTTGTCTGCACATCATAGACAGGGCCATCCTTAAGTTGTCCGGTTTCTTCTTTGCGGAGACGGAATGGGTTGAACTGTGCAGGTGTATTTGAACCTGTTGGTCAGCTCTTTCTGGTTGGCATGTATGCGCAACTTATTTTCAGGTCCAGTGGTTCCCAAGCTTCCTAAATTGAACTGAGTGAATTAAGCCGCAAAGCAATTTTGGTTTTTCCAGAAATCTCCATCAGCCTCGGCAGTCCTTAGGGAGATGGTTGAATTGGTCTCGAATCGGTAGAACGTCATCTTGGGAACCAAGCACCCCCTTCATCTTGTATTCCATTACCCAGGAGGCATAGAGATGCCCCATGACATCTGAGCTGCTCATGAACAGAGTGAGAAAGGGTGGGAGTTTTGTGGCTGATAAGGTTGCGTAACTGTGTGTAGTGTCAATATCTGCCATGTCTCGAGTTCTGGCAGCGGTAAAGCAGGTCAGTCAGTGCAAGATATTGATCCAGGTCTTTTGGTTAGCGGGGGATTGGGAGTGTCCACTGCTGACTGCAATTTAAACTGCCCACCTACCTCTTTACACTCGAGCCTTTGCACCTTCCGATCCCGGTTCCAGTTAGTATCCAGTAACAGGTGGAGCTGGGAGGCCAAGTGGCAAAGTGTAATTCCAGAGCAGTCACACGCACTTTTACATTGAGAACTAAAGACAGGCCCCTTGAGGTCTGTCTTCAGCTCATTGACTTGCAGTGATTTAAAATGGACCTGTTAAACTCTGAAACGGCACAGTCAGCAACCACCCCCCCCCATTGCCCCCGATAATGTTCCGCCCCCCACTAACAATGCTCACCATCACCTTTTTAAGGGCAATTAAGGATGGGCAATAAATGCTGCCCCAGCTGGAGATGCCCACACCCCATGGATGAATAAAAAAAAATGCTCACCCCCCATCCCTCTCGTCAGTGCTCACCACCCCCACCTCCCCACAATCGTCACCCCCCCATCCCTCTGGTCAGTGCTCACCGCCCCCACCTCCCCACGATCCTCACCCCCATCCCTCTCGTCAGTGCTCAACACCCCCACCTCCCCACGATCCTCACCCCCCCATCCCTCTCATCAGTGCTCACCGCCCCCACCTCCCCACAATCCTCACCCCCCCATCCCTCTCGTCAGTGCTCACCCCCCCCCACCTCCCCACAATCGTCACCCCCCCATCCCTCTGGTCAGTGCTCACCGCCCCCAGCTCCCCACAATCCTCACACCCCCATCCCTCTCGTCAGTGCTCACCGCACCCACCTCCCCACAATCCTCACTCCGCCCCCATCCCTCTTGTCAGTGCTCACCGCCCCCACCTCCCCACATTCCTCACTCCGCCCCCATCCCTCTCGTCAGTGCTCACCGCCCCCACCTCCCCACATTCCTCACTCCGCCCCCATCCCTCTCGTCAATTCTCACCCCCCCCCACCTACCCACAATCCTCACCCCCCCCATCCCTCTCGTCAGTGCTCACTACCCCCACCTCCCCACGATCCTCACCCCCCCCATCCCTCTCGTCAGTGCTCAACGCCCCCACCTCCTCACAATCCTCACCCCCCCATCCCTCTGGTCAGTGCTCACCGCCCCCACCTCCCCACAATCCTCACCCCCCCATCCCTCTCGTCAGTGCTCACCACCCCCACCTCCCCACAATCCTCACTCCGCCCCCATCCCTCTCGTCAGTGCTCAACGCCCCCACCTCCCCACAATCCTCACCCCCCCATCCCTCTCGTCAGTGCTCACCGCCCCCACCTCCCCACAATCCTCACCCCCCATCCCTCTCGTCAGTGCTCACTGCCCCCACCTCCCCACAATCCTCATCCCCCCCCATCCCTCTCGTCAGTGCTCACCACCCCCATCTCCCCACAATCCTCACCCCCCATCCCTCTGGTCAGTGCTCACCGCCCCCACCTCCCCACAATCCTCATCCCCCCCATCCCTCTCGTCAGTGCTCACCACCCCCACCTCCCCACAATCCTCACCCCCCCATCCCTCTGGTCAGTGCTCACCGCCCCCACCTCCCCACAATCCTCACCCCCCCATCCCTCTGGTCAGTGCTCACTGCCCCCACCTCCCCACAATCCTCACCCCTCCCATCCCTCTCAGTGCTCACCGCCCCCACCTCCCCACAATCCTCACCCCCCCATCCCTCTCGTCAGTGCTCACCGCCCCCACCTCCCCACAATCCTCACCCCCCATCCGTCTCGTCAGTGCTCACCGCCCCCACCTCCCCACAATCCTCACCCCCCCCATCCCTCTCAGTGCTCACCACCCCCACCTCCCCACGATCCTCACCCCCATCCCTCTCGTCAGTGCTCACCGCCCCCACCTCCCTACAATCCTCACCCCCCCCATCCCTCTCGTCAGTGCTCACCGCCCCCACCTCCCTACAATCCTCACCCCCCCCATCCCTCTCGTCAGTGCTCACCGCCCCCACCTCCCTACAATCCTCACCACCCCATCCCTCTCGTCAGTGCTCACCGCCCCCACCTTCCCACAATCCTCACCCCCCCATCCCTCTCGTCAGTGCTCACCGCCCCCACCTCCCCACAATCCTCAACCCCCCCATCCCTCTCGTCAGTGCTCACCGCCCCCACCTCCCCACAATCCTCACCACCCCCATCCCTCTTGTCAGTGCTCACCGCCCCCACCTCCCCACAATCCTCACCCCCCCATCCCTCTCGTCAGTGCTCACCGCCCCCACCTCCCCACAATCCTCACCCCCCCATCCCTCTCGTCAGTGCTCACCACCCCCACCTCCCCACAATCCTCACCCCCCCATTCCTCTCGTCAGTGCTCACCGCCCCCACCTTCCCACAGTCCTCACCCCCCCATCCCTCTCGTCAGTGCTCACTGCCCCCACCTCCCTACAATCCTCACTCCGCCCTCATCCCTCCTGACAGTGCTCATCCCTCCACCTCCTGACAGTGTTCACCCTCCCCACCTTCCTGACATTGCTCACCCTCCACCTCCCCACAATCCTCACCCCCCACCTCCTGACAATGCTCATCCCTCTACCTCCTGACAGTGTTCACCCTCCCACCTCCCTGACTGCCAAACCCCCCTAGCTCCTGACAGTGGTCACCTCCCCACCCTCCTGACCTTGCTCCCCACCCATCCTCCTGACAATGCTCACCACCCACCCCCCCACCACCTGTTGACAATGCTCACCTCCCCCCACCCCCACCTCCTGACAATGCCCACCCCCCCCCAGCTGCTGACATGCTCACCCACCCTACCCTCACGGCAATGCTCACTCCCCCCCCACCTCTCAACAATGCTCAACCCCCCCACAATGTTCATCCCCCTCTCCTGACAGTGCTGGTCCCTCCCTCACCCCTCAGCAATGCTCACCCCCACACCTTGCTCAGCCTCTCCACCCCCGCCACCCGAACAATGTGCATTTTCCCTGGGCCCCGCACTTCCTGACAATTCTGACCCTTCAGATGTCAACCGGATAGGAGCCAGGGATTCAAGAGGCTGAGTCGGAAAGGTGGGGGGGTGGTGGGAACATTGCCAAGGAGGGGAGGGGAGCATTGCCGGGAGGGGTAGCGCGATGAACATTATCAGGAGGGGTGATCAGCATTGCTGGGACAGAGGGGGTGAGCATTGTTGGGTGCTTGGGGGAGGGTTCCTGCACTGTGTCAGGGTTTTTGTGTGTGCTGCAGTGCTTTGACACTCCCGAGAAGGCTTTACACCTGCTAGGAAAAGCTCGAAGGAAATCGGTGCAAAAATCAGAGTAAGTATAGGGCAGACAGCCCAAGTTGGCATGGTTACCGCCATCTCATTCCAGGGAATTGTCCAGCTGCCTGAGCAGGGTTAAAACAGCAATCGGAAGTTTAGACTTCCCGTGTAAGTACCGCACATGTGCCCACACTGGGACTTCCTCAGGATCCTGAGGTGCATCAGGATGAATCATTTGCCACTCCCCTTCTTGGAAGATTCAGGCCATAGTTTGGAATCAAGCACTAAGACAGCTCGACAATTCACATTGGGCTGAATATTCCATCTGGCGGGGGGGGGGCAGACCGAGAGTGGGCGCGGGCGGGCGCTGACCCGATCGCCGCCCGCCATTTTACGTGGCCAATTAAGGCCCACCCAGTGTATTTCCCGACTCCCGAGGATAGCGGGAGTGTGCAGGCGGCGGGTGTGCACAGACCACCGGGTTCGATGGTGACCCGGTCTGTTTAACAGAAGGCCCGGCAGCCTTTTGTAGGCTGCTCACAATGGCCAGTGCTAGGCCGCAGCAGAGGGGTTCGGGTCAGCAGGCCAGGCTGGAGGGTAGGCCAGCAGGGGGCGAAAGCGCCCCTCGTTTTTCCGGTGACTGTCTTGCTGTCCTCCTCGAGGAGGTGGCAGCACGGTGGGAGGTGTTGGTCCCCCAGAGAGGAGGAGGCCCCCCCACATGATGAAACGTGCCTGGGAGGAGGTGGCGGAGGTGGTGAGCTCCCGTGACGTGGTGTGGCGCACCTGGACCCAGCGCCGCAAGCACTTCAATGATATGCTGCGCTCTGGCAGGGTGAGCACCATGTTGGCATTGGGCATTTAACCCAGCAGGTCGGCTTACCCCCTGTGGCTCCCCCCCACCCCCCCAAGTCTCAGTGTCGTGACTACATTGAATCATTGACGGCACTTTTCCTTTGCTGGGTAGGCAAGCAGATAGCGCCCATGCTGAGGTCAGCCTGAGTGGGTCATGAGGAGATGAGTTTTCCCCCGCAGCATGTGTTGATCTTAGTCCCACATGACTGGTTTGGGGGCAACCTGGAGGAGCTGCACCTGGGCGCAGACTCAGAACTCCAGGACATGTCCTAGTCAGGGTGATGAGATGGTGGAAGGGGAGCTTCAAGGTGGCGTGGCAACGAGCCATCTGCTGCCCTCTATGCTGCACGTGCTTGCGCCTCCTTGGTATGGGAGGAAATACCGTGTGGTTCCTAATGTGATGTAGGCAACATGTGTCCAAGGGGGCGGTGGGGGGAGTGGGGAGCAGGCCTAGCATCTTTGTCTGAGTGATCGGCAGCAGCGGGGTGAGGAGGCACTGGGGGCCTGATAAGTCCCAGTCTGGTTGGGGTGTGCCGTGTGTGAACAGAGTCCATGTGCAATTTGCCCTAATCAATGCTCTTCTCTCTTTTCCAAGCGAAGAATGCGCAGAACACAGCGTGTGAGGACTGGAGGCGGCCAGGAACAGCTCTCCATACTAAGCCGCTTCGAGCAGGAGGCCCTTGAGCTGGAGAGGCGACAGGCACCCAGGTCTACTGGTGTCGGTGAGGCTGGGGTGCCACGGCCAGGTATTTATGCCCAACAGTGAGGTCATTGTCCTCCCAACAGCCATAGCAATGATGATTGTTAAATTAGTTATTGTTGCAACATTGCTGGACCATTGGTTATGGGAGGTTAAGCACATAATGAGCCGGGTGGACAGGGGTGAACTTTGTCAGTGTGTGCACGCTAACTGATCCACTGTCCTTGTTCTTCCTTTCAGCATCATCAGAGCACGGCCGGGAGGAGGAGCAGCAGATTCCCCCTCTCACACCTGAGGGCCCTGAAGTCTCACCAGAGTCACACCATTTCTGTGAGGCAGGCACCAGCGCAGATACTAGCACCTCGGTGGGAATTGGAACATCGGCTAGTGTCCCGGGGCACAGCGGTGAGGGCACTTCACAGTCGCTGGAGGAGCTGGCAGAGACAGAGAGTGCCCATGGCGCCAGCAGTCGGAGGACTGCAGGGGACCAGGCACATGCTCAGTCGGTGCCTGATGATTTGCCTCTGGAGTCGTCTGCGACGCAGCAGGTGCAGGAAATGCGGCCGGGTATGCAGGAGCATCTGGGGGAGATACATGAGGCTATGGTTGGCTTGGACTCCATGCTGAGGAGT
This sequence comes from Cetorhinus maximus, assembly GCF_964194155.1. Classification (NCBI taxonomy): domain Eukaryota; kingdom Metazoa; phylum Chordata; class Chondrichthyes; order Lamniformes; family Cetorhinidae; genus Cetorhinus; species Cetorhinus maximus. The sequence continues at coordinate 127,132,870 of NC_135887.1, forward strand.
CTACATGGAGTATCGCAGAAGCAATGAGCCACATGTCTGAGCACCAAGTGTCCTCCATGGAGAGAGTGGCGACTCTCGTGGAGAGCCTACTCTAGGAGACCCGCCAGGGCTTCCTGGGGATGCACTCTGACCAGCAAGCCCTCACATCAACAATGAGCTCAGCTGGTCACTGCCAGTGTGGGAGACGGCGCGGGTATCAAGCTTCCCAGCACATTGTCCATCCACCCATGGTGAACAGGGAGGTCTAAAGCGTCAGCGCAGCAGCTGCCTGTCATCTCTGCGGGCTTCTCTCAGGGCGCTCCGGATGAGGGCGGCAGCTCCTCCGCCCCTCTCCCGGTGACCGTTGCATCCGGTGAGGCTGCGGTGACTGGGGAGATGCCAGCTGTGGAACTGGCAGCTCCCTCCCAGGCAGGGCCAGCACAGGCTCCATGGGCCAGAGGGTGCCCGCCAAGGTCATCGAGGCCAACAGGACAGCACAGTGAGCAGGCTGGCTCAGGTGCCACTCTGAGCGATGGGGCAGCACCAAGATGTAGCACCCGGAAACAAAAGCATAAGGCACCTTAGGCACACCACGGGTTTCTCACTGGTGCTTTTGTGTTGGCCCGAGATGAGGTCCTTACGATTTCTTTTTGATTGTTAACACTATTGTTTTCTCTTTGTGATAAGTTCTTTTGCTTCACACGTTAAATACAGATGTGTGACCATGGCTGAGGGTGCCTCGTTTCTTCTGCATATGTATGGTTTCCAAAAATGTAATGAGTGAATTGTTGGACATTCAGCTTTATTTACAAGGTCCTTAGTTAGTGCTGCTGACCTGGCAGATTTTGCACTTTGGCTTTGAGTATTGAACATACAGCCCAGGCTTGTCCTGGTGGTCCATCTGTGTTGTGTTAGCTGAAGGTTCGTTGGATTAAAGCATCCCGGGTGTCCCTGCCTCCCTGGAGTGGTCCCGGGTCAGCATCTACCCCCTCAGCATTTCCCTGTGCCTGCTCATCCTCAGACTCACTGCTGGACTCATCGTGTGCAGCTGCAGACACTGTGTCGATGTCTTCATCGTCCACTGCGTCTGCCCTTTCCAGCGCAAGATTGTGGAGAGCACAGCGTGCAACCACTATCACCGAGACACGATCTGGGGGGTACTGGAGTGCACCCCCTGAACGGTCCAGGCATCTGAAGCGCATCTTGAGAAGACCGATGGTTCTCTCCACCATAGCCCTTGTGGATGCGTGGCTCCTATTGTAGCGCTGCTCAGCTTCTGTTCTTGGATGGCGGAGAGGCGTCAGGAGCCACCTTCTGAGGGGATAGCCCTTGTCACCCAGCAGCCATCCATCCAGTCGGGCTGGAGCACTGAAGAGCCCCGGCACCTGGGAGTGTCTGAGGATGTAGGCATCGTGAGAGCTGCCTGGGTACCTTGCATAGACTTGTAGAATCAGCATCCTGTGATCACACACTATCTGCACGTTCATGGAATGGGAGCCCTTCCTGTTGACGAAGGCACCGGGCTCACCTGCTGGCGCCTTGATGGCCACATGTGTACAGTCTATTGCACCCTGGACGTGGGGGAAGCTAGCAATGGCCGCGAAGCCTCTGGCTCGCTGTGTCTGACTTGCCTGGTCCCAACGGTAGTGGATGAAGGTCAATGCACGCCTGAACAGAGTGTCTGTAACGTGCTTGACACAAGTGTGGACAGCTGATTGGGAGACACCGCAAAGGTCACCCACCGAGCCCTGGAAGGAGCCAGCTGACTCAAAAGATATTTCAAGTCGAAATATTGGAGGAAGGACAGTGAGGTTGACAGGTGTAACGGCCGTGTAATGTCACAATCATTTGAAACGTAAAGTCAAGCGCCACTTAGTTACTGGAGGGGTTAAAACAGACAGGAGTAAAAATGTAGAAACCTGCAAAACACGTTTGATTTTGCAGGTACTGCATGACCAAGCTGAGGACAGCTCCCTAAAACAGACAGACCACTTTCAACCTAGTCATTCGGTGATCTTGTTCTGAAAGTTACAACACAAGGATCTCCGCCGTTTTTTAATTTCTACGCTCTTGTACAAAATATGTGAACAGAGGCAAATCTTCTGAATAAATCCTTTTAGGAGAGTCGACGATGTTGAGGGCAGCTGTGACCTTCAGAGCCACTGGCATGGGGTGTCCGCCCACACAGTTAGGGGAGATCTCAGGGCCAATCATCTGACAGATATAGTTGACTGTCTCCCTTGCGAGACGGAGCCTCCTTCGACACTGCACCTCAGACATATTGAGGTGACTGCTTCGCCGCCTATATACCCTGGCAGCAGGATAGTGGCGTCTTCTGCGGGCTTTTCCGCCTTGGACTACCTCTTGGCCCTGCATCCCTTGTGCCTGCACCTGTCCTCCCAAAGGTGGCTCCCCTGGAGGCTGAATGTGCACTCCTGGCCTCCTCCCACTTCTAGCCCTCCCTTCCTCCTCAGAGGAGCTGCCTCCTGTGGACAGATCAGCTCCCATTCCCAGGCTAAGGGAAGGCTTCCTGAAACCTGCAGGCCCAGGAAAGATTCCTCACTGCAGAGTGCTGACCTGAAGGTTAAGAGTCCAGAAAAAGCAGTTGTGATGCATTCTCAAGTATTGCAGATCACACAGGCAAGTTTGAAAAACTTTCAATAATAAATACTTCACAGAGCAGAATCACAACCCCACTGAGCCCTCTTATCCCGCCCGTGGATGAGGTTAATACAAATGTCTCCTACCCGTTGCGCCCGTGTGCCGACCCGAAGATCACACGGGTGCCAAAAAATTGGCTTTGATTGAAGACTAAAGGGCCTTAAGTGACCCATTAATTAATGGCGGGCGCTCGTCGGACTTCATCGTGTGCCCGCCCAGCGAAATATCGTGATGGCGCACGGCAACATCGGGAAGCTCACCCGACATTATCACACGTCATTTTACACATGAACGTGCAGGGCCTCCCCCCCCCACCCCCCCCCCCCACCACACATCAAATGGAAAATTCTGCCCATTGAATCCAAATAAGCTTCACTGCAGACAGTGTGGGTAAGGGAGCATTACATACTACCAGCTTACATGTCTAAAAAGATAGTACTCCTAACTGTCGACTCTCCTAAAAGGATTTATTCAGAAGATTTGCCTCTGTTCCCATATTTTGTACTAGAGCGTAGAAATTAAAAAACGGCGGAGATCCTTGTGTTGTAACTTTCAAAACAAGATCACCGAATGACTAGGTTGAAAGCAGTCTGTCTGTTTTAGGGAGCTGTCCTCAGCTTGGTCATGCAGTACCTGCAAAATGGAACGTGTTTTGCAGGTTTCTACATTTTTACTCCTGTCTGTTTTAACCCCTCCAGTAACTAAGTGGCGCTTGACTTTACGTTTCAAATGATTGTGACATTACACGGCTGTTACGCCTGTCAATCTCACTGTCCTTCCTCCAATATTTCGACTTGAAATATCTTTTGAGTCAGCTAGCTTCCGGTAGTCGAGCTGAGTGTGATGGATGTTTTCTGAATGCTGAAATGCAACTGACAGTGTGCCAGTCATGGGGAACTTGCCTCCTAACATAATGCCTCTTACAGCACTTTAAGCTGCCAACATTAGGGTGTCCGCAGTAGGATTTGACGGCGGCTTGTTTGGCTAGGCGGGGGGATTGGAAAAAAATGTACTGTATGGTTTCAAGAGAAAAAAATAGAATCATTCAGCACGGAAGGAGGCAATTCAGCCCACCATGCCTATTCTGGCTCTCTATAAAGAGCTATCCAATTATTCCCACTCCCTGCTCTTTCCCCATAGCACCACAGATTTTTCCTTTTAATGTCTGCATTCAATTTCATTTTTCAAGTTAGTATTGAATCTGCTTTCAGCTGGTGCATTCGATATCATCATAACTCAAACAGCAAAGGAAAAAAAATCTCTTCATCTTCCACCTGGCATTTTTGACAATTATTTGCTATCTGTGACCCAGGTTTCTGACCCTCCTGCCAATGGAGGCAGTTTCTACTCATTTATTCCATCAAAATTCCACACAATTTTTGGCAGCTCCCTTAAATTTCCTCTTTGCATTCTTTGCCCTAAGGGGCATGATCCCAGCTTTGTTTGTTTGGATTTGGGGGTCTTCATGCATGAATCCCAAAAAGCTAGCTTACAAGTTCAGCAGGTAATAGGTAAGGCAAATGGAATGTTGGCCTTTATTTCAAAGGGAATGGAGTATAAAAATAGGGAAGTCTTGCTAAAACTATACAAGGCACTAGTTAGACCACACCTAGAATACTGTGAACAATTTTGGTCCCCTTATCTAAGTAAAGATATACTGGCATTGGAGGCAGCCCAGAGAAGGTTCACTAGGTTGATGGGTATGGAGGGATTTTCTTATGAGGAGAGGCAGAGTAGGTTGGAGCTGTACTCATTGGAGTTTAGAAAAATGAGAGGCGACCTTATTGAAACATATAAGATTGTTAGGAGTCTTGACAGGGTAGATGCTGAAAGATTGTTGTCCCTTGTGGCAGCGTCTAGGACCAGAGGGCATAATCTCAGGGTAAGGGGTCACCCATTTAAGACAGAGATGAGGAGGAATTTCTTCTCTCAGAGGGTACTGGATCTGTGGAATTCTTTACCATGGAGGGCTATAGATGCTGGGTCATTAGATATATTCAAGGCTGAGATATCATTGACCAGCCACATACGTGACTATGGTGAAACCTTTGTGGCCACGTGCCCTAGTAGAAGATACCTTACCTTACGCACGATACAGATGAATGCATTCAGTGGGTGTTTAAATATGAACAAACAGCTACCCCTGGTCATTAAGAAAGGAAGTAAAGCACTCGCAATGGACAGAAACAATTGCACATTTTGTTTTCTCCTGTCATTTTACCAACCGACCAAAACAAATGTTAAATTAGGTCCGAGAATGAGCATTGAGATCACATGCCCAATGATAATGTCTCTTATTCTTATATTTACCAATCAGAATTGCAGTTTGCCACATTTGGATTTCAAATTTGCCACCTGAAGCCAGTGGCTACCATTTTGGACAACACTGAATTCGGCTCTTAATTACTCATCTTCAATCTGATAGCAAATAACGAAGGTACATTTGCTGTGCTGAATGTCAATGGGAACTGGTGCAAGGTAGTTAAATATTTAACCTTGCATAATGGTTATAGTTTGCTGTTTACATTCCATGGGCTGTCATTATCTCTCTAAATTCAGAGGGTAAACAAGATGGGCTGACACATCCCTTCACGATCTGATTGGTGCGAAAAAAATTTAAAGTAAGCCTCTCTCAAACTCAAGAGAGCTGCCGATAAATCATGTATTCAAGCAATGCCCACAGGATGCTTGTGTTTGAGTTGAGTGTCTTGGTCGATCCCTGGATACCTGGCATAGATATAACATCTGTTGTGTATCAAAACAAATTAGTCCATTTTACATGAGTGACCCTGTTTTTCAGTCTCTACAGTGACAGAGGTAAAGTTGCCATCGACCTGACCCATGGAATAGTACAGCAAAGGAGGAGGCCATTCAGCCCACTGAGTCTGAGCCAACTCTTACAAAGAGCAATCCAGTCACTTCCACTCCCCATTTCCCTACAAGGCTTTCTCCTTCAAAGTTCATATATGATTTTAAACAGCAATAACATGCATTTATATGGTGCCTTTAATGTAGCAGAACAACCCAAGGCGACTCACAGGAGTATTATCAGACAAAATTTGATATCGAGTCACATAAGGAGATATTCAGGAAGTGGCCAAAATCTTGGCCAAAGAGGCAGATTTTAAGGGGAGTCTTAAAAGAGGGGGTGACATAAAGGGAGGGAATTCCAGAGCTTAGGGCCTAGGCAGCAGAATGCGTGGGATTTTAGTGCCTGAATTGAACCACCTGAAAGATGTTTTCCCTTTTCAGCAATAAAGGAAACATGCTCATACCAAACTTGAAAAGTTACTATAGTTCCATGCCATGCTCTTTGTTGGCCTATGCAGGATATACAATTGTTTTTGGGTTTTGCGGCACTAGCTCAGATCTGTGCTTCACGTGCCTCACTTGTATTACTGGAATGAATCAATTTTTTTTCCACAAATGACATTCTCTTCCCTGTCTGAGTACTTACTTTGACCAGCCTTCTCCTTGTACCTGTGCCTGCTTACCTGACCATAACAGCAATAACTGGATTTAACTCACACTGTCACATTGTTCTGGAAAGAAATAAGAGAAGCTTGTTGAGTCTGATCCTTAAAACACAACTCACAGATCAAGCCACAACCATATATTGTATTTGTATAGTACCTTTAATGTAATAAAACATCTCCGGTTTTAAATAAGAGGAGCCCTCTGACTATAATCCTTAAGGTGCAACTGACAGTATAGATCAAATCACAACCACAGCTTGTGTTTATATAGTACCTTTAATATAATAAAACAGCCCAAAATGTTTGATAGAGGCATCATAAAGCAAAATATGACACCGAGCCACGAAAGGAGATATTGGGTCATGTGACAAAAAGCTTGGACAAAGAAATAGGTTTTAAGGCGTACCTTAAAGGAGGGAAAGTGAGGTAGAGAGGTGGAGAAGTTTAGGGAGGGAATTCCAGAGCTTGGGGCCTAGGCAAAGAAGGCCACCAATGGTGGTGATTAAAATCGGGGATGCTCAAGAGGACTAAATTAGATGAGCGCAGATACCTTGGTGGGTGGGGGGGGTTACAGGTCTGAGGAGACCGTGGAGATGGGGAGGGGTGAGGCCATGGAAGGATTTGAAAATAAGGATGAGAATTTTAAAAATCAAGGCATTGTTTAATCAGGAGCCAGTGTAGGTCAGCAAGCACATTATTTATTCAGCATTTGGTTGTGCCTGTTGCGCAGTGTATGGGTTAATCCTGTCACATTTCACACATTTTATTTCCATTCAAGAGGAAGATGACTAGGTGAGGCACAGTGGGATTGGATATTTTCCATTTTTAGCTTTTAAATTGGCTGGTTGCTGTTGGGTGCCTTTCAATAGCAGGTAAAAGGGCAGCATATCTTGTATCAAGCTCTCCGGAGGCAACTGCCAGACAACTCCGGGTCCAGGGATCTAATTAGTCCCAGCTTCAGTCTAAAGAAGTGAACAGTGTGCTGGTTTAATTTTTATTTATTTTAATTCAAGTTACTGTTTGCCTTTGAATTAAGATTTCTCTTAGGTTTTTGTTTTCATGCTATGGGAAACCTAAATAGGCTCCCAAGCTGTGTCTTGCTTTACGCTGTCTGCTCCTGTTAATCTCCAGCAACTCCCTTAAAACCACTGAAGGAAAATCTGGCTTTGCGGACCTTGCATAGTTTTGGCAAAAGTGAGACGTGTGCCTTGAGTTTCCATGGAGATAGAATGACACTCCCATTATGAAAATGGCTTTATCTGTGTAGCATTTTGCTATTTTTATTTTAGTATTAATATTAGTGATTATATAAAATAAAATGGATAGGCAGGAAATTTTGAGGCCTCCTCCTGCTGGAAACAGGATGGTAGTGCCCCAAAAATCACGGGGCAGAATGTTTCCCTCGTCGGGCGGGCTCAGTGGGGGGTGGGGGGTGGGTGGGAGCGGCCGGGAAGCTGACCACTGTCCGCGATTGGGGCTGGACTGTGATTTGACACTGGCTGGCCAGTTAAAGCCCGCCCAGCGTGGAATGCATGCTTCAGCACTGCCTTTGGGGGGGCTGGGTGAGGAGGAGGGCCATAAGACCTTAAGAACATAAGATGTAGGAGCTGAAGTAGGCCATTCAGCCCATCGAGTCTACTCTGCCGTTCAGTGAGATCATGGCTGATCTGATGATCTTCAACTCCACTTTCCTGCCTTCGCCCCATAACCATTGATTCCCTTACTGATTAAAAATATGTCTATCTCAGCCTTGAATATACTTAACAACCCAGCCTCTATAGCCCTCTGTGGTAAAGAATTCCATAGATTGACTACCCGCTGAGAGAATAAATTCCTCCTCATCTCGATCTTAAATGGGTGACCCGTTACTCTGAGATTATGCCCTCTGGTCCTAGACTCTCCCACAAGGGAAAACAATCTCTCAGCATCTACCCTGTCAATTTCCCCTAAGAATCTTATATGTTTCAATAAGGTTGCCTCTCATTCTTCTAAACTCCAATGAGTACAGGCCCAACCTACTCAACCTCTCCTCATAAGAAAGTCCCTCCATTCCCAGAATCAACCTAGACTTCTCTAGACTGCCTGCAACGCTAGTATATCTTTCCTTAGATAAAGGGCCAAAATTATTCACAGTATTCTAGGTGTGAACTAACTAGTGCCTTGTACAGTTTTAGCAAGACTTCCCTATTTTTATACTCCATTCCCTTTGAAATAAAGGCCAACATTCCATTTGCCTTCCCTATTACCTGCTGAACTTGTATGTTAGCTTTTTGGGATTCATGCACAAGGACTCCCAAATCCTTCTGTGCAGCAGCTTTCTGCAGTCTTTCTCCATTTAAATAATATTCAGCTCCTCTATTCTTCCTGCCAAAGTGCATAACCTCACATTTTCCCACATTATATTCCATCTGCCAAGTTTTTGCCCACTCACTTAACCTGTCTATATTCCTCTGTAGACTCTTTGGCCAGAATTTTCCTGTCGGCGATTTGGGGGCGGGGCCCGCTCGCCAACGGGAAAATTACGCAGGATGACGTTGGGAGGAACCCCCGACATCATCCCGGTCACTTTAAATTTTCAGGAAGGCGGGCGGACAGCGAAATCAGCTGTCCGCCCGCCAACCTGTCAATGGCCAATTGAGGCCATTGACAGGGTACTTAAAGTCATTAAAGACCTGCCCGTCCAACCTTAAGGCTGGCGGGCAGGCCAGGAGCCCCAGCGGGCTTCTGATAATACATGAAACCTCATCCACTGGCGGAATGAGGTTTCATGTTCCTTTTTAAAAACTTTAATAAATGTAATGTCATATTTATTAACATGTCCCATCTCGTGTGACATTGTCACATGAGGGGGACATGTTAATAATATTTTTATTTTTCTATTTTTTAAGTTTTTTAGACTGTCACTAATCTCTCTGAGACAGCTGGGGATTCCCTCCACTCCACGCACAGGAAGCGCATAGTGCTTCCTGTCGGGCAGGCCGCTGGGCGGGTCTTAATTGGCCTGCCCACTCAAAATGGCGCAGGCCCCGTTTTGGCGGCAGGGGTCGGCTGTCCGCCTGCCGCCGAGCCGGTGGGGCCCACACACCCACCAAGGGCAAAATTCTGCCCTTTGTGTCATCCTCAACACTTGCCTTCACAGTTATTTTTGTGCATTCCGCAAACTTGGCGACAGTACATTCACTTCCCTTGTCTAAATCATTAATATATATTGTAAATAATTGAGGCCTCAGCACTGATCCCTGTGGCACTCCACTAGTTATAGGTTACCACCCTGAAAATGCCCCCCTTATCCTAATTCTCTGACTTCTATTAGTTAGCTAATCCTCTATTCATGTTATTATACTACCCCCAACGCCATGGGCTCTTATCCTATTAAGTAGCCTCATGTGCGGTACCTTATCGAAAGCCTTTTGGAAATCCAAATATATTACATCTACTGATTCCCTTCTATCTATCCTGCTTGTTACCTCCTCAAAGAATTCTAATAAATTTGTTAGACATAATTTCTCCTTCATAAAGCCATGCTGACTCTGATTAGATTATGTATTTCTAAATGCTCTGCTATTACATCCTTTATAATAGACTCCAATGTTTTCCCAATGACAGATGTTAAGCTAACTGGCCTATAGTGATGTGTTTTTTGTCCCCCTCCCTTTTTGAGTAAGGGTGTTACATTGGCCATTCTCCTATCCTCTGGGACTTTTCCTGAATCAAAGGATTCTTGGAAGATTACTCCACTATCTCTGTAGCTACTTCCTTTAATATCCTAGGATGCAACCCATCAGGTCCAGGGGACTTATCGGCCTTTAGCCCAATTAGTTTCCCGAGTACCTTTTCTCTGGTGATAGTTATTGTATTTATTTGCTCCCCCACTTTTGCCCCTTGATTATTTAGTAGTTTGGAAAGCTTTGCATCTTCTACCGTGAAGACTGAAGCAAAATATTTATTCAACTCCTCTGCTATTTCTTGGTTCCCCATAATTATTTCCCCAGCCTCATTCTCTAAGGGGCCTATGTTCACTTTGGCCTCTCTCTTCCTTTTTATATATTTAAAGAAGCTCTTACTGTCTTTTTTATATTACTTGCTAGTTTACCCTCAAAATTTATTTTCTCCCTCTTTATTATTTTGTCAGTCATCTTTTGTTGGTTTTTAAAACTTTCCCAATCCTCTGGCTCACCACTAATCTTTGCCACATTGTATGTTTTTTCTTTCAATTTGATACTGCCCTTAATTTCCTTGGTTAACCAGGGTTGATTTATCCCTTTCCTTGAATCCTTCTTCCTCACTGGGATATATCTTTGTTGAGAGTCGTGAACTATTTTCTTGAACATCTGCCATTGTTCGTCAACCGTCTTTTCTGCTAAACTGCGCGCGGGTGTGTGCTGGAAAAGCTCCCTGAGGTACAGAGCTGCCCCAGGGAGATGAAGATATGAAAAATTAAAAATAAAGAATTTTACGAATTTTAAAAAACATGTCCCCTTGTGTGACTGTCACATGAGCAGGGACATGTTAGAAATTAGTATGAAATTTTTTTTTTTTAAATGACGGGTTGAAACCTTACCCTGCACATGGATGAGGTTTCGCAAAAAAACGTAAAGGCCGCTTGGGTCTTTTCGCCTGGCTGCCAACCGTGAGGTTGGACGGGCAGCGAAAAATTAAAATCAGTTGGATTGTTAATGGCCTTAATAGGTCTTTTGATTGTTGGCGGGCGGGCTGCCAACTCTCACGCTGACTGAAACATTGTGCGAGCGCATGATGACATCGGGACGCTCTCCAGACGTCATTGCGTGTCACTTTATGCTCGTTTGGGTCGGGCATGCGCCCACCCGATGAGCGAAAAATTGTGCCCCATAGTGACTGACTAACCACCCCACTCTCGGGGAAGAATTTTCCATGCTTGCTGGCGTTGGGTGTCATGGCGAGCATGAGTGGACAATACAGCGGGAAGGCCAAAAATCAGTTTCACGGGCCAGGATTTTCCCGTCGGCGAGCGGGGAGGGTGGGTGCCCGCTCCCCGACGCATAAACTGACGCGTGGTGATGTCAGGCGGAACTCCCCACGTCACCGCGTCCCATTTAAATTTTCAGGTAGGCGGGGGCTCAGCAAAATCAATTGTGCGCCCGCCGACCTGTCAATGGCCAATTGAGGTCATTGACAGAGCCATTTAAGTAATTAATGGACCTGACCATCCAACCTTAAGGTTGGCGGGCAGGCCAGGAGCCCTGGCGGGAACTAGAAAAACATGAAACCTCATCCACGGGTTTCATGTAGGTTTTAAAAAATTTAATTAAAGTGTTTTTAAAAGTTATGGGCCTGTCCCAACTCGTGACAGTGTCACATGAGGGAACATATCAGGGGATTTTTTTTTCTCTATTTTTAATTTTTTTTTACATGCAGCCGACCTCCCTGAGGCAGCACTTAGCCTCAGGGAGATGAGTGCGCTCTTTCGTGCACATATGCGAAAGAGCGCACTGTCGGCTGAAGGATTCCCCCCGCTGCCTGCACAGGGAGTGCATAGTGCTTCCATGCGGACGTCATGCTGGGCGGTAATATGGTGGCGCGTCCCCAATAGGCTGCGCTGATCAGAGATGCACCTCCGCGCGCCCACTCTTCAACTTCCCCTCTCAACAGGGCGGGGGGTAAATTCTGCCCGCGATGTTGTGAAACCAGTTCACGATCGTCCGCTCCACCTGTCAATGGCAGGCTGTGTTTCCACCACCAGATGTTGGGAACATCGTTTTCATACATCTGCATATAATTATAATCCCTGCCCGCCGGAATCATCCCCCCACACTGGATCCTCCAGGCACGTTGGCGTGATTGCACGCCAATGTGTTTCACAACTGCACATAAGCAACGTGCACCTGGGGAGCTACACTTCACTTGGGACTTTGAGGTTTGTTTGCCCACCTTGCCTTGGGCAGCACTTGTGGTCATCAGCGCCAGGCTTCACAGGCAGCACAACATCACTTTAGGGGGTGCTCGTGAGTAGGTCTCTACCTACCAGACCAGCCGTAAGGCGGGGGTGGCTTTTCAATGGCTGCAGGGCTAGGGCTGGTTGGGAAAGGGGGAGAAGTGGCCTCAGGCAAGAGGAGAGGCTGCAGGGCAAGGGTTGTACTGGGGAAGAGGGGTATCCCAAGGTGTGTGTGGGGGAACATGTTGACCTGTGCAAGTGGGGGCGGGGCAGGGGGGATGTTGGGGGCAATGGCATAGTGTTATTGTCGCTTGACTAGTAGTCCAGAAACCCAGGGTAATGCTCTGGGGACCTGGGTTCGAATCCTGCCACGGCAGATGGTGGAATTTGAATTCAATAAAAATCTGGAATTAAAAGTCTAATGATAACCATGAAACCATTGTCAATTGTTGTAAAAACCCATCTGGTTCACTAATCTGTCATCCTTACCTGGTCTGGCCTACATGTGACTCCAGGCCCACAGCAATGTGGTTGACTCTTAACTGCCTGTCAGTTCAAGGGCAATTAGGGATTGGCAATACCCTAGCCAGCGATGCCCACATCCCATGAATGAATAAAAAAAGAAGTGGCCTCAAGATGGTGCGGGCTGAGGAGGCCTGCCAGTGAGATGGCACGTTTCCTGTGGCTCCATCATTAATGAGGTGGGAAGCGAATGATATGGTGTGAAAGGCTGCCATTGCGGCTGGTGGGTAAAATGTCCTTTTTCCCACCCCTACTGCACATAGTGCAAATCTGGGATGATTCTGCCTTTGCTGTTGCATGGCTGTTATGATCTAAAGCCAGCAGTCGGAGTGAAGAAGGCGAATGGAATGCTATCCTTTATTATGAGAGGAATTCAACATAAAAGTAAGGTGTGTCATGCTTTAGTTAGACAGGACATTGGTGAGATGGCATCTCGAATACTGTGTGCACTTTTAGTCTCCTTATTTAAGGAAGGATGTAAATGCGTTGGAGGCAGTTCAGAGGAGGTTTACGAGATTGATACCTGGAATGAGTGGGTTGCCTTAAGAGGAAAGGTTGGACAGATTGGGCTTGTTTCCATTGGAGTTTAGAAGAGTGAGGGGTAACTCGATTGAAGTATATTAAATCCTGAATGGTCTTGACAAGGTGGACATGGAAAGGATGTTTCCTCTTGTGGTGTTTCCCAAACTAGGGGGCACTGTTTTAAAATTAGGAGTTGCCCTTATAGGACAGAGATGAGGAGGAATCTTTTCTCTGAGGGTTGTGCGGCTTTGGAACTCTCTGCCTCAGAAGGCAGTGGAAGTGGGGTCACTGAGTATTTTTCAGGCAGAGGTAGATAGATTCTTGTTAGGCAAGGAAATCAAAGTCCATCAAAGGTAGATTTGAAAGTAGAATTCAAAACACAAACAAATCAGCTGTGATCTTATTGAATAGCAGAGCAGGCTCGAGGGGCCGAATGGCCTACTTCTGCTTCTATTTCATATGTTTGTATGAGTGTCCACATTAACTGGGCCTCAGGCCTTTTAATATGCAAACCGGTGCCTACCTTGCTAAGCAATTTGTTAAGGTCAACCTGTTCATCAGAAAGGGTCTCCACCATCCTGAATATCTGGATTATGGTGGATTTAGAGGTCAGGTCAACTGCAATTGTGAACCTTTTTCCTATCCCTCCTTGCATTTCCCTTTGACCCTCCTTCGGTTGTCTTTGCCAGGCCCTCCAATGGAAGACCTTCTTAAAAAGTAGGACAAAAATCTCACATGAGTGATTCGGTGCAGCTACCTGACACTGAACTCAGTGATAGAACCGTTTGCCAGCTGGTTGCTCTCCTGGCCTGCTTGCTGCTATTGCCAACTCAACATGACCTTTTAAACGCTACAGTCAAATCTCTAATCACCTCCGGCCGTGTGACTCCCATTTTACATGGGACTAGCAGTCAAGATCCTCCAATGTAAATGAGCTGATCCAGGACATCCGGCAGGTTTCAGCTCTGGCGTCTGCGAGTCTGGGGCATCCCACTACGTGGAATCTTGGTCCAATCTCTGCAGTTTAATCGTGAATTTGTTATCCTGGCTGTGGCCTGAAGCTAAGGTGGGATTGAAACACACTTTTTATTTATTTATTACACTGGTCCTAATTTTATTTTCCATCATCCTAACTCAAACACTCGTTTCTTTAAAATACCATAAATACAGCGAGCGGGATGATCTGGAATTCAGCAGTGGTTCAGTGATACTTCCTCCAATGCTTGTGCTTTAGGTCATTGTACTCCCAGGTGTAACTGTTAAGAATGTAACTAGCCAGCGACGTGGCGACACCACAGGTCCCACCTCGCTTCACGTTAATGTACTTGTTGTGATACTGGTTATGGCCTTGGCGCGATGCCACTAGAATGCTGTTGGACATAAAATCTCGTGCAGCAATCCATCGTGACAGCTTCACATCCATCAGACACTTCTCCATAACTAGGACCGGCCTGTCCGCCATCTTCAACTGCACTCTGCAGAATGGAAATAAATTGGAGGGTGGTTCACTCTGTGGCATGTGTACCTGGTGACTGGTTATAAATCCTAGGAGGCTGATATCAGCCTCACATAGAGAAAGATAAGGTGGAAGAAAATAAAGAGGGAGAGAAGTAAATAAAAATAGTACATTATAATGCAGCAAATGATCATTAAAATTTTAGATGGCTTCCATTTTAATACAGAGGACTCATAATACACTGCTGAGTGTTTACAAAACTCGGGCTCATTAAACCAACATGCTGGAGGGAATGTGTGATGATGATCATGATGGATTGTGTGAGTGTGGGGCCATGAGCTTCCTTAAAGGGATAAGAGGGGTTATTATTTGTGCAGTTCAGCCCAAGGGATATGTCAAAGTTAAGTTATCTTTTTAGCAACCCGTTGCTCTCCTTTCCTGCAGCATGGGCTTCTGTTGCAGATGGTGGCAACCCTCCCCCAGCAGCTCTGATCAGCCGAGGGGGACTAGGGTAGTTGGTGGAACTCTGGCACGTTCCCAAGGGCGGAAGTCCAACTTGTCCTGATAGGCCTCGATCTGTCAGAGGGATCAATTACTTTAATTTCAGTTATAATTTCCAGTTGGCAATGTGGGCAAGAGGCCACGGCCGGGAAACTATGGCCAGCCCACGGGTCAAGAAAGAGGTGGGACCTGTGATTAATCAAGTGAGGAACCTCTCTGCCCACGCCAGTCAGTGTGGCTGGGCCACAGCTTTAGCTGCTGGCTGTTCCATGGACGGGTTGCCCTTCCATGATCACGGTAGCTGTGGCGTTACTAAGTATGAAAAATGCTGACCTATACTTGTGAAGGTGCCTCCATGTTGAAGCGGTCTCTCTCCACCACAAATTGGCACTCCCACCTTAGCTGGTGGGGCTGTTGAGGGCCTCCCATTGGCTCTCCAGTTTCATGAACTTGCCTGTCATCCTTAATTGGATGGCGAGCCTGCTCCCTGCCATTCGTCGGCTTGGCCCTTTAAAATTCTGGGTGGACTTTTGTGGCACATGCCATGCAGGGTCAAGACACGGAACAGGTACTGACTTCGGGCTCCTGACCCTGCACTGCAAGTCCAACCCCATAAATCCAAACTTATTCACAATTGTCTGTTATTACCCAGAATATTTGAGATGAACAAGAAATAACACTCTCCTCTTCATTCAGTTACCTTATGAGCTTGATGATTGGATTTGTGAGCATGAATATTTATCTATTACCTATTGCCTGGACCTTGGCACCTACAGGTCTCAAGCACACTTCTGTCAATGCTGTGGCTGATTCCTGTTTCCAATTTAAATAAGTCTCGGTGGGCTTATGTCTTCTTTGTGTCTCACATAATCAATCTTTCTCATTTTACCTTTCTCCCTCTCTCTCTCTCTCTCTTTCTCTGCCTCTCTGTCAATCTCTCCCTCTTTCTCTGCCTTTCTCTGTCTCTCTCCCCCTCTCTCAGCCTCTCTTTCTCTCTTTCATGTCCACTCTCCTCTCTCACTTCCCCTTCCTTCTGCTTCCTCTTGTTTAATCCCTCATCCTTCGCTCTCACACCCCTTTCTCTCCCTTTATTCTCTCTCTTTTCTCTTGTGCTTTCTTCCTCTCTCACTCGCTCACTCATGCATGCTTTCCTCTCTCTCTCCCTCTTGCATTTCTCCCTCTCTCTCTCTTGGTGTCAGCCTGAGCACTCAGACCTAGGTTGATATTCCAGTGCAGTAATGAGGGAGTGCTGCACTGTCAGAGGTGCCATTTTTCAGATGAGGCTTTAAACCGAGACCCTGTCTTCCCTCTCAAGTGAACATAAAGGAACCTATGGTGCTATTGCAAAGAAGAGCAAGTGAATCACCCCGGTGTCCTGGCCAATGTTTATCCCTCATCAAAACAGCTTCCTCATCAAAACACTCTTCAAACCCCTTGGTTATTATCATATTGCTGTTTTAAGAACTTGTTTGGCTGCCACGTTTCCTACATTACAACAGTGTCTACACTTTGAAAGTATGTTATCGGTTGCAAATTGCTTTGGGATGTCATAAAAGGCGCTATATAAATGCATGTTTGCCCTAGAAGGAAAACCAGTTTAAAATTGTAAAATCCCAGTAAAAGTCAGTAATACTGGCACCAGGAATGCCGGAGGTACATTTTAAAATATACATGCCAGTTCAGGCAAGTTTTATTGGTTTTTCCTTTTGGGGATCTTTCTTCTCCCCTTGTGTGCTTTCTCAGGGAATTATATTGCTGTTTCTTCACTGTCATTGGATCAAAATCCTGGGGATCCCTTTCTAACAGCTCTGCGGGTGCACCTACACCACATGGACTGCAGTGTTTCAAGAAGGCGGCTCACCACTGCCTTCTGCATGGCAATTAAGGATGGGCAATGAATTCTGGCCATGCCAGCAACACTCATGTTCCAAGACCAAATTAAAAAAAAAACCTTCTCCAGTAGTAGCAATGGCCCATAGTTTGCTTTCAAAATAATGGTGAGGCTATTGGCACTAATCGTTATTTAAGCACAAATGGTCCAGAGACACCAGGCGAGGGCAGATGCATGGTTAAATGGGGATATCAAAATATCTCTGTCTGAAATGCATTGCTTCACTGTCTTGCTGTGCTTACTCACCATTAAATGCATTGAATAGTGTGAGATTGCTGTACTTGCACGGTAGATGTGAACTTAACTAGCCACACAAAGTTAAGTCATGTCCATGTTAGTTTCTGGCACTGAAATTAACTATGACAAAGGTGGAGTTTTATTCCTTCAGGTTTAATTGTTGCGATTTAAAAAATTTATAATTTCAATTATTTAACATTTTACTTTCCTTACCCTCTCTTTACGCTTTCTCTTAATCCAGTCTTTCTTTTCCACTTAATTTCTCTTTCTCTGCTTGATTTGACATTGAATTCACCCACTCTAATTTACCCTCTCTCCTCAGTTCTTGTGCTGTCACTTTCACAATCCTTCAATCTGATTGGTTAAGGAGTTACAGTTAGTTACCCTGTTCACTCAGATCAAAGATGCTTTGTTTCCCTTGCTGCAACTTTATCAGCCCTCGCTTTCGGCAACCTGGCATTCAAAAATTTGCAACGCCTAAATGTGCAAGCCCAACAAAAGCTGTGCACTGTCCGATGCCCTGCCACAGCAAATTATGGTCTAATATTGCCCTTCAGTTAGAAGCTTGTGGGTTCAAGCTCCACTCCAACATTTGAGACATAGGCCAGGATTTCTCCTATGGCTGGTGGGCTGGGCGGGAACGGGCGGGGGGTGGGCGCGAAGCCAATCGCTGCCTGCAAACGGCTCCATGCCGCCATTTTATGCGGGTGGGCCATTTAAGGGCTGCCCCGTGTAATACGCAGTCGGTAACGCTCAGCGCTGCCTGTGCAGGCGCGGGGAGGAGGGAGAGTCAGGGCCAGCGCTCTTTCACGTGATCTCTCTGAGGCACGGAGCTACCTCAGGGAGGTTGAATGTGTATTAAAATAAATAAAGAATTGATTTAAAAATCTATTTGAACATGTCCCCTCATGTCCCCACTCACGTGACACAGGCACATGTGTTGTGGTCACTTTGACAAACGGACCACAGGAGTCTCAGGTACAGGTCACGATCGTTTATTCGAGCAATTGCAAGGAGAGAATCATCTCAATGCAGCTTGAGACAGTACTCTGCTAAACTACAAGTGTTCAACATATTTATACATTATTGGTCATGTACTAGAATAGTTTCCAGATTTTGATCTCGTCAATATATAGGTTTACATTAAACAGACATCTCTGGTAACAGGTACATGCATTGTACATCCCTATTTTTCACCCAGGCAGAGACCTTCCCTCCTATCTAAGCTGGGACCATCTGTTCTTCCCTTATCTGTTGAAGAGCATACTTAATCCTAGTTGTTATTGCCAATGCTCTGACTGCAGTCCGGCTCCCAAGGCCTTTCTGTTGTTTTCAGGCCCTAAGGCTGTGCAAGGTTCATCTGGTAACCTTTAACTGCCAATGTGCTTGGAGATTTTAAGTAATTCATTCCCTTTCAATAAGTTATTACTGTACCCCTATATTCCCTCTAATAATTACTGTATCCCTTTATTTCCCCCAACAACATGTTTTTATATTTATGAAAATTAATTAATTAATTTAATAATAGCTTCAGGAGACCTCATCCCGCTCGTGGATGAGGTTTCTTGAAAAAATGTGAAGGCTGCTTGGGCTTTCCACCCGCCTGCCAACCTTAAGGTTGGATGGACAGTGTTCTCAAGTGGCTCAATTGATTTCTTAATGGCCTTAATAGGGAGTCGGCTGCAGGCTTGCCGAACGAAATATCGCAATGACGTGGGGATGCACGCCCGACGTCATCGCGCATCATTTTACGTGTTGGCATGTCGGGACCGCCCCTGCATGCCGACCGGAAAATTCTGCCCATAGTCTAGGCTGAGACTTCAGTGCAGCACTGAAAAGAACTTTCCCAGTGCATGGCCAATATTTATCTCAATTAACACCACTACAAGCAGATTGATGTGACATTCATCTTATTGCTGTTTGTGTGACCTTGTATGCAAATGGCTGATGTTCTTGCCAACAAAATACCAGTGATTACACTTCAAGGGTAATTCATCGGTAATAAAGCACTGTGGATGTGAAAGGCAATATATAAATGTCACTTTGTTTGCTTGCATCCTCTCTGTTTGTCTCTTTGTCTTGTAGTTCTCTCTCTGGTCCCATGTTGTGTTCCTTTTTCCTAGCTCCTATTTTTACCAAAGTTCAAACTGTGTTTTTTAATTCCTATTGAGTTCAATTGCCACCTAAGCACACAAATTGGTAAAAGTGGGAACATGCTGTCCTATAACGTTGGAGCATAAGAATCCAATTGCACTGCTATCTGTTTGATGTATTACTGTAATGACAGTGATGTGTAATAGTGTTCTGAATGAATAGTGCTGTGCAATCTGTTTTTCCCTGAAACAAGTCCTTAGCTGACCTTGATAAAACCAGTTAAAGCTGTAGCTGGACCCACTCTCCTTCATGTGCCCACCTCGGATTTCCAACATGATCCTGATTGTGTGCTGCTACCTATGTATCACTTTTCTTCTTGTGTTCATTTCTCCGATTTGCCCGTTTTGGAAAGGTCTGTGTTTTCTGTGGTAAGCATACATTGAACTTCAGATTGCATTTGTATTAATTTATAATAAACCCTTAAAACAAAAACACAGAATTTTGTAGGCCTGGAAGTTTGGAAAGGCCTTTTCTTGCTTGTCGAGTAGATGAGCATCTAAATCAACCAAAACGAGAGAGCACACTTAAGAACAAGCCTTTCCAATCCACTAGACCCCTATGGTTGAAACGGACATGTTATGACGTGGCAGGTGATGTGTGCCAAGCGGATCAAATCCACAAGGGAAACTTGGCCACGCTATCATAACAGTTTTGCAATTTGTATTTATTATGAGAAGATTTGGGCACTGAATTCAGAAGTCATGTGTCCGCTAACACCTTTAGAGATTTTAACAATTAAATTAACACATTTATTAACAAAATAAAAGATTTAAAGCACATACATAAGATTACAGTTACTTAATACCATAACAAATCCCAAAATCCCTAATTAACCTGGCTCCCAACTATACACCCCCTTCAAGGCACCAGTCCAAAATAGATTTTAAATTTAAATAGCAAGCCAGCAAATTTACCACATCAGCCACTCAACAGTGGAATTCCAAAGGCTATCCTCCAACTTTAGCGACTGGACACAGCAGACTTTTGCAGACATGACTGGAGGCTTCCCTGAGGCTGTTTCATGCTCTCTTGATAGTTCTTATATGGCCCCCCAACGTCACCTTCCTTCCTTCTTTATATATGTTTCTCTCTCTTTAATCTATAAATTCCATTGCTCCATATGCCGTTGGAAAAGTACTTTTCCCATAATATAAAAATTTTTCATGTTGCCAATATGGTCAGTATCTTTTGGGAAGAATACACATAATAACCTTGCCGTATTTATCTTGTTAGTTGTAAACATTCTACCATCCCTTTGAAACCCAAGTAACTCCTTCACTTACCTAAAAATGCAAATTTTCTTCACACCAGACATGCTAAGACCTCATCCATGTTTACTCATTAGCATTTCAAATGCCTTTTACCCGTAACTTCTTCCGATAATTGCAAGCTTGCAGACTATCTGACTCCAATTTAATTAAATTACACAGAGCCACACATACCCACACCCATAAACCTACTTTACAATAAGCCACATTATTATTATGAAAATTATTGTAGTTTTGTGACAATAAGAAATATAGTAGAACACATAAGCATGAATACAAACTTTCATTGGGACTTCTGGGCTACATGTGGTTTCCTAGGTGTGGTTTGGACATTGCAGACTTCTAACATCAGTTTGGCATTTAACTAATCCCAAGGAAGTGTTCAGTCGCAAGATGGCGTCAGGGCTCAGCTGGTAGCACTCTCACCTCTGACTCAGAAAGTTGGAGGTTCAAGCCCCACTCATGGACTTGAGCACAAAACTCTAGGCTGACACTCCAGTGTAGTACTGAGGGAGTGCTGCCCTGTTGGCGGTGCTGTTTTCCAGGTGAGTGGCCCCAGCTGTTCTGTCAGGTAGGTGTAAGAAATCCAGTGACACTATTTGAATAACAGAAGGGGTTATTCTCCTTGCTGTCTTGGCCAATAGTTATCTCAAGCATCGTCACCAAAACAGATTATTTGGTCATTATCATACTGATGTTGTGAGAGCTTGCTGTGCAGACGTTGGCTGCCACATTTTCTACATTAGGACAGTGACTACACTTAAAAAACCCTTCATTGATTGTTAAAGCACTTTGGGAAATCCTATGGTTGTGAGAGGCCCTATATAAATAGAACTATTTCACTTTTCCTTTTTTGTACGTTCAGAATTTCAAGCTGTTTAATTATTAACTCTGAAATTCACTGCAACTAACCTAATAAGCCACAACATTAACCTAATATGAAAAGCACAGTGTTTGGCCCAACAAGAACGTGTTTTAAGTTCATTGATCTCTTGGTGTGTTGCTGATTGATTGCATTGCAGCTACAACCTTCACCTTCTTCCATCTCCCAGCCAGATAAAGGTGGAGGTGGAAAAGCAGGATTGCTCCCACTGCCTTCACTATCTTGGTACCTTTGCTCCCATCTGGCTGGCTAACATAACACTAAAGCAGTAAGATGCCAGCTGGCTGCAACTGACCTGTGGAAGATCCAGGATTGGGTTGTTGTTAGCACAGAAAGCCCCTGAACCTTGCAGAAAATTGTCCTTTTCCCCTACTGCCAGGTGTCCTCTATTATGACACAGCTGATGGTAAAGGCTGAGTTGCTCAAATTCCAGAGGGAAACTTGAAACAACTGCCATAACCCACCTTTGCAATTAGTCAGTTTTGAGATGCAGACTTTGAATTCAGTAGCAATAAGACCACCGAGTTTCGAGGTTTTTTTTATAAAACTAAATTAAAAACTTATTAATGTAAGAAAGATTGTAAGCACATACGTATATCTACAAAATTACTACTATAATAACAACAAAAACCTCCCAATTAAACTGGCTCTCAGTTAGACCTGCGGTAAGGCAACACATAGATTTAAACAGACCTCTGGCAAAGCACACCCTGGATAGTCGCATTCAAAATGAGTTTCTTTCAGCTCTGGGTCCTTGCAGACAGACTTGAGGCTTACAGATCGGAGGCTTCAGATCTTAGAATCCCTCCTACTTTGTACATATTTTCCTCTTGGAATGCAAATTCTCATTGTCACGAGGTTTTTTTTTAAACTTTAAATCCTCTAACAATAAAACCCACTTTACTAGTAAGCTTTAAAAAAAAAAACCACATTGTTTCTGAGCTTCATCTGGTTAGGTGTAATATTTCACCCGCACTTTTGAATGGTCAATTTAAAAATGCAAATTACCCTCTTTACACTTCACCTTCTTTTCCCCCATGTTTACCTAATTACCATTTCAAACCTACTTCTCTTCTATACACCAAAGCCTTTAGACCAGCTGGCTTTAATCCAGTTAAGACACATATACATACACACACATAGACAGACACCACTAAACTCTATTTTAAAATAATTTCCAATAACATTATAGATATTATTATATCTTGACATCCCCCTCCTTATCGACAAATGAACCATCAAATGATGGTTTGATGGCTTCATTTTTAATAACCCATCTTACACTATCTCCTATACATTTACACTATTACATTATCAGATGAATGCATTAACATAACAATATGTATATATACAACTCCTTGGTATCAGCAGAAATCATTCCAGTTCAGTGTCCAGGTTTTAAAGTGTCCAATTTTCCCTTTAATCTTCAAACTCTTGATAACGCACCTGCAGTCAGATTCTCAGTGACACGTATTATCTGTAGATTAAATGGTTGCATTAATAAACTTCACCTGAATAGCCTTGCACCTTTGTCTCGAAATTTGACCAGAAACTTTAAAGGATTGTGGTCTCTATAAACAGTTGTTTCTGACAACTTGTTTGCCACATAGATTTCAAAATGCTGCAATACTAACACCAAACCCAGTGCGTCCTTTTCAATCGTTGAATATCTTCTCTGTTGTGCATTCAACTTTTGTGAAAAATACCCTATTGGGTTTTCAATTCCAGTGTCATCTTGGAACAGTACAGTCTCAATGCCTATATCACTTGCGTCAACGGCCATAAATTGCTTTGCACAATTGGGTACTGCCAAAACTGGTGTCGTAGTTAATACAGTTTTCAAACTATCAAATGACTTCTGACGTCCCAATGTCCATTGAAACTTCTTGTTCTTTTTTAATAGTTCATTTAGTGGAGCAGCCACTTGGCTAAAATTTGGTACAAATTTCCAGTAAAAGCTACTCATACCCAGAAATCTCAAAACTTCTCATTTTGTTGTAGGCACTGGGAAATCCACGATAACTTTGACTTTCACACCTCTTGGAGCACCTTACCATGTCCAATGGCATGGCCTAGATATGTAACTTGTGCTTTTGCAAATTCACTTTTATCCAAGTTCATCACTAAATTAGCTTCTTGTAATCGAATAAATAATTCTTCCAGATATTGTAAATGCTCCTCCCACGTCTGACTGAAAACTATTAAGTCATCAATATAAACTGCACAATTGCTTAGGCTTCCAAATGGCATGACTTTAAACTGATATAGTCCATTTGGCATCATAAAAGCCGATATCTCCTTCGTTCTCTCCGATAACGGTACTTGCCAATATCCTTTTAGCAAATCAATCTTTGTGATAAATTTTGATTGTTCCACTTTTTCAACACAATCCTCCAACCGTGGTATAGGATATAAATCTGCTTTTGTCCCACATTCATCTTTTGACAGTCCACACACAGTCTTTGTGTTCCACCTGGTTTCGGTACCAGTACAATAGGTGAACTCCAGTTACGGCACCTAGACTCAATGGTAACATTTTGAAGCATGAAATCAATTTCTTTCTGTACTTGTGATAACTTTGCCGGATTTAATCTATAAGGATGTTGCCTTATCGAAGATGAAACTTCTACAGAGACATCATGTCCTCCCCAACTTATTTCCACAAATAGCTTTGTGTGACTGCAATAGCTTTTCCAAATCACTTTGACACTTGCTTGGAAGGTAACTCAATGTTACATTTAAGTTTTCAAGTACCCCCTCATTATCTAATTTGATTAGAGGAAAATCAATTTCAGGTTCCTGCACTTCTACCCCTTTCTCATTATCTTCCACGAGTAATACCTCTTTTTGTTCATCTTCCCTGTCAACGCACTTTTTAAGCCTATTCACATGACACACCTTCTGCTTCTTTCTTCTACCTGGAGTATTTATTAAATAATTTACTTCACTCAATTTCTTTTCAATCTTCTAAGGCCCACTAAACCTTGCCTTTAATGAATCACTCAGTACTGGTAAAAGAACTAGCACTTTCTCTTCAGCAATAAAATTCTGAGCTGTAGCCTCCCTGTCTGCTTTCACTTTCATCACTTGCTGTGATATCTTTAAATGTTCCCTAGCCAACTCACAGCTCTTGTCTAATGTCTCTCTGAAATTTGATACGTAATGCAGGAGAGTAGTTTCTGGATTTTGACCCACCAATTTCTCATGAATCAATTTCAGTGGTCCTCTTACCTCATGACCATAAACTAGCTCACAAGGACTAAAACCAGTCAATGCATTTGGAGCATCCCTAATAGCAGATAACAAGAATGGAATTCCCTTATCCCAATCCTGTGAATAATCCTGAGAGTACGCTCTCAGCATAGTTTTTACAGCTGGATGCCATCTTTGCAAAGCTCCTTGTGACTCTGGATGATAAGCTGTTGATTTAAACTGTTTTATCCTCAAACTGTTCATTACTTCCTTAAACAGCTGTGACATAAAATTTGAACCCTGATCTGATTGTACTTCCTTAGGTAAAACATATCTTGTAAAAATAATTGTTTAACTCTTCCACAGTCTTCTTAGTTGTAATATTTATTTTAGGTATCGCTTCAGGAAACCTGTTAGACACATCCATTATTGTCAGTAAGTACTGATTTCCACTTTTAGTTTTAGGGAGGGGTCCTATACAATCAATCATGAACCTAGCAAAAGGTTCTGCAAATGCTGGTACTGGGGTTAAAGGTGCCGGCTTAATCACTGCTTGTGGTTTCCCTATCACCTGACATGTGTAACGTTCTACAGAAATTGACTACATCCCTATGTAATTCTGGCCAATGAAAGTGTTTCTGTACTTTTGCCTGTATCTTTCTAATTCCTAAGTGTCCTCCCCATTGGAATTTCATGAGCAGTCCTTGGAATCTCATTTCTATACCTGAATGGGATAACAATCTGATGTACCTCCCTCCATCTTTCATTTGCTGAGATATGATTTGACCTCCATTTTCTCATTAAAATATCAGTCTTAAGGTAATAATATCCTGGAATACATTTTGTTTCTGAGTAAGTTGTCTGATATAACTGTTTTAATTGCAAATCCTTTTGCTGCAACTCAATTAACTGCCTTGAGTTAAATACTTCAGCTGAATGGTACTCTCTTGTGACTTTCTGAACAATGTTATCAAACACAGTGCCTGTTAATTGGATTTCAATACCTTCTACCTTTCTTTGAATTGCCTGTCCTTCTTGTTTTTCTTGTTTCAACCTGTGTGCTCTGCTCTCGTTATCACACAATTTGGAAACAACCCAGGATGCTCCTCTTGTAACACCTCTGTCGAAAACACTTCTACAGACTGCTCATCTAACATCACGCACGTTTGTGATCCAGCTATATCATTACCCAGAATAAATTGAACCCCTGCAATGGGCATTTTTCCCACCACCCCAACAGTCACCTCGCCAGTTTTCCACTTACTTTTTAAATTTACCTTCCACAAGGGAATAGCTTTAACGTCTCCATGAACCCCACTTATTATCACCTGTTCCTGCAATACTCCCTCGAACAACAAACGTCACTGTCCTACAACATTAAGGATTTACTAGCCTCTGTGTCTCTTAAAATTTTAACATCTTTACCTACACCACCCTGCACACATGGAAAGATTTTCCCCTCACGCACAAAACCTTCAAACATTCTTGCAACCTGCTCCTCAGAATTTTCTTGGGTAAACTGTGAACACATTCCCACTTCCATCAGAGTCAGCACGGTTTTATGGAGAGTAAATCGTGTTTGACTAATTTGCTAGAGTTCTTTGAAGATGTGACAAGCAAAGTGGATAATGGGAATCCTGTAGATGTAGTATATCTGGACTTCCAGAAGGCCTTTGATAAGGTGCCGCATAAAAGATTAATACACAAGATAAGATCACACGGAGTTAGGGGTAATATATTAGCTTGGATAGAGGATTGGCTAACCAACAGAAAGCAGAGAGTTGGGATAAATGGGTCTTTTTCTGGATGGCAAGCTATAACTAGTGGGGTGCCACAGAGTTCGGTTCTTGGGCCCCAACTATTTACAATCTATATTAATGACTTGGATTCAGGGATAGAAGGTACTATAGCTAAATTTGCAGATGACACCAAAATAGGTGGGAAAGTAAGTTGCTATGAAGAAATAAGAAATTTATAAATGGATATGGACAGGTTAGGTGAATGGGCCAAAATTTGGCAGGTGGAGTTAAACGTGGATAATTGTGAGATTATCCATTTTGGTCGGAAGAATAAAAAGGTGACTTATTATTTAAATGGAGAGAAACTTCAGAATGCTTCAGTGCAGAGGGATCTGGATGTCCTAGTGCATGAATTGCTGAAAGCTAGTGTGCAGGTACAGCAGGTAATAAGGAAGGCAAATATAGTTTTGGCATTTATTGTTAAAGGAATAGAGTATAAAATATGGAAGTGTTGTTGCAACTATACAAGGCATTGGTGAGACTGCACCTGGAGTACTGTGCACAGTTTTGGTTCCCTTACTTGAGGAAGGATGTAGTTGCACTGGAGACGGTTCAGTGGAGGTTCACTAGATTGATTCCAGAGATGCGGGGCTTGTCTTATGAGGAGAGATTGAACAGTTTAGGCCTATACTCGCTAGAGTTTAGAAGGATGAGAGAAGATCTAATTGAACAATATAAGATGCTAAAGGGGATAGACAAAGTAGACATGGAGCAGCTGTTTCCCCTTTTGGGACATTCTAGAATGAGAGGCCATAGTTTTAGGCTAAGGGGTGGTAGATTTAAATCAGAGATGAGGAGGAATTACTTTTCTCAAAGGGTCATGGATCTGTGGAATTCACTACCTCAGAGTGCAGTGGATGCCGGGACGCTGAATAAATTTAAGGAGGAGATAGACAGATTTTTAATTAGTAATGAGTTGAAAGGTTATGGGGAGAGGGCGGGAAATTGGAGTTGAGACTGAAATGAGATCAGCCATGATCGCAATGAATGGCGGAGCAGGCTCGAGGGGCTGAATTGCCTACTCCTACTCCTCGTTCTTATGTTCTTTACCTATAACTGATTCTCCCTGTTTTACTTGTACACAAACCACTGGTTTCTCTTGTGCCGGAGCCTCAGAACCCACAATACTTTTACTTCCAGAGCTTTTCTGCACCCCAATAATTCCAACAAATTTTCTTTGCAATTTCCAATGCACTGACTTTGTGTACCCCACTTTATTACAATGAAAACACCTGAACTTTTGAATGTCACTTCTACCCTCAGCATCTTCCTTTTTATTCTGAGAAAAACCTTTCTGGGAATTTCCAGCTACTCCTCTTCCTTGACTACCTACCTTCTTTTCACCTTCCTACTTTCTATCCTTTTCAGATTTAAAAGGGTGACGGAAGAAAGGTTTAGCTTTATGCACTAACTTATAATCATCAGCTATCTCTGCTGCTTGCCTTACAGAATCAACTTTCTGTTACTCCTCACTATTGAAGGAATTAAATCTTTAAATTCTTCCAAAAGAAGCACTTCTCTAAGAACTGCGAAAGCTGTCTCTATTTTTAAAGCCCATATCCATCGGTCTAAATTACTTTGTTTTACTCTCTCAAATTCAATATAAGTTTGCTCAGCTGTTTTCTCATATTCCTAAAATTTCTGCCTGCATACTTCAGGAACCAACTCCTATGCATTCAAAATAGCCTTTTTCACCATATCATAATTCACACACTTATTCAGACAGCAAAGTATATACCTCATGCAGTCTACCCACCAACCTGGATTGAAACAATAATGTCCAGTTTTCCTATGGCTATTTCATCTGTTTAGCTATCTTCTCAAATGAAATAAAGAATGCATCAATATCTTTTTCCTCAAACTTTGGAAGAGCTTGTACAAATTTAAATATCTTCATTGTGTTCTACTCTGACACCTTCTGGTGTCTCTTTATTAACTGCCAACATTTTCAGTTGGAACTTGCTTTTTCTCTTTCCTCCTCTATCTTCACAATTTCTAACTCCCTTTCCTGTTTCCTTTCTCTCTCCTGTTCCCTTTGGAATGCCCTTTCTCTTTCTTTTTCTTCCAATTCAATCATTTTCATTTGCAACTGAATTTGAGCCCATTCCAATGAACCACCCTTGGAGAACTCTGTCTCTCAGGTGTTCCTCCCAATTTCAAATGCTGTGCTCTCATTTCAATTATGTCTTATTTCCCAGGTAACCCCAATTGTAATTTATCCGCCCACTTTGTTATCTTACTCTTGGATACTTTTTGTAACCCAATCAGAGTTATATCTTCTACTTCCAAAAAAGATTTAGCCATGGATACAGCCATTTTTGCAGTCTCACCACTTAAAAAATACGTCACACCCACTTCTGAATTTAAACTGCTGTTCATACTCATAACCTTAAGATTCACCAATCCAAAAAAACAAGGAATTACGAATATATCCTGGATGAGCCCCCAGTTATTACGACACAGCTGATGGTAGAGGCTGAGCTATTCAAATTCCAAAGGGAAACTTGAAACAACCGCCATTACCCATTTTTGCTATTGGTATGTTTCGGGATACAGGCTTTGAATTCAGTAGTAATAAGACTACTGAGTCTCAAGAGGTTTTTTATAAAACTAAATTAAACATTTATTAATACAAGAAAGATTGTAAGCACATATATATGTCTACAAAATTACTACTATAATAACTGCAAAAATAACCTAATTAACATGACTCTCAGATCCCTGGAAAGGCAATAGTAAAACACATAGATTGAAACAGACCTCTGGCAAAGCAAACCCTGGACAGTCGCATTTAAAATGGGTTTCTTTCAGCTCTGGGTCCTTGCAGACAGACTTGAGGCTTACAGGCTGGAGGCTTTAGATCTTAGAATCCCTCCTCTTTTATAAATATTTTCCTCCTTGAATGCAAATTCTCATTGTCACGAGGTTTTTTTTTAACTTTAAATCTCCTAACAATAAAACCCTTTCATAATACCCAATTTACTAGTAAGCTTTAAAAAAAACACATTGGGTAGAATTTTCCCTTAGGTATGCGGGGGTGGGCCCTGCACGGCCGCGCATAAAAAGACACGCGATGACGTCGGATGAATGTCCTGATGTCACTGCGCCATCGTGATATTTAGTTGGGCGGGCGCGAGATGGTGTCCGATGCGTGCCCGCCATTAACTAACGGGCCACTTAAGGCTCTTGACTCCCCAGTTGATGCCGATTTTTTTTTGCCTCCCGTGTAGTCTTCGGGTTGGCGCATGGGCACAACGGACAGGCGGGTAGGAGACATTTGTATAAACCTCATCCATGGGCAGGATAAGAGGGCTCACTGGAGTCGTGAGTGTGCACTGTCAAATATTTATTTTTCAAAGTTATTGAAACTTGCCTGTGTGATCTGCAGTACTTCAAAACGCATTCCAGCTGCTTTGTCTGGACTCTAAACCTTCAGGTCAGCACTCTGCAGTGAGGAATCTTTTCTGGGCCTACAGGTTTCAGGAAGCCTTTCCGTAGCCTGGGAATGGAAGCTGAACTGTCCACTGGAGGCAGCTCCTCTGAGGAGGAAGGGAGGGCTAGAAGGAGGAGGAGGCCAGAAGTGCACATTCAGCCTCCAGGGGAGCCACCTTTGGGAGGACAGGCACAGACACAAGGGCTGCAGGGCCAAGAGATAGATCAAGGTGGAAGGGGCCGCAGAAGACGCCACTATCCTGCTGCCAGGGGATACAGGCAGCGAAGCAATTACCTCAATATGTCTGAGGTGCAGTGCTGAAGGAGGCTCAAGATGCCCGCCCACTCCCACTGTGCACGGGAGTCGTGAAGTACACTGGGCGAGCCTTAGTTGGCCCACCTGCATAAAGTGACGGCACGGACCCGATCGCTAGTGACGATTGGGTCCGCCCCCACTCCTGCTCCACCCCCATTCCAGCTCCGCCCCCTCCGCCAACCAGGAAATTCAGCCCATTGTTTCTGAGCTTCATCTGGTTAGGTGTAATATTTCACCCGCTCTTTTGAATAGTCAATTTAAAAATGCAAATTTCCCCCTTTACACCTCACCTTTTTCCCCATGTTTATCTAATTACCATTTCAAACCTACTTCTCTTCCACATCAAAGCCTCGAGACCTAGACACCTTCCAGGATCTGATCTGATGTCAGAGCCAGCAGGCTGGAAGGGCCAAAGATTGGACTATTCCATCCTGACCCGAGCCTCCAAGGTTACAGTAGAGGAGAGGCTGTGCTGCATGTTTCTCAGGGTTGAGGCCAGGGAACATGGCAGGTGAGCAAGATATGCTCATTCAGTTCACCCCAGCTCCGTGATTGTACAGAAGCCACACAATCCCATTAAATACAAAATTCAAAGTACTGTAGAGGCAGGTATTCTGAAATTAAAAAAACCCTAGAAAATGCGGGGAATACTCTTAAGGAGACAGAAATACAGATTTGAATGAGAAAACGATTAAAAATGCTTCACTGTAATTAGGACTTGGAACTTTCAGATATTTTTTTTTAAATTAGTTGTCAATCAACTGCAAGGATCTGTTATTTTCCCACTATTCCTCCTCTTGTCCAGTCCCAGTGACCCAACTGGGATCAGCTAATGGCCACAAAAACAACGAGTGGAATTTGACAGTCCCCCGCCAGTGGGCTACTGAGGGGGGAGGTGGGGGTGAGCATAAAATTTCTCTTTTCGGCTTCCCGCTGGGTTTCCTTTATTCATTCATGGGATGTGGGTGTCGCTGGCTAGGCCAGCATTTATTGCCCATCCCTAATTGCCCTTGAGAAGGTAGAGGTGAGTTGCCTCCTTGAACCGCTGCAGTCCATGTGATGTAGGTTGCCGCCTGCCCTGACCTCACTGCAATTTTAGGTTGGGATGGGCGAGGCCTCGGCCAGCCAGCCGGCCCTGGCCCCAGTTGAGGCCCTTAAGTGGCCAACTATTGACCATTTAAGGACCGTTTCCTGCCCAGCCCCGATTTTCAGTCCTGGGGTATGGGGGAAACCCGAAACTAATCGGGTTGAGGCCTCGGGTGGGAAGGGGTGGGTTGGGTGCCTCCATCAGCGGTCCTTTTTAACATCGGGCCCCCCTTAAGGTCTGTAACTGCAGGACTGCTTCCCGCAAGCCTTACCCCCCCCCCACCAGCCTCTCTTTCGACACCCCAGTCCCCCACTGTCCACTCCCCCTAGGCCTCCCGTACCCTTCCCGCCCTGAGTGCCCCAAAGCTTACCTCTTGCTGGAATCTCGGGAGTTAGGCTGCAGTGCAGTCCCCGGCCCTGTCCACTGCAGCTCCTGGCGCTGCAGGGACTAGAGAGCTGCTGGCCAATCAGATTGACCGGGAGCTCCCTAAGGCGGGACTTCCATCCCAAGTGAGGGGCAGGAGTCCAATTCACGCTTGTTGGAGCATGAAATCGCAGCAGGGCAGGCAAAGTTGGCAGGGATGTGTTCCCCACCATCCGAAACCCTGCCAAATCCTGGCCAATGGGTGGAATCTTGTTGATTGTTGAATCTCTTACTGGAGAGCCAGTGAGAGACCCGTACTGCCGCCTTTTCGGGAAGGCCTGCGGATCCACATGCTACTCGGGCAGTAGCTGGCCCACCCCTGGAACAAAGACCCCGGGGTGGAAAACTCGCCTACCGAGAGCTGCCAGCCAGCCGGAGGCTGCTATCACTTGTGCTCAGCAGCACCACTTGGGAAGCCGTGCCTGCTGCTAGAAGGACAGGCACTGGAGGCCTAGGATCATGGAGTGACCCAGGCCGCAGGTAAGTAATTTGTTGGGGGGGGGTGGTTTTCATGAGCTTGAGGTCATGGGATGAGGTTTCTAGGGGGATCGGCGGCAAAGGCAGGGAGGTGGCTCTTAGCAGGCCCTCCTGTCCCGACGTCCAGTGCCTTTGATCAAGGGCCACCACCCCCACCCAAGGCACCAGCCCTGGAAGTGACAAGCCGGTTTTACCTGTCATGCAGGCCGCATGGCGATTGGTCTGCCTGCAGCTGGCGGCGGTGGGATGAATCCCTTAAGTGGCCATTAATTGGCTATTTTAAGGGTCTGAGTTGGTGGCAGGGCGAGAAGGTTGACCATGGGCCTCCCTGCCAAGAACCTAATTCCGGCGGAGGCAGGAGGGCACCAGGGTTCCAGTACGCCGCTGCCACCCCACCTTAGCAAATGCCCTTCCCGCCTCCAAGCTTTCCCCGAGCGAGAGCACAGGATTCCGGCCGGTGACCCTAATGTTTCCGGGGAAGTGTGTTCTGAGCTGGGGGAGCAGTCACGGTTGGGAAATTCGTGGATGGCCAGGCGCTATTTACTGCAGGATGTCTTTTTAAAATGAAAATAAAAGTTTTTCAGGTTTCCCGCTGGATAGCTGGGCTGACTAAAATTGTAAAATTTTATCTTCCCACCTGACCCGAATCCACCCATTTTTGGCGTTAAAATCCCTCCCTGAAAAAAACACTTTCATTTTTACTGTTATTCTGGCAAATTGTTGAATTGAACTGATATGTGAGAATGGGCAGCCACATGCTGCTGTTGATCTAATAATAGAGGTTTGAACAGAATAATTTATACCCAGTGTTACTTGGAGACCATCAGACCTACATTTTCCTATTGTAACTTTAGAACTAAGTGTTAAGCTCCTTCTTGCACACTGAGCTTCAGGAGATTTCGGCCTGGGAACGATCAAAACGTTGAAACTTTACGGTGCAGAAGGAGGTCGTTTGGCCCTTCTGCCTGTGCCAGCAGAAAGCGCCCGGTTGATCACAGCAAATAATTCAGTGCGCCTTCAAGTGATTTTTAAATGCGGTGAGGGTTTCTGCCTCTGCCAACCTTTCAGCCAGTGAGTTCCAGGCCCCCAGCAACCTCTGGGTGATAAAATACTCAACCCCCTTCTAATTCTTCCGCCAATTACTTTTAAGATATGCCATTTACTTACTGAGCTCTCTGTCGAGAGAATTATTGAGAGCCATGTTACTCTGTAGACCTTCATTGTGATCATGTGACATTCCCCTTTTCGCTATTTCAATGGCAGCGTTAATCCACTCAAAATAAAAGGGATAATATCTCAGTTAAAGTCAAGAACATTTGATATCCATGCACTAAATGTACACATGATAACATTACTATTAATAACATTACATAATGTTATTATGACAGTAATTTCTAGGCTTTATAGTTGCACATAGGTACTTCAAAAGAAAATGAAATGACATGTTCCAAAAAAGGCCCTGAAGATATAAGTATGCAAAATTCTTCCACACTTATGCACTTAATACATACTTGGAGACAGACATCTTTATCAATAGTTCCATAGGAAATCACAGCAGTTATTTTTCACTGATAACTTTATTCCCCACTT
This sequence comes from Cetorhinus maximus, assembly GCF_964194155.1. Lineage (NCBI taxonomy): Eukaryota > Metazoa > Chordata > Chondrichthyes > Lamniformes > Cetorhinidae > Cetorhinus > Cetorhinus maximus. Next base: position 127,166,650 of record NC_135887.1, read on the forward strand.
CCCCCCACCACCTTCTGTCCCTTCTAACATTCCTTCCTGAGGAATTTGATATCCTTCAGTTCCTCACCGAAGTGGCTATAATTCACGCTATGAGCCTCGATATTGGAAGTCTGCTCAACTGCCGAGGAATATCACAGCCAAGGCCAGTCTGATGGCTCACATACCATATTTTCACTAGGCAGCAATTGGAAGCAGGAACCTTTGACAGTTTTGTCATCACTAGCTAGGGTGCTACTGCCAGTTGTAGCAACTCAACTGCTGTCTAACCGAGACCCATCCCAGCATCCTGCACAGACCATGGACTGGGCCCTTCTTGACCTATATGGTCCAGTTAATCACTGGGTTAACCTGCTGAATCATTAGCCATGTTCTGCAGCATTTAATTTGTAGTTGGAGAAATCCAAGGTTTTGAAGAAAGCGTGTGAATAAAAATCCCGAATTGTGCTACAGGTTTCTGAAATGCCAAGTCATTTCTTTAATTTGAAAAGACATTTAATCCCAGTAATGATGACACAGTTACTAAGTCTAGCCTTTCTGTGATCTTACGAATAAGTTTTGTAATTTCAATAGTTCCTCCTTGCTTGTAGATTCCATACTTAAATATTAATGCATCAACGCAACTCTGTATTCATAATTCAGAGAATTGCAAGATGTGAAAGATCACCCATGATTGTATTGAATGGCAAGAGAGGGCTGTAAGAGCTGAAATAAAAGCAAAAAACTGCGGATGCTGGAAATCTAGAACAAAAACAAAAATACTTGGAAAAACTCAGCAGGTCTGACAGCATCTGCGGAGAGGAACACAGTTGACGTTTCGAGTCCGAATGACTCTTCATCAGAACTAAGGAAAAATAGAAAAGAGGTGAAATATAAGCTGGTTTAAGGGGGGGTGGGACAGGTAGAGCTGGATAGAGGGCCAGTGATAGGTGGAGATTGCCAAAAGATGTCTTAGACAAAAGGACAAAGAGGTGTTGACGGTGGTGATATATAAGGAATGTGCCAATGTGGACATTAAGGGTGGAAAGCAGGACAAGCAAGGGCTGAGTGGTCAAGTCCTCCTATTTCTGTGTGTTTGTGCAATCATTGCAGATCAGATTAATGGACCCAAAGGGTGGAGGGACTGCAGTGCCAAAGTTGGGGTGCAGGCGACTGCATCTAGCTCATTTTCCTTTCCAAATTCCACAAGTCATTGGATTTTAGGTAGTTTCCAGAACATGGGATGGTGCACAGCATTGGCAGTATGGCAGAACATTGGACTCCCCTCTGCACCTTATCCAAGACCAGCATAGAAAACAGATGAAATCTTCTGTGTCTTAGCAGAAAGTTGGATTACCCTTGATATCTTTCTGATAGTCTTGTCTGGCAGAATATTCATTCCTGGGTCCAGTTGAGAGTTAACGATGAGGATATTCCACTGCTTTGCAATAGTTTAGATCAAACTTAGCCATTTTATGCCACTATCGATGCATCATCTAATTGTTTTTTGGAGTGCGTGGGTGATTTGTTTAGGTGTGTGGTGCCTTTAATTATTTTTGCAAGGCTGTATATGTACAGTAACCTAAAGGGGCCAGTTATGCACGATCTGCGTGGGAACTTTCAGGTTGTTGTCTCGCTATGTGGCTTAAGGGGAGCATCAGCTTGTACTATATTGTCATGTTGCATTAAAACCGAGCTTCCAAGGAGTCCAAGTAGTTTTTCTTTCAATATTTTTGACTGTACACGGGATGTGTTTATCCCAGGTCAGCCTACAGAAAAAAATTGCACTGTGATATATTTGAGCAACTGAGCTAGGATCAGAACAAAAACAGAAACAGAAATACCTGGAAAAACTCAGCAGGTCTGGCAGCATCGGTGGAGAAGAGCACAGTTGACGTTTCAAGTCCTCATGACCCTTCAACAGAGCTAAGTAAAAATAGGAAAGGGGACTCGAAACATCAACTGTGCTCTTCTCCGCCGATGCTGCCAGACCTGCTGAGTTTTTCCAGGTATTTCTGTTTCTGTTTTTGTTTGGATTTCCAGCATCCACAGTTTTTTGCTTTGATCTAGGATCAGAGTATGCAACTTGTCTAATATACAGCTGAACATCTTTGTCTGGCTTACAGACTTGTAACAAGTAATGCTGATGCCATCTTCTATATAAAAAGATTAATCTCTGAAGTGATGCATCACATGAGGTCATTCAAGAAGATTAAAGAAAATATCAGGCCAAATACCATGCCTTAGGGAATTCAGTGTTAATGTATATCATAATTGTTCACAGATTACTGTCTAATGCTGTCAGCTGAATTTGAAAGCTAATAGACATTCAAGCAATCATTCTCAATTGTGTGATATTTTGGCTTTGCTATTAAGGCTGCTTATCATGTATAATTTGAGAGTTATCCATTATTGGGAACCGGTATTCTAAATCCCTTGGCCATCTTTCATCTGATCGATACCGTCTCCTTGTCCAGGCAAGGTTTAAAGAATGAGAGACATGAGTAATTCAGGTAGTGCAATTTGAGCAAGATTTACATTGCCTCTCTTCAGCTTTATGAATTTCATAATGTTAAAGATGGTGTTGGATAATTCTTTCTTTATTCTTCTAAATAGCTAGAGACAATGGGCACCAAATTTGGATCTGCAATGCTGCTGGAACTGCTGCTCTAGAAGCCAGAGGTCATTCAGCACTTGTGGTCACTTCCAACACAGCCTATCCAGCATCCCATGTTGGGAAGGGTGCTTGCATGGGTGCGCCAGAAGTCTCCCAACAAGCCAGATTGTGATGTGAAATAACCATATAGGCTGATTTGGCACTTTATTTACAAAGTTAGACTATGCGAGCTCACTTATCACTCACGAAAGAGCATTTGTACAGCTGCCAGAGTGACTCACCACTTCCTTCTCACGTGAGGCAAACAAAGCACATGCTTGCATCTGTTTCCATGGCTAAGCTTCCTAACCAGCCTGTGGCCATAGCTCGACAGGCACCACTCCCCATCAGCATGGCAGACTAGGAGACTCACCTGCTCTTACTGCCTGCCATAGCTGGGTTGGTAGAGATTATGGATTGATACACAACCTATTTTGCTCTGTTATGAATGAACTTTCCAAGGCCATCAAGACCTGGAGTGGGACTTGAACCTGGAGCTTCTGGCTTACAGGCAGGAACGCTACGCACAGTGCCACAAATCCTCCCAGTAGTGTTATTTAAAGGACCAGGCACCCAACTTGCAAGATGACACTAACCTCTACTATGGCAAAGCCTCTGGAAGTTCTTCTGGAGTGTTTTTGGAGATCTTGTGGTGAGGTTCTGGATTTGCTGCAGTGTGCCACTGCATCCTCACATGGAGGGCAGAGGGTTTGGCGACCTGCCCACACACTTTAGGTGTATAAAATTATGAGGGGCATAGATAGGGTAGACAGGAAGGAACTTTTCCCCTTGGTGGAGGGATCAATAACCAGGGGGCATAGATTTAAGGTAAGGGGCAGGAGGTTTAGAGGGGATGGGAGGAAGAATTTTTTCACCCAGAGGGTGGTGGGCATCTGGAATGCAGTGGTAGAGGCAGTCAAGGTAAAGTTATCAGTCTCTAAGGGGATTATAACAGCCTTTAAGAAGAGCAGGCTGGCTGCATGATGCATTATCAGTGCATGCTATTCGGCCCCCTGCTGAGCACTCAGGGAGCCAGCAGCATGGATCCCACTAGGACTAATGCTGCATTTGGGTAAATGAGAAGGTAGGACGAAGTTTGTATGCTGCCTTCCTCAAAGCCAAAAGGCACAGGCAGGTCACAAAGCATGACCCATGCGCTTGGGAAAAGAAGGCTATAACCTATTTTTTGCCCAATATGTTTGATAATTCACTTCATTTATCAGGGACAAAATATTAATCTTAATTACCTTAACCAAGATAGAATGTGTTACATTAGCCCTGTGTCTGAGACTTCTGCACTTAGATATTGATCAGAAAGCATGAAAATGCCTTCTCCAAGGCCACGGTCTTGAATAATAGCTTTTCTTTCTTACTAAGTCAAACATTTTTTTTTATTCGTTCATTCATGGGATGTGGGTGTCAATGGCTAGGCTCGCATTTATTGCCCATCTCTAATTGCCCTTGAGAAGGTGGTGGTGAGCTGCCTTCTTGAACCGCTGCAGCCCCTATGGTGTAGGTACACCCACAGTGCTGTTAGGGAGGGAGTTCCAGGATTTTGATCCAGTGACAAGAGAAGGAACAGCAATATATTTCCAAGTCAGCATGGTGAGCGTCTTGGAGGGGAACATCCAAGTGGTGGTGTTCCCATGTGTCTGCTGCATTTGTACTTCTAGGTGATGGTGGTCGTGGGTTTGGAAGGTGTTGACTAAGGAGCCTTGGCGAGTTCCTGCAGTGCATCTTGTAGATGATACGCATTGTGCGTCAGTGGTGGAAGGAGTGAATGTTTGTGGATGGGGTGCCAATCAAGCGAGCTGCTTTGTCCTGGATGATGTCAAGCTTCTTCAATGTTGTGGGAGCTGCATTCATCCAGGTAGGTGGAGAGTATTCCATCACATTCCTGACTTGTGCCTTGTGGATGGTGGACAGGCTCTGGGGAGTCAGGAGATGAGTTAGTTGCCACAGAATTCCTAGCCTCTGAACTGCTCTTGTAGCCACAGTATTTACACCTTTATTTACACCTTTCAGTTTATGGTTCTCTTCCTGCTGCACACAACTGTAACTTGTGTTGTTCCAACTACTGATTTATTTCAAATAGTTTGTCAAGCAGATGAGTGGCCTCCTAGCCTTTTCACACTTGAATGCTGCTTTCTATTGTTGCTCATCTAAACCATGGCTGTGTTGTAAAACAACCTTTGATGCATGTTCTCACACTACCCCCGCTGTGACAAAAGTTTTAAAAGCTTTTCTTCTGTAGTATCGAGAGATGCTTTTGAGAACACAATTTCAACAAATCATTCTCACATTCTTTGCATCTATAAAAAAGAAAATAAAAACTTGCATTTTTGTAGCATCTTTCATGACCATTAGATGTCTCAAAGTGCCATACAGCCAATGAAGTACTTTTTGAAGTGTAGCCATGGTTGTAATGTATGATATGCACACCATAAACTCTCAGAAACAGCAGCGTGATAATGATCAGATAATCTTTTTTTCTCGTGATGTTGATTGAGGGATAAATGTTGGCCAGAACACAGAGAATAACTCTTCGAAATAGTTCCATGGGAACTTTTACATCCACTCAAACAGGCTGATTGGGCTTCGGGTTAATGGCTCCTTTGAAAGATGGCTCCTTTGAAAGGTGGCACCTCTGACAGCGTAGCAGGCCCAAAGTGCTGCACTGGAGTATCAGCCCTGATTGTTGCTCTCAAGTCCTGGACTGGGATTGAATCTGGAACCTTGCGACTCAGAGGTGAGAGCGCTACCAGCTGAGCCACAGCTGACAAATTTAAAACTTACTGAAAGCCTATTTTAAACCAAAAGCAATGGAAGGTCATGAGGTCATGTTGTCATCCCTACAGGTGGCACTTGGGCAGATGTCTTTTTGTCTTATCAGAAATCATCTAATAAGATTGCAAAACAAAGGCCATTCAGCCCTTGTGGCAGTGCAAGCTCTTTGCTACAGATCTGAAGCTAATTCCAATGTTCTGCTGTCTTCCCAATGCAGGATGGATGCCTGCATATAATATATATTTAATGCTCTTGTACGTGACAGCGATCAATACTTATTTACTAGTTTAGACATTTATATTTCTCTAATAGTTTGCAGTATGGTTTGCAGTATAGCCTTCATGTTACGTGCTGAACTGACAGGTCCTCATTTGGAGTGACTTGTGGAGTCAACAGACCTTAGCTCTGCATCGCCCCCTGGTCACTCTAAGTGGAGCTCTCTGAAAGCCAGATCATGGCTAATATGATTTTTAGGCTTCAAAATTCTGCATACCTTTTGAAGGGGATGGAAATACAACGTACCAGAACTTCAACCCTTTGCTTTAATCCTCTGCTATCCCAAGCGTTGGAGATGCAATCATATTAATATGCAGGACAAGTGCCTTATGCCTCTGCGGCATTGGAGGTGACAGAAACGATCATTTATCAGGCCGATTGAAAGAATTAAAAGGAGGCTCCATTCTCCTCGGGAACTGGTAGGGCAGCATTCTGAAGTTATTTAAATCCCTCTGAGATGGATTATCTTTGTTCCTGTACTTTCCTGAGGCCTTCACAGCAGAACCCAGGCATGTTGTCGGGCCCGATGGATCTCATGCCTACTGTCAGGAATGGAATGGGTGGATTTCCAGGTTAGCTCAGGAAAGCCCCACGGATGTGCCTCTAAAATTAGTGCATGGTATGAAAAGTAATGGATTTAAAAAACATCCACAATTGCACAATTTGCAGACTATCTTCATTTGGGCAGAAACCAGGGACACCTAAATTGTCTGTCGCTCCTTCCACCCCCAATGACAGAGATTTACACCCACACAAACCTCAGCATTTCAGGGCCTTAACGTTGATGAAAGTAGAATGGCGTCACTAAAGAAAAATATAACTGCTCGGATGCCCAAACAACCACCTGCAAACTTTTAATTGTTTGTTTTTCTTTGATGGGATGTGGGGGTTGCTGGCAGGACCAACATTTATTGCCCATCCTTAATTGCCCTTGAACTGAGTGGCCTCCTATTGGCAGTTTTAGAGGGCAGTTAAGACTCCACCATATTGCTGTGGGTCTGGAGTTACGTCTAGGCCAGACCAGGTAAGGATGGCAGATTTCCTTCCCTAAAGGGCATAAGTGAACCAGATGGGTTTTTACAACAATGAATGCTAGTTGTCATGGTCACCATGACTGAGACTGGATTTCAATTCCAGGTATATTGATTGAATTTAAATTCCACCAGCTGCCATGGTGCAATTTGAAGCCCTGTCATCTGGATTACTAGTACAGTGACATTACCACTATGCCACCATCACCCCAATTGGTTTGTACCAATTGCAGCTATACTGAAGTTGGTGCAAAGCTGATTTGGTCTCACAATGCTTGTCAGAAGTCAACCCTGTAGGTTTTGCAACAGGGGTACCCTCTATTGTATTCACATAAGCTGCATAGTATAACTGGCCTTCTAGTAACTGTTTTTAATCAACGCTTAGAGTTTGTCAGTGACCTGAGATGTTAAAATGTGCTGCCATTGAACTAGTCTCAAGTGCTTGGTGGAGAAACTCTTATCTTGCCCATTGATGCGAACAGCTGGATGATGCTGCTGCTTTTCCTAACCTGAAAATGATTTGCTATTCTCTTCAATACAAGCATGGTCAACATTTTCAATATAAATGTTAATGTTCTTTCAATTTCAGCGCCATTCTTTTAAGATTGCAGCTCTTTATTCATATGCAAGTTATCAATGCAGATGTCATTTTCTCAGCCAGAATGAAACTTCTGCTTTTAGAAACAAAGCAAGAAAATTAGCTGAGAAATAGTTTGTATAAATTTCATCGAAAGTAACCAGTTTTAAAAGGGGAAATTTTTATTTTTTGTCATTGCTCCCTGCCCCCATATTATTTCTTGTGCTGAACACTGACTGTGTTTGGAAAAATGAATTCTTAGTGCGTGTGCATCACCGGCAAAGTCCGCTGCAACCTGCGTAGTGAAGGAGCTCCTTTAGTCCTGTTAGGTGGGGAGTTCCAGAATTTTGGCCCAGGGACAATAAAGGAAAAACAGCATGTGGGTAATTTGGAGGTGGTGATGCTCCTAGGAACCAGCTCTTGTTCTTCTAGGTGGTATAGGTCATGAGTTTGGGAAGAGGCTGAGAAAGATCTTCAAGTGGCACTTGCGGTTTCCTCAGCCTGGGCTGTTGCACTCAAACACTAGACTCCACTATTTTTGAGGATAGGAAAGCCCCTCTTCATGTTAGGTTACTCCTCATTAAATCACGGTTAGTCATCTGGCTTGATGGTGATGGAGTAAGGGATATTCCAGTCATTGGCATTACAGATTGTGGTGGTGTACGTTTCTGCTGCTGATGGTCGCTCGATCTTGTTCTTAATCTATTCCATTTAACTTGGAGCTACTGCCAAATAATACAATGGAGGGTGAACTCAGCGCTTTTACTTGTACCAGCATCTTTGAAGCTGAATTTAAATACTCAAATTGCTGTGGTGGGATTCGAATTTGCATTCTTTGGAAAACTAGCCCAGTAACATAATCGCTTCGCTACCCAACACAATGTCACTTTTGAACAGGCCTCCTACTCGAAACGTCCACGAGCCTGGTTAAAATATTTTTGTCTGAGTTCCTCTATCCGTTAGGGGTCTCAGCACAATTTTGGTCCAACATTGGAGCTGGGTTTTGAGTGGCTAGACCAGCGGCCCTTAAATAGATCATTGCAAGCAGCTGCAACAATAGCTTGCAGAAAGCTTCTTCGGTGATTGTGTGTCGGAAAGAGATTTTGTGTCTGCCTCTTGACCTCACAGAAACCTTAGGCTTGCTGCCAGTCTTTCTGTCCCCACCCTCTTTCATGACACGCTTCTGACTCAACTCTTTGGGGAGGCACTAGGTTTGCCACCCATGCCTGATTGGTAGCCTAGATACCAAGGCTATCGGGAAGGCATAATGGACACCCCTCCCATTCTGAATGGATGACTAAGTTGAAGCACAAAGTATGGTGAAATGATTGTTTTGTATTGCTTTTTATTCCCTTACCTTCATACCTCACTGTGACTCGAGGCAGTTGGTCAACGAGCATTTAAAACCAAAGGAATGAGCAATACTTAATGTTTGGTTAGTTGGATGGCTGGATTGGGAATTCGGCAAAGTGAGAGAGGAAAATGCCCTATACAATTGCATTTGGTTGGGCAATGCATTCTTTGGAGGCTGCTGTATTTGCTTGTATTTTTAGCAGTTTTCAGCCACTTCTCAAGCAATACTGGAGTCCTGCATTTATCCATTTGTGGGTGGTCTGGAACAGTTAGCAGGTCTGTAGATGCAGTGTGTCTTTTTTGTCGATGAACCATTTCTTTATACCTCCATTCCTACTAACAGGTTTCTGCCCAAATTTGAGCAGTGCGTAAGGATACAAAATGAGATGACAAATTGCAGTGCGAAAGCATCTCATTGACACAGATGCAAAAGCCCAATCAGTTGCAAAAATACATCATCACCCGCAATAGTCTTATGTCAGACTACAAATGCAAACATGCATTTTTAAACAGGTTATCGAAATTAAGATATTATAATTCACGACTTTGAATATTTAATAGTCCCAAAGATGCACAGTGAGGAGAATTTTCTCTCCACATTTCCCTTCTCTTGCATTTGGAATGCTTTCTCTGCCTTTAGGCATTGCTCCACACTGCCTTAAGTGATGCATTTGGTTTGAAATGGCAGCAAGTATGTCAATTGTCATTTTTCTTCAATTATGTTGTTCTCATTTTGGGCCAGTAGCAAATTCAGGGCAAATGCATTGACAGTAGAGAGATATTTGCTTTGTGCAAAAGTCATGTGCTGTCATTGCAGCACTATAAATGTTTCTTTCTTCCTTAATATGATGTGCCCTTGTGAATTAATCTGCCAGCTGGCGTTTGTAGCATACTTAACATTCCTGTTCCCTGTGCCTCCGATTTTTCTTGCTTTTTTTGTCCCCTGGGCTAAATGTGCTTGGCCCTCCTTGAACATTTCTACCACACCCTAGCTGGAGTGCATTATGAAGGCTTGGAAATGGACTGGGAGGCAGCTATCCTGGGCCACTATCCTCACTTGTTTGGCCTTTTAAGGGCTGCAGCCCCTGTCAGTGCCCTTTACAAGGCTGGTGAAGGCTGGATGGAGTTGGGGCTGGTGGACTCTGGGCGATCCCCAACTTAGTGGGGCTGGTGTAAGGCCGGAGGACCGTATGTCCAGGGAGATGGCCTCCAGAGGAGTGCATTGATCTCTCGGGCTTTGGGTATGGAACAAAGAATAGCCTGGGACCCTGAAGAAGAGGTTTGTGTGTTTATACTTTGTGGAATGTTTTAGTATTGACCCCATCACAAAGAGGTGATTGTGATGTTCCTGTGAAGGTGTTCTTGTCCTTATTTGCGGTTCCTACACCTGGATCCATTCTGGAGCCTAAGGTTGGTGGTGGGCATGGAAGTGGGAGTGATTTCAGCTGGGACACAGGCGGGGGCACAGGATGGTTGATCACACGTGATCTTGCGCTGGTCAGCTCGTTACATATATATCCACAAGGAGCTCACCGATCCACATGGCAGGGGTAGGTAGGAAGTCACCATTCCCACTGTAACCTCATGGGGTCGAAGGTCCAGGCTGCATATTTCAAGGGCACCTGGGCAGCCTGCACTGCTCCTTCCACCTTTGCTCGCTCACTGCTCCACCCTCCCATGCCAACCCTTCCCTGGTCATCCACCGTACAACTGGCACTGCCACCCACCCCCTCCCCGCCCGCCTCCACTGTCTGAAGCATAAGTTGGTATTTATAGATGCTTCCCAAAGAGGACACTGCAGTGGCTGCTCACTGTTGATCATGGAATCCCTTCTGCGCAGTTGTGAATGTTAACGTTTTAATTTCTCCCGGGCGGGGAACCGAATTTGGAGGGGGGGGGATCTTAATTATGGCGAGGGTGGCCTTTTAATGAGCATGCGTGACTTGCTAAAGCACGCTTCCTGACATTCTTCATCAGGAGGCTTGACCCGCCTTTGAAGTCCTGAGAACAAAATTCTTAGGCCGGAATCTTCAGGTAGGGTGTGCGGGGGCAGGGGCCCCGCTCGCCAACACATAAAACGACGCGTGGTGACGTCGGGCGTGCATCCCAACGTCAACTGCGCGTCATTCAGATCTTCAGCTCGGCGGGCGTGCACCGGAGTCGGCTGTGTGTCCGCCGAACTGTCAAAGGCCTGTTAAGGCCATTTAAATATCAATTAAAATAATTAACAGAGCTTAAGGTTGGCGGGGGGGCAGGCCAAGAGCCCAGGCGGCCTATGCATTTATCATGAAACCTCATCCACGGGCGGGATGAGGTTTCACGGAAGTTTCTAAACTTTAATTAAAATTTTTAATAAAATTCATAGACATGTCCCAGCTCGATTTGACACTGTCACATGAGGGGACATATCTTAAATTTTTTTTTATCTTTTAAAAAACAAACTAATCTCCCTAAACAGCTCTGTGCCTCGGGGAGATTTCTGTGCTCTTTCGCACGCATGCGCGAAAGAACGCAGGATCCAACTCCACCTACCCCCCCCGCCCGCACAGGGAGCGCTCAGCCGCTTCTGGGTGCGCGTCACGCTGGGTGGGCCTTAGTTGGCCCGCCCACGCAAAATGGCGGTGCCCAGATGATCGCGGGCGGCGTTCGGCTGCGCGCCCACCCTCGCCTGCTCCTGCCTAGCGCCCCCCACCCCCGACGGGAAGAAAATTCTCCCCCCATAGTTCGCCCTGACGTCGGGAAACTGATCTTTGGCCTCACGCCAAATTAAATTCCCCCGTCCGCCAAGCTTCCCGCTGCTGGTGGGCCCAGAAGATTCTGTCCAGCATATGTGTTACCGAGAAAATTAATAACTAACAAAACAGCTTTGTGCTATTATTGTATTCTACTCGCCAGAACAACATATCCCAAAGTTAAATTAATTTTAGCCGGGTTATGAAGCAGTTGAAAGCAATCGTAGCCAATTATATACAGGATTATCGCTTGATTCCACTGTTGGTGATGGAAGATTTCAAGTCATTGATGAATAATTGTCATCATTAATTTTTGACTCTATTTGAGTGACCAATGCAAATAAAGTAACAGTTTGCTGAAGAATATTAAAAATGAGGGGCAATGTTCACTTTTCAGTTCCAGTGGTCTTTCAGCTTAATTAAAAAAAATTGACATTGCTTTAACAAAATTACAAGCGGGTTTAATTTACGCGGATAAGTAACTTTTTGAAATGTCTTTGTTGAAAAGTGCATCTGAATGTTACCGCAAATATGATCACCAAACCAGTGCAAATATAACTGCTTCTGAAAATCCCAAAATCGTTTGAAAAATGTGGTGGACACAGCTATATGCTTTTCAGAGAATTACTTTTTGTGGGCATGAGAACACAATGCGGCTTGCGAATGAATCACTGACTGTATTTGAATAACATTCTATTGAATCGCACCAGGGAATGAATGGAGATAATATGGCAATGCAGATTGTGCTTTCATACAAGTTTGCTACAAATTCCATGGTGAAAACTGAATGCTTGTTTAGTCATTGCTATGGAAATCAAGGCCATCTAAATTGAAAGAGTGTAAAGTTATATTACGTGTGTCAACATTACTTTTGTGCTGTTTTCGAAGGTGATGCAAAGCAAGTTAAGACCTTTTGCCGTTACCGTGGAAACTGTAACAGAAATGAACACATGCTTTTAGTAAATCTACATAATCGCCCATAGTGTCATAAGCATTGTATTCCATTTATTCTCTCATTCGAGAGACTCTTACACTTCTGTCCTTTTTTTTTCACTTTTGTCTTTTTGGAGCATGCCCAACATGCAGTGACTTCCTTAATCTGGTGCAAGGCATTATGGATCTACAGGAGCTTCTCGCTAAAATGACGACAAAAGTGAGTTTACCAGAGAATGCAGTCTGACTCTTCCATAGGATTTTTAACTTTTGAACATTTTGGCTCCAGTTGATATCTTGGTGTTTCATTATGGCCATTGATAACTGGGCAAGTGGATGGACCCTTCCATTGTCAAGTCTAAAGAAAGGACTTGCAATTTGTTTTTATGGATAGAATGGATTTATGGTTTTGTTGGGTGACTTCATGATGTTGAAAGTGAACTTAGTAACAGAGGGCCTTGAACTGAGATGTTTCGTTTCCAAAATTAAATGGATTTTGTTTTCCTGATTTTTTTTTTTCTCATGACCCAGAACGAAATAACAGTAAAAACTGGGAAATAAGTATACTGGCCTGAACTGGTCTTGTACACCTTAAAATGGAATGCCAGTAAAAACTGGGAAATAAGAGTACTGGTCCGAGCTGTTTTGTCCTTCCTCCCCTTGAAGTAATCTGGTTTATCTAGCCCCCTCGAAAGGAAAGGAAAGAATGTTATGGAGTAACACAACATTCAAGTGTGAAAATAAGGGACTAGGTTGTATTATGGTATATGAACATCTGAAAGGTTTCACTAGTGGTCATTCAGCTCTTTGAGCCTGTTCCACCATTCAAATAGATCATGGGCTATTTGTATCTTAACTCCATCTACCACCTTGGTTCCATAACCAAGGATACACTTGGCTAACAAAAATACACCAATTTCCATTTTGAAATTCTAAATTGACCTAGCTTCAACAGCATTTTAGGGGAGAGAGTTTCAGGTTTCTACTCACCCTTGTATGAAGAAATTCTTCCTGAAGACACCCTGAATTGATCAACTCTTGTTTTAAAATATGCCCCTTGTTATGGCACCAGAAGAAACAGCTTTCCTCTATTTATCCCATCAGCTCCTTTAACATCTCAAGTTGATCATCCTTTTAATCTTCTATATGAATACATATCAATCGTTAAGCTCAGAGGATGTTGAATAGTTCATCAGCACTCCAGAATATTGAATGATTTGTTCCAGGAAGAGATGATTGAATTGAATTGAATTGAATTGAACTTGACAAGAGTGACGGAGAGAAAGCTTGACAGCTTTAATTGTCCTCCATTTTACCTTGGAGATGTGATAGAATTATTTTTTTTTTTTAAATCAGCAAAACTAGCTTAAGATCAGATTTAGTGTTGCCAACTGACACATGGCAGATAACCACAACTCATTTTTCAGTGCGGAGAACGATTTCAGCAGAATGAAACTTGTGTTTTAATGGTGACTTTTTGATCCTTTCCCGAATCGAAATCAGGATGCAGGTGAATCTTAATCAAATCTCTTAAAGCAAATGGAATTTTCTGGCAAAGAAAATTCAATATTAAACTGAAATGGTGACCTTTTTTCGCGATTTTCTTCTAAGAGGTGAAATTCCATCTATTGTACATTCACAACGAGGAGAGGTTCCTGGTAAAGAGTAACCACATTGTTGCGTACAGCATACGTCACTATCAAGTGGGCAGTGGTCAGATAAGGGGAAATTGAGCTAAAAAAATGTTGTGGCCGATTTTAAACCACAAAGGTGAGTGTTGGGTTTGCGCCACCCAGAGATCTGTCCTAACATCCTCAAGGCCAGACCCGAATCATATTGAGGCCCAGCCTTGTTACCATTTGATCAGCCAGCTGCAAAGTGAATGAGCTTTCACAGGCACCTTGTCAATAGGCGTCAGCAGCCACCCGCCATATTTAAATAAATAATCAAGGGTCAATTAGGTTTGTTATCAAGCCTAATTGACTCTGATAATACACTGCTCATCCATAAAATGCTTTGCATTGGCACCTGGGTGGGAGCAGACAGCCCGTTTTCCTCACTTACAGGTTTAAAGGGCGGGAAGGAAGGTGGAGGGGGGTTGCTCTTCGGGGGCTGCCCTTTGCCGATCATGGGGTGCCCCCCTCCGCCCTCGAAGATTGAACCTCCCTCCCTTTCTACCTGCCTCCTCCCTTAAACTCCGCCCCTCCACCCCAGCCCCTCTTCCCTAACCTCCCTAAACCCTCCCGGCCCAAGGCCCCGGATTTAGCTGCTCTGGGATTCCTTGAGCCTTGGTCTCCTTCTGCAGTCCTGGCAGCAGCCGTTGATGCCCAGTGAGGGGCGGGGAAGCCCCACTCGGTCCACGTTATTCCACCCCGCAGCCCTTTATGGCTGTGGGATGAGCCGCTGTGGAGGATATCGGCTCCACGCTGACTTTGTTTCTGGGGGTGCTTGCCATCCACCTCCCCCCTGCACCCTAATATTGTTAATCCCATGGAGCCTGCCCAAAATGTACATGAGTTATACTGAGGATAGTTTGTGTGATTGAGAAAAAAAAACATGAAAGAGCTAAATTCCAATGTTACCATGTTCTTATTTCGATTCACAACTCATTCCGAGCACACTCTCCAGAGAAACACACCTTGAACAGAACCTGCAGGTGGATACAGGTGAGGGAGGTAACTGGGGGGGGGCAAGTAAAATTGTGTGAGATATGGGAGCATAATCTAACTCTCTAGGGGCAGAATTTTTCCCTCGTTGGGCGGGCGCGCACCTGACTCCCAACGGGAGTAAAATAGCGCGCGTTGACGTCGGGCGAGTGTCCCGACGTCATGGTGCGCTCGCGCGATATTTCGGTCGGCGGGCGCGCCGACAATTAAGAGGGCTGTTACGCTCATTAATGAATGAATTAAATCGAATGTTTCCTTGCCCGTCCAACCTTACGGCTGGCGGGCAGGCGAATAGGCCAAGCAGCCTTTGAAATTTTGGAAAGCCCCATCCATGGGCGGGATGAGGTTTCGACCAGTGATTTTTTAAAAAAAAAGTTTTAAAACTCAGTTTTAACTTTCCTTATTTTTCAGTCCTTTATTTTTAATGTTAATTTTCTTCAGCTCCCTGAGGCAGCTCAGTGCCCTTCAGGGAGCTTTCACTGAGCGCGCCCGCGTGCATGTGCTGACTTCTGCGCTCGCCCTCCTCTCCCCCACCCCCTCCCCAACCCAAGCAGCGCTGAGCGCTTCAGCGCGCGTCACATGCTGACTGGCCGTTAATTGGCCCGCCAGGGTGAAACTGCGGGCGGGACTCGATCGCGGGCGGCGACCGGTTTTGCAGCTGTTCCTGGCCCTGCCCGCCAAACCTGCCTGACGAGGTAAAAATCCTGCCCTAGGGAATGACTTTAAGGCTCCAGTCTAATTGTGGGGTTGAGATGATTAGAAACTGTTCACGCAGAGCCTTTTCCATTAATGATTTCTTCAGCGCTGCATAGTAATCAGGTGAATTAAAATGCAGTACAAGATGTGTCACAATTTTGGTTATAAACCTGATCCTTGAATTGAAAAATGCACATTTACATATTGGAGCAAATCCACAGAAGTGGAGCTGATATTTTTAGCATTACACACTGTTCCTTTTAATACCTTTCTGAGTACCGGGAAAGAAAAATTCTAAATGTTGTTTTCAACACCGACTTACATAGTGCCCTCAAGTAAAAAAATGTTCCAAGTTTCTTGGTATTGTTGTAAGAGATAAATGGATGTGAGCCAAAGGGGGAGATGTTAGGAGGATCGATCAAAAACTTGGTTGAAGGTTTTCCCAGGGAATCATAAAGGAGATGAGAGGAGATGGAAGGGTTTATGGAAGAATGTTTGGCGTGTGGTTGAAAGCAGGCCTGCCAATAGCAGAGCAATGGGAGGGGTGCAGCACAAGAGGCCAGAAACTGAGAAACAGAGAGATTATGTAAGGCGGTTAACAATGGAGATAGTTACAGAGAAATGAAGGAATGAATACTTGGAAGGATTTTGCCTTTTATGCAGTGTTATAGTTTGGAGGACCTGGGAGCGAATGTTGGTCAGGGGCTGGTTGGGAAGCAAGATTTGGTGCAGGATGGGATATGGACAGCAGAACCTTGGGGATGATCTGAAGTTTCTGGAGAATGGAGAATGGAACATTGGCCAGGAGAGCATTGGGCATTGCCATTTAAATTTGGCTCCCACTCCTCTGGGAGGCTAGCCTTCTTGTGCCTGAAAGAAGGCAAGACAGACAATTCACTATGGCTGGGGAGGGGGCTTTTCAGAACAGGATAACGATTCAGAGACTTGGGGAGAAGGAGGGGAAAGAAAGCATTTTTATTTTTGTTTTTATGTTTTCAAAAAAAAAAGACAGTGGATGATAAATTGGTTTCAACTTTGGTAATAATTACATTCTTGCTTAAAAATAATATCAAACTCTGAAATGAAGAATATTAATAATGATACAGTCATGGTGTTGCCAATGTTGTAAAGCAGAATGCAACAGATATGAAGGGTTAAACTTTCCTGTCAACTCTGCTTGTCCCTGAACATATCAGATACAGGCCTTCTAAGCAGGAATTTCCATTGGTTTTCATCTTTTTAATGAACAAATTGCACACAGGGAGGACCAATTTATTTTGTGATTAATCTTAAGAGGTGTTTCAAACTGCATGCAACACTCATCCTATTTCACATTCCACTCGGAAAGCGCCACATGGTGATTGGGTTGATGTTTTGAGCTCTAATATGTGGATCAGGTTTTCTGAAAATGTAAAAACTTGGGAGAAATATTTTTTCTGGTATTTTTCTGCGATTGCCCAAAGCAGAATTAGAAAATTACTAAGTCCTCCTGACCACTTCTCTTTTTTTATTAACATTGGAGGGACCCTGTATAGGAAACTAAGAGGTATAATTCCATTTTGGAGTTATTCCCATCCAGAATGCTCCAGCTTTATCCAGAGTTTTCTTTTTGTATTTTATGTGCAGTCTGGTTCTCATTCTCATCGCCTTCAATTGAGAGGCGTGTGAAGTGGGCTACCAGTTTCCACCCTCCATTGTGTTTTCCTGCCTCATCACAGAGAGGTTTAAATAACTTGGTTGCCCTCACGTGAATCTTACAGTGCAAAAGGAAGCCATTCGGCCCGTTGTGTCTGTGCCAGCTCTTTGAAGGAGCTGCCCATTATGTCTCACTCTCCTGCTCTTTCCCCGTACAGGGTTACCATAGATACATTACGAAATGTCTGCAGATAAAATGTGGGGAGTAGGTTTCCACCATTAATTGTCCATTGGTTCAGGGTATGGGCTTTTATAGCAATGTCGACAAATGCACAAGCTTAACACTAAACTGTCTTGCATCTTTCCTCCTTTACCAGATACCTTTGCGCGTATTTAGCATTCCAGAAACATTCAATTTTAATAAACACATTCACATTAAAGACTTTTATTCAGAACCTTAAATCAAACCTTAACAAGGATCCCTCCACAATTTCAGATATTGATATTTGCTGGTTGTGATGGTCCTTCTCTCTGATAAACGATGTAAAAATAAATTCAGCTGCTAGCTGTTTAAAATGGATAACAAAATAATAAGACGACAGGAAACCAAATTTCAAAGTACAGAGTATCTTTTGCACATACGTTACCTGCTGCATATGCCAAGTAACTTCTGAACATAATAGTCTCGTAAATTGAACCACTCTGCACCTGCGATTGATTCTCCTATGATGAGAGCTGCGTAAATTGGAGTTTAGAAGAATGAGAGGCCATCTCATTGAAACATTCAAGATTTTGAGGGGGCTTGATCGGGTAGACGCTGGGAGATTGTTTTCACTGGTCGGGGAATCTAAAACACGGGGGCACAGTCTCAGGATAAGGGACCGATCATTTAGGACTGAGATGAGGAGAAATTACTTCACACAAAGGTTTGCGGAATTCTCTACCCCAGAGGGTTGTGCATGCTCCATCATCAAATATATTTTAAGGCTGGGATTCGCTCGGGATCAAGGGATATGGGGAGCAGGCAGAAAAGTGGAGTTGAAGCCCAAGATCAGCCTTGACCATATTGAACAGCAGAGCAGGCTTGACAGGCCAAATGGTCTACTCCTGCTCCTATTTCTTGTGTTCTTTGCCGCACCATAAAACCTTCTAATTGGCCTGAAATGTTGGACTGAAATTTGCCACCGGCTGGTGTGGGGATCAATTCCGGGTCAGGAACCTGAAGGAGCAAGTAGCAGGACATTAGCCAGTTAAGAAACCACCTCTGGGACTGCTGTCACACCCACAGTTCATGGGAGGGTCAGCCAGCGTGGTCAAAGGGAGGGGCGACTGGCAGCCCACTAAGGCTGGTGAGTGCGGCGGTGAACGGAGAGGGAGAGGACGCGCAGGATGGAGGCGTGCGATGAATGCTGGAACCAGCAGACAAATCCTAATCAAAAACAGAATTACCTGGAAAAACTCAGCAAGTCTGGCAGCATCGGCGGAGAAGAAATCAGTTAACGTTTCGAGCCTTCATGGCCCTTCGGCAGAACTGGAGCATAGTTAGAAGAAGGGAGAAATATAAATTGGTTTAAGGTGGGTGGGGGGGTGGAGAGACACATTGAGGGTGTGGTGTGGTGATTGTGGAGATGAGCAGATAATCAAAAGATGTCACAGACAAAAGGGTCAAAGAGGTGTTGAAGGTGGTGGTGTTTGTCTGAGAAAAGTGCTAATTAAGAATGGAAGACAGGATATTCAAAGTACAGCTCTAGTGGGGGTGGGGTGGAAAGACTAAAGGTGTTAGTTTTAGATTTAAAAATAATGGAAATAGGTGGGGAAAGAAGAATCTATATAAATTATTGAAGAGCTGTACTTTGAATATCCTGTCTTCCATTCTTAATTAGCACTTTTCTCAGACAAATACCACCACCTTCAACACCTCTTTGACCCTTTTGTCTGTGACATCTTTTGATTATCTGCTCATCTCCACAATCACCACACCACACCCTCAATGTGTCTCTCCCCCCCCCCCACCCACCTTAAACCAATTTATATTTCTCCCTTCTTCTAACTATGCTCCAGTTCTGCCGAAGGGCCATGAAGGCTCGAAACGTTAACTGATTTCTTCTCCGCCGATGCTGCCAGACTTGCTGAGTTTTTCCAGGTAATTCTGTTTTTGTTTTGGATTTCCAGCATCTGCAGTAGCTTTTAGCTTTTTGTTTTTGACAAATCCTAATGCCTAGAGCTACCTGTCTGCAGGGGAAACACCCCCACTTGAAAGCATTTGCCTGCCGAATGAATGAAACCTGTATGCTTATTTAGGGTAACAGTGCATACTCCTTTCATAGCGCACCAACCTCCCGCTGCACTCTCGCCTCCTGTTAAACGGTGAGCTGCAGACAGAGCGGAGTCCCATGCGTATCCAGCTATTGCCTGAGGAAAATGCCAATTAATTGGTGCTAAAATGGCCTTAGTCGGCTTAATGACAGACTTGCTGGAGAAGACAGTTTATCGCCTGACTTGCTCTATCAAATCTCTCATAATTTTTAGTCCCTCAATTAGGTTTCCCCTTAACCATCACTGCTGTATTACCATTCTACACAACAAGCCATGTTGCAACACACATCCCCATTTTAAGCAGAACTATCCTAAAAACAAAACAGATGATAGAAAATCTGCACTTGTTCCTGCAGCACTGATGAGCTTTACCATTCAACATCCTTTGAATTTATGTTTCTGCATTTGATAATTCTAGCTTACCCACAAGTTTTGTAAGAGACCTCGCGAGGTAAAGTGTGAGTCCTATTCATAACTTAAGTTCTATGGTGAACAACAAACTTGTTGAGGATTTACTGGAAGCACTGACCCAATTTGGATGCCTGTAGAAATGTTCTAAATGTGAGTCCTGCCAAACTACTTCAATGCCATTTTGCGCACAAATAATGGAAAGAGGACAAGTATTGGAGGCTACCATCTGTTGACTTTGCAGGACCAATTTTAACATGAGTTATCCTGCTAAATTAACAGTGTCCAATCCAAATATAGCCTCCTGTTGTGTGACTGGTCTTATTTGTGTCTGTTTGAGGCTGTACAGCTTTCCAAAAAATCACCCAGCAAAACCTGTCAGGTTTGTCGGTGCCCTCATGGGTGGGGGGGGGGGGGGGGGGCGTCTAGAAGAGTCCCTCATTATCCTGCCCTCACTCACCTTAGGCCTGGGGTCTCACGATGATCCTGGGCTGCTGGTAGGTGCATTGCTGTCAGCAGCCACTGCTCCTACTGGCATGACGGCAGTGAAGGCCTGCCAGTCTCTAATTGGCTGCCAGCCTCTGATTGGATGGGACTTCTCCCTTTGGGGACCTCAATCATGGGGCAGGCCCGTTGGTGGCTACTTAAGTGCCTGAATGGCATTTGATTCCATCGGACTTCCCCAGAGAACTGATGGGGATATTCCCCGCCGGCTCTCCAACCGGTGAGCGAGACCCCAGTTGGCCCAACAAAATCTTGACCGAGGGAAGACTTCTACACTCAAAGAGCGGTAGAAGTTTGGAATTCTCTTTTGCAAATGACAATTGATGGTAGATCACTTATAAATTTTAAAATGTGAAATTGACAGATTTTTGTTATCCAATGTTAATAGATATGGGCCATGGAATTTGGTTGCAGACCAGCCATAACATCATTGATCACAGGCCCGAGGAGTTAAATGGCTTACTCCTGCGCCTACGTTCCTAATGTGGAACTCACTAGCACGAGCAATGGTTGAGGCCAGTAGCATTAATACGTTCTTACACAAAGAAAGAAAAGAATAGAAGTTTGTTCCTATCTGGTGAGATGAAGTAGGGTGTGTGCATTTTGAACGCTGCCTCAGACATGTTGGGCTCAATGACTCTTTCTTTTGTGCTGTTGATTCCATGAAATGCTACCTAATTTCACTGTGAACCTTTCTGTTGTAGTTAAACTATGCAGAGGCCAGGCTGAATGAACTGGAGAGCTGTTACTGTGAGAAGACTTGTCAAGTGAACAGAAAAGTGTATCGCAGCATGGAATCGTGGGTTGAAAAGTGCAAAAACTGCACCTGCAAGGTTCGTGGTTCATGGAGAGATTGCTGTCAAAATGTCTGGAGCTTGGTAGGGCTTTAAAGTGTGTGAGGTCTTAATTGCCTTTTTCTTTCTCTTTGCGAAGGATGAACAGAATTAACCATGTGAAATGCAGTATTGGGGACGGGAGGGAGCAGGAAGGGATTTTAACTAAGAGCAGGTTTCTGGTGGGAACCCACACCAGTGTGCTAATTTCCTGTCCATAAGTTTTTTTCATTTGTTCACAGGACGTGGATAAACCAGCATTTATTGCCCATTCCTAATTGTCCTTGAGAAGCTGGTGGTGAGCTAGCTTCTTGAACCACTGCAGTCCTTGTATTGTAGGTGCACCCACAGTGCTGTTAGGAAGGGAGTTCCAGGATTTTGACCCAGCCACAGTGAACAAAGGGCGGTAGGAGCCTTTGGCCATTTTAATCGGGGCTTCATTACTCCCCTAGAACTGGATAAGGGTGTGGAGCAGCTGCAGACTGCTACAGTTATGGGCGAAGACAGGCCTGGCTGTGGCTTCCAGGTGTTGGTGGTGGTTTCAGGAGGGTCTCGTAAGAGGGTCAGTGAGAGGAAGGAGTTCAAGGCCGGGCGAGTGCAGCTTCCCTTGCTCTGGCCACATGAGCACCACTGTTCCTCTTAGGCTCACAATGCAAAGTTTCTGACTGACATATTGCACCTCTTAGTCCTTCCTGATGACTTCCAGCCTACTTTCACTCAGATAGGTTGCTGCGTCTTCCCCACTCAGATTAAATCTTAAATGGACCCCCGCTTTCAAATGCTTTATTTTCCTGTATGTGAGGAAAAATAATTTTGTTAGGAAATGTTGACCATGATATTAAGGACCCACCAATTTGAAGTGAAGGCAGCTGCTCCATAACAAAAACAGAATTACCTGGAAAAACTCAGCAGGTCTGGCAGCGTCGGTGGAGAAGAAAAGAGTCGACGTTTCGAGTCCTCACGACCCTTCAACAGAACAGTTCTGTTGAAGGGTCGTGAGGACTCGAAACGTCGACTCTTTTCTTCTCCACCGATGCTGCCAGACCTGCTGAGTTTTTCCAGGTAATTCTGTTTTTGTTTTGGATTTCCAGCATCCGCAGTAGTTTTTTGTTTTTATAGCAGCTGCTCCATCGTTGTTCAGTCCTGGGTCGGGTAATAGGTGTCAGTCTCAGAAAATGGCAACTTACTGGACCATCAAAGTCTGATGATACAGAATGGTGCGACACATATGGCACCAGTCCACTAGCGTTAGTGAAGGTTAATACTGATGTGCAAAGACACTGGTGGAGGATAATAACCTGTGTAGATTTAAATTAAGTAAACAGAGGAGGATAAATATTTATCAGTGATAACTTTACCCAGTCCTTTAATGATATAAGTAGCTGCAGTTACCGTTTCCTCCAATATCATTGAAAAGAAAATAGCTGTTGTTTATATTTCCCACATGCCGTTAATAAAAGGTTGGTTCAGTCCTGCCACCTGGACATGAGCCAGAACTAATCATATGAGTAGCCATTTTGACTTTATGGATCCAAAAAATGACAGGCAAGTCACTTCAACAGAATAGTGATTCTCCTCTGATCGAGAACCACTGAAACTCGATAAATGTGTAGTTGCATTTAGGTTGCTGTTCTCTGCTTGGTCAGTGTAGCTTGAGGATCATGCTTCATCCTAGTTGCATTTCCATTTATATGCCAGTCCCATCTGCTTTCTTTTCCTTGGACACTTTGCTTCCTGGCTCCATTTTCATTAGCTATGGCATTGCACTGCTGTGCTCTGGTAATGCTTCAGCTTCACTGTCCCCTCCACCCGTACGTATCTCTGAAGTTATTGTGACACTCAGCGCTGTTTGATTGTGCATGTCCCTTGTTCTAGATGTGAAATGTAGTTGTCGTTTGAGTGGTACAGATGTTTGCACTGAATGCCCACTTTCCCCCTTTGTTCCTACTTTTCCGTTGGCCAGATACAGCACATCTCTCTGATCTGGTTTCATATCAACATGATGCACAGAATGAAATCTGATGCCTGATCTCATGCCAGAGGGAACTTTTGATCTTTCCACTTGCCTCCTGGCACCAAAAGAGACCAGTTTGATAATTTGAAATCAGACTGCACTGGCATCTAATATTAAGGTTGATTGCAGTCAAATTATGTAAATTGTGCAGTACTGCCAAAACTACAGAACCTGAACCAGGCACAGTACTAGAGAAAAAACAAATCCAAGATTCTAACTGTATATAATGTTTTAACCTCTACATTACATAAACCAGGGTCACGAAATGCAAGAATTGCAGTAAGTACAAGCATTGAACACCAGGAAACATGCACCCAAAACCCAACTGTCTATAAAACCTGTCTAATCTGTAAATTTTTGGATTATGTTTACATTTTAATAGATTTCGTAAAACTACTTAAATGAGCCACATGGTTGTGATAATTTGCCTAAAATGTTTAGAACATAATTATGGGATTAGTTCTTGAACAACAGTAGTAGATATGTAGATATGGGATTGGATCTTACGGGGTGGGTTGGGGAGGGCAGATGCACTGACCGATTGGGAAAAAAAGCCTGTCCTGCAGCAATTACACGCTGCAGGCTGCAACAACAAGGAAAGTGTGGGACTTCAGTCCCTCACTGGGAAGAAGCCCCGCCCTTTTGGGCTGCTGGCCAATCAGAGTAGCCGGCAGCTCTTGCAGCCCCAGCAGTGCCAGAGCTCAGTAGTGGGCATTGCTGGGACTGCAAGCAAGCCCAGGATGTAGACCCCATTGGATCCTGGACTCAGGTAAGACAAGGGTATAGGGCAGGGAGGGATCGGGCACGTTAGGGAGGGGGTGAATGGGCGTGTGGGTTTTGCAGTGCAGGTGGGGAGGAAGGAAGGGGGTTACTCTCTTCAAGGTGTGCCCCCCAGGGATGCAAAGGGCACCCCCCCCCCCCAAAAGATAGTACCCTCCCCATTCCTTCCCACCCTTTTAAAAACTTTTTTGAAAAATAGGTTGCCAACTGCCTGCCCGTGCCAGCCCTGTTATGTTGTGGGCAGCATAATATTGGGGTCAATTGCTTTGTAAACATGCTCAATTAACCCTTAATTATTCACTTCAATGGGCACCCTGCTCAAGTTCCAATTGTTCATTAACATGGAGAGTCAGCAAACCACCCGACTATTTTGGCGGTATGGTGGGTGGGAATAGAAAGAGAAGCTAATATCACAACTGAAGTCAATCCTTTCCTTATTCATTGCCCCTCCACGCATTTACAGTCCGAGTTGTTGGATAGATTGGGGACAGGAACCCAGACTTAATTTTCCAGATGTTTTGAGGTTAATTGTAGAGGTTCCTATCACTTCCCTAGCATAGATCAACTAAGTCAGCACACAAGGTTGAGAGAACTTGAGTCCTTTGGGTCTGTAATGCTCAGTTGCTTGTTGGATAAACTCATATTGAGCCATTAAGAAGTAAAAGTTGATTCCTGATCGTTGTCTTTTCTCTTTAATTCAGAATGGAGCCATTGAGTGCAGGCGCGTTACATGTCCTCCTCTAAACTGCCCACCAGATTTTCGGCCAGTGTACAGAGTGGGCAAATGCTGCAAAGAATGTCGACGTAAGTAAGGAAGCTGATAGCACCTTGGTCATTTTGCGGTGTTTCACACTTGCTTTACCAATTAGGCACAATTCTTTCGTTTTTACACTAACTATGTTGCAGGTTGTAAAAGAGACACAAATAATAAAGCTACCATATAAAAAAAGGGTCATACGTTCGAGGACTAGTTATCACTTGAAGCCTCCATTTTGTAAATGTGAAGATTGTGGGCAAGATGCTAAGAAGTGCAAATGCTTTCTGACTATTTCTTTTGATTCTGCTTTGTGTTTTGCTTTCTCTACTATTCCTTACCTTCAATGGATTGCAAGCTTGTCATCGTGCCACACAACGACAAGATTGTTGTTAAGACCTTGTATTTTTGGAAGTAAATTTTAGCCACTAAATATGCTTCCTGCATAACTACCAACTTATGACTATTTTGATTGCACCTGCTGTTGTATTTTGGATATTACATTGCTTTACAGATGATATTGGGCATATATATCACTTAAGTAACAAATATAGAGAGGCTGAGGGGGCACAGCCTACATGATTGTCAGAAATATTTGAAATTAAACAGCTTTTGGTAACTATTGGTAACTGGGAATGTTGATGCTGTGGAATTGAACAGATGGTTAACTCAGGACGAATTTGTGAAGGATTCCAAGAACAAATGGGGGAAGGTTATTTTATTTGGGTGACATTTGGGAAATTAAAGTAGTTGAGCTCGCATCCTGGGGAGCTTTGTATTTCAGTGGGTAGATGTGTTCGAGAAAGGGCCCAAGGCAACATAACTGCAGACTCGCAGGTTAAAATGAGCAGGATAGCTCTTCATTTCTTGCTGTAAGTAAAAAAAAAAATACCGCAAACATAAATCTGGTGCTGATAGTGTCGTCAACCAGCCCAACAGAAAATGCACACATTTGTGAAGCACTCTGACCTCGTGTGTGCCAGCTCCCTGACTTGGTGCATCAAGAGAGCTTTTAAGAGGCAGATGGATTCTTGTAGACTTGGGGTGGAGCTTTACGCTCTGTCGTGGCAGGGGCGGGACTGTAAAATGTGAGCAATCCGTTCGAAAGCCCATTGACTTCGGCGGGACTGGGAAATCCTGCCAGCGGGAGGGGCTGTTAGATTTCACCCTAGTCCCTGCATCTGACCTGATTCGGGAGTAGAAGTAGCTGAACTGCTGGATGATAGTGACCATGGTACCGTGATTTGGCCAATAAAAATGCTCCAAATTGGATCAACGGTCAATTTAGAGGGAGATTAGAGAAACCAAAGTAAATGAAGCTTGTGGCTAAAAGGGAGAGGACAGTTGGGTTGAGCATCAAGCTGTATGGAATCAGATCAAAAATAAGATACTGAAACAGAATTAGGAAAGGGCACAGCAGCAGATGCAAAAGAGAATGCCAAAAAAAAAAAATATTCCAGTACTACACATCAAAAGATAGTCAGGAAAGAAGTTCAAAACCTTTAGGGAAATATCTTGTTGAACAGGATGTTAAATAACAACTGCTTGGATGATTTCTTTCTAATCTGGGAGAAAGCTAACAATATGCTATCCAGTATCAAAAGCATGTTATTTGTTTTCCAGGCTTTTGATGTTAGTGAAGCAGAGATGGGCTGAAGGGAGCGAAAATCAATGAATTCCTCTGGATAGTTGAGGTGTAGATGCAATTAAGAAGAAGCTATATAAGTACATGAGGAAGAAATGGATAGAAGGATTCACTGATAGGGTGAGATGAAGTAGAGTAGGAGAAGGCTGGTGTGGAACATACACATCACTGTGGACCTGTTGGGCTGAACAACCAGTTTCTTTGCTGTTAATTTCTTGTATATTAACTATAGTTCGGGGTATTTCACGAAACAAGGGATGCAATTTGTGAAACGGTAGCTGTTATTTTCAAGGAGTTGGTGAAGGCCAGGCAAGGATCCAACAGACTGGAAATGAACAAATTTGTTCCCATATCGAAAAAAGGTGACAAAGCCTCAACCTATTAACTGCAGACAGCCTGACTTAAGTAGTCAGGAAGGTTAGAGAGGGTGGGGGTCCGTGTCGGGGGGAAGCAGCGAGAAGAGTCACATGACATATTGGACCTGGAGTGCCAAAAGCTCTTTGATAAAATACCTCATGGGAGATTACAGTGGTAAAACAGGAGCAGAGGCCATTCGGCGCTTTGAGCTTATATTGCAGCTCCATCAGATAATGGCTGATCTGTACCTCAATCCCATTTACCAACCTTTGCTCCATATCCCTTGACAGCAAAGGCATATTTTTAAAAATTCATTCACGGGATGTGGGCTTCGCTGGCTGGGCCAGCATTTATTGCCCATCCCTAGTTGCCCTTGAGAAGGTGGTGGTGAGCTACCTTCTTGAACTGCTGCAGTCCATGTGATGTGGGTATACCCACAGTGCTGTTAGGAAGGGAGTTCCAGGATTTTAACCTAGTGACAGTGAAGGAACGGCGATATATTTCCAAGTCAGGATGGTGAGTAACTTGGAGGGGAACTTGTAGGTGGTGGTGTTCCCATCTATCTGCTGCCCTTGTCCTTCTAGATGGTGGTGGTCGTGTGTTTGGAAGGTGCTGTCAAAGGAGCCTTGGTGAATCCCTGCAGTGCATCATATAGATGATACACACTGCTACTACTGTGCATCGGTGGTGGAGGGAGTGAATGTTTGTCAATCAAGCGGGCTGCTTTGTCCTGGATGGTGTCAAGCTTCTTGAGTGTTGTGGGAGCTGCACTCATCCAGGCAAGTGGGGAATACTCCATTACATTCCTGACTTGTGCCTTGTAGATGATGGACAGGCTTTGGGGAGTCAGGAGGTGAGCTACTCATCGCACTATTCCTAGCCTCTGACCTGCTCTTGTAGCCACAGTATTTATATGGGTAGTCCACTTCAGTTTTTGGTCAATGGTAACCCGAGGATGTTGGTAGAGGGAGATTCAGTGATGGTAATGCCATTGAACATCAAGGGGCGATGGTTGGATTCTCTCTTGTTGGAGATGGCCATTGCCTGACATTTGTGTGGCATGAATATTACTTGCCACTTGTCAGCCCAAGCATGGATATTGTCCAGGTCTTGCTGCATTTGGACATAGTCTTCTTCAGTATCCAAGTAGTTGTGAATGGTGCTGAACATTGTGCAATCATCAGTGCACTTCTGACCTTAAGATGGAAGGAAGGGCATTGATGAAGCAGCTGAAGATGGTTGGGCTGAGGACACTACCCTGAGGAACTCCTTCAGTGATATCCTGGAGCTGAGATGACTGACCTCCAAAAACCATAACCATCTTCCTTTGTGCCAGATATGACTCCAACCAGCGAAGAGGTTCCCCCCAGATTCCCATTGACTGCAGTTTTGCTAGGGCTCCTTGATGCCACACTCTGTCAAATGCTGCCTTGATGTCAAGGGCAGTCACTCTCACCTCACCTCGGGAGTTCAGTTCTTTTATCTATGTTTGAACCAAGGCTGTAAAGAGGTCAGGAGCTGAGTGGCCCTGACGGAACCCAAACTGGGCATAAGTGAGCAGGTTATTGCTAAGCAAGTGCCGCTTGATAGCACTGTTGATGACACCTTCCATTACTTTACTGAAGATCAAGTGTAGACTGATAGGACGGTAATTGGCTGGGTTGGATTTGTCCTGCTTTTTGTGTACAGGACATACCTGGGCAATTTTCCACATTGCCGAGTATATGGCTTACTTGTTACCTAGAGGGAAGGAAGCAGAGGAGAATTGGAAGGGAAACTAAGTCATGGGGGAAAATATAATGGAGGTTTCCCAGCATTGGAGCAGTGGGTTCAGTAAGTTCCTAGCCCACAAAAGCCCTCAATTTTGATAGTCGTGCATGCTGGTTAAATTGCTGCATGTAACCAAGCTATAGACTGAGAAGATAGACAGTATCTTACAAAAGGTAGTTCATTAGAATTTGCGGTTTGCAAATCAACTTCAGACCAATACAAAGTGCTGCATGTATAATTGTATAAAACACTGGTGAGGCCACAACTGGAGTATTGTGTGCAGTTCTGGTCACCACATTACAGGAAGGACGTAATAGCTCTGGAGAGAGTGCAGAGGAGGTTTACAAGAATGTTGCCAGGGTTAGAAATGTGTAGCTACGAGGAGAGATTGGATAGGTTGGGGTTATTTTCCTTAGAACAAAAGAAGGCTGAGAGGTGACTTGATTGAGGTGCACAAAATTATGAGGGGAATAGATAGAGTGGACAGGATAAAATTGTTTCCCTTGGTGGAGAATTCTAGAACCAGAGGACATAGGTTCAAGATAAGTGCCAGAAGGTGTAGGGGGGACATGAAGAAGAACTTTTTTACACAGAGGGCAGTGGGTGTCTAGAATTCGCTGCCCAAGTTGGTGGTAGAGGCAGAAACTCTAAACGCTTTTTAAAAAGTACCTGGATCTGCACCTAAAGTGCTGTAAACTGCAGGGCTATGGGCCGGGTGCAGGAAGGTGGGATTAGAAAGGGCACCTGGGTGTCCTCGGGCTGGCATGGACAAGATGGGCTGAATGGCCTCCTTCTGTGCTGTAACTTTTCTATTGAACTATGTCAGAAGTAATATGAAGCAAGAGTACCCTGTGAATCGAATGGGAGGCTGAAAGAGTCTTACAGTGTTAGGACTTGCTGCTTAGAATGCCTGAATGCCATGAAGCAGCAATAAAGAGTTCAAATAGGATGCTGGGTTCTCTTAACCAAATTAGGTGAATTCAAATCTCTAGGGTCTATGCAGAAGTCCATGGTGTTGCTCAATCAGGCTTCAAGTGGAATGTCTGGGGCTGAATTTTCTCAGCCCATTGGACACAGGCTAGGAGGCGGGAGGGCTGGTGATACAGCAGGGGAAGCTATCAGGAGGGGAGCCAGTCCCCTTTTGGGCAGTTCAGGGGCCCCCTGGCAGCAATGGCCATGTCCATGGCAGTGGTACCCCCCCCCCCACCCCGTGATCAGGGCCTTTCTGCCTGGCCCTGGCTATATCCCAAAATGAACCAAATCTACAAAGGCACCTCGCTATTGATGCGGCCTCATCCTGGAGCTGCAGCCTCAGTAATGGTTACTGCTAGCGATGGTGCTGCCAAGGCTACTGAGCTGCAGGCCTTCTGATTGGGCCGGAGGCTCTAGGAGGTGGGTCACCACCCTCAATTGGACGGCAGCCCCGGTGTCGGCCTCTTAATTGGCTGCTACTGGCAACATGCCAGCCCAGGGTCCTGCCACGTGCCGAAATGAGGTTGTCTCCTATTTTTGTCTCTGGCGGCAGTATTTCCAGGTGAGTTGACACAGGGGAGCCACTATATCCCAGATCAATGCTTTTGCTCCCTGTAAACAAGGAAAGAACTCAGAGAACTGACATGTAAAGTAAAGGAGTTAATCTCTGAAGTGTTTTGTCACTTCTTAACAATTGAGAATGTACACACAGCTATCTGCTTCTGAACCCCAATTTCCTGTTTGAAAGATGGAAGATTCCTTTATTCCTTATTCTCCACCAGGGGGCAATACATCTGGGACTTAGCACACCCTACTGGCAGGTTTTATATCACAATTCTTTTTAACTAAAATGTCCTAAAACGTCCATTTACCAAAAAGCATAAGCATTAAACACAAACATCACAATCTCTCTTGAAAGGTCATGTCTTAGAGGGGACAGTGGCAGTAGGTAAAATTAGAGGTAAAATAAGAACTTTAATGGAATAGAGATAATATAACTGAAGTAATACTGTTAACTACGTCTTGACAGAAGGAGAAAAATATATTGATTCAAGTTGTGAACTGCAAATTTAAGACAGATGCCAAGAAGTACTTTATTCTGATGACATTGGGCAACTGGATCGGACTTTTAGACAGGGTGGTTCAAGCCAGACTTATTTAACAAATAGCTGGAATAGGAAGAGAGGAGGATTGGTATTCTGGTCGTGAGAGAGCAGATTTATCAAAATCTTCCCCTATTTAGTGCAAGTTGCTGTAAATATAGAAATCCTCGTAGAGGTGGAAGCACTGAAATTTCACCATGTTGTGTTCTTGTTTGGCTCTTACTGACAACAGCATTAAGCTTGAAGAGTAAGCTTGAAAAGTCCTAATTCTTGGGAAATTGGCCGCCTCCTGTTTACTGTCAGAAAAACATTATTGCTGATGCTAATCTGTGTAAACCCCAATAGAAAAATATAGCTCAAAGTAATTTATTCACCTCTAAAAGCACTTTTGCATTAAGTGCTACCAAGGGTTGTATCACTGACCTGTTTCCCCTCTCTGAGGTACTTATGGTTAGATCCATTATACTGATAGTAGGGGCAATGAAAAATAAACTGAAAACATTCTGTTGCATTTCCAATATATGTTTTAAAGGTAAATATAGCTAATAAGGGGTCGCCATGCTTGGACAAAGCACAAATTGTTAGTGACTATTGTGTAAGCATTATTACAGAATAGATAGGGAAAAACTGTTCCCACTGGTGGAAGAATAGAGAATGGGGGGCACGGGGTTGTGGGCGTGGTGGTGGGCGGGTGCACAGATTTAAGTTAATTGGCAAAAGAAGCAATGGAGACATGAGAAGAAACCTTATCATGCACAAGTGGTTAAGATCTGGAATGTGCTGCCTGAGAGTGTGATGGAGGCAGGTATTCAAGAGGGAATTGGATTTTTATCTGAAAGTGAAGAATGTGCAGGGTTATGGGGAGAAGGTAGGGAAGTGGCATTAGGTGCACAACTCATTCGGCGGGCCAGTGCAGATATGACTGGCCGAATGGCCGCCTTCTATGCTGTAGCAATTCTGTGATTCTGCGATTACTAAGCTGTGTACCTATCTGTATCGTGCATGTATATATCGTGATTTCTTTAGGTTCAAATACTACCTATAACAATAATTTCAAGTTTATGCATTGAGAATAATTAGCTTGTAGGGTTTTCCTCTGAGGGAAAAGGACAATACTGTTTTCTCATAGCTTTATCAGCTCAATCATTTCTGTCCTCTTGCGAAAGAGAATGTGATGTTAAAGTCATACTGTATTCTGGTGGGATCAACCCTGGTTGCTGTTGTGGTGTCACATAAATGGCAGCAACGTGTCAGTTAATGTGTAGGTGTAAGAGAATCAAAAGGCATATATGCACCAGTTTGATTGTATTTGAACTTGACTTCAAGTAGCCCTCTCATTTAAATTCCTATTAAGTGTAACCTTGACTCAGTGGTAACACTTTTGTCATTGAGTCAGTAGGTTGCAGGTTCAAGTCACATTCCACGATTTGAGAATATAGTCTAAGCTGACACTTCAGTAAGGTAAAAAGCAAAATACTGCGGATGCTGGAAATCTGAAACAAAAACAAAAATTTCTGGAAAAACTCAGCAAGTCTGACAGCATCTGTGGAGAGAAGGACAGAGTTAACGTTTCGAGTCCACACGACTCTTCTTCAGAACTAAAGAGAAGTAGAAATGTGGTGAAATATATACTGTTTAAGCTGTCTTGTCTATTTTGTAGCTCAGAGCTATGCAGAAATGACATACACATTTCTATGGGTGTAGGAACTTTATTTACAAGAGATTTTAAAATGTCTACTCCATGCTTCTAGCTCTTGGATTACAGCAACTTCTACAGTTAGTTTAAATTTCTCTGAATCATCCAGGCTTAACTAATCAAGCACAGTGGGCATCAATAATAAACAGACCCACATAATCAAACATAAAATAATTGAACATGTTGAGGACATGTTGTATTGTCACAGATGCTGCCTTTTTGATGAGAAATTCACTTGAGATGCTTTCTACCTATCAACGTGGAAATGAAAAATTTTATGGCACTACTTGAAGATAAACCGTCCCCCTGTTTTGCCCACATTTTATGCTTCAATTAATATCACCAAAAGCAGATTAATTCATTGTTTGTTGTATAACTGTTGGTGGAACCTTGCTGTGTTCAAATTAGCTGCCAGATTTGTTTGTTTAACAATAATAATTCATTGACTGTGAACCTCTTTGGGATGTCCTGAGGAGATGAACAACACTATTTAAATGTAAGCTTTTCCTTTTACGTTCTCTGTCGCTTTCATCCTTTCTTTCTTTCTCTCTCTCTCTTCCTTCATTTCTCCTTTTTTTATATTTGTTCATCCTTCTAATAATCCACAAGCCTCTTTGGCAAGCTGCACCGATAGTACAAATTGCTTGGATCTGAAAAACATTTTCACTGCACTCCAGTTCAACAGTCACATCAAAACGATTTCAATGTTTTGTGCAATTTGCCTTTCTTCCTACATTCACGGAGGGTGTACATGCCCTGCTGAGACTGCAAACTGTCTCACGGTATTCATCTCCAGTCTCATTCTAGCTCAATTCTGAATGTATAATTGTTGATATTTTTGTTAAATTCTGAGATTGGCAGCAGATCTTGGTAAATTTCTATTTCCCTGAGTCAGTCCAGTATTGTTGGTTTGTATTATTCATCCTGCAATACTGGAACACATGCGAATATTACAGTAATAAAACCTTGGGCACAGCTTTATTTTTGTAACACAACTCTGTATTCTTAAAATGTACAATTAAGTTACAATTCACTCTCTGTTTTCTACCAGCTTTCCCCATTGTCTTTCTCTTGAAGGTAATGCCTGCTTATTGGCTTACAGTTCGATGGGTGAATTAATGGATTTTTGATGGGCTGAATTAGGAAAACTATTTCCTGTATTTGGGGCCATTAAGGAGGGGTCTTTGATTTCAAATTATTATTGAGAGTGAGGAGGTAGGTTAGGAGAATATTTTTACAGAATTGTTAAGAGCCTGGAACATTTTGCCACAGAAAGTAGTTGAGGCAGAGATCATTTTATTTTTTAAGGGGAGAATGGGTAACCACTCGAAGCAGAAGATGTTAGAGGGTCTCAGAGAAGAGAACAAGGCTGGAATTCATGAGGGGTCTGGACAGAGTAGATAGGGTAAAAATGCTCCCATTGGTAGAAGAATCGAGAGCCAGAGGACACTGGTTTTGCGACTGGCAAAAGAAGCAACGGCAACATGAGACATAACTTTTATACGCAGTGAGTAGTTAGGATCTGGAATGCTCTGCCTGAGAGTGAGATGGTGATAGATTGTTTTTTTTGGTTCTCTAATCGGATGTGGGCATTGCTGGTAATGCCAGAATTTGTTGCCCATCCTTGATTGCCCTTGAACTGAATGGCTTGCTAAGCCATTTCACAGCGCAGTTAAGAGTCAACTACAGTACTGTGGGTCTGGAGTCACATGTAGGCCAGACCAGGTGAGGATGGCAGATTTCCTTCCCTAAAGGGCACTGGTGAACCAGATAAGTTTTTATGACAATTGACAAGGGTTTCATGGTTGCTCTTACTGAGACTACGGTCTGGATTTTCAACTTTGAGGTGGGTAGGGGGAATCGGGAAAATTCCTGGCTTGGCTCACCTGTCTCTGGAGAAAGCGCCAGCCAAGACTGGATCTTTGATGCTGGGCGTGTGGGGGAGGTTGCAGGCTAGGGTTGGGCCAGCTGAACGGGGAAGATTTGCAGAGGCAGCCGCAGAGGTTGCCAAGTACGGAGGCAGGCTATTTAAACAGGCCACCTTGGCCCTTTGTCCCAGTTAAAATAACAACACAAAGGCCCTCCGTCCCTTGCCCTTCACATTCCCTTCATCTTCCAAACAGTCCCCATGCCCCATCCATGCCACCTCATGCCGCCCACCAACTTCTTGTGGCCACACAGGCCCCCGTGCCATGCTCTGCCCATCCACCCAACATCTATGCCCCTCATGTCCCCATGCCAAGCTCTCCCCTTCGACCCGCCCCGATAGCCCCTCATGTTCCCTGTGCCAAGCTCTGCCCTTCCATCCATCCCCTATGCAGCCTCATGCCCCCTATGTCAAGCTATGACACTTGCATGTCCATTGACCCACTGCACACTTTCTTGCACTGACGAACCCTATAGTGTATAGTGGAATGTACAAAAGAAAAGCTTTGAAATAAAGTAACTTGTGTTTTGCTAATCTAATTGATGTCTGGGCTCACAGCCAACTATACATAATGGGTATCATTATGGCTCAGAGCCCAGACAACCTTTACGTTTGTTGAAATGGCTGCTCCCCAGAGAAAACATTGGCTAGAATTTTCCATCCCCTTTGGTGTGGGCATCATGGCGGGCATGAGTGGACAATATGGCGAGAAGGTCAAAAATCGGTTCCACGGTGTCATGGAAACAGTTTGTGATCGTCCGCTCCACCCATCATTGGCAGGCCGTCTTTCCTGCCTCTCCACGTTGGGAACTTCATTTTAATACATTTGCATCTAATTATGAGCCCTGCTTGCCAGAATCAGCCCCACAACGTCAAATTTATCACCTATGCCAGCGGGAAAACACGCCGGTCCAGAACAAGTCTTGGCGAGTGTGACGTGCAGAAGTTGGGACTTAGCGTTAGGACCTTGCTCACTTGTGGACATCCAAGGAGCAGACGATGCTGGAGCCCTACAGCCACCAGAGCCTGGAGGAACACATGCATCACATGCTGGGTGGATTCTCATGGACATGGCTCTGCTGCGAAGCAGTTCACAGAAGGTGGGAGGTCTCCATTCATGTCAGGGGTCTGCTTCTGGACATCATGGTCTTGGCCATGGGCTGCTTCGTCCGGTGAGGGGGGGTTGGTGGGGCAAGCGGAAGTTGTATCAGATGGGGGGGTGGGAGAGGAAGGTCTAGGTTTGACTGGGACAGCGAGGTGTACATGGGAGCGGGGTGAGGTTGGAAGGATGGAGGAACAAAGGTGTTGGGGGGAGGGTGTAACGAGGGAAGAGGGTGTAACGGGAGAATGCGGCAACTGGGGGAGGTAGGCGTAACAAGGGGAAGAAGCTATTAGGGAAGGAGTTCGGAGAGGGAAAGGTGTTTGGAGGGGGGAAGGACTTTGTGGGGAAGAAGTTCGGAGTGGGGGGATGGAGTCCGGGGGCAAGAAGGAGTTCGGGGGGGAAGGAGTTTGCGGGAGGAAGGAGTCCAGGCGGAGGAGGGAGTAAGGGTGGAGGAAGAAGTAAGGGTGAAGGAGGGAGTAATAGCGCAGGAGGGATTAAAGGGGTGGGGTGATGGCCAGATAAATGTGCAAGGGAGGAGTCTGTGGAGTGAATGGCTGCCTCCTGGGGAGCGAACCGAGGGTGGACATGATAGGAGGGAATGGTGAGCATGAGAGAAGGCAGAAGGAGCTGGAAGGTTGTGCGGGTGAGGTGGCGTCGGTAGTGAGAGAAGGAAAGGCGAGGGTCGTTGTTGGGGTCTTGGAGGCAGACACAGATCCTGGGAGAAGGAAGGAGGAGGTCAGGTAGGTCAATGTGAACAGAGGTGGGAATCTCGGGAAGATAGGGAATGTGCAGGTTCACCTGGACATCCTGGAATGACAAGGGTTCGTTCTGGTTGGTAGGTGATGGTGGGAAGGTGGAGGGTGATGCCAGGGATCAACAGTGATGGGGGAATGGACATGTGTAACTGGGTGAGGGGAAAGGAAGCGGAAGAAGAGAAAAAAAAACTTACCACAGCCATGTTCTTGAAATCGAACGTGAGCAGAGCCTCAGGTTGGATGGGTATAGGTGCTGCATGAGAGTGTGATCAGTGTTTGGGCGGAGATGCGGGTCAGCTCAGATGGGCAGCTGAAAGAGAACCCCAGCAGGCAGCACTGAAAATGCTCAGGACAGTGAGATGAGTGTGATGGATGAAGATGCGTGGGATAGTGCTTGCACGAGGCTCCTAAAGGCCCTGCCACACACACACTTCTCCCTTCAGAATCACTCGTGGTCCGGCTGTGTGCAGCTGAACTGTCAGTTGGGGAGGTGGGGTGGTGCGGAGGAATGTAGGGGAAGGACTTGCAAAGCCTGTAAATGAAGCTGAACGATACCATTACACATTGCTCAGTGAAAGTGAATATATTTTCATGTTATAAAGTGACAAAATGCGTTCACTTGTGCAACCACTTGTGATCAGAAATACTTAGCTTTTTTAGGCCTATCACTTCTTCTAGGTGCTGCCCTGACATCCTCGGCAGGGGTGGAGACAGCCTGTGCAATGGTTTGTCCTGTTGCCTCTGATGACTTCGGGTTGGGTCCTCTGGAGAGCCGAGGCCTGGCTTGCTTTGGCTGCCCTCCTGTGGGCCAGCTGCTCCCTCCGTGGTAACAGAGGACCACATTGTGGGGGTCACATGCAAAGGGGAATTGGAGGGGAAAGGACTGCCTCTGAGATTCCTGAGAGGTTGACCAGGGGTGTCTAGCTGCCACGTCCCCTTCCTGCGGGTGCCCGAGGGCACCGACCTGACTCCTTGGGGGTGGAAGGAGCTCCTGGACGGAGATCGAGGTGCCCCATTTCCCTCTCGCATTGCCACTGCAGAAACTCACCTATGGCTACCACAGTGCAGTGCAGGTCTGTGCACAGCTCCGTGTTCTGCTGGACCAGGGTCTCCATGGTGTTTCCCCTCCTTCCCATGGAGATCTCAATGTGTGCACATGTGGGCACCACTTCATCAGAGAGTGGGCCGCCACACTCCTCTGGCTCGTGTGCCACTCTGTGGAGGGCTTCCAACAGCTCAGCATGACGGTCCCCTGCCTTCTGCTGACTCTCCAGGATGAGTTGGAAGACCGAATCCAGGGGCTTGTCATCTGACTCTGACCTCGCAGATGACTATTCCCTAACAGTCCTCTGAGTGTTGGAGAGCTCGGTTGAACCTGCCTGCTCCTGCTGCGAACATGCAATGACCAGGTTGTGAATCCAAGCCTGCTCTAGATCCAGGTCGTGATCAAGGTTGTGTGTCTGCGCTGGTGGATGGTGTGGGTAAGCGCTGTGACGGGTCTTCCAGGCTGCTTATTTCTAGCTCTTTTATGGAGGAAGTGCCCTCTTTGCTGGAGATGAGGAACTGGATGAAGGTGAGGGACTGGCTGGCTGAGGGCGTAGGTCGCTTGGCAGAGCTCCCTATGAACCAAAGTTGAGATGATTAGTGCATGGCAGCAGGCTGAAAATCAGGAGAGAGAGAGAGAGAGCACTCCCAGCTGCATTGAGGGAGAGATGATGTGGTGCAGGATCCTTATGTGGGTGTTCTCCACTGACCTCGCTGTCGCTGCAGCTACAGTCTATGTCCTCACCAGTTAGCGCAATGGTATGTTCCTCAAAGTGATTGAGGGGCCTTATGTTGGCCACTCCACCCCCAGTCTGGGACCTCTCCCTGCTGTCGTGAGCCAGCTTCTCCTGCATGAAAACAGATGATGAGAGTGTGAGCAGGACACATGGCACTGTGTGGAATGTTTGTGTGATGAGTGGAGCCATGGACGGGATGAGGATGCGAACACCAGAGGATATGAGCCTGATGGATATGTGAGTGTGTGTGTGAGAGCTAGTGGTGTTATCCCTTGAGGTGGGAGATCCCCGTGGATGTGTGATGGGTTTGTGGGTGCGTGAGTTGAGAGTGACGAGAAGAGTGACTCACCCTGCGGAACCAATGAGAGCATTCATACTCTTCCTGCACTAGATGGCTGTCCTCTTTTGCAGGGCTCTGGCACTGACCACTGCTGCCACTACCTCCCATGTTGGATTTGTGACCTTGCTTGCTGTTCTTCACCCAGGGTGGGGGTACAGGACACTGCGGCAGGCTTCCACTGCTTCCAGTAGGTGCTTGAGGCAGCCATTGCTAAATTTGGGGACAGCGTGTTTCCTCCCTTTGGTAGCCATTAGTTCCCAGCAGCTTCTTGTCCCTTGAAGAGGGATAAGAGGCACCCAATTTACTGAAGACTTGAGGTGACAGTGAGCCGATCAAATTAGAGGCCGTCCTTTCAGTGATGTGGTGTGTTTCCCGGGAATTAATTATTAATGAGGCAGGATGCGCTGGGAATGGGACGATGAGGCTTGAAAAGCCACCATTGCGGCCGACGGATAAAACGTCCTTTTTCTCACCTGCTACCGCACTTAGTGCAAATCTGGGACTATTCTACCCATTGTTTGATTGACAGCTCAAGCTCCCCATCTCTGCTGTCAATTTCACATTGTTTGTTTACAGAAGTTAAGTGGTTTCAAGGGTTTGTGGCTTTTGGCACTTTATAGGGCCTTGATGATTGACCCTTTTATTAGCTTGACTTTTTTTCAACATAGGAGAAGGTTATCAATGTTTTTTTTCCCAAAGCTTTCTGTTTTACACTTCCCACTATACACTATAGGGTTAATTGGTTCTAGAAAGCGTACAGTGGGTCAACAGGCATGAAAGTGCAATAACTTGGCATAGGGGCATGAAGGGACATGGGGTTGGATGGAAGGGCAGGGCTTGGTATGGGGGCACAGGGACCATGTGGGTGATTGGGGGGGGGGGCATACTTTGGCATAGAGGGCACGAGGAGGACCTTTTAAACTTACTTTTTGAAAAGGTCCCGTCATGCAGACCAGGGTTCACGATTGCTCTAAAGGGCCGTGAGCAATGACTCTTTAAAAACCTGGCCCGACTCCTTGAAAATTGCAGAGGAGCAGAAGATGCCTGTCCCTGCAATGGAGCCAGCCAGGTCGGGAGTGCTGGGTGCAGGCAGGACCCTGCCCACACCCTTTAAAGGCACTCCCGAAAATCAGCAGCCTGGGAATGGGGTCAGGCAACCCGGAATTGGGGCCCACCCACCATTTTTACAGGACTCCTGAGTCACCCCGACTCGGAGAAACCCTGGCCCAGCTTTCATTGTAGTTTTGTTTTGATTCATTTATTGAGCTTTTTGACTGAATTTAAATTCCGCCAACTGTTGTGGTGGGATTTGAACCCATGTGTCCTAATTATTAGCCTGTGTCTCTGGATTACTGCAATGAATTTGCCCTGATGCCATCATCTCCCCTCAATTGTAACTTTCAAAAGAGAATTGGACCTTTACCTACGAGGAAAACAATGTGGTGCTTTGTGGAAAAGTGGGGTGAGTGGAACTGTGTGAGTTGCTGTTGCAGAGAGCCCCAAATGGCCTCTTGTACTGTCACCATTGTATGATTGTATAGGGCTGTGGCATTAGTTTTTATTACTGTAGCAAAGAATCAGCACAGACATCACGGGCTGAATGTCCTCATTCTTTGCTGTGAATACCTACGGTGTCCTTTGGTATCCTGGCAAGTGGTTACTTGCTCCCATGAGCCTTGATGGTATCAGCAGCCTGTTTGATGTCACCACCATCCATCAGTCACAGTCAAGTCCAATTGTTTCCCCTCCTGACATCCTCACGCATATACTTCCACCAGCAGCAGCTCAAATACGAGAGGAATTGAACATAAAAGTAAGGATGTTATGCTTCAGTTATACAGGGCATTGGTGAGACCACATCTCAAATACCGTGTGCAGTGTTGGTCTCCTTATTTAAGGAAGGGTGTAAATGCATGGATGCAGTTCAGAGAAGGTTTACTAGATTGATACCTGGAATGAGTGGGTTGTCTTATGAGGATAGGTTAGACAGACCAGATTTGTTTCCACTGGAGTTTAGAAGATTGAGGGATGACTTGATTGACGTCTATAAGATTCTAAACAGTCTTGACAAGGTGGATGTGGAAAGGATGTTTCCTCTTGTGAGTAAGCCCAGAACTAGGGGGCACTGTTTTAAAATTAGGGGTCGTCCTTTTAGGACAGAGATGAAAATATTTTTCACCAGAGGGTTGGGCAACTTTGGAACTCCTTGTCCCAGAAGGCATGGAGGCGGGGTCATTGAGTATTTTTAAGGCCAAGGTAGATAGATTCTTGTTAGGCAAGGGAATCAAAGGTTAATGGGGGTAGATGGGAATGTGGAATTCAAAACACGAACAGATCAGCCATGATCTTATTGAATGATGGAGCAGGCTCGAGGGGCTGAATGGCCTCCTCTTGCTCCTACTTTGTACGTTTATGTGTATGAATATGGATCAAGAACTAGAATTAACTTTAAGATCCACTTACTCCCTAGGTGGTGAAGCTAAATTTATAATTCCAACCATCATCCTGGTTGACATTAGCTGACCCAGCACAGATCAGGAAGTGAACCTAGGTCCTGCCTGGTCTGTCGAACTCAACTATTCATTCTTATAGTGTGCAGTATTTTCTTTTTAAAGTTCTTACCTTCATTCT
This sequence comes from Cetorhinus maximus, assembly GCF_964194155.1. Lineage (NCBI taxonomy): Eukaryota > Metazoa > Chordata > Chondrichthyes > Lamniformes > Cetorhinidae > Cetorhinus > Cetorhinus maximus. Next base: position 127,207,656 of record NC_135887.1, read on the forward strand.
CAGAGGGAGTGACTTCCACCCTGGGATATAGTTCCTCATTTGTGTGACTTATATATATAACCATAATTCACATGCATGCTTCGATCTAGCTGTTGGATAGTGTCAACAGCCTATCCACAGATTGGAAGGCGAGAGGATTGTAGCTGAACTCAGTCATATCCTTACCTGACATGGATTGTTAGAAGAGAGTGGTCAGTGATCAGGAATAACCAGGATCAGTACTTGGCCTCAGTTACTTACAATCTATATTAATTGATTGATGAGGGGACTGAGGTAAAGTGTCTAAATTTGCTGTCTATACAAAGTTAGGTAGGAAAGTAAGCAGTGAGGAGGAAACAAGGAGTTTGCAGAGGGTGGGGTGAGTGGGCAAGAACATGGCAGATGGAATACAATGTGGAAAATTTTGAAGTTATTCACTTTGGTAATAAAAAAAGCAGAGTATTTTTTTGAATGGTAAGACACAGGGAAATGGCGGCATTCAGAGGGATCTGTGTGTCTTTGTACATGAATCACAGGAGATCAACATGCAGGTACAACAAGGAATAATGTTAATTTTTTGTGGCAAAGGGATTGGAGTATAACTTCAGAGAAGCCTTACTAAAGTAATACAGGGCACTGGTGAGGCCACACCTGGAGTACTGTGTACAGTTTTAGTCCCCTTTACATAAGAAAGGGTGTACTTTCCCTCTTTGGAATGCAACAAAGGCTCACTAGGCTGGTTCCTGGGATGAGGGGACTGCCCATGAGGAGAGATTGGATAGTGTGGTCAATATTCCTTGGAGTTTAGAAGATTGAGAGGTGATCTAATTGAAACATATCAAATTCTTTAGGAACTTGACAGGGTGGCTGCTGAGAAAATGTTTCCCCGGCTGAGAAATCTAGAACATGGGGTCATGGTCTCAGGACAAGTGAAGAGAACAATTAGTAGAGCGCATACCTCAGTCATGCTTGTTAACTCAATATTATTACCACTACACAGCTCTTCCTTGAGGCTTTTCCTGCCTGCTTGATGTTCTGAAACTAAAAAGCTAAAAAAGGATACTTTTTTATTAAGAGCTTCCATCTCATCAAAGAGGCTTCAGGCCAATCCACATCCAATAACCTGCTCTGAAAACTCTACTCACGTTTTGACAGCTGTGACAAATTCCACCCAAGCAGATGAGGCAATCCACAACATTCTGAAACAATCGACAATATTCTAAATCAAACCATCCACAACATTCTTAAAAAAAATAGCCAATTCCCCTGTCTCCCAATGTTAATGGATCCTTTCAAAAAGCTCCAGGATCCAGGTCCGCATCCTTGCCAAAACTATTCAGTTCTTCCTCAGATGCTATCTGTGAACCAAATTTCATTGAAATCTGTCAATTAGCTTTTGAGACTTACTGTTTACAGACGAGCAGACTAACAAACAGACAAAAACATTAAGATAGAAGCAAAATACTGCAGATGCAGAAAATCCGAACTAAAAACAGAAAAGGTTGGAAAAACTCAGCAGGTCTGACAGCGTCTGTGGAGAGAGAAACAGAGTTAACATTTCAAGCCTGTATGACATGACAGAAGGTCAGCGATAGGTGGGGATTAAGGAGAAATTGACGAAGATGTCAAGGACACAAGATAAAGGGAGTGTTAATGGTAGTGGTGAAGATCATGGCATAAAAGTAAGACAACAATGTGTTAATAGCAGAACAAGGGTCAGCACTCTGTAAAAGAACAACATAGAACAAGTGACAGATTGCCCTTTCTAGGGATGGGGGAGGGGGTAGTGGTTGGGAAAAAAGGGTAAAAAAGGGATTTTAAAAAAGGATAAAAAAGGGATAAAACAATGAATAAAAATGAAAATAAGTAAATAAACATAAATTTTTAAAAAAGGATTAAAAAAGGGGTGCAGATGGGGGAGAGAGTTATTGCTGACCTTCTATTCTGCTTTACCTGCTCCACCCCCCCTTAAACAGTATAACTTCCATCACATTTCTACTTCTCTTTAGCTCCTAAGAAGAGTCATACAGACTCCAAATGTTAACTCTGTTTCTCTCTCCACCGATGCTGCCAGACCTGCTGAGTTTTTCCAGCATTTTCTGTTTTTATTCAATATTAGGGCAAAAATATTACCTCTGTCTACCTTCAGTGGCCATTTAAAACTGAGATGAGGAGGAATTTTTTCATTCAAAAAGGTTGTGAATCTTTGGAATTCTCTACCTCAGAGGGCTTTGGTTGCTCAGTTGTTGAGACAGAGATGAATAGATTTTTGGGCACTAAGCAAATTGAGGGATATGGGGATAGTGTGGGAGTTGTAGCAGAAGATTAGCTACGATCTTGTTGAATGGTGGAGAAGGCTCGAATGGCTAAACAGCCAACATCAGCTCCTATTCCTGAAGTTTGCATGTTCAATCCTGGCTCTTCTCAAACCCTGGCATACAGTGGCATTTTGTAACACCCTCTACTGCCGATGCAACTGAGATCAGCTAAGCCAGCACAGACTGGGTTACAAACTTGGCACCTTCCTGATCTGCATCATTCAGAGCTGGAAACCTGAATCCTCAAACCCCTTGGAAGAGGCATTAAATTACAAAATTAAATGAGGAGTTATTAAAATACCTTTCTTTTGCTTCTCTTGTCTTCCCTTTTTTTCAAACATTGCTTCTACCACATTCCATCTCTTTCCTGTTTTTGTTAATGACTGATCTGACAAAACTTATTAACATTACTTCAGTAACAGGAAATATTACTTTGGCTTTCTGCCTAAATATCTATGGTTCACTTTGAAGGTAGGAACTAAATTTTAAAATGTGTGACGTTTGAAGGCCTCAAAATTGACTCCCAAGATACTTTTCAGCAAGTCAGCAAGATTGACCAGACCATCTCATGAAGTCTTTGATTTGAATTTCTGCTGTTAAATAGAGACCTTTGGTCACCTAGTGAGTTGGCTCATCAGGAACTGCAGCAGTACGATTATCTCCAGCTGACACATTCAGATTTTATTGAATTCAAATTTCACCCTCTGCCATGGTGAGATTCGAAGCCGGGTCCCCAGAGCATTACGCTGGGTCTCTGGAATACCAGTCCAAGGTCGTGATTGCAGCAAGGGTTAAGTATCTAATGACGCAAGTACTCTCTAATTAACTGAGAGAAGCCTGGAGAATAAAAACTACACAATGCATCTTCTGGGCTTTGTCTTCCAACATAGATCTCAGTTGTCACAACAAGTTTTTTGATGGGGAGAGAAGGGAGAAACAGGATGAATTGGTTCTAATTCCCTTTCTTGGCACTGTCCGCTGTGCAGTTTTATTGGATTTAAAAATTGCATAATTATTATATTCCAAGTGCGATCATTCTGAGAGAAAAATAAATGCGATATAATGTGTTATGTGTGAATTTAATCTATTGTAATTTACCCACTGGTGTGAAACAACTGCATTCTTCTGTAATGAAGCCAATATTTTCTGGTTATCAGTTTAAAGGAGCTGTAATTTTCAGTGTGGTCTCTCTGTTGGATAGACTGGCAACTGTAGATAAAACTGAGCATTGAAATGGGCGTGTAGAACTTGAAGGAATGTTCCAAGTGTGTTTGTTGCGGAATTGGCTACTTCGGCAAGCAAAATATCCAATGCACAAGATTTGCATTATCAGATATATAGCTTATAATGAAAGTTCATTCTTTTTTTGTGCCTTCATAGCTTAATTATAATATAACACCAGCTTTTGCCAAGGGATTGGGCATATTTAATGTAATTTGTTGTTTGGGTCATGTGTAGGTATGTTGTGGGTAATTGGTCACGCAGTGAGAATGTGGCTACATTATTGTGCAGAAGCTAATAACAGATGGGTCAGGGCACTGACTAGGAATTGTACAGAAAGATCATCAACTCCTGCCCTTGCATTCAACTCATTAGTCTTCTCAATCTACAGGTTTTCATTACGCTGCGTGGGTGAATGAAAAAGCCTCTGAACAAATGGTATTTTAACATGAATGTGTCCAATAATACATATTTACCTTCTGAGTTATTAGCCGGACTTTTCAAAAAGGAGAAGTTAGAGCCATGCTGTTTCCTATTGTCATGTCCTATACAAATGGGGATTGTTTTTTGTTCCCTTCAAAAAATCAGCAGCTCATGTCCTATTAGTTGCTAATGAGCACTTCAATCTGTTACATTTACACTTTGGGTATAATCCAAGCTTTCTGTAGCTCCAACTGTTGCAACTGAGTCCGTGTGTGTCTGTGTGTGTTATAATTACGTATATGCTTTACTGCTTTGTTCTTTGCAGCAAAACTTCGTTGTGTTGCAATGGCAAAATTTCAATTCCCATTTATAATTAAAAATGTTATTAAAGTGGAGCACTTGGAATAAAATTGGACCAATCTTTTGCCCGATTTGGCTTTATCAAATTTCTCTCAATGCAAATGTTCCCACTGGTATCCATGCCAAGGGATCTGCAGTCCAACCAATGGTGTCCGCCACGTTATCTTCTGCCTGTACTGGAGTGGTTTTCATAGCTACACGTTGCCACTGTCAACCAAAGCTTGGAAAAAAGATCTGTGCACTCACATAATTTATTTTTACTTATTTGTAATTGTGCAATTTTATGAACTTGGACTAAAGATTGGAGAATGACTTGAAAGACCATTTGTGTAGTGTTGCCATTGAGTGGTGTACTAGTGCCATTGACTGGGATTTATGTATGAACATTATGCTCATCATCTCCCATTGTCCTAAGCTCTTTGTTTCAGCACCATTACTATGGTGAGATAACACATAAAGTGCCAGGCAGTTCCCTTCAGGAAAAGAGGGAGAATTTAAAGAACAATCTTACTCCTACAGACTAGAAGATCCAGTGTTCAATTCCTTGTCTATATTGAGTTAGTTGACCTCCGCCGGATGGCAACTGGAGCTATGTTATTTGGAGCACTCTTGTTCATCATCTGGCAGCTGAATTTAGGACAGCATTGACATCAGAAAAGTAGAAAATAAATGCGCCACGATTGAAATATTACAATTTTTCAAAAAATACCTTCTGGTCCAACAAGATGGTTTTTTTTTCATAAATCAGCTTCACCTACCATCTTCCTTCTATTATTTGTCAATCTTCTGCTTCTTCAGAAATGTATAAGTAAACCCAATTTATACTGTCAGTTTCAATGATTCTGTCCTGGTAACTTATGCCACAGGATTCCAATATTGGTTGCGACTCGGTGACAGTAGCATGAGTTACCTTTCCAGCAGAGGAGAGTTTACAAAATGGGGCCTACTCAATTTATATCTTTTGGACCATGGTCTTTAAAGTAATTGGAACAGTTGAATTATTCCTGCACAGTTAAACTCTGGGATAATGGATGGAAGCAAAGCAGCGGTGTCTTAAAACAGCTTAGAATTTAACCAAAAGATAGGAGCTACAATACCTGTTGAAATGAATTACAACTGAGAGTGTCATAATGTGAAGACAAGGCAGGATGACCTGATTTCTTTTGCAGCTAGAGTTGTGTCTTGATAAATACCCGGTTCAATCAGGTATCTTGTTTGCTCCTTGTCATGTTATAAGTATAACCCTGCTTTACTTCAGCATGTGTTTCTCCAAAAATTAATGTGTTGTAAGATTGGGCAGGTGTTTATCTTTTCTCAAGCATTAACCAACATAAACAATATATATTTTTCTTCTACTTAGTGTTTTTTCTCCCCTCCCTTCTGTCCCCCAAGACTTCCATCTTTGATAGTTTCCCCCTGCTACTTGTCCAAGAAGCTATTATTTGTGTGTAAGTCTTTAGAGTTGAGTTGTCACCACTTATCCTGTCCTCATCTGATGACTATGTGCAATTCCAGCAGGGTCATCCAGTTATGCCCCTCCTAAACCAGCAGTACTGAGTCCAATTGTGGCTGCCTTACTACAGGAAACAGTCCTGGCTGTGCTGTTTCCCATTGCCAAAGTGAAAATTCAGTCCATGGACTCCAAATAATTTGTTCACCACCCCCTCAAGACATTAAATAATCATACACAAATTTCTCTTTGTACCCTACAATAATTGAATATATCTGAAGGATATAATGATGCCATCTGCAGTACCCATATGTGGCCAGTTGGAATTGACAGATGTATTTGCACAATCCCAGTAGCACAGGAGGCATGACTTTCCTTAGGGCACTCGATCAGTTTTGTGTTGGCTTGTTTTCACAATTAATTTGTTAATTCAGATTGTTTTTAAGGTCCAGTGGCCATAGCATTAATTCTTTGTTCTCAAGAACTCTTTACCCACACATGTAGGGCTTAAAATTGGATTGGGCATGTTAGCAGTTGTAGGGACCGTGATACCCCATTACCCCATGCCTAGTCAAGTTGCACCAGACAGCAAGCAAACTTCACGCTGCCTGCTTATTTCAGTGTTGTGGTGTGCAGACATCTGAGGAAGAAACACCATCACTTGATCTGACATTAGCAGCCACCAGCTCATAATTGAACTGCACGCATCTTAGAGTAGTATAGAATCAGGGTCAGCAAATGGTGACTCACTGAGCACAAGTCGAATGCAGCAGGTCAAGGGGAAAGGATAGATTATGTGACAACCTCCGGAGGGTGAGGTCACAGCCAAGTTTTGCTGCAGAGGACTCCGGTGAGGACCTGCATGGGGTGACGTTCAGGAGAACACTGATGGAAGTGCACAGGGAGATGCTCGGTACATTGGTAGGCATGCTACAGAACCCATTGGCACTGCCACAGATCATGCAGGAATCTGGTTCCAACTTGGCACAGAACTTCTTGTAGAGTTTGGAGCCCATCCTTTCCAACATGGAAGTGGTGACCAACTCCATGAGAGCATTTGTGGACCCAGTCATGATGCCATGTGGTTCCGGTGTCTCCACTTCCATTGTTGGACAATCAGAAGCCACCCAACATCTCAGTGCTGCAGTGGAAGCTCAGACTGAGGCCATGAGATCCAAGCTTGGTACCATGCAAGTTCAGACTGTTCCCATCAATGCTACAAATACCAGTGCTCAAAAGGGGCATGCAGGCTCTCATAGTAATCCAGTAATCTGTGATCCAGAAGGTTACTAGGATTGTTGAGGCACTGCCCCAGTGGGATGGCATTGGCTCCATGGTGCATGAACCAGGATGACCGCTTACATGTGCCCACTGCTGCCACTCCTGCAGTGACCTTGCTGTTGTGTGTCACCAGCCAGCCTAGACTGCTGCCAGCCCTGATGGGTGGTGCAGTCCAAAGCCGAGCCCTTAAGGCCTAGAGCTGATTGAGGGTGCCCTGCAAGCCCGTCTGTAGCCTCTCTCTTTGCAAGGCTGCAGCTTTCCACCAGCACCGGAGTAGCACTGCATAGAAGCAGTAGACAAGGCAAACACATCTGCAAGACAGGGTATAACAGAATGCGCAAGGGCGAACATTTCAGTTATGTATGTATTATTAGATGTGTTGTTGGATAAAGTTGTTATGGAATTTTTTTTCTCTGGTGTCATGTATTTCATAATTTTTGTCCAGAGCAGAGGGATGGACAGTTGTGGAATTGTGGATCAATGGTTGATCTGGCAATGAGGTTTTACTGGAACCCCAGTCTAAGTAGCTAGTAGTCATGAAGAGAGCAAAGCAGCTCCATTTACTTTCTCCTCCCCTCCCTCCTTCTCTCTCTCCCCCTCTCCTTTTCTCCCTCCCTGTGAGGCAGGTTTAAGGCCTGGTGGCAGGGAATCCACCCTCATGAGAGCAGGCTTGTGCAGGATGCAGGAGACAGCTACAAATTCGAGACCCTCTCCAGCTAGTACAGGGAAGCTCCCCCAAAACGGTTCAGGCAGCTGAAATGTTGTTTCGGAAAGGTGATGGTTTGCTCCGCAACTTTCCTGATGACAGCATGACTCTGACTGTAGGTACGCCGTCCACACGTGATCAGGTGGCGGAGGCAAGCTGGTAGCCCTTGTCACCAAGCAGCCAGCCTCTAGTTCCAAATATGGTGGGAACAGTTGACTGCTGCAATATGAAACCATTATGGCTACTGCCAGAGTAGTGGGCATTTACCGCCAGGATATTCTCTGCATGATCGCTTACCAGCTGCACGTGTATGGAGTGGTAGCTGTTAGAGTAGTGGTACATCACCCCGTTAATATGTGGGGCCCGCAGAACCAGGCATGTGTGGTCTATGGCTCTCAGCAACGTTGGAAATCCTGCTAGAAGGTGAAGCCATGTGCCCCCTCCTCTTGCTTCACTCTGGTTAAGTGCCCAAAATGGAGCTGAAGCCCAAAATCAACCATGACCGTATTGAATGGTGGAGCAGGCCTGATGGACCATGTGGTCTACTCCTCCTATTTCTTATGTTCTTACCTAAGAGACTATGGGGTCTACACTCCAGGGATACAGGGCTTCTGTCACTTGTGTTGTGATGCATGGTAAACTGTGTCATATGGCAATGTCACCTGCTCCTGTCTGGATGGATCTGCTGGCGTAGAAATTGAGGACCAGGTGAACTTGGCAGCCACTGGCACTGCCACCTTAGATAAAAGCAAACTGCGGATGCTGGAAATCTAAAACAAAAACAGAAAATGCTGGACAAACTCAGCAGCCCTGACAGCATCCGTGGAGAGAAAAAAAACTCCGGACTCGAAACATTAACTCTGCTTTTTTTCTCTCTGCAGATGCTGTCAGGGCTGCTGAGTTTTTCCAGCATTTTCTGTTTTTGTGGCACTGCCACCTTGCCCTGCTGTGTGGCTGCAGCTCCTATTGTAGACCACCTGTGACCACATCCTTCATGAAGTGTAGCTCGCTGCCTCAGACACTGCTCCTGCCTGAGGTGGAGGTTGGAGATGAGTTTCCTGAAGGCCGTTGGGCATAGACTTCCATTGAGAGCCCTCCTTCTCTTCCCTCTGCACACAGTTTCCCCTCACTGTTGCTGTGCTCTATATCTCTCTCATGCTGCAGCCTGAGAGAGAGTGCAACGATAGACCCACTATAGTGAAAGCAGGCTTTCTGCTGACAGGCCTTCCAACACCCCTGACATCATTGTTAAAATCCAGCACCACCCCCAGTGAATCCAAAAGATTCTCCAAGCACACTGAACACAGTGTGAATACTTCTCCAACACACTGAACTCTCAGTCTGCACTAGCGACGAAGGGCAAAAGCATCCCGCTTGGTGTCCTTTTAAATAACACTATTTGGAATGGGGGCTGTGAGGGCTGGGGGTGGTGGGGGTGGGGGTTCCTCATGCAGTTCAACATCTATTCAGCTGAAAGTGTTTAAGAGGGGGCGTTAACAGAACCTGCGAGGCCCAAATTGGCAGGCTGAGTGCCGAATCAGCTCTCAATGCTATTTGATATTGCAATCAGCCCACTCTGCATGGTTCAAGAGGTGACATGGCACGCCCACACTAGTGTCCATACAGTTATGGCACACTGCGCCATAAGTGGCTGGAGGCGGTATACTGCCAGCTTATGAGCTCTAGGTTTGTCTTGCATTGGCAGAAGAGGCTTTACAGAGCTGAATTTTGTGGCCTGGCCATTTTGCTGATTGTCTAATTCAAGACATTTTTGAGGCTTGTTATTTTAGCTGTAGTTTTATAGCTACAGTCTAAGCTAGATAATTTGTTTCTAGCATCATTATGTATTTTAAAGTTTTAATGTTTTAAAGTTCTGGATCTTAGCCTGTCCACATTTTGAAGATAACACATTAACCACAGTTTAGGTTTCGATAACACTCCTCAGGAGTCTGTGGAAAATTCTTTCCCAGGACTTTTACAAAATGGAGGACAAAAATGTACATCAAATGGGGATGGAATGAAAAGGCCTGATTGAGGGGTTGTCAAAATGGAAGATATTTGGAGGCAGGGGAAGGGAAGAATTGACCAGGGTATGTTAGGAGAGTTCCAAAGTAGTATGTATCTGATCAAGACAGGAATATTCCCATTCCATAGCTTTCAAAGCAAGTGTATTCCATTCTTTAAAACAGCATTGATAATTTGGAGTTTAAAAATCTCAGAATCAATCTGCTCTAAACCTATGTTCATGCACCAATGTCCATTTGAGACCTAGGATTGTACACAATGTTCCAAATGCGACTATTTCATTAAATTGGGCCAATTTAAAATTAATTTGTTTTAGGCAAATAACCTCTGGATGCATTCCAGTATTTGACCTTGATAACTGTTTCACAATTTCTTTTTAAGTGAATGATTCAGAATACCCTCCTCTTGCTAAAATCACTTCAAACTTTCCTAGTTGACTCTGTAATCGCATCCATGAATTTATATTTAAAATTAGTCTGATTATCTGAATCCATTTGCTTAATTGATCCATGTCCCTTTGAATGTTTTAATCTCCCATACATTATTTGCTAAATACCTTGGTATCACCTGTATACTTAATGCATACTTTCACCAATATCACGTAAGCAGTGCTGTGATAAAAATTGCATTTTGTCCTATTGGGCATGTATATCTTGTAAATAGTTTATTTTGAAAATGGTGGTAACACAGACGTAAGATGGATTCACTTTGTTAAAAAGATAAAATGGCTGCTCAGAAATACTTCCTCTGAGATTAAGAACCTCATGCTCCACTGGCTGAGCTACTTCAGCTGCCTCACTTTTTTGTTCTGTACGCAATTTGGATTATGCACATTTAATTATCGTGTTGTCAACAGGTGCTGTGGATTCCAGTTAATGTATGATTACCTTCTCATTAGCATGCTACAGAGCATTCTTCAGAAATAATTTACGTGTATCTTTCCTGGTTTAATAGCAGACATAAGAGTAACTTCCAATTATTGCTGGCTTTTGGGTACGAAAATATGGTGGAGGGATGTGGTTGTCTCAAGGCTTCTTGCTGGTCTCCATTAAGTTGTTAAGACTATTAAAATTATACTTTGCTTTACTTCTTCAAAGGACATCAAAGGAAATTATATATACAAAATAACTAAGATTCTGCCGTAAGGAGAGATCCTTTGAAAGTCTTCACTGAAGCACAACCTTCTGGTGGAAGGAAGATCATTATCAGTGTTGTGCTGGAGATGATGGAAGAAGTATTTTTTTCTGGACTCTTTGATCTGAAGAAAGTCTAAAGCTTGAAGGAAAAGGAAGTGAATCTCTTGTGAACTCCTTCTAGGTCTTTTATATACATTTATTGTACTTTGTGAGATCTTTTGCTTCTGTAATTTGTTTGTGTGAATAAATTCAACCAGTAGTTTAGCCTGTACCAATTGGGTCCTGAGTGCAATATTTTCCATGTTTTGAGAGGCGTGAGATATAGTGGGAAACCTACTGTGTTTCTGTTCTCTTTTTCCCGAAAACTCTAGCTTATTTTGGCTCTTGCATCTTAGGTCACTTAAATGGTGATGGTGGTGGTGATGTGTTACAGTTCACTGAGGGCGTCCGAATTGCTGTGGCAATGTACGCATTTACATGCATGTTGGAGCCTGGAGCTATGGATAGTGATGGTAGGGACTCCAACGTTCTTTCCATCCAATGACTGACCAGGAATTTCTTCCGCTCTTACTGCCTGCCACTGGTGTGTATTGGAAAGATTTGCACATTGACACTCGGCCTGTTTGGCCGTGTTATTAATACGCCTTCCTTGGCCATCAAGTCCTGCAGCGGGACTAGAACCCAGAGCTTCTGGCTCAGAAGCAAGGATGCTTCCCACTGTACCACAAGACCTCCTCTCCCTTAAATGAGTAAGTCCCAATTTCCCACCCTTTAAGAATGTCTTGTGTTGAGATGCAGATATTTTTTAGCAACATGTGAACAGGAATGGGCTATTTCTCTCTATTCAATGAGATCTGTATCCTAACAAACCATCACCTTGGTTCCATATCCCTTAATACCCTCGACTAACAAGAATGTATCAGTCTCAGATTTAAATTATCAATTGTTTAGCACGTGCTATGTTTTTGTGATATGCCTCTGCTACCCTTTGCATGAAGAAGTATTTCCTGATTCCTCATGAATGCAGCCCTGGTAACATTCTGGTGAATCTGCATGGTACTGCACTCCTTCCAAGGCCAATATATCCTTTCTTTTGGAGAGATGCCTGGAAAATGAACAGCGGAACCTGTATGCTGATCGCTCTTAGCTCCTTGACTTATATTGTACTTGTGTTAAATTTCACCCCATGCAACCAAAACTATTAGATCAGATCTCATTTTGATCAAAAAGTGACTGGAATTTTCTGGGCGATTGGCGATGAGCTGGGAAGCGGGAAGGGTGGTAAAATGGCATGTGAAGACAGCGGGGAAGAGGATGCCCGATGTCCTCCAGCCGCCATGCCATTTTTCCAGTGGCAGGAAAGGTGGCAGATTGCTCTGAGGAAGGGTCATACGGACTTGAAACGTTAACTCTGTCATTCTCTCCACAGATGCTGTCAGACCTGCTGAGTTTTTCCAGCATTTTTTGTTTTTGTGGCAGATTGCTGCCTGCCCAAAGCCCAACTGGTCCATGAGGTGCCTCCGAGGGCATTTTGTCCACATTGGGAAGGCCTGCCAACACCTGGCGAGACCACTAGGTAAACTCTAGCGACTCCCAGCAGGCACTTGGTTGAGGGCCCTTTTCTGGCCCTCCATGGCCTGCAGTTGGGGCAACGGCTGCCTCCATGGCAACGGTGCCACCTGCCCTCAGTTACCCTGACACCCCCCCCCCCCCACCTCACTGGGCCACTTTCCTGACCCTGGCACCTCTCGAACCCACCTACATGTCTTTGAGAGTGCATGGCTATCAACATGCCCTCACCCTACAGATGCCATCCTAGCAATGACCACCACTACCAATGGCGCTGCTGAGCTGCCAGCACTCTGATTGGGCTGACAGCTCTTTGGGTTGGGGAGGGCGTGCAGTGGGGGTGGGCGTTGCCGTTCCTAATAGGGCGGGGAGACGGTTGCATGGTGGTAATGTCACTGGACTAGTAACCCAGAGGCCCAGGCTAATGCTCTGGGGACAAGGGTTCAAATCCCAGCTGGTGGAATTTGAATTCAATTAATAAATCTGGAACATAAAACTGGACTCAGTAATGGTGACCATGACAACTATCATCAATTGTTGTAAAAACCCATCTGGTTCATGAACGTCCTTTAAGGAAGGAAATTTGCCGCCCTTCCTGGTCTGGCCTACACGTGACTCCAGACCCATAGCGATGTGATTGACTCTTAACTGCCCTCTGAAGTGGCCTAGCAAGCCACTCAGTTCAAGGGCATTTAGGGATGGGTAACAAATGCTGGCCTTGCCAGCGATGCCCACATCCCATGAAAGGATAGGAAAAAAAAGCTACTAAATTGGCTGCTGGTGTCAAAATCCCGATTTCTGCCACTCATCGGAGCAGGTTCATCCCTCGCACCCACCAGCTTCCAGCTCCAGCAGTGAGAGTTCTGCCTGCACAAATTCCAGCCAGTAAAACAAACTTATTAAACAAAAGATGAATAAGTACTTATGTAATGAATGTACTTACAGTTGCACTTCCCATGTAGCTTAGAAAGGATTAAAATAGTAAGAAGAACTCTAAAACCTAAGCCAATTCAAACTTTGTGAATAAGCTGTAAATGATAGTACCACTCTTGTTTGAATTTCTCACCACTTGAGCAACCTAATTAATGTGCATTTGTCTTTCCAATCCTCTTTTATGTGTTTCTGTTTGGGTCCTTTTCAAATGAACTCCGATTTGAAAAAAAAAAACTGGTTTCCTTTGTATTTCCCGGAATAGTGTTTCCTTGCTCAGGTTTTAAAATATATTGGTCACATACAAGCTGAGACAACCCCACAGCACTGTTTAAAATTTAATTATTTCTCACCGCAAATAGAAACCAAGAAAATCGGCTTGAGGGGCTGAATGGCCTATTTGTACTCCTAAAATCTCGGCTAGATCTCAATACGCCAATTGACAATCTTTAAGGGCGGGGACACCAATGATAGTTCAACTCCCTCGATGAAGTCTATAACAGTTCAACATTGCAAGTTGGTTATGCATTTCTTTGTAGCTGTTTCCACTCTGTTGACTTGTCTGGTACAGTAGAGCTGCAGACTATTGTTGGAAATATTCCCCAGATGTTTCATCACTTGATTTCTTAATTCCAACTGCTCAATCAAACAGCCTTTCTTCCCCCATCCCCAATATTTTTAGAAATAATAAACAAAAAGTGCATAGAAAATTCACAAAGCCGCTCAGATGTTCTTTTAATGCCCTCTCCTCCCCCCCCCCACCACCACCCCACGCCATAGATTTTTCTCCCCAATTGCTTGTGGTAGCATCCAGGAGATAAGTCTATTGATTCCTGGAGACTCCAGGACAATACAGGAGGATTGGCAGCTGATGGTACACATGCCAATGGGGCTTCTTCTGCAGTTCATGTGACACAGCGGGAGTAGCCCTGAGGACATTCCCAACCTTTTTTTTTGCAGTTAGAGGGACAGACACGAGTCAGAAGCACACAACAATTTGAGATTCCTATATGAAGTTAAATATTAGTGCTGAAGACTTTAGCTCGGGACTATGACACAGACTATCAGATCATGAAGGGTATGTGTTTATCGTCGGCAGTCTGATGCAACCATCGAAATAGAAATTTTGGGGGTGGGTTCAACCCAATTCACCTGGTGGGAACAAGACAGTCACTCGAGTTAAAACCACCTTCGAGAGCTTACTACCTCATTCCCTCCTTGTTCCTGCCTGTTGCCATTTCAACTGAGCACTTTTTAAAAAGTGGCTGAATCATGCGCCTGACTGAAGCAGATAATTAATACATGGATAGTGGAGTCCTATGATGTCTTTAGGACCCCAATGGCATTTTAACTGCCGACTTGAGTGGGACAACAGCCCTGCCCCCCTGGCTTGCTGGCAGTCAGCTAATTGTCTCTTGCCAATGCCCATTTCGTACTGGCAGCTGGTTAATGCCACGGAAATGAACCTTGGCAGTTTAAGTAGCTCATAATTCAAACTGAAGAATGGGGCGGTGCTTGACCTTTGCCCCACTCCCTGCCAGACCGAAACCCGCTCCCAGTTAAAATTCCTCTCGTCTTCAAAACAGCAGGGACACAAAACAGACCCCCTGTGGAAAGCCCCACAGTCCCAGCCTGTCCCTTAGCAGGGATTTGACCATCTACTTTAATTTGCTGTTTGCTATTGCCAGATATGATTTCAGTCCAACCAGCTAATCTGTCGTAACTCTTAATCTCACCAAATTTCAAGCGTAAAGTTCATTGTCGAGTAGTTTTGCTAGCTGCCAGGTTTCACCCACTAATCTGCATTCCTCCTCAGTAAAGTCCAGAAAAGCTCTGACATGTCAGGCAAAGAAACTGAAACATTTCCATATTTTGGACATCCCTGCTATTCAGTTTTTGCAAATCAGGTTGTATATCCAAAATGGTATAACTTCCCTTTGTCACAGAGATGGAGGGGGTGGACGAGGCTGTGCTGGTGGTGGAACTGAGCAGTGGGGGGGCCTGTTACAATGTAAAATTGATGACAAGCTCTCTGCTACCAGTGCAAGTTCCAAAATACATGTGTATTTTGGGTTTGGTATCTAAGCCTAGAATCATTAAAGCACAGAAAGAGGCCAATCAGCCTGTCATGGCTATGCTAGCTCTCTGGAACAGTGACTCAGCTCGTTCCACTTCCCCAATTATACTATGGATATTTTTATGTTCATCTGTGAGAGGAGACGGGACCCTCAGTTTAATGTCTCATTTGAGAGACACCGCTTCACCCTTCAGTGCAGCACTCCCTCGGTGCTGTGCTGGAGTGTTAGCCTTGGATTTTTTTGTCCTCAAGTCCAAAAGTGGATCTTGAAGCCAGAACCTTGCGATTCAGTGAAGCGCGTGCTACCCAACCAAGCCACGGCTGAAATTGTTGAGCTATTGCTGCTGCATAGGCTTTCAGATCACTTCAATTTTAAATGCCCTCTGTACTGCCCACATCAAAGTGGACTGTCAAGAGTGACCAGGTGGAGCCTGTTGCCATGGATTTACTGACAGAAAATACTTTGTGTGGCATATGTACATCAGTTACATATTGTCAAAATACACCTGTCCATAAATAAATGATTCTATTGTGCATTCCCATCAATTCCTGCGGGAAATCCTAGAATTGGTGAGGAAGATTGGAAATTTGGCAGATTAGCTCCTTATGCATTCCCCCTTTTCCCAGTTCCCCAAGTCCCCTTGTGTTACACTCAGGAGTTGCTGTAGCTTGAGCTGAAAATCATAACTCCCCTGACGATGTGAGTGTAGCGCATAGCAGAACAAAGCAATATTTCTTGGCGATTACTTCTGAATAATGTTCCCTATTGCTCCACCATGTATTTTTAGTTTTGCACATCAACTGTCTTTGTGCCTGAGTGAGATTGCCATTTAGTACTCAATTAGCACGATATAGTATATCAAGACTGCCAAAACTCATTTTAACCAGGACAGTTAGGAGACAGAGAAAGAGACACACGCACATTATTGTTGGCTTACATTAATTGGAATTCAAGAAAATCACACTTATTACCAGATTTGACCCAGATATTATAGATTTAAATAAATATTGCTTCCATGCAGGCTTATATTGTGATTCCCAATGTTGCCGTCGTGAATCAAACCTCGCATTCGTGTGGGCATATCATGATTAGCAAACAGATGAGATAGTTCTATTTCAATAAGGACTTGTAAAGCAATAATTAAAAAAAAAAACTCGTTCAAATGCTGCAGAAGTTAGTGCTATCTTGATAATTAACAACCT
This sequence comes from Cetorhinus maximus, assembly GCF_964194155.1. NCBI lineage: Eukaryota > Metazoa > Chordata > Chondrichthyes > Lamniformes > Cetorhinidae > Cetorhinus > Cetorhinus maximus. The sequence continues at coordinate 127,224,334 of NC_135887.1, forward strand.
TAAGCTGTTACCATAGAGATGTTGGCTTAGCACTGTCCAAGATGGAGCTAGTATACAAGCTGCCAGAATGTGTGATTTTGGAAGAGTTTCAAAAATGATTTATGATGATCTGGCATATAGAAATAAGGGGGGTAGAAATTTGTCTCAGGCAAAACTGGTGGTAACGGATTGTCCACCCATTATACACAGCAAAAGGTACTCGGTTCCATTGCAGTCAGTGGAATTAAATATGAGGGATTGTAGTTTTGTTCCACTGCCTGAGACAAATTTGTACCCTAGAATGTTTGAAACGAGGCTTCCTGGCTTACAGGCCTGAGATATCAGTAATGATATATTTTTTAATAAGTGAGCAAAATTGCAGTTACACTTCACATGTCTCTGAATATATTAGCATATTTTTTCACCATAGACATTCAAGCCAAAAATGAAAGCTAAAAAAACTTATTACAGCCTGATAACCTATGTTCCATATAATTTCTTTAAGATTAAACAGACTGTCACATCAAAATGATCCTTACAGTCGAGTGATGGTCAAAGTCGATCGTTGAGTGCTGTTGATCAACCTCTAACTGTTGAGAGTTTACCACAGAGGGACAGTGGATGCTAAGATAGTTAGAACCTTGTTAGGTAAGGGAATCAAGGGATCTGGAGCAAAGGTTGAATAATGGTTGAAGTGCTGATCAGTTATGGTCTAATTGAATCGTGAATGGCCTACTCCTGTTCCTAGCATTCACATCCAACTTACCCAAGAAGCCACTGCTGACTGAGTCATGGTAATTCTTCGGCTATTAACCTTCTCTTGGAATACGGTTGGCTAGAGCTGGGATGAAAGAAGGGTATACAATTGCCCCAAACTATTTTCCATATTCATGGCTGGGATTTTCCGATCCCACAAGCAGCGGGGATCATTGCAGGGGAAACAGGTCAATGTGGAGAGTGGCCAAAAGTCAATTGACAGGATCAGAAAATCCTGCCCAATGTCTTAGAAGTGTACACAGCAAGCTGTGTATTAAGTAATATTAAGTAATGCAGTAACTAGTGCCTCTGAAGGATTATTGAATGACCTCGTGCTTCTTCACGGTGTAGGTATAGAAGCTACATCAAATGCCTTTCTAATTTCGGTGTCAAGAATTGAAATTTTATATGTTTTTTTTCCTCCAAGCCCCTTGGCTCGAAGAACAATTGTGGTGCTCTTATTTTTGCTTCCATTGAGAAGTCATCCTACTCACTATTAACTAGTAGCAAATTTGGGACCATTCTCATCTGAATGACTCGACTCCTCTTGAGCAACTCTCTGAGCTATTGAAGGAACCTCTTATCTAACTCTTGGCCAATGAATGTGCAGTGATGTACTGCAACAGAAGCAGATGAGTCATGACGAGAACTCTTAGTTAATAAGTCCTGGTAACCTTCAAAAAAGCTCATTGAGGTAATAGATCATTTGTGTCACGGGCCTTGTCCTATTTTCTTCCTTCCCACTGAGAGTAATGGTTCCTTTTAATATTGGACTTTGTGTTTCAGTACAAAACAATTTGATTTATTTTGATATGTGCACAGAAGTGTCAGTCAATAGCTTGTTAGGCCATGGACAGCGATGCACTGATCAAATAGCAATCATACGCAAAACATATTCCATGTCACAATTTGCATGATTGCATTTGTATAATGAAGCAAACTGTCAGTACAATGAGCAGGAATGGAGTTTCATGTTATAAGTAATAAAAATAAATCAAGTAACTTTATTAAATTGTTTATTGATCGAACCAATTCATTTTTATATTACTTTCCATTTTATCTAACTTATAATTTTTATCTAAAATAAAATCTATAGCTATAAAAATATTCGGAAAATAAAATGGTTGAAACATTTTGAACATTTGAGCACAAAACCACATCGATCTTTCTGACAAGATATTCCCAAGAAAATACAAAACAGATGGTTTTACAGGTTCTTGTAAATTTAAACAGGCCTGTCTGGAGGTCCTATAGTAAAGCCTGCTGATAAAACACAGTTGCCACTGTGTGTTTGTATGACTGCTGAACCAGTCACGTTGCAGTGGCCAGGATATCTGTACTTTGATAATGCAAAGCAACCTATGTATGAGCATTGCCAATCTCAAACCTGGTTGAATCTCTAATGATCTGCTTCTACACTAAATTCAATCCTAATGGATGAAATATTATGGTAGTAATATCATTGTCAGGACATTGTAGTCCTGAATTTTTACAGCCCTCATTTAAAAGAAGGCACAACGTTTATCAATTCTCCTTTCAGTTTTCATTGCTTGGTGTGATTTATCATAACGATTAAGATGTTCCCTGATGCAGACGTAGACAGCATACACCGACTATTGTCAACAGCCTTATTCTTGTGTTACACTTTCCTTTTCGCTGCACTCTGCTGTTCTTTCATAATGCCTTGTTGGGGTGACCTTTGTACCATGGGGATTCATTGATTTTTAAAAAACTACAATGGTCCTTTGCCCATAATACTTGGATTTACATCACACATTGAGGTAGTGGGTGAGTTTTCACGAGTGACTAGGGCCATTGATGACCCTAAAAATTGATTCCAGAAGACGATATTGATGCTTACATCTGCGCGCAGCCAGTCATTTTGGTTGTGCCATTAATGCCTTTCCAGTCACTCCTTTTGAGTGAGGCAGAACATGTTATCATCTATTACTTATTGGGGTCTTACTGAGAAGGGGCATTTTACGTCCCTATATCATGGAAAGCTAGAGTACGGTCTTAACAATAGCTACCTTTTATCAGTAATTGATAAACCATGTCATGACTGACATACCACTGATAATAGCTACATAAAATGTTCACAACATATTTTAATCATATTTTTATCTATCTACAGTTTCAATTTTCTCTCATGACAACAAAAACTACAATAGCATGCATTTATTTTGTACTTTTAACATATTAAAATACCCCAGTGCATTTTATAGGAGCATTATCAAACAAAATCTGGCAGTGAGCCAAATAAGGTAATATTAAGACCTAGCTGATTAGAGAAGTAGGTTTCAAGGGGCATCTTAAAGAAGGAGAGGGCGGTAGAAAGGCAGAGAGATTTAAGGATGGAAATTATTATTGTAATATTGTGTTTGATGTGGTGGGAGAGTTTTCACAACCCACCAGCCATTATCTCCATTGAGTCATGTTTGAGACAGGCAGTGGTGACATCCTGATACCATTCACTCTTCAATATTTATATAAATAAACAATTGAATCTAGCACTGGCATTGCTGTCAAGGTAATTAAAGTTATCATTGACACTGTTTGCCTTCTGGGAGTAACAGAAACTCTAAACTTTGGGTCGAAGAGTGACAATATGCTTTCTATAATAAAAGGAAAATGCGGCAGATGCTGGAGATTTGAAATAAAAAAACAGAATGTGCTGGAAAACTCAGCAGGTCTGTCAGTTTCTGTGGAGTGAGAAACAGAGTAAATGTTTTGAGTACATTATGACTCATCTTTGGAACTTAATTTAATATGCTTTCTATGTTTAATCTTATTTGCACTACTCCATTAATTTACCGCATTAGAATTTGTCAGGCTGACTTGGAAAGGTTCTACTCCTGACGTGGAACCTCATTTGATATTGAGGTAGGACCGTACCATGATAAGGCCCGCTTTGTGACCCATGCTCCATGGCGGAAGTGCAACTTTTCAAAATATCTCCTTTCTAAGAATCAACTGTCTTTTCATTACTGAATCATTAGAATTATCTGGAATCATATCTGTACAGAATTAAGTGAATTGGCTTTAACTTTAGTTGCACCTTCACTGTCTTTTTTAACTTCAGTTATTATTCCGAAATTACAGTCACTTCTAGTGTCTCTTCAGCGACTGACTGCAGCTGACCAGTGGAATCTGTGGAGATCATTAGGTGGATCATTTCTTTCCTTCACCATTACTATGCAGAAACATTGATGGCTTTCACATAATAATCATCCAATTTATAGATTAGTTCCCAGGTTTGTTTAGAGATATTTTGATGTAACCAAAATGCCTGTGCAGCGACTTGACCTCATCAGTGTAATTTAAAGTCCTGTGTTTCATATTTTAACCTTTTGCAAAGTAAGTTGTCAACTGGAATTGCCGAGGTAGCAGAACTTAGTGTGAGGTGCATACTTTTGATAGCTTTTGTTGGAAAGCTTCAAAGAGAATGAAAGTAGCACAGACCACTACCATAACAGTGAAAGCAGCAATCCATGTCCATATTTACATCTCTAGTCCCCCACCATTAATGATTATTCTTCCCCATTTCTGTATAACCCTTGAGTGATTAGATTTCTTGATTAATTTGCACTCTCAGAACAATCACATGAGTGTACTTTTCTAACATTATTGATTCTGGTATGTTCAACGGTTATTTTATGAGTGGTGGTTTTCTGCAGTATGTTGTTTTAAATGATGAAACATTCAAGTTTTCCAGTGTGGATGTTCATGATTCGGAATTCAGACCAATTGTCTTGCATGTAAAAGTGACAACCTGTTCCAGCTCACTTTCTCAGAAACAAACTGATCCAGGTAGTGAACTATTCGAATTTTATTTATCTTGTTCTAAAGGCAGACGTCAGACCTCCTCTCTGTACCCAAGTTGAATTTTTTTCTCACTTTGCAATTTGATTTGTGATTTATGCTTTAATCCTTTTGATCTCAGCGAGTGTGCCATTTGTGAATATTTGGCCAGTCTCTTATCATTGACTTTTACTTATTTAATTTAAAACCTAGTGGAAATGTGCCACTATTGGAACCTTACATCAGTGTTTGTCTGTGTGTGGGAATGATATTGTAACTGTGACATTTCTTGCAAGGTTTATTGATATTCTTCGAATGTTCCAGTGACTGACATGTTAAATGTTGCCAGTTAAAGAAATAAATTACATTATTTAGTCTCATTTACTGTCTGTAGAATGTCCCAAAGTGTTTCACAATCAATGAATTACTGTTGAAGTAGAGTTAGCTATGTCTACAAATACAGCAGCCCAATTTACACACACAGCCCCACAAACAGTTAACGGCTATTTGGTCAATTTTGGTGCTTATTGGTTGAAGGATGCACTTTTTTCTAGGACATCTGGAAAACTCTCGTCATTTTGAATAGTGCCCTTTGATCTTTTACATCACCTGAACAGGCTGACAGATGGGATGGTGATTTAATGCCTCATCCTAAAGAGGGTACCTCTGATTTTGCAGCATTCCCTCAATACTGCACTGAAGTGTCAGTGTTAAATCTGTCAAGTTTTGCTGACGCCTTCAGGAGCCAGCACTGCCCCCAGCAGCAACATAGACTGAAGGCAGAGTTTTGCAGTTTCTTCATGAGATCACAAGATAGGTTTGGATGAAGAAAGCTCTTTGGCACATTTAATTTCATCCTTCTGGTATACCTACACTGTGATTTTCTCATTACAGATTCTGGCTTTCTCTGAGAGGAGTTTAGTATCTGTACCTCAGCCAGATTTCCTTACAAACTGGTCAAAGCTATTTAACAACTTATGTGTAAAGAATTAGTGTCTAATGCTGTTTTAACTGTTTCATTCACAACCCTGAACATGTGCTCAATTATCCTGCTCTGTTTAAAGGTATCATTTCAGGTTTGAGTTCTGGGATTCTTTCCCTAAACTGCTCTCTCTTCCTTTAGGATCTCCTTAAAACCTACTGTAGAGTAATGGGTTAATGGTTATGTTAATAAGACCATGATGATGTTAATGAACTGGGACATCAGGGGTCAGATGACCGAGAGGCTCCAAGGGAGCTAGACGCAGAACAGTCTGTGTTCTGAATGTACTCATTATGATTCCTTGTAAATTGTGCAGATAAATAGTTTCAGCAAACTGATACTGCCTGTCTCAAGTCACTTGTAGCCTAGGTAAAACCTCACCGAAAAACCAACCTCTTTCATCAGTCCTAATATTGCCTTATGTGGCACATGGTCAAATTTTGTTTCATAAGGCTCTGGTGGGACATTTTACTGCATTAAAGGCGCTATATAAATGCAAGTAGTTGTTGTTTACATTATTCCATTATGTAGCTTATGCACATCTATAGGGCTCCAGTAAGATACTCTGAAGAACTTTGAGGAACTCATCAAGTTACTCCTCGTCTTCTTTCCTATGACTTTCTCCCCTCTGTCCTGTCTCCTTGGCCAACACGCCCCTTTGTCTCGGTGAGCTGAACTGTATGAGTAGCCCTGATGCTAACCTTGAGCGTGATCATCTAGTAGAGATCAGGAAAGTGATTTGATTTTTGATTTTCACTTACTGGCTGTTATGGACTTTGCCAAGTCACTGAGACTGGTAGGGCAGCCAGAAAATTAAATCATAAACACAGCTTGTTTTTATTTTGTGGTTCTGGTGCTCTGGAAGTGCTGTGAAATTTGACCCAAAGCTAGTCCCAAAATCCCTGGGTGGAATAGGCCGTATTTCAGGGCTGTTTTAGGGAGAAGTGCTATCAAATCAAGTTTCTGTTATTTCTGTCTATTGTCCTGAACTCTGGCTGGTTAAGCAACTGCAGACTTGACTGTGGTCTCCATCAAAGATGCTCCTCAGGTAATCGCTAGGTTGGGAGTGCTGAAACGTGGCCTTACTTGTTAATGGATCGTGTTTTGTAATTATATTTCCCTCCTTCCTGTCAGCTGGAAGTTTCTCCTCTATTCACTGCTGTACATCCCAGCAGGGTGGATCTTTGGAAGCTGCTTTCAGAGGAAGCCTGATGTGAATGTCCAATAAGACTGGGATTTGAACTCAGGTCACTCAGTCGTGGCACAGTTGAATAATTTGACCTCTATTCACACATAGCACAGAAAATCTGATGGGCTGTGTTCAAACAGAATGTTGAACTGTTCCTTTCATAAATTATTTCCTGTGGGAATATATTCTTATAATTATTGTTCATATTATTCAATTTTTGGACACTGCTGCTAATACACTGCAGTAGTTAACTGCTCATTCAGTACTTGTAACAACCATTCTGACGGTGCACTGGAGTGATCATGTGCGGTTCTTTCTTCCAAACTGACAGATTACATATAACAGCAATCTATTCTGTTTGATTCTGCAGCCATATGTCTCTATGGGGGTCAGAAGCTTGCTGAAGGGCAGCGAGCATTGAAAGCCAACTGTCGGGAGTGCAGAGTGAGTATGAACTTGTTATATTTTTTGTAACCATATTTTGCAGTACACCATCGTCCAATTATTTCAAATTGAATCAGATCTATTAAAAGTGGGGACCGTTTGAAAATGTAACACTCACAACCCAGGACAGGGTGAGACTGCAAGGAGATGCACATGGAGTTTCCAGATCCAGCCAAACAAACACAACTTGGCCATTTTAAATTGCTTGCATCTGATAAGCATTATCTTCAAATCCACCAGTGATATTCTACACCGGCCAGCAAAAAAACAAATGATCATATGTGAAACAAGGTAGCCCATTTAGCCTGCTGTTTTCTGGAACAATGTCAAACTGCAGTCTGACATGCCTAATAAATAAGCAGAATCATTGCTTGACACTTGTGAAAGGACAACAGGACGTACCACCAGCAGCATTTGCTTTAATATTCACGAAATTTTACACCTGGTCACCCTAGTAGCACTGGAGCAGTAATTCTGTGTTGGCTTTGAAAGTTGGACTAATGTTTGTTTAGTGCGTTACGAACAGAATTCACCTTCATGAACAGAACTCCATTGTAAAAACCAAATAGTCCGTCATCTCTAAGGAGGAGGTCAGCCAGGAATACTGTCTATAGATGCGTACCTGGTTTTGTCTCTGGTTCAGTTAGATGGTCTCTCACCTGCAGAAGTCCCCGGGTACCTTCCCTATTTTCCTTAGGATGATTTTTTTTTTTTGTTTCTTAGCCTTGCCTTCCTTGCACTATTGCAAATCTGGATTAAATTCGGCACAACTCCCCTAACCTCCCCTTGCCACTTACAATCTCTGCTATAACATGTCTCAGCAGTATATGTTGCATTATTCAGGATATATCCTCATTCTTTTTCTTTTGATGCTGACAACATAGCACTGGGTCAGCACGTTAAGGATTTCCATTGTGTTTAGTTATGCAATTTTTTTGTCCGTTTTCTATTGAATTTTGACGTTATTTGATACGCTGGATGCCTTTCACACCTCCTTGCCTACAGGGTTTTGTTTTTTTTTTAAGTTTGATTTGCCCTCCTAGTCAGTGATGACGTCTCAATTTATAATTTGTGTTGAATATCTTGGATCTGGCCCAGCACCAGTTTGCCTGGTCTTGTGCATCCCACAAGTGTAAAGCTTGTTCCAAGAATAGCAAGAGGGTACAACGTGACAACATCATTTGCTGGATGTCCGAGCTTAACGACCACAGCTACACAGGAGGCTTTAGGAGCTGCACCAAAGAAATGCAGCCTTTCCACTGAAGGTCGAATGGAGAAGTGATTGGAGGCAGGAGTTATTCTCCCACCATATAGCTGAGCAATGCGCCTTGATGACTTGAGGCAAGAGTTTTTACTGACTCAAGTCACCCGCTTTAGCTTCGCTTACAAGACTGCTCAGTCTCAGAGTGATAGGAGTGATTATTCGAGTTTGGAACTTGAACCCCATTAAAATTAAAATTTTAAATTTTGGACCCAAGCATGCACTAAATGTTTTGTCGATTAACTGGAAAATCCCAGCATTACATACCCACAGACAATTTAAGAGATATATTAGAAGTTACTGTTGTATGTCCAGGTAATATGTGATGCCTTATTTAACTCAATTGAGTTGTCCTATGTTAGTCAACATGAATAATACTAATTATTGTTATATTCTTCCAACAACCCAAATAAAGTGTAGCATCAACTGAAAACCATCTAACTCTTGGGTAACCAAAAATCAGGAAATTAATGGCAACAGAGCTGCCTCTTTAATATTACTTTCTGTCCTTAACTCTTTGAGTGCAAGGATACCCTGCTTATTGAATACTTACATATGAACATACATATCTAAGAAATAGGAGCAGGAGTAGACAGTTCAGCTCCTCAAGTCTACTCTGCCATTTGATAACATCATAGCTGATCTGATTGTGGCCTCAACTCTACTTTCCTGTCTGCGTCCCTTTGTTAATCAAGAATCTATTTCACACAGCATTAAAAATATTCAATGACCATGCCTCCACTGCACTCTGGGGAAGAGAATTCCACAGACTAACGACCCTTTAAGAGAAAACAACTCTGTTCATCACCACCTTATTTTTAACCTGTGTCCGCTAGTTCTAGTCTCTCCCACAAGGGGGAACATCCTTTCAGTGTCTGCCCTGTCAAATACCGTCAGGATCTTATATGTTTCAATAAGATCAACTCTCATTCTTCTAAACAACAGTGGACACAGGCCCAATTTGTCCAATCTTTCCTCATAGGAAAATCCCTTCATCCCAGAAATCAGTTGAGTGAACCTACTCTGCACTGCTTCTAATACAATTATATCCTTCCTTAAATAAGGGGACCAAAACTGTACACAGTACTCCAGATGTGGTCTCACCAACACCCTGTGCAACTATAGCAAAGCTTCCCAACTTTTATATTCCATTCCCCTTACAATAAATGACAACATTCCATTTGCCTTCCCAATCAATTGTTGTACCTGCATACTAACTTATTGTGATTCACGTACCAGAACACCCAGTTCCCTCTGTACCTCAAAGTTCTACAATCTCTCTAATATGCTGCTTTTGTATTCTTCCTGCCAAAGTGGACAAATTCACATTGTCCCAACTATACCCAGTCACTTAACCTATCTGTATCCCTTTGCAGAGTCCTTATGTCCTTTTCACAACTTACTCTCCGACCTATCTTTGTGTCGTCATCAAATTTAGTAACTAGACATTTGGTCCCTTCATCCAAGTCATTGATATAAATTGCAAATAGTTGAGGCCCCAGCACTGATCCCTTTGGCACTCCACTCGTTACATCTTGCCAACCTGAAAATGACCCGCTTATGCCCACCCTGTGTTTCCTGTTAGCTAACCAATCCTCTATCCATGCTAATAGGTTACCCCTACACCATAAGCTCTTATTTTATGTAGTGACCTTTGATGTAGCACCTTGTCAAATGCCTTTTGGAAATCCAAGTATACCACATCTACAGCTTCCCTTTATCCATATTGCTTGTTACTTCCTCAAAGAATGCTAATAAATTAATCAAACGTGATTTCCCTTTCACAAAACCATGTTGACTCTGCCTGGTTGCATTGAGATTTTCTAAGTTCCTTGCTCTAATCTCCTTAATAATAGATTCCATCATTTTCCCTGTGACAGATGTTAGGCTAATTGATCCGTAGTTTCCTGCTTTTTGTTTCCATCCTTTCTTTAATACAGGTCTTACATTCGCTATTTTTGATTCTGATGGGACCTTTCCAGGATACAGGGAATTTTGGAAAATTAAAACCCATGCATCTACTATCTCAGCAGTCACTTTTAAGACCCTTGGATGAAGTTCATCAACAATAGCATAAATAGTACAAAAAAGGAATATAAGATAAAGGAGTGCACCTTCAACCCCCGCGCCTGTTCAGATCAGGGCTCGGTCGGTGGTGGTGCTACCGAGCCACTCTTGGTGATGGACATTGAAGTCCCAGAGCACATTGAATTTTGGATACTGGTGAGGGCGTTGGTTCCTCAGAGTGCAGTCACAGCCATGTTTGTGGCATCACAGGTAGCTCTGCTCTATGGGAGGGGAGGAAGAAGGGGAGAAGAGCAGTAGTGATAGGGGATTCATTATTTAGGGGGAAAGACAGGCATGTCTGTGGCCGTAGACATGACTCCAAGATGGTATGCTGCCTCCTTGGTGCAAGAGTCAAGGGTGTCACGGAGCGGCTGCAGGACATTCTTCTGGGGGAGGGTGTTCAGCCAGAGGTTGTGGTCCAATTGGTACCAATGACTTAGGTAGGGAAGGAGATGAGGCCCTGAAAGCAGATTTCAGGGAGCTAGGAAGAAGATTGAAAAGCAGGACCTTTAAAGCAGTAATCTCAGGATTACTCCCAGTCCCATGTGCAAATGAGTATAGAAACAGGAGAACTGAGCGATTGAACACGTGGTTGGAAAGCTGGTGTAGGAGGGAGAGCATCAGATACCTAAGGCATTGAGACGGGTTCTGGGGAGGTTGGGACCTGTACAAGCCGGACAGTCTACACCTGAACAGGACTGGGACGAGTATCCTCACTGGCAGATTTGCTGGTTCTGTTGTGGGGGTGGTTTAAACGAGATTGGCAGGGGCATGGGAACCTGAGGGAAAATTCAAAGCAGGGAATTGGAGATAGAGAATTAGTGAGTGACTCTGAAAGAAAGAAAAAACACAGGTTAAAAAGTGTACAATGCAGTCATTTGGCAGTGTTAAAAGGTGTGTATATAAATGCAAGGAGTACGGCAAATAAAGCCAATGAGCTGAGGGCACAGATAGATGCATGGCAGCAAGATATCATCGCTATAATGGAAAATTGGCTTAAAGAGGGGCAAAAATGGCAGCTTAACATCCTTGGATATAAAGTTTTCAGGCAGGATAGCAAGGGAGATAAAAAAGATGGGGGTGTAGCATTATTGGTAAAAGAAACAATTACAGCTATGAGGAGGGATGATATCCTAAATGAAGCATCAAATGAGGCTATATGGGTTGAGCTCAGAAATAAAGGGGCAGTCACAATACTAGGGGTATACTACAAGGGGTAGTATAGTAGGGGTAGGAGGGGTAGACCTCCAAATAGTGGAAGGGAGTTAGAAGAACAAATATATAGGCACATTTCTGAGTGCAAAAACAATAGGGCAGTAATAGCTGGGGACTTTAACTACCCTAATATCAACTGGTATATGAGCAGGGCACAGAAGGCATACAATTCTTGAACTGCATTCAAGAGAACTTTTTCAGCCAGCTTGTTACAAGCCCAACAAGAGGGGTTGCAATTCTAGATTTAGCCCTGGGAAATGATGGGCAAGTGGATGAAGTAGTGGTAGGTGACCACTTTGGAGATAGTGACTATAATACAGTTAGATGTAGCATCATTATGGAAGACGACAAAGGTAGAACAGAAGTAAAAGTTTTAAAAGGAGGAAAGAGAAATTTTACAAAGCTGAGAGGTGAACTGGCGAAAGTGGACTGGATACAGCTATTAGAAGGGAAAACTGTGTCAAATCAGTAGCAAGGTATTCAAAAATGAGAATCTACGGGCACAGTTGAGACATGTCCCCGCAAAGAGAAAGGGCAGCACTGCCAAATCAAGAGCCCTCTGGTTATCCAGAAGCATACAAGGCCAAATAAAGCAGAAAAAGAGAGCATATGACAGTCACATAAAGCTTAATACTGTAGAAAGCCTAGAGGATTATAGAAAGTACATGGGTCAAATAAAAAAAGAAATTAGGAAAGCAAAGAGAGGATACGAAAAAATATTGGCAGGTAAAATCAAAGAAAACCTAAAGATGTTGATGCTGAAGATGTGGGCAGGGTTCTCAATGAGTACTTTGTCTGTCTTCACTAAGGAGTGGGATGATGTCGACATTCTAGTTGAAGACAGGGGGTGTGAAATATTAGATACAATAAGCATAATGAGAGAGGAAGTACTAGAGGGACTGGCATCCTTGAAGGTGGATAAATCGCCAAGGCCAGATGGATTGTATTCCAGGTTGTTAAAGGAAGCTAGGGAGGAAGTAGCAAATGCTCTGAGAATCATTTTCCAATCCTCACTAGATACAGGTGAGGTACCAGAGGATTGGAGGTCTGTGAACATTGTACCAATATTTAAAAAGGGTGTGAGGGATAGGCCAGAAAATTATAGGCTGGTCAGTCTGACTTTGGTGGTGGGAGAATTATTGGAATCAATTCTGAGAGAGCAGGCTATATTAGACCTGGTATTGAGCAATGAGATTGGAGTAATTAATGATCTCACAGGGAAAGTGCCCCTAGGTAGCAGCGACCATAATATGATTGAATTTTACATTCAGTTTGAGGGAGAGAGGAGTGGGTCTGAGACTAAGTTTTTAAACTTAAATAAGGGCAATTATGAGGGCATGAAAGCTGAGCTGGCGAAAGTGAATTGGAAAATTAGGTTAAGTGATATGTCAATAGAGATGCGGTGGCTAATATTTAAGGGGATATTTCAGAATGCACAGAGTAGATACATACCAATGAGTAAGAAAAAGTCTAAGGAACGAACACACCATCTGTGGTTAACTAGAAAGATTAAAGATAGTATCAAACTTAAATAAAAAGTATGTAATTGTGCAAAGCCAGCTGGAAGGCCAGAAGACTAGACAGAACATAAGGGACCAGGAAAGAATGACTAAAAGATTAATCAGGAGGGAAAATTTAGAGTATGAGAGAAAGATAGCCAAAAATATAAAAACAGATAGTAAGAATTTTTATACATATTTAAAAAAGAAAAGAGTTAATAAGGTGAGTGTTGGTCCTATAGAAAGTGAGCCTGGAGAATTGATAATGGAAAACAAGAAGATAGCAGATGAATTGAACGGGTATTTTGCATCCGTTTTCACTATAGAGGATACAAGTAACATCCCAGAAGCAGCTATAAACTGGGAAATGGAAGTGGGGAAGGAATTCAGGAAAATTACAGTCACCAGAGAAGTAACACTGGGTAAATTGTTGGAGCTGCAGGCTGACAAGAGCCCAAGACCTGATGGACTTCATCCTAGGGTCTGAAAGGAAGTGTCTAGTGAGATAGTTGATGCATTGGTTTTAATTTTCCAAAACTCCCTAGATTTGGGGAAGGTCAGGTTAGATTGGAAGATAGCAAATGTAACTCCATTATTCAAAAAGGGAGGGAGACAGAAACTGCGAAACTACAAGCCAGTTAACTTAACATCTGGCATAGGGAAAATGTTAGAAGTTATTATTAAAGAAGGTATAGCAGGGCACTTGGATAAGCTCAAGGTAATTAGGCAGAGTCAACATGGTCTTGTGAAAGGTAAATCGTGTTTAACCAACTTATTGGAGTTCTTTGAGGAAGTAACATGTGCAGTGGATAAAGGGGAACCTTTGGACGTAGTGTACTTAGATTTCCAGAAGGCATTTGATAAAGTGCCACATCAAAGGTTATTGCAGAAAATAAAAACTCATGGTATAGGGGGTAATATATTGACATGGATAGAAGATTGGCTGGCTAACAGGAAGCAAAGAGTAGGTATAAATGGCTCTTTTTCAGGTTGGCAAGATGTAACGAGTGGCATGCTGCAGGGATCAGTGCTGGGACCTCAACTGTTTACAATTTATACAAATGACTTGGATGAAGGGATTGTAGGGATGGTTGCCAAATTTGCTGATGACACAAAGATAGGTAGGAAAGTAATTTGTGAAGAAGATGTAAGGAGGCTACAAACAGATATAGATAGGTTAAGTGAGTGGGCAAAGATCTGGCAGATGGAGTTTAATGTGGGAAAATGTGAAATTGTCCATTTTGCCAGGAAGAATAAAAGAGAAGCATATTATCTAAATGGTGAGAGATTGCAGAGCTCTGAGGCACCGAGGGATCTGGGTGTCCTAGTGTATGAATTACAAAAGGCTAGTATGCAAGTACAGCAAGTAATTAGGAAATCCAATAGAATATTATCATTTATTGTGAGGGGAATTGAATACAAAAGTAGGGAGGTTAGGCTTCAGTTGTACAGGGCATTGGTGAGACCCCATTTGGAGTACTGTGCACAGTATTGGTCATCTTATTTAAGGAAGGATGTAAGTGCATTGGAAGCAGTTCAGAGAAGGTTTACCAGACTAATACCTGGAATGGGTGGGTTGTCTTATGAGGAAAGGTTGGACGGACTAGGCTTGTATCTGTTGGAGTTTGGAAGAGTAAGAGGCAAATTGATTGAAACATATAAGATCATGAGGGCTCTTGACAGGGTGAATGTGGAGAGGATGTTTCCTCCTGTGGGATGGTCCAGAACTAGGGGCCAATGTTCAAAAATAAGGGGTCGCCCATTTAAATTTTTTTCACTCAGAGGGTCGTGTGCCTGAGGAACTCTCTTCCTGAAAAGGTGGTGGAAGCAGAGGCTTTGAATATTTTTAAGGCAGAGATGGATAGATTCTTGGTAAGCAAATGGGTGATAGGTTATCAGCAGTAGGTGGAATGCAGACTTCAGGTTACTGTCAGATCAGCAATGATCTTATTAAATGGTGGAGCAAGCTCGAGGGGCTGAATGGCCTACTCCTGCTCCTTGTTCATATGTTCAATAAATTGTCATTTAGAAAGGCACAGATTGATCCCCCCTCATAGTAACAGGTAGTGCAGAGGATATAGAGAAGGAGGAACTTAGAACAATCACCACCACTAGAGAAAAAGTACTGAGCAAACTATTGGGATTAAAGGGTGACAAGTCCCCAGGACCTGATGGCCTACATCCCAGGATCTTAAAGGAAGTGGCAGGGGAGATAGTGGATGCATTGGCAATAATATTCCAAAATTCCCTGGATTCTGGAAAGGTTCCAGTGGATTGGAAAAATGCTAATGTAACGCCCTTATTCAAAAAGCGGGGAGGCAGAAAGTAGGAAACTATAAACCAGTTAATTTAACGTCTGTCATTGGGAAATTGTTGGAATCCATTAATAAGGAAGTAGTAATGGGGCATTTGGAAAGTCAAAATGCAATCCATCAGAGTCAGCATGGTTTTATGAAGAGTAAATCGTGTTTGACTAATTTGCTAGAGTTCTTTGAAGAGTGGATAACGGGGATCTTGTAGATGTAGTATACCTGGATTTCCAGAAGGCCTTTGATAAGGTGCCGCACAAAAGATTAATACACAAGATAAAATCACACGGAGTTAGGGGTAATATATTAGCTTGGATAGAGGATTGGCTAACCAACAGAAAGCAGAGAGTTGGGATAAATGGATCTTTTTCTGGATGGCAAGCTGTAACTAGTGGGGTGCCAGAGGATCCTTGGTCCTTGGGCCCTAACTATTTACAATCTATATTAATGACTTGGATTCAGGGATAGAAGGTACTATAGCTAAATTTGCAGATGACACCAAAATAGGTGGGAAAGTAAGTTGCAATGAAGAAATAAGAAATGTACAAATGGATATGGACAGATTAGGTGAATGGGCCAAAATTTGGCAGATGGAGCTTAACGTGGATAATTGTGAGGTTATCCATTTTGGTCAGAAGAATAAAAAGGCGACTTATTATTTAAATGGAGAGAAACTTCAGAATGCTTCAGTGCAGAGGGATCTGGGTGTCCTCGTGCATGAATCGCTGAAAGCTAGTATGCAGGTAATAAGGAAGGCAAATGTAATTTTGGCATTTATTGCTAAAGGAATAGAGTATAAAAATAGGGAAGTGTTGTTGCAACTGTACAAGGCATTGGTGAGACCGCACCTGGAGTACTGTGCACAGTTTTGGTCCCCTTACTTGAGGAAGGATGTAGTTGCACTGGAGACGGTTCAGAGGAGGTTCACTAGATTGATTCCAGAGATGTGCGACTTGTCTTATGAGGAGAGATTGAGCAGTTTAGGCCTATACTCGCTAGAGTTTAGAAGGATGAGAGGAGATCTAATTGAGCTATATAAGATGCTAAAGGGGATAGACAAAGTAGATGTGGAGCAGATGTTTCCCCTTCTGGGGCATTCTAGAATGAGAGGCCATAGTTTTAGGCTAAGGGGTGGTAGATTTAAATCAGAGATGAGGAGGAAATACTTTTCTCAAAGGGTCGTGAATCTGTGAAATTCACTACCTCAGAGTGCAGTGGATGCCGGGACGCTGAATAAATTTAAGGAGGAGATAGACAGATTTTTAATTAGTAATGAGTTAAAACGTTATGGGGAGAGGGCGGGAAATTGGAGTTGAGGCTGAAATGAGATCAGCCATGATCATAATGAATGGCAGGGCAGGTTTGAGTGGCTGAATTGCCTACTCCTGCTCTTAGTTCTATGTTCTTATGATCAGGGATAGTCAGCATGGTTTTGTTAGTGGAAGATCGTGTCTGACTAACTTAATTGAATTTTTTGAGGAAGTAACAAGGAGGATTGATTCGGGTAGCGTAGTAGATGTTGTCTACATGGAAGTTAGAAAGGTATTTGACAAGGTCCCACATGGCAGACTGGTCAGAAAAGCAAGATCCCATGGGATCAGGGGAAGGTGGCAAGTTGGACCCAAATTGGCTCAGCGACAGGAAACAAGGAGTAATGATGGATGTTTTTGCAAGTGGAACGTGGTTTCTAGTGGTGTTCCACAGGGCTCAGTGTTGGAGCCCTAGCTGTTTGTTGTATATATTAATAACTTGGACTTAAATGTGGGAGGCATGATTGGGAAATTTGCAGATGACACAAAAATTGGCCATGTTGTTGATAGTGAAGAGGATAGGTGTTGTCTTCAGGATGATATCAATGGTTTGGTTCAGTGGGTGGAAAAGTGGCAGATGGAATTCAATCTCGAAAAGTGTGAAGTAATGCATGTGGGGAGGACAAACAAAGCAAGAGATGACTCAATATTGAGTATTGTGTATTGAGAGGGGTTGAGGAAGTGGGAGCCTTGGAGTGCATGTGCACAGGTCCCATAAGGTGGCAGGACAAATGGATAAGGTGGTAAAGAATGGAATGCTTTCCTTTATCGGATGAGGTATTGAATACAAAAGCTGGGATGTAATGCTGGAACTGTATAAAACGCTGGTTAAGCCACAGCTGGAATTTTGTGTACAGTTCTGGTCACCACATTACAGGAAGGACATAATTGCTCTGGAGAGAGTACAGAAGAGATTTACAAGAATGTTGCCAGGGCTTGAAAATTGCAGCTATGAGGAGAGATTCAATAGACTAGGGTTGTTTTCCTTTGAACAGAGGAGGCTGAGGGGCGACCTAATTTAGGTGTGCAAAATTATGATGGGTCTAGGTAGGGCAGGAAAGATCTGTTACGCCTAGCTGAGGGGTCAATTACCAGGGAGTATAGATTTAAGGTGATTGGCAGAAGGACTAGTGAGGACATGAAGAAAAGCGTTTTCACCCAGAGGGTGGTGGACATCTGGAATTTACTGCCTAAACTGGTGGTCAAGGCTGAAATGCTCAACTCATTTAAAAGGTGCCTGGATCTGCATTGAAGTGCTGTAACCTGCAAGGCTATGGACCTGGTGCAGGAAAGCGGGATCAAAAATGAGTGGCTAGTTTCTTTTTTCTCTTTTTATGGCTGGCGCAGATATGATGGGCTGAAAGGCCTCATTCTGCACTGTAACTTTTCAATGGTTCCATGGTTCTAACATTTTACCCGCTCACTTAATCTATCAATGTCCCTTTGCAACTTTTGCGAATTTTTGTGTCATCCACAAATTTGGATATATGGCTCTCTCTTCCTTCATCTAAGTCATTTATAAATGTAGTGAAATGCTAAGGTTCCTGGGGGATACCACATTCTGCCAATTTGAGTGCATTCCCATTATAATGACTCTGTCTCCTTCTTCCAATAAATTCCTTAAGCATGTCAATAGATTTCTTCCATGCACTCAATTTTTGTTAACAGTCCTTAATAATCGAGTTTCAGAAACAGAGCAGCAATGTGTTAACTCGGTTTAACTTAAGACACAATGCAGCATCACAGATGCACAGCCTTAGCTGGGTTCAGTTTAACATGGTTAAGTTCAGAATATGGTGTTAAGGATTTCACAACACACCTTTTTTTTACACTTATATAGCAGCATAACTAATAGTAAATGAATGGTCATAATTTAAGCTTCGACAGTTTTAAAAACAGAGATTTCCCCGCTCTGAAAATACCGCATTAATTAAGTTTACCTTGACGTGCTAGATGTCTTGATCAAAACTTGATTACGAGGCTGACTCATCAATTGCTTAATTCAGCTCTTCATTCAAGGGGCTTTAGTAAAATGATCTTTCTGCCAAAAGGCTAACCCCTTCTGCCTTGTTGTTTAATACTTGATCTCTGTGCATTGGAGTCCTCCCTCTGTGAAACTTCTTCCATTTCCATCCTATGTCTACTTCATGACTTGGTTATGAGTAAAGAAAGCCCTTTTGTTGCATGCCTAGTCATTCTGGAAAATGAAGCAGTTGTGTGCCTGGCACACCATAAGTAGGTCGAGCATACTCTTTGAAGGCTCAGGTGAACTCCAAGTTTGGCTTGCAGCATACTTACATTACTAATTCTTCATTTGAGGAATATACTGTTCAGTTGAGCATTCAGATATTGGTTGTCAATACAAATCCTATTCTGCCTTTCCATACCTTTTATATGAACTGCCGCAAGAGTATTTTAAAAATGTCACAGATTGCTACATTGGCTACAACAATAAGAGATTGCAAGTTGTATAATGTTTCTAAAGCAACAGTGAAAACCTTGTTTCTAAAGTGATTTGCTGCTTCTCTAGTAGCATTCTGGGTGTAAAAAGATATCGGCAATGTCCAAATTGACATGACATATAGGCAGAAGGAAATCCAAACGTTGACATTTATGGCATAACTGACTACATGCTTAAGGGACTGAAGGCACTGGATAAAGCTCATAATGGCTTTCTCCTTTTGGTTTGGTTCAAGTTTCTCTTGTCACGATGGATGACTCATTCCGGTATGAGGAACATTGAGCAGGCAGTGACATTATCGCAACAGTCAGTTGTAGAACAGCTAATGTAGGTGACAGAACAAAAGCTCAAGAGGTCATCCTGTGGAGGTTTTTCTGGCTGAAAAATGCATGTTTCTTCACAAATGGCATCAGTTATTGTATTTCTGTTTGCACAAGAAGGTTCTTTCCACCTTATTCAGCCAGCAACAGCCACCAATAGACTTTCAGCCTGATGCATTTTGAACCTAGCCCAACACCCTTGACTTTTTTCTCAGAGAGCTTGGAAAAATGAGATGATAATTCTTATGCGCTAAGTGGTAATTATCCCAGGCAACAAGGGGGCTCTGAACAGGGAAATTGAGTAGGGAAAATGGACATGAAGGAGCCTTTTGCATCCTCTGCAACTGCCTTTTATCAGTATTTCATCAAAGTAGCCTCCTATCAATCATTCAGATTGCATCTGATTGTTCTTAAACAGCAATTTGCCTCGCCAGGTGAAAGAGTAAAAGGGAAAAAAAAAATCTTATAGGCAGCTTTTTACTGTACAATTTTTATAATATCCTCAGATTTGGGGAGAGTGTAGAAAGTTAATGCATTAAGCTGCAAGTTCAGTTGTGAGAAGCTTCAGATGAGGTTTGACCAAGACTGTGTACTTCCCAGAAGCATTAGTAACCCAAACTTATCCTTTGAATAGAGCACTGTGCCGTCTTCCGGCACTAAGTTTACTCCTATGTGCATATGGAGGTTTAGAAAATAAGGGAGATGATGGTTTACCAACCTTGAATGTAATCTTCTTTATTCTTCAAATGGAATTCAATCTTCCTGCTCCATTCAATCTGTCTTTATTATCTGAATTCGTCTCTATGGAATTAACATTCACATAATTATATGTGTTTGACTGGAAACACAATTTACTTTATAGTCTTGGTACTGGGAAGGTGTCCTTTGTGTTCCTTGTGTAACAACATTGTAAATCTATTTAACAAGAAGATGTTTACAATTGTTTGCAAACTGCACAAACAAAATCTCTCCCTGCTGTTTTCCTTTGACATGTTCAGGTAATTATGTATAAATGACCAGTTATAGAGTTTGTGTGTATGGATTGGGCTACATTAAGATTGGACTGATGAGGGGAAGAATTAACCCAGTTATATTCAGCAAGATGGCCTTCAAAAGGAACATGTTTACAGTATTGTTATACATAGCAACAAGAAGAAGCTTTCCCCTATAGTAGGAAACCTACCATTTTCTGCCCGTCTATACTTCATTTCAGCTTAATATTCTAATAAAAATCTGTTTATACAGAATACTAGAGACAACGTGACTTAGAATGTCAGTTATTAACTGAAAATTGATTCAAGTTCTGAAAGTTCAGTAGGTCTAAATCAGCTTTAAGATACACAAGTGTGTATTCATCAAAGGATTTCCACATAAAACTGAGACTGTACAAGAATTTCTGCACATTCCATTAAAGTTTCATAAGTAATATTATTTCTCGCTGCATGAGAGTATATTGGTCTAATAATAGCTCTTGTTAATGCTTGACAGAACCGAACAATGGCCATTGTTCATGAGACATGTCCAACTCTGGATTGCCCACTGATTGAACGCATTCAGCCTGAAAACAGGTGCTGTAATGTATGTCGTGGTAAGTATAAATGCTTCAACTTATCACTTCAGTCACCTGCTTGTAGCAGTTTAAAATTCAGATGTTTATTAGGATCCAATTATTTTGACAGCATTTAAAACGCTTTGGACTGCAGCAACATGCAGACAGCATAACAAAGCTTTCTGCAATAACCCCTAACAAGTATTGAGATTTCCTTTGCATGCTAACTATAGTCATGTAACACAGCACTCCGACTGTGCCACTCAAGAACATATTCTCCTTGAGAGCACATTTACCATTATCCTAAACTGTGTGGTAGAAAAAAATTGGGCAGATGCCAGCTCTTTTTAAGTTTTGTTTCCACTGCATTGAGCCCCAGCTATCTCCAAATGAACATGCAGAGTTTAACCTTCAGTCTACACTTCAGACGGCTTTTAAAGAAAGAAATTGCACTCACATTGCACCTTTCACGTCCTCAGGACATCTCAAGGTACTTCACAGCATAGGGAGTGAAATTTAATGTTGGTGGGGCATAGTTTGTCTGCCCTGTTACACACTCTGTCTTATTTTCCAAAATTGTGCTGTGTGTATAGCAGGCCTCTGAACCACAAGCACCCATTTTGCTCATCTGCAGAAGCTGAATTTCACCTCCATAAACACGGTTGTAATGCAGGCAAATGTGATAGTCACTTTGCACAGCACAAAGCCCCACAGGCAGTAATGAGAAAAATGGGGCTGACCATTTTAGTAGTGTTAATTGGCTGGCAAATGGTGAAATGGCGGTCTGAGAGAAATCTGTCATGGATGCATCTGATTGTGATAGCAAATTGAAGTTGGAGACTGGTTGTGGGTTTCTGACAAGAGCAACATTGCTTGTGAAGACTGTGGTGGACACAGAGGTAGACAGTGGAGATTTCTGCAGCCCTAACCAACCTACCTTCATGGCTGAAAAAGAAAGCATGGCAAAGCGTGGGAAACAACAACAGAAGCAATTTGTAAAGCAAATAAATAGACTCTTCCTCCATATCATTTTCTTCATTTTTATGGTTTAATCCTGTGCTTTTTCTCTGTTATGCAGCATCTATAAAAAAATATTTTATTGTCTAAATTTCTAATTATGATGAAAGCTCAGGGTTCTTTTCTCTTAAGTAAAGAAAGCAGCCTCAACTGCGTGTTTTCTAGTTGATTTATCACATCATTGTAAATAAAGCGAGTCTTACCCGGGTCAGCTCAGTACTGCAAGATGTGTCACTATTGGAGCAGCCTATTCTATGCCACACTCTGCTCCGTGTTCAGATAGCAGACATTCTGTGCCATTGTTACAGCTGCATTGTGTTAATGTTTTGTCCACTTAACTGAGCAATTTTGCCACCATTTAATCATTGGCAACGAGTTTTAAAGCACCTTCTTGTTGTACCATTCTGTTACAGAGTAAATGATGAGACAGAGTACAGAGTACCTGGCAAATCTTCTTTTTATAATGGATTTGGAAGGAGCTAATGACTATTTCTGGTGCCAGCTTGCTGGAACTGAGGAAATAAAGGCACCCCATAGGATTTACAGATGATTAGTTTTATTGATTGATCCGACAAGTGCTTTATTTTTGGAGAATTAGTTTTAATAAGAAAAACCTGCATGATGAGTTAAGAGGATTTGGAGAGTCTCGCACCAATTATTTCTCTTTGGTGTCAGTATACCTTGCTCACCTTTTATCCTCCATGACCTTCAGGCATCTGCAATGGTGGGTAATGGGTTAGCTACTGATGTCTTAAGTTATTCCTTGAAGCTTGTACCTGTTTGCCACATCAGGAGGATGTTGTGTCCCCAGGGCAAACCAAAAGGATTACATCTTGACTTCCCCAATGTCTTGAGTTGCATCGACATCTGTCACATTATCACCCCTGTATCTACTGAGAATGTTGGCGTTTGTGTTTACAGGAAGGAGCTTTATGAACGTACAAACAGAGATACTGCCTGCATTTTGCTGTATGTGTCGGTTACAAGACTAAATGCTCATAACTCATTAATTCTTGCCAAATATAGTCTAGGTGGCAGCTTTCCCTTTGTGGTCAATTTTGCTTGTGGATGACTGTGTATTAACCTCTGAGTATCAGTGTTTGTACTTTAACAAAATGTCTCATTCTCAGATATTTCGGAAAGCTATGTTCCTGCAACTCTGACCTTTTATGCTATTGCATTTCCCCTTCACCTCATCATTGGTGGCCATACCTTCAATCATCTAGGCACTTAGCTCTGAAATTCACTTCCTCAACCTCTGTCTCTTCGCCTCAATCTTCTCATTAAGACCCTTCATGAAGCATATATCTATCACCAAACATTTAGCCCAGCTTTAGCTCTGTGTCAATTTTTGCCTGATTACGCATCTGTGAAGCACTGTTTCCAATGCTCAGCACTATCTATATGGAAGCTGTTTTCTTTGTAAGAACTACTGCCAATAATGATTAAGAGATGATTAGAATGTGGCCAAGGTAATGCTTACTGCACATAAACTCATAATTTCTTTGGTTGCTAACTTGTTAAAAAAAAAACTTCACAATGTTACTATTTTCTCTGCCCTTTCTTTCTGCTGAATAAGCCTCTTCATGGGTTTCTGTACCGTTTTATGCCTCAAAATGATAATAGAAGTGGTTATAAAACCTCTAGTACAACTGTGTGGTTTACTTATTTCCTTATTTGTGGTCTTTTCAAAGTAGCCTTTTTCTTACCACCCATATATCCTATGAAGCAACCCCTGCTCCTCCAAATGGCCTGTCAGACAGTAGAAATGCAATGTGTCGAATTGTGAATATGATGCAGTCTCATCAATGGAGCAGTACTAAGAGTTCAGGGCTTCTTGGAGATATTCTTGGCATCTTCCAAGGAATTTCTGTTACCATAAAATCAGTGCTTGGGAAAGAGATAATAGCAAGTTACTCATGAACAAATAGTGTTTCCATTAGATTCTGTTGCTTGTCACTTTACACTGATTCTCATTTCTTATTAATTTTATTGTTTTGTTACACTTTGATTTTACAATGTTAAGGCTGAAGGTATTTGCTTCCTGATTTATTGTTTGCTTAATATTTGCTACTTGTAGGGTGGGAGGAGGATTGTTTGGAGCATGAGTACCAGTGTGGGGCAGCTGGGCTGAATAGTCTGTATTCTGTTTGCATTTCCATGTAATCTCTGTAATTATAAAACTTAGATTCCAAAAGTGCAACTCATGACTCCAGAGTCAGCTGTGTGTATGGGAAGTATAAAAGAGTGCACACATGCTCCTGGAGCACACACTCAAAACATGATAATTGCATTTCCTCAGGAAGATTACAGTGAAGACTGGAAACAGGCCGCTTACTGGTTTTTTACAACCAATGCAGTGTACCACACTTCACCTTTTGACCTATCTGAATAAAAATGTAAGACCCATAGAGTTAGGAACAAGATCATTTCTCTGTCAAGTATGTTCATAATATCACTCCCACTTTTAGGGCAAGGGGCCAGATCCTTATGGTACAATTACTGAGCTGGCTACAATTGTCTAACAGACCATTTGCCCTGCAGCATTAGCGTGGGTGTAGTTTGCACTTAGTGCTGATGCTAAAATAATCCTTTGTGACTCTCCCTCCTAATCTTTATTTTCTGCCTATCCTCATTAAATCATTTTTTTTCTCTGCATTTACTCACAAACATATGAATTAGGAGCAGGAATAGGCCATTTGGCCCCTCGAGCCTGTTCCACCATTCAATAAGATTACGGCTGATCTGATTTTGGCCTCAACTCTACATTCCACTTGCCTTGACTCCCTTGTTAGTCAAGAATCTATTTACCCGTGCCTTAAAAATATTAATTGACCCTGCCTCTACCTCTCTCTGGGGAAGAGAGTTCCAAAGATTCCTGACCTTCTGAGAGAAAAAAAAAATCTTCTCATCTCTGTCTTAAGTGCTTATTTTTAAACTGTGCCCCCTAGTTCTAGTCTCTTCCACAAGGGGAAATGTCCTTTTAACATCCACCCTGTCAAGTCCCCTTAGGATTTTACATGTTTAAGTAAGTAGATTTGGATGTGTTTATCTCTCCATAGGTATTTCTATTTGCTTCCACTTTGCCTTTAATACAATCTCTTCCTCTTATTTTTATCTTATGCTTATATCTTTCCCTTTCTCTGCTGTCTCTGGATCTGTGGTTAGGGAGAGGCAGTAGGAGCTGGACTTAAGTTACTAGCCTAGTTAGAGCAGCAGCAGGACTGGTGACAGGCACGAACAGCAGCATTAGGACTTGGGTAAGGAAGCAAGAGAGAGACAGCAGCATCAATGACCACTGCAGTGGAGACATAATGGGAATGATGTCGCTGCCTACAGGAAATGGGATTCAAGATCTCCCCATCACTGTAACCTTCTATAGCCGTAAAGCCTTAACCAAGAACTATGCGCTTCTTCATTTCTGGCCTTTTGTGCACCCCCACCTCCTTTGTCCCACCATAGGTGGTCATGTCTTCTACTAACTCGTCCCTCAGTTCTGGTAATCCATCCTAAACTTCTCTGACTCTCCACCTTGCTCTGCTCCCTTGAGATGCTCCTTAAAATCAAGCTTTTCCTGTCCCAATGTCTCTTTATTTGACTTGGTGCCATGTGTTGTTTGTTTATGCTCCTGTGAAAGACCTTTGGATGTTTTACTATGTTAAAGGTGCCATATAAACACAAGATGCTGCTGTTTATTAATATGTAGCTGTGGAGTGTGCAGTACGTTCGGCAGGGGGCAGGGAATGATGCTGGCATCTTTAAGATCTGCCTTTGTGATCCTTAACTGGTCAGTTGTTCTAATATGGAACATTGTCCTTTTCTCTCCCACACCAAATAGCCAATGACAACGTGAGGTCAAGTTGCGCATTTAACATAATAAAACAAAGGGGTAGGATTTAAGGAGTGACTTGAAGGAGGAAAGAGGTGGAAAGAGGCTTAGGGAGGGGATTTCAGAAGCTTCGGGCCTTGGCAACTGAAGGGATGGCTGCTAATAGTGGAGCATTTCAAATCAGGAGTTTGCATAAGAGGCCAGAATTGGAGTACAGAGACATTGGAGGGTTGTAAGGCCAGGAGATGTTTCATAAGATCATAAGAAATAGGAGCAGAAGTCCATTTAGCCCAGTGAACCTCCTCCGCCACTCAGAAAGATCATGGCTGATCTGATTGTGGCCTTAACTCCACTTTCTTGTCTTCCCCCCCATAACACTTGACTCCTTTGTTGATCAAAAATCTGTCCAACTCAACCTTGAATATATTCAATGACCCAGCTTCCACTGCTGTCTGTGGAAGAGAATTCCAAAGCCCAGTGACTCTCTAAGAGAAGACATTCCTCCTCATCTCCATTTTAAATGGGATGCCCCTTATTTTAAACCTATGCTCCCTACTTCCAGATTTCCCCATGAGAAGAGACATCCTCTCAGCATCTACCATGTCAAGTCCCTTCAGAATCCTACATGTTTCAATAAGATCACCTCTCATTCTTCTGAACTCCAATGAGTATCGGTCCAACCTGCTCAACTTTTCCTCATAAGACATCCCTGTGAATCTTCTCTGAACAGCTTCCAATGAAAGTGAATCCTTCCTTATGTAAGGAGACCAAAACTGTACACACTACTCCAGATGTATTCACACCAGTGCCTTCTACAGTTGTAGCAAGACTACCCTACTTTTATACTTCATCCCCTTTGTAATAAAGGCCAATATTCCATTTTCCTTCTTGATTACTTGCTCTTCCTGCATTCTAACCTTTTGTGATTCATGTACCAGGATACCTAGATCCCTCCATTCTGCAGTATTCTGTAGTCTCTCTCCGTTTAAATAATATCTTGCTTTTCCATTCTTCCTGTCAAAGTGGACAACCTCGTATTTTTCCACATTATACTCCATCTGCCAAATCTTTGTCTTAACCTATCTAAACCCCTTTGCAGAGGCAGCCTCCTCACAACGTGCTTTCCTATCTATTTTTGTATCATCAGGGAATTTGGCTACAATGATGGTTCCTTCATCCAGGTCATTAATATAGATTTTAAATAGTTGAGGCGCCATTCTGTGGCACTCCACTAGTTACAGTTTACCGACCTGAAAGTGACCCATTTACCCTGACTCTCTGTTTCCTGTTAGTTAGCCAATCCTCTGCTGCTGCTGCCTGTAGCTACTCCTACCAAGAGATCTGCTGCCATGGTATGTCAGGCCAATCCTCTGTCCATGCTGATATATTTCCCCCAACACCATGAGCTCCTAGCTTCTGCAGTAACCTTTTATGTGGCACCTTATCAAATGTCTTCTGAAAATCCAAATACATTACATCGGCTGGTTTACCTTTATCCACCCTGTTTGTTACATCCTCAAAGAACTCTAATAAATTTGGCAAATAGAATTTGTCTTTCATAAAACTGTGTTGACTCTGCCTGATTGTATTATGATTTTCCAAATGTCCTGTTAATGTCCCGTTAATGAGTTCTGGCATTTTCCCAATGACAGATGTTAAACTATCTGACCTGCAGTTTCCCACTTTCTGTTTAACCTCCTTTCTTGAATAGTGGTGTTACATTTGTGGCTTTCCAATCCTCTGGGACCTTTCCAGAATCTAGGGAATTTTGGAAGATTACAACCAATGAATCCACTTTCTCTGCAGCCACGTTCTTTAAGGTCCTAGGATGCAGGCCATCAGGTCCAGGGGCTTGTCAGCCTTTAGTCCCATTAGTTTTCCTAATAATTTTCTCTCGTGATCTTGATTGTTCCAAATTCCTCCCTCCTTTTTGCCCCCAGCTTTCCTACTATTCTTGCAATGCTTTTTGTGCCTTCCACTGTGAAGACAGATACAAAATACTTGTTCAAAGCCTCTGCCATTTCCTTCTTTCCCATTATTAATTTCCCAGTCATACCCTTTAAAGGAGAAATGCTCATTTTATCAATTCTTTTCCTTTAAATATACTTGTAGAAGCTTTTTCTGTGCTTTTATATTTCAAAAAAACACACAAGTGAGGTGAGGTGCTGACAAAACCTCACACAGCTTATCAACCAGTGGAAATGTAGCAATTTAAAGCAGTCATGGCCAGCATTGCCAATTCATCAGTCTACTTTCAGTCATCAGCAAAGTAATGGAAGGTGTTGTTTACAATGCTATCAAGCAGCACTAACTCAGCAACAACCTGCTCACCGATGCTCAGTTTGGGTTCAGTCAGGACCACTTGGCCCCAGATCTCATTATACCCTTGGTCCAAACTTGGACAAAAGAGCTGAATTCAGAGGTGAGCTGAGAATGACTGCCCTTGACATCAAGGCAGCATTTGACTGAGTATGGCATCAAGGAGCCCCATCAAAATTGAAGTCGTTGGGAATCAGGGGGAAAATTCTCCACTAGTTGGATTCATACCTAGCACAAAGGAAGATGATTGTCATTGTTGGAAGTCTATCATCTCAGCTCCAGGATATGGCTACAGGAACTCCTCAGGGTACTATCCTAGGTCCGACCACCTTTAGCTGCTTTATCAATGGCCTTCCCTTCAACATAAGGTCAGAAGTAGGGATGTTTGCTGATGAATGCACAGTGTTCAGTATCATTTCGCAATGCCTCACACTGAAGTAGTCCATGCCTTCATGCAGCAAGGACAACATGCAAGCTAGGGCTGATAAGTGACAAGCAACCTTTGCACTACAAAAGTGCAAGGCAATGACCATTCTCACTAAGAGAAAATCTAACCATCACCCCTTGATATTCAACAGCATTACCATTGCTGACTACCCACCATCAACATCCTGAGAGTTACCGTTGAAGAGAAATTGAACAGGACCAGCCTTATAAATACTGTTACTACAAGAGCAGGTCAGAGGCTGGGAATTCTGTGGTGAGTAACTCACCTCCTCACTCCCCAAAGTCTGTCACCATCTACCAGGCACAAATCAAGAGTGTTATGGAATATCCTCCACTAACCTGGATGAGTGAAGCTCAAATAACATTTAAGAAGCTCGACTCCATCCAAGATAGAGCATCCCATTTGATTGGCGCCCCTTCTACCATCTTAAACATTCACTCCCTCCACCACCTGCACTCAGTGGCAGCAATGTGTACCATCTACAAGGTGTGCTGCAGCAACTCACCAAGGCTCCTTTGACATCACCTTCCAAACCAGCGACCTCTAGCATATAGAAGGACAAGGGCAGGAGTCACGTGGGAAGAGCACCACTTGCAAGTTGCCCTCCAAGTCACACACCATCTTGACATGGAACTGTATGCTGGTCCGTCGCTGTTGCCGGGTCAAAAGCCTGTAACTCTTTCGCTAACAGCACTGTGGGTATACCTAAACCACGTGGACTGCTCATCACTACCTTCTCAAGGACAATTAGGAATGGGCAACAAATGTTGACCTTGCCAGTGGCACTCTCATCTCAAGATCAAATTTGAAAAAAATTCTGAAGGCTGTCACTGTGCGTGTACTTGTTTCTTTATCTGTTAAATAGATGAGACCTTGGCTCTCCAAACTGTATTTTTTGGAACTCCCATTCTAAATCCTACTGCCCTGTTACCTTTCTCCCTACCTCTAATCATGCTTCATTCTTCTTCTCTTTGACTATGTAGAATATGTTTCCCCTATATGGAGCACTGTGGGATGTTTTATATATTGAAGGTGCAATATGAATGCAAGCTGGCCTCCATCTGGCATTTTTATCAATGTGAAAAATATAGGGAGGCCACAAGGGGAAAATCTAAATGAATAGGTCTTACTATAAATAAATTAAGCATGAATCCCAAAATTAAGACATAATAGAAAAAACAGAATTGGGGGTTGAAGAAAAATTTCAACCTGAAGAATAATTTGGTTATTTCTTGCAGTTTGTTGGTTGACTTCATGTAAGCCAACACCCTAAGAATAGCCAGGAGAATGTTTCCATAAACATTAGGAATTTGGCTAATATATTAGCAAGGATTTGTGTTTAGGAGACTGTCACATTAAATTGCAAGGTCCTACTGCTTTAGAGCTAATGAAGGCCTGTGTAGAAGAAGCCCAAAGTACAATTCAGCATTGGAGGATAGATTTTGTGAATTGCTACTGCTGAGGTGGAGCTATGGAGCACATATTGAGAATTGGGGTGTGGAGTTTAGCACACCCTATGCAATTTTCTTTCCATTTAAGCTGACCTTAAAGCCTGGTTTGCCCTTCTGTTGCTCTAAGTCACAAGATGTAGCTCTGGATGGCTTATGGGAGTCTAACTGTCTGTTATGAATAATACAGATAAATTAAGTTTGAGTGGTACTGCAGAGACTTAACTTTGAGGCTATTTATTCATTTACGTCTGCGTCTATTTTCTAACTGCCTACTTTGTTTGATTGGGGGTGTTATTGAATCCTGAAGAGGGAAGGAGAGCTAAGCAGCAAATCTGAGGCTTTACAATGAAAAGATTCTGAATTTTATTACCGCATTTCCAAATTTCTTTTCACTTCAGTTGTGTAATCAGCATATTGATCTTGTTAGTAAGTGCAGATGGTTACCACAGAATTTTTTGGTGTAAGATATAATACTGACAAGAAAACTATTTTGTGTATTTACATTTACATAAAGTATACAGCACAGAAACAGGCCTTTCAGCCCAACGAATACGTGCTGGCATTTATACTTCAGATGGACTCATTTGCACCCGACCCCATATTGCTCTATTCCCGTCTCTCTGCCTTTAAATACACCAATAATATTTGTTTCAACCATTCCACATGACCTTGAGTTCCTCATTGTCACCGTTGTCTAATTCTTCCTAAGTTCTTCATTTGATCTGTTAGCGGCCCTCTCATATTTATGATCCTTAACTTTGGATTCATCAGCAAGTGTTTCTAAACATCCATTGTATTGAACTCGTTCATAATTTTTAAACCTCTATCAATTCTCTTAGTCTTCTCATTTCCAGAGAAAGGACCATTTGCATCCTCTCAATTTTGATAATCTTGTAAATTGAATGGTGGAGACGGCTCAAGGGGCTGAATGGCCTAGTCCTGCTCCTAAGCCCTACATTCTTAAATTGTTTTTGCATGTTGTCCTGGGCTTCAATATCCTTTTTATAATAATAGGGAGACCAGAATTGCGCGTGGTAATCAAAGCATGGTCTAACTATGCCTCTATTTAAATTTAACATTAATTCCCTCTTTTTCATTGTGTTCCTTCTGAAATGAGACTCTCCTTTTTTTTTTGTTTACAGTTTCATTAGCTTCTGTTGCTACTTTTTATAATAAAAAGGAAGACTTGTATTTCTCTAGCATCTATCACCTCCCCAGGATGTCCCAAAGCACTTTGCAACCAATGAAGTACGTCCATAGTCACTGTTCTAATGTAGGAAACACAGCAGCCAATTTGCACCTAGCAAGCTCTTACAAATAGCAATGTGATATTGACCAGATAACCTGTTTTTGTGGTGTTTGAGGGAAAGATATTGGCAGAACACTGGGGATAACAGTCCTGCACCTCTTTAAAATAGCATCATGAGTTCTTTGATGTCTACCTGAGAGGGCAGGCAGGGCCTTGCCTTAACATCTCATCGGTAAGACAGTACTTCCAACAGTGCAGCACTGTTGTAGAGTGTCAGCCTAGAATTTTGTGTTCAAGTTCTGCAGTTGTACTTGAACCCATATCCTTTTGCCTCAGGCAAGAGTGCTGCCAACTGACACCAGCATTTTGCTTCACCCCTTGATTTAGATTGTTATGCCATTTCAGTCAATGTCTAGAATTACAATTTCTTTATATTTAATTTTAATGCAGAAGTACTATAAATATCCAAAGCATAATGTTTAAAAGTGTTGCATCTGTTCTCATTGTATCGGCCCATTTCTAGCATATCTGTTGTATTGCTACCCCCATGGGGATCCATAAACCCAAATAACCAAATTTAGTGAATGACCCCCAAATGAAGAATTTACCAACAAGATTTCACGTCTTGTCACTTTTGCTTTAACACGAATCAGAATCACCCTAAATTAAATATATAGAATAACAGACAAATCATGGTACAAACAATAAATTACACATGGAATAACAGACACAACAGAGACTATCTCACTGATTTTTTAGGCAGCCCACTCTCCTGGGGAGGTTTGCTAGTGCTGTTGGGGAGGGTTTAAACTAGCTTAGCAGGGGGATGGCATCCTGAGAGGAGCTTTGGCAAGGGGAGATACACAGCCAAAATTAGAAGCAAGTGAGTCTGGAAGGCTTGGAAATTATAGGCCAATTAAGGCCAAGGGCGTTTGGCAAGGTTGGATGGTATTTATTTTAACGCAAGGAGTCTGATGAATAAGGCAGATGAGTTGAGGGCACAAATTAACACATGGAAGTATGATGTAATTGCTGTCACAGAGACATGGTTGAGAGAGGGGCAGGATTGGCAGCTCAATATTCTAGGATATAGGGTCTTCAGGCATGACAGGGAAGGAGGTAAAAGAGGAGGGGATATCGCAATATTGATCAAGGAATCAATTACAGCAGTAAGGAGGGATGACATCTTAGAAGGCTCCTCAAATGAAGCCATATGGGTAGAATGTAAAAACAAAAAAGGAGCAATCACATTGCTGAGAGTGTACTATAGGCCCCCAAACATTCCGAGACAAATAAAAGAGCAGATATATAGGCAAATTTCAGAGAAGTGTAAAAATAATAGGGTAGTAATAGTGAGGGATTTCAACTTCCCCAAACATTAACTGAGTCAGTCATAGTGTGATAGGTTTAGGGGGAGCGGAATTCTTAAAATGCATCGAGGAGAACTTTTTAAGCCAGCATGTAGAAGGTCCTACAAGAGAGGGGGCGGTCCTGGACTTGATTTTAGGGAATGAAGTTGGTTAAGTGGTAGAGGTATCGGTGGGAGGAACAGTTTGCAGGTAGTGATCATAACTCTGTTAGATTTAAGATTGTTATGGAAAAGGACAAGGATGGGCCAGAAATCAGAGTCCTAAATTTGGGGAAGGCCAATTTTAATAATTCAGATATGATTTGGCCAGAGTGGACTGAGAGCAGCTACTTTTAGGTAAATCTGTGTCAGAGCAGTGGGACTCATTCAGGAAGGAAATAGGGAGAGTACAGGGCCAACATATTCCAGTAAAGACAAAGGGTGGGACCAACAAACCCAGGGAACCCCGGATGTTGAGGGATATACAGGACTGGATAAAGAGAAAAAGGGAGGCCTATGGTAGATACCGAGGGCTCAAAGCAGCAGAAGCCCTAGAGGAGTATAGAATGCGTAGGGGGGATCTTAAAAAGGAAATTAGGAGAGCAAAAAGGGGGCATGAGAAAACATTGGCAGGCAAAATAAAGGAAAATCCAGTGTTATTTTACACGTACATTAAGAGTAAGAGGATAACCAGGGAAAGACCATAAGTGGTAATTTGTGCGTGGAGCCGGAAGTAGGTAGGGTTCTAAATGAATACTTTGTGTCGGTGTTCACAAGTGAGAGCGACGACGTGAGTATGGAAATCAAGCAGAAGGACTGTGATATAATTAAAGAAATTAGCATAGAAAGCAAGGCGGTTCAAAGTGGTCTGGCAGGCTTAAAAGTAGATAAATCTCCAGGCCTGGATGAAGTGCATTCCAGGTTGTTGAGTGAGGCAAGGGAGGAGATAGCAGGGGCACTGGCAATAATTTTCAATACCTCTCTGGCCACAGGAGAGGTGTCAGAGGACTGGAAAATAGCCAATGTGGTACTGTTATTCAAGAAGGGAAGAAGGTATAAACCAGGGAACTACAGGCCAGTCAGTCTAACCTCAGTGGTGGGGAAACTATTGGAAGCAATTCTGAGGGACAGAATTACTCTACACTTGGAGAGGCAGGGATTAATCAAGGAAAGTTAGTATGGTTTTGTTAAGGGGAGGTCATGTCTGACCAATTTGATTGAATTTTTCAAGGAGGTGACCAAGTGTGTAGATGAGGGCAATGCATTTGACATAGTCGACTTGGACTTCAGCAAGGCTTTTGATAAGGTCCCGCATGGGAGACTGATAACAAAGGTAAGAGCCCATGGGATCCAAGGCAATTTTGCAAATTGGATCCAGAATTGGCTGAGTGGCAGGAAGCAGAGGGTGATGGTTGAGGGGTGTTTTTGTGACTGGATGCCAGCGTCCAGTGGGGTTCTACAGGGGTTGGTGTTGAGTCCCTTGATGTTTGTGGTATACATAAACGATTTAGACTTGAATGTAGGAGGGTTGATCAGTAAGTTCACAGATGACACGAAAATTGGTGGGGTGGTAAGTAGTGAGGAGGATAGCCGTAGATTACGGAAGGATATAGACGGGCTGGTCAGATGGGCTGATCAATGACAAATGGAATTTAATTAGGATAAGTGTGAGGTGATGCACTTGGGAAGGACAAACAGGGCACGATGAATGGTAGGAC
The DNA here is from genome assembly GCF_964194155.1 of Cetorhinus maximus. Taxonomy (NCBI): domain Eukaryota; kingdom Metazoa; phylum Chordata; class Chondrichthyes; order Lamniformes; family Cetorhinidae; genus Cetorhinus; species Cetorhinus maximus. Next base: position 127,258,855 of record NC_135887.1, read on the forward strand.
CTTGGGAAGCACTGAGGATCAGAGGAACCTTGGTGTGCATATCCATCGGTCCCTTGAGGTCGCGAGACAGGTGGATAAGGTGGTTAAGAAGGCATATGGGATACTGACCTTTATTAGCTGAGGCATAGAATATAAGAGCAGGGAGGTTATGCTGGAACCGTATAAAACGCTGGTTAGGCCACAGCTCGAGTATTACATGCAGTCCTGGAATCTGCATTATAGGAAGGATGTGATTGCACTAGAGAGAGTGCAGAGGAGATTTACCAATATGTTGCCTGGGCTGGAGAATTTTAGTTATGAGGAGAGATTGGATAGGCTGGGGTTATTTTCCCTGAGCAGAGGAGATTGAGGGGGGACATGATTGAGGTGTATAAAATTATGAGAGGCATAGATAAGGTAGACAGGAAGGAACTTTTCCCCTTGGTGGAGGGATCAATGACCAGGGGGCATAGATTTAAGGTAAGGGGCAAGAGGTTTAGAGAGGATGTGAGGAAAAATTTTTTCACCCAGAGGGCGGTGAGAATCTGGAACTGACTGCCTGAAAGGGTGGTAGAGGCAGAAACCCTCATAGCATTTAAGAAGTATTTGGATGTGCACTTGTGACACCATGGCATACTAGGCTATGGGCCTAGTGTTGGAAAATGGGATTAGAATAGTTAGGTACTTGTTTGACTGGCGCAGACTTGATGGGCCGAAGGGCCTTTTTCTGTGCTGTAGACCTCTATGACTCTATGACACTCCTGTATGGTCTCAGTTTCAGCCACATAGTTCTTTGAAGCAGAATTCCTTCAAGGGCTTAGCCGATTCTCTGTAGGCAACAGCTTCTGTGGAAATAGCGTTTTACCCATGAAATCTTCCCTGTATGGCACGCTTCATTCTGGATCCTTCTCAACCCTCAGCTTGCATTGGTTGTGGTACTGTGAATCTCTCCGGAACCGCCTTTACCTTTGCATGGTATGGCTGATTCTGGGTAACGAACCACTTGGAAGTGAAAGAAACAGTGGCAGCAATCCTAAACACGCTTTCTGACCATTCAAGAATCCCACTCTCCGTCTCTGCTTCGCCTCCTCATTCCTCCAGCTCTCCTGTTTTCTCTCTCTGTCTCTGTGCCACGCGGCTTCTGCAATTTAACTTCCTGTTGGCTCCCAGGTCAGAGGCGGCCAGGTCACATGGATCAATATTTCTTATTATCCAAACATGATAATTGATCCCTTTACAGGTGACACAAACTCTTAACAGCCCTTTTCAAACATTTTTTAAAAAAGTGATTACAGATTCCTCAAACGTGTTAAAGTAATTACAAATTTTCCATACTGTTACTGCTTCTGGGTCAAAAGCTGCCACACTTTCCTCCCCCTCCCCATGCCTTTGGAAAAAAGCAAGCCTTACCCTAGTACAGTTTCCTTTGCAATGGCGTTTGAAATGCAGCAAGTTCATAACATCATAACCTTTAACAAATAACATATTACATATTACACAGGTAATGACAATAATACATTGTATTTGAAAAACAAGCTTCATTAGAAACATACAGTTTTATTTTACATTCTTATAAAACCCAACACGTTCGCCCGACTTTAAGACGTTGGGTGGGATTTTCTACCCGCGCCCGGGATAGTCCGGTCCCGCCGAAAGGCAAAGGACTTCTGGCAGGGCTTCCGAATGACACCGCGACGGGTCCCACCACGACGGAGCTGGAAAATCCCGGCCATTGTTACTGCCCCATGCTCTTTAAACTCTCGATGGGGCATCCACAATCGCATTGTTCCGACCGGCAACATGCGCAATTTTTAGTGTAAGTGGCTGTAGTATCAAAGTCCAATGAAACGCCTTTGGCTCTTGACCTTTCCTAGGACACCAATGGGTGGTGGTCTGAATAGACTAGTACCTCTCCCCATTATTTGTCATAATAGGTAGACTTGACGGAGATCTTGTGGTGCAGGAGTAGCATCCCGACCTCTGAGCCAAATGTTCTGGGTTCAAGTCCCACTTCAGGACTCGATGGCCATAGAGGTTGACTTTCCATCTGTAAATCCTTCCAATGTGGTCGGTGTAAGAGTGGGAGAGTTTCCTGGTCAGCCATACTGCAGAAGGCAATGGCAAACCACTGCAGTACTTTGCCAAGCATAATCATGGATCAATCCCAGGGAAGTCCATGGTCTTCCCCTCTTTGGGCATGGTACCGGGGGGGGGGGGGGGGGGGGGGGGTAGACTTGAATTAAATATTTCACTTTAGTTTATATCAGTGTGATGGGGATCTCTGTATGCTCCAGTACAGATGTCCATTTTATATTTGAGCTTTTCCAAAACCTCGTCACTTTCAGCTGAAGTTCAATATAGTAAGGATAAAATTGTAACTTTATACTGGCATTTTTATAGAAAGTTGGATTATTTACCAGTGACCAACATCATTGAATTGACATCCATTTAACTGTTTTGCTCGCTTTAGCAATAGTCTAATCATGTCATGTCCCCAACTTTTCACCCAGATTGAGTGGATTTAGCCTTATTCAATAAATAATTTTAAACATCCAATTTGTGTATAATTACAGTTTAAAAACAGTTGACGCATTTCTCAAGTGAAAGAACCAAATTGTGGCCCTCAGGGAGCTGGCAGAAGCTTGTAGTCGAAGTAAGAAAGCAAGTTTTAGAAACTCATGGAAACGTGGGCCTGGATCTTATGCTCCCCCACCAACGAGTTTGAAGGTGGGGTGGGGGACATGTCAATTCCACTGAGTGGCCTTCCCACCCATCCGCAACCCCCATCTTCCCCCCACCCCTCCCCGCATCTGAAATTTGAGAACAAGGATGAGAATTTTAAAATCAAGACATTGCATGACTGGAAGCCAATGGTGATGGGCACAGGAGTGATAGGGGAACTGGAGTTGCAAGTTAAGGCACAGGCAGCAAAGTTTTGAGTGACCTCAAGTTCATGGAGGGCAGAATGTGGGAGACAAGCCAGTAGTGTGTTGGAATAGTCGAATCCAGAGGCAACAATCTCAAAATTTTAACGGCACAGAAAGGGGGCCATTTGGCCCATTGGGTCTGCACTGGCTCTCCAAACGAGCATTATGACCTCGTGCCATTGCCCTGCCTTTTTCCCGTACCCCTGCACATTGTTCCTATTCAGATAATCATCTAATGCCCTCTTGAATGCCTCAATTGAACCTGCCTTCACCACACTTCCAGGCAGTGCATTCCAGACCCGAACCGCTCATTGTGTGAAGAAGATTTTTCTCAAGTCACATTGGCTTCTTTTGCAAATCACTTTAAATCTGTGCTCTCTCGTTCTTGATCCTTTTACGAGTGGGAACAGTTTCTTCCTTTCTACTCTGTCCACCCCCTCATGATTTTGAACATCTCTATCAAAACTCTTCTTAGCCGCCTTCTCTCCAAGGAGAACAGTTCCAACCTCTCCTCCAATCTATCTTCGTAACTGAAATTTCTCATCCCTAGAACCATTCTTGTAAACCTCTTCTGCACTCTCTCCAGTGTGTTCACATCCTTCCTATAATGTGGCACCCAGAACTGTACACAATACTCCAGCTGAGGTCTAACGAGTGTCTTATATAAATTCAACATAACCTTCTTGCTCTTGTACTCTATGTCCCTATTAATGAAGCCCAGGATACTATATGCTTTATTAACTGCTCTCTCCACCTGTCCTGCCACCTTCAATGATCTATGCACATATACACCCAGGTCTTTCTGCTCCTGCACCCCCTTCAAAATTTCACCCCTTATTTTGTATTGTCTGTCCATGTTCTTCCTACCAAAATGTATCACCTCACACTTCTCTGCATTGAACTTCATCTGCCATCTATCTGCCCTCCACCAACTTGTCTGTGTCCTTTTGAAGTTCCACACTGTCTTCCTCGCAGTTTACAACACTCCCAAGCTTCGTATCATCTGCAAACTTTGAAATTCTCCCCTGCACACCAAGATCTAGATCATTAATATATATCAGGAAAAGCAAGGATCCCAATACTGACCCCTGGGGAACACCACTACAAACGTTCCTCCAGTCCGAAAAATATCCATTGACCATTACCCTCTGCCTCCTATTTTTCAGCCAATTTTGTATCCATGTTGCTACAGTCCCTTTTATTCCATGAGCAATACCTTTTACAAGTCTGTTGTGTGGCACTGTATCAAATGCCTTTTGAAAGCCCATGTACACCACATCAACAGCATTACTCTCATTGACCTTTTCTGTTACCTCTTCAAAAAACTCCAGCAAGTTAGTTAAACACAATTTTCCCTTTAGAAATCCATGTTGGCTTTTCCTTATCAACCCATATTTTCCATGTGACTACTAATTCTATCCTGAATAATTGTTTCTAGAATCTTGCCCACCACTGAAGTTAAACTGACTGGTCTGTAATTGCTAGGCTTATCCCTACAACGTTTTTTGAACAAAGGCATAATGTTTGCAATTTCCCAGTCCTCTGGCACCTCCCCTGAGTCTAGGGAAGACTGAAAAATTATGGCCAGTATCCCTGCAATTTCTGCTCTCACTTCCTTCAATATCCTTGGATGCATCTTGTCCGGTCTTGGTGCCTTGTCAGCTTTAAGTACCGACAGTCTATTCAACACTTCCTCCTTATCAATTTGAATCCTTCTAGTGACAGAGTTTCCTCCTCTGTAACCATGGCCTGGGTAGCATTTACCTCCTTGATAAAGACGGATGTAAAGTATTCATTTAATACCTCAGCCATGGTCCCTTGGTCCATGTGTAAATTCCCTTTTAGGTCCCTAATCGGCCCTACTCCCCCTTTTAACCATCCTTTTACTATTTATATTCCTACAGAAGACTTTGGGATTTCCCTTTATGTCGGCTGCCAGTCTTTTCTCATAATCCCTCCTCACTTCTTAATGTGCTTTTACACCTCCACTCTGAACATCCTGTATTCCTCATGGTTCTCAATTGTATTTTCTACCTGACACCTGTCATAAGCACACTTTTTCTTCTTTATCTTAATTTCTATTTCCTTTTTCATCCAGGCAGCTCTGGATTTGTCTGCCCTACTTTTCCCTTTCGATGGAATATACCTTGATTGTGCCCGAACCAATTCTTTTTTGAAGGTAGCCCATTGTTCAGCTACAGTTTCTCCTGCCAATCTTTCGCTCCAGTCTATCTGGCCCAGCTCCAAGTCGGCTCTTGTCCAGTTAATTATTCTTACTCTCGATTGCCTATCGTCCTTTTCTATCATCATCCTAAAACATACAATACAATGATCATTGTCTCTTAAATGTTCCCCCACTGACACTTGATCTACTTGGCCCACCTCATTTCCAAGAAACAGGTCCAACAGTGCATCTTTTCTTGTTGGATTGGACACATACTGCTGTAGAAAATTCTCCTGAACACAAACTAGGACTTTTACCCCTCTCTGTCCTTTACTCTACCACTATCCCAGTCTACATTTGGGTAATTAAAGTTCCCCTTTATAACTACTCTATAATGTTTGCATCTCTCTGCAACTTCCCTGCAGATTTGCTCTTCCACGTCCTTCTCACCAGTTGGCGGTCTATAGACTACACCGAGCAATGTAATTGCACCCTTTTAGTTCCTTAACTCTAGCCAAATTGATTCTGTCCTTGAACACTCTGGGACATCCTCTTTCTCCATCACTGCAACACTCTCCTTTACCAATATCATCACCCCTCCTCCTTTCCTTCCTTTCCTATCTTTTCTGAACATCTTGTACCTGGGAATATTTAACACCCATTTCTGCCCTTCCTTGAGCCAGCTCTCTGTTATTGCCACAACATCATATTTCCACATGGCAATCTGGGCCTGTAATTCCCCAATCTTATTTACTATACTCCTTGCATTCACATACATGCATAGTAACCCTGATTTCGATTTTGTTACTTTCTCCCTCACCCTGACGAAGACATGAATGAGGGTTTCAGCAGCAGATAAGTTGAGACAAAGGCAAAGTCCGTAGATGTTACCAAGGTGAAAATAGGGAGTCTTAGTGATGGCATTAATATGAGTTGGAGGCTCATCTCGGGATTAAAAACGCTTCAAGGCTGTGAACAGACTGGCTTAATTTCAGACTGTTGCAGGAGAGAGGGGTGGAGCCAGTAGCTGAGAAATAGAATCTGGAGCGGGGACCAGAAACAATGGCTTCAATCAGCTTTCCCAATATTTAATAAGCAAAAATTTCTGCTCGTACAGAACTGGATGTGGGATAAGCAGTCCGACAATTTAGTGGAGGAGTTGAGAGAAGTGATGGTGGTGGGATAGAACTTGGCGTCATCAGCATTCATGTGAAAATGAATGCTTCAGATTGTAACTTGCTGTGTAAAAAATGAAATCTCATTTCCACCACACCGCCCCCTGCCGCCATGGATTTTATGCCCATTAAGTAAATAGGTATGCGATCATTCTACTAGTGGAAATAACTTTTCCATATTCCATCAAAACCCCTCCTAATTTTGAAAATCTCTATTAAATCTTCCCTCAACCTTTTCTGCTCTAGGGAGATCCACCCAGTGTCTGCAGTCTCTCCACATAGTTCAAGTCCCCCATCCTTGGTAGCATTCTGTTAAATCCCCTCTGCATCCTCCCCAAGATTTGACTTCCTTCCTAATGTGTGGTTCCCAGAATTGGACACAATGCTCTATTCAAATATTTTAAAGTAACCAATGATTTATACATTTTTGGCAGAATGTCCTTGCTTTTGTAACCTATGCCTTTGTTTATAAAGCCAAAGATTCTGGGTGGTTTCATCCCAGATTTGCATTAAGTGCGGTAGCGGGTAGGAAAAAGGGCGGTTAACCCATCAGCCGCAATGGCGGCTTTTCACGCCGTATTGGCCGCTACCCGCCTCATTAATTATGCAGTCACAGGGAACATGCCATCTCGCTGGCGGGCAGCCTCTGAATTGACCGCCACGCCCTTACCTCACTGTTTCCTTACTCCGGGTGCCATGTCTAAACTGCAGCCATGCACACAGTTCTCAGTGTTTGCAGTCCAGGACTGCTCCACTGAAGACATGACCCTGAAAGTCAAGAAGAGTTCTGTGACCCATCACTGGAATGCCTTTTGCAGGCCCGTCGTCATGTCGTCCACCGCCGTTTTGGCCGCAGGACGTCCAGCAATCTCCCCACTCTGGCCTGGGAGGCGGTGGTAGCGGTGGTCAGTGCCAACGCTGCACAGAAGAGAAATAAAACAGAAAATGCTTGAAAAACTCATCAGGTCTGATAGCATCTGTGGGGAGAGAAACAGAGTTAACATATCGAGTCCGTATGATCTTCCTTTCAGAGCTAAAGAGAAGTAGAAATGTGATGAAATTTATACCGTTTAAACGGGGTGGAGCAGGTGAAGCTGGATAGAAGGCCAGCGATAGGTGGGGTCTAAGGAGAGATTGGCAAAGATGTCATGGACAAAAGGAGTGTTAGTGGTAAGGGCTAAAGAAGGTGCTGATAGCGGCCTAAAAGGTAAGAAAGCAGAATGTGTTAATAGCAGATGTATTAAAATGACGTTCCCGACGTCTGGTGATGGGAAACGCAGCCCGCCATTGACGGGTGGAGTGGACAATCGCAAACTGGGTTTCACAATACTGTGAAACTGATTTTTGGCCTTCCCGCCATATCGTCCGCTCACGCCCGCCATGATGCTCGATGTCAGTGGAGATGGAAGATTCCTGCCTCTGTATATTTTTTTAACAGCCTTATAAACTTGTCCTTCTATCATCAAAGATTAGTATTTGTGAGCCCCAGATCTCTCTGTTCCTGCTCACTGAATGTCTTCTCAATGAAGTTTAGAGAAGTTATTCCTTTGCTTTTACACTGCAGCAGCAGCAAAACACTTGGCCCAACAGTAATTGGAGCCCTATTGCTTCTCCATTAGCAATCAGTAGCTTCTACCCTCGATGTTCGCACTGTCCACCATCAGGGGCCTTTGGGAATAATTAGTTTCTTTGGCAATAGCCAAGAATGACTATTGTGCAAAATGTAGTGTTTAATATCTCCAGAGATTCCATTTCCCAGAGCCTTAACAAATTAAATATCTCACTGAATGCATAAAAGTAATTAACAGGAAGAGGATTAATTCCAACATGACAAAATTTTTGAAATGTAACATTTTATTTCGCCTACCTAAGTGCCTGTGAAGCAAATATATGCACTTTAGTAGACATTAATTTTTATCCTTGCGCTGGCTGCAAATTTCCAAGTTATTTTTCAAATTTCCGTAGGTGCTCAGCCACAGTAGTTTGATATCCTTTTCTTTTCAAATACTCTAAAAACGTATGCAATAACTGGAATACCAAAGGCTTCCCCAGTGAAATATGCTGCTTATTTTCGCTGATGAAGTTGTGGCCCGGATCTTTTGAGGAGTGGCAGCCATTGTTGGATTGCTGCTCTGCTCGAAATTTCTCCTGCCATGACACTGCGACGCATTTCCTGCTGGGTCTTCTGAGCCCATTTTTGCCAGAAATGCGGAGCACTGCATCCCTCCGAGAGTTGCGCGCAACACTGTGGATTTGGGGGAAAGTCAGGACGTGTCCATGGTTTAACCACACGAGCTGCCATATGGTAAGTTTAAAGGTCCAGTGTGAATGTTAGTAAATGGGTGAATGGGCAGGGCGGGTAGATGGGCGAGGCAAGCGGGTAGGATGGGTGAGGTGGCTGGTGAGTGAGGTGACAGGTGGATGATGTGACAGCTAGGTAGGCTGGTAGGTAAGTGAGGTGATAGGTGGCAGGTGGGTAGGGTGGTAGGTGGGTAAGTGGGTGAATGGGTAGGAGGGTTGGCGGGTAGTGAGTTTGATTCAGGAGGGCTAATCAGGCCAGGGGCTAGTCAGGTCGGCTCAGGGGGTAGTTGGGTGGCATTAGCATGGTCGAGAGGGGCAGTTGGGTTGGGTTTCTGGGGTAGTTGGGGTCTGGAGGAGTGGTCAGGGGGTTGGGGGTAGTTGGAGGGGGCCATCGGGAGTTGGGGGGTAGTCAGAGGGTCAGGGCTGAGTTGGGGTTCGAAGGGGGAGTCAGGGGTCAGTGTGAATCATTGTGGGGGGTTAATTGTTTCGTTACCCAGGAGTCGGATTAGGTTTTTTCTGTCAAACATTTCCTGGTAGCTATCCAGAGAAGTACACCGGAATTGTCCCAAATCTTTGACTCTAGCTCAGAGTCGGAGACATTCGCCGAGGGTGGTTCCTGAGAGCAGGGGAATTGCCCGTCGGAAGTTGAAACTTCCCAGGCAATTTCCACGGAGGTCAGCACGTCAGAACTTCCACGCAGTCCCAAGATGCTTTTGGGTCATATGGAAGATTTGGCCTGTGACTCACGAGCAGTTTTCTATGGTGAATTATCTAGGCAGCCTCAGCGATGGAAATACAAATAATTCTTTATTTGATAGACACTGATATTTTAATACATTAAGTAGCAGAAGGAAAGTTCTAATATGAAATCACCCAAGTAGTTACAATTTATTAGGATACTAAGACCTTTTGTGTAATGCAGTTGCAGAGCCCAGCAGTTAGCTGCAATTTGAACTTGTAACACTGAATGCTAAATGTTTGGATATTCCACTCCAAGCCTGAAATCTTGATTACCTAAATTAATGACTGCAAAATTTGGGAGTGTCACAAATTGGATATGTTGATCTTTGTATCTGATTCTTTAATCCCCATTTTCTTCATGGAAGTTGCATTGAACCTTGGATTAATAAATTGTACAAGTTTATAGCCCAGATAAAAATCCACAGATACCAGTTCTTTGATAAACTATCCGTTCTTCACATGCGCTTTACGTCGGGGATAGCTGCAACTTGGTTTGGAATGAGAATCAGTGTGTTCATGAACTTAAATGATTTAGATGTCTTTCTTGCTGTTGCAGCCCACTTGTACTATAACCATGCCCTCACCTTGCAGGCCATGATTTCTGTGCTGAGGGGCATCAGTGCAGTGAAAATTCTGAATGCTGGAATCTGAACACAAAAGCTATATGCATGTGCAAGAATGGCTTTGTTCCCATACAGGGCGACATGGCACATTGTGAAGGTAGGAGGTGGTTTTTTTCATGAGCCTTTTTGATTGTTGTGTCTTGGAAAAGACAATGATTCGATGATGCCTTCAAACAGGCTGGAGTGTTGGATCGAGTTGTGTTGTGGAACCCAATTGTAAGACTGGCAGTGTTTTTATTGGGCAATTGTTTGATGGAGAAATTAAAGAGTGGGTGTCCCTCCAATTTTACGAAATGGTGTTAAATTAATGGTTTTAAGATGTGCCAGACCATCAAGTGCACAATGACTTGTTTCTATTTTAAGGAGTTTTTAAAAAATTAATTCTCAGGATATAGGCATCACTACCATTTATAGCCCATCCCTAGCTAACCTTGCATGTGGTGGCATTCTTTCGTCTTGAATGCAGCTTAATTTTGTGACATAATATGAAGGACCAGATCATATCATTGCGGTTGTCCACTGATATAGTAGTACTATTCAGGATGAATACTCAATGCGTTGTGAAATATGCAATGTACGTTTTATTCATTATGTAGTAGGTAACATATTTAAGGTAGGTTAACACAAAAGGTAGAAACACTTTTGAAGTCTTGTACAGCTGATAATATTTTGCGTGCATGTTTGGGTGTTAAACAGCTCAGGGACAGTTTGGGAGAATTTTTTAGCGCGTTGTGAGCTGGCAACTGATGTGAATTGTCAGGGGCTTGAGTACACACGTTTGGGATGAATGTTGAATTGTGCCTCGAGGTGAATTGCCCACGTATTTCCAAGTTTTGCCATTTTGCATCAGTGATTTTCTGTTTAAGATCTGAAGAACTATACATTGGTACATTTGCCCCCAGAAACTGATGCATTTAACAAAAAAATATGTACAAGCCTTAGCTGCGTCTGATCCCAAGTGCTACCTTGTGTTTAAGAAGTGTACACACTATCAGATGCTCAAAATTGAAACATGAGCATTAATACCCCATTTAACAAACAATAAGTAATGGTGAGAATGAAAATTACAAATTGTTTGTGGTGATAGTAATTGTGACCTCAGACACTGTGGCACTAATTGATAGGTGCCATACAGGAAATTGGGATGTTCCCAGACAGCTGACAGTGTTTTGAAAGCATTTTTAACGCTAGCAAAAAAAAAATCAGTGCAAGATGAGTGCTTCTCAACAGAGGTCATTTTTTAAAAAAAAGCAATAAAAATCTTAAGGAATTGGAAGTTAAAAATACATAAGTGAGAGGTAGCATTTGAGATCCATTAATGATCAGCAGCTGGGGAAATGTAACTGAAATGTTTACACTGGCATGGCAACAAGAAATCAGTGAAGGATTTTATTCCCACAACATTGATCTTTTTAAACAATCTATTCTACGTTGATCACACTCTTATTTTTGTGATGTATATAAATTTGAGTTGGCAAGACAAAGTCTTTAGTCTCCAGTGATGAAATGTTATGAGCACCTCATTGGGGCATTAATGCTGGTGGTAGTGGGGGGAGAGAATTCCATGGTTGGCAGATTTCTGTATGACAATTTTGTTATGAAATTGCCGCCACTCTGTCACTAGGGTTTTAAGGAGCACCTTAAAGGAGGAGAGGTTTAGGGAGGGAACTACAGGGCTTAGGCCGAGGCATCTGAAGGAACGGCTACCGATGGTGGAGCAATTAAAATTAGGGATGTGCAAAAGGCCAGAATTAAAGGAGCACAGATGTCTCAAGTGCTTTTATCAGTCATCTTACATTGAACTATTGTATTTTAATTGTCAGTTAATTCACCTTGTTCTTCAACTGGGATTCCTAAGGGTGACTGTGATGGTTGTGGGGTGGGGGCCTAGGAGAGGAGGATGGTGTTGGAATTGGAACCATTGTCGTTAGTATGTATTCCTTCAAGACCAAACATTTCCTGTGAACCAAGTAAAAGAGCAGTCATTATAATTTTGAAAAATTGTCACTGTCATACAGGAAATGAGTACTTCATGCCACAGAGCTGTAAATGCTCGTAGGAGCCAGAATGGAATCTTCACTTATCTTTAATAAGAGTGAGCATAGAATGCATGATGGAAAACCAATCCTTAATTCTTATTGAGTCTGATAAGCAGAGTTGGTTTTAAGAATGGATGTGACATTTTCTTGACAGTAATAGCTTCTTTCGATTACCTTCCAATTATTTCTCCTCCGGCCCTGAAGGCACTGGCTTATATTGGCTAAGGTTCCATAGGCCCTCAAGCCTCCTCTGATATCTCATTCAGGTTGCCATCCATCATGTGTTAACTAAGGCAGTGAGTGTTGGCAGGGTAAGTGACCATAGGAGTACTATGATTAAGTTGAAATGAAAGCATAATACTGTGAATGCTGTAACAAAAATAGAAGGTGCTGGAAATAGTCAGCAGGTCTGGCAAGGTTAATGTTTTGAGCCAGATATGACCCTTCTTCAGAATTCAACGCACCACGATTAAGCCGGATCCTTTCCTCATCTGTTTCTAGTAGGAGAAACTGGCTAGGAACTAGGAGGGTTAATTTCTTCCCTTTCTTCCTGTTGCATCTTTATGTTCATCCTGCTGAATTCAACCAACCCAATGACTGAAATCTGTGCTCAGATTTCCGCTGTATGTCAAGGAGAGTCTTACGCTAGTTCCTTTGTAACAAAGGTTAAAAGTATTTCTGCAGCTCTTGAAGTGACAAGTTATATTAGCTGCAAAGCGTTTGCTTTAGCACTGACCATGAGATCATCTGAGGGGCTAATTTATACCCTTAATCTTGTAACCCTCTGGTAAATGGTAAAATAATTCAATTGACTCAAGGAGCTAATTGTTAACAAACAATTATATGGAAACTGCCATCTGTTAGAGACCCAGCAGCTGGCTATGAAGCATTTGTGGATCATATTTCTACATGATCTGGTTTATATCATAAACCATCAGCAATAATGGTAGGAAGATAGAAAACGAATGGATAATAAGGACGCTCTCTGAAAATTCACTTCCCCAGCAACAACAGATAAATGAAAGCAATTGGCTTTGAAATCAATATTTTAGGTATTGATTAATTGCCTGAGGAGGAAAGATTGGATTTCTGAAGATAATCCTTGGTGGAATGCAATTCATAACTAATGATTGATTTCAATATTCTGGCTGAATTTTTGGACCCGGGGAGCTCAAGGTAATTTTTGTATCGACTAAATAAAGGACAAGAGAAAACAATCCTTGCTAACCATGGTGACAACTGACCCATTGGCAATTTTTAGAAAGGGTCTTCAAATATAGGATTAAATTGTGTAACTGGGAAAAATGTGAACTAACCCTGGACAAATTAAGCTGTTAGTGAGGGTCCTGGATGCCTGGCCCTTGGCCCCTCATGGTCAATTTTATCGGGAAAGATCCAGATATGTTCTTAAGGGTGAAAAAACCTCAGCAAATCTAATCAGAACTGTTTCATATTAATACCGATCTCTTACCAACATTGAGAGCCATTTTGATTAATCTGTTAAAATACTGTAAACATTGGGCAGAAGCTTCTGTTGTCATTGGTGGCGAGCTTGGATGCAGGAAGACGTGTAATTAGGAGATGTACTAGAACCTCGCTGCCTTTCCGCCTCTGCCTCAACTAAGTCCTGGGCGGGAAGGCCCATGGTTGACCTCTCTGCCCTGCCGCATATTGAGATCTTAAGTGGTCATTGAGGCCCTTAAGTGACTAATTAATGACCACTTAAAGGCCTCATCCCACCACATCTGGTATTAATCCAGCTGCAGGGGGTCCTGCCTCCATGCGACATGCACGGCAGCTGAAACTGTGTGGCCAGCTGGTCACTTCTGGGGGAGTCCCTTCCTCGAAGGCACTCAGTGCCTGATCAAGGAGCTGGACATCAGGAAGGGGAAGGGCCCAGCGAGAGCTACACCCCTGACCTTGCTGCCGACTTCTCCTACACCCTTCTCCCTGCAACAGCCCCTCCCCCACAAATTATTTATCTGTGGTGTGGGTCACTTCAAGATTCTGGGACTCCAGCAGGTGTTTTTCATGCAGCAGCCTGTGGTGTTGCTGAGCACAAGAGCTGGTCGTCTCTGATTGACCAGCAGCCCTCGGTAGGCGAGACTTCTACCCCCAGGATCTTGATTCCAAGGGAAGGCCATCCACTGGCTTTGCCAGTGCCTGATTTTCAGTGCTTGTAGTTCAGGGGGCCTTCCGAAAAGAGGCAGCACGGGTCTCTCACCAGCTCTCCAGCCAGCAGGCAAGACCACTGATGCCTCAACAAGATTCTGCCCAAGGTATCATACAAATACTTGATACAATTATCTTCGGATGAGCTTTGTTTTATTAACAGTCCTCATGTGCAGAAAGTTCAGTGCAAGGAAACAGCAGGGAAAATGGAACAATAACGCTCAAAAACATGTGGCGGGTGGGTGCTGGGGGAATACAGTGTTGTAATATGCCTTTAAGGGATAGCAGCATGCCAATATTAGAAGGGAAATGTGTCATGTGAGCCAGTCTCAGTTTCACTTTGGCCTGTGAGGAGAGCATAGCACACGCAGTTCTGCTGCTGATGTCTTCAAACTTTCTATCCATGTATATATGTTCTCATGTGCACAGTCTAAATAAATGAACCCATGTGTTTGCACAATCCCTTATGAGTGCTTGGTGCCTTTATATCGTACAGCAGAACAGGTTCCTCAGGGAATCATTTTAATATTATAAATGAATTAGTACTAGGGAGTAAGCTCATTTGTAACTGGTCACTAGATGTGCTATTCGCTTTGATCCCAGCTACTACAGCCCCACTATCCTATTTTGTTTGCTTCTTTGCCACCTTCCATTTGTAGAATTGTATAGAACTTACAGCACGGAAACAGGCCATTCAGCCCAACTGGTCTATGCTGGTGTTTAGGCTCCATAAAAGCTTCCAATACAGCCGACTTCATTTAACTGTTTCAGCGTGTCCTAGAAGGTAACCTGATGGGGTTAGGTGACACGTTCCTTTGTCATTGGTCCAGTTACAATTATGTAAAGGTTACTGTGTCAACTTGAACCTGTCAAGAAAGCCATTTATACTGATGAATAGGACATTAACACTAGATGAATGCAACTCCTGGTTTCTCAGGGTGGATCAGAACAAAATAGCCTTAAAGCCACTCTTTTCCTGTTACCAATAAATGCTGATATTCTAGGAAGACTAGAGTGTGGCCATATGAGGGGAAAGAAGATAAAAGAATGTAATCCATCTCACTACATTTCAACATTTTATTTTTATTCATTCATGGGATGTGGGTGTCGCTGGCTAGGTCAGCATTTATTGCCCACCCCTAATTGCTCTTGAGAAGGCGGTGGTGAGCTGCCTTCCTGAACTGCTGCAGCCCATGTGGTGTAGGAACACCCACAATGCTGTTAGGGAGAGAGTTTTAGGATTTTGACCCAGCGACAGTGAAGCGATATATTTCAAGTCAGGACGGTAAGTGGCTTGGAGTGGAACTTGCAGCTGGTGGTGTTCCCATGTGTCTGCTGCCCTTGTCCTTCTAGATGGTAGTGGTTGTGGGTTTAGAAGGTGTTGTCTAAGGAGGCTTGGTGAGTTCCTGCCATGCATCTCTTGTAGATGGTATGCACTGCTGCTACTGTGCGTCGTGGTGCAGGGAGTGAAAGTTTGTCGATGAGGTGCCAATCAAGCGGGCAACTTTGTCCTAGAATGTTCAAGCTTCTTGAATGTTGTTGGAGCTGCACTCATCCAGGCAAGGGGAGAAATAACACATTGTTATTTCTTAGAATGCAACATCTTTATAAATGTAACTAAAATCTAATGTGACGTCTAATATTGTGTGTGCGAGCAATAATCTTCAAGAATATTTCCTGTTTGCCACATTTGTTAATGTACAGATTATAACGATGAAGCAAGATTGGGAGAAGCAAACAGCTTTCTCTGGGAGGATACATTAAAAAAAACTTACTTTGAATGTATCTATGTTTGCCTCAATCGTTAAGCTCTGTGACTGATTGTTTACATTTCTAATAGATCTTTTTCTGCTTCTGGGTAACATTGATCTTCTTCACGTCTCCTCTTATTCCCCATGCTTTACTGTGCCTCTAGTAGTTTTGGTAGATGGTCTATAATCCATCTAATTTTCTTCCTGGTGCATATTTTCTTTGTTCCTATAGGGCATAGTAGTGTATTGGTTATGTTATTGATTTATTATAATTCCCAGGCTTGGACCAGTAATCCCACCATGACAGCTTGAGGAGTTGAATTCAGTTTAAAAAAAATAAATGAAAACACAAAAAAGTAGAGCTGGTAGAAGCTGTCAGATTATCACAAAAGCCCTAGTGGGTTCAAAATGAGCTTTAGGGAAGGAAATCTGCCATTCTTATCTGGTTTGATCTTTATATGACTCAGACCCATATCAACTTGTTTGACTCTTAACTGCCCTGTGGAGTGACCTAAGAAGCCAATCAGTTAGCCCATGACTGCCTTCTCAACTAGGGCAACCAAGAATGCATAAATGCTGATCTTGCCAGCCCTGCCCACAAATTGAGAATGAGTATATAATATAAAAATGGTGAATCAGATGTCATGAGAAAATGTACGAGATTGCAGTTCATCTTGGAGAAGCTCTGCAGCCTTTTTGATCATTTATTGATGGCATAAAAATCCTGTTGGAATAGCAAACATTTCCAATCTCCAATTTTGGGCCAGGGCTCGGATAAAATATGGGTTTGCCTCTGGAGATGAGCGACTTTGCAAGATTATGAACTGTGTGAAGATAAAAATGATATAAGTGCAGCTGGCTAACACACTGTGGTGCCCATCATGTGCTGGTTCCAAATTCTCAAAGTATTATTGTATAATAAATAATTCTGTGGTTCATTCAGTCGTGTAATTATCATCTAAGTCACTTGTTTTTGCATTCATATTCAATTATTCTAACTATGTCTGTGGTTAAAATCTGCGAATTGGATCATGAGCTCACTAATTTAATTAGACTCAAATTGAGCACACGGTTTCTGTCACCTGAACCTTGACTCCATTTCACTAACCGTGTTTATTACAAGTGCAAAGCTCATAGCGTTATCCCACAGGTCTCCATTCAATCAAGTGTTGCCAGGCCAGTTCTGTGTATCACTGTGTTTATAAAAAAAAAATTTTCAAGTATGAGTTTTACAATAAGAAAATACAGAAATTTACATTTTAAGTGAACCTTCTAATCACTTGAGATGCAGAAACCTGACTACGCGATTGGTGTTTAAACTCTTTGGTCAGTTGGTCAGTTCATTTTTTTAGCATCAAAATGTCTTCCCTCATTATGGAAACTGTGAAGTCTTCAATATATTTCTGTGCTGGATATTTTTGATAGCGTTATAATCTCGGAGTGGTATTAACAGTGCAGCCGGCTTCACTTCTACAGTTTTTTTTTTCTTGCTATCTTTCCTTAGATTTATGTCCCAAATGGTTAAGACAAAAGCACTAATGACAGCCTGATGGATTTTCAGTAAAGTTGGGAGGCCAGGCTTCTTTCTGGTGAAGTGTGGCTTGGGTCTGAAAGAATACAAGGTAGTTCTTAGATTGTAACCTGCTCTTTCATTGTAAACATGGGCACATGAGGAAATTGGTTGCTGTTTTTGCTACATTTCCTATGTTACAACAGTGACAACACTTCAAAATTACTTTGTTAGCTGGAAAGCACTTTGAGGCATACTGAGGTTGTGAAAGGTGTTTTCCAGCAGCTTATTTCGGGTTGGGTTATGTGCTGGATGGAGCTTTGTAGCTGAAGATAGAACTTTTGGTGCTGTTAGTCTGGCTCTAGACTAAATAAAAATCAAACCTAACCTTCACAGTTGTTGGATGTCATTCTGATTACTTGATTTGTAGCATTATTATATTGCAGTTGACCTTCTCATGAACTATCACCACAACTGATGAACATGCAGCTTATTTATTTCAAATTGATGTTGAATTATTCCTTAATTCCGTATCATAACAGTTCATTTATGATGCCACATATAGTTCACAGCATTTCCCATTTATTTGTATTCGACCGAATACAGATATACACAATGGTCGGGATTTTCCAGCTCTGTTGTGGTGGGTCACGCCATGGGAGATTCGGCGGCCCAGCCAAAAGTCCATTGACTTTTAGCAGGAACGGACAATCCCAGCAGTGGAAAATCCTGCCCAGTATCTTCAAGCAGTAGAGATCACAGAAATGTTATGGTGGAGAGAAGAAGGCCATTCAGCCCATCGTGTCTGCACCGGCTCTCTCTGCATTTTAACTTAGTGCCAATCTCATGCCTTTCCCCCGTCACCCTGCACGTTGTTTCTATTTAAATAATCATCCAAAGCCCTCTTGAATGCCTCAATTGAACCTGCTTCCACCACATTTCCAGGCAGTGCATTCCAAACCCTAACTACTCGCTGTGTGAAAAAGTTTCCCCTCACCCCACATTTGCCTCTTTTGCAAAACACTTTAAAACTGGTGCCCTCTGGTTCCTGATCTGTTTACGAGCGGGAACAGTTTTCCCCATCTACTCTGCCCAGACCCCTCATGATTTTGAAAACTTCTAACAAGTCTCGGCCTTCTCCTCTCCAAGGAAAACAGTCCTAACTTCTCCAGTCTTTCCTCATAACTGAAGTGTCTCATCCCTAGAACCATTTTCGTAAACCTCTTCTGCAATCTCTCCAGTGTGTTCACATCTTCCTATAGTGTGGTGCCCAGATCTGTACACAATACTCCAGCTGAGGCTTAACCAGTGTCTTATATAAGTTCATCAAAACTTCCCTGTTCTTATACTCTATGCCCCTATTAATGAAGCCTAGAATACAGGGATATAAACAGTATCATTCTATCTGTATTCCACAGGCAGAAACCTAACCACTGTTGTTCCTTTGATCAATAAAATGCCACAAAAAAGTAACAGTAGAGCTGAACATTTATCGGGTTTAGCATAGGTTAAAGAGAGATCATGAGCCTAAACAAGAACATATAGGCACTGTCTCACTAAGTCAAATAGGCTCCCCAAGCTGTAATTACTATGGCCAGGATGTTCCACTCGTTGGGCCGGCTTGGCAGGAGCGGGTGGTGGTGGTCGCAGAGCCGACTGCTGCCCACGATCAGCTCCACATTGCGATTTGACATGGGTGGGCCAATTAAGGCCTGCCCTGCATGGATCGCAAGCGGTAGAGCTGAGCACTGCCTGTGCGGGTGGGGGGGAGGAGGGAGAGCCGGGCCTACCGTGCAGTTTGCGCTTGTGCGCGAAAGAGTGCTTCAATCTCCACGGAGCTGCCTTAGGGAGATTGAAGCGCTTTTTGAAAAAATTAATAAAGAGCAGAAAAATTCATTGTGACTGTGTCACACGAGATGGGACATGTTTTTAAGTTCAAATGAAAATTTTTATTTAATTTGTAATAGCTTCAGGAAACCTCATCCTGCTCGCGGCTTGGCCTTTTTGCCTGACGGCATTGTAAAATTCAGGTTAATGACCTGGTAAATGGCCTGAATAGGCCTTTCAATTATCGGTGGGCGCGCAGCCGACTCCGGCATGTGCCTGCTGAATGAAACATCGCGCGACTTCGCGATGACGTTGGGACACACACCCGATGTCACCGCGCGTCATTTTACGTTCTGGCGTGTCAGGCGCACGCCCGCAGGCCGAATGTAAAATTCTGCCCTATGACTCCGTGGGCTGAACTTTCCCCCCCGTTGGGGGGGGAAGTTGAATGGCGGGTGCGCACAGGAGTGCTTCCGATTGGCACCCCTGATCGGGGGCGCGCACCATTTTACGTGGGCAGGCCAATTAAGGCCCACCCAGCATAACGTCCGCACAGAAGCGCTATGCGCTCCCTGTGTGGGCGGGAATCCCAAAATCGAGAGTGTGTTCTTTCGTGCATATGCACGAAAGAGCGCACTCATGTCCATCTCCCTGAGGCTAAGTGCAGCCTCAGGGAATTCGGCTGTAAATGTCAAAAACCTAAAATTAGAAAAATAACATTTCTCTAACATGTCCCCTCATGTGACAATGTCACATGAGTTGGGACATGTCCATAATTTTCACAAAAACTTTATTAAAATTTTTAAAAAGCTACATGAAACCTCATCCCGCCCGTGGATGACGTTTCATGCTTTCTCTAATGCCCGCCAGGGCTCCTGGCCTGCCCACCAACCTTAAGGTTGGACGGGCAGGTCCTTTAATTATTTAATTGACTGTCAATGGCCTCAATTGGCCATTGACAGGTCGGCAGGCGCACAGCTGATTTCCAGAAAATTTAAATGGGGTGCGGTGATATCGGGAGTTCCCCCTGACGTCACTGCGCGTCATTTTACGCGTCGGCGAGTGGGGCCCACCCCCACTCACTGATGTGTAAAATCCTGCCCCCATGAATAATTTTTATGACTATAATCTCAGTTCAGTTGCTACATCTACCGGTCAGAATAACATTTGCAAATCTTCCGATTTGCCATTGTCCTCTGATTCTTTGATAGACAGATGCAGGTAATGTTTTACTGAAAATTCCAAGTTCTTGGCATTTCTGGTGTGTTTCCCGATAGGACACCTGGGACGAAAGGTGTCTCATTACATTCCTAGTATTAAGCAGTCTTCACTGATAATGTTGATCTTTATTTAGTGTAGGTTTCTTTTGGTAATGCAAGAGTTACTGCACCACTGGTTTATGCCAAAGGGTAATTGAGTAAAAAATATATATAAGGCAGTGCGGCTTTTCAAAAGAAGACACTGCACAAGCAATCAATAAGCTGCAAAAGACAGCAGGATACAGGAGAAAGTGAACTGCCCAGGGCTGCAGGACAGAATGCAGAGAAGTTAATTTTCATAAGTCAAGTGAGATGATTTAGTGAACTGGGGCAGTCTGGTGTTTTCATTATTTAATATCTGTTTTAGTTACCTATTTACAAGATGTGAGCTTTTCTAGCAAAGCCACCATTTATAACCCATCCTTACTGTTTTGTGGAGATAGGTTGTATTGACTGAACTAAGTGAACCTAATTTTTACTTGTTCTGTTTGTTTACCTTATTGTGAAAAAGTTGTTCAAACCCAACTGCCCCTCATCTAATGTTAGCTCTATCTGCCTTCAGAGGGATTGAAGAAATACAAGTATAGTTGGTCACAGATATCCATTTTCGATCACAAGGAAGTTCCATTGTTATTCCTGACCCTGCTCTCTGAATTGCACCTGTGCATTGAGAACTCCACATGTTAATTCCTATGAAACTAAGATGCTAAAAGCATTTGTGAGTGACTGACATCACAGAACTCAAAAACCAAATTTGAAACAATGAGAAATTATGATTAAGCTTATATGAATAAACATTGAAGTTGAGAACAGAAGACAGCCTGCAGAAGTCTTAGATGAGCAATTTGAATTTTAAAGGACCTAAAAGTAGTTGAAGAAGAGTCATACAGACAAGAAACCTTAACTCTGTTTCCCTTTTCACAGATGCTGCCAGACCTGCTGAGTTTTTCCAGCACTTCCTGTTTTTATTGCAGAGGCCTTTGCTTTGGTGGAATCCCTGAGCACTTTGGTTGGTGCATTGGACTTCTGCCAGGAGGTCTTCCTTGTATCAATCCTGATGCTGAATTCAGAGTTCTGTCATTTGCATGAATTGCGCCTACAGGGCAGAATTTTTGCTCTGAGCTCAGGGCACCAACGTCAGGTGAATTTCTGAGTTCCAGTTCCCTGTCACGTTGGTGTGATCGTCTGTTGTCATTTCTGTAAGGATGTCTAATTAGTGACCAGGAAGTGCCCTCGTCATCCGGTTAAGGATGGTGGGTGGACTCCCAAAGCTGGAGAGCTAACATGAGGCCCTCCCACTGTCTGAGGTGGGAACTATTGTTGCATGTAATAGAGAGAGAGAGAATGGGTGGCAGGGGGTCTAACGATGAAGGGTCCCACTGAGGATAAGATAAAACATTTCCAATTAAAAAAAGCCCCTGCTGCCAGGCTGCCATGATGGAAGAACAAGCGACCCACTGGACAGCCAGTGGCAACAGCTGTGTGTCATTGTGCGTGCAGGTGTGGGTCCTTAGCAGAATTAAGTGCTTCTCTTCCCCCACCCCTGCTTGCCTCTGGGAGGTACCGCCATTCCCTGGTCATCTTTTGTACTCGGTAGGGTCCCAACCAGCTTCTGCTGAGTGGCCTGAATTGTCCTAATTGGCTACCAGCCACTTGCCGGTAGCCATCAGCCAAGCTCATCCTGGAACGAGAATGGCCCAGAGGGTTGCACATGCCAACAACCCATCATGTCACTCTTCATTGTCCATTTTGGGCCTTCTCACCTCCAGTCCCACCTCCGACATGATCGAAAATTGTGCCATGGCGAGGTCCCTAGAGTGGTATGATGGTTGTCTGGTTGTTGGGCAGCTGGAGAGTTTGATCAGTTTGCTTCTTAAATGATTTAACTAAGATGGTGTTAAATTGATCACTGAGCAATCGAGTTAGCTACTTGTGAGGGCCCTTTAAAATTCAAATAACTCATCTAATTCCCAAAACATTGGAATGCTGAGATGTTCCCGGTGCCCAATCTTTCTGTAGCACAAATGACAGAAAGCAGATTGGAAGACCTACATATATCAATTACTTCGCATCATAATAAATCCCCTCCACTTGCCATATTTAGCCAGACCTATCATATGGCCCTTGATCACCTTTGGGAGGAAGAGTGACTCTCAAACAATATTTCACCATATTCCACTGTAGTTACATGGGGAAGTCACCTTAGCTTCAGCTGAAAGTGCACAGCCCTTTAGATCATGCTTATTTTTGTTGATATTTTGAATGATTTGTGTAGACCACAAGTGTTATAACTTTTCCTGTGGGCAATGGCTGGGTGGACTTACTCAGTTTGGCAATATGAGAACTGAATGAGCTTCGATAGATACAATCGTTAAAAGCTCAGGTGCTTTGGCGACTGTTTTGTTTTAATTGTGGGTGTTCATTTATCTCAGCTGCACTGCTGGGCTCAGAAACTTTCCCCAGCCAATACTAATTGATGGTGGTGCTTAGAAATATAGGAGAAAAGAAATAGAAAAGGATTTGAAAAATAATCATGTCAAAATGCTTAGATTTTTTAAAAAGGCTTATTGATGGTCAGCCCATGTGTTCAGGGAAAAAAACTTGCACTGAGAGCATTTTGGGAAAGTGATGTGCTTTGAATAGGAATTAAGCAGAAGGGCAATTTACATGTCTGCCATAATAATAACCTTGGGGAACAGTGGTAATCCAGGTCCTGTTTAATCGTGCACATCCTAAGGTTGTACCTGCATCCCCATTATCCTACACCCAAATTCAGTATCATTTCATGCAGTGGTATTGTTAATACTAATGTGAATAATATCAAACATTGGGCAAGGATTCATTTATAGTGAAGGTACGTCCAGCAATTTGAATCCAAATGAATTGCTTTTGCTTAGTAGGGACCTTGATTCAATAACCATCATTGCAATTAACAAACGCCAGTAGTGGTGTTGTAATACATTTAAATGGAAGATAATCAGAATCGAAAGGAGAAAAGGATTTTGAAAGCATCAAATTTGCTTTATCTACTACTGTACAGTTTGCATAATTATGGCCTCTGTCCCACTTCATTAATTATCACAGGCAAAGGTTATGGGAAGAATCGAAACCTGAGAGAGTTTCTTTCTCATCCCGTCCCAAAGATATGGGCCAGGATTTTCCGGCCCTGTTGCGGGCGAGGCGGCACCCCAGCCAGAGGCCCATTGGCTTGCGGCAGGACCGGAAGATCGCGGCAGCGGGTGGGCGCAGAAAATCCCACCGTATGAGTTGAATTTTTTTGTGTGCCAGAGCCTCCACCCCAACCCCCGGCAAAAAACTCAGAGGTGAACTGTCCCCAGCTCCCGCGTGTTGCCCTCCAGAGAGTCAACCGCCATCACTCCGTTAATTGGTTTAAGGCAGGACTTCCATCCCCAACTTTGGAGGGAGGCCCCACCACCGAGTTATGCTCACTGGTCTGAGCAGTGCCACTGGGAGCAGTGACCACTACTGGGACTACATCCAGTACCCAACAGTGAGCAGCCATCCAGCCAAAGTTAAAGGTGGGGTGGGATTAGGTAGTGGTCAGGTGAGGGGGTGGAGTGTCTGACTGGAAAGAGTGTGGGGGGAGGGGGAATGAGGAGGGATAAAGACCTTGGAGGGCCTCCATTTGGGCTCATTAACAGCCAGCCAGCAGAAACACGTGCTGAGAAAGGCTCAGCACTGCTGGTAGGGCCGGGAAGAGGGTGGGTGCCGAATTCACCACAGGTGCTGGTGAGCGCTCCCAGTGAGCTCCCTGAAGGCAGACAGCTGCCCCAGGGAGCTGCAGACCTCCACAGAATAAACAAAACAACAAAAAATAATGCAAAACATGTCCATGCAGCACAATCAAGCCTGAAAGCATACCTCTTAAAAAAAACAGTCCCCAGGTATCTCTTTTTATTTTATTCCCCCACGGAGCCCGCCCTGGATCGAGGTTTGAGCAAAGCTGTAAAGGCCGTCTGGCCTATTGGCCCACCCGCCAAACGTAAAAGTGGACGAGCCATGAAAAATTGCTTTCAAGTGCCTCCTTAATGGGTTTAATTGCCTGCTTATTTGTTGGCAGGCACGCTTCTGAGTGCTGCGCACAAGTGCCCGCCGAGCAAGATATCGCGCGAGTGCACGATGACATTGGGACGCTCACCCGACATCATCTCATGCTATTTCACAGCCAGATGGGTCGGGCGCACATCTGCCCGCAGGATGTAAAATCCTGGCCATGGTGTTGCATGCTATTGAAGTTGGGGGGAAGTGAAAAGGAATGTGGTAGTGATACGGGACAGTAGAGTCAGTGGGGATGGATACTGTCCACTGCAGCTGTAACCAGGACCTCTGATGGCTGTGTTGCCAGCCTGGTACCAGGGTGAAGGACATCCCCTCATGGCTGGAGACAAATTTGGAATGGGAGGGGGAAGATCCAGCTGTTGTGGCCCATGTAGGAACCACCGATGAAGATAGAACTAGGAATGATGTTCTGCTGAGTCTGCAGAGTTAAGCTCCAAATTAAAATGTAGAACCTCAAAGGTAATCATCTCTGGGTTGTTACCTGAGCCATGTGCCAGTTGGGATAGGGCTAAGCAGATTTGAGAATTAAACATGTGGCTCAGAGAGTGTGTGGGAATGGGTTTTGATTCAAGGGACACCGGCAATAGTACTCAGGAAAGAGGGAGCTGTTCTGTTAGAATGGGCTCCACTCAAACCAGTGTGTGATTAGTCTCCTGGCCAATTGTATAAATAAGGCTGCAGGTATGGCTTTAAAGTAACAGTGAAGTTGGGGGATAGGTGGGGGAGAGAGGAGAGTTCAGGTGAAGGAAGATTCAGAGATCCAAAGAGAAAAGTCAAGACAATAGAGTAGTTTAGTGATCTGGATAAAGACAAGCAGTTTGGGACAGGAAGGGACAGAGAGTTTAATAGTAATAGTGTGTCAATGAATAAGGTCCATGCAAAGAATAGCAGTAAAAAGTAAAATTAAAGGCTCTTCATCTGAATACATGAAGCATTTGCAATAAGATAGGTGAACTAGTGGTATAAATAGAGATAAAGGGTTGGATTTTCATGCAGTCAGGTTGACTCTGGATGCCTTTAAAAATGGTGGGCGGTATCTGGTTCTGGGATTCCCACTCCTCCATTCCTGATGGCAGCAATTTTCATCGGCTTGGGATAAGGATATAGATAGCAGCCTGCACTCCTGACCTGGCCAGTTCCATTGTGGGGGCTTGGCATCTCACACCCTCCCACACTTTTTTTGGAGTTGGGTCAGATTCTCGAGGACACTTGGTTCACAGCCCCTGAGAGGATTTGTGAACCATAGTCTGGATTCAGGAACCTTTAGAAAGATTCAAAAGATCTTACCCATTTCCTCCATGCCCCCTCTATGATCCCATGCCTGTTCCAAGCCCTCCATGCCTCCTCCATACTCTCCATGCCCATTGCTCCTCTGCATCCTCCATATCCAATTTGCACTATAGAACCAATAAGCCATATAATAATGGCAAGCCTTGAAATTCACTTAAAAAACCCTCATTCAGAAATCTGCTTTGAGAAAGAAATGCTGCTCTTACAACCATATATAAGTGTCAATCAGATAGACCCTCTGTGAAACTAATCCATTAGTATGTCTTGGCTCAGCCAAGTATTCATAATAAGGCCACCTGGAGAAATTGATGTCTAGCCATCTGTTTCTACTGATACAGTTCAAAGATGGCTTCACTATTAATACTTGGCTGAGTTCCAAGACTCACTGATGGATTACATTAGTCTGTGTCCATAGGTGGAAGCAGAATGTTTGTTTTGATTGATTGACATTTTTATGAGGCTATAATTTATATTTTCTTTGAACTCTTTCTTTCAATGTCAGTGCATTTATTTGGACAAGGTTAAGAGGTGTGAAGTGAGGTAAAGCTTCGGTTTTTAATACTACAATGGCTATCTGATTGAGTCCTACTCTAGCTCTTATTTCTTATTTATTGGGCCAACCTATAATGGGCTGTTTTGGTGAGCAGTGTACCTTGTAGCATTTGCTGATTAAGAAACACAGGTCACGGGCATATCTGCTGAGGAAATCGCAAGCCCCAAGACCCACATTTTCCATCTATCAGTTTATATGGTTGGAAAATTGAGGCCTGTGGACCTCTGACTTCCCAGTCAGCTCTCCCTGAGTCCGACACCTCAGTGCAGCCATCTGACTAGGGAATCAAATCTTACATCCATTCTTAAAAAAAATCGCATCTCTGTTCTGGAAACTGCATGTTTACATATAGATTGCTCAACTTTATTTCTAAGACACACACTGCCAGCAAAGAAAATAAATTTTCTTTCTATGCTGGATTCACCCAGAAGTGATTAGTCCAGAAGCGAACATAATGTATTTCAATATAAGTAGGAAGCTATTTGAAAAATGAACTGGGTGAATTAATGCAATTCCCTATGTTAGCTAGCTTTATTTGACTTTAATGATGCTATTATTTCTTCTTAAGGAACAGGAGCATTTGCAATCCCATAAAATGAGGGAGAGTAACTTTAATATCATCTGTGATCAGTAAAGATTGTTTCTGATTTCATTGCTTTCAGATCACAGAGAATATTATATCTGTATTTCAAGGGAATGTTGTGGAATTTATTGAAGAATTGTGGTAATGTAACCTGAATAACACTAGAACGTTACCTCTTTCAAAGGCTAATTCTTCCAAACTCTACCTGGAAAAAATGACAAAGAAGTTGTTAATGCAAATCAAAAAGCTGATGTACCAATTCCTTTGACAAACAGACTCTAATAAGTCTCTTAAGGTGCAGTGTAGGTTTCGTGTCTCTTCTCATGGCTAGCATTTCCATTGACGTGGGTTCAGTTTGTGTGACCCCCATGTCATTTTTGTGATGGTGCTGAGCCATTTTAATACTTGGAGATCTTGGATCGTTCACCAATGTGAGAGTGCAAGTAAGCATGGCAAGTGCAAGTGCAAGTTGGGAAAATAGCATGCGAGTGTCTGAGGGTGGGAGAGTGAATAAGAGATGTTAATTGGGATTAAATGTCTAATCTATATTTAATGTTTGCTGTTAGCTGCTGTTTGAGCTCTCGTTTGTCTTCACTTTAATGCAAATTGGTAAACAGGTTGCTGTATTTATTAGCTCTCTCTTGTTTGAACCAAAATGACAGGGTAAGAGGCAGCTGTTTGACTCCTTTTTATACCACCTCCTTTGGTTAGTATTTTACTTCTAAAAAGAATTGCGGAAAATGCTATGTAATAAAGATTAATGTCCATTATCAAAAAGAACATTGTTTACTGTAATAGTACAGGAATATGACCCATTTTAATGACAGTGCTCACGAAGCTCTACACAAGTGAGAAAAACTGCAGTCCGTTGAGCTCATATTATAGTCATCTTAACCACAGGAACTAATTGCATCTAGAATAATTTCAGAGATACTGCCCCCGTTACCTTACTCATCTTGGTTTTGGTTATGTTTTGTGGGAAGATGCACTCCTTCATATCAGCCCCAAGCCTAATGTGAACAGTTTATACCATTGCATTTTTGTTCCATAGTCATGGTCTAACTTAAATAGTGCTCTGGGTTTGCTTTAGATATTTCATAAGGTACCATTGGAACCTGCCTCATTCAGTAGCTGCCTAATAATAGTTTGTAGGTTTTGATAACTTTGGTCTCTCTGTATATACTGTTCGTGCCTGTGAGGTCTGTTTTACTAACATGACCATTTCCTGCCATTGTTTGGTATCCCTCACCATCCACATTCCCCAACCCAGTTTTAACTCCACTTCCTTCTCTGTCCATCCCTGGATAAAAATTCTTCCCCTAAGTCACTTATATCAGCACTTTTAACCTTCCAAATGCTTAGCCTTTGGGTCTTCACTTAGCACAATACTTCTGTAGCCATCGATTTGCTGCACCACTCTTTCACCCCTTCCTTTGCCCCTAATCAGTTTTGGATGAGTTGTAATTTGCTCTAATTAAATATTGGGAAGACCATGGGGCAAACTCAGTATCTTTTCCACACCGATTGTGGCTTCTGGCATACTGTTCACCAGCTTAGTGTCCTATTTGCATTCAGGCTGAGTTTCTGACCCCCTTATTTCTTCTATCACAAAGACTGCTCACTTCCCCCTCCATAAGACCATCTACTTCCACCTCCATCTTAGCTCATTGGTGGCCAAAACCCACATCTATAGCTTAGTCAGCCTTAGACTCAAACTATTCCCATGCCTTCCCGGCTGGACTCCGAGTCTCTGCCTTGTGTAAACTGCAACTCATTTAAAATTCTGCTGTCTGTGTTTCATCCCAAACCAAGTCTGCTCAATTATCAACCCTGCTCTTGTTACCCGGCTCCCCAAAATAAAACTTTCATCCTCATGTTTATTCCCTTCATGTCCTCACCCCTTCTTATTTCTGGTACTCACCCCCTCTTCAGCTCCCCACTTCCAGCCCCACTAAACTGAACCATCTTCTGACTATGGTCCCTTGTGCATCCACTTTTCCTTCAGTGATCAGTGGCCCTGTCGTTAGTCATTCCAGCACCATGCTCTGCGGTCCCCTCCCTAAACCCCTCTGCCTCTCCATATTACTGATCGCTGGTCTTCCCTCACCATTCTGCCCTCAGGCCAGGAAAGGGCTTCACGATATAATGGCATATCACCTTCTGTGCTCTGAGGAGAAAAAGCAAACTCATTGCAGTTTATTCATTTTTCAAAACTGTTTCTCACCCTAGAGCACAAAGTCTACTTTTTAACAAACTAATGGCATGTTATCATGTAGAGTGCATCATTTCCAAGGAGAATTCAGAATGTAGCTTGCAGCTCCACTCTTCCTGCAGGAACACAGAAAACTTCAGATGACCAAGTATTTCTACAAGCAGGGAACTCTCATGTCACCCAAGCTATCAACTTGGCCTTATCAGGCAACAGCTATCCCAATCAGATGTTAGTGGGTAAGACTTGAGTTTTCAATCTAGCTGGGCATTTCAGTGTTGCTCTGTGACTGTGCTGCATTATTTTCGGGACCCATCTTTCAAGTGAGATATTAAACCAATGCCTCATTTGACTTATTTTTAATATATATTTTTCTTTTCCCACCTATTTCCATTATTTTGAAATGTATTTCCATTCATTGTTTTATCTCTACCTTTTAGCCTATTTCGACCCCTTCCCCCCACCCCACCCCACTAGGGCTGTCTGTCACTTGCTCATCCTGCTTTCTACCCTTAATGTCATCATTAGCACATTCCTCAGCTAATATCACCACTGTCAACATCCCTTTGTCCTTTTGTCTGTGACATCTTTGGCAATCTCTTCTTTGCCTCCACCTATCACTTGCCCTCTATCCAGCTTCACCTGTCCCACCCCCCTCAACCAGTTTATATTCCACCTCATTTCTATATTTCTTAGTTCTGATGAAGAGTCATACAGACTCGAAACGTTAACTGTGTTCCTCTCCGCAGATGCTGTCAGACCTGCTGGGTTTTTCAAGCTATTTTTGTTTTTGTTCCTCATTTGACTTCCTGGTTCAATGCAGCTGATCCCTTGAACCCTATTTGAAAAGAGTAGGACATCCTACCTAAGCCTTGGTTGATTATGCACAAATTGATTGCTGCATTCAACTACAAATTACAGTGACTGCACTTCAAGGCGTCATCAGTTAGCTGTGTAGCACTTGGACGCATTTTGAGTAGTAAGGAGCGATATAAATGCAAATTCCTCCTGGGCTAGTTACTTCCTTCATGTAAATGCTTCATTGCCTGTTGACTGGATCCTTTACTTTATATTTCTTTTTATTCTTTCATGGGATGTGGGCATATCTGGTAATTCATTGCCTATTCTTAATTGTTCTTGGCTTGCTAGGCCATTTCAGAGGGCCGTTAAGAGTCAGCCACATTGTAGGCCAGGTGGACAGTAGATTTCATTCTCTAACGGGACATTAGTGAACCAAAGGTATTTTTTTAAAGCAGCAATCAATGATAGTTATCATTTATATTCTAAATTTATTAATTGAATCCAAATTCCACCAGCTGCCTTGGCGGGATTTAAACCCATGCCCTAGAGCATTAGCCTGGGCCTCTGAATTACTAGTCCAGTGAGACTACCACTACGTCACCATCTCCCCTTTTAGTTCAACTCATGAATCTTATATTAGTCTTAGAAGTTGCACTGGATCCAGGCCGAAATAAGGCAATAAAGGCAATGACAGA
Organism: Cetorhinus maximus; assembly: GCF_964194155.1. Lineage (NCBI taxonomy): Eukaryota > Metazoa > Chordata > Chondrichthyes > Lamniformes > Cetorhinidae > Cetorhinus > Cetorhinus maximus. Next base: position 127,289,534 of record NC_135887.1, read on the forward strand.
AGTTCTTTTGTTTGCCAAATACATCCTGAAAAGAGGTACTAAGCTTCCTTCCATTGCGTTCCCTTCCTGTCTTTATGGCACTGGCTCTTAATTGCTGAGCTCATGGCCCAAAGAAATTGGCAGCCCCAGTAACTGTTAGCCTTGTGAAAATCTAGATGAACCAAGGAAGCTATCACAGGATTCCCATGAACCTGATCGTGTCTATGAATCTATACTTTCCAGTGGAAGTAACCAGAAAGTTGCCAGTGTGAATCCTGGATGATTTCTTTTAAGTTACTAAAGGATACCGAGACCAATCACAACATCCCCAGCACTGCCCAGCCCAAATCATTGGCCAGTTTGGACTTCAATTTTACACTGTCTTGTCATGCAAGATTGAAAGTAGCCTTAAGAGGCTGTAAAGTCGAAGGAGCAGATGCCTGAGGTCGTTAATGCATCCTGGAGCTAACATTTTTTAGGTATGCTTTGATTCTTGAACCCTATGGAAGATGTGCATGTGCAAATGTGGTTATGCCCTGATGTTGAATATGTGCCCAGATGGGATATAGGCAGCTGACAGACTTGTACATTTGTATGATAGTTTGCCATGGGTGAGCAGTAAATGTGGTTTAGGACCTTTGCTCATCAGTCTATCTCTGGAGGGGGTGCCTTGAGTCACAAATAGAGTAAACACAATCTGGACCCATTTTACGCAGCATCACTTCCACTTTGCCAGATATCAAATGAATACAGGTCGAGCACTGCCTTGCCACATGCCAGCATCATAACCGGACTTTTGTTGGAAAGCCCAAGATCCTGCCCCATGACCAAAAATCGGTCCCAAGCCGGCATGGCAGATGGCGGGACCGCGAGGAGGATTTCACTGGTGGCGACCAACGAAGAGACACCTCGGCAGCCTTGGCAGCTCCATCCATTGAGGAGGCCGGAGTTTGTTTCCAGGTTGATGGGCCCTTGAAGAACCAGTAGGCAGTTTTTTTTTTAAGAGCCAGGCAGGCAGCTCAGCGATCAGAGGGGTCATCCCTCCAATGGCTGGGTCAAAGCCGGCATCGCTGCCAGGGGGCCCGTCCATGGGCCATGGAGCACCCAGAAAGGAAGGGCAGCCCTTCACTTCCCCGCTGCCGCCCCCCAACCCCGTGCCCCCCGCCCCCTCACCTCCACCCCGGGAGAAGTCACTGGGAGGCCACCTTGATGTGACTGGTGGTCTCCCCACATGCAGGGGCTCGTCGCAACGCCTGTAAAATGCTGGCAGGGACGGAAAGTGGTCGCTCATTAGCCAATTAATTGACCACCCGTCTCCGTGAGGTAGGCAGCCTAACTGCTGTTCCCGCTTTTGGGAACATGCTGTGCCAGCAGATATCGGGCATCTCTCCTGATAAATTCTGCTGCCATTTTACCAGCCCTCCTATCTCCCAGCCTGTCTCCAGAGGGCTGTTAAAATCCTGCCCCACGCCTCTACCTCAGAATTTCCATTCTTTCAGCCTCACCATTCATTTTCTGTCTCCCATCCCCAATTCTGTACAGCTTTTGCAAACATTTTGTAATCATTTTTTAGCCTGTTAAAAAAAACCCACTGTATTTTGAGCCCCGAATCACTCTTATTTAAATGACTGCCAAGCTGTTTTGAATTATAACTACAGTGTTTGAAGTTTTTCAAACCCCCTGTGATTTCCTGCCACTGCTCCCACTTAATCACACTCCCTGTGCAAGGCGTCAGAAGCACATGGAGCTTAGTTGATTTAAATACAAGAGCAGGTTTCGCAGCATCCAATGGATCCAGGTGCCCACTTTGTCAGTACACATGGTGGTCGAGGTGGTGCTTACCCAAGATGACAGGACCAACACACCCAATAGCACAATATTAAATGACATTAGATGCGATTCCTCGTAGATTGAGATTAAAATATATCCAGCTGGAAATAACCCTATTTCCACCTAAATGATGTTGATTGTTGTGGTTAGTGCATTAAAGAATTATAAATGTGTGTAAGTTGCATCAAACTAGCCGGCTAGTGGTTAACCACTTGTACACAGCACAGCACAGGATAGTTATAATTTGAACCTGAAAAACCCCATTCAATTGCTGTAAGCAGAAACAACGGCAAACAAGGGATTAATTTGTAAAAACAAAAAGCTAAAAGCTACTGCGGATGCTGGAAATCCAAAACAAAAACAGAATTACCTTTGATCTGATAATTGGTGTGCCTGAAAGTGCCTATTCTAATCTGTTTCTATCCAGATAAGAATGCAGAAAATTAATTCTTCCCTGTAGTAGCCTCCCATTTCTATAACCCCCACCACTGTAACCATCTGGAGCACCTACCTTAGCTGGATCTCCTACTCCTGCGAAAAAATGAAGATTGGAATCTGAAGTCTTCAGTCTGTACCTATGCAGAATATACATTTGTGTTCAAACATTGCCTTCAGTTCCATAATATACTTAGCCTGTATTCTCATGTGTGCTAAATCTGTATTTGGGGGCTGTTGTTTTACTATAATTAAATTTACTAGACTGAAATTAAATGACAATTTTGGCAGAAAGGACAGCCAAATACAACTGTGTGACCGGGCTATACCATTGACAGAGCTCTGAGGGATACTGTGTCTACAGTGTTCTTGGAGCACCTACTGTTTTGTGAGGTACGTTGCAACCTGAGCTCCTGTTGGGACATGCGACTTGCCAAAATGCTTAAAATGGCCTGAGCTATTTAAGAAACAATTCCTGATGTGGTTCATGCAGTGAAAGTGGCTTCAAAATAGGCCATGAACAAAAAAGCCTTTCTGATTCTGGTAAGCGTTTAAACTAATTTCCTCAGATCCCTTTGGAGTAGGATTAGTCACAGTGAACATTCAGTGTGATGGAGGACAGTACGCTGCTGCATCTAATTGTGTGGTTGCGCTGGTTTTTGCTGAATGAATGTATCAATTTTGAGAGAAATGAGAAATAAATTGCAGCTAATACATTGAAACAGGAATATGCCATTCAGTCCTCAAACTTGTTCCGCCATTCTATTAGATTGTGGCTGATCTATACGCAAACCCATTTACCCACCTCTGCACCATGTCCCTTGATGCCTTACCTACCAAAAATCTTTCAATCTCAGTTTTCAAAATTTTTAATGCACCCAGCAGCCACAGCCTTTCGTGATAGAAAGTTCCGGATTTTCACTGTCCTTTGTGTGGAAAGAGTGCTTCTTGGTTTCACTCGTAAATAGCCTAGCTCTCATTTTAAGATTTAATGTCCTTTGCTGGATTCCTCCACCAGAGGAAATCATTTCTCTCTATCTACCCTATCAAATCTCTCTTATCATTTTAAATACAGGCACCGGACCCCACATCTGAGAAGCTCAGGACTGGACGTGTGCTGGATATGGGGATTTTCCGAATTTTGAGTCGTGGGGGCTAGAGGGCTGGGTGTGTGGGGGTAGGAAATAGGATAATAATTCATTAAAACTTAAAGCTGGGCTGTTTTCTCTGCTGAGCCAGTCCCAGTCTGGATGGGGAAGGTAAGGTACAAGAGGTGTACTAGGCCGGCTTCCGAGCCATTAATCCAGACATGAAATGAAGAAGGCCGGACCCAAAGAGCAGGGGATCAGCATGCCCCCATCCGGATACACAGCATACCGGAGACACCCCTCCACTGCCGACGCTTCGCACAAAATAAATCTTTTAAATTTAAAAATAAACAGTAAAAGAACTAACTAATAGGGGGAAAATAATCACATTTGGGGGCCACCAATGGAACCCTGTAAATGGACCCATTGTTAAAAGATGTAACAGACAACAATGCCTGATGGGGATTGTACAGTAGTTTCCAGGGTGGGAGTGTTGCCAGCTTCGAATGAAGCCAGTTTTGGGTCCAACTGAATTTTGGAATGCCGGATAAGGGGTCCGGGACCTTTAGCCCGAACCGTTCACCTTTCAACCTTTTAAGCTCCAAGGAACAGAATCCAAATTTATGCAACTTGTGCTTGTAATTTAACCATTTCAGCACTGATACCTCTAGGCCTGCCTGAAATGTATTCCAGACTGTCAAGGGAAGCAAGGGCGGAAATAGCGTCGATTTTATCATTTTCCAGTGCTGTCTGGTTACATGTATGGTACTGGAGGACTGCTAATGTTGTACTGTTGTTTAAAAAGGAAGAAAGAGATACAACCACTAACTAAACAGACCGATCAGTCTAATCTCGACAGTGGCAAATTATTGGAAAAGTACAGATCATCAATTTAGAAAGGTATGGCTTAATCAAGGGCAGTCAGCATGGATTTGTTAAGGGAAGGTCATGTCTGACTAATGATTTAGACTTAAATGTAGGGGGCATGATTAAGAAGTTTGCAGGCAATACAAAAATTAGTTGTGTGTTTTATAGTAAAGAAGAAAGCTGTTGACTGCAGGGAGATATCAGTGGACTGTTCAGATGGGCAGTCGAGTGGCAAAAGAAGTTCAATCCGGACAAGTGTGAGGCAATGCATTTGGTGAGGACAAACAAGGCAAGGGAATAATGATAAGTGGTAGGATACTGAGAGATATAGAGGAACAGAGGGACCTTGGAGTACGTTTCCAGATACCTTAAGGTAGCAGAATAGATAAATAAGGTGGTTAGGAAGACACCCTGGATACTTTCCTTTACTAGCTGAGGCATGGAATATAAGATGTGGAGACTGTGCTAGAACTGTATAAAATACTAGTTAAGCCACAGCTAAGTACTGCGCACAGTTATGGTCATTGCATTACAAGAAGGATGTGATCTCATGAGAGAGGGTACAGAGGAGATTTATGAGGATGTTGCCAGTACTGTAGAACTTTAGCTATGAGGAAAGATTGGATAGGCTGTTTATTTTGGAACAGTAGCGGTTGATAGATTTAATTACAGTGTATAAAATCTTGAGAGATATAGAGAGAATAGGAAGGACTTATTTTCCCAGGGAAAATAACCAGGGAGTGTAGATTTAAAAGAATTGGTAGAAGATTAGAGGCGAGTTGAGGAGAAATTTTGTCACTCAAAGGCTGCGTGAAAGAGAGGTAGAGAGGGACAGACTCATTACATTTAAAAAGTACTTGGATATGAACTTGTAGTGCTGTGACATACAAGGCTACAGGTCAAGAACTAGAAGGTGGGACTAGGTAGGATAGCTGTTTTACAGCTGGCTTAGACACGATGGGCTGGATAGCCACCTTATTGCTGTAAATGTCTATGATTTAGTGATCATTCTGCTGAATCCGTGCTGTGCCCATTCTATAGGCCAATATACTATTCCTGACAGTGATGCCCGACACTGAACATAATACTCTAGATGAGCGCTGTCAAGGCTATACAACTGAAGCTTTTCCCTCCTCTATATTCCAACCTCATTGTGATAAGAAAGGCTAACATTCCATTAGCCCTTTTTGGTGCTTTTTTGTAACTATGTATTTGCATTTTCTGTTTTGTGTACAGAGACACCAACATTCCCTTTCTCCTCCACAGCTTCGAGTCTCTCACCATTAAGAAAATATTGACTTGTCTTTCTCAGACTCAGACGAGATACCCTGACACTTCTCCCGATTGAGCTCTAACTGCTAAGATTATGTTCACTTTCCTTCCTGTAATGAGGTACCCGAATGGATTCAATAGTGGCCTAACCAATTAATTTCCTTGGTTTTATATTCTGTGTTGCTATGTATAAAACCCACAATTCCATTTGCCATTTTTAAAATTGTCCTTGCTATCCCAATTCTTGGCTACATAGTGTACAGCGCAGAAACAGTCAATTTGGCCAGTTGGTTTATGCTGGCATTTATGCACCGGTTGATACTCCTCCCACCTCTCTTCATCTCATCCTATCAGCCTGAGATGTTCTTACATTTACAGAATCATACCATTAAGGCTATACTTTCACAGTTTCTTTTCTCTCAAAGTTCTATATCTTCCTCTGCCCTGAACTGTATCTATGCACACAAGTCTCATGGCATCAGGACGTAAAAGCAAGGAAACCTCCTGCTGATTACCACCGACCACCCTCTCTCAGCTGATGAATCAGTGCTCCTCCATGTTGAATGCCACTTGGAAGAAGCACTAAAGGTGGTAAAGGCACTGAATGTACTCTGGGTGGGTTGGGGGGGGGGGGGGGGGGCGGTATATCTGCCAGAGTAGGCCTACGGCTGATGGTGAAAGAAGGATAATCTATTTGACCTCATCCTCACCAATCTACCTGTTGCAGATGCGCCTGTATGTGAAAGTAAGAGTGATCATCACACTGTCCTTGTGAAGACAAAGTCCCATCTCTATGCTGACGATACCCTCTATTGTGTTGTGTGACACAACTGCCGTGCTAAATGGATAGATGTAGCAACTCTAAACTGGGCATCCATGAGGTAATGTGGGCCATCAGCAGCAGCAGAATTGTATACACCCACAACCTGTGTCCTCATGGCCCAGCATATCCCCCAGTCTACCATTACCATCAAGTAAGGAGATCAATCCTGGTTCAATGAGCAGTTTAGGAAGGCATGCCAGGAGTAGTACTTAAGGCATACTTAAAAATGAGGTGCAAACTTAGTGCAGATACAACACAGGGCTAATTGCATGCTAAAAACCAGAAGCAGCGTACTATAGATAGAGCTAAACAATCCCACAATCAACAGGTCAGATCAAAGCTTTGCAGTCTTGCCATATCCAGTTGTGAATGGTAGTGGACAGCTAAACAACTATCTGGAGGAGGCTCCAAAAACATCCGCTTCTTCGGTGATGGCATAACATAGCAGGTCAGTACAAAATCATCTTCAGCCAAAACTGCTGAGTGGATGATCCATTTTGACCTCATCCTGAGGTCCCCACCATCGCAGATACCAGTCTTCAGCCAATTTGATTCAATCCATGTGCTATCAATAAAACAGCTGAAGGTGCTGGATACAGCAAAGGCTTTGGGCCCTGAAAACATCCCAAATGCAGTACTAAAGATTTGTGTTCCAAAACTAACTGTGCCCTTAGTCAATCTCTTTCAGTACAGCTACAACGCTGGCATCAATCAGACAATGTGCAAAGTTACTCAGGTATGTCCTATTCACTAAAAGCTGGAAAAATCCAATCAGACCAATTACTACTATATCAGTCTATTCTCAATCATCTGTAAAGTGATGGAAAGTGTTGTCGACAGTGCTATCAAGTAGCACTTAGTCATCAACAACCTGCTCAGTAATACTCAGTTTGGATTCTGTCAGGGCCACTCACCTCCAGACCGTAACAGAGGCTTGGTCCAAACATTGAGAAAAGAGCTGAATTACACTGGTGAGTGAGAGTGACTGCCCTTGACAGCAAAACAGAATTTGATTAAGTCTGGCACCAAGGAGCCCCAGTAAAATTGAAGTCAATGGGAATTGGGGGAAAACTTTCCACTGGTTAGAGTCACACCTAGCACAAAGGCAGATGGTTGTGGTTGTTGGATGCCAATTATCTCAGTCCCAGGACATCACTGTAGGCGTTCCTCAGGGTAGTGCCCTAGGCCCATCCATCTTCAGCTGCTTCATCAATGAACTTCCCTTCATCATAAGCTCAGAAGTAAGGATATTCACTGATGATTGCATGCTGCTCAGTACCATTTGCAATTCCTCGGATACTGAAGCAGTCTATGCCTGCATGCAGCAAGACTTGGACAACATTCAGGCTTGGGCTGATAAGTGGCAAGTAACATTTACACAACACTAGTGACAAGAAACAAGAGAGAATCTACTATCTCCCCATGACATTCAACGACATTGAATCCACCAACATCAACATGCTGCGGCTAATCATTGATCAGAAACTTAACTGGAACAGCCATACAACTACTGCAGCTACAAGAGCAGGTCAGACACTGGAAATTCTGTAACAAGTGACTCACCTCCTGACTCCTCAAAGCTTGTTAATCATCCAAAGCACAAGTCAGAAGTGTGAGGGAATACTTGCCACTTGCCTGGATCAGTGCAGCTTCAGCTACCCTAAAGAAGCTTGACACTATCCAAGGCAAAGTAATCTGCTTGTATGGCACTCCATCGCCACCTTAAACGTTCGCTCCCTCTACAACCATGCACAGTGATAGCAGTGTCTGTCACTTACAAATGCATTGCAGCAACTTGCCAAGGCTCTTTCAACAACATCTTCCAAACCCACAACCTCTACCACCTAGAAGGACAAGGGCAGCAGATGCATGGAAACATCACCATCTGCAAGTTCCTTCCAAGTCACCATCCTGACTTGGAAATACATCGCTGTTCCTTCATTGTCACTGGGTCAAAATCCTGAAATGCCTTTCGTAACAACATTGTGAGTGTATCTACATCACATGGACTGAAGCAGTTAAAGAAGATGGTTCACCATCATCTTCTCAAGGACAATCAGGGATGGGCAATAAATACTGGTCTTGCCAGAGATGCTTATATCCCAAGAATGAATAAGAAAAAACTAAATATTCTACAGTCTTGATCCTCCTCCCAATTTTCCATGTTCACTAACTTGTTATAGGCGACAGACTTCAATATTATTTCTCATCTAGCTAAACCTAAATCATTTACATAAATAGAAAACAAGAACCGTTACCAGCACAAGTACTCATATCTTGCTAACCAGTTCCTTTAATTTTCATAACCAGGATCTTACAAAGCTCTTGAGCCTTCCGAAAATCCATGGTTATATTTGTCATATTCCTTGTATCTATGACGTCTTAAAAATGTCTATTAAAGTCAATCAAAAGCAACTTGACTTTAACAAATTGATGCTGATTGTCTTTGATTAGCCCATGTCTTTCAGGGGTTCATTGATTTTATGCTGTATTCTAGACATCAACCGACAACTGAGGCAAAACTAACTGGCTTACAAAATTCTGGCTTATCCCTTTTATCTTCCATTATTGAACAAGGGTGTGATAGTTGCTACATTTCAGATCTTTGATAAAGTTCCCATTATGGTTCGTGCAATTTGCTATCTCTTCAACTTCCCTCAGTAATGTTAAGTGCATTCTCTCTGGATCTGGTGACTTTTAATACGAACATATATACAAACATACATAAAAACATACGAACTAGGAGGAGTAGGACACTTGGCCCCTCGAGTCTGTTCTACCTTTCAGTAAGATCATGGCTGATCTGATTGTAACCTCTACACCACATACCTGCCTAACACTGATAACCTTTTACCCCCTTGCTTATCAAGAATCTATCTAGCTCTGCTGTAAAAATATTCAAAGACTCTGCTTCCACTGCCTTTTGTGGAAGACAGTTCCAAAGACTCTCGACCCTCTGAGAGAAACACTTTCTCCTCATCTCTGTCTTAAATGAGCGACCCCTTATATTTTAACCGTGACCCTTAGTTCTAGATTCTCCCACAAGAGGAAGTATCCTCCCAAATCCACTCTGTTAAGACCCCTCAGGATCTTAAAGGTTTCAATCAATCTCCTCTTACTCTTCTAAACTCCAATGGACACAAGCCTAACCTGTCCAACCTTTCCTCATAAAACAATGTGCCTATTCCTAGTATTAGTCTAGTAAACCTTCTCTGAACTGCTTCTAATGTATTTACATCCTTCCTTAGATTAAGAGACCAATACTGTACGCACTACTCCAGATGTGGGCCAGGATTTTCCGTGCCCGCTGGCATTGGGCATGTTTGGTGGCATGAGCGGACAATATGGCGAGAAGGCCAAAAATTGGTTTCACGCCATCGTGAAACCAGTTTGCAATTGTCTGCTCAGCCCATCAATGGTGGGCCGTATTCCCTGCCATTGGGAACCTCATTGTAATACATCAGCGTATCATTATAAGGCCAGCCTGCCAGACTCATCCCCCGCTGCTGGATTGTCTGCCCACGTCAGCGGGAAAACACGTCTTGACAAGTGTAACAAGCAGAAGCCAGGATGACCACCAGGGTCTTGCTCACGTCGTGGACATCCGAGGAGCAGAAGATGCTGGAGCCCGACAGCACCAGGATCCTGAAGGAATGTCCATGGCATGCTGGTGATTCTCACGGACATGGCTCTGCAGCTCACGGGAGTTGGAAAGTCATCTTTGATTTCCACAACGGATGATGGTCGGGGGGTCGGAGAGGAAGTGTAGGATCAACTGGGAGAGGAAGAGGTGTTGGGGGGGATGTGGTTGGGAGCAGGTGAATGCAGGTGTCAGGCGGGAGGCTGGGAGGGGTGAAATGAAGGTGTTGGAGGTGAAGTTGGGAGCGGGGGACTGAAGGTGTCAGAGGGGTTGAGATTGGGAGAGAGAGAATTAAGGTGTCAGAGGGGTGAGGTTGCGGGAGGAATGAAGATGGGAGGAGAGAATGAGGGTGTCGGGTGCTGAGGTTGGGAGGGGGGAACGAGGATGTCGGGGGGGTGAGGCAGGGAAGGGGGAATTGAAGGTGTCGGGGGAGCGAGGTTGGGAGGTGGGAGGGAATATGGGGGAGAGGGAGTGACGGGGGAGAAGTGAGCAACTGGGGAGGTAGGTGTAAGGGAAGGAGTTCGGAGGGGGGGAGTGCGGAGAGGGGAGGGAGTCCAGGTGGAGGAAGGAGTGCAGAGAGGGGAGGGATTCTGGGGGCAGGAAGGAGTACAGAGAGGGGAGGGAGTCCATGGGGGAGGAAGGAGTGCAGAAAGGGGAGGGATTCTGGGGGCAGGAAGGAGTACAGAGAGGGGGGGGATTCTGGGGCAGGAAGGAGTACGGAGAGGGGAGGGAGTCCGGAGGGAAGAAACAGTGCGGAGAGGGGAGGGTGTCCGTGGTGGAGGAGAGGAAGGTGTGTGGAGAGGGGAGGGAGTCAAGAATGGGGAAGGAGTAAAGCTGGAGGAAGAAGTGAGGGTGTCTAAGGGAGTCACGAAGGGGGAAGGACTAAGCAGGGGGGTCAGGAATCCGGAGGTTGGAAGAACTAAGGAGGGGGGGTGGGAAAGGGATTCTTGGGGGAAGGGGTCCAGAGGGGAAAGGGGGTTCCAGAGGAGGAAAGGGTCCAGAGGGGGAAAGGAACCTGGAGTGGGTAAGAGGTTCTAGAGGGGGAAAGGGATCTGGAGGGGGTAAGGGGTTCCAGGAGGAAGGGGTCCAGAGGGAGGGATGTCCAGGTGGACTTGCAAGAGAGGGGGTCTGATGGGTCCATGACTGTGGGGTCCTGGGGAGTGAACTGAGGGTGGGAGTGGTATTAGGGAATGGCGAGAAGGACCAAGGGCAGAGTGAGGCAGTAGGATGGGAGGGTGAGGGTTCAACAGTAGCGGTAGAAGGTAACAGAGAGGATGGTTGGTAGGGACTTGGAAGCAGATAAGGACCCTGGGGGTGGGAAGGAGGAGGCTGCAGAGGTGAATGTGGATGGGGGTGGTATTTTCAGGAAGGAAGGGAACATACACATTCACCTGCACATCCCTGAAGGAAAAGGGTAGTTGCTGGTAGGTCACAGAGGGGAGGTGGAAGGTGATGCCAGGGGGGTCAACTGTGATGGGGGAAAGGAAATGGGTGACTGGGGGAGGGGAAAAGATGGGCAAGCGTGTGAAAAACCGAATCCAGGCCATGCTGTACAAATCAAAAGTGAAATGAGAGTCGTGGTGGGCGAGATCAGGTGCTGCATGGGGGTGTGATCATTGGGTGGGCGGAGATGCAGGCCAACCCGCATGGAGAACTGAAAGCAAACTCCAGCAGGCAGCATTCAAAATGCTCAGGACATTGAGGTGAGTATGATACGTGAAGGAGCCACGTGTATGGACGAGTGCTTGCACGAGGTACCGTAAGGCCCCGTCACACACACTTCTCCCTCCATAATCACCCAATGGCCAGCTGCTCCCTCTGCGGTGACAAAGGACAAGGTTGAGGGGCTCACAGGGAAAGGGGACTTGGAGGGAGAGGACAGCCGCTGAAATTCCTGAAGGGATGACCCAGGGGTGTCCAGCTGCCACTCCCCCTCCCTTCGGGTGCCTGGGGGCCCTGGCCTGACTCGTTGAGGGGAAGGAACACCTGGAGAGATGTCGAGGTGCCCTGTTTCCCTCTCGCGTTGCCACTGCAGGAACTCACCCTTGGCTCCCGCGATGGAGTGCAGGTCCGCACACATCTTCACGTCCTGCTGGACTAGGTTCTCCATGGCTTCCGCCATCCTCCCCATGGAGACCTCCATACACACACTTGTGGGCACCACTTCATCAGAGAGCAGCTGGACGCACTCCTCTGACTCACACTGCCAATCTGCTGAGGGCATCCAACAGTTCTGCTGACTCTCCAGGGTTAGTTGGAAGGCCAAATATAGAGGCTTGTCATCTGACTTGGACTCACAGATGCCTGACCCCCAGCAGTCCTCCGAGTGCCAGGGAGCTCGCAGGAACCTGCCTCCTGTTGCTGCGGACATGTGTCCGTGCGGTGACCACCAGATTGTGAACTGGATCCTGCTCTAGGTTCCACCGAGGTGTGTCTCTGCACTGGTGCAGGGTGTCTGTAAGCACAGTGACATGCCTTCCAGGCTGCTTATTTCCAGCTCTTCAATGGAGGAGGTGTCCTCTTGGCTGGAGGTGAGGACGTGGATGGAGCTGAGGGACTGGCTGGCTGAGGGTGTCGGTCACTTGGCAGAGCTCCCTGTGAACTGAAGTAGAGATTAATTGGCAGCAGAGTCAAAAGCAGGAGAGAGAGCACTCAGATTTGCGTTGGGAGAGGGATGATGTGGTGCAGGGTCCTTCCGAGGGTATTCACCGCTGATCTCACCATCAACGCAGGCACGGTCCATGTCCTCACCGGTCAGTGAGATGGCAAACTCCTCAAAGTGAGTGAGGGGCCTGTTGTGAGCCACCCCACCCCTGGTCTGGGGCCTCTTCCTGCTGATGTGGAAACTGATGGAGAATGTGTGAACAGGACACATGGCACCGCATGGAATGTTTGTGTGGTGAGCGGAGCCAGGGACAGGATGAGGATGCGAGCTTGAGCAGGTATGAGCCTAATGGAGATGTGAGGGTTTGTGAGAGAGTTAGTGGTGTTGTCCCTTGAGGTGTGAGATCCCTGTGGATGTGTGATGGGTTTGTGAGTGTGAGTTGAGAATGATGAGAAGAGTGAGTTACCCTGGCGGAACAGATGAGATCATTCATCCTGTAGAGGCACTGGGTGGCTTTCCTCTTTTGCAGGGCATTGGCACTGACCACCACTGCCACCGCCTCCCAAGCTGGATTAGTGTGGTTGCTGCCCATCCTGCAGCCAGAGCGGGAGTAGAGGACATCACGGCGAGCCTCCACTGCGTCCAAAAGTTGCTTGAGGGACGCGTCATTGAACCTGGGGGCTGCAGTCTTTTTGCCTTTCAGAGCCATGTCTTCTGACCTGATCGAGGTGTACAAGATTATGAGGGGTATGGACAGGTTGGATATGGAGCAGCTGTCCCCCTTAGTTGAAGGGTCAGTCACAAGGGGCCATAAGTTCAAGGTGAGGGGCAGGAGGTTTAGGGGGAATGTGAGGAAAAACTTTTTTACCCAGAGGGTGGTGACGGTCTGGAATGCGCTGCCTGGGAGGGTGGTGGAGGCGGGTTGCCTCACATCCTTTAAAAAGTACCTGGATGAGCACTTGGCACGTCATAACATTCAAGGCTATGGGCCAAGTGCTGGTAAATGGGATTAGGTAGGTAGGTCAAGTGTTTCTCACGTGTTGGTGCAGACTCGATGGGCCGAAGGGCCTCTTCTGCACTGTGATTCTGTAATTCTTTGCAGCAAGCGTGGGCTGGAAGCACAGAGGTGCGCGCATGGCTGGACTTGAAATATGGCGCCCGGAGTGATGAAGCGGCGAAGTGATGGCATGGCGGGCAAATGAGAGTCCGCCCACCATGGAAACGTCGTGTTTCCCGGGAATGCATAATTAATGTGGGGGGTTTGGGATGATACGGCATGAAAAGCCGCCATTGTGGCCAATGGTGCACTTAGTGCAAATCTGGGATGATTCCATCTGTGGAATCACCAGTGCCCTATAGAACTGAAGCATCATCTTCCTACTTTTGTAATCACTTCCCCTCACAATAAATGACATTCTATTAACTTTCCTAATCACTTGCTGTACCTGCATACTAGCCTTTTGTGATTCATGCACTAGGATACCCAGCTCCCTTTGAATCTCAGAGCTCAGCAACCTCTCACCATTTAGATAATATGCTTCTTTTGTACTCTTCTTTCCAAAATTGACAATTTCACATTGGCCCACATTATACTCTATTTGCCAGGTCTTTACCCACTCACTTAACCTATGCTCACTTTGTAGCCTCCCTACGTTCTCTTCACAATTTACTTTCCTACCTATCTTTGTGCCATCAGCAAATTTAGCAACCATTCCTTCAGTCCCTTCATCCAAGTCATTTATATAAATTGTATAAAGTTGAGGCCCCAGCAGTGATCCCTGTGGCACACCACTCATTACGTCCCAGCAACCAGCAAAAAACTCATTTATGGATAACCTCTGTTTCATGTTAGCAAGCCAATCTTCTATCCATGCCAATATATTGCCTCCTACACCCTGAGCTTTTATTTTCTGCAATAACCTTTGATCTGGCACTTTATCAAATGCCTTCTGGAAATCTAAGTACAGTACATCACTTATTCCCCTTTATCCACAGCACATGACTACTTCAAAGAATTCCAATAAATTGGCTAAACATAACTTCCCTTTCATAAAACCTTGTTGATTCTGCCTGATTACCTTGAATTTTTCGAAGTGCCCTACTGTAACATTCAATAACAGCTTCTAACATTTTCCCAATGACAGATTTTAAGCTAAGCGGCCTATAGTTTCTGTTTTCTGTCTCCGCACTTTTTGAATAAAGGTGCTACATTTGTTATTTTCCAATCTATTGGAACCCTTCCTGAATCCAGGGAGTTTTGCAAAATTAAAACCAATGCATCAACTATCTCACCAGCCACTTCTTTCAAAACCCTAGGATGAAGTCCATCAGGACCCAGGATTTGTCTGCCCGCAGCTCCAACAATTTGCTCAATACAACTTTTCTGATGATTGTAATTTTCCTGTGTTCCTCTCTCTCTTCTACTTCCTGATTTACAGCTATTTCTGGGATGTTACTTGTATCCTCTATAGTGAAGACCAGTACAAAATACCTGTTCAATTCATCTGCCATCTCCTTAATTTCCATTATTAATTCCCCAGACTCACTTTCTATAGGACCAACACATTTTTAAAACTCCTTATTTGAATATCTATGGAAACTCTTACTATCTGTCGTTATATTTCTAGCAAGCTTCCTCTCGTACTCCAATTTTTCCCTCCTTATTAATCTTTTTGTCATTCTTTGCTGTTCTTTATATTCTGTCCAATCTTCTGACCTGCCAGCCGTTTTTGTGCAATTATATAATTTTTTTTTAAGTTTGATGCTGTCTTTAACTTTTTTAGTTAACCACGGTGCTGAGTCCTGCCTTTGAAAGTTTTCTTTCTCATTGGAATGTATCTATTCTGTGTATTCTGAAATATCCCTTTAGAAGTCTGCCATTGCATCTCTATTGACCAATCTCTTAATGTCATTTGCCAGTTCACTTTAGCTAGCTCTGCTTTCATGCCCTCATAATTGCCCTTATTTAAGTTTAAAATACTACTCTTGGACCCACTCTTCTCTCCCTCAAACTGAATGTAAAATTCAATTATGTTATGATCGGTGCCACCTAGGGGTGCATTCACTGTGAGGTTATCAATTATCCCATTAACTTTTTTTCTGAATGTTTTTCTTGAGCAATGGCTCTTCCACAACCTTCTTAGATATTTCTCCAGCTTTGTTTTCACTTTCAGCAGTGAAACCTGATGTGAAATATTAAGCATCCTCACCAAACGTACTCTGTTCACTGTAGTTCCCATTGTTTCCGAGTAGTCCTACTTTTCCTTTGCCACTCATATACTTATAAAAGTCCTTTTTATTCCCCTTTATGTTGATACACCTTATTGGCAATCCTAATCTCGCCGTTTTATACATTTTTCTGATGCCTATAGATTTCTGTCATACTGTCTGCATATCTTTATTCTGTGTTTACTATTTTTTATCCAAATCTCATCTACCTTCTCTTTTTAACCTTGGAAAGCCTCCCTTTTATTGTGTCTTCTTTCTTCCTAGTTGCAGTATATTTACTCTGTCCCTTATCCTTCTTTTATTTATATATTTAATGCTGCCAATCTGCTGTTTGATTTGTCATTGTTGAATGGGCCAGTTCCCCTTTCATTCCACAGTCCAACACCCTTATCTAAGATAAAAACAAAAAACTAAAAACTACTGTGGATGCTGGAAATCCAAAACAAAAACAGAATTACCTGGAAAAACTCAGCAGGTCTGGCAGCATCGGCGGAGAAGAAAAGAGTCGACGTTTCGAGTCCTCATGGCCCTTCAACAGAACTGAGTATAGTTAGGGGAGGGGTGAAATATAAGCTGGTTTAAGGTGGGGGGTGGTGGGGGGGATGGTGGTAGAGAAGTTGAGGGTGGGGTGGTTGTAGGGACAAGCAAGCAGTGATAGGAGCAGATAATCAAAAGATGTCACAGGCAAAAGGATCAAAGAGCTGTTGAAGGTGGTGATATTATCTAAGAAAATGCGCTAATTAAGAATGGATGGCAGGACACTCAAGGTACAGCTCTAGTGGGGGTGGGGTGGAAAGACTGACAAGGTATTAGTTGTAGATTTAAAAATAATGGAAATAGGTGGGAAAAGAAAAATCTATATAAATTATTGAAAAAAACAAAAGGGAGGGGGAAGAAATGGGGTGGGGATGGGGGGGGGGGAGTTTAAGATCTAAAGTTGTTGAATTCAATATTCAGCCTGGAAGGCTGTAAAGTGCCTAGTCGGAAGATGAGGTGCTGTTCCTCCAGTTTGCGTTGGGCTTCACTGGAACAATGCAGCAAGCCAAGGACAGACATGTGGGCAAGAGAGCAGGGTGGAGTGTTAAAATGGCAAGCGACAGGGAGGTTTGGGTCTTTCTTGCGGACAGACCGCAGGTGTTCTGCAAAGCGGTCGCCCAGTTTGCGTTTGGTCTCTCCAATGTAGAGGAGACCACATTTGGAGCAACGAATGCAGTAGACTAAGTTAGGCGAAATGCAAGTGAAATGCTACTTCACTTGAAAGGAGTGTTTGGGCCCTTGGATGGTGAGGAGAGAGGAAGTGAAGGGGCAGGTGTTGCATCTTCTGCGTGGGCATGGGGAGGTGCCATAGGTGGGGGTTGAGGAGTAGGGGGTGATGGAGGAGTGGACCAGGGTGTCCTGGAGGGAACGATCTCTACGGAATGCCGCCGGGGGGGTGAAGGGAAGATGTGTTTGGTGGTGGCATCATGCTGGAGTTGGCGGAAATGGCGGAGGATGATCCTTTAAATGCGGAGGCTGGTGGGGTGATAAGTGAGGACAAGGGGAACCCTATCATGTTTCTGGGAGGGAGGAGAAGGCGTGAGGGCGGATGCGCGGGAGATGGGCCGGACACGGTTGAGGGCCCTGTCTACGACCGTTGGTGGAAAACCTCGGTTAAGGAAGAAGGAGGACATGTCAGAGGAACTGTTTTTGAAGGTAGCGTCATCAGAACAGATGCGACGGAGGCAAAGGAACTGAGAGAATGGGATGGAGTCCTTACAGGAGGCGGGGTGTGAGGAGCTGTAGTCGAGGTAGCTGTGGGAGTCGGTAGGCTTGTAATGGATATTGGTGGACAGTCTATCATCAGAAATTGAGACAGAGAGGTCAAGGAAGGGAAGGGAAGTGTCAGAGATGGACCATGTGAAAATGATGGAGGGGTGGAGATTGGAAGCAAAATTAATAAATTTTTCCAGGTCCCGACGAGAGCATGAAGCCGCACTGAAGTAATCATCGATGTACCGGAGAAAGAGTTGTGGGAGGGGGCCGGAGTAGGACTGGAACAAGGAATGTTCCACATACCCCATAAAGAGACAGGCATAGCTGGGGCCCTTATCTTATCATTGTTTTATCTCTACCTTTTAGCCTATTTTGATCCCTTCCCCCCCCACCCCACCCCCACTAGGGTTATCTGTACCTTGCTCGTCCTGCTTTCTACCCTTAATGTCACCTATTAGCACATTCCTTAGATAATATCACCACTGTCAACACCTCTTTCCCTTTTGTCTATGACATCTTTTGGCTACCTCCACCTATCACTGGCCCTCTATCCAGCTTTACCTGTCCCACCCCACCTTAAACCAGCTTATATTTCACCTCTCTTCTATTTTTCCTTAGTTCTGTTGAAGAGTCATACGGACTCGAAACGTTAACTGTGTTCCTCTCTGCAGATGCTGTCAGACCTGCTGAGTTTTTCCAGGGATTTTTATTTTGTTTTGGATTTCCAGCATCTGCAGTTTTTTGATTTTACCCTTATCTGGAACTCCTTTCTCTATTTTCCAAATAAATTTGTTTAGATTATGGTCACTATTTCTCAAGCATTCTCCTACGTTCTGGTGGTTTACTTGCCCTTATTCTATACCGGATGAGCACTGCAGCATCCCTCATTGCATGTGTAAGAGAGCAAACAAAAGTATAGTCCACAAACTTTTTTTCTCATCCCAGTCTACTTTAGGGTTGTTACCGTTCATAATAATTACAGCTATGCTGCTGCTGCAAATCCTTCTAAACTATTTGCAGATTTTATTCTCAATTTCTTTCTCACTGCTCATTAGATTACAATGTACAGCCAATATGGTACTAGAATCCTTGCTATGTAGACAAATTCTGAACATTACCATCAGTAAGAGTTTGCTTTTCTTTAGCTGAAATCAAGCCCCCGTTTCCATAGAATCATAAAGCAGAGAAAAAGACCAATCATCTCATCATGCAGTCGTTGGCACTTTGAAAGGATTAACCTGCTCTTACCCCTATAGCCCTGTAATTCTTTTCTTTTCAATTAGATGCCCAATTTCTTTATCACTCCTGAAAAGTTTATACTTACTTCCCGATCTCGTGCTGGCTGAAGGCACGTTTCCACCTGAATCATAAAATAAGGATTTTTTTTAGCCGAGATTTTTTGCCTATTTCCAAGGGCAGGATTTTGCAGGCCCATCTGCCGCCAGAATTGTCCGCTCCCGCTGACAGTCAATGGACTTTTGGAGCGTCGAACCTCCTGTCGCAGGTCCCGCTGCGACAGGGCCAGAAAACCCCAGCCTATGGCTTTAAATGTTTATTTGTACATAAGTAACTAACTGCAACCCTGATTTATTTCTTTTTTTCTTTCCCTGTCCTTCATGATCTCCTGTTTCTCTAAAGCAGTTCTCTCTTGCCTCTCTGTAAGTTAAGCCTGATTTTTACGATATTTATTCTTGACTCCTGTCCCATCTGTTCCAAGAAAATAATTTAAGGATAATGGAGAAGGTTAGGAATGAGCTGAGTCAGCATTTTCACCCTAGCTTTTTTACACATACATAGGTGTGCTGCTAAAATTGCTTTTATAAAGGTTGAAGCACTTAAAGCTAATAATACAGCTGAACCCAATTCCATTTACCACAGGGTGTTAAAGAGTACTGGCTCACTTGTTCAATAATTTATTGAGGCCTGAGCTGCTTTTCATGGATTCAAGGGAGGTTCATGTGGTCCCAGTATTTATGGGGAAGAAATAAGCTTCTGTGAGTTATAGGCTCATGAGTTTGACAATGGTTGTATGAAAGCTGCTGAAATGTAGTAAATGGGGTGTGATTTATGATCAGTCAGAGAGTTCAGCAGTTATTGGGAATTCCCAGCATGGCTTCAGGAAAAGTGTATCAATGACTAGATTGAATTCCAAGTATGTTTGATAATGGTACTCCACTTGATGTTAACTACCTTGATTATAAAAAAAATTACTAAATTACTGTAGAGAAAGATATTGAATAAAGTGACATTATTGGACAGATGTTGCGCTGAATAGTTAACGCTCTGCCAAAATGACATCAATAAGGTTTTATGAACGGGAATTGAATGGGGTCTGGCCATAAATTACGCTCTTCCAGGCTCTATGATGGGTCCATTGCAATTCCTAAATTTCATTAATAATTTAAATGAGAGGATAAAGTGAACATTCCTTAAATTTGCAAACAACTTGAAAATGTGCATTGTGTGAGTAATTTAGACTAAATTTAGAGATTGCAGATTAACTTAGATAAGTTATGACAATAGGCCAAGTGTCATGAGAAACACCTCGTCTGCTTATAGCCTGTGGCAGGTATTTATTAAATGTAACAATTCAAGATAGAGAGTTGGAGGCAGCAGTTGATTTTTTTTTACAGGCAGTGCAAAGTACAGGGAAATGTAAATAAGGCTATTGCTAGGGCCATATGGTATAAAAGGACAACAGTATATTTGGGCTGTATAAATCTTTAGTACAACCATACTACTGTATGTCTCCAGTTTTGGTCCCCATGTACAGTGAAATATATCATGGCTTTGGAGCAGTTGCAGAAAGGGGTGGTCAAAACGATTCCCGGTTTTAGAGCTGTGAATTATGAGGAAAGGGTTGAAAAGTTGTTGCTGTTTGCTTTAGAGAAATGTAGGTTTGGATTGAAGATCAGTCCAATTTTACTGTTTTGTTTAAATGATTAAGGATAGCAGAACTCAATTGCACGTTTATAAAATCTGCGGGAAAAGAGAACACGGGTTGCAAGAATTGGTTGCTCCCAAGCTAGAATAATGATCCGGGGGGAGCACTCAGGTGGAGTTAGTGCAGGAAAATTCCTGGGATCTCAAGTCGTCCATTACTGCTTAAGATAATGCAGGCAAGAAAGAAACACAAATTGAAAGATAAGACATAACAATGTCACAAAGATTAATGGTAGGCCAGAAGATTGGGAAAATTTTACAAGCCAGCAAAAGATCACTAAGAAAGAATAAAGGGAAAAAATTAGAATATGAGAGTAAACTAGCAAGAAATATAAAAAGACAATAAGAGCTTCTACAAGTATATAAAACGGGCGAGAGTAGCCAAAGTAAAATGTTGGATCCTTAGAAGGTTGGACTGTGGAATTAATAATGACAAGAAAGGAAATGCCAGAGACCGAGGACAAGTATTTCATATGTCTTCACAGCAGAAGGCACAGAAAGCATCCCAAGAATAGTAGAAGATCAAGGGGCAAAAAGGAGGGAGGAACTTAAAACAATCACGATTACTAGAGAACAAGTATGTGGGAAACTAATGAGACTAAAATCTGACAAGTCCCCTGCACCTGATGGGCTATATTTGAGTTCTCAAAATAAGTTGATGCGGTGATAGTAGATACATTGGTTGTGATTTTCCAAAATTCCATGTACTCTGGAAAGGTCCCAACAGATTGGAAAACTACATATGTAACACCTTTATTCAAGAAAGGGGCTAGACACAAAGCAGGAAAGTATAGGCCAGCTGGTACAACATCTGTCATTGGGAAAATGCTGGAATCTATTATTAAAGAAGTAGTAGCAGGACATTTAGAAAATCAAAACACAATCAGGCATAGTCAACATGAAAGGGAAAGCATGTTTGACAAATTTATTAGAGTTCTTTAAGGATGTAACAAGCAGGATGGGTAAAGGGGAACCAGTAGCTGTCATATATTTGGATTTTCAAAAGGCGTTTGATAAGGTGCCACAGAAATGATTACTACATAAGATAAAATGGTGTTGGGAGTAATGTATTTGCATGGATAGAGATTTGGCTAACTGACAGGAAACAGTAGAGATAAATGGGTCATTTTCAGGTGGGAAACTGTAATTTGTGGAGTGCCACAGGGATTAGTGCTGGGGCCTCAATTATTTGTAATCTATATTAATGATTTGGATGAAGGAACAGAGCGTATTGTAGCCAAATTTGCTGATGATACAAAGATAGTTAGGGAAAGCAAGTTGTGAGGATACAGAGGGCAGAATTTTCCATGCCTGCTGGCATCAGGCGTCATGGCAGGCATGAGTGTACAATATAGTGGGAAGGCCAAAAATTGGTTTCACGACGTTGTGAAACCTGTTTTCAATCATTTGCTCCGCCAGTCAGTGGTGGGCCGCGTTTCCTGTCGCTGCACATCGGGAACTTGACTGTATTACATCGGCATATCATTATAAGCCCAGCTCGCCAGAATCATTCCCCCACTCCGGGTCATCCGGGCACGTCGGTGTGATTGCACGCTGATGTGTTTCACAACTGAATATAAGCGATGTGCATCTGATGAGCTGCACTTCGCTCGGGACTTTGAGGCTTGTTTGCCTACCTTGCTTCAGGCAGCACTCGTGGTCATCAGCACCAGGCTTTGCAGGCAGCGTCACATCACTTTTAGGGGGGCTCATGGGCAGGTTTCACATGAGACCAGCTGTAAGGCGGTGTGGCTTTTCAATGGCTGCAGGGCTAAGGCTTACTTGGGGAAAGGTGAGAAGTGGCCTCAGGCAAGGGAAGAGGCTGCAGGGCTAGGGATTACTGGGGAAGGGGGTTATCCCAGAGTGTGTGTGGGGACACATGTTGATCTATGCAAGTGACCTCAAGAGGGTGAGTACTGAGAAGGCAGTCTCCAGAGGCGATGACTCCAGATGGAGATGTGAGAATGTGTGTGAAAGAGTATGTGGTGTAGTCCCTTGTGCTGGCAGTGAGTGAAATGCCAGTGAATGTGTGATGGGCTTGTGAGTGTGAGATTAGAGTGATGAGATGGTTGCCTTACCCTGGCATGCGATCATTCATCTTCTTTCTGCACTGGATGGCCAACCTCTTCTATGCAGCATTGACACTGACCACCACTGTCATCGCCTCCCAGGCCAGAATGGTGAGATTACTGCACCTCTTGCAGCCAGAGTGGGGTTGGAGGACATCGCCATGGGTTCCAGTGGTGTCCAGAAGGCATCCCAGGGATGCATCACTGAATTGGGGGGAGCTGCAGTCTTCTTGCCTTTTGGGGCCATGTCTTCTTTGCAGCAGTCGTGGGCTGGAAGCACTGAGATGTGTGCGCACGGCTGCACTTAAAATATGGCGCCCGGCGTGAAGAAGCAGTGAGGTGACAGCGTGGCGCGTGAATTGGAGTCCAGTGAAATGGCATGTTTCCTGAGAATGTATGATTAACGAGGCGGGATTGGGACGATACTGCGCGAAACCCCACCATTACTGCCAGCGGTAAGACGTCGTTTTTCCCGCCCGCCACTGCACTTAGTGCAAATCTGGGACGATCCTGCCCAAAGAGCCTGCAAAGGGATATAGATAGGTTAAATGAGCACACAAAAATTTTGCAGATGGCATATAATGAGGTTGTCCATTTTGGCGGGAAGAATAGAAATGCAAAATATTATTTTAATGGAGAGGGGCTGCAGAATGCTGCAACACAGAGGGATCTGGGTGTCCTCATGCACGAATCACAAGAAGGTAACATGCAGGTAATGTACTTAATTAGGAAGGCAAATGGAATGTTAGTCTTTATTGCAAGGGGTTTGGAATATAAAAGCAGGGAAGTCTTGCCACAGCTGTACAGGGCATTGGCAAGACTACATCTTGAGTATTGCATTCAATCTTGATCTCCTTATTTAAGGAGGGATATACTTGCATTGAATACAGTTCAGAGAAGGTTCACTAGGCTTATTCCTGAAAGAAAGAAAGACTTGCATTTAGAAAGCACTAGAATGAAGTAGTTGCCTAATGAGGAAAGGCTAAGCAGCTTGGACCTATACTCATTGGAGTTTAGAAGAAAGAGAGTTGACCTCATTGAAACATATTAAATTCTGTGGGGCTTGACATGGTAGATGCTTAGAGGATGTTTCCCTCATGAGACAATCTAGAACGAAGGCTGCATTTTTCAAAGTAAGACAGAGATTAGGAGGATTTTGTTCTTTCAGAGGGCTGTTAATTTTTGGAACTCTGTACCCCAGAGGGCGGTGGAGGCTGAGTCATTGAACACATTCAAGGCTGAGTTAGACATATTTTTGATTGACAATGAAGTCAAGGGAGGAGGGGCAGCAGGAAAGTGGACTTAAGGCCATATAGTCAGATGAAGCGTGATCCTATTGAATGGCGGAGCAGGCTCGTGGGGCCACATGGCTTACTGCTACTCTTATCTTTCATGTTCTTATGTTCAAAGGAGTGAAATCACCAGCAACATTAGAATACTATGAAGTAAGTTGTTAGCAAGTATCCTGTCACACTAGATCAACTTAGAAAACCAGCTGCGCCTCAGTGTCAAACTCCAGTTACCAAGCTGCCTTCTCTTTGTATCCGCCTGTTAGAACTCATCCTGTGCCACAGTAAAATAGAGACAACGTGGATTTCTGAGAGCGATTTCTCATATTTTAGCCACACTGTAAGGTACTAATCGTACTAAACGAAGTTCAGTCCACTTTGGTCTCTAATGAGTGAGTGGAATTCATTTCTGAAAGTGGCAACTATATTAATCTGACAGATAATATCAAATGTTGACTATTTATTTAATGAAGCTCTCTTTTGATTGATTAGTAGCCCATAAAATGTGTAATTCTTTTCCCCAAGCCACATAGGCAAATACATTTAAAAGTTTGATGCTTCAGGTATGTGAAGAATTTTTCAACCCATAAACACTAAACATTACTTAATGCTCTGCTACCACTGTTGGTTTTGTTGGTAGATTTTACACATTTGCACAGCTTATTCGTGCAAGGGAACTTGGATTCGCAACTTCCACTTTTCCAATTTCACTCAATTGCCAAAGCAGCCTCTACTAACGATTTGACAATGCAGGTTTTAATAATTATCCTCTATATTAATCTAAACTTAACACATTGCAGTTCGCTTAATTTTAACTTGAGTGCAATTTGTTGTCGATGATTTGCAATGAGATCACTTGCTGATAGCAATAAAATTAAAGCCTGCTTCAAGTTTGAACGCTTAAAATTCATAGAATTAAATTAGGCTAGGCCTATGAGAATTTATTATTAACGACCTTCAATAAGGGCATACCTTGCTTAATCGGAAACTCGCAAATCCTTAACTCAGTGCTAAAAGTAGATAAATCATTCGGTAACTCTTCCACCCAACACTTCACTAACTTTTACTCATATCTGCTTTTTTGCTTGAGTTTATAAGACAGGGAATGTGATTTTGCCCAAAAGACTGGTGGTGGGTTTTAGGCACTCACATGGAACTGCTCCATAGCATCTAATTTTGCAAGGAGAGCTAATTTTCGCAGCTCAGGTGCAGGGAGCACGCTCGTGGTGAGATGAAAAATTATAGTAAGCGGCATTTAAAGAGGACAGAGGGACAACATTTCTTAAAGCCTTTGGAAAGGCTCAGAAGCCATTGTCACCCAAGAGCATGCTTTGCGAAGGCTTCGGGGAAGGGATTAACCAGCGACCGCTAGAAAAGAAGGGAATAGAAACTGAAAATGTAGACAAGAGACTTCAGGCAAGTGATAGAGGAGCTTAGCACCTGACCCCCTTGTTTAATGACTGAAGTGAAGTTGGTGACATGTGAGCCATGAGCCATTTGACAGGTCTCTAAAGGACAGCATTGCCACCTACCTTCAAGTATCTGGAGCAAGGTTTCAGGTTCCAACTAACTGTTAGGGTAGAATTTTCGGGTTAGCGGGCGGCTGCGATCAGCAAGCCCGGGAGCGGGCCGGCGCCTGCTATCGCAATTTCACGCTGGTTGGCCAATTAACGGCCAGCCAGCGTGAAAGGCGTGCTGAAAGGCTCGACATTGCTGGGTTGGGGACGAGAAGAGGGCGAGCGCTGAAGTCAGCGCTGGTGTGGGGGAGCACGGAAGGTAAGCTCTCTGAAGGCCGGGAGCTGCCTCAGGGTGCAGACGAATTGAAAATCAATAAAGAAAGAATTTAAAATCCGGCAAAAATGCCGACTCTTGTGCATGCGCCCGCCGACTGAAATATCACACGCTACTTCACGCTCGAGCGTGTCAGGTGTGTGCCTGCATGCCGAGTGGAAAATTCTGCCCTTAATTGCACTACATATGCTATCTCTGTTGCAGGGTAATTGCTAGCGTTCTTGTAGAAAATGATACGCTCGCCACCCACACAATGGAGACAGTTTCCCACAGTCAGAATTAGCTGGGTGTGACAACCCCTGCATCTATGATGGCGTAGTCAGTCAGGCTCAATTCTTTCAAGAATGCAAACAGAAGAATATAGCAATGTGAGAAATGATAGTGAAAATGCTGGTTCTTGCCCCGTTCCATTTCAAAAGCATAATTTTTTGAACCACCAGATCGATGTTGTTCTGTTTGTAAAAGTTAAGGCAATGAGTGGACTAACTGCTCATTATACACCCCACCCAACTTTCTTCTGCATTGATTTTATTCCGTTTGCCAATCCACTACTGCATGGCTTCTGGAACTGCCAAACGTCACAGGGGATTGACCAGTAGTGCCTGTTTATATGCTTTGAAACTATCTACTCTACGAAATAGGGGTTGGTTAGCTTAAGTGGCTAGACTGTGATGCAGAATGACGTCAATAGCATGGGTTCAATCTCTGTACTGGCTATGGTATTTCATGGAGTCCCTGCCTTCACACCTTACCCCACGATTGTGGAGTGGTACCCCTCAAGCTATGAGTAGCCAAAAATGTCTCTCTGGTGGAGAGAGATGCCTATGGTCCTTTAGGATTATGGCTATATGCATGCATGCAAGCTCCGAAAGTGATACATAATGGGCAGAATTTTCCCTCTGCCGGGGTGGGGGGGAAGTTCAAGAGCGGGTGCTTGGGGGGCGCGTTGCCATTTTATGTGGGCGGGCCAATTAAGGCCTGCCCAGCGTGACATCTGCAAAGAAGCGCTATGCATGCGCTCCCTGTGTGGGTGAGAGGGGGGTGGGTGGTTCCCTGAGCCGAGAATGCACTCTTTCGCGCGCACTCATCTCCCTGAGGCTAAGTGCAGCCTCAGGGAGATCGGCTCCACATGAAAAAATATTGAAAACAGAAAAAAAAAATTTTTCCTGACGTCCCCTCATGTGACATTGTCACATGAGTTGGGACCTGTCCATCACTTTGTTACACTTTTATTAAATTTTTAAAAACCTACATGAAACCTCATCCCGCCCGTGGATGAGGTTTCATGCTTTTTCCAATGCCCGCCAGGGCTCCCGGCCTGCCCGCCAACCTTAAGGTTGGACGGGCAGGTCCATTAATTACTTTGTCAATGGCCTCAATTGGCCGTTGACAGGTCGGCGGGCACACAGCTCATTTGGCTGAGCCCCCGCTGACTTGAAAATTGAAGTGGGGCGGGGATGACGTCGGGAGTTCCGCCCGGCTTCATCCCACGTCATTTTACGCGTTGGTGAGCGGGCCCCATCCCCCGCTCGCCGACCAGGAAATCCTGGCCAATGTGTAGAGAACACTCACAGTCCTCTTTCAACAATCGCGCATGTAAAGGAGAGAAATTTCAATGAAATTAACATAGAGTGGAGTTGAACAGTGAAGGTAAAAATCTGCTTTGTGCCATTCCTAGCTGTTATCCCTCAATTTAAAAATTGAAAGAGAATTTCATTAAAAGCAAACAAGGCTTTTGTAAATAAAGATAATTTTTCCATCTACCAGGAGTCAGAGCACGGATACCAGTCTCATGCTTAATTAAGTCGTGTCCCTGAGGTGGCATGATTTTTTTCTGATAAAAGTCATACATCTAGGTACAAACAGAAATGTGTTACCACACTGTATTCATAATATTTTCCTCTGGCAAGCTAAAATAACTTCTTTACCCCAACAGGGGAAAATAATAATTTTCAAATCATTGCTGAGGCAATAATGCAGCATCTATTTGAATATGTATAATATCTAATATATACAATATATATAAACTACCTGCTTAAAAGTGATCAGTCTGCAGACTGAATATAGACTGGATATTCGTGGAGTCAGGCCGACTCCAGAGAGCTTTAAAAATGGCAGGCAGGACTCTAATGCGTTGGTCCTGCACCCATTTCCAACAGATTCAATTTTTGCCAGCAGGGGGAAGGGGGTGGGGTGTGATTCATTCAGGAGGGAAACCCGAAATCAACAAGGCCATTTTGGTGTTGAGTTCAAACAGACCCCATTTTGGTTGCTTTAACCCAGTGTGGGAGTCACAAATTGATGGAGTAGATGCAAACAATCTTGAAGGGTCGATAACGTATATTTAAAGTCATGATGTGAAGTTTTTAAAAATCCCTTGCTCTTTAAACATGAAAAAAACCAGGCTAAAACTGTCAGTGAGAGTTATAAAAAAAAAATCCTCTACTGAACTGCTTTGATGGATAGGTGTAGGCTAGAAAAAAAACATTATCATCTGGTCAAGCAGTTTCAAATGAGGTCTTTGTTGACATTTCCCAAGGGCTGTTGTTATGTCATTACGTATGCTTGGCTGAGTTTCAAAAGCTTCAATTGTCTCAGATTGACAGTTTAAAGAGATTATCAAAAGATTGGTTGTCTTTGATGTGGGGTCTGAATAGGAATTTATTTGTTTTTATAGGAGATTAACCATCAGAGGAGATTAAAAAGCTGTGAATGGGTTTCATGAATGGGAGTTTTTTCACTATCAAGTGTGTATGAGTGAGATAAAAGCAAAAAACTGCAGATGCTGGAAATCCAAAACAAAAATAAAAATACCTGGAAAAACTCAGCAGGTCTGGCAGCGTCTACGGAGAGGAACACAGTTAATGTTTCGAGTCCGTATGACTCTTCGACAGAACTAAGTAAAAATAGAAAAAGAGGTGAAATATAAGTATGAGTGGAGAGCTGTGTTAGATTGTTGGAAGTTTTTTTTCATTTCCACATGGCTCCTGAGGTCTTCCTGTGGTGGATACTGGATGATGGAGGTAGCATGGATGTGTGAGGGGATATGGGGTTGGTTGGGAGATTGAGCGGTTGTGAGGGATGAGGGTTAAAGGGCCTAACAGGTTCTAAAACAACAGAAACAAAGTCTCAGAGAATCAAGATGGGCCTTCTAACCAGCCTGCATCGTCACCTACGCTCTCCTTCCGGGGTTGGTGAGCCTGACTATGGGGCCTTTTAAACCAAGGCGAGTCTACCGAGTCGGGCAATTTCATGGCTCAAGCTACCCGCCTTAGTAGCAAATATTCAGCCCATGGTACCCAGTTCCTATTGTACTCAGGTTGCTATCTCTGATGAATACATTCCTTGAGGTTTCATCACGTGACCTCCCATCTCCAATTGCCAAGCCTACACAGTCATTTTGTTCCATGTGCAATATTAATATAGCTAATAAATGGAAGTGGTCAAACAAAATGAAAAAAAAAAGTGCAATTTCTCTCATAGCAGCAGTGCCCAGAAAGCTGATCTTTACCAGTAATTCCTTTTGACTTCAGGACACTGCTGGAAGGTTGGCAGCACTGTACTCTGTTCAGAGAAACTGTACCATTCAGGTAGCACACCTAAACGAGATTACAATACCCCACTTGCTGAGTCAAAACACATTAAACAGGTCTTCCTTTCCACCCCCCCCCACCCCCCCCACTCATCAATATTCAAACATCAAAAATTACATTGTTCTTTATCATTTGTTTTTAGGCTTTTACCTCATTTGACCTGATGCTTAAATTAACTTCCTACAGTTCCACATAGTCTGGACCAAATAATGTCTATCATTAATGAAGTCACATCGGCACACAGCAGGATTGCTGTACAACACTGAATGAAGTATAACAACTCCTACCTGCTAGAGGGATCAAAGATTGATCTGGTCACAGATAGATTAAGCCACACTATATAACTGTGTCTGCAGTGATATAATGAAGATTATCACAAGTTACAGTTTTGGCAATTAAAATAAAGGCAAGCCATTGCTTAATGTCAATGAACAGAGTGTAAATCATTTAATTTTTGGTCCTCTCTTCCTAGCTTTGGCTAATCTCACATGTACTATAATTTTCTGTTGTGTCACCAAACATAGCTCTTTGCTTTGAAGTGTTGACTATTTAATTAACTGTTGTGACATGCTTTACAATCTGCATCTAATTAAATCCAAATAATTTAACCTTTCTTTGATCTTCCAATTTTTATTTCTTAAGGGCCTGTCCTGACTTCCGAAAGCCTTCCTGAACCACTTGACCTAATTTTGGTGAATTGAATCTGACCTTGCATAGTTTAAAAGTCTCACAAAGCAAAGTACTCTTCAGGAGACCTGACCAGTTAATGACTATTTCAGCTACATGGATAAATGTCAAAGTTAGGTTTCAACTAAACAGCTATGACAAAATATATTCTCAAATTTTCAGTAGTATTGACAAAGTGAAATAGACTTTCAATGATTTATTTATTTATTTCCAATGTCCAAGTCATAATTACGAAAAATACATAGTTCTTTTCGAAATCTTAATTCCAAATTGATGGTTGCAGGG
Organism: Cetorhinus maximus; assembly: GCF_964194155.1. NCBI lineage: Eukaryota > Metazoa > Chordata > Chondrichthyes > Lamniformes > Cetorhinidae > Cetorhinus > Cetorhinus maximus. The sequence continues at coordinate 127,319,710 of NC_135887.1, forward strand.
CCCCTGGGACTTGAATAGAAGTCCAGAACTTTATTCTTTTGCCATTTAAAAAAAAAAAGACCTGCTGAACCAAAAAGATGGCTGCTACAAGTCACATGACTACATGGTTGGCCCTTTGTCTGGGAGCTACCATCAGGAGTTACAAGAACAGAATTTTTATTTTTGCAGCTTCTGGAATCTCACATCTCATTCTACAGGTCCCCTGTAATCACAAAAGACCAGGAGACTCACGCACCAGAACATGTCATGCCTACAGAGCTGCTAGCACCCTTGGGACTGCCTAGGCTCATTTCAAAGGGGAACCAAAGGAAAGTTATTTGCATCTGATAAGCTCACCTGTTAGTGAATTCAGTGGGTCTGCCTAGACAGTGGCTTCCCAAAACCAGACCCTTAATATGGATGGTAACTCAACAACGAATGACTGGGACATTATCAGCCCTGAAATCAAAGCCAGTTTCAGACACTGGATAAACATCCCTTTTGAAGTCATTGTGGAGAAAGAGGGTCACAAGACTTGAGTGACCATTTTGAAATCTCTGTATGCCTTTGAGAACTGAGAAATCCTCACACTGCTGTTTTTAACATCAACTGGACAGAACACCAGCAGCCTGGCTGAATAAGCAGTCGGTTACCACCTCTCAACTCCTTGAAGCCTGCTTGATTTTAAAAGTCTCGGATCAACACCTGCCAAGCGGTCTAAGCACAGAAAGCCCACCGTGTTGCAGCATCATTTATTTCAAGGATTTGCATATCTCCAACCAGAAACTCAACGGAACTGAACCCCGCATATAGAAAACACCCCTTGGACTTTGACTTCTCAGATTCTGGAAATCATGTGAACTAATATTCAGTCCTGTGGTTCTTGTACTGTAAGACGTACTTCTGTCCCTCTTTTACTGTGCATGTGTGACAGGTGGTAAGAGGAAATAGGTGCAGTTAGTCTGTCTCCCTCCTATATGTAATATGGCTGATATGTTCATGGTTTACATATGGTGTGGACAAGAATAATAAAATGCCTACTCTAAATCTGAGAGTATTGGCACATTCATTTTTCTTATTGCAGTGCTGTATATTTTAATCATATTCTCAAAAGATATAGAGATTTATTTTGACCATTTTAACAAAAAAGTACACACAAGTAAAAAGTAGAGAAAGGTAGAGAGAAATTATCTCCAGATTATTCATCCATGGTTATCATATAGATCTGAACATTCAGTTCCTTTCAGGAAAGGATCAAGAATGCTTGAGGAATCCGAGGGAAACAGTTTGATTTTTGATGCTAAGATTGTATTAAAAGCTGCTGAACTTGTGCAACTTTTCACAAATCGGGAAAGTACATATTTTAGCTGATGTGAGGCCTGGGGCCGATTTTCCCCTCAGGGGCAGGAATTGGGAGGCGGGTTCAATTCCAGGTCGTGAACCCGCCTCTCTCGCCAGACTGCTTGGAAACAAAATTTTCTGTGGGTGAGGGCCTCAACTGGCCTGGAGATGTGTCGACTTTCCAACTCAGCAGACCCGAAATGGGAAAGGAGGCAGGCTGACTCTGGGGCAGGCGGGTAAAAAGGCTTGCTTCTGTTCCATGGGAGAATCCGGCGCTACTGTTGCATCCAACAAAATGACAGGTTAGGCAACTTTAAAAGATGCAAACTTCATCCATATCATCCTCAGAAATGTGCTGCATTTCAAATAATCAGTGGTTGTTATCAGCAAATTTGTTTTCAGGAATATGGGTACCGAAAACTGTTTAGATATCTTTAAATACATCTAATTTTAACAGAGCTAGCATACAGAAGAATAAACAATCACATAAAATTTGATCACTTTAAACATTCCAGTTAAAAATGCTCGTTATTCCCAGAAGATATGTTTGAAACATGAATTTAAAACTGCTCAGTTATCAAAGGCTAAGTGCAATACAGCGAGAATTAGAATTTGAGCCTGTTAAATTCGGAGAGGCAATTCCAGTTTACCTACCTTTTAAAACTCTTCTTGCCATCATTTCATGCTTCTCACCCCCATGCAGCTGCTCTGATGCCAGACAGCTGCTGAACTCCGGCCGCCTCGCTGAAAATTAAAAAAGTTTGGATGAAGGGACTGATGGCATGGTTGCTAAATTTACTCATGCCACAAAGATAGGTATGAAAGTTGTCATGACAGTGGATCACAGCCCCGAATTATTAATGGGCATATTGAATTTTTTTAAGCAAGACGTGTTATTTAAAAAAAAATACATGCAAAAGCTGGCTGAAATGCAAACTAACCACTTTCTGGAAAATTCCTATGTGGATTATAGTTGGTCAAATATGGTCCAGAGAGACCATGGAATGTCACACCTAAAACAGAGTCAAGGCCTACTTCAGACAGAGCAACTTGAAAGGAAGAGATGAAGTGCAAAAAACTGAACTTTAATCTCCTGTGGTTGCAGAGACAATGGAGACTGATTACCACATCTCAGCAGAAATCATTTCCTGCTGACTTATATCTCAGAATGTGGAAATGATCTGAGTTGAAAAAAAACACACTCTGGGTGAAAGACATGTTTGTTTTTTCCCTCCCAGGAATACACAATGAAATGGGTTAAAAAGCTAGCTGCAGACCTGATCTGTGTGTCCTGCTGTTCTAATTCTGGTGTGCTAGTGAGAGTCACAGCTGAAGAAGATTAACTAGGCACACCTTTGCAGCTTGCAGGCAAAGGTTCTTTTTATCTCTCTGTTGCTTGGAGGCAAGTCAGCAAAGTCATAGTCAAAAAGTAAATAGGACAGCTTCTTCTGCTAACCTGCAGAACCAAGTGTCTCCAAACCAACTGCTCAACTGCCAAAATCAGCTCTACTGGAATCACCCAACTTAACGGCTGCAAAATTGCAACATCTGCGCCTCACGGACAAACCAAAGACTGATTCGTATATCTTTTTTAATTTTTATTTTTGGACTCAACTTCTCATTTCTGATCTGTGTGTATGTGTGTTGCATTTTTATTATTTTTTTCTCAGGTTTTAGTAACAAGTGAACTTACTCTTTCTTTGACTCAAGAAAGCATGGTTTAATTGGCTCCTTTTAAAACATAAATACATTTGGACTGGTAAAAGGTATCCATGTGGGAAGGGATCCCTTTTAGTTTAACCCTATTGTGACCAACCGAGGGGCTTGAATAAAGAAGGGGTGTCAGCTCATCCCTCCTCACTCGGGAGCATAACAAATTGGGAGATCTCGCCCAGGACCGGTTGTAACAAAGTAAGTTGTGAAGAGGACATAAGGAAGCTACAAATGGATATAGATAGGTTAGGTGAGTGGGCAAAGCTCTGGCAAATGGAGTATAATGTGGGAAAATGTGAGATTGTCCATTTTGGCAGGAAGAATAAAAAAGCATATTATCTAAATGGTGAGAGATTGCAGAGCTCTGAGATGTAGAGGGATCTGGGTTGCAATGAGTTGCAAAAGACTTGTACACAGGTACAGCAAGTAATTTACAAAGCTGCTAGATTATTTTTTCCAAGGGGAATTGAATACAAGAGGAGGAAGGTTATGATTTACTTAGACGGGGTTTTGGTGAGACCACATCTGGAGTACCGTGTATAGTATTGGTCTCCTTATTTAAGGAAAGATGCAAAAGCATTGGAATCAGTTCAGAGAAGGTTTACTAGATTAATACCTGGAATGGGCGGGTTACCTTATGAGGAAAGGATGGGCAGGCTAGGCTTGTATCGTCTGGAGTTTAGAAGAGTGAGAGGCGACTTGCTTGAAATATATAAGATCCTGAGGGGTGTTGACAGGGTGGATGTGGAAAGGATCTTTCCTCTTGTGGGAGAATCTAGAACTAGGGGTCACTGTTTAATGTTAAAAATAAAAGGTGTCGCCCATTTAAATCAGAGATGAAGATTTTTTTTTCCTCTCAGAGGGTTGTGAACCTTTGGAATTCTCATCCTCAAAAGGTGGTTGAGGCAGAGTCTTTGAATATCTTTAAGGCAGTGGTAGATAGATTCTTGATAAGCAAGGGGGTGAAAGGTTATGGGGGTAGGCAAGAATGTGAAGTTGAGGTTAAAGTTAGATCAGCCATGATCTTATTGAATAGTAGAACAGGCTCGAGGGGCCGAGTGGTCTACTCCTGCTCTTAATTCATATGTTCCTATAAATTAGTCCTTCATAGGATTGGACCTGCACAGGGCTGGAAGAAATTACTGTACAATAACTTGATAAAATCTTAAGAAATTTATTGAATGTTATAGGAATAGCTCTGTCTTTTATAAAGAAAGCTCCCATAGCAGCTTCCTGTGCTGACAAACATAAGACAATGTCACGAAAGTTTGGTTCTGATATTATAGATCTTGTAAAAAAAAGCTAATCTTCCGTTTTAAATAGACACAAGAAGTCTTAAAGATGGCTACCAAAAGTCAGCTGACCTTTTCCACTGCAATGTGGTCACGCTTCCAGAAAGCTCCAAGTGGATTGCAGGTAGACATATCCAGACATGTGAAGTCATTTGAAATTATTTCCACCAAGGTAAACAGAAACTCATTGTGGCTTCCCTGGGGGTGTGAATAGTTCTTTATCTCTTCAAACCTCGGAGAATGGGAACTACCGAAGTTAATGGCTGAGGCCTTTAAATGATTGATTACCTCAGCTAAAAAGACAATGGGATTGGACCACGCCTCCCAGAATAACCCAATACCAAATATGGAAGCATGATTCGACAAATTGGGATAGCAGCCATTTTAAGTTTTGGAACTGTATAATGTTCGGCTGTGAACATCAAGAGGGAGCCACCTTGAAATAGAAACTGCTTCTCAACAGGGAGAGACCGAGGAAGGTTTCCAGAAGCAGCCAACGGACCACTGTACTAAATCAGGCTGCCAAAAGCCACCACTTGCTGTACTGTAAAAGTGAAAACAGGAGCCTTCACTCATTCCCTGGACGTGTTCTGCTTGTTCAGTCCACTTGCAAAGGCAAACTCATACTCTTCAACTACAGAAGCGATCATAGCTGCTAAACCGAACCTCAAGTTTCAACCCCTTCATTCAGAAAGAATGAATTCAAGTGATTATGTCTCACAGAGAGTGACTTGAAATCTCATCTTTAAAACTTTACCTTTACCTGCTTTTTATTCTTTGTATCTCTGTTTTAGTTAATAACTTTATCACTTTTACCTAAGTAGTTTTCAGCAGTAGCTTTTGTAATAAACTAACCTTTATCTTGTTTAAAGTTAAAGCTTGTCTGCTAGCTTATTTTTAAGATGAACCACTTACAAATTTAAAGGGGGCTACATATACCCACACAAATTCTTAGCTCATGGACCACTGTAAGGAAATGCCTTTCATGTGATTGTGATAATTCTGTCTGGGATATTAGCCATTACAAAATGAACCAAAGCCAAATTTGTACTAAAAGCCAGGATTTAATCCATTGTGAAAAGAGCCAAGTTTTAAATTGCAAAGAAATTGGAAGTAGGAAAGTTAACATAGTTCAAATTGTTTGAAACCAAACCAGAATCTACTTTGATTAAAAAAAGGCACTAGCAATATATTAAGATGGCAACTTTTAATGAACAAGAGTTTATCGATCAGGAGAATTTAGCATCCTTAGACATGGAGCAACTTAAAGCCATTGCTAGGCAAGTAGGACTTAAGATCCCCCGTATGATAAACAGGGAGGAATTCCTGAAAATGTTGACTGAGCATTTTGAATTCACTATAGAGTCAGGACAGGCAGCAGGAACTGATTCAGAACCAGGCCGGGTTACTCTAGCCAAAATAGAAGTGGAAAACTGAACATTGAGCTGGAGTTTAAAGCCCAGGAAGAAAGGGAAAAGAGACTTGCCCGAGAAAAGGAGCTAGAAATTTAAGTTGAACCAATTATAACTTTAAAGGGGGCTATTTACACACACACAAATTCTTAGCCCACGGACTACTTTAATGAAATGCCTTTTATGTGGTCGTGCAACAGTGAAGGGCGTTACCTCTGCCAAGGACATGTCTCTAGTACAAGCACTGAAACAAAACATTGCTAATCTTGATAGGGGGCAGGGAAGTATTGTAATGACAGGATGTCCTAGGAAGCAAAGAGTCACAAGATGACTTCATGGGCTTCTGACAGGAATGGGAAGGATTACTTTGAAGATCTGACCCTTGCCAATGAACAATTGAATAAATGATTGCCATAAGCCTCCCAGAAACAAAGTATATAAACAGACTCTTGAGATGAAAAAATCATTTTGGAAGATGACTTCTCAAGGTGGACCAATGCTGGCTGTAGCCTAACACCTTGGCTGGCTCAAGAAGACTGGGTAAAACAGAAAAAAACAGCCAATTCCAGCCGTGGACATCAGTGTCATCCTTCGATTTATCTGATCCAGGACCATTAACCATTCTCATCTGTTCCAGGTTGTATGTCCTTTTTGCCTATTTAGATTAGTAATCTTATCTAAACTGCTGCTTCTTAATAAACTTAATAAAACACCTTAAAAATCACGCACGAGTTGTCGACCGCCTATCTTGGGTAATCTGTGACTCCCGAACCCTAAATCTTACAGGGGTCCACTTCCTTCCCCGCCCTTGGAAATTGGCAGAGGGTGGAAACGGAGGCGGGACTTCTCGCTGTGTGGCTCAGCGACCATATTTTTTCTTGGTCCCGTCTCTGTTTTTTTTTTGCAAAAATATACTTTATTCACAAAATATCTTCAACAACATTTCAAAATCACCATCACAAAAATACAATCAGGTTCAACTTTTACAACGTGTATCACGAAATGCATCAATACAATAGATGAATATTACAATCATTGGCAGACATTCATTTTGAGCTGTACAGCCCGAGGGGATTTAAACAGTTCCCAGTCCCTCGGTGCACTGTGGCAGAAAGGTCTTGGGCAGCGACCCTTCCCCGTTGCGCCTTTGCGGCGGCTGCCCCAAGCTTTAGTGCGTCCCTCAGCACGTAGTCCTGGACTTTGGAATGTGCCAGTCTGCAACGCTCGGTCGGGGACAACTCTTTGCGCTGGAAGACCAACAAGTTTCGGGCAGACCAGAGAGCGTCTTTCACCGAGTTGATGATCCTCCAGCTCCTCTTGGTCCCGTCTCTGTTGCCATCTGATCGGGGCTGAGTAAATCAGGCGCCCTAGCATTCACTTTCGATATGGAAAAAGATGTGGAAGTATTACCACATTAAAGCTGGAGTGAATAACTAAATGCAAGTTGTTGTTGTTCTAGCACACATCCTTAACTTGCCTTCATTATCCGTATTTGCCCTGTTCTCTAACTTTGTGGCAATCTTTTATACGTTAACTTTTTGTTGGGAGTTATCCAAGCCTTTTCTGCGCCTTCCGATAGGGTCATCTGATTCTTAGTGTGATGAAATTTAAAAAAAAAAGGGGGAAGAAAAACTTACCTCGAGTTTAGATCAGGAGCTCGGAGCCTGGGAAACTCTAGTTTTCCCAGTCGGCCTCGGGCCTTCTGCGCATGTGCTGACCAGGAACGCGCCGTTTGAATCTTTTTTTCCGTTATCAGCCGGGAGAGAGATGGCCGCACACGTGCCGTTCGTTGATTTCACGCATGCGCCGGCCGGGAAAGGGTACCGAACAAGCGCAGTTAGTGGTATGTCTCGCCTTCGGGAAAGCGGCCTTGCGCACGTGCGCCAAAGAAAAGGAAGAAAAAAAAAGTGAAATGGTGCGAAAGGCAGGTCAGATGACCATGAGAGAGACGCTGTCTCAAGGAGCCAGGACACGACAGGGGTTGGGAAGTGGTCCCAAACCAAGAAGAAGGGCCCCAAACAAGGGGTGTGGGACAGAAACAGGTTCCAGAAGACGGTCCCAGGTAAGGGATAAGGGCAGAGGTCAGAAATGGAACCTGTTAAGTAAAGTTGAAAATGTTCCAGGTTAAAGAAAGAGCTGCGGGGAATACTTGAAGCAAATTGAGCTGGAGAGAAGCCCAGAAGATCTTAGGAGGCAGCAGATAGTTGATGAGTTGATGACTCCTTACTACAGGCCTTGGGGGGGGGGGGGGGGGGGTCGCAGTTGTGTTCTGCTTGAGGTGTCCGAAGATCTGAAAGTGTGTTGGAAGGTGAAGCTTGAATGTATGTGAAGATCCTGGAGAAAAGAATCAAATAAGGTGAGATTGAAACCCTGGGGGTGAATCCTGGTCGAAGCTGTCTGAGTGAGAGCGGCATGTGGGAGAGAATTCCCAGGTGAGTTTCAAATGTGGAGATTGGAAATCTTTGTGGGAAAGACAGTGTTTCAGTGAGACCGGTTGGCTCATGGTGTGACAAGCTTCTGGGTGGGTTGTTGAGAAAGCCATTGAGTCTGCTTTGGTCGCTTCTGTCATTTACTTTGGAGCGTGGTGTGTCTTTCTACAATTCACCAGTTGATTCGCTTATATTGCACACTAACCCTGAATATTGGAGCATAACATAAATATGGGCCTGAATCTTGCGCTCATCATTGGGCCGGAACCGGACACGGCATGCGCTTCTGGCCGTGGTCAGCCCCCAGGTGCAATTTCACGCTGGCTGGCCAGTTAATGGGCAGCCAGCATGAAACTTGCGCTAAGAAAGGCTCGGTGCTGCCAGGGGGTGGTGGGAAGAGGTGGGTGCCGAGAAAAGTGAGGGTACGGGTGGGCTCTTCTAACGAGCTCCCTGAAGGCTGCTGTGGAGCTGCTCCAGGGAGTTGCAGACCTGGACAGAGTAAATGAGAAGGAAAAATGCAGCAAACCGTGTCTATGCAGCACATTCAAGCGCCTGACAGCAGAACTCAAAAAACCTCACTCACCAGGCATCTTTTTTGACTATATTTCACCCTGGACATTTCACCCTGCTCTGGATTGAGGTTGTAGCAAAAAACCTGAAGCCCGCCAAGCCGATTGGCCCATCCGCCAACTGTAACAGTGTACAGGCCACGTAAAATTGGTTCCAATTGACTCTTTAATGGTAAATTATTTTGTCCTTTTGAATTTGAATGTGCTTATAAAGCGATAGCTGTAGTGAAGGAATAATGAGTATTTGAATCATTTTCTGGTGATTGTATTGAGATCTTCCCAGCCTTTTTGTCTGATGTAATATAGTTCATTTTGCTTGTTGAATAAATATTTTATTCTTTGTGTTAAAAGTTCATCAGCAGACTCCTGTGAATTTGCTCAATAACTTACTTCCACAGTTTCTAAAGAAAAATGTAAATTAGGATCTATCAAGCCAGACTTCACTCTGGGATCTGATTTGCCCAGTATTAACATCAGCTGGGATCGTAACAATAGGGTGCATTTGTACTAATGTAATGGTGTGAACAGAATTTGCCCTGAACTGTAGTTACTGTGCAAATGCAGCCTGAATCATCCAGCACCGATTGACCTGACATCGCAGTCAACTTCCTGGAAGACTTCCTGGAAAGGACAGTCACAGTCTACTCTGTAATGGAGTCAGTTCATGTCTTTGCATCCAATTTATATTCCATGTGTAGCGTCAACGTAAAGCAATTTTGTCTTTGTACAGCTCTACAGTTGTGAAGTGTGATATTTGTATATTTAAGTTACCCTCCCCTATTGGAAATTTCCCCACATTGGTCCATTGCACATTACCAGTGCTTGCAAGGCTTCTTCGTTAAACTAGATATTTTCCATTTGGCACCGAACCATTTTCACAAGAAACGTGCTGCAGCACACTCCGCAGTTGGCTCACCAGTCCTATGGAGAGTTACACCAGCTAAATAAATGGTTTAACAGCGGCTTGTGTTAAAGGACTGTTACTGTGGCTCCGTCAGTATTGGCTGCTGATTTTTGATTGCGAGTCACAAAATCACAGTCTCAGGAGTCGCATGTTACAAAGTCAGATATTCCTGCAATTTTGTCAGCTCTTTATTAACGATGGAGGCAGGGCATTTCTCTTGAGATATTTTTGTCAAGAAAAATGTCGCGCTTTACAGATTCGAAAAACTTGAAGAGCAGTTTGGATTATCAAACTGTCAATCAAGAGAGTCTTTAATTAAACTTAGATTTGGATGTGATTTGATTAAGAAGGTCTTTGAAAGTCAGGCAAATGTTGAATCTGTTCCTGACATCTCATACAAAATGAAACAGGAATCAAGGATGTGAATAACTCACTACAGACTATTGAAGACAAATGCCACATACTAACCTTCAAGATGCTTTCTACATTTTCCTTCTAATCATTTTTTGTTTACAGCGCCATATCTTAAATTTGAAGAGACATTGAGGATGTTTGCTTTAAATATGAAAATCGACCTTCACAGCAGAAAGCAACAGAACCATTTTGTTTAGCTTGGCAAAGCTGATTAATTCCGTAACAATGTTCTCTGTTCAAGTTCATCGCTGTATTTGTCAGAAACAAAGCCTCCCTTTGCACATGCTAAAAGACTTGGGCCCTGCAATTACTTGCTGAGATAATAATTATGCATTTATCTTAAGTTGCTCTCCCCTCTACTTTAGCAGAGAGATTAATCCATTTGTTTCATATGGGTTAAGGTATACACCAAGGCAGTAGAGAGAGGAAATACTTGCATTTATATAGCGTCTTTCACAACCACCAGGTGCTCCAAAGCTCTTTACAGCCAATAAAGTGCTTTTTGAATTGTCGTCACTGTCGTCATGTGGGAAATACGGCAGCCAATTTGCATACAGCAAGCTCCCACAAACAGCAGTATGATAATGATCAGATCGTTTGTTTTTGCGGTGTTGATTGAAGAGGAAATATTGGCCCAGACACCAGGCATAACTCCCTGGCTCTTCTTTAGAATCGTGCAGTGGGACCATTTATGTCCACCTTAGAAGGCAGATGGATCCTTGGTTTAACAGGTCATCTGAAAGATAGCACATTTAGCTATCGCTAAGAGAGCCAGTGATCTCTGTGGAAAGAACTTTACCTTCTCTTGATATGTAGTGGGTTGCAGCGTTCTTTAGTGGGTGTTTCAATGTGGTTGTTGGAGGTCAATCATGACAGTTCTGGGACATCGCTGCAGGAGTTCCTCAGGGTAGTGTCCTAGGTCCAATCATCTTCAGCAGCTTCAGACCCTCCCTCCATCATATGGATGTTTGCTGACGATTACACAATGTTCAGCACCATTCGTGACTCCTCAGATACTAAGACAATCTATGTACTCTTGGAGCAAGACCTGGACAATATTCAGGCTTGGGCTGATAACTGGAAAATAACATACATGCCATATAAGTGCCAGGCAAAGACTATCTCCAACAAGAGAGAATCTAACCATCTCTCTGTGGCATTCAATACCATTGCCATTGCTCAATCCCCCACTATCAACATAATGAGGGATTGTAGCATTGGACCAGCCATTTAAATACTGTGGCTACAAGAGCAAGTCAAAGGCTTCGAATTCGGTGGCGAGTCATTTAGTTCTTGACTCCCTAAAGTTTGTCCACCATCTACAAGGCGGTGTGAGGGAATACTCTCCACTTGCCTGGATGAATGCAGCTCCAACACACTCAAGAAGCTCGAAATCATCCAGGACAATGCAGCCTTTATACATTCACTTCCTTCACCGCTGATACACAGTGGCAAAGGTGTCGAACTAACTACAAGATGTGCTGAAGCTTCTTCAAAAGCACCAGCCAAACTTTCGACCACTACCATCTAGAAGGTCAGGGGCAGCAAACACATGGGAACACCACCGCCTGCAAGTTCCTCTCCAAGCCACTCACCATCCTGACTTGGCAATATATCGTCATTCCTTCACTTTTGCTGCATCAAATTCCTGGAACTCACTCCATAACAGCACTGTGGGTGTACTTACAGCACATGGACCGTAGTGGTTCAAGAAGGCAGCTCACCACCACCTTCTCAAGGGCAATTAGAGATGGGCAACAAATGCTGGCCTAGCCAGGGATGCCCACATCCAGTGAAAAACCTCTTTGAAAATGTTAAGTAGATGAATGCTGTTTGAGAAATCTAGTGTTTTGTGTTACAGATTACTCAAGGGGTAGAATTGTACACCTTGTGGACGGGCGTGTGCCCGACCTGAACAGGTGAAACAGCGTGAGATGATGCCGGGCTAGCATCCCGACGTCATCCTGCACGCGAGCAATCTTCATGCCGGTGGGCGAGCGTGGCAGTTGGAAGCGTGACCGCCGACAATTAAGCGGGCAATTAAGCCCATTAAGAGGCAATTGAAAGTGATTTTTCGTGGACCATCCGCTTTCACAGTTGGCAGACTGGCCATTCTCCCAGACGGCCTTTATATTTTTGCTCAAACCTTGATCCAGGGCGGGATGAAATCTCCGTGGGGAAATAAAATAAAAAGAGATATCTGGGGACTTTTTTTGAATGAGATTTGCTTTCAGATGCTTGATTGTGCTGCATGGACATGTTTTGCAACGTTTCAGTTGTTTCGTTTATTCTTTGGTGGTCTGCAGCTCCCTGAGGCATCTCCTGCCTCCGGGGAGCTCAGTGGAAGCACTCACCAGCACCCGCAGTGAATTCGGCGCTTGCCCTCTTCCCACCTCCACTGGCAGTGCTGAGCCTTTCTCAGCGCGCGTTTCATGCTGGGTGGCCATTAATTGGCCAGCCAGTGTGAAATCGTGGTCAGGGACCTGTTTCCCGTCCACTCCCGGGTCTGCCGATCATTCGTGCCCGATGAGTGAAAAATTCAGGCCAGGGAGTCTGAGTTGCTGTGGCAACATACACTTTTACATGCATGCTGTAATCTGGAGCTATGGATAGTGATCTCTGATGTTCTTTCCAGCATACGACTGACCAGGAATCTCTCCCACACTTATCATCTGCCATTGGTGTATGTTGGAAGGATTTGCAAGTTGATAATCAACCTGTTTGGCTACATTATGAACGCACTTCCCTTGGCCATCAAACCCTGTGGTAGGACTTGAACGTGGGGCTTCTGACTCTGAAGCAGGTATACTAATCCCCAGCGTCACAAGACATCACTGTAAAGATGTTATGGAAATGTTATTGTCAGTGGCTTTTATTGCAGGATCTTGACAAAGGATATGCTGTGATGGAATGTTCCATACAAATTGTAATGTGGAGAATGGTGGTGAAGTGATGGTCCCCTAAGGGAAGTGGAACCTGACTCAGTGCACTCAGACAGCCTGTCTGGCTGTCTACCTACTGTGCCACAAGCCCTCCATTAAAAATCTAGCAGTTAATCATAATGGAGCCATTTGACAACTCCGCGCAAATATAAATGTATCTTTTCAGGGCCAGATTTGTTGTTCAGTTTTTGCTATCTCACACATCGCTGTTAAAAATCGAACTCTTCCTGTTTGACCAAGGTGTAACTTTTTATGTGGTTTCTAACAGCAATATGTGAGTAGGAAAGGGAAAGTTCTTGCCCCATCAATAATTGCTGGCTCCTGGTTGGGGGAGGGAGAGTGCCTGGTGTAGGTCCGCAGTGCAGCCTGTGGCAGAGGACTGAGAGACAGACAGCAACTTCAGGATTTCCATCTGCCCATGTGCTAAATTCTGAAACTGCGGTCAGTTTCAGAGGGGTAATCATAACCAACGCTAATGGTTCACCATCGTGCCCTCCACCCCTCCTGCCACCATTTCTTGCAAAATCCAGGACAGTAAGCATTCAGACCTATTATCCCACAGTCTAATTTTGGGACACTACACTAACTGCATTGAAGCCGGACCAGCAAACGATGTCTGATTTCACTGTCTGACACCTCCAGCTTGCCAAAACTGCTCTGGAGTGCTTTTTCTATGCAGATGGCTTCGACTCCTGAAGAAAGTCCAGTGCAATCCGGCTGTCAATTATCATAGTGTTAACAGTGACAAACATCTATTTTGGCAGAGGCTTTTTTTAATGAGAATATGCAATCAGTGATAGCTAGACAACATTTCATCGGGCAAGCAATCTGTAATTACTCTTTTAATAAAAGAGACTTTAGTGATTTAGAAAAGACAAACAGCATAATTTAATTTTAGTGGACTCAATCTATGAGCAGTATTCTGCAGGTCAGTTTATTAAGCTGAGTACCACATTACAGGATAGTGAATTAGTCAGTTATGTTTTAAGTGCATTCATTCTTGTAGAGCCTTGTAAACCTGTGCAAGTAACTAACAACTCATTAGTCAGTGTTCATTGTTTAAGGATGGATGTTGGAGAATCTTTTCTTGTTGAACCTATATTGTTCGATAAGGTGGACTCAGACCAGTTGAAACCAAAAATAATCATTTGGATTTGCACTTCTAAAAAAAATACTTTCCTGACTTAAAAGAGGCACACACCTTGCTGTTTGCCAGCTGCAATTTTGTTCCATCCTCAAAGAAACTGCAACTTCTTTTCTGCTGATAGATTATTCGATCACCTTAAGAAACAAGGTACATATGTGCCTATAACGTTTCTTGTCGTAGTCCCATTTCTCGGAATAATAGCAGAGAAGGAGTTGTCCGTTTGTCCTCTTCCACCACGAGTGAACACAGCAAATCTTTCCTTCGGCAGCGGATCATGTTAACGGATCATGCGAAGTTAGCATTACAACAAATTGACACAAGCTGAATGCGAATCATTTAAGTACACTAATAGGTAAAACAGAGGCACTCTCTTCTAGCAGATTACATTAAAGTCTTGTATGAAAAGGTCACTGACTCCATTATCTTGATTAGGAAACTGCTGTCTCATTCTCTCCCTGGCATTGTGCGATTAAAGAACAGAGATGTTTTCGGGAAAATTGGTTCAAAGATGTGAGATAATGGACTGTTGGTTGCTCTATTTTCTGCCTGACAGATGAATGTTGCTTTCATCTATTTTGGCAAATTGTGTTCTTTTGAAGACAACAAATTTGCCGATCCAAGGTAAATGAGTTGAAGAGGACAATGGATCTGCATTGTAAACAGAGCCACTGTAACCAAGCGAGGTGCTGCAAGAATATTACTCTCACTATTCTCACTAAAAAGGTGTTGCTATGACAGTGCAGATATCATCCCCCCCCCCTGCTGCATGATATGAATCACAACATAAAAAGCCTTTCTCCTACTTGGCTGCCTTGTGCCAATGATATTATTAATGTGATCTATCATTTTTATTATCTCTCTTGTCAGTCTACTGCAGGTCACTGCACAGTAAGTTGAACACTAACCAAATAAAGATGGGCTTCATTGAACCTATGATGCTCCAAGTGATATGAAGAACTTGATGCATGAAGAGTAGCAAGAATAAGCCCATGACCAAGTAATGTATTTTAAAATGAGGGTAGGAATAAGTAAATAAGCAAAGCAGTTAGACAGGATTAGATAGAAATTACAGTAGTGCAACAAGTCATTTGGTCCAACCAGTCCAAACTGGTGTTGATCCTCCACATCAACAGTAACCCTAAACTCATGCATTTAATCTGTTACCATATTCCTTTATTATCCTTTCTTTCAAAAATCTATCTAATGCTTTCTTAAAAATTGACATGTTCTCTACTCCATCTTAGAAGGTTGTGAGCCAATGGCATCAATGTAAACAGGTTTCTCCTAACCTCTCCTCGAAATTTAGGGCCAGATTTTCATGCCTCTGTTCATGTTGAAATGGAGACAGCTTTAAAATAGTGGATGAGGCCTGATTCCAGGATTTCCGCCCCCACCCGCCACCCCCCCCCCCCCGCCTCCAATTTCCATCTCTGGAAACATTTTTCTGGTATGGGGCAAGGGAGTGTGCAGTGAGCTCACAAGCAGCATTCCCAACCTTGCCAGTTCCATTGAGGGGGTTGAGGGGTGAGGGCTCGAAGGCCTAATAACCATGCTGAGAATTGGGTCGACGTCCCACTGGACAGAAGTGGGCCTTCTAAACTGCCTGCCTCAGCATTTACCCATCTCCATCTTAGCCTCGGGCCTGCTCTGGGAGGTGGCGGGCCTGTCTCTAGTCCTTGCCTACCTCCCCATGATTAAAATAGGGTGGGCAGGCACTAGCAGGATGGAGGTGGGATTGCGGAGTCAGGAAAATTCCGTCTCTCGATTCCCACCTCGAAGATGAAGATCCAGCCCTTAAATCTTATGTCTATATCCCTTGTTTTAGACATCACTGGAAATGGTCAGCTTCTCTATCACTCATTAATATTCTATGTTCAGAAGCAAACAGCCCCAGTGTTTCAAGAAATAAAAATAGAAAATGCTGTAAATATTCAGCAGCTCTGGTAAAACCTTGAGAGAAACAAAGTTAACCTTTCAGGTCAGTGACCTTTCATCAGAACTCAGTCCCAGTTTTCCAAGTTTTTCTTCATGTATTCATATCCTTGTACCGCAACTGAATGAAGCTGTGTTGTACCCTCAACATCTTACCTCTATTATTAGAGCCCAGGAACTGCACAGACTACTCAACTGTGGTTGGGCCAAGATTTTACATGGATTCAACATTACTTCACCTTTTATATTCTATATTGTTTGCTATGAAACTCATTGGGTAGAATTTTCAGTTTGGCGGGCGGCGGCGATGGGTGGGCCTAGGGAATGGGCCACCGCCCGCGATCGGCCCCTGAGCGCGATCAACCCCCGACCGCGATTTCACGCTGGCCGGCCAATTAACGGCCAGCCAGCGTGAAAGGCACTCTGAAAGGCTCACCGCTGCCAGGGTGGGGGCAGGAAGAGGGCGAGCGCTGAAGTCAGGGGAGCGGAAAGGGAAAGCTCCCTGAAGGCAGAGAGCTGCCTCAGGAAGCTGACGAATTTAAAATCAATAAAAACAGAATTTGAAATCCGGTAAAAAAATGTCCATGCATCAGAATGAGTCACCCGTGCGTGGATATTATAAACCTTCTGTGCATTTATTTTTTTAAATTATGGAAATCTCATCCCGCCCTTGAATGAGGTTTCCTGAAAAATGCAAAGGCCATCTGACCGACTTGCCCGCTTGCCAACCGTACGGTTAGATGGTCAGTGAAAAATCCCTGTTAATTGATGCTTTAATGGCCTTAATTGTCGGCAGGCACTACCAACTGACCGAAATATCGCGCAAGTGCACGATGACGACAGAAGCTTGCGCGTTGTCATTGTGCGCTCTTTCATGCTCAAGCGTGTCAGGTGCGCGCCCGCACTCCGAGCAGAAAATTATGTCCATTATTCTTTTTTGATGCCTGATCAGCTTGAAGTTCTGATTTTAATGTCTTGTGCAGAGATAACCCAACCCCATCCCCCAAAATCTCTCTGGTCTCCCACGTGACCCAGCTTTTATTTTTATTACCAAAATGTACTTCACGTTTACTGATTGTGAATTCCCTTTGCCCCTTTGTGGCCACTCTGCAATCTTTTTTAGTATCGGGTGGAATTTTCCATCCTGGAGACTTGTGGTGGCAGACGACAAAGTCGGCATGATTCCCGCTGGGTGGTGAGTCAGATTTATCCGCCTGATTTTCTGCTGTCCAGCTCATTGGTTATGCATCAGCGAGGAGCTCGTCAAATCTCATGGCGGGGCAGGCAGGGATTCGCTCACCCTGCTGTTACCTCATGGGGTCGAAGGTCATGGAGACATATTCAAATGGCACCTGCACAGGTATTCACTCACTATAGGTCAGGTGTGGGCTGAATGTCTGCTTCTTCAAGGTGCCCGAACGTACAAAACCCTCAGCTCCTCAATTCACCGAGGTCTCCCTTGGAACTCTTCTCCAAGTCGTCCAGAAAAGGAGGGAGGTCCTCTTTCTGAGGGATGGGAGCAGGAGGTTCACTCACTTGACCGCACCGGCCTGGGAGGTCAGCACCTGTGGCCAGCAGAAAAGGGCTGCTCTGCTGTATAGGAAACGGCTGAACGATTTGATGCACTCCGCCAGGGTAAGTGAAACTTCTACTCACTCCGAACTCACACTCTCATAATGGCATCAGGCAGTCTAAGGGTTAGAGTCCACAGGGAGGTCTCACATTAACAGCATATGAGGCACCCGCACTGAATGTCTGTCAGCTACTTTAAGCTCACCACTTATGTAAGATCCTGCACAAATGGTGTCTTTAATCCCTTGCTGGGGAAGGCTCAGCAGACACAACAGACATGCATGCTTCTGAAGTGCTCTTTCATCTGTAGTGCTCACAGTCAAGCCATCTGTTCTTATGCAGGACAAGATTGCCCACAACTGAAGGGAGAGAGCGAAGACTGGAGTGGGGTTGGGGGGGGAGGAATCCCAGAGCTCAGGACAGTTTCCTCCTATGAAAAGCAAGCAGCAGAGCTCGCTGGAGAAGATAGAGATCGTTCCTGCATGGAAGGTGAGGTTGACTTCCCCCAACAAGCCAGTGAGGGTCCATCCAGTATGCATGGGCTACATGTGGACAATGACTGTGAGTGACCTATAGTGTAGGAGCTTGTCTAGTCAATCACTACTTATCTCTTCTCTCTATCCCAGCAAGAAAAGGAAAAGGAAGATGACAAGCAAGCAACTCAGCCCCAGCCCCAGAGCACCTCAGATGAGGAAGCAGTGTCACCTGTGTCCACAACAAGTGGAGGCAGTGACAGCTGAGCTCCCTGATACTCAGAGGACTGCTGGAGACCAGGCCAATGCTGAGTCCGAGTCTGATGATGAGCCTCTGCAGCCAGCCCCGAGAGAAATATTGGAGCTGCAAAGACCAGCAGGGGACCATCAGGCAGAGTTGTCAGAGGCTGTCACCAGACTGGAACGAAGAATGGAGGAGACCGTCCACATTCTGTCAGATGTCGTGGCTCTGGCATTCAAGCTCATTGATGTCTCTATGGGAAGGGTGATGGCCACCTTGGAGACCCAGGTCCAGCAGTTTCTGCCGGATTTGCGCTTGGAGCTGCACACTATCGCTCTAACCATGGGTGGATTTCAGTGGTGGCTAGGCGAGAGGGGATGGGGCACCTTGACCTCCCTCCAGGTGCCCCTTCTCCTCATGGAGTCAGTGGGGGGGCCCTTGGGCACCTAAAGGGAAGAGCAGCGCCAACCAGACACCCTGGGGGCATCCACAAGGACACTTCAAGGGTGTCCTGCCACTCCAAAGCCTCTCTGCCTGTGACGCCAGCAACTCCAGCAGGTCAGGCGGAGGAAGAAGCACCTGCCTCAGAGCAGGAGACCCTTAGCAAGACAGGGCCATCCAGGCCTCGGGCCTCCAGAAGACGCCCGCAAAAGTCACCTCAGATAACAGGGCAAAAGACTCAGCTGGCTGCCTCCACCTCCGCTGCAGACGTTGGGGTTGCAATTAGACGCAGTGGTGGAGTTAGGAAAATTAAGAAGTTTTGAATGCGCAATGGTGGCATGGGTCTTCGTTCTCTGTATATAATCTGCACTATTGTAAATATATTTTGCATTTATCCCTCTCCAAGTCTCAGGTATTGACAGGCTAATCGATGTGATGCAAGGTTCTGCGTTCATTCAAGGGTAAAAAATGATCCCCTCCCCCTCCCAATTATCTCCCATCTTGTTCTCCATTTCATGAAGTCTCGCTCAATCTCATCCCAGTGAATCAACGGCATGAACAATGGCACTTGCTATATGAAAATGATGACTGGACAATACACATCTAATTCTTGCATCTCAGGCAGACATTTGACCTCATGAGAATTGTTCATTAAGATTAGTGATTATCCTGATGCTGTTGCACTGAAGTCTGTAGTTTGTCGATGTTATTTGTTGCGACCAATGGTAGAATCTTTTTAACCAAGTGCACTTTGCAATGGCATTTATTTTATGGCTGAAGTTTCGGAAAAAGTAGTATTCGTCGTCGAGCACCATAGCCATTCATGCCGCCCTGCAGCGTTTAAGACTGAGCCTTATTCCTTTATTAGTTCCCACTCTCCCCATGCATGACGCTGAGCGATGGAAGTTGCTTCCACTCGGTGATATTTGAAAAGTGCTGGACAGGAATGAGTGTGTGCTGTCAGAGGTGTGTGCTCATCCTGATGAAGCTGTCCAGTTACCTGTAAGGATCTTACTTTGCTCCTGAATGGTGCTTCACAGAATGCAAATCAATATGGAATTCATGGCATGACTGTGCACTCGTTGACTTAGGGTTCAGAGAAATGATTGGCCTGTGTGAGATGGACAATATCGAGGATTGTAATGCTCTGAAAGTGATGCTCCGGCACCCCTCCTGAGTGCTCAGCAGGATCTATGAAGGGAATAAGTTATCATTGACTGCTGTGTCAAAACTGACTGGGCCACATCTCTGCCAAATGCCAAGGCAATGTGGGATGTAAACTTGGCAGGCTTCCTACGAATGTAGTGTTATCAGTGTTTGTCAATAATCAAACAATGGTCTTGTGGAACCACTCTCTGTGACAATGCAGACATGCTGCCGAGTAACAGATTATTGCATCCTGATGCCCGATGGCACCTTGGTATCAAAATGCAGTCCCTGCATTAATCTCTTCATGAGAACAGCATTTGGAGATATGCTGCTGTCTGGATGTAGCTCACTCTTGAGATGGTCAAGCGCTAATCATTGATGAATGTTTCTCATGTCAAGCCGCCTTGCTAAGCTGCTGTCACACTGGCTTGAGTGCATCCATGAGTGCAACACCGTTTCAGCCTCTTGAAGGATGCCATGGCCACTGACTTGTTGGTGTCATGGTTGAAAGGACTGCACTATGTGTCGTTGCTTAATGATGTGCGCAGGTGGAGTGCCTATCACATTCCACAGTGGCTACTCTACCTTCCAGGGATGACCTCATGAAGGTGACTTATGCTTCCTCCATGGTCATTGTGAGATTGATGACCTTTCATATGTTGAAGATGACAATGAAATTAGCTGGACATTCAGAGAGTGAAACCCTTTTCTATTAATGAATCTGACAAGCTGCAGCCAGGGAGTTCTCATGGCCAAAACAAAAACAAAAATACCTGGATAAACTCAGCAGGTCTGGCAGCATCTGTGGAGAGGAGCACAGTTAACATTTCGAGTCCGCATGACTCTTCAACAGAACTAAGCAAAAATAGAAAAGGGGTGAAATATAAGCTGGTTTAAGGGGGGTGGGGGGCGGTGGGACAAGAATAGCTGGATAGAGGGCCAGTGATAGGTGGAGATAACCAAAAGATGTCACAGACAAAAGGGCAAAGAGGCGTTGAAGGTGGTGATATTATCTAAAGGAATGTGCTAATTAAGAGTAGAAAGCAGGACAAGCAAGGTACAGATAGCCCTAGTGGGGGTGGGGTGGGGTGAAGGAATCGAAAAAGGCCAAAAGGTAGAGATAAAACAATGGATGGAAATACATTTAAAAATAATGGAAATAGGTGGGAAAAGAAAAATCTATATAAATTATTGGAAAAAACAAAAAGGAGGGGGAAAATCGGAAAGGGGGTGGGGAGAGCAGTGTTGGGTTGGGGATCTTAGAGTGCACATCATCTTATAGCTTCCATGCCATTTTTCCAGTGGTGGTGGGCCCTCTGCCACATGAAGACAGGCTGGTAAACCCCAATGGCCTCCCTACAGGCTTGAGGGGCGGGGTTGGGAGCTTCTCCTATTTGGACACTGTGGCCCACGGAAGGGCCCACTGGAGTCAGGGAGGGTCCCAGAGGACTGGAAAATCGCAAATGTAACCCCCTGTTTAAGAAGGGAGTGAGGCAAAAGATGGAAAATTACAGGCCGATTAGCCTGACCTCGGTCGTTAGTAAGATTTTAGAGTCCATTATTAAGGATGAGATTTCAGAATACTTGGAAGTGCATGGTAAAATCAGGCGAAGTCAGCATGGTTTCATCAAGGGGAGGTCATGCCTGACAAATCTGTTAGAATTCTTTGAGGAGATAACGAGTAGGTTAGACAAAGGAGAGCCAATGGATGTTATCTACTTGGACTTCCAGAAGGCCTTTGACAAGGTGCCGCAAAGGAGGCTGCTCAGTAAGATAAGAGCCCATGGTGTTAGAGGCAAGGTACTAGCATGGATAGAAGACTGGCTGTCTGGCAGGAGGCAGAGAGTGGGGATAAGGGGGTCCTTCTCAGGATGGCGGCCGGTGACTAGTGGAGTTCCGCAGGGGTCAGTGTAGGGACCACAACTTTTCACTTTATACATTAATGATCTAGATGAAGAAACTGAGGGCAACCTGGCTAAGTTTGCAGATGATACAAAGATAGGTGGAGGGACAGGTAGTATTGAGGAGGCGGGGAGGCTGCTGAAGGATTTGGACAGGCTAGGAGAATGGGCAAAGAAGTGGCAGATGGAATACAACGTGGGGAAGTGTGAGGTCATGCACTTTGGTAGGAAGAATAGAGGCATGGACTATTTTCTAAATGGGGAGAGAATTTAGACATTTGGAGTGCAAAGGGACTTGGGAGTCCTAGTCCAGGATTCTCTTAAGGTTAACTTGCAGGTTGAGTCGGTAGTTAGGACGGCAAATGCAATGTTGGCATTTATTTCGAGAGGACTAGAATATAAAAGCAGGGATGTGCTGCTGAGGCTTTATAAGGCTCTGGTCAGACCACATTAGCAATTTTGGGCCCCGTATCTCAGGAAGGATGTGCTGGCCCTGGAGAGGGTCCAGAGGAGGTTCACGAGAACGATCTCAGGAATGAAAGGCTTAACATATGAGGAACGTTTGAGGACTCTGGGTCTCTACTCGATGGAGTTTAGAAGGATGAGGGGGGATCTGATTGAAACTTACAGAATACTGAGAGGCCTGGATAGAGTGGATGTGGGGAAGATGTTTCCATTAGTAGGAGAGACTAGGACCCGAGGGCACAGCCTCAGAGTAAAGAGAAGACCTTTTAGAACAGAGATGAGGAGAAACTTCTTTAGCCAGAGAGTGGTGAATCTATGGAATTCATTGCCACAGAAGGCTATGGAGGCCAGGTCATTGAGTGTATTTAAGACCGAGATAGATAGGTTCTTGATTGGTAAGGGAATCAAAGTTTACAGGGAGAAGGCGGGAGAATGGGGTTGAGAAACTTATCAGCCATGATTGAATGGCAGAGCAGACTCGATGGGCCGAATGGCCTAATTTCTGCTCCTATGTCTTATGGTCTTATGGCACCTGATAGCAATGGCCGTTGCCACAGCAACCGACCCCAAGTCCTCACCAACCCCACACACCCCTTCCTGCCAGTTTATTGAGGTCTATCCTTCTCTTATCTTGTTACTTTTGTTTCTATCTCCTCTGTGGAGCTGTAAGTACACTCCCCAAACAGTATCAGTGTGGTCCTGTCATTTATTGCATGAATCTTTTTTCATTGGTTACCTATTTTCCATTTTGAGGCACAAAACCTACCTAAATCTTAAGAGCAGTTGCAGGTGGACTGAGGTATGACCCATTAAGGCCTGTTTCTGTTTGGAACCAGCTGAATATTGGTGCACATTGCTATAAAGCACATACTGGTCTGTGATGTTTGGGAAGCTGGGCTCCAGTCCATTATAGCTAGAGACACATTCACTCCTCATTTACTAGACTGAAACATGAAAGTATTTTCTCTCACTGTTTGAAGTTCTGCTTCATATTCCCTTCAAACTTCAAGGTTTGGCAAGATAATGCAGGTCCAAGTGCAAATGGAATTGGATAATTTTAATGAACAGAAGTGGCTCAAATTCATTTTTCTATGCAGTGCTTTGATAGCTTGTGTGTGATGCCACTGTTGAAACCATGTTGAAATTCATTTCTACTGTTTCTATAGAGACAGGTTACTCCAGATGTGCTGTTCATCACAATGAGCATTTTATTTGATACTGAGTAACCTTGGGATGTTGCTATTCAGGCATCTCTCTCTATTAGCTTCATTTATCCTCGTTTATACAAATGGCTCATCTTCATAGCATTTGACAGATTGAATTTACCATAATTAAAAAAAAAATTCCAAAAAGTCACCATCAAAGTGCTTTTCCTATTAAGGCACTTGTGTACGTGTCCAGATGTGTGCGAAGTAGCACTGGTTACGACTCATATACTTCAAATAATATTGCACTATCTTTTCTAAAAATGTAATCGTTTTTACCTCATTGTATAATGTCCCTCGGCTGGGTATTGCTTTCTTGTCCACTGTTCTCACTCACAATTTGTTCCAAAGTGTTGAAGGCATTGAAATTAGAATAATGATGTTTTTGCAAATAAATCTTAGGGGATACAAGCCAGTCAATCAGTTTCTCTGTGATGGGAGAATGTGCTGAGCATGCAGTTTTCAGTAATGAGGACAATCAAATTACAGAGGTCCATAGTTGGATTTTTTTTCGGCAGTTCTGTGGATTGCACACAATCAAATATAAAGGGGTTACATTCTAATCATCTGAAATGCTGCATATCAATCAGAATCACAACATTGTTACAGTGTAGAAGGAGGCCATTTGGCCCATCATGTCTGCACCGCTCTCTGAGGTTAACTTGGTGCCAATCTCCTGCCTTTTCCCTGTAACCCGCACATTGATTCTATTTAAACAAACATCCAATGCCCCCTCGAATGCCTCAATTGAACCTGCCTAACTATATATACCACATAACTCCTGACAATATATAGAGTCGTGTTTGTGATGGCCATTAATAATTTGCATAGGTGGGCATTTTGCAACCCAATCCACAGCTTAAAGATGCTGAGAAGATGTTTCCCCTCGTGGGGGAATCTAGAACAAGCGCGTACAGTTTAAAAATATTAATTATTAATTTAAGATGGAGATGCAGCGGAATTTCTTCTGTCCGAGGGTCATTGGTCTTTGGAATTCTCTTCCACAGCGAGTAGTGGAGGCTGGGTGATTGAATATTTTTAAGGCTGAACTAGACAGATTTTTAATCAACGTTTTTTTTCTAATGATGGGCCTGGCCTATCGGACAGATCATTGAGGCCTGATTGCTGCTGCAAAAAGTATCCTGTGAAAAGGTGGGTGTGTTTTTTAAAGCCCTGTAAAGTAAACACTTCCCACTGTTGTATGTTGTATGTTCAGTAAGTCTCAGGAAGAGGTTCTTAGTCTTGTTTGGTTGAACATTCAGACTTTATTGATAACACATAACTATGTATATACCATGCTTGCTTCTACACAGGTCTCTGTCCAGTCCGCAACTGACTCTATTCTTAGGTCATGTGTCTCTTTACATCACACTGTGGACGATACTGTTTTTCCGTCCTACATTAACCCTTGCTATACCAGAAAGGTTATGGGGGCAGGCAGGAAAATGGAGTTGAGGTCACAATCGGATCAGCCATGATCTTATTGAATGGCGAAGTAGGCTTGAAGGGTCCAATAGCCTACTCCTGCTCCTATTTCTTATGTTCTTATGTTTTGCAAGTTTTCTGTGGCTATTTGTCAGTTGATGCTGGGTTGACTGGCGCGGAGGCACGGTGGTATACAGGCTGCAGAACATCTCTACAGTCTTGACGTGATAGTGCAGGATCTATTAGCAAGTTCCATTTAGCAAACTTGCAATTGGAGATGAAAAAAACGAGAGGCAGCAATATCCGGGCTATTGAACTGCTTCGAGAAATGGATCTTGTGATCGAACAATGTACTTACCTTTGTGTTTGGACTCAGATGTTGATGTGAAAGCTAATGTATCTGTTTAACAGTTTGTTGCCAGTAATGGGGTTTGCAAGCTCTCGAAATGCATATGGAATACATGTCCCGTATAAGCACTTAATATTTCATCAATAGGCTCTGTTTTCTAAGAAAAAGCTGATTGGGAACAGCACGTCAAATTTTTTGTTCTGTTAATTTTCCCCTCTTCTCCATCTTCAGATGTTTTGACATCCTGTGGAGTAAACAGCGTATCAGGCATTATTGTCAGCCGTGAATCAGTGGTAGCACTCTTGCACTTGATTCAGAAAGTCAGCGGTTCAAGACCCACTCCAGTGACTTCAGCACATAATCTAGGCTGACTCTTTAGTGCAGCTCTGAGGGAGTGCATTGTCTTTTGGGTGAAACATTAAAAGATCTGCCTTTCAGCTAGATGTAAATATCCTCTGACACTCTTGACCTGTCCAATATTTATCCCTTAAACGAGGGCTTCCCAAATTGTGGGTTTGAGGTCAAGAGCTCTGAGGCAGCAACGGCTGCCATGGAGCTTGGATTGATTTCTGATAGCAATGTACCCCCTTTAAATTCTCTAATCCTTTTAGCAATGGTGGGCCTGGCCTACCGGACAGATCATTGAGGTCTGATTGCTGCTGCAAAAAAGCTCATATAAAGGTGGGTGTGTTTTTTTTTAAAAGCCCTGTAAAGTAAACACTTCCTACTGTTGTATGTTGAGTGTTCGGTAAGCCTCAGGAAGAGGTTCTGAGCCTGAGTTTGGTTGAAAATTCAGTGTTTATTGATAACACCTTAACCATGTAGATGTATGGAGGGTATAGCCCAAGCTATGAGCTAACTCCATGCCTGCTTCTACACAAGTCCCTGTCCAGTCCACAATTGACTCGAGTCTTAGGTGTGTCTCTTTACAACTCACTATGGGGTGGTACTGTTTTCCAGTCCCACATTAACTCTTACTATACCTGATATCTTTATACTACACCTCCCCACAAGTATTTACCCAACATATTTACATCATAATCGTGTAACCCCTTTTCCCTGCCTCACGTCTCTGACTTTATAAATTCAGACAGTCTACAGACAATTCTTCCAGATCTCGTTCTGGTCATATTTGGAGGAGTTGTAGGCTCTGTTGAATTGGGCAACCTTTGTTGATTGGAGTTTGAGTTGCAGTCTGTGTTTCTGGCACTTGTTGTCTCCTTCTGATACACTTTTTTCCACTCCTCGGAGTTGAACTTCTCCTTGTCAACTCCCCACCTGCTCACCTTAGGGACCACTGGCTTGTACAATGGTAATTATCTGAAGAGTTGGATGGCCTGACGAAAGAGGAGCTTCTGCTGCCAGCAAAGAAATTGGACAAACTGATTCTGCGAGGTGTGAAGACAATTCAGAGCTGAAGTCTCAGTCAAGAGTCTCTTTATGGGTGGGCCTCTCGGGAACTTACACTTCCATGTAGATGGTAACAGAAGTTGTCTTGATGTCTTCTGCCATTTTAAGAAGGTTAAAGGGCAACACAGGCATCTCTGCTCAAGAGATGGTTTCGGATGATGTACATAACTTTGAATATCTGCTTGTCACCATACCTTAGTGGTTCTAGGATCATGCCTGTAACCAAAAGTTGGATTCTTCCAGCCCCTTAGCATAGTGTGTCTGTTGCTCATAGCCAGAGGTATCTCAGCCACGGTTCTTTACCAGAGAGGCCTGTAACACTGGTTTTCATGTCCAATTTGAAGTTAGTGAGGTGACCGTTTACTGAGATGTCTGCATTCCAAAAAGGGAATCCAGTTACTTGACCTCACTTAAGAGCATGGTTGAGTCTCTTCCTGATCTGGTACCTCAATCTCATGGACTGTATTGGGATCCTCCACCCACCTGACTGTCTTAGCTTTGCATCACTTTCTGAAGTGTCCCAGGCGGTTGCAGTTGAAACACTCCGTTGAGATTGCTGGACATTGCTCTCACCTGTGAAGTCATTTGGCTCCACAGCGCTGATATGGTCACCCACGCTCTTGTGGTCTGTTTGGGTATTGCCTTCCTTGGCCTGGAGTCTCTGTGCCCCTTTGTTGTTTCACGAGCTGAACATTGAGGTTGCTCTTTACCATGGCTTACCCTGTAAAATAGATCAGTGCTGTTGGCAGATTTCAGACTGCTGGACTATTTGGGTGGCCTTTTCTAGAGTTAGATCTCCCTTGGCCTGTAGCATGTCTGAAAAGGCATTTCCAGCCACTCCGACAACAATTCTGTCCCTTATGAGTTCTGACTTAAGGTCACTGCAGTCACACCCCTCAGCCAACATGTATAATTTGTCTATAAAAGAGTCAACCGGTTCTCCAGGATGTTGGACACATTTGTTGAATTTCACTCTCTCAAACCTTGTTGCTTCTCAGATTAAAATATGTATCAAATGATTTTAGAACTTCGTCAAATTTGTCTGAGGATTTGTTTATTCCTTGCCTTGCAATAATATCATTGGCTATCAGAATAAAGTAGTGTATTCACTTGTTCAGCTTCTGTCTTTTTAACTAATCCTGAAGCGAGCACGTATCTTAAGAATCTTTTTTGCCTAATTTTTTGTTTGGTCTGGCCCTTGGATCAGTCCAAATTGGTCTGGTAATGTTGATTTGTTGTCCACGGTTGCTTTAAAGTTCAGGACAGTATAGCTTTAAATGCTGTGCAGGTTTTAAAGATGGTGCTGCAGGTTAGATGGGCAGCGAAAAGTTTCATTCAATTAGATTGTTAATGGCCTTAATAAGCCTTTTAATTGTCAGCGGGCGAGCTGGCAACTCCCATCCCATGCCTGCCGAGCGAAATATCACGCAAGTGCGCGATGATGTCGGGACACTTGCCTGATGTCACTGCACGTCATTTTATGTTCGCTCGGTTCAGATCGGGTACGCGCCTGCCCGATGAGTGGAAAATTCTGCCCCAGCTGTATTATTTTCATTTGTTAATGATGAGAATTTATATTTTTGTCCTAAAAATTGTTAACATTTTGAAACTGGAGGTGCAAGGTGAATGATTAAGTTGTGTGCTCTTCTGTTTGGTTATGATTTATATTGTTTAGGGCAATTCCTACCTATTTTTGACATTCATTTATGGGATGTGGGCATCGCTGGCTAGGCCAGCATTTATTGCCCACCCTTAATTGCCCTCAAGAAGGTGGTGGTGAGCTGCCTTCTTGAACCACTGCAGTCCCTGTGGTGTAGGTACACCCACAGTGCTGTTAGGAAGGGAGTTCCAGGATTTTGACCCAGCGACAGTGAAGGAATGGCGATATATTTCCAAGTCAGGATGGTGAGTGGCTTGGAGTGGAACTTCCAGGTGGTGGTTTTCTCATGTACCTGTTGCCCCTGTCCTAGATGGTAGTGGTCGTGGGTTTGGAAGGTGCTACCTAAGGATCCTTGGTGAGTTTCTGCAACATTCAAATATGAATAATGTTTTGAACCCTCTGTAATGAATTCAAAATTTCCAGTGTTTTCCGTAACCAAGGTGATTGGTGATTTTCCAGTGCCTCAAACCAAATTGTCCTCTGTATTCAGGTGTTGGGCCTTGCTGTTCTGTGCCTCTAGGCTTGAGGCCTTAATTGCTCAATCAGAGTAGCATCCTGAACTGGCTTGGCTGTGTACCTTTCCCACTTGCCACTTGCTATCTTGTGTTTATGTTTTAAATACCATTTATAAAGAATATAAACAGGATCTGTCCTTATCTCTGTTAAATGTTTGAAACAAATTTACTTTATATGGAGAGGATCCTTGGAGGTTTAAGCACGGCTAGCATCAAAAACATTTGCTCTGAATTAGATGAGGTTGCCTGGAAAAGGACACATAAAATACGTTTATCATTGTTACCTGCATCAGACATGTGCCTGGGGTATATTTTTTAATTAAATATACTTACTTTTAGATCACTTGAATGCTTAATATGGTTCTAATTCTATATAAAATTGTAATTAAATGTTCTCATTTTGGTATTCCATCCCCAGAGTGTTTTAATTAGGTCCTTTTAATGTGGCAGTAATGAAATGTTAAGTCATTGACCTCACATCCATGACACCCAGTCCCATGTGTTTTCCCCTCCATGTTTCACCCAATGTCTGCTTCTCATTCACATCCAATTATCCAGTCATGAATTTCTAGACTGTCAGCGAATTTTCCCTATTATCTGAATGTAGAGGAGGAGAAGGGAGCACGAAGACTGTCAGTGAGTGTTTATGTGGAGAGGGAGATACTGCTGTCTACCTCCATTAGGGTTAGCTCTCCTGGCTGTCCTCAGCTTGATAGTTGCTTCTCCATAGTTAATTTTGCATTCTGTGTTGATTAGCAACGGGTTTACGTCACTTGACTTGGGTTATTTTGACTGAAATCAGCATCAAGTGTTTCCAAAAGTGACAAAAAGCTGTTATTTAAAAAAGAGCACACCATCAGAAACATTTTATTTTCTCTGAAGCATAGGAGTCCTGGAGCCATTTATTCCTCCTTGCAGACATTACAGAACAAAAATCACAAAGGGTGGTCTTGATTAAGTTCTTAAAAGACCCAGCGTCGCTTCTGCATCCCTGATGGGTAGTGTGATTATTTTCCTGATCGAAAGGCCTTAATGTGAGCAGGAGAGAGAAAAAAACAAGTAACAATTCTAAAATAAAACTTTGCATTTTAATATCTGAGGAATTAAATGCATTTCCATTCAGCTTGTGGGCTGGAGCTGTTTACCTTTTAAAGTATTTTTTGATTCAATCAAAGCCATTTGGGGACTCGTGCACCTTTTGAAAGACAGGAGTGTTCTGTTATGTCCCTGAAGATTCTGGGAACCAGAGTTTAGCTTGTTCTTCATGTTTATTCATGAAATTACACAAAACAGACAAAGGAGAAGAGAGATGTACCTTTTGTGTCCAAATCTCAGTTCTTCCACCCCACCCCCTGCACACCCTCCTATGTTGCAATATTTGTACTGGTGAGAATGATTTGTTCTAGTTATGTAGACTACAAATAAAGATACAGGACCCAACGACTATTTAATTGACTATTACAGCCCGAAGGAGGCCATTTGGCTTAATGCATTGATGTCAGCTCTTTAAAAGGCCCATTCATTCCATGGCAACATTTTAGAGCTAAACTTATTCGGCATATGTTGCAAAAGTAGATACCAATGAGACAAATCAAAATCGAAAGCCACATTTAATTGATTCCTAATGGTTGTGCACCAAGGGTATAATCTTTAGTCATCCAGCTTCCTGCAACTCATGATTGTTTCATGCTGAAGATAAGTGTCCATTGGAACTCAGATTGATAATACAAGTCCTTCATCAGAAAATGGTATTAAACTCAATCATTAGCTCTGAGCAAAAGGGCTCGTGTTTTTTTTAACGTTGAGCCAGTTGATTCAAATAGCCTTTGACAGAAACCAAATTTCCTTTCCAAATTGAAGAGTCCTTAAGCATCTTGATCTTTAAGGTTCCATTGTAATGTAGAGTTACTACATAACCTTTTGATAAATCCTTTTTTCTCTTTATAGGCTTTTTAATGTCATGCGCCATCCCCCACCTGCAAGGGTGAGGGCATGGGCATGACCTGTTCCCAGGTTTTATGTACAATTACTCCCCAGCTATTTATGCAGTGGTCCACTAAATTTACTCACCTTCCCTGCGGGTCAGTATTTCCCTCAGAGCATCATGCCAATGTGATTGGGATTTACTGAGCCCTACATTTTGTGCCTGGAATTGTGCAGCCCACCTGTTTGGCACAGCCTATGGCACTCTTTGCTCTGACGAAGACAGTTGAAGGTTTGATCCTATTCCATGACAATGCTTGGCTGATTATGATCAAATTTGCTATTATTCAGATGCAATTTTAAATTGAGTTTGAAAGAAGGACTTGGGAGTTTTCCTGGTCAACTTTCTTCCCCCAACCAACACCATCACCCCCAAAAAATTAAACTAACAGATACACCTCATTTGCTGTCTGTGCAGATTATCTATGTTTTTGCCCACTCTAATTGCACTTTAAATTAATTAATGAAATCTAGGAACATTCCACTGTTGACGGGGAGACCGATGTAGGGACAAGAAGATGGTCACTAATAAATCCGATAGGGAATCTGGGAGAAACATCTTTACCCAGAGAGTGGGATTTGCGCAGGAAAGGCGTAGGTGAGGCAAATGACACGGGTGTCTTTAAGGCAAAGCCAGATAAGCACATGAGAAAGAATGGAATCGAAGGTTATGCTGATAGGATGAAATTAAAAGGGATAGGAGGAGACCTGTGTGGAGCATAAACATGGGCATGGATCAGTTAGGCTGAATGGCCTGTGTCTTGTGCTGTGTAATTCTTCAGCATGAGATGCAGGGTTAGATAAATGCAAACTCTTTCCAGTGTTAGCCCCTTACAGAAATTTGATCTTTTTTGTTTAACTCTGCAACCTACAGTAACGAGTCTACGATTAAATGCAGCTCATGTTTGTTATGAACTGAAATGCGCTGACTATTCTATTTGAAATCTTCAGTCAGGTAACAATTTTGGACAATGGATCTAATTGTAATTTATGTAAACATAAGCTCTTATACTACAGACCATAGGTATTCAAAATTATATAATAGGATCTTATACAACTGCTGCATAAATTTTAACATAGATTTTAACAATTTAACTTGACAGACATTACTGACCAAAAGCAACAAAGTTAAAGAATTATTTAATTTTACAAATCCAATCTTAACAGTGGTGTGTGTTGCACCACATTATCAAATTCTGCAGGATACTACTTCATCTCCACGGAGCTGAGTGCTCAGTGTAAACGGACTCTCCCCAAAAGTGCACACTTACTGACAGCCCCAAATAACTTGCATTGTGAAATATACAAGAGACTCCCTGAAAACATGGATACTTACAAGTGATGAACTACAAATGGCCTCCATGCTCCAAGCCCTTTTCCAAGTTATAATGCAGGGTGCAGTTTGATGTTACACTTTATAATATTCAAAGCGGGTAATGATGGTTGATGAATTGTTAATGAATTTCTTTCTGTCCATGCAGTGGTGGGCTTTGAATCACCCCTTGCAGCTGTGATCCTTGCTTCCAAACATTGCTAACAATGAACTGTTGGAAGATGTGTGTGCACCCGACACCAAGTAGACCCAGGTGACATGCGTGCACCTGATTCTATCTGTGCGGACCCATAGATGTGCACAGACCTGACTCCAAGTTGACCGAAAAGATGTGCCGTCACCCGACAGTACAAAGGTCCAGAAGAGGTGCATAGACCCGACTCAAAGCAGTGGGGTTGTCCATTGCCTAAAAGTGTCATTATGAACGTGTTCTCCTGTCTAGGTGCTGTACTTAGGTACATCGAGATCGTTGCCACATCTGCTTCCCCAAATCTAAGTTTTTAATATTGTTGCAGCTGATTAGGTGCTGATTATAATTTCAGCTAGTTCTTCAAGATTGTTGGGAAAATACTTGCAGTACGTACAAGCAGATGAATTAGGAGCAGGGATAGGCCACTCGGCCCCTTGAGCCTGCTCCGCCATTCAGTGATATCTTGGCTGATCTGATTGTAACCTCCACATTCCCGCCTGCCCCGATAACCTTCCACCATTCAATCATACACATACAATGACACTTTTGAAGGACACCTGTACCAGAAGGACCTGTTCCTCAGGTGTCCATATGAATAGAACTGCACTTGCAACCTTTAATGATACCACACTCATTTTGCCACACTTTTATGTCAACTTTTTCCCCTTAGCAAAATGTTCTCCTCAACATTTATAACAGCAACTGCCTATACAAACTTGTCATGCTGTAATTCGATTCTCCCACTAATTGTGGCTCTGTAGCACCTTGATGATAGCTGTCATGGTCACCATTACTGAGATGAGCTTTATATTAATTGAATTCAAATTCCACAAGTTATCATAGTGGGATTTGAATCCATATTCCCAGAACATTAGCCTGGGCCTCTGGATTACCAGCCCAGTGATATTACCACTACGCCACCGTATTCCCAGATTATTTTTGCATGTTATGACCCAATTATCCTCTGTGTTCTAACCCCATTTCACTTGAATACTATACTTGGCAACACTGTAGGAGATCACCTAGCCTCTCTGTACAAATGGAAGAATACGCAGCATCCAGAATGGCACCATATTGATGCAACTCTATATAAAACATTGCTGATTTTGTCGCAAATCATGTGGTGTTGGGATATACTTGTATCCATGTAGATTTACATAAAGGTCAATGAGTTATTCCTCTGATTTTTGCTTACTGTTGAATAGTGTGGGTGGAGGAACAATGTTCATGGTGGACGATGCCACCGAGTTTGTAAAGAATGAAAGAGGTGAGGCAAATCAGTGATTGAAAGGCACTTTGGTTTTAAAAGCCAGAAAATTCCAGATGGAAGAACAGCAGAGGGAGGTAAATAAAATAGACATATAGTTCATATCTAGTTCTGAATAAAAGCCTTTGAGATAAATCCATTTCTATAAAGCACCGTGTGTAGTTATCACAGCAGAGAGAGTGGGGACATTTTCAGAAATTTCTGCAGGTTGTCAGAATAGCACTTGGGGAAATGGAGTTACTTCTGTGCTATCTAATTTAATGGCATTTGACAGAATGTTATGTGGCATAATTTTAACATAGTGAATAACTCCTGGAACCTCTGCTGTGATGCTGAAAATATTTATCAAGGAACTGTTCCAAAAATCCAAATGCTGTACCCAAGATGTGGACCTCACTGAAGGTACTTTTTTTATGTCTTTACGTATACCCTGTCACTGGTGCTATATTTAAATACTATTTGCTTTCACCAATACTTAATGTCCCCATGGCGTTCCTGTTAATATTGGAATAATAATTACACTTATGACTGCAGAATTTGCCAATTTCAAATTAAATAAAACTCTGAAGCAATGAGAAGTATTAATTATATAATGTTTCAGCCTTTGCTGTAACCTTTAATAAGCCAAAGCCTCCAGACATATTCTGAAGTGACCTGAAAAGACACCATTTACTTGTGAAATATCAAACTAGATGTAATTGACTTAAGTCTTATTAATCCTTTGTTAGCAGACAACATGAATTTTTACAGCTATAAATTTACTAATACATGTCAAAGTCCTAGTGACACAACATCAATTCCTTCAAATAAAACAATTTCACGCATTTTACAATAACACCACACAGACAGGAATTTGCTTTGAAACCTTTTTTGTTCAACTGACATTGTAACTGCAATTAGCTTCAGTATTTACCTGCTATTTAACTTCTAAAATGGAGCAATGAGGTGTCTTGCCAGCCAACAGAATTTCTTTGTCTTATGTTTCGCCCATGGTGTGTGCTTAGTGTTGAATGGAGCTCTGCATCAAGCATTCAGAGGCAGGCACATTAGGGGTTACATGCTGTGGGTTGTCCAACCTCAAACACCAACAGCATCAGTCCAACATTGAATGAGGTCTTCGAATTAGTTCTGAATTATGGGCAACTTTGAACTGTGGTCTAGCATTCACTGGCACTTGAGGCCGTGAGATTGGATTTCTTACATCTGGGCTTATTACATTTGGCAGAAGGAACCTAGACTGGATTCCCACTCTTCAACTAAGCATGAAGTACAACTTACTGCACCACTAGATACATGCTAAGTTCTTTCCTGGTGTTAGCCCATTTTAAAAATTCATTTACAGGATGTAGGTGTTGCTGGCTAAGCCGCATTTCTTCCCCATCCCTAATTGCCCTTGACAAGGTGATGGTGAGCTGCCTTCTTGAACCGCTGCTGTCCCTGTGGTATAGGTACACCCGCAGTGCTGTCAGGGAGCGAGTTCCAGGATTTTGACTCAACGACAGTGAAAGAACGGTGATTCAGGATGATGAGTGACTTGGAGGGGAACTTCCAGGAGGTGATGTTCCCATGTACCTGCTGCCTTTGTGCTTCTAGATGATCGTGATCCTGGGTTTGGAAGGTGCTTCCTAAGGAGTCTTGGTGTGTTCCTGCAGTGCATCTCGTAGATAGTACACACTGCTGCCACTGTGTGTCGGTGGTGGAGGGAGTGAATGTTTGTGGATGGGGTGCCAATCAAGCAGGCTGCTTTGTCCTGGATGATGTCAAGCTTCCTCAGTGTTGTTGGAGCTGCACTCATCCTGGCAGATGGAGAGTATTCCATCACACCCCTCACTCGTGCCTTGTAGATGATGGACAGGCTTTGGGGAGTCTGGAGGTGAGTTACTCACCGCAGGATTCCTAGCCTCTAACCTGCTCTTGTAGCCACAGTATTTATATGACTAATCCAGTTCAATTTCTGGTCAGTGGTAACCTCCAGGATGTTGATAGTGGGGGATTCAGCGATGGTAATGCAATTGAATGTCAAGGGACAATGGTTAGATTCTCTCTTGTTGGAGATGGGCATTTCCTGGCACTTGTGTGGTGTGAAGTTACCGCATTTGGATATGTACTGCTTCAGTGACTTACTGGGCTGAGTTCCCGGAGTAGCCAATGGATGATCCAAAGTCTGTCAGACAGAGGAGGAGCAGGCTGGGGACTCTCCTGCCCTCAAATGGAGTTTGGGAAGTAGAAGCAGGGCAGAACCCCAGTGGATTTGAGATCTCTTCCAAATTCCTCTATGTTAAGTGTTAGCTCGAGGGTAAATACTGAATGTAATTACACCTGCAATGACAAATGGACAAAAAAGATCTCAAAGCAAGTTCCTACTTTGGTACTATAATTTAGTTGTATTTCTAGAACTGGAGTATTTACAATGCAGATACTACAGGATGGAAACCTTTGGATTTTCACAATTGTGGCTGAATCCAAGCCTGTGGGTGGAAAATTGATGGCAAAATCCTTTTAACTAAATTTGGTGCATTGTGGAAAGCTGACTAAAATACTGATATGATTGCTTAGCAATGTTCTGAGCCATGTTGGCAAATTTACCCAAGTCATAGAATTGTACAATGGTTCCAGCACAGGAGGCCATGCAGCTCGTCCTGCCTGTGCTGGCTTTCCAAAGGAGTAATTCACCTAGTACCACTCTCCTGCTATCTGCTCGAGCCCTGCACATTCTCCCTTTTCAGAGAATAATCTAATTCCCTCTTGAATGTCTCGATTGAACCTTCCTCTACCAAACAGATCCTAACCTAGAATGTACAGCCAATGGCCAGGCCCCTCTCTAACCTGCTGATGAGCATCCCACCACTCACACCCCAACCCCCCCCCACAACCGCCTGACCATGTGAGGACAACAGGAGTACAATGAAAGCCATGTAGCCACCAGAAACGTTATGGAGCAGACCATAGGCGTGCTAAAGCTACGTTTCCACTGCCTGGACCACCTGGGATGGGGGAATGGGGTTGCGTTGGGGGGATGTGGGGGACGGGTGACCTACTGTATTCTGGAGTGTGTCTCCATGTTCGTGGCGGTCAGCTCTGTTCTTTACAGCCTCACCATCACCAGGGCACAGCCATTGTCACCAAGTATCTGGAGGCCACTATGGGAGGAGGAAGTGGAGGTGGAAGAAAGAGAGGCAGGGTTGATGTGGCCAGGAACCTTTCTTTCCTGACAGGCTGAGACTCCGCTTTGCTTAGGGATCACCCATCCACCACTATGGCACCACCATTCCCCACATTATCTTCCATATGGAACACTTCATCACTGCATCCCCTTTTGTTAAGTTCCTGCAACAAAAGCCATCAATTATAGCCTTTCCATAACATCTTTCTGGGGAGGTCTTGTGGCTCAGTGAGTAGTGTTCCTGCTTCTGAGCCAGAAGCTCCAGGTTCAAGTTCCACTCCAGGATTTAATGGCCAGGGTACATTCATAACACAGTCAAGCAGGTGAAGTGTCAAGGTACAAATCCATCTAACATATGTCAGTGGCAGGCACTGAGAGTGGGAGAGACTCCTCATCAGCCATATGGTGGGAAGAAAATTGGAATCTCTACCATCGCTTTGGACTGCAACATGCATGTAAAAGTGTACGTTGCCATAGTAACTCAGACACCTTGGGGGCCCAGTTGGTTGTAGATCAGATTAACGCCAGCAGCTTGAGATTCAACCCTGTACCAGCTGGGCTTTATTCGGGACCTGCCTCCTTGCCCTACCTATGGTGGAGCTTGTGGCGCTGTGGGTCGGACCTGCCTTTAGGCAGAGAACTCAAGAAGAGGAAGAAAATCTTTATTTAAAAACACATCCAGTTATGCAAACAAAAATGAGCTATTCTCCCTTGTGCATTCCCTTACTACTTGCCTAACGGGTGCTCCTACACCAGTGCTACTCTAGTGGCTGCAGTGTGGCTACTGACTTTCAGTGATGGAGACTGGAATTGGTTTTTGAGGATGCTCTTGGACAGCTGTGGGTTAGAACGGCAAGCTTTGGGGTGCGGCATGGTGAACAGCAGTCTGAGCTGGCTGACTGAGAGACAACAGCAAGGGCACTAGCAGGATGGTAGTGGTGGGAACACAGAATCTGTCATCCTGAGAGAGGGCAGCAGGTTTGTGCTCGATGGTGCCACTGACATTCCTGTGTGGCGGCACCTCAAAAATCCTAGTAATTAGTTGCTGTACAGATTTCTAGGTTGCTGTGAGAGCCTGCATGAGCATGACAGCAGAATGGGTCTCATGGCCTCTGTCTGAGCTTCCACTGCAGTATTGAATGTTCGGTGGCTTCTGCCTGCGTTGCAGTGGAAACTGAGACAGCCAGCATCATGGCTGGCTCCATAAATACTGTTATGGAGTTGGCCACCACTTCCTTGCTGGAAAGGATGAGCTCCAAGCTTTGCATGATGCCCTGAGTCTCTTTGGTGCCCGGCTCCTCTGTACTTCTCGACAGTGACAACAGGCTCTTGTGTAGGGCTGCCAATGCACCAAACATCTCAGTGGTATTGTCATCAGTGTTCTTCTGCAGCCTGCCCCATCAAAGTCTTCATCCGAGTCCCCTGTAAGCAGAACTCGTCTGCAACTTCACCCTCCATTGAGCTGGCCACAAAAGCTACCCTCTCCCCTTGGCCTGGCTGCAGCCCACTCATGCCCAGTGACTCACCATGTGCCGACCTGACTATGTACCCATCTCTAAAATTCACGCAGTGCCAGTATCTGAGCTGAGTATCAGTTCAAGTGATGGTGCAGCTTCATCAGTGATGTGTTGTTGCTCTCTTTATTCCTCCTGAGGCTGCTGTAGCTGGACAGGCGTGAACTCTTGAGTATCTGAAAGCAGAATGTCAGAAGGCGAGGGTTGGTGGAGTGAAGGAACTGGGGTGGGTGTAAGGCAAGAGATTTATGGTCACATCATCACATACGCACTTCATGCATATGATCATATATGCACTACATGCCAGATAGTGGGATGAAGGTGAAGGTGGGAGTTGAGATAAGCATCAGGCAGTAACGTACTGCCATCCCCAGTGTTTTGACTGGATGCAGCGGGCTCTGTTGCAGTCAGACTGATGATGCAGAGCACCATCTTCTCCAATGGGCGCAGGGTGTGTAGATGTTCCTGTCCCCCCGCAGGCTTTGTTTTGCTCCCTGCAATCTTACACAACCTTGTCCTGCAACAAAGAGGGGAGATTGCCAGTGATTGTTTTGTGCTGTTTTTGAGTGATGTGCCTGCCATAGCTGAATAGCTAAAATTATGTGGTGGCAGCAAGAGATGGGTCTGAAGCTGGCATCATTGGAAAGCGTGTGAGGGTAAGATGGAGTATCTGCATATTAGATCCTGAGTCCTGAGTGTCAGGAACTGCTGCAGGATGAGTAATGGGGTGTGGTGCATTGAACAATGTGAGAGGCTGGTGACATGATGAGTAGGAAATATTATGTGAAAATGCATTCATTGACCTTGACGACCCAGGTGATGTCATTGAGCGTCTTCCAGCATGGTTGCCAGATCCACACCACCAGACTCCTCTTATTGACCTCCATGGTTATCTGCTCATGTTTCTTTCAGAGGGAATTTCTTGATGGCCTTCTGGTCTCCCCATGGAACTATGGCCCCTCTCCTTCTGTTGACCTCTTATGAACCCCTTTGCTTTGGTGCTCCATTTGCCCCGTTTCCGATTGCAGACAGTTGCAGACAGCACGGGCAGTCAGCAGCAGCTTTTATGCAGTCAGTGCAGCACCCCTTTTGGAGGGTCAGACTGTCTTTAAGAGCTGGAGTCTAATTTGGATACATGCCAGGCCTTGCATGCTCCTAGGCCCTTTGTTGAACATACAGCCAGCCAGCAGCACGGATCGTGATTGGCTGAAAACTACAATCATGGAAGTGAGACAGCATGAAGTTTGCTTCAATGGGATGGGGTGTGGGCAGATTACAAGTCATGATCCTGGCACCCGAGAGCAAGAGTAGATGAATTTGTAGCCCAATGTTTATTATCTCTTTTTCCTACCCCAATCTTCTCATTGAATGTCAAACCAATAATGCACTATTAACAGCACCAAGAACATTATTTGTCCAGTGTTGTCCATTAGTCCCTGAAAACTAGCATAAAGCAAAGTGACACAATGATCACTAAAATGCGATTCCAGCCATCTCAAGTTTGTACATTGCCTGCAGGGCTTTTATCATGCCAGTGGTAAGTAGGGAGACCAGTAACACTCACCCAATGAAAAGCGAGCCATCTGCCTGTGTTGGCTTGTGTTTATTTGCAGTTGAGAATCTTTCATTCCTTGGCAGTTTAACACTGGTGTAAGATAGCAGCTATTGAAACAGTACTGATATAACACTGTAATTTTAAACATATGGAACTAGATTTCCTTCAATTATAGTGAATTGGGGAAATCTAGGCCATAACAGTAGTCTCTTGTGTATGAATTCATCTCTTTTGATTAGGGCTTTACACAAAGTGAATATCTAAAAGAGTATAAAAATAACCTGCATTTGAAATGGTCTCACTATTGCTTTCTCAGCACCACACACTTATTTTCATAATCTAGTCATTGTGCCCAGGGATACATTTCCTGTGTTTGCTTTATAATCTGCATATTTATTGAAAAGCAATTGTTAATTTTGAAAGAAGGGCGTATGAGGAGGGCTGTTGTTACTGAACACCCTGCTGTACAGTTAGTATAACAGAGCCATGGGATAAGCAGTTTATACCTGGATACTTGGTGCATTTTGTCAGAATGTAAATGGGACATAGTATGGCTTTGGCAATGTGCTTATGCCAGTGATTCAATTTAGCTGGTCTATTTTATGAAGAAATCTAGGTATTCCATATGTCTCAGAATGCTGCAATTTATCTTATTTTAGCTGTTGTCAGCTGAGCGCACTTCAGTTCTTCCGTTACTTCAAATATTCCTTTTGAATTTCTGGTTCTTTTCATCTTTATAGCATTCCTCCCTTTGTTTTGGTGTCCTTTTGCTTGATAACGACGTAGGTCAAAGTGTTTTGTTAGTCATCTCAGTAAAGATAATGCAACATACCTGGGTGTTCCCAGTGTTTTTATAGAAGCATTTTGATGATTCTCTTCACCTGGCACACAAGTATAGATGGTGGTTTAAAATGGCTCTCAGAAGTGTATGACTTCTATTTTCTATTTTCTGAAACGTATGACCCCTAAAGCGATGATTTTTCATATTATTTTTGAAAACATTCTACCTTTCAGGTGGACTCTACACTAGCTGGCCTCATCTTGCTGCCTTACAGAGATTCCAGTTTTGGATTTGTTGTGAGGACAATATCTGTGACCTTACAGTTATCAACAGATAAAAGAAAAAAAGAAAGACGTGCATTTATGTAGCTCCTTTTACAACCACCAGATGTCCCAAAGCACTTTATAGCCAGTGAAGTACTTTTGAAGTGTTGTCACTGCTGTAAAGGTGGCAGCCAATCTGCGCACAGCAAGATCCCACAAATCGCAATGTGATAATGACCAGATAATTTTTGTTCGTGATGCCAGTTGGGGGATTGACCAGGACTTTGGGGATAACTCCCCTGTTCTTCTTTGAAATAGTGCCCTGGGTATCCTTTACATCCACCTGAGAGGACAGACAGGATTTTGGTTTAGGTTTCATCCGAAAGCCTGAAATTTATGGGCAAAATCTTCTGTTCGGCGTGCAGGGGTGGACCCCGCATGCTGATGCGTAAAATGATGCGCGGTGATGTTGGGCGTGCGTCCCGACGTCACTGCGCGTCATTCCGATGTTCAGTTCGGCGGGCGCACACCGGAGTTGGCTGCGTGCCCGCCGAACTGTCAAAGGCCTGTTGAGGCCATTAATGAACTAATTGAAATAATTGTCAGTGCTGCACGTCCAACCTTAAGTTCGGCGGGCAGGTGAAGAGCCCAGGCGGCCTTCGCATTTTTCATGAAACCTCAGCCACTGGTGGGGTGAGGGTTCATGAAGGATTTATTAATGAAATAAAATTTTTTATCAAAATTCATAAACATGTCCCAGCTCATGTGACATGGTCACATGAGGGGACATGTCTGAATAATTTTCTAAATTCTTTTTTTCAATTTTTCATAATGAAATTAATCTCCCTGAGGCACGGAGCTGTCTCAGAGAGATTTCCGTGCTCTTATGAGTGCATGTGCGATAGAGTGCAGGCCCCCACTCTCCCTGCTCCCCCCCCGCCCGCACAGGTAGCGCTGAGCGCTTCCGGGTGCGCGTCACACTAGGCAGGCCTCAATTGGCCTGCCCACGTAAAGTGGCAACATGCAGCCGATTGCGGGCAGCGATCGGCTCCGCGCCCGCCTGCGCCCTCTTCCAACCGGCCTGCCCAACGGGGAGAAAATTCTCCCCTATGATTCAGAAAAATCTAAATATTTTTGTCACCTGAAATTGGAATGAGGAATTTGTGGGACTAACACTGAATAAAAGCAACTGAGTTGTATTGATTACTTGCTTCAGAAACGAACTGTTCAAGGATGTTTTTAGATGTTCTAGGATTAGACGTAAGCTGTGAAACCCGTGGGGGTTGATGAGTGCTGCAATGCTTGGTTTAAAAGCGTGGGGATACTGTGTAAGGTGTAAGGAAGCAATCCACAGTCAACAATGGAGGTACGGGAAGTGCAAATAATATGGAATATCGTCAGTTTAGTATGTGGTTAACAAAATACTGTAGATGCTGGAAATCTGAAACAAAAACAGAAAATGCTGGAAAAACTCAGCAGGTCTGACAGCATCTATGGAGAGAGAAGAAGGGTCATATGGATTTGAGCTATTAACTCTGTTTCTCTCTCCACAGATGCTGAGTTTTTCCAGCATTTTCTGTTTTTGTTTAAATGAACAGGTTGTCCACGATGGCTAGAGGCTGCATGAATTGTTGAAGGAGCAGTCTTTTTGGTCAGGATGGCCATTTTTCATTCCATGTTTTCGAACATCTATTATTAGCCCATTGTAGACAGCTCAAGAAGTCCGGTGATTAGTAATTTTGGCGCACATTTCAAACTCTAATCTTGCCAATTCACACATTCACAGAGCAAACCCACATGCTGATCAACCAGGCTGCAATATCACTGTGTTCGCATCAATCATCTTATATTCTGTCCAAAATGGTACAGAAGAATGAAGAGTGCTTTGCAGGGCTGAGTTAAAATGGTGCTGTTACGTTTTAGCTGTTAAGCACAAGATAGAGAAGCCAAACACCCCATTGAGTTTGTAGTTGTGTTGCAGTATGGAAAAAGGTTGACAAAATTGTAAGGCAAAGAAAAGGTAGATCGTATACTGAAAAGAATAAATAAGGAAAAGGAAAGAAAGGAGGAAAAAAGTGAACAGAAGGAGTTAAAAAAAAACAGGAAAAGCATTGGATCCGAATTCCCTGCTCTTCATTGTGCAGATGTGAGCAACTTATGTTCCATGTATGAAACTTTGAAATAAAAGCCATTTTGAACATGTAAACAATTATGGCATTGGTTTTTGTTGAGCTTATGAGCTTCACTGTGGTACCTGCTCCTGCTAAGGACATTCTATGCAAGTTGAAAATCTGGCCATACTCTACATTTAGGTCAAGGTCTTCCGTGTTCTGCACTGCAGTTGCAGCCTGCTGCCAATGTAAATCATTACTGCTAGCATCACGAGAGTGCTCTGGAGGTTTGAAGTTCTGGTATGCAGATCTTTGTTAATGGTTGATAGTGAACATCCTCCCAGTGGTATTTAAAGCAAACACTACTTGCAGAAGAAACAAAAGCAGTTCCTTAGCATTCAGCTCCTATAGATTCCTAAGAGAGTGTGAGGATTATATTGTCCAATGCACATCATCTGGGCTTTAGTAAGGGTTTTAAAATTAACAGAAATCATTAATAACAAAAGAAAAATCAATTTACCACTCCAGCTATTAAGATACAGCTGCTCCATGACTGCAGTTCTGAAGTGGAGTGAATTGTGTTTCTTTGTGTGTACTTCTCCCTGTGTACCTGGAAGTACTCATCGTACGTGGTGCATAGAAGACTTTCTCACAGCATGGTAAAACCCCCAGCAAATTGCTGCCCTGCTTACACCCACATTATCTTTAATATAAAGGCAAAATATTGCGGATGCTGGAAATCTGAAACAAAAACAAAAAATGCTGGAAAAACTCAGCAGGTCTGACAGCATCTGTGAAGAGAAAGGGAGTTAACGCTTCGAGTCCGTATGACTCTTCTTCAGAGCTTCTCCATTATCTTTAAACTTTGCTGCCTCCTCTTTTCCCTCCAGCTCCCCATCATCCACATTTAACAATAGCTCTAGCCACTGCCCTGATGCTCAGCTCTGCTCTGTAGCAGAGCTAGTTGTAGAGTAAAGGGTTAACATCAGAAGTATACATGATGCTGATGTAATAATAATGTTAGATCACATAACTAAGTGGTGAGAGCCATTTGGAAGGAGGAAAAGCTCCAACTTCATGTAGAGATCAAATGTGTAAATACTTGCTGCAAATAAAGAGTACTGGTTTTGAGAAACTATAGACTTGAGCAGCATACTTTGGGAGAATAGACAATCCCTAAAACTCTTGTTTAGACACTGCTTACACAACAAAATACTAGCCATTCTTTCTTTCAGGAGCTGTTTTCAGCACCAGCCTTTCCCAGTTCTGTGTCATCACAGCTCCTCATTACTGTGCAACCCTTCTTTGTGACTGCTTAAAAAAGAACGTCACTTCAAAAGGTTGATCTAAAATAATTTCTTTGTGTGCAGGAACTGAAA
Source organism: Cetorhinus maximus (assembly GCF_964194155.1). NCBI lineage: Eukaryota > Metazoa > Chordata > Chondrichthyes > Lamniformes > Cetorhinidae > Cetorhinus > Cetorhinus maximus. The sequence goes on from NC_135887.1 coordinate 127,364,129, forward strand.
AAAGAGTTACAGATTAATTAACAGTATTCACATTGTATGTTATTTGTGCTATGAGATGCGTCTTGCAGTAATCCTAATTACAAGCCAGTTATCAGGAGTTTCTAATTAGAAGTCAGCTCTCTTCTCCACCCAGACCAGATGCACCTGCCACCCAGAATTTATTTATGCTGCGCAATCATTTCATGAACATCTATTTTAGCAGCAGTACCACTGTTATCTATTCTGAACCTATCAGTTCATTCCCATCAGAGAACCTTGCCATATTTGCCTGCAGGGTTGTCTGCCCTATCATTCATTGATCAGAATAGTTGGTACCCTCTCCAACTCAGCCTGCTCTTAAGTAGTACATCAAAGGAAAATTCCATTAAATATTATCTTTTTTCGTTAATATTATCAGGATTATGCAAATCGCCTAATGAAGGAAGCAAAGTGCATATTGAAATCCTTGGAGGGCCCAGGACACTACAAACTTGCCAAATATATTTGCTGAGTTTTATCACTCTCAGCCTAGCTATGAGGACTGTGCTGACAGCACTGGAGAAAGCTTGCAGTTAATTACAGTTAAAAGATAACCTATATTTACCTCAGAAGGTGAGAGGTAGATGTGTAAAACTTGAACAATGAATGACCCATCTCTGGGCTTGTAATGGAGCCAGAAGGCCTGCCTTTACTTCATTTTAAATTATGTATATAGTTTCCAGATTGAAGGTAACTAAAAGCAGCTTTGTAAACCCAGGGTTTCTTTGTGGACCCTTGAGAAAGGATTATAAAACACAATTAGGAATAGAAATTTTTCATATAGGTTACAGAATCAAAGAGTAGCATGGAAGGTAATGTAATTCATTTACATTTCTGTTTGAGAACATCCCAGAGCATGGTGGATCATCATGGAGATGTGCTGTGGGGGTAGAAGGTTCTTTGTTTAATTTATCTGTGTGTGTTGCTGACAGAAGCAAACAGTTCAGTTTGGGAACGGACAGGGGCAGTTGTAGCTTTGCTTTGGTACAGACTGCATTTCACCGGACTGAGAAAAAACAGGAGATGGCAGTCAGTTAGGCCTGCATTTCAAGCATAGAAAATACTAACTTCATCATTCGCCAAATGGAATGCAGGTGAAGCTCTATCTCAGTTTGGATTTCATGAGGGAAAAGCAACTGGAAGATTTGTTCTAGCTTGCAGCTAGTGAAAGGAATCCACAGTGGTCCTCACAGAGCCTTGTGGCAGAAAGTATTTAGCAGAGCTAACTTGGAAAACTGTAGGAAGGCAGTTGGGTATCTGTCAGCAACCCGAGCAAGGAGCTGAGACATCCATAATTGTGAGGTCTTAAAAAAAAGATCGAGGGTTGCGTAGCCCCTTAGAGTCTTAGTTCAGAGGATAACTGAAACATTGACGGGAATTAAAGTGAATTCCAGAGGGCTATTGTATACCTTTGGCTTTGTCCCTAAAGAAGTGAATGAACCTTCAAGATTGTTGTAATGCACAAAGGAATTTTTGGGGGAAGTAAAAAGTAGAACTATGTTCATAGCAGTAATAAACCATAGTGTTAGGTTAATAGTGCTGGCTTTGCTTAATTCTTCTTATATAAAATAAAGCTTGTTTTGGTTTAAAAACATGAAATCTGTGGGGAAGTTCTCTCGGTTGATTGCTGGGTGTTTGGATTTCTTCTTTAAATGTCAACTGTGCCTAACAGGGTCATAACACTGAACTGATTGGGACCTTAACTCCACTCTCCTTCCTGCACACCGTCCCCTGCCCGCCTCCCCACCCATAAAACTTGACTCCATTTTTGACGAATAACCTGTCTAACTCAGCCTTGAATATATTCAACGATCCATCCTCCACTACTTTCTGAAGTAGAGAATTTTAAGGAGCGTCTTAAAGGACAAAAGCAAGGTAGAGAGGTGGAAAGGTTTAGGGAGGGAATTCCAGAGCTTGCAGTCCAGGCAGCTAAAGAAACTTTCACCAATGGTGAAATGACTAAAATTGGGGATGCTCAAGAGGTCAGAATTAGAGGAGCGCAGATATCTTGGAGGGTGTGAGACTGGAGGAGATTACAGAGATAGGAAGGGGTGAGACCATGGAGAGGTTTGAAAACAACAATGAGATCTTTAAAATTGAGCCATTGCTTAACTGGGAGCTGGTGTAGATCAGGGGTGGTGGGTGAATGAGATTAAATTTAAAGCCAGTCACGTTTATGTATAAACCAGTGGAATATTTTAAGACCACAACTGCTGCAAGGGAGCGGCAGCATAGATGTTAACATGCTATAATATGCATGTGCACGTTTAGTGTGAGGACTTCAAATAAATAAATTCAACAGATTTGTCAGTGAGATTTTCAAGCTCTTTGGCAAATAGTAAAGAGTAAATAGTTTTAGATTGAAATTTGAGGATGCCCCTTGACTTTTGAACAAGCCTTTGGGCCACTCAGTAGTACAACTCTGCAAATTCCATTTAAGAGCATAGGAACAAAGGAATGTGAGATTTGAGTGTTTTTTCAGGATTCAATCTTGGCACTCGCCCTTCGGTCTCTTAACTCTGAAAATGACTTGTTTCTTCAAAAGATAAGTAAGTTGATACCTGCTGACATAGGAGTGAATAGACGGCAGGGTATACACTGAACTAGAAAAACCTCTGTTTACAATATTTGAAAGAGCTGCTGTAATCTGGCACATTTTCAGAACTTATTTAACATGTAAAAACATTGTAATATTTGCTGATCTTTTGGAGCTTTTTTTTCTCTAAAAGTGAAAGTGGAAAATCAGCTGGAGACTTGAAATGGTCAATTCTGCTGGAGGCTCATGACAGACAACACAGGAAGCCGAGATATAAAAGTGAAATACTGCAGATACTGAAAATCTGAAATGAACAAATGTGAAAGGGGGAACAGGTTAACAACAGGGACCAAGAAATAATTGGAAAAGAGCAAGGGTTGCAAGGAAAGAACAAAAATAAAAATAGAAAACAGTTGGGATAAAAAAGGAAAGAAGTTACATGGAGATGGGAGGGTGAGAGTGGGGCATAAGTAGTCTGGAAACAGGTTAATGTAATTAAAAAAAAATCAAAACAGACATAGACAACTGAGGATCCTTGGGAATAAAAACAGAAAATGCTGGAAATACCCATCAGGTCAGACAGCATTTAGGCAGAGAGAAACAGAGTTAATGGCCCAGATCTTCAGGTCTCCGGATCGTCGTATGATGGGATGTGCGACCCAAGGTGCGCTTCAGGACTTACTAACCTCCGTGGGAATTCTCTGCAAAGTTTGATCTTCTGAGGCAATTCCCCTGCTCCTCTGGGATCCTCGGGATCCTCTGCAAAAGTCTCCGACTCTGAGCTAGAGTGGGAGTCTTCGGACAGTTCCAATTTACTTACCTGAATAGGTACCCAGAAAATGTTAGACCGATAAATCCTAGTTTAACTCCTGGGTAACTACAGAACTGACATTCACACTGATTGCCCCCCATGGTTCCCCCCTTGACCACCCCCCTCCACCCTTGACCCTCCCCACCAAGCCCCCAACTACATCCCTGACCAAACCAGACTACACCTGACTAACCCCCATCCTGACCTTACTAGATATGACTTGACTACCCCTTCCTACTCAGCCTGACTACCTCCCAGATCCACCTACCCCACTCACCCACCTACCCACCTCACCCACCTAACCTATCTACCCACTTGCCACCCTACCCACCTACCCCCCCCTCCCCATCTACCACCCTACCTGTATGCCATCCTAAACACCCACCACCTCACCCACCTACCACTCAGACAACCTACCATCTCACTCACCTGCCACCCTACCCACTTAACGCCTCACTCACCTGACACGCTACCCACCTGGCACCCTATCCACTTATCTCTCCCACCTACCCTACCCAATCATTCATCCATCCACCCGTCTGTTCACCCATTCACTAATATTCACAACCGGCGTTTAAACTTGCCATACAGCAACTAGTGCCGCAGAAAGCGGGTGTGTCCTCTGTATTGATTCTATTTGCGGGTCTCTGTGTGGATTTCTGCGCCGAGCACTTCAGAATGCTGCATCAGAAATCAGACGCTTTTAAACGTAACAAGGTAAGTACTCAGTTTTCTGACTGATCAGTGCCGGTGGAACAGTTCCAATGCTGATCGGAAGATTTGTGCCAGTGGGCAGAATTTTCTGGCTGACGTGCGGGTGGCGTAGCCCGCGTAGTCAACGTGTAAAACGACGCGCGAACGTGCCGACGTCAGCGCGTGGCATCGCCATATTTCGGTGGACGGGCACGCTCAGTTCGCCCGCCATTAATTGAAGGGCTCGTTAAGCCCCTTAACTTGCCAATTGTCCAGGATTTTGAGGGGCCCGTGCGAACTTCGGGTCGGAGCACGGGCCCAATAGGAAGGCAGGTAGGAGATTATTTAAGAAAACTTTTGCAATGTCAGGATATGTAGACTCAGAGGGGTTGTTCGTGCTTTACATGAAGTTATAATTGATGAAAATGTTTAAAACTTGCCTGTATGATTGTGAGTAGTTCTCATCGATGTCCAAGAGGTTTTTGTGTAAAGTGAAAGCATTCTGCAGACAGCATTTTTTTTCGGCCTTGCAGCTTTCTGGAGGCCTCCATTTAGCCTGGGGCTATGGGTTCTGACCTCTCCAGTGGGGGCAGCTCCCCTGACGAGGAAGGAAAGGATAGAATAAGGAGGAGGCCAGGACTGAACAATCAGCCTCCAGGGGAGCCACCTTTGGGTGTCCCGGCACAGGCACAAGGGGCGCAGGGTCAAGAGGTAGTCCAAGGTGCAAGGGGCCACAGACGACGCCACTATCCTGCTGCCAGGGTATACAGGCAGCGAAGCAGCTACCTCAATATGACTGAGGTGCAGTGCCGAAGGAGGCTCTGACTCTCAAGGGAGACAGTCAACTATATCTGTCAGATGATTGGCCCTGAGATATCTCCTAACTGTGTGGGTGGACACCCCATGCCAGTGACTCTGAAGCTCACAGCTGCCCTCCACTTCTATGCCTCTGGCTCCTTTCAGGGCTCGGTGGGTGATCTTTGCGGTGTCTCCCAATCAGCTGTACATACTTGTGTCAAGCAGGTTACAGACGCTCTGTTCAAACACCTTTATCCACTTCCACTGTGACCAGGCAAGTCAGGCACAGTGAGCCAGAGGCTTTGCAGCCATTGCTGGATTCCCCCACGTCCAGGGTGCCATAGACTGTACACATGTGGCCATCAAGGCGCCAGCAGGTGATCCCGGTGCCTTTGTCAATAGGAAGGGCTTCCACTCCATGAACGTGCAGATAGTGTGTGATCACAAGATGCTGATTTTACAAGTCTGTGCAAGGTTCCCAGGCAGCTCCTACGATGCCTACATCCTCAGACACTCTCAGGTGCCGGGGCTCCTCAGTGCTGCGGCTCGGCTGGATGGATGGCTGCTGGGTAACAAGGGCTATCCCCTCAGAGGGTGGCTCATGACGCCTCTCCATCATCCAAGAACAGAAGCTGAGCAGCGGTACAATAGGAGCCACGTCTCCACAAGGGCTGTGGTGGAGAGAACCATCGGTCTTCTCAAGATGCGCTTCCGTTGCCTGGGCCGCTCAGGGGGCACACACCAGTACCCCCCCCAGATTGCGTCTCTCTGATCGTGGTAGTCTGCTGCGCCCTGCACAATCTTGCGCTGCAAAAGGGGGATGCACTTGACGATGAAGACTTTGACGCCCTGGATGAGGCTGCATATGATGAATCCAGCTGTGCCTCAGAGGATGAGGAAGCACAGGGCGATGATGAGGGGCACAACAACGACCCGCTACTACACCAAGGAGGCAGGGACACCCGGGACAACTTAATCCAAAGAACCTTCAGCCAGCTCCACACACATGGATCAGCAGGAGCAGCATTGCCTGGAACTTCCACACGTGGCACTTAGGTGCCACATCTTCCACCTGATCAGCTGCAAAGGCCTTAGTACAGAAACATCAATGTCCACTCTAACACTCATGATAATTATGTGAAAAAGAAAAAAGCACCACAATGAAAAGACCATCAGCCATGGTAACAAAGGTGGACTTTATTCTGTCCACAATTAAAGCACACATGATTATTTCACAATGACAGAAAAATGGGTCCTTATTCTAAGGTCAACACAAAATCACCAGTGACATACCTGGGGAGTGCCTAAGGTGCCTTATGCTTACGTTTTCGGGTGCTACGTCTAGGTGCCGCCCCATCGCTCGGAGTGGCTTGTGAGACAGCCTGCTGACTCTGCTGTCCTATTGGCCTAGATGACCTTGGCGGGCGTCCTCTGGCCCGTGGAGCCTGTGATGGCCCTGCCTGGGAGGGATTGGCCAGTTCCTGAACTGGCACCTCCCCAGTTGTCGCAGCCTCAACGGAAGCAACGTTGACTGGCAGAGGGGCTGAGGAGCTGTTGCCCTCATCCGGAGCACCATGAGATTAGCTCGCAGCGACGGCAGGCAGCTGCTGCACCGACGTGAGGTCCATTTCGACCTCCCTGCTCACCGCAGATGCATGGGCACCAAATGTCAGCGCTTGGTGTCCACAACATCTCCCACAACAGGAAAGACCACCTGTGGCCAGTACCGCTGTGAGGGCTTGCAGGTCAGAGCGTAACCCAATCATATTTTGATCCACTTGGCTAAAGCCTCTCTCTATGAAGTCGCCAATCTCTCATTGAAGGAATCCTGATGCTCTGCCCTCAGGGCGGATTCTTCTCATGCACTCTGCCTAGACTCCTCTGTCTCAGAGAGCAACTGAACCATTCCCTCATGCAACCATGCCGATGCAAAAGCACTTCCTGCCGCTTGTCCTGCAGCTGCTGCAATGGGGACAACTCCAGAGGCACATCATCAGTGCCGGACTCAGCATGTGCCTCGTCCCCTGCAGCCGGAGGGCTGCTGGAGCCATCGGCACTCTCTGTCCCTACCATCTCCCATAGCGATCATGATGTGCCCTCTCCACTGTGACCCGGGACACTAGCCGACGGTAAAGTCCCCACCGAGGTGTGTGTATTTGCACTGGTGCCTGGCTGGCTGAAATGATGTGCCGCAAGTTGCACATGTTGCCCCTCAGGTGTGGAGGGGGGGCCGCGGGGTCGAGGTGCGGGTCGGTCTGGTGGTGAAGCTGAAATTAACAACAAGGACAGTGCATCAGTTAGCGTTCATTCACTTCAACCTTTCATCCCTTTCCCTCCCAGCCTCATAAGTCTCTCGCCCTTAAAGACCCTAAGGAGAAGAACATTGGTGAGGTGGAAATGAGTCAAGACGGGCCCCAACCATTAAATGCACATGCAGACAGGCTGGTCAGATGGCCTCATGAATGCCACATGGCTTGTTATGAACCATAGGAGTGGGGAGAGTGCAGGGGTACCTGATGTGGATGCATTGTTGCCTGGATAGTTGTGGGGCCACAGAGCTTAGAGGGAACATTGTTGATAGCCAAATTGAATACTGCTGCCATCTGTAGAAATGGCGTTAAAAGAGACAGAAAGATGGGTGAAACGCTATCTCAGTCTATGCTACTCTAATCATCTCAAAATGTTGTCCATTTGTATTCGCATTCTGCTTGTTCAGTCTGCACCCACTTTTATTAAGAACATTTAAGTACTATTGCCTGACCTGCCAATTGCTGCCCTAGCCTATTCCAGATCCTCGAAAGGTTTAAGAACCTTACGTAACGCTCATCACTTTGCCTAGCCGGTGCCTGTTAAGATAGGTGAGAAGCACGAAACTGGTATTCCCATTCCCGTCCCAGGTTTGGAGAGATTTCTGGTACTAATGGAAATAATAAAATTAATCAGCGCAGTGGAAAATGAGATGAAACTAATTGTAAAATGCTATATAAAAAGGATTATTTCCACCCATTTGTGCAAGTGGAAAATGTGACTACTGGTTGTTGTAAATCACTTTCAGAACATTTTGAGCTGTTCGTGAAGAACAGGCATTCACAATTTGTACAGTACTTACAGTGTGCTTAACAAATGTAGGGCTTTTCATTTCATGTTACTGGTGACAATGATGTCCCCCAGCATTTAGTCTTGAAGGGTCAAGATGAAAATAGGGATAAGTGCACCATCACAGAAATACGAGCTTTTGTCATGCCTGATTTGCATATGCACTGTGGAGCTAATTTGTTCCTTCGGCCGCTGCCTCATTATGGATATTGATAAGTTTTTCTTTCAGTCCCTGGAAGTCTTGGACAGAGAACAAAAGCTAACGCCATGCATTTCTTTTTTCTCTGAAATAGCCCATCAGTTTTGCTTTAACAAGAAAAACACCCTTGTCAAAGAAATGGATGCTTGTGAGTTTTACTTTTCTAACTGGGCTAACAGTCAAGGATGCAAAATGAGGTAAAATGCTTAAAATCAATAGCAGTTTCTGTGTGAAAGATACTTTAAGTAAAACTAGTTGTGGATGGGGTATACTTGGTGCAGAACCTTCAGCTCGGCGAGCGGGGGCAGGGCTCGCTTGCCGAGGCGTGAAATGATGCGCGGTGAAGCCGGGCGTGCGTCCCAACGTCACTGCGTGTCATTTAGATTTCCAGCTCGGCGGGCGCACAGCCGACTCGGCTGCACGTCCACCAAACTCTCAAAAGCCTACTAAATCCATTTAAATGTCAATTAAACTAATAAACTGAGCTTCCCATCCAATCTCAAGGTTGGGGGGCAGGCGAAGAGCCCAGGCGGCCTTCGCATTTTTCATGGAACCTCATTCACAGGCAGGATGAGGTTTCATGAACGTTTTTAAAGTTTTAAGAGTTTTTAATAAAAATTAATGGACGTGTCCCAGCTCATGTGACAGTTTCACATGAGGGGACATGTCCTTAAAATTTTTGTTTACCTTTAATCAATGTTTCATAAGTGAAAGTAATCTCCTTGAGGCACAAAGGTGCCTCAGGGGGGTTTCTGTGCTCTTTCGCGCTCATGCGCTGCACCCCCAACTCAGGGAACCCCCCTCCTTTGCCCATACAGGGAGTGCACAGCGCTTCTGGGTGTATGTCATGCTGGGCGGGCCTTAATTGGCCCGCCCATGTAAAATGCCGGCGCAGACCCGATCGGGTCCACGCCCACCCGCACCCGCCCCCCGCACAGCCCCCCTGATGGGGGGAAAATTCTGCCCTTGGTACCTCTAGGGCAAAATTGGGAAATTGAGCTCAAAAGACATTTGAAATTGCACTGGTTATATTAGGCTTCAGATTCCTGCTAAAATAATTTGCATAATCACAAACATAAAATCTTTCATGAACCAGCACAATTGGGCAACATGATGGAAGGTAATCATTTCTTTTTAATTTTCTTTCCATTAAAATGTATTCCTTGATGTATTTAAGAGTGATAGTCTAGCACAGTTTTATGAATGCAGCTGAAAATGGTTTTATCACCAAACTGTGCATTTTTAATAAGAGCATCCAGTCCTCCAACTGTGAATGACCTGATCTAAAATCATGAAAAATCGTTCAAAAAAATACTGAACTATTTAAAAGTTTTATGGTACACACCGGGACAGTTTCTTAGTTAAAGACTTTTTGATGTGAGAAACCTCCCTGTGTACATTAAGAAAATGAGCATGGTTTGAAGAGCAATTGGCAAAGTTGCGCATTTTTGACCTGGGGGTATGGCCAGTGGATGTGCATGGGACCTGATTGGGTGGTTTGAACCTTGAACTGGTGTAAAAGATTGTGGAAAGTATGAATGCAAGCCATTCTGGATGTAACACGTTTGCATTCATAATTTTGTGATCTTTTGTGATGTTTGGCTGTTTCTGCCTGGATTGCACTGTTCTGACTAGCTGAACAAGTTGACGTTTCGGCTTTGTGGTTGAGTGGCTGGATTCCCTGGAGTGCTAGGTGCCATTGACAGCAGCCAGCTGGCAATAAAGGCTCTGTCTGAAAGTGCTATTCATTTTATGAATGAGGAGAGCATTTCATTCACTGAATGTGCAAATATTGACTGATGCAAACCTCATTTGTTTGTCAAAGCAGACTGCCTCGAAAGCTGTGCATCACGCTCGCTCAATCCGGGATACTGCCAGTGCTCAGTTGAAGAAACTGTGTCAGAATTCCTGATGGGAGAAGAGGGTACCCATTTCAGCCATAGCTGAATTACTTTTCTGTCAACCAAGGAATGAGACCTAAGAACAGGCACAAAGCCCTATATAAATAACAGTTGAGCAGGGCATTGGGAATCTCGGGCTGGATTTTATGCAGCCCATCGTGGTGGGAACCGTTGCAGTCGGGCCACTTAATTGTGGGAGAAAGACCCGCGTCACTCTTCCGGTGGTGGGAAACCCTCTCCCAAATCAGTCAGAGGGTGGAAGGGGCTGACGTGGGATTCCCAGCTGCTGACGACAGGATGTCAATTGGTTTCATTAATGAGCCAATTGATACCATCATCTCCAAGTTCAGTGCAATTTAGTGGTGACTCAGGGATTAAATGTGGGCTGCACAGGTCAGGCCTCCTGTGCCCTGGGAAAGCTGCTCTGCAAAATGTATGGGGTTTGCCAACGGCCTTCTGAGGTTGGGGGTTGGGGGGAGACCCTTGCTATCAGGCTTGTCCCCAGTTGAGGGACCAAGCATCAGGCTGGGGGCGGTGGGGGGGGGGGAGGTGGGGGAATGGTGGTGCCTTTGAATCTGACCTCGTTCCCCTCTTCCCTCTCTCCCATGACCCCTACCCCATGACTCCCATTCTACCTTCACTCACCAATAGCCTGGAGTCCTTCCACAACCCTGGGCCTTGGCTGGGAGCAGTGCTGCCAGCAGCCATCACTCCCACTGGAACGAGGGGCAAAGATGAGCTGCCAGCCTCGACTCTCGACAGGCAGAATACCCACCCGGGCACCTCAAGTGCGATAAAGGCCCATCTATGGCCACTTAAGTGCCTCGGTTAACTGATCAAGGTTATTGAACAAGGAATCAGTTATAGCAATGAGGAGGGATGATATCTTGGAAGGATCATCAAATGAGGCCATATGGGTAGAAGTAAAAAACACAAAAGGGGCAAACACGCTGTTGGGTGTGTACTATAGGCCCTCGAACAGTCAGGGAGAGTTAGAAGATCAAATATGTAATCAAATTTCAGAGAAGCGTAAGAATAATAAGGCAGTAATAGTAGGGGATTTTAACAACCTAAGTATTAACTGGGATAGTTTTAGTATGCAAGATAGGGAAGGAGCAAAATTCTTAAGTTGCATCCAGGAGAAATTTTTTAGCCATTGGGTAAAAAGCCCAACAAGGGAGGGGGCAGTTCCGGACCTAATATTTGGAAATGAGCCTGGGCAGGTGGAAGGCATATTAGTAGGGGAGCATTTTGGAGATAGTGACCATAACTCAGTTAGATTTAGGATAGTTATGGAAAAGGATAAGGTTGGGCTAGGAATAAAAATTTTTAACTGGGGAAAGGCTAATTTCACTAAGGTGAGATACGATTCGGCCCAAATGGACTGAGAGCAGCTACTTGCAGATAAAACTGTTTCAGAGCATTCAAGGAGGAAATAGCGGGAATACAGGCCAAATTAGTTCTCGTAAAGATGAAGGGAGGGACCAAGTCTGGAGAACCCTGGATGTCAAGGGACATAAAGGTTAAGATTAAGGAAAAAAGAGAAGCTTATGGCAGATGCCAAGGGCTCAATACAGCAGAACCTCTAGAGGAGTATAAAAATTGCTGGGGAGAGCTTAAAAAGGAAATTAGGAAAGCTAAGAGAGTGCATGAAAAAGGATTGGTGGGATAGAATAAAGGAAAACCCAAAGGGGTTTTTTAAATATATAAAGAGGATAACTAGGGAAAGAGTAGGGCCAATTAGGGACCATAGAGGTAATCTGCGTGTAGACCTGGAAGACATAGGTACAGTCCTCAATGAATTCTTTGCGTCAGTCTTCACAATGGAAAAAGACGACACAGGTATAGACATTAGGGTGGAGGACTGTGAAATATTAGAGGAAATTAACATGGAGAGAGAGAGAGAGGAGGCACTAGTAGATTTTGCAGCCTTAAAAGTGGATAAATCCACGGGTCCGAATGAGATGCATCCCAGGTTGTTGAGGGAGGCAAGGGAAGAGACATCAGGGGCCCTGGCAGTAATTTTCAAACCCTCTTTGGCCATAGTTGAGGTGCCAGTGAACTGGAGGACTGCTAACATTGTCCCATTATTAAAAAAAGGAGGAAGGGATAGGCCAGGAAATTACAGGCCAGTCAACCTAACCTCAGTGGTGGGAAAGTTACTAGAAAGAATTCTGAGGGACAGAAGATATCTGCACTTGGAGAGACACGGGTTAATCACGGATCGTTAGCATGGATTTGTTATGGGAAGGTTGTGTTTGACAAATTTGATCGAAATTTTTGAGATAACCAGGAGTGTTGATGAGGGTAATGCATTTGATGTGGTCTACATGGACTTTAGCAAGGCTTTTGACAAGGTCCCCCATGGCAGACTGATCAAGAAAGTAAGAGCCCATGAGATCCAAGGCAAAGTGGCATGTTAGATCCAAAATTGCCTGAGAGGCAGGAAGCAGAGGGTGATGGTAGAGGGATGTTTCTGTGACTGGAAGTCTGTTTGCAGTGGGGTTCCACAGGGCTTGATGCTGGGGCCCTTGCTGTTTATGGTTTACATAAGTGATTTGGAGTTAAATATTAGGAGTATGATCAAGAAGTTTGTGGATGACACAAAAATTCATAGGGTGGTAAATAGTAAGAGGGATAGCCACAAATTGCAGGAGGATATCAATGGACTGGTCAGTGGGCAGAGCAGTGGCAAATGGAATTCAGCCCGGAAAAGTGTGAGGTAATACACTCGGGGAGGGCAAACAAGGCAAGGAATTACACTGTGAATGGTAGGACTCTGGAAAGTACTGAAGATCAGAGGGACCTTGGTGTGCATATCCACAGATCCCTGAAGGTAGCAGGGCAAGTAGATAAGGTGGTTAAGAAGGCTTATGGGATACTTGCCTTCATTAGCCAAGGTGTAGAATACAAGAGCAGGGAGGTTATGCTGGAACTGTATAAAATGCTGGTTAGGCCAAATTGGAGTACTGCATGCAGTTCTGGTCGCCACATTATAGGAAGGATGTGATTGCACTGGAGAGGGTGCAGAGGAGATTTACCAGGATGCTCCTGGGCTGGAGGATCTGAGCTATGAGGAAAAATTGGATAGGCTGGTGTTGTACTATTTATAATCTATATTAATGACTTGGATTCAGGGATAGAAGGTACTATAGCTAAATTTACAGATGACACCAAAATAGGTGGGAAAGTAAGTTGCAATGAAGGAATAAGAAATTTACAAATGGATATGGACAGGTTAGGTGAAAGGGCCAAAATTTGGCAGATGGAGTTTAACGTGATTAAGTGTGAGGTTATCCATTTTGGTCAGAAGAATAAAAAGGCAACTTATTATTTAAATGGAGAGAAACTCCATCTGCCAAATTTTGGCCCTTTCACCTAACCTGTCCATATCCATTTGTAAATTTTCTCTCACGCCAGTTACTACTTCTGATTTCAGTAGCTCTTTTGCTTTTGGAAGAGTTGTTCGGGTGTGGCATAACATTAGTCTTTGGATTGGGCCACTTCCCATGCCTTCAGTCGGTGTGTTTCTCCACTCTAGATTTGCCTTGTATACATCTATGCTAGATTTGCTCGATTTATTGATGATTCCTTTGGTGGTCAGCAAGATGAGATTTCACATTCTGTTGTAGCATGCTCAACTTTCTTCATGGGGAGCGCTGCTTTCAACAGCATGTCAGCGATGTACATCTGTTTCCCTTGCTTGTATGTCATGTCCAGATGATATCTCTGTAAATAATGTGACATTCTTTGCAGATGCTTTGGAGCAGATAGTAGCGGTTTGAGAAAAATGCTTTGAAGTGCCTTGTGGTCAGACTCCACTGTTAATTTGTCTCTCCCAAGCAAGTATTGACGAAAATGCTCACAAGCAAAAACAATAGCCAGGCACTCTTTTTCAACTTGAGCGTCGTGTTGTTCAGTTTGCGTTCGTGCCCTGGATATAAATGCGACTGGTTGTTCTTGCTACATTGGGGTTGCTCCAAAACCTGCCTCACTAGCATCACACTGCAAGGTGACTTCATCATTGACATTGTAGCACTTCAGCACTGGCATTGTCCTCACTAGTTGTTTGATTTTAGTGAACGCTGTTTCTTGTTCTGTGCCCCAACACCACTGACCCCCTTGGCAGTGAGCTTGCATAATGGTTCACACTCCAAATACAAATTGGACAAGACTTTGTTAAATAGTTGCACTGCTTTCACATCTGTTGGTCGCTGCTTCGCTGCTATAGCTCTGACCTTATCAGGATCCAGGTGAAGACCTTTTGCTGTCATTACATGATCTATACACTTGACCAGGCATCTTAAATTTCAATTTTTTCTTGCTCAGTTTCAGGTTCATCTGGCGAGCTCTCCCCAGCAGTCGTAATAAATTCTAATCATGGTCAACTCTGGCTTCTTCCATTTTGTCTCCATACCCATGGACTAGTAGATAGCCATTGTGGCTGCCACTCTGGGAAGGTCACTGACTATCTCAAGCTACCTGCGTTGATAATCTTCTGGAACCGTAGGAATGCCAACGGCATGTGCAACCATCTGTTTCTCCCAAACGGCACCCAGAATGCAGTTAGAAAGCTGCTGCTTTCACCCAGCTTCACTTGCCAGTAACCATCCTTTGCATCTAGGCTAGTAAAGATCTTTGCCTTGCCAAGTTGCCGCAAAATTCCTTCAATGGTAAGCATGGGGTAGCTTTTTTTAATTCATTCACGAGATGTGGGCTTCGCTGGCTGGGCCAGCATTTATTGCCCATCCTTAGTTGCCCTTGAGAAGGTGGTGGTGGTGGTAGTGAGACCTCATCAGTGCTTTATTTCAATCTGTTGGGTCTAAGCTTTTCAGGTTGTTTCCCTGCTACCATGCTGCTAATCCAGTCTGTAGGAGTTGTCACTTTCTTGATCACTCCCTTCTTTTCCAGCTCTTCTACCTTGTCTTTTAGGCTTGATTTGAGGGCAACTGGAGCTTTTCTTGGCAGATGTTGAATTGATCTTACGGTCTCAGCTACTTCTAGATGATATTCTCCAGGTAAACATCCTAACCCTGTAAACGTCTTTATACTCCTCTGGGATCTGCTTGGAAGTCAATGGTTTTGTGTGCTGAGATCTCCTTTGTGAATCTCCTTTGGCACGTTTAGGATTACTAGCCCAAGCTTCAGACTTGCTCCAGATGAGACAAGTAACTTTTGCATCCCATCTATGATATGGAACTCTAGACCTTCCTGTTTGCAATTGCATTGAGCTGTCAGAGTAATTGCCCTCTTGGTATGAGAGCCATCGTATGCTCTTGTGCCATCACATAGCCTCAACCTTACTTTCAGGGCTTCATTTTTGGATCACCATGTTGAGCCACTTCGCACATGTCTGTGAAGGTCATGATATTGCATGAT
Organism: Cetorhinus maximus; assembly: GCF_964194155.1. NCBI lineage: Eukaryota > Metazoa > Chordata > Chondrichthyes > Lamniformes > Cetorhinidae > Cetorhinus > Cetorhinus maximus. Next base: position 127,379,560 of record NC_135887.1, read on the forward strand.
GCGTCAGTGTCTATCTGACACTTTGTGTTCACATAATACTCTCCTTCTGCGGTCATCATTGTAACAGTCACAGACCATTTATCACCTATTGATGGAGCCAACCTGTTGTATTGTGCATAGTTCTTGATCAGGCTCTTCTGCTGCTATCTCTCAAGTGGCCATATATAGGCATGTTTTACTTCTTTCTAGCCAAACGCATGTGTGCAAAATGATTCAGCTTCTTGCAGTTAAAACACTGCTTTCCCATGCTGGGCAGTCCTTTTTTTCCTTTGTATGATGTCCTCCATAGTATTTGCATCCTGCCCTTTGACCGCGATTTTTCTGCTCCTTTAGCCTTGAATTTCTCTTAACATAATATATCCCCTGATCTCTGCCATATGTGTGCTGTAACTGACGTTTTACAACCTCCATATTTGTACACATGTCTATCGCCTTCTTGAACGTAAGTTTCTCCTCTTTCAGTAGACTTGCTCTCACTGAGGGGTCTCGTATGCCTAAGACTATTCTAACATTAATCAGATCATCTTTTCATTGTCCAAGTTCATATGATTCTGCAAGCTGTGTCATTGCAGTCACATACTGATCAATGGGCTAGTTTTCACTTTGAGCTCTAGTGTTGACTGCATAGCGTTCATAAGTAATGTTCACTCGGGGCTCAAAGCTTGTGTTCAAGGCTTTCAAAATCTCTGTCATCTGTTTCCTTTGTTCGTTGGATAGATTTATGGTGGGATAAAATTTGTAGCAGTCCCTCCCCAACAGTGTTAGAAGTGTGGATACTCGTATTGGCTCTAGCTTGCTAAGTAAAGCTGTTGCAAGCTCGTAGTTTTGCGATTACAAGTGGAAAAATTGCCAGTGCTTCCACATATTGCCTTTCATTTCCACTGGAGCATGGAGGGGAAAATTTACAGCCATGTTGCAGCCTTCAGTTTGTGTTTGTTTTTCCTTGCCCTTTTTCAACAGCTTTTAGTGGATTTGAACATTTCTGTGTGTCTTTCTGAGCTCTGGCCTCTCTGCAGAATTTCCAGAGTTTCAAAACTCTATTTTAGCTCCACTTCTGATACCATGTTTTATGTTCAAAGACTGCAGTGCTTTCTCAGTGTAAAGTCTTTATTGAAATGAATGTAAAATGTTTGCTTACAGAGAATCCCTTGTGGCAGAGGTCGCATGACTACAGTAAGCCAAATAGAACATGTAGTCATGTTGCATTTCAAAACCCAAACTGTTGCAGCCGTGGCACTATTACAGGGAAAGTCGAAGCACAAAGACACAAAAGTGAAGAATTTGTTACACATGAACTTACGGACAAAAGACACATAGAGAAAAAAAAACACTGGCTCAGCAAGCTTATGGCAGCCCATTTTAAACTCATTGTATCCCTCACTCTTGGCAGCCATAAAATCTCCAGGAAAAGGTTTTAAAAAAACCCAAAAATCTTAGGTCAATTTAGTCAAAAGAAAAACCTCTGGGAAATTTGCTTTTTGACTTATAGATAACCAGTCAAGGAGACTGCAGTGGCAAGTAATGCTATTTCCTCTATTCTCACTTCCATGATATAACTCAGTGTTAACAGGAACTCAATCAGTTTCTTTTGGAATGCTTGTATCAAATCCATACTTGGCTTACAGATTGATGATTCTACAAAAAGATGAACTTCAAGCACCTGATGCCCCTCGATACTTTTGTAACTTGGACTGCTATTCTTCATTTGCTTCTGGTGCTCTAAGTTGCACTGTGCAGTATTTATACTTTCCCTGGCTGAGAGAGAGCTTGAGCAAACTGTTCAGTGGTTTCTGTCAAAGTCTGTGTAATTGTCTAGCTGGTGATGCCTAGGGACAGCAGATATGGATTTTTTATCTTTATTTGTTCATGGGATATGGGCATACCTAATTGCCCTTGGGTCCTTTCCAAAGTTGCTTGGTACAACTGAGTGGCTGACTTAAGTTATTTCAAATGGGTAGTTAAGAGTCACCCATATTACTGTGGATCTGGGATCTCATGTAGGCCAGACTTGGTATAGACAGCAGAGTTTCTTCCCTTGGACATGAGCCAGTCAGATGGTTTTTTTATGACAATCCGATTGTCTTCGCCTGTCCCTCAGTTCAAGGATGATGTTTACTCAGGGTAATGAGTTGCTGCCATGGGTCTTCATGTGACTGAACAGGCCGATTCTGGACGTGCAGACCTTTGGGCACATGGGCAGGACGTCCCACGAGGTAGCACTGTCAGAAGTGCAGGATTTGCTTCCTTTTCTTTCCTGCTCTGCTGATGCTCTGCTACATCATTAAGACATTTGGACTCAAAGGCTGGCATTTTCCAGCTCCCCCGTGGCGGGGCCAGTGAGCCAATGAAATACCTATTCACATCGGCGGGACCAGAAGATTCCCCCAGCATGAGAGGCTAGAAAATTCCAGCCAAAGCATGATACAGCTCAATGGACAGGTTGTTGCCATTATGAATGATTGGCAGCAAGCTCCTCCCAGTCATTAAGGTCAATGCCACTGGGCTTCAAGGGGAGCTGCAGAGCATCTGGCTTTTTATTCTAGAATTATTTAATAAATTGAATTTGAATTCCCACAGCTGTCATGGTGGGATTTGAACTCATGTCTCTGGTGTATTAATCCAGACCTCTGGAATACTAGTCTTGTAACAGCACAACAGTGCTACTGTTTTCAGGAATGAACACTCATTCTTAAAATTCATTTCTTCATGCTATGTTTTACCCATCTTCTGAGCCATGCCATCTCTCTTTGGCACCTTCCCCAGACATCACCACATGACCTTCCTGTAGAACATTATCAGTGCACTCAGGCTCTAGTTAACCAGAGCCAAAAACAATACCTTATAAATGTGATTTGATTTTATTGATTTTAAAGGAAATCATTGTCAAGAAACTTAACACTGTCGAGGAGAAATTGGTCAGCTTGATCAGCACCCCATTCATTGGCTTAAACATCAACTCCCTCCACAGCCAGTATAACGTTGCTGCAGTGTGGCCATCAACAAGTTATATTGCAGCAACTCACTAAGGTTTCTTCAGCAGCACCTCCTAGACCCGCAGCCTCTACCACCTGGAAGGACAAGGGTAGCAGGCACATGACAACACCATCACCTTCAAGTTCCCCTTCAAGTCACACATGATTCTGACTTGGAAATGTATCACCCATCCTTCATTGTCATTGGATCAAAAGCCTGGAACTTGCTACCTAATATTATTTTGGGATGACCTTCAACACATGGACTGCAGTCGCTCAAGAAGAAAGTTTGCCACCACCTTCTCAAGGGCAACCAGCGATGGGCAATAAATGCTGGCCTAGCCAGTAACACCAACATCTTGTGAATGACTAAAAGAAAAGCATTTGTGGAGCTGTGGGCTAGCAGCTTAGAGCATGACCCCTTCAATAACATCAAGTGACAAAGAATTATACTGAACTTTGATATGTATCAGGTTGTTAATGCTTTGAAGAATAAATGCTGACGACAGATGCTTGGAAGGACATACTGAGGCCAACAGTGTAAAGTGAATTCATTATTTAACCCAGACTGCTTCATCGCTCCTGCCATTTTTAACTGTATCTGTTAATTCAACCTCAACAACTCTCTCCAATTACTCGCTCTGATGAGATTAGCCCTTTCAACACTATTAAAAGTTACCAAACAGAAATAGGAAGACAGAGATGTTGATTGCAATTCTTTACAGGTTCATTTTGAAAGACAGCCATACGATGACTAATGCCATTTAAAATATCGATCTAATTGATGCTCAGGAACAGACTTGTGGGTATGTTTATTGATTGGTCTGAGTCTTTTTGACTAATTCTCTGGTTGAAAGTGGATGGGAACAGGGTAGATCAATATGATTAGAACTACTTGCACACATGAAGGGTAAACATGCACAAAAAAAAGGCCTATTTTCACATAACTTCTTTGTATTTTTATCTAGTGATGCAAGCAGGTTTTTTTTTAATCATTCATGGGATGTGGGCATCGCTGGCTAGGCTAGCATTTATTGCCTATCACTATCCCTTGTTCAGAGGGCATATTAAGAGAGAACAACATTGCTGTGGGTCTGGAGTTACATGTAGGCCAGACCAGGTAAGGACAGCAGATTTCCTTGCCTAAAGGATATTAGTGAACCAGATGGGTTTTTACAACAATCAACAATGGTTTCATGGTCATCATCAGACTTTTACTGAATTCAAATTCCACCATCTGCTGTGGTGGGGATTGAACCCAGGTCCCCAGTGCATTACCCTGGGTCTCTGAATACTGGTTCAGTGACAATACCATACCACTGTGCCATCACCTCCCCTAAGTGTTATTTAGTGATAAATCTGAAGAGATGCTCCTTTCATGAATTGTCAATAGCCACCTCTACTCATCAGACACAAAGGAGCTATCAGTTTGGGTAGGGTATCGCGGCAGGGGGACTGTTGCTCTCTGCGTTCAGGTGGATAGGAAAAGATTAGCTGGCTCATCAAGCTTGACCTAAACAGTCATGACACAAGAGATCACCCTAACTCCCAGTGTTCACTCCAACTGCTAGTTATGTAGGAACCCTCTGCCAATCTAGGTGAATGTGAGAAATTCCTCTCCTACCACCCTCCTCCCATCCCCAACTATGTTATCTTACATCAGCATAAATTATTTCCGTTAGGAAAAAGCGCAGCAGTTTAGCAGTTATAGTACTCAACTCATGAGATTTACTCACATCATAGTAAATTTTGACACTGAATTGAGCAATAAATGCTTTTACTATGTGCTACTTAAGAAGATGGCCCACCATCACCTTCCTGGGGCAGTGGGATGGGCAATAAATGCGATCGTGCAAGTATAGCTCACCCCATCCCCCCAGGAAAAGATTAAGAAGAAAGAGAGAGCTCTCCTGCTGTTCTTCTACTATGGGATCTTTTACATCCACCTGAGAGAGCAAGGGACTAAGGAGCCTCAGCTTAACATCCCATCAAAATAACAGTACCTCTGACATTGCAGCACTGCCTCAAAACCAGCCTAGATTTTGTGCACAAGTCACTGGAGTGGGGCTTGAACCCACAACTCCTGACTCTGGGAAGAGTGCTACCATTGAGCAACAGTTGACACTTCAAAAAAATGTGAAGGGAAATTTGGAGGAAGAGTAACACAAAATTATTCAGTAAAATTTGTTGACAGGAGAATGTCTGCTTGTTTTAATTCTGTGTTGATAAATTGTGAGGGAATTTTCCAAAAGTTGATTTTGTACACTGCTTTGTTTACTGATGTATCTTCGCTAAACCAGAAGATTTACCATTATACATCCATTGCTTTACCTATTGGTTAATCAATACTTTTGTCGAAAGTATCAATGGACTTTTTCTCAAAGAACTGTGGCTTTTTTTAAAACTAGTAAAATATTATTGAAGTGCTGCCCAATTGGAACAAACTCAAGTACAGTACTCCACTCGAATACATGAGTTATTCTCACTTTTATTGGCACAAATTGAGAATTGGATTGGGGGCTTCAGGGCATTCTGGATCATTTGAATTTTGTGTCAAAATCTCTTTGCAATCTGTGTGTAAGATCATTTCTGTCTAAAAAGTCATTTGCAGAAAAGAAAACCTTTTTACAGCAGACTCATAGAAGCCAGCAGCCTGAATTTCTGTCTGAATTTGATACAGTGGTCTAATAAAGGGGAGGTGGAGTGCAGTGCTGTACTCCTCATCAGGAGTAAAAAGCTATGGGCTAACCCTTTGAAATCCTGCATCACAGGTAGGGCCCTGCGTGCAACAAGCATCTTACCAAAAAAATCACGGGTGCCCTGTCCCGATTTCCATCCCCAGTGAATGGAAAATGGCAGTCAGGTGCATATGCAGAAAATTGACAAATATGGCCCAAATAAATATAAATACGGGCAACCCTACTTTGCATTTCCTCTACAAATTAAACACTCCCTGAAGCTAACATGACAAATGTTGTGAATAGCACTTGTGTCAACTAGGTTGTTAATACTTTCCTTCCTCTGTACACTAATAGAAAAGAGTGTTGTTCCTTCAGCCACTGTGATGCTGCAGTTAAATATTGTACTAGCTAAATTGCCAGAGAAAATTGAACATCATTTGAAAATATTTATTATGTAGGGGTGGAAGGCTATTAAAGCTGAGAAATAAGTGGTAAAATATTGGGACATCTAAGTAAGATAAATAAAAAGTGCTTTGAAAAGAGTCAGAAAGGTAAGTAGTTTGGTAAATGTACACGCAATCATGCTAATATTAAACAGAAAATGCTGGAAAAACTCAGCAGGTCTGGCAGCGTCTATGGAGAAAGAAACAGAGTTATGACTGAATATGACTCTTTCTTCGGAACTGGAGAGAGGTAGAAATTTGATGGGTTTTATGCTGTGGAAAAGGGGGTGAGGGACAGATGGAGCAAAATAGAAGGTCAGGGATAGGTTGGAGGCAGGAAAGATTAAATGACAAAGATGTCATTGAACGCAAGACAAAGGGAGTGGCAATGATAGTATAAAGATGAAGGCTTTGGTCCAGAGTAAGTGTTAATAGCAGGAGAAAGGTCAACACTGTCTGAAAGCAAAAAATGAGAACGAGATTCAGGCTGGCACTGGGGAGAAGAAAATTCAAAATGGAAGATGGAATTCATGCTCTTAAATTGTTGAACTCAAGGCTGTAAAGTGCATAATCAGAAGATGAGGTGCCGTTCCTTCATCTTGCATTGGGTTTAATTGGAACATTGTAGCAAGCCAAGGATGTGAGCATGAGAGTAAGATGGTGAATTGAAATAGCAAGCGACAGGAAGTTCAGGGTCATGCTTGCAGACCTAGCAAAGGTGTTCCACAAAGTAGTCACCCGGTCTAATCATGAGCACTGTTTGTATTTGTATAAATATTACAGTTCAATAATAAAGTGCTGAACGGATACTCTTTTGCACCCCATTGTGATAGTACATCACCCTGTTTCTAAAAGTATCTTGACTCTGCTAACACATCATCCTGACTTGGAACTATCTCGCTATTCCTTCACTAACGCTGGGTCAAAATCCTGGAACTCTCTTCCTGACAGTGCTGTGGGTGTATCTACACCACAGGGACTGCAGCAGTTCAAGATGGCAGCTCACCACCACCTTCTCAAGGGCAATCAGGTATGGGGAATAAATGTTGACCTAGCCAGTGATGTTCACATCCCATGAATGAATAAATTAAAAAATATATAGTTATCCAGCAGAATCAGCTTGGATTATCTGATGCATTTGCTGAGACCCTGCATGGAAGATGTCTTCAATGCTGGTCTTGAGAATGAAGAGGTATCTAGGTACATGCACTATGGGAGGAGAAGGAGCAGCAGCTGGAGATTGGAGGTGATGACAAGAAGGAGGAGATGGCAAAGGAACTGATGGGTCAAGGGTCTGCCAACAGGAGGAGTGGCCTTACCCCACTTTCCTGCCTGCCCCCTTAACCCTAACTCATCCTTTAATATATTCAATGATCCAGCCTCCAGTGCTCGCTGGGGAACAGAACTGGAAAGACTAACGAGTCCCTGAGAGAAGAAATTCCTCCTCATGTTCATCTTAAATGGGAAACCCCTTATTTTGAAACTGTGTCCCCTAGTTCACAGGAATAAGCATCCTCTCAGCATCTACCCTGTCGAGCCCCCTCAGAATTTTATGGCCAGGATTTCACGGTCCTGCCGTGGCGTGTCTCCCAACTCTCCTCCCCACAGCGGATGCGGTGAGCCATTTAAATCTCCATTCAGTTTGGTGAGACTGTAATATCCTGTCGGGCAGGAGAGGCCATAAAATCCTGGCCTATATATTTCAATAAGGTTGAACAAGAATCTTATATGTTTCAGTTCAGCCCATTGAACCTGTTCTGGCATTCAGTTAGATCATGGTTGATCTGTATCTTAACGCCATTTCCTTTAGTGTCCTTGCTTAACAAAAACCTATCAGCTTTTAAATTTTCAATTGGCCTAACCTCAGCAGTGTTTTGGGAGAAGAGATTTCCACGACCCTTATGTAAAGAAGTGTTTCCTGACTTTCTGGGATTTGGGATTCTGTCAAAGTTTCACCAACACTCTTATCAGGATTGATTCCAAAAATTCACTGAGAACTTCACCTAAAAAAAAAGTGACACTCCGCCTTATGGTATGCCTTATAGGAGTTAAAAGCGAAAATGCTGCAAATGCTCACGGAATTAACGTTTCAGTTTGTGACCTTTCATCAGAAATGAAATGTTGGTCGGGGTTTCTGTTTTATAGTCGTGACCCTGACACCGGCTGAATTTCGGGTCCCATCCCCGATCGCCACATTGTCGGGTGCCTGACATGATTTTTGTACGGATGGTCAATTAGTGGTCACGTGCTCCCAAGGTTGGAGGGCCAATGGGAAGCCCTCCAGCGATGCCACATTGGCAGCCCTGTTAACCAAGGTAAGAGCTGCCACAATGGAGGGGCTCTCGGAAGTGAAGTTAAAAAATTTACACTTAAAAAAGGCGATACCAGCTCAGGGCGGGTCCAAGGGGGTGAGTGTGGGAGAGGGGGAGGGGGCGGGGTTCCTTAGTGGGATGGAACACTGCCCCGACCCCTGCTAATCTGCTGCCGAGAGGTCGCCTCCATTCCCTGGCTGTGTTTTGGCTTCCGTAGGGAGTACGGGAGAGGCCCATGAACCATCTGGAAAACTACAGTTGGCTTCTGTTGATTGGCCTTGATAGGGCATTTAATTGTCTTGCACCAGGAGCCCCCACCCCCCCATCGCCCGCCACCCCCTTTTCACAATGAAAATGGCCCCAAGGCTTGATTGTGCTGGCAAACCTGCAACATTGCTCTCAGACACCAATTTTCAGGCCTTCCCATCTCCAGTCCTACTTTCGACAGGAATCGAGAATTCCACCCATTAACCCTGTTAGTTCCCAGACCCTAACCCTAACACTAACTAGAGGCTGTTTGACCTGCTGAGTTTTTCCAGCATTTACTGTTTTTATTTCAGATTTCCAGGATCCACATTATTTTGCTTTTGACCTCATAGGAATTATCAAAGGGGAGATGGCGGTGTAGTGGTAATGTCACTAGACTAGTAATCCTGAGACTCAGGCTAATAGGTTCTGGGATTGTGGGTCCAAATCCCACCATGGCAGCTGGTGGAATTTAAATTCAATTAATAAAATGTGGAATTGAAAGTTAGTCTCAGTAATAGTGACCACAAAGTTATCATTGATTGTTGTAAAAACCCATCTGGTTCACTAATGCCCTTTAAGGAAGGAAATATGCCATAATTTCCCAACCTGGCCCACATGTGCCTTCAGACACACAGCAGTGTGGCTGACTATTATTTGTCCTCTGAAATGGTGTGGCAAGCCATTCAGTTCAAGGATGGGAAACAAATGTTAGCCTTGCCAACGATGAAAAAAAAAGGAGTGCTTGCTTGTGACGTCTTCTTATGGCTCCCCCTTGGTCTGGATTGGAAATGGGAGGAGAACATGAGACCAGGCAGAGTAATAGGAGCTGATGCGGGAAAGAGGGTCAGGAGGGCAAGGTGGACTCCTTTCCTACTGCGGGTACAGGGCACCCCTCCTCCTCTGGACCTCCTCCACCAGGATCTTCAGGAGGGAGGCGATGGCATAGTGGTATTGTCACTAGACTAGTATTCCAGAGACCCAGGGTAATGCTCTGGGGACCCGGGTTTGAATCCCACCATGGTATATGGTGAAATTTGAATTCAATAAATGATGACCATGAAACCATTGCTGATTATTAAAAAAACTTATCTGGTTCACTAATGTCCTTTAAGGAAGAAAATCTGCCATCTCCAGACCCACAGCAATGTGGTTGACTCTTGAAAAAAAATGCCCTCTTAACGAGGGCAATAAGTGCTGGCCTAGCCAGTGACACCCACATCCCATGAACAAATAAAAAAATTCTCTTCAGTGCTGCATCTGAGGACCTGGGCACCCTCTCCCAGAGCTATCCTGAAACTATTTCTGCCAGAACACTTCATATCTTCAAGGGAATTAGGTACAAGGAACTCACAAATACTGCTCCAAGAAAATTGCTTCCAATCAGCTCTTGAGAACTAAACCTGCAGGTGTCTGTCTAAGTGCCTCCAAACAAGTTGAAATTGTGTTACGCATCAATTAGTCCTAAAATTGCAAGCTAAAGCCAGACTTTCAAACAGGCATGTCCTATTAGCACAGCACCTACTTAGCACCTGATTTCATCCTTTCACCAAAATAACTCCCAAGGAATAATTATGAACGTTACTATATCAGTAATGTGTATAAAGAAACAAATAGTATCAGAGAAATCGGGATGAAATTTGTAGGTGACTTTGAGAAGTTCTCAGTAAGAAAGAGCTTAAGAGTCCTAAACTTAGGACTCCCACATCAAGTTACTTTTCCTGGATACAGTCAGTACTATTATTTAAACAAAATGGCCACCGATTTTCCGTGTTACCTCCAGACTCCAACCCCCTTGTCAAGTTAATTTAAACCCTTCCCAAAAACACTAGCAACCGTCTCAAAAGGACATTGGCCTCAACTCTGTTCAGGTGCAACCAGTCCGGCCTGTACCGGTCCCATCCCTCGCAGAACTGCTTCTAGTGTCACAGGAATCTAAAGCCCTCCCTCTTGCACCATCTCTTCAGTCATACATTCATCTGTTGTATCCTGCTATTTCTGAACTCATTGGCACGAGGCACCAGGAATAACATGGAGATAACTACCCCCGAGATGCTGCTTGGTAGTTCCTGTCCTAGTTCCATAAAATCTGCCTGCAGGACCTCTTCCCTCCTTCTGCCTATGTTATGGGTACCGATGTGAACCATGACACTGGCTGTTCACCCTCCGCCTCAGAGTGCTCTGCAGCTGCTGCACTCTACACCTGGCCTCATCAATGCTGTTCCACTCCGCACCTAGCTTCCTTCATGCTGCTTTCACCTGTTGGAAAAGCAACCCCACTCAGGCCAAAGTTAAGATCACTATAGTCACCCAATGGGTTCATCATACCCTAATGAATATAATTGTATTAGAACCCCACATGCTATGAGTGGATGTCTTAGTGTCTCTCCAGAAGTGCCTGTTAAAATCAGAAACTGTGGCTTTCTGCCAGAGGATTAATTACATTCTATGCAGCTGAAATTTTTAGAATACAGCAGGGATTCCGTCATTGAAACTCTTCTGAACCGAATATGATTTAATGATCTTGGTGGTAATATCGGTAATAACACTTAAGAGAAACTACTTTAAGTTAACAATGAATCAAACCTGACTGTTAGCCTTTTTATAATTAGAAAAAAATGAAAGACCTAATGAGATTTTTCAATCGGATTCTGTTGCTTTAAGTAGGAAGGTGTGGATCTCTAGAACTCAACTTCATTTCCTCAGCTTTGGGGACTGGCTTCATGGCAGTATTATCAGGCCCCTGCCAGAACAACAGGAGGTGACGTATTTAGACAAGAGTTTAAATATGAAGCAAGGTGGGGGAAAATGTAAAGGGAGGGTATTTATATTGTATTTGACGATTGAACTGCAGTCTCTGAAGATTGACCTGTATAGATCTGATATACTGTATATATAAAATGTAAGGGAGACTTTTAATCAAAATGATGGGAGGCTAAGAGCTGCAATTCCCATGTCACGTGGGAATTCCAGGATGCCTCATGTGTCCCGGATAACCACGTGTGCAGCAAATGCCTCCAGTTGCTCACACTCGAGCTCAGGAATTTCCTGGAGTGCACAGTCCAGGAATTGACCACCCCACAGTTACCAAAAGGTCAGGAGGATAGTAAATGGGTAGCCACCTGGCAGGGTAGAAAGAACCAGGCAGCGCTAGAATCCTCCATGTGTATGGCACTTTCAAACCAGGACAAATGGCTGCATTGGCAGGGGCGGGGCACAACAAAGTGCCCTGGTCATAGTGAATCGGTAGGAGAATTGGACAGATGTTTCTGTAACTGACGATGCAAATGCTAGGTGGTATTTTGCCTCCTTGTTGCCAGGATAAAGAACATCACTGAGAGGGGGTTGCAGAACATTTTGAGGGATGAGTGGGTACAGCTAGAAGTCATGGACAATGTGGGAACCAATAACATAGGAAGGAAAAGGGCTGAGGTCCCACGGTTAGGTCCAAGTCGCACTCCAGGGCTTGAGCACAAAAATCAAGGCTGACACGACAGTAAAGTACTGAGGGACTGCTGCGCTGTCAGAGGTGCTATCGCTAAACTGAGGCCCTATCCGCCTGCTCGGGTGTTTGTATATGATCCGATGGCACTATTTCGAAGAAGAGCAAAGGGGGTTATCCCCAATGTCCTGGCCAATATTTATCCCTCAATCAACATCATAAAAGAACAGATGATCTGGCTACTGTCACTTTGTTGTTTTGTTTGCTGTGTGCAAATTGGCTGCCACTTTTCCTACATTACAACAGTGACTACACTTCAGAAGTGCTTCATTGGCTGTAAAGCACTTTGAGATGTCCGGTGGTTGTGAAAAGTGTTTTATAAATGCAAGACTCTTTTTCTTTCTTTCTCTACTTTAAACTTCTGCTGCAGCACTGAGCCAAGTTCTGTTTTAACTAAATCGACTAAATTAAACATTTGGTAAAATGAGAGTGCAAAAGTGTAAGTCTGTATCTCATAGATTTTCATTTACTCTGTGTCTCCTGCTTTCTGTAGAAAACAGTTCAAATGATAACATAGGGATCTGATTTTTTTTTGTACGGGATTTACAAAGAGAATTTGCACAAGTACATTGGAGGGGGTGAGGTGAGTGGATTGACAGAATTAGTTAATCCATCCATTTGCCCTTAATCTTTCAGTTTGCAGTGAAAGTATTGATAATAACATAAACTCTTTAATCTGAGATAGCACAAGATGGATGGTATCAGTTTTTGTTCAGCCTAATGATTTTAAAACGGAACATAGGAGTGACATGGTGATGAATTTACTGCTATGTTTGGAGTTGTGTAGCATATAATTTAGTGGCACAGGGTAATATTGTAGCTGAAGTACTCTGGAAAAGTAGACCAGTGTCAAATCGTGACTGATGGGCCAATTTACAGTCAAGGATTCCAGTGAACAAATGGGGCTTTGTTTTGCAGCTTTGAATTTTTTTCCACTTTTCTTCATTTCCTAACTTTTGACAAGAGTTCACAGCCATATAAGTCAAAATATCGTGGTGTCCGTGCATCCTGCTGCTTTGCAAAGATACATGCCACGGGTCAGTTTTTGAATGGCTAATTTGAACATGAGTAGAGCAAAACATGGATGTTCATTGAGTCATTTCTTGACCCATGTTGCTTTTGTTTAGCTCTGCACGCTTACAAGCAAAAGGCAAACCTCTTTTAATCTTCATCTGCGTTTAATCCCAAGGCTTCACAAGAACCTTTCATCGCTGTAGTTTTTAAATAAGTGTTTCCCAGAATTTAGTCAAGGAATATTAAGCTGTGGAAAAAAGTATCAAATTGCTTTAAACTCCTCACACTCAGTGCTATCAATAAGTTACTGTGATATGATAAATGTTTATACCATTTGGCTAGATATGTAAAATGTGACACTCATGTTCCAGTTGCTTTCTCCAGTGGTAGAGTAACAAGAAAAGTATCCTACACCAAAGCTGTTTTCCAACACAGACTTAAGGAAATGAAAAGAGAAAACGCTGGAAATTCTCAGTAGCTCTGGCAACATCTGTAGAGAGAGAAATAAAATTAGCAGATGGTGTTTAATCGAGGCTGGAGAACCAGCGAGAGCCTTGCATCACCTCCTTTAGGCATTTAAATGGCCAGTGGCAGACCTTCCACAGTATCAAAGCCCCCAGGGGAGGAATCCCACCCCCGACAGCTGACTGTCAACAAGCCAGAGCGGTGGCAGCTGCCGGGAATCACAGAATCACAGTGCAGAAGAGGCCCTTCGGCCCATCGAGTCTGCACCGACATGTGAGAAACACCTGACCTACCTACCGAATCCCATTTACCAGCACTTGGCCCTTAGCCTTGAATGTTATGACGTGCCAAGTGCTCATCCAGGTACTTTTTAAAGTAAAACCCGCCTCCACCACCCTCCCAGGCAGTGCATTCCAGACCGTCACCACCCTCTGGGTAAAAAAGATTTTCCTCACATCCCCGCTAAACCTCCTGCCCCTCACCTTGAACTTATACCCCCTTGTGACTGACCCTTCAACTAAGGTGAACAGCTGCTCTCTATCCACCCTGTCCATGCCCCTCATAATCTTGTACACCTCGATCAGGTGACCTCTCAGTCTTCTCTGCGCCAACGAAAACAACCCAAGTCTATCCAACCTCTCTTCATAACTTAAATGTTTCATCTCAGGCAACATCCTGGTGAATCTCCTCTGCACCCCCTCCAGTGCAATCACATCCTTCCTATAATGTGTCGAGCAGAACTGCACACAGTATTCCAGCTGTGGCCTCACCAAGGTTCTATACAACTCCAACATGACCTCCCTACTTTTGTAATCTATGCCTCAATTGATAAAGGCAAGTGTCCCATATGCCTTTTTCACCACCCCACTAACATGCCCCTCTGCCTTCAGAGATCTATGGACACACATGCCAATGTCTCTTTGTTCCTCAGAACTTCCTAGTGTCATGCCGTTCATTGAATACTTCCTTGTCAAATTACTCCTCCAAAGTGTATCACCTCACACTTTTCAGGGTTAAATTCCATCTGCCACTTATCTGCCCATTTGACCATCCCGTCTATATCTTCCTGTAGCCCAAGACACTCAACCTCACTGTTAACCACCCGGCCAATCTTTGTGTCATCCGCAAACTTATTAATCCTACCCTCCACATAGTCATCTATGTCATTTATATAAATGACAAATAATAGGGGACCGAGCACAGATCCCTGTGGTACGCCACTGGACACTGGCTTCCAGTCACTAAAGCATCCTTCTGTCATCACCCTCTGCCTCCTACAACTAAGCCAATTTTGAATCCACCTTATCAAATTACCCTGTATCCCATGTGCCTTTGCCTTCTTTATAAGTCTCCCATGTGGGACCTTGTCAAAGGGTTTGCTGAAATCCATACAAACTACATCAACTGCATGACCCTCATCTATACACCTAGTCACCTCCTCAAAAAATTCAATCAAATTTGCTAGGCATGACCTCCCTCTGACGAAACCATGCTGATTATCCCTGATCAAACCTTGCCTCTCCAAGTGGAGCTAGATACTCTCCTTCAGAACTTTCCCCAATAGTTTCCCTACCACTGATGTGAGACTCACTAGCCTGTAGTTCCCTGGCTTATCTCTTCAACCCTTCTTAAATAGCGGAACCACATTAGCTGTTCTCCAGTCCTCTGGCACCTCCCCCGTGGCCAGAGAGGAATTAAAAATTTGAGTCAGAACCCCTGCGATCTCCTCCCTTGCCTCCCTCAGCAGTTTGGGACACAAATCATCCGGACCTGGAGATTTGTCCACTTTTAAGCCTGCCAACACCTCCAATACCTTGTCACTCCCTACATCAATTTGCTTATGAACCTCACAGTCTTTCTCCCCAAGTTCGATACCTTCATCCTCATTCTCTTGGGTGAAGACGGCCTTGAAGTATTCATTCAACACCCTAGCGATGTCCTCTGGCTCCACCCACAGATTGCCCCCTTGGTCCCTTATGGGCCCTACTCTTTCCCTGGTTATCCTCTTCTCATTGATATACTTATACAACATCTTGGGATTTTCCCTAATTATACCAGGCAGAGCTTTCTCACGTCCCCTCTTTGCTCTTCTAATTGCTTTCTTAAGCTCTACCCTGCACTGTCTGTACTCCACTAATGCATCTGCTGATTTGCTTCCCTTGTACCTGCTAAAAGCCTCTCTTTTCCTTCTCATCGTAACCTGAATATCTCTGGTCATCCATGGTTCTCTGGGCTTGTTACTCCTTTCTATCACCCTAGAGGGAACATGTTGAGTCTGTACCCTCCCCATTTCCTTTTTGAACGCCCCCCCCACTGTTCCTCTGTAGATTTCCCCACTGGAGGCACAGCATTAACGAGGGACTCCAGGCCACAGGTGAATGAAGGCAGGATGGTGCTTGAGGGGTGGTGGTGGGGGGAGGCGGGGGATGGGGGGGATGGTGGGGGTCACAGGACCTGCAAGTAAGGACGATGGAGTTTGCTTTTCGGGCTTCCTAGAAGCATAGAAAAGTTACAACACAGAAAGAGGCCATTCAGCCCATCATGTCTGCGCCGGCCAAAAAATGAGAAAAAAAGAAACTAGCTGCTCAATTTTAATCCCACTTTCCAGCACCTGGGACCGTAGCCTTGCAGGTTAAAGCACTTCAAATGCAGATCCAGGTACCTTTTAAATGAGTTGAATGTTTCAACCTTGGTCACCAATTTAAGCAGTGCATGCAAGATGCCCATTACACTCTGGGTGAAAAAGCTTTGCTACTGCTGTTGCCGTGGGTTTAAATTAGCTTGTCAGAGGATTGGGAACCTGAGGGGTGGCCCAAATAGGAAGAAAGTAAGGTTGGTAACAGGAAGTAGTAGTGCGACTAGAAAGCAAGAGAAACAAAGCAGATCATTGAGTATACTTCAAATGCAGAATGATGTCAAAAAGACGAAATTACGGGCACTCTACCTGAATACGCACAGCAGTTGCAATAAGGTAGATGATCTAAAGGCACAAGTACAGGTAAATGGGTATGATACAATTGCCCTTACGGAAACAAGGCTGCATGATGACCAAGACAGGGAACTGAATATTCAAGGATATTCGACGTTTAGGAAGGACAGACAAGAAGGGAAAGAAGGTGAAGTTCTGCTGATAATAAGGGATGGGATCAGTGCAGTAAGGGAGGATCTCAGATCGGAAGAACAACATGTGGAATCTGAAACAAAAACAAAAATAGCTGGAAAACCTCTGCAGGTCTGACAGCATCTGCGGAGGGGAGTACAGTTAACATTTCAAGTCCGTATGACTCTTCAGCAGAACTAAGGAAAAACAGAAATGAGATGAAATATAAGCTGGTTTAAGGGGGGAGTGGGACACGTAGAGCTGGATAGAGGGCCAGTGATAGGTGGAGGCAAGGAAGAGATTGCCAAAGATGTCATAGACAAAAAGACAAAAGGGTGTTGACGGTGGTGATATTAGCAATGGAATGTGCTAATGGTGACATTAAGGATGGAAAGCAGGATGAGCAAGTGACAGATAGCCCTAGTGGGGGTGGGGTAGGGGGAAGGGATCGAAATGGAATAGAAATAGGTGGGAAAAGAAAAATATATGTATACATTAAAAAAATATCAATTATTGGAAAAAGGGGGATCGGAAAGGGATGGAGGAGAGAGTTCATGATCTGAAGTTGTTGAACTCAATGTTAAGTCCAGAAGGCTGCAAAGTGCCTAATCGGAAGATGAGGTGCTGTTCTTCCAGTTTGCATTGAGTGTCACTGGAACATTGCAGCAGGCCAAGGATGGACATGTGGGCATGAGAGCAGGGTGGTGTGTTGAAATGGCAAGCGACAGGGAAGTCCGGGTCATGCTTGCGGACAGACCGAAGGTGTTTTCAAAGCAGTCACCCAGTCTGCGTTTGGTCTCTCCGATGTAGAGGAGACAGCATTGGGAGCAATGAATGCAGTAGACTAAATTGAGGGAAGTGCAAGTGATGTGCTGCTTCACTTGAAATGAGTGCTTGGGCTCTTGGACGGTGAGTAGGGGGGAAGTAAAGGGGCAGCTGTTGCACCTTTTACAGTTGCATGGGAAGGTGCCGTGGGAGGGGGTTGAGGTGTAGGGGGTGATGGGGGAGTTCCCCTGGGTGTCCCGGAGGGAACGGTCCCTACGGAATGCCGACGGGGGGTGGGGGGGGCGGTGAAGGGAAGATGTGTTTGGTGATGGCAGAAATGGCGGAGGAGTCTGTTAGGGTGGAGCTATGAAACAGCAAAAGGCAGCAAACATTGGTTGGAGTTGTTTATAGGCCACCAAATAATAATGGTAATGTGGGGCACGGTATTAATCAGGAGATGAGAGGAGCATGTAGCATGGGCAATACAGTAATCAGGGTGACTTCAATCTGCAAATAGACTGGGTAAACCGATTGAGCACTAATGCTGTGGAAGACGAGTTTCTGGAGTGTGTTAGGGATGGTTTTCTAGAGCAGTGTGTTGAGGAGCCGACTAGAGGACAGGCTATTTTAGATCTAGTGTTATGTAATGAAAAAGGGCTAATTAATAATCTTGTTGTAAAAGACCCTTTAGGGATGAGTGACCACAATATTATAGAATTTTACAGTATGTTTGAAAGTGAGGTAGTTCACTCTGAAGCAAGGGTGTTAAAGTTGAATAAAGGAAATTATGAAGGCATGAGGGACAATTGGCTGAGGTGGATTGGGAAAATACATTAAAAGGTATGACTGTAGATAGGCAATGGATAGTCTTAAAATAAATATTACATAGCTTACAGCCCCTATACATTCCTTCAAGGAACAAAAACCCCAAAAATGTCAGTCAACCATGGCTGACAAAGGAAGTTAAGGATTGCATAAGATTAAAAGAAAAGGCTTATAAAGTTGTCAGAAGTAATAGTAAACCTGAGGATTGGGAGGTTTTTAGTTAAAAGAAAAACACTGCGGTTGCTGGAAATCTGAAACAAGAACAAAAATTACTCGAAAAACTCAGCAGGTCTGACAGCATCTGAGGAGAGAAAGACAGAGTTAATGTTTCAAGTCTGCTTGACTCTTCTTCAGAACTAAAGAGAAGTAAAAATGTGGTGAAATATATACTGTTTAAGGGGGGGGTGGGACAGGTGAAGCTGGATAGAAGGCCAGTAATAGGTGGAGGCAAAGGAGGGATTGCAAAAGATGTCATAAACAAAAGGTCGAAGGGATGTTGATGGTGGTGATACTGGCTAAAGGAGGTGATAATGGTGCCATTAAGAGTAGAAAGCAGGATGAGCAAGTGACAGATGGCCCTAGTGGGGATGGGGTGGGGGGGAGGGGAGAGTGTGGGAGAAAAGATCGAAATAGGATGAAAGGTGGGGATAAAACAATGAATGGGAATAAATTTTAAAAATAGTAATAGAAATAGGTGGGAAAAAATATGTACATAAAAATTAGAAAATAAATATTTGATAAAAGGGGATCAAAAAGGGGTGAGGATGGAGGAGAGAGTTCATGGTCGGAAGCTGTTGAATTCAATGTTAAGTCCAGAAGGTTGTAAAGTGCCTAATCGAAGATGAGGCACGGTTCCTCCAGTTTGCGTTGAGCTTCATTGGACCATTGCAGTAGGCCAAGAATGGATACGTAGGCATGAGAGCAGGGTTATTTCTATTATTATTATTTTTAAAATTTATTTCCATTCATTGTTTTATCCCCATCTTTTAGCCTATTTTGATCTTTTCTTCCACAACACCCCCTCCCCCCACACCAGCCCCGCTAGGGCCACCTGTCACTTGCTCATCCTGCTTTCTACTCTCAGTGGCACCATTAGCACCTCCTTTAGCCAGTATCACCACCATCAACATCCCTTCGACCTTTTGTTTATGACATCTTTTGCAATCCCTCCTTTGCCTCCACCTATCACTGGCCTTCTATCCAGCTCCACCTGTCCCACCCCCCTTAAACAGTATGTATTTCACCACATTCTTACTTCTCTTTAGCTCTGAAGAAGAGTCATACGGACTCGAAACGTTAACTCTGTCTTTCTCTCCACAGATGCTGTCGGACCTGCTGAGTTTTTCCAGCAATTTTTGTTTCTGTGGGAGGTTTTTAGTGGTTATGGAGTATTTTAAACCAACACTCAACACACGGTCTTTCGTTCAAACATCAAGCAGCCTTTATTTTTTATACCGGTGGGGAGACAATCTCTACTGGTAAACCAGGAGATTTCTTCAATAATTCAGAGTTTCAAGTAGTTTATAAACTATTCTAATTGCATTACAATCACAGTGCTGCCTAAAACAGAACTGATACCATTAAGAAGGACTGGAACTTAGGACATCGAAACAATGCCACAGGATGACCACCATCATGCAATCTAATTAAGAAATGGAGGAGGTAATTGTCACAACCAAATGGTCCCATGCACCGCTGTCGCAGAAGGAGAGAAACCCACCACACAAAGATCAGCTTTGGAGCCAGGGACAGCTCACCTTGGTAGGCTCCATTGTTTTCCGTTGTAGAAATAACATCAGTACTAGTGTCTGCCCAGGACAGACTTGCAGGATCAAAGTGGGTGCTAAGCACCAATCGTCCAGCAGGATGTCCCCAGGGGATGTGTTTGTGATATTGTTTATTGAAACAAACAGTGTGACGCACACGTCTGCAATAAAGTTGCTTTGTCGCTTTTGCACCTAATAAGCTTAGTGTTTGAGAATAACTTTAACCCCACTATTGCTGTATGGCTCGAAAGCCCCACTTCATTAGAATACAGCAAAGGAAGACCAAGAAACTGGTGAAGAAAGGGAGAATAGAATATGAATGCAATCTAGAAAAAAACATAGAAACGGACTATAAAAGCTGCTATAGGCATGTAAAAATGAAGCGTTTGGCTAAAATGGGTCCGTTACAGGCAGAGTTAGGAGAATTCATAATGGGGAATAGAGAAGCTAACTTATTACTTTATGTCTGTTTTCACTGAGGAGGATACAGGAAATCTCTTAGATTTAGAGATCCAACAAACTAAGGAGAATGAGGAGTTGAGGGAAATTAATATAAGTAAGAAGGTTGTATTGGAGAAAATAATGGGACTGCAAGTTGATATTCTGCATCCCAGAGTGTTGAAAGAGGTTGCTATGGAGATAGTGGATGCATTGGTGATCATTTTCCAAAATTCTATAGCCCCTGGAATGGATCCTGAAGTTTGGAAGGTAGCAAATGTCACCACACTGTTTAAGAAGGAAGGGAAAGAGAAAACAGGGAACTACAGACCTGTTAGCCTTGTATCAGTAGTAGGGAAAATGCTAGAATCTATTATAAAGTATGTGATAAATGGATACTTGGATAATCATGATCTGATGGGGCAGAGTCAGCATGGATTCGTGATTGGGAAATCATGTTTGACAAATTTGTTGGAGTTTTTTGAGGATGTTACTAACAAAATTGACAAAGGGGAGCTGATGGACGTAGTATACTTGGATTTTCAGAAGGCTTTCGATAAAGTCTGCCACAGGAGGTTGATTAGCAAAATAAAAGCACATGGGATAGGAGGCAATATACAGGCATGGATTAAGGATTGGCTAACAGGCAGAAAACAGACAGTAGGGATAAACGGTCATTCTTGTGTTGGCAGGCTGTCACCAGTGGGGTACCACAAGGATCAGTACTTGGGCCAAATGTAATATTCCCAAGTTTGCAGATGATACAAAGCTAGCAGAATGTGTGTTGTGAGGAAGATGTAAAGCGGCTACAGGAGGATTTGACAGACTTAGTGAGTGGGCAAGAACATAGCCGATGGAATATAATGTGGAAAAATGTGAGGTTATCCACTTTGGTAGAAGGAACAGAAGTGTAGAGTATTTCCTAAATGATAAGAGATTAGAAAGTGTAGATGTACAAAGGGACCTGGGTGTCCTTGTCCATAAGTCACTGAAAGCTAATATGCAGGTGCAGCAGGCAATTAGGAAGGCTAATGGAACATTAGCCTTTATCGCAAGAGGATTTGAGTACAGGAGCAGTGAAGTCTTGCTTCAATTGTATAGAAGCTTGGTTAGACAGCACCTGGAGTACTATATGCGTTTTGGTGCCCCTACCTCAGGATATTATTGCTATAGAGGGAGTGCAACAAAGGTTCACCAGACTTGTTCCGGGGATGGTGGGACTGTCTTATGAAGAGAGATTGGGCAAACTGGGCCTGTATTCTCTAGAGTTTCGAAGAATGAGAAGTGATCTCATTGAAACCTACAAAATACTGAAAGGAATAGACAGGGTAGAAGCAAGTAAGATGTTTCCCCTGGTTGGGGAGTCTAGAACCAGGGGATACAATTTCAAAATAAGAGGGAAGCCACTTATGACCAAAATGAGGTGAAATTTCTTTACTCAGGGGGTTGTGAATCTTTGGACTTCTCTACCTCAGAGGGCTGTGGTAGCTCAGTCATTGAGTATGTTTGAGGTAGAAATTGATAGATTTTTGATTAACAGTAATGTAAAGGGTTATTGGGATAGTGTGGGTGAAAGGCATTGAAGTGTTTGATCAGCCATGATCGTACGGAATGGTGGAGCAGGTTCAACAGGCTGAATCGCCTTCTCCTGTTCCTATGTTCAAGTCCCCTCTAATCCTTCTATCAATCACCTTAAATCTATGCTCCCTGGTAATTCACCCGTCAGCTAGGGGAAACAAGTCTTTTCTGTCTACCCTATCTAGGCCCCTCATAATTTTGTGCACCTCAATTAGGCCACCTCTCAGCCTCCTCTGATCATAGGAAAACAACCCTAACCTATCCAATCTTTCCTCATAGCTGCAATTTTAAAGCCCTGGCAACATTCTTGTAAATCGCCTCTGTACCCTCTCCAGAGCAATTATGTCCTCCTAGTAATGTGGTGACCAGAACATTACACAAAATTCCACCCTTTGGCCTAACCAGCATTTTATACAGTTCCATCACTACATCCCTGCTTTTGTGTTCAATACTTCGACCAATGAAGGAACATTCTATTTGCTTTCTTTGCCATCTTATCCACTTGCACATGCACTCCAAGGTCTCTCACTTCCTCAACCCCTCTCAATATTCTCCCATTTATTGAGTAAATCCTTGCTTTGTTTGCCCTCCCAAATGCATTACCTCACACTTTTCCAGATTGAATTCCATTTGCCACTTGTCCACCCCATCAACCAAACCATTGATATAATTCTGGAGACAACATTTATCCTCTTCACTATCAACCACATAGCCAATATTTGTGTCATCTGCAAATTTTCCAACTATGCCTCGCACATTTAAGTCCAAATCATTAATATATACAACAGACAGTAAGGGCCACAACACTGAGTCCTGTGGAACATCACTGAAAACCGCTTTCCATTCACAGAAACACCCATCCACCATTATCCTTTGTTTCCTGTCGCTGAGCCAATTTTGGATCCAACATGCCATCTTCCCCTGTATCCAATGATATCTCACTTTTTGACCTGTCTGCCATGTGAGACTTTGTCAGATGCCTGACTAAAATCCATGTAGACAACACCCACTGCACGATCCTCATCAATCCTCCTTGTTACTTCCTCAAAAAATTCTATTTCGTTAGTAAGACATGATCTCCCCTAAAAAAACCATGCTGACTATTCCTGATCAATTTGTGCCTTTCTAAATGACAGTTTATACTGCCTCTCAGAATTGATTCCAATAATTTGCCCACCATCGAAGTCACACTGACCGGCCTATAATTTTTTGGCCTATCCTTTGTACCCTTTTTAAATATTGGTACAGCATTTGCAGACCTCCAGTCCTCTGGTACCTTGCCAGTATCCATTGAGGATTGGAAAATGATCCTCAGAGTATCTACTATTTCCTCCCTGGCTTCCTTTAACAGCAGGGGCAGCCCATCTGGCCCTGTTGACTTATCCACCTTTAAGTATGTCAGCCCCTCCAGTACTTCCCCTCTCACTATGCTTATTGTATCTAATATTTCACTCTCCTCTTTAACTAGAATGTCTGCATCATCCGTCTCCTTAGTGTAGACAGAGATAAAAAACTCATTGAGAACCCTGCCTGTATCTTCAGCATCAACACATGTGCATCCCTTGTCGGCCCTATCCTTTCCTTAGTTATTCTCTTGCTCTTAATGTTCTGGTGAAACATCTTTGGATTGTCTTTGATTTTACCTTCCAATATTTTTTCTCTTTGCTTTCCTACTTTCATTTTTAACTTCAACCTTGTACTTTCTATACCCCTCTGGGCTTTCTACAGTATTAAGACTTTCTGACTGTCATAAGCTTTCATTTTCTGCTTTATCTTACCCTGTACGCTTCTGGATAACCAGGGAGCTCTAGATGTGGCAGTACCACGCTTTTTCTTTGTGGGGACATGTCCACATTGTGCCCGTAGACTCTTGCTTTTGAGTGCCTCCCACTGATTTAACACTGCTTTCCCTTCTAGTAATTGTATCCAGTCCACTTTTGCCAGTTCAACTCTCAGCTTTGTAAAATTTGCCTTCCCTCAATTTAGAACTTTTACTCCTGTTCTATCTTTATCCTTTTCCAAAATGATGCTAAATCTAACTGTTTTATGGCCACTATCTCCAAAATGGTCACCCACTGCTACTTCATCCACTTGCCCACCTTCATTTCCTAAGATTAAATCTAGAATTGCACCCCCCTCTTGTTGGGCTAGTTCGTGCTGGCTGCAAAAGTTCTCTTGAACGCAGTTCAAGAATTTTGTGCCCTCTGTGCTCTTCACACTGTGTGGTGACTGCCCCACCTGCTGCTTTCTGTGCTGTCAGCCAGACTTCCATTAGTCAGTTGAAACAGGTGCACACAAAGGAAAACATTGCTTTTTTCCCTAGATCTATTTTGTCAATTGTTCAAAGTTTATTTACATAAGATAAAGAAATGTCAAATGCTTGTAGTTTCTCCTATTGATACTTTAAAGGTTTGGTTGATTGACACTTTTATAGGGTTGTAGAAGTAGCAGGTTTTTTATTAAAGTTATGAATGGCTATTTTTAAGCTTTTCACCACATGCCATTGTTACTATAGGGTTCATTGGTTCTGTACAGAGTGTATACTGGTTGAATAGGCATGGGAGTGCTATGGGTTGGCATGGAGGGTTTGAGGGGCCATTGGAGGTTGGTGGAAGGACATGGGTTGGCATGGAGGGTATGAGGGGCCATTGGGGGGCCAGTGAGGAGACATGACATAGATCCATAGAAGTTATCTTTCAAAAGGTTCCCTCATCCAAACTGTGGCTCATGACCCCTCTGAGGGGTTGTGAACCACGAGGCCTTAGGAACCTGGGTCAACTCCATGAAAATTATTGGGGGGCTAGGTGATGCCTAGCCCCGCAATGGAGCCAGCCAGGTTGGTAGTGCAGGGTGTGGGCTCACTACCCGCACACTTCTCCCCCACTAGTGGAAATTGAGGTTGCCTGGAATGGGAGCAGGAATCCCAGAATCAATCCAATCTGCCATTTTCGAAGGTCTTCAGGGCTTCCCTGACTCCATGAAAATCTAGCCTGCTTACTCTGTTTCTCTCCCACAGCTGCTGCCAGACCTGCTGTGCATTTCCAGCATTTTCCGTTTTAATTTCAGATCTCCAGCAATCCACAGTATATTGCTTTTGCTTCTAGATTTGAGGCAGTTCACCTTCGAAGCCCACTCCCCACCCCTGCCTACCCACACTGTTCCTTCCTTGCTTTTATGAATTTCTCTTTTTGTTCTCTCTATTGCTAGTTATCTTCTCTTTTCCTTTTCTGCAGGTATTGATTCCGCACTTGGGTATGGTCCCAGGGTGTGGGACACCCTCTGGCATTATGCCCATGTGGCCATTATTCATGCTTGAACCTTGGTGAGAGTATCATCAGGCTATCTGACCTTGAGAGTGCATAGCATGAGAATGTTAATGCACTAGCAATCCAGAGGTCTGGACAAATGACCCAGACATGAATTCAAATCCCACCATAGCAGCTAGGGGAATTTAAATTCAGTTAATTAAATAAATATGAAATAAAAAGCTAGCATAGTAATGGTGACCATGAACCAGACTTTAAAATCCATCTGCCTCATGAAGACCCTTAAGGGAAGGAAATTTGTTATCCTTAACCCGGTTGTCCTACATGTGACTCCACACTCACAGCAATGCGGTTGACTCTCAACTAACCTCTGAAATGGCCTAGTGCATCGCTCAGTTGTGCCCAAGGAGATGGCTCACCACCACCTTCTTGAGGGCTATTAGGGATGGGCAATAAATGTTGGCCTTGCTAGTGATGCCCATATCCTGTGAATGAATAAAATGGCATATCGCTGTTCTTTTCTCTCTCACCTCTAACTTCCACTGAGAGTTGTTGGATAATGATCAGTAATGAAAACAAATGTTCCCTGAGCCGGTTATGTTGTCCCAGCACCAGTCAAGCTAAGGCTCAATACAAACCTGGGACACATACAAACATAATAAATGATCGGGAAAGACTATTGGATACAAGAAGCCCACCTTATCCGAGCATGGTGCAACCCACATACACCAAAGACCCCTTCCCTAAACACTCCATTTCCCTGAAGATTCACAGCTAAATTCCCGGAAAAGTATGGACAATTTTTCTGTGACTCTCTAATGCGTTCAAACAAACCTCCTAGGGGGACACCATCGCCCATAACTCTTCACAATAATTGGCCTATCACCCTGTATAACTGATTCCCCAGCACAGAATCAGTTTAACCTTGGATCTTTCTGGCCCATGTGGCTCAGTTGCTGACTAAATTCAGCAAGTTGTTTAGTAAACCTTTATTATCTTTTCATTTTCAGTGCCATTTAATCAGGGGCAAGTCCCAAACTACATCCTGAACAAAAGGATAGGTTCAAACAAAATAGTTACCTTTGCCAGGTTTCTGTCACAGCTGCCAATTTCCTTCACTCCATGACTGTGCCTTTCGGCTATCAGGTCCTAAGCTCTAGCATTCCCTCCCTAAATCTCTTTGCCTCTCCATCTCTCAATTCTCCTTTATGACACTCTTACCACTTTGACTAATTTTTTGCTCACCTGCCTTCTTATGTGGTTCAGTATCCAATACTGTTGGATAATGTCGTTGTGAAGTGCTTTGGGATGTTTTGCTACATTAAAGGCGCCATAGAAATGCAAGTTCTTGTTGATACAGTGAAAACTAAAGTGCTAATAAAGTCTACTGGACTATTGCAAGTCCAGCACTGCTTTGATCACTAATTTAGTTGCGATGTGAAGTAGAGACTCAGACATAGGGACGTTAAAAAATAGACGTGACTAACAGAGCTTATATCTCTTGTAAAACCTATGTAGGCAAAATGTGTGATTGTATCAGTATGAGGCTTCTAAGAGGTGGGAGTGTTACCATTGAGCCAAGACTGACAGCTTGAAGATGAATGCATGTGTGTTGCATAAGGGGGTGGTGTTTCAGAGGGACTAAACTGAAACTGAAAGCATTCGCTATTTTACAAAGTGATAGCCTACTGTGCAAAATGAAGCAGATAATAGTCCAATTTTCTCAGTGTAAAGTATTTGACAGGATATTAAACTGACTACTATTTATTTTAAATGTCGAATCATAGAATAGAATCAAAACATTGTTACGTAGCAAGGAAGGAGGTCATTCAGCCCGTCGAGCCTGTGCTGACATTCTGCAAGAACAATTTAGCTAGTTCCAAGTAGTTCCCCTCCACGTAGCTCCACGTTTTTTTTCTTTTTAGGTGCTTATCCAATTTCCTTTTGAAAGCCATGATTGAATCTGATTCAGTCACGCTCTCAGGCAGTGCATTTCAGATCGTAACCAATCACTGTGTCAGAAAAAAGCTTTTCCTTATGTCACCTTTGATTCTTTCGCCAGTCACTTTAAATCTGCGTCCTCTGGTTCTCAATCCTTTCGTCAATGGGAGCAGTTTCTCCCCATCCACCCTTCATGATTTTGAACATCTCTATCAAATCTCCTCTCAACCTTCTCCTCTAAGGAGAACAATCCCTCTTGTAAGATGTTGTGTGTAGTTCGATAGGCTTCATGAAGAGGTTCTGAGTCTTGTATAGTTTAACAATAAGTGTTTATTAACTAATTGTAACTATATACATATATAGAGTATAAGTCTAAGCTGGAAGCTGCCTCCATGCTTGCCTCAACACATGTCTTTTTCCAATACAAACTGTGCTCCAGACTCGGGTCATGTGTTCCTTTACATCACATTTTGGGCAGTACTGTATACAATCCCACATTAACCCCTTTTTATGCCAGACCCTTATACTACATCCCATCTTCTCCAATCTAGCCACATACCTGAAGACCCGGGAACCATTCTTGTAAATCTTTCCTGCACCCTGCCTAGAGCCTTCACATCCTTCCTAAAGTGCAATGTCCAGAAATGGACACAATACTACAGGTTAGGTTGAACCAATGTTTGATAAAGGTTCATCATAACTTGCTTGCTTTTGTGCTCTTTGCCTGCCTCTGTTTATAAAGCTCAGGATCCCATATGCCTCATTAGCTATTTTCTCAGCTGCAATCTTCTGCCCTCCCCTGAATTTAGTGGCGGTGGGGATGCCACTTAAAGGCCTCGCACCGCCTCCACTGGTATGAACACAGTGGCAAGACGGTGGGAGTGGGAGGGCTCACCATGTGGGGAGCACAACTAGCAAACCTTTGTGACATTGCTTGTAGTCTCCCAGGGTGGGGGTCCCTCATTTGAAGGCATTCAGTGCCTGATCGAGGGACCCGGCATCAGGAAGGGGGGGGCCACTGAGAGCTAACCCCTGCCCTTGCTGGTGACACCTACTCATCCACCTCGGCCCCCATGCCCACCCCCCCGAACCCACCCCTTCCCCACTATCACTCTGGCCCATGTTTTCTTTTGTTGTGATGACCCTACTGTGTGGGGGAGGGCTTTTTGTTGTTGTAATTTATTCCTGGGATGTGGATGACGCCAGTAAGTTCATCATTTATTACTCATCGCTCGTTACCCTTGAGAAGATGCTGGCGAGTTGTCTTCTTGAACCACTGCAGCCCGTGTGTTTACTTTTCCTTTAATCTTTCATGGGACGTGCCAGCATTTGTTAAGATAAAAGTAAAATATTGCGGATGCTGGAAATCTGAAACAAAAACAGAAAATGCTGGAAAAACTCAGAGGCTCTAACACTATCTGTGAAGAGGGGAAAAAAAACAGAGTTAATGTTTCGAGTCCGCATGACTCTTCAGAGCTAAAGAGAAGTACAAATGTAATTACATTTATATTGTTTAAGGAGGGTGGAGCAGGTGAAGCTGGATTTTAGCCAGTACCATTACCATTAACACCCCCTTTGTCCTTTTATCCATGACATCTCTGGCAATCTCTCCTTTGCCTCCAGCTATCACTGGCCTTCTATCCAGCTTCATCTGCTCCAATCCCTTAAACAGTATAAATTTCATTACATTTTTATTTCTCTTTAGCTCTGATGAAGTGTCATGCGGACTCGAAACGTTAACTCTTGTATTTTTTTCCTCTCCACAGATGGTGTTAGAGCCGCTGAGTTTTTCCAGCATTTTCTGTTTTTGTTGCAGTATTTGTTGCCCACCCCTAACTGTCCTTGAACTGAGGGCAGTTAAGAGTCAACCACATTGCTGTGGGTCTGGGCCTAGGGCCTTTCCTAAAGGTTATTAGTGAACTAGAAGGTTTTTTTTATGACAATCCATGATAGTTGTCATGGTCACCGTTTCTGAGGCTAGCTTTAGCTTTGTATTCCAGATTTGTTAACTGAATTCTAATTCCACCAGCTGCTGTGGCGGGAATTGCCTTTTCCCCATAACCCTTGATTTTCTTACTGATTAAAAATCTTTCTATCTAAGCCTTGAATATACTTAATGACCCAGCCTCTACAGCCCTCTGTGGTAAATAATTCCACAGATTAAAAATCCTCTGAGAGAAGAAATTCCTCCTCACCTCTGCCTTAAGTGGGTGACCCCTCACTGAGATTATGCCCTCTGGTCCTAGACTCTTCCACAGGGGGAAACAACCTCTCAGCATCTACCCTGTCAAGCTCCCTAAGAATGTCCAAAGAGCATTAGCCTGGACCTCTGGATTACTAGTGAGGTGATATTACCACTATGCGACCATCTCCCCTGGTGATGGTACTCTTACAGTGTTGCTGGATCTAAATTCTGGAACAGCCTGCCTGTCGGCCCCAACACTGGCTCAGGTGAACTTTCCTGAGTTGGCCAATCTAAATGTTGCTGTGTAGTCTTTCCTGGAAAGAAACCTTCTTGGGAGGCAGCTCACTGCTGCAGGGTGGAACATAAAAATATTGCAAAAAAAAAGATTATAATGCAGCTCATTCATAGATATCATTGAATAATGGGCAGGGCCATATAATTTGATACAGGTTAAAATGCCACAGTTCATAGAATTATAGAATGATACAGCACAGGAGACCATTCGGCCCATTGTGTCTGTGCCAGCTCCTTGAAAGGGCTATCCAATTAATCCCATTCACCTGCCCTTTCCCCACAGACTTGTAAATGTTTCTCCTTGTAATAAATACAGGGTTTGACATTCAGTCAGTGTCAATCAGTGACTCAGATAATAGATTGTGTTACATGGCATAACATTTTCTCTCTCACCATGCACAACAGTGCAGGACATCTGGTAGTATTTTTCCAAGAAAAAGAAATGTCTGGAAGATGAACAGAGCTGCTATATATTAGGACTCACACTTAATTATTTATACAGAATAGACATGCTGAGCCTGAGCTCTGCTTTATATTCTCAACCTAACAGTAACCATTTAAAATGTTTTTGAATGCATTGTGCATGATTTGATGGTTGAGATCTCTCATTGCCAACTGATAACAGTGCTGACCACCTTTAAGCGAAGGAAAGTTTCTGAAGCATCCCCAGGATGTTGACAGTTTGTGATCCTTCCCTTTGCTTTGTGTGGAAAACCCATGTTCATAGGGGGAAGAGTCATTTCCTTCAGAATTCAGCTTCATGTTAAAGGTATTTTTGAAGTAATAAAAAAGCATTGTTGATAATCTTACTGCCTCACACCAAATGAGGAAGTGACTGGAACAGACAATTCTATTGAAAAACGATTGCAGTTGTAATTGAATGCAGAGTATCTTTTTTTATTTATTCACAGGATGTGGCTATCAATGGCAAAGCCAGTATATATATTGCCCATCCCTCAATGCCTTTTGGAAGCTGGTGGTGAGCCAATTCCTCGATTGTGGTATTTGATGCAACTGAGTGACTTGCTAGGAAGTTTTAGAGTTGAAATTAAGAGTCAACCATATTATTGTGGGTCTGGAGTCACATGAAGTCCAGACCAGGTAAGGACAGCAGATTTTCTCCCCTAAAGGATGCTAGTGAGCCAGATGGGTTTTGACAATAACCAGAAAGATTCATGGACACTATCATTGAATCTAGCTTTTCATTCTGGATTTATTTAATTAACTGCATTTAAATTCCTCAGTTGCGAAAGTGGGACTTGAAGCCTGTCTCTGGGTTATTAGTCCACTAACATAATGACTAAGCTACCATATGCAAAATGATGTTATTTGGCTTAATGTGGTGGTATTTCCGTTTGACAAAGGCCCAGGAAGACTGGAGTTCTCTTATCCCAAAACTCTGCAAAGGTTATATTGGGGCCAAACTTTCTTAAGGATGATACAGCACGTGCAAATACAAGGGAAGTGGCAGCTGTAAAAGGCCGACTGCTTTTGACTCATCTTAAATTCAAAAGGAGAACACTTTCCGCACGGGACTAGAACTAGGATAATCAGGGAAAATGAAGTGTCCATCTTGCTACATGAAATCCTTTAGTACACGTTTCAACAGTCTTAAAGGATTACTTACAGAATGGTGTTTCTGAGGTGACGGATTCAGCACATCCTTGTTTGAAGCAGGCAAAGTCTCCAGTGCCTTGTCATCTCTAGAGTGGAACAATTTGAAACTTTAACTCAAGTGCAAGAAAGTCAAAAGGCTAGATGCAATATAAATGCACATGATTGTAAATTTGCAGCAGAACCCCGTGTAAAGCCCCTTAACTTATGGTCAGTTGGTTGTGACATAAATTAATGCTTATTCTACACTCCTACATCAATTCTGTCTTAAATTACAGATGTCTCAAGCGCATGAAACTGTAGAACGAGAAACATTAAATATTACAGAGTCATTGTTGATCCTCCCTATTTATGTTTGACCCTATAGCCTTCAGCTCCCTCTGTATCTAGGTGCTGTGGGCAAAAATGCCAACTTTGGAGAGCACGCACAATGGGAAGTAGTGGATTGGCTGCCTCTTATGTGACTCGATTCACTACCCTTTATTTTGCATCCCCTTTTGAAGTTAGAACATTTCTCCCCCGCAACCCCCACCCCTCGACCCCAATGTATTCATCCAACTTTAAGTCAGGTATCAGCACAACATCAGTGCTGGAGATTGCTTCTATTGCTCCTGCCAGTTAGCCTAACTTTGGAGGCTTTGGCAGACACTCTATGTACCGTGGGATTTAAGCACATGGATTGCACAAAGGTTATGAAACAGTGTTCCTTTATTTCACTGGCATCAACACTGTATAAACTCTCAAGGGAAGGCTTAACTTCAAGGGACAAGCTATTTACAGAGAATATTCACTGATGCTCTAGATCTCTTTCCCTTTCATGTCCTCGGCTCCTCATTGCAGTGACTCTCCAGTCTTGAACTGCTGCACCAGCTTCTTGCTGCTGCCCTGCTCTCCTCTTACTGGTTTCCCAGCCAGCCTCAAGTTGCCATGGCCTTGGCTCCTGCTACACTGCCACTCACAAGTCCTCGACTTGTCTTTTCTGCTTTCTCCCTCGCCTCATGACATTTGGCTCCACCACCCCCAGCTTGCCAAAGACACTGCTCCCTGTAGCGAGGGACCCACAGGGGCCGACCAGTTTCCCTGCTTGGTGCTGTCCCCCACCATCACCACCTGCTGCCGGAGGTACTGCTACGCACTTCCCTGCTTGTGAGATGCCGTCTCGGCAACTAGGCATATCACAGAGTGAGCAATCGTGTGATTAAGTAGCATATTCGAGTCCTTGGCCACCAGTTCACTGGACTTCTCCAGTCTTTCCCAAATTTGTCCAGCTTCCTGCCGGTTAACATTCAATGGCATTACCATCACCGAATCCCCCACTATCAACATCCTGGGGGTTACCATTGACCAGAAATTGAACTGGACTAGTCACATAAATACTGTGGCTACAAGAGCAGGTCAGAGGCTAGGAATCCTGTGGTGAGTAACTCAACTCCTGAATTCCCAAAGCCTGTCCACCATCTACAAGGCACAAGTCAGGAGTGTGGTGGAATACTCTCTACTTGCCTGGATGTGTGCAGCTCCCACAACACTCAAGAAGCTCAACACCATCCATGACAAAGCAACCCGCTTGATTGGCACCCCTTCCACAAACATTCACTCCCTCCGCCACCGATGCACAGTGGCAGCACTGTGTACCATCTATAAGATGCACTGCAGAAATTCACCAAGGCACCTTAGACAACACCTTACAAACCCATGACCACTACCAACTAGAAGGACAAGTGCAGCAGACACACGGGAACACCACCACTTGGAAGTTAGCCTCCAAGCCACTTGCTATCCTGACTTGGAAATATATCGCCGTTCCTTCTCTACCGTTGAGTCAAAATCCTGGAACTTCCACCCTAACAGCACTGTGGGTGTACCTGCACCACATGGACTGCGGCGGTTCAAGAAGGCAGCTCACCTCCATCTTCTCATGGGCAATTAGGGATGGGCAATAACTGCTGGCCTAGCCTGCGATGCCTACATCCCATGAATGAATAAAAAAAAGATAGAATATCCATGACAGGATATTCCATCCTTCCCTTGCTACGTTAAAGGAGGAAATGCTGGAAGCTACTTTCTGGTCACTACTTCAATTCTCAGCTTCATCCTGTGAAACCTGCGCTTCTGCTAGTGCTGCAGTCACTTCTTTCACTGTCCACTCGATCTTGAGCAGTGGCCCTTCCATTTCATCCACCATGATTCGATACCTCAGTTATGGAATCCCACTCCTGGCACCAAGATGTAACATGGGGTTTAAGCGCACGGACTGCACAAAGGTTATAAAACAGTGTTCCTTTATTCCACTGACATCAAAGCTGTATAAACTCTCAAGGAAAAGCTTAACTTCAAGGAACAAACTATTTACAGTGAATATTTATGGCTGATGCTCTAGATCGCTGCCCTATTTGCGGCCTTGGCTCCTCAACACAGTGACTCACCAGCCTTGAACTGCTACACCAGCTCCTTGATGCTGCCTTGCTCTCCTCTTCCGGGCTCTCTAGCCACCCTCAGGGGCTTCAAGCTGGCCCAGGATCCTTACACATTGCCACTCACAAGCTCTAGACTTGTCCTTGCTGCTTTCTCCCTCACCTCATGGCATCTGGCTCTGCCCCTCAGCTTGCCAGAGACGCTGCTCCCTGTAGGGAGGGGCCCACAGGGGCCGACCAATTCCCCTGCTTGGCTCTGTGCCCCACCAGCAGCACCTGCTGTCGGAGGCCTCACTACGCACTCTACTATGAAACTCTACTACAGAAACTCTAGCAATGTGTAAGGGTTTCTGCTGAAGTTACGGCAGCAAAAGCTCTGAGGAACTTTGCTCTGTTCCCTACTATTTCTGACCTTCTGCTCTGTGGTTAGAACTATCTCTCTAATTATCTTGCCTGAAGCTTGTATTTTTGTATTCATGTCTTTTAGCTTGGCACACACAGCCCCAATTAATTGATTGCGCTAAGAACAGAAAATGCTGGAAATACTCAGCAACATCTATGGAGATAGAAACAGAGTTAATGTTTTAGATTGATAGCTGAATCTGCTGAGTATTTCCAACTTTTTCTATACAAATTTTAATATTCCTGATGTGGTGTGGACAAGGATACAAAGCTCATTTTGACTTTTCCTCAAACATCTCGAGTTGCATTGAGTACTTAATTGGTCTTATTGAAAGGCATTGGATTCTGTTCTGTAAACTCGATAAGCCCTACATTCTGGTTTGTGCATCTTTGTGTAAGAGTGTGTGCTTTCCCCAGGTATTTTAATTTGATACAAATTGAATTTTCTTTAGTTTTGCATTTTACTTTAGGGAATGTAGAAGAAAAATGCAAAAAGAATACTTCGATGTGTGAAAGCTGGGGATTCTGTTACCTGTAATACTTCTGCACTGTGTGATATTCTGTCTCGCATTTGATATTCCTTTTATTGACCTAAAACTGTCCACACATTCATGATGAAACAGTGATACTATTACATAACGGGTCTTTTCTCTAACAAGAGCCTTTAGTGGGCACACTGAACCAGATTAGGTTAGTTCAGATGAACTAATTAGACATCTGAAGTTGTCCTATTTAGATTTTGGTTCACATACAAGCATTTTGGAGAGAAAGGGGGGCTAAATGTGATAGCCTCAAAACCAGGCATGGGGATCATGATGCACAATTAACCTCTTACTGTTGACTTCAATGCAGGCAGCGTGCTAGCCTAATCCTGCCTGTTGTTTCAAATGATTGCATACCCAGCCAGCTACACTGTTAATTGGGCTGGGCTCCTGAGAAGAGGAGCAATATTGTGAATAGTTGATACCTATAAAACCAGCCTGTACCTTTTTAAAGGGGAGGCACTGAGGTGTCAGCTGTGGTTCAGTCCATAGCACCCTCGCCTTTGAATCAGAAGGTTGTGGGTTCATGTCCCACTCCCAGAAACCAAGAACTGTGATTGTACTCAAAAAAAAGAGTTGCAATCTGTGACTGTTGATAACTCGAAAGAATTTTTGTGAGGTGTTAGCTGTGGCTCAGTCCATAGCACCCTCGCCTTTGAATCAGAAGGTTGTGGGTTCATGTCCCACTCCTGGAAAACCAAGAACTGTGATTGTATTCGAACGAGTTGCGTTCTGTGACTGTTGATAACGCGAAAGAATTAAAGGGGAGGCACATTGTAGCCAGGTCAGATGCTGGAAGCTCTTTGTGACTTGAATCTGACCTTGGGTTCATTGGTTGATGGCTCAACGCTGGTGCGAGCGGGCTCCAGGAAGTTGGTGGAGGAGGTGAAAAAACGGTAAGGTGACCAACATCTGTGGGGCCGGGAAGCGCTCCAGACAAACACTCAGAAAGCAGTGGGAAGAGATAACCATGGAGATCAATATCAGAAATCAAGCTGCAAGATCTGGATGCAGTGCTGCAAAAAGGCTCGATGACCTCACACATCTCACAATGTCAGTCTTCAAATACGCCATATTCTACAACTGCACCACAAGCTTCAGCAACTGCTCCTGCCACTCATTTACCAACTATCTCCAAGCGTCAGGACTCCTACCTAACATTCATACGCTCTGCTGCACCCTCACACACTTAGTGACGCTACACACCTTACACCCGCATCTCTCAGCTTGTACACATTATCAGCTATTCAACCATGACAGCCAGATCAGCTAACAGATTTTGTGACCCTTACTGACACACTGCCTTTTCTCTTGCAGGACTAGCTGGCGCACAACCTGAGGATAACTGGAGGGGACAGGTGCACTTATATATCCTGAGCCCCATGAGAGAGATGATGCTGGTCGTTATTGGGGAGGCCATGGCTGGTGGAAACCATTGAAGATGATGGCATGGCTTATCCTCCTTGTCACATCCCACCACCCCCTCACCCCACACTTGCTTTTGATTTACAAGCTATAGATCTGAAAACATGCATCTCTTACTTTCCCCCCTTCCATACACTGCACACTTGCCCTGTCTCTTTCTTCTTTCGGACACTGTAGAATTCCAATCTGGCCCGACAGTGGGAGGAACAGCAGGAAAACGATGATGATGAAGACATAGCACCATCATTTGATTTCACATTTGCAGCAGAGAACTCAGATGCGCACTACGATGGGGCACCTACCGGGAGAATACACACAGAAAAACTTGGTGCGTTTGGAAACCTGACAGGAAGTCTGTGGTCAATGTCAAGGGGCATGGGGGAATTGAGTGCCAACTTGGCACAGGGCTTTGCGCAGGGCTTGGAGTCCATGCTTTCCAGCATGGAAGTGGTAGCCAACTCCATCAGCACGCTGGGGCCAAACCGTGATGCAGTAACTGATGGCTGAGATCTCAGCTTCCATTCCTGCAAAAGCAGCTTCCACCAGAAAGTCTGATTGCTGCATTGCAAGCTCAGACCGAAGTCATGCAAGGCTAGGTTGCTACCATGGAAGCTCAGGCTGCTGTGATGCAAGGTTAGCTTGCCGTCACCCTGGCTGTAGATTACAGTGCTCACATGGGCTTGTGGGGTGTCACAGCAGACAAGAAATCTGTCCTCAAAAAGATAAGTACCATTGATGAGGCCCTGCCCCTGGGTAGGTGGCAATGGCTGAATGCTGAGATGGCGTAGTTTACAGTGAGGCCTTCCAGACCCAAAGCTGCTTTAGGCTATCCTCCAAAGTCCATCTGAAGTCTCACCCATTAGAAGTTAGCAGCCTTTCACCAGCCGTGCTGCAGCCACTGGGGTATCTACGCGTAGGTGCACTAGGACGGGCTAAGGCACAAGGAGGACGGGCACTAAGGGAATGCACAAGTTGCCTTTCATGTGTAATATGGAATGATTTCATTTCTAATTTTTTTTTGGAATGTTTACTTTGTGGTGGCTTTTATTTTTGCCCATCGTGGCCAAACAGATTCTGTGATAATGAAAAAAACAGAAAATGCTGGAAAAACTCAGCAGGTCTGACAGCTTCTGTGGAGAGCGAAGCAGAGTTAACATTTTGAGTCTGTATGACCCTTCTTCAGAGCTAAAGAGAAGTAGAAATGCGATGAAGTTTAGATTCTGTGATGGTCAGTGACAGAGGCAATGTAAGGTATGGGACTACTGATGAATGGGGAATAAGGGTTCTAGTCACTAGTATTGCAGTTGGATGAGTTTTTTATGAACAGTTGTTCAGGTTGCCTCTCCTCTTCCTCCTCCTCTTCACACTCATACACCTCAGCTGCTTGCTGTCCGGCTGGTGGCAGGTGCTGACCCCTCATGATGTTTAAGGCGGTGCGACCTGCAGCAGACCCCTTCGAATCTTGACACCAACTCTGCCTTCAGGACATTTGTTTAGTCATGGAACGTGCACATTGCTGGCAAGGCCAAGATTTATTGCATGTCCCTATTTTTCAGCATTGAACATTATATGTTTCAGCAGGCCAGTGCTTTGCTCTATCACATTTCATGCGACATCATGGTTTTTATTGCACGCTTTGAATGAATGAATGCATGGGTTGCACACCGGAGTCATCAGCCATGTTGTCAGCACAGGGCCCTTGCTGCCCATTAGCTACCCTTGGGTTTGCCATTGTGGGTCAAATGCAACTGGCACAGCAGACTGCTGAATGAAGCTGTCAGGATACCGGGCATTGATGTGCATGGTTCTTTGTCTGTTCTCACACAGCAGCTGGATGGTGATGGAATGGTATAGGGCAGGGTTGCCAAGTGGTGTGCGCAAAGCGTTACTGGTAAAGCCACTGGAATCTTGCAGAATGGGATGCCTGCAATCCTAGCAAAGCCATGTGCTTGTTCTACCTATCTCTCTGTTAAGTGAATGATAGAGTGTGGGATGTAGTTAACGCTGATTGGACAGGAAGTATCAGTGACCTCCTTTATGTAACAATGGATGAAAAACTGTGAGAGGTTGAAAATGTCTCTAGCTGCTCCCTGGAAGGAGGAAGGACATAGAAGTTCATCACCATGGTCACCTTCACAACCACTAGGATTGAGTCTGCCCTGAGATTGCAGTTGTGGATGCAGCAGCTGACAGATTTCAGTGAGGATGATTTTACTGCTGTGTAGATGTCTCACACATTGTTCCTCACTGAGAAGCAGGAGGGACAATTGCTCCCTGAACACCCGGGCCAGATATATTGTCCTTCTGAGAGTCCTCCTCTCCTTCCCTCCTACTCTCTCTTCCAGCAGCTTGTGCTGCTGGTTGTCTTCCCTGCTCATTCTCCCTATCAGGATGTATTCCATGGGAAGTGCTTCCTGGTCCATTCATATCTGAGAGTATGTGGCTTGCGCAGAAGCCTTGAAGTAAAAAGAAGTCCTTCAGCACCTGCTACATCACTCCCTGTAGACTTTGACATCTTGAAACAACTATGGAAAACACCAAACACTGTAGAATCAAAGCAACAGCCAGAAGAAATCAGCCAGCAAGTTACCTGCAAGTAGTTGATAATCCTCTTAAATATCGCTGGTGCTGGGTCCATGTTGATGCCAAATCCATGTTTAGCAGAGTGAGGTTAAAGGAGGTTGTTGGCTGGTGTCAAATCAGCATTGCACACCGATTAGCATCATGATCTGCCTGCTCTGCATACTGTCGACATTGTTCACTATATACATGCTAATAGCCTCACAACACTGTACAGTGCAGCTCGCATCAAAAGTATGCAAGTGCTGCCATAGACACCATTTTGGACACCATATGCCACCTTATAGTGCCCAAGCAGCAGGCCTGATCCAGTTTTTGCAATGACCAGCTCTAACTTGTGCACGATTGTCATCTCTAAAGAATACCATGAGATTTGGTGATTCACTGAATTTGACAGCAAATGCAAATTAAGTCGTTTCTACTTTGTTCAAAATTATTGTATATTCCCAATTCACAGTTTTAAAGACACAGCCTTCTAAAAAGTGTCCAGTGTTTTTTTTTAAACCTGGGCAGAAACAAGAGGAGTAAAAGAGTAGTAAGTAAATTTTAGTCGTGGTGTCACTTACAAATGACAGGTTATGTTGCCACAAAGTTTTCATCATTGCATTTCAGGTTTTCAAAGATTTGTCAGACTTCATGCGGACAGTACCCCTTTAATCTCTTCTCTGGTATAAAAACCGTGCCGGTCTGATATTTGGCGTGTATGTTTTTTGTTCTTTTTGCTCGTGTAGCTGATCCAGAGAAGGGTCAGGTAAATGTGTGTCAGATCTCTTGCAGTCTGGTGAGATGGTGGAATCTGATCAGTTCTTTTTAACAGGTTAAGATGATGCCCCAGTTTCTCAAATATCCAGATATTAGCTCTGATAATAAGCCAGAACAAATGAATGCTTATATTAAGGGTCATGAAATCGCAAGCAGTAACTGGAATAGGTTCAAATTGTTCAGTTGTATGTTGGTTATTATCTGATCAGATATATATATATAATACATAATATATATAGATAAAAGGACAGGAAACGCCATTTAGTCTATCTTAGATTATAGATCCAGAAAGAAAATAAATGGGTGGAATCGTCCCAGATTTGCACTAAGCACGGTAGCAGGAAAAAGAGCATTTTACCCGTCGGCCGCAAAGGCAGCTTTTCACGCCCTTTTGTCCCAATCCTGCTTCATTAATCGTGCATTCCTGGGAAATATGCTCTTTCGATGGTGGGTGGACTCTTATTTGCCCACTACACTGCCATCTCGTCACTTCCTCATGCCGAGTGCCATATTTAAAGTGCAGCTATGTATACACCCTTCAGTGCTTCCAGCCCAGGGCTGCTGCACAGAAGACATGGCCCCAAACGGCAAGAAAACTGCAGTCCCCACCCCCCTGCTTTAATGATGCATCCCTGGAATGCCTTTTGTATGCCATGGAGGCCCGCCATTATGTCCTCAACCCCTGCTCTTGCTGCAGGAGGTCCAGCAATTTCACCACTGCAGTTCGGCAGGCATTGGCAGTGGTGATCAGTGCAAATGCTACACAGAAGAGATTGACCATCCAATGCACAAAGAGGATGAATGATCTCATCCGTGCCGCCGGGGAAAGGCGACCATCTCATTCCTCGAACTCACACACTCAAGCCCATCACATGTTCACTGGCATCTCACTCACTGACAGCTCAAGGTACATCACCGCTCACTCTCACACACACACCCTCGCATCTCCATCTGGCCTCATCTTCTCTGGAGACTGCCTCCTCAGCCCTCACCATCTTAAGGCCACTTGCACAGATCAACTAGTGCCCCCCCACATACCCTGGGATACCCCCCCTTCCCCAGTACAGCTCTCACCCTACAGCCTCTTCCTTTGCCTGAGGCCACTCCTCCCCCTTCCCTGCAGCCGTTGAAAAGCCACCCCCACCTTACGGCTGGTCTGGTAGGCAGAGACCTGCCCATCAGCCCCCTCTAAAAGTGATGTGGTGCTGTCTCCAAAGCCTGGTGCTGATGACCACGAGTGCTGCCCAAAGCAAAGTAGGCAAACAAACCTCGAAGTCCCGAGCGAAGTGCAGCTCACCAGGTGCCCGTCGCTTATGTGCGATTGTGAAACACGTCGGCGTGCAATCATGTGCTTGGAAGATCCAGCGTAGTGGGATGATTCCAGTGAGCTGGGCTTATAATTATATGCAGACGTATTACAATGAAGTTCCCCACATCTGACAGCAAGAAACGCCGTTGATAGGCAGAGTGGATGATTGCAAACCGGTTTCACGACATTGTTAAACCGATTTTTGGCCTTCTCGCCATATAGTCTGCTCACACCACCAAACACACCTGATGCCAGCTGGCACAGAAAATCCCACTCAATGTCCTCATGAATTATTTCTTAAACATCAAATTTTTTATTTGCCTCTGCTAAGTTACCCTGAAATCTATTCTACATATGCTCCCTGATTGGGTGATGACTATCAGTTCCAAATTTACCTTTCGCCTATTTAAGCCTGTGCCCTCCTGCCCTCTCATTTAGTGAAAGGGCCTGAATTTACTTTTTCTTTATAATGTCATCCTCTCTTGGTCACTTACTTTCAGTGT
The DNA here is from genome assembly GCF_964194155.1 of Cetorhinus maximus. Lineage (NCBI taxonomy): Eukaryota > Metazoa > Chordata > Chondrichthyes > Lamniformes > Cetorhinidae > Cetorhinus > Cetorhinus maximus. Next base: position 127,420,904 of record NC_135887.1, read on the forward strand.
TCATGTTTAAGTTTCAGCAGTATCTATTTTGTCCTTTGTTAGTATAGATGAGGGTGGTTATCATCTGTATCACTTCCAGGGATTCAATGTGCCCCTTTATTCTTTTAAGATACAGTTTGACTATATTCTTAGCAATTTAATGTTTTTTTAAATCCCAAATCGACTACTGGAGGTGAGGGTGAATTTTAATTGTTTGATATGGATAGAGGCCCCTTGAATCGCATTGGGATGCAATTCTACGTTAAAGGCACTATATAAATGCACATTTTTTTTCTTGTACTTGTGGGTGCGTGCGTGCTATACTGCTGCTTATAACTTTCTACATAAACTTAGAAACTCAGATTCAAAGGAGTGATATGTGAATCTTCCAAATCTTGGGGCTCTGGCATTCATCCTTAGTAATAATAAGATAAAATCTTAAAATGCTAGCACTTTATAAACTCTGAGCAGGTCCATCAGAATGCCAGTGTGGAAAAGCATCCTGGAGCAGAGACACTGCAGATCAATTGAATGGCCAGCCTGCAATAATTTATCATTTGGAGATAGCATCTGTGTGGAATTGAAAGGCAGAATTAGTCAATATCATTTGGAGAACGGTGGAAGGACAGAGCTTGGCTGGGCATTGACACTTTCAGATAAAAATAGGCCAGTTAGAGTGAAAGCATGGGGGATGGAAAAAGGTGCATGCTGTAGGATCGGGTATTTTAGAATAATCTTGCTGGGTTCTTTAGTGATTAATGGGTTGTTAAGAGACATCTATTTCTGTTAAAACAATCTGGGTCTCAAAAGAATATCCTTGTATAATATTTTCTAAAGTGGCAACTTTGACATTAATGACAGTAGCTCTTCCAATTGGCTGCCCCATTTCCAGAGAGTATCCAGGCTACTTGTTCTCATGGAGAAATGGATGGAATCATGGAATATGATCCTTAAAATACTGGTAAATCCCAGCAATGTCACATAATAAAAATAGAACTTGACTTATCCAGTCACCATAAACCAATGGATTTAATTATAATGCAATCCTTAAAACATTGGTAAAACTCCAGGGTCAGATACAACAAGTTGTGTTTCTATATGGGCCTCACATGCAGGCAGGCATACGAACATATGAAGATACAAACTAGGAGCAGGCGTAAGCCACTCAGCCCTTCAAGCCTGCTCCGCCATTCAATAAGATCATGGCTGATCTGATTGTAACCTCCCACCTACCCCCGATAACCTTTCACCCCCATGTTAATCAAGAATCTATCTAGCTCTGCTTTAAAAATATTCAAAGACTCTGCTTCCACCGCCTTTTGAGGAAGAGAGTTCCAAGGACTCACTACCCTCTGAGAGAAAAAAAATTCTCCTTTTCTCTGTCTAAAATGAGTGCCCCTTATTTTTAAAACCGTGACCCCTAGTTCTAGATTCTCCCACAAGAGGAAACATCCTCTCCACATCCACTCTGTCAAGACCCCTCAGGATCTTAAAGGTTTTGATCAAGTCACCTCTTACTCTTCTAAACTCCAGTAGATACAAACTCAACCTGTCCAACGTTTCTTCCTAAGACATCCCACCCATTCCTAGCATTAGTCCAGTAAACCTTCTCTGAACTGCTTCTACTGCATTTATATTAAATAAGGAGACCAATACTGTGCACAGTCCTCCAGGCGTGGTCTCACCAGAGACCTGTAGAACTGAAGCATAACCTCCTTACTATTGTTGTAGTCAATTCCTCTCATAATAAATGTTAACATTCTATTAGCTTTCCTGATTGCTTGCTGTACCTGCATACTTGCCTTTTGTGATTCATGCACTAGGACACAGATCCCTCTGAATCTCAGAGCTCTGCAATCTCTCACCATTTAGATAATATACTTCTTTTTTATTCTTCCTAACAAAATGGACAATTTCACATTTGCCTACATTATACTCCATTTGCCAGATCTTCGCCTATTCACTTAATGTATCTATGACACTTTGTAGCCTCCTTACATTCTCTTCACGATTTATTTTCCTACCTATCTTAGTGTCATTAGCAAATTTAACAACCATACCATCCGTCCCTTCATCTAATTCATTTATATAAATCATAAAAAGCTGAGGTCCCAGCACTGATCCCTGTGCCACACCACTCAATACATCTTGCCAGCCAGAAAAAGACCCATTTATGGCTACTCTCCGTTTCCTGTTAGCTCGTCAATCTTCTATCCATGACAAAATGTTACCCCCTATAGCATGAACTTTTATTTTCCGCAATAATCTTTGGTGTGGCACTTTATCAAATGCCATCTGGAAACCTAAGTACAGTACATCCACTGGCTCCCCTTTATCCACAGCACATATGACTCCTTCAAAGAACTCTAATAACTAGGTTAAACATGATTTCCCTTTCACAAAACACATTGACTTTGCCTGATTGCCTTAAACTTTTATAAATGCCTAAGTGCCCTGCTAAAACATCTTTAATAATAGTTTCTAACATTTTATCTATGACAGATGTTAAGCTAACTCACCTGTAGTTTCCTGCTTTCTGTCTCCTGCCCTTTTTGAATAAAGGAGCTACATTTGCTATTTTCCAATCTAATAGAACCTTCCCTGAATCTACGGAATTTTGGAAAATTAAAACTAATGCCGACCAACTAGCCACTTCTTTCAAGACTCTAGGATGATGCCCATCAGGACCCAGAAATTTGTCAGCCTGCAGCTCCAACAATTTGCTTCGTACCACTTCTCTGGTGATTGTAATTATCCTGAGCTCCTCCCTCCCTTCTATTTCCTGATTTATAGCTTTTTCTGGGATGTTTCTTGTATCCTCTTCAGTGAAGACTGAAGCAAATTACCAGTTCAATTCATCTGCCATCTCCATAATTTCATTTATTAATTCCCCAAACTTTCTATAGGACCAATGCGCACTTTGTTAACTCCTTATTTAAATATCTATAGAAACTCTTACTATCCGTCTTAACTTTTCATCTAGCTTTCTCTCAAGCGCTAATGTTTCCCTTTTTGTTAATCTTTTTGTCATTCTTTGCTGTTCTTTATATTTTGTCCAATCTTCTGACCTGCCACCCATCTTTACGCAATTATATGCTTTTTTTTGAAGTTTGGTGCTGTCTTTAACTTTTTTAGTTAACCACAAATGGTGGGTCCTCCCCTTGGAAGTTTTGTTTCTCATTGGAATGTATCTATTCTGTGTATTCTGAAATATCCCTTTAAAAGTCTGCCACTGCATCTCTATGTACTTATCCCTTTACCTCATTTTCCAGTTCACTGTAGCTAGCTCTGCTTTCATGTCCTCATAATTGCCCTTATTTAAGTTTAAAATACTACTCTTGGACCCACTCTTCTCTCCCTCAAACTGAATATAAAATTCAATCATATGATCGCTGCTTCCTAGGGGTGCATTCACTACAAGCTTATCAATTAATCCCATCTTGTTGTACAGTACCAGGTCTAGTATAGCCTGCTCACTGGTTGTTCCACAACATGCTGTTCCTGTGATGAAAGTATAAGAATGTTCATAATATTATTCTGGTTTATTGTGAAGTAGTTTTATGGGGTAAGTATAGTTGGGTCTGTCAGTGCGATTTAATTACATTTGGAGACAAGTAGACTGCAAGCTTAAAATCATCAAAAGAAGCTAGGTCCTTCACATGCTAATGAGTAAACATAGATGCTGGCTTAGCATGTAAGGTGTGAAGGGAATTTGCATTTTTAGAAAAATGAGGAGATTTGGATTTTAAAGGGATCTTAATCCGTTTACAAATAGCCAGGCAGGTAAGGTTAAGAGTGTGTTTATTTTTTCCAAAGGTTACTGACATTATTGGCAATATGAAAGTTTTTATATTATGAGGAAGATACAGTTTCAAAGACAGTTGGAACAATAGAAATTAGATATTAATATATATATATATAAAAATAACATATATAAAAGAGAATGAAAGGCTATGTGTCAGAAGGCAATGTAAGATCTAACAAGAGTGTGTGAAAAGCGTTATTGAAGCCTCCAGCCATGTATGCATAAGTCTGTCATATAACAAAACTGAAATTAGGGAAAAGCCATTTGAAATTCCACTGTCAAGTGGGTATGGTGTTAACTTGCTGGTTCTGTTTTAAATCTAAAATCTATTTTGGACTCTTGCCTTAAAGGGGGTGTGACCGGGAGTCAGGTTAATAAGGAATTTTAGGAGTTATTATCATAGCAAGCAATTGCAGTCTTGAAATGTTTTATTTTCTTAATAAATATTTTAATTCAATTTTTAAAATCTCTAAAGGTCTTGGTGGACTTACTACTTCTGAATTCAGTGCACATATCTTCTCATAGTAAATACAAATTGCAAAACTGTTTTTATAGCACGACCAAGTTTCCCTTATGGATTTGGTCCGTCTGGCACACATCTGCCATGTCATAACAGTTCCAAAATGATCCCGAAAACATTCTATGAAGTCCTCATCTAGGCTACCTTTGCCCATCTGATTTTTCCAGTCTATCTGTAGATTAAAATCCCCCGTGATTATCGCTGTACCTTTCTGACAAGCTCCCATTATTTCTTCCTTTTATATCCCGTCCTACAGTACAGTTGTTGTTAGGGGGATTGTACACTGCTCCCACAAGTGACCTCTTGCCTTTATCTTTTCTCACCTCTATCCAAACCATTTCTACATCCTGGTTTCCTGAACTTAGGTCATCCCTTTCTATTGTGCTAATCACCATTAATTAACAGAGCCACCCCTCCACCTTTTCCTAGCTTCCTGTCCTTCCTAAATGCCACGTATCCTTCGATATTCAGGTCCCAATCTATGTTATCCTGCAGCCATGCCTCTGTAATGGCTATCAGATTGTACTTATTTATTTCTATTTGCACTATCAGTTCATCGTTAGAAATGCTTTACATTGAGGAGGATAAACAGGGGGCATCAAGCAGCAGACTAGATGGCTGGAACACCAAGTCAGGCAGCTATATGAATTGCTGCAACATCTTTGCAGGGGTTGGCCTACAATCTTCCTTCTAATGGACCAAAAGTGGCCTTTTTATCTTTTGCCATTTTGTAACTTGGGACTCCCAGAGCTTGCATTAGGAAGTGCATTTTGAACTTTTGCCTTTCACTGGAACACCATTGGCACATACCACAATGACTGGCATTTTCTAAACTTTAGACTGAAGAAGCTTTTGCTAATAATCTTGCCCCACTGTTTGCTCAAAATGTTGGATGTAGACTTATTTCAAACATGCATACCTTGCTTGCACAGAGCTCCTCATGGATTCAAATTAAATGGAGCCAGTATAGTCAAAGGCCAGTACTGTTGCCCAAAGGCATTCACTGAGAGTCCAACATCCTGATGTCTGGGATGGTTTCCGCAATTCTTAATTCCCCTAAACACATCTCTGCTGACAACCACTCATGATAGTGCTGTTAATTTGTCCAAGCAACTGTCTATCTTATGAATAAGGTCATTCCATGCCATTTCAGATAAGCAGAAGGCCCTGCTGTTAATGTCAGAGGTGGCTTTCCATGGAGACTACGGTGTGGGAGGGTGATCAGCTTCCTGCTCAGGAGTTAAAATCCAGCCTTGTATTTTTCTCCCTTGTATTTGGCTAGATTCCTCTAAATGCATCTATGTGTGAAGCTTAATGACATTTCTACATAAGCTATTCTGAACATAAAATGGAGTTTTATTCACAAAGATAAAATCTTAAGCATAGTTATCAATTTTGACAAAACATTCATTCATATTTAGAGGCATAGTGGCTTTCCTGTGTGTGAAAAACTTACATTCAATATCTGTGACTCAGTACATGGGTTATGCCATGCATATAACCTCATTATATGGTGTATGCACAGACCATTATATGAAATTCAGATGCATTTTCTTACAAATCATGTATCGTGCCCTGAAAGCCGAATACATTTCATTGTATAATGTGTATTCCCTGTGTGATTTATGATGAATATAACTTCTGACTTCAAGTATTAAAGTCCTAAGTGTCCCACAGCACCCTCACAATTGTCAGTTAACTTACCTGCTCTGCTTTAAACAGAGATCAAGGCTGTGAAATTCAGCAACATAAAACTTGGATTTTTGGTGCGATGAGTGACATTGCCTTCAAAATAGCCTCTGCGGCACGAGCACACATTTCAGTTGCTAGTCCTTTTGGATGCTATTTTATATAGGATTACATATAGGATATACAGCACAGAGACAGACCATTCACCTCAACCAGTCCATACTGTTGCTTATGCTCCACTTAATTGAGCCTCAACTATTCTCCAAAGTATTGAGGTCCACATTCTCACCCATGCTTTGGGTGAAGAAGTTTTTTTTCTGAATTCCCTATTGGATTTCTTGGTGACTCCTTATATTGATGGCTTTCTAGTTTATGCTGTTCCCCATGAGAGGAAACATTGGCTGGAACTTTCTGGCCCCATTGGTGTCGAGTGGGGGGCCAATATGGCGAGGAGGCCAAAAACTGGTTTCACACTGTCGTGAAACCAGTTTGCGATTGTCTGCTCCATCGGTCAATGGCCGGCCTTGTTTCCCGCCACCACATGTCGGAAACCTTATTTCAATATTTAGCATCTCATTAGAAGCCCTGCTTACCAGAATCATTCCCCATGCTGGATCGTCTGGGCACGGCGACGTGTTTCACAACTGTACATAAGCGACGTGCACCTGGTGAGCTACACTTCGCTCGGGACTATGAGGTTTGTTTGCCTAACTTGTTTCAGGCAGCATTCGTGATCATCAACGCCAGGCTTCGCAGGCAGCACCACACCACTTTTAGTGGGGGCTCATGGGCAGATCTCTACCCACCAGGCCAGTTGTAAGGAGGAGGTGGCTTTTCAAAGGCTACAAGGCTAGGGCTTGCTCGGGAAAGGGGAAGGAGCGGCCTCAGGCAAGGAAAGAGGCTGTAGGGCGGGGGCTGTACTGGGGAAGGGGGTTATCCCAGGGTGTGTTTAGGGGCATATGTTGATTTGTGCAAGTGGCCTCAAAATGGTGAGGGCTCAGGACGCAGTTGTCAGAGGAGATGAGACCAGATAGAGATGTGAGGGTATGTGTGAGAGTGGTGATGTCCCTTAAGCTGGCAGTGAATGAGATGCTAGTGAATGTGTGATGGGCTTGTGAGTGTGTGAGTTTAGGGTGCTGAGTTGGTTACCTTAACTGATGACATGGATGAGATCATTCATCCGGTTTCTGCAATGGATGGCCGACCTCTTCTGTGCAGCGGTGAGCCTCTTCTTGGCTTTAGTGGCCCTGTCTTCACCTGAGCAGTCCTGGGCTGCAAGCATTGGGAAGTGTGCATGTGACTGCAGTTTAAATATGATGCCCTGCGTGAGGAAACGGCGAGGTAACAGTGCAGCAGACAAATCAGAGGCCGTCCACCAGCGAGATGGCGTGTTTCCAGTGGCTGCATAATTAATGAGGCTGGAATGAGATGATACACCATTGCGGCCGGCAGGTAAAACAAGTATTTTCCCGCCTGCTACTGCACTTTGTGCAAAGCTGGGATGCTTCCTCCCATTCTCTCTGTATCCACTACATCAAAACCTTTCAGAAATTTAAAGACCTCTATTAGGTCACCACTCAGCCTTTTTTCAAGAGAAAAGAGACCCAAGATCCTTTCCTGGTATGTATACCCATGCATTTCTGGTATTATCCTCATAAATCTTCTCTGCACCCTCTCCTGTGCCCCTATATACTTTTTATAATACAATGACCAGAACTGGATGCAGTATTCTAAAGTGTGCTCTAACCAAGATTTGATACAGGTTCAGCATAACTTCCCTACTTTTAAATTCTATTTTTGGTGAAGGCATTAGTGCACAAAGCATGTGTCTGCAAGGTAGGCAGATTGTGATGTCAATTAGTGTGTAATGCTGATTTAACATCAGTGCTGATAATTTGGAGCTCAATGCTCCAGATACCACTCTCTGTTAAATACCAAGAGCTGAGCTTGTGTTCAATAGCATGAAGGGAGCCCCCACTACCACCAGCCGTGCCCCACCCCCAACCACTTCCCCTGCTCCCCTCACCTGCCCACCAGTCTTATTTAAAGGGAGCATCAACTCATTTCAGGTTATTAAATCTTATAATCGTGGAAGGCACATAAAGAGGTCACTTGGCCCATCGTGTCTGCACTGGTCAAAAAATGAGCCACCCAGCCTAATTCCACTTTCCAGCATTTGGTCCGTAGCCCTGCAGGTTACGACACTTCAGGTGCATATCCAGACACCTTTAAAATGAGTTGAGGGTTTCTGCTTCGATTACCCTTTCAGGCAGTGAGTTCCAGACCCCACACAACCCTCTGGGTGAAAAAAGTTTTCCCTCATCCCCCCTCTAATCTTTCTGCCAATCACTTTAAATCTATGCACCCTAGTCACTGATGTCTCTGCTAAAGTCAGTAGACCTTCCCAATCCACTTTGTCTGGGCCCCTCGCAACATTCGTTGCTAATTGATTTCCACTGGCTCATGCTGCTATTGTCTAATTGTTTGATGGTTTCCAGAATTGTTTAAAGTTGCTGAGGTCTCCAGGGAAAGGTGTGGCACAGGTTGCTGGACTCGGTCCTGATTTCTAAGGATAATGTACAAAACAATTGCTCCCAGACATATTGCAGCCTTATCCATTCCCTTGGCCGACAGCATGATAGGGGGAGTTCGCAGAGGTGACACAGAGCAGAACAAGCTGTTGGTTAATGGAGGGGGAAGAGGAAGGGGAGAAGGGCTCTCGGTAGGAGACCATAACTGACCAGGGTGTTTGGGGAGCAATTCTCCGACTTGAACCTCAGCAAGGAACATTGGGTGGAATCTTATAGAGGCAAAGGGGAGTATCAGCCGCCAGCTGGTGACCTAGTGAGAACTCTGCATTGCCTCATTCTGGGAAGGGCCCTGGGGGCAGATGTCCTGCCTGTCGAGAGCTGCTGGCCAATCAGAGGTTGGCAGCTCTATTGAACGACAGTGCCACTGGGCATGTGGTGGCTGCAGCTGGTACAGCACCCATCCGAGGTCTAGGATAGCCGCTGGATCCCAGGCCACAGGTGAGTGATGGTGGGAGGGGCTCCCGGGCAAAGTGGGGAGGGCGGTCAGCTGTAAGGGCAGGTGGGGTGGCCCTTAGCGGGTCCCCCCCCTTTCCTGATGTCCGGTCCCTGAAACAGACACTGAGTACCTTTGAATGAGGCTCCCCAGCTGGGAGCCCGCAGGCAACCCCTTAGGGTTTTGCTTGTTGTGCTGCCCACATGGCAAGCCCCATTGCCCGCCGCAAGGTTAATACCTGCAGCGGTGCGATGAGGCCCCTAAGCGGTCATTAACTGGCAACTTAGTGGCCTCAATTTGCAGAGGGGCAGGAAGGCCGTTCATAGGTCTTCTCGCTATGTACTTAATCGGTGTGGGGATGGGAGGCTGGCGGCGTCGCCTACCCCACTCCTTCGATGCCCAGCTGATGTAGTATATCATGAAGGTCAGTGCTTGGCACCCTGGCAGCAGTTACGATGCTTTCATTCTGCGGCAGTGTGCTGTGCCATCTGCACCTGAGCCATTCGGAAAGCTTAACCAATGCTTCTGCTGTCTGGATTGCTCCGGAGGTGCCCTGCAGTACATGGCAGACCGCGTGCCAAGGTTCGAGGTGGTTGGCAGTGTGTTGAATAGCCATGCCATCATGAGGGCACAGCCCTTGCCATCAGCTATAGAATGATCAGCTGAGGAAGAGGAAAAGGAGAGGAGGAAGGGAAGAGGGAACCAACACAGTCCCATTCTGGATGAGCTGTCTATGATCAACTCATCTGACTACGATAACAGTAAATGCAACTCTAATTTCCCTTTCACCAACAGACCCACTCCTTAGCTGACACTGACCATCACACTGTCCACTTGGCCACAATGGAAAAATAAAAGCCACCACAAAATAAATATTCCAAACCAAACTAATGAATAAAACAATGCTATATTGTATACAAACCACTCTTAGTGTGATCCTGCCTGCCCTATGTACCTACCCAGTGTTACCCCGGTGGCTGCAACATGGTTGGCAGACAGCTGCTGACTTTCACTGAGGAAGACTGTGGATGACCTCGAGCAGCTTTAGGCCTTGAGGTTTCTGACTGCAGCACCTTGGCCTGGGTGGCAACAGTCTGGAATGGCTGGCTGACAGGCAACAGGAAGGGAACTGGTGGAGTGGTAGTGGTGGGAGGGCAAATTATGTCTTCCTGACAGCAGGCTTCTTCTGCACAGTGCCGCTGCCACTTCCCCGGGGCAGTGCCTCAGCAATCCTAGTAATGTGCTGGAGGAGAGATGGCTGCACAGCTGTGATACTCTGCAATCCCCTTTGAGCCTCGGCATCGCCAGCCATGTTGACCACAGTCTGAGTTTGCATGGTTTCAGTTTGAGCTTCCATCGCAGAAGCCAGATGTTGGTTGGCCCCTGCTTGTGCTACAGTGGAAGCTGAGATATTGACCATCAGATGCTGCACCTTGGTTGGGACTGCAGATGCGCTAATGGAGCTGGCCACTTCTGAAAAGGGTGGGCTTCAAGGTCTGTTGAAATCCCGGTGCCAAGTTGGTGCCAAGCTCCTCCATGCTCCTTGCCATTGACTGCAGGCTTTCTGGCAGGTCTGACAATGTACCCAGCATTTCATCATGCATACCCATCAGCTTGCTTCAGTAGCGTGCCCCATTGAAGCCTTCGCCTGAATCAGCTGCATCCTCTGCAGCAGAACTCATGCACAGTCTCTGAACTTATGGTACCTGTGCTACACTTATCCCCTGCCCTGGCTGCTGGCCACTCGTGCCCAGTGTCTCACCACATACAGATCTTGCCTCAGAGCTATACTCTAAAATACACGCTGTGCCAATATCTGAATTAGTAGCTGTGAGTATAAGAGAGAGTGATGCTGTTTCTTCTTCATCGTTGTCTTCCTGCTCCTCCACCTCCTTCTCCTCCCAGCACTTCCTGGCCAGCTTGTAGTTTGTGAGTATCTGAAAGAAGAAAGCCACAAAGGGAGGGTTATGGTGAAGGGAGGGAGGGAAAGCAACATCTGCAACTGGCAAATCAGAAGAAATTGTAGGATGAGGAAGAAGTGAGATGTAAGAGGAGGATTAGTTATGGGGCATTCTGTCATCTTCGAGGGTTTTACTTAGCGCAGGCTGGCTTGAACTCATGCTAGCCATTCACGGTTTTGTGCACCCCGCTCAGGTGTGCAGCCACTCAAGCAGCACGCTTGACAATGGCTGTGCAATAAAATAACTTCAACCAGTGGGCAGCATGAAGTTGGTGTTCTGCCTGCACTGAAAGCATGTGGTGGGATTATTGAAATTCACAGCCCAAAACTTTTCATCCATTTTCATGCAAGCCAGGGATTGACCGCAAATTGAAATACCTTAAATAGTGTTCAGAGAAATGTGTCAGAGCTGCGAGGCAATCTTCAGAATTGGTGCAGAATAAGCACTGTGCCCCAGTGCAAATTCCTGCAACAACAGGTGCATTGAGGCGGTGGCTGTCTGAGTTTTACCCAGTCAGATATGTCTTCAGCTATTTGAGTCCATTGTCTCAATGCTGCTGATGTGGGCCTCCCCGGAGGCAGGTTTTGTGGCGGAGGGCATTTAATCAGATGGGAGGTTGGCAGGTGGGGATCCCGCTACCTTCCTGCCTCCACCCTGATTGAATCCATGGTGAGAAGGCCCAGGGATGGCCTTCCCACCTCGCCGCCATTTGAGGCCCTTTAAGTGAGCAATTAATGCTGGTATTCAGCCAGCGGCACCTTGTGGGAGCAAACTCGTGCAGGCTCCCAGGAGGTGTCCCTCGTTCAAAGGCACTCAGTGTCTGGCAGAAGGACCTGGTACTGGGAAGGTTGGGGGGAGGGGTGCTCCCTGAGAACCATCCTAAACTTGCTGCCAAACACCTCCCTCCTTTCCCTGCGACAACCCCCTCACGCCATCACTTACCTGTGCCTGGGCCCATGGCGATCCTAGGCCTCAAATGGGTATTGTACCAACAGCAACCACTGCCTCCCTAGTGGGTGCTGCGTTCAACAGAGCCTCTGATTGGTCATCAGCTTTCGGCAGGTGGAACTTCCGATCTGGGGGTCCTTGATCATGGGGGGACGGCCTGATCCTGGCCTGTTAAATGCCTGAGTGGCACAAAATGTGGCAGGTCTTCCCTGAAAGAGGCAACGCAAGGCTCTCACTGGCTCTGTGCTGGCAGCTGAGACCCCCAGCACCTCCTCAAGATCCCGGCCATGGTGTCACCCCAACAGATCTCTGTCATCCAGGCTGACACCTGGGATTTCCTTGCTAGTGGACACACGGGGTATATGTGGGAGCAGAACATTGAGTAGCAGGAATGTTGTTGAAGTGCTTGATTTCCATTTCAAATCTGCATCCAGACAAGATGGGCTTGTAATTGGAATTAAACAGAAAGTGCTGTTGAGCCACATTGTAAGGTAACATTTGCAAAATGAATTACGACATGAGCAGCAGTGCTGTTAGCATCCTGTTAGCAAAGTAAGTCGTTACCTGCTCTCAGGTTCAATGGATGTGACAGTGTTGAGTCTTTTTGTTATGCCTGTGAAAACTGCTCCGATATTTCAGTCCCCAAAAGGATGAGCCTTCTTTCATGAAACTCCCGAATCAGCAGCTTCTAAGCAGCATCAGTGAAAGGAGCAGTTCATGTTTTGGAACTTGTTCCAGCAAATGTCTTACAGGCAAAAGTGAGAAGCAACACTTTAGGAAATGCTGCACCCCTTACCGGGAACCTTGGCCCCTGCGTGCTCCCAGTGTGTTGTAGGCTTTGTGCTGGGAGCATTACAAAAGAAAGAAAAGCTTTCATTTATATAGCATCTTTCATGACCACTGGACAGGTCAAAGAGCTTTACAATCAGTTATGTACTTTTGAAATGCCATCGTTGTTGTCATGTGGGAAATATGGCAGCCAATTTGATAATGACCAGTTAATTTTTTTTATGATTGGGGGGTAAATTTTGGTAGCACACCTTGACTAACCGCCCCGCACTTCTTTGAAATAGTGCCATGGGATCTTCCACCCAAGCAGGCAGATGGGGCCTCAGTTTAATGGTACATCCAAAAGGTGGCACCTCCGGCAGTGCAGCACTCCCTCAGTACTGTGCTAGAGTGTCAGCCTGTGTTTTTGTGCTCACGTCCTGCTGGGGGACTTGAATCCACGACCTTCAGACTCAAAGGTGAGAGCGCTACCAAGTGGGCTATTGCTGTCACAATATTATGTAAATGAGCTGAGCTTGCATTATTGCACAAGGTCAGTTCTTTGTAGCAGAAGATAGATGCAGTGTCTGGAGAACAGTGATCTTGAACTGCATTTTGATCCTCAATATCTCTCTGCACTGAGTTTTAACCCTTCACCTTATGCTTGCGAAAGAGCGCAGAAATCTCCCTGAGGTAGCTCCGCGCCTCAGGGAGTTTAGTTTCATTATGCAAAATTTAAATAAAGATAAAAAACATTTTCAGGCATGTCGCCTCATGTGACAGTGTCACATGAGCTGGGACATGTTCATGAATTTTAATTAAAAAATTTATTTGATTTATAAATCCTTCATGAAACCTCATCCCACCCGCCTGGGCTCTTCGCCTGTCCGTCAGCCTTATGGTTGGACAGGCAGCTCCATTAATTCTCTTAATTAGTTTTTAAATGACCTCAATAGGCCCTTGACAGTTCGGCGGGTGCGCAGCCGACTCTGGTGCGCGCCCGCCGAATTGAAAATCGGAATGACGTGCAGAAATGTTGGGATGCACGCCCGACATCACTGCGCGCCATTTTACCCGTCGGCAAGCAGGGCCCACCCCCACACGCCGACCCGAAGATTCTGGCCATAAAATTCTCTTTTTTCCTACAGCAACTGCTTGCACCTATCTAGTACCTTGACCATAGTGAAAAGGTTCCAAAGTGCTTCACAGGATCATTATCAGACATAAGTTGACATCAAAGCACTGATTGTGGTATCAGGAAAGATGACCAAACGTTTTATCAAAGAGGTTGAGTTTAAGAAAAGACTTAAAGGATCAAAAGGTTTTGGGAGGGAATTCCAGAACTTAAAAAACCCAGGCAGCTGAAGACATGGCCGCCCGTGAGGGAGTGGTGAAAAATGGCAATGTGCAAGAGGCCAGATTTGGAGATGTGCAAAGATCTCGTAGGGTTGTAGGGCTGGAGGACATTATAGAGATAGGAAAGGGAGAGACCAATGAATGGATCTCAGCACAAGAAGGAAACTTTCAAAATTGAGTGTTTGCCAGGCTGGGAGCCAGTGGAGGTCAGCGAGCACATGATGATGAGTGAATGGGACTTGGTGCAAATTCCAATACAGCAACAGAGTTTTGGAATGACAACTTTATGGAGGGTGGAAGATGGGAGACTGGCTAGGTATGCAATGGAATAGTTGAACCTGGATGTAGCAAAGATAAGGAAGAGGGTTTCAGCAGCAGATGAATTAAGGCAGGGGTGGAGTCGAGCAATAATATGGAGGTGTAAGTAGATAATTCTGCAGTAAAAGGTATTCTCATCAATAGAAAACCTACAATATGCAATGTACACTTCATGCATCAATACATTCACTGAATCAGTCACTAATTTAAATTGCATGAGTACATTGAACATAAGGAATAGGAGCAGGAGTAGGCCACTCTGCCCTTCATGCTGTGCCGCCATTCAATAAGATCGTGGCTGATCTGATTGTAACCCCCCGCCTACCCCCAATAACCTTTCACCCCCTTGTTAATCAAGAATCTATCTAGTTCTGCCTTAAAAATATTTAAATACCCTGCTTCAACTGCCTTTTGAGGAAGAGAGTTCCAAAGACTCACTACCCTCTGAGAGAAAACAATTCTCCTCATTTCTGTCTTAAATGAGTGACTCCTTATTTTGAAACAGTGACCCCTAGTTCTAGATTCTCGCACAAGAGGAAACATCCTCTCCACATCCAACCTGTAAAGACCCCTCAGGTTTCGATCAAGTCACCTCTTACTCTTCTAAACTCCAGTGGATTCAAGCCTAACCTGCCCAACCTTTCCTCATAAGACAACCAGTCTATTCCTGGTATTAGTCCTCTGAACTGACTTACTGAATTATTTATTGAATATTTGTTGACTATTATTGAAAAAGCACAGATTGGTCAGGCCCAACATTGTCTGGACAGGCTTAACAGTATCATGCCTTTTCCTTTTTGGTGGTGTTTTTCTGGTCACCAAGTTTGTCAATGCCAAAGAGTGACCCAGTTTCTACTTTTGATAAGTATTGCTTATTATTACTTCAGTGGAAGAGGCCTGTCATTTGGGTTGAATGATACCTGGCAAAGTATCCAAAAGAATACTGTTGAAGTTTTACTCATATTTTCAGGACAGACTTTGCTAGCATCATAGTGATTTTTATTTACCATCAATAGCTGATGGTGTAGTGGTATTATTACTGGATTGGTAATCCAGAAACCCAGGGTAAAGTTCTGCAGGACCTGGGTTCGAATCCCACCAGGGCAGATGGTGGAATTTGAATTCAATAAAAATCTGGAATTAAAAGTCTAATGATGACCATGAAACCATTGTCAATTGTTGTAAAAACCCATCTGGTTCACAAAGGAAATCTATTGTCCTTGCCTGGAGAAAGTTCTGAAGGAGAGTATCTATCTCTACTTGGAGAGGCAAGGTTTGATCAGGGATAGTCAGCATGGCTTTGTCAGAGGGGGGTCATGCCTAACAAATTTGATTGAATTTTTTGAGGAGGTGACCAGGTGTGTAGATGAGGGTAGTGTAGTTGATGTAGTTTATATGGATTTCAGCAAAGCCTTTGACAAGGTCCCACATGAGAGACTTATAAAGAAGGCAAAGGCACATGGGATACAGGGTAATTTGATAAGGTGGATTCAAAATTGGCTTCGTTGTAGGAGACAGAGGGTGATGACAGAAAGATGCTTTAGTGACGGGAAGCCAGTGTCCAATGGCGTACCAGATTGGCCGGGTGGTTAACAGTGAGGTTGAGTGTCTTGGGCTACAGGAAGATATAGATGGGATGGTCAAATGGGCAGATAAGTGGCAGATGGAATTTAACCCTGAAAAGTGTGAGGTGATACACTTTGGAGGAGTAATTTGACAAGGAAGTATTCAATGAACGGCATGGCACTAGGAAGTTCTGAGGAACAAAGGGACCTTGTCATGTGTGTCCATAGATCTCTGAACGCAGAGGGGCACGTTAGTGGGGTGGTGAAAAAGGCATATGGAACACTTGCCTTTATCAATTGAGGCATAGATTACAAAAGTAGGGAGGTCATGTTGGAGTTGTATGGAACCATGGTGAGGCCGCAGCTGGAGTACTGTGTGCAGTTCTGGTCGCCACATTATAGGAAGGATGTGATTGCACTGGAGGGGGTGCAGAGGAGGTTCACCAGGATGTTGCCTGGGTAAATTGTGAAAAGAGGCTGGATAAACTTGGGTTGTTTTCGTTGGAGCAGAGAAGACTGAGGAGCAACCGGATCAAGGTGTACAAGATTATGAGGGGCATGGACAGGGTGGATAGGGAGCAGCTGTTCCCCTTTGTTGAAGGGTCAGTCACAAGGTGAGGGGCAGGAGGTTTAGGGGGGATGTGAGGAAAAACATTTTTACCCAGAGGGTGGTGTTGGTCTGGAATGCACTGCCTGGGAGGGTGGTGGAGGCGGGTTGCCTCACATCCTTTAAAAAGTACCTGGATGAGCACTTGGCACGTCATAACATTCAAGGCTATGGGCCAAGTGCTGATAAATGGGATTAGGTAGGTCAGGTGTTTCTCACGTATCGGTGCAGACTCAATGGGCCAAAGGGCCTCTTCTGCACTGTGATTTTGTGATTCTGTGAACTCACTGGTGGAGGAGGCTCCTCAAGTATGCCCATCTTCAGTAATGAAGGAGCCCAGCACAGCAGTGCAAAAAGTAAGGCTGAAGCATTCGCAACAATCTTCAGCCAGAAGTGCTGAGTGGATGATCCATCTCGGCCTCCTCTGCAGGTCCCCAGCATCACAGATGCCAGTCTTCAGCCAATTCGATTCACTTCACGTGATATCAAGAAATGGCTGAAGGCACTGGATACTTCAAAGGCTATGGGCCCTGACAATTTTCCAGGAATAGTACTGAAGACTTGTTTTCCAGAATTTGCCGTGCGTCTAGCCAAGCTGTTCCAGTACAGCTACAACACTGGCAACTACCTGGCTATGTGGAAAATTGAACAGGCATGTCCTGTACACAAAAAGCAGGACAAATCCAACCCGGCCAATTACCGCCCCATCAGTCTACTCTTGATCATCAGTAAAGTAATGGAAGGGGTCATCAACAGTGCTATCAAGCGGCACTTGCTTAACAATAACCTGCTCTCTGATGCCCAGTTTGGATTCCGCCAAGGCCCCTCAGCTCCTGTCCTCATTACAGCCTTCGTTCAAACATGGATAAAACAGCTGAACTCCCTAGGTGAGGTGAGAGTGACTGCCCTTGACATCAAGGTAGCATTTGACCATGTGGCATCAAGGAGCCTTAGCAAAGCTGAAGTCAATGGGAATCAGGAGGAAAACTCTCTGCTGGTTGGAGTTGTACGTAGCACAAAGCAAGATGGTTGTGGTTGTTGGAGGTCAATTATCTCAGCTCCAGGGCATCACTGCAGGAGTTCCTCAGGGTAGTGTTCTAGGCCCAACCATCTTCAGCTGCTTCATCAATGACCTTCCTTCGGTCATAAGGTCAGACGTGGGGATGTTCGCTGATGATTGCACAATGTTCAGCACCATTGCCAACTCCTCAGATACTGAAGCAGTCCATGTCCAAATGCAGCAAGACCTGGACAATATCCAGACTTGGGCTGACAAGTGGCAAGTAACATTTACACCACACAAAAGTGTCAGGCAATGACTATCTCCAACAAGAGAGAATCTGGCCAACGCCCCTTGATGTTCAATGGCATTACCATCACTGAATCCCCACTATCAACTTCCTGGGGGTACCATTGACCAGAAACTGAAGTGGACTACCCACATAAATACTGTGGTACAAGAGCAGGTGAGAGGCTAGGAATCGTGCGACGAGTAACTCACCTCCTGACTCCCCAAAGCCTGTCCACAATTTACAAGGCATAAGCCAGGAGTGTGATGGAATACTCCCCGCTTGCCTGGATGAGTGCAGCTCCAACAACACTCAAGAAATTTGACACCGTCCAGGACAAAGAAGTCCGCTTGATTGGCGCCACATCCACAAACATTCACTCCCTCCACCACCGACACACAGTAGCAGCACTGTGTATTATCTACAATATGCACTGCAGGAATTCACCAAGGCTGCTCAGACAGCACCTTCCAAACCCACGACCACTACCATCTAGAAGGACGAGGGCAGCAGATAGATGGGAACACCACCACCTGGAGGTTCCCCTCCAAGTCACTCACCATCCTGACCTGGAAATATATTGCCGTTCCTTCACTGTCATTGGGTCAAAATCCTGGAACTCCCTTCCTAACAGCACTGTGGGTGTATCTACACCCACATGGACTGCAGCGGTTCCAGAAGGTGGCTCATGAGCACCTTCTCAAGGGCAACTAGGGATGGGCAATAAATGCTGGCCCTGCCAGCGAAGCCTACACCCTGTAAAAGAATATTAAAAAGCCTTGTTTGAGGCTTCATGGTGAATGACAGTCAGAGAATCATAATCTGGCTGTACACACCTTCATATTAACTGGAAACTTGGAAGAAGATGGTGAATTTTGAAGTTGTTCGGAAAGCGTTGATGTTTAGTTTTTTCTTGGAAGCAGCTTGGTGGCGTGGGAGGAACCTGTGCTGTTTGTCCCAGAGGACTTTAGTAATATAAGTATTATACAAAACTGAATTGCTTTAATGTGCATTTGCAAAGACTGTTGAGTGTGTATAAGTAAATAAGTAGTCTATAAGGATTTGAGATCCTGATTTTTTTTTGGCCAAAAGAAATGTAAACAGACTTAACTATAATCTTCCCTTATAATTGTACCTGTGTATATTCACAAGAGTGTTCTGGTATTTCTTAAAAGAAAATCCTTTTCCATTGACCCACAATGTTCATTTGTTAAAATAAAGAACCTATTGGAAATGATTTATGTCCCTGATACACGACTTTAAAACGATTTTCTGATTACCTTCTCTTTCAAATGAACTCCTGATTGTTGCTGTTGCAGTGAAAACTCAAGCTGTTTTCATTTGTTAAAGATAAATGGTGCAGGAGGAACAACAGTGATGAGATGGATTAACATGCTGTGCCTGTGAAGTGACACATTGTTTGTTCTTGACATTGGAGGCTATTGAATTAGGAGTATTTTCTTTTAACTGACCACTGCCGTTGCTTTCCTGTGGTGCGATTATGTTTTCATGAGTTTGCACTTTTACACTTTTGGATTAATATCTAATGCTTGCATCTGTAGTATAATCATGTGCTGGAAGCAATATCATCACAGCTATCTCAGGCTGAGGCTCATTGCAACTTAACCTTCTCCATTCTACCCATTCACGTGGACTATTCAAATGTAACACCCAAATCAATGAACGATCATTTGTCTGCTGGACCCATGTGGCATTGTTAGATCTGAGAATTACCCTTGAATGTTTACTGTTTAATGTGTTTACTAAATGTTTGAATTCACTTTACCCAATTAAGTCTGTATAGATATGGGTGTTTGACATGCTCTGATCCAAATAGCATTCTGCACATGTGAAAAACAAAGAATCTGTGAAAGATAAAATACTTGATAAAATTCCTGAATGTTTGCTGTATTTCTGTAATTCAGAATTATTTTAGAACACGTCTGTTCGAAAATGCTTAATGAAAGGCTTGCATCATAATTAACAAAGGGTGAGCACAAAAAGACTACCAGTAACACATGTGGCCCCATGGCTCCCATTGATGCAAATTCACTTCTTATTAATATCTTTGGTATATGACTTGGCGGAATGTAAAGTCTTCTTTACATTGATCAGTGTCAGGTGCCAGAAATTGATTTAGTGTGTGGAAAAAAAAAGCACCAGTTTGCCTGGGCTAAGGTTGAACTGAGGCAGACACAAGAAATCCTGCAATAACATTTTACCCAAGAACATGTCTTACTCACGCACCTTTGCATTGATTTTCGCTGTTCTTCACACTTGCAATATTTTAACAGCATCATTCCTTTTCTTGATTCTGCTGGGAATGTATCACTTCCATGGATTACAAAGCACTCAGTAAACTGTTTAAGATTTTTGAAGGAAATGTGATTTCTTTTCCTTAATGGAGTTAAACATAGATGCCTTGAAAATACCATAAGCCATTTCAAAATCACAATTGCCTGGAGCTAGCTGATGTTTAACATGAGTGAGCTGCCTCATTTATTTATAACAATTGAATCAACAAATAACTGGAAGGAAAAATGTAAATTTGTTAAGTAAAAAATAATAGGTGCTGGCAAGTGATTAAATTCTACATCATTTAACGAAGATGTGTGAAATAAAATCTCTGTATGCGTTTTAATTTTTACAGCCCTGGAAGATCCATTACTTCCCTTTAAGAAGAACATTCCTATTTTCATCTTATTTAAAGGCGGCTCTCACAGCCAAATGTGAAACCTATCAACTGTTTCATATGTTTTATATAAATATATAGTGTGCACAAAAGTGTGAGAGAAGGTGAGTTGCCAACAGGAAGGATTATTATTAGCCTAGCATACGTTGCTGATCTTGCTGTTTGAACTGTATGGGTGCAAAATTCAATTAGGGAAAACACCTACCTGGATTTCCCAGGAACAGGCTGAATCATCAACTGTAATATGTGCTGCCCCCCATGTGGCGTTATCTGAGGATATGGGCACATGCAAGCAGGCCCCTGAGCACACTGAATTGTCCCAACCGGCTGACCTGATGCCAGGATTCCAAATTTGGACAAGACCTTTGGAGCACTTTCAGCTGGAATGTGTGTGAAAATTTGCTGGAGTTTTTTTTTGGAGGTGTTCTGCTGAGTTCCTGCATTTACCAAAGTGTGTTGCCCCATTCTCTGATGGCAGAGGGGTAGGCGACCTGTGCGTACAAAGGCTGCAACAAGTATGGGTGGGGTAGCAGCTCTATTGCCACTGGGCTTGCATCACGAGAGGGAGATGGAGGATGCGGCAAGTTCTGCATCATGCCCTCTGCCAAGTTGGAGCTGGATTCCTCCATGCTATTCACAGTGACAGGAGGCTGTTTGGCAGGCCAGCCAATGCACCCAGCTTTTTAGTATTCATGCCAATTCATCACTACCTTATATGCCCCCCCATTGAGGTTTTCATCTGAGTCCTCTGCAACAATACCTGTCTGTGACCTCTCTCTAGTGAGCTGGCAAATGAACCATCCTTTCACCCTGGCCTGGTTGCAGCCCCCTTATCCCTGTTGACTTACCATGTTGCCAATTCCAACTCTATACTAGCCTCCAAGGTACGTGCGGTACCAGTACCTAGACTGGTGGCTGCAAGTGTCAGATCAAGTGATGGGCCTCTTCATCATTGCTGTGGCTGTTGTTGGCTTTCCTCCTCCTGGGGCCTCTGTGGCTGAGCAGACGGCAATTCTTTGGTGTCTGAAAGCAGTAACTCAGAAGGGAAAGGGTTGTTGTTAGAGAATGGGGTTAGGAAAGATGTCCATGCTCACATCATCCACAGCTTGCTCATCATGCTAGATAAAAGATGAGGGTGAGCTGGGAGTTGAAAAGGGACATAAGGCAGAAACATATCGTCATCTTCAGTGTTCTCAGTCACCTTAGATGCCGTGGCCCAGTCAAATTGAGGCCAGCATCATGATGTGGAGAACCATCTTCTCTGTAGGGCTCAGGAGATGCAGGCATCATTGTTCTCTCCCAGTTCTGCTTTGCTCCCTTATATTGTGTGGCATCTTGTCCTGCAAGAGACAAGCTAGAATGTCAGTGATTATGTTGCACTGTGTTTGGGTGATATGCCAAACAGTTGTGGGCATGGGGAGGCAGCAGGAAGTGGGTGTGAGGCTGGCAGCATTGCGAGGTATATAAGGGTGAAGTGGAGAATTTGGATGTTAAGGTTGGGTCCTGAGTGCCAGGGAGTGCTGCTGTGTGAGTGATGGGGAATGCTGCATTGATCATAGTGAGAGGCTGGTGGCGCAGTGGGTAGGATATGTCATGTAAAGCTATAACCAGTGACCTTGAGCACCACACCACCACATAGACCTCTTGTGACACTGTTGCCAGATCCTCAGGTCCAGGCACATGCACCACTAATGCCTCTGGCACTGCATCTGCCTGCCTGGATCCCACGTCCTGGTGTTTAAGACTTTCCGTTGTAGCAATCGTGTTGTACAGCTTCCCTTTAAGAGGCAGCCTGCCTTTAAGAAAGAGCATGGTTTGCAACAGTACTATTGGGGCCTCCTGCTCTCGACAACATTGAGAAGGCGAGAGCAACCCTATGTATGTTGGCTCACTTTCAGGTCCTGTCCACTTTTGGGAGGGTGGGTAGGGGTGGAGGCAAATTTAACAAAGAAAGGCAGGTTTGGGTTGGATGGTGAGGTGGATGAAGGTGACTGGTTAAAGTTTTAAAAATCAGATTTCTGATCCAAATGCGCCTCCAACCCGCCCACTTCCAGCTTTAACTGAGGTGAGCAAGTGGCCAACCTGTTCAATGCACTTTAAATATGATAATAAGGCTGTGGGCCTCATATATATTCTGCTTTTCCACTTTAACCGTGGTTGGCCATGCTTTGTGAGCCTTGGGAGAACTGGTAGCTATGTCCTGGATTCCTGGGATGAAGGGGTCACCTTATGAGGAATGGTTGAGCAGGTTGGGCCTATACTCCTCGGAGTTCAGAAGAATGAGAGGTGATCTTATCGAAACATAAAAGATTCTGAGGGGGCTTGACAGGGTAGATGCTGAGAGGATGTTCCTTCTCACGGAAGAATCTAGAACTAGGGGGCACAATTTAAAGATAAGGGGTCTCCCATTTAAGATGGAGATGAGGAGGAATTTCTTTCCTCGAAGGCTCATTAATATTTGGAATTCTCTCCCACAGAGAGCAATAGAAGTTGGGTGATTGAATATATTCAAGGCTGAGTTACAGACTTTTGATTGACAAGGGAGTTAAAGGTTTTGGGGAACAGGCAAGAAAGTGACCACAATCAGATCAGCCATGAGCTTATTGAGTGGTGGAGCAGGCTCGAGGGGCCAAATGGCCTACTCCTGCTCCTATTTCTTATGATCTTATCCAGGTGAGTGCTTGCCAGTTTCCGGAGCGGAGTGCCTTTACACCTACCTTCTGGACCTAGTGTGCTTGCCTGAGCAAATCTCATGATAAAGCAGCATTCCCCTCCCCCTCCCCCCAGTCCCCCTCACAATATTGCCCACGAGCCTTCAGTTCCCATCCCCACCTCCCAAGTTCCCAGGACTGCTACCTCAATGCCTCTTACCTTCGATCACCACCCCTCGACCCCGCACTCCCGCAAAGCTGCCGATACTACAACTCCCCTCAGGACCTTTGGATTGGTAGCTGCCCTGGGATCGCCATGGCCGCCGCCTCATCCTGATCGATCCTTCTCGCGCCCTTTATCAGCCCCCTTTTCCCCTTGGCATCCAACTCATCCCTGCTGAGATCGTGCCCCTGGCTTTCGTCAATCAACTACCCAACAGACTAGGAGGCCAGCCTGTCAATCTGGTCTTGGTCTTTATTTGTCCAGAAAGTTTCAGGTTGCTAAGTAAATTCTAATTCTAAATGTTTTTACAATGCAGTCACCAGAACTGGGGTGTTCCAAAGGTGTCATAGAACCAAGTGAATTTTGAGAAATATGTGAAAAATAGCCCATGAATGCTGAGATTAGATTTCACTCTTGAAGTTACTCCCTAGTTTATGTTAATATTTAAGCAATGTCTGCTTTAAATTGTATTTGAAAGCTTTAGTCTGATTTGATAATTACCAGTGCTTCTTGCTTGATAAACCCCATGAGCTGGCACCAGATGGCATTCAATGAGAGGATTTACAATGTTGCGATGTTCACCTTTCAGTAATTTGAGGAGAGAATTCTTTCACAACCTCAAAGGTGAAGTTTGGAAGTTTAGGTTTTGTTTCCAATAGAATGGCGCATTAACACAGAAGGAAAGATTTTTATATTCAATTAGGATCATTCATCTTCAAAATTTGAATCAAACTCTCCTAAGAGCTCATTGTTTTAATTAGCATTCTCAATACAGAAAGCCAAGCTATAACTAGAATTAGGACGTTGTATATAATAAAAAGAGTCTCTTGGCTTCCAATAGAAAAGGAATCTCTTCGCATTAAGGTTTCGATAGAGTGGAATGTTTCCACTTGTGGGGAAGAGCAGAACGAGAGGCAATCAATATAATATAGTCACCAAGAAACCCAAGAGGAAATTCAGGAGAAACTTCTTCACCCAATGAGTGGTGAGAACTGGAGTTTTACATGGAATGACATTAAATCTGCAGCATGGAAACAGCCCATTCGGCCCAACTGGCCTTTTCCAGTGTGAATGCTCCACATGAACCT
Organism: Cetorhinus maximus; assembly: GCF_964194155.1. Taxonomy (NCBI): domain Eukaryota; kingdom Metazoa; phylum Chordata; class Chondrichthyes; order Lamniformes; family Cetorhinidae; genus Cetorhinus; species Cetorhinus maximus. The sequence goes on from NC_135887.1 coordinate 127,445,387, forward strand.
CTACCAACTCGAAATTTGACTTCCAGCAGCAAAATTTGCCTGGTATGCTCACACAGACTCTTTTATTTTTAGAAAATTTATTCATTTGTGGGATGTGGACGTTGCTGGCTAGGCCAGCATTTATTGCCTAATTACCCTTGAGAAGGTGGCGGTGAGCTGCCTTCTTGAACCGCTGCAGTCCATGCGGTGTAGGTATACCCACAGTGCTGTTAGGAAGGGAGTTCCAGGATTTTGACCCAGCGAAAGTGAAGGAATGGTGATATATTTCCAAGCCAGGGTGGTATGGCCTGGAGGGAAACTTTCAGACGGTGATATTCTGATTTGTTTGCTGCTGTTGTCCTTCTAGGTGGCTTGGAAGGTGCTGTCGAAGGAGCCTTGGTGAGTTGCTGCTGTACATCTTGTAGATGGTACACACTGCTGCCTCTGTGTGTCAGTGGTGGAGGGAGTGGATGGCGATAGTGGTGGATGGGGTGGCAATCAAGCGGGCTGCAATGTCCTGGACAATGTCAAGCTTGTTGAGTGTTTTTGAAGCTGCACTCATCCAGTCAAGTGGAGAGTATCCCTTCACATTCACACTTGTGCGTTGTAGATGGTGGACAGCCTCTGACCTGCCCTTGTAGCCACAACATTTATATGGCTGATCCAGTTCAGTTTCTGGTTAATGGTAACCCCCAGGATGTTGATAATGGGGGATTCAGTGATAGTAATGCAGTTGAATGTCAGGAGGAGATGGTTAGATTTCCTCTTGTTGGTGATGGTCATTGCCTGGCACTTGTGTGGCGCGAATGTTATTTGTCACTTATCAGCCCAAACCTGAATAATGTCCAGGGCTTGCTGCATATGGACATGAACTGCTTCAGTACCTCAGGAGTCGTAAATCATTCTGAACATTGTGCAATCATCAATGAACATCCCCACTTCTAATCTTATGATGAGGGAAGTTCTTTGCTGAAGCAGCTGAAGGCGGCTGGGACTAGGACACTATCCTGAGGAACTCCTGCAGTGATGCCCTGGGGCTGAGATGATTGACCCCCAACCACCACAACCATCTACCTTTGTGCTAGGTATGACTCCAACCATTAGACAGATTTCTCTCTGATTCCTGTTGACTTCAGTGTTTTTAGCGTTCCTTGATGCCAAACTTGTTCAAATGCAGCCTTGATGTCAAGGACACCTCACCTATTAAGCTCATTGCTCTTGTCCATGTTTGGACTAAGGTTTTAATGAGGTCATGAGCTGAGTGGCCTTGGTGGAACCCAAACTGCGCATCAGTGAACAGTTTGTTGCTGGGTAAGTGCCGCTTGATAGTACTGTCAATGACACCTCCCATCACTTTGCTGATGATCGTGAGTAGACTGATGGGGTGGTAATTGGCTGGGTTGGATTTGTCCTGCTTTTTGTGGACAGATCATAACTGGGAAATTTTCCACATTGCTAGGTAGATGCCAGTGTTGTAAGCTGTACTGCACCAGTTTGGCTAGGGGCACAGCTTGTTCTGGATCACAAGTCATACGAATATATGAATTAGGAGCAGGAGTAGGCCATTCTGGCCTTTGAGCCTACTCCGCCATTCAATAAGATCCTGGCAGATCTGATTGTAACCTCAACTCCACATTCCCATCTACTCCCGATAACCTTTCACCCCTATGCCTTTCAAGAATCTATCTAGCTCTGCCTTAAAAATATTTAAAGACTCTGCTTCCACTGCCTTTTGAGGAAGAGAGTTCCAAAGACTTATGACCCTCTGAGAGAAAAAAGTTTCTCCTCGTCTCTGTCTTAAATGGGCCACTCTTATTTTTAAACAGTGGCCCCAAGTACTCGATTCTCCCACTTGACAAAACATTGACGTCACATCCACCATGTCAAGACCCCTCAGGATCTTATATGTTTCAATCAAGTCGCCTCTTACTCTTTTAAATTCGAGCGGATACCAGCCTAGCATGTCCAACCTTTCCTCATAAGACAACCACCCGATCCAGGTATTAGTTTAGTAAACCTTCTTTGAACTGCTTCCAATGCATTTACATCCTCCCTTAAATAGGGAGACCAATACTTTACACACTACCCCAGATATGGTCTCACCAATGCCCTGTGTAACTGAAGCATAAACTCCCTACTTTTGTATTCATTTCCCCTTACAATAAATGATAACATTCTATTAGCTAACCAGTCTATGACGTTTTATAATGGCGGACCGGATGCACACACACATTTGTGGCCAGAATTGCACCATCCACCATATTAGTGACGGAATAATATAGGCATCCAGGGCCCACACCTAAACTGATGTTGGGTCCTGCGCAAATAAGGGACATAATTCTTGTTTGAGGTCCACACTGCAAGATTGGTTTACCCTGAGGCAGTTGGTGTCAGCACTGGTTGCACTCAGTAAAACCAGACCTGAGGACTGCTTGTGGTCAAAAAGGTAGCTTTCTGAAAGTTACTTAACTGCTCCTCCTGACCCTGTAATTAAAGAATTCAGGCTATGACCACAGTTCCTGCCCTCCCCACCCCCCTCCCCAACCACATTTGTCAATTGCTGCTGCTCTCTCCAACTGGACCACCAATTCCCCCCTTCTGGCCACTGAACTGAACTCTGACCTCTGACCCTCCTCCTTGCCCCCCATCTTCACCACATAACCCCCCCAGCCCCAACGTCAGATCTCCCGGTTGGCCCTCGCTTACAAAAATGGCTTTACCTGAATTTCTATTTGTTAGCTGTTTACCATTCTTTAAGAAAATGCTTTGGGATTCAAAAAATGCACCAGTGTTTGATGATAACGAGATCACAGAGTCACAGAATTTTAACAGTACAGAAGGAGGCCATTCGGCTCATTGTGTCTGCACCGGCTCTCCAAACGAGCATTATGATCTAGTGCCATTGCCCTGCCTTTTCCCTGTACAGCTGCACATTGTTTCTGTTCAAATAATCATCTAATGCCCTCTTGAGTGTTTCGATTGAACCTGCCTCCAACACAATTCCAGGCAGTGCATTCCAGACCAGAACCACGTGTGTGAAAAAGTTTTTTCTCACAAGAAATTGTCAATAATCTCTTGTTATGGACTGAAAGAAAACACTTCCTTATTTTAGAATATGACCACATGAACAACGTTTGAAGCTGTGGACCATTTCTTTGAAATGCTTCTCTTTGAGTGCTGTCTGAAGGCTTGATATAAAGTTCAATTTCGGTACTTGTTGCATCTTTTAATGCATAGCGCAGCCAATAAAGTTCACTCTGCTGTCGGCTTTCATCTAAAAATCTATAAGTATGCCCACATAGGAAGAAAACAAACCCCTCCAGTAAAGCATAAATCACCTGTGGAACCTCCTCTGTTTCATCCCAGAAGGCCAAGATGGGTCGAAATCTAATTTTTTCAAACTAAACATTTAAACCATGTATATAAATCACTATTTTTGAGCAAATAATGTAATTTTTCAAAGAACAAAGGCTGCTAATAGTATAATGCGAGGGAAGAAATATTCATTTGGCATACATTTTTAAAAATTATTTTGCGTGTCAGTTGAGAGCCAGTGTCAGAGACATATGTAAAGCCTTGTAACTGGAGGAAATTGAAGCAAATTCATGTTTCACTATCACATTTCTGGGTCGTTTATGGACCTATAAATTGCTTCTTAAATAAAAGTCCAATTTCATTTCTTTCATCTGTTGTAATGTTTTGCTTCTAGTCATGTGGGTGACTGACAGGTTTATGTGAGACTCCACTGATCTGAGTTGCTGCTGCAACTGTGGTGACATAAAGCTATGTTCTTAACCCTTTTGACCTCAGTAATTTGTGGTTTCTTATTTGGGTCAAATCCCCTACATCAGAACAAAAATCATGGAATTATTGTGAGATCACTGATAATTTTTTTGGTACTCTTTGCATTACTTGAGAATGTGCAATATTGAGTGTGTTTAATTAAATTCAACTAATTTTGTAAGAGTTGGGACTCATGCATCTCTGCAAGAGATGTTGAACACTCAGATTTTTGCGGTAGATAAGGTGGTTAAGAAGGCATATGGGATACTTGCCTTCATTAGCTGAGGCATAGAATATAAGAGCAGGGAGGTTATGCTGGAACTGTATAAAATGCTGGTTAGGCCACAGCTAGAGTATTGCATGCAGTTCTGGAATCTGAATTATAGGTAGGATGTGATTGCACTAGAGAGAGTGCAGAGGAGATTTACCAGGATGTTGCCTGGGTTGGAGAGTTTTAGTTATGAGGAGAGATTGGGTAGACTGGGGTTATTTTCCCTGGAGCAGAGGTGATTGAGGGGGGACATGATTAAGGTGTATAAAATTATGAGGGGCATAGATAGGGTAGACAGGAAAGGAACTTTTCCCCTTGGTGGAGGGATCAATAACCAGGGGGCATAGATTTAAGGTAAGGGGCAGGAGGTTTAGAGGGGATGTGAGGAAGAATTTTTTCACCCAGAGGGTGGTGGGAATCTGGAACTCACTGCCTGAAAGGGTGTTAGAGGCAGAAACCCTCATAACATTTAAGAAGTATTTGGATGTGCACTTGCGATGCCATGGCATATAAGGCTAGTGCTGGAAAATGGGATTAGAATAGTTAGGTACTTGTTTGGCCAGTGCAGACTCGATGGACCGAAGGGCCTTTTTCTGTGCTGTAGGCCTCTATTTGACCTCAGGACACCTTGGCCCTGCAGCTATATGTGTTTTTTTAGAACCTGGGTCTAAATGCTCACTGGCTGAGAAACTCCTTTTACTGGTACTGTAATATTCACTTCATGGAATGTAATTTTTTTGCTCACTTGCATAAAATAGTGCATATTTCATTACATTCTAGATGGTAGTTAATGGTTTGAGAAATGCTTAAAACAGCATAAGATAGTTTGACTGCTGGCATCTTTTGTTGAGCCGATTGAGTCAATCATTGAGCCAATGCTGAGGTAAGTAGCCCACAGTCTAAAACAATGCGGTGATGGCCATGGTGAGTATCCTAAACCCATAGGAAGTTCACCCTGATATCAGGTTTTTTTTGAGAGACAAGGAGGGAGACAAGTTTGGAGCTAAAATACATGTGTTCTGAAGTAAAATGTGCTTGAAATCCTCAATGCTTCTATTTATATAGATGCCTGGATATCCATGACTGCTGGCGACCTTTCTGACAGTTCAGGATCAGTCTCAGGAAGATGCTGTGTAACCATGGAAATGGTCCCTTCCTGTAGAAAACCACTGGCAATCATACTTTTGTTTTTCTTTGCTGTGTCCAAATAACTGAATTACTCAAACGGTGAATGTAAGAACCATTATGCTTTAATTTTGCCTTATTTCTCCTGAATGTTGTAGTAGTTATGGTTTTATTTAGTGTGTAATATACCTTTAAGCATAATACTTGTTAGGCAAGATCACATGATCTGCAGTAACCAATAGGACAGTAGCGTGGGCTACCTCAGCAGTCATAAAGGTGAAACAATTGTTGCACTCACCCAATCTACGTGTGCATTATGACTAGATGAAAGAGTTGGTGCTGACATGTGATGAATCTCCCTATGGAGTGGGAGCTGTGCTCTCTCATCGGATGGACGATGGCACGGAGTGGCCAAAATGTTATGTATCAAGAATGCTCGACGCAGCGGAGAAGGGATACTCACAGATAGAAAAAGAAGGCCTGCCCTTCATCATTGGTGTCAAGAAATTTCATCAGTATGTACACGGCTGCCATTTTACAATCGTTTCAGACCACATGATCTGTAGTAACCAATAGGACAGCAGTGCGGGCTACCTCAGCAGTCAGTGTAGGGATAGAGTTGGAGTTGAAAGCACACATGTAGTTGCTGCAGAGTACATTGTAAATAAACTTAGCGTTTCCACTCAAGAAGTGTCTGCAGATCAACTCTATCACTAATAGCACAACTCAGCCACCCTACAACAAATGCTCTTAATGTTATTTAAAGATATTGTTTTGTGCAGGAAGGTAGAAGTTAATAAGAGGGGTCAGAGCAGCAGTACTAGATTCTGGCAACAAAATCCCATCCAAGATTATAGTTCATATTTTTGCCATTACAAATAATCATGCGGTGTAAGAGGCAGTTCTGTACATCCGAGTGCTGACAACAATAATGGGCTGCATTTTTGTGCTTGGGGCAGGTCCTGGGAGATGAGAAATTTTCTGGCTCGGCATGCGCGACTCAGGAAAAAGGTGCCTCAAAAGGCGCAATTTTCATACCAAGGTGGATACGTGCTGGAGACGGGCCCACCACTCCCAGAAACAGATCGGAGGCAACCACACAGGCTGCCAAGCGCTGAGGTAGGCAGGTTAAAAGGCCCACCTCGGTTCTTTGGGACTTCATCCCAGTTCTTTTATTCAATATTAGGCCCTCTGGCTCTAAACCCTCACAAGACCACACTCACCTCACCCACCCAATGGCCCCTCATACCCTCCATGCCAACAAATGGCTTTCCGCCCACCACCAATACTCCCTCATACTCTTGTTGCCAACTCATAGCACTTCTATGCCCATTCACCCAGCATACACTCTGTATAGAACCAATTAACCCTACAGTTACAATGGCATTAGTGGGAAAGCTTAAAAAAAGCCATTCATAACTTTAATAACAAAAACTTGCTATTACTACAACCCTATAAAAGTGCCAATCAACCAGACCTCTAAAATATTAATAACAGAAACTACAAGCACTTGACACTTCTTTATCTTGTATAAATAAATATTGAAAAATTGACAAAAGAGATCCAAGAAATAAAGCTGTCAGTCAAGCAATACTTTCTCTTGTGTGCACCTGTTTCAACAGACTAATGGAGTTTGGGCTCTCAGCCAAAAATGCACGATACATGAAGTATTTCAGTCCCTTTTGGGGCCTTACTTCACACTGTCCCATTTTCATCCAGAATTAAAAGAAACAACTTTCTAATCATCTCAAATCTGTTCATAAACCTACTTGAGGTAAAGATCTTGTGAGACTTTCATCACACTGCTGCTTCCTTGGATTGTGGAGTTCTGAAAATATTGCTGTGGTAGCAACTTGTGCTGCTGTAAGCTGGAATCTTACAGTCATTTTGCCATTCCCTAAAGGATCACATCATCATTCTTGACCTGAAGTTGATGGATTGGTTGGAAATTGTGGTTGTCTGAATTAAAGAGGTAGATTAATGAGGTGTATCATTTACCAACGAACTCAGTAGTGATTCTTTCTGAAGTGTGTAGAAACTTAAATTGTACAATTAGTTTATTAATAAAGACAGTGACAGCCAGATGTTCAAGTGGAGTTCCTTCCTTGGCCCATAGTTAAAGTTTATAGTTGAAAATATTGGCACCTACTGATTATTCCAGGCTCTTTCAGCTCTTTAACTATCTCAGGACTGCAGTAGAAATGTTGTATCCTAAAGGGACGCAAAATGGTCTAAATGATTCAGAATACTCAAAACAATAGTATTAAATTATATTTTTCAGCTTTTGTATTGTATTGGTTACATTTTACCGTGTTGGTGCTATTGTTACCAAGGCCTGGGAGATGGGGTTGCACAAGGTGCAAAATACTTGGGCCTATGCCCTCTGGGGGCCCGGGGCTCTGGGCTCAACTCGCAGTTTTTACTCCAGCGGCAGCACCATCCCTCTGTGCAGGTCATATCCACAGACCGCACAGAATGCCTGCCTGCCGGCCATTGTCCCTAACTCGACAGAGCTCCTGGACATGGCATGGTAATTGTCTACCTCCAGGGAGGTCTCCCCGACAGGTTCATCAGTGCTAGTGCATACCCCCCGCCCCCCCCACCACCCAAGAAAACCACAAAACCCCATTTTTAGCCCAATTTGTTGGAGGAACAAAATTGAATAAAAATATGATCAGTTTGAAACTGCTGAAAGGGAGAAAAACCAGCTTTACTTTCCAAAAAAGTATAGATTGATTAGACTCCCATGATGGGAAGAAATTTAAAGGAAACAATTGCTTCATGATTTAAAAGTGATCTACAAAGATTTAGTTTAGTTTTTAAGGTGGAAGTTTTTTATTAAAATGTACTGTAACATCTTTTGTACGGCTGTAAAATGCTGACGGTTGACATTTGTGTAGGTCGTGTTACCAAAGTCCTGGAGAAAGTGGGAAAGGAGATGTCTTGAGAATGGGAAGCAAAAGCAAACTTAAGCATTCCCTGCACAAACCACAGGAAAGAGTAGGAAGATCAGCCACATTCTTCTCAAAGCTTCTTCAATGTTGCAGTTCAGGTAGAATGGTTTCCCAGTCACCAGTGAGTTGAGTGGAGTCAGGGACCGGAAATGGTTCTGGCTCGCAATTAATTTTGAAACCCAGGAGAGGAGGAAACCCCAGGCTGAAAGGCAACCCGCTTCCGATCCCCGCTTTTGTTTGAATTCTGCCAAGGCCAGCTCGGAGTTTGTGCCACCAGAGGTGAGCACATGGGGTTGGTGTTAGTTAAAACCAACTCCTTAGCTCAGTCCAGGTCTCCTCCCCTTCTCCTGGTGACCAGGACTTGGAGTCCAGCCTGTCTCTCTCTAGCTCTGCTTCTTAAACGAACAGGCAAAAATGGTTTTATTAGTTAACTCTGCTGCTTGGCACTTTTCAGTGATCATTTAGTGTAAATTACACACTTAGAAAAATTATTAATTTATTGTTTTGACGTTAATCTTTTTTGCACAGCAAGTCGTTTATGGTTTCTTCATACCTTAATGTTTTTTTTTTGAAATTCACGTTTAATGTTGTGCCAAACCAGATTCAGGCAGTTGCTGCTGGATTTCTTGCTGAAGGGGAATGAGAGGCACACAAGTGTCTGATTGCTTTTTGGAGGACTGGCATAAGGGGTTAATTTTGTTCCAATAGAAATGGGAAATGTTGGAAATGCACAGCATGTCTACTGGCATCTGTGCAGAGAGAAACAGAGGTCAGTGACCCTTCATCAGAACTAGTGCGCATTGTGGATCTGAAGCATTGACCCTGATTCTCTCTCCACAGGTCCTGCTTGACCTGTAGAGTATTTCCAGCATTTTCTGTTTTTGTTTTAGATTTCCAGCATCTGCAGTACTTTGCTCTCCTATTTCATGCTCCAAGCTGGACATTTGCAAGTTTGATTAGTTTCAATTTAAAATGAGAAAATATTTATCACTCAATGTAAATTGTAATTTTTCTGTTAACATAGCCTACTTGTGCGGATAGAAATAGCATATTATTGTAGCTGAATTGGTTGGTGCTCATTTACTGGAAGGTTTTGCCATTTATAAACTTGTAAGTGAAAACAGGAATTATGTGCCAATTGAATATGTCTCTGTTTGTTCAAGATATTCTTATTTGTACATGGGATTGTTGTTCACGGTGCTTGTGAGATTCAAGACTTTTGGTTGTTGCATAGGGCCAGGTTCAAAGAAGCAGAGCTGGTTGCATAATATGAATGACTTAGTTGTGTATAATTGCCTGACAAAGCCGTGTTGTAAAGTATATCATACTGAAGCCTGCTCTTTCGGCGGGCATTATAAATATAGGCTTAGAGTACAAAAGCCAAGATGTTTTGATGAACCTATATAACAGAGTTTAACCACGCTTTGATTATGGTTCCCAATTCTGGGCACCCGAAGGATGTGATTTCTTTGTAGAGGGTTCAGAAGAGATTTACTAGCATGGCTACAGGGATGAGGGTTGCAGGAAAGCTGGGGTTGTTCTCCTTAGAACAAAGAAGCCTGAGGGGATGTGATGGAGGTGTATAAAATCATGAAAGGTTTAGATAGAATAAATAGAAGCTGTTTGGAGTGATAATCAGATGGCCCAGATTTAACTTCATTTTTGATTGGCAGAAGAGCGAGAGGTGACACAAGGAAAAACTTTTACACAAAGAGTGGTTAGGATTGGGAGTGCACCCCATCCCTGATATTATGATGGATTTAGATTCAAATTAGTGTTCAAAAATAAATTGGATAAATACTTGAAGAAAAGAAAATTATAGGGAAATGGTGGCTGGGGGGTTGTGGTAGGACTGACTGGATTCCTCTTCAAAGGAACTGGAGCAGACTCAATGGCTTGAATGGCCTCCTTCGGTGCTGCACTATTCTATTCTATTGGACCCAAAGCACATTGTGAAGGTGCTCGACAGGAGCTGCTGAGGGTTAGAAAACAGGGGGCGGGGGGAGATAAAGGGCCTAGAAACAGGAGAAACACCAGGGCCCATGACTTATCTCTCTGGCCCTGATTTTTACTAACAGACATTTATTTCTGGCCAAGTCCACAAAAAGAAGGAAAGGCTTGCAGTTATATAGTGTCTTTCATGACCACCGGACATCTCAAAACACTTTATAGCCAATGAAAGACTTTGAAGTGCAGTCACTGTTTAAATGTAGGAAACACAGCAGCCAATTTACACACAGCAAATTTGCACTAACTGCCATGTGATTAAAGTCAGATAACCTGTTTTTGTGATCTTGATTGAGAGATAAATATTGTCCAGGGCACCAGGGATAACTATCCTGCTCTTCTTTGACATTGTGTCATGGGATCTGAGAGGGCAGATTGGGCCTCAGTTTGATGTCTCACCTGAAAGCCAACACTCCCAACAGTGTGGCACTCCCTCAGTACTGGAGTAACAGCCTTCATTTTTATGCTGAAGACCATGGCCGGGATTTTCCGGCCCCATCACGGGCGGGACCAGCCGAGGATGAGGCGGTGCCCCAGCCAGAAGCCCATTGACTTGCGGTGGGAACGATCCCAGCGGCGGGGGAGGGGCGGGGATGCAGAAAATCCCACCATATGAGTGGGTCTTGAGTCCAGAAACTTGTGATATGGATGTGAGAGTGCTACCACCTGAGCCACAGGTGACATGTTTTTTTAATACCCAATCACACCTAAAAAAGAAAGACATGCATTTATATAGTGCTTTTCGCAACCTCAGGATATTGTAAAGTGCTTTGCAACCAATAAAATGCCTGGCCTCCTGTAATGTTCAGTTCATATGATGATAAACTTGTAGTTATTTTTAACAAACTCAGAAATATTTATGCTGTAGAGGAAAATTCAAAGCAGTTGAGAATTTGCTTTATTTTCTGTGTATCTTTGTGGAAGAATGTCATAATCGTGCTGATTCAAACTTAACTGTGGGAGTTAACATTGGGTCCATGCAGTGTGCGTACTATGTGGATTAATTACTAATTTCTCAATTTGCTTTTGCAATATAAATCTCTACGCAGTTAATTCTAGTTATACCATGGCCAAGAACTTTTGTTCAGGGCCATTGTTCTTTGCCAGCAACAACAGCTTGCATTTATATAGCATTTAGAGCACAATAAACACCCAAAGGGACTTCACGGAATGTTTGGAAAATGGCCACTGAATCAAAGAGGGATCAGCAGCATTGATTCAATGCTTGATCAAAGAGGTAGATGTTAAGGCCTGTCCTGAAGGAGGATGGGGAGTTAGGGAGGCAGAGAGTTTTAGCGACGGTCGCCTCTTGCGCATAACCTTTGTCCTTTAGCCCGACAATTGTTTGCTGAAAATATGGCCACCAATTGTGCAAAGGAAGAGGGTGAAGCAGAAGAGGATGGAGGAAAAGGAATGGAACGTTTGGAGGGAATACTGCAAGGCTGGAGGAAGTTATGAGGAATGGAAGGAATGAGTCAAATAAGTCAAAGTCATGAACTAGCAATTGTTTATTAACCTTTGAATCACAGTTAGAAGGAAAGGTTTGCATTTATATAGCACCTTTCACATCCCTAAGAATTCCCCAAATGCTTTACAGCCAATAAAGTACTTTTGAAGTGTAGTCACTGCTATAATGTAGGAACAAGGCAGCCAAATTGCACACAACAAGCCCCCAAAAACAGTGATAAAATAAAGACCCCATAAGCTGTTTTTGTGATATTGATTGAGGGATAAATATTAGCCAGGAAACCAGAGTAACTTCCTTGCTTTTTTTTAAAAATAGTGCTGTGTGGTCCTTTACTTACACCTGAAAATGCAGATGGGACCTCGGACCATGCAGCACTCCCATAATATTGCACTGGAGTGTTAGCTTTATTTTTATGCTCAAGCCCTGGAGTGGGACTTGAACTGACATCCTTCTGAATCAGGGGTAAGTGTGCTACCAACTGAATCATGGCTGATTGTAACTCTTTCGAGTTATCAACAGTCACAGATTGTAACTCTTTCAAGTACATTCACAGTTCTTGGTTTCTGGGAGTGGGACATGAATCCACAACCTTCTGATTCAAAGGCGAGGGTGCTATGAACTGAGCCACAGCTGACACCTCAAATATGGAACGCTTCACGAATTTGCGTGTCATCCTTGCGCAGGGGCCATGCTAATCTTCTCTGTATCGTTCCAATTTTAGTATATGTGCTGCCGCTGATTGTAGCAGCACTTAACCATGAATGCAAATAATTAGATAGGATCAATTGAGAAAATAAATAAGAGGTTACAAAGGCACGTCAATTAAGCCACAGTAATTCAAAATTAACTACTTGCTGGATTGGTGCCTGAGATTGAAATATATTGATGAAATTAATTTAGGATTAGACTCCTGAGGTACCTGAAAAGTTAACAGCATTCAATAGCCAGTTTATGGTACATTTTTATATCACCTCTCAGAACCCCAGGATGACGCAAGTGCCTCACAGCCAATAAATTGAAGTCTACATGCTTGTCATTAGCAATGTTTTCAGAACGTGTGTGACCTTGTCCTTATTAGTTTGTAAAAATGAACTGGTTGCCTCAGGTTTCTTTGGAGGATGGCGTCAATCTTCTGAGACATCAGCATAATGAACTTTCATCTGTAAAGTTTCTCCTGGATCCTTTGCTCTTAGTAAATTCACTTCCTGCATGTGGACAAGCTGGCTAAAATCTCATCTCCATTAACCTTGGGGAAACTTTTACATCCATATGACATAATTACATTTACCTCTATTGGTTGATATAGGTGTACAATCTTAGCTTCTGATTTTGCAGAGACAAGCTTCTACATATATTAGACAGAACTTTAAAGAATTATGTCTGGGCCTATGATCTTAATGGCTTGATTTCTATCCTTATGTAAGCCTTTATGGTTGAATTTGCTGTTGACCTTTCCTTGCATTCAGTCTGACTACAGGTTCTATTTTGAGAACACATTTAAGACAAATTTTAAGTTATTTTTCCTGGGGTGCAGCTTCTGTAATGGAGAAGGGTATGGGGTCTGAAATCCAACTCGAGGTAGAATAGGATGCTGAGGATGTCAGTAGGATGCTTGAAAGGTTGTGAATAGGTTTGTTTAATTTGAGACAGTGGCCATGGCGAGAGATGGAATCAGTGATGCAGAAGAAGACTTGGTGACGGGCTGAAAGCAATGGTTTCAGTCTTCACAATGCTTAGCTGGAGGAGGTTAAGAATCATCCATGATGAGATATTGGGCAAGCTATCTGACAACAGAAAAGTAGTGGAAGGGGTGAGACTTCATGGCAGACTGGAGTTGAGAGATTACGAATAGAACTGTCTGACAAACATTAAAATGGAGATTGAGAAATTACACAGAAGGAGCTTGTCTTGAGGAACTGTGTGCAGACTTACAGCTTACCTGCGTGTAGATTTGTCACTACACCATTTCTTAACATTATTCAGTTTGCTTGGCACAACAGCAGGACACATCTGCAGCAAAATGACAATGTTTGAATAATACTCAACATTCATTTGACCGAGTGTGGCATCAAGGAGACCTAGCAAAGCTGGAGTTAATGGGAATTGGGGGAAAACTCTCAGTTGGGTGGAGTCACACCTAGCACAAAGGAAGATGGTTGTAGTTGTTGGAGGTCAATCATCTCAATCCCAGGACATCACTGCTGGAGTTCCTCAGGGTCGTGTCCTAGGTCCAACCATCTTCAATTGCTTCATCAATGACCTTCCTTCCATCATAAGGTCAGAAGTGGAGGTGTTCACTGATGATTGCACAATGTTCAGCACCATTTGTGACACCTCAGATGCTGAAGCAGTCCATGTCCAAATGCAGCAAGACCTGGACAATATCCAGACTTGGGCTGACAAGTGGCAAGTAACATTTGCGTCACACAAGTGCCAGACAATGACCATCTCCGACAAGAGAGAATCTAACCATCTCCCGTTGACATTCAATGGCATTACCATCTCTGAATCCCGCACTATCAACATTCTGGGGGTTACCATTGACCAGAAAGTGTACTGGATTAGCCATATAAATATTGTAGCTACAAGACCAGGTCAGAGGCTGGGGATCCTGCGACACGTAACTCACCTCCTGACTCCCCAAATCCTGTCCACCATCTACAAGGCACAAATCAGGAGTGTGATGGAATACTATCCACTTGCTTGGATGAATACAGCTCTAACAGCACTCAAGAAGCTTGACACCATCCAGGACAAAGCAGTCTGCTTGATTGGCACCCCATCCTCAAACATTCACTCCCTCCACCACCGACAAACAGTGTCAGCAGTGTGTAACATCTACATGATGCACTGCAGGAATTCACCAAGGCTCCTTACATAGCAGCCTCCAAACCCACGACCACTACCATCGAGAAGTACAAAGGCAGCAGATACATGGGACCACCACCACGGCCACCTCCCATGAACGAATAAAAAAAATGTTAAATGTATATAAATGGAAATGGTAGCATAGCTGCCCACATAGGTGCCTGATTTAATAATGAGGCTTGTACTAGATAAAGATTAACGTTTGTGGTTATTATGGAACATTTTTCACGTCAAACCTATATACATACACAATGGCCGGGATTTTCTGTGCCAGCGGCATTGGACATGTTCGGTGGCGTGAGTGGACAATATGGAGCAATCGGTTTCACGACGGCATGAAACCAGTTTGTGATCGTCCGCTCAGCCCGCTGATGGCGGGCCACATTTCCAGCCATCGGATGTCGGGAACCTCATTGTAACACATCAGCATATCATTATAAGGCCAGCCCGCCAGACTCATCCCCGCCCCCCCTCCCCTCTGCTGGATCATCTGCCCACATTGTTGGGAAACTATGTGGACGTGTTTCACAACAGCACATAAACAACGTGCACCTGGCAGGCTGCACTTCACTCAGGACTTCAAGGTCTTCCTTGTTTCAGTCAGCACTCGCAGTCATCAGCGCCAGGCTTCACAGACAGCACCACATCACTTTTAGGGGGCTCACGGTAGGGGTCTCTACCTACCAGATCAGCCGTATGTGGGTGGCTTTTCAATGGCTGCAGGGCAAGGTCTTGCTTGGGGAAGGGGAGATGTGGCCTCAGGCAAGGGAAGGGGTGCAGGGTGAGAGCTGTACTGAGGAAGGAGGGTAACCCAGGGTATGTGTGGTGGTACATGTTGATTTGTGCAAGTGGCCTCAAAATGGTGAGGGCTGAGGAGGCAGTCTCCAGAAGAGATGAGGCCAGATGGACATATGAGGGCATGTGTGTGAGAATGGGTGGTGATGTCTTTTGAGTTGGCAGTGAGTGAGATGCCAGTGAATGTGTGATGGTTTTGAGTGTGTGAGTTTAGAGTGATGAGATGGTTGCCTTACCCTGGCTGCACAGATGAGATCATTCATCTATCTGCATTGGATAGTCAACCTCTTCTGTGTAGCATTGGCACTGACCACCACTGCCATTGCCTTTCAAGGCAGAGTGGTAATGTTGCTGCCCCTCCTGCGGCCAGAGATGGAGGAAGAGGACATCACAGCGGGCCTCCATGGCGTCCAAAACGCACTTGAAGGCTGCAGTCTTTTTGCCTTTCGGGGCTATGTTTTGTTTGCTGCAGTCCTGGGCTGGAAGCACTGAGCGCGGCTGTGCTTTAAATATGGTGCCTGGCATGATGAAGCAGCGAGGTGATGGCATGGCGGGCAAATGAGAGCCCACCTAACATGGAAACGGCGTGTTTCCCAGGAATGCATAATTAATGCGGTGGGTTTGGGACGATATGGCGTGAAAACCCACCATCGCTACCGCACTTAGTGCAAATCTGGGACTATTCCTCCAAATGGACCTCATTTGCTAAGATTGCACATAGAAAATGAATCATTCTTTACCTGATGGCAAAAGATATTTCTTGGGCAGTACGGAGAGAATGAAATATTTTGGAATGATTTGCAAGTAGTATCTGATTGAAGAGTTCATCACACATTTCATGATTATTATCTGAAATCGAGGATTGCGTACTGAAATCACTCCCATTTATCACATTTATTTTGTAATAATAACCTGGAGCTACATGCAGACAATCTGCTTTCAATTTTGACCCATTTCTTTTTCTGCCGCTTGCTGGCGTTATAGCAAACATTGATGCTGCAGGTGCTACACACTTTATGACTGACGCTATCCAGATTGACAAAGTGATTATTGTGATGTAAGCACTGTAAATTTATTTAGTGGTAAACTACAATCCGACTGTACCTTGTTCCCCTACTGCAGCCTCCCCACAACTCTCTCGCCAAGTCATAAGGTTATGGTTTGAATCACAGTCCAGAAAATTCTGGCAAGGAGAGACTAGATTACTGAGTTGATGTCCAGCGGGATAAGTCAAATTCAACTAGAGCTCTGGTCTCTGGCTACTGGAGTGACAGTGAGTTGGGATCCTTTCCTCTGATGGGAGTGAAATGGTGACCTCGCCCATTTTATCAAGCCAGCACTTGTTGTGATTTAGTCAAATGATTGACTACATGGTGTTAACATGAAAAGGGGCTTTATCATGGAAACAACCCAGGGCACAATCTGCTGAATGTAAGATGGTCTGTCTCATGTAAGAAAGGGAAGAATGACAAGAGCCTGTTGTTGATTACCGGACAATAACCATAAATATATAACTGTAACCATGTTAAGGGGATGAGGTGATGAACTACAGGGAAAAAAAGCTAAATATTCTGTGTGTATTGTCTGAAACGCAAGATGAGGTTATGGCTATATATTAAATATAGATATCACTAGTCTAACATATGTGCCATAAGATTTTATTTAATATAGAAAAACATTGTCGTCACGTCCTTAGGGCATCCCAAGGTTTTTTTATCAAAGTGTAGTCACTGTGGTAATGATGGAAAAGTGGCATTCAATTTGCACACACAAAGATCTCACATACTTCAAAGAGATAAATGACTGGATCATTTAATTTTTATTAGTGATTTTGTTGAGGGATGAATAAAGATCAAAACACTTAGAGACCTCTCTTGCTCTTCTTTGAATGGCGCCAAGAGATCTTCTGTGACTATTTGAGAGGGCATACAGAGTCTCATTTGAAAGACAGTGCAGTCCCAGTGCAGCAGTGCCAACCTAGGTTTGTGCTGAAGTCTCTGGAGTGGGAGTTAAAACCACAATCTTTACATGTAGAGGCACATGAGCTACCGCTGCGCCAAAGTTGACACGTGTGTTCATTCATTTTAGTTGTAAATCTCCAGCTGGAATCTTCTGGGCCCACCTAGTAGGTGAAGGGCTTAGAGGGAGGTGAAAAATCAGTTTCCTGACCGTGTGATGAACTTTTACAATTAAGTTCTCAGGATTTTAAAAGCGGGTCAAGCTTCCCGACAACTAGTGTCAGGAAGCCCTTCTGCAGGCATTTGCATGTCATGCATGCTCATTAAATGATCAGTTCACCAGAATTAAGTGCCCCCCACCCCCAAATTAATATCTCCGCCAGTAAGAAATTTAAACGTCCACATTTAAGACTGCATATAAGTGGTGTACACCTGGCGAGGTAGACTTCTTCCTGAACTTTGAAGTTGGTATCCGCTGCTATGTTCTTCTTGGGGACCGCTTAGAACTATCAGTTTCTTGATTGAGATCGAGAGCCGGTAGTCCAAGCTGCGCGGAGGCTGGACGAGGGAGGCAGGGTCAGCGGGGAAGGGTAGGAGGGTGTCTGGGGAAAGAAGCCAGACTCTCCAGGGCTTGTTTATGTCTTGGTCCCGTTGTATGGTGGTGGATGGCCTCTCTGGGCAGTGAGTGTCGTAGAGGGGTGGGTCTAAAGGGCGGAGTTGATGAGCTCAAGACTTAAGTTTTAAGGGTTCAAAGAGGGTGCTGGGAGACAGAGGGTACAGTGACAGCGATGGTGACGGGGAGTTGGATCAGGTAGGGTGGAAGTTCTAGGCTTATGAGCAGGTAGTGGTTGGTCTCATGGAGAGCGGTTGTGGAAAGTCAGGACACAGCTGGCTTCAAGAATGGGGGGGGTCAGGGTTAGGATCAGGAGGGGCATGAGCCCATTGACAGTTATGGGAACCTGGGGTGGTGGTGGTGGGAGAGAGCAGGAATGTCCACAAAAATGATAATAGGGTCCAGGGTATTGGTTGCATGGGTGGGTTGTGGGGGGTGGGGGGGTGGATGATGTAGTTGTTGAAGGGTTATAGGAGGGAGAGGAATGACAAGGGGGTGATGGTATAGTGTTCAGTCCCTACAAGATGTGAAGAATTCCAACACTGCATGTTCAAAACTTTATCCTTATTGCAATTTTTAAAAATTGACTTTTTGGTGAACCAAAAAGATGGCTGCTGCAAGTCACCTGACCACAGGGTTGGGCCTTTGTCTGATAACCACCATCAGGAATTTCAAGAACAAAAGGATTCTTTGCTCAGCTTCTGGGATCTCACATCTCATAGTACAGACCCCTTGCAATCACAAAAGGCCAGGCAACTTGCATATCAGAACTCATCATGCTTACAGAGCTGCTAACAGACTCATACCACACCTGGGACTGACCAGGTCCAGTTGAAAGGGGATGTCATTTGCATCTGATAAGATCGTCTTGCTAGTGGAGTCAGTGGGTCTGCCTAGACAATGGCTTCCCAAACACCAGACCCTTAAAATAGATAGTAGATCTTTTAACCACTAATAACTGGGGCATTATTAGCCCTGAAATTAAAGCCAGTTGTGGACGCTGGATAAACATTGTCATTATGAAGAAGGAAGGTCACATGACTCAAGTGATCATTTTGAAATCCCTATGTGCCTTTGAGAACTGAGAAATAATCAGTCTGCTATTTTAACATCCAACTGGTGAGCAGCCAAGAAGCAGGCCCCTCCAGGCAGAACAATAGTCTGTACCTCAAAACCTGTCTCTGCTGGAAAGGATCGTACCATTGTCTACAGAAATGATCCAGTCGCTACGTACCTACTTCATCTTGCGGCCAACGCCAACTGAAAAGCGAACCCTACAACTCTAGTCTTCAGCCAGTTGAACTCGAACACCGACGTGAAAGAATTCCTCATTGGATTCTGACTTTGGACTCTAGAGCTCATGTGAACTAATATTCATTTCAAGGGTCCTTGCACTGTAAAACCCCTTTACTCTATCTCCCCCTTTACTGTGTGTGAGTGTGTGTGTTTGGAGTGAGACATTACGGACACTCCTTCCCTGGGTTTTTGAACATGGAAAATAAACTAACCTTCTGAGTTAATCCTAACTCAAGTTTGCTGTGAATTATTAGTAAATTGGAATTCAAAAACTAAGGGTTTGAAAAAACACGTCAGCGCCTATTTCTAAAAATGAATTCAAGACACCTTCTGCTTATGGACAGGTGGCAAGAGGAAATCAGTGCAGTTTGTCTGTCCCTCTCCTGTCTGTAACAGTAGGAGGATGGGGGGCAGTTGGTGGGTAACAGGGGAAGGTAGAAGTTGGTTGACGCATTGGTAAGAAACACAAGCACCATGCTGAAGCTGTCAAGGTTGTTGTGCAGTTCATTCAATGTGGGAGGAGTTAATGCTTCATTTTTTGAGACGAGTAATGGAGCACCCTATTAATTATTAGTCTACTCCATGAAGAACCAGGCTCAGCTGAGTTCTCGACTTTCCAATACCCAATAAACCAGTGTTGCTTCTGACAACAGGCCCAGGTTGAAGGGGGTGTTAAAGATTAAAGGAAGTCCCAGATTGTTTTGCTGGGAAGAAGATGAAAGGTGTTCACACTTGGAGACAATGGCAGCCACATCTGTGTCTACAGTGGTTTAGACTGGTAGTCTCCAAAGTCCCAAGTAGATGTTGAGAAGGTCAAGTTGTAAAAAGTTACGCTTTAAACTGTCCACGTAATTCCAAGATGGAAATGAATTGTGGTCGAAAGAATAGAATTTGGGTGTAAAGAATAGCTAATCAGCATTTCTACTTGGATACGAGGCCCATGTGATTCATGTTACCATGAAGGTTGGATATGAGAGAGGGGAGGGTTTCTAAGGTATCCCTGAAACTCACAGACACAATTAGTCTGCCAAGAAGTGGGAGAAAGCAACTAGAGGCTGAAAGTCTCGATGACTCTCTGCACAGAATGCAGCGGGAGCTCACATTCAGATTGGAAAGACCAAATTTGTGAGGAGTTATAAGAAGGCTGGAAGATGTGCCTAGCTTGCAATAGAGGAAGAATCTCCAGAGCAGAAAACCTCACTGTTCTGAGATTAAAAGTTGCCAGGCTGAGAACGGAGGAGAATAAAAGTAAACCCTTGGGAGCTAAGAATCACTTTGGACTGGTTCTGGAAGAATTGAAAGTCTACTTAAAGGACAGTGTAAAACATATCTGTGAAGTGTGTTTTCTTGGTTGTGCTGGAAGTAAAAAGGGGAGTTCTGTTCTGTGGTTTAAAGCAAATATAGTATTTGGTCAATAGTGCTTTTAGCTTTTGTTACAGTAAAAGTCTTAAAATGTGAAACTTTATTGTGTTATTCTTTCATCTATTAACTGGAAGTTTTGAATTTATTTTTAAAAGTTATCGGTCTCTATGGAGATCATAACATGGTGCACATCTTTTTGATTTCAGAAAGCATGACTTATCAAATTATCTGTGTGTTAAATCAGTACGAGTGTCTTTAGAGATCCGCAAATGCAAGACAAGATAACTGCATTTGAGAGAGGCATGTATTAAGTTGATCTAGATTCTGTGCTACAAAGTGGAAATATTTTTTAAAATTACAGTAGTAATATTCAAAGCCAATCTGGAAAATATCATGGCATTTGTGATAATTCTGTGAGCCTCACAATTACTATGTTAAAATTGTTCATTATTGTGTTGCTTTAGTTTATAAGTACATAGATCATTTCAGTTATTGTTGATTAAGTTTATATCCCCCTGACATTTCCTTGTAAACATCTAGCTTTTGATGTGCTATGAAAGATTTGAGACACAATATATTTCAGTCAATTCATACAATGATTCTAAGCCATTTCAATTCTTAATTGGTTTGAGTGTTAGTGTATAAAAGATGTACTGTGTGATCCAGTGTTTTACCCAAAAGTTAAATTGCTGAGTGGCATTTTGTGCTGGACTTAATGCTGCAATATTGTACTAAACATCATCAAGCCGTACTCTGGCTCATGTTTGTTCCAACTTGCATATGGAAGCAAGGGATATTCTGACCAGTAAGGTGTGTCATTATTTTTCTGATTGTACTTCTGTTAAAAAAAAAGGACGTCTTAGGTGGGATTAGATGCATGCACGTAAAAGAAAAGCCTTGGACTAAGCAAGAGTAGGTTTCCTGAGTGAAGGTGGGTAAAGGTGAACAACGGTGAAAGGCAACAGAGAATGAATACCAAAAAAAAAGTGTCAAGAGGAAGAAAAAGAGACTTAATTTGTAGGTGTACTAAGGAAGTGCTGTATTGTCGCAGGTGCTGTCTTCCTGATGAACTATCAAATCGAGGCCCTGTGTTTCCTCTTGAGTGGGCACAGAAGCTCCCCTGGCAATATTTTGAAGTACAGCAGGGGAGTTCTCCCTTGTGTGCTGGCCGATAATTATCCCTTAACCAACAGATAATCTGGCCATCTCATTGCTGTTTGAGGAAGCTTGGTGTGTGCCAATTAGCTGATGTTTTTTCTGTGTTACAGTGGTGACTACATTTTGACTAGAAAGCGTTTTGAGAGTCCTGAAGTTGTGAAAGAGGCTCTACAAATGCTAGGCATCTTTTTCATAATAGCCTTGTTTATATAATCTAAAATACAATTGGTCTTTTTTATGGTGTTATCACACATTTGGAGAATTATGTAACTGAACTCCCAAGAATACTAAACTCTAAATGGTACAACAAACCTGCATAAAATAACAAAACAGACCTATGACTAATGCTTAAGGATGTTTAGTAGGTTGCAATTAGAAATTATTGTGATTGTCAAAAACCCAGTAAAATTTAATCCATTCACAGACATTGATCAGTGTTGAGCAGGGCAGGACTGTAAAACTATTCTTCAAATCTAGACCAAAGGAATCAAGAAACAATACTTCATTCAATGAATCTTGTCTGGTATTGAATGATAAAACTACTGACTTCTTGTATGCTGCAGAAACATCCAAAGCGACTTACTGATGGTCTTTAGTTCAAAGACCCCACTTTGTCCAATGGACAGGACATCTATTACTATGGTAATTTATAAACAGAGGCAGCTTGTACTGCAGAAAATGAACCCTTCCCTTCCTGATCCAGATTGAATGGGGTAGAGATGGGTTTTGGTGGTGCTGCAAAAACACATGATATTGGGTCAGCTGATCTGATACCACTCACTTGCCACCACCACTTGAGACCAATTTCTATTCATCTCTCTTTTTGCACTTATTAATAAACATAACATTGATACAATCTTGACAGATTTATTCCCAGTATGACTTTTGAAATATCATTTCAGAACCTGTCTTGTGAAGTAATGATGTCATAGCTGATGAATATATTACATCTGAAATATTAGATGCTCTTTTAACAGCAGACAGAATATTAATCATTTTAGATTAGTAACTTGATTATGTTTAACATTATGTCCTAAAAAAAGTATTAATCCTATTAGATTAATCTTAACCATTGTGATTTGATGACAATTTACCTGGCATCTTAAAAGCAAAATCCACATGGAGTAAGGTTGGTACTTTTTGAGTATGCAGTGATGCATTTACCATGTGATAGTTAACTATAATTGTAACTGTAGTCCACCAGGAAGGGAGTTGCAGTACAAGCTGGCTGTTTATAAATTGTCATATTAAATAATAATAATGAAGAGATTTCCTGTCCATTGGGTTAAGTGGGGTCTTTGAACTAAAGATCATCAGCTTTGGACATTTTTGCTTGTGGCATACAGAAAGTCAGCAGTTTTATGACTCATCACCAGGAAAGATTCATTGAATGAAGTATTGCTTCTTGATTCCTTATTTTGGTCTGGATTTGAAGAATATTTTTATAGTCCTGCCCTGCTTAACACTGACCAATGCCTGTGAAGGGACCTAAAGCAGCTGTTACACCAATTATTTTCATACGTAAGGTTTGAAAAATGGCTTGAGCCAATTTTGGGTTGAAGGTATTTCAGGGGTCCTTGGGGATCCCTGAAATTTGACTCTGTTTCCCTGTCTCACATGCAAAAAAAAAGTGGCACAGTGATATACAAATTCTGCTCCTGTCAAGATTGCTTTCTTTTATTTAATTGGAGAACCGGAGGGAGGAAATTTGGAGTGAGGTGGGTTGGCTCGTCTCTTTGATGTCTTTGGTGCAGCATTCCCACTGCTCTCGCAATCAGACTGCTGGAGTGGGCTCTGATGTCCCAGCAGCATTCCCACTGCTCTCGCAAACAGGCTACTGGAGTGGGCTGTGATGTCCCAGCAGCATTCCCACTGCTCTCGCAAACAGGCTACTGGAGTGGGCTGTGATACCCCCAGCAGTATTCTCGCTGCTCTCACAATGAGGGCTGCTGGATGGGCTGCGTTGTCCCAGCAACATTCCCACTGCTCTCACATTGAGAGCTGCTGGAGTGGGCTGGGTTGCCACAGCAGCATTTCCACTGCTCTCACAATGAGGGCTGTTAGATGGGCTATGGTATCCCAGCAGTATTCCCACTGCTGTTACAATAGGGCTGCTGGAGTGGGCTGTGATGTCCCAGCAGCATTCCCACTGCTCTCGCAATGACGTCTGCTGGAGTGGATTGTGATGTCCTGTGCTTCAGAACCCACCTGCTGTCACTAATTGAACAGGCGAGAGGGAGGCTGGCAGATAAGGATCCGAAATGCAGAGTTGAGACTGGGAAATGGTCTCGACGACAGGTTCCCAACTCCTGTAGGAAATTCACCCCAGAAGATATTTTGTAGGTCATCATCGTAGGTTTACATTGCAAGGAACACATTAGGCATAACACAGTCAGAGGGAAAATTCTTGAGCGTGTTTTTATGTAACAAACCCGTCTGTTTGCAAACTTCCCCACCCATCCTACACTCCGTCTGTGAATGTAGATTGTGCCAAGTTATCTGAATTAAAAGTGAAAATATCAGCTTTGCAGCAAATGACCAACTGAGAACTTAGCAAAGGATTAGACTTCCTTTGACAGGGACCTTATCTAGTCCACCACAGAACCTGGCAGAGTAAGCAAGTATCTTGTACGAACACCTTAAACACGTGGCTCCTAAATGATAGGAGAATTCTGATGAATCTGACAGATATGTTAACACAAAATGCAAAAGAATACTGTTCTCAAAATACTCCAGAGCCCTTTTCTGTCAGTTTACTCTCAGCTGCCAACAGCAAAAGCACATGAATTAGAAGCCTGGAAATTTCTCTTGAGCAATCTTCTTATAAAGCCACTTAATGTGCTGTTATCAAATTCCTCCTCCACAGTTTTTGAGGAGGCATTAATACATTTGGAATAAACTGGAGCTTCCTCTGTTAAAATAATAGAGGAATGTGATGCAAGCACATTTTATGTTGTACAATAATATTGATGACAGTAATTTACAGGCCATAAAGTCAATCAGAGCAAAGCCAGCAAGATGTCACACTGTGTATGCTTTGACATCATCAAAGGCAATGACTGGGGATTTAATTTGCCTTGCCTTCCCTTATCAAACTTTAAAAGAAAATCTGATGCCATTACACTCAGTTATTTACAGTGGCACGGAATTTGCAGCTCTGCCGACTGATCTTCAATAATTTAACTGCTGATAGCCACATGTACTAATACATTGTACCCAACTCAGCCTTCAACTTGTAATCTTTAACCTTTAACCTTTGTCTGCTCTCCATTTTGTTACAGATAAAGATGAGTGTGCGAATGGCACACACTACTGCCATGCAAACACTGTGTGTGTGAATTTGCCTGGATCGTATCACTGTGACTGTCTCCCAGGATACACCAGAGTTGATGACTACTCCTGTACAAGTAAGAGCAGTCTAGGAAAACTAAAGGTTTACGGAGCAGATAAGTTTCAAAAATGACAAGGCATTGATTAATATGCTCTGGAAACTAGCCCAGCTGGGGAGAATTAAGCATTCTCTCCAGCAGCAGCATAAGTTAACCCAAGATAGATGGCCCCTATTCCTGCTGCATTGTAAATCAGAGCAGCGTGCGACCCAGTGGAGGGTGAGTTGGACTCCTACTAGTGCTGAGAGCGTTTCGCCTGTGGTTGGCCTTCAGTTATAATACTGAACACATATCTGTGCTCTAGAATTTGTATTCAACATTCTGAAGTAAATGTTGGTAGAGTTTAAATAAGAAATAAGCAGTTTCAAATAAAATACCTTACTGTTGGTTGGCCATGTGAGGTGGGGTGGATTTATTTAACCTTAGTGTTTTTTCCAGGGATATGTGTGACCCAAATGTAGAGGGGGAGTCATCTTTTAGCTGTCCAAATCTAACTTTCTTACTTCCATTATCAGAAAGCAGCAGGGAGCCCCAGAGAATCATCAGCTTCTTCACTCCATTTATGTGTTGCCATGGAAGAAGCAGCATTTCCTGCTACATGTCGCTGACTGAGCAGGCACAGTGAGTCGGGAAGTTTACATGGGTAGTCCCCAGTCATTCCCAGCGGCTGAAATGAATGGAACATTAAATCCATTAACTTATGAACATTAAGCCTTACTCATTTTTCATAATGTGAGATGAATTTCACAAGTTTAATGGAGTAAGATCTTAGTATCAGTAACATACCACATCTATATAGACAATGGACTCCTCTATGGCACATTCAATTTGAGAGCCATATAAAACTAGGAAACTAAACACAGAAACCTTCCTGTTTATACAGAGCTTAAAATATTTTCTTTCAAAGCTTTAGCCTGCACCCTTCTCATGAGTTTCCCCTATCAAACCCTTAATTAAGGGTTAATTAAGCGAAGAGGGTGTAATGGAGGGTAATCGTTATGACAATTGAGACCCCATTCTTTGCAACTCAGTTTTCAAATTCACACACGCACACTATTCTGCTCCCTTCATTCACCCTCATTGAAAACAAAAAGACTAATTAAAGAAACATTTTGGAGGGAGGTAGTTTAATAAGAACAAACTTTTAAACAACCTTAGTCACAAAATGTCATCAATATCAGAAGCAAGTGAGATATATTGCCTATGTTACCGGCTTTTGTTTTCGCTGTAAGACAATCATTCCTGCTATGTACAATGCTCAGTGATTAATATTTAGATAAATCATGAAGGATGTTTGAAGATAGCTTAAGATAAACATTTGGCATATTTAACAGCAGATTGTTCCAGTAACAATATTGTAAAGCACAGCTCTTAATACCAACCGGAGCTTGAGGAGTGAGGCTGTACTACGGAGTCTGCACTCATTAAAAGAGGATTGTAGCGTAACTGGTTGTTACATATCACAAGTGATATCACATTTGTATCATTACTGATTACCTGATTGTGACTTATTTGATATTTGTCAGACCGTGTTCTGCATAATTGGTTGTCCTGTATTCTGCAGGACAACAGTGGTTAGACTTCAAAAACAATACTCCCTCCCTTTCTTTCCTTCTGCCTTTCCTTCCCTCCATCCACCCACACCTTCCCTCCATTTGTGGCCATATATGTAAATTAGTATAGAAGGTAAAAACAACAATGTGTGTACCCTGTTTTGTGCAAACTGTTAGGTTTCCCATGCTTTCTTCTGTTTGCTAATATTTATCCAAATGGTCAGCATCAATAGAAAGAAGGAAAACATTTCCTGCTCTAATGCTCCAGTCGACTCATGATGCATTTTCCTGATGAACGTTCAAGGAGATGGGGAATATCTGATGATGGGTTTCTGTTGCAACCTGCTTAAGGTATAGAAAAGAATTCAGTAGCTCACTGTCACCTTACAAATTGCAGGCTGACTGATATTTATGGTCAGGAGCCAATCGGTTATTTAATTAAATTATTAATGGCTAAGTACTCATCTCTCAATACTCATACTCAGTTCACAGACTATTGCAAACCTGGTGTGGGAGTTACCAGCCCCGCCTGCTGCTGGGATCATGTGGTCCCGCCACATGTCAATGGACTTTTGGCTGGCCCATGAATGGATCTTGCTGCCCTGGCAATTTGCTGTTTATGAACTTCACCATTCGTGGCAATGGATTCTTTCTTTATACCTGCACTCTAACTTTCATCACTAGAACCATCAAAACTTGTCAATGTGTTCGCCTTTGCTCCATCCTGGGATAGGCGAGGAGCTCACTTGATTTCAGTGGGCATACCTGACTCTTGTTCTTATTGTTCATTTGCCTGATTGGCAACTAATAAGACAGTTCCGCTCCTATTGGATAGAGAAGATGTGCGTCCTTGATCTACATCCCTCAGCTGAGGGGATTGGTTCATGACTGGTTTCTGTGGTACTGGACAGAGTTGCTATGGAGACAGCCGTTGGCCATTTCTCTCAGACGTTGAAATTATCCATTAAAGGGCAACTATACAATTCTTCATGCCCCCTGCCTTCCAGCTCAGTTGGGAGAAGATGATAATCTGGAACTATGGACTTGCCCGCAGCCCCAATGAAATGAGCCACTTGGACACTGGATGATTATTTTTATGACATCCCATCCATCAGTGGCTGAAACTCAAATCATTTGAGGTAACTGAAGTCAAATTTTATTTGAGGTTGCAATTTTAAACCCCTTTCACAATGTGAGAGCTGAGTGTTCCAGAGTGGCTGTTAGTGGGCTGTCACCATTAGGTAATTTCTTATACACCTGGGATAAATTGGCTGCCAACTGAGAAATGAGAAGGAAAGTGATGGAATAGCATGTTTCCTCCAATTATACGCCATTTTTCTGGTTTCAGGTTTGGCCAGAAGTTGCTAAGATCCACTAAATTAGAAAACCTAGAGGCTCTTCAAAATGTAATAACCTGGGCATTACACAATGGGGAAAAACATGGCTTCATCAACTGCAATCGGTGTGCAATTTGTTGCCCTTCTCCAGTCCATAAAAATACAGTGGAATTTTTAAGCAGCAATTCTTCATGAAGTTTATTCTCTTGGATTTTATTGTTAACTGCCAGCTGTCTTTGGTGATTGACTACTTTTCGATTTATTCTGTTGTTGTCATGAATTTCCTGGATCAGCAATTTTATTTTGGATAAAACCTCCCAAATCCACGAACTCCACCATGTAGAAGTTCAAGGGCAGCAGCTTCATGGGAACAGCACCGCCTCACAATTCTCTGCAACCCCCCTCACCCAAGAGTGAAATCCTGTGCCTCCACTGTGGTGAGATTTGTAGATTCGTGGCGGGGGTTGGGGGTGTTTAAGTGGACAGGGTGGTGGCGGGTGGAGACCCTGCCTGCATAAATGCCCCTCTGTCACTAACCTCGCCAGAATTCCTGCCTTCACCCCGATTATGTCTGGGGCAGGAAGGCCCATGGACAGCCTTCCCCACCCTGCTGTCAATCGAGGCCCCCTAAGTTGGCAAAGGCCATTTGTTCAAAAGTGCTCAATGTCTGATGATGGGACCTGGCATTGGGAAGGGAGTGAGGGGTTGGGGAGGTCGGGCCCACTGCAAGCCACCCCCTGCCCTTGCTTCCGACCCCCTCAACCCCTCTTCCCCCATGACCCACACCCAACCACCTGCCTCCTGGCATCACTCACCTGCACCTGGGTCACCCCTTGATTCGAGACCTCGGGTGGGCATAGCGCCAGCAGCAGTCACCACCGCCGCGCTGCTGAGCACAAAAAAGCTGCCAGCCTCTGATTGGCCAGAAGTTTCCAGCGGCCAGGATTTCTGCCCCTGGGGTCCTTGATCCTGGGAAAAGGCCCACCGCTGGCCTGTTAAGTGCCTGAATGCCACAGGAGGCGGTGGGCCTTCTCAAAAAGAGGAAATGCGGTGGTGTTCCCGCCGGCTCTCCAGCAGGCAGCTGACACCCGCTGTCCGTCACCTTCACAAGATTCCTCCCCAGGTTTCACCATCCCCCCCATTCCCCCCCACAACTTGTGTTTGTATCGCCATTCCTTCGTCATTGCTGAGTCAAAGCCCTAGAACTCCCTAACAGCACTGCGGTGTACTTTCACAACATAGGCTGCAAAAGCTCAAGAGGAAGGCCCACCACAACCTCCTTGAGGGTCATTTGGGATGGGCAGTAAATGCTGACTTTGTTGGCAGACCCACATCCCGAGAATGAGTAATAACAAACCACGGTGAAGACCATTCATTTTGTCATTTTGCTACAAATCTACAATTGGGCAATCTTTTTTTTTAAAAAAGGCAAAGCTTAGCACAACAACCCTTAATGAACTCAATACTGAAGGCCAAAAACTTTAAGGAATTTGTGAAGTTTTTCAATGCTGGAGTGCCTTCTCATTGAAAGCTGCCTTGTTTCCATCCAATCGATTTGAAGTGGTCAGAAATTCCGAGCAGGTTTCCTGTCTTCTGTGTACGTGCCTGCAGTAGATACAGAAGGAAAAAAACTCATTTGTCGTTTGGTAGTATAGAACGTAAGTATTGCTGAAAAAAAAGTATTTTTTTCAGCAAAATCTAATTTGTTAGAGTAAAAGGCTTCCTCCCCTCTAATTTTGAGTTGATCAATACAAGCTGTTGCTTCTGATATGGCTGTCAGGCCCTTTTTATTAGTTTGTTTCCAATGGAAAAGTTGATTTAATTAAACTTGTAATTGTTGTGATTCTGGTGCCTGTCAATGCTTGTCGAATTCTCACCTTTCAGCACATTGTATAATGGTTTTTGAAATATCACTAACTCTATTAACTGTCAAATCTTTGTCAGTGTGATTTAAACTCACTGCAGCATATCAAGCTTTAATACTGCACGTGGTGGCCGACTGTGATTGTCTACTTGTTCCATGACTGGCCTAGTTTGTCGGCAGGTGAAGTAAGAGTTTTACACAAAGGGTTCCAAGATCAGCGTATTGAATGGCAGAGCAGGCTCGATGGTCCTTGTTTGCTTCTATTTCTTGTGTTCTTGTGAGTAACGTGAACTGCAAATCACACCATTGGGGGGAAAAGCCTCAATGAGCTGTTGTGTCTTCTAACACTGGTGACTGATTGGCAGAAAGCAGTTAAGTAGCACTCCAGGCATTGGCTGGCAAACAAAATTTGCTGACTCGATTGCAACAACAACAACTCGTATTTATATAGCATGTTTGATGCACATTCCAAGGCACTTCAGAACAAAATTTAACAATGAGGCATGAGGTGAAATTATGGTAGATGGCTAAAAGCTGGCCAAAGAGGTAGGTTTTAAGGAGCATTTTAAAATAGAAAAGTGAGGTCAAAAGGCAGAGAAGTTTGGGAAGGGAATTCCAGTGCCTGGGACTTAAGCAGCTGAAGGCACAGCCAGCAATGGTGGAGCGATTGAAATCGGAGGTTGAGCATTGGAGAAAAACAGATATCTCTGAGGGTTGGGGAGCTGGAGGAGATTACAGAGATAGGGAGTATTGAGGCCATTGGAGAAGATGAAAATGAAAGTGAGAATTTTAAAATTGAGAAGTTTCTTATCTGGGAGCCAGTGTGGGTCAGCAAGGACAGGGGTAATGGATAAACAGGACTTGGTGTGAGGAGAATCACGAGCAGCAGACCTCAGATTTACGGAGGGTACGCTGCAGCTTCAATTTAGATTCCTACAACCTAGATCCAAACTCCTTCTCAGGGTTTTCATGCACTAATCACAAATGGACTCTTTCATCACCCAATTTAGGTGACAAGGGGTTGGATTTTTACTTGAGGCGCACACAGCTCAAGTCAGAAAATTTCCTAGCGCACCTACCTCGGAAGGAAAAAAGTTCCATGAGAAAGTGCAGTTGTCACTCCGGGGTGGGGGGAGTTGTGTGGGTGTGGGATAGAGCCTGAAACGCTGCCCCTTGCTGCAGATTGGAGGTGACCGCATGGGCTGTTGAGTGCAGAGGCGGACTGTTTAAAAGGCCCGTCTCTGTTCTCTGGGACTTTGTCCCAGTTGTTTTGTTAAATATTAGACCCTCTAGCACTCAACCCTAACACCCCCTCATCCACCTGTACCCTGTGCCACATCCATGCCCCCATGCCAATTTAATGCCATCCCATGACCCCTCAACTGGCCCCTTTGCCTTTGCACTCTCCATGCCAACTCATGCCCCCTGCCCGCCCCCATGGCTGCTCATACCCAAACTCCATTCCCTCTCCCTGGCAAAGGTCTGAAATTAAACCTGTCTGTTCATAACCTTGGTGTGGAATTCAACCCGGACATAAGCTTCTGACCTCATTCGTGCCATGACTAAGATTGCCTACTTCCACCTCTGTAACATTGCCCCCGCCACAGCTCATCTGTTGCTGAAAACCTCAATCATGCCTTCATTACCTCTAGACTTGATTGGCTTCACACACTCTTCCTGGCTGGTCTCCCACGCTCTAGCCTCCGTAAACTTGAGGTCACCCAAAACTCTGCTGCCCATGTCTTAATTCATACCAAGTCCTGTTTCTCTATCACCCCTGTACTTGCTGACCCACATTGGCTCCCAGATTTGACAATCAGCGACTTGATTGTAAAATTCTCATCCTCGTTTTTCAAATCCATTCCTATTTCTAGAGTCTCCTTCAACCCCACAACACTCTGAGATATCTGCACTCCTCTAATTCTGGCCTCTTGTGCATCCCTGATTTTAATCACTCCACCATTGGTGGCCATGCCTTCAGTTGCCTGGACCCCCATACTCTGGTATATCCTCCCTGTATGTCTCCACCTCTCTACCTTGCTTTCATTCTTTAAGACATACCTCCTACCTCATCTGACCTAATATTTCTTGATGTGGCTCGGAAGTCATGCTTTGTTTTATAATGCTCCTGTGAAGCACCTTGGGGATGCACAAGAGGCCAGAATTAGAGGCATGCAGATCTCTTGGAATGTTGTGAGGCTGAAGGAGATTACAGAAATAGGGATGGATTTGAAAGCACCTTGGCCATTTTATTATATGAAACCTGCTGTATATAAATTGAGGTTGTTGGGACAGTACATAACTTAATATCCAATTATTATGATATTGCACCAATTCTCCATTGTTAAGGGTAACACATTGATTTTATAATTTCATCACAATATTTAGTTTATTATGCCAACACTCAGTTGAGAATTGCATTGCCAGGACCTTACCTATTCCCATTTCATAAAGCAAAGCAGTCGCTTTCAGCATTACAGCCAAGCTTGGCAAAGTTAACTCTTTTTCAGTGAATAAAATGCATTATGAGATGACTGTCATATTTTTCCTGTTTCTTTATATCTCCACTATTTATGAATATAAAACTTCATTGTAGGAATTTAACTATTATATCAAAATGGGTCTGTGTTCCTCTGCAATACGCTGATTCTAAATTCTGGTACATATCTTTAGAGAGCGGTCTCCTATTCTGGTTTATTATTATTTTCTAACTTCAGCTTACATCTCAAATATGTGTTTGATATTATTCTATAATTTTCAGAACTCTATTTGGAGACTGCTCCCAAGGGTTACTGTGATAGATTAGGCTCCTGTCCTTTTCACAAATGTTTTTTTTGCTTTAGACATCTGCTTAAATTTTCAGCTAGCTAAGATTAATAAAAACTCTTTATTTAGCTATTCATGGGTAAGATATTACTCTGGGTAATTTGATCCATCGGTCACTCTTCACTGGTTGGAATTTATATTAGAATTATAGAAGTACATTTATCCAAACAATTAGCACCGTGTCAGTGGTTTATTATGATTGATTACATTATGTTCTGTTTTTATTACATGGAGTTCTAGTATTTTTATTGGCATTTTTGGAGATCAAATCTTGGACTGTGTTCCTTTTGCATTTAGGACATTGATTTATAGCAGAAGTGTCCAAGCCTTTTATATGTTTGCGGTTACTCACAGTGCACATCATGGAGTCTCAAAAACCATACTTCACTATTCAACATGCCCATTCATTTGCATAAAACTCGAATATCAAAAGTTTGGTGGTACAATTTACAAATTACCTACCAATGAAACGGCATTAACACAGTGCCCCCCAAACCTCCAGAAATTCAAAAGGGCAAACAAGCAAGTAAAAAACTAATTATAGAACTGAATTGTCTGAATTTCCTGGGTTAGACTCTCACATCTAGCCCATAGTTTGGACACCCCCTGGTGATTAAGCTCATTTCTATTTTTATTTCATGGAAGTTCAGGATGTTGACTATTGATTTGCATTCTGCGTGCAACCACAAATCATGGTTTTAGTTATGCTTTTAGTATTAAAAGTGAGGGCATTTTGTGTTATCAGTAACGGAGTTTTGATTAAATCTCTGCTAATTGCCATCTTTTCGGAGTCAGCGGTTCAGTCACTGGTGAGAGCTCGAAAATGTGAAGTTGCTCATGAAGTGGTGGGTCACTGGAATTTTCCCAGGGATAGGGGCCTCCAGTTTTGTGAGTAGGTTAGAGTAGCTGGCATTGTTCCCCTCAGATGTAAGGGGAGGTTTAATAAAGGGGTTCACAATTATG
Organism: Cetorhinus maximus; assembly: GCF_964194155.1. Lineage (NCBI taxonomy): Eukaryota > Metazoa > Chordata > Chondrichthyes > Lamniformes > Cetorhinidae > Cetorhinus > Cetorhinus maximus. The sequence goes on from NC_135887.1 coordinate 127,478,956, forward strand.
AAGGATTTTGATAGAGTAAGTACGGAGAACCTGTTCCCACTGACAGGAGAGTCAGTCACCAGAGGGCACAGATTTAAGATAATTGGTTAATAAAAATAAAGAAGAGATGAGAATTTTCTTTTTATGCAGCAGGTTGTTATCTGGAATGCTGCCCCATAAGCGTTGGAACTTTGATAGTAACTTTAAAAAGGGAATTAGATAAATACTTAAAAACAACAAAAAAATGCAGCGCTGGGGGAGAAGAGCAAAGTAATGGGGCAAATTGAATAGCTCTTTCAAAGAACCAGCACAGATATGATGGGTCGAATGGCCTCTTTCTGTTTTGTGTGATTCTATGATTTATTGTGGTCACATGCCAATGAAGAAATGCTCTTGCCAGTGACACCCGCCTCCCAAGAATGAATAAATTAAAAAAAGAAATAAATGGGTAGAGTTTTCCAAAGTACTCGTAGCACATATCTTGAGATCCAAAGGCTAATGGAGAATTTCCATGATATAATGTGCACTTTAACAAGTGTTTTGGATTTTAGGTTTAGCTGCCCAGTTTGAATTGCTATTTATGTGCAAGAGTTCTCTATTGAATCCAGTCCATTTCCAAGTATCCTGGATAACAAGAACACTGACTACTTAAACGGCACAATGCCCCAACAGGAAGTGACTGCACTGAAGATCAATGCCTCGTTTGAAATACCTTGGTTCAATTCTAATTTGGGAGTAGAACCAAATCTTAATTTAATATCCCTTTCCTCGTCGACTTTTAAATAATCGAAATAATCTTTTAAAAATAATGTTTCCCACCCTCAGCATTCATTTGGACAACTTTTAAAAAAAATTTATTCATTTATGGGATGTGGGCCTCGTTGGCAAGGTCAGCATTTATTGCCGATCCCTAGTTGCCCTTGAGAAGGCGGTGGTGAGCTGCCTTATTGAACCGCTGCAGTCCACGTGGTGTAGGTACACACAGAGGGCAGAATTTTCCGGTCGGCATGCGGGGGCAGGCCCGACACACCGACGCGAAAATGACGCGCGATGACGTTAGGCATGCGTCCCGACGCCTTTACGCGCCATCGTGATATTTCGTTCGGCGGGAATGCGCCAAAGTCAGCTGCGCGCCCGCCAAAATGTAAACGATCTATTAAGGCCATTAAGAAATTAATTAAAGCACTTAAGAACGCTGCCCGTCCAAATTTAAGGTTGGCGGGCAGGCGAAAAGGCCAAGCAGCCTTCGCGTTTTTCAGGGAACTTCATCCACGCCCGGGATGAGGTTTTCTGAACCTTTTATTAAATAAATAAATACATTTTCTTAAATTTAAAAACATGTCCCAACTCATGTGGCACAGTGAAAGAGCTCTGGCCCCGACTATCCCTTCTCCCCCCACCCGCACAGGTAGCGCTGAGCGCTACCGGCTGCGTATTACGCTGGGCGGGCCTTGATTGGCCCGCCTGTGCAAAATGGTGGCACAAAGCCAATCGTGGGCGGTGATCGGCTCTGCGCCCGCCCCCGTCTGCTCCCGCCCAGCTCGCCCGCCATAGGAAAAATCCTGACCACAGTGTTGTTAGGAAGGGAGTTCCAGGATTTTGTCCTAGTGACAGCGGAGGAACGGCGATATATTTCCAAGTCAGGATGATGTATGGCTTGGAGGGGAATTTGCAGATGGTGGTGTTCCCACGCATCTGCTGCCCTTGTCCTTCTACGTGGTAGAGGTCTCAGGTTTGGAAGGTGCTGCCGAAGGAGTCTTGGTGAGTTGCTGCAGTGAACCTTGTAGGTTGTACACCTTGCTGCCATTGTGTGTTGATGGTGGAGGGAGTGAATGTTTAAGGTGTTGGACGGGGTGCCAATCAAGCTGGCTACTTTGTACTGATGGTGTCGAGCTCCTTGAATGTTGTTGGAGCTGCACTCATTCAGGCAAATATTCAGTCACACTCCTGACCTATTTTTTTGATGGTGGACAGGCTTTGGGGATTCAGCAGGTGAGCTGACCTGCTACTATAGTCACAATATTTACATGTCTGGTTCAGTTAAGTTTCTGGACAATGGTAACTTCCAGGATGTTGATAGCAGGGGATTCAGTGATGGTAATGCCATTGAATGTCAAGGCTAGATTCTCTCTTGTTGGGGGTGGTCATAGCCTGGCATGTTACTTGTTAATGTTACTTGCCACTTGTTAGCCCAAACCTGAATGTTGTCCAGGTCTTGCTGCATATGGACATGAACTGCTTCAGTGCCTGAGGAGTTACAGATGGTGCTGAACATTGTGCAATCTGGCTCTTGGGGAACTATAGAAGGAGAAACCAGTACATTGAATAATTTCTACCCTCCTTGCAATAGGTTTGCTCCATAGCTTCTGTATGCACATTGTCAAAATGAACATTTAAAAAAAAAGTATGTGTTTTTTAAAAAAATATACTGCTGGCAAAATGTCAGCCTCCAGGGCCCAGTGGGAATTTAAGATTAGCACTGTGATTCAGATAAACACCCATCCTTGCAATTGAGAAGCCGTAAATCTGAGATGCGATGGTGATGATGTGAACAGTTGCAGGCGTCCTATAAAAGGGAATAGATATCAGGAGTGAGGAAGAGGAGGATGCCCTGCAGATTGTTGAAGCAGAACTTGGTGAACATTGTCAGCATATTAGCAAACCTGCTCTGTGAAGGTGTGATTCCAGTAATGGAGATGTGGGCCTACCACAACAGATTAAGGAAGTGAGAAGGAGGTGCTAAGTGCTGGAAAACAGACACAAAATCTGTTGAGCATTATGGAGGAAAACTGGGATGCAGTTGAAGACTAGAGAGTATGCAGATGATAATATGGAAGTATAAGACTTAGCAAGGGACATGAAGCAATTAGCCGTGAATTGAGGATGGTCAGAAAGTTTTAGGAACTAGGGACAAAGAAAAAACAACTGCGACCAGTGCATTAGCACAAAAACAAATCCCATTATGGGTAGATAGAGAAAAGGAAGTATATCATGCAGAGTGTGTGCACTGAGATAGAAGTAGGGAAAAATGATAGCATGCGAACACTCTGCACAATGTGTTCATCAGTGTTGTGACTTGCCCCTGGTACGTGATGGCGAATTTCTTCCACCACTTCCCTTCCTCCATTTTCTGCCTCTCGCCTCATGTTGTGTTTGACCTTCTCCTGCAAGAAAGAAGGGAGTGTGTTAAAAATTGCCTTCTAAGGTGTTTTTGAGCATGTGCCCTGTCATGCGCGAGGAGTTCTTATGTTGATGGTAAGTGGCGAGGTGTGAGGGAGTGAGGATTACTGGAGGGAAGTAAAAAAGAAAGACTTGCATTTCTGTAGTGCAGTTCATGATTTGGGACATCCCATGACATTTTACAGTCAATGAAATACTTTAGAAACGTAGTCACAGTTGTGAAAGCGCGACAGCCACTTTTTGCAAGGCAGGTTTCCACAAACAGCAATGTGATAATGACCAGATAATCTGTTTTGTAATGATGTTGGTTAAGAGATAAATAATAGCCGGGAAACTGGGTGTGACTTTCCTTCTGTTCTTCAAGATAGTGCCATGGGGTCCTATTTGTCCATCTGAGAGGGAAGATGTCCTGATTTAATATCTCACCTGAAAGACGACGCCCCTAATAGTGCAGCACTGGAGTGTCAGCCTAGATTTTGTGCTCATGCTAGGTGTGGGACTTGAGCATACAAGCCACTCAGAGGGGGTGAAACTTCTACTAAAGGAACCATGGTTGCCACAAAGATAAAGTGCAGAAAATGTGAGAAGGAGTGAAGTGTGGTGCAGTATTTCAGGAAAATGGGACATGAAGTATTGTAAGCAGTGGGGTTGCAGGATGTGCAGGTGCAAAGAGTGAAGCCATTGATGTGAGAGGTAATATTCCTACCCTGACAAACTTGATGGCTTCTTCCATAACTCCAAGGCTCTGACCTTTTGCCACTCTTTAAGTGATCACTGCCATTACCTCTCTGCTCCGTCCACATTTTTGCTGATAATTCACATATTAATCATGCTATTGATAACACTCCATCAATGCTCTCATTATCCAGTCCTGTTAAGTTCACTCAGTTGAATCGCTAAATTTGAATTCAGTTGCTGATAAAAGAGACATGTCTAAGCTTTTTGTCTTGCACTCATCAGGACACTCGCAAGAATACCAAAAAAGGGTGTATAAATTTCAGTGCCAATGTGATGCTAGGCATACATCCCAAAGACTGGCGGATCTTATCAAACAGCATGTCCCAGCCACTGTTCACAATGGGATCGTACCCAACCAGCTCATGCTTGCAAAACTCAAAACACAGTGCCCAACATTAGATGTGATTCCGCGATTGGACAGCGTTTGCTAAATAATCCTCAATGTGCTAAGAATTTGCTGACAACCAATTTAAGGTTGCCAGTCTGGCCTGCAATGTGGTGCATTTGCACGTACAGGAAGCTACATATATTAATACACAGGGCCCTGTTCTTTGCAGACAGGACATGTACATACATCCTGCCTGTTTCAGCTAAACGGAACAAGTCTTAGCCATTCACTGACTCATTCCTCAGGACAATGCCTTGACCAATCAGGGTCAAGCTGCCTAGTTTAAATTTCAAACAGTGCTTGGCAGTTAACTGTCAGTCATCATCAGTGGTGCATTCCCCATGGCAATGCCACTTGCCAACCAATCAGCACACTCCTCACATACAGTATAAATTGTTGTCTTCCTCCTATATAGATATTCCTGCGAGTGTCCTGATGAGTGAAGACATAAAGCTATCTCTTTTTTTCAGCAAAACTCAAGTTTTGTACTACCAAATGACTAAATCTGAATTCCCTTCATTTGCTGTAGCACATGCGCCATTCTTCAAACCTCACTGACGCTAGAATGAGTTTCAAACAAGCTGACCACTCAAACATACTTACAACTGAAAGATAGGGATGAATTTTCAGCCCCATAGGGGACAAGTATGGAGGTGTGCAGCTGTGAAAATGTGGGCACCGGCTGGTGTGCCAGTCTGCTGATACCATCCCACTTTGGACAGTTTTCCCGGAGGTGAAATGGAGGCCTGCAAGTAGCGTGTAGCCAATCAAAATGAGTAAATTAGCCTCAATTGGCCATTTATAGAGGCCAACTGGAATTTTTCAGTCAGTCCGTGGGCCTTCCTGGTCTGACAGGGACTGGGCCATCTGTCTAGAGACGGCCTCCCAATGACAGACCAGGTGGCCAGCTCCTGACATGCCTTGAGACGCTCCCCATCTGCCTGGCCTCAGCTGTGACTGAAGGCAGTCCCTGTGGAAGGGTTTTTGCCTTCACAGTGTCAGTGCTGTTGCAGTCATTTTGAATTTAGAAGTTTGAAAATATGCACCTCAAAATGGAGGCACCCTCTCTCTCTTTTACCTGAACTACAGGCTCCATTTCATTCCAAGCTGGAGGGCTTCCTATTGGCCCTCCAGCTGCGAGAGTCCGTCATCTTTAATTGGTTGTTATCTTTAACTGTATGCTGAGTCAGCCCCCTGGCCAATAATTGACCGAGTTGAGTAAAAGCACTATTGGTGGTAGTGAGGGGTTGTGACCACCATTGGACCCTGACAATGGGGGTCTTGACCCAAAAGGCAAAATTCTGCCCATAGTCTCAAATAGAGGGTGCCAACCAAGGTAACTGAACAAGTTATAGAATCATAGAATGGTTGCAACAAAGAAGGAGGTCATTTGGCCATCGAGTCCATGCTGGCTCCCTTCAAGCTAGTTTCAGTCCCCCACCCTTTTCCTGTAGCCCAGCAATATTTTTTCCTTCTTTCCCTCCTTTTTTCCCTCTAGAAATATCAAATTTCTTTTTATCACTTTGAATTTCAAGATTTTTAATTATTATTTTGGGATCACATCTCTACAATTTCAATTGGCTTTTCTGTGAAAACTTAAGCTCAACAATCTCATCTATGACACCTGAAAAGAAGCAGAGCTGTGAATTGGGACATGAGCTTAGCAGGAGTTAAGCTATACTCTGTGTTATCTCTGTTCTTTACAGAAAAAAAGATGAAAATACAGCAAGGCACTTTTTTTTGCAGTAATAGATCTTATGATTTTTATTTTTGAGTGGGGAAGCAGTGCACATTGATGCAATATTTAATGCTCATGTATGGGACCTCGGAGCATGTTGTAGCATTTTGGAATTGGCTATAAAACTCCTTTTGGAATCAAAATTAGAATGTCTCTAATTACCTCGTGAGTCTAGCAGCAATACAATATCATGAGTAAAACTGGAACCAGTGGCCGAGGTATTCAGAATACACGCAAAAAGGCCCTCGCTCACAGTACCGTCTCATTCATCACTGATGAAGAGCTCAAATAGAATGAGTGACAGCGTACAATCTTGCTTTGCTTCTTGTTCAAGAGAGATAAGTTCAGCATGTCTTTTATCTACCTTAGCATGGATCATGCAGCTAGAGTATTTGGTTGAAAGCAGTGTAAGTAGATTCCTCTGAGCCGTATAAGCTTCATAGAAAGCCACAGTCTGTCTTACACAGACCTCACAAAAGAGAAGTGTTCATTTCCTTTGCTTATGTATGCCTGTAATACCTCTGATATGCTGCACTTGACACCTGTTATGCACTGACAGACTGAGGAACCACCCGAAGAGCGACTGTTAAAAGCAAGATTCCAGCTAGCTTTCAAGCTCATTTGGATCTCCCCTGAGAAGGTAGAAGAGACAAGTTGTGCTCTGGAATACCAAGGGCTTGCTTGTGTCCAACAGATACCCTTCAGTGTCTTCGGAAGAGGCAGACAGCTGTGATGTGAGTCGGTAATTCCTGCCACTATTCCCCAAGACCACCAACCCTTTCCTCCTCACATAGAGCAACAGTCACACACCGAGAGTTGGCATTTATACGACAGCCAAAACTATACCTCTGCATGTAATGGTGGGGACCTGCAAGTGTTGTAGTACAGATCTATATCTTATGATGGCGTAGCTAAGTTTTAAAATTACTGGAATGCTTGCTTTTAGCTTTTCCAATAGCTAGATACAAAACTTTAACCATGTTCAGGTGACATGCAATCTTTTCCCCACAGAAATGAATCCCCTACTTGTTTGATCTTAAATGCCACAGAGCCAGTGAGGGGCACTCATGTTCCTCAACCTCCCCTAGACTTGAAAGCTACCTGGAATTGCATTAATAAGGCAGCTGTGTAGGAACTGTGTGTTAATATGTGCATACACAGAATAACATTTTAGGGTTACCTTGGGCGACTTATAAAGTGCTTCCGAAATCCTAATTTAAGAGGGCTACTCATGACTGAGACTGAAGAAGTACTGACTGTTGGCGCGAAGTGTTCATGATTCGAATTGAAATATTTCATTAAAAAGAAATTTATAATTAAAAAATAAAGCCGGCAGCAGAGTTAACTCTTCCACTGATGCCCACCCCTAATTAATTCGGGACATTAATTACTGTTTTCACAGCTAGTTTTCTTAGTTTAAAATTAAGTACTTGCAATATGTTCTATAAATGGGTTAACTTTCATTTAAGCACTAATTTCAAACTAAAGGGATAAATCTCTCACACGTCTATCACAGATCCAGTTAGGGTTGCCAACAGTCCAGGATTATCTTGCCCTGGATTCTCTGGGAGTTAAAGATCAATTTCCTCACTTTTACAGGCAATCTGGAAGGAACATTACAGGGGCATTAAAAAAGCTCTTTTTTTTCAACTCCTTTGACCGCTTTTTATTAGTCATAAAAATATTGGAAGGGGAGAACAAAAGCTGTTTGATTTGGGTGGTTAGAGGTTTATGTGATGAGACCTCGTGGAATATATCCAATCAGAATTAGCAACCCTAGATCCTAGTACTGGCACCCACTTGTATTGAGTTCTGGTCATTTAACTTCTCCCGTTAGGTGCTCTAGGCATTTTTGTATAGATGACACATCCAAATTCTCAAATGCATTGTGAAGGCTGATGATTTGACTACATGTCTGGCAAGTACACATCTCTTGAGAAATCAAACGAACCTTCAGGGCTATCCGAGGCAATTTGGAGCAACAATTGCTCACCAATAAAATTTGATTTAGGAACCCCTGTCACTTTGTGACCCTCAAAAACAACAACTTGGTGAAATGCTGACACTTGGCAATCCTGCTTCAGTTCTTGTTTGTCGTAGTTCTTTCAAGGCATGGTCTATTCACGCCTCTCCACAATCAGACTAGTAGCTATTAGCTCTACCTTGCACACGTCTCCATTTTTAGGCCTTCATTCATCAATTATCTGATCTAACAATGAGAACATAAGAAATAGGAGCAGGAGCAGGCCAGTCGTCCGATGCTCCACCACCCAGTAAGATCATAGCTGATCTGATTTGTGGCCTTAATGTCACTTTCTTGCCTGTCCCGCACCCTTGACACCCTTGTCAATCAGAAATCTGCCTAACTCAGTCTTCAATAAATTCGAGGATCCAGCCTCCACTGCTCTTGGTGGAAAAAAATTCCAAAGACTAACCACCCTTTGAGAGACAAAATTCCTGCTCATCACCATCTTAAATAGAAGATGCCTTATTTTTGAACTGTGTCCCCTTGTTCTAGATGCTTCACGAGAGGAAACAAACTTTCAGCATCTACCCTGCCAAGCCCCCTCAGAATCTTATCTGTTCCAACAAGATCACCTCTCAGTCTTCTAAACTTCATTAAGTTTAGGATCAACCTGCTCAACCGTTCCCCATATCCCCTACATCCCAGGAATCAACTAGTGAACCTACTCGGAACTGTTTCCAATGCAAGTATATCCTTCCTTAAAGGAGACCAAAACTGTTCACAGTATTCCAGGTGTCATCTCACTAATATCCTGTACAGTTATAGCAAGGCTTCCATACTTTTATACTCCATCCTTCTTGCAATAAAGGGCAATCTCTGCCTTTGAATGAAATTCTAGTGCCTTTTCCATTGAAGCTGCCACTGAGAAATCCAGTTTTCTCTGTTTTTAAGCACTTATTTTATCATGAACATCTCTTAACTCTCCTTAAGTTCCTAGTCCTTCCAAGGCTTAAATACTGCTCCTATCCCTGGAGAAACTTACTTGAACTCTTGCACTGATTAAAAAGTTGACATTTGATAAGTACCCTTCTTCTTATCTCTAACCTCCGCTGTCTCTCCTCCCCATAACTTTCTTTTCATACCTCCCATAATCTTCAGGCATTTTAAGACCTGCACTTAATGTTCCCTAAACACCTCGTTATGATTTACTCTATTGCTTTGGCTCTTTTTAACCTTGGTGGAACCCTACACCCTGATATACAATACATGAAAGGAAAATATTGCAGTTCTTAAAAATGGACTTAATGTGAACACACACGCACAAGCATTTATTAGGGCTTCCAGCATAAGCAGCATTGCAGTGAGGGACACTGATAAATAGCTAAGTATACAAGACCTTTTTGATCACTCATTAATTTAATTGGGCCTGAGTTCCCTTTAATGTAAATTAATTGATTGTGCAAGATGCCTCAGTTTCATCTGCAGTTTCAGGTGGCTCATCATCCTTCAGGTGTCCATCAAACTGAGTGCAATCTTCAAACAGAATCCATCTTTTAAGATTTTTAGATTGAACTTGGGACTCAGATAGATTAGCACAGCTCCTGAACCTTGTGTACTGTTGATAGCATCACCCAGATAAAAATTTGAGGAAAAACATTTTTTGAAGTTAATTCAGCTCAAGGCACCGCCTGTTATAGTCAAGCCGTTTACGACCAGATAAAGAGCTGTTTCATAGATTCAAAATAAAAATTACCCACTTTTTAATAATTTATTTTTCACTGAGTAACTGTATCTAAAGCTCAACTGCCCGTGTCCTAACTCGTACCAAGAACCTTTCACCCATCACCCTGTACTTGCTACCCTGGATCTGTCAACACCTTGATTTAAAAAAAAATGTCACCCTTGTTTTCAAATCCCTTCATGGCCTCACCTCTCCCTCTATTTCCCTGTAACCTGATCCAACCTGACAACCTTCCAAAACTCTGAACTCTTCTAAATTCTAGCCTTTTGAGCTTGAGTTTAATGGCTCCACCATTGATGGCCTTCAGCTGCATAGGCAGAGAAATCTCTGGAATTCACTCCGTAGATCTGTCCTAAGTCTCTTGACCTCTCTTTCCTCCTTTAAGATACTCCTTAGAATCTACCACTTTGACCAGCTTTTGGCTACCTGTCCTAATAGCTAATTATGTGGCTTGGTGTGAAATTCTGTTTGATAGCACTCCTGTGAGGCTCTTGGTCCATTTTGCTCGGTTGAAGGAATAATTTAATTGCAATTTGTTATTCTTGCATTCAAATAATTTACGGTTTATATTTTGAAGACAGATATTTCTGATATATCTCAGTTTAGAGAGAGAAAAAAATAACAGCACAAAGTGAGATGGAAGAGCAGTATTCTGTCAGTTCATTTGCAATGTTTTTCATTTGCTGGTCTATTTTCAGACTGCTTGATAACAATAAAGTAAGTCAGTATCTCCAAGGCAAGTGAAAGCTGATTTAATCTCATCAGATGCTATTGTCTTGGAGTAATGCCCAATTAATAGAGATAAGCACAAAAGTCACAATTTAATTATCCCTTGTTACTTTGCACAATTATTATCTACCAAAGCAGGAAGCCAACACTCAAATTAAGTCTACAAGAACCAGATGACTATAAAATTTGAATGCAAATAAAACAATGAACAAACTTAAACGAGGTTAGAAAATGTTATTTTATCCCACAAAATAGTGGATATGCTTTGTGGATCCTTGTGAGAGCCCAGTGACAGCATTGTATACTGTCTACAAGATGCTCTGCAGCAACTCACCAAGGCTCCTTTGTCAGCATCTTCCAAACCCATGACCTCTACTACCTTGAAGAACAAGGGCAGCCGACACGTGGGGAGACCACCACCTGCAAGTTCCCCACCAAGTCACACGCCATCCTGACTTGGGACTATATTGTTGCTCCTTCGCTAATGCTGGAACAAAATCCTAGAAACCCTTTCATAACAGCACTGTGGCATACCTACACCAGATGGAGTGCAATGGTTCATGAAAGTGGCTCACCACTACTTTCTCAAGAGCAAATAGCAATGGGTAATAAAGGCTGGCTTCGCCAGTGACTTTGACATCCCAGGAGCAAATAAAAAAAAGTGTTGATTAACTGCTTAAAATAAAGAAAGCGTTGATTAACTGCTTCGAATGAAAGTGATAAGCATTTGATTATGAATAGGATTAACGTTCATGAGAATATGCACAGAGAGTGTTTTTAAATATACATCATAATCTCCTTGTGTGATTATGGAATTTTCATCTCTTGAAAGCAATTGACAAAGAACGGACAATGAAATAAAAACGTGCGTTAATATAACGCATTAAACTATTAAATTTAAACAACACCACAAAATGCTTCACTGAGGCACAACCAAAAAAGTGGATGCCAACCAAAGGAAGAGTGACCAAAAACGTGGTCAAATAGGTGGGTTTTAAGGAGGGTCTTATAGGGAGGAGAGGGAGGTGCAAAGGGGGATAGATTTAATGCAAGATTTCTAATATATAGGCCCTAATTGACTGACGGTGCTTCAGCAACAGTGGGGAGAGGAGGGGGATTGTAAGAGAGAAAGAACGACCTTACTTTCATCTAGTGCCTTATCATACCTGAAGAATGTCTTGCAGTATGTCACAAGTGTCAGCTTGGTTCAATTAGTAACAGTGTCAGCTCTATGTTAGAAAGTTTTGCGTTCAAGCCACACTCATGGACTCTGGGTCTGGCACTCAGCATAATCTAGGCTGACGCTGCAGAGCAATACTGTCAAAGGTGCTCTGTATTGGATAAGACATTGAACCAATGCTCTGTCTATCCTCCCAGGTAGGTGTAAAAGATTCTGTGCCATTCCCCAAAGAAGTATAAGGAGCTCATCTTGGTGTCCTGTCTAAAATGTATCCCGCATTCAGCATTCCAACATCACCAAAATTGATTAACTGTCATATAGTTCATTAATGTTTGTGGGAACTTGATGGGCAGGATTTTCTGCTCGGCGTGCGGGCACTTGCCCAACACGCCTGAGCGTGAAACAGCATGCGATGACGTTGGGCGAGCGTCCCGACGTCATACTGCACTCACACGATATTTCGGTTGACGGGCACGCACGTAAGTTGGCAGCGCGCCCGCCGACAGTTAAGAAGCCTATTAAGGCCATGAAGTTGGTAATTATGTTGAATTTCTGCTGCCCGTCCAACCTTACAGTTGGCGGGCGAGCGAATAGGCCAGGCGGCCTTTGCATTTTTTTGCGAAACCTCATCCATGTGCGGGATGAGGTTTCCAACAGTGAATAAAAAAAAGCAATAAAAATTTTTGTAAACTCATTTTCAACATGTCCCTGTTCGTGTGTCAGAATCACATGTTTCCCTTATTTTTCAAATCTTTATATTTCATTTTTAAATCCTTCAGCTCCCTGAGGCAGCTCTGTGCCTTCAGGGAGCTTTCTGTGAGCGCACCCCCCTGCGCATGCGCAAACATCAGCGCTCGCGCTCCTCCCACCTCCCCGCCCTGGCAGTGCTGAGTATTTCAGCGTGTGTTGCACGCTGGCTTGCTGTTAATTGGCCAGTCAGTGTGAAATCGCGGTTGGGGCCCAATCACGGGCGGCGGACCATTTCGTGGTGGTGGGGGGGGGAGCAATGGCGGGGTGGGTAAGAGATGGTGGAAGGTGAAGAGATAGGATGCGGAGCAGAGACACGGTGAAGCTGGGAGGAGCAGAGATATGGTGACCGGTGTCAGCGATTTCGGGGTCGGGTGAGTCGGTAATTGAGGGAGTGTCATGGGGAGATTGTGAAAGTAGAAAATTGGGCAGATCATGGGGTGGGTAAGGGGGGAGGGCCGTCATGGTTAGCTTCCTGGTCAAAAAGGAAACCCCTGTGTTCCTGGGCATCTTGGGGGAGAGGAAGGCTAAGAGAGTATACCCTGACACAAAATCCAGAGTTGAGCCCCATAGATGACAATCTGTTGTCGTTCTGGCAGCTTTCAAGCAACTCCTCCAGCAGAGCTGGTAACAAACCATACTGGTTTCATCTTTCCTTTGAACAATACTAACAATGTCGAGAGGGGGGTCCTGATGCATGGACAACTCAGGGTCTCCATACTATTTGCCCAGGCCTGCACACTGGCGCAAGCACTCCAGCTTTGTAGTTTACATTGGCGCAACATGGGAAGAAACAGTTACTAGTTATAAGCTTCACTTGATTAGCGTAGAACACAAGTGGCAGGGGTTACTTCCGATGTTGGGAGAGATCATTGCATCTCATTGGATAACTACCTCAAGGTGGGCAGCCCCTAGTCATGCCCCCTGGCATGTCCTGCTTTCTTCAATGAGTGCTAGGAGCTTGGAAAATCCTCTCTCAGCAGGCGGCTTGGTAATCAACGCACCAAGCAAGATAAACTCAACAAAGAAGTCACCGGTCTTTCATATTGCGAGCTGGATGTAAGGGCCATGCCTCCTGGCCTTACCAATAACCTTCTGCAGGTTGTTGCAAGACAGTTGTGATCAACAAGGAACTTACAAGGCTCAATGTGGACATTGCTGAGTTGCAAGAAACTAGGCTCATTCAAAGTGGATCCCTTAAAGAGAAACACTGCACGTTCTTCAGGCAGGGGAAACCTTAAGAGGCAACACATGAGTGTAGAGTTGGTTTTGCAGTAAAAAACACTCTACCCGTAATGATTGAACCCCACGCAGAAGGCTCGGACAGACTTCTTACTCTTCACTTGTCAAGAAGCCCGAAGCCAGTTAACCTCATGTGCATCTATGCCCTGACACTCACTTCCACCCAAGATGTCAAGAATCAATTCTATGAGGCACTTAATGCTGCTATCAACAGATTTCCAGCACTGAGGGACCGTACCTTCTCGGGGGCTTTAACACAAGGGTGGGTACCGACTACAGATTGGCCAACATGCATAGGATGCCAGGGAATGGGCAAGATGAATGAAAATGGACAGAGGCTGCTGGAGCTCTGCTGCCACCATGGATTTTGCATGATGAACAGCTACTTCCAAACTAAGTCATGCCACAAGGTGTCCTGGAGACATCTGAGATCATGTCATTGGCACCAGCTAGATTCCATCATCACCAGACATACCACCCTCAACAGCATCCTCATCACTCGTGGCTGTCACAGCGCTGACTGTGACAGTGGCCTTTCCCTGGTGTGTAGCAAGATCAGGCTTCATCCAAGGAAACTATATCACTTCAAGAAGAAAGGTCATATTTGAATCAACACTTGCTGTACCACTGACCCAGAAAGGACCCAGGAGTTCCACAACATCCATGATCAGACTCTTTCGCACAACCGCCAAGGCCAGATTGCGGTGTCAAAGTGGGATCATCTGCACAGCACCATCTATAACTCTGCACTCACTGCATACGGGAAAAGAGATCAGAGGGATGCTGACTGGTTTGTGGTTTACTAGACTGAAATAGAGCCAGTTATTGCAACCAAGAGGAGAGCCCTCATGAACTATAAGCAAGTCCCCAGCAAACAAAATCTAGCTGTTCTCAGACCTGCCAGAATCAAATCTCAGCAGACTGCTTGGCACTGCGCCGATCAATACTGGTTGAAACTCTGCAACAGCAAACAATCTGCTGCTAACTCCGGGGATGCTAGAGGGATGCATGAAGGAATCGAGAAAGCTACAGGCCCAGCAACAACCAAATCAGCCCCCTTACCATCCCAGACAGGGATGATCATCATTGAACCCAGCAAGCAGTTGGAAAGGTGGATGAAGCACTATTCTCGAACTCCACGCAACAGAGAACATTATCACTGAAGGAGCTCTCAGTGCCATTCCAGACTTCTCCATCATGGGGGAGCTGGACAGCAAGCCCACCATAGCAAAGCTCAACAAAGCCAGTGACTGTCTTGCCAGTGGTAAAGCCAGGAAATGATGACATTCCACTGAAATCATCAAAAGTGGAAAACCAGCACAGCTGCAGCATCTCCGTGAACTATTGTGTCTCTGCTGGAAGGAAAGGTCTGTGCCTCAAAACATGCGTGATGCAAAAATAGCCACCTTGTACGAAAACAACAGGGATCCCAGTGACTGTAACGATTACCAAGGCATCTTCTTGTTAAGTATTATGGGGAAGGTCTTTGCTCACATTGCTCTGACCAGATTGCAGACCCTGGCATCGTGCATTTGCCCTGAGTCTCAGTGCAGCTTCAGAGCTGGCAGATCACCATTGACATGATTTTCTCACTTCAGGAGTTACAAAAGAAGTGCTGAGAACAGCGTAGGTCACTCTACATTGCCTTCATAGACCTCACCAAGGCCTTCAACCTTGTCAGTAGAGATGGACTCTTTAAACTCCTGCGGAAAATAGGCTGTTTGCCTGGACTCCTGAGCGTCTTTTCTTTCCACAAGAACATGCACACTTTCATCAGTTACAGTGGAGCATCGTCGGAGGCAACATCAGCAGTGGAGTAAAGCAGAGCGAGTGCCAACTCTCTCACATGCTGCTTTTGGTGACTTAAATTGGGGGAGACGGGGGTGTAGTGACAACGTCATTGAGTTGGTAAACTAGAGGCCCAGGCTTATCGCAGGGAACACAGGTCCAAATCCTGCCATGGCAGCTGATGAAATTTGAATTCAATTAATAATCTGGAATTGTAAAGCTAGTCTCAGTAGTGGTGACCATGAAACCATTGCCAATTGTTGTAAAAAGCCATCTGGTTCACCAATGCCCTTTAGGGAAGGAAATCTGCCATCCTAACCTTGTCTGGCCTACATGTGGCTCCAGACCCAAAATAATGTGGTTAACTCTTAACTGCCTCTGAAATTGTGTGGCAAGCCACTTGGCTCAAGAGCAGTTAGGGATGGGCAACAAATGTTGACCTTGCCAATGTCCAGATCCCATGAAATAATAAATATTTTAAAAAAATGATGGTATCTACCTGCATGTCAGAGCTGACGCCAAGTTGTTGAACTTGACAAGATTACGCACTTTGGTCTGGGCGCAAAATGTCCTAGTTTGTGAGTTACTCTTTGTTGATGATGCCGCGCAGGTGTCCCATACAGAAATTTACTTGCAACAGCTTGTAGCTCAGTTCTCCTGGACCTCAAGGAGTTTGGACTGACAATGAGCGTCAGGAAGACCAAAGTTATGGGCCAGGGCATAGAGACTCCACCTTCCATCAACGTAGACAACCTCACTCTGGAGGTCGTCCACAGTTTCACATACCTTGGATCAACAATTAGCAGCAGCCTGCCCCTTGATGCCGAAATCTGCCAAGGCCTCAGCTGTCATGTCAAAGTTGTGAAGTTGAGTGTAGACCAACAGCAAACTAACTGAAAATACACAGCTCCATGTGTACCAGCCTTCTGTTTTCAGTGCCCCCCCTTTACAGTAGCGAGGCATGGACAACTTAGGCAAACCAAGAAAAAACAGCTGAACAGCTTCCACCTCCACAGCCTCAGATGAATATTTGGCATCTCCGAGCAAGACAGAATATGGAAGTATAGGGATCCCCAGCATGTTTGCCTTCTTGAGTCAGCAGAGACTCTGTTGGCTGGGTCATGTGAGCTGAATGAAACCAGCACTGCTGACAGCCACATCCCCAAAGACATGGGGCAGAATATTCCATGCCCGCTGTCATCAGGCGTGTTTGGTGGCATGAGTGGACCAAATGGCGAGAAGGCCAAAAGTCGGTTTCATGACGTCGTGAAACCAGTTTGCAATCGAATGCTCTGCCCGTCAATGGCGGGCCACATTTCCTGCCATTGGGTGTCGGGTGTTACTCATTGTAATACATCTACATATAATTATAAGCCCTGCTCACAGGAATCATCAACTTACGCTGGATCCTCCAAGCCCAATCACACTGACGTGTTTCACAACTGTACATAAGCGACATGCACCTGGTGAGCTACACTTCACTCGGGAATTCAAGGATTGTTTGTCTATCTTGCTTCGGGCAGCACTCACAGTCATTAGCGCCAGACTTTGCAGGCATCACATCACTTTTCCGGGGGCTCACGGGCAGATCTCCACCTACCAGACCAGCCATAAGGCTGGGGTGGGTTTCACTGGCTGCAGGGCTCGGGCTTGCTTGAGGAAGGGGGGGAAGTGGCCTCAGGAAAGGGAAGAGGCTGCAGGGCGAGGGCTGTACTGGGGAAGGAGGGTATCCCAGGGTGTGTGTGGGGGCACATGGTAGCCTGTGCAAGTGGCCTCAAGATGCTGAGGGCTGAGGAGGCAGTCTCCAGAGGAGATGAGTCCAGATGGAGATATGAGGGTGTGTGTGAGAGTGAGTGGTGATGTCCCTTGAGCTGGCAGTGAGTGAGATGCCAGTGAATTTGTGATGGGTTTGAGTGTGTGAGTTTAGAGAGATGAGACGGTTGCCTCACCCTGGTGGCACGGATTGAATCATTCACCCTCTATCTGCATTGGATGGTCAACTTCTGTACAGCATTGGCACTGACCACCACAAGCAGAGGGTTAATGTTGCTGCCCCTCCTGCGGCCAGAGCGGAGGTAGTGGACATCACGGCGGGCCTCCACGGTGTCCAAAAGGTGCTTGAGGGATGAGTCACTAAACCAGGGGCTGAAGGTCTTCTTGCTTTTCGGGGCCATGTCTTCTTTGCAGCAGCTGGATAAACATCAGTCAACCTCGGGCTAACGCCATTCATCTGTGCCAGCTGCGAAAGGGACTACCATTCATCTGTGCCAGCCGCGAAAGGGACTACCATTCATCTGTGCCAGCCGCGAAAGGGACTACCATTCATCTGTGCCAGCCGCAGAAGGGACTACCATTCATCTGTGCCAGCCGCAGAAGGGACTACCATTCATCTGTGCCAGCCGCGGAAGGGACTACCATTCATCTGTGCCAGCCGCAGAAGGGACTACCATTCATCTGTGCCAGCCGGCGAAGGGACTACCATTCATGAATTGGTCTCTATAGCCACAACAGACAATTTTCAATATGGAAGTGACACACGCCCTGGGCGTAGCCCATCATCTCCCGAGATAGACAGATGTTATCACCAAGGAATAAGGTAAAATATAAGTTAAATTAGGAGGTACGGGTAAAAAAATATAATGTCGAATAAATGTTAAATAAATATTGAAGAAAGCAGGAAGAGGAAAATGATTGTTCAAAAAAAGTTTTTTTAAAAATGCTTTATAATCATTTTTGAGATTCAGATTTTTATTCATATTACAATAGGACAGTGATACAACAGTGCCTGGTATCTCAATAGTGTTATTCCAGCATCATGCTGCATGGGCTGAAATCTTTAAGATGTGGCCAGTCATAGGAGAGCAGAATTCCTTGTGCTTGCAAGCACTGTAAAAGGATTAAATTATTGAATCAGATTCCATGACAAGGGCTTTTTACAAATGAAATATTCATTCTTAGGATATGGGGGTTGCTAGCAAGTTCAGCACTTGTTGACCATTTCTAGTTGCTCTTGAGAAGATTATACTGAGCCACCTTCTTGAACCGCTGCAGTTCTGTTCAGTCCTCGGTTGAAAGTACACCTGCAGTGCTGTTTGGTACGGAGTTCCAGAATTTTGACCCCATAATGATTAATCAATCGTCCACTGATATCACAAGGTGTAATTTCAAAATCTGGATGTAATTGGCAAGGAATTACACAATTGAAGTATTTTAAAAGAAAACTCAATGAATATTTAAAAATTAGATCACAAATGTGAAAACGTTTCCACCTCTATATTCAAGCCTTTGATCAGCCCTCCTAATGTCCCAACTGGCTCACCAATCGTTTCTACGTATCTTTGTGAAATGCATTGGAATGTTTCTTTATATTAAAGTGTAAATGCAAAGTTTTGTTGGTCAAACTGGTCATTTAAAAAAAATACAGTTCTCGGGATATGGGTGTTGCTAGCTAGGCCAGCATTTATTGCCATCCCTAATTACCCTTGAGAAGGTGACGGTGAGTCGTCTTCTTGAACACTGCAGAGTGTGTGTGGTGAAAGTACAATTGCAATGTTGATAGGGGTGGGTTTCCAGGAGATTGACCCAGGAACAATGAAGGAACAGTGAACCATGATCAAGCCAGGATGGTGTGCAATTTGTAGGAAGTGTTCCCATGCACCTGCTGCTCTTGCTCTGCTAGGGAGTAGAGGTTGCAAGTCCGTAGAGGGATTGAGCTTGATGGCTAGTTGCCTTTTCTCACTGCAAGCTTTCTTAAAGATAACGTGGTCAAAAAATGCTGGCTCTTGGATCTACCAACAATTTGGCAGGGAGTGATATCACAGAAGTAATAGTTCAGATATTTGAGGATTAAAGTAACGTATATATTGACAAAATTAAGAAAAGGGTTCTTTTCTGGTCAACAATTACAATGGGCCTGAACTTCTGATGGAGTGGCTATTGAGTAAGATACTTATCTGGAAATCCAGGCGACTCTATCTCTCCTGACCTTCTGACTCAGGCTGGGCGAGACCTGTGCAATCCAATTTGTACCCGGAGCCTACCATCGAAGGCAGCCCAGTTGCAGGTAACTAAGCCACATCCCCCCTTTTACAACACCAGCTGCCGTAAACCAGGTGTGTTTAAAGGTCCAGCCAAACTTAAAGGCCTTTGATAAGCCAGGAGAAGTAAAGTGTATAAGGTGAATGGGTAGGATTTGTGGGGAGCAAGGGGGCGTCAGGTCAGGCCTGGAGGGGGTCTGTGGGGGAGGGGTGGTTGAGTGTCAGGTCTAGAAGGTGAGGGGGTGGAGATCCATGGTCGCTATGGGGTTGGGGGGCTGGGGAAAGTTTGGCGTCGGGCCTGGGTTTGGGTGGGAGGTCGGAAGTTGGGCGGTGGAGGGGAGGATGATGGGGGGGGTCCTTCGGGAGTAAGGAGGAATGAGGGAGTTCCTTGAGGGTTCTCTTGGGAGGAGGGGTAGTCCCTTGGGGGGTCAGGGGAGTGATGGGGTATCCCTTGAAGCATCGGGTTGGGGGGGTAATGAGGCGGAGCCCTATTGGGGATCGGTGAAGTAGTTGTAGGGGAGGGGTTGGGCGGGGGGTAGTCTCACTGGGGCCCAGGGGACTAGTCGGTGAGTGGTAGTAGAGGGGTGGGTGGAGTCCCACAGGGGGTCAGGGAAGTGGTCGGGGTTGGTAATGGAGGGGTGAGTGGAGACCCACAGGGGGTCAGGAAGTAGTCGGGGGTGGTAGTGGAGGGTTGGGTGGAGTCCCACAGGGGGTCAGGGAAGTAGTTGGGGGTGGTAGTGGAGGGGTGGGTGGAGTCCCAGGATGGGTCAGTACAAAGTTGCCCAGAAGTTAGAAGTAGTTTTAATTCTTCTAACTCTTTCTAGGTGTTTATTGCTGCATGCCAATCAGAACCATCCGAAGTTTGCGATTTAAATCGCATTTTTGGATGGTTCCTAATGCAAAGCAGTTATCCAAAGGGAATTTGAACTTCCTGGGCAATTGCCGTGCAATCCTTGGGAAATTCCGGGGTGGGGGAGCACATCTTTGGGGTACATCTTATGGCTCAATATTTGTGTAATCGGGGATTTGTGAGGTTTTACATTCACTGTGAAATGAGGAATGACTGGATTCGTGCTATGAGGAGGTGGCAAGCTCTGACTGAGAGGTGACATATTTGACATAGAGTTGTGGTGTAGAGAGGACTCTGCATGCAAAAGATAAAATCAATGTGTATTAAGGTTTCACCTTTGCAGCCTAGGTACAAATCTAGTGCAGTACATCATCCACCTGTCGGAGAATTACCTGATTTGTATCCTACTGAAATCAGTGGAATGAAAATCAAGTGGATTTTACAAGAGGTGGGCAAGCTGCTTCACCAGATTATTACCCAGGCGATGAAGGTGAAAGTTCACCCCCAGTATTTTCTGCATTTCCAGATGATGTTATTTTCCTTCATAATTTTGTCTTATGCACTTTTATCTTGATAAATCCAAAAACTGCAGGTTACTTAAATACTTAAAAGATAATTCCAATATTTCCAGTGCTTTATGAAGACCAGTTGTTATTGACTGCAGTAATAAACGTGAAATCTTTTTCAGTTGTTCTAAGCATTCAGAATAACTGATTGTGGGAAAGCACTTCAAGATGTTTGGATATGAAATACACTGTGGGGCTGATCATCCAACGCATTGCGCCACTGGCATTGCCAGATGTTACGTGCACCTACCCAGTTACCAATGGACTTCCCCTTTAAAGTATGGTCAGCTCATTTGCTAAGAGGAGAGATGGTGGTGTAATGGTAATGTCACTGGACTAATCCAAAGGCCCAGGCTGAAGTCCTGGGGACTTGGGTTCAAATCCCACCACAGCAGCTTTCTGGAATTGAAAGCTTGTCTCAGTAATGGTTGTTTAAAAACCCATCTCGCCTACATGTGACTCCAGACCCACAGCAATGTGGTCAACTCTTAACTGTCCCCTGAAATAGCCTGGCAAGCAACTTCAGTTCAAATCCAATTAGGGATGGGCAACAAACGCTGGTCTTGCCAGTGACTCCCAAGCAAGAATAAAGAGATAATGTTGGGTGTCAGTACTCTCTGGAGGGCTGGGATGGGGAAATATAACAGGGGTCGAAGTCTATTTCTGTCATTGATTTCCATTCACATCCTGCTCCACTTGGGGCACTGTGTTACCTGGAAATTGCTCAGGTGTTGCAAACCCTTTAAGGATTTGAAAGCTGCTGATTTGAATGAAAGTTGTCAGGAAACAGCATGCCTACGGCCTGTGTTGTGGCTCCCAGATCTTTGCTACTATGTTATGTTAACCCAGGCGACTTGGGTCCATTGCAGTCTCAAGTGTCCATGCCTGATAATGTGGGCAGCAACATCCAATTGCACTATAAATAGATCAAGCCCTTGCTAGTACACATATCCGTCATAACAAAGATTATTTATAGTTTGTTTATAAAAAAAATCTAAAGCAACTTCAGGAAGGGGAAAACTACCGCTTATTTACACTGCCAACCTTCTAACCCACTTATGGCAGGGGATCAGTCTTGTAAATGACTTGATTTTGTTTTCCTGCGCTGAAGGGCTACTTAAGATAATTGCATTTCTGCCCACCTGCATCTGCGTGCTACAGATACAAAGAACTTGTCCAGTGGGGTTGAGTTTGTCCCCAGACATTATGTCCCTAACCTGATTTTTAAGTGTTGACATCTGTTTGTGTCTGCAAGCAGCAACTGGATCTATTATTCCTGAGCAATAAACTGCCAGCAGCTTCAGACTTTAATATGATTTAAGGTGTCCAATTGACAGCAAGTGATTCTTATGGAAACAAAAAGCTATACTATTGTGTTGGAGTTGCAGTTTGTGGAACACAGCCAGACAGCAAACTTTACTGATCAAAGCTGTTTTGTTTGAAGCAACGCCCTGGAAAACCTGTGGTCTAATTTACTAAATACCTACAATATTAATGTTTACCGCTAATTACTTATATTTCCACTGGTGAAATGGATGTTGCCATTACACTGATGCTGCCACTGTTGAAAGACTCCTCTATGAGGCCCATTGTGTTCAAATGAAAATGTTGAGTGGATTATGTCAATGTGCAAGGACTCATTTTACTAACTGAAGGAATACCCATGTGACTATTTATATGTGCTTTGAGGTGATGAATATAAATTCACAGCCTTTTTGATGAGTAGTAATCTACATGTGAAATGAAGCACTTCAGAAGGTCTTTTTCATCATTGGAAACTCATTTATTTTTTGCACTTCTTTCCATTTTGTATTGAAATGATGATAGAGTGTGCTGGTGTGGCTTTCCTTCGTTTTCAATAGGGCATGCTGCTGGTGTGTTCTTCCTTGATTTTAGAATGTGTGCTTAATGTACGCTGTATTTAACATTAACTCCAAAAATAATGCAGTACTAACCTGTTCCTCCGAGTCTCAAGAGAATCATAGACACCAATCTTCAAAGCGCAGATAAGCTGACAGCCAGCTGCTGAAGAGCTGGCAATTCAAAGCCACATATAAAGATTGGCACGCCCCGTTTGGCCTGTGCGCTTTTGCCAGCTCTTTGAAAGAGCTGCCCAATTTAACCCCAGTTTTCTCCCCATAACCCTGCAAAATACATATCAAGTTGCCTTGTTGTTATGGAATCAAGTTCCGCCACCATTTTATGTCGTGAGTTCCAGGCTTTAGCAACCATCTGTATGCAATAATTTCTCCCAATTTCCCCTCAATTCTTTTGCCAGTTATTTTAAATTTGTGACCCCTGGTTTTTGACTCACTTGCCAGAAGGAACAGTTTCCCGCTATCTGCTCTCTCAAAAGACCTCGTAAATTTTAATACTCCTATTAGGTCGCTGTTAAGCTCTCTGCTGTAAAGAAAACAATCCCAGCTTCTCCAATTTCTTCACACAAGTGAAGCTCCTCATCTCTGGTATCATCCAGTCAACCTCGTTCACACCTTCTCCACAGCATTGATATTCTTCAGATGTGGTGACCAGAATTGTACACAATTCTCCAACTGAGTCTTATCTAGTGATTTGTAAAGGTTTAACATGACTTCCTTGTTTTCAGTCTCCCCAAATGGCCAACTCCAGCTCCTATTTCATATGGTCGTGGGATCTTGCAAAGCCAGATATCCTATAAGCCTTCTGGACAGCTTTCTCAACTTGCCCTGCCAAATTGAACAATTTGTGAATATTCATCTCCAGTGCTCTTGCACCTCCCTCAAAGTTCAGCCACCTTTCCTTCTTCTTTCTTCCAAAGTGTATCACTCTACTCTTTTCCGCATCAAATTGCACTTGCCGTGCCTCTCTCCATTTTACCAGTCTGCCTCTGTCCTCCCGAAATCTGGTACAATGCTGCTCACTCGTTGCTAAGTTTTGTACCATTCACAGACTTCAAAATTGTGATCTGTATGCTCAAATCCAGGTCATTTATATTAACAAGAAAGCAATGCTCTTGGAAACCCCACTGCATACTTCTCTCCAATTAGGAAAACATCACTACACTCTCTGAAGAAGAGTCACACAGACTCGAAACATTAACTCTATTCCTCTCTCCACAGGTGCTGCCAGACCTGCTGAGTTTTTCCAGCTTTTTCTGTTTTTTACCACGCTCTCTCTGCCCCCTATTCCTTAGCCAATTATGTACCCCCGTTACCATCCACTGTTTATTACCATGTTCTTCTATTTCCCAGATAAGTCAGCTATGTGGCACATAATCAAATGCTTTTGAAAGTCTTTGTAGAAAGTAATTACTAAACTACCGTCATCAATACTCTGCTATTTCATCAAAGGACTCAATCAGTTTAGTTACACGCGATTTGTCTAACAAATCCATGCTGACTGTGCTTTATTAACCCGTGCTTCCTCAATGAGAGAATATTTTGTCTTTTACAACGGTCTCTAATAGTTTTTCCACCGCTGATGTTGAACTTATTAGCCTGAGTTACCAAATGTAACCCTCTCCTCTATATCCGATAAACAGACCTGAGTTAAGGCTGATCACCAAGGTCACTACTTTAAAGTGACTGAATCAGCTAAATACCTTATTACATTGGATTTCAGGGTTTTTACTGATGTTTTAGGATTGAACTTCAGTCTTTCTGTGAAAGCTGAAACACAATGGCCTCGTTTATGACATATGAAAGGAAGCATTCGCAATGGGAGTGCAGCATGCCATGACTTCAGCAGTTATATCCAATATTCTATCAGTTGTGTTTTTAGGGGATAATATCCAATATTTTTCGTGATGGATTTTAAAAGTTTGGAAGGGGGAAATTAGCTCCTGCGGTGGAAAATTTATTTTCAAGGGGGAGGCAAGAAAAAATAGATTTCTGACCTTTTGTGCCTGACCTGGTCCTAAGCCTTCTTCCATACCTGTTCAAAGCCACCTGCAAAGAAGTGTACAAATGCAACTTGGTGAAAACTGCCCATCCCAGCCTCCACCCAATGAATGAGGCAGTTTCTGGACTCCATTCAACAACCATCCATTCCTCAATAGGCAATTCAACAAATAGGAGTACGTATAGGTGCCTATTTCCCACAACCGTACAGCCCAAATATACAGTCTCATCCCCTTCATTTTCTCCACTCATTGCGAATTATAACTGACATTTCTGACTGAAGGTTATTTAATCATGAGATGAAACAGGGGATATTTTAAATGCTTCTCCATCTGCTGGTTTAAAGCTTTAATGAAATGTTAGGACAATCAGATTAAGGCATCGTGGTTTGATATGGATATGTTCCCTTTCGTTTATATTAGAAAGCTTTCAAGTGCGTTTCACTGGTTTCTTGAGGAGACTTAACAACACTTTAACATATCAAAGAAATCATGACTTAGAACAGTGCTGTTGTTAGTAGTTACTGCATAAAGGAACAGGTTATTAATGGTATTCAATAGCAATAGAAAACATAGGATGTGTATCTCCTCAAATCTGAAGTAAAGCTTTATGATTCTTTAATATTATTTGATCACTATGTTTCATCTAAATAATGGAGGTACAAGTGATTATCAGAATCACGGTCTTGTAGATTAGTGCATCATTTGTCTTAGTGGCATTGTTCCATTCGCATTCAGGAAAGAGTACATCAGAAATAGATTGCATTTTGAAGATGCATTGTTAGAAATGACAGCACATAGCTTTTGTGAAAACAAGCTTTGTCTCCACAGTGAGAACATCCTCAACATGTAATGTGACACTACTTCCATGCTACATGGAACACATTTAGAGCAATTTTAGCAGCCTACAATTTAGCATTAGTAAAAGTCTGAAAGAAGTCAACAGTAGTAGGATTATGTGTTATCACAATACATCATCTCATGGCCCATCACATCCCCCTCTCCTCTGCCATCATCATACTGGGCAATCTTTGGCTGAGTGGGAAGATGGAAGATTGTGTCAGGAGCAACACTAAGCATACCCTAGAATAAGGTACCAACCTAGTAAAACTACAGCGTATGCCAACCTACATACTAAACACCAAAAGCAGCAGATTATAGACAGAGCCAAGTGGCCCTGCAGCCAAAGATTAGAGGAAAATTTTGCAATCTAACCTCATCCAGTGGAGAATAGTGATGGACAGAGACACATGGGCTGAATTTTCCTGGCCCCAATTGGACGGGAATGGAGGTGGGACCAAGGAAAAAAATGGTTGCCGAGCCACACAGCCGGAAGTCCCGCCTTCATTCCCACCCTCTTGCATTTCCCTGAAGTCAGGGGAGGAAGTGGGCCTCGGAATAGGCCTGGTCCTATTAAGGACCTGAGTTACATTGTTGAGCCTATCTCTGTTAATTATTTTATTGTTCGGGGAGTTCAGCAGCTCTCTGGTCAGACCAGCTGTATGGAGGCAAGGACATGTCAAGGAGATGGAAAGAGTTTTAAAAGGCAATTAAAAATTAAAGTTTAAAGGGCTTATTCCTTTGTAGTTAAAATTCTATTAAAGGTCAAGGGAGGAGCCAGAAATAAGAACTTTGTCGTTTGGGGGGGGGTTTTCACCTTCCTGGCATTGCCTGGCATCATATTGGCATTGGAACAGTGGGAAAAGCTGTTTGGCTCCACCTGAGCACCAGGAAGGGTGCAGCTGGAAATGGGTGCTGCAGCCTCAGAAACTGAGGCCATTGGAGGTGAGGAGCAGCAGCCTGCAAAGGAAGTGCAGAGTGCCAGGCATCAGGAGGCTAGACGAGGAGAAGGAGATAACGCCATGAGCGCAGGATCTATGGATAGAGGCAAAAAGACCGATAGATGACTAAGAACCGTGCCAAAGGAGACTGTGGCTCTCTAGACAGATGGCCACAGACATCTATGCCCTCGTCAGCTGTGGATCTCCGCAGCATCCCACGGGTGGCTGCACGACAGTACATCATCCAGGTGACAGAATTACAAGACTTCATCTCCGGGTGTGATGTCTGGCAGAGCCAAAGGTGGTAAAGGTCTCGGTAAAGGTGGTGCTAAACGGCACTGGAAAGTCCTCCGAGATAATATCCAGGGAATCACTAAACCCGCCATTCGCCGTCTCGCTCATCGTGGAGGCGTTAAACGCATCTCCGGCCTCGTTTACAAGGAAACTCGCGGTGTTCTCAATCTCTCCTTGGAAAATATCATCCAGGTGACAGACGACCTCTTTATTAATGCTAGACAACACATCAGCATCACAACTGATTGGGCAACACAGGCTCAGAGGGTACTGGATCCAGTGCTTGGAGCGGTCAGGTGGTGTCCTGCAGAGGGAGATAATGCTAAAGAGAATTGCCCCTGCTGCACGGAGGGGGGTGACTTCCTACCACCCTCTAGGAAGAGGACTGCCCCCCTCTCCCTCATGGTGCCCTCCACCATCTCAGGTCCCTGTGGTGCAAGCACAGGCTCTGGTACAAACTCTCTTCCTGAGGACAAGCAGCAGCCTCAGTGATGACTGTTGTGGGTGTCTGGAGCCTGTTTCCATTCCTGCGCCCGTTGGCTTTAATTGGACAGGAAACCCGTCTGCATATCAATGAAGGGCTCACCCCGGGGAAAATCTAAAATTCAGTCAGCTCCCACTGGAGGCAGGTTTCTGACACAAAGCCAGATACTGCTCCTGTTTCCTGTCTCCAGTGGGGAGATCCAGCCTTATGACTCTTCAATTGTGGCAGAGCTTTGCACGTGAGCTTGAGACAACTTGAAGTGCTTGCAAGCTTCTTCCATCAAGTGGATAATCTCACTGGGCCTCACACCAATGTCCCCGCCATCATAGAAAGTCATTTTAATGGCTCTGGATTTAGCTCCATTTTTTAAGCATTTCTTCATTTCAGTCCGTTCGGTATTGATGCTATCAGACTTAGTGGCTTTCATTTCCTTTCTTTGCCACAGCAGATTTCTAGGCGTATAATGTTCCACAAAAGCCAGAAGGTTTTGAGCATTCTGGCTGTACTCTGGTTCCTCTTTAATGACAGTAGTAGATCACACATGATATGAGAGCAGCTGATTGATGCTTCTTTTAGCACAATTTTATTTTTTGCAGTTGTGAGCTATCCTTGCAAAGCTACTGTAGAAATACCTTTTGGTGGGATTTTCTCCCTCCCATAAGTAGCTAAGCCATTCAGAGAAGGTTTGGCTCCTGATGTGAATTATCTGTTCGACGACTAGGGGTTGAATTTTTTCAGATTATTGCTATCTTTCACTCGCAGGTTTACTGTGAAGATCTTTGTCAATTCCCATGGAAAGGTGACTTTGCAGTTCCGCCATGAAAATCCTTTGTTTCCTTGGTCTGAAGTAAAAGCCCGCAATGTATCATTTTGTTTATAACAATATTAGGTCATTTGTCAGTGTACTGGGTAAAAAGCCGTTTAGAGCAGCATTGATCCACATCCAGGAATTGAGCTTCAGTGCTGCTCGGATAGGTGTGTGAAAGTTTTGTTTGTGGTGTAATAGCTTGTATGAATCTCAAGAAAAGAGTTTGAGCAGTGTTAATCTAACTCTGAGTGGGACTGCCCATAATTCATTAATTGGCACTAAATTTAGTAATCTTGTTCAGACAGCCCCTTAGGAAAGGGTGACCTGTGGAAAATGGAAATGCCAGACTTGTGCAGCAGGGAGTGTTTTTCTGAACTTCTAGATTAAGGTTCATTGCTGTGTTTTCTTTAGAGATTTATTTTTTTGCTCTGACCAGCGTCATACCTAGCCTGGAGTTGCTTATTGATAGCATTGGTCCATTTCCTCAGCACTGATTCCCTTCAACTCAATAAGTCCAATGTTTTACCTTTAAGATATGGATGAAACCAGTGCTGTGTTTAATGCCATTTGTTACAAGATCATTTGTGCAAACTGATAAATTACTACAATCGATTGTGTTTGCATTTCCTGACTTGGATTGTTAAAGCTTTGTGGCAAGGAAGGTTTTTTTTAAAGAGCTTGGTTCAAAGAATTTCAGCATTGCAGAGTAAAAGAAGTACTGGACTTAACATAAGAGTACACACAGTTGCCCAGTTGACTTTGCGTAGAGTGGACGTGGAGAGGATGTTTTCTCTTGTGGGAGAATCTAGAACTAAGGGGTCACTCTTTAAAAAATAAGGGGCTGCTCATTTAAGACAGAGATGAGGAGAATTTTTTTCTTTCAGAGGGTAGTGAGTCTTTGGAACTCCTTTCCTCAAAAGGCAGTTGAAGCAGAGTCTTTGAATATTTTTAAGGTAGAGGTAGATAGATTATTGATAAACAAGGGGGTGAAAGGTCATCAGGGGTAGGTGGGAGGTGACAGTCAGATCAGACCTCATTGAACGGTGGAGCAAGGTCGAGATGTCGAGTGGCCTGCTCCTGCTCCTGCTCCTGATTCATATGGACGTATGTTCGTGTGACTTTACATTCCACTTTTTAGAGATGAGATTGTGTTATACTCTTGTCAGTGTTCTGCCAGTTATCAAAAATTGAAGTAAGACTGGCTGGCCTATCATTTCCTTGAAGTGGCTGGTCACATTTGCCACACTCCAGTCTTCCAGCAGAAATTAGCTTTCTATAGAATTGTCGAAAATTACAGGCAGAGCCTCTATCATTTTCTCCCCTATGCTTTGTCATGATCTTTAGCTGTAAATCATCAAATGCCAATCTATAAGAGTGGACTACTATTTTCCTAATGGCAGAGCTGGCTGGCTGTGCAGATACCTTCAGAGAGAAGAAAACTCTCAGTGGGCTGTGGTCATTTTAAGAGTTTAATTTAACTTCCTAAATTGTTTTGATGCTCTTCAATTTTTTTTCTGACTGCCTCCTTCATGTTTGAAGTATTGGGTTAATTACAAGAATATCCAGTGATGGATGATGACAGTGAGTTTAAACCCAGATAATTAACATACTTATTGATCTTAACTGGTGAAGGCCTGTTTAGTGCTACCTGTGTTTCGAATTTCTCAGACAGTAAAGCGTGCTTTCCAATTTACTGGGGTCCTTGGAGAAAGGGCCGCTAAATTGGCAGTAAGTGAGGCAGCTTGGTAAACTACACAGATTCGCATTGCAACAAGTTAATTTTTTAAAGCTAAATCAATGGTTTTGATCTCAAAATCATTCTTGGAGATTGTTCAAAGATGAAGTGAAAAATAAATTAATCTTGGCTCATCCTGGCATGTTGGCTGGGGAATAATTTGAGCAGTGACATGGGCAAGTATCCATCCATCGGAATGCACTTCTGACCATCTTATTCATAAAATCAAAGGATATGGGGAGTGGACAGGAAAGTGGAGTTGAGGGAGAAGGTCATACATGATTGTATTGAGGGATTGAATGATCTGCTCATACTCCTATCTCTTGTGCCCTTAGCCACCTTGTACCCTTACAATTTTTTGAATCCTATACCTTGCTTGTAATCATTGTATATAATACAGGCATTTAACTTACACTTTACTTAGAATTTACAGCATCAAAATTGGCCAAACTGGTCCTCCCACCATATTACATCTAACCTTCATCTGTCAGCTGTTATGATATGGTAGGTGGTAATTGCCAGGCTGACCAAATCCCAAAGGGAGACTTGGCCAAGCTTTCACAACAATTTTGCAATTTGTATTTATTATGAGAATGTACATACACTGAAGTCAGAAGTAAAGAGTCCACTACCATCTTTGGAGATTTTAAGGATTAAATTAAAATATTTATTAACAAAAGAAAAGGAAAAAAATAAACACACAAAAGATTACAGTTACACAGTTAAACTTAATCTTAAAACAGTTCCCAAAGGATTTCTACTTACCTAGACACCCAACCACACACCCCTTTTCACACAACAGCCTGAATAGATTCTTAATCTATAAAACATCCAGCAATATTACCACAAGCACCCACTGTTACTCTAAGGGAGGTATTTTACAGCTTCTCTCTCCCTCTCACTGGACAATTGAACTCCAAGGTTTAACAAAACCTTGCACTCTGGACCAAACCAGCACTTATCTGGGATGGCTAGAGACTGCTTTTCCACAGGTCTATTTCACACAGTCCAACTCTCAAGATCTCACATGAACATACACCATACAGCTTTCCATCTTTCTCTAAATATATTTTCTCCCTGTTGACTTGTAAACCCCATTGTTTCACCCTTGCTTTGGAAGTTACTTTTCCCAGAATATAAAAATCTTTGGGAAAAATAAACTTAATAACGTTGTCTTATTTATCTCATCAGTTGTAAAACATCTTATCATGTCCCTTTGAAACTCAAATAACCTCTTAACTTATCTACAAATGCAAATTCCATTCACACTGTATCTACTGAGACTTTGGACGGGATTTTCCGCACCCACCCGCTGCCATGACCTTCTGGTACTGCCGCAAGTCAATGGATTCTAGCTGGGGCGCCGCCTCGCATGCGGCGGGTCCCACCCGCGACAGGGCCGGAAAACCCCGGCCTTTATCTTTGCTCAATCATCTCCATTTCAAAACGCCCGTTTTACACTTAACCCCTTTGATGATTCAAACCTTGCAGTTTGACTGTCTCTAGTTTAGTTAGGTTAGTCACACGCACGCACACACACACACACACACAATCATACACACACAAGCCTACTTCAGTATCCCACAGTAATATTCGGACAAAAAATGATATTTCCTTTACACAGTTTATCCTTTTATTATTTTCTCCCTCATGTGTTCATCCCTTAAATGCATCTGTGCTATTTGCCTTAATCCCATGTCTATGTCGAATCACTTATTCCACTGAGGTAAAAACAAAAAACTACTGCGGATGCTGGAAATCCAAAACAAAAACAGAATTACCTGGAAAAACTCAGCAGGTCTGGCAGCATCGGTGGAGAAGAAAAGAGTTGACGTTTCGAGTCCTCATGACCCTTCAACAGAACTGTTGAAGAACAGTTCTGTTGAAGGGTCATGAGGACTCGAAACGCCAACTCTTTTCTTCACCGCCGATGCTGCCAGACCTGCTGAGTTTTTCCAGGTAATTCTGTTTTTGTGTCACTTATTCCACTGTCTGTGTAATATAAATTAAAAATGAATGGATTCGGCGATGTATACTTCATGGTTTGTTGTTTGTGAGAACACTCCAATGTATTTGGCTTGATGACATTGCTGTTGCTGGACGCCTGCAGAACCCCTTGACTGACGCCAGATTCCAAATGACATCAGGGGAAAGGGAAATCCACACCATAAAGATGGCTAAATCTTTGTGGGAAACTCTCTTCAAGATCAGTGGCGAGTGCATTGCTTCGTTACTGACTGCAAAATCCGAGTCAAAGATACAAAACAGTTAGTGGCTCCTAATGGCTTCACTGGCATGTAATAGCATTCCCTGAAAGCATGAACTGATTCAAAATAAATATTTTGACTGCAAAACCATGATACCTTTAATGAGTTGGCAGAAGATGTGGAACAGCGATTTTTGGTGTCCAAGGGCAGAAATTTTAGCTCGGCGTGTGGGTGCGCGCCCGACCCACTCGATCGTGAAGTAGCGCTTGATGACATCGGGCGAGTGGCGTCATCGCGCACTTGCGCAATATTTCAGTCAGTGGGCGCATGCAAGAGCCAGCAGCGCGTCCACCGACAATTAAGAGGCCCATTAAGGCCATTAACGTTGTAATTGACAGAGAATTTTCGTTGCCCAACCAACATGACAGTTGGCGGGTGGGCGAATCGGCCTGGCGGCCTTTGCCTTTTTGAGGAAACCTTATCCAAGGGCGGGATGAAGTTTCCAATGTTAATTTTAAAAAATTGAAATGTTTGGACAGAATTTTCATCATCCGTATGTGCAGGTGACTGATCCTGATGCGTGGGCATTTTTTCCGGCATTTTAAGCTCTTTACTTATGGCTTTTGGATTCTTCAGCTCCCTGGGGCAGCTCTCTGCCTTGAGGGAGCTTTCATTGTGCGCTCTCCCCTCGCGCTGGCCTCCTCCCGCCCCCCACCCCGGCAGCGCTGAGCCTTTCAGCGCGCCTTTCACGCTGGCTGGCTGTTAATTGGCCAGCCAGCGTGAAAACGCGGTCGGGGGCCGATTGCAGTCGACGGCCTGTTCCCCGGCCCCTCCCGGACCCACTGATCGCGGGTTCCCGCCAAACTGAAAATCCTGCCTCAGGTGTAAAACTGTTTTGGAAAACCTCTAAATGTAACTAGTTCCAAATAACAGCAGGCCAAAACTGAAACCAGAAATTAATAGCCTTGAAATAAATGAAGTCAGGTGACCTTATAAACAAGGCACTTGAGTTCTTGGCATCAAAATGGTAAAAAAAAACTGTCCAGATATGGATAGTTTCTGTTTGCTTGACAATCTTTGATGAAGATGGAAAGCCACAAACAGGTTAAGGCAGAAGACCCACAGGCACTTTCCCAGCATTTATTTCAATAATAGGAGTGTGTACTGAATGCTGAGCTGGTGAACGTCTCCCTAATTGGCCTAACTTTGGAGTCTCAGATGCAATGAAAGATTGCAGCTCTAACAAATTTGCAGTTGACTCTGCTTCCTGTGAGAGCAGGTATTATTTTTGATGTAGAATAGTGATCAGGTCACCATGTAGATTTTGTGCCCTTCCAATTAACTTTTCTCAACATCTTGCATTCAGCGATTGGATAGAAAAAGGCATCGAAAGCAATGATCTAGGGACAAAGACAACCTTTGAAATATCTTATCCTAGTATTCAAGTCAGTCGTACAGCTAAAGCACTGTGGCCAGGGTTTTACACAGGGCTGCCATCCTCACCCCTGGCATAAATGTTCGGGGCATGCCTGCTCTCGCCTGGTCATCTTACCCGACAACTCTTGGCCTGTTAATTGGCTTAGGGCCAGACTTAAACCCTCATCTGGGAAGGAAGTCCCCACTCCAAGAGCTGTCAGCCAATCGAGCAGCCAGCAGGTCTCTGGTCCCAGTAGTGCCACAGGTAGGGATGGCCACGGCTGGGACTGCATCCAGCTCCCAGTGGCGATCGTTGCTAGAGCTGGATGCAAAGGTAAGGTGGGTAATGCAGTGTAACAGGCCCTGGTGACGGGGGTTGGTGGAGGGGTTAATAGGCAGGGCATGAGGGGAGGGGAAACATGAGAAAGACCTTGAGGTGGGGGCGTCTGAAGGGCCCAAGGACCCTTAAGGGAGGTACTGCCCCCTTGCCCACCATTAGCCTGCTCAGTGAAAGCTGCTGGACTTTACACCTGGCGCCAGCCTCTGTCCGCTACAGATTAAATACCAGCAGCTATTAATTGGCCTCAATAGGCCCATGGGCGTGCGGGCCTCTCGATGCATCACCCATCGCAGGTTAAATTGCAGCGGACGGGTAGGTGCCGGGAATGGTGCCTATGGTACTGTGCCCAATTTTACTCCCTCCCACCCCCCGCGCCTGCCAACCAGCCCCCAGGGGGCCATAAAATGTAGCTCTACGGCCAGAATCTTAGGCGAGTAGAGGCGGGGCCTGAACGCCGAGGTGTAAAATGATGCGGGGTGATGTCGGACGTGCGTCCCGACATCACTGCGTGTCATTTAAATTTTCAGTTCAGCAGGCATGCAGCCAACTTGGCTGCGCGCCCACCGAACTGTCAAAGGCCTATTAAGGCCATTTAAAAACTAATAAAACTAATAAACTGAGCTGCCTGTCCAACCTTAAGGTTGGCGGGCAGGCGAAGAGCCCAGGCGGCCTTCACATTTTTAATGGAACCTCATCCACGGACAGGATGAGCTTTCATGAAGGGTTTATAAATTGAATAAAATTTTTTATAAAAATTCATTGACATGTCCCAGCTCATGTGACACTGTCACATGAGGGATCATATCTTAAATTTTTTTCTTTTCTTGATTTAGATTTTTAAAACTTAAGCTAATTTCCCTGAGGCACAGAGGTGCATGCGCGTGAAAAAGCGCAGGCCCCGACTCAGGGAACCCCCCCCAGCCCGCACAGGGAGCGCTCAGCGCTTCCAGGCGCACGTCATGCTGGGTGGCCTTAATTGGCCCGCCCACGTAAAATGCCAGCGCGGACCCGATCGGCGCCCCCGCTCCCACCCATCCCCGCACAACGCCCCCTGATGGGGGGAAAATTCTCCCCCATGTTACCGTCTCGATGGGATCCTCAAAATGTCAGAGCTACTGTTAGGGGGAATAAGAAAAGTAGCATCTCACGCCTATTCTCGATAGTTATTTATTAATTATTTAATGTTCCAAGCATTGGAATGGAAATCACTTCTTGGAAAAGCAAAGCTTATCATTAAAATATTGAGGCCAGGATTTTACAGCCCCACCACGGCGTGTCTCCCCCCGGCGGATGCAGCGAGCCATTTAAACCTCCATTCAGCTCGGCGGGACCGTAATATCCTGCCAGGCGAGAGGGACTGTAAAATCCTGGCCCAAGTCTTAGCCATTTCTGGTATTCATTCAATGTGCACATCCTGCAGAATATGCATTTTCCCCGTCTATACTGAAACAGATTTGGCTGTTGTTTGTGACCATGCCAAAAATAGCGAAGAAATTCTCTGATACTACTCTCGCAAAATAATGTTGCGCTCTTCACTTTTCAGATTTTAATGGGCCATTGTGTTTCTCTGAGGTGTTGACATAAAAGAACTGTCCAATTAGCAAGTTGAAATTTATTAACAGCAACTGTCACATTATTAGTGTGTATGGAGGGGGTTAATCTGTTTGCTGTCATACAAAGATATGAAGCAGAATTTTACCGTTGGGAAATCCCTCTCAGTATTATGCATAATTTCAAGCCACAGCTATTATGTATTATTAATAAATAATCCTGTGTCTGTTTTTTCGCGATACTCTCTTTTCAGCAATCATATGGTGTTCATAGTGAGTTTCCAGCATCCTGCTGGTTGAAGGATTTGGTATTGATGGACTACCTAAGAAGAAATGTGTTTGCTTCTAATTGGAATAGGAGGGGTGATGATTGGAAGAGGGCAGGAGGGCAGTCGTTAGGATGGTCAGCAGTGGTTGGTATCGGACAGGGTGACTAGCAGTCTTTAATGATCAAGCACAATAGTGCCTGGGATCAAGAAGGTAGTGATCTGGAGAGGTAGTGTGTATGTTTTAAACACTTAGCTTCCTGGTTGCAGCCAGCATTTGTCCCTTTAAGAACTGATGTTGTGGCACAATAGACCCTAGTTTTCTTGAACACAGTTGGCACCTGCTGCTTCAAGGTAACTCAGTATTGCAATGGGCATCACAAACAGGTATTAGGACCCTTGTTTGAATATGGAAAAGGCCTAATGCCTGTTTCGGATATATATCATGGGCACCTACATTTTTTTTTGCCTCACTTCTGGCTCATAATGAGCAGGGCCAATTGGAGACTTAGTGCTCAAAAAACTGGACCATTCAATTTCTAGGCCATCATTTTACAACGCAAATGTGAATAAAGCGTTTTTATATTTCCAATTTTTCTTAACAGCTCTATCTCAGATACACTTTTTAATAAGGTTATGCATTGCCTGTGATTCACAAACTTGTTGTACAGCACCATCTACATTGATGCAAGATGGTTTTGGATTCATATTAACGTAAGCTAGGTAGTTTGATTGCAAAGTTCCAACTTACTGAAGTGTTACGAGACCGTCTGCAGAAGATAATCTTACATCACTTCAGCCACACGTGAGCTACTTTTCTAATAGCAGCCTTGCATTTAGTTCCATGCTGGCTGGTTGCAGTAAAAGGAGGCACATTTATACCCAAAGAGCTAATTGAGAGGATGTGCTTTTCTTTGACCGCAAAGATTGCTTCAACCGCAGTTTAAGTAAAAGATCTATATAATGAACATGGTAGAAACGAGCATCTTTGATACGAACACTTAAAGACTATCTGTTCAGGGACTAGGTTTCAGTAAACTCAGCGTCCTCAGTACAATTTATTACTTTCCAATCAATTCTTTTTCCTTTGTGGCTCCTGCTAATGTAACCTGCACCACTGTCGATCACCACACTTCAGCAAAATCCTTTCTCTCCTGCAGAACGTGATGAATGTGGAAATGGACAGCACAGCTGTCATGAGATGGCAATTTGCACAAACACAGTCCGAGGCCACCGATGTACCTGCAAGCCTGGCTACGTGGGCAATGGAACCGTCTGTCGAGGTAGGAACTGCATGCTCATTTAAAAAGTGTAGACATGTCTGTCCACATCCAGGAGAACACAGTACTGGAAGGTGCCACAGCCCCCATGCCGAAGTAAGTACCTTTTTTAAAAAAAGCGTACATGAACTTTCAAACAATTTCCTTTCCAGTTGACTGGTTTCCCCTTTCAAACTGGTAGATGCACAACTATTGCAACATTAAAAATCCTGGAAGTTGTCAAATTCTGAACGGATCAGTGAATCAGTTATATTCCTGAAGAGCAGAATGTTTGACCTCAATGAAAATGACTAGCTGGTCCATCAATTCTGCCCACTCCGATCCTGCCTGGAGCAGCATGAGTAGACACTCTTTTCCCCATCCCTGCTCAAGTCATGTAATCCTGAAAGAGGCAAATAAAAACTCAGGGTCAATAGGAGGAAAAAAAAACTCTGTAAACTTCCTCCTCACCCCCTCCTCAGGCGAGCAAAACGATTCCAGGATGTTGACAATGCGTCCGTTAACTGTTAATTCACTTACCTCCTGTATGATCTGATCTCTGCCCCAGACGAGATGCAGCCCAGCTCCCCCTCGAAGACAGAAAGTGCTGGAAAATCTCAGCAGGCCTGGCTGCATCTATGGAGAGAGAGAGAAACAGAGTTAATGTTCTGAAGATTAAAACGGAGAAAAGTCATACTGGATTCGAAACTTTAACCCTGTTTCTCTCTCCACAGATGCTGCCAGACCTGCTGAGCTTTTCCAGCACTTCCTGTTTTTATTTCAGATCTCCAGCATCTGCAGTATTTTGCTTTGCTTCCCTCTTGAAGACATTGCAAGGAATTCAGCACATACCACACCAGCTGGCAACACCTTCCAGCAGGACACAACTCCATGGGTAAAGAAGAAACACTTACCACCTAGCCTATTCCTATTTGTGCCTGGTTCACTCCGGTTTTCTTGAGGAGCTTCAGTGATCTCATTCATTTCCCTTCACCTGTACATCAGCAACAACTTACACTTGTAGAGCACCTTTAACATAGCAAAACGTGCCAAGGCGATTTAAAAAAAAAGTTACCATGAAACTTAAAAAAAAATTCACACTGAACCGCCGAAGGAGTTAT
Source organism: Cetorhinus maximus (assembly GCF_964194155.1). Lineage (NCBI taxonomy): Eukaryota > Metazoa > Chordata > Chondrichthyes > Lamniformes > Cetorhinidae > Cetorhinus > Cetorhinus maximus. The sequence goes on from NC_135887.1 coordinate 127,516,963, forward strand.
CAGGTCAGATGACCAAAAGCTTGGTCAAAGAGTAGCTTTTAAAGATTTAAGAGTTGGGCCATGCTCTGACTCCCCCCTGAAGCAGTTTTGGGCTCCACACCTCAGGAAGGATATATTGGCCTTTGAAGTGGCTGCAAGCAGAGGTTTAGCAGGACTTAAAGAACTAATTTATGAGGGCAGGCTGCATAAGCGTGCTTTATATTGAAGTCTAGAATGTCGAGTGGTAACCCAGTCAAGGTTTTTAAAATGATAGAGGCACTTGATAGGGAAGATGGAGAGAAATGATTCCCTTTGCTGAAGGGACCCAGAAAAAGGGAGGGCTTTATTTTAAAATTAGAGCTCAGCCATTCAATAGAAGAGAGACATTTTCTTTCAAAAAAATGGGTAGTTCAAATCTGGGGGAAGAAAAAGCTCTCCTCCTAAAGGCTATGAATGCTCGGTTAATTGATATTTTCAAGCCTGGGAGTCAATAGGTTTTTGTTAGGTAAGGGCATGAAGGGATAATGAGAAAAAGGTGGATAAATGGAGTTGAGGCCCAGATCAGCCTTGGTTTAACAGAATGGTAGAAAAGGCTGAAGGTGCAGAATGGCTTGCTGTTTGTTGTTCCAATGTTCCAGTGCTGTAATGTACTTCCTCCTGTTTATAGGCTGAGGTATTTTTCTTCATGTATATATATATATATAGAAATTAATAAGGTGAGCACCTGTTTCCTGCTTTGATTTCTTCTAGGAACAACACGGTAAAAATGCCTAGATAAAAGCAAAATACAGTGGATGCTGGAAATCTGAAACAAAAACAGAAAATGCTGGAAAGACTCAGCAGGTCCCGGCAGGTTTTCCAGCATTTTCTGTTTTTGTTGTAGAAAAAATGCCTGTCAGGCAGCTCCAAACAGAAATAACATGGTGCACGCATGTGCTTTAACCTCCTACACATCCTACATTGGTGGCCGGAAAGCAATTTCGTTACAGTCAATCTTTTGAGCACTTTCCGTTGTTTTATACCTTCAACTGATTATTGAGAAAAAAGCTTGGTTGTTGAACATTCCACAGTGCCTTAAATGCATTAGCTCGCATCAGTACAAATGCAATCAGAACAATCTTTCCCAAAGGAGCATATATATATATATCAAACAAATTCTTCAAGGTACAGCTACGAAAGGAGGCCAGAAAAAAAAAAATCAACAGCAGAATGAAACACAAAGCTCCTTCCTCAGACTGCTCTGTGTTAAGTGTATATTCTGTGTGATGTTGGTAATGAAAACAACATTGGGAGTGTGAGAAAGCTAAATTTTCTACTTGTTAAGAGAATTGCAAGCCTCAAATGTAAATGGAACAGATGGAAAAAGAGAAGCTATCATTCAGACACTTCTTTTCTCATGTTGCATAGGTGATCAGATGGATGTCAGTAGGACTTCTCATGATTCTGGCAGATAGCTACACGCAGGGTGTTTATTTGGATCTGGTGTCAGTTTTGTAAACAGCATTTGCATAGTGCGGGGATTGCAGTGGACAGAAGTTTGGAATGTTCGGGTTCTGTGCAGCTATTGGAGTTCAAGGGAGCACCGTTTATATTGGTGAATGGATTGATCTTTTCAAACGTAGGCCTTGAATTTCCCAAATCGCTGTTGCTCCTTTCAAAAAACACAATTGCACCCACAACTACCCTGCTCGTTGACATTCACGTTGGTGCAGTTGATGGTGTAAAATGGGCGAAGCAGCTGAGCTACCTGAAAAAACTCTGTGCAGTCTTTCAAATGACGCTCCCCAGCCACACTCTTCAGCAGCAGACATGGGACACAAACAGATATGAGAGGGAGCAGCTCCATGGAAGCAGCTGATTGGAAGGATCAGCCACGGGAGTAGGTAATGTGCTTTGTTAGCCAGAATCTGATTCTCTTCCCGAGAAGAGATCAGGAAGGGCCTAATATTCTGTCAGCTGTTGACATCTTCTTAACTTGCAAAGTCCTGTTCATTCATCACCCCTATGCACGTTGACCCATGTTGGTTTCCAGTCCCTTGATATATTGAGTTTAAAAATGTAATCCTTGTTTTAAAACCTCTCTATGGCATCACCCCTCTCTACCTCTGTAATCTCCTCCAGCCCTACACATGCCGAGGCCTCTGTTCTCCTCAAATCTTGACCTCTTGTGCATCTTGATTTGAATCACTCCACTGTTGGTGGCCATGCCTTCAACTTCCTAGACCCGAAGCCCTGGAATTCCACCCCTAATCATCTCCGCCCCTCTCTCTCTCCCTCTCTCTCTCTCTCTCTCTTTCCTTCTCTCCTCCTTTAAGACACTCTTTAAAACCTCTTTAGACCTCTTTAACCAAGCTTTTGGTCACCTGGCCGAATATCTCCTTATGTGGCTCGGTGCCAGATCTTGTTCAAAAAGACTCCTGAGATGCCCCTGGGACATTTCACTGCCTTTAAGGCGCTATATAAGTGCAAGTGGTTGTTGTCATGCAGTATCTGGACACTGAAAGGATGATATATCTCCCTGTTGAAGTGGCTAACAGATATTCAGTAGGTCCCTCACAACGCCGGGTGAGTGCAGCCAGTTACTTTGTAACTCTGGAACAAAAACAAAAACGAAAGGTGGTTTTAAACTAATTTGGTTGGGGGATGAACACCAGGATAAAACATTTAAGAAGGAGAAACAAGGGTCAGGATTTTTAACCGCCAGGGTGTGGAGGGTGGGGTGGGTTGGGGGTGTCAGATTCGGGTACTATTGGTGGTTAAAGCCCCGCACAATGTCAGCATGTTGGAAACTCCACATGATCCTGCTTACTTCTCAGTTTTACCGGGATTCTTTTGAAGGAGAGCAAGAAACCTTGTGGTGCTGTTTGGTCAGTCATTTAATTATTTAAATAATCAATTTATTGAGCCCTTAACCCTGATTTCTCTCTTTAACAGCCAGTGACTGGGTTTCTTGAGCTGTGTTGAACTTCTCAGGATCAACACGTAGAGAACACAGTGAGAAATCAGTGATCAATGAAACAGACAAGCTTGATAGCCTTTAAATAGTGAAACTGCACAACTGCTGGCCTGCCTATGGAAAGGTTTGTTCGTGCAGTACTCATTCTGAGAATGTGCTTGCACTCCTTCACAGGTGATTTTCAGCTTTCTAGACGTCACTTCACCTCCTTTGGGCTTCACTCACCTTGCTCTGATCTGCCTTGTTGTCAGCCTTCACTGCAACATGGGAGCAGCTGATGCAGCCCTACCTTGTACCTCTGAAGAGGGACAGCACCGACAGCAGCAGCACCAACACCAGCAGAAGCTGCCTTCTCCTCAGCCACGTGCCGCTCCACAGGGCAGAGGAGATGGGCACCAGGATTCAACTCCGAGGAGGTGATGCCGCTAACGCATGGTACACAGGCAGAGGCTGAACTTTCTCAAACATGTCTGAACATCCATGCCTCATGAGGCTCAGACTCTCACTGCAGACATGTGGTTGCTGGCATCTCTTGAAATGGTGGGCCAGATGGGCATACATAATCAGTGGCAGTCAAGGTTCCTGTCACTGAAGGTGCCCACATCCGTTGCCAGTTCTCCGTCTTTCACTGGAGTTGCGCAATCTCTTCTGCAAGGAGAGAAAGCAGATAGTAAATATTATGAGAAATGGGTTGTGCAGAGAGGAGGGAAGGACAACATTTTTGGAGGCTGACTGTGAGGTGTGAGTACAAGATGTCAATAGATGAGAGTTAGTGGAATTTCAGCTGCTTAAAAGGGGATTTGAGGAGGCAACTGGAGAGAGAGGAATGAGTGGAGCTGCAAGGTGTGTTGGTCTGAAGAGAGTAGTGCAGGGAAATGTTGGAGAATTCAGAGTGTAATGTTTGGCACCTGAAAATGTTATGCCATTCACTTTCCTGACCTCTTGAGGCCCTTGAACCTCTTTGGGCATTGTCTCCAGGTTCATACTTTTGACAGCCATCTATGCTTGCTTGGTTTGAGAGACTGGCTTCTTCCTCCCTTCTGCAGGAGACAACACCTCACTTCAGTCCCTCAGACCCCACAGCAGGACTTCCAGGGAAAATTCTGAGAGCTGGCACGGCAGCCTTTCCATGTCTCCTTTACATCCCTATGGCTGCTGAAGCCTTAGGAAGCAATGTAGGATTCAGCCAGTCCGACTACTGCTGGGGCCCTTTGAAGTAGAAATCCTCTCTTTGTCAATGTACTGGTCATCGTTGTGCCTGCATTCTGTGGTTGGTTGCAAAGCCCTGAAATGGGATTCTAATGATGTTAACCCGTTGGCAGAGAAAACAGGCTCTGACTTGCTGCTGTCACCCCCAGCTGTGAGGTGGCGGGACAGGTTGAGAAGAGTCTTGAAAAGAATATGTGCTCTTTTGCTTTATGAATAGAGGACTGGAGCCATAAAGCAAGGAGATTATTGCTAAATCTTTCATAAAACAGTGGTTAGGCCTCAGCCGGAGCATTGTGTCCAAGTCTGGGCACCACACAGTTGAGGAAAAGATGTCATGGCCTCGATGAGGTTGCCGGAGAGATTGACTAGAATGGTACCAGGGCTGAGGAACTTCAGTTATGGGGAAAAGTTCATGAGTTATGAGGAGATTTGACAGGGATGTTCAAAATCATGAAAGGTTTTAGTAGAGCAAATAATGAGAAATTATTTCCAGTGACTGTAGGCTTGTTATTCAGAAGACGCAGATTTAAGGTGATTGGCAAAAAGAACCTGAGGTGACATGAGGAAACACTTTTTCACCCAATCAGTTGTTGTGATCTTGAATGCACTGTGCTATAAGGGTGGTGGTAGCAACAATGTAGCTTATGTTTATACAGCACCTTTAACATAATAAAACTTTCCAAGATGCTTCACAGGAACATTATAAAGCAAATTTAGGCACCGAGCCACACAAAGGCACAATTAAGCCAGTTGACCAAAACATTGGTCAAAGAGGTACATTTTAAAGGCGCGTCAGAAAAGTAGAAAGTGAGTTAGAGAGTTGGAAAGGGAATTCCAGAGTTTAGGGCCAAGGCAGCTGAAGGTATGGCCACTGACAGTGCAGCAATCAAAATCAGATGTTCAGGAGGCCAGAATGAGATGATTGTAGAAATCTTGGAGATTGTGGGGCTGGGGGAAATTATAGAGAACAAGGATGAGAATTTAAAAATTGAGGCTTTGCTTGACCTGAAGCGAATATAGGTCGGCGAGCACAGGGAAACAGAACTTTGTATGAGTTAAGACACGGGCAGCAGAGTTTTAGGTGACTCAAGTTTACGAAGGATAGAACGTGTGAGACCAGTGAGGAGTATGTTGAAATAATCAAGTCCAGAAGTAAGCAAGGCATGAATGAGGTGTTCATCAACAGATGATCTGAGGCAGGGGTGACTTCGGGCGATGTCATGGAGGTGGACAGAAAAGTGGCCTTCATGATGGTGTCCATATGAGGCTGAAAACTCATCTTCGTGTGAAATATGACACCAGGGTTATGAACAGACTAGTTTAGCCTCAGACAGTTGCCATGGAGAGGGTTGGTTTTAGTAGCTAGGCAACAGAGTTTCGGGTGGAAATGGCTTTAGTAATATAAAGGCAAAGTACTGCAGACACTGGAGATCTGAAATAAAAACTGAAAGTGCTGAAAAAGCTCAGCAGGCCTAGCAGCTGTGGAGAGAGAAACAGGAGTTATCATTTCGAGTCCAATGTGACTCCTCTTCAGAGCTGAAGAGAGGCAGAAGTGTGATGGGTTTTATGCTGTTGAAAAAAGGGGGGGGAGGGGCAGGTGGAGAAAAAGGAAAGTCAGGAAAAGGTTAGAGGTCAGGGGTGCTTAAATGACAAAGATGGCATGGAACAAAAGGCAAAGAGAGTGTAAATGGCAGTAGTAAAGGAACAAAGTATTGGTCCAGAGTGGGTGTTAATTGCAGAATAAAGGTCAGCACTGTCTGAAAGTAAAACATGAAAGCAATATACTGACTGGCACTGGGGGAAAAATTACAAAATGAAGGACGGAGTTCATGGTCTGAAGTTGTTTAACTCTGGACTCAACACTGAGTTCAACAGTGGCTTCAGCCTTCCCAATATTTAATCGGAGGAAATGTCTGCTCATTCAGTCCTGGATGTCGGATAAACAGCCTGATAGTTTAGCAGTTAAGCAGATTCAATTCTAAAATTCAAAATAGATTGGGATAAATATGGAAAAAAAAAATGCTAGGCTATGGGGAAGAGCAGGAGAGTGGGATTAATTGGAAGCTCTACCAAAGAGTCAGTCGAGGCATGATGGACTGAGCAAACTGCTTGTGTGCTGTATCATCTCTGACGTGAAAATACTCCAGATGTTGAAAATCTGAAATAAGAACAGAAAATGCTGAAACACGAGGCAGGTCAGCCAGCTTGTGTGGTTTGAGAAACTAGAGTTGACATTTCAGGTTGACGATCGTTCTTCAGAATTCAAACTGAAATTCATCAGGGAGAGGGGCAGATCCTCTTCAGGGTGAGCAATGAAATGAAGTGACAGTGAATTAAACAGGAAAGCAAAAGTAAAATACTGTGATCCTCTGGTTCTGCATGACCTGCTGAGGGTTTGCAGTAAATTATATTTTTGTCCCATAGAACAGCATGACTCTTTCTCTCCGCTGCCTTTGCGATGCCAACATGAAAAATGAGCTGTCCTTCTGTAAAGAGCGTATCACCGCCTAGCTGATGTTTCAGGCACCTAGGGCTGAGTTATACGCTGGGGGCAGTGGTTCTGCCCCCTGCTCCATTTCATAATTGTCAGGGGCAATGGCCAGGATGCCCTGCAGCCATTAAATGGCCAGCAGGCCTTTGGTTGGCTTGAGGCCTGACGTCCAGCCCTCATCACGAAGAAGTCCAGCCCCTGAGCGCTGGCAGCCAGTCAGAGGCCCGGCAGCTCACCAGGCCACCAGGAATGGTGGCCACAGCAGTGAGACTGAGAGGAAAGTGTTCAGCGTTGGAGCTGGGATATAAGGTGAGTCTGGTCTCGCTGTGGGCAGGCTGGCAGGACCCTGGTGAGGCGTGTGGTGGCACAGTTTGAAAAGGCGATGGGGTAGGGGGGGAAATCTCACACCTTGGGAGGGTCTCCGATGGGTAAGGGGTGCTCAATAAGGAGGCACACCCCCCGCCCCCCACCGAGCCCCGAACCAAGGCTTGCTAGGTTTTACCTGGCAGCCTGGTGACTAGGTGTGGGCCACTCCTGCCACAGGCAAAATGCCTGCGGTGGTGGGAGGAGGCCCTTAAGTGGCCATTAACTGGTTACATAAGGGCCTCAATTGGCCCATGGTTGAGCAGGCCACCCAACGCCCCCGCCAAACACTGGTAAAATTGCAACGGGGGCGGCTGAAGAAGGAAACGGTGCTGGAATGACGCCCAATTTTACGCACAGCCAGCGCACGCCCCCCTGGGCCGGCCATCCTGCCCCTAGCAGAACTGTCAAATTCCAGCCCAAGAGAACAGCAGGCTGACTTAGTAGAGGTCTTTATAGTTATGAAGGGGATTAGTAAAGTAGGGATGGAGAAAATGTTTTCCATTTGTCGGGGGAGGGTGGGGTTATCCAAAATTAAGCGCCATAAATTTTTGATAGACGCTAACAAATCCAGTAAAGAATTCAGGAAAAGCTCCTTTATGCAAAGAGTGGTTATAATGTGAAATTTGCTGCCACATCGAATAGTTACAGGTGAAAGCAAAGATGCCTTAAAAGGGAATCAAGAGAAGCACATGAGGGAGAAATGAATAGAGGGATTTGCAGATAGGGTTAGGTGAAATAGAATGGGAGGTGGCAGGGAAAGCAGGTGTGGACTGTGTTGAAAGTGAAGAAACTGACTTTTCTCATTGAAAAGATTTCCTTCATCTTTGCCACAAAGTGCAACAAAAGCAGCGAAGAAATTCACCCCAAAGGGTTAAGGTTGTGCTTCTCATACAACAGGCAAAGAAAAGCTCACCACTGTGGGATGGTCCTGTGAGAGAGTGGCATGCTTCTGTGCGAAAGGTACATGGCGATGTGAAGAGAGTGACATGGCGCTGTGAAGAGAGTGACATGGCGCTGTGAAGAGAGTGACAAGGCGCTGTGAAGAGAGTGTCATGGTCCTGTGAGAGAGTGACATGGTGCTGTGAGAGAGTGAAATGGCGATGTGAAGAGAGTGACATGGCACTGTGAAGAGAGTGAAATGGCGCTGTGAAGAGAGTGACATGACACTGTGCGAGAGTGACATGGCGCTGTGAAGAGAGTGACATGGCGTTGTGAAGAGAGTGACATGGCGCTGTGAAGAGAGTGACATGGCACTGTGCGAGAGTGACATGGCGCTGTGAAGAGAGTGACATGGCACTGTGCGAGAGTGACATGGCGCTGTGAAGAGAGTGACATGGCGCTGTGAAGAGAGTGACATGGCACTGTGAAGAGAGTGACATGGCTCTGTGAAGAGAGTGAGTGACATGGCACTGTGAAGAGAGTGACACACCCCTGTGCGAGAGTGACATGGTCCCGTGCGAGAGTGACATGGTCCTGTGCGAGAGTGACATGGCCCTGTGCGAGAGTGAAGTGGTGCTGTGCAGAGAGTGACATGGCGCTGTGAAGAGAGTAACATGGCGCTGTGCGAGAGTGACATGGCCCCTGTGCGAGAGTGACATGGGGCTGTGAAGAGAGTGAAATGGTCCTGTGCGAGAGTGATGTGGCGCTGTGAAGAGAGTGACATAGCGATGTGAAGAGAGTGACATGGCGATGTGAAGAGAGTGACGTGGTCCTGTGCGAGAGTGACGTGGCCCCGTGCGAGAGAGTGACATGTCGCTGTGCAAGAGTGACATGGCGCTGTGAAGAGAGTGACATGCCCCTGTGTAAGAGTGACATGGCGCTGTGAAGAGAGTGACATGCCCCTGTGCAACAGTGACATGGTGCTGTGAAAAGAGTGACATGGCCCTGTGAAGAGAGTGACATGCCCCTGTGCAAGAGTGAAATGGCGCTGTGAAGAGAGTGACATGCCCCTGTGCGAGAGTGACATGGTCCTGTGAAGAGAGTGACATGCCCCTGTGCAACAGTGACATGGTCCTGTGAAGAGAGTGACATGGGCGATGTCAAGAGAGTGACATGCCCCTGTGCGAGAGTGACATGGCGCTTTGAAGAGAGTGACATGCCCCTGTGCGAGAGTGACATGGTCCTGTGAAGAGAGTGACATGCCCCTGTGCGAGAGTGACATGGTCCTGTGCGAGAGTGACATGGCGCTGTGAAGAGAGTGACATGCCCCTGTGCGAGAGTGACATGGTCCTGTGCGAGAGTGACATGGCGCTGTGAAGAGAGTGACATGCCCCTGTGCGAGAGTGACATGGTCCTGTGCGAGAGTGACATGGCACTGTGAAGAGAGTGACATGCCCCTGTGCGAGAGTGACATGGTCCTGTGCGAGAGTGACATGGCGCTGTGAAGAGAGTGACATGGCACTGTGAAGAGAGTGACATGGCGCTGTGAAGAGAGTGACACGGCGCTGTGAAGAGAGTGACATGCCCCTGTGAAGAGAGTGACATGGCGCTGTGAAGAGAGTGACATGCCCCTGTGAAGAGAGTGACATGGCGCTATGAAGAGAGTGACATGGCCCTGTGAAGAGTGTTACATGGCGCTATGAAGAGAGTGACATGGCGATGTGAAGAGAGTGACATGCCCCTGTGAAGAGAGTGACATGGTGCTGTGAAGAGAGTGACATGGCTCTGTGAAGAGAGTGACATGCCCCTGTGCAAGAGTGACATGGCGCTGTGAAGAGAGTTACATGGCGTGTGAGAGAGTGGTATGGCGCTGTGAAGAGAGTGACATGGCGCTGTGAAGAGAGTTACATGGCGCTGTGAAGAGAGTGGCATGGCGCTCTGAAGAGAGTGACATGGCGCTGTGAGAGAGTGACATACCCTTATGCGAGAGTGGCATGGTCCTGTGAGAGAGTGACATGGCGCTGTGAAGAGAGTGACATGCCACTGTGTGAGAGTGACATGGCGCTGTGCGAGTGTGGCATGGCGCTGTGTGAGAGTGACATTGTCCTGTGAGAGAGTGGCATGGTCCCATGCGAGAGTGACATGGTCCCGTGCGAGAGAGTGACACGGTGCTTTGTGAGAGTGACATGGTCCTGTGCGAGAGTGACCTGGTCCTGTGCGAGAGTGCCATGGTCCTGTGTGATAGAGACATCATCCTGTATGAGAGAGACATGGTCCTGTACGGGAATGACATGGTCCCATGTGAGAGTGACATGTTGCTGTGTGAGAGAGACATGATCCTGTGCAAGAGTGACATGGTCCCATGTGAGAGTGACATATTGCCGTGTGAGAGAGGCATGGTCCTGTACGGGAATGACATGGTCCTGTGTGAGAGTGACATGGTCCTGTGTGAGAGTGACATGGTCCTGTGCGAGAGTGACATGGTCCTGTGCGAGAGTGATTTGGTCCCATGTGAGAGTAACATATTGCTGTGTGATAGAGACATGGTGCTGTGCGAGAGTGACATGGTCCTGTGCGAGAGTGACATGGTCCCATGTGAGAGTGACATGGTCCCGTGTGGGAGAGTGACACGGATCTTTGTGAGAGTGACATGGTCCTATGCCAGAGTGACATGGTCCCATGCGAGAGTGACATGGTCCCGTGCGAGAGAGTGACACGGTCCTTTGTGAGAGTGACATGGTCCCGTGCGAGAGTGACATGGTCCCGCGTGAGAGAGCGACATGGTCCTGTGCGAGAGTGACATGGTCTTTTGTGAGAGTGACATGGTCCTGTGCGAGAGTGACATGGCCCTGTGAGAGAGTGACATGGTGCTGTGCGAGAGTGACATGGTGCTATGCGAGAGTGACATGGTCCTGTGTGAGAGTGACATGGCCCTGTGCGAGAGTGACCTGGTTCTTTGCGAGAGTGACATGGTCCTGTGTGAGAGTGACATGGTCATTTGTCAGAGTGACATGGCGCTGTGAGAGAGTGGTATGGCGCTGTGAAGCGAGTGACATGGCGCTGTGAAGAGAGTTACATGACGCTCTGAAGAGAGTGGCATAGTCCTGTGAGAGAGTGACATACCCTTATGCGAGAGTGGCATGGTTCTGTGAAGAGAGTGGCATGGTCCTGTGAGAGAGTGACATGGCGCTGTGAAGAGAGTGACATGCCACTGTGTGAGAGTGACATGGCGCTGTGCGAGTGTGGCATGGTGCTGTGAGAGAGTGACATTGTCCTGTGAGAGAGTGGCATGGTCCCATGCGAGAGTGACATGGTCCTGTGCGAGAGTGACATGGTCCTGTGCGAGAGTGATTTGGTCCCATGTGAGAGTAACATAGGGCTGTGTGATAGAGACATGGTGCTGTGCGAGAGTGACATGGTCCTGTGCGAGAGTGACATGGTCCCATGCGAGAGTGACATGGTCCCGTGCGGGAGAGTGACACGGTCCTTTGTGAGAGTGACATAGTCCTATGCCAGAGTGACATGGTCCCATGCGAGAGTGACATGGTCCTGTGCGAGAGAGTGACACGGTCCTTTGTGAGAGTGACATGGTCCCGTGCGAGAGTGACATGGTCCCGCGTGAGAGAGCGACATGGTCCTGTGCGAGAGTGACATGGTCTTTTGTGAGAGTGACATGGTCCTGTGCGAGAGTGACATGGCCCTGTGAGAGAGTGACATGGTGCTGTGCGAGAGTGACATGGTGCTGTGCGAGAGTGACATGGTCCTGTGTGAGAGTGACATGGTCCCGTGCGAGAGTGACATGGTCCCGCGTGAGAGAGCGACATGGTCCTGTGCGAGAGTGACATGGTCTTTTGTGAGAGTGACATGGTCCTGTGCGAGAGTGACGTGGCCCTGTGAGAGAGTGACATGGTGCTGTGCGAGAGTGACATGGTGCTGTGCGAGAGTGACATGGTCCTGTGTGAGAGTGACATGGCCCTGTGCGAGAGTGACATGGTTCTTTGCGAGAGTGACATGGTCCTGTGTGAGAGTGACATGGTCCTGTGCGAGAGTGACATGGCCCTGTGAGAGAGTGACATGGTGCTGTGCGAGAGTGACATGGTGCTGTGCGAGAGTGACATGGTCCTGTGTGAGAGTGACATGGTCCCGTGCGAGAGTGACATGGTCCCGCGTGAGAGAGCGACATGGTCCTGTGCGAGAGTGACATGGTCTTTTGTGAGAGTGACATGGTCCTGTGCGAGAGTGACATGGCCCTGTGAGAGAGTGACATGGTGCTGTGCGAGAGTGACATGGTGCTGTGCGAGAGTGACATGGTCCTGTGTGAGAGTGACATGGCCCTGTGCGAGAGTGACATGGTTCTTTGCGAGAGTGACATGGTCCTGTGTGAGAGTGACATGGTCATTTGTCAGAGTGACATGGCGCTGTGAGAGAGTGACATGGTGCTGTGTGAGAGTGACATGGTCCTGTGTGAGAGTGACATGGCCCTGTGCGAGAGTGACCTGGTCCTGCATGAGTGTGACATGGTTCTGTGCGAGAGTGACATGGTTCTTTGCGAGAGTGACATGGTTCTTTGCGAGAGTGACATGGTCATTTGTCAGAGTGACATGGTCCTGTGTGAGAGTGACATGGTCCCGTGCGAGAGTGACATGATCCCGCGTGAGAGAGCGACATGGTCCTGTGCGAGTGTGACATGGTCTTTTGTGAGAGTGGCATGGTACTGTGCGAGAGTGACATGGTCCTGTGCGAGAGTGACATGGTGCTGTGTGAGAGTGACATGGTCCTGTGCGAGAGTGACATGGCGCTGTGAGAGAGTGACATGGTGCTGTGTGAGAGTGACATGGTCCTGTGCGAGAATGACATGGCGCTGTGAGAGTGACATGGTGCTGTGTGAGAGTGACATGGTACTATGCGAGAGTGACATGGTCCTGTGCGAGAATGACATGGTGCTGTGCAAGAGTGACATGGTCCTGTGTGAGAGTGACATGGCCCCATGTGAGAGTGACATGATCCTGTGCTAGAGTGACATGGTCCTGTGCTAGAGTGACATGGTCCTGTGTGAGAGTGACATGGCCCCTGTGCGAGAGTGACGTAGTCCTGTGTGAGAGTGACATGGTCCTTTGTGAGAGTGAAATGGTCCTGTGTGAGAGTGACACGTTCCTTTGTGAGAGTGACATGGTGCTGTGGGAGAGTGACATGGCCCCGTGAGAGAGTGACATGGTCCTTTACGTCACTCTCGCACAGGACCATGTCACTTTCATAAAGGACCACGTCACTTTCGCACAGGACCATGTCATTCTCACACGGGACCATGTCACTTTCGCACAGGACCATGTCATTCTCTCACGGGGCCATGTCACTCTCACACGGGACCATGTCACTCTCGCACAGGACCATGTCACTCTCATGCAGGACCATGTCACTCTCTCACGGGGCCATGTCACTCTCGCACAGGACCATGTCACTCTCATGCAGGACCATGTCACTCTCTCACGGGGCCATGTCACTCTCACACGGGACCATGTCACTCTCTCACGGGACCATGTCACTCTCTCACGGGGCCATGTCACTCTCACACGGGACCATGTCACTCTCTCACGGGACCATGTCACTCTCGCACAGGACCATGTCACTCTCATGCAGGGCCATGTCACTCTCTCACGGGGCCATGTCACACTCTCACGGGACCATGTCACTCTCACACGGGACCATGTCACTCTCTCACGGGACCATGTCACTCTCTCACGGGGCCATGTCACTCACACACAGAACCATGTCACTCTTTGGGTAAATGTCCCTGAAACTTGAACACAATAGCTGTAGTTTGCCCTGTGAAAGTGGACTGAAAAATTATTTCAGATGAAAGTCTTTACAGAGAGTCGATTTGAACCAGACGAACATACAAACTTACGAATTAGGAGCAGGAGTAGGCCATTCGGCCCCTTTAGCTTGCTGCGCTAATAGTAAGATCATGGCTGATCTGATTGTGGCTTTAACTCCACATTCCTGCCGAACCTCCCCTTTGACCTTTGACTCCCTTGTTAGTCAAGAATCTATCTGCCTCTGCCATAAAAATAACTAATGACCCTGCCTCTACTACTCCCTGGGGAAGAGAGTTCCAAAGACTCATGACCCTCTGAGAGAGAAAAAGAAATCTCCTCATCTCTGTCTTAAATGGGAAACCCCTTATTTTTAAACGGTGTCCCCTAGTTCTAGTCTCTCCGGCAAGGGGAAACATCTTTTTAGCATTCACCCTGTCAAGTCCCCTCAGGATCTTATATGTTTCAATAAGATCACCGCTTGTTCTTCTGAACTCCAATGGATACAGGCTCAACTGTTCCTCATAAGACAACGTACCCATCCCAGGCACCCATCCATCCCATCAGTTGGGAAACCGTGAAAAAGTTGATCTTAAGGGCGCGATGCCCCTCTGATATCATATTTGGAAGGTAGCACAGCAGTGGATTCAACTCCATTCCAAACACCCTGCCATGTTCTTTCATAGTTGTATTTAAAATTATGTCACCCTATAATCTTCCTGCTCCCCGCCCTAACCCTGAAGGGCTGGCCTACCCATCCTACCTCAGTAGCGGAAGTTTAAGACAAAGAATTGACTTCTGCCTGATAGATAGGGATCCTGATAAAGAGTTGAACCTCAGGATGTGATCCTGTCTGACATAACACTTGGGACGATTTTACTGAACTCCTGGGCATGGATATCACATTAAATGGCCCATGAAGTTTAAAGACTCAGCAGTGCTCTCATATATTACTAGCATTTAGTGCTAAATGAGCTTTAAATGAAGTGATGTAACTTGCAATCGAGTAGATCTGCGTGTATTTGGGTAGGTCGATGTAAATTTCCTGTTGGCAAGTGAGAATAAGTGATCAGGTGGAGAATAGGGGGCACCAGAAATGATGTTAGCTTAAGATAATGAACCAGGCTGAGAAATTAGATATGAAAGACATTTATAAGACTCAAAGAACGTGTGAATGATTAAAGCAATGGAGGGGGAAATGTGAAAAGTAAGTTCTAGTGCCCCCATAGCCTGCCAGGCCAACACCATATACACCCAGATAAAAGCAAAATACTGCGGATGCTGGAAATCTGAAACAAAAACAAAAATAGCTGGAAAAACTCAGCAGGTCTGACAGCATCTGCGGAGAGGAATACAGTTGACGTTTCGAGTCCGTATGACTCTTCATCAGAACTAAGGAAATAGAGAAATGAGGTGAAATATAAGCTGGTAGAGGGGGGTGGGACAGGTAGAGTTGGATAGAGGGCCAGTGATAGGTGGAGGCAAAGAAGAGATTGCCAAAGATGTCATAGACAAAAGGACAAAGGCGTGTTGACGGTGGTGATATTATCTAAGGAATGTGCTAATGGGGACATTAAGGGTAGCAAGCAGGACAAGCAAGTGGCAGATGGCCCTTGGGGGTGGGGTGGGGGGGAAATGAGCTAAAAGGTGGAGATAAAACAATAGATCGAAATAAATTTAATAATAGGTGGGAAAAGAAAAATATATATTTTTAAAATTATAAATTATTAGAAAAAGGGGGATCGGAAAGAGGGTGGGGATGGAGGAGAGAGTTCATGATCTGAAGTTGTTGAACTTAATATTAAGTCCGGAAGGCTGTAAAGTGCCTAGTCGGAAGATGAGGTGCTGTTCCACCAGTTTGCGTTGAGCTTCACTGGAACATTGCAGCAGGCCAAGGAAAAGACATGTGGGCATGAGAGCAGGGTGGTGTGTTGAAATGGCAAGCGATTCAGAGCTCGAGCGGCAGCTGGAGTCACTGTGGCACATCCATGGAGCTGAGCTACATGGATAGTACATATAGAGAGGTGGTCACACCGCAGCTTAAGGGCCTGGAGACAGAGAGGGAATGGGTGACCACCAGGCAGTCCAAGAGAAGTAGGCAGACAGTGCAGGAGTCCCCTGGGGTCCGGCTCACAAATCCGTTTTCCGATTTGGAAACTGGTGAGGGCGTTAATTCCTCAGGGAAGTGCAGTCAGAGCCAGGTTTGTGGCACCACGAACGGCTCGGCTGTAGAGGAGGGGAGGAAGAAGAAAGGAAGAGCTATAGTGATCGGGAATTCATTGGTTAGGGGAACAGACAGGCGTTTCTGTGGACATGACCCCAGGATGGTATGTTGCCTCCCTGGTGCCAGGGTCAAGGGTATCATAGAACGGCTGCAGGACATTCTTCTGGGGGAGGGAGATCAGCCAGAGGTCGTGGACCACATTGATACCAATGACTTAGGTAGGAAGAAGGATGTGGACCTGCAATCCTAATTTAGGGAGCAAATTAGTAAGCAGGACCTCAAATTTGGTAACCTCTGGATTACTGCCAGTGCCACGTGCCAGCGAGTACAGAAATAGGAAGATAAGACAGATGAATGCATGGCTGGAAAGATGGTGCAGGAGGGAGGGCTTAGATTCCTGGGGCACTGGAACTGGCTCTGGGGGAGATGGCACCTGTACAAACTGGACGGGTTGCACCTGGACAGAGCTGGGACTGAGTTCCTTACGGGGTGTTTTGCCTGTGCTGTTGGGGAGGGCTTTAAACTAACCTGGCAGAGGTGTGGGGACCAAGAAAGAATATTAGAGAGGAATACCAGGATGCACAAAATACTGGGAGGGCCAGATAGCACCAGTATAAAAAATAGTAAGTTAATAGGTAAAGTCGGAGCAAGGGGAAAAGTAACAAAATCTAAATCAGGATTACTATACATCTATGTGAATGCACGGAATATGGTAAATAAGATTGGGGAGTTACAGGTGCAGATTACCATGTGGAAATATGATGTTGTGGCGATAACAGAGACCTGGCTCAAGGAAGGGTAGAACTGGGTGTTAAATATTCCCAGGTACAAGGTGTCCAATAGAGATAGGAAAGGAAGGAAAGGAGGAGGGGTGATGATATTGGTAAAGGAGAGTGTTGCAGTGATGGAGAAAGAGGATGTCCCAGAGGGTCCAAGGACAGAATCAACTTGGCTCGAGCTAAGGAACAAAAAGGGTGCAATTACATTGCTCGGTGTAGTCTATAGACGCCAACTAGTGAGAAGGACGTAGAAGAACAAATATGCAGGGAAATTACAGAGAGATGCAGGCATTATAGAGTAGTTATACTGGGGGACTCTAATTACCCGAATGTAGACTGGGACAGTGGTAGTGTAAAGGGCGGAGAGGACAAAAGTTCCTAGATTGTGTTCAGGAGAATTTTCTACAGCAGTCTGTGCTCAATCCAACAAGAAAAGACGCACTGTTGGACCTGGTTCTTGGAAATGAGGTGGGCCAAGTAGATCAAGTGTCAGTGGGGGAACATTTACGAGACAACGTTCATTGTATTGTACATTTTCGGATGATGATAGAAAAGGACGATGGGCAATCCAGAGTAAAAGTAATTAACTGGACGAGAGCCGACTTCAATGGGGCAAGAATGGAACTGGACAAATAGACTGGAACGAAAGATTGGCAGGAAAAACTGTAGCTGAACAATGGACTACCTTCACAAAACAATTGGTTCAGGCACAGTCAAGGTATATTCCATCGAAAGAGAAAGGTAGGGCAAACAAATCCAGAGCTCCCTGGATGAAAAAGGGGATTGACATTAAGATAAAAACGATAAAGTGTGCTTATGACAGGTGTCAGGTAGAAAATACATTTGAGAACCAAGAGGAATACAGAAGGTTCAGAGGGGAGGTGAAGCAACAATATTAGAGAAGCAAAGAGGAATTATGAGAAAAGGCTGGCAGCCAACATAAAGGGGAATCTCAAAGTCTTCTCTAGGCGTATAAATAGTAAAAGGGTGGTAAAAGGAGGAGTAGGGCCGATTAGGGACCAAAAGGGAATTTACACATGGAGGCAGGGGGCATGGCTGAGGTATTAAATGAATACTTTGCATCCGTCTTCACCAAGGAGGTAGATGCTCTACTCAGGCCATGGTAACAGGTGAGGAAACTCTGTCACTAGAAGGGTTCAAAATTGATAAGGAGGAACTGTTGAACAGGCTGTTGGTAGGAAGAACATGGACAGACAATATAAAACAAGGGTTGAAACTTTGAAGGGGGTGCAGGAACAGAAAGAAAGACTTGGGTGTATATGCGCATAGATCATCGAAGGTGGCAGGACAGATGGAGGGAGCAGTTAATAAAGCATATAGTATCCTGGGTTTTATTAATAGGGGCATAGAGTACAAGAGCAAGGAGATTATGCTGAATTTATATAAGACACCAGTTAGACCTAGCTGGAATATTGTGTAGAGTTCTGGGCACCATATTATAGGAAAGATGTGAACACATTGGAGAGAGTGCAGAAGAGGTTTACAAGAATGGTTCCAGGGATGAGAAACTTGAGCTATGAGAATAGATTGGAGAGGTTGGGACTGTTCTTCTTGGAGAAAAGAAGGCTGAGAGGAGATTTGACAGAGATGTTCAAAATCATGAGGGGGCTGGACAGAGTAGATAGGGAGAAACTGTTCCCACTCGTAAAAGGATCAAGAACGAGAGGGCACAGATTTAAAGTGATTTGCAAAAGAAGCAAGTGTGATGTGAGAAAAAACTTTTTCACACAATGAATGCTTTGGGTCTGGAATGCACTGCCTGGAAGTGCGTTGGAGGCAGGTTGAATCAAGGCATTCAAGAGGACACTTGCTGATTATTTGAATAGAAACAATGTGCATGGGGACAGCGAAAGGACAGGACAATGGCACTAGGTCATAATGTTCATTTGGAGAGCCGGTGTAGACATGATGGGCCGAATGGCCTCCTTCTGTACCATTAAGATTCTGTGGTCTGTGGTTTCTGTGGTGAACCAGGTGGATTTGTACAACAATTGATGATAGTGTCATGGTCATTGCTGGCTAATTCTTAATTCCAGATTTTTATGTATTAATTAAATTGAAATTCCACTAGCTGTGGGATTTGAACCCATGTCCCCTTTAGCCTGGGTGTCTGGATTACTAACATTACCACTATACCACCATTTCCCCCTTTCTGAGTGGCACTAAGTTGAAAAACAGAAGAATTTGCTTCTGCTGGAATAATTGTTTTGAACAGATCACATCATAGTGGAAGAGATTGAACCAAATTCCTCTGAAGCAAATACTCATCACCAAATCATGGCTGTAACACTTGCAGAATTTGGAATTGAGTTTCCAGCTCCCGGGGATAACAGCAACCACATCTCCCTAAATAATGAAAACTCCAGTAATTCTCCAGAGAAACTCCACTTTGCAACTGTTATTTTGCGTATTTGATATTTTCTCATTAAATTGCTGGAGGATATTGCACAGGAAATAATGGTAACAGGCGTAGTTGGGTGCAGAATTTTGCCATGATCAAAAGAATTGCAAAAAATTCCGCAAGCAAAGCAAGAAAATAATGCTTGAATCAGCTAAATAAATATTCTTGTGGAGGCAAATAAAAGTTCAACACTGTGTTAGTAGCTAGAAGTAGCAAAACAGAAACCTGCGACCCCAGCAGTTTCTGTGGCATTTACGAGCTGTCCTGTTAACCCATCCTGTTCCCACATCCCTTCAACCTTTCTTCTTTTAACAACTTCTCCAATATGAACGGGAATGTTGATGTCACATCTGCCTCAACCACTAAACCTGGAATTCAATTCCATAACTCTCTGTGCTCTCAGTTCTATATCGCTTACTTAATAATCTTGTGCCTATGGCCCCTCAATCTTGACTCCTCAACTGCTGGAAACAATCAGCTTTTATCTACCCTATCATGTTCTTTCATAGTTTTAAATCCTACTATGTTGTCCTATAATCTTCATTGTTTAATGACAAGAACGTAATTTTTTGAAGTGTTTCTTTCTTTGTATGACCTCTCTTGCTAGGCAGCGTCCTACGGTATTTGTATTGAATGCTTCATTATCTTTCCTAAGGAGTCTAATATTGCACATGCTGTATGGTTTCACCATTACCACTTGACTTTTAAATTCCGTACATCTGGGATAAAACTAGAATTCTATTAGCTTTCTTCACGGCCTTATAACCCTGAGGTGCTGCCTTTAATGTTCTGTGAATTTGTGCTCACAAATCTTTCTGCTAATACACACTGCTGAGAGTGTGTATGTTTAGCAAAGATAATTCCTATCATTTTTAACCACGTCCATTTACAAGAATCTTGCACAGTTCACATATCAATATAGATTGAACATCAAGTTTGATTGTATTAACTTTGGACTTTATATACAGCAGTACTATATTTCTTATAAATCGGCCTATGCAGTGTTTATATGCATTAAATAATATATGACAGCTCAGTGAAATCCTTTCTTCCTGCCAGTTGACTGGTGTTATACGTGCAGTGTAATGGCATAATGTTGGGAACGATACTGCCTTCCTGCCATACAGTGCAAAGGCTGCCAGAAAAACTAACAGATATGCAGTAACTGAAGATGAACACATTGGCAGTAAAGTAAACACAACTAAACAAAGCAGAGTACAGCTAGGAATGATTTATTGCATCTCTGGTTTCTGATACTATCCAAACCCTTTAAACATACTGTAATGGACATTTATTTTCTTTCTCTTTTAGGTACAATCATTTCCATATTCTGGTGCTCGATATGTTGCTGTATTTCAGGTGTTGAGCACAACACCTTAAAGCATTCAGACTCGCAGCTGTTCTGAAATGGTTGCCATAGTAACAGGGATTGATGCATTGCATCATATAATTAGCTTTAAAACTTCACAAATCTTGTAGATAAACACATATAACTGTCACCAGGTTGGCTTATTAAATGAAGCTGTTGCATAAATTCAGTTCCTTGGGCAAATACAAACATGGCTTGAAGCCTGTAAATAATTCAAGTTGGTAGAAAAGCATGTCAGTGCTCTGCAAAGCATATCGAAAAATGAGGTGCCAACCCGGTGAAGCAACAACAAAGGAGCACACGCATGCTAAACACGGAAGCAGCATGTTGTGGACAAAGCTAAGTGATCCCACAACCAACAGATTAGATCACAGCCCTGCAGTCCTGTCACATCCAGTCATGAATGGTGGTGTACAATTAAACAACTAACTGGAGGAGGAAGAGGCACCGTGTTCTCGTCACCTTCACTGAAGGGGGAGCTCAGCACATGTGTACAAAAGACAAGCTGAGGCATTTTCAACCATCTTCAGCCAGATGTGTCAAGTGGCTAATTCATCTTGGCCTCCACCTGAGATCCCCAGCATCACAGTTGCCAGTCTTCAGCCAATTTAATTCACTCCAAGTGATGTCAAGAAATAGCTGAAGGCACTGGATACAGCAAATTCTATGGATCCTGACAACATCCCAGCTGTGGTACTGAAGTCTTGTGCTCCAGAACTAGCTCTGCCTCTAGCAGTTCCAGTACAGCTACAACACTGGCATCTAGCCAACAATGTGGAAAATTGCCCAGATGACAAAAAATAGGACAAATCCAATCCGCCCAATTACCTCCCCATCAGTCTACTCTTGATGATCAGCAAAGTGATGGAAGGTGTTATTGACAATACTTTCAAGTGGCACTTACTGACCAAAAACCTGATCACTCAGTTTGAGTTCCATCAGGACCGCTCAGCTCCAGACCTCATTACAGCCGTGGTCCATTCCAGAGATGAAGCATGAGTGCCTGCCCTTGACATCAAGGCAGCATTTAGCTGAGTGTGGTATCAAGGAATCTTAGCAGAATTGAAGTTAGTGAAAATCGGGAGAAGACTGTGCATGCTTGGAGTCCTACCTAGCACAAAGAAAGATGGCTGTGGTTGTTGGAGGCCAATCATCTCAGCCTCAGGTCATCGTTGCAGGAGTTCCCCAGGGTAGTATCCTAGGCCCAAATATCTTCAACTGATTCATCAATGATACTTTTTCAATCAAAAAGTGAGAAGTTGGATGTTCACTGATGATCGCACAGTTTCCAGTTCCCTTAGATAATGAAGCAGTCCATGTCTACAAGCAGCAAGATCTTGGCAGCGTTCAAGCTTGGTCTGATATGTTGCAAGTATAATTTGCACTACCCAAGTTTCAAACAATGACCATCTCCAACAAGAGAGAGCCTGATCACCTCCCCTTTGATATTCAACCACGTTACCATTATTGCATTCCCACCATCTATGTCCTGGGGATTCACCATTGACAATAAACTTAATTGGACCAGCCACATAAGTACTATAGCTACAAGACCAGGTCAGAGTCTGAATATTCTGTAAGAAGGGACTCATCTGCTGACTCCATCTTCCGCCACCTACAAGATACTTAGTAATCTGATGGAATACTTTGCACTTGTCTAGTTGAGCTCAGCTCTAACAATGTTCAAGAAGCTCAATACCATCCAGGACAAAGCAGCCTGCTTGATTTGCACCCCATACACTACCTATAAAGGGGAAAAAAAAGTTATTTCATCCCTATATAGAATTTATCTGTAATTTCCAACTTTTGCTACTGACATGAATGTAGTGTCTGGTTAAGATAACATAAAATGGCTTAAAAGTGTAATAAGGCAAGGGAATCAAAGGTTATCGGGAGTAGTTGGGAATGTAGAACTCGAAACACAAACAGATCAGCCATAATCATATTGAATGACGGAGCAGGCTTGAGGGGCCAAATGGCCTACTTCTGGTCCTATTTCTTATCTCCGTATGTAAGGATGATCACAGTGTCTGTTCAGAAGACCTATAACATCATCAATTGATGCTACGATATTGAATAATTGGGGTCAGTGAATTAGATTAAACTAAATAACACTGGATGTTTAAAGTTGGAAATGAAATCCTGTCCTCGGCACTGTTTACAGAGACAAATTCTTACCTGTGACATTTACACATCATTAGAGCAATTGTGCCAGCCAGAGTCTCTCAGTGAGAAACAAGCCCTCCATCTATAACATGACAAGGCCATTTCATCGAGTATGATATTGTTTTATTGCCAGCAGGACAGTTGGAATGGTTTGTTTCCTTGTGCTAATTAAATTAGTATTCACAGACACATGAACAGGCAGATGGTTCCCAGCATGGCCATTTGTAAAAATTAACTCATACACTGATAAAGGGAAAAGCAGAATACAGTGGACGCTGGAAATCGGAAATAAAAACATAAATGCTGGGGAAAAAAATCAGCAGGTTAGGAGGCAGCATCTATGCAGAGAGGGAAACAGAGTTAATGTTTCAGGTCTGTGACCTTTCTTCAGACCTGGGAAAAGTTAGAGATGTGGTAGCTTTTAAGCAAAGGGTGGGTGGAGCAAGAACAAAAGGTCTGTGATAGGGTGGAAAACAGGAGATATTGAATGGCAGAAATGTTAGTCTTACAGGGCCAAAGGGAATGGAGATGGGCAAGAATTTACATTAGGGCAACCAAATTTAGCCATATAAACACTCTGTATAAGAACAGGTCAGAGGCTGGGAATTCTGCAGCCAGTATCTCACTTCCTGACTCCCCAAAGTCTGTCCACAATCTGCTAGGCACAAGTCAGGAGTGTGCTGGAATACTCTCCATTTGCCTGGTGAGTGCAGCTCCAACAACACTCAAGAATCTTGACCCCATCCAGGACAATGCACCCTGTTTGTTTGGCACCCCATCCACAACCTTAAACATTCTCTCGCTCCATCACCAATGCGTAATGGCAGCAGTGTTTACCACATACAAGATGCACTGCAGCAATTCACAAAGGCTCTTTCAACAGCACTTTCTAAACCCATAAGATCTGCCACCTGGAATGACAAGGGCAGCAGATGCATGGGAACAGCACCACCTGTAAGTTCCCCTCCAAGCCACTCACCATCCTGACTTGGAACTATGTCACCATTCCATCACTATCACTGGATCAAAATCCTAGCACTTCCTTCCTAACAGGACTGTGGATGTGCCTACACCTCATTCTAGTGGTTCAAGAAGGTGGCTCACCACTACCTTCTCAAGGGCAATTAGTGATGGGCAATAAATGCTGGCCCAGCCAATGACACTGGCTAAATTAAAAAATGAAAAGAAACAAAAGATATGCCAAGAGCAGGTATTCTATTGGCTGAAAGAAAAAAATTGAAACAAGCAAAGGAAACAAAATGGGAGACAGTGTTTACAGTCTGAAATTGTTGAACTCAATGTTGGATCCAGAAGGCTGTAAAGTGGCTAATTGAAAGATGAGGTGCTATTCCTCGAGCTTACATTGAGCCTCACTTGGAACAGTGCAGCAGGCCAAGGACAGAGATGTCAGCGTGAGAGCAAGATGGAGAATTAAAATGTCAGGCTACTGGAAGCTTGGGGTCATGTTTGCAGACAGAATGGAGGTGTAGCGCAAAACAAACACCCAATCTGCGTTTGGTCCCCCCATTGTATGTTTTGTTTCTTTGTTTCTTTTCTTGCCCCATCTCCATTCCCTTTGACCCTGGAAGACCAACTTTTCTATCATTCAGTCTCTCCTGTCTTCCAGCCTATCACAGACCTCTTTTTGTCCTTGTCCCACCCACCCACTTTGCTCAAAACTTATTATATCCCCAACTTTTCCCAGATCGGGTGAAAAGTCACAGGCCGAAAATGTTAACCCTGTTTCTCTGTCTACACAGACACTACCTAACCTGCTGAGTTTCTTCTAGCATTCTCTGTTTTTATCTCTGGTAAAGGGAAGTTAGTTGTCGACTATGGTGAACATCCAATCGAAAATATGTTTTTGACAAGACACATGCATTGATGATCATTTCATTCCAATTGAAATATAAGTAAGTGTTTCATTCAACCCCCGGAGAACTTGAAACTAAAAACACAATTAGGAATTCTATTTCCAAGTCCAAAACTCAGCATGGCAAAAAAGTATACAAAGGCATTGTGGGCAGGAGGAGGACCAATCTAAACATGAATGTTTTGATGGGGAGTTGGATAGAAAGGTAGAAGGAAAAGCTCTGAAAAGAACGCCTGTTCTAGTTCAGCACTAAAATAAAACCATTGTGATACACTCACAGTATTTTTTTAAAGCTGCTGATTTATTAATCATTGTTTCCACTCACCAACAGTGATAGTTAATCTTGACATTTGGTACATGACAAAATTGATGGCGTGTGTGAAAGCACTGGGATTTTGATTTTTGCCTGATTATTTTAGAGGGGAAAAAATTGCCAGTTCAGAGCTAATTTCTGAATGGAGTTGAATATTTATTTTAGATGGAGGTGACATCAGCATCTACACACACACAGAAAAATATGACTTGTCTCAAAGTACCTAGCATCTAAAAGCGCACCGAGGCTTAATTTGTTGTGCTTGATGCTGTTAGTGCAGGTGGGCATCAGGTGTTAGTGTCTGGATTAACCGGCTGCATTACACTTAACATGTCACCAAGTGGCCATGATTTGCACTGGTACTGAGGATCATTACACCTGGCATACACAAAGCCTGTTCAGGCCAATGACTTTACATAAGTGGCATCAAACAAACTGAATTGCGTTTCAATGTTAAATAACCTTCTAAAGGTGATGCTGATTGTTAGATCCAGTTAGTTGTGATGATTTTCAATGGAAAAATATTAAAATCTGAGCAATCAATATTTTTTTTATTATTCATTTATGGGATGTGGGTGTCGCTGGCTAGGCCAACATTTATTGCCCATCCCTAATTGCCTTTGAGAAGGTGGTGGTGAGCTTCCCTCTTGAACCGCTGCAGTCCATGTGGTGTAGGTACACCCACAGTGCTGTTAGGGAGGGAATTCCAGGATTTTGACCCAGTGACAGAGAAGGGACGGCGATATATTTCCAAGTCAGGATGGTGTGGGGCTTGGAGGCGTCCTTCCAGGCGGTGGTGTTCCCATGTATCTGCTGCCCTTGTCCTTCTTGATGGTAGTGGTTGTGGGTTTGGAAAGTGCTGCCTAAGGAGGCAATGAGTTCCTGCAGTGCATCTTGTAGATGGTACACACTGCTGCCACCTTGTGTCTTTGGTGGAGGGAGTGAATGTTTGTGGAAGAGGTGCCAATCAAGCAGGCTGCTTTGTCCTGGATGGTATCAAACTTCTTGATTGTTTTTGGAACTGCACTAATCCAGGCAAGTGGAGAGTATTCCATTGCATTCCTGGTTTGTGCCCTATAGATGGTGGACAGGCTTTGGGGAGTCAGGAGGTGAGTTAATCGCCACAGGATTCCTATCCTCTGACCTACTCTTGCAGCCACAGTATTTATATGGCTAGTCCAGTTCAGCTTCTGGTCAATGGTAACCCCCAAGATGTTGATTGTGAGGGAATTCAGCAATGGTAATGCTATTGAATGTCAAGGAGTGATGGTTAGATTCTCTCTTGCAATGTGAACTACCTTTCTGTAGAACTTTATAGAACTACTGGTTGAGGAGAGTTAACAAATGGTAGTTGGCAACACGAGAGAGTCCATCATTTTTGACCATTTAAGATGTTTTTCTTCATCAGTTGTTGTTCTCCCTCTCATCAATTGGTTCTCTGATTCTGACTTCTTGTGCAATTCAATCCCTCTCTCTTTGCCTTACCTTTAGTGGCAGGATTTTCAGCAGCCTAGGCCCTGCTATATGGAACTGACTGCTCTACACCCTTGTCTCTGCTCCCACTTCTGCTTTCGAAGTAGCCTTAAATTCCACCAGGCTTTCTGAATCCCTCCCTCCAAGACTTGTATCTATTTCAATTTGTAAACAGAAATATTTGTGTTCAGTAGAAGACACAAAAAGCATAAGGAGACTAGTAGAAAAGCAGGGGGAAAATGAAAGAGAGGAACTTAAAATAATCATGATCGTTAGAGAAGAAGTACTAGGAAAACTAATGGGGCTAAAGGCTGACATGATCCCTGGACCTGATGGCTTGCATCCTAGTCTCTTAAAAGAATTGGCTGCAGAGATAGTGGATGCATTGGTTGGAAACTTTCTAAATTCCCTAGATTCTCGAAAGGCCCCAGCAGATTGGAAAACCGCAAATGTAACACCACTATTCAAGAAAGGAGGAAGACAGAAAGCAGGAAACTATAGGCTAGTTAGTCTAACATGTGTCATTGGGAAAATGCTGGGATCTATTATTAAGGAGGTAGTAGCAGGATGTTTAGAAAATCATCATCCCATCAGAAAGAGCCAACAAGGTTTTGTGAAAGATAAATTGTAATTGACAAATTTATTAAAGCTCTTTGAGGATAGAGCACGCAGGGTGGATAAAGGGGAACTTGTAGATGTCGTGTATTTGAATTTCCAAAAGGCATTCGATCAGGTGCCACATAAAAGGTTACTATAGAAGATAACAGCTTATGGTGTTGGATGTGGTATATTGGGCCGTAGCTTCCGAGCTCCCAAGCGCTGGATTGGAGGTACCCCAATGATGTGCTGGGGAATCCCCTTTGGATGTTCACAGGCAAGGTTTACATGGCAATTGCCCAGAAGTGCAAACTTCCCCTGTGCAATTCCCCTGTACTGGGAACCGGAACTGTGAATTAAATCACAAGTTTCAGATGTTTCCGATTGGGTTATCCCAATGGGTACCCATAAAAGGTTGGAAGAATTGAAACACTTCTAACTTCTGGGTAACTATTGTACAGAGCCAGACTGACTCCCATGGGATGCTCCCTACTCCTCCGACCCCCGACTACCCCCCCCCCCCCCCCCCACCCCCGCCCATGGGTCTTCCCCATCCTCCAACCTCTCAGGAGTCTCCCCCAACCCCCGACTACCCCACCCATTGGACTCCCTGCCCACTGGTGTTCCAACACCCTCCTCCTACCCCTGTAGGCCTAGTCCGACTCAACCCAGCCCCTCCCCACCCCCGAGGCCAGGCCCCCCCCGCAGAGGACCGACAACCCATCCCCCTCCCCGACGACCGACCCCCTCCCTAATCCTGACATGCTCACCCCAACCCCCCAAGGCTTGACCACACCCCCCCCCAAAGGCCCAATCCCTCTGCTGAAACTTCCTCCGACCCACCCCCTTTGAGGCTTGAAACCCCGAATGTTCAACAACCTGAATGTCCGACAACCCACCCCCGCCTCAGACCTCCGACCACCCACCACCCACCCCACCCCTGGACCTCCGATTGCCCCTCCCCCCCCTCACCATGGACCTCCGATTTCTTACCCCTATCCCCAGACCTCTGATGCCCCACCTCCCAACCTTCGATCCCCCTCCATCCCCAAAATCCTATCTACTTACCTTAGACTCCTTCTCCCTGGCCTGTCAAGGCCCTTTAAATTTCAATAAACCTTTAAACTTACCTGGTTTAAGGCAGCTACTGGCGGACGGGGGGGGGGGGGGGGGGGGTGCGAATGTGTGGGTTGGGTGGGGAGGCTGGCTCCTTAACTTCAATTCTCCTGCATTTCAATGCTGAGCCCTGGGGATGCACTGCACTGCCTGGATCTTGCCCAGCTTGAGTCAGAAGGTCGGGCAAGACAGGCTTAGAAAAAAATTAACGTAAGTAATTGGGCACAGATTGGCACTTCAACGCTGATTGCCACTCTGAGGAAGTTCAGGCCATTGGCACAGATAGAGAATTGGCTAACTACCAGGAAGCAGAGCATTGGGATAAATGGGTCATTTTCATGATGGGAAACTGTAACTAGTGGAGTGCCGCAGGGATCAGTGCTGTAACCTCAACCATTTACAATCTGTATTAATGACTGGATGAAGGGACCGATTGTATTGTAGCCAAATTTGCAGAAGATACAAAGATAGGTAGGAGAGAAAGCTGTGAGGAGGATACAAAGAGCTGCAAAGGGATATAGATAGATAAAGCGAGTGGGCAAAACATTTGGCAGGTGGAGTATAATGTGGGAAAATGTAAGCTTGTCCACTTTGGCAGGAGGAATAGAAAAATAGAATATTATTTAAATGGAGAGAGACTACAGAACACTGCAGTACAGAAGAATCTTGGGTGTCCTTGTACATGAATCACAAGAAGTTAGCATGCAGGTACAGTAAGTAATTAGGAAGGCAAATGGAATATTGGCCTTTATTGCAAGGGGGATGGAGCATAAAATGCAATCTCCTGAGGGAGGCAAAAAAACACAGGGTCAATAAGGGAAAAGGAAAGTTTGAAACATTTCTCTCTGACCCTGTCAAGTGCTTAAAACCATGGAGAGTGAAGGAAAATAAAAC
The DNA here is from genome assembly GCF_964194155.1 of Cetorhinus maximus. NCBI lineage: Eukaryota > Metazoa > Chordata > Chondrichthyes > Lamniformes > Cetorhinidae > Cetorhinus > Cetorhinus maximus. The sequence goes on from NC_135887.1 coordinate 127,545,882, forward strand.
GGAAAAGGAGAGGAGGGACCTTTGACAGAAACTGTAATGGCCTTGAGAGCGACTCGAACACTTCCAGGACAAATTCAGAAAATCATTGTCCGATTAAATCAATTTTTTTCCCTCCGGTTTAATGGCATTCTTGCCGATCTTCAGGGAGATCCCAGTCTAGCCAGGTTGCAAAATGCATTTCCAGTGCAAAGTAGGCCCTGCACTTCCTCTTTTCAGCTGGTTACATGAATAGACAACTTTAGCGGCTGCAGACACTGCAGTACTGTGTATTGAGTAGCCACACATATGCGACATGAATTATTATATATCAACATTTAGGCTGTATATTTTACAAATCTATTAACAAGACAGATTGGGCTGGATTTTCACAGAGTCGGGAAGACGCCGCCCACCTTTAGAAAGGTGGGTGGGATGCGGAAATCCCACCCCCATTTTCAACACATCCAATTTTTGCCAGCACAGGGAGGGGGAGGGGTGTGACTCACACAGGAGGGAAACTTGAACTCAGAAGGGTCATTTGAATTCAGTGCTGAGTTTAAACAGGCCACATTTTGGCTGTTGCAAGGGCCTGAATCCCCAGTGTTGGAGTCAAGAATTGATGGAGTCACAAATTGATGGAGTAGATGTAAACACCCTTGAAGGGCAGATAAGGTCTGTTTAACTGTCATGATCTGAAGTTGTTTTAAATCCCCTGTTCTTTAAGCTTAAAAAAGAAAACAGGCTACATCTGTTGCTAACAGTTAAAGAAAACTTTGGACTGTTTTGATTAACATGCCATCAGCTGTAGGTTAGAAAAAAAAGTAGCATCTGGTCATGCAGTTTCAATAGAGTTCTTTGTTGACATTTCCCCAATGGCTACTGGTATACCATTATGAATGCTTGACTGAGCTTCAGAAGCTACAGTTATCTCAGTGGGGCTTCTGAATTCACAGTTTGATTGCCAGTTTAAAGAGGCTATTAAAAGATTAGCTGACTGATGTGGGGTCTGAATGGAAGGTTGTTTGTTTTTATAAGAGATTAACAACTTGATATTTAAAACTTTGACTGGGTTTATGAATGGGAGTTTTCCCGTTATCAAGTGTGTATTGGTGAGCGCTGTATTAAATTGTTAGGAGTTTAATTTTATTCATCTCCACATGGCTCCTGAGGTCTGGTCATGGTGGATACCGGATGAGTGTGTAGGGAGCTGGCATAGAATGTATGAGGGGCCAAGTGGAGGTGAATGGGAGTGTGAGGGGTGAGTGTTAGAGGGCCTAACAGGTTCTGAAACAACTGGGACAAACTCCCAGAGAACTGAGGCGGACCATCTAACCAGGCCGCTCCTGCACCCGCCCACCCCAATGGCCTCTTATGCTCTGCTCCCATTGTCGGGTGAGCAGAACACCATCCCGCACCCTCCTCCACATCCCTGACAATGTTAGTAATATAGGTCCCTTTAAGAATGAAGTAGAACAGGCTTCAGAGAGAATTAAGATGCTTAGTGAAGCCTGTATTTAAGAGCTGGGTTTTTCCCCAGTAGTGGGTTGGCTTCTGGACACGGAGAGAATCCAGAAGCAAGGAGTATATATTGGTTGGAATAAAAATGGTTGTGATCCTCAGAATATCTTCTGTAGTCTAATATGGTATATGGCTAATCACCTGTTGTACAATACCCCTCCCACGTCCCCCGACCACCGGCTCGGAGTAACAATCAGGTCCAGCAAGTCGAGAAATTTTCCAACTTGAGCTATCCATATCAGTAGTGAAAATCCAATCTGTTGTCTTTTTAACTTGTATAGGGCTTGTTTTGGTATCATTCAATGCACTGAGTGTGGGTTTAGGTATGCTTCTTAAAGAGTGACCATTAATCTCCTTTGCAATGACAGAGAACAGATCAAATTATGCACTGCAATCTGTAGGCAGCAATATTTTTAAGATGCTGCTAACATGGTGATGAGTTACATTTACTGCTGTTCAAAATCAAAACCTTCACATATATTTAATTTCTTCATTATCGTGGTATTGAGAACTGTGGGAATTGGGGCTGTTTTCTTGGGGCTATAAGTCTGTCAGTCCTGACAGGTGCTATAAATATCATAATCTTAATCACCAGCCGAATGGGCATATATTGTCGTTTCAAATCTAAATTTATTGTACTGTGGCTTTTTTTTTTGGGAATTTTACACGTTGTATTTAAAACCTACTTTTCATTCTCCCATCTAATATAAATTTCCCGCTGTCTGACGTAATTGTCCTACACTTATTTGTCAAAAGGTGATTAAGGGCTAGTGATATGACAAGAGCTTCCCCGGGATCTATCCCGTCTGTATAATCTCGTCAAAGGGGATGTTTGAAACTACCCAATCGACGTGGCATTTGGCGGTGATTTCGGCATTTTGTGTTCCTTTGCCATCAAAATCCTACATTCAACTCCAGTAGATCACAAAACTCCTCTTGGCAAGCTCTGCAGCATTTTATGTTGCATTGCATTAGGAGAGGAAGGTTTGTTCAGATGAGCAACATTTTGAGTTGGGTATGTTGAAGCTCTGAGGAGAACAGCACAATACAGATGGAGAATTAAACATTGATTCTCAGCTGTAGTGTGCTCCTTGTTACATCAAGGGTCTAGCTGAAGCGCAAATAGTGTTACACGCAGTGACATTGGGTCACTGTACATCAAAGCATTCTTGAGCTGGAAAATTGGGACTGCCACTATGAGCCTGAGTGTGTATTTCTTCTGAGCCGGTAGCGTTGCTGTTTTATACCAAGATTGCAAACACCACACAACTGTCCTCCATTTTTATTAAGGTGACCATTGTGATAATGTCTGGAGCTGGCACAGAAATCCGTTCTCAGGCTGGGACTGCAAACATTACCAATGAAACCATGGCCTGGATTTTTCCTATGGCGGGTGGGCTGGGAGGGTGGGGGTGGGGGTGGGTGCGGAGCCGATCGCCACACGCGATCGGCTGTGTGCCACCATTATGCATGGGTGGGCCAATTAAGGCCCACTCAGCGTAAAGTGTGGCCGGTAGCAGAGCTACCTGTGCAGGCAGGGGGAGGAGGGAGAGTCAGGGCCTGCGCTCTTGTGCATGCGCGCGAAAGAGCGCAGAAATCTCCCTGAGGCACAAAGCTGCCTCGGGGAGATTGAATAGATTATAAAACATTTTAATAAATTAAGTAAAAATTTATTTAAACATGTCCCCTCATGCGACAGTGTCACATGAGTTGGGGCATGTTTGTGAAGTTGGAAAAATTTATTTATTTATTTTATAAAAGCGTCAGGAAACCTCATCCCACCCATGGATGAGGTCTCCTGAAAAACATGAAGGCTGCTTGGGTTTTTCAGCTGCCCGCCAACCTTAAGGTTGGACGGGCAGCATTCTTAACTAGTTTAATTGCATTCTTAATGGCCTTAATAGGCCGTTGACATTTTGGTGCGCGCCCGCCGAACGAAATATCGAGATGACGCGTGATAACGTCGGGATGCACGCCTAATGTCATCACGCGTCGGCGTGTCGGGTCCGCCCCAGCACACCGACCGGAATATTTAGCCCTACAATTTTATGTGACTAATATTGTTATTACATGATATTTTATTCTTGTTGGTACAATTTTAGTGACATTTATTTTGAGCAGCATTTTGTCGGGCGAGGGATTTATGCATCTTTTTAGGATGAAAAATGAGGAAGGTCTTTTTAAGAATGAGTACTATTGGTCATGTTGTCTGGATTCAATGTTAAGACAGCAGCAGGAGCCTGGACGAGATTTGAAAGGGAGAGTTGATGTTTAAATATCAAAGCAATGGAGGAGCTGAAACAAAATGGGCTTCACTCCTTTGATTTAGTGTTATCTATATGGTGACCTTTCCCCCATCAACCAGTGCTCCCAAACTGTTGCCTTCACTGCTGGTTTCAAACAGCCTACAGAGCTAGAGACAGAGTATTAAAAAGCAAAATAAGATTGATGAGTCTTCAGCCAATTTGAAATCACCCTATGTGTCCATTCAGAAACAGCTGAGTGCATTGGACATAGCAAAGGCTGTAGGCCTCCAAAAGCATCCTGGATCCAGAACTAGCTGTGTTCATAGCTACGCTGTTCCAGCACAGATACCACACTGATATTGATGCTCTGTGGCTGCAGTTCTCACTATCTACAGGATACACTGTGCCAACACGCCAGGTCTTCTTTGGAAGCAAGACCCAGTCGTGTAACCTTCACCACTAGAAGGGCAAGGGCAGCGGTGTGTGGGAACACCATCACTTCCAAATTCCCCCACAACTCACACACCATTCTGTCTAGGACATATATTGCTGTTCATCGCTGGATCAAGATCCTGAAACTCCCTATCTCACTCCCTATCGTTGTGGGAATACCTTGACCACGCGGACTGCAGTGGCTCAAGAAGGTGGGCCACTATCATCTTCTCAAGGGCAACTAGGGATGACCAATAATAGTTGATCTTTGTAGCATCACCAGCATGGGTTTAAAGAAAAGAGAGATAGGCTTCAAAACCAGAGACAGCACAGTCTAGATAGAAAAGATTTTTAAAGCAGAGAAAACCCAGCAGGATACGCGCAGAGATAGAAGATTTAGAACCATCCTGAAACATAGTCAGGAGAGACAGTTGTCACTTAACTATCAGAACACAGGGGTAGCAGAATGTTAAGAGCTGTTACTCGTCTTTTTCAAAGCCTTTTCAACTACAGAATAGTGGATTCAAATTCAAGGTCAGTGATTTGAGATAATTTGTTTTTTTTTCTCTCGAGTTCTTTGCTGGATCAGACAGGCTGTGGTTGAAGAAAAAGAAAACTAGAGGAGCAGAATGGAGGGCACTTCTGTTCATTCTAGCTCCATTCTTCTGTACTGTGATATTTAAATGCCTGACTTCAGCCCAGACCTTTTCTGAAGCTGATTTCAAATTGAGGACGGCTCAGCAGGATGGATATACTAAAAGGTTATTTCAAATCAGCAGCCATATATTGAAGTTCGGAGAGAAATTACTATTTAAATATCATATAACTGGAGGGGTAGATTGGAGAAAAAGCAGGAGATAACAGTAACTGTTAGGAATGCACTGATTGAAATTTAGAAAATAGAGCGAGAAAATGTATTTATGGATGCCAGCCAAAAAGTGAATGAAAATTTTGTTTGAAGCTTCATCTTTATCTGAGGCTTGTGCATATTTTGCAGATGGAGTTTTTTTTTCCCTACCAAATTGTATAATGTATGTTGGTGCATTTTTACAAAAGCGACAGTCACATACAATCAGTGCACATCATTTCTGCAGCCTTTGCATTCACAGAAGCCTAACATAATCCGTTTGAGAATCAGCCCTTGTAATTGCTAATCATTTCCAACATATTGTGGGATCTTGCAACACAACCACTTTCTTTTGGAAAATTCTGGAGCTAAATGTGATTCTAATCATTCTTTCAACCTCAACACAAATTAATCTACGCAGAATAGTGAAGGTAGCACTTGAATTTAAGATTGTAAAACCCAAACCTGCCTAATTATTTTAATTTGTCTGATCTCGTCATTATGAAAATGATTGAATAAAACCCCTGAATTTATGTGCTCTGAAAGCTCTCATTATATTTGATGTTGAGAGAATTTCCATGTGATACCTTCTTATTCAAACACACATGTAAAAGGAAAGAAAATATAATAGAGTCCTTAACTTGAGTAGTATTGTGATGCCTCCTCCTACTTGGCATTAAGTAAAAACCATTTTCTGCTTTGCCATGAATTGTAAGCATGCATTAAAAGTCCAAACAAATTCAAATATCCTTGGCTCCTTTATTATTGAATAGGAATTACTGACTCACGTTAAAAAAAATGAATTGTGAAGACATTTGTAGATGGTGGAGTTGGATTAGGAAGCAACATGTAATGTTCACAATTTATTCTATGCTCTGTATATTTTATGTTGAATTTTGGGGCCAGTTCAGTAATTCTGGCCAAAGAGCCAACAGACCCAACCAAGCGAGGCCAATGTGAGTTGCTGGTGGTGTGACGAAGTTGATGCTATTAAGGACAGCGCATGAACAAAACTTAAATGCCCTCCTTGTATTAATAGAGATTTGCAGATGAAGAAATTGTATCTCAGAGTGATACCCTATCTGGGGAACCTTGGGCAGAATTTTTGTCCCAAATTGAGGGTCAGGAGGTGGGAGGGTGCAGAAGGGCTATCCACCCACAAATGGTGGGTAGCCAATTGAAGTGACTTAAAGGCAATGTAAGGCCAATTATCAGAGGCTGATTGGAATGTTCCTGTAGGTCAGCTTGCGGGTCCCCTATGGCATTAGGAACAGGCCAACAGGAGGTGGCGGCCTCCTGGTACAGACAGGGGTGGGGAGAGAGGATGATGAGGGGAGGAGGTGCAGTGCTGTAGGTAGATTCTGAGGGTCCCTCCTCCACCTACCTGGCCACAGCTATAGCGAAAGCCTTCCCTCTGGAGGGATTTCCTCTCCATAATAGTGGCCCACCAGCTGTGGCCTATTCTTATTTCAATTTATTCAAAGTTGCAGAGATAGTGCCTCAAGATGAAGGCACCCTCTCCCTCCCTTACCTGCAAAGGCAGGCTGCAGATCTTTCCTTCCTGAAGGGCCTCCTATTGCTCCTCCAGCTTTGACAGCCTACCCGCTGTCCCTAATTGGACCGCGAACTCTGGCCACTAATTGGCCAATTCAGGGAAAACCACTGTTGTGTAACTGCTGCTGACACAATGCAGGGTTGGACCCCTATTTGATCCTTACGGATAGGTCCCACCACAAAATGCAAAATATCGCCCCTTGTCTCAAAAGACTGAAGAAGTGTCAATTAGTGAAAAGGAGCAGGAAGCCCAAGAAGTATGAGAAGTGTTACTAACCATTTCAGAGCCATCTAGTCTCAGGGTTATAGGGCTGTCCCTTGAGGCCCTTCAATGCATCTAGAATCACTGATATTCCTCACTTATTTTTACTTGTTCATGGGATGCAGGTGCCGCTGACAAGGGCAGCATTTATTACCTACCTCATTTGGCATTAAGAAGGTGGGGTGAGTGACTAAGATAAAAGCAAAACACTGCGGATGCTGGAAATCAGAAACAAAACAGAAAATGCTGGAAAAAGCAGGTCTAACAGAATCTGTGGGGAAAAAAAAACCAACAGGTAACGTTTCGAGCCCTAATGGCTCATAAGGACTCGAAACGTTAACTCTTTTTTTTTCTCCACAGATGCTGTTCAACCTGCTGAGTTTTTCCAGCATTTTCTGTTTTTGTTGGGATGAGTCACTTTCTAGAACTGCTGCAGTCTATGTAGTGTAGGAACACGCATTATGGCTCTGTGTAGAAGGGGCGGTGAATTAGGTCATAAAGATACACCATGTATTATCACAATGAGTCAGGTTTGAAACATAGTGCCCCAGATAATTTACCTTCAGGGAAAATGAGTAATAGTATTTTGTTTCAGTAGAGTCCTGAGCATTTAATTGAGAAAAAGCATCTTAAGGTAGCAGCATATGGATTGATTGCTATGTGTGGTAGCTGAACTGTACTACGGCCAGGATTTTACTGGCAGGGTATTATGGCCCTGCCGAACTGAATGGAGATGTAAATGACTCGCTGCATCCACTGGGGGGAGACACGCTGTGGTAGGGCTCTAAAATCCTGGCCTATATTATGATAATTAAGGGTATTTGTTAAAACAGGCATTGTTAAAAGTAGGACATGACCACTTGTAGATGATCCGGATTCGCCACTTAGGTGAATGCCGTGCCAACCAGTGACCAGCTGCATATCACTTCCATCCAATTCTTCCTTCTCTTCGTCATTATCCTCTGTGAAAAGTTGGACCCCCAAGTCCTCCTGTTGCACTCTGATTTCTTTCTCAGTGGATCATTGTGAAAATTGTAGCAGACAGTTAAGCTTTTGGACCTTGGAGGGGTTAGACTGCAGCAGTGGCTCCAATCTGTCCAGATAGCTGAATCTCTGTTGGAGCCCTCCAATGGCAGGAGAAACATGAGGCTCAATATTGTCGTGTATGTTATGATATAAAAGCACCAATCATTCATAAGGGACTGGGTAAACATGGTGTGGCTTCATTTATTAATTCTAGGCACATGCGAACAGATATACGTGGATATAAAGTATGAAGCCACCAGCAAGAAAGCTGTGTGCACTGCGCTGTTCGAAAGTAAAAGTGAAACTAAACTGGATCGCATGACACTTATAGTGATATCATGCTGCAGTCCCTTAAAGGCATATTACAACAAATATACCGTCAGTATCATGAGTTTCATAGAAGGAAACGACTCCCAAACACCAGGCCATCAAGTTCTTGCACCTCCATTTTGTATGGAATAGCAACATGAATAGAATCGGCAGTTGAAAAAAAAGATCAGCTGTTGTCATGGGATCATTTTGCTGGAGATTGACATAAACCAGTTGCTATAAGGAAGCTGTTCATAATGTTAGTGAAACCTCAAAAAATAGGAATTTTTCATCATGGTGAATCTGATGGCTCAAAAGTGGACCTTTAAATAAAAACCTGAACAGTGAGTGTCTGCTGTCTGCTTAATAGTGTCCTTAACCCAGTCCTCATCTGATCATCTTTTTCAGTAAGGGTGTTTGGACAGTTGTCAAGAGCAGAAACAATGCTGATTTAGTTTCTACCCTATGGATCCTGAAGCCACCTTGAGTGTGCCAAACCACCCCACTGTCCCCACAGAGATCAGGGTGTTACGTCAGCACTGGTTGGACCAAGTCTCGGGAAATGGAAAGGTTGATGTTACATTACAGGCTAGGTATGATTATAAGTTAGTTACAAACATGGAAGAACAGTTCTCTCTGTGCAGTCAGCAGGAATTGAGAGTATAAATGCCCTGTTGCCTCCAGTATGTGTGGAGAACTCGTTCCATCATAATGGATAACAGGGAGAGATTATTGCACTCTTAAAACCCAGTGAGCATGACAGAATCCCTGCCTTAAATAAAACTAGTTTAGGAAAAAACGGATGGATCTTACAGTGGCAAAGTTTTTCACCTCACGAGGAGAGGCTGGAGGCTGAACACCGATGCTGTAGTTGAAATCTGAAGACTAATCTCAAAATTTCCTTTCCATAGTGGGCCTTTTTCAGGAAAGTAAGGAAGGAGTCTCTGTTACAATACCTCTGGTGCTGCTCCTATTTTCCATGTCTGTTTATACACTGTACATTAAAAATTTATCTGGCTTCTACCACTCACTGAAGCAGCATCATTTTATGTCAGTGCAGAACAGTTTAATACACAGCCCATTGTGGCAGGCTTCTCAGTCCTGATTTCTTTAGTGTGCATTTATGCCCTGTGCTCCTACATTACAGTAACACTCATGTTTTTTATGTTCTGCTTTATAAGTAATTCAGCTTCAAATAATTCAGCTTCATTTGGACTTACTGCAGACCCTGTAAGTGACTGAAATAGCATTGATATAGTTTTCTTGTGACATAATGCCATGTTTTCCACATGCTGTGAGACTGTCCTCCTCACACAAAAAAAAAATTGCAGTAGTACTAGATGTTAATGCTTGGGCTTTCTTGCTTTCTTTGGTCTTTTGCTTTGTTTCCATTTGGATAGTTTCTTTAACAATTGCACACTTTGTTACCAATTGCATTATTGGATTCTCACATGTTTAGCATGGTTAAAAGGCTCATTAACTCCAATAAAATAATTATTTTTTCACTTATGCAGCCTCGGCACCTAACTCTAGCATCTTACTGCATTGTCATTGCCAACATGAGCATCCCAGAGGCCATCAGACACTTTGGTAAATGGGTATAATTTAACAACATGGGACATGGTTTGTATTTGTCCACAAGGACATTTGACATTGTCATGAAGGCCCATAGGTGAAGAATTGAGATGCACTGTCACTGGTTACGTAGGAAGCATCTAGCCACAAATGGCCAGTTGAATCGTGGTTGATAGTCTAGGGTGGAAGGTGATATAATCATTTATAGGGGCACCTGCTGTCAAGGGATAGAAACAATTATTATTCAACAGACTCTGTAAGCAAGTCCAGTTGATTTTCCTGAAGTTACATTGAGGTTTTTAATGGTACTCCTGATAAGTGGTAATCGAAGACCAACAAGTCTACTTGCTGGCCGATGTTGACTGTGTGGAGAGTCATTGAGAACAGTGCATGATGCTGGTTATGGTTGATTGTTCATTGATATAACCCAGCAACTGTCAGGGCAATAGACTTGCACCCCAACTTCCTGTGCAGAAGGTGCTACACTGTTTAGGGCCATGGATCAGGGCAAGGTCATTTTTGCATGCATAGCTTTATAACTGATCACCGTCTTCATTGGACTGTGAGTAACCCTAGTCTGTGGAATGTCTATTAAAGTCACCGATGTAGAGAGCTGGGTCAGAAAGAGATGGGAGTAGATTGTGCCCCCAGGTTTCACTTGGTGGCTAATGAATGTTTGCAGCCTTGGAACCATTAACCTGTAGGACATAACTATGATTGCTAGATAAGAACTGAGTTGCATTTGTAAGATGCTGCATACATAGATTGCTTGGCCATGGTCAAGCATGGACCATGGTCAATCTTGTGCAGATAGCTCTCCACTGAGAGCCCCTCAGCATTAACTTGTGGGATTTACAGCACTGCGCTTTTGGCTCAAAATCTACCGACTTGGCTGGGAGTGTCTCCATTGCCATTAAAAGATCTGAAGATTCTCTGATCGGGTCTTCTGGCGAAATCAATAGTTTCCCTGGCAAATCGAATACTCACAGGGGGTGCAAAGAGAATGCTGATGCATTGTATTTTCAGCTGTGTTATGCTAGTTTATCATTGCATCATTCTCTCAAATTACACTGTTGAAGCTGTGTGTTGCTGCGATTTTGTTATCAATTGTTAACACTGGAGAAAAATAATCACTTCTTTGTGAAATGAGGTATGTCAAGCTCGAAGCTAATAGAATAACCAACTTGTACTGCACAGTACAAGTCAGGTGATAGAGTAACCATCAGCCTTCATTAAAATGTTACATTTATCCTGTGGGAAACGTGAGTAAATGCTGAACGTTTGCTATATGGGAAAATGATAATTATAGAAACTAATTCCCCTAAGAGAAATAATTAAAATAAAATTGCTGCATTCTGATAAATTTAAGATGCCTCCACAATAGGATATAGTTAAACAGACAGGCACAGCAGGCAATCATTTATGCAATTTTAATTATTTTACATTGATCGTACAATGAAAACTGAGATTCCACTTTGATAAGTCATCAGACTATTATTTATGTGAGTTGCTTGTCCCTTTGAATTCAGTAATTGGCATAAAAAAAATTCATTGAAAATTAGGTGCTAAAGCACAGTTGCATTAATTAGAAGACAACATTGGTAGAAACAACCATTGATCTGTAATACATTTTGAGTGCACCTCAGGTAATTCAGGCTGTAGATTTTGAGTTACTGTGAGTAGTTTGGGTGTTGGTTACTGAATGTCAGCCCCAATTCAGTACAGCCCTGCAATCTGCATGTATGCTAAATGCCAACACAATCCTTGTATTATCTCAAAGGATGAATGTAATTATACAAACTGTTTAGGATGGGAGTTTCTACGTCTGGAGCTTTTGGGGGAACATAGATATTTAAATCAATTGTGTTTGCAATGTGGATGTTGTAGATCTTGCTATTCTAATTTAGGTTTGCTGATCAATGGCACAACAGTACTAAGAACATCTGGAACTCGATCCCTCAAAAGCTGGCTGAGGCAAGGTCAATTTTTAAAAAGTACAAAACTGAGATGGACAAATTTCCCTCAGGTACAGGCATCCGGGAGTATGGGGTAAATAAGAGATAATAAGAGATACATTGAATGACACAGCACACTCAAAGGGATGAATGGCCTATTCCTGTTCCTGTGTTGGAACAGCCCTTTCCAAACCTTAAAATTAAACAGGATGAAATAGGGAGTAGGCAAGTTGCCTGGGCTGATTTGGTTCAGGTATGGGCGTCTCAAGAATGTTGGTCTAATTCATAGTCCCCCTTGCAGGTAAATCCCCACCCTGGATTGCAGTGTACTGTAAGCAACCAACTGGCTATGTTCCTGCTCTGATGCAGTTAAGATATCTTTTGAGCTGCCTTAGGGCTATAAGTGACATTGATTAGCTGCTTTCACTGGGCATTGAAATTTAGGATTGAGTCACATTTTATCTGTGTGCCTCTCAATTTTTTTTATTAAGATGTAATAGGTAGCATATGAACAGAGTGCAACGGAAGCTTACTGTAACACATATCATTAGAAAATGATCCTTTTGATTGCTGAGAGCATAAAAAAAACCCATGGCAATTTGTGCTGTGTTGCCAAAGAGCAAGTACATAGCCTTTCTTTGGCTTTATATATGACCCAGAAATCCTGCATTGCCAAGGGACACATTTAAGCAGAAATTTATGATGATGATGCAGTAAGATGTTTCCTAGTGGTTTTCTAATTCCTCCCAACCCCCTCCACTCCACCCTATTTAGTGAAGCTCAACCTACTCTTCCACCATGGCATTTACCAGTCAGAGCTTTATTGTTACTTGATTACCCGGGAGCACAAGATGGGATTTTTCTTTGGCAAATCAGACGACAATGTTCCATCAACGGGCAGAGATGAGGGTTTGTACTGTACCTGAATTTGCAGAGTGGGACCAAAGGAAGCAACTTCCCCTAAAAGGTGCCACCAAGATAACTTTGCCAACAACTTTGACCATCTTTTTGCCCCAGCTTAGTCGAGGTGTAAAAATGGGACTGAAATTCCTGTTTCCCAACAATGGGAGAAATGTTAATGGTTGTACTGGTCATTTGATTATTACATCACTTGAAAATAACCTGATTAAGGAGGAGTTGCTGGATTTTGGGTCAAACACTTCTTGGCACTCAATTGGATGCTAACTGAATATAAAAATTTCAGTTCACTAGTAGACAACCAGCCCAGCAAGCAGTACTCTTACACTTATCAGTAATAGAGGCTCACATTTATTGGTCGGGATTTTACAGGTGGTGATTACTTTGTTCACTGGCCAGAAAGCCAGGGCCAAACCCGTGTCGGCAAGTCAAGGTAGCCTCAACTGGATTTCATGGTCCTCAGGCAATTAGTTGCCTGTAGTCGGGGCTTCTGTACCTTTATGGGACATCGTCCTGCTCCCAAGAACTGTTGGAAAATTGGATGGCTAGCAGCTCTTCAGTGCCAATGATGCCAACAGGAGCGGTGGCCACTGCTGGGACTGTAGACATCCCAGTCAAGCTACTATTGTAGAGGCACCGGAATCAAGATGAGTTTGTGGGCCTATCTGACTTTCAGTGGGGATGGTTCTTGTTGTGGCATTTCCCTCTGTGGGGCCACGGTGTGCCTGAGTCGTGAGGGCCCCCCCACCACATGTAGAGAAGTGCCAGTCCACTGCTGGTGAAATAGCAGTGGTGGCAGAAAGAGGCCTATAATTGGCCACTTAAGGGCCTCAATTGGCCTATGAGCCATCTACCACCTTCCCCACCACATCCCATTCAATTCCATGACTGCTCCCCCCGACCATCCAACACACCCCCACTCCCACCCCCACTGCCAAACTGCCTCCCAACATGCCGAGACCCCATAAAACCCTGGCCATCATTTCTGTGTGATCATCATTTCTGTGTCAAAGTTTAAGGAGAGGCTGAGAGTGCAGGTTAGTGACGGGGCTGATTGTTACCAAAAAGTGAAAGGAAGGGACAGAGTGTGTGAATGCCATATTGCACCGAAGAATCATATAAGAGTAGGGAAAATTGACAATAGGGCAAACTTAAAGGCTTTTTATCTGAATGCGCGGAGCATTCGGAATAAAACTAATGAGTTAACAACGCACTAGAGATAAATAGGTCTGATTTGGTGCCGATTACTGAGACGTGGTTACAGGTTTGGGAGTTGAATATCTAAGGGTACTCAGTGTTTCGGACGGATAGGCAGGAAGGAAAAGGGGGTGGTGTAGCTTTGTTAGTAAGGGAAGAGATCAGTGCTATAGTGAGGAATGATATAGGCACTGGAGAGCAAGACGTAAAGTCAGTCTGGGTAGAAATAAGAGATAGCAAGGGAAAGAAGTCCCTGGTGGGAGTAATCTATAGGTCCCCAAACAGTAGGTCAGCAGTAGGGCACAGTATAAACCAGGAAATACTGGGAGCATGTAAGAAAGGCATGTCAATAATCATGGGTGATTTTAATATGCATATAGACTGGACTAATCAAATTGGCAAGGGTAGCCTCGAGGGAGATTTCATAGAGTATATCAGAGATTGTTTCTTGGAGCAATATGTTGTGGAACCAACCAGGGAGCAGGCTATTCTGGATTTGGTTTTGTGTAATGAGATGGGATTAATTAATGATTGCATAGTAAAGGATCCTCTAGGGAAGAGTGATCATAGCATGCTAGAATTTCAAGTTCAGTTTGAGAGCGAGAAGCTTGAGTCCCACACTAGTGTCCTGGAGTTAAACAAAGGTAACTACATAGGCATGAGGGCAGATTTGGCCCTAGTGGACTGGGCAGGAAGACTACAAGGTAGGGCAGTTGATGAACAGTGGCAGATATTTAAGGAGGTATTCAATTCCTCCCAAGTAAAATATATTCCAAAGAGGAAGAAAGATGGTAAGAGGAGGAAAATGCACCCATGGTTGAGCAAGGAAGTTAAAGATAACATAAAGGTAAAAACTAAGGCATACCAAATTGCAAAGGTCAGTGGCAGGTTGGAAGATTGGGAAACTTTTAAAGATCAACAAAGGGTTCCAAAAAAATAATAAAAAGAGCAAAGGTAAATTATGAAAGAAAACTAGCACAAAATGTAAAAACTGATAGCAAAAGTTTCGACAAATATATAAAAGGAAATAGTGTAGCTAAAGTGAATGTTGGCCCCTTGGAGGATGAGAATGGGGAGTTAATAGTGGGGAACACAGAAATGGCAGAGATGTTTAATCAATATTTTGCCTAGTTTTCACGGTGGAGGACACTAATACCACCCCAATAATAACAGGCAGTGCACAGGGTATAGGGAAGGAGGAGCTTAGAACAATCACCATCACTAGAGAAAAAGTACTGAGCAAACTATTGGAATTAAAGGGTGACAAGCCCCCAGGACCTGATGGCCTACATCCCAGGGTCTTAAAGGAAGTGGCAGTGGAGATGGTGGATGCATTGGCTATAATATTCCAAAATTCCCTGGATTCTGGAAAAGTTCCAGTGGATTGGAAAAATGCTAATATAACGCCCTTATTCAAAAAGGGGGGAGGCAGAAAGTAGGAAACTATAGACCAGTTAGTTTAACGCCTGTCATTGGGAAATTGTTGGAATCCATTATTAAGGACGTTGTAATGGGGCATTTGGAAAGTCAAAATGCAATCCATCAGAGTCAGCAAGGTTTTATGAAGAGTAAATTGTGTTTGACTAATTTGCTGGAGTCCTTTGAAGATGTGACAAGCAAAGTGGATAATGGGGATCCTGTAGATGTAGTATATCTGGACTTCCAGGAGGCCTTTGATAAGGTGCTGCACAAAAGATTAATACACAAGATAAGATCACATGGAGTTAGAGGTAATATATTAGCTTGGATAGAGGATTGGCTAACCAACAGAAAGCAGTGAGTCGGGATAAATGGGTCTTTTTCTGGATGGCAAGCTGTAACTAGTGGGGTGCCACAGGGTTCGGTCCTTGGGCCCCAAATATTTACGATCTAAATTAATGACTTGGATTCAGGGATAGAAGGTACTATAGCTAAATTTGCAGGTAACACCAAAATAGGTGGGAAAGTAAGTCGCAATGAAGAAATGAGAAATTTATAAATGGATATGGACAGGTTAGGTGAATTGGCTAAAATTTGGCAGATGGAGTTTAACGTGGATAAGTGTGAGGTTATCCATTTTGGTTGGGAGAATTAAAAGGCGACTTATTATTTAAATGGAGAGAAACTTCAGAATGCTTAGTGCAGAGGGATCTGGGTGTCCTCGTGCATGAATCGCTGAAAGCTAGTATGCAGGTACAGCAGGTAATAAGGAAGGCAAATGGAATTTTGGCATTTATTGCTAAAGGAATAGAGTATAAAAGTAGGGAAGTGTTGTTGCAACTGTACAAGGCATTGGTGAGACCGCACCTGGAGTACTGTGCACAGTTTTGGTCCCCTTACTTGAGGAAGGATGTAGTTGCACTGGAGACAGTTTAAAGGAGGTTCATTAGATTGATTCCAGAGATACGGGGCTTGTCTTATGAGGAGAGATTGAGCAGTTTAGGCCTATACTCGCTAGAGTTTAGAAGGATGAGAGGAGATCTAATTGAGGTATATAAGATGCTAAAGGGGATAGACAAAGTAGACGTGGAGTGGATGTTTCCCCTTGTGGAGCATTCTAGAACGAGAGGCCATAGTTTTAGGCTAAGGGGTGGTAGATTTAAATCAGAGATGAGGAGGAATTGCTTCTGTCAAAGGTTTGTGAATCTGTGGAATTCACTACCTCAGAGTGCAGTGGATGCCGGGACGCTGAATAAATTTAAGGAGGAGATAGGCAGATTTTTAATTAGTAATGGGTTGAAAGGTTATGGGGAGAGGGCAGGAAATTGGAGTTGAGGCTGAAATGAGATCAGCCATGATCGTATTGAATGGCGGGGCAGGCTTGAGGGACTGAATTGCCTACTACTGCTCCTAGTTCTTATGTTCTTATGTTACGTTCTTATTTCCTTGGAGCAATCTTTAAAATACAAGTCTTTGCCAAGTAACAAAGACTTATGTGTGCATCTTTCCCAGAATATAAGAGATCAGTTCAGTTTGAACTGCCCTCCATATTTTCCCTATTCCACTGGAGGGAAGTGCATGCCTTACATCGGTCATTGGAAATTGTGGTTGTGAAGCTAGCTTCTGTTAGTCGGTAGTACAATGCATTAGTTCACCAAGCTGTCATTCCATGATATTGTTTGTGGTATTTATAATGTATAGTAATGCACAGATGGAGTCTATCTCCCTCTGCATCCCTGTTACTTGTGGCACGCAACCTATTTTTGTAACCAAGGCGTTTAAGGCCCTGAAGTGCATTTCATCGTGTTTCTAATTAGTGTCATTATGCATTTTGTAGGGTTGCAATGTACAGTGCCTACACTGTGAATTTGAATCAATGTCTGATGATGTTTTAGGTTACTACGGGGTTGATCTTTTACATCTGATGTACATCGGGTGGGCAAAAGTCAAGTTGACTATGGTGGAAGTCCTGGCCCATTTCCTTGGTCAAGCCTCAGTTAAGTTCTGCTACCAATATGAATTGTGCTGCTTATAGATCTCTTCCCGTTTTGGGAGAGTGGGATATATGGTGGCACGTTGACCAATGTGCAGCTACAGCAGCATCTTAAAGGAAAGGGCTTTGTAGTCAATAGAGCAGCAGATTTAATTGTCAGGGAGAAATGAAAAGAAAGACATACATTTATATAATTCTTTTCAAGGCCATCAGATGTCTCAAAGTGCTTTGCAGCCCATGAAGTACTTTCTGAAGTGTAGTCACTGTTGTAATGTAGGAAATGTGGCAGCCAATTTGTGTTCAGCAAACCCCCACAAACAGCAGTGTGATAAGGACCAGGTCATTTTTTTTTGTGATGTTGTTTGAGGGATAAATATTGGCCAAGAAACTAGGGGCCGAATTTTCCGTTAGACGTGCAGGAGGGCGGGTCCCTTATGTCCACACATAAAATGACACGCAGTGACATCGGGCGAGCTTCCCGATGTCACCATGCGCCATCATGATATTTCGCTGGGCGGGCGCGCGATGAAGTCTGACGCGTGCCCGCCATTAATTAACAGGCCACTTAAGGCCCTTTAGTCTTCAGTTGACACCGATTTTTCGACGTCCGTGTGATCTTCGGGTCAGGTCGGCATATGGACGCAATGGGCAGGTGGGTAGGAGACATTTGTATTAACCTCATCCACGGGCAGGATAAGAGGGCTCAGTGGGGTCGTCAATCTGCTCTGTGAAATATTTATTGGTGAAAGTTTTTCAAACTTGCCTGTGTGATCTGCAGTACTTCAGAACGCATTCCAGCAGCTTTTCCTGGACTCTTAACCTTTAGGTCAGCACTCTGCAGTGAGGAATCTTTTCCAGGCCTGCAGGATTCAGGAAGCCTTCCCTTAGCCTGGGTATGGGAGCTGATCTGCCCACTGGAGGCAGCTCCTCTGAGGAAGAAGGGAGGGCTAGAAGAAGGAGGAGGCCAGGGGAGCCACCTTTGGGAGGACAGGCACAGGCACAAGGGGCGCAGGGCCAAGAGGTAGTCCATGGTGGAAGGGGCCGCAGAAGACGTCACTATCCTGCTGCCAAGGTGTACAGGCGGCAAAGCAGTTACCTCAAAATGTCTGAGGTGCAGTGCCAAAGGAGGCTCTGATTCTCAAGGGAGACAGTCAACTATATCTGTCAGGTGATTGGGCCTGAGATCTCCCCTAACTGTGTGGGCGGACACCCCATGCCAGTGCCTCTTAAGGTCACAGCTGCCCTCAACTTCTATGTCTCTGGATCCTTCCAGGGCTCGGTGGGTGATCTTTGCAGTGTCTCCCAATCAGCTGTCCACACTTATGTCAAGCAGGTCACAGACACTCTGTTTGGGTGTGCATTGATCTTCATCCACTTCCATTGGGACCAGGCAAACCAGACACAGCGAGCCAGAGGTTTCGCGGCCATTGCTGGATTCCCCCACGTCCAGGGTGAAATAGACCGTACACACGTGGCCATCAAGGCACCAAAGGTGAGTCCACTGCCTTTGACAACAGAAAGGGCTTCTACTCCATGAACGTGCAGATAGTGTGTGATCACAGGATGCTGATTCTACAAGTCTGTGCAAAGTAACCAGGCAGCTCCCATGACGCCTACGTCCTCAGGCACTCCCAGGTGCAGGGGCTCTTCAGTGCTCCAGCCCGGCTGGATGGATGGCTGCTGGGTGACAAGGGCTATTCCCTCAGAAGATGGCTCATGAGGCCTCTCTGCCATCCAAGAACAGAAGTTGAGCAGTGCTACAATAGGAGCCACAAGGGCTGTGGTGGAGAGAGCCATCAGTCTTCTCAAGATGTGCTTCCGATGCCTGGACTGTTCAGGGGGTGCACTCCAGTACCCCCCAGATCGTGTCTCGGTGATAGTGGTTGCATGCTGCGCTCTCCACAATCTTGCACTGGAAAGGGGGGATGCTGTGGACGATGAAGACGTTGACGCAGTGTCTGTGGCTGCACACGATGAGTCCAGCAGTGAGTCCGAGGATGACCAGGCACAGGGAAATGCTGAGGGGGTAGACGCTGATCTGGGACCACTCCAGGGAAGCAGAGACACCCAGGATGCTTTAATCCAACGAATCCTCAGCTAGCACAACACAGATGGATCACCAGGACAAGCCTGTGCTGCCGCCTCGATACTCAACACCTAAGTGCAAAATCTGCCAGGTCAGCAGCACTAACTAAGGACCTTGTAAGTAAAGTGAATGCTCAACAAATCACTCATTACACTTTTGTCAACCATACACAAGCAGAAGAAACAAGGCATCCTCAGCCATGGTCACACATCTGTATTTAACGTGTGAAGCAACAGAACTTATCACAAAGAGAAAACAATAGTGTTAACACTCAAAAATAAATCATAAGGACCTGATCTCGGGCCAACACAAAAGCACCAGTGAGAAACCTGTGGTGTGCCGAAGGTGCCTTATGCTTTCGTTTATGGGTGCTACGTCTTGGTGCTGCCCCATCATTCAGAGTGGCACCTGAGCCAGCCTGCTGACTCTGCTACCTTATTGGCCTTGATGACTTTGGCGGTCGTCCTCTGGCCTGTGGAGCCTGTGCTGGCCCTGCCTGGGAGGGAGCTGCCTGTGCCACAGCTGGCATCTCCCCAGTCGTCTCAGCCTCATCGGATGATACGGTCACTGGGAGAGGGGCGGAGGAGCTGCCGCCCTCATCCGGAGCGCCCTGAGAGGAGCCCGCAGAGATGACAGGCAGCTGCTGCGCTGACGCTTTGGACCTCACTGTTCACCATGGGTGGATGGACAATGTGCTGGGAAGCTTGATGCCCACACTGTCTCCCACACTGGCAGTGACCAGCTGAGCTCATTGCTGATGTGAGGGCTTGCTGGTCAGAGTGCATCCCCAGGAAGCCCTGGCGGGTGTCCTAGAGTAGGCTCTCCACGAGAGTTGCCACTCTCTCCATGGAGGATGCTTGGTGCTCAGACATATGGCTCATTGCTTCGGCGAGCATCTGCATGGACTCCTCCACCACAGAGACCATGCCAAGAATAACCTTGTGTATCCGGATGCTCCCGCATACCTGGCCGCATTTCCTGCATCTGCTACCTCGCAAACAACTCTAGAGGCACATCATCAGGAACCAACTGAGCATGTGCCTGGTCCCCTGCAGTCCTCCGACTGCTGGCAACATGGGCACTCTCTGTTTCTGCCAGCTCCTCCAGCAAGTGTGAAGTGCTGTCACAACTGTGCCCCGGGACACTAGCCATTGTTGTAATTCCCACCGAGCTGCTAGTATCTGCGCTGATGTGATCCTCGCAGAAATGGTGTGACTCTGGTGAGACTTCAGGCCCCTCAGGTGTGTGATGGGGCATCTGCTGCTCCTCCTCCCGGCCGTGCTCTGATGATGCTGAAAGGAAGAACAAGGACAGTGGATCAGTTAGCGTGCACACGCTGACAAAGTTCATCCCTGTCCCCCCAGCTCATTATGCGCTTAACCTCCCATAACCAATGGTCCAGCAATGTTGCAACAATAACTAATTTAACAATCATCATTGCTATGGCTGTTGGGAGGACAATGACCTCACTGTTGGGCATATATACCTGGCCATGGCACCCCAGCCTCACCGACACCAGTAGACCTGGGTGCCTGTCGCCTCTCCAGCTCAAGGGCCTCCTGCTCGAAGCGGCTTAGTATGGAGAGCTGTTCCTGGCCGCCTCCAGTCCTCACACGCTGTGTTCTGCGCATTCTTCTCTTGGAAAAGAGAGAAGAGCATTGATTGGGGCAAATTGCACACGGACTCTGTTCGTGCACGGCCAGAGTGAGACATATCAGGCCCCCAGTGCCTCCTCACCCCGCTGCTGCCGATCACTCAGACAAAGATGCTAGGCCTGCTCCCCACTCCCCCCACCGCCCCCTTGGACACATGCTGCCTACATCACTTTAGGAACCACACGGTATTTCCTCCCATAGCAAGGAGGCACAAGCACGTGCAGCATAGAGGGCAGCAGATGGTTCGTTGCCACGCCACCTTGAAGCTCCCCTTCCACCATCTCATCACCCTGACTAGGACATGTCCTGGAGTTCTGAGTCTGCGCCCAGGTGCAGCTCCTCCAGGTTGCCCCCAAACCAGTCATGTGGGACTAAGATCAACACATGCTGCAGGGGAAAACTCATCTCCTCATGACCTGCTCAGGCTGACCTCAGCATGGGCACTATCTGCTTGCCCACCCAGCAAAGGAAAAATACCGTCAATGATTCAATGCAGTCATGACACTGAGACTTGGGGGGGGTGGGGGCGCAGAGGAGAATGCCTACCTGCTGGGTTACATGACCAATGCCAACATGGTACTCACCCTGCCAGAGCGCAACAAATCATTGAAGCGCTTGCGACATTGGATCCAGGTGCGCTGCACCACGTCACGGGAGCTCACCACCTCCGCCACCTCCTCCCAGGCATATTTGGTCATGTGGGGGGGCTTCCTCCTCCCGTCCTGGGGGACCAACACCTCCCGCCGTGCTGCCACCTCTTCGACGAGGGCAGCAAGGCAGTCATTTGAAAAGACGCCATATGATTGTAAGTGGTCCTTGTAGAGAAATGCATGCTTTAGATACTTGGTCAAAGATTTTAGTCATAACCAAAGGACTAAAACTAATATTATTTTCGAGGTGTATTTCCTTAAGAATTTATCACCATAGGATCAGCAGGTTCAAAAATTGAGACATATGGGTCCAGATTTCACGGTCAGTGTCGAAGTGATAGCACTCATGTCTAACCTCTGTTATGACCAGGTGAGAAGGGGTGAACAGGCTCCCCTCTATTCAGCCTCCTCGGCTGGTCACAGCAAAGGTTTAAGTTTCTTCTTCAGGGGGATATGCCTTATCCAAATCAGAATGTGTTTAAGCTGTGAGCAATGAGAAGCCAATCAAACAAGTTTTCTTGAATCAAAGAAAGAGCAAATTTATTAATCCCCAAACCCGAGAAAAATAATAAAAATGCAATGCCAATCATTCAGCCCTCATGCAGTCGTTAGGGCTCACACACGTATACACATACACACACACACACACACACACACACAGATATAAGGGGAGTTTAAAAAAATTGTAAAAGAATATATGGTTAAGTGTCCTTTGATGATCCTTGAGGATAGATTTTAAATGCTGCAGCCGGTTTAAGTTCGCTGGTTTCTTGGATACGGTCAAAGGTAGAAGATGTTGCAATTATTATGAAATCTTGGTTCATTGGTAGGTTTCTGGTTGAATTATTGGCTTCGTGAACCGAGCGACACTGTTATTCCAAAGGAGAGACAGAGGGAGAGAGAACAGCTTTCAGCCGATTTCCTCTGCTGAAGACTTTCTTAACACCACCTGTGCCGCTTGCATCTCTATCGGCTGGGCAGCCTTGCCTCGAAATACTTCACCCATTGTGTATTTGTAAGAGGTTTTGGGTGTATCTGTCTGTGTCAGCCATTATTTCAATATCCAGTATGTTGCATTTTTAATGGCTCTTCCTCAGACGGCTGAGTTTTGATGGGTGACTGGATAATAGGAAATGTCTCTCTTTTCACACTGCCTTCAGGGTGATTTTTTTGTCTCACCTTCACCTTGAATGTGGCCTTGCATTTTTAAGCAGTTTGCTCTGTCTCAATTCAAATTGCAAATTTTCCAGTCAGTTGAAAGTTCATATTTTCAAAAATAAAGGGGTGTAGCCTCATGACACCTCAAAGAAAGCTGCCTACAAAGCGCTGTTGATTCCTGTGTTGCGAATTTCACCTTTCCTGAGATCAGTTTGATTCTAGTGTCAAGTTCAAGGGGATCTCCAGGCATCCAGCAGCAATGATGTGATTGTGCAGGGTAAGTTGCTGCTCACGTTAAAATATTGTCATAGACTACAAACCAGGAAGTAAAATGCACTGACTGTCCTTCATTTTTATACATTTTACAACGAGCAAAGTAAATCAGACTTTCCATGGGGTAAAAGTGGAAACCAAAATGTTGGATCCTGTGGATTTCCATCTCAAGTTTGTTGTGAGTGGTGGCCAAGTTGCCACTATTGATAGAGTTGATCAGCAGACTCTTCTTAGGTGAAAACTTCTAGTTTATTTACAAAGGTACTCAACAGCAACTAAATGTGCTTTTACTTCAAACTCTATCTCTACTCTACCTGACTACTAACTACTGAAGTCATCCACACTACTGCCCTATTGGATACTAAGATCATGTGATCTTCCTTAATAGCATTCTTCTTAAAGTTATATAACACATTAGATAAAACCATAATCACCACATCCCTCCCCTTACATTTACAAGTACAATTTTCTCAAGATAGCAAAATATTTACACTGATAAGTAATTTACAGATTCAGTCTTTCTGTGGGTTTCCTTATGTGTGTAGAGTGTCTCAGCTCTACAACTTCAGATGCCTCGTCAGGAACCTCCTTTTCCGGAGTTGCCTAAACCTCAGGTGCTTTGGTGGGCACCTGCAGTTCCGTATCCTTACCTCTTGCAGGAACATCACATATGTCTGTACTGGATTGAGCTCTCTCAACAGGAAACGCTGACCCGGGTCGTGAACACTGGTGGAATCAATTCTTGGTGATTTGTTTCGCTCTTCCTTAGATGATCCACATGTCTTCGTAAGACTTGGCCTTCCACCTCCACATGGTAAATTAGAGGTCCAGTCACTGCACTTATTTCACTTTGATCCTTCACCAAAGTTCTTCATGTATACCGTTTCTCCCACAGTAAATTTCCTCTCACGACTATGCCAGTTGTATCTACTTTTCTGACTTCCCTGACTCCTTTCTGCCTTCCCCCCTGAATTCAGCATTATTAAGTTCAATCTGGTCCTGAGACGGTGCTTCATCAATAACTCCGCAGGTGTGACACCTGTTGTTGTGTGAGAGAGGCCCTATAATGCAAAATAAAGTGTGCTAGCTTGATTGCTAAGGAATCTCCAGTTAACTTCGTCATGCCTGTTTTGAATGTTTGAACCGCCCTTTTGGCCAATCCTTTTGAGGAAGTGTGGTATGGTGAACCATAGAACCATAGAACACTACGGCACAGAAAACAGTCCATTCGGCCCTTCTAGTCTGTGCTGAAATATTATTCCGCTAGTCCCATTGACCTGCACCTCGTCCATAACCCTCCAGACCTCTCCCATCCATGTATCTATCTAATTTATTCTTAAAACTTAAGAGTGAGCCCGCATTTACCACGTCAGATGGTAGCTCGTTCCACATTCTCACCACTCTCTGAGTGAAGAAGTTCCCCCTAAACCTTTCCCCTTTCACCCTAAAGCCATGTCCTCGTGTTTATTTCTCCTAATCTAAGTGGAAAGAGCCTACTCGCATTTACTCTGTCTATACCCCTCACAATTTTGTAAACTTCTATCAAATCTCCCCTCATTCTTCTACGCTCCAAGGAATAAAGTCCTAACCTGTTTAATCTTTCACTGTAACTCAACTCCTTAAGACCCGGCAACATCCTAGTAAATCTTCTCTGCAGTCTCTCAATCTTACTGATATCCTCCCTGTAGTTAGGCGACCAGAACTGCACACAATACTCCAAAGTTGGCCTCACCAATGTTTTATACAACCTCACCATAACATCCCAACTCCTATACTCAATACTTTGATTTCTGAAGGCCAGTATGCCAAAAGCTTTCTTTACAACCTTGTCTACCTGTGACGCCACTTTCAGGGAATTATGTATCTGAACTCCCAGATCCCTTTGTTCCTCCACACTCCTCAGTGCCCTACCATTTACTGTGTATGTCCTACCTTGGTTTGACCTTCCAAAATGTAACACCTCACACTTTTCCGCATTAAATTCCATCTGCCATTTTCTGGCCCATTTTTCCAGTTGGTCCAGATCTCTCTGCAAGCTTTGAAAGCCTTCCTCGCTGTCCACAACACTTCCAATCTTAGTGTCATCAGCAAACTTGCTGATCCAATTCACTGCATTATCATCCAAATCATTGATATAGACAACAAACAACAATGGTCCCAGTACAGATCCCTGAGGCACACCACTAGTCACAGACCTCCAGTCTGAGAAGCAATCATCCACTACCACTCTCCGTCTTCTCCCACATAGCCAATTTCGAATCCAGTTTACAACCTCTCCATGGATACCAAGTGTCTGAACCTTCTGAACTAACCTCCCATGTGGGACCTTGTCAAAGGCCTTACTAAAGTCCATGTAGACAACATCCACAGCCTTTCCTTCATCTACTTTCTTGGTAACCTCCTCGAAAAACTCTACAAGGTTCGTTAAACACGACCTACCACGCACAAAGCCATGCTGACTATCCTTAATCAGCCCTTGGCTGTCCAAATAATTATATATCCGATCTCTCAGAACACCTTCCAATAATTTACCTACTACTGACGTCA
The DNA here is from genome assembly GCF_964194155.1 of Cetorhinus maximus. Taxonomy (NCBI): domain Eukaryota; kingdom Metazoa; phylum Chordata; class Chondrichthyes; order Lamniformes; family Cetorhinidae; genus Cetorhinus; species Cetorhinus maximus. The sequence continues at coordinate 127,571,481 of NC_135887.1, forward strand.
GGCTCACTGGCCTGTAATTACCTGGTTTACTTTTGGAGCCTTTTTTAAACAACGGAACAACATGAGCTACCCTCCAATCCTCCGGCACCTCACCCGTGGCTAAGGACATTTTAAATATTTCTGCCAGGGCCCCTGCAATTTCTACACTAGTCTCCCTCAAGGTCCGAGGGAATATCATGTCAGGCCCGGGGGATTTATCTACCTTTATTCGCTGTAAGGCAGCAAGCACCTCCTCCTCTTTAATCTCTATATGTTCCATGAAACTACTGCTTGTTTCCCTTCCTTCCTTATACACAATGCCAGTTTCCTGAGTAAATACTGATGCAAAAAAACTGTTTAAGATCTCCCCCATCTCGTGAAGCTCCACACATAGACAACCACTCTGATCTTCAAGGGGACCAATTGTGTCCCTTACTATCCTTTTACTCTTAATATACTTTTGAAACCCTTCGGGTTTACCTTCACATTATCTGCCAAAGCAACCTCATGTCTTCATTTTGCCTTCCTGATTTTCTTTTTTAGTATTTTCTTACATTTTCTATACTCTACAAGTACCTTATTTGCTTCTTGTTGCCTATACCTGCTATGCACTTCTCTCTTCTTCTTAACCAGATCGCCACTATCCCTTGAAAACCAAGGTTCCCTATGCCTGTTAACTTTGGCTTTAATCCTGACAGGAACATGCAAACTCTGCACTCTCAAAATTTCGCCTTTGAATGCCTTCCACCTACTGAACACATCCTTGCCAGAAAACAACTTATGCCAATCCACTCTTCCTAGATCCTTTCTCACTTCCACAAAATTGGCCTTTCTCCAATTTAGAATCGCAACTCGAGGACCAGATCTATCCTTATCCATAATTAGCTTAAAACTAATGACATTGTGGTCACTGGACCCAAAATGTTCGCCTACACATACTTCTGTCACCTGACCTGTCTGGTTCCCTAATAGGAGATCAAGTATTGCATCCTTTCTCGTTGGTACCTCTATATATTGATTTAGAAAACTTTCCTGAACACATTTGACAAACTCCAAGCCATCCAGCCCTTTTACAGTATGGGAGTCCCAGTCAATATGTGGAAAGTTAAAATCTCCTACTATCACAACTTTCTGTTTCTTACATCGGTCTGCTATCTCTCTACAGATTTGCTCCTCCAATTCTCTCTGACTATTGGGCGGTCTATAATACAACCCTATTAGTGTGGTCACACCTTTCCCATTCCTCAGCTCCATCCATATGGCCTCTGTAGACGAGCCCTCCGGTCTGTCCTGCTTATGCACAGCTGTGATATTTTCCCTGACTAGTATTGCCACTCCTCCCCCTTTCATCCCTCCCCCTCTATCCCATCTGAAACAACGGAACCCCGGAACATTGAGCTGCCAGTCCTGCCCCTCCTGCAACCAAGTCTCACTAATAGCAATAATGTTGTAATCCCACGTGCCAATCCACGCCCTAAGCTCATCTGCCTTTCTGACAATACTCCTTGCATTGAAATAGATGCACCTGAGAACATTTCTATCATGTACGGACCCTTGATTTCTGTCTATACATGCATTCCTTGCTTGACCTTTATCCTCCTCTACCTCACTATCTGCTCTAACACTCTGGTTCCCCTCCCCCTGCAAATCTAGTTTAAACGCCCTGGAGCAGCACTAGCAAACCTACCTGCAAAGATGTTAGTCCCCCTCCAGTTCAGGTGCAAACCGTCCCGTCGGAACAGGTCCCACCTTCCCTGGAACAGAGCCCAATTGTCAAGAAACATGAAGCCCTCCCTCCTGCACCATCTCCTTAGCCACGTATTTAGCTGCATTATCCTCCTATTTCTAGCCTCACTAACACGTGGCATGGGTAGCACTCCTGAGATCGTAACCCTGGAGGTCCTGTCCTTCACATGTTTTTACATGTGTGATACTGTTGAGGTTGATAAACCATTGAAACTCAGCACTTGTAAATGCCATGCTGTTATCAGAAACGACTACTCCTAGTAGGCTGTTAATGGCAAAACTTTGATGGAACTTCTCAATTGTAGCAGAAGATGTTGGTGACTTCACCTCATATATGTCCATCCATTTTGAGTGGGCATCAACAATGAGCAGAAACATTGTTCCTATAAAAGGTCCTACATAGTCAATGTGTAACCGCACCCATGGTCTTCCTGGCCACTCCCAAGGGCGCAGTGGAGCTGTTGAAGGTAACTTTTGCAAGTGCTGACATTGCACACAGTGCTTCACTAAACTCTGTTTCACCATCCATCCCAGGCTACCATAGGTAGCTGCGTGCTATGGTCTTCATTCGGGAAATTCCTGGATGTGTGCTGTGTAGTTCCATTAGCGATGACTCTCTTCCCTTTGGAGGAACTACCACTCATACTCCCACAATAAGATGCCATCCTGGCTGGTTATTTCATGTCTTCTGTTGAAGTACGGTTTCATTTTGTCAGATACAGGTTCTTATGACCAACCATGAAGTACTTGTTCTTGTACTTAAGAAAGGACTGGGTCCCTACATGTCCAGTCTCTGATCTGTCAAGTGCATACCAGCGAGGAATCTAAGAAATTTAACAATAACATCTTGTGGAACTGGGACTTCCTCATCATTTTCTTGTAAAGGCAAACGATTAAGTGCAATGGTGTTTGCGATTTGATTGCCAGGCCTACTCGTACGCTGCCAGGATTAAAGCCCATCGTTAAATTCTTGCCGAGGCTATGGGTGGTATAGCCTTGTCCTCGCTGAACAATCCTAGCAATAGCTTGTGGTTTGAGATTATAGTAAAATGGTGGCCATGTACGGACTGGTGAAATTTCTTGACACCAAAGGTAATTGACAGGCCTTTTTCTATCTGCACGTATCCCTTTTCTGCTGTGGGGAGTGTTCTTTGCACATATCCTATAGGCTGTTCCATACCATCGTCCATCCGATGGGGGAGCACTACTCCCACTCCGTAGGGATATGTTGTCACATATCAACAACAATTCTTTTCCCTGGTCGTAATGTACTAGCAGGTTGGATGAGTGCAACAATTATTTGACCTTCTTTCTGGGTTGCCTCCCAAGACCACCGTTGGTTCTTTTTGACTATCTAAAGTAGTGGTGCCTGTTCTGTAGACAAATTGGATACGAACCGCCCATAATAGTTGATCATTCCTGGGAATGATTTGAGCTCTGAGGTGTTCTTTGGCGCAGGTGCCCCTCTTATGGCTCTCACTTTCTCCTCAACTGGGTGGAGGCCCTGTGAATCTACCCGGTGACCCAAATAGATTACCTCCCTCGCTTGGAATGTGCACTTTTCTTTTTTTAAATGCACTCAAGCCTGCAAGAAACATTTTAAGACTTCTTCTAAGTTTGCAAAATGCTCTTTTTCAGTGAATCCTGTCACCAAAGCATTGTCTAAATAGTCTACAACCTAGGGCAACCCCTGCAGTAAACTTTCCATTGTTCTCTGGAAGATGGTGCAAGCTGAGGAGACACTGAAAGGCAATCGAGTATATTGGTACAACCCTTTGTGGATATTAATTGTGACAAATTCCCAGGAGGCATTATCTAACTCTAGTTGTTGATAAGCATGACTTATATCAAGCTTCGTGTCAGTGGCTTCACCTGCCAGCTTGGCATACAGGTCTTTGATTTTTGGTATGGGGTGCCTGTCTAGCTTAGCTACTTTATTAACCATGAACTTGTAGTCTCCAAAAATTCAGACGCTTTGGTCGGGTTTAAGGACGGGGACTATGGGTGCTGCCCATTCTGAGAACTGTATAGGTTGTATAACGCCCAGTTTTTCTAGTCTGTCCAGTTCATTGTCGACCTTTTCTCGCAATGTGTAAGGTACTGGTCTCGCCTTCATGAATCAGGGTGTTGCATCTGCATTCACATGAGTTTTTGCCTGCAGCCTCTGGATCTTCCCAAGTTCGCCCTTGAAGAATGTGACGTATTTTTGAAGTAGCTCTGGTAACCCACTTGCTCTCTCAACTGGAAAATTTCAGCCCATTCTAACTTAATCTCTTTTAGTCAGTTCTGACCCAGGAGGCTTGGCCCTTGCCTGCTATCACTATCAAAGGTAGCTTTGCCGATTGGCTTCCATAATGAACAGTAACTCTACTTATGCTTCTGACATGAATGTCTTCACTCGTGTATGTTTTTAATTCAGCAGTTGTTTCTTCAAAATTTAATTGATGATCCCATTGTTCAGATATCTGAAGGTATGTTCCCCAATTACTGCAGTGGAAGATCCTGTGTCCACTTCCATTCTAACAAGTCTGCTATTCACTTTCACTGTTACCAACATTGGTTCTGTCTCTCCAACCTTCAAATTAAAAAACAAGTAAATATATGAATTTGTTGTTCAGGCTCTTCTACTTTGTAGATCTCACTGGGTTTTTTCTTTCTTTTAAAAGTCTGATTCACTCTTTCTTTGCACTGTCTTATTATGTGTCCATTTCAATGACAATAAAAACATTCAATTTTTTAAACTGCCAATCGTTAAAGGATTGCTTGTTTCCCCTCGATTGAAATTATTCCTTGTTTTCGCTGTTCAGTCATTTTTTCTCATTTTCTGGCTAGCTGGGGCTGTTTCCCGCTTCTCGTCAGAGTCTTGCATTTTTGCACCCCTTTTGGCTGGGTCTTCCTGCCCGATTTGGAGGACGACACCATTTTGCATGCCCTGCATGGCTTTTGAATCTCTTACTGTGCTTTCCATGGCCAGCGCTATCTTTAGCGCCTTCTTGAAATCCAAGTTCGTTTTGGACAATAATCTCTGCGGACTCATGTCCTCGTTCACAACGCACACTAAATGATCGCTGAGCATGTCATTTAGGGATGTACCAAATTCACAACGTGTCATTAACTGCTTCAAACTTTCCACATAGCATGCAGCTGCCTCCTCCCGGGTCTCTATTTCTTGAGTTAAACTTGAACCTTTATACTCTTTCCAGTTATCAACAGTCACAGATTGCAACTCTTTTGAGTACAATCACAGTTCTTGGTTTCCAGGAGTGGGACATGAACCCACAACCCTCTGATTCAAAGGCGAGGGTGCTATGAACTGAGCCACAGCTGACCCCTTTATGTTGTTACCGAGGGCTTTGGTTGATAATGACCCTTCACGAGGTCCACCAGTTCACCAAAATATTTTGAACCTGGGGCACTGGGTGCCATCAAACTTCGAATCAAGCCATAGCTTTTATTCCCACATTTACTTAAGAGGATCACCCACCTCTTCTCTTCCCACGTAATCCTTTTCACTTGGAAAAAGAACGTGAGACATTCAATGTAATGTGACTAATCGTCCGTTGCTGGATCAAAAGGATCAATTCTTCCGAATTGTGGCATTCTGTGAGGGAATTACTTGAAGGGAACTTCTACTTACAATTACTGTGAGAGATACAGAGCCGATTTCGTTTCTCTATTTCTTCTGTTAAACTTGTTTTATCCTTGTCGCCAGTTTGTTGGATCCTGTGGATCCTCGTCACCAGTTTGTTGTGAGTGATGGCTGAGTTGGTACTATTGATAGAGTTGATCAGCAACCACTTCTTATGTTGTTGGAAAACTTATAGTTTATTTACAAGTTACTCAACAGTAACTAAACATGTGCTTTCACTTCAAACTCTACCTCTACACTACCTGACTACGAGCTACTGAGGTAGCCCATGCTACTCTCCTATTGGATACTAAGATCATGTGATTTTCCTTAATAGCATTCTTCTTAAGTTATATTACACATTATATAAAACCATAATTACCATACAAAATAACAGTTAAAATTCTTCAAAAAAATGATATTAAAAATGAATGGATTTTTTTTATAATGGAGAAACTTGTCATTCTAGAAAAATAAAATTAGTTCTCCAGGGCCAGAGAGATTTTCTTGGAATACGTATGAACGTGGTATACTGTAACGACTCAGTTACATCTCAATTAATAAAATGTAATTTTTTCAAGGTTTTACGGCGTGACCAATAGTGTAAAAAGGCGAGTCCTCGTCAGTTCAGTGATATCTAGTTGGTTGCAATCAGCGTGGATGTCAACAGTGCACTCTATGGAGTAGTGTAGGATCACTAACAGCTGCATCTGGATGTCTGCATTTAACTCTACGTATGCGCACGCCAGATATCGCTGTTGGTTTCAATGGAGTGATGATGGCGAATGCTGAGAATTTCCAATCTGGGCCAAAGTGATTTAGTTTTGAAAATAAAAGATTTCAACCCTGGCCAGTGACTATATTTAAGTGATGGGTTAAGCACTCAAGCTGTATGTCAGAGAGCATGGGAGTGACATTGGGCTATGGAATGGTTGCAGAGCGAAAGGTAATTATAGTGAATCAGCAAACTGTTCTACACTATACAAGTTTTTATTTTCCATAGGCTTGGAAAATATTACCAAGCTTTTTCATTTCAAACCAAATTTACATTGAGGCAATGGTGAAAAATCTGCTGCTGATTTGCTGTGAGCCTATTTTGTGCTGCTGGCTTAGACCAGTCCCACCCTTCATAACTTTGATGCTGGAGCTCTTGCAGCATGAACTAACTCAAAAGGAACAAAGCCAATATTTGGTAAAGGGTGACCACTGAACAAAATTTTCCCTCAAACAACCCTCTCATTAATGTGTCTGACTCTGTACTCAGATGTACTCAGGAGCTCTGTTCAATCTGTTCAACAAAAGTAATTGTGATTCATGAGTAGAAATTTCGGAAACTATTTCAAAGTTTTTTAGAGCTTGCTGCTCTATTGAGCAGCCCTGAAAAAAATTGCAGCTTTTAACTGTTAGGGCTTTTTTTTCAACTAGCTATATAACATCAGATCAATGCATTGCTTGATCAAAGCATTGAATGCGAATGTATTAATTTACTTTGTGTGCACTCTCATTGGATAGAGTCTCAAGTCAAGTGAAACCCAGACATTCTAAAAGCTGACCCAAGCAGAATTGCTTCCCAGTACTTTCTAACATACTCAAAGTTAAAATAGTCAATTCAATGACAGATCTCACTTGGAAACGGACACAAGGTTTTAGAAATATTTGGGCTGAATTTTCAGAGTTTGCCAAAGGTCAGGAATGGAAGCGGGTGGGAACCAAAAATTCTGAGGCCAGCGGTGTGTCAGTTTTGCAACCCTGTTCCCGACTTTGGCCAATTTGGCATGAGGCGGGCAGGCGAATAGGCTCCTAACGAGCCTTGTTAACCAGGGAGGCTAACTGGAATTTTCTAGTTGGCCTCCAGTATCTCAACAGGACGTGGGGGACAGTTTAATTGCTTAGAGGCAGGCACCCAGTAGCCAGCCAAGTTGTCAGTACTCCGGCCTGCCTGTGTGGAGCTACAACCAAAGGTTGTCCTGCACAGGGGTACCTTCCTACATTGGTGGCCTGGCTCCTTTTTGTATTTTTTTAGTTTAAGTCTTAAACAAGTGGCTGGCAGGACACGTTCCTATTGAAACACCCTCTCTGCTATTTACTTTTACCACAGCTAGGTGCTCTTCTGAAGCTGTAAGGCCTCTGATTGGCCCTCCAGCTTTGAGAGCCTGTCCACCACCCTTAGTTGGAATTGGGAACCCGAATCCATGCCAGTTAGGGGTGCACACTGGTCAAAATTCCAACAAGAACTGGTTCTGAGAGTTTAGGACTTAGAAACACTGCTCCTTTTTCCCACCCCAAAGCAAAAATTCAGCCCTTCAAATAATTTTAACTACCTTCTGTTGACTTTGTTCCAGTTATTCTACTTACAAGTGTATTGATTTGAAGTGTCTAGGATTGCAAGCTGGCTATATTAAACTGCAGTGTTAGATAACTATCATATATAATTATTCTCATTGTTCTGCTTAGAAGTCTATTGATTTGAAGTGCTCGGATTTGCAAATTGGCTACCTTTAACTGCACTTTGTAGATAATTTTATCTCTAAGCACAAGCTTTTGTGGCTGCCTTGTTCTGCTGTTCCTACTGTTTGCCTGTACACTGGAAAACTAAACTTTCCTAGGTTCTTCAAATCCAACTTCAGGTCCTAGACTTCATAGGTGTAGAAGACTTGACACCAACCCACCACCGCTGCCCCACAGTTGTGTGACTTTAATGCTGAGTTGTATAAGACTGTACATTCAATCCATTGCCCTAATAATAGGTCTGCTATTTTTCAGTAAGCAGGCAATACTAATATTAAAGTCTATTCAAAATTGGATGCAATTGTTCCTTATCTCTGATAGTGATTCATGTTGTCTCTCCATTTTCTGTTTCTTTTGTTTCCCCTGTAAAAGGCATTGCCTTCCGCTATTGAGAGAAGAACTTAATAGGCTTGAATTTACTGAAAAAGCAATGGCATCTGAACTACCTAGTGCAAAGGAAAATGGTTATAGTTGTTGGAGGCCAATCATCTTAGCCCCAGGACATCACTGCAGAGGTTCCTGCAGTGTCCTAGGTCTAGCCATCTTCAACTTGCTTCAGCAATGATTTTCCCTCCATCTTAAGGTCAGAAGTAGGGATGTTCGCTCATGGTTGTGCAGTGTTCAGTACCATTTGCAACTCCTCAGATACTGAAACAGTCCAGCCTGCATGCAGCAACACCAGAGCAATATTCAGGCTTGGGTTGATAAGTGGCAAGTGACATTACCATTACACAAGTGCCAGGCAATAACCATCTCCAATAAGAGAGAATCTAACTAGCTCTAATTGACATTCAATGGCATTCCTTTGCTGAATGCCCTACTATCAACGTTCGTGGGGTTACCATTGACCAAAGATTGAACTGGACCAGCATATAACTGCTGTGGCTACAAGCACAGGTCAGAGACTGGGAATTTTGCAGTGAGTAACTCATCTCCTGACTTCCAAAGCCTGTCCAACATCTACAAGGCACAAGTCAGGAGTGCGATGGAATACTCTCCACTTGCCTGGGTGAGTGCATCTCCAACAACACTTTAAGCTCAACATCATTGAAGACTAAGCAGCCCATTTGATTCACACCCACCAACCTTAAACATTCATCTCTTCAATCACCAACGCATGGTGGCAGCAGTGTGTACCATCTACAAGACGTGCTGCAGCCTCTCACCAAGGCTCCCTTGACAGCACCTTCAAAACCTGTGATCTCTACCACCTAGAAGGACAAGGGCAGTACATGCATGGGAACACCATAACCTAGAAGTTCCCCTCCAAGCCACACGCCATCTTGCCTTGAAACAAAGGCTGGGATTTTCCGGTCCCGCCAACGGGGGTACCTGTCATGGGCGGGATGGAAAATTCAGAGGCAACCAAAACCCATTTATTTTGGATGGGAATTTCTGGTCCCACCCAACCTAAATTGCTGTTTTTTTCACTGTTGGGTCCAAATCCTGGAACTTCCTCTCTAACAGTACTGTGGGTGTGCCTCTTCGACATGAACTGCAGCATTTTAAGAAGGCTGCTCACCACCAACTTCTTGGGGACATTTAGGGATCAGATTGCAAAAATCTTGACTTGAACCTCCCCATAATTTTCATTAAGTTGCTATGTTTGCACATAAATTGCCTATTAAACTCACCCACAGAAAGTTAAAGATGGTAATTAATAGTGCATGTATCCTTTCAATTATGTAATAAGTATCAATAATTGGCAATCAACCTCTTTGGCTCAGAAAATGAACAATTAAAAGTGTGATATTTGATTCATTCAGGTTGTGAATTGTTGTCGGAGATATTAAAAATGTCAAATTAAACAATTTTGCCATTTATTTTCTTATCTTTTTTTTCTGTCACTTTCTTTTCTGTCTTCAGACTTGAAAAGCAGTAGCTATTGTTGTTGGCGATTTTTTTGTGTGTGAATACTTATCAAGTGCTTTGCTTTGACACTCGGTTATGCTTCCATTAAAATAGTAAAGAGAAGTTTGATGCAATGCTTTCAGAATTTGTCTTATAATGGTGTAGACAGCCACTTGTACCTCACATCACCTATTAACTGTTCACATGTATTTTTCCTCATGCTTTGTATTTCTCTAGATACTGAATGTCCGTGCTGAGGAATTAAACACTTTTTATTTCTTGGGATCTAATGTCAGAATTCAACATTGCCAAGTCAGTGTAGTATATTTAGATGCAGAGTTAAGATGTTATGCATTTCCCTCAGCAATGTGCCTTACTCTAAACCTCAGAAGAACATGCCATATAAACCAATATGACAGTTTTCCATTTTGTACATAAGTCATCATGTGGGCTAAGTGATGCTATCAGATTAGTACAACTTGTTGCTGAATTACAGGCACTGTTATGTTGTGGACTGTTTTGTGTGGTGAAATCCCTTTATGAAACTAGTTTGAGCTATGACACTTGATTGGGTATTGGATGGAAGTTCAAACTCTTTGCCTTGCAATTCCAATAACAGTGCATTGACACCAGCAGAGAAATCAGCTATTACTGCCCTGTGTATGGAAACGATCTTTGTAATCTCCTTTGCTTTGCTCTCTCTCTTCCCACCTGTGAAAAACCTCCTAAAAATCTTCTTCCATATCGTCTTTGGTTATTTACCTTAACTTTACTGCTACTAGGTGCCTGTTTTGACCCTCCCTGATTTGGTGAGCCACTTTAGGACATTGTACTCTGGTCAAGATACTATATAAGCACAAGTTGTATTTAAATCAGCAGAGTTCCAACATTGTTGAATCACAAGATCACACGATAGATTGGCAAAAAGAAGTACACAGTCCTCATATTCAAAGCACCCAATTATTTCTTCAATGATTCCAGAAAGTTTGCTTCCATTACCTTACTCAGAAATCGATTCCACATGTTCATCATTCTTTATGTGAAGAAGGATATCCTGATAGTACTGCTAAACTATATTTGTCTTACTTTCATAGTTTTATTTGAAACATTGTTCTGGATATGCCTTTGTTTTTTTTAACCATTTACTACCTTATACATCTCTGTGAAGTCACCCCCTTTCAAGATTGAAAAACCCAAGCTTCTTCATTACTCAGTCCTTTTGTCATTAGGGATATGTTTCATGGCTCTTCCCTGAATTGCTTCCAGAATTTTTTTCCTTAGAATATGAGCAAGAGTGGGAAGATCACAATTATTGCCCATCCAGGGTTGATGTGAGAAGGACCTTCCTGCACCATTGCAGTCCTTATGTTGATGGTAGGAGGTAGACAGTACTAGAATATTGACCCAGTGATGATGAAGGAATAGTGATATCTGTCCAAGGCAGATGATAGTAACCCCATGATCCTGCTGCTCTTATCATTGTTAAATATCTCCTCACCAGAGCTCTATGCAGTATTAAAGATGTGGTATAACCCAAGCATTTCCCACTACCTCCAACTTGCACTGTTTTGGCTGTCTAGTTCCATAGTTCTAGTTCTGTTCACTTTTGATTGCTATTCCACATGTTAAATTGAGTAGCAAATCTACCAATACCTCTTAATTTCTTTCAACTTTAGCCTCAGTTATTTCAACATCAAACCATCCATCATTCATGAGAGTTCCAAACTGAGTACCACAGTGGACCCTGTTTAGCAGGACTCTGTGTTGTCAAAGTGTTTTTACTGATTAAGTCAAAGCAAACAGGCCAGATCAAATAAATGAACAAACTTGCATTTCATCTGCAGTAGGTCTTTTGGGATGACTGAAAAAAATAAGTCTGGAATCAGTATAACACCAATCTTGCACACAAAGCTCAAAATCTACTGTAGAACCTGAGTTTTCTTTGTTGGTTGTGAAACCAGCCTGTCATCAGAATCCTTGGCAGGTTAAACCTATCTTAGATCCATCATGCATATCAATAACAGAAACACATTACTAACTGTAATGTCCTGAAATGTGGAAAACCCAAGTATTGCGATAGTGCTACTAAAAGCACAGTCCGCACATTCAAGTATTCATAGGGTAATGAGACCCTAAAATTCTTATCCTTGATTTCAAATCCCTCTGTGGCCTCATCCCTCCCTATCTCTGCAACCTCCTGTACCCCACAACCCTCTGAGATATCTGCGCTCCTCTAATTCTGGCCTCTTGAACATCCCCGATTTTAATTGCTCCACCATTGGTGGCCGTGCTTCAGCTGCTTAGCCCTAAGCTCGAGAATTCGCGTCATAAGCCTCTCTACCTCACTTTCCTCCTTTAAGCCAATCCTTAAAACCTACCTGACTCAGTGCCAATTTTTTTTCCAATCACTCTCCTGTGAAGCACCTTGGAGCGTTTTACTACATTAAAGGTACTATGTAAATATAAGTTGTTGTTGAAGCATGTTAAGGTTGTGCTGGAGCTGTTTGGCTTTTGACAGGAAGAATTGCAGTGTGGCAGATTGACCAGGATTGACATTAGCTATCATCACACTGAGAACCCGTTTTGAAATGTAACAGTGTCACTGACAAGAAGAAGAGCAGATGATATGGAATTAGTGAACACAGAACAGATAGCAACCTCTAGGTGTTGTGATCGACCATGGGTATTTGTAGTCATATGTTGCTTGAGTACGCCCTGTCTTCCAAAAGTATCGTTCGTATTAATTGTTTGTTTTGTAAAGTAGATTCTAAAGGACGTTTCAGGACAGATAATGAATAATGCCACCGAGGCTCTTTTAGCTTGGACCTATTGCTCTGTATCCATTCATCACACAACATTGAGTAGAAAATGAATCTTTCAAAGTCATAATGCCACCATTCTTGCCAATATTAATAAGCATGATGGAATCAGCTTCACCATTCCCTTTTCACCACCTTGCATTTTAATAGTATTAGGTTTTAAAATGTCTGGACAAATTTCCACATTATGTTTGTAGCATTCCTGAGGGAGTGACTTTTTGGTGGTAAAGTAAGGCAAATAGCAAAATAAATCATGTTGTTGTATTTATTCCACAACCGTTAGCAACAATCCCACTGTCTCCATAGATAATTTATAGCAGTGAATTATCACTTAATGGGTTTGGGCATGTATCACATTCTGTGATCTCACTCAACTAAATAGGATCATTCTTAAAGTAACAATGCCTTAGCACAAATAACTTAAATGAGCTCTATTCTGTATTGAGGATATAGAATTGATTGTTGTACAATGTAGTAAATAATGTTTTAATCGACTCTCTATTCCAGCAGAGTGCCATTGTGATTTTATTTGACTATTCTTCAGACCTTTCTTTACTTTCTTTCCTGGCTGATAATTGTCCAGCACATTGTTTGAAGCAGGTTTTTTAAATGTTTTGTTCCATTTAAATATATGATCTTGCAAAATGTCTGTCAGGAGACAATTAGCCTGGAAGCTCCTCAGACTTGCCCCCACTCTACTGTTGGCCTAAGTGCGTTGGAACCGCCATTTACGCACAATGTATCACGGCAAATAATTCATTTCTGATGGGGCAGGCGTGAAATGTCAATTGCTGTATGAGTTATGCTCTCCATGGCACTCCCTGGGCTGAATTTTTGACGGGATGTGGAGACGGAACCTGAGGCAGGCGAGCTTGCAATTTCCTATGACCTGTCACTCTGTTGGCTGGCTGCCGTGGTACCACCTCAAATCAGCTCTCATTGAGACTGGATCAGGAGGGCGGGGCATGACATGATTACCAGAAGGTTACAGTTGCAGCCACAGCCATCCTGTGGAGGGCTGAACAATGACAGTTTGACAGCTGTGGCCACATTTCACTTTAATTTTTTGAAAATGTTTTAAGCGGGTGCCTCTATTTTGCGGCACCCTCTCGCTCCCCTGCAGCACCCACCTCTGACGGCAGGGCTACCAAGATTCAGAGATCATCAGCTTTACTTTATCACTGGCGTGACTTGCTTCATTTGCTTGCTCTCACCTGAGATTGCAGGCTGCAAGTGTGCACAATGGGCACCATGCTTCAGAGGGAATTCCAGAGTTTAGGGCCTGGCAGCTGAAGGTATGGCCACTAACGGAGGAGCAATTAAAAACAGGGATATGCAAGAGGCCAGAAAGGAGTGCAGAAATTACAAAGGCTTGCAGGGCCAGAGAATGTTACAGAGACAGAGAGGGGAAAAGCCCTGGCAGTATTTGAATACTGGAAAACAGGGATGAGAATTTTAAATCTGAGGTGTTGCCAGAATGGGAGCCAGTGTAGGCCTGTGAACACAGGAGTGATGGGTAAATGGGACTTGGTGTGGATTAGGACATGGGCAGTGGATTTTTGGATGTGCTCCAGCTTTCCTAGGGCGGAAGATAGGAGGCTGAGTAGGAAGCATTTGAATAGTCAAGTTTAGAGGTAATAAAAGTATGGGTGAGAGTTTCAGCAGTTGATGAGCTGAGGCAGGGCCAGGCAATGTTAACAGAGGTGGAAGCATGCGATCTTGGTGATGAAGTGGCAATGTGGCCAGAAGCTCACCTTGGTGTCAAATACAATACTCAGGTTGCAAACTGAGTGGTTCAGCTACACACAGTTACAAGAGAGGTGATGGATTTGGTGCCTCGGGAAGTACAGTTTTGGGCTTTCCATTATAGAAAAGTTATTGGAGCCTGATATGAGAAATAAATGAATAGAGTTATATTGAGAGACTTAGAGAAATTTTAAGTGTCGTTTATCAGAGCCTGAATGGTCTGGGGATCTAAAAAAAAGTGTTTGACATCATGAGAGAGTTTGAGAGGATAAATAGCAAAAGGTTACACACAGTATTTGGTGAGCTGGTAACAAAGGGGCATAAATGTATGATATACTCAGAGCATAAAGGAGGAAGTTAGACTTTTTCACATGAAACATTATTAGGAATGGGATGCATTATTAAATCTAAGAACAATGACTTCTAAGAGGGAATTGAATAAAAACTTGAAGAAAAATATTACTACCCTAGATGTTTACAGCATTAAAGGAGGCCTTCAGGCTATTATCACTGTGGTAGCTCTTTACTAGAGCAGGCTAAGCTTAATCCACACTCTCTCTCCACATAGCCTTTCATCTACCGCTGTGTCAAATATTCAAGGGGAAAGAGCAGAAAAATTGGATTTAGAGCAGACAGCTCTGATCTAGAGCTAGCACAGTCACAATTAAATAGCCTCTTTCCATACCGAAATCTTTATGCTTCTGTTTAATTGCCAATTAACACGTTAGTTGCTTTGGTGCTAAAAGTTATGATCTATATCTCAATAGCCACGATTTGGAAGTAGTTTTGCTGTTTAGCATTTCCTCCAATAAAAATGATAGCATCAAAATATAAATCACATTTATTCATTTGGAAGATCAAGGTTTTTCCAGAACAAGAACGGCTTATTTTATATAGTGCCTTAATAAAACGTCTCAAAGCGCTTCGCAGGGGCAGTATAAAACAAACAATGACCAGAATTTTCCAGCCCCCCCTACGGCAGGCTCCCCCATGGTGGGCAGGCAAGCCATTGAAGTCTCCGTTCACATTGGCAGGACCTTCTGGTCCTGCCGGCATGAGGGGCTAGAAAATTCTGGCCTATGACACTGAGTCATATGTGGAGATAGTGGGTGGAATTCTCCCAGCCCGCTCACGCAGGCTTCATGGTGGGCAGGAGCGGAGAATCCAGCGGGAGGCAAAAAATTGGAAACCCGACGTTGTAGCAACAGGTTGCAATTCACCCTGACGGTGTTTTCATGGCGGGTCGGTTGTCCCGCCGACTAGTGGCGCGAATTCCATTTGCATTCATTAGCATGTCATGAATGGTCATTAAAACAGCTGTTTGCCGGAATCTTGTTATGCCTTCCAAATCTTCCGTCACGCCAGTGGGAAATTACGTCGGCGTCAAACCCGCCTGGAAAGCGGTGGCGTGCACAAGTCGGACCTCAGTTCGCCGGTAACTTCAAGGTAAGTGGAACATACCTGCCACAGCGCTGCGCCGGTCTTGTAGCGATGAACACTGCTCTGCTGGGGTTGTAGGGCTGGACTGCTCCTTCTCTTTGCTTCCATTGTCCCAAGGAACACCAATGTGCTGTGGTACTCATGCAGGCCTCCACTTTCAGAGACTAGCACTTCAACCGGAGGTGGGCTGTGAGGTGAGGGGTTTGGCTGACAAACACGAGGCAACGGGGAGGGAAGGCTGTGGAATAGCAGTCATGGGGAAGGGCAAACACGAGGGGAGCCTTTCTGCTCTCTAACCTCATGTTGCCGCGGGAGTGAGCAGGACCCTGCTTAGAAAGAAAGGAAGAAGACTTCCTTGTGATGAAAGCCACTGAAAGCCAGTGGCTTCATTAGCGCTGTTAAAGGACTGCTCAGAACTCAGTGGCTTCACTTCATAGTCACTGCATCTCAAGTGTAACACATCGGAATGTAGAATTTGGGAATGCAGGCAATAGCGCGGGAGACACAGCTGTACCATATATGGCATTCCATCAATGAAGGCCTGTCACGTGTTCACCAGATGTGACATTCCTAATGGGCCTTCATGAGGGCATCCACTCATTGACCATGAACAACTGATTAGTGATTAATATGCCACATCAGAGATTGGTGAACAGAGCTAGGTTGGGTCACTCATCTCAATTAAAACTTAGCATCCAACGCAGGGCTCAAGATGTTACATATCTGCAATGCCATTTTGGTCACCTCGCTTTGTGTGCTAGTGTCTCAGGGACAAGGCAGCATCAGCCACCATACAAGTGGGGCAGGAAAAAGTATGGACCCTTACAGTCTCCAAATGTGTCAACCTCTGAGCTTCGCTTTCTTGCCCCTTGAACCATTAAAGTCTCAATGTTTGCGTCCAGAGTGAAGGCAAAGCAGATATGGATCCAGGGCGGATCCAGAGCTCAATGCTGCCTTTGTCAGGGTCCTAATGCAATGGACGAGGTGGAGGAGGGAGAGGTGGCTCCGCGTGCAGCTCCAGCAGGAGGAACATGGCTAAACGAAGCTACAGTATGAACAGGAGGGTCAGGAGGAGAGACCCAGACAATGGGGGTGACTCACCAGACCTAGGGTTTATCATCCAAGAGTCTCCTATTTATAAATGAGCGAGAGGCAATGCCATACACGTCTGTGCTTGTCCCGAGGTCTGGTACATCACATTTGCCACATTCTCCATGAAGACCTGAGGCCACGTGGAGTTGGAGGGTATCCCCTGCCAATGGGTTTGAAGGTGACAGCTGCATTCAGTTTCTTTGCCTCTGGTTCTTTCCAAGGCTCAACAGGAGACCTGTTTGGCATCTCTCAGTCTGCAACACATTGATGTATAAATGAGGTCACAGATGCCCTTTACAGGAAGGCCCATCATTATGTCAGGTTTGCTGTGGATGAAGATAGCCAGGCTGTGAGATTCACCGGCTTCACCGCCATCTCAGGCTCCCCAAGAGCGCAGGGTGCAATAGACTGCACATGTGGCTATACGGGCTGCACGGCAGCAGCCCCTAATATTTATAAACCGCAAAGCCGACCATTCCATCTATGTACAGCTGGTGTGTGATCACCGGAAGTGCATACTGCATGTTTGTGCACGGTACCCTGCGAGTTGCCATGACTGCTACATCCTGACTCACTCCCAGGTGCCTGAGATTTTCGAGGGGCCATTACATCTGCAGAGATGGTGCTTGGGGATAAGGGGTACCCACTGAAACGCTGGCTGATGACACCAGTGCATCGCCCTCAGAGTCTTTCCACGGAGAGGTATGACGCTGCTCACAGCTCCACATGCTCCCTTATAGAGCAGACCATGGGGCTTCTGAAGATGCATTTCAGATGCTTGGGCCACTGAGGTGGCTCATTCCAATACACTCATGACAGCGTTTTCGGCATCATCGCAGTGTGTTGTGCCCTTCACAATCTGGCTATGCAAAGAGGTGACCCCTGCCTGAGGATGACCTGGAGGAGGATGAGAGCTCATCAGAGGATGATGATCCGGAGGTCCAGGAACCTCAGGAGGCTGCTGAAGGTCAGTATGAGCACGATCATGCCATGGAGGAAGGAAGATGTGGGAGACGTGCCCCTGATACGTTAATCGCTGACAAGTTCCAGGAAGAGTAAGATCAAGTGAGGGAATATGGCCACATTCCTCCTAGCCCTCAATGCCATCTTGTTTCAACTCAGGGGATGACCACCCACTTGCAGCAAGAGCGAGTCCCGCATTCACACTTGCCTCATGAATTGTCAGGCCATGATCTTTGCTTTTGTCTGTGGGGCCCTTTGAGTGAACTCACTCTGGGAACTGAGAGCCCACTTTAGGAACAAGATCGATGCGAGAGAAGACTTGAAGCCTTCACTGCCACCTAATGATGCCAACACTGCTACGAGTGTCAGCCACATAGACCTGCCCCGCTACATTGTCCCAGGCCCAAGAGGAATTTGAAAACAAGGATGAGAATTTTAATATCAAGACGTTGCATGACTGAGTGCTAATGTAGGTCAGTGGACACAGGGATGATAGTGGAATGAGACTTGGTGTAAGTTAAGACACCGGAACAACATTTTTGATACCTCAAGTTTACAAAGGCTAGACTGTGGGAGGCCAGTCACAAGTGTGCTGAAATAGTCAAGTCTATAGGTAACAAAGGCATGAATGAGGGTTTCAGCAGCAGGTGAGCTGAGGCAGGGTTGAAGTCGGGGCAATGTGACAGAGGTGAAAAAAGGTGTTCCTAGTGATGACGTGAATATGCAGTCGGAAGTTCATCTCAGGGTCAAGTATAAGCTTGTTAACAGACTGGCTTAATCTCAGACTTTTGCCGGGGAGAGAGATAGAGATGGCAGCTTGTAAATGAAGTTTGAGCGGGGACTGAAAACAATGGCTTCAGTCTTCCCACTATTTAATTGGAGGAAATTTCTGCTCATCCGGTACTGGATGTCTGATAAGCAGTCTGATAAT
Organism: Cetorhinus maximus; assembly: GCF_964194155.1. NCBI lineage: Eukaryota > Metazoa > Chordata > Chondrichthyes > Lamniformes > Cetorhinidae > Cetorhinus > Cetorhinus maximus. Next base: position 127,590,184 of record NC_135887.1, read on the forward strand.
TTAGCAATAGCAGAGGAGTTGAGAGAGGTGGTGATGAGGTAGAGCTGGGTGTTGTCAGCGTACGTGTGTAAACTAGCGCTGTGCTATCAGATGATGTTGCTGAGGGACAGCATATAGATGGGAGATAGGAGAGGGCCAAGGATAGATCCTTAGGGGAACACCAGAGGTAATAGTGAGTGAAGTGAAGCCATTGCAAGTGATATTCTGGCTATGATTAGAAAGATAAAAATGGAAACAGTTGAGAGCAGTCCCACCCACCTGGGTGTCAGTGGAGAGGCACTGGAGGAGGATGGTGTGGTCAACAGTGCCAAATACTTTGACAGGCAGGAATAAAATAGGGAATAAAAGTATGGTTTCACTTGCACAGCCCTCCCGGATCTGGTTCTCCCAGTGTCTTGGCATTCTGAGATATTGACCTGGAGCTTCCATTCGGTTGTGCTGCTTTGCTTGGTCCAATTCGCCCAAAGTCGGGGTAAGCAGCAGAAAAGATCACATCTGCCCTTATAGGTGGATATAAAAGATCTCATGGTGCTATTTTGGACAGTCAGGCAATCTTACTGATCAACATTTACCCCTTAATCAATGCCAGTTTACAATAAAACTAATTATCTCATTATTTATTTCATGTGTGAAATCTTTCTGTTTGTAAATTGGCTACTGTGTTTTCCTACAATACAACAATGACTTCAAATGTATTTCATTAGTTGTGAAGCACTTTGGGATGTCCAGAGATTGTGAAAGATGCTATATAGATGATAGTTCTTTTTTGAAGTCAGTCCTATTTGTGCTTACAGGTCTAAATAATCAAAGAGACTGATGGAATGCTGGCCTTTGTACCTCGAGGACTAGAATGTAAGGTATAGGAGTCATACTTCAGCCATTCAAAGCACTGTTTAGACCACACGAAAAGTACTATGAGCAGTGCTGGGCACTTATCCCTGAGGAAGGATATGTTGGCCTTGGAAGGAGTGCTGTGTAGATTCTCCAGAATGATACCTGGATTCCAAGGGTTAAATTATGAGAGGAGCTTACACAAACTAAGATTGTATTTAACCTTGGAGGTGGGGAAGCTTCTACAAATGATAATTTGGGACAAATTAATTGTTACTTGGGCAAATGTGGGTTAAGTAAAGAAAGCCAGCATGGATTTGTTAAGAGACAATCGTGTTTAACTAACTTGCTGGAGTTTTTTGATGAGGTAAGAGAAGGTTGATGAGGGTAATGTTGTTGATGTGGTGGACATGGACATGGACATGGACAAAGGCATTTGATAAAGTGACATGCAACAGATTGGTGGGCACAGTCATAGTTCATAGAACAAAAGGAACAGTAGCAACATGGCTATGAAATTGGCTGAGTGACAGAAAATGGAGAGAAGTGGTTAATGGATGTTTTTCAGACTGGAGGAATGTTTATAAGGACTTCCCAGCTGTTGGTATTGGGACCCTTGCTCTTCCTGATATATATTAATGACCTAGACCCTGGTGTACAGGGCACAATTTCAAAATTTGCAGGTGATACAAAACTTGGAAGCATTGTGAACTGTGAGGAGGATTGTGTAGAACTTCAAAAGGACATGTTGGTGGAATTGAAGGACAAGTGGCAGGTGAAATTTAATAAAGTGTGAAATGATTCATTTTGGTGTGAAGAACATAGAGAGACAATATAAAATAAAGGGTACAATTCTAAAGGGGGTGCATGAGCAGAGGGACCTGGGTGTGTATGCGCATAAATCTTTGAAGGTGGCAGGGCAGGTTGAGAGTGCTGTTAATACAGCATACAGTATCCTAGGCTTTATTAATTGGGCATAGAATATAAAAGCAAGCAAGTTATGTTAAACCTGTAGAGAACAATGGTTCAGCCACAACTGGACTGTTGCATCCAGTTCTGCGTGCCACACTTTCGGAAGGATGTGAAGGCGTCAGAGAGAGCACAGAAAAGATTCACAAGAATGGTTCCAGGGATGAGGAACTTCAGTTACGTGATAGATTGGAGGAGTTGGGACTGTTTTCCTTGGAGAAGAGACGGTTGAGAGGAGATTTGAAAGAGCTGTTCAAAATCATGAAGGGTCTAGATAAAGTAGATAGGGAAAAACTGTTCTCATTGGTAGAAGGATCAAGAACAAATGGCACAGATTTACAGTAATTGGCAAAAGAAGCAATGGAAGCATGAGGAAAACCTTTTTCACGCAGCGAATGGTTAGGATCTGGGATGCACTGCCTGAGACTGTGGTGGAGGCACTTTCAAGAGGGATTTAGCTCTTTATCTGGAAAGGAAGAATGTACAGGTTACAGGGAGAAGACGTGGGACTAACACTAGGTAAATTGCTCCAATGGAGAGCGAGCGCAGACACGATAAGCTGAATGGCCTCCTTCTGTGCTGTAACACTTATGTGATTCTGTATTCCCTGCATATTAAATGGTTATGGAGTGATTTGATCAAAGTTTTCAATATTTTCAAGGAAACAGATAGGATAGAAAGAGAAACTATTTCCATTTGTCAGACAGTGTAGGACTGTGACCATAGTGTAAAAATTAGAGCCAGAAAATATAGGAGTGCAATGAAATGCCTGTACACACAAAGGTTGGTAGAGGTTTGGAAATCTCTTCTGAAAATGGCAATTGATACTAGATCAATAGTAAATTTGAAATCTGAGATTGATAGATTTGTGATCCAAAAATACTATAGGGAGTTAGGTCATGGATTATGCATGATTTCAATGAATGGCAGAACAGGATTGAGGTACTGAATGGTCTACTCCTGTTCATTTTGGTACGATCCGGTTAGGGATCATTAACATTTAAATAGGAATCTGAATACCTTGTTTTAACCAATAGAACTACACCACACGATTTCACTTTTTTTAAACAAAACAAAACCTCTGTAGAGACCACCCATAAGTACGCCACAGTCCTCTGGAGAATCCTCTTCAGCTCCATCTGAGATGAAAACATTAATTTACCAAGTCTTGACCGTGGAGGTCTTAGTGTCTTATTCTGGTTACTTATCAATACTTCCAGGCTAATGCAGCTGGTTACTTTCTTTTGCAATAAGACACAGGAAGGACCACTATAGATTCTCCCACTAGCTTCAAACTAGGCACTCTTTCAGCTTCTGTTCCCTCACAAGATTCAAACTGAGATTAAGCCTCATCCACATTCCACACAGTCAGTGACGAAGTTAGGTTTTTACTCTGCTTACAGTGCCGGTCTATCTAACAATCATTTACTTTGGCTGTCTTCTCTCAGTGAGCTGCAAACTGTGCACACCAGTTCCAAGCTGCAAGTAAAAACTCTCAGCAAACACCCAGATAAATTGAAACCAGAGAACCTTCCTAAACTCCACCCATCCCCATGATGATGTAGCCAGTTCTGGGCTGTGCTCAAACCAACCTTTAAGTAATTCTCTGAAGAAGGGTCACACGGACTCGAAACGTTAACTCTGTTTCTCTCTCCGTAGATGCTGCCAGACTTGCTGAATCTTTCCAGCATTTTCTGTTTTTGTTTCAGATTTCCAGCATCTGCAGTATTTTGCTTTTATTTAAGTAATTATCCCTCAATTATAATTTAGTTTTTGATCTGATGAACTAAGTGTAATTTACAACTTTTGAGGGTTTACCATACGCTTTACAACTAATTTAGCTCTAAGTCCCAAAAATAAAAACATCCATCTGGACTGGCATTACTGCAAGCTTTGCAGACATCATGTCTCCAGCTCTTTAGCTAAGTAAGCCGATCTGAGCTTTTATAGCTCTGTGCCTTCTGAATTAATGAAACAAACATGGGTCACCATTTCTTGAGGTTTTCTGACAATCTCTAAAGCCCAACATTTTAATTACTTTATCTTCCTGTTAACCTCTTAGGACCACATGGCCCCAATCTTTTAAGTGTAATGGGCTCCAAGCTTGCTTTAATTACATTTATCCCATCTTCTACAGTTAAACTTTAATTACTGAAGCTAAAAATTATATTCGAATATACATGAACTAGATATTTGCAACAAAATGTTCTTATTGGATGATTTCTGAACATGGGGCAGTTTGGAAATTTCCTCACTTTTAGTGCTCTGTGGACACATCAGTGGATTATTCTTAAATTTGAATACTAACACCTGTTAGTAAATCAACAATTTTGCAAATTAATAAGAACATGGACTTGATTATCGACGTAAGGGTCAAGCTACTTTGAGGCCTGGACCTCATTTAAATTCTATAGGAGTCGAACAGGTCCCCTGCTCCACCTTGATGTTTCGGAGAGGGTGGGAAACTGGCCAGCTCCAGTGCTGGAGCTTTGATGAGAGGTGATCCTGAGGGAAAAAAAAGTTGATGCCACTGCAGCGGGCCAGCAGCGGTTTTTGTTTTCTCTAGGCCCAGGATGAGGAATCTTCCTGGCACATGGAAAAAGAAATTTTAACATTTTCTTGGCTGCTTGGAGCAGCCCACTGCAGTCATTCATTGCCTTGCACAAATGGCTTAAACTGCACCTATTTCTACTATCGGAGTCCTGTACGCAAGCAGCCTGCTGCCAGAATTAATTGAATGCTCCATTTTGGAACCTTTTAACAATGCCTGGGTAAACAGGGCAATAAGTTACCTGACACCGTTTTTAGATTGCTTCAGGGCCATTTACACTGGATGGAGGGAGTTAAAATCCACCATTATATATGGTCCTCGAAGCTCCATGCTACCATAATATGAAACTGCCTTTTTAAAGTTGTCATCCTTGTTTTGAAACGCCTCCATGGCCTCACTCCTTCCTATCACTATAATGTCCTCCAACACCACAACCCTCCCAAGATCTCTGCTTTCCCGTAATTCTGGCCTCTTGACCATCCCCGATTTATATTATTTCACCATTAATGGCTATGCCTTCAGCTGCCTAGTCCCTAAGATACGAAATTCTATCCCTTACCATCTTTGGCTCTTTGCCTCTTTGTCTCCTCCTTTAAACCTGCCTCTGTTACTAGGCTTTTGACCATCTGGCCTAAAATCGCCTATATGGCTCAGTATCAAATTTTGCTTTATAACAAAGCTGTGAAGCGCCTTGGGATTTCTCATTATGCCAAAGGTATCAAATAAATACAAGTTGTTGTTGTCGAAACCCACCGTGACAAAAATTAATTGCTTGAGTGTTTGCACAGGCAAAATTCCTCTGGGTAAGACTTTATCGCTCTACATCTCAGTCTCAGTGCTATTTTCCGCCTGCCTGGATTGCATTCGGGCCTTCTCAGCCCAAATTTCAAGTGCAGTGGAATTTTGTTTGAAGTTTACGTAAGGAAAAGTTTGCATGAGTTAAATGCCGTAGCGTGGGTCTAATTGGATAGCTCTTTCAAAGAGCTGACACAGAGGTGATAGGCTGAACGGCCAACTGATTCTATAAGTATGATTTGATAGAACCTGTAAAGGAGAGCAGAGCACCAGTTGGTCCATTGAGCCTGTCCCTGTCAGTTTGCGGTGGAAATAAGCTTCACTATGCACAATTCTTCTCACTTCTCAGCATCATGCAATCAACTAGGAGGAGTATAGGGTGGGATCTTGTGCCATCTCCTGTGATGGGCTGGCATTTACTCAGCCGGGAGGGTGGTGGGTGAGGAGCCTGCCATCTTCCTGATTAAGTCCATGGCAGAAAGGCCCCTGGACGGCCTTCCAGCCCTGTGCCAGTTGAGCCCCATTGAGTGGGAAATTAATGCCCATTTAGGGGCCTCATCCTGCACCACTGGTGTTAACCCAGCAGTTGGGTTCCTTGTGGGCTCGTGGGGTGGGGGTGTACTCAATCAAAGGCATTCAGCGCCTGATCAAGGGGACCTGGCATTGGGAAGTGGGAGGAGCCTGCTGAGAGCCACACCCCTACCCTTGCTGCCAACCACCCCTACCCCACAAACCCCCTCCTTCCGTCGCTTAACTGTGGCTTAGAATCCAGCGATAGTACTAGACCCTGGGTAAATGTTGTACTGGCTGTAGTCACCGCCTCCCCAGTGGTGCTGCCATTCAATAGAGCTGCTGGCCTCTGATTGGCCATCATCTCTCAATCGGTGGGACTTCCATCGCAGGGGTCCTTGATCCTGGGGAAAGGCCCGCCACTGGCCTGTCAAGCGCTGGGCAATCCCAAAAAGGGGCGAGGCATGGCTCTCACCAGCTCTCCAGCCGGCAGCCATGACCGCCGTGTCCTCCACAGGGTTTGGACCATAAAAACTGATAAAAATAATGCGGGCCAATTTATGGACAAAACAACTCTGGGAAGTCCCTCTCAGATTCCTAAAAGTAAACGATAATGAGTTCCAGGAGATAACCATCACCTCAGAATCCCAACCATCTTTTGCAGTGAAGTCAGCCTTTATGAAGCATCCTTTTGAACATTTACAATGACTGTGCACCCGCTGAATAAGCTGGCAACTTATTTCAAGGGTTTATGTGGAAAGAAAAGCCTCTTGACACCTAACCTAGTTCTATGCTTACATAACTTATATGCAGACTGCCAAGCTCTCCCTAATCTATCTAATTTAGGTAATCTATCCACACAGACAGTCTAGTTCCTTCATCATGTTAAATGTTTCATCAAATATCCCTGATGTCTATGCTTTCCTTTGTAACATTAAAATTTGCCTCTTTATCTGTAATGGCAGCAGCTTGCATGGCTGATTGAAATGCCTTTGAATATCGGGGTATTTTTAGACCTATCTGTAATGAAAAATTTAAGTCCACAAAAAAAAAGGCAGAAATGAAGCCTACCTGGCATGCTACATCTTGCTGCAAAGCCAGTGCTCTTTGGCGATACATTTTAGTGAAATCAGGTCACTCCTTACCATATAGAAGTGATGATGTGAAAACAGGCCATTTGGCCCAATCAGTCCATGCCAGCGATTTCCCTCCATGCGAGCAAATGGCCTTAATCGTATTTACCTACCCTGTTCCTAGATATACCCACCTACCCAATCTAATCTCAAGCATTGACATAGTGCCTGCCTCGAGTACTAACCCCAGAAGTCAATTCCACAGCCTCATGACTCTTGTAAAGACATTTCTCCTGCTGCTAGGAATATTTTACATGAAACCTTGTATCTATGGCTCCTGATTCACTGCAAACAAGCAGCTTCTCTCTACTATATACCATCCTGTCATAATTTTATACACTTCTATCATAATCACCCTGAACAGTTGTCGTCCTCTATAATCTTTCAGATCTTACTGATTAAACTAGCAATGGTTAATAATAAAATTCTGCCAACTGCCTCCTATTCTCAGTTGCTGGTATTTAACTGATTGACATTATCTCCAAGAGCAGACAAATACAGGAGGGACATTTAACATGACATGAAAAATGTGTACGTTGCAAACCTACATTTTTAATGATTAGGTACGGTTGTTATCTATGTTAAAGTGTAAATTTACATGAGGAACAATCTTGCCAAAATGCCTTGCATTTTGGGATAAATGTCAACAGTTCAGCAACTAAATACTATGGACTGAATTTTCACTTTGTTGGATTGAGGCGGGAGTCATTTTAAAAATGGCTCCGACGCCAATCCTGGGAATGTCTGATTTTCAGGAGTGCCTTTGAAGGGTGCGGTCTGGTTCCTGTCAAAAGCCCTCACCCGGTGTTCATGACTTGGCTGGCTCCATTGCAGAGATAGGCATGTCCTCCTCCTCCACAATCTTCATGAAGTCAGGCCAGGTTTTTTTTAATTCGGTGCTGGGATGTGGGCGTCACCAGCTAGGCCAACATTTATTGCCCATCCCTAATTGCCCTTGAGTCCATGTATTGTAGGAATACCCACAGTGCTGCTGGGAAGGGCATTCCAGGATTTTCACCCAGCTACAGTGAAGGAACGGCAATATAATTCCAAGTCAGGATATGTGTGACTTGGTGGGGATCTTACAGTTGGTGGTGCTCCCATGCATCTGCTGGTCTTGTGCTTCTAGGTGGTAGAGGTCACGGGTTTGGAAGGTGCTGTCAAAGGAGCCTTGGTGAGTTGCTGCAGCATATCTTCTAAATGGTATACATTGCTAATTCTGTGCGCCGGTGGTGAAAAGAATAAATGTTAAAGGCGGTGGATAGGAATCCAGTCAAGCGGGCTGCTTTGTCCTGGATGGTGTCGATCTTGTTGAGTGTTGTCGGGGCTGCATTCATCCAGGCAAGTGGAGAGTATTTCATCACACTCCTAACTTGTGTCTTGTAGATGGTAGACAGGCTTTAGTGGGTCAAGAGGTGGGTCACTCGCCGCTGAGCTCCCAGACTCAGGCCTGCTCTTATAGCCACAGTATTTACATGGCTGGTCCAGTTTAATTTCTGGTCAATTGAAATCCTGTGTAAATAATCTCTTAATCTTCTCTGCTACAAAGTGAATAGTATCAGCTTGTCTAATGTCTCCATGTCTTCCATCCCTAGCACCATTTTAGTAAATCTGATCTGCACAATCTTCAAAGCCTCGACATCCTTCTTAAAGTGTGGTTCCCAGAACTGAACACAATATCTGAGACCCTACCAGCGATTTATAGATGTTTAGCATAATTTCCTTATTTTTATAGTCTATGCTCTATTTACAAAGTCCAAGCTTTTTTAATAGCCTTATCAACGTCTGCTACCTTCAAAGATTTATGCATGTAATCACCCCAGGTCTTTCTATTTCTGCACCTCTTTTAAAATTGTGCCATTTAATTTATATTACACATTCTCCATATTCATCTTTCCTAACTGCATCACGTCACACATCTTCTGTCACTTCTTTGGATTATTATTAAACCTTTCTGTGAACCATAGAAACTAGGAGCAGGAGTAGGCCATTCGGCCCTTCGAGCCTGCTCCACCATTCAATGTGATCATGGCTGATCCTCTATCTCAACGTCATATTCTCGCTTTCTTTCCATACCCCTTGATGCCCCTAATAGCCAAAAATGTATCAGTTTCTTTCCTGAATATACTCAGTGACCTCGCCTCCACAGCCTTATGTGGGAGAGAATTCCATGGTTGACCACCCTCTGAGTGGATACATTTTTCTTTATCTCAGTCTTAAATGACCTGCCCCATATCCTGAGACTGTGGCCCCTGGTTCTAGACTCCCTGACCAGGGGAAACATCCACCCTGCATCCAGTCTGTCTAGCCCTGTTAAATTTTTATATGTTTCAATCAGGCACCCTCTCATTCTTCTAAACTCTGGTGAATACAGGCTTAATTGAACCAATGTCTCCTCATACGACAGTCCTGCCAACCCCGGTATCAGCCTAGTGAACCTTTGCTGCACTCCCTCACTGGCAAGTATATCCTTTCTTAGGGAAGGAGACCAAAACTACACGCAGTACCCCAGGTGTGGTCTCAACAAGGCCTTGTATAACTGCAGTAAGACATCCTTCAGAACTCAAATCCTCTTGCAATGAAGGCCAACATACCATTTGTCTTCCTAATTGCTTGCTGTACCTGCCTACTGGTGTACACGGATACCCAGGTCACTTTGTACATTCACACTTCCCAATATATTACCATTTAAATAATACTCTGCCTTTCTGTTCTTCACACCAAAGCATATAACTTCACATTTATCCATGTAATACATCATCTGCCATGTGTTTGCCCACACACACAAGTTGTCGAAATCACCCTGAAGCCTCCTTGCATCCTCCTCACAACTCACAACCCCCCCCCATGTTTTGTGCCGTCAGCAAACCTGGAAATATTGCATTTGGTTCCCTCATCCAAGTCATTTATATGTATCGTGAATAGCTGGGGCCCAATCACTGATCCCTGCGGTACACCACTAGACTCCTAGACTCCGCTTGCCACCCGGACAAAGACCTATTTATTCCCACTCTCTGTTTCCTTCTTGTCCATTTTTGCTGAACTCTAAACTGCTCCCAATCCTCGGGCTTGCTGCTTTTTCTGGCAATTTTATATGTCTCCTCTTTGGATCTAATACTAGCCCTAATTTTTTTAGTAAGCCATAGTTAAGCCACCTTTCCTGTTTTAGTTTTGCATTAGACAGGAATGAATAATTGTTGTAATTCATGCATACGTTCCTTAAATAGTAGACATTGCCTATCCACTGTCAACCATTTTAGTAAGGTTCTCCTATCCATCATTGCCAACTCAAACCTCATACCCTCGTAGTTCCCTTTATTTAGATTCAGGACCATAGTTTTGGATTCAACTTCTTCACTCTCCATCCTAATAAACAATTCTATCATTTTATGGTTGCTCTTCCCCAAGGGAACAAGACTGTTAATTAATCCTTTCTCATTGCACAATACCCAGTCTAGGATAGCTTGCTCTCTGATTAGTTCCTCAATGTGTTGGTCTGAAAAACTATCACGTACACATTCCAGGAAATGACTCACTAGATGAGAATTTCTCTATATCAGTGCTTTGTGTTGTGGGCAATACCCAATATAATCTGATTGTTTACAGGATATAGACCATATCCTGATCATTAGAAGTGTAGAAAGCATGAATGCCTTTTGCTGTTATATCGACAACTCTGTGCAACTTTGTGCGAGGTTGATGCATTTGTTCCTTAGGGCCAGATTTTCTCTCCCGAGTTGGGAGTGCAGAGCCGGGAAAATTCCCAACTTCACAAACCTGACCCAGAAGAAAGTGCCCTGGGTCTTCAGATTTTCGTTCTGTGGGCAGGGGGAGTGGGTGCTAATGGAAGTTGCACCCACCACCCCTGAAAACAATGTGGAGGCCGGGTGCCAAACCAGGCTGGTTAAAATGTCTGCCTCAGTTCTCTGGGACTTAGCCCCAGCCACTATAAAGTCAATAAAACAAAAAAAAGGCCTCTAGCCCTCACCCCTCACACTTTCTCACCGGTCTCCTCACCCCCCACACACACACATTCCCATGCTCCATTCGCGCCAACTCATGCCACCATATGTCCTGCACAGACTTCCCATGGCCCCCAAAATCCTCCATGCCAACCAATGCCCCTACACCCACTCCCAGGGCTCCTCATTTCCTGCATGCCAACCTGTGCCCCTCTACCTACCCCCATGGACCTTTTGTAGTTCTATGTCCTTTGTAGGTCCTATGCCAACTTAGTGCCAACTCATGCAACCCATGACAGCCCACTCATTTTCATGCCCCTTTATAGCCCCCTATGCCAACTTAGTGGCAATTCATGTCAACCCATGACCCTTAACCTCCATCTACTTCCCTTACACACACTCCATGCCAACTCAGCCAGTATCCACCATGGGCAGACTTCAGAAGCCATGATGAGATGAAAGAAAATGAAGTTCTAAGTGTCTATTGCAGACTTCACTTTAGATAAAAACACTCATAAAAAAACTCATTCAATTTTTAAAATTCATTCAAGTACATAATCCTATTTTAAAAACAAACCTTTTCTTAACGTACTTAATCCTTTATGAAAACAAACATTTGTATTTATAGCCCCACATAAAAGACATTGTAATCACTTGGAGCTGTCAATCAAACTGTGAACTTACAAGGTCCCCTGCTGTGATATGGATAGGTTCTTGAATCAGTCAGATAGCACTAATCCTATAATGATAATGCTCAGGCTTACATCAACAAGCAACTAGTGATATTGCAAATAGCCACAACAGGCAGGGAGGCGGCAAGCAGTGGCATTGTCACTGGACAATTAATCCAGAGACCCAGGATAATGCTCTGGGGACCCAGGTTCAAATCCCACCATGGCAGATGGCGAAATTTGAATTCAATAATAATCTGGAATTAAAAGTCTAGTGATGACCAAGAAACCATTGTTGATTGTCTTAAAAACCCAGCTGGTTCACTCATGTCCTTTAGGAAAGGAAACCTGCCTTCATTACCTGGTTGAGTCTACATGTGAGTTCAGACGCACAGCAATGTGGTTGACTCTTAACTGCCCTCTGAAATAGCCTAGCAAGTCACTCAGTTGTATCAATCCATTAAAAAATCAAAAAGGAGTGGAACCAGACAGACCACCCAGCATTGAGATAGGCACCGGAAACAACAACAGCAAACTCAGCCCTGTCGACCCTGCAAAGTTTTCCTTACTAACATCTGGTGCTTGTGCCAAAATTAGGAGAGCTGTCTCACAGACTGGTCAAACAACATCCTGACATCGTCATACTCACAGAAACATACCTTACGGACAATGTCCCAGACATCACCATCCCTGGTTACGTCCTGTGCCACTGGCAGGGCAGATCCAGCAGAGGTGCTGGACAGTGAAATACAGTCAGGAGGGAGTGGCCCTTGGAATCCTCAGCATCAACTCCGGACCCATGAAGTCTTATGGCATCAGGCCAAAAAGGGCAAGGAGACCTCCTACTGATTACCACATACTGCCCGCAACCCCCACCCCCCTCCGCCCCCGCCTCCACATCCCCCTTAGCTGATGAATCAGTGCTGCTCCATGTTGAACACCATTGAGGGTGGCAAGGGCACAGAACGTACTCTGGTGGGGGACTTCAGTGACCATCACCAAGAGTGTCTCAGCAGCACCACCACTGGCCGAGCTGGCCTAGTCCGAAAGGACAGAGCTGCTAGACTGTGTCTGTAGCAGGTGGTGAGGGAACCAACAAGAGGGAAAAACATACTTGACCTCATCCTCACCAACCTGCCTGCTGCAGATACATCTGTCCATGACAGTATCGGCAGGAGTGACCACCGCACAGTCCTTGTGGAGACATAATTCTGTCTTCATATTAAGGGTACTATCCATCGTGTTGTGTGGCACTACCACTGTGCTAAATAGGATAGATTTCAAACAGATCTAGCAACTCAAAACTGGGCATCCATGAAGTGCTGTGGGCCATCAGCACCAGCAGAATTGTACTCAACCACATTCTGCAACCTCATGGCCTGGCATATCCCCCACCCTACCATTACTACCAAGCCAGGGGATCACCTCTGGTTCAATGAAGAGTGCAGGAGGGCATTCCCGGAACAGCACCCAGCATTCCCAAAAACGAGTTGCCAACCTGGTGAAGCTATAACACAGGACTACTTGCATGCCAAACAGCATAAGCAGCAAGTGATAAACAGAGCTAAGCAATCCCACAACCAACGGATCAGATCTAAGCTCTGCAGTCCTGCCACATCCAGTCGTGAATGGTGGTGGACAATTAATCAACTCACTGGAGAAGGAGGCTCCACAAATACCCCCATCGTCAATGATGGGGGAGCCCAGCACATCAGTGCAAAAGATAAGGCTGAAGCATTCGCAACAATCTTCAGCCAGAAGTGGCAAGTGGATGATCCATGTTGGCCTCCTCTGGAAGTCTGTAGCATCACAGATGCCAGTCTTCGGCCAATTCGATTCACTCCACATGACATCAAGTAACTGCTGAAGGCACTGGATACTGCAAAGGCTATGGGCCCAGACAGAATTCCGGCAATAGTATTGAAGACTTGTGCTCCAGAACTTGCCATGCCACTAGCTAAGCTGTTCCAGTACACCTACAACACTGGCATCTACCTGGCAATGTGGAAGCAGGACAAATCGAACCCAGCTAATTACTGCCCCATCAGTCCACTCTTGATCATTAGTAAAGTGTTGGAAGGGGTCATCAACAGTGCTATCAAGCGGCACTTGCTTAGCAATAACCTGCTCACTGACGCTTAGTTTGTGGTGCGCCAGGGCCACTCAGCTCCTGACCTCTTTGCAGCCTTGGTTCAAACATGGACAAAAGAGCTGAACTCCAGAGGTGAGGTGAGAATGACTGCCCTTGACATCAAGGCAGCATTTGACCGAGTGTGGCATCAGGGAGCCCTAGCAAAACTGCAGTCAATGGAATCGGGGAAAAATTTCTGCTGGTTGGAGTCATACTTAGCACAAAAGAAGATGGTTGTGGCTGTTGGAGGTCAATCATCTCAGTTTCAGGACATCCCTGCAGGAGTTCTTCAGGGTAGTGTCCTCAGTCCAACCACCTTCAGCTGCTTCATCAATGACCTTCCTTCCATCATAAGGTCAGAAGTGGGAGTGTTTGCTAATGATTGCACAATGTTCAGCACCATTTGTGATTCCTCAGATACTGCAGCAAGACCTGGACAATATCCAGGCTTGGGCTGACAAGTGGCAAGTAACATTTGTGCTCACAAGTGCCAGGCAATGACCATCTCTAATAAGAGAGAATCTCACCATGACCCTTTGACATTCAATGGCATTACACTGCTGAATCCCCCACTATCAAGATCCTGGCAGTTACCATTGACCAGAAACTAAACTGGACTAGCCATAGAAATACTGTGGCTACAAGACCAGGTCAGCGGCCGGAATCCTGCGACGAGTAACTCATCTCCTGACTCTCCAAAGCCTGTCCACCATCTACAAGGCACAAGTCAGGAATATGATGGAATACTCTCCATTTGCCTGGATGAGTGTAGCTCCAGCAACACTCAAGAAGCTTGACAAAGCAGCCTGTTTGATTGGCACACCATCCACAAACATTCACTCTCTCCATGACTGATGCACAGTGGCAGCAGTGTGTATCATCTACAAGATGCACTGCAGCAACTCGCCAAGCCTCCTTAGGCAGCGCCATCAAACCCACGACCACTACCATCTAAAAGGACAAGGGCAACAGACACATGGGAACATCACCATCTGGAATTTCCCCTCCAAGCCACTCGCCAGCCTAACTTGGAAATATATCGCAGTTCCTTCACCGAACCTTGCTCAAAACTCCCTCCCTAACAGCATTGTGGGTGCACCTACATGGATTGCAGCAGTTCAAGAAGGCAACTCACCACCACGTTCTCAAGGGCAATTAGGGATGGGTAATGAATGCTGGCCTAGCCACATCCCATGAATGAATTTTAAAAATGCTGTTTTTTACTGAACATTTGAAGGTGTTAGGATTGTAAATTATTTGGCAGTTTGATAGTTCCACTGAGCTTATCCACTTTCTATGCACATTCATGTCTATTTTTAACATTCCCAAAGGGCATGAAACCTTCCCCAAACAGCACTTCACCTCTCCCAAAGGTCACCTGACTTCTACCAAAGGACACCTTACCTTCCCTCTGCAAAAGCGTACCTGTACCTGGACCTTTCCAAAAAGGATACCCTACCTCTCCAAATAACTTCGGCAGCTGTAGACATTTTCCTCGAAGGTCTAAAGCTCACAAGTTATATTTTGGACATCCCAGTTACGAAAATTGCATCTGTTTGCAGCTGCCCTTGTGAACCACGGATATGCAAACTACAACTCGCCTCAGCGAAAATGATGGGTGCCAGGTTTGGGGGTGGGACCTCTGGAATTGGGGCTCCATGCCATTTTGGCTTAGGCAAGGAGCCCTTCTGGCCTTGCGACAATTAGGCCTTAATGTTACTTTATATGTTTTATATAATTCTGCATATGTGCAGAATCTGACTGAATGCTATAACCTGTGAGCTTTGCCAAGAGTTACCATGCAACTGATTAAAAAAATAGCTGTAACCACACAAAAATGATCTATTTTAATGCTAGATAATAGCTACTTTAATAATGAAAATAACAAATCAAATTCATGATCAAATAATGTTTTCTACATTCAGCATGCCCTGTTTAATTGAGCAGTCAGGCAGCAAAGATGCATTAAATATCCTTTGCATTATTCTTTGCATAGTACCCCTTTCACCGTATTGATGGTTGCTAATTCTTTCTAATGTTATTGCTTTTGATTGGAAATCATTATGTGCCACTTTCACTGAAAGGAGAATATTTATTGGAAGGAAACCTGAGAAGATTCCAACCAAAGTTGTGCAGACTTATTTCTTTTCATATTTATCAAGTACTACAAATTTAGATTGCAAATGGCTTATAATATTTTTATGCAAATGTTAATTAAATTTGCCCGTGGGATTATGTGCTCTTATTTAAGCAGTGGATTTTAATTGGATGAGCATTTCATGTCAGTAGAACTGTTACCTGTTATGAAAGATGATGCCCACAATTTTCTTGTGTGGGCAGAAAACATTGAAAACCAATCCATTAAGTCAAAGAATGGAATTAAGCCCTGCAGATCCACAAATAACCTTTGCCCTCTAAGCTTCTTTGTGAATGAACATCAGATGCAATGGTGAAGACTGACTTGAAGTGAGAACACATGACCCCCTGCTAACCGCTGATATTATTGGGACACCTATGACAAATTAGCTTGCATTAGTTAAATGAGCATTTTAGCTTAAAGATTCAGCAAGTAAGCAAGTACTTTCATTACGCTGGTATATTAGAAATTTGATTGCGCTTTATACTGAGTTGCAATTTAAGCTTGCAGGCTGAAAGCCCTGGTTTTAAAAAAAAAACCCTGCCAACAAGCAATTGAAGAGCAGTTCATTGCTGAAGAAAAGGCTATAGATTAGCTCAAACCAATGCCTTTTATGTTAATAGTTTGACAAATTGACGTTCTGTACCAAATATAGCATGATTCTTTCTGAGGTTAAGCATCGCAAAACACCCTGGAGAGGCTTTTAGCCAGCTTGAGTAGTATCCTATGCAGACAAAAGACAAAAAAAAAGATGCCGCAGCATAAAGGATACTCAGCAACAGGAAAAAAGGAACTAGGAATAATAATGGCATGTTCAGAGAGGCAGGTTTGAGCAGTTTCCGAAGCTGAGGAATGTCGTAGCAAGACAGAGTGGTTTACGGGAGAGTGTCAGAGCGTGGAATTTATTTTTATTATTATTTATTCTTTCCCGGGATGTGGGCATCGCTGGCAAGACTAACATTTATAGTCCAGCCCTAATCATTGCCCTTAAGGCCAGGCCTTCAAAGTTAGATGTATGGAGGAGTGGACATGGCAGAGTCCAAGCTGATAAGCAGGGATGAGTGTTAGGATATCAGGCTGAAGGTTTTGCAGCGGTAACGTGGAGCAAGGCCGAGGAGGGATTTGCCTGCCGTCCAGTCAATGGAGATAAGATGCAAATCAGCCATGATCTAATTGAGAGTTGGAACAGCCCTGAAGAGCTGAATATCCTTCTCCAGTTCCCATATTTCAGTCCTGGAAGAGCTGTGGATAACACTGGGGAAACCAAAATCATTATTTTCAGCCCCGGTCACAAACAAAATGTACCCTCGCCATCAACTCCATTCACTGCCGCCACCACCCCCTACCTCCCTCTGCCCAAATTACTGTGTCAGATTGAAATAGACTGTTCACAATCTAACTGTCCTTTTTGACCCAAGTTGAGCTTCTCACCCTATGTCTTCTCTGTTACAAAGAGTGCATGCTTCCATCTCTCTCAATGTTGCCCACCTCCTATCTTAGACTATTCGCTGCTTAACGCTGCATCCATGCCTTTGGCACCTTCCAACTCAACTATTCCATTGGATTCTCAGCAGCTTCCTGCCCTGATATCTCTAAGATGGTGGCTCATCTAAAGTCCTACTGCCTTTGTCTGGTCCCAGACTCCCATAAGTCCTGCTTACGCAATACCCATGTGCTCACTATTCTACATTGGCTCCTGGTCCCCCAGTGCCTCAAATTTAAAATCCTCTTCCTCAATTTTAAAGCTCTTTATGCCTTCCCTTATTGCTTTAACTTCCTCCAGTGCTACAATCCCTACAATCTCTTATGTTCCTCCAAATCTGTTCCCTTTTACATTCCTCACTCCCTTCAGCCCACTGATGGAACCATAGCCCCCAAACTCTGCAGTTCCTTCCCTAAACCTCATTGCTTCTCCACTTTCCTCTTCTCCTTTAAGACCCACCTTAAAACCTACCTCTTCGACAAAGCTTTTGGTCACTGTCCTATTAACCCCTTCTTTGGCCTGGTATCCATTTTTGTTTCTTTATGTTTTCTACATCAAAGGTGCGAAACTGTTGTTGTTGGTGTTGTTATTCCAACGAGCTTAAGTGAAACGCAAAGAAAGCAATGGGACACTTGAGCCGGAAGTGACAGAAGATCATTTAAGTAGTGATGGACTGAGTGGGAGTAGAGGATGATGATGTCTACGGGCTTAAGTAGGCTGTCTTGACGAAGGATAAGACATGGGATTTGAAGCTCAGGTTTGGTTTCACACTGACAGGCTCAACCTGTGTGATTAGTAAAGAGTGAGAAGCAGAAAGGAAGGGACCAAACCATTGACATATGTTGAATGATGCATGTCAAGGTGTCTGTTTTAACTCTTCATGCTTTACAGATGAATTTCACTGTCCATCTTGTATTCTTCTGGATACATGGTTGAATAGAGTCAACAGTTGTTGCCATTTGTACGTGAAAAAATATATCTGTTCATATCTCTGACATGGTCACACCAGTCTTGTGATTTTTTTATCATTTAATAGGTTGAAAGGATCGCTACAGAGGCTGGAGTGGTTTCTACTTTTAGCCAAAAGTTTAGCCAGTTAAATAGCCATATTTCAAAAGAAGTCGCACTTATCTTCAAAATGAAAGATTAGAATACCAGGAAAAAATTACAATTAAGCTCTAATGGTAGATTAAAGGATTGATCTTCAGACCAGCACTCTCTGTCCACACTGTGAATTCCCCATCAGGAAATCAGCCCTTACACTTAAAACAGAAAATCTAAAATTAAAGTAAAAAGGATATGGCGAAAACACGGATGTGAATGTCGGCATCTCAAAAAAATATTGCCTTCTCTTTGAAAGCCACAGGAGCATTTTCTGATGAAGAGTCTGAAAGAAACAGAAACAAAAGTGGCTGATCCTGGAACATTAAAAATACCTGATTGATGTCTTGTGCTGGATTTCATTAGTCATATCCAAATAAAATGGATGCTTTGTCGGGACAGTTGCAAAGATTGAAATTATGTTGAGATGCTAACCTATAACCCCTTAATGCATTTGCCTCAATTTTTATCTCTGCTTATTCAGGGCAGGTTTTAGACAGTTTATTTTAAAAGTGCTAATGCCTTCACTAAAGTAGTAAAGGAATGAATTTGAGTCAAATTATGAAGCATTAGCAAGATAATATTCCACAATGTAATTTCAAGGCCTGAATCTACTTGAAAGTATTCAACATGGTGTCAGCTTTAGAGTTTTATCATTCCTGCCTCAATATATTTTTGAGCAGTTAAAAGATGCAGTACACTTTGCAAATGTTAGAACGACTAAACACTAAGGACTAAATACTGTTTCAAGGCATATTAGATTGTACTCCAGGGAAACTGGCAAGGAACGGAGATCTCTTTGTAGCTGGGGTCATGTCTGGCAATCTGAGGTTTTAAAATATAAGCAGAAAATGCTGGAAAACGCTTAGCAGGTCAGGCAGCAACTCTGAAGAGAGAAACAGAGTTAACAGGCTGGATTTTCCCTCCTGGGCCAGGAGACACTCAGGACTGTTTCTGGGGAGAGAATTTTCCCCCCGTCGGGGTGGGGTTGTGTAAGGGTACCCCCGATCGGGTCCATGCCGCCATTTTACATGGGCGGGCCAGTTAAGGCCCGCCCAGCGTGACGCGCACCCGGAAGCGCTGTGTGCTCCCTGTGCGAGCGTTTGGGGGCGGGGGGGGGGTTCCCTGAGTCAGGAGTGCGAGCGCAGAAATCTCCCTGAGGCACAGAGGTGCTTCAGGGAGATAAGTTTTAAGTTTGAAAAATTTTAATAAAGAAAAAAAATGTTAAAACACGTCCCCCCATGTGACACTGTCACATGAACTGGCACATGTCAATAAACTTAAATCAAAAACTTTATTTAATTTATAAACCCTTCATGAAACCTTATCCCACCCGTGGATGAAGTTCCATGAAAAATGCGAAGGCCGCCTGGGCTCTTCGCCTGCCCGCCAACCTTAAGGTTGGACGGGCAGCTTTCTCAATAGGTTTAATTAGTTAATTAATGGCCTTAACAGGCCTTTGACAGTTCGGCAAGCTGACTCAGCTGCACGCCTGCCGAACTGAAAATCTAAATGACGCGCGGTGACGTTGGGACGCACGCCCCTTGCCAGCCCCAAGCCCTCCTCAGTAAACTTGGCCAGCACCGGGAATGGAGTTGTGAAAGCAGCACGCTGGCTGGCACTGGTTTTTTTGGGCCCTGGTGGGACACAAAAATCCTGCCTCACAGTTCCAGGTTGATGATTTCACTAATGTACTCGTCTGGCCTTGTGACTCCTGGTTGTGTGTATATCAGACCCCTGACATCTGAAACAAAAACAGAATTACCTGGAAAAACTCAGCAGGTCTGGCAGCATCGGTGGAGAAGAAAAGAGTTGACGTTTCGAGTCCTCACGACCCTTCAGCAGAACTGAGTATAGTTAGGAGAGGGGTAAAATATAAGCTGTCTTAAGGTGGGGGATGGGGTGGGGGGAGAGAAGTTGGGGGGGGTGGTGGTAGTAGGGACAAGCAAGCAGTGATAGGAGCAGATAATCAAAAGATGTCACAGACAAAGGAACAAAGATGTGTTAAAGGTGGTGAAATTATCTAAGAGAATGTGCTAATTAAGCATGGATGGCAGGACACTCAAGGTACAGCTCTAGTGGGGGTGGGGTGGAAAGACTGACAGGGCATTACAGTTATAGATTTAAAAATAATGGAAATAGGTGGGAAAAGAAAAATCTATGTAAATTATTGGAAAAAACAAAAGGGAGGGGGAAGAAACGGAAAGGGGGTGGGGATGGGGGAGGGAGTTCAAGATCTAAAGTTGTTGAACTCAGTATTCAGTCCGGAAGGCTGTAAAGCGCCTAGTCGGAAGATGAGGTGCTGTTCCTCCAGTTTGTATTGGGCTTCACTGGAACAATGCAGCAAGCCAAGGGCAGACATGTGGGCAAGAGAGCAGGGTGGAGTGTTGAAATGGCAAGCGACAGGGAGGTTTGGGTCTTTCTTGCGGACAGAACGCAGGTGTTCTGCAAAGCGGTCGCCCAGATTACATTTGGTCTCTCCAATGTAGAGGAGACCGCATTGGGAGCAACGAATGCAGTAGACTAAGTTAGGGGAAATGCAAGTGAAATGCTACTTCACTTGAAAGGAGTGTTTGGGCCCTTGGACGGTGAGGGAGAGAGGAAGTGAAGGGGCAGGTGTTGCATCTTCTGCGTGGGCATAGGTGGGGGTTGAGGAGTAGGGGGTGATGGAGAAGTGGACCAGGGTGTCCATCTGAAGCCTGGTCACCTGGTAGGTAGGCAATTGGTGCCTGCTGCATGGAGCTTCAAGTTGAAGAACGGTGGACTTGGATTTGACGTTGCAAGCAATCCACGTTTTTGAGTCATCCAATGCTAAATTTGAACACAAGTTCTGAAGAAAATTGAACTGTCACGAGTGATTTCTGTTGCAGTCCATTTTCAGAACGTTATTAGCAATGTAACAGAACAATACAATTGAGCTTTCTTCCTGCTTTGTTTCTCCCTCATATCAGCTGCAAAGTCTACAATGCTTCAGTCACTAGCTGTAAATTCACCATGAAGCAGGTTAGAAAACAAAATAATTCATGAGCCAACATGAACATTAATTATATAACATGGAATTTTTTAAACAGCAAATGTGCGAGATGTTTGCCATTTGATCTTAAATAACCTATCTTCTCCTCCATATTGTTGAATTATTTCCCAATGGTTTTGCACTGCAGCTATTAAGCTATTATATCAATACACTGTCTTATTACAAGGCCTCTGAACTGGGTATCCCATTAAGATCTTGGTAGTTTTAAAGTGGGATCAAATTATGCAAAATTCAGTTTATTACAATGCACCTAAAATTTTGTAATTGTTTAATAGAGTAATGGTAGAGAAGATGCTTCTACTTGTAGGGGGGTGGCGGGGGCAGGGTTGGGGGGTGGGAGACCAGAACTGGCTCCATAAATAAAAGATGGTGGTGTGTTACAGTTCACTCAGGGAGTCTGAGTTGCTGTGGCAACATGCACTTTTACGTGTATGTTGTAGTCTGGAGCAATGGATAGTGATGATAGAGGCTCCATCGTTCTTTACATCACATGGCTGACCAGGAATCTCTCCTGCTCTTACTGCCTGACATTAGCGTGTGTTGGAAGGATTTGCAAGTTGATACTCAACTTGCTCGATGGATTTTTAAAAAATTTATTTTGTCATGGGATGTAGGTAGCACTGGCAACACCAGTGCTACCCATTTGTTGTCCATCCGTAATTGCCATTGAACTGAAACAAAAACAGAAAATGCTGGAAAAACTCAGCAGGTCTAACAGCATCTGTGGAGAGAGAAAAAAAAAGTTAATGTTTCGAGTCCTTAAAGGTTTCAGATTTCCAGCATCCGCAGTATTTTGCTTTTATCTTGCCATTGAACTGAGTGGCTTGCTAGGGCAACTTCAGAGGGCAGTTAAGGGTAAGCCACATTACCATGAGTCTGGAGTCACATGTAGGCCAGACCAGGTAAGGACAGCAGATTTCCTTTCCTAAAAGACATTAGTGAACCAGGTGGGTTTTGACGACTTTTAATCCATCTTTGGGTGCTGAGGCCACAATTCTGGGCCAGGTCCTAATATCTGCCACTGAGTCAACCTGGCATGCCTGGCTACAGACCCTTTGAAGATCTTGGTTGTGATAAAGTGAGTATCTGGCCTTTCTTATGATGATAAGCGGTTAGGTACACTTACCTGACTGATTTATTTATCTGCCAATGAGATTGCCTTGCTGAGTAATTTAAATCACAAACCAGTAGTCTCCAAAATCCCCAACCCAATCATAAACAAACCCATTAAATTGTTTCAGTGTTTGAGGCAACAATTTTTGGCCACCAGGTTGGAGGTCAAACATGCAAAAGAAATCACAAAAGCATAAAAATGGTCTTTTTTTTTAAATCCAAGGGTTAAATTATGAGGAGAGATTAAGCAGGCTAGCCTTGTATTTCTGGAATTTGGAAAGTTAGGGGTGATTTGATCAAAGCTTTCATGATATTAAGAGCAACTGATAAGGTAAATAGAGAGAAGTTTTTTCCATGGGTTTGGGGAATCGAGGAAAAAGGGACATGGCCTTAAAATTATGTTGGTTCTTTCAGGAGTGAAGTTAGGAAACGCTTTTACATGCAAAGAGTGGTAGTTTGGAACTCTCTTCTGCAAATGGCATGTGACACTAAGTATATATTTTTAAAATTTATTCTTTCATGGGATATGGGCATTGCTGGCAATGCCAACATTTATGGCCCATCCCTAATTGCCCTTTGAAGGCAGCTAAGAGTCAGCCACATCTCTGTGGTTCTGGAGTCACATGTCAGCCAGACCAGGTAAGGATGGCAGGTTTCTTTCCCAGTTGGACATTAGTGAACCAGATGGGTTTTTATGACAATTGATGATAGTTTCATGGCCACCATTACTGAGACTAGATTTCAATTACAGATCTTAGTAATTGAATTTAAATTTCACCAGCTGCCATGGTGGAATCTGAACCCGTGTTCCCAGAGCATAAACCTGTGGGCCTCTGGATTACTAGTCTAGTAACATTACTAATATGCCACCATCTGCCCCTTGTTATTTAAGTCTAAGATTAATAACTTTAAAAAAAATTTTATTAACCAAAGGTATTGAGGGATATGGAGGTCTTGTGGCACAATAATAGAACCATAGAAAAGTTACAGCACAGAAAAAGGCCATTCAGCCTATTCAATCTATGCCAGCCGAGAAAGAAAACATTAAAAAAAGCTAGCTACCCATTTTAATCCCACCTTCCAGCACCTGGTCCGTAGCCTTGCAGGTTACAGCACTTTAGGTGCTGATCCAGGTGCCTTTTAAATGAGTTGAGGGTTTCTGCCTCCACCACCAAACCAGGCAGTGAATCCTAAACACCCACCACCCTCTGGGTGAAGACATTTCTCCTCGTGTACCCATGAGGAGGAGTAAGGGATATGGGACAAAGGTGGCTATATGGAGTTAGGTCACAGATCAACCATGATCTTATCGAGTGGTGGGACAGGTACAAGGGGCTGAATAGCCTACTCCAGTTCCTATGTTATCCCGAAAGGAAAAAAGTCATTAAACTTGTCTACGTCATGCGTCACTTTAATGTGCGAAATAGTCCCTGGAAAGGCTTGCGCGGAACTGCGCGTGCTGTTTCTGTTCCAGAATTGGAACATTTCACCTGAATTGGGCCTTTGAGCTTCTGTTGACGGACTTTGTGAGAGAAAGAGAAAGTGAGAGTGAGAGAGAAATGCATCATTGGTGCTGATTTGCTCCACTTAAACTACAATACCCAGACATGTGCAGCAGTCACATTAGAACCAGGCAGAAAATTTGCAAGGAAAGGAAAATAACAGACAAGAAAAGATTAGTTGGTCCATCAAGCCTGTCCTGTAACTTTGTACTATAACCATCATCACCTCCCATCTGGGAGAGGCAAAAATAAACAAGGTCAATTCAGGGAAAAAAATCTTGGAAACTCAACTCCGACCAACATCGAAAGTGAAGAAACAAGGTCCAGTAATTTGTAGTGAGTGGAGTGGGAGACATGTTACCCAGTACCCCATCTACCTTTTCCATGAGGTGATGTCAGTTGGCCACTCACCGGGTTGAATTTAACGGCTGCGGGGGAGTTGGTCGCATCCACCGGCCCGAAAGACAGTGGCAATTCCACTGTGGCCATCCTGGGGAGACTCCACAGGATTAAAATCCTAATTGAGCTCTTACCTGCCTGTCATCAGGCTTCCTGGGCCATTGGACGTGAGGTTCCCTGTCAAAGAGCCCCAATCAGGTGGCCAGTAGCTCTACAGTGCCAGCAGCGACACTGGGGTCAGTGGTCACTGCTGGGAGTGCAGGACGCCTGGGATCAGGAGCAATGCTGGAGACCTGGGGGAAAGGTTAGTGGTGCGAGAGCTCTGGGGTCAGTCAGGCAGATCCTGGCAAGGGGGGAGGGGATGGTCAATGCGGAGGGGTTGGGGGAAATTTCGGCTGGGACAGCTTTTAACTCTGTTGGCTCACCATGATGCACAGGGTGTCTAATCAGGAGGCCTCCCTGAAGCCCCGGCGCCTGCCCAAGTGGCATGGCCCCTCCCCCACCCTGGGCACTGGTAGATTACCAGCAGAAATGGGATGTAGCCCTTAAATGGTCTTTAATTGTCCACTATATTGTCTCAATTGGGCTAGGGGCTCTACACCCCCTGCCTTTCTGCCCAGTTAAATGGCCTCCTTACCTCCCAGCCTGCTCCTGGGGGAAAGGGCCATTAAATTCCACTCACCAGCTCTATTTTGAAACATTCAGTGAAAAAGTGATAGCCTTCTGTGCAAAGAAAAACCTCCTGACATTCAATCTGGTTCTATGCTTACACAACCTTTACACATGCCCCCTGGTCCTTCTCGTCAACTCAATCTATCCACATAGTAAATATCGGCTGGGGTGAAATTCTCAGGTCTTTGGATAGGGGGGCTCAGAGCCTCATTAGTGGATCAGCCCCTGTTCTTAACCATGACGGATCAGTTCAACTTTGGTGGATGTACAACATATATGTCAGTTGTCCGTTACATACTCGAATGGCCAGCAGATGATCCACTGACATCTGCTCTGCGCCGGCCACTGGGGGTAATTTTGCCTTAACTCACCTTGGTGCACATCTTCATGTGTTTGGACAGCTCTCCTGTAACATTCTCAAATGGCCCTCCTTTTGAGACTGAGCCCAAATGCTGCGCCCCTTGATTGTGGGCACATCGCAGGGCAGTTCCAACCTAATAAAAACAAAAAACTACTGCGGATGCTGGAAATCCAAAACAAAAACAAAAACAGAATTACCTGGAAAAACTCAGCAGGTCTGGCAGCATCGGTGGAGAAGAGAAGAGTTGACGTTTCGAGTCCAATGACCCTTCAACAGAACTGAGTGTAGTTGGGAGAGGGGTGAAATATAAGCTGGTTTAAGGTGGGGTGGGGGGAGAGAAGTTGAGGGTGGGGTGGTTGTAGGGACCAGCAAGCAGTGGACAAGGCAGAAGAGACAGGTGGAAATCCTGTCGGAGAACAGAGCAATACTTCTTCAAGGAAGGCATTTCTTGAAGAGAAGTGGCACAACCTATCTTTGCCAGTGTCCACAGGTTTGCTTTGTGCAAAGGGATTCTAAAGTGACTGAATTTTTACTACTTTGTGATGAAGTGGTGTTCCTGCCTTTGTTGCAAATTTTCTGGCAACTTCATCCTGAGATCAGCCTGTTCTAAAAAAAAACTGTGTACTGCTGAAGCCCAAGATTCGGCTATCTGACAGCCGCTACATCTGTCACAGCATAAAATAAATAGAATAACACTGTTGCTGTGCCAAGCTTCAGTCATGGGGTTTGTATAAATGCAGTAATGTTTCTTTTTAAGGCAGTTTTACTGCTTGAGCACTACACCATCAACAATGACCCATCTTGCCTCAATATATGTAGCATCAAATGTGCTATTGACTACTTTATTGACCAGTTTTCATGTTTGAGAGATTAATTAATTAAATGGCAAGTTTCGGTGACAGACGATCATTTAATTGTTGTTTGGTTAACAACATCAGGAAGCCTCTGAAAATAAGTCAATACTTTGATTGCAGAAAATGTTGACAAAAATTGGCAGCTCCATATTTACATGGTGTTAAAAGTCATCGAAACACATTTGGTTTACAGCGCTGTGATTAGCATGCAGCCTTCAGGTAGAAACTAGCTGTTAGGAAATCTTTAAGTAAGTTGATATTTTCTGATTGATTGGCAAGATAAATTTCAATAAAACTAACAGAGCCTTGTCTACACGTGCGCAAAGTTGAGAATGACTCTTAGAAATACGTTGGGCTAGATTGTACACTGATGGCAGGCGCCCTGCACCCCAGAGTAAATGGTTGGCAGGCCCCAGCGAGGCGGGTGGGGCATTTTGGATGGGGGAGGAGGGGGAAGCATGGATGGATGCAGGGAGGCAAAACTGTGGGTGGGGGGGGGGGGTGGTGGGGGCCTCCGATCGGCACAGGAGCCTGTGAAGGAGGCACACCCCCATCCCTACGCCCCCACATCCCCTTTTCCCTGACCAGCAGCCAGCAGAGCCAAACCTGCTGGCTTACACGTTGGCCGCAGGCCTCTCCTACTGCCTGTTAAATCAGAGCAGTGGCAGGATGAGTCCCTTAATTGGGCATCAATTGTCCACTGGAGGGCCTCAATTGAGCCATGACAGGTGCCCCAACCGACACCTCACCTGCCGCCTGTAAAATCGTGGAGGGACCGGGGGGCAGGCGGGCTGGCAGCGGGACGCCACAGATGGCACGGTGCCCTAATTTATGGGTCCAGTTGCCTGTTTTCCTGCCCACCGGTGGCCCATAAAATTCAGCCCATTGACTGGACTTCATCATTTTGGGCAGAATCGTCCCAGGTTTGCACTAAGTGCGATAGTGGGAGGGTAAAACACCCGCCAGCCGCAGTGGCAGCTTTTCACGCTGTATCGTCCCAAACCCGCCGCATTAATTATGCATTCCCGGGAAGCACACCATTTCCATGGCGGCCAGGCTCTCATTTCCCCGCCATGCCATCACTTCACTGCTTCATAATGCTGGGCGCCATATTTAAAGTGCAGCCGCGCGCACACCTCTCAGTACTTCCAGACCACAACTACTGCAAAGAAGACATGGCCCTGAAAGGCAAAAAAGACTGAAGCCCCCATGTTCAATGATGCGTCCCTCGAGCACCTTTTGGATGCAGTGGTGCTCGTCAAGATGTCCTCTATCCCCGCTCTGGCCGCAGAATGGTCAGCAACAGCACTAACCCAGTTTAGGAGGCGGTGGTAGCGGTGGTCAGCACCAACAACCTGCAAAAGAGGACAGCCACCCAGTGCTGCAAGAGGATGAATGGTCTCCTCCATTCCGCCAGGGTAAGTCACTCTCAACTCACACACTCACAAACCCATCACACATCCACAGGGCCCTCACTCACTGCAAGTCCAAGGGACATCACCATTCACTCCCTCACGCACACCTTCATTGTCCTCATCCCATCCATGGGACCACTCACCACCCACACATGCCAGGCATACTTATCATCTGGCCTGGCAAGTGTCCTGCTTACACTCTCTCCATCTTTATTCATGCAAAACAAGCTGGCACACAACAAGAGGGAAAGTTCGCAGACCAGTGGAGGATTGCCTGAAACCAAGGTCCTCACGGACTTTGAAAATAGAGCCATCCAGCTGGCCAGCAAGGATCTGGACTGTTCCTGTGCTGACAGTGAGGTCGGCGATGCTCAACCAAGTGAGGAACTAGCAATGCAACATCCACCAGACAACCACGCTGTGAGTGATGTGTCCTCTTTCATAGGCCACTGCCTATAGAGATAATGCACTAATTATCTCTCCTTGCTTCCGCAGGCACATCTGCCAAACAGCTGACAGAGCCCACGACCAAGGGCCTCCAATCAAGCCCTGAAGAAACCTCTGAAGAGGAATCTGAAGGCACCCTCCTCGAAGTCCCTGGGCATATCACTGATGCTTGAACCTCAGTGGTGCTTGTCATTGCTGCCAGAATGTCGTGGGTAGGCGTCACAGAGTTCCATCATTCTCTGTGTGCTCTCAGCACCTTTAAGGTGGGGCTGGCCCCCATCTCTTCAGCATCTGTGACCAGTGATGCTGTGCTCCTGAAGCGGTCAGGTGCTGAAGGTGGACAAAGGATCAGATGCTTTTAAAGTTTTGTGGCTGCGTCTCTATGATATGACCCTGACCATGGAGCGCAAGTGAGCTGCCCTCAGACAGACAGGAGTCAGACATTCTCTCAGAGACTATGTAAAAATCTATGAAGTATCCTCACTGCATGTCGTCATCATCCTCCTCCAATCAAGCGACTATTAGGGCATTCACTGCATCTCCATGACAGGAGCATTATCTCAGAGGGTATACGCACTGCCATAAGCCAGACTGGAGTCAAAGGTTCACAAATACACAATGAGGATCTGTGGTATCTCCTCACTGCATGTCGTCATCATCCTCCACAAATCTAACAGCTATGAGGGCTTCCAAGCGCCCCTGCCTCGTCTGGCCAGTGCAAGGGCCTCATCGCCACCATCGTTACTTTTGAAGACCTCCCTACCTTCATCACCATCGACGTCCTCCTCATCAGAGGAGACCTCCAGCTCCTCCATCTCCTCAGACAGTTCCTCTCTCCGTTGCAGTGCCAGGTTGTAAAGGGCACAGCAGACGACGATGATGCGTGACACCCTCTGCGGACTGTATTGCAGGGCTCCACCAGATCGGTCCAGGCACTGGAACCTCATTTTTAACATCCCGATGTTGCAAGTTGCAACATGAGTCTTAATATACCTTCACTCTGCTGCAGTCTGAGGCTGCTGCGCAGGCGTCATCAGCCATGTCCTCTGCGGGTAGTCCTTGTCCCCGAGGAGCCATCCCTGCAGCCTTTGTGGGTCCTGGAAGATGTCAGGGATCTGTGACCGACTGAGAATGTAGGAGTTGTGCACTGGAAACCGTGCGCACACCTGCAGGATGTGTTTCTGGTGGTCGCATACCAGCTGAACATTCAGCAAGTGGAACCCCTTGCGTTTGATGTAGTTGACCATGTGTTGCGATGGAGGTCTGAGCACCACATGAGTGCAGTCGATCGCACCCTGTACCTGTGGGAAACCTGACATCTGGGCAAATCCAATCGTTCTTGAAACCTGGCTCCCCTGGTCCCAGGCAAAATGCACAAAGTTGTGTACCCTCGCGAAGATGGCATCCGTGACCTCATGGATGCATTTGTGGATAGAGGCTTGTGAGATCCCACAGAGGTAGCCTTCGGAGCCCTGAAAGGAGCCACTGGCATAGAAATTGAGCCCCGGGTCACTTTTAAGGCCACTGTCAGTGGATATCCTCCATGCCCACGTAGCACCAAATCCTGCAGCAGCTGGAGGATGTAACCAACCAGTTCCCGAGACATGTGCAGTCTTCAGCGACACTGGTCCTCAGTCATCTGCAGGGATGAAAGGTGGCGTCTATAGACTCTGGGTCTAGCTAGGTGCAGACCAGCCACGGCTCTTCGGCAGAGTGTGCGGGAGCCCCAGCCGCCCTTTCTTCCAGAGGTTGCTGCTCTTCCCTCTGCGCAGCCTGACACCTCAATCACGCTCTTCTCCATTGTCTTTGCTGTCTGTAGGCCATCAGGCTTACAGCTATGTCATAAGACTCCATGATCCTGATGTACTCCTCTTGCTGGATGAAAGAGAGAGATGCATGGGTTAGCACGGGTGTGCTAAAAACCTCCCTTGATTAAGTCTGAAGGCCCCTTAATGCATTCCGGAGAGTGCCGGCCACCACTTAGATGGCCAGAGTTTAGTGTGCTGTATGGCTGCCTGAAACTCCACCCTCCTCTGCCCCACTCCACCTGACCAATTGGCGGCAGCCTTGCCTATTGGACTGCATGCTGTGTTCTCAGCTCAGGTGCAGGCATTCTCCTAACCCGCACTGCAAGGCTGCACTGTTAGCTTGAACCATTGGGGAGACTGGTCCAAACTGGGATGCTGACATTGCAAGGGACTGTGAGCACCTCCAGCAGTGACTGCTCCATGGCCAGCTTAGCAAGGAGATTGTACATCTTGTGCAGTCGTCCAACTGTTTTGCAGATCACTAAAACACTCATTAGTTTGCAGTCTGTGCCCGAGGGGTGAAAAGCTCTGGAGCACTTGATAGCACTTTGATGCCCCTGCGTTGCTTGAGTGGGCAGATAGAGGCCAGACTCCAATCATATCAATGTGGCTGCGCCTGAACTGTCTCAGCTACAGAGCAGTGGTCACTTTATATCAGGTGACCCTAATGCGTGACTGCTTCCCTCGCCCACCAACCCCCCCCGCAACCCCGCACGTGCTTGTGCGCTACCTTCAACCGCAGGGCAGCCTTTGCACCTCACTCCCCCCCAAACACACCTAAACCTTGAAGTCTAACAGGTGTCCCTCGCAAGTGCTCCGCAACGTTACTGTGCTCTCACCTCTGAGTTCCCCTCTAAGTGCAGCCCGCCAAGTGCACGCCTTTTATATGCTGTTGTGAAACACACGCCGATGTGGGTGGATGATCCAGCGAGGGAGGCATGAATCCAGCGGGCTAGCCTTATGATGATAAGCTGATGTACTACAATGAGGTTCCTGATGTTCGATACAAAACAGAATTACCTGGAAAAACTCAGCAGGTCTGGCAGCATCAGCGGAGAAGAAAAGAGTCGACGTTTCGAGTCCTCATGACCCTTCAACAGAACTGAGTATAGTTAGGAGAGGGGTGAAATATAAGCTGGTTTAAGGTGGGGGGCGGGGGGGGGTGGGAGAGAAGTTGAGGGTGGGGTGATTGTAGGGACAAGCAAGCAGTGATAGGAGCAGATAATCAAAAGATGTCACAGACAAAAGGATCAAAGAGGTGTTGAAGGTGGTGATATTATCTAAGAAAATGTGCTAATTAAGAATGGATGGCAGGACACTCAAGGTACAGCTCTAGTGGGGGTGGGGTGGAAAGACTGACAAGGTATTAGTTGTAGATTTAAAAATAATGGAAATAGGTGGGAAAAGAAAAATCTATATAAATTATTGAAAAAAACAAAAGGGAGGGGGAAGAAACGGGGTGGGGATGGGGGGAGGGAGTTTAAGATCTAAAGTTGTTGAATTCAAGAATTCTGTTGAAGGGTCATGAGGACTCGAAACGTTGACTCTTTTCTTCTCCGCCGATGCTGCCAGACCTGCTGAGTTTTTCCGGGTAATTCTGTTTTTGTTTTGGATTTCCAGCATCCGCAGTAGTTTTTTGTTTTTATCCTGACGTTCGATAGCGGGAAACACGGCCCACCACCAACGGGCTGAGCGGACGATCAAAAAATGGCTTCAAGACGTTGTGAAACTGATTTTTGGCCTTCTCGCCATGTTGTCCGCTAAGCCACCGAACACGCCCGATGCCAGTGGGCATGGAAAATTCTGCCGATAGTTTATAAAAAACGAGTTATCAATAAAATGCAAGAAATTGTCAGGTTGGAGAAAAAAATTCACTGTACATCATTTAAAACACCTTGCACTGAATTTTGGTATGATCTATTTTATGGTATGATATTTTTCGGGCTGGAGTAAGGTTTGTAGTGGGGTTCCCCAATGGTCGCTATTTTGACCTTTGCTATTCCTGACATATATTAATGATCTAGATCTTGGCTGCAGGGGACAATTTCAAAGTTTGCGAATGACACGAAGCTGGGGAGTGTTGTGAACTGCGAGGAGGATGGTGTGGAACTTCAAGAGGACATAGACAAGTTAGTGGAGTGGGCAGATAGGTGGCAAATGAAGTTCAATGCGGAGAAGTGTGAAGTGATGCATATTGGTAGGGAGAACATGGACAGACAATATGAAATATGAGGTGTGATTTTGAAGGGGGTGCAGGAGCAGAAAGACTTGGGTGTTTATGTGCATAGCTCATTGAAGATGGCAGGACAGGCGGAGAGTGCAGTTAATAAAGCATATAGTATCCTGGGCTTTATTAATAGGGCATGGATTACAAGAGCAAGGAGATTATGCTGCTTTTATATAAGACACTCGTTAGACCTCAGCTGGAATATTGTGTAGAGTTCTGGGCACCATATTAAAGGAAGGATATGAACACATTGGAGAGAGTGCAGAAGAGGTTTACAAGAATGGTTCCAGAGATGAGAAACTTCAGCTATGAGGATAGATTGGAGAGGTTGGGACTGTTCTCCTTGGAGAGAAGAAGGCTGAGAGGAGACTTGATCAAGATGTTCAAAATCATGAGGGGGCTGGACAGAGTTGATAGGGAGAAACTGTTCCCACTCGTAAAAGGATCAAAGCGAGAGGGCACAGATTTAAAGTGATTTGCAAAAGAAGCAAGTGTGACATGAGAAAAAACTTTTTTGCACAACAGATGGTTCGGGTCTGGAATGCACTGCCTGGAAGTGTGGTGGAGGCAGGTTCAATCAAGGCATTCTAGAGGGCATTAGATGATTATTTGAATAGAAACAATGTGCAAGAGGACGGGGAAAAGGCAGGGCAATAGCACTAGGTCATAATGCTCATTTGGTGAGCTGGTACAGACATAATGGACCAAATGGCCTCCTGTGCCGTTAAGATTCTGTGATCTAGATGAAGAATGCCAGTGTTCCGAGGGCTGAATTTGATGTCCCGTGGGCGGGCAAGCGCCAACCTGATCGGGCGTAAAATCGCACAAGAAGACGTCGGGCGAGCGCCCCAAAGTCATTGCGCACTCGCGCAATATTTCGCTTGGCAGGTGCGCGCATAGGTCAGAAGCGCGCCCGCCGACAATTAAGAGGGAAATTAGGCCCATTAATGGTGCAATTCTCTCCAATTTTCCATAGCCCGTCCAACCTTACGGGTGGCGGACGGGCGAATCGGCCAGGTGGCCTTTACATTCTTCATTAAACCTCATCCAAAGGCAGGATGAAATTTCCGTTCTGAAATAAAATAAAAAAATAAATACCTGTGGACAGCAATTTTATCAGCTATATTTTCAGGTGCCTGATTGTGAAGCATGGACATATTTTTGCAGCTTTTTAAAGCTTTTCTTCGATGATTTTCAGGTCTGCAGCTCCCTGAAGCAGCTGCTTGCCTTCAGGGAGCTTTCTCGCAGCGCTCACCCGCGCCCGGGGAAGTGCCATCGCCCGCCCTCTTCCTGCCCCCACCCCTGGCAGCGCTGAGCTTTTCAGCGCGCGTTTCCTGCTGGCTGGCCATTAATTAGCCTGCCAGCGTGAAATCGCGGTTGGGGGTGCCGATTGCAGTCAGGGGCCCGTTTGCCAACTGTTCCCAGGCCCGCTGATTGCGCACGCCCGCAATGGGTAAAATTCAGGCCCAAGTTTCTTTTTATTCATTCCTGGGACGTGGGAATATTTAGCAAGGATGGAATTTATCACCCATCCTTGAGAAGGTGGTGGCGAGTTGCCTGCCTGCTGGTCATTCCATCAAAATTATTGATGCAATGTGTAAATACTTCATGGTCCGAAAAATGTAAATAATCTTGAAGTGATGGTAAATGAAACTGGAGATATCTTATATCCTTGTGGATATGAGCCAAGAGAACATAAGTCATTTGCATTTTAACAGCAGTTATAAAGGAATACTCAAGCAAATACTGTACAAAGTGGAAATATATTCATGTAGTAGTGGAGCATGCACGTTTCTATGTGGTAATAATATAAAGGAGGTTGAGGTTTTGGCCCATTTTATATATTTTTTTAATTCATTCAGGGGATGTGGGCTTCGCTGGCTAGGCCAGCATTTATTGCCCATCCCTGGCTTTGAGAAGGTGGTGGTGAGCTGCCTTCTTGAACCGCTGCAGCCCATGTGGTGTAGGTATACCCACAGTGCTTTTAGGAAGGGAGTTCCAGGATTTTGACCCAGTGACAGTGAAGGAAGGCGATATATTTCCAAGTCAGAATACCGAGTGGCTTGGAGAGGAACTTCTAGGCGGTGGTTATCCCATGTGTCTGCTGCCCTTGTTCTTCTAGGTGGTAGTGGTCGTGGGTTTAGATGGTGCTGTCTACGGTGCCTTGATGAGTTTCTGCAGTGCATCTTGTAGACGGTACACACTGCTGCCACTGTGCGTCAGTGGTGGTGGGAGTAAATGTTTGTGGATGCGGTGCCAATCAAGCAGGCTGCTTTGTCCTGGGTGGTGTCAAGCTTCTTGAGTATTATTGCAGCTGCACTCATCCAGGGGAAGAATATTCCATCACACTCCTTGTAAATGGTGGACCGGCTTTGGGGAGTCAGGAGGTGAGTCACTCGCCTCTGACCTGTTCTTGTAGCTACTGTATTTATATGGCTAGCCCAGTTCAGCTTCTTGTCAATGGTAACCCCCAGGATGGTAATAGTAATTTAAAAAAAAATTCCTTCATGGGATGTGGGCGTTGGTGGCTAGGCCAGCATTTATTGCCCACCCCTAGTTGCCCTGTTCAGAGGGTGTTTAAGAGTCAACCACATTGCTGGAGGTCTGGACATGTAGGCCAGATCAGGTAGGGGCAGCAATCCCTCCCTATAGGACTTTAGTGAACCAGATGGGTTTTTATGACAATCGGCAATGGTTTCGTGGTCAGATTCTAGATTTTTATTGAATTCAAATTTCACCATCTGCCGTGGTGGGATTCGAAATTGGGTCCCCAGAGAATTACCCTGGGTCTTCTGAAATACTAGACCAGTGACAATACCAATTGTCACTGGACAATTGGTATTGTCACTGAACTAGTATTCCAGAATGTAAAGCGGCGACGGTTAGATTCTCTCTTAATGGAGATGGTCATTGCCTGACACTTGTGTGACACAAATGTTACTGGTCATTTGTCAGCCCAACCCTAGATGTTGTCCAGATCTTGCTGCATTTTGACATAGACTGCTCCAGTACGTGAGGAGTCGCGAAAGGTGCTGAACATTGTGCAATCGTCAGCGAACATACCCACTTTTCACCTTATGGTGGACGGAAGGTCTTTGATGAAGCAGCTGAAGATGGTTGGGCCTAGGACACTACCCTGAGGAGCTCCTGCAGTGATGTCCTGGAGCTGAGGTGATTGACTTCCACCACAACCGTCTTCCTTGTGCTCGGTATGATTCCAGTCAGTGGAGAGTTTTCCCTCTGGTTCCCATTGACTCCAGTTTTGCTAACGCTGCTTCATGGCACACTCGGTCAAATGCAGCCTTGACGTCAAGGGCAGTCACTCTCACCTCACCTCGGGAGTTCATCTCTTTTATCCATGTTTGAACCAAGGCTGTAATGAGGTCAGAAGCTGAGTAGCCCTGGCGGAACCCATACTGGGCGTCAGTGAACAGGGTATTGCTGAGCAAGTGCCATTTGATCAAACTGGGGCTTAGCTGCGGGAGTGAAGTTCTATCTTATATTACTGTGACCATCAAAGCTTGAGCGGACAAACACAAATGCATTGAAATCCTGGAACTGGACTTTCCTGACTGCACTTCTGCTCAATAAGGCCGTCTGCCTATTCACGAGCCAGTGGAAATATTTTGGCATGATATGACATCTTTATTTTTCTAATCACAGGAGAATGGATTGATAATTTTTCCTGGTATGATATTTTTTGGCACCAGTCTCAGATCTTGTCGGATGATCAAAAATTAACACATTGGCACCAACTTGCTATTTCCCAGATTCAGATTAATCATGTCAGGCATCTGGACTAGGCAGCTAAATCTGAGGTCCCTTGCCACCACTTTAAGATGAACAGCCAATGATTATAGCTGGGGCAGGCTGGGATAACACTGATCCGTTAATTCACTGGAATGAGAAAAGAGCAGGCTGTTAATGGAAGTGACAACCCTTACCTAAATAATATTCATATATAATATTTCTAATTTACGCCATCTGCATAAAAAGTATGGCTATGTGCTGGTGAAGAATAGAAGCAAATAAACTGACAAAGGCTATAAAAGAAGTTATTAATCCAAAGTGTGGAATTCTCAATGCAGAACCAATCAAGCTTTTAATTACCCAGCAATAAACTTTGAATGAAGGTATCAATTAAATTAGTGTCCAGTAATTAGCCAGTTACAGTATTTAGTTCCTGATCTGGCCACTGTGATGGTTCAGCATTATACTTCAGTGATCAAAAGATTTAGACATGTGGCTATGCAATCATCCAGGACGTCTAGCCTTAGTTGGCTGTTTAAGAGAGAACATTCATTGCTCGGTCAACTGTGAGAGATAATGCCATATATATCTATCGTGTCTCAGTACTAATTGTCCTATGAATAGTCAAGAAAAAGGGCTTTCTATATTTGTACATTGTTTGATTCCTCAGGTCAAGTCACATCCCCTTTCATCATATATAATCCTAAAGTGAATATTCCAAACATCTATCATTTGGATGAGTAGCACCCTCCCTCTCCAGAGCAGCAAGTTCTCGCCAATCCATTACTAATTGGAATAACTGACAGCTCATTTATCTGAACTGTGACATCCTATATTGATCATCGCTAATGTCGTTGCCCTTTATGAAATGAGTGCTGAAAGATACTAAGCTTTAGATTTTCTTGACTTCATACTATTCTTTGCATACTACTATGCATAACAAGCTTGTACTGACACCGAGGGTTCAAATCATAGGAACATTGGAAATAGGAACAGGAGCAGGCCATTTGGCCCTTCAAGCCTGCCCTGCCGTTCAATTACATCATTGCTGATCTTCTACCCCAACACCATTTTCCACACTATCCCCAAATCCTCTGATGCCTTTACTATGTAGAAATCCATTGATTTCTGTCTTGAGTATACTCAATGACTGAGCTTCTACAGCCCTCTGAGGTAGAGAATTCCAAGGACTTACCATCCTCTGAGGGAAGAAATCTTCTTCCTACCTCCTACTAGGCCTACCTCCCATTCTGAGACCGTGTCCCCTGGTTCTAGACCCTCCACCCCCGCAGCCAACGGAAATATCCTTCCTGCATCTACCCTACTGAGCCTTGTTAGAATTATGTACGTTTCAATGGGACCGGCTCTCATTCTTCTAAACGCTAGAGAATACGTGCCCAGTCTCCAGTGAATGATCTGTGAAAAGTCATGAACAACAATGACCTCCAGTATACAATTACCCAGATTTTGCAGTAGTAATTATGGTGAGACTGTCAACATTAACCCCCATTACTCCTCTGAAACTGGCGTCAAGTTGTGGAGTCCGTACATGCACAATAGTATGCTGATATTGTGTCTGTGCTTTCCAACAGGGTGTGTTGTTGAAATCCCCCCAGACTGTATCAAGTAGAAATTATTGAATTGATGAAAAATTCCACTTTAACCTCACTGTTTAATGAGATGTAACGATGCACTAAGTTCATAATTATTCATACACAACCTCATTGGCCCTGAAAGCTAACCTTATATTTATGGACTGACCAATTTCTCCATTATGATTGAAATAATAGTCCGCGTATTCTAAATTATCTTTTTGCTTTTGGTATTTTAGTTTCTACTTTTATCCATTGTATATATTCCAATCATTTATCCTACTTTCTGTAAAATTTAGGTGAATAATAACCAGTGCATTTTACTGCTTGGTTTGCTGTCTGTGAGAAAAATATGATAGGTTGTTTACCCTGCTTGATGACATTGTTGTTGTTAGATGCCTGGAGACCCTCTTGACTTGGTGCCATAAAAGGAGAAATCCACAGCACAGAAATTGCTAGATCTTTGCAGGCAGTTTTATTCAAGGTCAGCCAATGTTCTGTTTGTAAATGGCAATAACAACGACTACAACTTATATTTGTACAATGCCTTTAATTTAATAAAACAACCCACAGAATCACAGGATTGTTATGGTGTAGAAGGAGACCATTTGGCTCATTGTGTCTGCACCGGCTCTCCAAATGAGCAT
The DNA here is from genome assembly GCF_964194155.1 of Cetorhinus maximus. Classification (NCBI taxonomy): domain Eukaryota; kingdom Metazoa; phylum Chordata; class Chondrichthyes; order Lamniformes; family Cetorhinidae; genus Cetorhinus; species Cetorhinus maximus. The sequence goes on from NC_135887.1 coordinate 127,628,279, forward strand.
TTTGAGTCAGTGCCATCCTCCTGCCTTTTACACATAACCCTGCACATTGTTTCTGTTTAAATAATGATCTAATGCTCTCTTGAATGCCTCGATCGAATCTGCCTCCACCACAGGTCCAGGCAGCTCATTCGAGACCTGAAACACTCGCTGTGTGAAAAAGCTTTTTCTCACATTGCATTTGCTTCTTTTGCAAATCACTTTAAATCTGTGCCCCCTCGTTCTCGATCCTTTTACGAGTGGGAACATGTTTTCCCTATCTACCCTGTCCAGCCCCCTCATGATTTTGAACACCTCTATCAAATCGCCTCTTAGCCTTCTCCTCTCCAAGGAGAACAGTCGCAGCCTCTCCAATCTATCTTCATAACTGAAATTTTTCATCCCAGGAACCACTTATGTAAAACTCTTCTGCACTCTGTCCAGTACGTTCACATCCTTCCGAAAGTGTGGCAGCCAAGGATGCTCAAGGGGCCAGAATTAGAGGAGCACAGATATTTTGGAGGGTTTTGGGCCAGAGGAGATTAAGAGACAGAGAAGGGAGAGACTATGGAGGGATTTGAAAACAAGGATGTGAATTTTAAAATCAAGACATTGATTGATCGAGAGCCACTGTTGGCCAATGAGCACAGGAGTGACAGGGGAATGGGACTTGCTGCGAATTAGAACATGGACAACAAAGCATAACCTCATGTTTATGGAGTGTAGAATGTATGAGACCAGCTAGGAAATGCATTGGAATGGTCAAGTTTAGAGATAAGGGGCAGAATTTTGCCCTCGGATGGCAGGCGGGCCCCACCGGCTCGGCGGTGGGTGGACAGCTGACCCCGGCCACCGAAACGGGGCCCGCCGCCATTTTGAGTGGGTGGGCCAATTAAGGCCCGCCCAGTGGCCTTCCCAACAGGAAGCGCTATGCCTCAATTGGCCATTGACAGGTCGGCGGGCGGACAGCTGATTTCACTGTTCGCCCACCTTCCTAAAAATTTAAAGGGACCGGGATGACGTTGGGGATTCCTCCCGACGTCATCCCGCGTCATTTTCCCGTCGGCAAGTGGGCCCTGCCCCCAAATCGGCGAGGGGAAAATTCTGGCCAAGAAATGCATGAATAGGGATTTCAGCAAAGATTCGCTGAGACAGGGGCAAGGCTGAGTGATGTTATGGAGGTGGAAATAGGCAATCTTAGTAATGGCACAAATATGTCGTAGGAAGCTCATCTCATTGTCAAATGTGACACCAAGGCTGCAAACAGACTGGTTTAGTCCTAGACAATTGCCAGGGAGCAGGATGGAGGGAGCCATTAGCTTAGGATCAGAGTTTGGAGTGGGAACCAAAATTAACAGCTTCTGTCTTCCCATTATTTAACTGGAGGAAATTTCTGCTGATCCAGTACTGGATGTTAGATAAGGTGAGCAGTCTGATAGTTTGGTAACAATGGAGGAGTTGAGATAGGTGGTGGTGTCGTCAGCATGCTAACTAACACTGTGTTTTTTGTTGAAGACACCAAGGGGCAGTAGGTACAGGGGATGGTGATAGGGTGTAATGTTATTGGACTAGTCATCCAGAGGCACAGGCTGATGCCCTGGAAGCATGAGTTCAAATCCCACCATGGCAGCTGTTTTTTTTAATTCATTTTACATGATGTGGGCATCACTGACTAGGCCAACATATATTGCCCATCCCTAATTGACCTTGAGAAGGTGGTGGTGAGCTGTCTCCTTGAACTGCTGCAGAGCCTGTGGCGTGGGTAATACCTACAGGCGTCCGAGCATACCCCTGTTCAGACAGAATTCCATATTGGCTCCAAGCCAGGAACCCCCCCCCCCCCTCGGGAGCGGGAGCCCCGCAACCTGAGTCGCCTAGCGGAAATGCCCTCTGTGTCATTTAGCACAGCATGGAGAGGTTTCTTCTATGGGCTGCTGCAGCACACCCTTCACTTCCTTGCCCTCACCTGCCGCCTGGACATGCCCTGGTGTGCCTTGTTGCTGTCCAGTGGCGGAGGTCCCCAGTGGGGGGCCCTCAATGGGAGTGTCCTCCCACTTTCCATCAGGGACCTGGGGTGGTGCATGCAGCAGTCCCATAAAACTGTAGGATGTGTCGGTTCACGGACTCCCAAGATCCCTGCATCTTTTGCAGCCTTGTGGAGTCCATGGACCACGCTTATATAAGTTGTTGTAAGCTGCACACCCTTTCTGGCTACTTGAAAAACCTTTTGCTTCTGTTTTGTTTGCACTTCAGTCCCACGCTCCTCATCTATAGGCACCCAGTGGGGAGGGAGCGGGGATGGAGGAGGACCTCCTTCTGAGCCCTGCTCCTGGGCCTGGCCAAGTTAGCCATTAACAGGTCCACGCAGCAGGCGATTGAGGGGGTCGTCCAGCCCCACTGTCTGCCCCTCTTCCGCAGCTACGTTCGTGGCTGGGTGTCCCTGGAGAGGAAATACGCAGTGTCTGCTGGCACTGTCGAGGCCTTCCGTGATCGGTGGGGACTGGGATGTTTTATTGATCCCTTTAACCACATTTTAGTTTAATGTTTGTAAGTTTCTTTTAAATGTTATTTTTTGTTTTTGCAGTTTCCCTTTAAGGGGCTGCCTGTTAATTTAATTTGTTAATTTAGTTTATTTGGTTGAGGCTCAAAAGAGTTACAGTGCTGTTAGGGAGGAGTTCCAGAATTTTGACCCAGCGACAGTGAAGGAAAGGTGATAAAGTGAGCAGGTTATTGGCAATATTGAGCAGGTTAGAGCAGGTTATTGCTGAGTAAATACCACTTGATAGTCCTGTTGATGACCCCTTCCATCAGTTTACTGATGATCGAGAGTATACTGATGGAGCGGTAATTGGCCGGGTTGGCTTTGTCCTGCTTTTTGTGTACAGGACACACCTGGACAATTTTCCACATTCCTGGGTAGAAGCCAGTGTTTTAGCTTTACTGGAACAGCTTGGCTAGGGGCACAGCAAGTTCTGGAGCACAAGTCTGCAATACTATTGCCAGAATGTTGTCAGGGCCCATTGCCTTTGCAGTATCCAGTGCCTTCAGCCGTTTCTTGATATCACGTGGAGTGAATCGAATTGGCTGAAGACTCGCATCTGTGCTGCTGGGGACCTCTGGAGGAAGCTGAGATGGATCATTCATTCAGCACTTCTGGCTGAAGATTGTTACAAATGCTTCAGCCTTATCTTTTGGGCTCCCTCATCATTGAGGGTGGGGATATTTGTGGAGCCTCCTCCTCCAGTGAGTTGTTTAATTGTCCACCACCATTCACGGCAGGATGTGGCAGGACTGCAGAGCTTAGATCTGACCCGTTGGTTGCGGATTCGCTTAGCCTTGCCTATCACCTGCTGCTTAAACTGTTTGGCACACAAGTAGTCCTGTGTTACAGCTTCACCGGATTGAAATGTCATTTTTAGGTATGCCTTGTGGTGCTCCTGGCATGCCCTCCTGCACTCTTCATTGAACCAGGGTTGAAATCCTGGCTTGGTAGTCATGGTAGTGTGGGGTATATGCCGGGCCATGAGATAACAGATTGTGGTTGAGTACAGTTCTGCTGCTGCTGATAGCTCACGGCACCTCATGGTTGTCCAGTTTTGAGTTGCTAGATCTGTTCAAAATCTATCCCATTTAGCACAGTGGTAGTGCCACACAACACAGTAGAGGTTATCCTCAATGTGAAGATGGTACTTAGTCTCCACAATGACCGTGCGGTGATCACTCCTACTGATACTGTCATGGACAGATGCACTCTGTGGCAGGCAGGTTGGTGAGGATGAGGTCAAGTATGTTTTTCCTTCTTGCTCATTCCCAAATCATCCTCCTCCAGTGCCTCACCACTGTCAACCAACTGGATGAGACTGATCTCACCCAGGTGCATTGTTATCTTTCTGACCATGGCCAGAGAATCACTTCCTGCTTCTCCACCATTACCTCTGGTGTCCCTCAAGGATCTACCCTTCGCCAACCCCCCTCCCCTATTTCTCTTCTACATTTAAAAAAAATTCTTTGATGGATCCAGTCTGGCAGCTATGTCCTTTAGGACTCAGCCAGCTCCGTCTGTGGTGGTGCTACCGAGCCACTCTTTGTGATTTAAAAAAATAATTAATTCAGGGGATGTGGGCTTCGCTGGCTAGGCCAACATTTATTGCCCATCCCTAGTTGCCCTTGAGAAGGTGGTGATGAGCTGCCTTCTTGAACCCCTCTAGTACATGTGGAGTAGCTACACCCACAGTGCTGTTCGTAAGGGAATTCCAGGAATTTGACCCAGTGACAGTGAAGGAACAGCGATATATTTCCAAGTCAGGATGGTGAGTGACTTGGAGGGGAACTTCCAGGTGGTGGTGTTCCCATGTACCTGCTGCCCTTGTCCTTCTAGATGCTAGTGGGTTTGGAAGGTGCTGTCTGAGGAGCATTGGTGAGTTTCTGCAGTGCATCTTGTAGATAGTACACACTGCTGCTACTGTGCGTCGGTGGTGAAGGTAGTGAATGTTTGTGGGTGTGGTGCCAATCAAGCAGGCTGCTTTGTCCTGGACAGTGTCAAGCTTCTTGAGTGTTGTTGGAGCTGTACACATCCAGGCAAGTGGGGAGTATTCCATCACACTCTTGACTTGAGCCTTGTAGATGCTGTACAGGCGTTGGGGAGTCAGGAGGTGAGTTACTCATCGCAGGATTCCTAGCCTCTGACCTGCTCTTATAGCTACAGTATTTATATATGGTTAGTCCAGCTCAGTTTTTGGTCAATGGTAACCCCCAGGAAGCTGATAGTGGGGGATTCAGTGATGGTAATGGCATTGAACGTCAAGGGGTGATGGTAAGTTTCTCTCTTGTTGGAGATGCTCATTACCTGGCACTTGTGTGGCATGAATGTTACTTGCTATTTGTCAGCCCAAACCTAGATATTGTCTGGGTCTTGCTGCATTTGGACATGGACTGCTTCAGTATCTGAGGAATCGCAAATGGTGCTGAACATTGTGCTATCATCAGCGAACATCCCCACTTCTGAGCTTATGATAGAAGGAAGATCATTGATGAAGTAGCTGAAGATGGTTGGGCTGAGGACATTATCCTGAGGAACTTCTGCAGTGATATCTTGGGGCTGAGATGACTGACCTTCAACAACTACAACCACTTTCCTTTGAGCTGGGTATGACTCCAACCAGTAGAGAGTTTTCTCCCTGACTCTCATTGACTCCAGTTTTACCAAGGCTGCTTCATGCCACACTCAGTCAAATGTGGCCTTAACGTCAATGGCAGTCATTTTCACCTCACCTTGGAGTTCATCTCTTTTGTCCATGTTTGAACCAAGGCTGTAATGAGGTCAGGAGCTGAGTGGTTCTGATGGAACCCAACTGGGCATCAGTGTGCAGGTTATTGCTCATCAAGTGCCACTTAATAGCACTGGTGATGATCCCTTCCATTACTTTACTGATGATCGAGAGTGGACTGATGAAGCGGTAATTGGCCGGGTTGGATTTGTCCTGCTTTTTATGTACAGGACATAACTGGGCAATTTTCCATATAGCCGGGTGGATGCCAGTGTTGCAGCCATACTGGAACAGTTTGGCTAGGGGCATGGCAAGTTCTGGAGCACAAGTTTTCAGTACCATTCGCAGAATATTGTCAAACCCCATAGCCTTTGCGGTATTGAGTGCCTTCAGCCGTTTATTGATATTACGTGGAATGAATCGAATTGGCTGAAGATTGGATCTGTGATGCTGGGGACCTCTGGAGGAGGCTGTGATGAAGCTATTAATGTATATAATATTATTGGAAAATATTTTTCTTTTAAAATAGATGTTTTGTCTGTTGATGTGTCTTAATTGGATTAAAGCCAGTTAGTCTGGGTGCTTTAATGTGTGCTAGTTGTGAGAAATATGAGAGGTAGAGTGCATTTGCATTTTTTGAATAGAGCATTTAAGAAATGGGGTGAAATCTGGCACCTAGCTAGCAGAGACCAAGCAATATATTTATATTGCTAATAAAATTCGTTTTATGAAAGGGGTGTTTTTGTTAGAAGAGGTGTTTTCAAAGAGGCTGGTGGTACAATGAGAATTTACATTCAATGAGCTGTGCTAGGTATAACTTCAGCAGTTTTCGTGTGTGCAGAGCAGAGGCAATGTAAAATCAAAGTAGATGCAAGCCTACAACTGTCTCTACAGGAACTAAAGTGAAAGGAATCTCATTTTGAATTAGTAAGGTGAAAATGCTTTGCCTGGCAAAAATCTATGGGTTGCTGTTAGCTTAGTGGAGATTAGTTTAGGAATTTGTTAAAACTTATGATTGTAGTAATGTGTAGCCATGTGTATGTATTTAACTTGTGTAAATTAATAAAATGTTTCATTTAATTTAATATAAAACCTCTTGAGAACTGAAGGTCTGATTCCTGCATTTAGAGTTGCACCTCAAACATGCCACTTAAAAATATAGGTAATGACAGTTGTTTAAAGTTTCCCTCTGGGTTTTTTAAATAACTCAGCTCCACCAAAAGTCTGTCTCATAACAAGGCTGAGATGGATCATCCACTCGACACTTCTGGCTGAAGATGGACGTTGAAGTCCCCCACCCAGAGTACGTTCCGTGCCCTTGCCACCCTCCGTCCTTCTTCCAAGTGGTGTTCAACATGGAAGAGTACTGATTCAACAGCTGAGGGGGGTGATACTTGGTAATCAGCAGGAGGTTTCCTTGCCCATGTTTGACCTGATGCCATGAAACGTCATGAGGTCTCCCTCCTCACTGTACACCACTGTGCCACGACCTCTGCTGGGTCTGTCCTGCCGGTGGGACAGGACATACTCAGGGATGATGATGTTAGTGTCTGGGACATTATCTGTAAGATATGATACAGTGAGAATGAATATTTCAGACTGTTGCTTGACTAGTCTGTGAGACAGCTCTCCCAATTTTGGCACAAGCCCCCAGATGTTAGTAAAGAGGACTTTGCAGGGTTGACAGGACTGGGTTTGCCATTGTCGTTTCCGGTGCCTAGGTTGATTCTGGGTCGTCCACCCGGTTTCATTTCTTTCTATTGACTTTTTGGCGGCTGATACAGCTAAGTGGTTTGCTAGGCTACTTCAGGGGGCACTTAAGAGTCAACCACATTGATGTGGGTCTGGAATCACATGTAGGCCAGACCATGTAAGGATGGCAGATTTCCTTCCCTTAAGGACATTATTGAACCAGATGGGTTTTAATGACAATCAACAATGTTTTCATGGTCATCATTGGACTTTCAATTCCAGATTTTTTATTGAATTCAAATTCCAACTGCCGTGGTAGGATTTAAGTTGGGATCCCCAGAGCATTATCCTTGGTCCAGTGACAACACTACTACGACACCGCTAAACAATGATGACCATGAAACTATTATCAATTGTCGTAAAAAGCCATCTGCTTCACTGTAATGCCTGTTAGGGAAGGAAACCTGCTGTCCTTACCTGGCCTGGCCTCCATGTGATTCCAGACCCAGAGCCATGTGATTGACCTTTAACTGACCTCTGAAATGGCCTAGCAAGCCACTCAGTTCATGTGCAATTAGGGATGGGCAACACCTTGCCAGCAACACCCATATCCCACCAAAGAATAAAAGAAAATGTAGAAGAGAAATAGAGGAGGGGGTGAAGGATAGATCCTTGAGCGGTATGGAAGTAATGGTGCAGAAGCAGGAAGTAATTTTCTGGCTATGATCAGAGAGATAACAAAGGAACCGGGTGAGATCACTCCCATCCTGCTGGTTGACAGTGGCGATGCACTGGAGGAGGATGGTGCAGTCAACCATGTCAACGGCTGCAGAAAGGGTGAGAAGGACAAAGACGGAAAGTTTTACCTTGTTATAGGAAGCGTTGTTTTGGTACAGTGGCAGGAACACATCTGATTGGAGACATTCAAACACTGAATTCCGGGTAAGATGAGCATGGTTTTGGGAGGCAACTGCATGTTCAAGGATTTTAGCAAGGAAAGGGGAATGGAAAATGGGGCAGTGGATTGCAAAGATGGTGGGGTCATGGGTTTGTTTTTAGAGAGGGGTGATTATGGCAGATTTAAAAGAGAGAGGGACAACACCTGAACATGCACCTTTTCCTTTTGGACTCTTGTTAATATTGTTCAAATAAACATGTGCCAGCACAAGAGTTTGGAAAAGCAGAGATGCAGTCATTTTTTAAGTGCTACAAGTTCCCCTCAGATACAGGAATGCACTTCATTACTTTCTTATTGCTTATGGTGCAAAATATTGCACACCATTAAAGTTTTTATAACATCCTCAATCTATGACATCCAAGTTGCATGAATTGCACATGCTTGCTACTTTTTCAAAAACGTCCACTGCAAATTCTTGGTGTCTTTTGAGAGCAGTGCTGTAGTTTGTTTCTACAATTAAAAAAAAGTAGATTAAAGGGATTAAATTCAGGAGTACTCGCTTTTGGGCACACTTGCCGCCTGGCCCAGGGTTATTTCCCTGTGGACAAATTGTGAGGTCCAAGGAGTTCTGGACATTGGGCCTCAGATCTTATCAAAAGGAAGATAAAATTCCTGTTTGACAATTTATTAGTCTTTTGAGGGCAGATAAAGGGGAGCCAGTAGATGGAGTTCCAAAAGGCATTCTAGGTGCCACACAGAAGGTTAATAGGCAAGATAAGGGTTCATGGAGCTGGGGGTAATATATTGGCATGGATTGAGGATTAGTTAATGGGCAGGAAGCAGAGAGTGGACATAAACAAAGCATTTTCAAGCTGGCGGACAGTGGGTGATGGAGTGCCGCAAGGATCAATGCTGGGGCCTTAGCTATTCACAATCTATATTCATGACATAGATGAAGAGACAGAGAGTAATGTATCTAAGTTTGCTGATGATACAAAGTTAGGTGGGAAGGTAAGCTGTGGGGAGGACACAGAGGCAGCAAAGAGATATAGACAGGTTAAGTGAGTGGGCAACAAGATGGCAGATGGCGTATAATCAGGGAAGTGTGAAGTTCCCAGGTAAGGCTTGCATAACAATTGCTTAGAAAGTACAAACTTCCGATGGGCAGTAGCCCTTGACTGGGAAACATCTGAAAATGTGGTTTAAATTGCAAACTGCAGATGGCTCCAACTGTGTTACATCAGTAGTTACCCAGAAAAAGTTAGGATTAAAATCACTTCTAGCTTCTGGGTAGCTATTGTACAGACCCACAACGACCCCCCTATGGGACTCCCCCCCCCTTACACCCAAACCTCCACGGAACTCCCTGCACCCTGGACTAAACCCGTCCATGGGACTCTTCACCCCCCCCCACCCCATGGGACCCCCATCCCCTGAATCCCCACGGGATGCCCCCCCACCCCCTGACTATCTCCCCCTGCAAGGGACTCCCCCCAACCCTCACCCCTCAGATCTGATTGTCCAATCTCCCTCCCACCAACATCCCCATTTGTCTGACCCCTCCCACCAACTGCCCAACTCTCCCCCCCCCCCCCAAACTTTCTGATCCTCTTCCCTGGCTGTCCAACACCCCCGGCTGTTTTATCTCCCCCCTGACTGTCCGACCCTCCTACCTCCCCCCACCGATTTCTGACCCTGCTGGCTCCCCCACCGACTGTCAAACCCCCTCCCCAACTGCCAGACCCCTTCCCCGATGGCCAGACCCCTCCCCCAACTGTCTGACCCAGCCTCGACTGTCTGACCTCCCCTTCTGACAGTCCGACCCCAACCACGCCCTCACTAATGGCCAACCTTCCCCCATCGCCAACCGACGGATTTACCCCCCCCCCCCCCGCCCCCACCGGCACACCACCCCGCCATCAAGTGGCCAACCCCCTCACCCCGACTGTCTGACCACACCCCCCCAGATTGGCTGACCACCCCCCCCCCCTCCTGCCCCCCTCCACTTTGGGGTGAGGAGAAGTGGTCAGGCAGTTGGGATTGACATTGGAGACTGGGGTGAGGGCAGGAGAGGGTGTGGAGGAATTGTGGCAAGAGCATGCAGGACAGGGGTGTTGGAACAGCGGCAGTGATCAGGATGGCGATGTTAAGGACAACTTTTTTACATATGTGATATTTAGGATTGATTCCTGCTGTAACCAGTGTTGCAGCGGGGACCTGAAACAGCAGTTAGGCCCCTTATATGGATGTGTCTTGTCCATCTGTACCTGACCTGGCAGGTGATGCAATTCCAGTGGGAAATGGGACCACTCTTCTTACCTACCATCCTAGGGCTTAGGAGGCTATGTAGCAAGGAATGTTCCCATGAGCAAGAATTACAACCTCAGCCCCACTGTTGCATTTACAAAGAGCAGAAGGATTAAGGTAGGAACTCATACTGGTGCCATGTGGCTTTATTGGACTTTGCACACTTTCAGGTTAGCTAATAAGAATGAAAATCATTCAGAGCTTGCACAACGTGGCAGCATATTGGCCGAAACTTGGCAGATTTATACTTATTAAGCTGGTAGCAGTTAAACAAGTGCCGCAGCAATATTACATAAGATTACAGAGGAAATATGGCACAGAAACTGGCCTTTCGGCCCAACCTGCTCATTAGGCGTTTATGCTCCACTCGAGCTCCTCCCGTCTTTCCCCACTTAAATCTATCATCATAACCCTCTATTCCCTTCTCCCTCAAATGCTTGTCTAGCTCCCCCATAATGCACCTATACTCTTTGCTTCAACCACTCCCTCTGGTAGTGAGTTCCACATTCTTATCACTCTTTGGGTGAAGAAGTTTCTTCTGGATTTCCAACTGGATTTTTTTTGGCGATTATCTTATATTGATGGCTTCTGCTTAAGTTCTTCTCCACAAGTGCAAACATTCTCTCTGTATCAAAATCTTTCACCATTTTAAAGACTTCTATTATGTCACCCGTGAACCTTCAATTTTACATAAGAAAAGTGAGCCAGCCTGTCAATCCTTTCCTGACATTTCTGGTATTATCTTTGTAAGTTTTCTCTGCACCCACTCCAGTGCCTCTATATCCTTTTTATAAAATGATGACCAGAATTGCACACAGTACTCTAAGGGCTGGATTTTACAGTTCTCCGTGAGGTGGGGGAAGTGGAACAGAAACTGAGTGCTCCGCATGCTGCTGCCCCCACCCCCGCCGTCTCTATTTGTTCAATCAGGCGTCAGACGGCCAATTAGTGGACGTCCGTCAGTGGAATGAGGTCAGTTATAGGTGCAAAGGTGGGGGGTGGCTCCGTGTCCAATCAGCACCGTCGCTGGGACGTCATGTGACAGAGGGGTACTGATGCGAACAAAGCATTGGTCATGGCTAGAATTGTAAAGGCCCCCTGCTCTAGGAATCAGTCTTTCCTTTGTATTGGAGGTTCAAAAAGACTTTTAAGAAATCATGAAAAAAACATAGGGGAGAATCTTCCCCCGTGCCGGGCGGGCCAGCCGGGAGCAGGCGCAGGGCCAATCACTGCCCGCGATCGGATCTGTGCCACCATTTTAGGTGGGTGGGCTAATTAAGGGCCGCCCAGCGTGACACATGGCCGGTAACGCTCAGTGCTACCTGTGCGGGCGAGGGGAGGAGGGAGAGTCAGGGCAAGCGCGCTAAAGAGCGCAGAGATCTCCCTGAGGCACGGAGCTGACTCAAGGAGATTAAGTTCATATTGAAATCTTCAAATAAAGAAAAATAAAAATAGTTTAGATATGTCCCCTCGTGTGACAGTGTCACATGAGCTGGGACACGTTTATGAATTGTTCAAAAAATATTTATAGATTTTATTAAACCTTCAGGAAACCTCATCCCGCCCGTGGATGAGGTTTCCTGAAAAATACGAGGGCCGCTTGAGCTCTTCGCCTGCCCCCCCGCCAACCTTAAGGTTGGTTGGGCAGCCCTGTTAATTATCTAAATTGGTACCCTAGTGGCCTTAACAGGCCTTTGACAGTTCGGCGGGTGCGCAGCCACCTCTGGCGTGCACCTGCCGAACGGAAGATTGGAATGACGTGCGGTGACATGGGGATGCACATCCAACACCACCACGCGACATTTTACGTGTCAACGTGCGGGGCCCGCCCCAGCAGGTCGACGGGAAAATTCTCCCCATACAAGTGATGCCACCTTCCCCAGCAGAATCTGTTGGCACATTCAACCATGGCAGGCCTTTCCTGCCACCCTTCTACTGACTCATCATAGCTGGCATTAAAAAATCCCCAAACCTTTTCTTGTCCGACGCCCAGAAAATGCAGTGGGCGACGAAACATTGCAGACGATTGGGTTGTTAATTCGAGATTTCTAAATGGCGGGCGGGTGAGCTGCTGATTTCGGTGCCCACTCGCCTTCAGTAATTTGGGAGCCTGGAGTGATGACATTGTATTGCCGACACGACAACATCACGCCGAATTTTTTTATCAGTGCCTAGGGGTGGGGGACGCGGTGGGGTGGGGGTGGTGGTAAGGCTGCACACCCGATTTGGGAATGTTAAATCCAGCTGTAAGTGTGGTCTAACCAATGTTTGACACAGGCTTGACATAAGTTCCCTATGTTTCAATTCTATCACTCTAGAAATAAAGCCTAGTGCTTTGTTTGCTTTTATTATGGTCTTGCAAAGCTGTGGAACAATCTTTAGTGGTAGCTGTATTTGTACACCGAGATCCCTTTGTTCCTCTCCCCCGCCTAGACTTGTACCTTCCAGATTATAAGTGACCTCCTTATTCTTCTGAATAAATTGTATGACTTCACATTTATCTGTGTAGAAAGTCTTTCGCCAATTATTTGTCCATTCTGCAAGTTTATTAACATCCTCTTGATATTGCAGACATCCTTTGACTGACTTTTTAAAAAATGTTATTCTTGGAATGGAAGCGTGGGTGGCAAGGCCAGCATTTATTGTGCATCCCTAATTGCCCTCTAGCAGGTGGTGGTGAGCCACCTACAACTGAATAGTTTATTTTATTCATTCACGGGATGTGGGCATCGCTGACGAGGCCAGCATTTATTGCCCATTCCTAATTGCCCTTGAGAAGGTGGTGGTGAGCTGCCACCTTAAGCCGCTGCAGTCCATGTGATGTAGGTACACCTATGGTGCTGTCAGGATGGGAGTTCTAGGTTTTGACCCAGTGACAGTGAAGCAACGGCGATATATTTCCAAGTCAGGATCGTGAGTGGCTCGGAGGGGAACTTGCATTGGTGGTGTTCCCATGTGTCTGCTGCCCTTGTCCTTCTAGATGTAACGGTTGTGGGTTTGGAAGGTGCTGTCTAAGGCGGCTCAGTGAGTTCCTGCAGTGCGTCTTGTGGATGGTACACGGATCTTGTAGTTGGTTTGCTAGACCATTTTAGAGGACTATTAAGAATTGATGTGGGTCTAGTGTCACATGCAGTCCGGACCAGGTAATGATGACATATTTCCTCCCCAGAACACATTAGTGAATCAGATGTGTTTTCATTATTAACAAAACTAGAATTTTATTCCAGACTTAATAATTGATTGAACTTAAACTCCTTCAGCTGCTGTGGTGGGGTTTGAACTCATGCTCGCGGAGCATTGATCCAGTAACATTACCACTATGCTACCATCCCCCTTAAGCTAGCATATCTGCATAAGCCTTGTAATATCCCTTCAAGAAAACATTAGCCAGGATTTTGCCCTCGTCGGGCGGGCTCGACAGGGGTGGGCGGGAGTGGTCGGGAAGCCGAGCGCCATCTGCGATCAGGGCCGGATCGCGATTTCACGCTGGCGGGCCAAGTAAGGCCGGCCCAGCGTGAAACTTGCGCTGCAGCGCTGCCTGTGTGTTGGGGGCGGGGGGGGGGCAAGGAGGGCGAGCGGGGAACTTTGTGCATGTGCGCAGGTGCGTGCAGGAAAAGCTCCCTGGGACACAGAGCTGCCTCGGGGAGATGAAGATTTTAAGAAGCAAAATTTAAGAATTTTAAATTGTTAAAAAAAATGTCCCCTCATGTGACCCTGTCACACGAGCAGGGACATGTTATTAATGAAATGTTTACATTTTTATTTATTTTTTAATAGCTGTTGGAAACCTCATCCCGCCTGTGGATGAGCTTTCCTAAAAAATCCAAAGGCCGCTTGGCCTTTTCACCTGCCCATCCAACATTACGGTTGGACAGGCAGTGAAAAATTCAATTCAGTTATCACTTTAATGGCCTTAATAGGCCCTTTAATTGTTGGCGGCCGCACTGCTGCCTCTCACGTGCGCCCACCAACCGAAATATCACGTGAGTGCGCGACGATGTCGGGATGCTCACCCGGCGTCATCACACGTCATTTTACGCTCATTTGGGTCAGGCACGTGCCTGTCCAACGAGCTACAAATTCTGGCCATTGAGTGCCAGCCTGAGTTAAAACTCTCAAAGGTTATAACTATCAGTCCACACATGATTGATGCTTTGGTAAAAATGTCTAGCCCCTAATTTCCAAGTCCTCTGATTTATACTGACATAATAAGTCAAAATCAATTTTTATTACAAAGGGTACGAGAATGTTACCAGCATTTTGAAGATTGCATTTTGCAATTTTGTTCTTTAAAAACCCAGTGCTTACTAAGTTAAGTTTTATTTTTCTTGCATGTAGTTCCAGGTTCTTTAATGGAAGTTTAAAGATTTGTGATATTGTCGATCCTTCTGTTTATAAAAACACAAATACATTGAAACACTTGCTTCTTTTGCAATAAAAGTCTAGTTTACCATTTAGCATGGCTTTCTTCCTGCCCATACGGACCCTGGTAGTTGGTGGCTGGGAAGAGATTCCTCCTCATTTTATACTCGTTCACCAGACTGGTTCGCTGCTCCTCCTCTTCCATCTAAATCACTAGCCAACACCTGTTCTTTCAACCCCTCCATCGGAGCATGGCTCATCAACACAGCCCACTTTAGATTGCTTGTTCTGCTGTCTGGCTGATCCCCCTTCCACCTGCTGCCTTCTCGCGCACAGTCTGCTGTAACTGCTCCCCGGTGATCAACGGCAAACAGGGTAATTAGGCAGGTGGGCTTGTTAGAATTTTCAGGGGAGCATTCCTCATGCCGGCGGCAGCTCATTCTGTGCACGCTACGCCAGCAAGTTTCAGTCCCCTTCTCCCAAGCCCACCCTGGCTCTTGTGATTTCCCTCAATACCAAACTAAGCAGGAGCCAGCTTCAGATTGGCATATTCTAATTAAACCAAACATCGGGCACATATTCTATTAGTAACTTAAGAATTTGGTGGTTGTTGAGGATTATAGAATAAAGCACCATATCTTCTTTAAAAAAATGTCACTTCCTGTGCTAAAATCAGTGGAGGAATAAAATGTCTTTTAATTGCAGTGGTTATAAATCATACTTAGGATGTCCACAGCCCTGGTATTTACCCAACAAATTGTGTTTTTATTAACCAGGCAGCTTCTCAGCACAGGCTACTGCAGGCTGCATCTTGTATTCTGGCTGTCTGTTCCCATTATGCTTCCGTGGTTATTTGAGATTCACGGGTATCACAGCAAAGCTTGGCATTGCCTGCCAGAAATAAATGAAAGGACTTGGACTGAGACAGCAGGTACTTATCATAGAGCTAGATGTACTTCCTCTGCCAGCAGGGGAGCACTGTACATGTAGTCATCTGACCTACAGCGCAATACAAAATGCACTGTCTCCATCTTGTGTGTCTATCACTGGTTCATGGTTATTTAAGAGCACCACTAAAGTGCCTGCATTCAGCCCAGGGACCTCTTTCGAAGCACTGTGTGCCCGATTAATGTAATGATGTTAGCAAAGCTGAAATATGAAAAATGCCTGACCAGATTGTGCGCTGTGTTAGAATTGCAGTAATAACATATTTTTGGATCAGGCCACTACAATGATAGGCAGGAGGTTCTGCTCTAAGCAATTGCATTTTTCTTACAAGGATAACTTTGCAATGCCTGAAGTTTTCTTCTTACATTTACTGCTATATGGTAAGAACATAAAGGGAACATGTCAGGGACTGGCAGTCTGCAGAGGAACATGCAGCTGCATAACTTGGGAGTGCTATCAATAAAATCTATGCCCACAATTTATAAGACAGAGGTCAGATTTACATGGTGCAATTGAACTTTTTCTAGCGTTAGCTAAATTCATCAGACTGGAGAACGACACCTTGCTTACAGGACCCTGCATACAGCCTCCTCACCCAAAGAAAAACTCTCACTGTCTTAGTTGGAAAAGAGGACATCTGCACTCTAAAGCCTGCCAAAAATTTGCAGTCATCTTTTTTGAGGTGTATGGCTGTTAGAGTTCTGTTATCTTTATACCCCCAGCAATGGTAAATCTTCCTTTTGAACTTACTGTTCAATTAAAACATCAACTAAAAGAAATTCTAAATTATCACAAGAGCTTAATCCGCTATGCTAACTCGCGAGTTTAAAAAATTTATTCATGGGATGTGAGCTTTGGTGGCTGCGCCAGCATTGAGCCAATCCTCAGTTGCCCTTGAGAAGGCGGTGATGAGCTGCCTTCTTGAACTGCTTCAGTCCATGTAGTGTAGATACACCCACAGTGCTGTTAGGAAGGGAGTTCCAGGATATTGACCCAGCGACAGTGAAGGAATCGTGACATATTTCCATGTCAGGATGGTGAGTGACTTGGAGGGGAACTTCCAGGTGGTGGTGTTCCCATGTGTCTGCTGCCCTTGTCCTTCTGGATGGTAGTGGTTGTGTGTTTGAAAGGTGCTGTCTCAGGAGCCTTCATGAATTCCTGCAGTGCATCTTGTAGATGGTACACACTACTGCTACTGTCCGTCGATGGTGGAGGGAGTGAATGTTTGTGGATGTGGTTCCAATCAAGCGGGCTGCTTTGTCCTGAATGGTGTCAAGCTTCTTGAGTGTTGTGGGAGCTGCACTCATCCAGGCAAATGAAGAGTATTCCATCATACTCGTGACTTGTGCCTTGTAGATGGTGGACAGGATTTGGGGAGTCAGGAGGTGAGTTAATCATCGCACGATTCCTAGCCTCTCACCTGCTCTTGTAGCCACAGTATTTATATGGCTAGACCAGTTCAGTTTCTGGTCAATGGTAACCCCACGGATGTTGATAGTGAGAGATTCAGCGATGTTAATGCCATTGAACATCAAGGGGTGATGATTGGATTCTCTGTTGTTGGAGATGTTCATCACCTGATGCTTCTGTCCTAAGACACTTTGGTCCTAAGATAAAATGCCCTTTCTTCCAGGAGTTTTTAGGCTCGACAAAATTATTTCAGGAAGAAACATATACCGCATATTTTAACAGATATGTTATGCCTAAGGAAACACTTAGAAAATTTATTGAATCTTTAATGTTTACTACAATACTTTATTATAAGTTTAAGTCTTGAATTACACTATAATATTGTCTTGAATACTAGAAAGTATAAATACAAGATAAGCTAATTCATTTAGAAATACTAATTTCAAATCTCATATCCACTTAAGAACGAAAATAGTTAAGATTTCCAAACAAATAACAAACTAGTTTTACACTTACAATGAAAAGCATAAAGCATAGCTTTTGCTGTCTTTACCTCAGTTAACCGGGAGGCCTAATAAGACCTCAACCCTCTAACTGCGGGAATCTGACTTCCTCGTGGATGTCACAGTGTCACAGACCTGACTACCTGTTTACCCACAGTTCTAATATAAAGAAAATCTGTTGCTTTTAGAGTAACATACCATTGTTCCTTATACATCTGAGGCTTGTTGTCTCAGTATGCTTGAGAATCAAAACAACACAATAGCAGGTGCAACAAAAACAAAAATACCTGGAAAAACTCAGCAGGTCTGACAGCATCTGTGGAGAGGAATACAGTTAACGTTTCGAGTCCGTATGACTCTTCATCAGAACTAAGGAAAAATAGAAATGAGATGAAATATAAGCTGGTTGAGGGGGGGTGGGATAGGTAGAGCTGGATAGAGGGCCAATGATAGGTGGAGGCAAAGAAGAGATTGCTAAAGATGTCATAGACAAAAGGACAAAGGGACGTTGACGGTGGTGATATTAGCTGAGGAATGTGCTAATGATGACATTAAGGGTAGAAAGTAGGACGAGCAAGTGACAGATAGCCCTCGTAGGGGTGGGGTGGGTGGAAGGGATCGAAATAGGCTAAAAGGTAGAACCGACTAGGCACTTTACAGCCTTCCGGACTTAATATTGAGTTCAGCAACTTTAGATCATGAACTCTCTCCTCCATCCCCACCCCCTTTCCGACCCCCCTTTTTTCCAATAATTTATATATATTTTTTCCACCTATTTCCATTATTTTTAAATGTATTTCCATCCATTGTTTTATCTCTGCCTTTTAGCCTAGTTCTGATGAAGAGTCATATGGACTCGAAACGTTAACTGTGTTCCTCTCTGCAGATGCTGTCAGACCTGCTGAGTTTTTCCAGGTATTTTTGTTTTTGTTTCAGATTTCCAGCATCTGCAGTATTTTGCTTTTTATAATAGCAGGTGCAACTGTTATCAATAAGTCATAAGCTGAATTCTCCTTTTGTCCTCCAATGTCCAGATCTGCTACCCTTTCAATTAATGCATACTTTATGTTTAGATAATTTCTATTCATTAACATATGGAGGTAGTTCAACATCTTTCTGTGTTTTTTTAAAAAAAATTCATTCATGGGATGTGAGCTTTGCTGGCTGGGCCAGCATTTATTGCCCACCACTAGGTGCCCTTGAGAAGGTGCTGGTGAGCTGCCTTCTTGAACCGCTGCAGTCCATGTGGTGTAGGTACAACTACAGTGCTGTTAGGAATGGAGTTCCAGGATTTTGACCCAACGACAGTGAAGGTTCCGGTGCCTAGGTCGATGCCAGGTGGTCCGTTCGGTTTCATTCCTGCTTTCAAGGCTTTTCATCTGTCTCTCTGTGTCTGTGAAAATAACATATATTTCTCACATAACTTTTAGTTTTACTTTAGTTAAGTTAAATTTTTAACCCTTTCATAGACTGAGTCAATTCCTTAACATGACAAGCATTGTTCCTTTGCACTGCCCACAAAATCCAGGCCAATGACAAATGCGCACCATGTAAAGTAATGTGGAAACGCTGATGTTATCTGGGAAAAGAAGCATTGATTATTTATAAAGTGCTGATTGTTTAGGTTTTCAATCTTAATGCGAACTCAGAATCAGGACATTGCTTTAATTGCACAGGCCATGCAAGTTAGATAGAGCCACTGGGATATTTACCGCAAGCGACCGTTTTGTGATTGTCATTGGTTATTCAGTTGTTCTGATCATGTTTGAGTCATACAGGTGATTAAAAAGCTATTTTTTTCTTTCAAGCATTCTGTGAGGAAGGCTGCAGGAATGGCGGAAGCTGTGTTGCCCCACAGACGTGTGCTTGTCCTCCTGGATTCACAGGAGATGGCTGCCAGACAGGTAAGATTAACACTCATTCACATAATTAGTTTACACTGGCAAATTGGAGATGGATTTTGAAGTTAAATGTCATCTCGGTTAGATACCGTTCATCTCCTGCAAAGGGGGAAAAAAAGCTTAAAATGACCCGTATTATAGGGACACACCCTATTTTGCCATGAATTAGTTGAACTTCACCTGCTTCTAATTACTTTCATTATTGGTGCACTTGAAATAGCTTGGTCTGTCTGAATGTTGCAAAGGCAGAGCGATGAACAATTTCGACCAGGAGTTATAAAATGGCAGGGTTTCCCTTCCTGCCATCCGAAGAATCGGTGGTGAACGCATCAAGCATTCATTGACTGGAGATGGGACATCTGATTGGCTGGCAGCTATGTAGTCCCAGCAGCAAAAGAGATTGTTGATGGAGGCACCCATCCCACCTAGGCCTTGCCCAGCCTACCATATAATTGTGGAGAGGTCAAGGTAGGTGGGAAGCCAGTGGGAAGGCCATCCTTGGAATTTTTTGGGCCTCGACTGCTTGCAAACCCGCCAATGGGGAAATATAAAATTCTGCCCCTCTTTTTAATATTGCATCTTACCTGCTACCATTTATCAGGTGTTCCCCAACCCTTCACCAAACAAGGTCTTGCTGGGATATTTTCTCTCCCAGATCTCTTGGGAAATTTTTGACCTTTTTTGACATCATTACAGCTTGCAGCTTTCTTGAAATATAGCTCACTCAATTCTTTCTTTCTCTGGAATATTATCTCATTTTCACTGTTCATTTCAATGGCTTTCTTGTTAAACTTATGTTATCCTTTGTGTAAGTTGCAAGGAAGTTTTACTGCAGGTGTACAGGGCATTGATGAGATCATATCTGGGATACTGTTTACAGCTTTGGCCTCCTTATTTGAAAAAGAATATAATTGCATTAGAAGCAGTACAGAGAAGATTCACTCGACTCATTCCTGGGATGAAGGGCTTATTTTATGAAGAAAGGTTGAACAGGTTGTGCCTAGGCCCATTGGAGTTTAGAAGAATGAGAGGTGATCTTATTGAAACATGTAAGATTATGAGGGGACTTGACAGCATAGCTACCAGGAGGAAGTTTCCACTTGTGGGGAGACTAGAACTAGGGGTCTCAGTTTAAGAATAAGACATCTCCCTTTTAAGACTGAGATGAGGTGATTTTTTTTTCTCTCAGAGGGTCATTAGTATGTGAGATTCTTGTTCCAGAAAGCAATGGGAGCCAGGTCATTGAATTTTAGAGTTAGACAGATTTTTGATAGACAAGGGAGACAAGGGTGCTGGGGGCTGGGAGGCAAAGGACAAGGTGGAGTTGAGATCACAACCAAATTAGCCAAGATCTTATTGATTGGAAGAGCAGGATCGAAAGGCTGAATGGCCTACCCCTGTTCCTGAGTCCTATGTTTCTATGTTCCTATGTAATATATTACTATCTGATTTCCCTCCATACTCATAGTTTTTGTTTTTGTTTTGGATTTCTGAAGCAGTTTTTTGCTTTTAGTGGTTAATTGACTGCCACTTCTCTTCAAGGAATACCTACTTTGAAGAAGTATTGCTCATCTCTCCGACAGGATTTCTGCCTCTCTCTTTTGCCCTGTTCACCTTCATTGCTTTCCATTTCTCTCCTGGTGTTTGACAAGGTGTTTACTAAAACTCGCTTTCATAGCCATATTTCTTAGCTAACATCACCACCGTCAACACCTCTTTGTCCTTTTGTCGATGACATCTTTTGGCAATCTCTGCCTATCACTGGCCCACTATCCAGCTGTACCTGTCCCACCCCCCCCCCCCCCCCCCTAAACCAGCTTATATTTCACCTCTTTTCTATTTTTCCTTGGTTCTGATGAAGAGTCATTTGGACTCGAAACATTAACTGTATTCCTCTCCGCAGATGCTGTCAGACCTGCTGAGTTTTTCCAGGTATTTTTGTTTTTGTTTTAGTTTTTGGTTATGTTCTCTTGATTTTGAAATCTTTGTCACTCTGCTTATTTTACATGACGACCAATATTAGTCCTCCATTATTTTGCAAATTTCTATTTTCTATTTTCCACTCTCCACCTGTCCAACAAGAGTAAACCTTGTTTCTTCAGTTTTCATGGAAAGTTCAGACTCCTGTGATTTGGTATCTCCCTAGGCCAGCATTTATTGCCCATCCCTAGTTACCCTTGAGAAGGTGGTGGTGAGCTGCCACCTTGAACCTCTGCAGTCCATGTGGTGTAGTTACACCCACAGTGCTGTTAGGAAGGGAGTTCCAGGATTTTGACCCAGTGACAGTGAAGGAATGGCGATATATTTCCAAGACAGGATGGTTAGTGACTTGGAGGGGAACTTTCAGGTGTTGGTGTCCCCATCTATCTGCTGCCCTTGTCCTTCTAGATGGTAGTGGTCATGGGTTTGGAAGGTGCTGTCGAAGGAGCCTTGGTGAATTCCTGCAGTGTCTTTATCATCTGCTTTGATTAGACCAACCCTCCAGCCCAAATTAAATTAATAAAAGCAATGACCTAAGACATCCTCAGCTCTGCCACTGTAAACTCACCAGAAATGAGGTGGCAACCCCATGGCACATGGAGGTGGGCTTTCTGCCATACATCTGGTGAAGTTACAGCGGTGGAGCCACAGGAACTGCGATGGAATTCCTGGCCAATGACACAGGTACATAGGAAGAGGTAATGAAATGCTGATCACCGGAGATCTTTTAATCATTAAGCCGATGATAAATGACGCCAACTACCATACATAACTAAAGTTTGAAATAAGAACCCACAATGATGAAGAAATGATAATGTATAGTGACGCGCCTTCAAAAAAGAACCAAAAAATTCCATTACAGCTATTTATTGCAGTAAATAGAATAATTTTGTAACAATGGTTAGAATGTTTAAGAATGCTCACTGAAAGCTTCCAGCAATTGATTACAAAGGTCGCAATATAGCAAACTATTTTGACATAAAATCCCACAGCTATCAACTATGTTTTTTCATTGTTCCCTTTTAAGATACTAAATGTATTTCATGTAAAAATTACTATTGGAGGTTTTTCATTTTTGTTGGTGCCTACGGGCTTCATGTCACAGTCAGTGTCAATTATGTGAGTTGAACATAGACAAAACGTTTGATAGGTTTATGACTGAAAACACAAGAAGGAATAATAGAAAGAGAAAAGTTCATTGACCCTCTACTATTTCTAAGATTTATCAACCATTTTGGAGAGAATGTTACAGAAAAAGAACTCCTGAGTGAACATCAATGGCAATAGGGTCAGTTAAAGAACAGAAAGTCGTACTTCTAAGATAAATAGTTTTGCAACATTAGCATTTTAATTTATTAATGAATTTCACATATATCAGAAATGACAATCTAATAAACTGACTTAATCATTCTATGGTGAGACAACTCATTCTTTTCTAGTTAAGGGAACAAGATTTTTTTTTACACCACATGGAAAATGCATCAGCGCTTAGAGATTTTAAAAATATATTTTTGTTGGAAATTGTTTCTTGTTTCCTTTTACCTTGATTCCTGAATCATTTGCATTCACGCCAACCTCCTTCACCCAGGAGATGCTGACTCATGTTGGCACAGGACTCTGCAGCATTGGCAATCACTTCACTTACCCAACTGATACTTGTGAGCCTAAACGTGGAATGTTGGCAGATAATTCGGCACTGGAGCATAACAGCTGAGCCTGGACCCGACCTCCAGTTAGACAAACTTTCCTGCAAGGATCACTCGATAGTGTTCAGAACCACATGCTCAAACTGATTTCTGTTTTGTACCCCAATCTGGATTGCTGTGTGTCTGGTTCACTTTTCTGCTTCAATCCTGGCTTCTTGAACACCCCTGATTTTAACTAACCCACCATTGGCAGCTGTGCTTTCAGTTAGCTGGGCCCAAAACTCTCAAATTTCTTCCCTAAACCTTTCCAACTCAACGTCTCTCTTCTCCTATAAGACATTCCTTGAAACCTAGCACTTTGACCATGTCTTCTTATGTGACTTGGTGTCAGATTTTATCTGTTGATGTTTCTGTGAAACACCTTGGAACATTTTACCATGCTAAATGTGCTATATAAATGTGGGTGGTTGTTGTTGTATAGCCTTGGCCTCACTGGTGTCATTTTCCAAATCCAACTGCAGAGCTAGGGTAAGTTGAACCCTGATTTATTTCTTATTCAATATTATCCCAACGAAGGAGGCCTCAAGTTTCATCAATGACAAAAATGGAAATACAGTGTAACATTTATTCAGTGGAGGGCAGAGCTGATGAAAAATGCTTTATCACACCACTGACATCCATCTTGATTACTAGGAAATTCATAAGTTGAAATGTGTTCATTTTAATTCTTGTATTTGCATATTCAGGAACAAAATTGCTGTTATGATTCTGTAGGTCTCAGTTTGAGACATCAATTAGGTATAAGCCATTAACAGTGAGGGTATGGTGTCAGCCTTTAATGGCTTTCTAATTAGGAACGGTTCTACTCACTGGTAGCAAGCTACATTTTTAATGTTATCGACAAGTAAACAGGATAGCTCAGTGCTGGGGACTCAACTATTTACAATCTACGTTAATGACTTGGATGAAGGCACTGACTATTGTAGCCAATTTTGCTGATGGTTACAAAGATAGGCAAGAAAGCAAGTTGTGAGGGGGACACAAAGGCCTGAATTTTCACTGTGGCGGAGAGTGACAATGGCAGACGCGCCTGGAAATTGGAAGTCCCGCCCCAGAATACGGCACCTACCATTTTCACAGGGCCGGGTATGGGTCCGGGTTGGGGTTTGCACATGCGGGTTTCACGGAGGCAGGTGGTACGTGCCCATGTCAATCAGCAACTGCGTTCATTCAAGTTGGATTTTGGTCTCACAGGCGTCTGAAACACGGTGTGCGCAGAGTAGACCTGGTAAGAGCAGGTCTGAACTTTGTGTATTTCTTTGGCTAGCCAGGGTATCCCTTTGGAGAGGTGCAGATACCCCTGCTTTAGCTTTAAATTTGCCTTAACTGCCCCAGAATTGGCAAAAACTCAATTCGAATGTCTTGCTTTCACCTAAGATTATAGGAGGATGAGTCTGCTGGACTCGCAGGGTAGTTATTTTTTGTCGTGTCCAGCTCCCCGGCTGCTCTGCCATTGGCAGCTGCCCCATCATCCTCCCTTGAAATGAATGTAAGCAGGCTGCCTTCATTATTACCAGTAAGAATGCCCTTCATAATATTACCATTCTTTTGGAGTTCTGTACAAACACACACCGGCTCATCTACATGCCTATGTAACTATATTGAAAAGGTGCTCTAATGTGATATATACAATGCGAAAAGTGTAACCATGGTGAACCCATCAGTGCTCTAGGCAAGACAGCATCCAGTGCTCACGCACACTCTAAAGTGGGCAGGCACCCATTGGGGACCTCCTTCAGACTGCGGCCTCTGCATCTCTGCAGTGGTCAACTGTGGTCACTGGCACATGTGGAGCAGACGAGGGCTCTGGCAGTGATGGAGCAAGATGGGGCTGCTGAGAAGCTCTCTGTACCTTCACTCTCCTCAGTGACCTGCACAGCCCTGGGTTGGCCTTCAGGTGGGGTTGATGGGGCAGGCTGCTGGTGTGCAGCAGTCGCTGCTAACTGGCCAGCCAGCATGAAATCGCGGCCGGGGGCCGGTTTCCAGACCGCTCCCCGGCCCATCGATCGCGTGCACCCGCCCAAAGTAAAATTCAGGCCTTGGAGTACTTTGTACAGTTTTGGTCTCCTTACTTAAGAAGAGATACACTTTGTTAAGACCAGGTGAGAAAGGGTGAACTGGCTCCCCTCCATTCGACCTCCTCAGTTGGTCATAACAAAGGTTTAAGTTTATTTTTCACAAAGATATGCCTCTTCCTTATTTTAGAACCATATCTCTCAAGACTGAATTTTTCTTTTACAAAATGGAAGCACATGGCATGATCTGGACATTTGAATGTTTAACTTCGGATTTTTTTAAAAAGGTGATAAGTTCACCTTGGAATTGTCAACAAGCAGGCCTCTTCCAAGAAATCACCTGACCTTTATGATACTTGAAGATCTGGTTGTTTGTGAAATCATTTTAATTGATGGAGAAAAAAAAACAAAGGAAGGTTGCTGACTTGCTGGCAATCACATGGGAGGGAGGGAAGAAAACTTAGGTTGTGAACCCGCTTGTTTTGGAGGCAGTCTTGTTGGAGAACAAGCTGAGGAAAGAAGGCACCCTCTCTCTACCTTACCTGAAATTGTGTGTGGACCATCAAACTGCAGCCAGAGAACCCTCATCTGAGTATAACTGGTCTGCATTTGGACCTGCAAAGCTGAGACCAGTGGTGAGAACGTCCAGGTATCCACCAGGACCAGTGGCCTGCCTTCACACTAGAGAATTCCAGGTCAACAGCATCGAGACCCTGCGGACTTTATCCTTTATTTTATAACGCCCATCCTCCAAAGCCCACCTCTGCAGAGAGACTCTACCTGTCTGTCCTTTGTTTGTCTGTGTGTGTGTGTGTGCTGGGGGAATTCTTTAGGAAGAGATAGACACTCCCTGATTACAGCTGTGTGCTAACCAGTACTTGCAGCTTGTTATAAGACATTTTGTTTTAAAATAAATTAATCATGCTGAGTTTTTGAAAGAAGACTGATCAGTCTCTTTTCTTTTGGGTACTAGAGGTATAGGTAAACAATTGATCATTTGGGTGGAAAAATTAAGCATTTAAATTAATGGTACGGCCTGCAGAGTAGTGGTGCATGATAATTTGCATACTCCTCCAACCTGCATGTCACACAAATCAGAATGTATTTACGTATTTAAACTGTGAGTAATAAGGAACCGATTAAACAAGGTTTTCTTGAGTCAAAGAAAGAACAAAGTTATTAACCACTAAACCCAAGAAAAATAATGAAAATGTGATGTCAAGCATTCGGCCCTCATGCAGTGATTCGGGGACATGCACACATACACGCAGGTATCCGAAATAAGGGGAGTTAGATTCCAAAATAAAAAAGGATAAAAGAACACACAATTAAGTGTCCTTTGATTGTCCCTGAGGGGGAGATTTTAAACATTGTGGCTGATTTGGGTTAGCTGGCTTCTTGGATGTGGTCAGATGTAGAAGATGTTGCAATTCTTACAAGATCTCAGTTCACTCGTAGATTCCTGGTAGAGTTGGCTTCTCAAACTGGACAAGACTCCTATTACAAAAGATAGCAGCCTTCATCTTGTTTCCTCTGCTGAAGACTTTCTTGACACCCCTTGTGTCACTTGAAATCTCGCTCTATCGGCTGGGCAGCCTTGCCTTGAAATACTTCACTCATTGTGTATTTCCAAGTGGTTTTGGGTGTGTCTGTCTATGCCAGCCATTGTTTCAATATCCAGTACTTTGCACTTCTAATATCTCTCCCTCAGACAGTTGTTTCGATGGGTGTCTGGATTATGGAAAATATCCCTTTCTTCACACTCCCCTGAGGGTGATTTGTTCATTTCTCACCTTCACCTTGGAATGTGACCTTGCATTTTTAAGCAGTTTGCTCTGTCTCAGTTCAAATTGCAAAATTTCCAATCGGTTGAAAGTTCATATTTTCAAAAAATAAAGGGGCATAGCCTCATGAAAACTTTTATTGGAAGCAGTTCTGAGAAAGTTTACTTGGCTGATTAGTGGGATGATGGGGTTGTTTTATTGAGGAAATGTTGAGCAGGTTGGGCCTGTACTTACTGGAGTTTAGAAGAATGAGAGGTGATCTTATTTGTTTCTCCTCATGGAGGAATCTGGAACCAATGGGCACAGTTGCAGAATAAGGGGTCTCCTATATAAGATGGAGATGAGAAGGAATTTATTCTCTCAGAAAATTCTTTGAAATGCTCTACCCCGGAGAGGAAAGGAGGCTAGGTCATTGACTGTACTCAAAGCTGAGTTAGACAGATTTTTGATTGACAAGGGAGTCAAAGGTTATGAGGGCAGGCAAAAAAGTAGAGTTAAGGCCACAATCATATCAGCCATGAATGGTGGAGCAGGCTCAAGGAGTCAAATGATCTGCTCCTTCTCCTATATTTTATGTACTTGTGTATAGTTGCCTTTTTGTGGAAACAAAAGCATTTAGCTATTATCTTGTAACCGTTTCCAGACTTTAGGTTACAGTTGTAGTGCAGCTGGCCTGAAAGAGAAGTGCTCAAAACTACTCATCTGTAGCTCTCTTCTCACTTGCCAGAATTCAACACATGATAAGATTGATGGCTGTGCTCTCAAGCTGTGCTCTAGTTTTTTTGCATCAGTGCAAAAGGGAAACTACAGAATAAATGGGCCATTAAATGCCAAATTAGATTTACCTTAGACCATGCTTATAATGGCAACTCAAATGGAAATTTCTGACCTGTTTGAAGTGAAGAAGAGCTCACATTAATGTGGTACTTAATCACATTTATTCCGGAACATCCCGAAATACTTCACGTCCAATGAATTAATTTTGAAGTGCAGTGACTTTTGGTACATAGGAAAAATGTTTTTTGTCATTTGAAATGCTGCAAGACGAGTTAGCGACTAGCAATTTATTACTTAGGCTTTTTGGCATATTTATAGTACAATATATTACTAGAATAATTGAGCTGGCAGAGTATGATCTCCCTGTATGAATCCAAGAAATTTGTACACTTACAATGTGTGGTGTGATTTTTCTGTCTTTAGGACAGCAGTTTTGTGGGAAAGTCCCACAGGTAGTAAAGTTGTTGATCGCTGAGCAGAAACAAATGGTTTGCCCATCATAACATCAAAACACAAGAATGTGTTGTCACAAGGGACTTATGGATTCTTTCAAAAAGAAAGCAACAAAATCCAATAGTGTTTTGAAAAGCATTCCAGTGTCATAACCCTATTCTTTCCAGCAAATCCCTGAAGAAGACCATATTTTTGTCAGGAGCAGAGATACAAGACATTCTGGAATTTTTGAGAAGAAAGTGCCACTGTCTGTTTTATTCCCTGATAGCATAACAGTCACTGCCAGGTGCTGTGATCCCAGCTGATGTTACTACCAGATGAGTTAGATCCCAGTGTGAAACCTTGCTTGATAGATTGTAACTTTTTTTTTTAAGAAACCGTGGAGGTAAGTTATTGAACAAATTAACAGGAGTCAGCTGATGAACTTTGGGAAAAAAAACATTTATTAAACAAGAAAAATGAACTACATTACACCAGACAGAAAGGTTGGAAATATCTCAATACAAACACAAAATGATTCAAATACTCACAATTCCTTCACCCCAACCATATCTTTACAGACACATACAAATTCGGAAAGATAAAACAATTTACCATAACTATGTTATACCCAAATATTCAGGGTCGGTATGAGGTACATGTGAACCAACTTACGAACTGTGGACAGACGTACCACACTCCAAAGTAAATGACAGATGCAACCAAAACTGATTCTATGGATTTCTTAATGACCCACTCAGACGCTTGTCACACTGTGAGCCAACGGGTCTCAATCAAACTCGGTCTTTCTCATGAGGGTTTCCAATCACAACGTTTAAAGATCTCACCTTGAAATTCTTTCCAAACATTGCTCCTACTTGGATGGTTTCAACAAGGATTCACCCCCCAGAGTTTCAATCTCACCTTCTAAGATTCCTTTCCATCTCTGCATACACTCAAGCTTCACCTTCCAAGCACACTTTCAGAGCTTTGACCATGCCAAGTAGAACACCACTGCGTCAAAGGGTACTTTTTCCCTTATGGTCTGCAGCATGGAGTCACCAACCTTCAGCTGCCCTCTTGGATCTTCTGGGCTTCTCTCAGGGCTGCTTGCTTCAAGTTTGTTCCCCGCAGCTCTTTCATTAACTTGGAGCCTTTTTCTCTGCTCCTGTTGTTTATCATGACTCAATGGGATCTATCTCTGATCCTTGCCTTTGAACCTACCTGGTTTGGGACCTCCTTCTTGGTTTCAGGCCTTCTCTCTTTCCCCCTCCCTTTGTCCTGCTCCCTGGGAAACCCCTCGAATGGCATGTTGCTTCAGGTCGCCTGACTTCCAGTTTTGTGCCGTTTCACTTCTTTTCTTCTTTTCCTTCTGCACATGTGCACAGGGCCGGTACCCGGCCTGAAGAGATGAAAGACACCAACTACACACGTGTGGCCCTTTCCTGGCCAGCACATGCGCAGAAGTCCCTAGGTTCACTGGGAACTGCAGTTCCCAATCTCCAAACTCCCGATTTTAGGTAAGAATTTTTGGGTTCCTTAACACAGGCTATAGTTTGAAACTGACAAGTTTTCTTCATCTTCCTTTTACCTTGGCCATTCCTTGTATTAAATTCTGTCCCTTGTCTCTGTAACTTCCTCCATGCTGCAACTCCTACTCCAAAACTCTTTGTTCCCCAAACTTTGGCCTCCTGTGCATCCACCACTAGTGGCTGTGCCTTCAGCTACCTAAGACCCACGGCCTGGAGTTCCTTTCCACTTCTACCCCCCAGAGTATAGGTATGCACACCTCCGCCAACCCTATACTGAGACCTCATGAGCTTCAGGAAAGTGGAAGCTCCCAATATAAGAATTCATACCCACCACCCCCCCTGCCCCAACCCCCTCTTATTTGCTGCCTTTCCGATGGATTACACTCAAAGTTATGACAGGAATGTGCCAGCGGAGCTCTAGATTTTTGGGGTCAAGGCCTTAAACAATTACATGTTTGAGGAGATTCTTCTCTTTCAAATTATCTAAATGTTTACTTTAATTGTCCAGGTCATAAACAAAAATGAATTTTCAGTCAAACTTCCTGTCACTGCGGTGAGCGTTTTCCAACAACCCCCGTTTCCTCAGAAAAAGTGGAGTTTCCACTTAGAAATGCAAACAGCAATCTTGGGGGGAAAACCGCACCCAAAATGGTGTCGGTTTCTGAAGCGAAATTATGGTTCAGATTTCCACTCCAAACCATTTTCATAATCACAAATGTCAAATCTTCCATGAACCAGTATAGTCAGGCAGTAGCTCAGAATTTATTTGTTTCCTTTCTGTCCACTTAGCACTGAAAAAAAATTCTTGGTGTATTTAAGGGCAATAACCAGTTTTATTAATACAGGTGAACAGGGGTTTATGACAAAAATAAACATTTTTAGTAATAGTGCCTTTTCCACCAGCTGAGTAACCTGATTTCAAATAACTGAAAACAACTTTAAAAAATTGAACAGAACTTTTTATAAATTGCATCGCTGTATCCCAGTCAGTTTCTTGGTAAATCAGGTATTTTTTAAAAGGTTGTTAAATTGGTTGTTGTATATAATTGAGTGTTTAATTGGTTTGATGAAGTTGTCATTGAAAGAAAGAGAAAAGAAAAACTTGAATTTATATCACACTTTTCACACCCACTGGACATCGCAAAGCTCTGGACATCCAATGAAGTAGTTTTTGAAGTGTAGTTACTGTTGCAATGTAGGAAACACAACAGCCAATATGCACTCACCAAGCTGGAGTGGGACTATGAACTCAGAACCATGTGACTCAGAGGCAAGAGGTCTACACACTGAGCCACAGCTGACTTAACTCAATTGGGGATTCACTTGCACTCTATATATGAGGGAACCATGGTTGTTGGGCTTGAAAATGTATGTTTTTATTCATGTCTCTGCAAATAAAAGCTATAACGGTGTAAAGATTAATCTTCAGTTCTGTTCTTCACTGCCTGGCTATCTGTATTAAAACATTCGTCCCCTGTGCCTACAACAAAGCTTAATTTTAAGAGTCTCCTTGAAGAATAGCAAACAGGCACAGTTAGCAGAAACTACTCACCACCCCTTCCTGGCTGCCATTTTAGTTAATATTGTTGGCAGCTCCCTCTCCTCAGTACTGCCCTCCCCCTCCTTCAAATTTGCTTTCATCAACCCCTCCTGAAAAAACCCACCTTTGACCTCCCTGTCCTTGCAAACAACCATCTCCAAACTTCCTTTGCTCTCCAAAGTTCTGAATGGATTGGCCCCTCTCAAGTCTTTGCCCATCTTTCCAAGAACTCCAAGCTTTGAACCCATCAAATAAGGTTTCTGCCTCATCACAGCGTTGAAATGGCCCTTATCAAAGTCAAGCATGATACTTTTTGCGACTCTTGTTTGGATATTTTGTTTGTTATGGAAAGGGAGAAGTTTGGGTTTTGAAATGCAACAGTACTGCATGTCCTATCTGGCTTGTCATAGTCATATGACCTCTGTCATGAGGCAATCTCTCTGTAGGCTGCCATTTTACATTAGTTAAATAAAGACCTACAATGAGAAAGCACTGCAGTCTTTGAACATGAAACAACTCTGATCATAGTAAACTATCCCTCCTCATTCCATTTGAACTTTGACACTGTTGATCAAACAACCCTCCTCTCTATCTCTTTTCTGCCACCCAGCTAGTTGGAACTGCCCACTCCAGGTTCCATTTCTACCTTCCTGTCGTAGCCAAAGATTCGGCTTCACTGGCTTCTGTTCCTACTCACACACCCTTAAACCTGGTGTTTCCCAAGGATCTATCCTTGGTCCAGTCCTAGCTCTCATTTACATGGTGCCCCTCAGTGATATTATCTGAAAATACAATATTGGATGAGCAGTAGAAGTTCCCCCCAACAAAATGCTGTGAAGACTGAGTCAATTACCTTTGGTCCAGGATGTAAACACCATAGCCTAGGCACCAGCACATCCCTCTCCCTGGCAACTATCTGAAGCTGAACAACATTGTTTACTATCTGGCGTCTTCTTTGATCCTGGGATAATCCCATATTCGCTCCATCATCAAGGTCACTTAATTCTACCTTCCTGAGATCACTTGTCTTCACCCCTGCCTCAGCTCATCTGATGATAATGCCCTCATCCATGCCTTTGTTACCTCTAGACTTTACCACTCCAATGCTCTCCTGGCAGGCCTCCCTAATTTCATTATCCATAAACTTCAGCTGATCAGAAACTCCACTGTCAGTATTCTAACTCATACCAGGTTATGTCACCCATCACCCCTGTGTTCACCGACCCATACTTTCAGCACTGTATCAAATTCTGGTCATCAAGACATTCAAGCCCTGGAGATGATGCAGACAAGAACCACAGAACTGGTCCCTAGCATCAGAGGATTGAGTTATGAGGGAAGAACTGCAGGAATTTGGGATTTTCAGCCTTGATAGGTGACCTATCTAAAGCAATGAATGGTATCAGGAAGGCAAATTTTGAAACCTCTTCAAATGCACCATTGACAGCAGGGCATTGGGTGCAGTTTTGGATTAGGGAAAGCAGACTTAGGACTGCTCACAGATCTTCATAATGCAACAAACGATCAACATATAGGATGGACTTTGTGTGAAGTAGGGGAGGCAAAAACACTGAATCATGTGAGAAATAATTGAATACCGTGGGTGGAATTTTCTGTGCCCATTGGCGGTGGGCATGTATGGCAGCGTGAGCAGGCAATATGGCGAAAAGGCCAAAAATTGGTTTCATGACGTGAAATCAGTTTGTGATTGTCCGTTCTGCCCATCAGTGGCAGGCCGCATTTCTCACCGTTGGACATTGGGAACTTCGTTGTACTACATCTGCATATCATTTTAAGCCCAGCTCGCCGGAAACATCTCCCCACACTGGATCATCCGAACACATCACACCAACGTGTTTCACAACTGTACATAAGCGACGTGCCCCTGGAGAGCTGCAGTTTGCTCAGGACTTTGAGGTTTGTTTGCCTACCTTATTTCGGGCAGCACTCACAGTCAGCAGCACCAGGCTTCACAGACAGCACCACATCACTTTTAGGGAGCTCACAGGCAGGTCTCTGCCTACCAGACCAGTCATAAGATGGGGGTGGGTTTTCAATGGCTGCAGGGCTAGAGCTTGCTTGGGGAAGGTGGAGAAGGGGCCTCAGGCAAGGGAAGAGGCTGCAGGATGAGGACTGTACTGGAGAAGAGGGGTATCTCTGAGTGTGTGGAGGGGGGTGCATAAGTTGATCTGTGCAAGTGGCCTCAAGGTGGTGAGGGCTGAGGAGGCCATCTCCAGAGGAGATGAGTCCATATGGAGATGTGAGGCTGTGTGTGTGAGAGTGAGTGGTGATGTCCCTTGAGTTGGCAGTGAGTTGCCAGTGAATGTGTGATGGGCTTGAGAGTGTGAGTTTAGAGTGATGAGATGGTTGCCTTACCCTGGCGGCATGGTTGAGATCATTCATCCTTTTTCTTCATTAGACGGTCAACCTCTCCCATGCAGCATTGGCACTGATCACCACTGCCGTCGCCTACCAAGCTCGAACAGTGAGATTGCTGCCCCTCTGCGGCCAGAGTGGGGGTAAAGGACATCACAGTGGGCCAGGCGTTCCAGGGACACATCACTGAATCAAGGGGCTGCAGTCTTCTTGCCTTTTGGGGCCATGTCTTCTGTGCAGCAGCCCCGGGCTGGAAGCACTGAGAGGTGTGCGCACAGCTGCACTTTAAATATGGCACTTGGCATGAGGAAGCGGCGAGGTGATGACGTGGTGGGCAAATTGAGAGCCCACCCGCCATCGAAACGGCTTGTTTCCCGGGAATGCATGATTAATGTGGCAGGGTTGGGATGATACGGTGTGAGAAGCCGCCATTGCGGCCGGCGGGTAAAACGTTCTTCTTCCCACCCTTTACCGCACTTAGTGCAAATCTGGAACGATTCCGCCCTGTGATGAAAAAATGAGCAATTGGCTAAAATGTCTTTCTTAGTCATATACATCTTGTGATTTTCCCCTCTCAATTTCTAGCAAAGAGACCAAATCTAGTGCTCCCATCACTGCCCAGTGGGATGGAACAGATGTTACCCAGAGCTTTTCTGTTCAAGATAACGATGGGTTTCTCCACTAGGCCACTGGGGAACTCCAGATTCACATAAATCGCTAAATTGGCTGGAATTTTCAGCTTCAATACTCTTGGCACACGCTGGGGGCACATACTGGAAATTCAGCAACCCAGCCTGTAATTTTCCAACCATTACTTTTAATAATTGGAGCACGGCACGCTGCAGAATGTGCACAATTTCTCAAGGTAACTTGTGCCGAAAGCCCTAAAGCAGCAAACCCCAGCAATTATTTGGGCAGCCTCTGCACGTTAAATATATTTCAATAAATTATTTTCTTTGAGACCTCCAATCGCACTTGTGACACACATGTTTTTATATAGACAACTGGTGTCATCTCCTGGTGAAACAATCCATTTACAATCGCTGTTTTCTTGTGGCTGAACAAATTAACTATTTCTATACTTTTTTAATTGACTCTTTCTGGGATGTGGGCATCACTGGCAAGGCCAGCAGTTGGTGCCCATCCTTAATTGCCCTTGAACTGAACGCCTGCTGAGTCATTTCAGAGGGCAGTTAGGAGTCAACCCCATTGCTGTGGGTCTGGAGTTACAAGTAGGCCAGACCAGGTAAGGACGTCAGATTTCCTTCTCT
The DNA here is from genome assembly GCF_964194155.1 of Cetorhinus maximus. Taxonomy (NCBI): domain Eukaryota; kingdom Metazoa; phylum Chordata; class Chondrichthyes; order Lamniformes; family Cetorhinidae; genus Cetorhinus; species Cetorhinus maximus. The sequence goes on from NC_135887.1 coordinate 127,662,956, forward strand.
AAAGGACATTAGTAAGTCCTTCTGCAGGACAGAAGCAGAAGATTCATTCCTTCAAAATGGAAGCCAGTGTCCAGTGGTGTACCACAGGGATCTCTGCTTGGTCCCCTGTTATTTGTCATTTATATAAACGACATAGATGACGATGTAGGGGGAAGGATTAGTAAGTTTGCGGATGACACAAAGATTGGCCAGGTTGTTAACAGTGAGGTTGAGTGTCTTGGGCTACAGGAAGATATAGACGGGATGGTCAAATGGGCAGATAAGTGGCAGATGGAATTTAACCCTGAAAAGTGTGAGGTGATACACTTTGGAAGGAGTAATTTGACAAGGAAGTATTCAATGAACGGCATGACACTAGGAAGTTCTGAGGAACAAAGGGACCTTGGCGTGTGTGTCCATAGATCTCTGAAGGCGGTGGGGCATGTTAGTGGGGTGGTGAAAAAGGCATACGGGACACTTGCCTTTATCAATCGAGGCATAGATTACAAAAGTAGGGAGGTCATGTTGGAGTTGTATAGAACCTTGGTGAGGCCACAGCTGGAGTACTGTGTGCAGTTCTGGTCGCCACATTATAGGAAGGATGCGATTGCACTGGAGGGGGTGCAGAGGAGATTCACCAGGATGTTGTCTAGGATGAAACATTTAAGTTATGAAGAGAGGTTGGATAGACTTGGGTTGTTTTCGTTGGAGCAGAGAAGACTGAGGGGCGACCTGATTGAGGTGTACAAGATTATGAGGGGCATGGACAGGGTGGATAGAGAGCAGCTGTTCCCCTTAGTTGAAGGGTCAGTCACGAGGGGACATAAGTTTAAGGTGAGGGGCAGGAGGTTTAGGGGGGATGTGAGGAAAAACTTTTTTACCCAGAAGGTGGTGACGGTCTGGAATGCGTTGCTTGGGAGGGTGGTGGAGGCGGTTTGTCTCACATCCTTTAAAAAGTACCTGGATGAGCCCTTGGCACGTCATAACGTTCAAGGCTATGGGCCAAGTGCTAGTAAATGGGATTAGGTAGGTAGGTCAGGTGTTTCTCACGTGTTGGTGCAGACTCAATGGGCCGAAGGGCCTCTTCTGCAGTGTGTGAATTCTATGAATATAATATGCCAGTGGAAGAGTTGAACTAAAGTGAAAAATTCTCCTAATTTGCTTAACTGTAGATTTCTGTGATCAAAAATCTTTCCAGCTCGTTAGTTACAGCCATTGCAATAATGCAAATCCTAATGCACAAGGTGTAAAACATTTTTGCTTGCTGTCCAATTTGTTGATGAGGTCGGTAATGTTGTCTATTCTCTCCGTCATGCTTAATGGAACACAAGAAACCCGTGGGCAAAATGATGTCCTCCCCCTACTCAGTTCATTTGCGATATTTATTATTCCTTGGCATGAACTGTAGCAGTACACTATAAACAGCCTGTCCCATTACTACTTGCAGTGTAAAGAAACTGCTCATTGCTTTGTTGTGATAATTACACATTGTTACAAATGTTCAGTAATCAAAGAAATGTATATTGACCTGGAGACCATGGAGATAATGTTAGTTTACTGTGACTTCTCTGTGCTGCTGATGGTACAATATACCACTTTTATGTATTGTACTATTTAATGACGTATTGGGTTAGAAATTCATCAATGCTGCCCCCTAATGAAAAATAAACTCATTTATTTCCACTTGTGAAACACAAAGTGGCCTAATTTCCTCTGTTAGGAAGAAACACAGCTCTTTTTATGATTTCTAATAACACTTTATTAGTTTAGTATAAGGGTCTTTCTTTAATTTTACAAAGGATAAAAAACACCATCTCCCCCCCCCAATCTAGTCCCTCGGAGCTCTTGGGACAATTTGACCCCAACTTGTCTGTTGGGAAGCTGATGGGCTCAGGTGCATTGTTGGTTTCGCACCCACCCTAATTTTACTCTGCATAGAGTTTTGCGGAAATAATTTTGGAAGGGGTATGAAACTGGCATTTCAAGTGATCCTATAGGTTAATAAAAGCAAAATACTGCTGATGCTGGTGATCTGAACATACAAATATATGAATTAGGAGCAGGAGTAGGCCACTCAGCCCCTTGAGCCTGCTCCGCCATTCAATAAGGTCATGGCTGATCTGATTGTAACCTCAACTCCACATTCCCGTCTATCCCCAATAACCTTTCACCCCCTTGCTTATCAAGAATCTATTTACCTCCGCCTTAAAAATATTCAAAGACTCTGCTTCCACCACCTTTTCATGAAAAGATTTCCAAAGACTCACGACCCTCTAAGAGACAACATTTCTCTTCCCCTCCGTCTTAAATGGGCGATCCCTTATTTTTAAACAGTGGTCCCTAGTAGTAGATTCCCCCACAAGAGGAAACATCCTTTCCACATCCACCCTGTCAAGACCCCTCAGGGTCTTATATGTTACGTATATATGACCTTATATGAATTAAAAACAAGGAGCGCTGGAAAAACTCAGCAGGCCTGGCAGCGACTGTGGAGAGAGAAACCGAGTTACTGTTTCGAGTCCAATATGACTCTTTTTGGGAACTGATCCTGTGGGTTCCCTGGCCAGAATGTTGGGTAAAATTGCCCCTCTTGCCAGTGTCTGTACCAGTTCTGAACATTGGAGTCAACTCGCAAAAGATTTGCAATTCAACAATTATCACATCTTTTGTCTCTGAGGCACCATTTTACTTATTGTAATTACTCACTAAAGATCTTCTATACCAACAGGTCTCAACAGTAGAAGTTATTCCTTTGTGTAAAATGGGGCTTATTGCTTATGGACCACGTTGAGGATTCGCTGCTTTCATGCAGGAATAATAGTTCCTAAACTTGAATATTTATTTTCTGTTTGTGTTGTTCCTGTCAGAAAAGATTAGCTTTATGGGCATACTATAAAATCTCACATTCAGCAGTTAATCAGACAAATTGACAGTGCTAGAATGCACCGTATATTTTCAGCATTGTCTAGACACAATGCACTTTGAATCTCATGCCTGGGATAATTATACTTTGAGAAACGATGAGTTTGTAGTAGGAATATTAATAGCATGATGCCTTGGTAGAAGTCTAGGAGGGTACAACAGTTTGTCTGTGATTCTTCAGCTGAATTCACAAATTTGTTTCTAAGTAAAATACCAGTCTATGAATCAGACATAACAGTTACTTATTTTGTAATCTGTTGCTACACCTTAGCCTTGGGAATAAATATTAAAACAGGTCAAAAAGACTGAGCAAATATATTTGTACTGAGGAGGATAAAGGCTTGTTGGTCAACGCTGCCAAAGAGTTAATGTTGCTCCCATACGTTGTCATGGACAGCAGTTTGATGGAGTTAAATATTCTGTGTGGAATATTCTACCAGAAAGAAAGAACAGTCCTGAAAAGTAAAAGATGATTGTCCAGCTCAATTGTGGAATGCAGGTGAAGGATAAGTAGTAACAAGCTCATCTCTTTAAAACCCTGTGTGCCTGTACCCACACCAGTGAATCCTTTTTTGCAGCAAGGGCACAACTGCAGATCTGGGGTAACGCTGAGGGGTGAAGAGTTTAAAAATAATTGCCAATGCAGTGAGAGAGGTTGCCTCCCAGATACCTCTCTATCAGAGAAACAATCTATTCCTCTCATGTTGGCATGGAACAGAGCTACTTGCGTGATAGCCGTTCTAAAATATTTCTTCTGCACAGCAACACTACTAGAAATATGGCCATTCAAACCCCTTGAGCTTGTTTCACTGCTCAATTAGACCATGGCTGATCTTAACTCCACCCACCCACCCTGGTTCCGTAACTTTTAATGCCCTTGCCTAACAAAAATTCATCAATCTCGGTTTGAATATTTTCAATTGATCTACCCTACAATTTTCTTTCGGAATAGAGTTTCGAAATTTCCACTACAATATGTGGAAGAAGTACTTCTAACCTCGTGGGGAGGTGGTGGCATAGTGGTATTGTTACTGACTAGTATTTTAGAGACCCAGGGTAATGCTCTGGGGACCTGGGTTTGAATCCCACCATGGTAGATGATGAAATTTGATTTCAATAAAAGTCTGATGATGACCATGAAGCTATTGCTGATTGTTGTAAACCCATCTGGTTCACTAACATCCTTTAGGGAAGGAAATCTGCTGCACGTGGCCCCAGCCCAGGGTTGACTCTTAAATGCCCTCTGAACAAGGATAATCAGGGATAGGTAATAAATGCTGGCTTGGCCAGCAATGCCCACATCCCATGAATGAATAAAAATCACCCGGAATGGCCTAGTTTCAATTTTAAGATTATGCCTCTCCCAACTGGGTAGGTATCTGCCTTGTCAACTTCTTTATTCATCTGAAACACCTCAGTTGGATCACCATTTATTCTTCTTTACTCAAGTGAATACAACCCTAGTCTATGCAACCTGTCTATATAATTTAACCCATTTAGCTCCACTATCATTCTGATGGATCTGCACTACATCTCCCCAGGGTCCAAGGTCCAGATCTTCCAGTTTCCAGATGGTCAGAAACCAGGCGTACCACAGAAGATGCGCTACAGGACCCAACGGAAGATCCATTCTAAGTTTTTTTGGGGGTGTTTAACCTCCAATCCATGAATCCGCACTCACTCAATATTAATTTGTACTTTTGAGACTTGAGCCATTCAGACAATAGGAGACAATCTAGTGACGTAACTCAGGAAACGCTTATTAAGCAACAAAAGTAATACTTAACAAAGCTAGGCTGCAACTTTACTGGCTCAACACGGTGATTTAGCCTAGGGCGCAAGGTGACACATGGCCTTCATGCTCTTGCTCTTGCTCTCTCTCTCTCTCTCTCTCTTTCAATCAGTTCTGTGGTCTTCTGCTCCTAGCTGGAAAGCAGCCTCTTACCTTCGGTTTCAAAATCATTGCACGCTGGTAGCTGAAAGCTGGTGTTTTATAACTCTAACCAAATCACAACCCATGTTCATGATCAGTCATGTTCCTGAATTCTGATTGGCTCGGGCAACCGATGATCAGCCCCTGGTTGGTTATAGGTAGTGCATGATCAGTTTCTGATTGGCTTCTTGAGGGTGATGGTCATCTATTGGTGTCATGCCCCGTTGTCACCTGACTGCCACTCTAATGTGACCACACCCCCTCTCATTATCGCTTTTTCTGTTATTTCATTAAATTTTATGACTTTCTACTGAGGTAACAGGGGCCCTAAGGTAGTTTAGGCATCCACTTGTTTGAGATTATTTCTAGGTATGATGTCAGTAATACTCAATAATTGGGCTCATTTTCCCCAAGTGCCTAATTGATGTATAGGTATCAATGTTTTGTGTCCTGTAGAACTCTCACTAGGGCAGGCGCCTATCAATATGTTTGCTTATAGGAACAGCTTCATTATTATATGTTTTTGTAGTATCTGTCTGTGCTTGGTACAAGACAATGCATAAACATGCCCCAGCTGATGTGACATTTTCACTTTATACATTAATGATCTAGATGAAGGAACTGAGGGCATCCTGGCTAAGTTTGCAGATGATACAAAGATAGGTGGAGGGACAGGTGGTATTGAGGAGGCGGGGAGGCTGCAGAAGGATTTGGACAGGTTAGGAGAATGGGCAAAGAAGTGGCAGATGGAATATAATGTGGGGAAGCGTGAGGTCATGCACTTTGGTAGGAAGAATAGAGGCATAGACTATTTTCTAAATGGGGAGAGAATTCAGAAATCTGGAGTGCAAAGGGACTTGGGAGTCCTAGTCCAGGATTCTCTTAAGGTTAACTTGCAGGTTGACGCGGTAGTTAGGAAGACAAATGCAATGTTGGCATTTATTTCGAGAGGACTAGAATATAAAAGCAGGGATGTGCTGCTGAGGCTTTATAAGGCTCTGGTCAGACCACATTTAGAATATTGTGAGCAATTTTGGGCCCCGTATCTCAGGAAGGATGTTCTGGCCTTGGAGAGGGTCCAGAGGAGGTTCACGAGAACGATCCCAGGAATTAAAGGCTTAACATATGAGGAACGTTTGAGGACTCAGGGTCTATAGTCGATGGAGTTTAGAAGGATGAGAAGGGATCTGATTGAAAGTTACAGAATACTGAAAGACCTGGATAGAGTGGACTTGGGGAAGATGTTTCCATTAGTAGGAGAGACTAGGACCCGAGGGCACAGCCTCAGAGTAAAGGGAAGACCTTTTAGAACAGAGATGAGGAGAAACTTCTTTAGCCAGAGAGTGGTGAATCAATGGAATTCATTGCCACAGAAGGCTGTGGAGGCCAGGTCATTGAGTGTATTTAAGACCGAGATAGATAGGTTCTTGATTGGTAAGGGGATCAAAGGTTACGGGGAGAAGGCGGGAGAATGGGGTTGAAAAACTTATCAGCCATGATTGCATGGCGGAGCAGACTCGATGGGCCGAATGGCCTAATTTCTGCTCCTATGTCTTATGGTCTTACATGAGAGGACATGTCTGAATAATTTTTATCTTTCCTTTTTTCAGTCTTTAAAGCTGAACTTAATCTCCCTGAGGCAGCTCGGCGCATGCGCGAAAGAGTGCAGGCCCCGACCCTCCCTCCTCCCCCTGCCCGCACAGGTAGTGCTGAGCGCTACCGGGCACACGTCACGCTGGGCGAGCTTTAATTGGCCTGCTCACAGAAAATGGCGGCGCACAGCCGATTGCGGGCTGCGATCGGCTCTGCGACCGCCGGCGCCCGCTCCCGACTGGCCCGCCCGACAGGCAGAAGACTCTGCCCCAAGTCTAACACCTGGGTAACTATAAAAATGCCCCCCACTGAATCCCCGCTGACACCCTCTCGACTTACCTCCTTGACCCTCTGATCTCCCTGACCCTCCGACCTCTCCTCATGATCCTCCAATCCGCTCCCCCTGACCCTCCAACTTCCCCAATCCTCTGTACCCCCTCAATCCTCCAACTCCCTTTCTGACCCTCCTCCTTGACCCTCCGATTCCCTTTCAGTCCCCTTTGAACCCCTCCAACCCACCTGACTCCGCCCAGACCTTCCGACTTCTGGCCACTCTCCAAATTTTCCCATCCCACCTGTGACGATGACCACCGCTGGTGGTCCCAGAAAATCCTGGCCTATGTCCGAGTCTTGGCCTCATGGTTATATCTCTGTCGAACTAAATCAGTTTGAAAGGTTAATTTGGAATCTAGTAATTAGGCTGCGTGCAGCTAACTTAAATCAAATCTAAATTTACCACAGCACCCTTTTTTTAAATATAAGCTCTCACCCTGGCACCTACCACCCTGCTACTCTACCACCCCACCACCCTCCCCACCCTCACACCCACCACCCTATCCCACCCTGCCACTCTACCACCCCACAACCCTGCCCATCCTCACACCTACCACCCTACCCCACCCTGCCACTCTACCACCTCACCACCCTCCTCATCCTCACACCTACCACCCTACCCCACCCTGCCACTCTACCACCTCACCACCCTCCCCATCATCGCACCTACCACCCTTCCCCATCCTGCTACTCTACCACCCCACTGCCCTCCCCACCCTCGCACCTACCACCCTACCCCACCCTGCTACTCTACCACCCCACCACCCTCCCCACCCTCGCACCTACCATCCTACCCCACCCTGCTACTCTACCACCCCACCATCCTCCCCACCCTCACACCTACCACCCTACTCCACCCTACTACTCTACCACCCCACCGCCCTCCCCATCCTCGCACCTACCCACGCTAGCCCACCCTGCTACTCTACTACCCCACCGCCCTCCCCATCCTCGCACCTACCACCCTAGCCTACCCTGCTACTCTACCATCCCACCACCCTCCCCATCTTTGCACCTACCACCCTAGCTATGCTGCCATGTACCACCCTGCCACCCTACCCAGACTGCCCCACCTACCACCATGTCACCTACCGCCCTGCCACCCAGCCACTCTATCCACCCTAACCGCTTACCTCAATCTCACTCATTCACTAACACGGTGAAAAGCTATTTAAATGTCCCAAAGCTTTATACTGTGTTAGTGAAAGAAGATTTAGAAACTACGGCAGCTAAGTGCCGTAAAAAGGTGCCGGGGCTCGGCTTCCCCCGATGACCCTGCACTATGAGGAAAGCCTCTGGGAACATGTACGCACCACATTTCTGAAGAAGCCCGGTTCAGAAGCCCTGGCGAGGAGTTGTGGTGTTATGTACGAAAATAGGAGCGGAGTGGTAATCCGACAGTGATTGACACTCCTCAGAAGATTCAGCCCAAAATATTCCAAGAGGTGGTGCTCAGAATTGAACACAGAATACTAAATGGGATTTAATCAGAGCTTTAGATGGTAACATAACTCTTCCCCCCTTTCTATTCTACACCTGCTCCATTGTACTCCAAAAGTGAAAGTACTGCTGATTGAAAAAGTGAGACCTGTGGAGCTGAGGTTCTTCATTTAATCAACCTTTGTTGTGTATATTAACTGTTCAGCTGATCACAGTCATCTATCTGCCAGGAAGTAGTATATAGACTCCTTGTAATAACCCTGTCATCAATTCTGCATACAATTTAAGAAACATCTTTATGTGAGAGATAGGTTTACGCGTAAAGAAGTTATGAAACTGAGCTCAAAAGTTGGATCTGTATGCGTTAAAATATCAGACAATAATTAGGCCTAACTAATGGATGCATCTTTACAAGACATAGTCATTTAGAGTGGCTTTGCAGTTTTCCTTAAATAACTTTTCCTCTGTATTGGGTTAAACAGTTGGTTAGTGGTTGATTAAGTATCCTCAATTTGTCTATTAGAGCTGGATGATTCATTTGCAAGAGCTACATCTGCAGTCAAGTGCAGTGCAGTTGGGTGAATATAGATTGAATATCTCCTTTGCCTCAAACCTTGGCCAACAATAACAGAGGTCAGCCTTTCACATGATAAGCACCCATATCACTGATGGTGAGAACAGAAACAAAATGGCACACTGGGCCATATTATCCTGTTAGCTTTCTGTTATTGAAACTGACACCTATGCATTCTCAAATTAAGCTAACAATCTCAGCTGTTAATGGTGTGTTTTATATTCTGATTTTAACCTGCACAACTCCCAAAATGAGCTGCAATGTCATCTGTGGCTCAGTTGCTAGCGCTCTTACCTCTGAGTCACAAACATGAGTTTGAGTCCCACCCCAGGATTTAAGCACAAACATCAAAGCTGACACTCCAGTGCAGTACTGGACTTTTGGAGGCACTGTCTTTTGGATGAGATGTTAAACTGAGGCCACATCTGCTTTCTTGGCTGGCAGATCCCATGGCACTATTTTGAAGAAGAGCTGGGTAATTCTCCCCAATATTTATCCTTCAATCAACATCACAAAAACAGATTATCTGGTCATTATCACATGGCTGTTTGTGGGAGCTTGCTGTGTGCAAATGGCAGCCAAGCTCCCTGTATTACAAAAGTGGCTACACTTCATAAAGTACTTAATTGGCTGTAAACCACTTTGAGACAGTTGGTGGTCATGAAAAGTACTATATAAATGCAAGTCTTTCTTCAGTAGATAGGGAAATGCTTTTGTGTTGTTATGCAATAAAATAAGAATAAAACAGACTTTTCAAAACCAATTTTATTCTTAATAATCTAAATCCCTGAAGTGAAATCATTCCAGTTTCAAACATCACTTACATCTTCTGTGTTATGATTAAGTTATTTTAAATTACTTTTGGAGGTTATAATAAAAACTATTGCATCTTTTAGTCCAAGTTTATTCACTCACTTTTTCTGACTGAATTCTAATAGCGATATATCAAGGCAGTGGCTTTGTCTAGAGTCTTTTCTGATTCAGTAGCTCCTTAGGTGGATTATACAATGATGCAAGTACTTTATATGAGCTGCAGGTGGGCTTGGGAAACAGATGGAAAAAACCGCAACCTTCCAGGGTTATTTCTGCAAGTCTGAAAAACATCCGAGGGCTAATTTTACAATGGATTCCAATGTCCAAACATAGCAGAAAAGAATTTCCTCTTATAATTTTTTTAATCTCCTTATTAGCATAGGTGTGAGGAAATTTTGGAGGAAATGCTGTTTGAAATAGCACAATATATTCAAGGCTTTTGCAGACTGTATTCCCTATCTAGCTACAACGCGGCTGCATTCTCAAAAATACAGCAAAATCAACTTGCATTTATATAGAGCCTTCCAAGGTAGTTCACAGGAATGTTATCACATAAGATTTGACACACAGAGCCACGTTAAAACATTGTGAAATAGGTGAGTAAATTATTTTGGTCAAAGAGATAGGTTTTAAGGGACTTGTTAAGGGAGGAGAGAGACCTAGAGAGACCTGAGGTGGAATTCCAGTGCTAAGGGCCGAGACAGCGGAAGTCACAGCCGCCAGTATTGAAGTGTTGAAAATCAGGGTCGTGCGAGGGACCAGAACTGGAAGACTGCTTAAAGCTCGGAAGGGTAGGGCTGGTGGAGATCACAGAGATGGTGAGGATGAGGTCATGGAAGGATTTAAATACAAGGGTGAGAAAATTAAAATTGAGTCATTGCTGGATCAGGAACCAGTGTAGGTCAACAGAGTGATGGGTGAGTGAAGCTTGATGCAAATTAGGTTACGAACAGAGTTTTGGATGACTTCAAGTTTACGGCATGTGGTCGAGGCCGGTCAGGAGAGCATTGCAATGTCAATGTTGTCTGTTAGAATCAGAAGCATTGATAGTTCTACACTTTGGCCATCCATAACATGCAATTCTGTACACATTGGGTTCTAGTTCCTATCAGAGCAAGGCTCTGAAAAGTTCCAAACTTTTTTCCAATGATTTGACAGTGCAATCCCTTAACTTTCTTTTGAGGTTCTAAACAACAGTGAACCAGACTTCACAGGGTGCCATCATCCCCTCGCCTCTGGCTAAAACGTTTGGAGGGAGCCCGGCCATAATCCTGGTAGCTGCTTCACAGCAATTTATTAATTGTATTAAGACAAGACTTCCACCCCTTTCTCTGGAGGAAGTCCCACCTTAGAGAGCTACCATCCAATCATATGGCTAGCAGCTCTGTAGACCCACAGCTCTAGTAGGAGCCATGGCTGTTGTTGGGACTACAGGAAATCCCATCACACCAAGGAGCCCAGGTAAATCCGGGATCAGGCGTCTTGGTGAGGGGGTTGGTGGGGCAACTGGGTTCAAGAGACCAGGGGAAATGGTGAAAGGGGGTGGGGAGGGGGGGGTGGTGGGGCTGCCTCAGATGGGACTGGGGGCCTACAGAAGAGGTCCTCCTCCCGCACCCCCCCTTCTGCCTGACACCAGCCTGTACATCTAAAGATGTCAGTCCTCCTAGATGACGTGGGCCCCCTGGCCCGTTAATTGGCCACTTAAGGACCTCAATAAGCCCAAGGGTGGACAGGCCGTCTGACATCTCCCCGCTTCCATAAAATTTCAGATAGGTGAGGAGTGGGCGGGTAGGTGCGGGAAGGCCACCCGCTGGATTTTACATGCCCCCCCCCACCTCCCACCTTCAAACTCACGGGCAGGGGAGTGTAAAATCCAGCCCAGCGAGTGAGAAGCACTGTCCAGTCTATAGGTATCATTGCAGTCTCAAAAGAAACAATGGTTGCAGTGTTCCATTCACCGGTTAATGTCTTGACTGCTCCTTCTCTAATTTTGCAGTGTTCAGTCTTTTAAACTGGTTTATTTTACGCTGCTTTTTAAGAAGCTGTTTGTGATGTGATTGAATTTTTCATTGCATTTGACAGCATTGCTCCTAATACTGAGCTGCTTGATTCCAACAGTTCATGCAACTTCTTTTGTGTTCCAGTTTTCACAGTTAGGTGATCAAGCTCGGCAGGACTCCAGTTTGGGTCTTGCTAGAGCAGCTGCTGTTTCTCCCTGGTCTATGGTGCAAACTGAGTCACTAGGGATAGCTATTTTCACTGCTCTTCACTGCTCTCCCACAATCCCTAAACTCTGGAACAAAGTCAGCCTCACATTAACCAATCAGGCAAAATACTGTGGTTGTTGGAAGTATGAAATATAAACAGAGAATGCTGACGCCACTCAGCTGGTCAGGCCGTGTGTGCGGAGAAGTGCAGGGAGAACAGGGCGAGACAGGAAGAACAAAAGATAAAGTCTGTAATAGGTTGGAAGGCAGGCGTGATTCAGCTGACGAAAAGGATGATGGTGCCATGTAAAAAGGGGTGGTAATGGGACAAGTAAAGAAACAAAAGATGGGCCTAGAGGAGATGTAAATGGCGACGGCAGAATTATTGCTAGCAAACGAGAAAGGGAAGCAATGGTTATGATCTGAAATTGTTGAACTCAAAAGCAGTTCTTGAAATGCCCTAACTCCCCTCTAATACATTTGGCCAAGCTCCAACCCTGGCTTGTTGTAATGAATGAGATTATCTTGACAATGTCTTCCATGTCATTGTTTTAGTTCCATTCCTGCTTCTGACTCTGAGGCTGACAGTTGTATCTATGCTGTAACTGTACTGTCAGGTCAGTCAGCCGCTCATATTGCTGAGCTTTCAATCCCACATCCTCAGCACCATCACCTGCTTCTGCACCTACCTCGAGCTATTCAGCACTAAATGTTTTTGATTGCGCCTTTGTTTCATTGTCATTTTCAAATTCCTCCATGGTCTCACTCCTTCCTTTCCCTGTAACTTATTTCAGCTCTACAACCTTCTAAATATCTCTGCGCTCATCCAATTCTGACAACTTGCTTCCTTGATTTTCACTGATCCATCATTGATGACTGATCGATGAACTACCTAAGCCCAAATCTCTGAAAGTCCTTCCCTAAACCTCTCTGCCTCTCAACTTCTCCTTATTTCTTTAAGGCTCTCCTTAAAACTTACTTCTTTGACCGAGCTTCTAGCCATTTTCCCTATGTGGCTCAGGGTCAAATTTTGCTTAATGACACCCCTATGAAACATCTTGGGTCATTGTACTACGTTAATGGTGCTATATAAATGCAAGTTGTTGTTGTCACCTCCAGATTCAACTATTTGGATGCACTCCAGGCTGGTCTCCTACTCTGCACACTTTCTAAATTTCAGATAATCCCAAAACTCGGCTCTGTCTATTCTATTCTGCATCAAATCCTGTGTTCCCATTAGCTCTGTGTTTGTTGACCTACATCGGATCCTAGACCTCTAAGCTATTAGATTTAAAACTCCTATTCTCAATTTTAAATCTGATCATGCCATCACTCCTTCATGTCTCTGAACCCTCCTCTAATGCCACAACCCTCCTGAACCTTCTGTTCCTTTAACTCTAATCTTTTGTGAATCCCCATATTCCTTTGCCCTAGGATTGGCAACTGTGTGTATAGTTGCATTGGTCCTTAACTTGGAGTTCCCTCCCTAAAAGGGCCCTCACCCTCTAACCCTCCTTTCAACCTCCTTCCCCTTTTAAGACCCTCTTTAAAGTCAAACAAAACTGGGATTTACTTTAACATTAAAGATGCCCAATGAATGCAAGCTCTTCTATTTGTACAGTTCCAAGACTTAAGTTGTCCACTAAAATATCACCCATCCTTCATGTAGGTGTTACCATCTGTCCATGGGGCATTACAGCCAATCCCAACTCTGCCCTCACCCGCATCAGTGAATGCACTTTCCAATAGGAAATTACTACATTAAATCAGTAACATGATGTTAATTATATATCAATTGTGTTTAATTATATGTATGTGGAGGGTATTAATTGGGGTTTTACCTGAGCATATAAAAAGCCGAATTTTCTGCCTGTCGGGCAGGTGGGCGGGCCTGACCCAATCTCCGGCGGGCGGGGAGCCGATCCCCGCCGGAGAAGCGGGCCCCGTTGCCATTTTATGTGGGCGGGCCAATTAAGTCCGGCGGGAAGCGCTATGCGCTCCCTGTGCGGGTGGGGGGGATTCCCCAAAAGCGAGGGTGCGCTCTTTCGCGCATGCACACGACAGAGCGCACACCTCCCTGAGGCTAAGTGCTGCCTCAGGGAGATTGCTTACACTTTGAAAAATATGAAAACTAGAAAAAAAAAATCCCTAACATGTTCCCCCTCATGTGACAATGTCACATGAGATGGGACATGTTCATAAATTACCTAATAACTTTATTAAACTTTTTAAAACCCTACATGAAACCTCTTCCCGCCGGTGGATGAGGTTTCATGTTTTCTCTATTTGCCGCCGGGGCTCCTGGCTGACCCACCAACCTTAAGGTTGGACGGGCAGGTCCTTTAATTGTATAATCGATCCTGTCAATGGCCTCAAGTGGCCATTGACAGTTCGGCAGGCCCGCAACTGATTTTGCTGTGCCCCCGCCTTCCTGAAAATTTAAATGGGGCGGGGTGACGTCGGGGGTTCTCTCTGATGTCATCCCGCGCCATTTTACGCGTCGATGAGTGGGCCCCGCCCCCTGCTCGCCGACGGCAAAATTCTGCCCAAAGAGACACTTATTGAAAATGTGGGTGGCTACGTTAGGAGGTGTGTGCTTGTAATGTTTCACTCTGTAAATAAATATAAGGCTGAGTAAAGATTGGATCCAGGATCATCCTTCACCAGCTGGCTTTCTGGACCATAAGATAGGAAACTTGACTACGTTTCTTTTACCTAATCTTAAAATGCTGAGTATAATTGTAGCACTTCGACTACCACTCCAGCTTGTCACCAGCCAGAGATCAAATTCAGGAATTTCCTGAATTGTAAAGCACAGCTGCTCACTGCCCAACTGACGGGAAAATCACTGATGTCTCAGAATGAACATTTAGTATTTGGTCTCAGTGAATCTTAAAACAGTGTAAGTTCCCGGCAATTTCTGTGAAATTCGTCCTTCTGCTATATTTCCCTTTTATTCCATCCACTTATTGCCATTGTGTTCCTTCTGATCAGCTTATTTCCGACGCCCTATTGCTGAGTCACACTGTATGTTTTCAGTATCCCGACACATACTGGCCAAGTAGGTTGAAGATTCAATCCCTGACCTGTGTTAAATCAGTGGGTCCCAACTCGAGCAAGAGTGCTGCAGTTGGGTGCTGTGCTGCTGGGTTAGGGAAAGGAAGAAACAGCCATAGCTATGTAAGGGTTAGGGAGGAGAGTGGGGGTTGGTAGATCTAAGGCTGCAGGAAGGTAGGAAGAAAGAGGGTTTCTATTTTGGGGAGTGGGAGGCACCCCCTCTTCACCCACCACCCCCTTCCCCCCACCACCCCCACCACGATCGGAAAAGAGAAGCATCCAAAGATAGAACTCTTTCCCGCCCTTTGAAGAGATCATTTAAAAAATCTTGCCCTCCATTCCCGCACGACTGCCCACGCCAAACGTTTTATAGTATAGGCAGCATATTATCAGTACCAATAGGTTTGGTATCAAGCCTAATGGACCCTTGATTATCTATTTAAATAAGGGGGTGAGCCTGGGGGTAGGTGGGAAAGTGGTGGGGTGGGCACTTGCCTTATTTTACATGGCCCTCCTGCCAAAAACACAGGGGCATGTAAAATGAAACCCAAGGTATTTTGTCCCTCTAACCAGGAAATAGAAAGAACCGCAATACTGAACATTAATGGTTATATTAGAGCTGAAATGCAAGTTTATTTTGAACAGGTAGGCACAATCTGGTTTTGACGCCTTGGCTTGTTTTATGCAGCTCAGGTCAATGGAAAATAGCTGTGATTTTGAGATCACACCAAGTGCCCCTGTGCTTTAAAAAAGAAGGGTAATAAAACAACTGCAGAACCAAATGCAGAGTGTGTGCATGGAAACCTTTGAACTTTGTCTTGTGAAGTGTTTTGTTTCTCCCTGTGATGGAAAGTGAGAACAGCTGGTGTTTAGCATGGAGTGGGAGGGCAATGGGGTGAGATAGTCGTTTACATTGGAGAGAAAGGAGTGTGCCCTGTTATCCCCCAAACAAGTTGCACTGATTTTAAAGCTGATGTATTTTGTAACAGAAATGCAGGATACGTGAACGCCCCTGGGCATCATCAAAATCAACAATTTTCATACGCCTGTTGTGAAAACCATGCTTCTGTTATGTTACGAGCTACAAGTCAGGTTAGGCCTCACATTTGCACTTCCTGACTAATTTGCCAAATAGCAAATATTTTATTCAATTCATGTTTTTCACTGTGTGTTTTGCTCCAATGGGTGCACATAGACTCCTGTAAGAAAACTAATGAGGAATTATGAAGAAAATGTGCATTCTTCATCATAGCAGAGGAATTGTCTGAGGCTGCGCTCAGAAAGGAACGGGCTTCACAGGCCTGTCACACCCACTATCTACGCTCACAGTTTATAATACTAACTAACCCCACAGAAGACAAATGGGGGGGGTCTTTCATTTTGTGCACCCATCAGGTCATGTAAGTAAAATTGTTACCAAACTGTGAATCGTAATTACTTAAATATTTGGATACCTTCACTAAGAGTGCACAATAATTTAGGTACAAATTTAAGATATGTATTTGTGCTCATTTAAAAATAAATGTACATCTGCAGAAACAGATGGAAGTATCTGGTCCATAGTAATTAACCAAATGCAGGATGATCAACAACACAACTAGCATTGCAGAGTAGCCTTTTATAGAATCCACTCAAATTTCTGTTCCTTTTACTTTTATTCTTCTGTGTTGTTGCACATGGGAGTGGAATTTAATGCCCTCCCATTTGCTGTGTCTGGTGGCAGTTGAAGCCTTTAATCAGGTGGGAGGGTTGTTGGTGTGGACCCCACTGACTTCTCACTTCTGCCCTGATTAAGTCCTTGGCAGGAAGGCTCATGACTGGCCTTCATGCCCTGCCACCAATTGAGGTATTCACCCAGCAGCATGCAGGGGACTCACTATGTGGGAAGCCCACATGTTTGCATGTTTCTGGGAGTGGGGGTGGGGATCCCTCATTCAAAGGCACTCCATGCCTGACGGAGGGATCCGCCATTGGCAGGGGGGTGGGGGGAGGCGCTAAGAGTCATACCCCTGTCCTTGCTGCCAACCCTCCTCCCTCATGAAACCCCTTCATCCACAATCCCGCTCCCACCATTACTCAGGTGTGGCCTTGCTCCTGGGCCTTGGGTGGGTGAATTACAGGCAGCAGCCACCACCTCCTGAGCAATGCACAGCTGCCTGCAGCTGATTGGTCTGTATCTCTCAGGGGTGGGATTTCCACCCCCACCCCCACCGCCCAGGATCCTTGATCCAGGGGAAGGCCTGCCGCTGACCAGTTGAGTACCCGATTGGCGCTCAATGCAATGAGTCTTCTTGAAAGGAGGCAACGTGGGGCCTCGTCAGCTCTCCAGCCTGTGGGCGAGGCCCCCATTGTCCCCATTACATTCATCTCGGTGTCTCAAGACAAAGGCCGGAATTTTCCGGCCCCGTTGGTGTCAGGTGTCATGGCGAGCGGGTGGGGGGGGGTACAATATGGCGAGAAGGCCAACAATCGGTTTCACATTGGTGTGAATGCACAGCAGGATCATCCAATCCACCATAAGAGAATACAAATCCCACTAAAGACTGGCGTGAACCCGATTTCCTGGTAACGGGACACAAAGGTCTGACTGGAATCATCCTCCCCTATGCCAGATTTACCGTTACGTCAGTGGGAAAACACGGCAGCTCTGGACAAGTGTGACAGGCAGAAGTAGTGACTTACCATTAAGGCCTTGCTCAGCTCCCAGACATCCAAGGAGAAGAAGATGCTGGAGCCCTACAGTTACCGGACCCTGGAGGAACATATGGGAGTGGATTCTCATGGACATGGCTATGCCACAAAGCAGCTCACAGAAGGTGGGAGGTCTCCGTTGATGTCGTGGTCTCCTTCGGAATGTCACAGTCTTGGCCACGGGCTGCAATGGATGATCGGCGAGGTTGGGAGGAGAGGAAGGCCTAGCTGTGAGTGGGAGAGGGAGATGTCCGGGGGTGGGGTAAGGTTGGTGGAGGGGAGGAGAATGTAACAGGGAACAATGCGGCAAGTGGGGAGGTAGGTGTAAGGGGGGAGCAAGGTGTGAGGGGGGAAGTAGTTCAGTAGTGGGGGAAGGAAGGTGGAACGGAGGGGGCAAGGTGTCCAGGGGGAGGAAGGTGATCGGGGGAGGGGGGAGAGGCAGTAAGAGTTGGAGGAAGGAGTAAGAGGTGGGGGATGTCCAGATGTACATGCAAGGGAGGGGTCTATGGAGTTAATGACTGCCTCCTGGGGAGCAAACTGAGGGTTGGCTTGGTAGGAGGGAATGGTGAGTATGAGAGGGGCAATGTGAGCCGGAAGGGTGGGAGGGTTAGGGTGCGATGGTAGTGGTAGAAGGGACACAGAGTGGTTGGTGGGGACTCGGAAGCAGATACAGACCCTGGGGTTAAGAAGGAGGTCAGGGAGGTCAATGTGGATGGGGGTGGGATTCTCAGGAAGGTCGGGAATGTGCACGTTCACCAGGACATCGTGAAAGACAAAGGTTCGGATTGGTAGGTGACAGTGGGGAGTTGGAAGGTGATGCTGAGGTTCAACAGTGATGGGGGAAAGGACATGGGTGACTGGGGGAGGGGAAAGGATGGGGGGAGCTGATCAGAAACTTAACGTTTACCATGGTTGTCACAATCCAAAGTGGGCGGAGCTTCGTGTTGGACGAGCATAGGCACTGCATGGGAGTGTGATCAGTGGGTGGGCGGAGATGCAGGTCAGCTCAGATGGACAACTGAAAGAGAACTCCAGCAGGCAGCATTGAAAATGCTCGGGACAGTAACATGTCACTCGGAGACTGCTGGGGAGCTTGGCTGAACATGTCTCCTCCTGCTGTGGATACGTGTCCATGCGGTGACCACCAGATTGTGAACCTGAGCCTGCTCTAGATCTAGGTCCCACCGAGGTGTGTCTCTCTGCGCTGGTGCAGTGCGTGGATTATCACTGTGACAGGTCTTCCAGGCTGCTTATTTCCAGCTCTTCAATGGAGGATGTGTCCTCTTGGTTGGAAGTGAGGATGTGATGGAGCTGAGGGACTGGCTGGCTGAGGGTGGCGGTTGCTTGGCAGAGCTCCCTTTGAAGCAAAGTGGAGATAATTAGTGCCTGGCAGCAGAGTCAAAAGCAGGAGAGAGAGTGCTCACAGTTGCGTTAAGAGAGGGATAATGTGGTGCCATGGGCAGCCCTCACCAGTCAACGCGATGGCACACTTCTCAAAGTGACTGAGATTTGCATTGTGGGCCACTCCACCCCCAGTCTGGGACCTCTTCCTGCTGCTGCGAGCCAGCTTCTCCTGCATGAAAATAGATGGAAAGAGTCTGAGCAGAACGCTTGGCACTGTGTGGAATGTTTGTGTGGTGAGCGGAGCCATGGGTAGGATGAGGATGTGAACTCGAGAGGATATGAGCCTGATGGAGATGTGAGGGTGTGTGTGAGAGTTAGTGGTGTTGTCCGTTGACGTGTGAGATCCCTGTGGATGTGTGATGAGTTTGTGAGTTGAGATTGATGAGATGGTTGACTTACCCTGGCGTAATGGATCAGAACATTCATTCCCTTCCTGCACTGGATGGCTGCCTTCCTCTGTGCTCTGCTGGCGCTGACTGCTGCTGCCACCGCCTCTCAGGCCGGATTGGTGACTCTGGTGGACCTTCAGCGGCGATAGCGGGGGTAGAGGACATCGGTAGAGGACTTCCACTGTGTCCAACAGGCGCCCCAGAGAGGCACCAATAAATTTGGGGGCTGCCATCTTCTTTGCCTTGGGGACCACCAGTTGCCTGGAGCAGTCCTGGTCTGAAGACATGAAGTAGGCATGCGCTCTGGTGCACTTTATATATGGCGCCCGGAGTGAGGTCACAGTTTGGGGGCAAATCCGAGTCCACCCACTCGGATTTGCGGAGTGTTTCCTGTGAATGCATTATTAATGAGGTGGGATGCATCAGGAATGGGATGCTACGGCATGAATACCCGCCGTTGTGGCTGACGGGTAAAACCACTTTTTTCACGCCCGCTACCGCACTTAGCACAAATCTAGGGCAATTCCACCCAAACTCTAGTCTTTAGGTGAAGTACGTATATTTAAAATCATATGTGATATAAGTTTGATCTGCTGTTGTTATTTATACTTAAATAGGCAAGTATATTTGGTTGGAACTATAGTTAGCTGCAGAATAGCTCGAAAATGCAAAACTGAGACACCTCAGTAATCCCGCATTGAGAGGGTTTAATGACAGTGTGACAAGTTTACGTAGGCGGATTTCATTGTAAATAATGACATTACAGTTTATAATGAGGTGAGTTTATAGGAAATGTACAAAGATGTAAGATTTGTTTTAATAAATCTCTGTGTCCTTGCTTGCTGTTGTACTGTAGAGAGTATATCGTATTTATTCTACACAGGCAATAGTAAAGAGGAAAAAAAACATTTGCATCTATATAGCCACTTTTACAACCTCAGAATGTCCCAAAGCACTTCACAGCCAATGAAGTAATTTTGGGGTGTTTTCACTGTTGTAACACAGGAAGTGTATCTAAATTTGTTTCAACATGCCTTTTATCTGCGTTTGTCATAAGGGGATAAAGTGTTGCCTAGATCTGAGTGACCCGGCCATGGTATGAGGTCTGAATAGCTGACATTACAGCATTAGCAAGTAAAAACAATTGACGCAGACATTCGGTGCATGGCCACTCAGGTCCAACTGCTAATCGAGCAAAGGTGTTACGAAATTGTAAGACTGGAAATATAGATGCCAACGGTGTGTGTGTGTGTCCATTTGTGTGTGTGCATATTATATCTATTAGTGTGGGTGACCCTAACTGCCATGCTGATAACTAGTTCCTCCAAGGAAAACATTAAACAGAAAGACAGAATATGCAGTATTTCCGATGTGTATAATTGCTTGCACTTTTGTTGCTGTCCATGATGGCTGACTCTTTTAAGGCTCAGTACTTTCACTTATTCCACAGAAAGTCTGTTTGCTTCATTTTCACAATGCTCCTCTGCAAGGCGTTGGCAGAAGCCTGGTAAATTCCTCTTCTAATTTTCTTTCAACACATTTTGAATATTGAGGGGAAAGTAAGAGCAGAGTTCAAGCATTGCGATGCATTTCAGTCCAGCAGTGAATTACAATTTCAAATAGGCAGGCGAGTGAAAATGTAATGGGATCATCTGCCAAAAGGGCTGTACATAAACCTCTGGGGACAACACTAAAAGATGCTTTTAATTCAGACGCAGGAATTGGCAGGGTGACCTCCCCATTAAATGGGTTCTGAACAGAGCAAACATGCTTCCATGACTTATTGCCAATAGCTTAGAAATAATTCTAGCAATTTAAGGCTTTTCCCTTTAGCAGGAGGGCAACAGTTGGATATCGCTGTAGCATCCAAGTTCTAATCAATGCCCACCCATCAATATTAGTCTACCTTCAGTTCTTTTCAGCGTTGGGTGCCCCACTGCATATTTTATTTTTCTGCCCTTTCAGAGTTTTCTTGCTGGGTGGATCAGTAGATGATGAAATTTTTGTTTTTAAAAAGAGATTTGAGATCATATAAATATGGATAAACATGGAGTTATAAAGTGCCCCTCATTTTCGCTCTTCCCCATTGTAAGATTGACAGGCCGCTGACATCCTTAGATTCGGTACTTGCTGCCAAAGTGAACCTACTTGAATAAACATTTTCCACACTCCATGTGAATCTATGGGCAGAGTTTTAATGCCAAAGAGAGCTGGGCACAGGTGCAGGCTGGTGGTTCGAGACCTGAAAAGCGGTGTCAGGTTGCCAAATTCTGGGCTTAACCCGGGCGGATTTGTAGGCAAGCAGGGAATCCCTATGCCTCTGTTGGCAAATAATTCATTAAAAAATTCATTGACGAATTTCCAGAGTCTACAAGGTGAGACCACAAGAGAGGGTGCTACTTCAGTGAAACTGACAGGCTGGGAAGGCTTCAAACAGTGAAGCTGAAGAGCTTCAACCTTGTCTAGATGAGAGACTGTTGCTCGCAGCACTTCATTTGAGAGTCTGTTCTCACTGCTTGACGGATGGGCCCAGATTTTTCAGTCAGCGGTGAAGCTGAGGCACTCGCCGTTGACCGTGGTTAAAACTGAGGCCTTATCTTCTTGCGCTGGAGCTTAGGGACTTCCTTTGATAGTTTTGGTATGTCACTCCGCCCATCTTCTCTGAAAGCAGGATGCTAACTCCGTGGCTGTGTTGAAGAGACATGGCACTGCCCACTTCAATTAAAAATGGCTCCTGACCCACTACCAGCCCCCCACTGCCACCATCCTCCACACTCCCCCCCCACAACTGCGCGTGGGTCTGATTGGATAAAATTCGGTCCAGTGGGTGAGATTCTTCTCTTTGGGTCGGCATAGAGTGTTAATTGTCTATTCCTTGTGTTTCATTGTATGCAGTTAGTGGGCATTAATTAGGGTTTCATTTGAGCGCAAATAAAGACACACTTATTGCAACTGTGGTGTGGTCAAGATAGAAGGTTTACAATCGTAATGTTTAAATCTGTAAATAAATGTAAGACTGTGTAAAGATTGTCTGAAGTACTGTCCTTCACCAGCTGGCTTTCCAGATTATAACATGGAGGTGAGATGGGATTTCTGCCTTGCTCTCTAACTCCAATTAACTTTTCTTGGATCAGGATTCAGTTGGCATGCAAACTGGCCTCCTGCCACTCGCTCACCACCACTTTCTCAAGGGTAATTAGGAATGGACAAGAAATGCTGGCCTTGCCAGCAATGCCCACATCCCGTGAAATAATAAATAAAAGAGAGGGAGCATACCATTACCAAACAGGAGAATATAGCAGTTGTACAGTGCGACATCCATTGCAGCATCCAGAGAGGCAATGATGGACAATAAATGAGCTCAGGAACCCTGAAAATGAAGGAACCTCTGACCTTGATAGGCATCAACAGAGATTTCTGGGGCGGTAGGGGCTGTGAATAGAAAGGAGAGGGGATTTTAACACACAATTTGGACATTTAACAGTCTTGTCCCAAGAACATGTGGTGAGAGTGACCGCCCTTGACATCATTTGACTGAGTGTGACATCAGGGAGTCTTGGCAAAACTGGAATCAATGGGAATCAGGTGGAAACCTCGCCGCTGGTTGGAGTCATACCTAGCACAAAGGAAAATGGTTGCAGTTGTTGGAAGTCAATCATCTCAGTTCCAGGACATCACTGCAGGAATTCCTCAGGGTAGTGTCCCAGGCCCAATCATCTTCAGCTGCTTCATCAATGACCCTTCGCCCATCAGAAGGTCAGAAGTGATGATGTTCACTGATGATTGCACAGTTTTCAGCACCATTTGTGACTCCTCAGATGTTGAAGTGGTCCATGACCAAATGCAGCAAGACCTGGACAATATCCAGGCTTGGGCTGACAAGTGGCAAGGAACATTTGTGCCACATAAGTGTCAAGCAATGCCCTTCTCAAGAACAATTAGGGATGGGCAATTAATGCTGGCTTAGTCAACAATGCCCTCATCCCATGAATGAATAAATTAAAACACCGCCAGCTCTCACCCGGTGGTCCTTGGGAGTAAGGGAACTATGGGCCATTGACTGGAAACTGAACTGGACCAACCCATATAAATACTGTGGCTACAAGGGCAGGTCAGAGGCTGGGAATTCTGTAGCGAGTAGGAGTAAGTCCTGATTCCCCAAAGCCTGCTCACCATCTACAAGGCACAAGTCAGATATGTGATGGAACATTCTCCACTTGGCTGGATGAATACAGCACCAACAACACTCAACAAGCTCAACGCCATCCAGGACAAAGCAGCCTGCTCAATTGAACCCCCATCCACCACCTTAAGCATTCACTTCTTCCACTACCTACACACAGTGCTAGCAGTGTGTACCCTCTACAAGATGCACTGCAGCAACTTGTCAAGCCTTCTTTGACAGCACCTTCCAAACCCCTGACCTCTACCACCTAGAAGGATAAGGGGATCAGGTGCAGATGCGAACCCCACCACCTGGAAGTTCCCCTCCAAGCCACGTAGAACATAAGAACATAAGAAATAGGAGCTGGAGTAGGCCATTCGGCCCCTCAAGCCTGCCCCGCCATTCAGTGAGATCATAGCTGATTGTCCGAGGCCTCAAGTCCTTTTTCATGCCAGCTCCTCATAACCCTCAACTCCCCGATATTTCAAAAATCTATTTACCTCCTCTTTAAATACTTTCAGCGATTTAGCCTCCACAACTCTCTGGGGTAGACAATTCCAGACATTCACTAGCCTCTGAGAGAAGAAATTCCTTTGCATCTCAGTTTTAAATGAGTGTCCCCATATTCTGTAACTATGTCCCCTTGTTCGAGATTCCCCTACTAGTGGAAACATCTTCTCAACATCTGCCCTTTCAAGCCCCCACAGAATCGTGTACGTTCCAATAAGATCATCCCTTATTCTTCTAAACCCTAATTAATAAAGGCCTAATCTGTTTGGCCGTTCTTGATAAGCCAACCTCTTCATCCCAGGGAACAGCCTAGTGAATCTCTTTTGAACGGCCTCCAATGCCATTATCCTTTCTTAAATACGGGGACCAAAACTGTACACAGTATTCCAGGTGCGGCCTCACCAACACCCTGTACAGTTGTAACAAGACTTCCCTATTTTTAAACTCTAACCCCCTAGCAATACAGGCCAAAATTCCATTTGCCTTCTTAATTATTTGCTGCACCTGCATACTAACTTTTTGCATTTCATGCAAAAGAACACCCAGATTCCTCTGTGCTGCACTTTTTTGGAGTCTCTTTCCATTTAAATAATAGTGTGCCCTTTGATTTTTCCTACCAAAGCGCTTGACCTCACACTTTTCTGCATTAAACTCCATCTACCAAGTTTCTGCCAACTCACTCAACCTGTCTATATCCCCTTGCAGATTCCTTATGTCGCTGGGTCAAAATCCTGGAATTCCCTCCCTAACAGCACTGTGGGTGTACCTACACCACATGGACTGCAGCGGTTTAAGAATGCAGCTCACCACCACCTTAAGGGCAATTAGCGATGGACAACAAATGCTGGCTTAGCCAGCAATGCTCACATCCCTTGAAAGGATAAATTAAAATAAGTAGCTTGGAGTCCTCCTCTCACCTTTCTCTTCCAAAAATTACCTGCAGTGGAGAAAGAAAGGGTGACTAGCAAGATCTCTCGAGCTTGCTCTCTCGCTCCCTCTCGCTATCTCTCTCATTCTCGTGCTCTCTCTCTCTCTCCACCCAACTTGCAAGCTTTTGTGCCCTGTCTGCTATTGTTTGACTTACTCTCTATGCACAGCAGATTATAAATAAAGAACTCAACTCCACAGCTGTGTACCCAGAAGAACAGATAGATTATCCATCTGCAGTTTTAACCCACCTGGATGCAGCAATACTGAATGGAAGCAGCAAGACTACTGGATTCAACTTGAAACCAGCGGAGTCACCAAACTACAGACTGCATATTCCTTTTAACTTCTATGGACTCTAACTTGACCAACCAATCCTTCCCCACTCTGAAATTTGTGCCTGTGAACTTCAGCCATGATCTTATTGAGTGGTGAAGCAGCTCAAGGGGCCGAATATCCTACTCCTGTTCCTAATTTGTATGTCACTTTGAGAGAGAGTGTGTGTGTGTGTGTGTGTGTGTGTGTGTGTGTGTGCGCACGTGTGTGCCCGCGCATGTGCCCATGCTTGAAAGTTGGTGCATATTTTATTGTTTTACTTAGATTGGCATAAATATTATAAAGCTTATCTCTTTCTTTGTTAAACTCAAGAAAACTTATCCTGTTGGTTCTTTTCTGACCACAGTGTGTAAACTGTTAAATACTCACTGAATTGGCAAGTATGTCCTTTTGAAGCAAAAAACCTGTTGCAGTTAAATGAGGAAAGGGCAAAGAGGAGGGCCATTCAACCCCTCCTCACCTGGGCATAACAATTTACTCCAAAGGCTGGTGCTGGATTAAGCTCATATCTCATCATTTCAGCCCCTCACACCGTAGCTTATCTCCTTTCTAGTATGGGGAGTCTATGCTGACAGTCTCTCTTTTCATCTACCTGCCTGCCACTCCCATGTAATTCCACTGGCCGATATGAAAATGTCAAAATCATCAGCCAGTTCACCAGAGATGCTGATGACTTCTGACACAGACACATCCTTACACAGTGGTGAACCTCCTTTGCTGTTTCAAACATCACTGCCAATATCACCGTACAAAATCTTTTCTTTCCCCCACTGCTGCTGAATTTCAATTGGAGATAACTCAAACAAAATAGATAAAAAGGTGAACTGATTCAAAAATCAACAGTGAGCTGAACTGCGGTGGGAGGGAGAGTTGCCACAAAAATATATCAATGTTGGAAGTGTGGAATGGAGTAACAGCTGGCGGAGTGCCTCTAATGTGCTCTATTGGTCCTCCAAATTTATGGAAATTTGCCAGCAGGATAGAAACCAGTCAGAAGGGGAACCTAATAGTGGATGTGACCTGCATTTCAGGTAGATTTTGCTGATAAGAGGGACATGTTGCCGAGGCTTTTTATCTTGCATTCACCTGGACAAATGCAAGAATTCCAAATTTCAAGCGATCACAACAAATTATACTACAGGAGAAAAGGGTGCTGATTGGTTAGCTAGTCAGCTCTGATTGACCAAGGCGTTGCCATGGAGAAAGCAACAAGTAGCTGTAGACTTCACAAGCTTCTGGGTATTTCAAAAAACAAGCAAGGCCTGAACACATTCCTTTTACTTACAGAGAACAGGTCCCTGTGTATGAATATACGTCACTAATAGCTACATGAACAATCAATTTAAGATAATCTGTCGTGCTCAATTGTGCTTGCTAGAAGCAACATTCATTCATATGCAGGGACCTGTTCTCTGGAAACTAAAAGAATATGTTCAAGCCTTGCACTCTTTTTGAATTACCTGAATCCTGTATGCACTACTTGCTGTGCGTGGTGGTGGTAGAATTGGTTGAAACAGGGCCGCGACGTGAACGCTTCTACCTTGGCCTCTCTCATACGCAAACTTGGAGGCGATCCCAAGAAAGCTGCCCAACATCCAAATGTGTCTGCTAACCAAGTTGCACACCAGTTGCTCCTAAAAGGAAATTTCAACAAGAAACAACCAAGAGCACAACTAGATAGGAAGAAGTACAGCGATGACCCTGGCTTCACTGGACCATGCACCATGGAAGAGTTGGAAACTGGTATATCTAGTCTAAAACACAGGAAAGCAATTGGTCTTGACAACGTAGCAACGGAGCAGATAAAGCATTTTGGACAGCAAGCAAAGAAATGGCTCCTACAATTGTTCAACCACTGTCTGGCAACACACAAGCTACCTAATATTTGACAGAAGGCACATGTAATAGCACTATTAAAGCCTGGAAAAGATCCCTCAGATCCTAAGAGTTTTCGGCCAAGTTCACTGCTTTGCCACACCAATAAGCTGTTTGAACACCTGATACTCAATAGGATAGCACCAACTGTAGATGAGAAGATCATTCCAGAGCAAGCAGGTTTTCGCCCCGGCAAATCAACAACAAGCCAACTGCTCAACCTCACACAACATATCGAAGATGGTTTTGATCAAGGGATGATAACAGGTGCTGTTTTTGTAGACCTGTCAGCAACATACGATACAGTGAACCATAGACATCTCCTCTGCAAGATCCTAGAGATGACAAAAGATATTCACTTAACAGAGCTGTTAGAAAGCATGCTTCAGAATCGCCGGTTCTATGTTGAACTAGGTGGGAAGCGCAGCAGGTGGCGTATTCAGAAGAATGGTCTTCCTCAGGGAGGCGTGCTTGCACCTCTGCTGTACAACATCTACATGAATGACCAACCTATAAACGGTGTCACACGCCGTTTTATATATGCTGATGACTTATGTGTCACTTATGTGCCCAAAGCACTGTTTTTAACACCGTGGAGAAAACGCTTTCTGAGGCCTTGGAGGGACTAACATCCTACTATGAAGAAAACCACCTTCGCGCAAACCCATTAAAGAAGCAAGTTTGTGCATTCCACCTCAGAAACCGTGAAGCCAAACGCCAGCTTAAAGTAACCTGGTGTGGAGCAACACTGACGCTTTGCGAGCACCCTATCTACTTAGGAGTCATCCTTGACAGATGCCTCACCTTCAAGAACCACATCGAAAAGAGAAAGGCAAAAGTGAGCGCACGAAACAACATCCTGAATAAGCTCACTAACACAAAATGGGGAGCTAGCTCAAAACATTGCGAACCAGTGCACTTTTTCTTTGCTATTCCACTGCCGAATACACCTGCCCTGCATGGGAAAGATCTACTCATGCTAAGAAGATGGATGTCGTTCTGAATGCAAGCTGCCGACTTATCACAGGTTGTTTAAAACCAACAAACACCAACAGCCTATATATCCTGGCGGGTATTGCTCCCCCTGATATAAGAAGAACGGTAGCCAGCAAGAAAGAGCGACTCCGTCAAACATCAGATTAGAGGCACCCTCTACATGGTCATACTCCTACACCCAGCCGCCTAAAGTCAAGGAAGAGCTTCATGAATGGTGTTGTTCCATTACAATCAACCCCATCTGAAGCCCGCATCGCCTTGTGGAAAGACCGGCTCGCCAGTCTCGAACAAACCCCAGCGATGGAAATTCTACCGGATGAAAGCCTTCCTCCAGGAGCTAATTGCATCTGGGCAACTTGGAAGTGCCTTAACAGACTTAGGACTGGTGTAGGTCGTTTAAAGGTGTCACTAAGCAAATGGGGATATACAACTTGCCCGACAACTTGTGAATGTGGAACTGAGCCACAGACTATGCAACATCTCCTGCAATGCCTATCGCTAGAGGAACCCTGCACTGTTGCAGATCTTGCCGAATTCAACAACAAGGCACAAAAATGTGTCCAGTTCTGGCTGGGCCATGTATAGACTGCCCGTGGCCACGATAAGAAGACCTGAATGCTTTGGGAACCGACCCTGTCGCTTTCTCCATGGCAATGCCTCGGCCAATTAGAGTTGACTTACCAATCAGCACCCTCATTTTTCTCCTGTGGTATAAATTATTGTGATTGTTTGAAATTTGGCATTCTTGCATTTGTCCTGATGAGTGCAAGACGAAAAGTTACAGTATCATGTCTCTCTTTTCAGCAATATTCATGTTCTGTACTACCAAGCGACTGTTAGGATGAATTGCTCACTTCCTTGCCCCAAACAGGAAGATACTTTTCTTGTTTGTGAATACGTATGCCCATTCAGAGCCTTGACCTACTTTTCAGATGCTGACTAACCTTCTGTACATTCGCACCATTTTTGTTTTCATTTCAAATTTCCGGCATTCAGAATTCTTCTTTTATCTTTGTTTAGTCAGGCAACAGAGACAACGAACTCCCCAGCCCACCACCCCCCCACCCAATCACCATATGTATGTTTCTCTGAACAAGAGATTCTAGAACTTGGCTATTTTGGGATGATGTCAGAAAACACTTTTCCCACAAAAAGAGGAATGGAAATCTGGAGCTCTTAACCCTCCCACACAAAGGGTGTTGAGGATCGGGATCAACTGAATATTTCAAAACCGAGATTACTGGATGTTGGCAAAAGAAGATAGAGAACAACTTCTGTTTATTTAGGTGCCTTTCACAACCCCAGGCTGCCCCAAAGCACTTCACAACCAATGAAGTGGTTTTGAAGTGTAGTCATTGTTGTGATGTAGGCAATGTGCCAGCCATTTTGCACTCAGCAAATTCCCCACAATCAGCAAGTGATGATGAACAGATAATCTGTTTTTGTGATGATTGAGGGATAAGTAGTTGCCAGGGCACCATGGATCACTCTCCTGCTGTTCTTAAAAAGAACTAACATGGGATCTGATCTTTTACGCTTGCTTGAGAGAGCAGACGGATCCTAGGACCCCTAAGACTTTGCCTCTGACAGTGCAGCACTCCCTTAGTATTGCACTGGGGCATTAGCCTTAATTTTTGTACTCAAGTTCTGGAGTGAGATAAGCTTGTAGCTCAGAGGTGAGAGTGCTCCCAACTAAGCCACTGTTGGCACCTAAGGTACTGAGGATGGACACAAGGGTATTAAGAGTTATGAAATCAATAGAGTAGATAGAGTTAAAATACAGATCAGCTGCGATTGAATTCAATGGTTGAACAAGCTTGAGAGCTGAAAGATTTACTCATGTTCCTATGAATCTACACTTGTAGAATTTTTTATTCCCCACCACGCTTCTTATAGAGTGTGCACACCCAGGAATGCATCCTGCTTACTTAAGTCTTGAGAACTTGGACACAGATTGGCTGAACAATACTTAGGCATGTCCAAAGCCATTGTGATCTTCTGAACTCATTTTGATTGCCAAAGTGTTTGTCAAAGCGTTTTCCAGGTTTTTTTTGTCCCTAATTGACATGGGTCTTTTATTTGGCTTCTTGCCTCTCTCAAGAGAATGCATGACTCCTTGTGGGGGGGGGGGGGGGGGGGGGGGGGGTGTATAAGTTATGATACATAAAACACCACAGTTATGTAGCCCATGCCAGATGAATCACTGCATCTTTTACAATTTGTCATTTTTGTATGTTCATTCCAGGCCCAACCCTGGCAATAAGATTGGTGGTGCTTGTTACATTCTGAGAAATAATGAACACTATTAAACAAAATAATGAGTTACATAAAGCATGCAACAGGGAAATTCTATACAACACTATACAACCATTATTCCAACAGACCATGCGTAATTGGCAGTTTAAGGAGCAGTCTGTTAGGTTTAACGTTAAGTAGCTTAGTAGCATCAGTTGGTGGATTGTGCATTGAAGTCCCACCCCAAGACTGAGCATATAATTTAGGCTGTACTTCAGTGCAGTGCTGGTGTTGTCTTCTTCTTAGGCAATCCCTCAGGATCAAGGTAGACTTGCTTCCTCTCTGGGTTGACATGTTCTGAGATGGCTGATAAGTCCAATGTGTGATCTGCAGACTCTGCCACAGGTGGGCACGTGGTGCTTGAAGTGCTGGGCAGATGAAATTTTTAGAGCTTTGAACACTTTCTCTCTGACGCCTCAACTTCACCTCTGTACCTTCCTGATGAAGTCGCTCAATGTTTTTGGTGCCTTCCCAAATGAACCTTTTCCATTTTGTTCAGCCACAGGTCAGGAGCTTGCATGGAGTCAGCAGGGGTGTTTGAGCTCTTCAGGGATGTTTTGAGGACATCCCTAAAGTGATTCCCCTGTCCTCCTGGGAGTCTCTTGTGCACCTGAGTTCTGAATAGTCTGATGTCAGGCATAGGAACAAAATGTATCACCCAACAGAGCCGAATCTGTGATTCGCACCTCGATGCTGGGCATGTTGCCTTGGGAGAGGATGCTGCTGTTGGACCACCTTTCTTGCCACCAGATTTGTAGGATTTTGTGAAGGCACCACTGATTGTACTTTTCCAGTGCTTTGAGGTACCTGCTGTAGGTTTTCCAAGTCTCTGAAATATAATGGAGTGCGAGGATCACTGCTGGCCAGAAAGTCACAAACTTATCCTCTGATTTGAGATCCTGGTCCTCAAAGAGTCTCCTTGCTGTCTGTCTGTAACTGGTGCTGTTTTATCAGAGGTGCCATCCAGCAGTTGAGAAGTTAAACTGTGGCCAACCGCAGTGTATCAGGTTGACATTAAAGACCTGTGATACTTTTTGAAGAACAGGGAGTTCTCTTCGTGTCTTGTGGAGAGGGCAGGGTGTCCAGGGGCGGGAGGAAGGGGTACGGAGAGGGGAGAGGGTCCGGGGTAGGGAGGAAGGGGTGCAGAGAGGGGAGGGAGTAAGGCTGGAAGAAGAATTGAGGCTGGAGGAAGATGTAAGGCTGGTGGACGGAGGTGGGGAAAGGGACTAAGGGTGGCGGAAGAGGTAAGGGTGGAGGAAGGAGTCAGGAGGGGGAAGGGGCTAAGCGGGTGGCAGTCATGGGGATGGGAGGGCTAGTGGAGGGTGGGGAAGGGGTCCTGGGGGAGGTGGGGAAGGGGTCGTGAGGGAGGATGGAGTGCAGAGGGGGAAATGGGTGCGGAAGCGGTGGGGGGAGGATGTGCGGGTGAACATGCATGGGAGGGGTCAGATCGATCCATGTCTGCCTCCTGGGGAGCGAGGGCGGGAGTGCTGTGGAGGAAGGTTGAAATGAGGGCAGAGTGAGGCAGTAGGGTGGGAGAGTGAGAGTTCGACAGTAGCGATAGAAGGGACGGCGAGGGTGGTTGGTGGGGACCCGGAGGTAGTCATGGATCCTGGGAGTGGGAAGGAGGAGGTTGGGGAGGTAAATGTGGGTGGGGGTGGGATTTTAAGGAAGAAGGGAACATGCACGTTCTCCGGGACATCCCAAAGGAAAAGGGTTGTGGCTGGTAGGTCAAGGAGGAGAGGTGGAAGGTGATGTCAGGGGGTCAACTGTGATGGGGAAAAGGAGATGGATAACTGGGGGAGGGGAAAAGATGGGGGGAGCACATGAATAGCCGAATCCAGACCATGCTGTCCAAATCGAAAGTGAAATGACAGTTGTGGTGGGCGAGATCAGGTTTTGCAAGGGAGTGTGATCATTGGGTGGGTGAAGGTGCAGGTCAGCTCAGATGGACAACTGAAAACGAACCCCAGCAGTCAGCATTCAAAATGCTCAGGACATTAAGCTGAGTGTGAAACATGTAGGCTCCGTGTGAGAGTGCTTGCACGAGGCTCTGAAAGGCCAGGCCCACACACACTTTTCCCTCCAGAAACATTCATGGCCCACCTGCTCCCTCTGCAGTGACGGGTCTTCCGTCCTGCTTATTTCCACCTCTTCACTGGAGGAGGAGGCCTCTTGGCTGCAGATGAGGACGTGGATGGAGCTGAGGGACTGGTTGCCTGAGGGTGTTGGTCCCTTGGCAGAGATAAGTAGTGCATGGCAGCAGAGTCAAAAGGAGGAGAGAGAGCACTCACAGTTGCGTTGAGAGAGGGATGATGTGGTGCGGAATCCTCAGGTGGGTGTTCGCCGCCAACCTCACCATCGCTGCAGGCAGGGTCCATGTCCTCACCAATCAGCACAATGGCACACTCTCAAAATGAGTGAGGGGCCTAATGTGGGCCACTCCACCCCCAGTCTGGGACCTCTCCCTACTGATGTGAGCAGGCTTCTCCTGCATGAAAACAGATGGAGATAGTGTAAGCAGGACGCATGGCATTGTGTGGGATGTTTCTGTGGTGAGCGGAGCCATGGATGGGATGAGGATGTGAGCTCCAGAGGATATGAGCCTGATGGAGATGTGAAAGTGTCTGTGAGAGTTAGTGGTGTTGTTCCGTGAGGTGTGAGATCCCTGTGGATGTGTGATGGGTTTGTGAGTGTGTGAGGTTGAGAGCGATGAGAAGAGTGAGTTACCCTGGCGGAACAGATGAGACCATTCATCCTGTAGTGGCACTGGGTGGCTGTCTTCTTTTGCAGGGCATTGGCACTGACCACTGCTGCCGCTGCCCAACCTGCAGCCAGAGAGGGGATAGAGGACATAGCGGTGGGCCTCCACGGCATCCAAAAGGCGTTTCAGTGACGCGTAGCTAAACCTGGGGGCTGCAGTCTTTTTGCCTTTCGTGGATATCTTCCCTACAGTAGTCATGGGCTGGAAGTACTGAGATGTGTGCATGCGGCTGGACTTTAAATATGGCGCCCAGTGTGAAGAAGCGGAGAGGTGATGGCGTGGCGGGTGAATGAGAGCCCACCCGCCATCGAAACGGTGTGTTTCCCGGGAATGCATAAATAATGTGGCGGGATTGGGACGCTACAGTGTGAAAACGCCGCTTTACCCGCCCACTACCGCACTTAGTGCAAATCTGGTATGATTCTGCCATAAGTCACATTTGTAATGTATTTCTGTCCAATATGTAGCCTGTGTTCTAAAGCACTTTGCTTTAATTCTTAGAATCAGCTTGTCATCCTTTTATCTATGCTGTTTTGCCCTGTGGTCCCAGTCAAGATTTAAGTGATCTGGTTAAATCTATATCATCCATACAAATGCTGCGTCTGCAAGAGCAGGTCAGAGGCTGGAAATTGTGCATCGTGTACTTCAGCTCCTGACTCTACAAAACCTGCCCACCATTGACGAGGCACAATTAACAAATGGGATGGAATATCCCCCACTTGCCTGGATGAATGCAGCTCCAAGAACACTGAGGAAGCTTGGCACCAACCTGGACAAAGCAGCTTGACTGGCACTCCACCTGGCTCACCACCACCTTAAGCATTCACTCCCTCTACTACTGACGCACCCATGCAGCAACTCACCAAGGCCCTTTGGAATGCACTTCACAAATCAGCAACCCCCTCCTGCCTAGAAGAAAAAGGGCAGCAGGCATATGAGCACGCCACCACCTCCAAAATCATGGAATTCTCACCCCCACAGTTCTGTGGGTGTACCTACACTGCACGAACAGCAGTGGCCCAAGATGGTGGCTCACCGCCACCTTCTTAGGGATGAGCAATAATTTTTTTTTATTCGTTCATGGGATGTGGGCGGCGTCACTGGCTAGGCCAGCATTTATTGCCCATCTCTAATTGCCCGCATTCAGAGGGCATTTTTAAAGAGTCACATGTAGGCCAGACCAAGTAAGGACAGCAGATTTCCTTCCCTAAAGGGCATCAGCAAACCAGATGGGTTTTTATGACAGTCGACAATGGTTTCACGGTCATCGCTATACTTTTAAACCCAGATTTTTATTGAATTCAAACGCCACCATCTGCCGTGGTGGGATTCAAATCCGGGTGCCCAGAGCATTACCCTGGGACTCTGGAATACTAGGTCAGTGACAATACCGCTATGCCACTGCCTTCACCAAATTCTGGTGACCCACACACCCAATGAACAACTAAAAGTATCTATACTTTTCAACATTTTGAAAACCCCAGCTTTTTCCTTGTTTCAGTGCTTTCTCAATGCAAACTAAGTTCAGTGCCATCCGCCTATCTACATAACTTTGAATTTTAAAACTAGAATTAGGGGTACGCTGAAGGCCAGGAGTCTCTGAGAGCTCTAAGTTTGGAACGTAGGAACGGGAGGAGTAGGTAATTCAGCCCTTTTAGCCTGACCTGCCATTCAATTAGATCATGGCTGATCTATGCCTTAATTCCACCAGCCAACCCTGGTTCTGTCACCCTTACTACCCGTGCCTTGGGTGTGCCTGTTTGATTTTGTGGCTCCGGAAACTGCGTAAACTGTCTGATGTTGGGATTGACAGAAAGATGGGAGAGGAAGAATAGAACTTGACAGGATGAAAGCAGAATAAGAGATGTGCAGTTTACAATGCTCAATTATAAAAAAAGGGAAATTATAAAATGTCTATTTAACAAATTTTAAACTTAATTGAAGCCTTGTTAGAAACTGCGTTGAGAAATTTTTATTGCTGTAATTAAAATGTCTGTGGTAATACAAAATTAACAAATCTCAGAAACAAAATGGCAAATTTCCTACTGTTAGGAATATTCTTGGTTTTTCAAGAAGCTTAGCCTGTCAGAACATGCAGCCAGGATTGCAAAAGCAATGCTGTTACTTCTGCCACAAGAATCTGATGAGGTGTTATCCTTGAATATGAATGGCTATATCCTTTCTTTTACTAAAGTAATGAAGATCTCCATCGACTGGTCTCTCTTCAATTACTTTCTCATGCATGACAGTATACCATAACGAATTAGGGCATCTTTTGGAGCTAATTTTGGTGCCTGAAGCTGAACAGTTTGTGTGCTTAAGCCGTATATGGATCTAGACTAGACTGAACAGTGTTGCTTCATGGCCTAGTTACTAGAGATGGAAATGATTCTGGTCTGACAGAAATAAACTATACCTTTTGTTCCTTGGATGTCAGCAAGACTGCGCATCCCTAATTATGATGGTCTAGGGACGCATGGGCAGGAGAAGGCCGCCCAGTCCCTCAAGCCCATTCTATCATTCAGTTAGATTATGGCTCATCCACACTCAACTCCATTTCTCAAACTTCGATCAATGATTCCCTTACCTAATGAAAATCTGTCCATCTCAGGCTTGGAAATTTTAATTGACCCAGCAACCATAGACTTTACACAGAAACATAAAAACTAGGAGAAGGACTAGGCCATTAGGCCCTTCAAGCCTGCTCCGCCATTCATTATGATCATGAATGATCATCCAACTCAATAGCCTGCTCCCACTTTCTCCCCATACCCTTTGATCCCTTTCACCCCAAGAGCTACATCTAACTTCTTCTTGAAAACATACAATGTTTTGGCCTCAACTACTTTCTGTTGTAGCGAATTCCACAGGTTCACCACTGTCTGGGTGAAGAAATTTCTCTTCATCTCAGTCCTAAATGGTCTACCCCATATCCTCAGACTGTGACCCCTGGTTCTGGACTCCCCCACCATCGGGAACATCCTTCCTGCATCTACCCTGTCAAGTCCTGTTAGAATTTTATAGGTTTTTATGAGATCCCCCCTCATTCTTCTGAATTCCAGCGAATATAATCCTAACCGACTCAATTTTTGAGATGTAATTACACATTCCCACTATCCTTTGTGTGAAAGTTGCTTCCTGATTTTACTCCTGAATAACCTGGTTCTGACTTTAGGCGTGTGCCCCTTATGCTTAAATTCCCACTTGATGAAATTAATTCTCTGTTTCTAATCTGTTGGATCCTCTCCTGATTTTAAACACTGTAACCATTTAAGCCCAAGGCAGTAAATCTAAGATAATGCAACCTGTCCTCATAATTTAATCTTTTATGCCCTGAGATTACTCTGGTGAATCTGTGCTGTGCCTTCTCCTAGGCCAATATATCCTTCCTGAGATGTAGGGCCCAGTATTGAATGCAATTCTTCAAATGGGGGCCTGACTAAGGATTTGCACAAACAAAACACAACCTCCTCCCATTTTAATTCCAGTCCTCTTGAGATAAAAGCTAACATTATATGAACCTTTTTGATTACATGTTGCATGTGTGCAGTGGCCCTTAGTAGGTTGTGCATATAGACTTCCAAATCCCTTTGCTTCTTCACGGTTTCTTCTCTCACTGTTAGAAAACATTCCGATTTGTCCTTCTTGGATCCAGCGTGGATTACCTTTTCCAGTTAACTCCTTGCTCCTATCAGGAGGCAAGAGACTTTGGACCTCATCTGGCTAAACCATTGTTTATCTCCTCCATGCCCAGTATTGGGCACCTCCAATCCTCCGCATCACAACTCAAATCTCTACTAACACCTACAGTTATTTCTTAACCTATCTCTTCTCATGCCACTATTTCAGACTTGAATCTCCCTCAACAAATCCAAGGATGCTCTATGTTCCTCCGTCTGCATTTTTACTGACAGGTACCCATAGCTGCCTTTCTAAAAGGAATAACCCCACCTGTCCCAACCTCTGCCAACCTCCTCAGGACTCAGTTGCTGCGTTCCTGTTCCCATTCCTCCCAACCCTCATCTGACCACCTCACTCATACTCTGTTGTTGTGCAAACAGGTACTGGTTCCCTCACCATTTCGGTCCTTAAACATGTCATGGCTCCCCCGCCCCCACCTCCTGACATCATGCTTATTGTTACCATAATACTCTTATTGGAATCCACCTGGTACACTTTTTGTTCTCACTTTACAAAAATCAACCAGCCAAAGTCAGCTCAACCAACTAGCAATGCTCGACTAATCAGAGCTGAGTTACAAACCAATCAGCATCTTTTCCTCAAGCAGTATGAATTGTTGCTCCCTTTGAAATTTGGTATTCTTGCATCTGTCCTGATGAGTGAAAGATGAAAAGCTTCGACAGCTTTTCTCTTATCTCTTATCAGCATACCTCTTTTTTCAACAATAGCCTTCAGTGTCTTCGGCTATGCTTCAGAATCCATGGGCAGGATTTTACCACCAATGAGGATTTTACCATCAATGCAGAAGTCTTAATGTCAGGGGGAAAATGAACGTCGCCAGCATGCAAGGACAGGCAAAGCAGAATTCCGCC
This sequence comes from Cetorhinus maximus, assembly GCF_964194155.1. Taxonomy (NCBI): domain Eukaryota; kingdom Metazoa; phylum Chordata; class Chondrichthyes; order Lamniformes; family Cetorhinidae; genus Cetorhinus; species Cetorhinus maximus. The sequence goes on from NC_135887.1 coordinate 127,700,709, forward strand.
TGAATTTTTCGGATGGAAACCAGCCTATTAAGGTCAGCCATCCACCCCAAGAGCTTCTGCCCCAGAGGGCCATCAGCTCCGCTGCCTAAGCAGGACCACCAGGAGTGCTGCTGAGGCAGGTGGGAGGCCTGAGGCCTAGAGAAGGTGGGACAAAAAAAATTTAAAATGATCAAAGGGCCTCTGGGGATATTGGTGGGGTCGCGGGGCTGCCTTCCCTGCCTGTGGTCCTCTTTTGCTCCATGAAACCACAACCCCACTCACCCACCACTCCCCACTCCCAGGCTGCTGCTGTGAGGCCATCTCCATTTAGCTGGAGGCCTGGTCACACAACTAGAAGTCACCACACCTTTGGCAAGATGTTAATAGAAACGTAAAATGGCCCTTAGTTGGGCCTTTAAGTATGTAAATTGGCTGACCCCCTTTTGTTCTTCCTGCCCCCTACCCTACTTCCGCTGACTTAAAACCTGTTACATTTCAGTTCTTCTTCAGTTCTGAAGAAAGGTCATCGAGACCTGAAAGGTTAGCTCTGTTTCTCTCTCCACAGACGCTGCCTGATCTGCTGAGTATTTCCACCATTTTCTATTCCTGTTTTAAAACGGCGGCACACTTCCTTGGATTGGGCAGCCTGTTCGCTTCTGGTCCCACCGTTGGTGAAGTGCTCTGATAGCGGTACTGAATCGGGGAGCAATCAGGCCCGGCCGCCCACAATTTTATAGTAACCCATCTCCCCGCCTTCCTGGGGCCAGTAAAAATCCAGCCTCATATCACTATTCCAAAAACCTTTTCTTCTACAACATTATCTATTTCTGTTTCTATCTTTGGGCCTGTTAAAATCTTTCATATGCCTTTTATTACCTCTAGGCTTTACTCTAATGGTATCATTGGTGCAACACGCTCTTTCTGGAGTTAATGCTCATGAAAGTTCCATCAACCTAGTGAATGCAATGATTTAAAGACATCCCAGGGTGGGTTGTAAGTATAGCTGAGCCATCCCATCCCCCATCCTCGGAGAACAAATTGAGGATAACTTTGCTGCAGCTAGCCTGTCTCGCTTGCCCGATTTCCTCATTCTTGCTGACATTCAGTGGCTCCCAATCCCTCACTGCAGCAAAGTCCTCGTCTCCAAAGCCTTCCATAACCTAAACCCATTCAATTGCAACAAGTCCTGCCAGCCCTGGATTTCGTCTCCCCAACTCCCTGTTCCTCTGGACTCTTGTACATTGGCCTCTCTCTCTCTCCCTTCACCCCAGCGTAAGTGACAATTCAGCTGCCCAAGTCCTGTAGTCTGAAATTTCTTCCCTAAACCCGTCTTCTATTTCATTTCTTTAAATAAACTTAGGAAACTCCATCTCTTTGACCAGATTATACACCCCCTCCCCCACACCTCCCCATGTCTCCTCTCCTGACACTGCATCCATCTTCCGTGTATCGATGTGTGAAACCCCTTGGTATATGTCTTAAAGAGCTATATAAATGTAAGATGTTGTTGATTATGGCCATTTCACGTCTGGGAGTTTAATCATTCCTTGCCACCTCACTGGAGGTGGTCACATTGGTGAGAATTCAAGAGAAAGAAATTGAGAACAGCGTAATAAATCAAAAAAAGATGCAAGTGAAAATATGGTAAAATGACACTAATCAACATGAAAATGAAATCATTAAAACTAAATAGTCAGAAGTACTTAGAACTGTCGCATAAGGAAAACAATCTTATTAAAAAGTAATTTAAAGAAATGCACCCACTGAACATGGCAACAAATAGCAATGTTATCTTATTTCTTTTCCTTATCACTAGCTTTCTGCAATTTTTTTAAAGATGCTTCTAACCTTGACATTTCTTGTCCTGATGCTGTTCAAACAATGGTTAATTTAATTCATAAATTTTAATATTTTGCTTCCCTTATTGCATGGTCTTTAGTCATCTATTATTAAAGTTGTTAATATTTAATAACATTTTCATTACATTGCAAATGTTTTCATATTAATCTTTCTTTTCATAAATGATCTTTAAGACCACTTTTCCCTCTATTTTCATTTAAACTGCAATCTGGAGATGGGGGGGGGATGAAGTCTTGCACCTGGGATACAGGCAGGCAGCAGTTGAAAGTAAGGAGCACCCTTTGACTTCAAAGGCCTCCCTGAAGTAATAATCAGTAATCAGTACTACATAGTAATTAATCAGAACTAATAATGGGCCTGTAAATGTGCATGGAGCCCACCCACTTAAAGCAGGCGCAAGGCCGCTTAAATATGCAAACCAAGAACTTAAGTCGCTTGTACGAAAGCTCCTTCTGGACCCACTAAAGTACCCCCAGCCGTTTTCAGCCCTGTTCGAGTCATTCCCCCCACCTACCCCACTCTTCCTCTCTGACCACACATGCCAGCCGACTAATTTCATCCTTGTTTTTCAGACGGCTGTTTTCCAACCAAGAATGGAATGTTTAGGCTGGTGTAAATGAGATTGATATTATGCTGATGGTTCTTAGTCTTTTAATGAATGTACCTACTGTTCCTTAGCCCGGTGCATAAAAACAAGAGTTTATGATTCTAACCGAGTGTGTATACGTGCAACTCTTTTACAGAACTGTTCAACAATTAACCTTCAATGTTTAAGATCCAAGAATATTTTACCTCAAAAAATTGTTTTCTATTCCCCTTGACTTCCTTTTATTAAAATGCCACTGTTTCAAGCAGCTTTTACTTGCTAACTAATGGAGGAACTTGTCAGGTTTTTTTTATTTGTTCCTGACATCCTGTTAAAGCAATCATGATTTTCAGTTTAGTCTGTTCATTTTTATTGTATTAATATGAATGATTATTTTAACTTATAAATTTGCGTGCTATTGCTGTACTGAACATGTGTCCTCACCAGCTCTTCTCTTGACCCCCTCCACTGTCTCTAAGTCGCTAGGCTGCTTGTCCGACATCCTGTTCAGTATGAGTGGAAATTTCCTCTAACTAAATATCTGGAAGGCTGAAGACATTGTTTATGGTTCCCACCACAAATTCTGTTCCCTAATGGCTTACCCCTAAGGTCCCCAGTATCACAGGTGCCAGCCTTCAGCCAATTCGATTCATGCCATGTGATTTCAACAAACAGCTGAAGACACTGGATACTGCAAAGGCGATGGGCCCTGACAGCATTCCGGCAATAGCACTGAAGACTTGTGCTGCAGAATTAGCTGTGCCCCTAACCAAATTGTTCCAGTACAGCTACAACGCAGGCATCTACCTGGCTATGTAAAAAATTGCCCGGGTGTGCCCTGTACACAAAAAGCAGAACAAATCCAACCCGACCAATTACCGCCTTAGCAATCTACTCTCGATATTCAGTAAAGTTTTGGAAGGAGTCGACAACAGTGCTATCAAGCAGCACTTAATCAGCAAACACCCACTCACTGATGATCAGTTTGGCTTCCACTGGGGCCATTTAGCTCCCGACCTCATTACAGTCTTGGTTCAAACATCGATAAAAGCGCTGAACACCAGAGGTGAGCTGAGAGTGACTGCCCTTGACATCAAGGCAGCATTTGACTGACATCCACAATGGAGCCCTAGCAAAACTGGCGTCATTGGGAATCAGGTGAAAACTCTCCACTGGTTGGAGTCATACCTAGCACAAAGGGAGATGGTTGTGGTTGTTGAAGGTCAATAATCTCAGGACATCACTGCAGCAGTTCCTCATGATGGTGTCCTAGGACGAGCCACCTTCAGCTGTTACATCTATGACATTCCCTCCACCATAAGGTCAGAAGTGGGGATGTCCGCTGATGATTGCACAATGTTCAGCACCATTTGTGACTCCTTAGATACAAAAGTAGTCCATCTCCATATGCAACAAGACCTGGATAATATTCACACCTGGGCTGATAAGTAATGTTCTCATCATATAAGTGCCAGACAATGACCATCTCCAACAAGAGAGAATCTAACCATTGCCCCTTGACATTCAATGGTGTTACCATCGTTGAAACCCCCACTATCAACATCTTGGGGGACTACCATTGACCAGAAACAGAACTGGATCTGCTACAAGAGCAGGTCAGAGGCTAGGAATTCTATGGTGAGTAACTCACCTCCTGACTCTCCAAAGCCTGTCCACCATCTACAAGGCACATGTCAAGGGTGAGATGGAATACTCTCCACTTCTCTGGATGAGTGCAGCTCCAACAACACACAAGAAGCCTGACATCGTCCAGGGCAAAGCAATCTGCTTGATTGGCACCCCATCCACTACCTGTAACATTCACTCCATCCACCACCCACATTAAGTGGCAGCAGTGTGTACCATCTTCAAGATGCACTGCAGAAACTCACTAAGCCTCCTTAAACAGCACCTTCCAAACCCACAACCTCTAACACCTAGAAGGACAAGGGCAGCAGACACACGGGAACACCATCACCTGGAAGTACCCCTCCAAGGCACACACCGTCCTGACTTGGAAATATATCACCGTTCCTTCACTGTTGCAGGGTCAAAGCCCTGGAACACCCTCCCTAACAGCACTGTGGGTGTACCTACACCACAGTGGCTGCAGCAGTTCAAGAGGGCAGCTCACCACCACCTTCTCGAGGGCAACTAGGGATGGGCAATAAATGCTGGCCCAGCCAGTGATGCTGGTATCCTATGAACAAATAAAAAAAACTCTACCTCCTCCCTGGCAACTATCTGAGGCCGACCCAGCCTTTGCAAATTTGGTCTCATATTTGATGCGCAGTTGAGTTTCCAATCACCTATCTGCGCCATCACTAAGACCGCCAGTTTCCACCTGACCTCGCCCCTGCCTCAGCTCATCTGCTGCTGAAATTCTCATCCATCCTTTCGCTACCTCTAGACTTGATTATTCCAATCCCCTTCTGCCTAGCCTTCCATCTTTGATCCACAAGGTCATCCAAAACTTTTCTGCCTGTATCCTAACTCATACCAAGTCCGATACACCCATTATCCCTGAATGAACAACCTCTTGATTTTAATTTCCTTAACCTTGTTTTCAGTCCCTCCATGGCCTCAGCCCTCTCTGTCTCTATAACCTTCTCCAGCCTCACACCTTCTGGGATACTGACACTCTTCCAATTCTGGCCTCCTGTGCAATTTTAATTGTTCTGGAATGTCTCATTAAATCTCTCTGCCTCTGTGTCTTCTTTTCTCCTTTGAGATGCTCCTTAAAACCTAACTCTTTGACCAAACTTATGTCATCTTTTCAGATATCCGCTTAAGTGGCTTGGGGTCATAAGGTTGTTTGACCCCAGTCCACTGAACAGCCTTGGGACAGTTGTTTAAAGGTGCTACACAAATGCAAGCTGTTTTTGTTGTAATGGTCTTTTGAGGGGTGACCATAGCTTTTTTTTAAAAAAAAATCTTACGTTTAGTTGTTAGGCCATATTACCAGAAGGTTTGAACATCAGCATTTACCGGAGTAATATATGGTTTGCCTTTCAACTGTGTAAAATTTTGCCTGCTTCTTCAAACACATGGGTGATCATTTGGAGATGTTTTTCTATGAAGGCCTGCTCCTCATTTCGAGAAAGGATCTTAGAACAGGCATTAGGTCCCTCATTAGCATATGCAAGCAGCCTAATACCTGTTTTCGGCAGGTGCACAGGATGCTTGTAATTGGGTTCGACCCAATTTGAGACCAAACATTTCTCAGGCTTTCTTGAGGCGCATGACAATGAGCCCAATGAGGGCCAATTTCTGCCCCTGTGTGCATACAACAGCTGCTTTGGAGGTCTTGGGGACAGGAGAGGTGGAAGACTGTAAAAATCAAAAGGATACTTTGTGAGTGGTGGAAGAATACCTTTAAACTTGACATCCCTCATGCTGCTGTTTCTCTGGGGAACATTCAGAGTGCTGAAGACCCATTCTGAGTGAATTGCTTGAAATCTGGCAGGCCTCGTCCTGTGTAGTACCTCTCCGGCTGGTTGTCGGCAGCCTTGTATAGCAAATAAAAGATAGTGATGCATGTTGCAGCTACTCATTCAGCCCCTCAAACAAACCCCATGAGAGTACAATATTTCCCTTCTAGGCGTGGTCTTTGCATTGGTTGCAGTGACTCAGAGCAGAATTTGAAAGTAGGCGATATGAGGAAGTTGCACTGTAAAGGTGCCCAACAGGCGTAAGTGGTATGAAGAGAGAGAGAGAGAGAGAAAGAGAGAGCTCTTGGGCTGATGTTGCATCCTTGAGAAATAAATCTGTGTGCCTTACCTTTCATGGGGAAAAAGGCAGAACATGTTCAAAGGAGAGCTCCCTCACCTGAGTGCTTCTGTGTATGCCAGAAAACATGTTCAACATTTTCTCCCAGGTTTGCCAATCCTGGAGGATGGCGTTGACTTGCATGAGTATCACAAATTGGTGGCTTTGAATATGACACAGGCTAACTGCACCTGACTTTGTCGAGAGCTGCAGAAAGCAGCAAAACACCACATGAAAGAGGGTGCTCACTCAGCTGATTAATAATCAACACATGGAGATTCTTTTAAAAAATGATTCTCTACCTTCAGTCAGGATAAACATCATTGCACACTGATAATTTGGATTGCTTGAGATTGTCACCAACTTCAAAAAACAACCAGGAATTTGTGAAGGGTATGGACAGTTCAAAACAAAATGTTGTGGAACCATTTTACAACGCAATATGTTATAGCAACAGAGTGTGATGTTTCTCTGTTCTTTTCCAAATAATGTCATATCTTTATTTCATGAAATGAATATAAAGGCATTTATTGAAAGAATGAAATGATGCAAAGTTAGCATTGTTGTTCTGAAAGAGCATAAATGTATTATTGTGAACAAATAAGTGACTTATTCCCTTGTGAAAATACCTTTGTTCGACTTAAATTGCAGAATATTAAACAACAAAAATATATTTCCATATGGGATTCAAATCTTTTTAAAGCTGAAATAACACTCAAAGGCCAAATGTATCTGCCATCTAAGGTTTTTAATTCCCTTGCTTTCTGCATTGAAGATCTGCAAAACTCTGTCTCTCCTCATGTATCAGTTCAGATTTAATAGTGCAGAATATGGAATGTAATCGCCTCATAATTAAGTTCAGTGTAGTCCACAACCTTCATAAGCAACAAAAACATCACAATTTCACTTATTTCAAAATCAGAGTGAGCCTCTAGCTTAGTGGTAGCTTCTGGATCGAAAGCTGCCAGGCTTGACCCCAGCGACAGACCCAGTGAGTGTAGACCAGAGCTTTGGTCCTGAGTTATGAGATGATAAGCAGGATGTTTTCATTGGGTGTAGTTGAACCCACCTTATCATATGGATTGGAGATGCCCATCAATTGCTCCCACTATTTAGGGGGAGCCACCTTATCTGCTGCTAAGAAGAGGGTTCTGGACATGGAAGGAGCAGTGACAATACCAATTGTCAGACTGTTAGTCAAACTGCATCCTTTCACTACTTCACTCCATTCTCCAAGGGAAGTGAGTGTGAAGGTACGAAAACAACAACATATTGACATCTCCTAATACTAGTCACACATTGGATTTAATTCAACAGATATGGCAGATATTGAACTTATGTTCTTAATGAATGTATGTTTGTTTTCACAGTGTAGCTATATAAGTCTGTTGAATTCTGTAAACATTCCTAAGGGAGTTGGATCCTGCTTATTGATTTGAACTTTTTGTTTAAAAAAACCCATACAATTGTTCTTACAAACTTCTGGATCCAGAACAGAACTCAGTGTTCTTGACTTAGAGAAGATGATAGTGAGGAAGACTAAATGGGAGGTTGTTTATATTTATTGATCCTGTAAGCTGAACTGAACGCAAAGATTGAGTGATGGGAAGCAAGTTATTAGAAGCTCCCATCGATCCTCCAAGGTCAGTGCATTTTTTGACCTCCAGTAATAAATAGAAGCTGGCAGGAAAAACAAATGAGGAAAGAGGAAATCCATCTACAATGACCTCCAAGGGAGGTCATAGATGAGTCAACACGGCTTGAAGTTGTGCTGTCAGGCTTTGTGTCTCATTTGCCTTTGTGAACACTGGATGTTAGATAATCCCCATTCTCTCTCTGAAGAATTGATGACATTTGTAAACAAGAAGAAAGTCGGATATTGGTCGAGAAATTATACTGCTTGGAATTGAGGACTGCTGTGAAGAAAATGAACTCTGTGCAAGTTTCTGTAGAGGGGAAACTAATATTGTAATGCCCCAGAATCTTTAAGGTGATTTTGTATCATATTAACTGGATGCATTTACAACTCCATAGAATACAATGGACTATACTACATCATTGTGTTCTTTCACTCATAGGCACACTCCTTTGCTTCCTTTTACTGTGTTTGACAAATGGAGAGATAAAGAAAATATACCTGGTTGAATGAGGCTTGAAAGATGTAACAGGTCTTTGGAATTCAAAGAATCTGTTTGAGCTCCACTACTACAGTTTGAACATTAAGAAAATCAAGTTGGTGCTATAAAAGGCATGTGAGCCACTCTGCTAGATTCCTGTCCATGCAGTGAAGACAAAAAATTACCCCACTGTCCAAACTATATGCGTAAGCAGCTAATACAAAAGCAAAATACTACAGATGCTGGAAATCTGAAATATAAACAGAAAATGCTGGAAATACTCAGCAGGTCAGGCAGCATCTGCAGTGAGAGAAACAGATTAACCGGGCTGGATTTTCATGGAGTATGGGAGACTCCGTGGAGGGGTGTAAATGGCTGCTGAGACCCAATTCTGGGATTCCTGATCCAGTTTCCAGGGTTTCCGATTTTCAGGCGTGTCTTTTAAGAGTGCTGGCTGGTTTGGGTTGTGAGCCCACTCCCTGCATTCCCGACCTGACTGGCTCCTTGCAAGGATAGGCATGCCCTAGTCCTTCGCAATTTTCATTGAGTCAAGCCAGCATTTCAAAAAGTCATGGTTCACAGCACCTCAGAGATGTCATGAATCATCGTCTGCATGAGGGAACCTTTTGAAAGGTAAGTTCCAAAGGTCCTCCTCATGATAAGGTATGCCCTCAACTACTCCCTTTGGCCCCTCACCAAGCTATGACACTTCCATGTCCATTCACCCACTATAGAAGCAATGAATCCTACAGTGACAGTAGGATGTGTTGAAAGAGCTTAAAGAACATAGCCAAGAATACATAATAAGGCTTTGCTGAGAGCCCAGCAATCTACTAGAATACAATAACACCTGAACCCCAGGGAAAACATTGATTGATTGATCGCTCTGGCTCTCTCATCTCTTCTATCAATTACACATTTGTTTTTTTTACACGGGATAGGAGGTTTCAAATGCCTGCACTTTCTGCTATTGATACTATAAAAGGTCTGGATGATTGACACTTTTATTGGGCTGTAGTAAAAATGAGGTTTTTAAGAAAGTGGAAAGTTATCAATTAATTACTGTCTTTTTTAAAGCCTTTTGTTTTTACACATTCTACCATCACTTTTGGGTTAATTTATTCTGTAGTGGGTGAATGGGCTTGCAAGTGCCATAGCTTGGCGGGGGGGGGGAGGGGGTGGGGGGCACACCTAGCCTGAAGCTGTATCTAGCTTGAGGGGTGCCACTGTGCATGAAGCATGGCTGCCTGTCATAGGCACGTCAGAAGGATTTACCGGTTGATAGTCAACCGGCTTGTCCAGATTATAAATGCACCTTCCTCAGCCCTCAAGTCCTGGAGTGGGACTCGAACCCAGAGCTTCTGGCTCAGAGACAGGGAAGCTACCCCCTGCATGACAAGACCTCCGATATTCAGATCAGTGCTTATTTTTAAACCAAAGATAAAATTTTCAGCTGTTTCTCCTTGGAGGGCCATAATATGTTTTTTTTTAAGCTCAAACCTGTTTCCATCCAAACCTGGCAAAAAATGTTGCTCCTTCACAGTTTAAACTGAACTTTCTGTCTCTAATGTAATGAATATCCCACACTTGTCCTTTTCTTTAATATTTAACAGATGCCTCTACACGCAATGTTCTTCTGTACATTACTAATTCATAATAATGCTGGCGATGTTCATAGCAACCTTTCTTTGAGAATGGAATCCTTTGTTGCTTGTAAATACCCATCAAATAAAACAAGATGTTCTGTCAAAACAGCATGATGCATATAATAGAATTTATTCAGAAGAACAGTTTTCAGAATGCAAAGATCATTTCCATGGTATTTGTAGTCTTTGGATAAGCACATCAGTGAAATTGTGTTACACCTATAAGGGTTTTCTCAGGAGTATTTTGTACACATAAATATTTTCCAGGGTTGACATTTCACTTGCTTAACTTTTAGTTTGTGGCAGCCCTCTCTGATTAAATATTACATAAGCAAACTTTCAATAAAACAAAGGCCTTTTTGTACTGAAGTCCTGAACATAATATGCAGTGGCGAATAGTAATTTTACCAATGATCAGCAGTCCTTGTGGTTTTGATGTATTTGTAGTTTGTATTAATTAAAGATAAACCAGCATTCTAACATTGTTTTGTGCTTGGTGGTGCAATGCACAGTAGTTGTTGAAGAAGCATTGTTCTCCTGTGTTGTCAGTAATCCGCGCAATGATTTCCTGCATTTAATTCAGTGGTTTGTGTTACACTCTTCCGAATGTGCCCGGATCATCCGAGGATTGACCATCATCATCGGATTGCCACTAGGCTCCTATTTTGCTGCCCCACGCCGGAGCTCTGCATTTCTGGCCAGGACCTCTGATCCCAGCTTCTCCAGAAATGTGGAGCGTACCTGAAATGGAGCTGCTTCTTTGTAGCATTGAATTGTTGGAGGCAGACTAGCCATTCCCCCGTTTTACAGCCCTAGCTGCCGTATTCCGGTAAGTAAAGAGTTTAAATGCCTCAGAGCTTCTTTGAAAAGTTAGGGAGAGAAGGTAAGGAGGTAGGGTGGGTAAGGTAAGTGGGTAAAGTGTTAGGGTGGGTGAATCAAGTGGGTAGGGTGGGTAAAGGGTAGGGAGGGTAAGGTAAGTGGGTAAAGCAGTAGGGTGGGTGAGGCAAGTGGGTAAAGTGGTAGGGTGGATGAGGCAAGTGGGTAAGGGGAAGGGTGGCAAGGTGGCAGCTGGGTATGGTGGTAGGTGGGTGAGGTGATAGGGTGGCAGATGGGAGGGTGACAGGTGGGTGAGGTGGTTAGGGTGGCAGGTGAGTGAGTAGGTAGATGGCTTGGGGGGTAGTTGGATTTGGAATGATTGTCAGGTCAGGGGCTAGTCAGGTCGGGTCAGGAGATCAGGGGGTAAGTTGTATCATTACCCAGGAGTTAGACGAGGTTTTTTTCAGTCTAACATTGCCTGGGTAACAATCCAGGTAAGTAAATGGGAACTGTCTGAAGTCTCTGAATCTAGCTCAGAGTGGGAGACCTTTTTGAAGAATCCTGGAGAGCAGGGGAATTGCCCATCGGAAATTCAAATTCCCCCCGACAATTCCTATGGAGTCAGTGCATTGGGACTTCTGAGTGGTCCCATAGCACATCTCCTAGGGTACTCCTGGTCTCTGACGCCGAGCTTTTCTGCTTTCTATTCAGTTTCATTTTCAGTTTAGCTTCTGTTTTCAGGTAGGGTCTGCCTTAAAAGCATAAAAATTAAATTATAAAATATAGGTAACCTCATGTGAATACCCAAACAAATTAATGCACAGCTCATGCTTGATGCCAATTAACTTTTTTGCACATCATTTCCAGATACTCTTGAAGCTGCCATTGCACTTTAATCATGTAGCAATCCATCATGCCCCCTCATGACTCCTAATTGCATATCTAAATAGTTGGTTGATTGCCTCAGAACAATGGCTTATGACTGCATAACTTTTTGATAATTTATACTTGAAAATGAGGTCTGGTGTGATACTCTATGGCTTTCAAAGACCAGACCGAAAGCTTATGGGAGCATAGGATAAGTCCACAAGTTGAAGGTGATTCTTAGACAAGGGTTGGTATTATTTTCCAAGACATGTTACCAAAAAGCTATTTCAATCTCGAGGCACAGATTAGCAAATGTATGGAGAGTAGCTAAGATATGAGGCAAAATAACCTGGAGGAAGAAATTTAAGATGGCCCAAAAAATGTGAAACTCCGATATCAGACCAATACTTTGGTCCTCTGACTAGTACACATTAACTGGGATCAAAATTCCTTTAGGCCCATTTTCAGTCCTGAAATGGGCAGCATGCAAGAGCATGCATCCCAACTGGAAGACCCGGAGGCAGGCCTGAAATTGGGTGTTGCACCTCATTACCATTAGTTGGGCTACCTGCTGGCATAGGTTGCCTCTTTACAGACAACTCAAGGGGTACCATGGTGTCATGGAAACTCCTCCATTAAGGTTATTTTAAATTAAATCTTTATTTAAGTTAATAAATACAAATAACTTACCAATCACCAAAGAATCCTGAATGAAGCTTTGCTGGCTCCTGCTCTGTGATGTCCAAATTCTCAGAAGGGGCCTAAAATGAGCTTTAGGCCTGACGTCTACCAGTTTTAATTGGATGTTTTTAGACATGGGAAATTGGTCCCCGAAATTGGTCGCTGTTGCAGCCTTGCACCCATTTTACAGCTGTCAGTGTCTAATTTCCAGATAATTGTTCTCAATTGCCATCACCTTTTCAATTATGCAGTTGAGGTAGACACAATTTTGTTTAGTTGTTCATTTTTGGATTTTGGCAGCTTTATTCATGTGTACACAACCATTAACTTGGGGACTGATAGGTCGCATACTTTATTTTATTTTTAACTACCTGCTATTGTGAGGGAATCTGTGTTTTCAAATTTAATTTAAAATTTAAATTTTTGAGGCAGACCCTAACTAAAATAGAAGCTGTACTGAAAAGGGAAACAGAACAAATAACATTAAAAAAAGCTGATCCTCCCAGTTTCTAAGGAAAGGCAAAAAAACAAATGAGGTTTGGAAACCAAAACATTTGGGCAAACTGAATTGTTCAACTGAACTTGTTGAAAGATATAAAAGGACACAGATCAGCCCAAGCTGGGCAGTGTAGATTGATAAGTCCACTGGTACAGTTCAGGCAAGCTGAAGAGACTGATGAAGGCAGTGACCAAGTCAAGAAGCTGAGAATAAGTTGCTGCACCTGTTTCTGTTCCTTGAAGATAATGTTGGTGGGTCTGTGGCATCCAGACCAAGTTGGGCAGCTTCTGTAGATGTGTGCCATTTATGGTGAGGACTGTGCCTGTGGAGCCTGGGTTGGCTGTATGCTGCTGTCAGCTGGGGAATAAGACTAGCTCCTAGAAGGAGATGAAGACAGAGTTTGAAGGACTTTGTGACTAAGTGTGATCGCCAAAGTCTGAGTGGTCTGCTAAACCAGTTTGTAAGATCTGTCTTAGTTGTATCTGCCATTTGTATCATTTGTATTTGACAACAATTTGCCTGTTAATACATGTTTAACTCATATTAATTCTATATGTCAGAGTATAGGAAGATAGTATTTAGTGTTTGCTTCGTTGACTCTTGCATAAGAAAAATGCTTCTGTTCAAACCGTAAAATCTTGTGGCTTCATCACTTTACTAAATAAGTAAATTTTGTCAAAATAAGTTGAATTTTGTCAACTCTTTAAAAAAAATGTTACTGGTCTCTAATGATTTTGTAACACGGGCCTATCACAGTTGCATCAGATGGATTTTATCACATAGCATAGAATAAGCAGGAGCTTATAAAGATTTTCTGAATGTGGAACTTCTACATTCAAAGGTGTTGTACTGATATCACCCACAAAATTACAAAGGGCCCTGAGTGTCAGAAGTGCTACATCCTTCAAAGCATACAATACCAGGTTCTACTTACATGCTCCTAACTCTCAGATGAGAAACCAAGATGAGCACCAGCAGAAGGAGCAACGCCAGCAGGAACAGCACCCGCAGGAGTAGCACCAGCCTTCTCCTCATCTGCCTGTTGCTCCACAGAGGTGCAGTCCACAAGAGGCAATAGCCCAACACAGGGTTGAAAGGCAGAGAATCAGCTTTCTGGACACACTCAATCCCCAGCGCCTCAGGAGATTGGCGTAACATCTCAAGTGTTCCTGATATTTACTGCCTCTGGGAGAAGCACCCTGCCAAGTGGACCAGGTGGGCAGGTGTTGCCAGTGGCTGTCAAAGTCACCACTGTAGTACCAAAGGTTAATGGAATGGATATGCTAATCGATGGGGCACATGATGATGTGGCACTGACATCAGGGAGATACAGCGTGAGGTGCTGTAGGGAGCAGATGGACAGCCCTGAGGAGAAACGTGCCTTCCCAATAACTCACAATGTACGTACTCAATATAGCGTAAATAAACTAATTTTTAAGTAGATATTACGAATGCCTGCAGTTCTTCCTTGCTAGAAACCTGGCCTAGCACCTTCCTCAACAACCACCACCCTTAATTTCTTTGTCTCTGGCTCCTTCCAGGGATCTACCAGAGATATTTACAGAACCTCACAAGCTGTTGCCCACAAATACATCTTATGAGTGACGGATGCCACATTTGTCAGGGCTGGAATTTTTTTTTATTCCTTCACGGGATGTGGACATCGCTGGCTGGACCAGCCCTAATTGCCTTCAAAGGTGGTGCCTCCTTGAAACACTGTAGTCCATGTGGTGTAGGTACACCCACAGTGCTGTTAGGGAGGGAGTTCCAGGATTTTGACCCAGCAACAGTGAAGGAACGGTGATATATTTCCAAGTCAGGATGGTGAGTGGTTTGGAGGGGAACTTCCATGTGGTGGTGTTGCCATGCATCTGCCGCTCTTAACCTTCTAGGTGGTAGAGGTTGCAGGTTTGGAAGGTGCTGTCAAAGGAACTTTGGTGAGTTGCTGCAGTGCATCTTGTAGGGGGTACATAGCACTTGCTCAGAATGTCAGTGGTGGCGAGAGTGGATGTTGAAGGTGGTGGATGGGGTACCAATCAAGTGGACTGCTTTGTTCTGGATGGTGGCGAGCTTCTAGTATTGTTGGAGCCTCATTCATCCGGACAAGTGGAGAATATTCCATCATACTCCTGACTTGTGCCTTATAGATGGTGGGCAGGCTGTGGGGAGTCAGAAGTTGAGTTACTCCCTGCAGAATTCCCAGCCCCTGACCTGCTTCAGTATCTGAGGAGTTGCAAATGGCGCTGAACATTTGTTCAATCATCAGCGAACATCCCCCATTTCTGACCTTATGATGGAAGGAAGCTGAAGATGGTTGGGCCTAGAATCCTACCCTGAGGAACTCCTACAGCGATGACCCAGGGCTGAGATGATTGACCTCCAACAATCACAACCATCTTCCTTTGTGCTAGGTATGACTCCAACCATTACAGAGCTTTTCCCCTGATTCCTATTGACTCCAGTTTGGCTAGGGCTTCTTGATGCCGCACTTGGTCAAATGCTACCTTGATGTCAACTCTCACCTCATCTGTTGAGTTCAGTTCTTGTATCCATGTTTGGACAAAAGCTGTAATGAGGTCAGGAGCTGAGTAGCCTTGGCGGAACCTAAACTGAGTGTTAGTGGACAATGTACTGTAGACTGATGGGGTGGTAATTGGTTAGGTTGGATTTGTCCTGCTTTTCGTGTACAGGACAGACCTCGGCAATTTTCCACATTGCCAACTCGATGCCAGTGTTGTAACTGTACTGGAACAGCTTGGCTAGGGGCGTAGCTAATTCTGGAGCACAAGACTTCAGTACTATTGCCGGAATGTTGTCGGGGCCCATAGCCTTTACAGTTTCCAGTGCCTTCAGCCGTTTCTTGATATCACATGGAGTGAAGTGAGTTGGCTGAAGGCTCACATCTGTGATGCCAGGACCTCAGGAGGAGGCCAAGATGGATCATCCACTCATGTGTACTTTGCCACCGATGAGGCCAGTCAGAATGAGCAGGCATTCAGCTTTGCGTTTCCAGCTGCCATTCTACAGGTCCAGAGGATCATCACCTGCACACTTTTGGCAATCAAGGCACCCCTAGATCACCCTGGAGTCTTCATCAACCGTAAGGGTTTCCACTCCATCAGTGTCCAGCTCATGTGCAACCATAAATAAGATCACCAGGCATGTTTACGCATGATTCCCAGGGAGCTGCCATGATGCTTTCATCCTGCACATGTTAAACCTTCCTAAGATCTTTACACCTCAAAGCAGATTTAGCAGAATGTTCTTTGGAGACAAGGGATATCCACTGAAGACTGGCTGATGACACCCAGGCAATGCTGCCTACGAGAGGTACAAGTGAAGTCACTTGACCTCTGCGCTGTCATTAAGCAAGCAATCAGGTTGCTGAAGGTGCACTTTACGTGCCTGGACAGATCTTGGGGCGCCCTTCAGAATACACCAGTATAAGAATCGAGAATGATAGTGAGGTGCTTCATTTAGCACAACAGAGAGAAGCAGTAAGAACTGGGGCTGGAAGGAGGAGGAAGGTGTCCAACACTCCGCCTCTTCAGAGGAGGAGGAACAAGAAGAGCATGAGGAGGCAGAGAATCTTGATGTGGCGAGGGCACAGCAGCAGTGCCAAGTTGCCTTTGAAGCCTAATTCTGGTCTAGTCACCTACCTGGCAGCTAAATTCTGAACTCACTTGGTGCTCCCTCCCCCATCCCCGAACACAAAACAGCCCTGCAATCAATAAAGCATCCATGTGTAAGATTATTTTCATGCAAGGAATTCGGACCTGACAACCAAATGTTGTAGCAATTCTCTCTTATTGTCACACATCAGAGAGCAAGTCATTACAGTGTTTAGGCAGCAATTTACAGTAGCAAACAAATCATATATTACCTATAAGGACACTGGGTGGAGCAGCGCACATTGTTCTCTCTCATTCACTTCACTTCCATCCTGTATTCTGTTTCAATAGCAAAGAGCAACAGAAGGCTTTAGTCAGTATGTTCTCAGGCTATAAAACTCGTTCCATGATTTTGTTAGAAGTTCACCTTTTTTTATGCTGCTGTTTCTTTAGAAACTGACCTGATAATTCCATTCATTTTCCTCCTGTTCTGCTGTGCCTCTCTGCGCATACACTTTAGACTTCCCTAGCCCCTAGGAGACATGTTGCCTGGGCATCCTATTTTACTGCCTTCTTTGGATCTGTGCTTTCAACTGTTTAGTCTATCAATCACTCATAGTGATGAGATCATCAGCTCAACCTAGCAGTTCACCTTGAACAATGGCAGGAGGTGTCAGCTGTGGCTCAGTTCATAGCACCCTCGCCTTTGAACCAGAGGGTTGTGGGTTCATGTCCCACTCCCGGAAACCAAGAACTGTGATTGTACTCAAAAGAGTTGCAATCTGTGACTGTTGATAACTCGAAAGAATTTTTGAACAATGGCAGCTGTTTATGCAGTTCAAAAGTTCACATCAATCATGGATCATCAGCATGCTCTTCAAAAAAAATGTGTCTGGACAATGAGTTTTGGTGCAGAACTTTGGTTTATAATTCTAAAAAAAGGTCCCTCCAGCAGCTGCATATGATATTGTTTATTTATCCTTTCACAGGATCTGAGCTTTGCTGACTGGGCCAGCATTTATTGCCCATCCCTAATTGCCCTTGAGAAGGTTGTGGTGAGCTTCCTTCTTGAACTGCTGCAATCCCTGTGGTGTAGGTACAAGCACAGTGCTGTTAGGGGAGAGATCCAGGATTTTGATCCAGTGATAGTGAAGGAGCGACAATATATTTCCAAGTCAGGATGGTGAGTGGCTTGGAGGGAAAGTTGCAGATGG
The DNA here is from genome assembly GCF_964194155.1 of Cetorhinus maximus. NCBI lineage: Eukaryota > Metazoa > Chordata > Chondrichthyes > Lamniformes > Cetorhinidae > Cetorhinus > Cetorhinus maximus. The sequence goes on from NC_135887.1 coordinate 127,718,353, forward strand.
TGGTGTTCCCATGCATCTGCTGCACTTGTCCTAGTGGTGAAGGCCGCAGGTTCGGAAGGTGATATTGAAGGAGGCTTGATGAGTTGTTGCATGCATCCTGTATATGGTACTCACTGCCACCGTGTATCAGTGGTGGAGGAAGTGAATGTTTAAGGTGATGCATGGGGTGCCAATCAAGCGGATGGTGTTGAGCTTCTTGAGTGTTGTTGGAGCTGCACTCATCCAGGCAAGTGAAACATATTCCATCACACTCCTGACCTGTGCCTTGTAGATTGTGGACAGGCTTTGAAGAGTCAAGAGGTGAGTTACTCACCTGAGAATTCCTAGCCTCTGACCTGCTTTTCTAGCTATAGTATTTAAATGGCTGGTCCAGTTAAGTTTCTGGTCAATGGTAACCCCAGGATGTTGGGGGATTTAGCGATGATAATGCTATTGAATATCATGGAGAGGTGATTAGATTTTCTCTTGTTGGGCATGGTCATTGCCTGGCACTTGTGTGGCATGCATGTTACTTGCCACTTGTCAGCCCAAGCCTGGATATTGTCCAGGTCTTGCTGCATGTGGACACAGACTGCTTCACTATCTGAGGAGTTGAGAATGGTACTGAACATTTGCAATCATTAGCGAACATTCCTACTTCTGACCTTATGATGGAGGGAAGGTCATTGATGAGCAACTTAAGATGGTTGGGCCCAGGACACTACCCTGAGGAACTCTAACAGCGATGTCCTGGAATGATTGACCTCCAACAACCACAACCATCATCCTTTGTGCTAGGTATGACTCCAACCAGCGGAGAGTTTTTCCCCTTGATTCCCATTGACTACAGCTTTGTGGGGCTCCTTCATGCCATACTCGGTCAAATGCGGCCTTGATGTCAAGGGCAGTCCCTTTCAGTCACTGTAGGTCATCAAATTACTATAAGCAATAAGACAAATACTGATTAAATAAGTAAAAGGATTATTTGTAAGCAAATCAATCCATGATGATCCTACCCGGCACAGACACCCATTGCTCATCTCTACTCTTGTCTTACCATCTGTTACAAGATAGAAGGCAGCAGGAAAAACTGGGCAATGTGGGAAAGTTGTGCAAACAAACCATTTTAATCTTGCAGAAAAACTAAACAGAAACTTAATAATCTGACATTGTGTTAAACACCCTTCTGCATACACTTGTGGAATGTGCACAGCTATACTGTTCCTTTTACTGTTCATTTTCTCACTATTCCTGCATAGTGCAGCCCTGTGGCTTCAGGAGAGATACAGGCACTTAGCTCATCTCCCTCTCCCTGCAACAGTCTGAGATTAAACCAGATATTCGCAGTATCACAAGGACTGTTTATTTCCAGCTCCATAACATTGTTCAACTTCACCGCCCCCCCGCCCCCCCCCACCCCTTCCTCAGCTCATCTGCTGCTGAGCACATCCCTGTATCTGTTACCTCTAGACTAGACCATTTCAACATACCCCTTGCTTGTCTCCCACATTCTACACTGCCTAAACTTGAGTTCATCCAAAACTCTGTCGCCGGTGTCATAGCTCCTAACAAGTCCCATTCACCTATCTCAACGTTTCCCACCACCCTGCCCCTCTTCCCCGCCAAGTACTTGCTCACCTACATTGGCTCCCAGTTAAGCAACATGTCAATTTTAAAATTCTCATCTGTGTTTTCAAATCCCCCCATGGTCTTGCCCTCCCTAACTGTGCAACCTCCTTCAATACCACAATCCTCTGAGATACCTGTGCTCAAATAATTCTGGTTTCTTGCATATTCTTGATTTTAATTGCTCCACCTTGGTGGCTGTGCCTTCAGTTGCCTAGGCCCAAATTCGTGAATACCCTCCCTCCACTTCTCTACCTCTTTACCTTGCTTTGCTCTGTTAAGACACTCCTAAAACCTACCTCTTTAACCAAGCCTCGTATCATCTGACCTAATAACTTCCTAAGTGGCTCGCTGTCATATTTAGTTTTATAATGCTCCTATGAAGTGCCTTTGGACGTTTTCAGTATGCCAAAGGCACTAGATGAACATAAGTAGTTATTGCTGTTGTCCACTTGATCCAGATAAACCCAGTTGACCTTGTTTTTTTTGCAATTGGGAAGTGAATACTTCAGTCAGTAACTTTGTTTGGGAGACAGATGACTCTTTCACCAAAACTATCCATTTTCCAGATCAAGCTATAAGGTAACAAATTTCAGTTGATTCTCCACATATATGGCTTGACAAAAGGCATTGAAAACAAAGGCATAAGATGGATAAGAAACCATTTGTGCTGAAGCAATCAATGTGTTTTATATTGCATTGCCCATTCTTCACTTTCAGTAGGTCTATACGGTTATTCCTTTTTCTCAGCACTAATCTAGAAAAGTACCACTTTAAAGGTCTCATTAAATTTCATTTCAGTTTGTATAAGCCAACATAAATGTCTCTTTGAAATCTAATTATCTTTATCCTTTGCCTCTTAGTAAGTACTAACATTCTTTCTGGGGTGGAGGAGTGACTGCCTGGAACATTATTTTGTAAATTAAATGTGCCAACATCTTCTGCACCTTTCTGCTGCAATAATCATTATTCCGTCATTGCCCTTTTCAAAATGAATTCCAGCCTCTCAATGAGAAAAGCATTAAATTTAATTTCATTCTTGTCATATTTTGATGAACACAGATGTTGCTTGTTTTTTTCCACAGTCCATATTCTTTGGCTTTTTAAATTAAACATTGTTTTCAAAGTGAATACACTAATATTTAATGTATCGAGATAGGATATGGTATCTTGCACAGAAACACTGCTACGTTGAAATGAGGTCCATTAACCTCACCTTCACATTACAATCTATTTCTTGATTCATAATGTACTTTCAGATCATTACTTGGTTGTGAATTTTCATGTTGGGAGCTGAGCTTCATAAATCTATCCCTATTAGTCATCATGGAACAGCAGGTTCTTCGTATAATAGTCAAGGCCATATGTGATCCCTAAAATAACCAATATTCCGAAATCTCATGGAATAATAAGGAATTATAACATCAATAGAAAAATACATGTTTGAAGTTCTTTTAACATTGATGAAGCTCAAAGTTGATATTTTTTCAAATATCAAAGACAGATTATCTTGCACTTTATTCTGTGAAAAGATTCTAACACTCTTACAAATTTTAAAATGTAGATCGCTGATTCTACATCTTCAAACTCTTTAAAAGTCTTCACGGAAAAGCTTTAGATGCTATGTGAGATATATCTGTCTGTTTATCTCTGATAAATTCCTTATATTTGTCATTGTAGCAAAACATACAGTTGAAAAGAAAAGCTTGCAATTTTATCGATGTCCTTTGACAACCTCAGGGTATCTCAAAAATGGCTTCATAGCCAATTGTACCTTTAACTTTGGAAGTATAAATTCTGTTGTAATGCAGGGAATACAACAGCAGTCCATTTACATTCTGCAAGGTCCCATAACAGGAATAACATAATGACCAAATAATCTGTTTTAGTGATGTTGGTTGAGGGATGAATATTGGTGAGGACACTGAGGAGTGCTCCTCTGCTCTTCTTCACCATAGTGCCATGGGATCATTTACATCAACCTGAGAGGGCAGACGGGACCTTGTTCTCATCCAAAAAATTGCACCTCTGACAATGCAGCACTCCCTCAGTACTGTGCTGAAGCACCAACTTTGGTTTTGTGCTCAAGATTTTGGCTTGGGACATGTGCCCTCAAATTTCTGTGTTAGAGGTGAGAGTTCTATCATTGAGCCAAGATTAACAGCTTGATTAAATTAGTTAAATAAGTGCAATCAGTGGTTGGGTAAGTAATCTGCACTGTTTTTGCAGTGCAGCATTGTCAGAGATGTCATTCTTCATTTGAAATATTACGTTGAGCCCTCATCTGCATGTTAAAGCTTCCATTGCACCATTTCCAGGGCTTTACATAGTGCTTTGGTTAATAATCCTGACTCAGTAACATAGTCCTCTCCTCTTCATTTGTATTTGCTTAATTAAGTGATCTTATAATTTTGTTATTGTTAACGCTAAATTCCACCATTCCAACTGTGTCAATTACAGAACTTTTGGATAATTCAAATATTAAATGACTGATGTTTCTGTCCTATCGTTGTTTTTGGACTCATGCTGTGTTTGGACAGAACACAGCAGTGACTGCACGTTACTGTAATTCATTGATATTGAGATAGGGCCTGAATTTCCACGGAGTGGCAATCAGAATCAAATTGCTCCTAGTTTCTTATCCCAAAATCCTTTCACTTCTTTCTCGCCCGACCTTCCGACTCAGGCTGGGCAAGAACTGTCTAGTGCAGCACACTCCTGAGGCCTGCTGTCGAGGGCTTCAGAGCTGGATGCAAGGAGGCCATGCCTCCTTTTTTATGGCACTAGCTGCCGTAAATCAGTTAAATTTAAAGGTCGAGCCACTTTCAAGCCAGGGAGAAGGTAGGTTTGTAAGGTAAGTGGGTAGGATTTTTGGGGGGGCTCGGATGGTACGGGGAGGGGGGTGGGGGTGGATCCGAACAATCCGGGGTTGTGCAGTTGGCGGGGAGGAGGGGTGTGCAGCCAGGAGGGATGGTGGGGCTGGGGGGGGGGGGTGGGTTCCATGTGGGGTCGAGGTGTGTTGGGGGGGGTCCTGTGGAGGGCGGGGGTGTGTAGTGGAGGTGTTCGGGCTAGTCAGGTGTCCCGGGGAATGTGCATGTGCCTGTGGGGGTTGGGTGATCCCGTTGGGAGGTTTGGTGGGGAAATATATTGCCGTTCCTTCACTGTCAGTACAATAGTTACCCAGAAGTTATAAGTGGCTTTAATTCTTCTAACTTTTCTGGGTAATTATTGCTGTATGACAGTTGGAACTAGCTGCAGTTTCCGATTTAAATCGCATTTTTGGATGGTTCCCAGCCCAGGCCATGGTGTGTGCTTCCTGCCCCCCCGTGTGCCCATTATCTGCTACAATCAAATTTCTAGGCCTCTATTTTGAAAGCAGGCTTTATCCAATTAAACTTGGGTTTTATTTAAAAATAATTAAAACTTGTGATGTCAATCTAATGACTCTTGTGTTTGTTCTCTGTAGGTGCTAATTGAGTAAGCTTTTATGCCATTAATGTATTGAAATTTACAATTACCAGTACTTTCTCTCAGCTGCTTTTCAAACAAAGTTACCAGTACGACCTTATGTTAGCTGGTGGATTCTTAATTGGTGGGCTGACATAAGCTTTATTGAGCTTTCTGGTTAGCTGTTTTGATATTAATAGTCAAAGGATTTTTCTTCATCCATGGAAAGACTTCAGTTTGGCCTTCCTTTTCAATTCAGGCTAAGCCCATTGTGACCCTCTAGGCAGTCAGCGTGCAAGTCAAAACTGAGCTAATATTTGAACTGGATCAGCTCCAGTGCTGGGATAATGGCCTTGATTTCAGTGTTTTTTTCTAGCAGATGTGGCTTGGCAAAAAGAGAGAGCTGTCTATTTACACACGGCGAGACGGCTACAACAGAACAAACAGAAGGTAGAAGTGCCAGGCCCTTTCTCAGAGTGGCACCAATGGGAATTGGTGTTCTGCAGGGATCCATGCTGGAATCACTGTGGTTCAGCTTAAACATAAATGATCTGGATTCCCAAGCTGGAGATATTTAGAGGAGTGAGCACTCAGGGGTACCTTTGCAGCCATCGGGAAACCTGACTGGAGGTCCTGCCAAATTTAGGATCCCAGGGTGGAAGGCTCTCGTCTGAGTTTTCCGTCTCCATTTCCCAGCGGGCAGCCAGCCAGGTCGAGAGGAGCAAAAGGAGAGAGGAAGGGATGGCTGGCAGGCCTCAGATAGCGAATTGGCGGATTTGGATTGGGGATCAGGAAGGCTACCAATCACGGATTGGGAGACTTCATGTCACAGATCGGGGGCTTCAAAATCACGAAGTAGGGGCTTGAGATCATGGATTGCGAGCTTCCGATCATGGATCTGGAGGGTGATGGATCATAGGGAGAAGCAGGTCAATTACGGCAGGTCCCCTCTTGGTGATGGGGGAAGGAAGCAATTCTTCTCCTCCTGGTCCCAAGCAGTGCTAGATAGGCTCTTCCTGGCTGGAGCCAGCCGATTCTGCTTCCCTTCAGTTGTTGGGTTGACCGAACCTTGGAAATCTTGGCCTATAGCCGTTAAATTTAATATTCTGCCAAAATTTGCAGAATGCAGCCTCATAAACATATTCCAATAAATGACCCGCTTATTGAAAGCAGGTTAGTCACCTGGCACACCTACCCCCACCCCCACCCCCGACCCCCTCTGTTAAAAGCACTATTGAACAAGAGAAGACTGATAAAGAGGGCAACATTTTCCTGACCCCAGTGTGGGGGGAGTGGAGGTGAAGTGGGGAGCTGGGATGCTGGAAAAATAGTGGGTAGCCACATGATGACGGCTCCCCTGTGCCATTCCCACTGTCTTGGAAGTTTCCCGGAGACGGGCTGACATGCAGCCTGGCAACTGCTAACCAAGATGCATATTTAAGTCTCCAATGAAGAGCCAGTTAGAGCGCTTGCTGGATATTTTCCAACAGCAGAGTGGCTGCCGTCATCACATGTGGAGGCCGCCAGCTTGATGGAGGTGACCTCACTGGAGGGCATCAGAGCCAGAGACTCCATCCCCGAAAGGTGGGGGGTGCTGTTGGCATAAAAAGCTGCTCTTGCAGTCCAAACACTGCTGTCTGAGGGATTTCTCCTGTGACCAGAGGGGTCTGCCTACTTGGCCCCTCCAAAAAAAAAATCATTAATTTTCACCTCCTGAGGGGTCTCCATCTTGAAGACCCCTGACTTTATCCTACGTGCCTTAGTGGTACCCACCTCTCTTGGTGTGTGGCTGCTAAGATCCTGGAGTTACTGACCCTGTGACTCTTTCTTCATTCATGGGATGTGGGTGTCGCTGGCTGGGCCAGCATTTATTGCCAACTCCTAATTGCCCTTGAGAAGGTGGTAATGAGCTGCCTTCTTGAACTGCTGCAATCCATGTCGCGTGGGTACACCCACACTGCTGTGAGGGAGGGAGTTCCAGGATTTTGACCCAGGCGACAGTGAAGGAACGGCGATATATTTCCAAGTCAAGTTGATGAGTGCCTTGGAGGGGAACTTCTAGATGGTGGTGTTCCCATGCACCTGCTGTCTTTGTCCTTCTAGATGGTAGTGGTCATGGGTTTGGAAGGTGCTGTCTAAGGACGCTTGGTGAATTCCTGCAGTGCATCTTGTAGATGGTACACACTGCTGCTACTGTGTGTCGGTGGTAGAGGGAGTGAATGTTTGTGGAAGGGATGCCAATCAAGCGGGCTGCTTTGTCCTGGATGGTGTTGAGCTTCTTGAATGTTGTTGGAGCTGCACTCATCCAGGCAACTTAAGAGTAATCCATCACACTCCTGCCTTGTGCCTTATAGATGGTGGACAGGCTTTGGGGAGTCAGGAGATGAGTTAGTCACTGAAGGATTTCTAGCCTCTGACCTGTACTTGTAGCCACAGTTTTACATGGCTAGTTCAGTTCAGTTTCTGGTCAATGTTAACCCCAGGATGTTGATAGTGGGAGATTCAGCAATGGTAATGCCATTGAATGTCAAGAGGCAATGGTGAGATTCTCTCTTGTTGAAGATTGTCATTGCCTGACACTTGTGTGGCACAAATGTTTCTTGTCACTTGTCAGCCTAAGCCTGGATATTGTCCAGCTCTTGCTATATTTGGACATGGACTGCTTCAGTTTCTGAGGAATTGAGAATGGTGCTGAACATTGTGCAATCATCAGCGAACATCCCCACTTCTGACCTTCTAATGGAAGGAAAGTGATTGATGTAGCAGCTGAAGATGGTTGGGCTGAGGACACTACCCTGAGGAACTCCTGCAGTGATGTCCTGGAGCTGAGATGACTGACCTCCAACAACCACAACCATCTTCCTTTGTGCTAGGTATGACTCCAACCAGCAGAGAATCTTCCCCCGATTCCCATTGACTCCAGTTTTGCTAAGGCCCCTTGATGCCACACTCACTCAAATGCTGCCTTGATGTCAAGGGCAGTCACTCTCACCTCACCTCTGGAGTTCAGCCCATTCATCCATATTTGAACCAAGGCTGTAACAAGGTCGGGAGCTGAGTGACCTGGCAGAACCCAAACTGAGCATCAGGGAGCAGGTTATTTCTAAGCAAGTGCCGCTTGATAGCACTGTTGATGACCCCTTCCATCACTTTACTGATGATCGAGAGTAGACTAATTGGTCAGGTTGGATTTGTCCTGCTTTTTGTGCACATGACATACCTGGGCAATTTTCCATGTGGCTGGGTAGATGTGGAACATTCCACAGATTTGGTCACCAGCAGAGAGAGCTCAGGAAGGCGAATTTGGAGGCTGTCTCCAGAAAAATAACTCTCCCGGTCTGACTCCTGGCAATAGCCAGCTCAGGAGTCCCATTTGGTCCTGACTTCGGGTCCCTAAGCCCACAGGGAAATCCTGCTCAGTGTTTCAGTGAGGTGGAGAAACTGTTTGTACTTGTGGGTCAGTCTAAAAGGAGCTAAAGCATGAGATAGCAAATAACATCAAGTGAAGATTTTAGGGGAAATTTCTTTCTAGAGGGAGTGGTTTGAATTTGGAACTCTCTGCCACATGGAGTGTTTGAAACAGACAGCATTGCTGCATTTAAGAGGGTGTTCATGCATACCTCATGGAGAAGGGAATAGAGGGATAAGTACTGGGAGGGGCAAGATGGGAAGGGGTACGTAGTGTGGGATGAGGCTGGTGTGGAGTATAAACACCAGCAAAAGAGCGGTTGGGTAATTGGCCTGTTTCAATGGACTTCATTTTATGTAATTTTACATAATATACACTGAGCAGTGTAAATTCATTCTGCATCCCAGCCTGGTTTAATTGCTCAGACTTTTAAGTGATTGATATTGGTGTTAGTTTTCAGAGTGGAATTTTTTTGACTTCATAAACCGAAATAAATGTGATGCAGGGAGCCACCAAGGTCAAAAAGGGTAAAAGAAATGTTACAAAAATCAGGAGGTAGTGATTAGGTGATGTCAAACTTGGTTTTCAGAAGCCTGAAATGAAGCAGAGACCGAAGGAGACCCACGGCTTTCAGATGCTGTGAAATAAATTGTTAGTTTAAGATGCTTTATAATAATTTCAGTAAGTGGAATACAATTTTCCAGGCACATGCTGACGTTGATGTCAGTGGGAGTTGAGTTGAAGTCAGTGAGAGTTCATACCAGTGGAAAATGTTAGAATCATATCTCTCAAGACTGAAGTTTTCTTTTACAAAATGGAAGGACTGGCATGATCTGGTCATCTGGATGCTAACCTGGGATTTTTAAAAAAAGGTCAAAAGTTCATCTTGGAACTGTAAACAAGTAGGCCTCTTCCACCTGACCTATATGGTACTTGAGAAGGAGTTGTTTGTTTGTGTTGAACTGCAAAACACTTTACTTAATGAAAAGCTGGGAGACAAAAAGGCAATCACATGGGAGAGGGGAAAAAAAACTTAAGTTGTGAACCTGCTTGTTTGGAAGGCAGCTTTGTTGGCGACCAAGCTGAGGAAAGAAGGCTACCTTGACTGGCTCCCTCTCTCTCTACCCTTGCCTAAAGTAGTGTGTGGCTATCAACCTGTAGCCAGAGAACCCTCGTCTTAGTGTAACTAGTCTGCATTTGGACCTTCAAAGCTGAGACCAGTGGTGAGAACGTCCAGGTATCCACCAGGACCAGTGGCCTGCCTTCACACTAGAGAATTCCAGGTCAACAGCATCAAGACCCTGCGGACTTTATCCTTTATTTTATGATGCCCATCCTCCAAAGCCCATCTCTGCAGAGAAACTCTATCTGTTTGTCCTTTGTTTGTCTGTGTGTGTCTGTGGGCACGCTGGGGGAAATCTCTAGGAAGAGGTAGATAGTCATGCTTCCGATTACAGTTGTATCTGGTGATTTCTTGGAAGAGGCCTGCTTGTTTACAGTTCCAACATGAACTTATGACCTTTTTTAAAAATCCCAGGTTAGTATCCAGATGACCAGATCATTCCAGGTCTTTCCATTTTGTAAAAGAAAACTTCAGTCTTGAGAGATCTGATTCCATCTGAATAGTATTGAACCAGTAAGTATTGCAACTTATTAAAAGAAGTTTTGTTTAAAAAAAAAATTTCTCATTCTGAGTTTTTGAAAGAAGCCTGGTCAGAGCCTCTTTTCTTCTGGGTATACGAACACAGTTGGCCATTTTGGTGAGAAAATTAAACATTTAAATGAATGGTATGGCCTGTGGAATAGTGGGGCTTGATAATTCACGCACTCCTCCCCTCCTGGTCATAACAAAAAGAACACAAGAAATAGGAGCAGGAGTAGACCATATGGCCCATCAAGCCTGCTCTGTCATTCAATACGATCATGGCTGATCTTGGGCTTTAACTCCACTTTCCTGCTCTCCATTTCCCTCGATTCCCTGAGAGACCAAAAATCTGTCTATCCCAGCCTTAAAAGTTTTCAACCATGGAGCATCCACAACCCTCTGGGGTCAAGAATTCCAAAGATCCACAACCTTTGAGTGAAGTAATTTCTCCCCATCTCAGTTCATGATCCGTCCCTCATCCTGAGACTGAATTTTAGGTTCCCCAACCAGTGGAAACAATCTCTCAGCACCTACCCTGTCAATCCCCTTCAGAATCTTATGTTTCAATGCAATCACCACTCATTCTTCGAAACTGTAGTGAATATAGGCTCGATTTGCTCAATCTCTTATCATAAGACAACCTCATCACCCCAGAGACCAATCTAGTGAACCTTCGCTGTACCATCTTTAATACAAATATACCCTTCCTTAAATATAGAGGCCAAAACTACACACAGTATTCCAGGTGTGGCCTCACCAAAGCCCGGTATAATTGTAACAAGACTTCTTTATTCCTGTACTCCAATTCCCTTGCAATAAAGGTTACCAAGCTAGTTGCCTTCCTAATTGCTTGCTATACCTGCATGCTAACTTTCTGTGATACTTGTACGAGCGCAGTCAAGTCTTTTTGAAAATCAGCATTTACAAGTTTCGCACATTATAAAAAATATTCTGCATTTCTATTATGACCAAACTGAATAACTACACATTGCTCCACTATACTCTAGCTGCCACCTTTTTGCCCATTTACCTAGCCTGCCGGTGTCTTCCCCACAGCTTACCTTTCCATCTCACTTTGTATCATCGGCAAACTTAGATAAATTAGTCTCTGTCTCTTCATCCAAGTCAATTATATCAATTGTAAATAGCTGAGGCCCCAGCACTGATTGCTGCAACACTCCACTTGTCACAGCCTGCCAACTTGAAAATGCCCCATTTATGCCCACTCCTTGCCTCATCCATACTAACATATTACAACCAGCTCCATGAGCCCTTATCTTGTCTGTTAACATTTTGTGTGCCACCTTATCGAATGCTCTTTGGAAACCCAGATATACCACAATTACTGTTCCCCCTTTATCTACCCCACTAGTTAACTTTTGTAAAACCATGTCAACTTGTTCTAATCATACTATGCTTTTCTAAAGTGCATTGTTAAGACTTCTTTAATAATAGATTTCAGCATTTTTCCAATGACTGATGCGAGGCTAGCTGGCCTGTAGTTTTCAATAACATAGTCAGCACATCCACTATCTCTGCAACTATCTCTTTTGGAACCTTAGGATGTAGGCCACCAGGTCCCGAGGATTTGTCAGATGTTATCCCGTTAAGCTTTTTCAATATTTTTTCCCTGCTGATATTAATTACCCTAATTTACTCACTCTTTTTAGCCCCTAGGTTACCTTCTATTTCTGGTATGCAACTTGTGTCTTCGACTGTGAAGACAGACGCAAAGGGCGGAATCGTCTGTGCCCACTGGCGTCAGGCGTGCCCAGATGCGTGAGCGGACAATATGGCGAGAAGGCCAAAAATCAGTTTCATGACGTCATGAAACCAGTTTGCGATCGTCCTGTCAGCACGTCGATGGCGGGCCGAGTTTCCCGTCATCGGACATCAGGAACCTCATTGTAATACCTCTTCATATCATTATAAGGCTAGCCCACCGGAGTTATTCCCCCGCCCCCTGCTGAATCGTCTACCCACAATTACGCTGACATGTTACACAACTGTACACAAGCGACATGCACCTGGCGAGCTGCACTTCGTTCAGGACTTAGAGGTTTGTTTGCCTACCTTGCTTCGGTCAGCTCTTGCAGTCATCAGCACCAGGCTTCGCAGACAGCACCACATCACTTTTAGGGGTGTTCACGGGCAGGTCTCTACCTACCAGACCAGGCATAAAGCGGGTGTGGCTTTGTATGGCAGCAGGGCTAGGGCTTGCTTGGGGAAGGGGGAGAAGTGGCTTTAGGCAAGGGAAGAGGCTGCAGGGTAAGTGTATTACCAGGGAAGTGGGGTATCCCAGGGTTTGTGTGGGGGCACAAGTTGATCTGTGCAAGTGGACTCAAGGTGGCGAGGGCTGAGGAGGTAGTCTCCAGAGGAGATGAGGCCAGATGGAGATTTGAGGGTGTATGGGAAAGAGTGAATGGTGATGTCCCTTGAGCTGGCAGTAAGTGAGATGCCAGTGCATGTGTGATGGGCTTGAGAGTGTGAGTTTAGAGTAATGAGATGGCTGCCTTACCCTGGCAGCACAGGTGAGATCATTCATCCTCTTTCTGCACTGGATGTCCAACCTTTTCTGTGCAGCACTGGCACCGGTCACCACTGCCATCACCTATCAAGCTGGAGTGATAATGTTCTGCCTCTCCTGCAGCCAGAGTTGGGGTAGAGGGCATCACAGCAAGCCTCCATGGTGTCCAAGAGGCATTCCAGGGACACATCACCAAATCTGGGGGCTGTAGTTTTCTTGTGTCTTCTGTCTTCTGTGTAGAGTCCTGGGCTGGAAGCGCTGAGAGGTGTGCACGGGGCTGTACTTTAAATATTGCACTCGGAGTGATGAAGCAATGAGGTGACGGCTGGGCGGGTGAATCGGTGCCCGCCCGCCATGGAAACGGTGTGGTTCCGGGGAATGCATAATTAATGTGGCGGGTTTGGGACGATACGGCATGAGAAGGCCAGTGGGTAGAAGTCGTTGTACCCACCCGCTACCACACTTTATTCTATCTGCTTCTAAGGGACGCATGTTTACTTTAGCTACTCTCTTTTTATGTACTTATTCAATCTCTTATAATTTGTTTTTATATTTCTGGCTATTTTATTCTCATATTTTACTTTTTCCCTTTTTATCAACTTTTTGGTGGCCCTTTGCTAGCGTCTAAAATATTCCAAATCCCCAGACTTGCTACTGATTTTGCAACATTATGAATGTAAATTGGACAGGGTGTATATGCCCTGTCTGTTCTGCCAGCAAAGTTGAATTTTATCCCATTAATGCCAGCACTGGTAGGATTTTTTTGTTGTGTTGCTACACCTTCCCTCGCCATGTTCCATGCAAGCTCTAGATCGAGAGTTGAAGGCCTTCAGATCTTCGGGCTGCATGACTCTGTTAGTAGAGGGTATCTTAGGAGATGTTTCATCGTTTGGGATGTCTCTCCGCAGTCAGAGTCAGGAGAGTTCATTTTGCTGCATTCCCCCCACACCAGTCCTGGTGGTTGAGACATATCCACGTTTCACTGGGCTTCTGATGGGAGGAGTTCCTCTGGGTCATTAGGTACCTCATCTGCAGGTGATTTGACCAGTCAGTAAGGCAGCAGAGGCGATGGTTACAGTCTAGGGTCTGGACAGTATGTAAGAAGCTGCCCCTTGACTTAGACCTCTGTATAGCTGGCCCTTTCTGGAAGAGAGGATGACAAGGATTACAGGTCTGCCTTGACTGTTCTTGATATAACTTGTCTCCTTATGATAGGTGGAATAACACCTGAAACAGATCCAGATTGCCTACTTTAGTAGATTTCAGGCAACCAGTAATAGTTCTGCAATGTTGCTGAGGACAGGATCCAAATTCTTGGCATGGGGAAAGCATTCCCAGATTGGGTATGTATATTCAGCTGCTAAATAGCACAGGGCAAGGGCAGTTGATCGTATGGAACATGCATGTTGTAGTCCCTGTCAAGCTTTGCATAGCCTGTGAATCCTTCTACAAGGCTACACTGGAATTGCTACCACCCAGATTTCTCAATCTGCTACTGGAGAAAGAAGAATGAATCCACGGGGAGGATTTTAGGCCAATAAAATCATGTCATAACTCTGTTGAAGAACTATAAGAAAGAAGGGCATGGAGGTCTACAGTGGGTAGCATCCCTGCCTCGGAGTCAGAAGCTCCAAGTTCGAGTCCCACTCCAGGACTTGATGGCCAAGGAATGTGCGTTCACAACATGGCCAAACAGGCTGAGTATCAACTTGCAAATCCTTCCAACACACGCCAATAGCAGGCAGTAAGAGTGGGAAAGATTCCTGGTCAGCCATGTCATGGGACAAAAGCTGGAGCCTCTACCATCTCTATCCCAACTACAACATGCAGGTAAAATTGCATGTTGCCACAGCAGCTTGGACTCCTTACGTTAACTGTAATACGCACAAGGAGAAAAGGTGTGTTGCCTCATTGGAGGACATCGAGGTGGAGAGATGCACATATTGCACCGAGAGGACCGGAAGTTTTGATTTTAAGAAAATTGATTGACGTAGACTCGGATCACTGGCAAAAAAAATGATGGAAAATGGATGGGGAGTGGAGGAGAAGATTGATGTAAAGAACCTGAGCTTTCAATTTATGACCTTGAAATGTGTAGTTATTTATTTAAGCAATAAGAGAGTACTGCAGATGTTGAAAGGAAAGCAGAAAGCGGTGGAAGCACTCAGCAGCAACTGTGGAGAGAGAAACAGAGTTAACGTTTCAGGCTGATTGAGTCCCATCTTAAATAAAAAAGGGGATAATTTTAACCTAACCTGCCCAATGGAAAATTGACTATATCAGGTCTTCAATGGAAAGTAAAAATAGACAGTGTGTAGATTGGGTGGTCAATTTGATTCATCCAGGAATGTTAGGTTAAAATTTCCCGGAAAGTGTTAGAGTAGAATGTGCTTTTGGTTGTAGAAAGACTCTCAGGCTCTGCAAAGCCTGACAGTGACCATGACATGCACGTTCTATACTTTAAACTGCCTTTGCCCTGTGCTATGCAGCAGCCGAATATGCTTGCCCAGCTTGGGAACACATTCCCAATGTCAAGAATATGGACCCCATCACCAACGCACCTTGCAGGACCGTTACTGGTTACCTGAAACCTACTAATGTGGACAATCTGTGTCTGTTTACGGGTATTGTTCCACTCATCAAAAGGAGGCAAGTTTGTAGTGATCATGCAAAAAAGTAATTCTCAAATGGCAATCTTCAGAACCTGATGTAGTATAAGGGTTTGGCACGTAAAGGTTATTAATGTGGGACTGAGTACAATACCGCCCACACAGTGATGTAAGAGAGCACATGACTCGCGCCTAAGGGTCATTGTAGTGTTGGAGCCGTGTGCAGAAGCAAGCACGGAGTCAGCTCCTAGCTTGGATCTTTCCTGTACCTTTTTTTCATTCAATCATGGTATTTGGGCATTGCTGATGAGGCCAGGATTTATTGCCCATCCCTAATTGCCCTTGAGACGGTGGTGGTGAGCTGCCTTCTTGAACCACCATGTAGTTGTATGTATATAGTTTCTAGTAGTTAGTAAATAATTATCATTGAACTACCTAATACTACGAATATCTTAATAAGACCTACCGAACTACACCCAACACCTTACAACACCTGATAGCTTTCAAGACTTTAATTTTTATATTGTTTATGCTAAGCCATTTCCACTGGGCTCTCCACTGTGTTAGTACAATTCACAGATGGTTGATTATCTGCTGGTTGCACCATTACACACACTTGCAAACTTCAAAACAACACCATAAAGATGTGCACATGAGGCCAACATAGTGCCTAAGATGAGTCTAAAAGATTTAATATCATAGGTGTTTACAGTCAGCTCTTTACTAGAGCAATTCAAAATGAATCACCCTGTTCCTCACTCTCCCCATAGCCCAGTATCTTGCCCTGTTCCAAATATACAATCACTTTTCCCTCTAAAGAGGCAGTGGTTTCTGTCCCAACCATTCCCAACTGCAAAGCATCCCATGCTCCAACAACCTGCTGTATAATGAAATCTCTCTTCTCACCTTCTTAATGACAATTTTAAACTGATGACTCCTTGAAATGAATTCCCAAACCGGAGGAAATAATCTTTCCCTATTCATGATCAAAACCCTTCATAATTAGAACCCTGTTTAAACTCCTTGTGGTCCTTTTTCTTGAGGCAATGAGAGTAGTCCTGGTATGTGAAGTCACAGCACCCCGCCACCTGCCTCTCCCCTACCCCACAACGATGTTTTCCCATCGCTGAAATCATCCGCATAAATCTACACTTTGTACTTATTCTGCCTGCGATGCTCTGGGGGATTGCAAGAATGCACAAATGAATTTAACTGTTGCTCAGCTAATGTTTTGTACGGATTTAATGTGCTCTTATATTTACTCTTATATGCTCCTATTTATGATAACCTGAAATACTGTTGGTCTTTTTTTATGGTACTATTTGCCTACACTCTCATTTTCTGGGAATTTTATATTTGAGTCCCATAGTCTAATTGTTGATCCATACCTTTTCCATTGAGTTCCTTGTTTCTCCTCCTCCACAAATGTATTATCGTAAGCTTATGCACATTAAACTCTATCTTCCACCCGTCAACCCATCCCGCCAGCCTGATTATGATTTCCCAAACTCTTTTGCAGTCCATCTCAGTCTTTGCCAAATACCCTGCCTTTACATCATCAGGTGAGTTTATAATTGTGCTCTCTATGTCCAAGCCCGTATCAAGAATATATACTCAAGATCTAAACTAGTCCCAACAATGATCCTTGGAGTACACTATCTCTGACTCTTGTCTGTGCAATAGCCATTTATCTAAAGTCATTATTTTTTAACTGCCAACAAATTTTCTATCTATGATGTTATATTTCCACTCAATATTTTGAACAGGCTTCTTATGAGATACATTATTGAACACCGTCTTTAAAATCCAAATATACTAATGAATTTCTTCCATCTTGAACAGGCTTCTTATGAGACACATTATTGAACACCGTCTTTAAAATCCAAATATACTAATGAATTTCTTCCATCTATCCAATCTGTCACTTCTTCAGAAAATAAATTCTATTAAATTTATTAGACATGAGATGCCTTCAACACATTCATGCTGAGTACCCCATGGATTTCTAAATGCTCACTGATTTTCTTTTCCCAAATTATGGATCCAAAGAGCGTAGCCACAGCTTTCATTAGACTAACTGATCTAGTTACCTAGTTTGTTCTTCTGTCCCTTTCTTTGAACAATGGTGTTATATCAGTTACTTTCCAGTCCCACAGAACAAGCTCTGTCATCTCCTCTTTGACTTATTTTGCTTTTCGAGAAATGTTAGGGCTGGTGATTCATCCACCATGAGTTCTGCTAATTTTTTTTACAACAATTCCTTTTCTGTATTCATCTTCTTCTCTAGCACATCCACATGCTCACTACCATTATCATTTGTAAAACTAATGTAAAAATCAGTTGATATATTTCTGCCATGCCCTTCATCTGTCATACTGCACTCGCTCCTTCCTCCCTCTCTCACATTACTATTTAACTTTTTACATGCTAATAGGAGACCTTGCTGTCTTTTATGTTCAATACTTTGTTCTTATTAATTTTTAGCCCTTCCAATATTCTGTTCCATTTTCCTACTACACTTCCTATATTCCTTAGGATTTTCTCTAATATTACCTACTGGTAATTTTGTTATTAGTAATATTATCTACTAGTAATTAATACAACTCTGTTTTATGTTTAAGATTAGTTTTGAACTCTATCTATCTATGAACTCAATTTTTTTGTTGTACCACCTTATTTTGGTGAGAATACATTTATTTAGTACCCTTTCCTTTCATATGTTTGGTGTGCCCTTCTCAAGGGTAATTAGGGATGGGTAACAAATGCCAGTGACATCCACATTCCATGACTGAATAAAAAACAGTGATCATTTTCCATTGCTGATCCATAGACCTGTTACTTTATCTGCACCAGATCTCTTCTCAAATCGACAAAGTTTGCTTTTAGCTTTTAAATCTTCATTCTCGTTTTATGTTCTCACCTTGACCTTAATGACATGGTGATAGCTGTTTCCTAATTTTTGTCCCACTCCAACCTCCATTATTTGCTCCACTTCACTTTCCATAAGGAAATCAGGAAATGCTTCTTTCCTTGGTGGATTAAAAACACTGACCTGGGAAGCAGTCACAAACGCATTCTAAAAATCACTGACCAAATGTGTCCGCTTTATTCCAGTCCATCTTGGAATATTTTAAATCACCTGGGTACTTCACCTCCATTGTTCACTGACCTTCATTGCACATCAAACATTGTAGCATTACTCTTTCTACAAATCGTACTCCATTTGTATTCTGTCTTACATTCCAGTGTAAGGATAAGAATCCTTCACTAACACTGACACTCTGTCACATTTTTAAGGTCCATATAATTTCCTGAAAATGTTGTAATCATGAATTTTAAATCCTAGTCTTGGCCTGACCTAAGCAGTGTTATATCATACCCCCTTCATAGTTAATAATTCCAATGCTCCAATTTTGTTTTCAATAATTTCAGTGTTCACCTAGGCGATGGTGGCTTAGTGGTAATGTCACTGGACTAGTAACCCAGAGGCCTAGGCTAATGCTGTGGGGACATGGTTTCATATCCCACCATAGCAGCTGGTCAAATTTTAAATCAATTAATAAACCTGGAATTAAAAGCCAGTCTCAGTAATGGCAACCATGAAACTATCATTGATTGTTGTAAAAACCCATCTGGCTCACTAACATACTTTAAGGAAGGAAATCTGCCATCCTTACCCAGTCTGACCTAAATGTGACTCCAGACCCACAGCAATGTGGTTGACTCTTAACTGCCCTCTGAAATGGCCAAGCAAGCCACTCAGTTCAAGGGCAATTAGGGATGGGCAACAAATGCTGGCCTTGCCAGCGATACCCACACCCCATGAAAGAATAAAGAAAAAAAATGTATACTGCATAATTGTCACTCTAATTTGCCTTAATTCTGACTACTTTAAGTTTTTGGCACTATTTTTTTATAAATGTAAGTTTTTTTAAATTTAATTAAGCCATAGTACTCTCACCTTTGGGTCCGAAGCTTGTGGATTCAAGTTTCCCTCTAGAGACTTGGGGCTAGAATGTTCCAGAAGCCAGATAGTCATACCGTCGGGATTGAAAGTAGATCTGGAGCCTGTGCAGATGGATGGTGGGACCCCAGGCAGGATTTTGCTGGCTGCAGCCAATTAAAAGGTGGACCAACTGAGGACGGTAGCCACCGATCAGGGCAGCAGCCACCTGTATCGGTGGAAGCTTAGCAGCCTCGGCAAAGCCATAGATAGGGGTGGCCACTACTGAGGCTGCGGGTGATGCGCCATGTTGAGGCATCTTCGAAGGCCTGGTAAGTTTTCTTGTACTGCGCCAGGGTAAAGCGGGCAAGCCCTGGTGCTCAAAGGTGTGAGCTCTCCAGTGGCAGAGTTGGAGCTGGGAGACTGGCCATGCTGCCGAGGGGGCCCTTTGTGGGCCATGGATTGGCCTAAAGAAAGGGCCGTCGGAACCTGCTGGAGGCCACTTGAAAAAACTGGTGGTCTTTCCACACGCCAGAGGCCCATTACAACGCCATTAAAATCCCAGAGGGGGTGGGAACTGACCATTAATCGACCAATAAATTGGTTCATTTGGCCACTTGCCTCTAGTTGGCTGCCAGCCATGCCGCTGACGTTCCCACGGCTGACAATATCCCCTGGTGGTGGGCAGACATTGAGCTCCCCTCCTGACGCCTCCTGTCTCCAGAGAGCTGGTGAAATTCAGCCCTTGAGCACAAAAATCTAGACTGACACTCCAGTATAGTACTGAGAGTGCGGCACAGTCAGAGGTGCTATCTTTCGGATGGGGCGTTAAACTGAGGCCCTGTATGCTCTCTCAGATGGATGCAAAAGATTCCATGGCACTATTTTGATAAAGAGAGGGGGTGATATCCCCAGTGTCATGGCCAATATTTACCTCTCACCTTCAATCAATGTCCCTAAAACCGATTATCAGATTACTATTACATTGCTGTTTGTGGATGCTTGCTGTGGGCACAAATTGACTGTTGTGTTTCCTACATTAGAGTCATAGAGTCATAGAGGTCGACAGCACAGAAAAAGGCCCTTCGGCCCATCGTGTCTGCGCCGGTCAAACAAGTACCTAACTATTCTAATCCCAAGAACAGTGATTACACTCTCTTCATTGGTTGTTAAACACTTTGTGATGTCCGGAAGTCTTGAAAGGTGCTATATAAATGTAATTCTCACTTCCTTTAATAAAAACATCCTGTAAATCTTTTGGGAAAGAAATTGGATTTTTAGCGCAACATAGCAGAGGTTGCAAGGGAATCTTGCTTCTTCTGTTGTGTGCAGTTACTCACAGAGATGCAGGCTGAAAAGGTAATATTTTTCACACCAGTGTCCTGGTAATGCCCTTTCCCTCTGAGCTGCTACCCTAATGCTCCCCATTAGTACATTATGACTTCAATACTTCTGCAGGGAGTTTATGCAGTAATAATGCATATTGGCTCAGAGTTTGCTGTAGCAGAGCGTTTAATGCTGTTAGCTAGACTTGTTCCTGCATGCATAGGTTTCAGCATTTTCTGCATGCCTAGTTACTAAAAGTACAAGCAGGTAACAGTGCAGCAAGGGAAAAAGGGCACCTGAGAGCTGAGTGAACAGGAAAAGCAACTTGGTATTTCCTTAACCAATCAGAATGAAGGATTGAGAACTACACATCAGAAGGATTGGGAAGGAAGTAAGTGTAAATTAGTTTGGGTGAATTCAGTGTCAAATCAGGTACAGAAAGCAAAATAGAGAGAGGAAAAGAAAGATTGAATCGAGAGAGAGAAGAAAGAAAAAGAAAATGTGAAATGAAAATTGTATTTGACATTCTTAATATCTTCAACAACAATTAATACCTGCAGGAATGAGACTCTAGACATATAATAAAATATTCACTTGGTAGTACAGAACTTGCGTATTCCTGAAGAAAGTGACATGCTGGCAAAGCTTTTCAACTTGCACTCATCAGGGCAGATGCACCGTGGCAATGCCTAGACCAATCAGAGTCAACTTGCCAACCAATCAGCACCCTTACTTCATGCAGTATAAATTGTTGATCCCTTTGAAATTTGGCATTCTTGAGCCTGTCCTAATGAGTACAAGAGGAACACTATTGGCAGAATTTTCCGGTCGGCATGCAGGAGTGGGCCCAACACGCTGACATGTAAAATGACACGCGATGACGTCCAGTGTGCGTCCCAACATCATCGCGCGCCATTGTGATATTTTGTTCGGCGGGTGCACGCCGGAGTCGGCTGTACGCCCACCGAAATGTAAACAGCCTATTAAGGCCATAAAGAAATTAATTGAACCACTTGTGAATGCTGCCCATCCAACCTTAAGGTTGGTGGGCAGATGGAAAGCCCACGCAACCTTCGTGTTTTTCAGGAAACCTCATCCACGAGCGGGATGAGGTTTTCTGAAGCTTTTATTAAATAAATAAATTTTCATAAATATAAAAACTTGTCCCCATTCATGTGACACAGTCACATGAGGGGACATGTTTAAATACATTTTTAAATCATTTCTTTAATTATTTTAATTCCCATTCAATCTCCCTAAAGCAGCTCCGTGCCTCAGGGAGATTGCTGCGCTTTTTGGCGTGTATGCGTGAAAGAGCCTCAACGTTCCCTCCTCCCCCCACCCACACAGGTAGCGCTGAGCGCTACCGGTCGCGTATTACGCTGGGCGGGCCTTAATTGGCCCGTCTGCATAAAATGGCGACACAGAGTCAATCGCGGGCGGCGATTGGCTCCACGCCCGCTCCCACCCTGCCCGCCCACCATAGGAAAAATCCTGCCCGAAATCTCTCTTTTTCAGCAATACTCAAGACTGGGGTCATGATTAATTTTCAATCCTAGAGAGTTTGATTGGGAGTTAATTAACGATTATCACATCATTTAAAGAACACTTGCACTTGTAATGACAAGATTTAACTTTCAGTGGCAAGTTTAGTTCAGATCAACTGTGCAAATACAACAACTTCATGGTACTCAATGCATGTCAATGGTGAAGCAGACAATGAGATGCTGTTCTCACAAAACTAATAGCGGGAGATACAACTTGGACAGAAAGTTTTGGATATTGGCTTTTAACCTTGCATCTGCTCCTCACCTGAAGCTACTGTATAATTTACACATAAATAACAAGGAGTGCCACTAGCTACATGCTTATTTCAGCAGCAAAATCTGGCTCATTAACTCTCAATTAAGTGATTGGAAGAGGTACCCTTCACTCAAAATAGCTGAATAGTTTTCCATTAAGTAGCGTTCCAATTTGATAATCAAGGTTCTTTATTTGTCTACATTGTTAGCCTGCAGCTCTTTGATTATCTTTAATTAAATGTAGATGGCAAAGTACAACGTACGGACAAAGGTCCCATTAGATTAGTCATCCTTCTGTACAAGTTTCCTTGCAGGCCCGATATTAGCACACTGCAGGAATTGGATAGGGCTGCGTCCAATTGGTGAACACCGAAGCTTCAGATCCTGTCAGTGTGAGGCCTGGGCGATTTTAGTTCTGTGGCGTTGCCTGCATGCCTGTGGTTAACTAGCTGGTCAAAACTGTCAGGCAGCTGGCCGACAGGCAGGAGCAAGATTTCACAGTGGGCTAGAGGCCACCAGTTGGGACCAACGGCAGTCATGTAAGTCATGGAGAGCTGTAGGTGGTGTTGGTAGGTTGTGGGTGCGGGGGTGGGGGGTTGTGGAGTTTTAAGAGGAGCTAGTGATCAGGATGGTTTGGGGACAAGGGGAGCGATGGTTGTGGGGTGGCGGAGAGGTTTTGCAAAATTGCAGGTCGGTGGGGGGGGTTATGGTGCGAAATCTTCCTTGAGAAATCTAGAAGAACTCCCCTGTTCCCCCAGGCCCTACAAGGAAATAATTTTTTTAAGAACTTAACTCTTTGGGCCTCTTCTGGCCCCTGCTACCTAATTTACCTTTCACATTGGTTTCCTCACTTAGGCCATCAATTAAAGTAACAGTCTGACCTTGATGACACAATCAGAGCTCAAACTATATATTTAAAAAGGGGGATCTGGCCTGTTTCTGGTTGTGTCGTAGAAAATTCTAGTCTGCGGGAGCAAAGTGGGTCATTGGCGGGACATTCATGTCTGAGCCAATTTTAAATGGGTTTTAACTGATTATTAACAGGGTTAAATTTGCCCCTTTCTGTTGAATTATTCATAATTTTGGGAGGAGAATTTTACCAAGGAGGAAAATGCAGCTGATATTCCATTGAATTCTTTAAAATTCATCCCAATCCTGTGAATTTACTGGATGTATGGTCAATCGTTTGTTGCCAACCAGTTGCCAGCAGCTTCCCGCCACCCCCCGCAACCATAAGATTGGCTAGAATCACTACATCCGTGTGTTACCAGAGGAGATGAGGCCAAAGTGTGGAATGTTTATGAGCTTGAAAAAAAAAGTGAACTTTATCTATAGCGGACTAGGTTAGGTTAGTGTAATCCATCATGTGATTCAAAGCTGAAAGAAGAAGGGAATTGAGATTTAAACTTGTACCATGCTTCAAGGCAATGGTGGAAATAAAATCAAGGAGCTTTAACCTTAGATGGAGTTTTGCTGACTTTAGTTAAAGTGATCTCCACAGATTACGTTCTTTATACCAGGAGAGTGGTGTTTCAGGCTGGTTGTCATAGAATCATAAAGATATAGCACAGAAGGCGGCTGTTTGACCCATTTTGCCTGTGCCGGCTCCTTGAAACAGCTATCTAATTAGTTCCTTTCCCTGTAGCCCTGAAAATTCTTCCCCTTCAAGTATTAATCTAATTCCCTTGTGAAATTTATTACTGAATCTGTTTCCACCAACTTTTCAAACAGTTTATTCCAGATCATAACAACTCGCTGTGTGAAAGTAAAAAATTCTCCTCATGTAATAAGTATGAGCTTAATGTAGTAGTTATCTACATGGTTATTAATAACAGTGACCATCATATACTTAGCAAATAAAGTGTCCTATACATTCATGTGAATACAACTTTAGATAGTAAGTGTTATGCACAGGAGAGAAAGAAACTGAACTTCTTATCCTCCCCCCATCTGTTCATAAGCAGAGATGTTTTTGAATTATTTTTAAAGTGGGCTGTGGAGTGTTTCCCCAAATCCTCAGTTTGTGTGATCCAATTTAATAAACACTCACAGCAAACTCACGTTACAATTAACTCAGAAGTTTAGTTTTTTCGCATTCAAACCTGGTGAGGGGTGGGGAATGTTTGCAGCCTCACACAGACACGCAATACACCACATGCATACACATGCGCATACAGACACACACATGTAGTAAAGGAGGGGTAGAAAAGAGGAAGATTTACAACTAAGGGGAACAACAAAGAACCACAGAAATGAATATTAATTCACATGATTTCCAAAGTCCGAGAAGTCAAAATCCAGAGGGTGTTTCCTTCATGGTGCCGTTCAATCCATATGAGTTTCTGGTTGGAGACAATAATACAAGAGTCCTTGAAACAAATGACAATGTGGCACAATGATGTTTCTGCGTTGATCAGAGACTTCAAAGCTTCGAGGAGTTAAGAGATGGTAACTGGCTGCTTGCTCAGTCAGGCTGCTGGAGTTCTTTCCAGTTGGTATTAAAACAGCATCTGAGGGTTTCTCAGTTCTCAAAGGAATATAGAGATTTTAAAATGGTCACTTGAGTCAGGTGACCTTCTTTCTCCACAACGATGCCAAAAGGATGTTTATCTATTATCTGGAACTGGATGTTGGTTTCAGGACTGATAATCTCCCAGCCATTAGCCTTTGAAAGAGTTACCATTTATACTGAGATTCTTGTGTCAGGAAGCCATTGTCTGGGCAGACACTCTGACTCCGCTAGAGGGGTAAGCTGATCAAGATGCAAATGATATCCATTGTCCCCTCAATGGTCTCCTTTTGAAATAGACCTGGACAATCCTAGGTGTGACATGGGTCTATTAACATCTTTGCAGGCATAACAAGTTTCAATCTGCGTGTCCCCTGGTTTTGTGATTATAATGTTCTTACAATTGGGTGTGAGATTCCATGGTGATGAGTGGAGGATTCCTTTGTTCTTGTAACTCTGGTTGGTAGCTTCCAGAACAAAAGGCCATTCCTGTGGTCATATGACTTGTAGCAGCCATCCTTTTGGTTCAGAAGAAAGTCTATTTTAAAAATAGCAAAAGACAAGAAAGTTTTGACATATACAGTTGTGGATTTCTTTTCTTGCCTTACTGACAGAAGATAAGGGATAGAAATTCTCAGGATTCAAAGATGCCAGCAGAAATGCCACAAGGCAGGGCTTCTATCTGCCTCTGATTCTGACTCTGCCATGAGCATGTCCCAAATCTCAAATCAGGGTCTTCACTCAACAAGCGATGGGTGTCACTGCAGTCTCCGCATCAAAACGGAGTTAAACCAGCAGAAACAGCAGGGTGTCAGGGAGCTGCTTTGTTACTTTGTCAAAAATGATCAAAGGTCAATCAGGCCGAAGAATGAAAATCTTCCAGTGCAGTTTCCACAACAGTGGAGCCCAAATAAGCACTCCTCTAGTTTGCCATTGTAATCTGCCTTTGTGGAGCTTGCATGCGGCCTGGCCCAGCCCAGCCCATGCTGGACAACAGGGCTTCAATATTAACCACCCCCATGATGCGGGGAAGGGCAGCGGTTAAAGACTTAAATATGGGAATGCATTCCCAACAGGGCACACACACAATGGCAACTTATGTCAAGACATCACATTGTTGCATGGTGAGGAAGCAGAACACTTCAGTAGCACTTTTAAATCAGTTTCCCATTGTGCATTTTGGAGCCTAATTTAAAATTCACAGCTGCAGTGCGGGTTTCCCAAGGCTGGGAAACCCAACAACGAAAATAAGTGACTTTCATAGCACACCTCGTGGGTCAGAAGGAGCAGGAGGGCTGCCCTCGACTCCTCAGGCAAGTCTTCAGCCTCCCATCTGCTTCAGTTGCCAGTTTCCCCTATGTCCCTCCAGCCCCAATGCTTCTCTCTCCGCCAAAGCCCCTGTTGCATGGGACTGTCCACAACCGACCCCAACTGTGGATTCCCATTGTTGGTTTTCCTACCACTGTCAAAATGGCCACCTGATGGACAGGAAATAGAAATGGAAAATTATAATGAGATCCTGCCATTAAGATCAGCCTTGCCAGGGTTTCCAGCTTTTTTTGGCTTTTATACTTTAACCCATTGCTTGTGGAGTGAAAACCCTGATTTGAGATTTGGGATGTGGTCATGGCAGAGTGGCAGATAGTGGCCCTGCCCTTTGGCATGTCGCCTGGTAACTTTGCATCCTAAGAATTTCTATTCCTCACTACCTAGTTATGTTCACATGAATGTATAGGACTCTTTATTTGCCGAGGATATGATGACCACTGTTATTAATAATTATCAAAGGTACACAATAAAGCTATTCTTTTGGCAGCAGCCCTTATAGATTCTTAACCATAAAATCCAGGAAATATTAACCAAGCTGAGAAATTGCTTTCACTTGAAACAGAAGCACCATCCACGGCTTCCCAGAATTTCTCCACGCCGATGTGCTTTTTCCAAAGGGAGAATTAGAATAAACTGTTTCTCAGGATAAATATTCCCCGGCCCAAAATGGAGTTGCTTTCTTCAATTAAAAAAATTTCAGCACACTCTGGAGTTGGCCTCAGTGGGACTTCCCCCATAATAACTACTACAGCTGAAAACCCATTTTCATAAATACCTTTTCATCTCTTTATCTTAGTTCTCCATTGTCTTTAAATATCCTTTTGAAAACTTAGGTTCCCAAATATCAAAACCTTTCAAGTTCCTATTTTACATCTATTTCTGGTCAATAAAATTTACAACACCTGCCCCTGTTAACTCACAACTCTCCTGTAAAATGCAAATGTTCTTTGGTTACCTTTGTGACTTCTTTGAAATGCAAGTTACAAACCAATTTCAAAACTTATCTCCAAATGTTAACTTCAGACCTACCCTGTTACCTTGTAAATTAACACCCACCATAAGGCCGTATTACAAAATGCAAGAAGATAACACCTTTAGTCTTTCATCCCTCAGACTCTGCAGACAATCTGACTCCAACACCCTCTCCTTTGATTAACCCTGGACACGCACAGACACAGCTTACCCTTATCTACACAAAATATATACATAAACACAGAAATATAAAAATGTACACATATCACAATAGCTATTACATTAAACTCATACTACATGAGGAAAATGTTTTACTTTCACACTGAGCTGTCATGATCTGCTTGAAAGGTTGGTGGAAACAGATTCAATAATAAATTTCACAAGGGTATTAGATTGTTAATTGAAGGGGAAGAATTTTCAGGGCTAAGGGGAGAGGAATTAATTGAATAACTGATTCAGTTGATGAAGGAGCCAGCACAGGCAAATGGGCCAAATGGCCCCCTTCTTTGCTGTACCTTTATGATCCTAAGATAACCAGTCAGGAACACCACTCTCTTGGCATAAACAATGTTATCTGTAGTGATCACTTGAACTAAAGTCAGCAAGATCCAGCTCCTTGATTTTTCCCCTGCCACATTGGAGCCCTACTTTCTGCTGGCATCATTGCCACTGGCCACTAAAGAGACAAATCTGGCAAGATTTATTTATTTTTCATGGGATGTGGGAGTCATTGGCTAGGCCAGCATGTTTTGCCCATTCCTAATTGCCCTTGAGAAGGTGATGGTGAGCCACCTTCTTGAACTGCTGCAGTCCATGTGGTGTAGTTACATCCACAGGTGCTGTTAGGAAGGGAGTTCCAGAATTTTGATCCAGCAACAGGAAGGAACAGTGATATAGTTCCAAGTCAGGATGATATGTGGCTTGGAGGGGAACTTGCACGTGTTCCCATGCATCTGCTGCCCTTGTCCTTCTAGGTGGTAAAGGTCATGGGCTTGCGAGGTGCTGTTGAAGGAGCTTTGGTGAGTTGCTGCTGTGCATCTTGTAGATGGTGTGCGCGGCTGGGAGAGCCCAAGGGTTTACCCTTGCCCTGACACATCTCTAGAGGGAGAAGAGGAAATGCTCTCATTTCCCCCTCTCTTGGAAGGTAGTGTTGCACCAATTAAGGGACAGTGTTCAGCTGAAGATTGATTCCAAGCTAAATTCCAAACCTTTGATTGTCACAATCCTTAAATTCTGTCCCACGAGAATGCAGAATTTCTTGGCTTTGCCATTTTGTATTTGATTAGTGGGAGATTCCTTTCAAATTGCTTGGGCAAATGACAATTTGGTGAGCTATATTAGTGATTAGTAATAAATGGATCCCAAGCCACGTGGTGAAGTATGAAACTAAATGCAATTCCTTTTCTTGGTAGTTGGTTTATTTACAGAATGCAACATTACATGTGTATGCCTCCTGCTCACCAACTCAGTGTCCTGACAGTCTCTCTTTACAAGTGTTCTAAGTACTTAATTAAGCAATGCCCTTCACCTTTGTATCATAACAATAGTATTAACATACCATTAACAATCAGATCATCACTTAATGCACCAAATATTAAAGCTTGTGATGCACCTGATTGCTGTTTTTTACATTATTAACTTTAAAGTTAACTTGTAAAAAGAAACGTTTTGAAGTTCACATTGGCCTAAATTTTAGCATGGGATCGGCCGGGAAACGGACCACTGACTGCGATCGGCCCCCAACAACGATTTCATGCCAGCCAGCGTGAAGCCCGCGCTGAAAACCTCAGTGCTGTTGGGCTGGGGGCGGCAGGAGGGAGGGCAATGACATCAATGCGGGCGGGGGCGAGCGCTGAGAGAAAACTCACCGAAGGCAGAGAGCTGCCTCAGGGAGCTGCAGACCCGAAAATGTCCTAATAAAGTTTTAAAAAGCTGAAAAAAACTGTCCGAGCATCACAACCAGGTACCTGAAAATATAGATAATAAAAATGCTGCCCGCAGATTTTTATTTTTATTTTATTTCATTACGGAAACCTCACCCCGCCCTTGAATGAGGTTTCATGAAAAATGCAGAGGCCGCCTGGTTCGCCAACCGTAAGGTTGGACGGGCGATGAGAAAAGCAGACAATTGCGCCATTAATGAGCTTAATTGCCCCCTTAATTGTCAGCAGGCGTGCTTCCGACTTTTGCACGTGCCCGCCGAATGCAATATCACGCGAGTGCGCGATGACGTCAGGATACTCGCCCGATGTCATCTCGTGCAATTTCATGCCTGATCGGGTCAGGCGCATGCCCGCCTGATCAACGTAAAATTAAGCCCATTCGCTTTTCTTCGATCGCCGCCTTTGTGAGTGCCAAGTCCATCCAATTTTTGTGGCAGGAACATAGAACAAAGTGACAATTTAGCTATTGCATTTGAAAGATTGGAGATTTTCAAAACACAGCTTTAGGTATTCAGGTCACATAAAATTTGACGTTTTCCTGAAGAGTATTTGTAATTTAATGCATTCACACAGAAGGACATGAGGAAGGTGAGTTGAATGACAGAAAACAAAAGCTTTACCGTTGTGGCTCAGTTGATCACGCATAGATAGGGAAATGAGAAATGAAAGGTGAGTTCTACTGTCACTGGGAGTCTTTTTATGGACCATTAATACTTTAAGATATTTTTTGACAAATAGCTATTTAAGGAGGTATTGTCATTGTAACATCAATCATAGCTTAATGGGCCCATTTTGTCTTTTGTATCCTAACATATGCCCTTTTACTCCAAGAAAATGTAGTGAAGATATTTGTGAAGCCATGTAATTCTGTTTCCACAGTAAGCGTACTGGTTACTAAGTTTCACACTGAGCAGGACATAGAAATCATAAGGTGCATCAGTTATGTGTGATGTGAAATTAAAGAGCTGTCCCTCACGTGTCCTATTTTTATGTGAGACAGATATCGATGAGTGTGCCGAAGGCATCATACAATGCCACAAACACGCCCGATGTGTCAACCTACCGGGATGGTATCACTGTGAGTGCAGGGCTGGTTACCATGACAACGGCAACTATTCATTCACCGGAGAGACCTGCATTGGTAAGCAATTAAACAAAATTGATATCATTCCAATAGATATTTGTTTATTTGTATTGATACAAGTATAAACTTACAACTCACTAAAATTTGTGTTTTCTCTAAATTACTGTTGCACCTGAGAAAAAAATACCTTCAAGATTTATTTTGTCTATTAGAGAGAATAATGCAGTGCAGAGGGAGTTCACTTGTAACTCATTTTAATTGAGCTTGAAAGCCATTCTGCACACAGTCTGATTGCCAAGGGATTTTCATTCTTCCATATTCCATAAGGGTTTGATAGCATGGAACTAGTTTTGTTTTGTCAGGCTATGTAGAGGGTACGTGGACAGAGAGGTGTGGGGAACTAAGCCCAGCTCTCATCCATCTCCAGTAGCACTGATAATCGCCATATTAATATTAATCTAAAGGGTTTGCATGCTCAGTTAGAGCATGCCTGGTCAATTGTGGCACAGATCTCAATGTTGCAAAACCTTCTGCAGGAAATCAGCATTCAGCCCATAATAATTGTCAATAAAATTTGCCTACTTGTCAAGAAATTTCATGTTTCATTTGATTAACACTCTGACAGGGATGTTGAGCTGCTGGGATTGTTAAATTGAAAACTTTGCTTTGGCTCTTATTTGCACAGAATTGAGTCATTCAGCTACTTTTGAGACTGAAGATTCGTTCCCCATAACACAGACCTCTAAGACCCAGAACTCATCAGCCAGAACTGGACATGTTGCGCGAGTTATGTTTTCAGTAAAGCACAGTACAGGTTGATCATGACTTCCTTTCATTCTCGCTGGGTTGTCAGGGTCCTTCATCAAAGGAGTTTAGACAGCCTTGGCCTCCTTCCGCGTGAATGAAGATGCACAGCACAAAACAACTCACAATTCAGTGTAAATTGCCAAAAGGATGACAGTCTCACTTGTAGAGAATATGTTCTGTGTTAGAGATGGAAAAATCTACATGGGTGAAAAACAAATAATGCTGAGGCTGGAGTCAAGGCAACTTATTTGGACAGATTAGTAATAACTGTACTCTTGAACTGGGCTATGTTATAACTCATATGGAAGTTGATATTGACCCAGTGGGGGTATTTAATTTCACTAGCTGATAATTGCTCTTATGCGCTTGTTATTATTACTAAGGAGGGCCTCTCTACCTGTTTACCATGACATGCACCATGGAAAATGACCATCTGGTGTCCATTGATTGAGAGCTTTCCATAACCCACACGCACTGCAGAACATTGACTCTTAAGTCAGTGCAATCTACAGTGCTTATTATTTACATTTTATTGATTCCTATTTCCAGTTTATGACTCCCACCCTCCTCCGAAGACATTTGTAGTTGTTTTGGTGGGCTTGGGTCTGTCCAATTCACTCACTTGTCCCTGGAACAAAACAGGAGAAAGATAAAGAGACTTGCATTTATATAGAGCTTTTCACAAACACTGGAGATGGCAAAAGGGCATTGCAGCAAAGAACCTTTTGAAGTGTAGTCATTGTTGTCATATAGGAAATGTGGCAACTAATTTATGCTCAACAAGCTCACACAAACAGCAATGTGATAATAACCAGGTAATCTGCTTTTTTTGTGATGTTGATTGAGGGATCAATATTGACCAGGAAACTGGGAATACCTCCTCTGTTCTTCTTCAAAATAGTGCCGTTGGATCTTATACATGCACCCAAGCAGGCGGGCAAGGCGTCGGTTAAAGTCTCATCTGAAAGATAGCACTTCAAACAGTGCAGTGTTCCCTCAGTACTGCACCGGAGCATCAGCTTTGATTTTTGTTCTCAAGTCTCGGGCCAGGATTTTACGGCCCCACCTCTCCCCCCCACCCCACCCGGGCGGATGCGCCATTTAAACCTCCCTTCAGTTCGGCGGGACCGTGATATCCCACCGGGCGGGAAGGGCCGTAAAATCCTGGCCTTGGAGTGGAGCTTGAAACGGGAACCCTGTGATTCAGGGGCAAGCGCGCTACCAACTGAGCCACAGCTGATAACTGGCTGCCTAGAGTAGAGGACATGTTCATTTAAAGCACTGACATTTCTGACTTTGGACATGAAAGTCCAGCAATTTAAAAAGATGAGTGAAATATTCTCATTACTTGAAAATGCCAAGAAAATAGTACTTACCAAGGACTAACCTCACAAAGCCTTGAAATCCACCATCGAGTAAAATAGCCTTGGGGGGAGAAACAGTTTTAACGAGAAATTTTCAAGAACTGTAAGAGTTGACACACTCTTTTGATGCATCCACAAGCATCGATCTGCAACAAATTGTCTACAATATAATACAAGGAAAACCTTAAGTCACCTTTTCCCTCTAAAACATGTTGCACTTGTCACAGGTCATATCTGCAGTATACATACACTACCCTAAAATGTTATTTTTTGAAAGAAATCTATCTAATTTGTCTAACAGGGACTTCATGTTGTTGAAAGGTGAAGGAGTCCAACCTTGCTTGTTGGAGCCATTGTTAGAAAGTTAATGGTTATTATTTCTTCAACAGCTTTTTCACACCAGAGAAAGTTAACCCATGTGTAGCATATCAGGCTGTTAATACTTGGGACCTGTGCAAAGATTTGATCGTAGGCTTTCATTTTATTTCCGCCAATTTTGTCTCCTCCTCAAGGTGTTGAATCTTTTGTTCACAGGTGCTGGACACGCTCTGCTACCTCATCATAAAGTGGCTATCATGTAAGGGTATGTGTGGAAGGTTATTTGGCTGTGGGAAGCATCACACCTTGGCAGATCTTCTCATTACCTGACATCTATATGCATCCTTCCAGCAGAATCAGTCAATATGGATCAAGAATAAGGCCCTTGGCTGACGTTCCCCTTGCTAAAGCCAAATTCATTGTTAGTGTCACTTTTGCTGATCTAACTATGATCAGCTGACTTAGCACAGACTGGGGTTCAATTCTATAAAAACGGTTCAGCTACTTACATGATTATTCTGTGAATACTGAGGAAACTCATTTTTTTTTAAATGATTTGGTTTTAAACCTTTTGCAGTTTCTTTCAGTTTTGAGACTGAGTGATATGAGCAGCTACCTGCTGGAGAGTGACATCTTGATTCCAGTGTCAGGCTGGAGTTTCTATAACAGAATTCTAATCTTAATAGAGCTGTCACAACATTGCAATCTCTCACCTACATCGATGGAGTCTGGCAACTGAAATAAAAAAAAACGTGGGGTTATTTTTAATTTTTCACCTACTCTGGCATCTCAAAGTGTTTTTATTAAATAATTGCAAAAACTTACTTCAATACAATGAATCGGGTGGAGACTCAATCCAGAGGATGTACTTGTGAGCCACAAGTACATCCTCTGGATTTAGTGTCCACCCGAGATGAGCCGTGTGCTCCAGGTCTTAAGTGTAATATTGATCAGAATTTTCTGTGCCCGCTGGCGTTGGGCGTCATGGTGGGCGTGAGCGGACAATATGGCGGGAAGGCCAAAAAACACGTTTGCAATCGTCCGCTCCGCCTGTCAATGGCGGGCAGCATTTCCCAACGCTGGACATCAGGAACTTTATTGTAATATATCTGCATACCATTATAAGCACAGCTCACCAGAATCATCCTCCACGCTGGATCGTCTGAGCACGTCGGCGTGCATTTCGCAACAGCGTTTATAAGGTGTGTACCTGGCGGCTGCACTTTGAGGGGCACTCGGAGGTGAGTGCACAATAACATAGTGCAGCGCCCGCGATTAGACCTCAAGTTTGAGGCGCCGCGTGTTTAGGCGAGGGCACAGGCAAGTTTCTTGTTCCCGGCGGCTGACAGTGCGGTAAGGGGGCAAGGGCTGCACTCCAGTGGAGATGAGATGGGGAGGGAGGGGGTGCAAGGACTACACTGCGGTTGAGGCGAGTTTGAGGGGGGCAAGAGCTGCACTCCATTTGAGGGGAGATGGGGGGTTGCAAGGACTGCGCTGCAGTTCATGGTAATGCACAAGAACATCTGGGTGGGGGGAAGAGGGGAGGGAAGCGGTCTCGCAATGTTTTTGTTTATTATTCATTTATGGAATGTGGGCGTCGCTGGCTGGGCCAGCATTTATTGCCCAACCCTAATTGCCCTTGAGAAGGCAGTGGTAAGCTGCAGTCCCTGTGATGTAGGTACACCCACAGTGCTGTTAGGGAGGGAGTTCCAGGATTTTGACCCAGCGACAGTGAAGGAACGGCGATATATTTCCAAGTCAGGATGGTGAGTGGCTTGGAGGGGAACTTCCAGGTGGTGGTGTTCCCATGTATTTGCTGCCCTTGTCCTTCTTGATGATAGAGATCGTGGGTTTGGAAGGTGCTGCCCAAGGAGCCTTATATAAAGTGACCATTCCTCCGCAGCTGAGACAGTTCAGGCGCAGCCACATTGATATGATTGGAGTTGGTTGGGCCTCTAGCTTATCTGCCCACTCAAGCAACATAGAGGCATGAAAGTGGCGCCAACTGCCCCAGAGCTTTTCACTGCTCAGGAACAGACTGCAAACTAATGAGCGTTTTAGTGGACTGAAGAACAGTTGGATGACTGGGCACGCTGTACAATCTCCTTGCTAACGCTGGCCATGGAGCAGTCACTGGTGGAGATGCTCATAGCCCCTTGCAATATATTCATCCCGGTTTGGACCAGTCTCCGCCATGGTTCAAGCTAACAGCACAGCCTTACAGTGTGGGTTAGGAGAATACCTGTGCCTGAGCTGAGAGCACAGCCTGCAGCCCAATGGGCAAAGCTGCCGCCAATCGGCCAGGTGGAGTGGGGAGGAGGTGGGGGGGGTGGGGGGTGGTTTCGGGCAGCCATGCAGTGCAGTAAACTCTGGCCATCCAAGTGGTGGCCAGCACTCCCTGGGATGTGTTAATGGGCCTCCAGAATTAACCAAGAGAGGTTCCTAGAACTCCCAAGCTAACCCACGTGTTTCTCTCTTTCATCTTGGAGGAGTATATCAGTAGCATGGAGCCTGGTGAACTAGCTGTATGCCTCATGGCTTACAGAGAGTGGAGACAAAGGGGAAGAGAGTGATGGAAGTGCCTGGCTGGGCAGAGGGAGGAGCAGCACCCTCAGGAACAAGGGGCGGCTGGGGCTCCCGCACAGGCCATTGAAGAGCCACAGCGAGCCATTGCTGGTCGGTGCCTAGCTAGACCCAGGGTCTACAGACGGTGCTTATCATTCCAGCAGATGACTGACAACCAGTGTTGCCGAAGACTGCACATGTCTAGGCAACTGATCAGTGACATCTGCCACCTGCTGCAGGATTTGGTGTCATGGGGACATGGAGAGCATCCATTGTCAGTGGCCGTGAGAGTGACCACGGTGCTCGATTTTTACACCAGTGGCTCCTTTCAGGGCTTCACAAGTGACTTCTTTGGGATACTGCAAGCCTCCATGCACAAATGCATCCATGAGATCACGGACGCCATCTTCACAAAGGCACACAACTTTGTGCATTTCACCTGGGGTCACGATGCAAGAGCGCAGGGATTTACCCAGATCTCAGGTTTCCCACAGGTGCAGGGCGCCATCGACTGCACTCACGTGGCACTCAGATCTCCGTCGCAACAAGGGGTCAACTAAGTCAACTGCAAGGGCTTCCACTCGCTGAATGTGCAGCTGGTGTGGGACCACCACAAACGCATCCTGCAGGTCTGTGCACGATTCCCAGAGACTGTGCATGACTCCTACATTCTCAGTCGGTCTCAGATCCCAGATGTCTTCCACGGTCCACAGAGGCTGCAGGGTTAACTCCTCAGGAACAAGGGCTACCTGCAGAAGATGTGGCTGATGACGCCTGTGCGGCGACCTCAGACTGCAGCAGAGAGAAGGTACAATGAAGTTCATGCTGCAACTCGTATCTTGATGGATTAAACCATTGGAATGTTGAAAATGAGTTTGAAAATGACCGGTCTGGTGGAGCCCTGCAATATAGTCCACAGTAGGTGTCACACATCATCGTCGCCTGCTGCGTTCTTTACAACCTGGCGCTGCAACGGGGAGAGGAGCTGGCTGAGGAGCAGATGGAGGATCTGGAGGTCTCCTCCAGTGAGGACGACGTCAACAGGGATGAGGGCGAGGAGCTCCTCAAAGGCAATGATGCCGGCAACGAGGCCCTCAACACTGCCCACA
This sequence comes from Cetorhinus maximus, assembly GCF_964194155.1. NCBI lineage: Eukaryota > Metazoa > Chordata > Chondrichthyes > Lamniformes > Cetorhinidae > Cetorhinus > Cetorhinus maximus. Next base: position 127,754,666 of record NC_135887.1, read on the forward strand.
CGAGGCAGGCACGCTCGGGAGGCCCTCATATCTGCTAGATTTGTGGAGGATGATGATGACATGCAGTGAGGAGACCCCATAGATCCTCACATTGCATCTGTGAATGTTTGACTCCAATCTAGCTTATGGTAGCGCATGTACCCTCTGTGATAATGCTCCTGTGATGGAGATGCAGCAGATGCCCAAATGGTCGCTAGATTCCAGGAGGATGATAACGACATGCAGTGGAGTGATGACACTCCATCGATCTACACATAACCTCTGTGAATTCTGATTCCTGTCTGGCCGAGTGCAGATCGCTTACGCTCTGTGATCAGGGTCACATCATGGAGACGTAGCCGTGACACTTTAACTGCACCTGATCCTTTGCCAGCCTTCAGCATCTGACCTCTTCAGGAGCACTGTGCCACCAGTCACAGATGCTGAAGAGATGAGGGTCATCCCCACCTCAAGGGTGCTGAGAGCACATAGAGAGAATGACGACACTCTGTGATGCCTGCCCACGACATTCTGGCAGTAATGACAAGCACCATCGAGGTGTAAGAATCAGTAATGTGTCCAGTAAGTGTGAGGCCGGACCATCACTTTGATCTGAAGGCTGCACAAAGCACAGGGAAGAAGCTCTGGACTGAGACACATTCCTTTATCTTGTTCAGGAACCAAGGTTTCACGTCTGAGTGACACAAAACACTACTCATCAGAACAAGGACCTATAAGGCAAAGAGACATTCTTAGGAGTTTATTTACAATAGTGAACATTGTGTACAAGTGATTAACACCCATGCCCAGTCTATGCAACTACATCTTCCTAACCTTCCTAACCTTGTCGCTACGTCTTGGTGGTCCCTGGACATCCACAGCGGAGATGGAGGCAGCCTACTGACTGCTATGGCCTGTCTATGATGACCTTGGTGGATGTCCTCTGAAGGACCAGGACCTGGAGGGCCTTGGCCTGCTTTCGGGGTCCTGCTGTGTGGCAGTGGCACCCTCCTTGGCCTGAGGAGCTGGAGCTGATGGGGCCACAAGAAGAGGGGATTCGGATGGGCCAGACACTCCCAGAGTCACCTGCATGGATGGCTCTGGGCTGTGCACCTGCTGATCCTCCTTCCTATGGGCTATTGAGGGTCCCTGGCTGACTCTTTAAGGAGAAGGGGAAGCTGAAGTGAGATCGAGCTGCCCTGCACCTCTCTTGCATTGACATTGTTGGAGGCCAACTATGGGTGTCAGCGATGGAGTTCAGCCCGCACAGCAGTGCAGGACAAATGCCTTTGACCAAGGTCGCCATGGCAGCCGCCATCCTACCAGTTTGACCCAGAAGGAAAGAACAGTTTGGACCAGTATTCTTACTTTCCAGTTTTTACTGTCATTTTTTTCCTTTTGGGGACTTCAGTGATTTGGCATGCCGACGCTGTCACCTCAGCCTGAAGGCGGACAGACTCCTCCATTGTGCCTTGCAATCTGAGGAGTGCAGCAGACATTCCTTCCTGAGCCTGTCTTTGCACCTCCAGCAACTGAGGTAAGGCTGAGTCCAGAGACTCGGTCAGCAGATTTCTGGCCTCCAGCAGTCCTCCAAGTGCTGAAACCTGGGAATTCCCTGCAGCCGCCTGCTGTGGATCAGACAGTGCTATGTGCTTACGAGCTTGGTCCCTTCAAGGTGTGTGTCTCTGCGCTGGTGGGGAGTGTGGGTGAGCGCTGTGGTGGGTCTTCAGTTGGGATTTCAGCAGATTTCTCTTCCGAGTTTTCTTTGGGGCTTGAGTCAAGGACCTGGGCCGTGGACTCTCTCAGCTGTTTCCCAGATGTGCCTGCGAAAGCAAGGAGAGATAATTAATGCATGGCAGTGGCCTATGAAACAGCATGGTTGTCTGATGGATGTTGCACTGCTGGATCCTCACTTAGTTGACACCGTCAACATCATCGTCAGCACAGGACTGGTTCAGGTCATCGCTGGCCAGCTGGATGACTCTTATTTCCAAAGTCTGTTAGCACTTTGATGTCGGGCATTCCTCCACCAGTCTATGACCTCTCACCTCTTGTGTGCTAGCTTGTCCTGCATAAATATAAATGGAGAGAGTGTAAGCAGGATGCCTGCCAGGCCAAATGATAAGTATGCCTGGCATGCGTAGGTGGTGAGTGGTCCCATGGAAGGGATGAGGACAATGAAGATGTGTGAGAGAGCGAATGGTGATGTCTCTTGCACTGGCAGTGAGTGAGATCACTGTGGATGTGTGATGGGTTTGTGTGTGTGAGTTGAGAGTGATGAGAAGAGTGACTTACCCTGGCGGAATGGAGGAGATCACTCATCCTCTTGTGGCACTGTGTGGCTGTCCTCTTTTGATCACCGCTGCCGCTGCCTCCAATGCCAGATTGGTGATATTGCTGCTACTCCTGTGGTCAGAGCGGGGGTAGGGGACATCACGGTGGGCCTCCATGGCATCCAAACAGCATTCCAGGGACCGGTCACTGAATCACGGAGCTGAATTCTTCTAGCCTTTCGGGCCATGTCTTCTATGCAGCAGTCCTGGGCGGGAAGCACTAAGAGGTGTGCATGCGGCCGCACTTTAAGTATACCGCTCGGTGTGAGCAAATGGCAAGGTGACGACATGGCGAGCAAATCAGAGGCCGCCCGCCATCGAAACGACGTGTTTCCCAGGAACGCATGATTAATGAGGCGGGATTGGGACAATACAGCTGAAAAGTCACCATTGCAGCCGGTGGATAAATTGTTCTTTTACCCGCCCGCTACTGCACTTAGTGCACACCTGGGATGATTCTGCCCACTGTGACTCAAGTCGAGTTGGCCTAACTCATGTATATCTGTCTTTAGGGGAATTTAAATAGTTTCTTATTGAATGGAAGATCCTAGTGAACAATAGCAGGATTGTTCATTCTGCACACTTACATGTTATCAATTCTTTCGTAAATTATGCGTAATAAAGGTCCATTCATTTCCACAAACAATGTTGGACAGGAAAAGACCCTCTCAGCCATCCAGCTTGCCCCACACCATTGTGATGCATTGTGCAACGCCCCCCACAACACCCAAAAGATACATTATGTTCTGTCGAACCCCTTCTCTGCCCCTGATTATTTTATACAATTAGCCAGGATCCAGGCCAGTCTTTTTTGATAAGAACAGAGAATGATGAAAACACTCAACAGCTCATACAGCGTGTGTTGCGTGGACACAAGTCGATGTTTGAGGTGTGGAACTCTTCCTCGGAACTGAAAGATTTTACAGATGAATCACATTTAAATGGTGGCAATGAAACTCTTGTCGATTGCTGTAAAAAAAACCATCTGGCTCATTAATGTCCTTTAGGGAAGGAAATCTTCCATCCTTACCTAGTCTGGCCTACATGTGACTCCAGACCCACAGCAACGTGGTTGGCTCTTAAAATGCCCTCTGAAATGGCTTAGCAAGCCACTCAGTTCAACAGCAGTTAGATCTGAGCAACAAATACTGGCCTTACCACCAATGCCCACATCCCATGAAGAAATAAGTTAAATAAAAGGAACAGAGCAAGAGAAAGTCTTTGGTGGGGTGGAGGTGGGAGGCTGAGGGGTGAAAAAATGAGTAACATACAAATGGAAAGAAACAGAATGACTAAAAATGGTAGCCATTATTAAGATTTGAAGTTTTTAAAGTCAATTCATCTTTGTTGGGAATAGATTATAGAGAGAAGTACTGCAAATAAAATCAAGTGGAAGAAAAAGTGAATGTCCAATAATTAAAGGTGTCTGGCTTTTGTTTCTTTATTACTGTCTTTTTGTTTAATTTAAATGATTCATTCTATGTGAGAAGGAATGAATGTTTCTGTGCTCCATGTACCCGATAAGAATGAGCACATTGAGAGGAATTAACTTGTGCCTTTAAGGTATGAGACAGTGAATGTGATTTTACCTTTATCTTTTTAATCCATCATTAAATCACATGTGGCACTACTTGCACATAAAGCATTAACTTTTCGGAATTTGTGGCTTATTTTTGACATTCACCTGAAAGGCCCGGGTGAAATCGAACTGTTTTTAATGAGTTTTACTGATCCCTGCTGTGTGAAGCTTAAAATAAGTAAGACTGATTAAATCAAACTTGAAATATTTAAAAAGAATTTTGCCTTTTTTTGTGGATTGGAGATAAAAGAAAGACTTGCATTTCTCTAATGCCTTTCAAAACCTCGGGGCATTATCCAAAGTGCTTTACAGCCAATTAAGTACTTCTGAGTTGTAGTTACCGCTGTGATGTAGGAAACTTGGCAGCCAATTTGTACACAGCAAGCTCCCACAAACAGCAGTGTGATAATGATCTGATTAGCTGTTTTAGTGATGTTGATTGAGGGATAAATATTGGCTAGATCACCAGGGAGTAGTCATCTGCTTGTCTTGGCAATAATGCCATGGATCTTCTACATAGACCTGAAAGGGCAGACGGGGTATCAATTTAACATCTCAGCTGAAAGATGGCATCTCTTGCACTGAAGTGTCACCTTGGATTTTGTGCTCCCCAGTGAAACGTGAGCCTACAATCTTCTAACTCAGAGGCAAGGGGTTTTTGTTTTAGTTATTGGATGTATTGAACATTAAACACGTGCAGCATTGTGATGATCATACTTTTGTACCTGATCATTCCTTTACCATGTTTTACCTACACAAATTGAAAACATCATTAAAGGCATTAGCACATTGTTATTATTCTTTTACACTGTGCAGGCTTTCCTCTTTCAATTACACAAACTTTGTGTTCTCCGGCACTCAAAGCAACCAGGATTCATGACCAACCAGAATTTCTGATGTTCCTCTCGTATGAATCATCACTTTACCAACCGGAAGCAATTATGAAGTTATCCAGAATCTGTAGCTGTATACAGTATTATTTTATACTTTAATTTATATTTCAATATACCATTGGAGTAAAAAAAAATACTGTTCTTTATTTCCTGACTACTTGCATATCGGCTCGTGCTACAAGTATTGCACTGTATTCTACTGGTAAATGGAACTCTCCGGTAACTGGCACTTTTGATTAACTGGCATTATCCATTCCCCATGCATGCCAGATAATAAAGATTTTACTGTGTTGGCTTCAGAAACTAAAGTCATTAATGATATTAATTACCATAATATGATAGAATTCTTCATCAAGATGGTGAGTGAAGTAGTTGATTCTGAGACTAGGGTCCTGAATCTTAATAAAGGAAACTACGATGGTATGAGACACGAGTTGGCTATGATGGATTGGGAAACATTACTTTAAGGGATGACGGTGGATAGGCAATGGCAAACATTCAAAGAGCACATAGGTGAACTGCAACAATTGTTTATTCCTGTCTGGTACAAAAGTAAAATAGGAAAGGTGGCCAAACCACAGCTTACAAGGGAAATTAGAGAGAGTATTAAATCCAAGGAAGAGGCTTACAAATTGGCCAGAAAAAACAACAGACCTGAGGATTGGGAGCAGTTTAGAATTCAGCAAAGGAGGATCAAGGGATTGATTAAGAAGGGGAAAATAGAGTACGAGAGTAAGCTTGTGGGGAGCATAAAAACTGACTGTAAAAGTTTCTATAGGTATGTGAAGAGAAAAAGATTGGTGAAGACAAATGTAGGTCCCTCACAGTCAGAAACAGGGGAATTTATAATGGGGAACAAAGAAATGGCTGACCAACTAAATACATACTTTGGTTCTGTCTTCACAAAGGAGGACACAAATAACATCCCAGAAATGTTGGGGAACACAGGGTTTAGTGAGAGGGAGGAAATGAAAGAAATCAATGTTAGTCGGGAAATGGTGTTGGAGAAATTGATGGGATTGAAGGCTGATAAATGCCCAGGGCCTGATAATCTACATTCCAAGGTACTTAAGGAAGTGGCCCTAGAAATAGTGGATGCACTGGTGGTCATCTTCTGTGATTCTATAGACTCTGGAACAGCTCCTACAGATTGGAGGGTAGCTAATGTAACCCCACTATTTAAAAAGGGAGGTAGAGAGAAAACAGGGAATCATAGACCAGTCAGCCTGACGTCGGTAGTGGGGGAAATTCTAGAGTCCACTATAAAAGATTTAATAGCTGAGCACTTGGAAAACAGTGGCAGAATCGGACAGAGTGAGCATGGATTTACGAAAGGGAAATCATGGTTGATAAATCTACTGGAATTTTTCGAGGATGTAACTAGTAGAGTTGATGAGGGGGAGCCAGTGGATGTGGTTTATTTGGGCTTTCAGAAGGCTTTTGACAAAGTCGAATATAAGAGATTAGCGTATAAAATTAAAGCGCATGGGATTGGGGGTAGTGCATTGAGATGGATAGAAAACTGGTTGGCAGACAGGAAACAGAGTAGGAATAAACGGGTTTTTTCCGAATGACAAGCAATGACTAGCGGGGTACCGCAGGGATCAGTGCTGGGATCCCGGTTATTCACAATATATATTAATGAGTTAAATGAGCGAACTAAATGTAATATCTCCAAATTTGCAGATGACACAAAGCTGGGTGGGAGAGTGAGCTGTGAGGAGGATGCAGAGATGCTTCAGTGTGATTTGGACAAGCTGAGTGAGTGGACAAATGCATGGCAGATGCAGTATAATGTGGATAAATGTGAGGTTATCCACTTTGGTAGCATAAACAAGAAGGTAGATTATTATCTGAATGGCTATAAATTGAAAGAGAGGAATGTGCAACGAGACCCGGGTGTCCTCGTACACCAGTCGCTGAAGGTAAGCATGCAGGTGCAGCAGGCGGTAAAGAAGGTAAATGGTATGTTGGCCTTCATAGCGAGAGGATTCGAGTACAGGAGCAGGGATGTCTTGCTGCAATTATACAGGGCTTGGTGAGACCACACCTGGAATATTGTGTGCAGTTTTAGTCTCCATATCTGAGGAAGGATGTTCTTGCTAAAGAGGGAGTGCAGCGAAGGTTTACCAGACTGATTCCTGGGATGGCGGGACTGACATATGAGGAGAGATTGAGTCAGTTAGGATTATATTTGCTGGAATTCAGAAGAATGAAGGGGGATCTCATAGAAACCTATAAAATTCTAACAGGACTGGACAGGGTAGATGCAGGAAGGATGTTCCCAATGGTGGGGGAGTCCAGAACCAGGGGTCACAGTCTGAGGATACAGGGTAGACCATTTAGGACTGAAATGAGGAGAAATTTCTTCACCCAGAGAGTGGTGAGCCTGCAGAATTCGTTACCACAGAAAGTAGTTGAGGCCAAAACATTGTATGTTTTCAAGAAGGAGTTAGATATAGCTCTTGGGGGCAAAAGGGATCAAAGGATATGAGGAGAAAGCAGGAGCAGGCTATTGAGCTGGATGATCAGCCATGATCATAATGAATGGCAGAGCAAGCTCAAAGGGCCGAATGGCCTACTCCTGCTCCTATTTTTTATATTTCTTTGTAAGGACTCAACAACCTGAAGAAATGCAGGCTGTCTTAAGCCAAAACCTGGAAGAACAGCAGACGAAAATCAAAGAGACCCTGCTAGATGACAAAGTTTGAGACGAGGTGAGCAACCTTCACAGGGAATAAGAAAACCTGTTGAAAGACCTTCACATGCTACAAGATTCACTCAGGTCAAAGTTTGTACCTCTGAAAAAGTATGAAGAGAGACAGAAAGAATTCAGCACTTCTCTGAATAAACTGAAGAATGAGTTGGCAGAGAAGATACAACAATGTTCAATTTTCCAGGAGGCAGCAAACAAATACAAAAAAGAGATGGAAGAGCTGAAGAATCAGCTAAATGAAGTCAAAGAGGCTTTGGAAGCAAAAGTCGCAGAATTTTCTAAGAAGCAGATAGATAATGAAATTTTGGGAGACTTATCCACTCAGCTCAGACATGTTGAGCTGGCATCTGAGAGAAGTCTGGCCAATAGTGAAGTCAAAAAGAAGGCCGGGATTAAAGTCTGCGCTAGAAAGAAGGCGGCACATATAAAGAAGATACAGAAATATTAATAGGGCCTTAATCCTGGCAGCATACGAATACACTTTCGTATTTGGGCCTGGCAATCAAATCGCAAACGCCAATGCCCTTAGTCGTTTGCCTTTACAAGAAAATGATGAGCAACTCCCAGTTCCACAGGAATTTGTTTTACTGTTAAACTTTTTAGATTCCTCCCCGGTATGTGCTCAACTAGTCACAGATTGGAGACTGGACAAGTCGGGACCCAGACCTATCTCAAGTACAAGAACAAGTGCTGCATGGTTGGTCCCAGGAGCCCGTATCTGATTAAATGAAACTGTACTTCAACAAAAGACATAAAATAACCAGTCAGGATGGCATCTTATTGCGGGGAGCATGAGTGATATTTCCTCCAAAGGGAAAGGAGCCACTTTTAATTGAACTATACAGTACCCAACCAGGAATTTCCCAAATGAAGACCGTAGCACGCAGCTATCTAGGGCGGCCTGGGATGGATGGCGAAATAGAGAGTTCAGTAAAGTACTGTGTGCAGTGTCAGCAATTGCAAAAGTTGCCAGTGACAGCTCCATTACACCCATGACAGTGGCAAGGTAGACCCTGGGTGCGGTTACACATTGACTATGTTGGACCTTTCCTGGGAACAATGTTTCTGCTCATTGTCGATACCCATTCAAAATGGTTGGACGTATATGAGGGGAAGTCACCAACGTCGGCTGCTACAATTGAGAAACTTGACCAGAGTTTTGCCATTCATGGACCACCAGAAGTAGTTGTTTTCAATAACAGCGCAGCATTTACGGGTGCTGAGTTTCAATGGTTTATCAGCCTCAACGGTATCAGTCATGTGAAAACTGCACCGTACCACCTTTCCTCAAATGGACTGGCCGAAAGGGTGGTTCAAATGTTCAAAACAGGCATGAAAAAGCTAACTGGTGATTCCTTGGCAACCAAGCTAGCACGCTTTCTTTTTCATGACAGGACTGCCCCTCACACAACAACAGGTGTCACACCTGCGGAGTTATTGTTGAAACTCCATCTCAGGACGAGATTGAGCTTGATAATGCCAAATTTAAAAGGGAAGGTGGAAAGGAGTCAGGGAAGCTAGAAAACTAGACTCGACTGGCATAGTCGCAAGCGGTGGGAGAGCCAGTATACGTGAAAAACTTCGGGTAAAGACCAAAGTGGTTGATGGGTGAAAGAAGTATGGTGACTGGACCTCTGTCTCACCACATGGAGGTGGAAGGATAGATCATCCATAAACATGTGGACCATTTAAGGAAGATAAAGACAAATCATCAAGATATGGTTCCACCAGTGACCATGACTGGGTCTGCATTTCCTGTCGAGGATACTCAACCCTGTTCCTTCATTTCTGATGTTCCTGTAAGAGTTGAGGATACAGAACTGCAAGTGCTCACCGAAGCACCTGATATTCAGGCAACTCTGGAGAAGGAGGTTCCTGATAAAGAATCTGAAGTTGTGGCGCTGCAACGTTCCACATGTACAAGGAAACCACATAAAGACTGAACTTGTAAATTCCTTACCTAGTGTAAATATTATGTTGTCTTGAAAAATATGTACTTGTAAATATAATATGTATAGGTGAGTTAAAGGGGGAGGAATGTAGTAATTATGGTTTATTTAGTGTGTAATGTACCTTTAAGAATAATACTTGTTAGGAAAGATCACATGATCTGTAGTAACCAATAGGAGAGCGGAGTGGGTTAACTCCGCAGTCAGTGTAGAGTTAAAGTTGGAGTTGAAAGCACACGTGTAGTTGCTGCTGAGTATATTGTAAATAAACTTAATGTTTCCACCCAAGAAGTGTCTGCAGTTCAACTCTATCACTATTAGTACAACTCGGCCACCCTACAACAAACAGACAACTACATTGACCAATCTTTATATTACAATCATATGTTACGATGAGGGAAGCATCTTAGAGGGATTTACTTTCACATTTTCTTTTAGCTTTTTAACCTGCCTCTGTCATTAAGTGTCTTAACTGTCAACAGACCTTTTGGAGCTAACTTCAGAGATCAGTGAATTGTGCATTTCCTTTAGTGTTTCGGGCAATCTATTCTGTGATCGCATCCTGGCACTGTGTGTTCCAAGCATATTTTAAAAGTGTCACTTTTCTTCAATGTACATTTGCAAACTGATCATCCGTTCTTTAAATGGATTTTCTTATCTCTGCTTTGTATTTTCTTCTGCTGACTTATTGATTCTGTCACTGTTTTGCAGTAAGCTATAGGGTATATACAATGCTACTCATGTGCTTGAAGCTATTCTTTTGGTGTAGTGCCAGAAGATCTGATTTCCACAAGGTGTTGATGAAGCTTCCTATGTTGGGAGCTGATAGTTCTCTCATCGTCATTGTCAACAGCTGTCCCTCGATACGAGGATGACGTCTACTCAGGGTTGCGAGTTTCTGCCATGAGTCTTTATGTGACTGAACAGACCGATTCTCAACTCGCAGACCTTTGGGCACATGGGACAGGACATCCCACAAGGTACTGGGATCTGGAGTGCAGGGTTTGGTTTCCTCTCTTTCCCCCTCTTCCGCCGCTCTGCCTCATCAATACATTGTGACTCAAAGTGCAGTGTAGTTTGGTGGACAGGTTGTTGCCATTCTGAATGATTGGTAGCAAGTTCCACCCAGTCATTAATGTCAATGCTGCCGTGTTTCAAGGAGAGCTTCTCTCTGGTAATTGTAAGGCTCCAATGTTCTCAAATATCAGAATGATTGGGGTCTTATCCTCAGCAAGGCAGACCCTAGTTAGGTATTCAAATTGTGCAAGGGAGATGATTGATATTTTTGACCTCAGGCAGAATTTTCCATGCCCGTTGGCGGTGGGCGTGTTTGGCGGCGTAAGCATGCAATATGTCAAGGAAGCCAAAAATCGGCTTCACCGACATCGCGAAACTGGTTTGCAATCGTCTGCTCTGCCTGTCAATGGCAGGCCGCGTTTCCTGATATCTGAAACTTCAGTGTAAAACATCTGCGTATCATGTAAGCCCAGCTTGCCGGAATCATCCCCCCACACTGGATCATCCGAGAATCACACTGAAGTGTTTCACAATTGAACATAAGCGACGTGCACCTGGAAAGGCTGCACTTCGCTCGGGACTTCGAGATCTGTTTGCCTACCTTGCTTCGAGCAGCACCAGGTTGGCAAGGACCACCACTGCTACCGCCTCCCAAGCCGGAGTGGTGACACTGATGGGCCTCTTGCGGCCAGAGCAGGGATAGAGGGCGTCGCGGCGGGCTCCACTGGTGTCCAGAAGGCATCCCAGGGATGCGTCACTGAATCAGGAGGCTGCAATCTTCTTGCCTTTTGGGACCATGTCTTCTGTGCAGCAATCCTAGGCTGGAAGCACTGAGAGGTGTGCGCACGGCTGCACTTTAAACATGGTGCCCGGTGTGAGGAAGCGACGAGGTGACGGTGTGGTGGATGAATTAGAGGCCACCCGCCAACAAAGTAGTGTGTTTCCCGGGAATGCATGATTAATGAGGCGGGATTGGGATGATGCAGCGTGGCTGGTAGATAAAACCTCCTTTTCCTGTCCACTATCACACTTAGTGCAAATCTGGAACAATTCCACCCCTAGTTCCTATTGACACCACTGCCTCAGTCAATGAATTGGAGACGGGGCAGGACTAACGATAGGATTCACAGCAGAATGTTTATTTTATAGCAAACAAGTTATATTCATCCATCAAACAAAGTCTACTTAAAAAGCACATTTCAGCAGTCTACAGAGTCTACTTGAATTACAGCTGACAAAAGTTATGACCAAATTTGGAGCAACATTTCCCGATAGAAATGATTTCTCCAGAAAAATGTAGTGAGTCAAGAATAGTTACATGCAAATTATGTGCATAAAATCGATCTAGTCACTTACAGCAGTGTGATCTCAAGGCATGTTTGAAAGGTGTTGATATATGCAGCTTATTTTTGTTGTATCATAGACTGGGCTCACACCTGCTGAAGTGTATCATACAGCTTTCCTGACATAAATATTATTGGAGGTCATTGGAATATCTTCATCTGGCATCAGTCACCATTTTTGCAAAACATACTTAGAAGTCAGCTAGTCATTTAACCACTGGCAGAACCTATCAGGAATTTCTAGGCTGCTTCGATATCCCATATTAAAAGTGTTTACTCACAAGTAAACAGCAGTGTTTAAAAAGAAAATAGATTCAGAACAGAAACACTTTGGCACCAAAAATAAACATGCATGGAGCATATAAATGGGGCACTTTTCTGCTCTCAATGGGCTTTTCGAGGCATTGATTTGGAAACAAGAAGTGATGTGTCAGCAGACACTTGTCCCTGGGAGAACAACAGTGTGACCTTTGATAAAATGTGTAATTTGTGCTACTTGACAATGTCAGTACATGATTGAGGGCCTTGTTGAGCTGCATATTCTGAATGGGGTCGTTGAGATTCATAGAAATGGACTGGCAATATGGCTTGTCCAGTTAATGAGGGAAAGAAAATAATAATCACTTGATGTGTGAGTAGTGGTACAATACTTCTGTATTATTAAAATATTTTGTGGTGCGTCAGTCATTCCTGCATGTGTGAAATATTAATCTCTTTGTGATAAACAACAAGTAGTAGGATCGAACGTACATTTTAACTGTGTCTAACTGTGATGTCCCTAAGCACCGATATACAATGTTATGAAGTGACTTGTCAAAGTTGATCATTCATGCAACAGTTTTTCTCTGGTAATGTTACCTCGCTGTTTTATATTGCTAATGGTCTCTTAAGTTCCACTATATTTTCATTTTTGAGATTTCTGGCGTGTGTTCTGCAAAGTCGTGACATTCTATGTCATAAAGTTTGATAAATATTGCCCCTGCCACTGGTGCCAATATTCAGACTCCATTTTATTTTTATTTGTGTTTGGGACACAAGACAGGTGACAGACTTTTACTGAAAATCTAACCCAGAGTAATGCCTGGCAAGGCTGGCAATCTCACAACCTTGGACTTCCCTTAATAAAACAATCCATCTGAGGGGAACTCGGCAAGTAAAATGGGAGCAGAGAGGCCTCTGCTGAAACTCTGCATTAAAAATGGCTGCCATGATTTCCCTTCTTGACCCTGAATTGTCATCTGGAAGTTTTTAAATAACTCAGGTGTTGTGGGCAAGTAACTTGTGGGATTTCCCTGCGCCATGCAAATCACAGCTGCTGTAAAGACAGGGGTATTTTGTGAGACTTGCTGGGAGGGTTAAATGGATTTCTGCTTTGTAAAATAACATATTTCCTCTGGAAATGTTCATCATTTCTGTGATGTGTAGATGAGACGATGACCCAGAACAAAAAGAACAGTAAAACCTGGAAAATAAGAATACTGACCTGAACTGGTCTTGTATACCTTAAAATGGAACACCAGTAAAAACTGGGAAATAAGAGTACTGCTCCAAAATGTCTTTTTCCTACTGGGGAGGACATAGAGGAGGAAGAGTTAGAAACTGTAAGAGTGCAGCTTCATGCATGCAGATACCATACAATACAGAGGAGTCTCTTCTAGAGCTCACTTAGGAGGGGCTGAATTTATGCTGATGCATGCATCAAGCATGTGTACCAAGCATGCACTCAATGGGCCTAATTGAGCGCAGACCAAAAATGTCCGAATTAAGTCCTGAGTTTGGGTGCTGTTCAGGTAATCTTTGAAGATAGTCATTGCTGCCGCTCCAGAAGCATAAACTACCCTTAGAACCTCTTCCTGATGTTTTGAGGTTGCAGTGATCTCCTGGACTGTCAAAGTTCCTAGGATGTTCCTTATGTCATGGCATCCCTCCTACATTGTACTACAAATGAGGGTTAAGAAATCCTTTGACTTTTTCGCTATCTGGAGCGCACAAAAAGAAACCGTCTCCACTGCCTGCACATCATGAGATCCAAGTTTCCAGATCAGACATCCTCTTAAGATGCACTCCTGAGATCTTTCTCCTGGAGTTCCTGAGACAGAGACAGTTGTTTCTATCTAAGGATGTTCCAGCCAAGCTCTCCTGTGGCTACAGCTTGAAAAGTTAAAAGCTGGTGAGTTTGGCATTATTTTTATGGGTCCACAGGAGCAAAAATAATGGCCTGGATTTTGGAGTAGTAATGGCAGTGAAGCTGTTAACATTTGCCATCATCACTCGTCCAAGATGGTCAGCAACTTCTGGAGCCTGCAGGTGCACAGTGAAACGTGGAAATCCAGGAGTTGCTATCAGGGATTCTAGGCTTCTCCAGAGGTTGCGCTATTGAGGTTGATTAGATATCATTGAATTGATGAGAACCTCTACTCTTAAGCTGTTAGTCTCACAGTAAAAACCCTTATAAAAATTGCACCCAATTGCATGAGATGTAACTGGGTTTTTAATGGCATACCAATTTTATAATTATTGCTAAACATCCTCATTGAACCTGAAAGAGTAATTTTATATTTGTTGAATATAAAATTTCTCCATTATGATAAAAAGCACATATTTTAAATTTTTTTATCAAGTTTGTTTTGGATACTCCAGCTTCTGCCTTAAATCCATGTGAATGTCTCAATTGTTTATTTCATTATCTGTAAACTTTAAAATTAAAAGTCAATGGATTCAGTGGTTTTTACTTTCTGGTTTGGTGAGAATATTTCAATCTGACTGGCTGCTTATCCTGTTTGATGACATCACTGTTGCTGGATGCCTGGAGATCCTCTTGACTTAGCAGCAGATTCAAACTGACACCAGGCAAGGGGAAATCCATGCCTCATCTTCATAGACAACTTTCTTCAAGGTCAGCAGTGACCTACCTCACATGATACCTCAAATTCGATTTGTGCTGCCAATTCTTGTACTTTGGGCTCTCTATTATGATGTGTTGCTTTGGTTATGTGACCTCGGTGGTGGTTGCACAATCGCCAGACACTAATTTGGATGAACTGACTGCAAAATCCAGCCCAATCTGGGCCACAGCTGCTACCCCACCGCTTCATAATTGTGACCCCCCCCCCCCCCCCCCCCCCCCCCACCACAACCCGCATCCTTTCCCAAAACTTAGCTGCACGGTCAGCCCAATATTAGAAGGCCTCAATCTGGTAAACTGCATCTAGTTGCCTGCTCAGCATCCTGCACCTCAAGTCAAAGTCAACATCTATATACCTACATGGGGGCTTGACAGGGTAGATGCTGGGAGGATGTTTCCTCTCATGGGGGAAATTAAGAACCAGATGGCACAATTTAAAAATAAGGGGTCTTCCATTTAAGATGGTGCTGAGGTGAAATTTCTTCTCTCAGAGAGCAGTGGGGGCTCGGTCATTGAATATATTCAAGGCTGAGTTAGACAGTGTTTTGATTGTCAAGGGAGTTAAGGATTATGAGGGAAAGGCAGGAAAGTGGAGTTAAGGCCATAATCAGATCAGCCAAGACCTTATCGAATGGTGGAACAGGCTCGATGGCTGAACGACTACTCTTGCTCCTTATGATCTTGTTCAGGCTAGGGTAAAGTGCTCTTCAGCTGATTTTGCAAGTAAGGATTATATAATCCCTTGCCTCCTAACACAAATGCTTCATTGTAATGTCAGGTGAAGCACTTGCAGAATAAAGAGGCAGCATTCTCGCTCAGGACTTCTGAAGTCCGGTGTCAGGCTTAAATGGGGGTCAAAAGTTATACTGCGTCGGAAGCAGTCACACAGCTGTGACCTTTCCTGACTTGATCAATTAGTGGCCATATAGGAGGCACTTGCCACCCAATTATGGATGGCAGGCAGACTTTCAAAGCTGGATGACATGGCAGATAATTGAAGGAGAGAACTCCCCAAAATGGAGGCACGGTCTCTCCGACTTCTTCAAATTTAAATTGAAAAATGTATTTTTAAGTCAGACCATCACAGTGTGTGCATGTGCATGTTGGCAAGGGGAAGAAATTTGGCAGCATGAAATTTTGCAGCTTAAATTGCAACCCAATATGTTAGTTTATGAATGACTACTAAACAAGAGGTCAAAGGGGAGAGAATGTGTGGTAAATGGAGCTGAGATGTGTGAGGTAAGAAATTAAGATAGTGAATAAGAGCTGAGGCTGCGAACACTTGATCAGATTAAAATCAGAGCCTTAATTTCTGGTTGTCAAAAATTTTACATTTTTAGTGTCCTCAAAGATTGTGAGGTTCTCTGTTGATTCTTGTGACTGGCTATCACCAGACAGGTGGAAGAAGTGATGACTCACTTTTAAGTGATGTTTCATTCAATTACCAATCAGTGAACTGTCTTAACTTTGTTAGATGGTGTCAGTGGGCTATGAATGATGGTCCTTAGATGCAATGCACTCTGCTTGAATGAAAGAGATGGACCATCTTTTCTGAATGTCTGAACATCTCCATCTCGTCAATTTAGCAACACTCAGTGAACAAACCCCAGTATCATGGCTGCCTTTATAAACAGACCTCAACAGTTATATAGCGCGATCACTGGACTATCTCATGTGTCTGAACATCTCCATCTCATCAACTTAGCGACATTCAGTTAACAAACCCCAGCGTCTCGACTGCCTTTGCAGATAGACCTGAACAGTTAACATGATTACTGGACAATCTCATGTAGTTTTTGTGGCAATGTTGTGCTTCTGTTGTTTCTTGGAATAAATCGTGAATGCAAATTGGATGCAGTAAAACAGAGGAGGATAGAAAATTCATAAATCTTGAATTATGTGTAAAAGATATTGCCTATGTAAGGCAACCTGCTCTGTTCATAACATTAAAAATCAGTCTCCAACGGTCAGAAGAAATGTTATCTTCAGTAATTATAAGCATCTGGCTTTCAAGCAAACTGCATGGATAGAATTACATATAAACAGAAATTGCTTTCAGTGCAACCAGTAAATCAATTACCTGGAACATTTCAGAATTCAGGCAGTAGGAGTTTATCCTTCAAATGCAGCATGAAATCCTATTACCTCAGAACAGTCAACATGCAAAAAATTGCTTTTGGCTTCTGATCCTATATTAGATCAAAAACAAATTGCGGGATCTCACTGATTTCCAATACCTTTCATCCAAGTTGGTTTGTGGTGATTGTGCAACCACCACAGAGTTCACATAACCAAATAGGCCTATCATAAGAGTGATATCAGAGTGCAAGATTTGGCACCATAAGTTGATTTTGAGGTACCCTGCGAGGTGGGCATACCCTAAAGTTAAACGTGCAGTCAGCCTTAGAGACAGCATGAGCCTCAAATCATTTTGAGGCCTAGGCCTCGTTAGCTGGCAAACTGGAGCCAGCAATGGGTTATCAGTAGTTCTGAGTGGTCAAGAGATTAACCACCTCCCATGATTGGTTGACTGGCAAGTAGGACCTGGTGGGAGAAACGATTCATGGTAGAGATATGGAATGGCCTTTTATGGAGGGGTGCAGGAGGAGTATACCTGGGCTCAAATTACATTGAAGGTTTTCACAGAGTTTGTGAGCAGTCACTAGTGTTTTCATTAAAGATGATTGGTTAGGCCACTCAGTGTTCAGTACAAGAGGCTGGAGCATGTATCAGAGCAGTTTCACCCCACCCCCCACCTCCCCCCACATTTGTGCCTGAAAGTTGCAGTTGGTGCATAGTACCTCCTATTTTCATATTTAAGGTGGGGCTTGACAATATTCCGGCAATAGTACTGAAGATTTTTGCTCCAGGACTTGCCGTGCCCCTAGCCAAGCTGTTCCAGTACAGCTACAACACGGGCATTTACCTGGCAATGTGGAAAATTGCCCAGGTATGTCCTGTACACGAAAAGCAGGACAAATACAACCCTTTGACTTAACTTATTCTTGGGACATTCCTCCTTTTCCTTTAGGACCTGCTCCCTGCAGTTCCCTTTCCCAGTAGATTGCTGACAACTTGGTACCTCTTTTGAGATCCCGAACTTGCTCGACATTCACTGTTACTTTAACTTTAGAGCAACTCATCTAAGGCTCTTAGGCTTATTTTCCTCAGCAATCTGCTAGTATGTCCAGCTAGAGAGAGACTTAAACTTCTTCCTGCACCTTACAGCATAATCACCAACTGCACTTGAACTGAACTCAAGCCACTCACCATCCTGACTTGGAAATATATTGCCGTTCCTTCACTGTCGCTGGGTCAAAATCCTGGAACTCTCTCCCTAATAGCACTATGTACCTACACCACGTGGACTGCAGTGGTTCAAGAAGTCAGCTCACCACCATCTTCTCAAGGGCAATTAGGGATGGGCAATACATGCTGGCCAAGCCAATGATGCCCACATCCCATGAATGAAATTTTAAAAAGATGCCTTACATATGCTTCAGGAATGCTGGGTGCTCATCCACACACAGACCTACCTGAAAATTGCATCAGGCAAGCTCTGGACATAATGGAGGGGCCCCATAATTTTCAATCACTGGCCACCTATTTTTAAGGAGAAACAGGAGGTTGAATGTTACAAATGGCCCCATCGAATTTCTGTAGTAGTCAATGCACTCTTGTCTGACCTACAATGTTAGCTTCAGGTGACTGTGAAGTATCTAGAAGCATTTTTCTGGCAGTACAGTTATGTATGTTCCTACCATTGTCCATGTGGTAACCATAATGTATCAAAAGCATTACATGAATTACAGACCATTCTGTGTGTTTGATATTCTACATTAATCTGGTCCTTTCTGACAGCAGTGTAATGCTCCTTTTTTATAGGTAACATATTGGCATTGACAGATTCACCTCGGGATTTTGTTTTTTCCTCTGCTCACGATTAACCTTGGCTTCAAAAGGCAGAATGAAACTACAAGATGCTGGAAGGCGTGCCAAAAATGTATTTTTTAAAAAATACATATGTCCTGGAGATGTCCTCCCAGAATTGTTGTCAAATAGATTACATGCCTTCAACGCTCAGGGCTTCCTTCTGAATTTTCTAACTTCATCACTTCAAAAACTACGCTGTGGTGTTTCGGAGTTTCTTTTTTGCTAAAGAGCAAAATATGTAATATTGGGTATGCTTGACAGTTAAGTTATAACAAGCTGGCATCCCACTGCACTCTTTCTGTAACTACTTGCTTCACCATTTGCAAGGTGAATGGATTTGGCCAGTTTTCTGAGTTGACAAACACATGTTCAGCTGGTGAAAACCAACAGGGTGGCTGAAAGCAGTCATAAAGAATAGATGTGGGAAGCAATTCAGCTCATTGAGCTTATCTGTCCACCCACCTACCCTTGCGCAAATGGTGAACGCTTTTTGAGTGACTGGTTTGATTGGTTTAATGTATTGTTGCTTCCTGGTTATAGCTTTCTGTTTCCTGCCCATTTTGTAGCATTGATTGATTAACCCAATAGATAAATAGCTAGTGATTCATTGATTTGAAATGAAGAGGTCAATTCGGATAATGGTTTTGGCCCTAAGTCTCATTTGATCAAACTGTGATACCCCACAGATGTGAGCTGTCTGGAGAGAAAGATCTTTTACAGTGGCCTTTAATATTACAAGATGTTCTAAAGCAGGATTCTCAACGCTTTTGCTCCTGAGGACCTCTTCCCTCTTTTGTGGTATAAAACTTCCATGGAATCCCTGTAACATAGGCCAGAATTTTCTCGTCGGCATGCAGGGGGCAGGCCCCGCATGCCAGTGCGGTAAATGACACACGGTGACTTTGGGCAAGCGTCCCAATGTCACTGCCCGCTATCATGATCTTTCGGTGGGCGGGCACGCAATGATCTCCGACGCGCGCCTGCCATTAATTAATGGGCCACTTAAGGCACCAATTGACGGCGATTTCTCGGGGCCCGTGCAATCTTCAGGTCGTCGCACGGGCGCAACAGGGAGGCGGGTAGGACACATTTATATAAACCTCATCCACGGGCGGGATAAGAGGAGTGAGTGGGGTCGCGAGTGTTATTCCTCAGACATTTAATGCTTAAAGTTACTGACACTTGCCTGTGTGAGCAGGAATACTTCAAAACTCTTCACAGCTGCTTGGACAGAAATAACAGCCTTCAGGTCAGGACTCAGAGTAAAAATCATTTCTGGGGCCTTGCTGGTTTCAGGAAGCCTTCCCTTAGCCTGGGAATGGGAGTTGTGCTCTCCACTGGAGGCTGAGGAGGAACGGAGGGCCAGAAGGGGAAGTAGGCTGGAAGTCCACATTCAGCCTCTATGGGAGCCACCTTTGGGAGGAGAGGCGCAGGCACAAGGAGCGCAGGGCCAACACGAAGTCCAAGGCGGAAGAGGCCGCAGAAGACACCACTATCCTGCTGCCAGGGTATACAGGCGGCGAAGCAGCTACCTCAATATGTCCGAGGTGCAATGCCAAAGGAGGCTCCGTCTCTCAAGGGAGACAGTGACCTCCATCTGTCAGACGATAGGCCCTGAGATCTGCGCCAACTGTGTGGGTGGGCACCACATGCCAGTGGCGTTGAAGGTCACGGCTGCCCTCAATTTCTATGCCTCCGGCTCTTTCCAGGGGTTGGTGGGTGATCATTGTGGTGTCTCCCAATCAGCTGTCCACACTTTTGTCAAGCAGGTGACAGACGCTCTGTTCAGGCGTGCATTGACTTTGATCCACTACCTACCGCTGGGACGAGCCCAGCCAGACAGAGCGAGCCAGAGGCTTCGCGACCATTGCTGACTTCCCCTGCATCCAGGGTGCAATCGACTGCACACATGTGGCCATCAAAGCGCCCGCGGGTGAGCCGGGTGCTTTTGTCAACAGGAAGGGCTTCCACTCCATGAACGTGCAGTTAGTGTGTGACCATAGGATACAGATTCTGCAAGTCTGTGCAAGGTACCCTGGCAGCTCCCATGACACCTACATCCTCAAACACTCCTAGGCCGAGGTTCTTCAGTGCTCCAGCCCGGCTGGATGGATGGCTGCTGGGTGACAAGGGCTATCACCTCAAAAGATGGCTCATGACGCCTCCCCGCCATCCAAGAACAGAAGCTGAGCAGCGGTAAAATAGGAGCCACGCCTCCATAAGCTGCCGCACACTCACACCAAAAAGCCAGGGCTGACCCCCCTTGCTCACATGCTGCCTTCATCACATTTTGCACCACATGGTCTAACCCCCAGCATGTCAGCACCCTGACTTTGACATGTTTTGCATTTCCAGCACTGTGCCTAGTTGCAGATCCTTGAGGTTGCCCCCAAAACAGCACTCTGGGTGTCAGTGTCACACATGCTGCAGGTGCAGAACCCATCTCAGCACTACCCTCTCAGGGTGAACTAGGCATGGGCAATATCTGCTGGCCCACCCACCAAGGGAAACATGCCGTGAAAGATTCAGTGCTGTAACTGCACTCAGAGTTGGGGGAGTAGGGGGGCTTGGGGGGAAAGCCTACCTGTTGTGTTAAGTGATCTCTGCCAACATGATACTCACCCCTCCCGAGTGCAAGAGGTATTGAATTGCTTGTGGCACTGGACCCACGTGCGTCGTACCACGTCATGGGAGCTGACTATGTCTGCCACCTCCTCCCAGGCACATTTGGTCAGGTGGAGAGGCCTCTGCCTCCGCCTCCTGTCCCTCGGAATGAGGACCTCCCGCCGTGCTGCCACCTCCTCCAGGAGGGCAGCTAGGCACTCATCAGAAAACCAAGGGGCACACTGCCCCGCTGCCCTGTCCTCCGGCTTGGCCTGCTCCGCTGCCCTACCCTCGGCCAGAGGCCATGGCCTGGTCTCCAGCAGCGCTCTGGGGGGAGCCATTCTGTTGGCCATGGTGAACAGCCTTTGCAAAGGCTGCCAGTGCTCCAGTTGAACAGGCTGCCAGGTCGCTTTTGGACCCAGGGATCAGTGCACTCCCGCCACTGCCTGCCCACTCCCGCTATCTTCGGGAGCTGTGCTTCACACTGGGTGGGCCTTAATTGACCTACTCACATAAA
Source organism: Cetorhinus maximus (assembly GCF_964194155.1). Taxonomy (NCBI): domain Eukaryota; kingdom Metazoa; phylum Chordata; class Chondrichthyes; order Lamniformes; family Cetorhinidae; genus Cetorhinus; species Cetorhinus maximus. The sequence goes on from NC_135887.1 coordinate 127,776,434, forward strand.
ATGGCGGCTCGGAGCCAATCACGGGTGGCAATCGGCTCCGCGCCCACTCCGGAACAGCCCACCCGATGGGGAGAATATTCTCCCCATAGAGTATTTAGGTATTTTCATGAAGCTATTAATGTATAAAATATTATTGGAAAATAGCGGCACAGTGGTATACAGTCAGGAAGGAGTTGCCCTGGGAGTCCTCAGCATCGACTCCGGACTCCATGAAGTCCCATGGCATCAGGTCAACCATGGCCAAGGAAACCTCCTGTTGATTACCACATACCGCCCTCCCTAAGCTGATGAATCAGTTCTCCTCCATGTTGAACATCACTTAGAGGAAGCACTGAGAGTAGCAAGGGCTACTCTGGGTGGGGGACTTCAATGTCCATCACCAAGAGTGGCTCAGTGGTACCACTACTGACAGATCTTGCCGAGTCCTAAGTGACATAGCTGCTAGACTGGTCTGCGGCAGGTGGTGAGGAAACCAACAAGATGGAAAAGCATACTTGACCTCATCCTCACAAACCTGCCTGCCACAGGTACATCTGTCCATGACAGTATTGGGGGGAATGACTACTGCATAGTCATCATGGAGATGAAATCCCACCTTCACACTGAAGGTACCCTCCATTGTGTTGAGCGGCACTACCACCGTGCTAAATGGGATAGATTTCGAACAGATGTAGCAATTCAAGACTGGGCATCCATGAAGCACTGTGGGCCATCAGCAACAGCAGAATTGTACTCAAACACAATCTGTAACCTCATGGCCCGGCATATCACCCACTCTACCATTACCATCAAGCAAGGGGATCAATTCTGGTTCAATGAAGAGTGCAGGAGGGCATGCCAGGAGTAGCACCAGGCATACCTAGAAATGAGGTGCCAACCTGGTGAAGCTATAACAAAGGACTACTTGCATGCCAAACAGCAGAAGCAGCAAGTGATAGAGCTAAGCGATCCCACAACCAACGGATCAGATCTAAGTTCTGCATCCTGCCATATCCAGTCGTGAATGGTGGTGGACAGTTAAACAGCTCACTGGAGGAGGACAAATATCCCCATCCTCAATGATGGAGGAGCCCAGCACAGCAGTGCAAAAGGTAAGGCTGAAGCATTTGCAACAATCTTCAGCCAGAAGTGCTGAGTGGATGATCCATCTCAGCCTCCTCCAGAGGTCCCCAGCATCACAAATACTGTCTTCAGCCAATTCAATTCACTCCACGTGATATCAAGAAACAGCTGAAGGCACTGGATACTGCAAAGACTATGGGCCCTGACAATATTCCGGCAATTGTACTGAAGACTTATGCTCCAGAACTTGCCACGCCCCTAGCCAAGCTGTTCCAGTACAGCTACAACACTGGCATCTATCCGTCTACATGGAAAATTGCCCAGGTATGTCCTGCGCATAAAAAGCAAGACAAATCTAACCCAGCCAACTACCGCCCCGTCAGTCTACTCTCGATTATCAGCAAAGTGATGGAAGGGGTCATCAAGAATGCTCTCAAGCGGCACTTGCTTAGCAATAACTTGCTCTCTGATGCCCAGTTTGGGTTCTGCCAGGGCGACTCAGCTCCTGACCTCATTACAGCCTTGGTTCAAAGATGGACAAAAGAGCTGAACTCCAGGGGTGAGGTGAGAGGGATGGCCCTTAACATCAAGGCAGCATTTGACCAAGTGTGGCATCAAGAAGCCTGAGCAAAACTGGAGTCAATGGAAACCAGGGGGAAAACTCTCCGCTGGTTGGAGTCATACCTTGCACAAAGGAAGATGGTTGTGGTTGTTGGAGGTCAGTCATCTCAGCTCCAAGACATCACTGCAGGAGCTGCTCAGTGTAGTGTCCTGGGCCCAACCATCTTCAGCTGCTTCATCAATGACCTTCCTTCCATCATAAGGTCAGAAGTGGGAATGTTCGCTGATGATTGAACAATGTTCAGCACCATTGGCAACTCCTCAGATACTGAAGCAGTCCATGTCCAAATGCAACAAGACCTGGACAATATCCAGACTTGGGCTGACAAGTGGCAAGTAACGTTCGCGCCACACAAGTGTCAGGCAATGACCATCTCCAACAAGAGAGAACCCAACCATCGCCCCTTGATGTTCAATGGCATTATCATCACTGAATCCCCCACTATCAACATCCTGGGGCTTACCATTGACCAGAAACTGAACTGGACTAGCCATATAAATACTGTGGCTACAAGAGCAGGCGAGAGGCTAGGAATCGTGCGACGAGTAACTCACCTCCTGACTCCCCAAAGCCTGTTCACCATCTACGAGACACAAGTCAGCAGTGTGATGGAATACTCCCCACTTGCCTGGATGAGTGCAGCTTTTACAACACTCAAGAAGCTGGACACCATCCAGGACAAAGCAGTCCGCTTGATTGGTACCACACCCACAAACATTCACTCCCTCCACCACCGACGCACAGTAGCAGCAATGTGTACCATCTTCCAGATGCACTGCAGGAATTCACCAAGGTTCCTTAGACAGCACCTTCCAAGCCCATGACCACTACCACCTAGAAGGACAAGGGCAGCAGATAGATGGGAACACCACCACCTAGAAGTTCCCCTCCAAGTCACTCACCATCCTGACTTGGAAATATATCACCGTTCCTTCACTGTCACTGGGTCAAAATCCTGGAACTCCCTTCCTAACAGCACTGTGGGTGAACCTACACTATACATGGACTACAGCAGTTGAAGAAGGCAGCTCACTAGCACCTTCTCAAGGGTAACTGGATATAAGCAATAAATGCTAGCCCAGCCAGCAAAGCCCATATTCTGTGAATGAATTAAAAATATATATTTTTCTTTTAAAATAGAGGTTTATTTTGTGGGTGTGTCTTAATTGGATTAAAGCCAGCTAGTCTGAGTGCTACTAGTTTTGAGATGTAAGAGAGGTCATGTGCATTTGCATTTTGTTGAATAGAGCATTGAAGAAGGGGAGTGAACTCTGGCACCTAGCTAGCAGAGACCAAGCAATATGTTTATGTTGCTAATAAAATTGGTACTATGAAAGGGCTTTTATTGTTAGAAGAGGTGGAGTTCAAAGGGGCTGGTAATACACTGAGAATTTAGATTCAGTGAGGTGTGCTGGGCATAACAATTAGCAGTTTTATGTGTGCAGGGCAGAGACAATGTAAGATCAAAGCGGCTGTTAGCTTACAACTGTCTCCACAGGAGCCAAAGTGAAAGGAACCTCATTTTGAATTTGTAAGGTGAAAATGCTTTGCCTGGTCTGCTGAAAGTCTATGGTTTGCTGTTGCCTTAATGGAGATTAATTTGGGAGTTTGTTAAAAGTTATGATAGTACTAATTTGTAGCCATGTATATGTTTTTGATGTGTTGTAATTTAATAAAATGTTTGATTTGGTTTAATATAAAAACCTCTCACGAACTGATGGTCTGATTCCTGAATTTAGAGCGGCATCTCAAACATAGAAACATAAAATATAGGTTATGACAGTTCTTTAAAGTTTCCCTCTGGGACTTTTTAAAATACTCAGCTTTACCAACTGCTCGGTCATAACAGGTATATCATTTTTTTTTACTCGTTCATGGGATGTGGGCGTCACTGGCTAGGCCAGCATTTATTGCCCATCCCTAATTGCCCTTGTTCAGAGGGCATTTAAGAATCACTCACATTGCTGTGGGTCTGGAGTCACATGTAGGCCAGACCAGGTAAGAGCGGCAGATTTCCTTCCCTAATGGACATCAGTGAACCAGATGGGTTTTTATGACAATCGGCAAAGGTTTCACAGTCGTTATGAAACTTTTAATTCCAGAATTTTATTGGATTCAAACTCCACCACCTGCCGTGGTGGGATTCGACCCCAGATCTCCAGAGTATAACCCGAGGGTTTTTGGATTACTGGTCTAGCGACAATGCCACCCCCCACCCCAATATTTCAACGTTATATTTATTGTTATTTTTTGTCTTATTTATTTAATTTGAAAGTTGCTGCTGGTGCTGAGCAACAACTCTCAGTTCCAATACTGGAAATACTCAGCAGGTCAGGCAGCATCAGTGTGGAAAGAAAGAACAGACTTCACGGGCCAGATTTTGCCAAAGTAGGGGGGAATCAGGAGGTGAGTTCATTTCCGGATCATGCACTCGCCCTTGACAGGAGAGTGGGTGGAGGTGCTGAAGTTTTTTGTAATGGTTGTTTGGTAGTACAGAACTTGAGTATTGCTGAAAGAAGAGGCAATTCTGTCGAAGCTTTTTGTCTTGCACTTATCAGGACAATTCGCAAGAAAATACCAATGTCAGGGGAAACACCATATTTAGACTGTTAGAGAAGAGAGTGCTGATTGATTGTCTCTGATTGAGTGGACTTTGATTGGTAGAGCCATTGCCATGAAGATTACACCAGTTGATTATGACCAACAGTTAACTGCCAAGCATTGTTTGAAATTTAAACCAGGCAGCTTGACTCTGATTGGTCAGACATTGCCCTTGGGAATGAACAGTGAGTGGCTGTCACTTATTTTGTTTATTTGCAGCACACACAATGTGTGTACATGTTCTTTCTGCCTGCAAAGAACAGGGCCCTGTGTATTAATATATGTAGTTTCCAGTACCTGCAAATGCACCACACTGCGAGCCTGACTGACAATCTTAAATTGGTTGTCAGCATCATTCTTAGCACACTGAGGATTATTTAGCAAATGTTGTCCAATTGTAGAATCACATCTAATGTTGGACACTGTGTTTTGAGTTTTGTAAGCATGGGCTGGTTGGGTACAGTCTGTACCTTGCCCATTGCGTACAGTGGAAATGACATGCTGTTTGATATGATCTGCTAGTCTTTGGGACTTACAGCCTATATACCTAACACTGGCATTGAAATTCATACACCACATTACTCATTTGTGTGATAGGCAGAATATCTTTTTGGTTTGATGGCAGCATCCTGTTAGTGGTGAATACCACTCGTGTTGTTACTGCATAGTAGTAGTGTGAAACAGCTAGCTTCACCTGTTCCTCAAACTTTTGAGATGCTTTTCCTTTCCAGGGTAATCTGAGGTAGACTAGGCACCTTTCAGCGCCGAAAGTGATGGTTTTGGGCACAATCATGATTTTGTGTATGAAATATACAGCGTGAAATGATCTGACCAGAGTAGCAATTATCCCGCAGGTTGTCTTGATGCACCCTATTTCTGCTGCTTGGAGATTAACTGTCAGTCACGATAAACTGGTGTGTTCATCGTGGCAACGCCTCTACCAATCAGAGTCCACTAGCCAACCAATCAGCACTCTCTTCTCATACAGTATATATTTGTTGTTTCCCCTGACATTAGTATTTTCTTGTGAATTGTCCTGATGAGTGCCAGATGAAAAACCTCAACAAAAAAAAATGTGTTTTTTCAGCAATACTTTTTGTAATTTTTGTGGAGGCAACCTGTCAATTGGGCTGGGGGCAGGCTTACTGGCAATTTGTGAGAAGGGCAGGGGGTGGCAGGGAGTGAATGTGGAGGCGGGTCAGTGGAAATGCGGACCATGGTGTGACTTGCTTCAGCAGCCATTTGGACATTAATATTTTAATACAAAAGTTGGCACAGTTAAAATTTTCCACTTCTCGGAGGGCAGCTGGAGGCCTGGAACCCGGGACAGAGTAGTCAGGTGATGTGTTCTTTAAATTTTTATACACTGGGATCGGACCCCTTTGCCGTGCACAGCCTCCTCAGTGCCACTTTGAACTGCATCCTCTCACATTAGCTTACTAGACCCTATGGCCTCTGCATTATAAAGGCTGAGGATGCAGCATTAAGGTCTCACTTATGGAAATACAATCAGAAGCTTTAGTTCCTACAGGAGTAGCAAGTCCACAGGTTTTCTCCAGTTGTAAGAATTTCACAATGTAATTTTCTGTCGCTTCTGACTTGAGCCATCCAGTAAATGACATTATGTAAATTCATGCCCTTAATAACTGCTAATGAGCTACTTAACCTTTGTTAATGGATATGGCTTATAGCACATAGATGGTATTGCGCAGAACATAGTTTTTAAGCCCAAGGTTACAGGAATTGATGCAATATTTCATGGTAAGAATTTCATACATCAGAATAACTATTTCTAAAATTGAATTAATCTTGGATCCCTTATTACCAGTGAAGCTGTTGAGCTCCAGAGTGACCTTGAAAGAGTGATGTATGTAATAAAAGTGGGTAATAACAAAGACACAAAGCAGAAGGCCAACCCCAGTGATATATCACCCCAGGGAATAACGGGATTGTCATCGATGAAGAGCGCCATTAATTTTGACAGTAATTGCACGAAGGAGCTGTAGACCACATGAATTGACTCCTCCAATTCAGCTACATTATATGTTGTCAAGATTCAATGTATCAAACATCCAGGGAAGTTCTCCTAATTTAGTCAGCTGGGCATGCCACAAGTACTATAAGGAAAACTTGTAACAGATATAGAATATTATAGCCCATATGTTATAGTTTGCTGCCTATGCATTCAAGTGAATAGAGAACAACGTTTTAAAGGCAACGATTCCTAAGAAGGTGCAAATCCAAAATCTCTCTACAGCTCAACCTGTGACTGAATCTTGAGATTAATAATTCATCATCATTGTGAGCAGGGCAATTTGGAGGACAGAAGACGGAAGATATGCAACCTGTCAAAATCTCCATAGCTCCAGCTCAGAGAAGACTGATATTGTAAAAGGATGTGTCTTAAAACTGGGAAGCCATAATTCAGTAACAGGAGTCAGGAAATGTTTCGTCTGTGCACAAGTCAGCCCCTTTAAATTACTGTTCACACACTGGCTATGCAAAGAAATTTAAAAGGGCTATGCAATGAGGAAAAACACCCACGCACTCAAAAAAAAATATAGGGAACATTGTTCTGGAATTCTTCCAAACTGCATCCATCCTGGATCGCATTTTTCTTTCTTTATTCTTTCATGGGATGCGGGGCCTGCTGACAAGGCCAGAATTTTGTTGTCCATCTCTAATTGCCTTGAACTGAGTGGCTTGGTAGGCATTTCAGAGGGCAGTTAAGAGTCAATCACATTGTTGTAGGTCTGGAGTCACATGTAGGCCAGACCAGGGGAGGACACCAGTGAACCAGATGGATTTTTACAACAATTGATGATAGTTTCATGGTCACCATCACTGAGACCAGCTTTATATTGAAGATTCTAATTAACCGAATTTAACTTCCACCAGCGGGCCAGATTTTGCTGATAAAATAACAGTTTGTGCTTATGACAGGTGTCAAGTAGAAAATACAATTGAAAAGCAAGCTGAATACAGAAGGTTCAGGGGAGAGGTGAAGAAGCAAATAAGAGAAACGAAGAGTGATTATGAGAAAAGACTGGCAGCCAATATAGAAGGGAATCCCAAATAGTAAAAGGGTGGTAAAACGAGGAGTAGGGCCGATTAGGGACCATAAAGGGAATTTATACATGGAGTCAGGGGACATGGGTGAGGTGTTAAATGAATACTTTGCATTTGTCTTTACCAAGGAAGCAGATGTTACTCAGGCCATGGTGACAGAGGAGGAAACTCTGTCACTAGAAGGGTTCAAAATTAATAAGGAGGAGGTATTCGATAAACTGTCGGTTCTTGACAAGGCATCGGGATTGGATGAGGTGTGTCCAAGGATATTGAAGGAAGTGAGAGTTGCAGGAGCACTGACCATAATTTTACAGTCTTCCCCAGACTCAGTGAAGGTACCAGAGGACTGGAGAATTGCAAATATTACACCCTTGTTCAAAAAAGCTTGTAAGGATAAACCCAGCAATTACAGACCAGTCAGTTTAACTTCAGTGGTGGAGAAGCTTCTAGGAACAATTATTTGGGATAGAATTAATAATCACATGGAAAAATGTGGATTGATTAGGAAGAGCCAGCATGGAGTTCTTAAGGGCAATCATGTTTAACTAACTTGCTGGAGTTTTTTGGAGCGGTAACAGAGAGGGTTGATGAGGGTAATGCTGTTGATGTTCTGTATATGGACTTCCAAAAGGCACGCAATACAGTGCCACACAACAGACTTGTGAGAAATGCTATGGTTCATGGAATAAAAGGGACAGTAGCAACGTGGATACAAAATTGGCTGAGTAATAGGAAACAGCGAATAATGGTTAATGGATATTTTTGGAGCTGAAGGAAGATTTGTAGCAGTCGGTATTGGGACCCTTGCTTTTCCTGATACATATTAATGATCTAGATCTTGGTGTGCAGGGGACAATTTCAAAGTTTGTGGATGACACAAAATTTGGAAGCATTGTAAACTGTGAGGAGGACAGTGTAGAATTTCAAAAGGACATAAACAAGTTGGTGGAGTAGGCAGATAGGTGGCAGATGAAGTTCAATGCAGAGAATTGTGAGATGATGCATTTTGATAGGAAGAATATGGAGGGACGATATAAAATAAAGGGTACAGGAGCAGAGGGACCTGGCTGTATGCGTGCATAAGTCATTAAAGGTGGCAGGACAGGTGGAGAGAACAGTCAATAAAGTACATAGTATCCTAGGCTTTATTAATAGGGGTACAGAGTACAAGAGCAAGGAGGTTATGCTGAACTTGTATAGGACACTAGTTAGACCTCAGATGAAGTATTGTGTACAGTTCTGGGCATAACACTATAGGAAGGATGTGAATGCATTGGAGAGTACAGAAGAAGTTTACTAAAATGGTTCCAGGGATGAGAAACTTCAGCTATGAAGATAGACTGGAGAAGTTGGGACTGTTCTCCTTGGAAAGGAGAAGGCTAAAAGGAGATTTGATAGAGGTGTTCAAAATCACGAGGGGGCTGGACAGAGTAGATAGGGAGAAACTGTTCCTGCTCATAAAAGGATCGAGAACGAGAGGACAGAGATTTAAAGTGATTTGTAAAATAAGCAAATACGATGTGAGAAAAAACATTTTCACACAGCAAGTAGTTCGGGTCTGAAATGCACTGCCTGGAAGTGTGATGGAGGCAGGTTCAATCGAGGCATTTCAAGAGGGCATTAGATGATTATTTAAATAGAAACAATGTGCAAGGTTATGGGGAAAAAGCAGGAGAATGGCACTGAGTCATAATGCTCATTCGGAGAGCTGGTCTCCTTCTGCACATAACAAACCTGTGATTCTGTCTGAATGATGCATGCTGTTATTGATGTGCGAATTGACCATGAGAAGGTATCCAGTGAATTGCAAATTGCTGCAAACTGTTGACCAAATATACACCAAGAAAATGACACTTCAAACTTACCTTCCCCATGATACTCATGGAAATGCTGTATTTGCACAATAATTGCCCATTAAACTCACCACAGGATGTTAAGTCTAGCAATTATTAATGTAAGTACACTTTTAATGATGTGATAATTGTTTATGAATGCCAATTAACCTCGCTTGCCCAGAAAGTGAACAATTACAAGTGTGGGGTCTCATTCCTTTAGGACGCGAATTATTTAAGGAGATTTTGCAAGTCTCAAAGTTTGCATTTTTTCTTGCTTTTCCTTTCTGCCTCACTTTTCCTCACTAATCTGATTGTTCTCTCCCTCTCTATTTCACTTTCAGTACACGATTTTTAGGCTTGAATGTAGGAGGGTTGATCAGTAAGTTCGCAGATGACATGGAAGTTGGTAGCATGGTAAATAGTCAAGAGGATATAGACAGGCTGGTCAGATGGGCTGATCAGTGGCAAATGGAATTTAATCTGGATAAGTGTGAGGTGATGCACTTGGGCAGGACAAACAAGGCAAGGGAATACACGCTGAATGATAGGACCCTGGGAAGTACTGAGGATCAGTGGGACCTTGGTGTGCATGTCCACTGGTCCCTTAAGGTAGTGGGACAGGTAGATAAGGTGGTTAAGAAGGCATATGGGATACTTGCCTTTATTAGCCGAGGCATAGAATATAAGAGCAGGGAGGTTATGCTGGAACTGTATAAAACGCTGGTTAGGCCACAGCTAGAGTATTGCGTGCAGTTCTGGAATCCGCATTATATGAAGGATGTGATTGCACGAGAGAGAGTGCAGAGGAGATTTACCAGGATGTTCCCTGGGCTAGAGAGTTTTAGTAATGAGGAGAGTTTGGAGAGACTGGGGTTATTTTCCCTGGAGCAGAGGAGATTGAGGGGCGACATGATTGAGGTGTATAAAATTATGAGGAGCATAGATAGGGTAGATAAGAAGGAACTTTTCTCCTTGGTGGAGGGATCAATAACCAGGGGGCATGGATTTAAGGTAAGGGGCAGGAGGTTTAGAGGAAGATTTTTTTCATCCAGAAGGTGGAGGGAATCTGGAACTTACTGCATGAAAGGGTGGTAGAGGCAGAAACCCTCATAACATTTTAAGAAGTATTTGGCTGCGCACTTGCGATGCCATGGCATACAAGGCTATGGGCCTAGTGCTGGAAAATGGGATTAGAATAGTAAGGTACTTGTTTGACTGGCGCAGACTTGATGGGCCGAAGGGCCTTTTTCTGTGCTGTAGACGATTCGACATTGAGTTCATCCACTCTAATTCAACCTCCTTCTTCTGTTTATTTCTCAACTCTTTCTAAGGCACTATAGGCCTGCCATTAAAGAGATTGAGACAGCCATAAATTATAATTGTATTGTTTTACCTTAATCTGTATCTAATCTTTGTGTGAGTGATGGTGTCTGTGACTCAGCCAGTAAAGCATTGCATTTTAAATTCTGGGGCATGTGCGATAATAAAAAATCTCCTTTGTTTTTATACACACAAAAACCAGCAGCTGGAAATTATTTAACTGGGACAACCACTCTGTGGGTAAGCAAACACATACCTTTTACAGACAGAACTATTGATCATGGGCAATGAAAAGGAACACAAATTCTGTCTGTGTGAGAGAGGGAGTGTGTGTCCGTGTCTGTGTGTGGTGTGTATGTCTGTGTGTGTGTCTATGACTGTGTGTGTATGTGTGTGCGTGTGTGTCTATCTCTTTGTGGTGTGTGTGTGTGTGTATGTGCGATCGAGCTTGAATCAGATACATTCTCTGCTGTACATGGATCAAAGCAGATCAGTTTTCCCACAAATGGCCCAGAGACACTACCTTGGGCCTGTTTAATTCGGCAAGCTTCACTTAAAGAAAAGCTGTGTAAGCTGTATCTTCACTGTATTGCCAATGAATTGACTTTTAATTCAGTGAATCCTTAGCATTTCATGTATTGACTATCAATCTACATAGACAAGGAACGAAATACTCAGATCAATACAAGCGAATATTGTGATAAATAGTGCACAAAAGAACAGAACAAGGTTGACATGCTATTTACATGAATGAATCTTTGGAGCTCATGAATGATGCTGTGACTAATGGATTTGTAAAAGCCTATTTCAGAAACTTAAATTAACATTGTAATGGTTTTGTATCAGATACGCCATGTATACAAGTGAAACAGCTTTCAAAAGGGTTCAACAGGTTATGCACAATGAACTTACATATTTTTAACTGCTGAAGCAATGCCTTTGATGCTGGTGGTTGCTGATCAGTTACGTGAAGTGACACTGTTGTGAAGTTAGAGACCCAGGAGTCAGATCAACCAATAATTTTATCAGACAGCAAACATGAGTAATATAAGAAAGTTCTATGTCTATATACTTAACTGGAGGAGACTTATCTGGGACTAGGAGCATCACCAATCTAGGCAGTTGCTAATGCTGAGTTTGTCTAACAGAGGATTTCATTGTTTATGTATATCTTTCTTGGAAACAACCTACTTATACTGTTTCTTTGCCTGCAACCGTCACTCATGCTGACTCAACAAATGTCAAAAACTATTTTCAATATGGGCTAGGGCCTCCAGTTCTTAACTATGCCAGTTCACAAGGCTGAAGAATCTTACATTCCTTACCTTGTTTTACTGAACTTATCTCAATATTATTTTACAATACGTTATATTTATTTATCTAGTTCTGGCACTCACCCTTCACGTTGTCCATCCAAGATTGTGTAGTATTCATTCTAATACTTGTTCAACAAATAACGTTGGAAATACTTAGCAGATCAGGGAGCATCTGTGGAGAAGGAATTCTGATGAAAGGTCTTCGACCCGTTGGGCCCGATTTTATCTCTCGTGCAAGTGGATGGGTTTTGAATGGGTTAAGATCAGGTGCAGCCTGGTCTGCTGAATATTTACAGCATTTTTTGTGCTTTTTTTCAGATTTTGAGCATCTGTACTATTTTGCTTTTGTAATTCATATTCAAGTTAGTTATATTTCAGCAGCTGGTAAAATTTTCCATCACAAACAGAAAATGCTGGAAAAACTTAGCAGGTCTGGCAGCACCTGTGGAGAAAGAAACAGAGTTAATATTTCGAGTCCATATGACCCTTCTTTAGAAGAATACGGACTTGAAACGTTAACTCTGTTTCCCACTCCACAGATGCTGCCCGACCTGCTGAGTTTTTCCAACATTTTCTGTTTTTGTTTCTGATTTCCAGCATCCGCAGTATCTTGCTTTTAACATTTTCCATCAGCTGTCCTTGTTGTGTTTTATCTTGGTCTCCCTATCAGTCAACTTTACTGATCCTTCTGCGTGTGTGCTTCCCTGCACATATACACATTATATGCTAAATATTCTATCATGCTTTATGCTTAACCCAAGCTATCCTACACCCTGATTCAGTCATTCAGCAGCACAACCCATAGATGCATATGTGCAGTGTAAGAAAGCAGTGATCAGTGTACTGATAAGAGGGTAGGGCATTGACATATTCTTAACCCCTTTAGCTTACCTTCTAGTGAAGGAATCGTCTGGGGTTTACCACTCCGTCTATGCCTAGGAGGTAGCAATGTCTAAAATTAGCTTCCATCCATATCTGCACAAGCCAGTGAGGGAGTGAATTAAGTTTCTTTTTTAACCAGTTATCAAAGAAGTCAGGAAACAAAGCCATGAACTAACAAATGTTTATGAGAAATATAGTTAGCAGCATGTAACTATTGAGTTTGCAAAGAATTAGTGGATAGGGTTAATTGACAAAATAGGTCACAACCAGTACAGAAACAGTTATCACGTCACAATAATTCAGCATTGACTGTGATTATGAATTTATGGGATCAGTAACTGGGATTGACATTGATTCATGAGATTAATTTAGAATTGACTCCATAGGAAGCCAACATGTTAACAGCATTAGATAGCTAGAAGCTCCCGGTTAGCATTGTTTTACAGAAGTATATGATCTTGTCTTTGTGAACCAGCATGGATAAATTGCTCTGCTTTCCTCTGGGTGCATGAGATGACAAGGCTGTGAACCTCTGTCTGTCAAGGTACTACTCTACCTCCTGGATCTCTGCTGCTGTGTAAATTCACCTTCCTTGCTAGTGGCTGTATTTGATCTCAGGGAAACATGTATATCTAAGTGACATATTTATATTTGTATCTGGCTGATATATCCGTATAATCTTAACTCCTGCACTATTTTCCTTTCTCTGTCGGAGATGCACTTAACAATTTTACTGACACCCTTCTATAGATGTTAGACAAAAGCCCCAGCACTTCTGCTACACAAACTACAGTGAAAGAACAAAAACTAAACTAAGCATGGAAGGCTGAGGATTCAAGACTTCAATGCCAAAAAACACCATTTTATATATCTTTAATTTCAAAAGAAATATTCTCAATTTGACAGACAAATCTTAATGTCACGCAATAGGAGAGTTCAGTCCTTTTAGTGTCAATCACCTCACACAGCCATGTTGGTACCCAAAGTGAGCTTTAAATCAATGTAGCACTGACAGCAAGACATGCTATGTCTCAGTTACCCTCTAACTTCTCAGGTCGCACAAAGGTCCCAATCAAGCAGGACATATTTATGCATCCTTTAACAAACCACCAGTCTTAAAAGCTGATTTTCTGTCCCAGGAAGCAAATGCTTTGATCATATGAGCCTTCATGGGTTAATTAGTATTAACTTTTCCTTTTCCAACATCTAGTTTGGTTGTTATCTCCATTTTATACTCATATTTAAGGAAATTCTTCAGGCATTTTGACTTCAGACAAACAGGTCGCTTCACCATGATGGCTTAGAAGCTATTGGAACTGGAGGACTGCGTGCTATTTGAAACCTTGTATATTCAAACTCTGGTTCTTGCTCTAGGGAAACAACATTTGACTATTTTGCCTGGGGTAGGAGACCTCCTTCAAAATAGTATTCAATAAATAGATTCAGAAAGCAAAATAATTTCTATTTGCTAGCCATGCTTGTACCCTTCAGAGAGAGATTGATGGAGGCGAATTAAGCTTTAAGGAATAATAGCTATCATTGCCAATGAGGCTACAGCAACGGACTGTAATAGATATTTAAACGCAGATGAATTGAAATGAAAAACTAAAGTCCCATCATGATGTTGTAATTTGGAACAAGTTTTCCAGAGTGGCCCACATTTTCTGGGATTACCAACATTTTCTCTTGGAATGACTATCTCATTATGCATTGCTGTTGAAATGCTGTCAAATGCAGACACATAATCAAAAGAAGAACACAAGAGAGCAGGAGCTTGCATTTCAAGCAGCTCCTCAGCGCAGAAGTACATTGTTTACTCATGACACATTTAAAGCTATAGCATTGCTTTTTGTTAGTTTACACTGGCTAAGTCTCAAAATTCCATTAAAATCTAATCTAAACAACCTTAAAGGTGACAGCTCTGAAATAACCAAGACCTGTTCACGCCTTGAACAGAAGAGGTTTTACTGAAGTGTAATAATAGCACCCCATGTGCAGCACAAACTCTTATCTTCAGCGGAATGACGGCAAGGTCGTATTGACATTATTTTCACCACAGCGTGGGAGATTTTCACCATACAATTGCCCATACGGAAGTTTGCCTTTTCACTCTGAGGCCACTCCACCTTGAATTCCGTGCAGGGTACTCACACACTACAAATCACAATAATGGCCAGAATCTTCTGTTCTGGAGTCTAGGTTTGGTGCCGGGCGCGGAAGTGAGTGTAACTGCGCTGTACAGCTGCTCACCAGCGCACCTGTGAGGAGTTCACTGAATCTCATGGCGAGGGTGGGCAGGAAGCCACCATCCGCCAATACCTCATGGGGTCGAAGGCCCGGATGCCATATTTAAAGGGCACCTGGACAGTCATTCATTCGCTGTAGGCTAGGAGCTTCAGTCTGGCTGTCCTTGAAGACTTTATCAACAAGCATGTCCTAGAGCAGACAACGTGCTGCCCCCAAGGCTCAGCCAAGCAACCCTGGAGATGCAGTCTAGAAAAGGCGGAAGGTGCTGTTTCCCAGGAATGGCAGCAGGAGGCCTTCCCGCCTAACCAAGACGGCCTGGATGGAGGTTTCATCGAGGGTTAATGCCTGTAGGGCCCACGAAAGAACCAGCCAGCAGTGCAGGAAAAGGATGAATGATCTGCTATGCTCCGCCAGGGTAAGTGGCACCGTCTATTCACTGCAAACTGACACTCATAAGGACATCAGGCAGTGTAAGTGTGTGAGTGCACAGGGATGTCAGACAGGAGTTTGGGTTGCAGCACTCACCAGCAGATGGGACATGTGCACTGAATGTGTGCCAACCACTTTATGCTCTCAATCTTCTATCTGTTGCAGGACGTCCTGCTTGTTAATCACTTACTGGGGAGGGTGCAGCAGCTGCCATAGGCATGCATGCTCCTGAACTGCTCATGCAACCATTGGGTTGACACTCAATCCTTCTGTCTTTCTGCAGGAGAAGAACACCCACAACAAGCAGAAACGGCCCAAGACCAGAGACGGAATTCTGGACATTCGAGTCCTCACCCCTTTCGGGTCTAGCGGAGAGGAGCAGGACCATGCAGAAGATTGTGAGGTGAGATAGGACCACCTCAAGAAGCCAGTGAGGATGCCTTCAGTCTGCAGTTGTCAGCTACGCCCACAAAGTAACACATTGATGTAATTAAGGAGCTTGCTTAGGCATAAATCTCTTTTCTCTATTCCAGGTACCAGCAAGAAAAGCGGGAGGAGACCAGCCACAGAACCAGCCCCAACCCGGACCCCACCTCTGAGGATGATCCCTCAGAAGCCTCAGAGGATGCACCATCACGGCGTTCACCTGCAACCTTCACCAGCACAAATGGCCCCACCTTCCAGAGTAGACTCAAGGTGACAATCTGGTGAGCACATCACTGACACGGGTCCACAGCTGGCGGAGAAGGTGACAGCTGAGGTCTCTGATACTTGGAGGGTTGCTGGAGATCAAGCCCCTGCTCAGCCCCGTGCAGATGACGAGCCTCTGGACTCGGCCATAAGAGACCTGTGGAGATGCAGAGACAGGCAGGGGAACATCAGACAGAGATGGCAGAGGCCATATGCAGACTGGGCAGCAGGCTGGAGGAATCTGTTCATGTTCTATCTGATGTCATGGCTCCAGCGTCCGAGGACTCGGATGCCTCTATGAAAAGGGTGGCAGCCAACGGGGAGACCCAGGTCCAGCAGAAGGCCCAGTGGCTGCCAGATATGTGCTCGGACCTGCACTCCATCGCTCTAGCCGTGGGTGCAGTGAAGCAGTGGCTAGGTGAGAGGGGGATGGGGCACCTCAACCTCCCTCTAGGTGTCCCTTCTCCTCAAGGAGTCAGGGAGGTTGCATCAGGCACCCACAGGGAGTTGGAGTGCTAGTCAGGCACTCCAAGAGTGCCCTGCCTCTCCACCTCCCCTCCGCCAGTGACCACATCTCCTCCAGCAGGTCAGGCACCTGAGCAGGACACCCTTAGCAGCCTGGGGTGCTCTAGGCCTCGGGCCACCAGAGGACACCTGACAAAATTACCACAGTCAACAGGGCATAGCAGTCAGCAGGCTGCCTCCACATCAGCCGCTGATGTCGGGGCTGCACATAGCGGTAGATTACGAAGGTTTGAAGGCATGCAGTTGGCAATGGGTGTACAACCATTGTATATAGTTTTGGCACTTGTAAATATTTGTTCACTTGCACTGTTTGGGGATTTTCTGGATCCCACCTTGCTGCTAGTTGCTTCAGTGGTCATGGGCATTTAAGGGTGTGGAATTTGGGCCCCCATCAGAGCCTGATAATGAACTCCTATAGATTCACGTTATCAACATAGTGATTACCCAATAATCCCACATGTGCATGATTAAACAGCGGCCATCATTTGGAAGTGTGCGGCCTGGCCATACATTATACAAGCCATCACTTGCAGTTCACCACATTCTGACCTCTGAAAATGTGTTCAGCGAAGTCATTGCAGCTCCTGCTGCTGTTGCTCTGACGTGAGATGTGGGTGGATGTCACAATTACTCAAGGGGAGTTAAACCTGCTATGTAAGAGGCAAGAACACTGTAGATGCAGTTTCAGGGCTGAGAGAGTGAAGCTCGACACTGTCTTCTGAACAGTAAAAAACCAGACACTGTCCTACATGTCTGGAGGAAGCTGTGGTGGGCACGTCCAATTGTGAACGGCCTTCATTGGTGACTTATCATTTTGAGCTAACATGCAGGTGAAGGTTGCAAGTAAGGAGGCAATGGGCAGGTTAGCCTTGACTGCAAGAAGGATTTGAGTGTAGGATTTAAGAGGTGTGTGTGCAGTTGACTAAAGCCTTTGTCAGACCTCACATGGAGATTTGTTTGGGCTGCTCATCTCCTTCTCATGGGGGGCAGTAGACATTGCATAAAGGGTTTGCAACCAAAGTGCATCGGACCTCATTGAGGGGCCATGAGGTGAGAGGGAGTACAACGGGCCTGTGTGCTGGAACGTGCCGAGGGCTGAGGCTATCAATGTGAAGCAAATTTAAGGGGCTCTGCAGAGTCCAAGCAGGAAAGATATTTACCTTGCCTGGGGTGTCCACAATGACGGATCAGTGTCTCGCATTAATGTAAAGGCCATCTAGGACTGAGACTTGGAGGAGTCTCTGCGATTAGAGGGTCCAGAGTGGTCGCTACTCATCAACCCATAGTGCAGGTGAAGCACTGTCAGTGAGTGGACTCCCAAGCAGTCTCGAAAATTTTCGGCATGATGGACAAGTGGCAGTTTGGAGCAGGAACCCGATGTTGGTATTTTCATGCTGCCCCTCCCCCTTAATGCATCTAATGATCCTGCCTGAAAGTGCTGTCTGCCAGCTCTGCCCCCCCATTGACAGCAGGCATGAGGGTGACGTGAGTGTATCCCCATTGAGGTTAGATTTGAAATTACTTCCCCGTTTTCACACACACGGACTTTGTGAGGGCATGAGAAAAGTTTCAGTTCTATGTGTTGGTTGCCAAGATCATGGGAGAACAGACTGCTGTGCAGGTTCCAATGCATGCATTTAGCACCAGGGCTCTGTATATTAGCACAGTTTGGCACAGGCAAAGGATCAAACCATCTGCAAGACAGACATTAAGTAGTGCAATTTAATTCAGCTAACATAAATCAAGGTACATTAGAACAAGTAAAATGTCTATGATCAGAAAGGAACTGGAGTCTTCCAGCCAGCAGAGGATAGAAAAGCAACAGCTAAAGGAAATGTCTCAGCAGCTTACTGTGCCTGGAATATGTTAACTATCAGATTGTCACGGGCCTCTCTGCCACATTGTACCCCTCCTATGGCCCCTGCATGTGGCTCGGCGACATCCTGGCCCTCTCAGCTCCATCCCCTTCACCATCCTTATCATCAGAGGAAAGATCTTGGTTCCCCCTCCAGCGAAGACATTGCCCGTTTGTAGCACGAGGTTTTGCAGGGCACAGCAGATGATGATCTGGGACACTCTCTGTAATGAGTGTTGGAGAGCCCCGCCTGAGCGGCACAGACATCTGAACCTCATCTTCAGGAGGCCTATCATCTGCTCAATCGTGGACCTGTTGGAGGCATGTGCGGCATTGTAGCTTTCCTCTGCAGCACTGGCATCATCAGCCAGGTCTTCTGGTGGTGTCCCTTGTCCCCAAAGAGTCAGCCCTGCAATCGCCAAGGTCCTTCAAAAACCTGTGGCATGTGAGAGTCGGTCAGAATGTAGGCATCATGTAGACATGTGCCAAACTGTGCTAATATACAGAGCCCTGGTGCTAAATGTGTGCATTAGAATCTGCACAGCAGTCTGTTCTCCCATGATCTTGGCAACCTACACGTAGAATTGAGATTTTTCTCATGCCCTCACAAAGTCCATGTGTGTGGAAACGGGGAAGCAATTTGAAATCTAACCTCAATGGGGATGCACTCATGTCACCCTCACACCTCCCAATTGCGGGGGGCGGAGGCGGGAGGCAGACCTTTCAGAGAGCTCTTTTAAGGCAGGATCAGATAGGTAGATCCACAGGAAGGAACAGCGTTTTGCCCCTCGAGATTTCTCCTTCATGCAGATTGATCAAGGAAGATTGTGTTCCTGCACAAACCGGCAGGATTTTCCTTCCGTGATCACATATCAGCTGTACATTCAAAGAAACCTTTCCTATTGATGAATGTGACTGTGTTACAATCCCAGCTGAAGTTCATACTGGACAAGTCAAATCCCAGAATGAAACCTGTCTTGATAAATCCTAACTTTGTTTTTTTTTAAGAAAAGCGGAGGAAACTTACTGAACAAACTCACAGGAGTTTACTGATGAATTTTTAACATAAAGAATAAAACATTTATTAAACAAGAAAAATGAACGATATTACACCAGACAAAAAAGTTGGAAAGATCTGAATACAAACGCAAGAAAGTGATTCAAATATTCACGATTCCTTCATCCCAGCTACATCTTTACAGACACATACAAATTCGGAAAGATGAAACAATACCTCATACTCTAATATTCAGGGTAAGTATGCAGTACATGTGAACCAACTAGTGAACTGTGGTCAGACATACCACACTCCAAAGTAAATGACAGATGCGACCAAAGCAGATTCTGTGGATTTCTCAACAACCCACCCAGACGCTTGTCACACTGTGAGCCAACCGGTCTCACTGAAACCCTATCTTTCTCACAAGGGTTTCCAATCTCCACATTTGAAGATCTCACCTTGGAATTCTCTCCAATCATTACACCCACTACGATGGCTTCAACAAAGATCCACCTCCAGGGTTTCAATCTCACCTTCTGAGATTCCTTTCCTCAGGATCTCCGTGTACAATCAAGCTTCTCCTTCCAGGCACAATTTCAGATCTTCAGCTGTGTAAAGCAGAACAGCACTGCTCCAAAGGGTACCTTTGCTCTTGTAGCCCGCAGCACGGAGTCACCAACCTTCAGCTGCCCTCTCAGGTCTTCAGTGCTTCTCTCGAGCCCACTTTGCTTCAAGTCTGCTCCCCGCAGCTCTCTCTCTTTAACTTGGAGCCTATTGCTCCGCTCTTTTCTCTCAACTTTACTTAACAGGATCTGTTTCTGATCTTTGTCCTTGTCCCCCACCTGGTCTGGGACCTTCTGGGACCTGTTTCTGTCCCCACTCCCTGGTTTGGGATTTTTTTTTTGTTTGGGACCTTCTCCCTGTCCCCCTCCCCATGTCCTCTCTCTGGGACACCTTCTCTGCAATGGCGCTCCACTTCAGGCACGTGACCTGCAGTTTCGTGCTGTTTCACTTTTTCTTTTTTTTCTCCTTTTCTCCATGCATGTGCTCCTGGTCTAAAGAGCTAAAGAAACGAACTGTGCATGTATGCAGGGCTGGTTCCGGCCTGAAGACAAGAAAAACCACTAACTGCGCATATGCAGCCATTCTCCGACCACACATGCGCAGAAGGCCCTAAGCTTCTACTGCAGATTTAAAAGTAAGTATCCTGTTTTGTCACAACTGGCTGCTGCCAGAGAGCTCTCAAGGCCACATGTGTGCAGTCAATTGCACCTTGCACTTGTGGGAAACTCGAGATTCCTGCAAATCCCAATGCTTTTGTAGTCTGGCATTCAGGATCCAGTTAGAATTGGACAAGTAGGTGCATCTGTCATCTCCCAGATGCACTTGTCTGTTGCTAACTGGGAGATGGAGCACAGGTCCCTAGTGCAGTCCTGGAAGGAACCACTGGCAATGAGGTTTAAGGTAGTGGCGACCTTTAATGTCACCAGCATGAGATTGCCTCCAAGTCTGTGCGGGCACAGGTCGTGAAGGAGAAGCTGGAAGATGTGTGCAGCCACATTCTAGACATTCAAAGGCACCTCCGGCATTGCCTTTCGCTCATCTGTAGGTATGTGTATCGACTGGTATATACCTATGGTCGGACCAATGCTCGCCATTGCACTGGACATTGGTCATCAGCATCCTAACCTTCTGGAGGCTCTGATGTCTCCTGTTGCTCAGGCCATTGCTCCTCCTGGTTCTGTGCCAACCTGTGATGGACCCACCTTCTCCTCATCTGGATGAGAGCCAGTAGAAAGACAGGGTGCCTAGAGCCTGCATCATCTAGGCCTCAGTGGATCTGAGAATGAATTGAAGTAATAAATGTAATGAGCTTGCTCTTTACAGGTTTGCCTCCATCTCAGAGCCACTAAGCCAGTGCTAAGCCCTGTGTCTGGCTTCCGTCTAGACATGGCATCCCCCCACCCCACCCCTTCCAGGTAAAGAACATCCTGGAGGACCAGAGATGGATGTTCCTCCTGTTCATACATGACTGCGCATGGAGATGTTGCTCTTTGATCGGGGTGATGAGAGCCCTGTGCAACAACCCTCCCCCTGACACTATTCAGCTTGCCTCCATTACCTTCAAGATCTAGAGAGAGGCCATTACCTTGACAGCATAGAAAGACTAACGACATCAGTCATTGTTAGCCATGACCAATCACCTGGGAGAATGGAGGTTTAGAGTTGGGAATTTGTTGCTGTCCACCACTTGGAGGAATCCAGCCCCCTTCATCCCTGATGCCGACAGCAGTAAATGCCAAACTGCACAAAATGAATGGCAGTTCCAGACCTTGCTGGGATCTCAATGTTATGAGACCCATGAGTCAGGAACAAACTTGCAGTTAAGTGGACCTCCATAGAGAGGAGAACACAACTGGGCATGGTTCTCATCCATTTTCATCCTGGTTATTAGAGTGGAGATGAGAAATAGTAAAGGTAAGAAGTCACTTGTGGGAGTGGTTTATAGGCCCCCTGACAGTAACCACGCTATAGGACGGGGTATGCAGGAAGAAATAATGGGGGCTTGTGAGAAAGGTTCAGTGATAATCATGGGTGATTTTAATCTACATATAAATTAGAAGAATCTGATTAACCAAGACAGCCTGGGTGTTGAGTTCATAGAGTATTTTTGAGACGGTTTCTGAGAGAAGCACGTTCTAGCAACAACCAGAGTGCAAACTATACTAGATCTGGTAAAGTGCAATGAGGCAGGTTTAATTAATGACCTCATAATAAAGGTGCCCTTGGTAGCAGTGATCATAATGATTGAATTTCACATTCAGTTTGAGGGAGAGAGGAGTGGATCTAAGACTAGTGTTTTAAACTTAAATAAGGGCAATTATGAGGGCATGGAGACAGAGCTGGCTAAAATGAGCTAGGAATTTAGGTTAAGTGTTAAGTCAGTAGAGATGCAGTGGTGGACATTCAAGAAGATATTTCAGAATACTCAGAAAAGATACATTCCAATGTGAAATATAGACTCTTAAGGGAAGGATGCACCATTCGCGGCTAACTAAGGAAGTTAGCTAACTAAAGATAATATCAAATTGTAAGAAAAAGAAAAAGAAAAATTCCACGAAGATGAGTGGCAGGTTAAATGATAGGACAGAATATAAAGAACAGCAAAGAATGACGAAAAGATTAATAAGGAGGGAGAAATCCAAGTATGAAAGAAAGCTAGCTAGAAATATAAAAACAGATAGCAAGAGTTTCTACAGGTGTTTAAAAAGGATAAGAGTAAGGAAAGTGAGTATTGGTCCTCGAGAGAGTGAGAAGAGGGAATTAATCATGGAAAATAAGGAAATGGCAGATGAATTGAGCAGATAATTTGCAGCTGTCTTCAGTGTAGATGCAAATAACATCCCAGAAATGATAGTGAACCAGGAGGTGAAAAGGAGGGAGGAACTTAATACAATTGCAATCACCATAGAAAATTATTAGAACTAAAAGCTGACAACTCCCCGGGTCCTGATGGACTTCACCCTAGGATCTTAAAGGAAGTGACTGCTGAGATAGTAGGTGCATTGGTTTTAATTTTCCAAAATCCCCATGATTCTAGAAAGCTCCCATCAGATTGGAAAATAGTGAATGCGACTCCTCTATTCAAGAAAGGAGGGAGATGGAAAAACAAAACTACAGGTCAGTTAGCTTAACATCTGTCATAGGGAAATTTATGACATCTATTATTAAGGAAGTTATAGCAGGCCACTAAGAAAATTTCAATGCAATCACGAAGAGTCAACATTGTTTAGTGAAAGGGGAATCATGTTTGATTATTCATTGGAATTCTTTGAGGAAGTAATAAGCAACATGGATAAATGGGAACCTGTGGATGTGATGTACTTAAATTTCCAGAAGGCATTTGACAAGGTGCCACATCAAAGGTTGCTTTGCAAAATAAGAGCTCATGGTGCAGGGGATAATATATTAGCTTGGATAGAGAATTGGTTAGCTAACAGGAAACAGATTAGGCATAAATGGATAATTTTCAGATTGGCAAGATGTGACAAGTCGAGTGCCACAGGGATCAGTACTGGGGCCTCAACAATTTACAATTTATATTAATGATTTGGATGAAGGCACTGACTGTATGGTTGCTAAATTTGCTAATGATGCAAAGGTAGGTTAGAAAGTAAATTGTGAAGAGGACATTAGAAGTCTGCAAAGGTACATAAATAAGTTAAACGAGTGGGCAAAAATTTAGCAGATGGAGTATAATGTGAGATTTGAGTGTCCTGATATATGAATCACAAAATGTTAGTATGCAAGTACAGCAAGAGGTTATGCAAGTACAGCAAGAGGTTATGAAAGCTATTTTTAAAATTAATTTTAAACTATATCCCCTAGTTTTTGTCTCTCCCATGAGGGAAAACATCCTCTCAGCATCCACCCTGCCAAATCCCTTCAGGATCTTATATGTTTCAATAAGATCAGCTCTCATTCTTCTAAACTCCAATGGATACAGACCAACTTGTCCAACCTTCCTCATAAGATAACACCAGGGGGAGGTAGTGACTGTGGCATAGTGATATTGTCACTGGACTGGTACCCCAGAGACCCAGGGTAACGCCCTGGGGGACCTGGGTTCAGCAGATGGTGGAATTTGAATTCAATAAAAAAAAGTCTAAAATTGACCATGGATTGTTGTAAAAACCCATCTGGTTCACTAATGTCCTTTAGGGAAGGAAATATGCCATCCCCTAACCTGGTCTGGCCTACATGTGACTCCAGATCCACAGTAATGTGGTTGACTCATAATTCCCTCTGAAATGTCTTAAAAAGCCACTTAGTTGTATCAAACCACTAAAAAGTCAATAAAAAGGAAAGAAACTGAATGGATCAGCCGGCATCAACCTAGGCACTGGAAACAACAACGGCAAACCCAGCCCTGTCGACCCTCCAAGGTCCCCCTTACTAACATCTGGGTGCTTGTGCCAAAATTGGGAGAACTGTCTCACAGACTAGTCAAGCATCAGCCTGACGTAGTTATACTCATAATCAGACTTGATAGATCATGCCCCACCATCACCATCCCTGGGTATGTCCTGTCCCACTGGCAGAGCAGACCCAGCAAAGGTGGTGGTGGCACAGTGGTATACAGTCAAGGGGGAGATGTCCTGGGGTTCTCAACATTTACTTCAGCCCCCATGAAGTCTCATGGCATCAGGTCAAACATGGGCAATGTCTCCTGTTGATTACCACGTGCTGCCCCCACTCAGCTGATGAATCAGTGAACCTCCCATGTTGAACATCACTTGGAGGAAGCACTGAGGGTGGCAAGGGCACAGAATGTACTCTGGGTGGAGGATTTCAATGTTCATCACCAAGAGTGGCTCGGTAGCACCACAACCGACAGAGCTGGCCAAGTCCTAAAGGGCATAACAAAAACAGAATTACCTGGAAAAACTCAGCAGGTCTGGCAGCATCGGCGGAAAAGAAAAGAGTCGACGTTTCGAGTCCTCATGACCCTTCAACAGAACTGAGTATAGTTAGGAGAGGGGCCTCTTTACCATGGACATCCAATCCCTCTACACCTCCATCCCCCACCAGGATGGTCTGAGGGCCCTTAGCTTCTTCCTTGAACAGAGGCCCGAAATAATCCCCATCCACCACTACTCTCCTCCGTCTGGCTGAACTTGTTCTCACAGTGAACAATTTCTCCTTTAACTCCTCTCACTTCCTCCAAATAAAAGGTGTGGCTATGGGTACCCGCATGGGCCCCAGCTATGCTTGTCTCTTTATGGGGTATGTGGAACATTCCTTGTTCCAGTCCTACTCTGGCCCCCTCCCACAACTCTTTCTCCGGTACATCGATGATTACTTCGGTGCGGCTTCATGCTCTCCTCTGGACTTGGAAAAATTTATTAATTTTGCTTCCAATCTCCACCCCTCCATCATTTTCACATGGTCCATCTCTGACACTTCCCTTCCCTTCCTTGACCTCTCTGTCTCAATTTCTGATGATAGAGTGTCCACCAATATCCATTACAAGCCTACCGACTCACACAGCTACCTCGACTACAGCTCCTCACACCCCGCCTCCTGTAAGGACTCCATTCCATTCTCTCAGTTCCTTCGCCTCCGTCGCATCTGTTCTGATGACGCTACCTTCAAAAACAGTTCCTCTGACATGTCCTCCTTCTTCCTTAACCAAGGTTTTCCACCCACGGTCGTTGACAGGGCCCTCAACCGTGTCTGGCCCAACTCCCGCGCATCCGCCCTCACGCCTTCTCCTCCCAGAAACATGATAGGATCCCCCTTGTCCTCACTTATCACCCCACCAGCCTCCGCATTCAAAGGATCATCCTCCGCCATTTCCGCCAACTCCAGCATGATGCCACCACCAAACACATCTTCCCTTCACCCCCCCTGGCGGCATTCCATAGGGATCATTCCCTCCAGGACACCCTGGTCCACTCCTCCATCACCCCCCTCTCCTCAACCCCCACCTATGGCACCTCCCAATGCCCACGCAGAAGATGCAACACCTGCCCCTTCACTTCCTCTCTCCTCACCGTCCAAGGGCCCAAACACTCCTTTCAAGTGAAGCAGCATTTCACTTGCATTTCCCCTAACTTAGTCTACTGCATTCGTTGCTCCCAATGCGGTCTCCTCTACATTGGAGAGACCAAACGCAAAATGGGCGACCGCTTTGCAGAACACCTGCGGTCTGTCCGCAAGAAAGACCCAAACCTCCCTGTCGCTTGCCATTTTAACACTCCACCCTGTTCTCTTGCCCACATGTCTGTCCTTGGCTTGCTGCATTGTTCCAGTGAAGCCCAATGCAAACTGGAGGAACAGCACCTCATCTTCCGACTAGGCACTTTACAGCCTTCCGGGCTGAATATTGAATTCAACAACTTTAGATCTTAAACTCCCTCCCCCCATCCCCACCCCGTTTCTTCCCCCTCCCTTTTGTTTTTTTCAATAATTTATATAGATTTTTCTTTTCCCACCTATTTCCATTATTTTTAAATCTACAACTAATACCTTGTCAGTCTTTCCACCCCACCCCCACTAGAGCTGTACCTTGAGTGTCCTGCCATCCATTCTTAATTAGCACATTTTCTTAGATAATATCACCACCTTCAACACCTCTTTGATCCTTTTGTCTGTGACATCTTTTGATTATCTGCTCCTATCACTGCTTGCTTATCCCTACAACCACCCCACCCTCAACTTCTCCCCTCCCCCCCGCCCCCCACCTTAAACCAGCTTATATTTCACCCCTCTCCTAACTATACTCAGTTCTGTTGAAGGGTCATGAGGACTCGAAACGTCAACTCTTTTCTTCTCTGCCGATGCTGCCAGACCTGCTGAGTTTTTCCAGGTAATTCTGTTTTTGTTTTGGATTTCCAGCATCCGCAGTAGTTTTTTGTTTTTATCTCCTAAAGGGCATAACTGCTGGACTGGGTCTGCGGTGGTGAGGGAAACGAACATGAGGGAAAAACATACTTGACCTCATCCTCACCAACCGGCCTGCCACAGATGCATCTGTCCATGACAGTATTGGTAGGAGTAACCACCACACAGTCCTAGTGGAGATTAAGTCCTATCTTCACATTGAGGATACACTCCATCGTGTTGTGTGACACTACCACCATGCTAAATGGGATAGGTTTCAAACAGATCTAGCAACTCAAGACTGGGCATCCACAAGGTGCTTTGGGCCAAACTCAAACTGTACTCAAACACAATCTGTAATCATGCTAAGCAGCAGAAGCAGTGTATGATAGACAAGGCTAACCAATCCCACAACCAATGGATGAGATCAAAGCTCTGAGTTCATACCACATCCTATCCTGAATGGTGGTGGACAATTAAACAACTAATAGGAGAAGGAACCTCCACCAATATCCCCATCCTCAGTGATGAGGTAGCCCAACACTTCAGTGTAAAAGAGAAGGCTGAAACATGTGCATCCATCTTTAGCTGGGAAGTGCTGAGTGGATGATCCATCTTGGCCTCCTACCGAGGTCCCCAGCATCATAGATATCATGCTTCAGCCAATTCAGATAACTCCACATAATATCAAGAAATGGCTAAAGTCACTGAATACTGCAAAGGCTATGGACCCTGACAATATACTGGCAATAGTACTGCAGATTTGCGCTCCAGAAATAGCTGCGCTCCCTAGGCAAGCTGGTCCAGTACAGCCAGAACACTGGCATCTACTCAGCAATTTGCTCAGGTATATCCTGTCCACAGAGAGCAGGACAAATCCAATCCGACCGGTTACTGCTCCATAAGCCTCCTCTTGAGTATCAGCCAAGTGATGGAAGTGGTAATCAACAGTGCTATCAAGCAGCACTCAAATAGCAATAACCTGCTCCCTGATGCTCAATTTGGGTTCCGCCAGGGCCACTCAGCTCCTGACCTCATTACAGCCTTTGTCCAAACATGGACAAAACAGCTGAATTCCAAAGCTGAGGTGAGAATGACTACACTTGATATCAAGGCCACATTTGACAGAGTGTGGCATCAAGGAGCCCTAGCAAAACTGGAGTCAATGGGAATCAGGGGGAAAACTTTCCACTGGTTGGAGTCATACCTCACACAAAGAAAGATGATTGTGGAGGCCGATCATCTCAGCTCCAGGCATTGCTGCAGGAGTTCCTCAGAGTAGTGTCTGAGGCCCAACCATCTTCAGCTACTTCATCAATGACCTCCCTTCCATCATAAGGGCAGAAGTAAGGACACTTGCTGATGATTGCACAATGTTTAGCATCATTCACAACTCCTCAGATACTGAAGCAGTCCATGTCGATAGGCAGCAAGACCTGGACAATATCCAGGCTTGGGCTGATAAGTGGCAAGTAGCATTCGTGCCACACAAATGCCAGGCAATGATCATCTCCAACAAGAAAGAATCTATCATCCCATAACATTCAATCACACTGCCATTGTTGAATCCCCCACCATCAACATCCTGGGGGTTACCATTGACCAGAAACTGAACTGGACCAACCATATAAAAACTGTAGCTACAACAGCAGATCAGACACTGGGAATTCTGAGCTGATTAACTCACCTCTTGATTCCCCAAAGCTAGTCCACCACCTATAAGGCATAAGTCAGAAGTGTGATGGAATACTATCCACTTGCCTGGATGAGTCCGGCTCCAACAATACTATAGAAACTCAACTGCTCTTAAATAAGGAAAGCAAAACTGTACACAGCACTCCAGATGTGGTCTCACCAATGTCCTGTACAGCTGTAGTAAAACATCTCTACTTTTATATTCCGTTCTCCTTGCAATAAGCAATATCATTCAGTCCTCTGACTCCATATGCTAACTGGACAAAGCAGTTCGCTTGATCAGCACTCCACCCAGCATCTTAAACATTCATCCCTCCACCACTAATGCACAGCGGCAGCAGTGAGTACTATATTCAGGATGCACTGCAACAACTCACCAAGGTTCTTTCGATAACACCTTCCCAACCTGCAAACTTAACTACCAAGGGAGGCAGACACATCGGAACGCCACCACCAATATGTTTCCCTCCAAGTGACACACAAGCATGAGTTGGAACAAGATTGTCATTTCTTCACTGTCGCTGGATCAAAATCCTGGAACTCACTTCCTAACGGCATTGTGGGCGTACGCACCTCATGGACTGCAGTGGTTTAAGAAGGCAACTCACCTCTACCTTCTTAAGGGCGATTAAGAATGGGCAACAGATGCTGGCCTAGCCAGCGATGCCTCCATTCCATGAAAGAATATATTTAAAATATGTTCAAAAGGCCTTCAGTAAGGTACCAGACTGTAGGCTCATGACAAAGGTTAAGGCATATGGAGTCAGAGGACAAATTACTGAACGATGTTGCTTATTGCAAGGAGAATGGAATATAAAAGTAGAGATGTTTTACTATAGCTGTATAGGACATTGGTGAGACCACATCTGGAGTGCTGTGTACAGTTTTGTTTTCCTTATTTAAGAAAGGCTATAAATGTGTTAAAAGCAGTTCTGAGAAGGTTCACTTGATTGATACCTGGGATGAGGGTTTTTTTAAAATCCATTTATGGGATGTGGGCATCGCTGGCTGGGCCAGCATTTATTGTTCATCTCTAATTGCCCTTGAGAAGGTGGTGGTGAGCTGCCTTCTTGGACTGCTGCAGACCATTTGGTGTAGATACACCCACAGTGCTCTTAGAAAGGGAGTTCCAGGATTTTGATCTGGCGACAGTGAAGGAATAGTGATATATTTCCAAGTCATGATGGTGAGTGGCTTGGAGGAGAACTTCAAGATGGTGGTGTTCCCATTTATCTGCTGCCCTTGTCCTTCTAGATGGTAGCGGTTGTGGGTTTGGAAGGTGCTGCCTAAGGAGCCTTGGTGAGTTTCTGCAGTGAATCTTGTAGATGGTACACACTGCTGCCACTGTTTGTCGGTGGTGGAGGGAGTGAATGTTTATGGATGTGGTGCCAGTCAAGCAGGCTCTTTGTCCTGGATGGTGTCTAGTTTCTTGAGTGTTGTTGGAGCTGCACTCATCCAGGTACGTGGAGCATATTCCATCACACTCATGACCTGTGTCTTGTAGATGGCAGACAGGCTTTGGGGAGTCAGGAGGTGAGTTACTCGGTGCAGGTTTCCAAGGCTCTGACCTGCTCTTGTAGCCACAGTATTTATATGGCTAGTCTAGTTCAGTTTCTGGTCAATGGTAACCCCCAAGATTTTGATAGTGGGGGATTCAGCAATCGTAATGCCATTGAATGTCAAGGGCCGGATGGTTAGATTCTATCTTGTTGGAGATGGTCATTGCCTGGCACTTGTATGGCATGCATGTTACTTACCATTTGTCAGCCTAAGCCTGGATATTGCCCAACTCCTGCTGCATTTGGACATGGACTGCTTCAATACCTGAGGAGTCACAAATGGTGCTGAACATTATGCAATCATCAGTGGACATCCCTACTTCTGACCTTATGATCAAATGAAGGTCATTGATAAAGCAGCTGAAGATGGTTGGGTCTAGGACACTACCCTGAAGAATTCCTGCAGTGACATCCTGGAACTGAGATGATTGACTTCCAACAACCACAACCATCTTCCTTTGTGCTAGGAATGACTCCAAACAGTGGAGAGCTTTTCCCTTGATTCCCATTGACTCCAGTTTTGCTAGGGCTCCTTGATGCCACACTCGGTCAAATGTGGCTTTAATGTCAAGGGCAGTCACTCTCACCTCACCTCGGGAGTTCAGCTCTTTTGTCCATTAATGAACCAAGGCTGACATGTGGTCAGAAGCTGAGTGACCCAGACAGAACCCAAACTGAGCATCAGTGAGCAGATTTTTGGTAAGCAAGTGCCACTTGATAGCACTGTTGATGACCCCTTCCATCACTTTACTGATGATCGAGAGTAGACTGATGGGGCAGTAATTGGCTGGGTTGGATTTGCCCTGCTTTTTGTATACAGGACATACCTGGGGAATTTTCCACATTGCTGGGTAGATGCCAGTGTTATAGCTGTACTGGAACAGCCTGGCTAGGGGCGCAGCAAGTTTTGGAGCACAAGTCTTCAGTACTATTGCCGGAATATTGTCAAGGCCCATAGCCTTTGCAATATCGAGTGCCTTCAGCAGTTTCTTGATGTCACATGGAATGAATCAAATTGGCTGAAGACTGTGATGCTGGGGACCTCTGGAGGACGCCTAGATGAATCATCCACTTGACACTTCTGGCTTAAGATTGTTGCGAATGCACTTGTGTACTGGGCTCCTCCATCATTGAGGATGGGGATATTTGTGGAGCTTCCTCCTTCAGTGAGTCGTTTGATTGTCTTGCACCATTCACGGCTGGATGTGGCAGGACTGCAGAGCTTAGATCTGATCTGTTGGTTATGGAATCTCTTAGCTCTTTCACTTGCTGAT
This sequence comes from Cetorhinus maximus, assembly GCF_964194155.1. Lineage (NCBI taxonomy): Eukaryota > Metazoa > Chordata > Chondrichthyes > Lamniformes > Cetorhinidae > Cetorhinus > Cetorhinus maximus. Next base: position 127,807,801 of record NC_135887.1, read on the forward strand.
TATGCTGTTTAGCACACAAGTAGTCCTGTGTTTTAGCTTCACCAGGTTAACACCTCATTTTATAGGTATGCCTGGTGCTGCATGCCCTCTTGCACTCTTCGTTGAACCAGGGTTGATCCCCTGGTTTGATGATAATGGTAGAGTGGGGGATATGCTGGGCCATGAGGTTACAGATTGTGGCTGAATATAATTCTGCTGCCGCTGATAGCCACAGCACCTCATGGATGTCAATTTTTGAGCTGCTACATCTGTTCTGAACCTATGCCAATTACCATGATGATAGTGCCACACAATACAATGGATGACATGCTCAGGGTATAGACTGGACTTTGTCTTCACAAGGACTATGCGGTGGTCATTCCTACCTATACCCTTATGGACAGAAGCATCTATAACAGGCAGAGGGGTGAGAATCAGGTCTAATAGGCTTTACCCCCTTGTTGGTTCCCGCATCACCTGCCATGCGCCCAGCCTGGCAAATATGCCCTTCAGGAGTTGCCGGCTTGGTCAGTCGTGGTGTTATCGAGCTACTCTAGGTGATGGACATTATTGCCCCCAAACCAATTAAATTCTAAACTAACGAATGCAATCATTTGTGAATACATTATAGAATCAACTTAGATATACTTGATAAATGAAAAAATAGTGAAGCCTTTTTCAACTGAACTTGAGTATTGCTGAAAAATACGGTTTAAGCTTTTCGTCTTGTACTCATCAGGACAGGGTGCAAGATTACCAACAGTAAAGGAAGCAACAATTTATACTGCATGGAAAGAGAGTGCTGATTGGTTGGCTAGTGGACTCTGATTAGTAGAGGTGTTGCCATGGCGAATGCAGCAGGGAGCAGTTAGCGACAAAGCTTTTGTTCAAATTCAAACCAGGCAGGTAGACTCTGATTGGTCAAGGCATTGCCATGGGAAATGAACCAAGGAATGGCTGTCCACAAAGCTTGGCAGTTACTGATTGCCAACCAGTCAGCACTCTCTCCTCATTCAGTATAAATTGTTGTTCCCTTTACTGTTGGTAATCTTGTGGTCTGTCCTGAGAAGTGCTAGATGAAAAGTATAGACAGCAAGCCTCTTTTTTTCAGCAATACTTTTACATTAAGCTTCCAGCACAACTGTCTTTTTTGCTTGGCCATTGTATGATGTATTGTTCTTTCTGGTTGAACTTTGGTGTATATTTCAACACTTTCTGAGTTAGCTGTTGTGTTCTGATCTCAGCTGATGTTAATACTGGGCAAGTCAGATCCCAGAGTGAAACCAGGCTTGGTAAGTCTTAACTTTGTTTTTTTTTAAGAAACCGTGGAGGTCAGTTACTGAGCACATTCATAGGAGTCTGCCAGTATGCTGTTAACACAAAGAATAAAGTGTTTATTAAACAAGAAAAAGATGAACTATATTACACTAGACAAAAAGGTTGGAAAGATTTCAGTACAAGTACCAGAAAATGATTCAAACTCACATTATTCCTTTTATCCCAGTAACCCTTACAGACATAAAACCACAGTGAAAATGTATCACTGTCTCAACATCAAGGTTTCTTGCTTGGGTTAGCTCAGTTTCGAACAGTTTTCTTCCAGCGGACTTCTGAGCATTCACTAGATGCTTTTCTTCAGCTGGTATCTCTTCCCCGAGACACTCAAAAACCATAATCTAAACTCACTATTACTTCAGCTTCAAAGCAAACACATGAGTTCCCCAAACTCAGTTCCCCAACAGGCTTGCAGGATTTCATATTAGAGAGATTAGACCATCTGCCTGCAGTGTCTGGTATACACACCACAAATTGACCGCCTTTCTGTGTTTCCCTGTCTCTCTGCATGTCCCTGGATCCCTGTTGCTAGGCAACAGCACAGTTTTTCTGCTTTATGTTTTTTTTTAACTTCATTAAACCACTAACCCCTTGGTAACACATCTCTTCACTTCAAGAGTTGTAAAACCTCATTAAAAATGCATGTATAAAAACAGAGCCTCAGACTTCCTGGCAGCCGGTTCACCAAACATCCAAGTGAAACGAAAACCAGCTTTCACCTTTCTTACCACACAAATGGGAAATATAAATTAAACTTAAGGCTATACATTGTTCCTAACAATTGTTTAAGCTCTGCCTCAGTTTTAGCAAAGATAGTTTCTCTGACTGTTCCCACTCATAAAAGGATCGAGAACAAGAGGGCACAGGTTTAAAAGTGATTTGCAAAAGAAGCAAATGTGACACGAGAAAAAACTTTTTCACGCAATGAGTGGTTCAAGCCTGGAATGCACTGACTGGAAGTGTGGTGGAGGCAGGTTCAATTGAGGTATTCAAGAGGGCATTAGATGATTATTTGAATAGAAACAACATGCAACAGGCAGGGCAATGGCACTAGATCATAATGCTCATTTGGAGAGCCGGTGCAGACATGATGGGCTGAATGGCTTCCTTCTGGACCATTAAACTTCTGTGATTCTGTGATTTTTCTTGTATCCAGTTCTCTAACAGGACTGTATATCCCCACATTAAGTGGGGCCGTATAATGACTGGGGAAACAGTTTCTCCCACCATCGCTCAAGGCTGATGATGGATTTGAGTTTCTTTCTTGGCAGACTTGTTATGTGATCTGTTTTCAGGTGTACATTTTGCCACTCTTCTTTCACCCAAACTGGACCACGTCATCTTTCCCTGTTTTGAACTAAAATTCACACTAATTTGTCCGCTTTTCTAATTTTTAAAATTTTTGGATATTGACTTTGACACTATGCCTCATGCTATATCCTCGGTTAACCAAAAAGGAAGGGGAAAAAAAATGGCAGCTGACAGGAGCTTTAAAATAATATTAGAGCGTGCACTTGTGAGCGGAACTTTGGAGCATTTTGATATCTTTTTTAAAAATTAACTCATGCGATGCGGGCACCTCTGACAAGTGAATGACTCGCCGGACCACTCCAGAGGGCATTTAAGAACGGAACTCTTTGGTGTGGGATTTGAATCAAGTCTAAATTAAACCGCGTAAGGATGGCAGGTGCCCTTCCCTGAAGGTAAGGAACCATTTAGGCTTGGATGACACTCTGACAGCTTCGTGGGCACTTTTTTTACTACTAAAAACCACCTTTTTATTTCTAGTTTTAAGAAAAACTGTTCTCAGATTCTCAAACTGTCAAAGTGGGACCTGAACTCTTGCACCTGGATTACTTGAGAATGTGGCTGTGGTTTCGCTGTCTGATTTTACTATCTTTTCCAATCTAACTTGGAGTGAGGTAGCGACGGGCAAATCCAGCTCTGGTTATTTTGATCAGCAAGTTTTATTTGTGTTAATATAGACTGAAGTATATTGTTAGGAAATAGAGATAGTTTAAGTAAGTTACATTTGTATTTGTGGATGTTGGGAATAAGGTCCATCTTTAAGTTTAAGTTCAATTTATATTTCTTTCTATCTGTGAGTTTAAAGATGAAACCTGGGATCTAGTTTCATTTTTGAGTGGAAACAGCAGGTCAAAAGCTCTGTTTGTATACCTGCATCCCTAATGAGTTTTATGACCCGTAAAATGGAGAACCGTGTTATCAAGGTGGGGGCGCGGGGTGATGGGTGAGTAGTTTCGGAAAGTTAAAACAAGGTTTAAAAAACTGTGCTGTTGCAGAGAGGGAGAAACACACACGCACATGCACACGTACACAGACAGAGAGCTAGAAAAGCAGGTTCAGTTCAGTTGAAGCCAGGATTCCAGAGACCCTGGACAGCAGAGGGACAGATAGCAAGTCCAAAGCTAAAGTTGAAGCCCGCTGCCAGGCGAAGCTGGACACAGGAGAAGGAACTGGAGAAGCAGGTTCCAGAAACTAGAGAAGAAAGTCCCCAAATCCAGGGGAATTGAACAGGGAAGATCCAAGAGGACAGTCGAGTCAAAGGACAAAGACATGAATCTGGAAAAGGTCCTGTTCTGTGGAAGTGAAAGTGAGGAGCAGAGAGGAAGGCTCCAAACTACAACCTTAAAGAGAAGAACACTGCAGGAAGCATACTTAAAGCAAAAACAGCTTGCGAGGAGCCAGAAGATCCAAAGAGACAGCTGAAGGTCTGCAGCTCTTCACTATGAGCATGTGAAGCAGTGGTGTTCTGTTGACACGGCTGAGTCAGTGAGAGAGAGTGCGTGGAAGAAAGCTTGAATCCACGTGGTGATCCAGGGGAGAGGAACATTGGAAGGAGAGTTCGAAACCCTGGAGGTGGACCGTTGTGGAAGGTGTCTGCTGGAAAGCGTTGTTTGGGAGAAGATTGCAGAGTGAGTTCTTCGAGAGTGGAGATTGGAAACCCTCATGTAAAAGGCAGAGTTCAGTGACACTGGTTGCTCACGGCGTGACAAGCTTCTGGGGAGAGTTGATGAGAGATCTCAAAGTGGTGGCACCTGTCAATTGGTTTCAGACTGTGGTGTGTCTGACCACAGGTCACCTATTGATTTGCATGGACTGTGTACTCACTGTGAACATTAGAGTATAAAGTTAGCTTTTGTAACTTGTGTTACCCTTACAGATCTGTATATATCTGTGGGTGAAGGAGTATTGTAATAGAGTTCATCTTTTCTTGTGTTATGACTGATGTAGTTGGTAAAGCTGAGTTATCAAAACAACTGTCATAACCTATAATTTTAAGTTATGTTTGAGGCGCGACTCTAAACACAGGAACCAGACCACCAGTTCTCGAGGTTTTACATTAAACTAAATTAAACATTTTATTAATTTACATAGGTTAAAATACATATACACATGGCTTCAAATGACTAATATCATAACTTTTAACAAATTCCCAAACTAATTTCCATGAAGGCAACAGCAACCCATAGCCTGAACCAGACACCAGGCAAAGCCTTTTCACCTTATGAATTCAAAATGAGGTTCCTTTCACTTTGGTTCCTTACAGACACAGTGGTAGGTTTACAGGCTTTGATGTTACATTGCCTCTGCTCTGCACACACAAAACTGCTGAAGTTATACCTACCACCACCCACTGAATATAAATTCTCAATGGGCTGAATTTTCCCCTCCTTCAGGGGGGTTATGCGGGGGCGGGCGAAGGTGGGCGCAAACCCGATCGGCACCCCGATCGGGAATTTGCTGCCATTTTATGTGGGCGGGCCAGTTAAGGCCTGCCCAGCATGATGCTCGCCTGGACGCACTGTGTGTTCTCTATGCAGGTGGGGGGGGGGATTCCCTGTGTTGTTCCCTGCGCTCTTTTGCGCATGCACGCGAAAGAGCGCAGAGATCTCCCTGAGGCACAAAGGTGCCTCAGCGAGATCGGTTTGACATGTGTAAATTTAAATAAAGGGAAATAAAAACTTTTAAAACATGTCCCCTCATGTGACACTGTCACATGAGCTGGGACATGTGAATGAATTATTTTTAAAATTTTTAGTGACTTTTAAAGCACTTCATGAAACCTCATTCCCGTGGATGAGGCTTCGTGAAAAATGTGATGGCCGCCTGGGCTCTTCACCTGCCCGCCAACCTTAAGGTTGGATGGGTAGCTCAGCTAATTGAATTAATTACTATTTAATTGGCCTTAATAGGCCTTTGACAGTTTGGCAGGCGTGCAACCAACTTGGCTGCGCGCCCGCCGAACTGAAAATCTAAATGACGCGCAATGACGTCGGGACGCCCACCCAATGTCATTTTACACGTTGACAAGTGGGCACCGCCCCCGCTCACCAACTGTAAAAGTCTGTCCATTGTATCACCAGCCTCTTCTAACAGTAAAACCCCTTTCATAGTACTAATTTTATTAGTAATATTAATATATTGCTTGGTATCTGCTAGATAGGTGTCAGTTTTCACCCCACTCCTTGAATGCTCTATTCAAAAAAATGCAAATACACCCTACCTCTCTTACAGAATCAAAACTAGTACACATCAAAGGACCCAAACTTTGATCCAGTTAAGACACACCCACAGACTAAACCTCTATTTTAAAAGAAAAATACTTTCCAATAATATTATATACATTAAATAGCTTCATGACACTTGTTTAATAAATGTTCTATTCTTTTGTTAAGCACTCATCAGCTGACTGCTGTGACCCTGTTCAGTGGCCACTCTCCACGCATCCAAACCAAAAATAAAAGTTAGGATCTATCAAGCTGGGTTCCACCCTGGGATTTGGCTTGTTCAGTAGTAACATCAGCTGGGATCATAACAGTATTTAATACAATCTAATGTGCTTAAGAAAGGAATCTTTATGGTATTAACTGAATAATTATTATATGTTGCATATTCTACTGTTTTTAGCAAGGCCTACAAAAGGACCAGGCAACACTGACAGCTCGCGGAACTATTTTTTATATTAGCTTTTTTAAATTATCTAGATATTCAGTTTGTGAAAGGACAGAATGTGCAAACATACCTCTAAGTTCTGGACACTGGTCAAGGTTTCTATCAAGGCAAAGATCTAGATCTAAATTATCTAGATATTCAGTCTGTGAAAGGACAGAATGTGCAAACATACCTCTATGTTCTGGACACTGGTCAAGGTTTCTATCAAGGCAAAGATCTTGGTGACTTCCAGTGCAGCAAGTTTTTATATGTAATTTAAACAATTCCATGTCCCCTCAAAGGTCCAACCTGCACACCCAGTACTTCAAACATTTTCAATGAAATTTTGAGCTTGTGCTGGCCATTCCAGTGATGACGTTGCTGCTGGTCCAGCATTTATACCAGGCATTGCCCTGGCACATAAAAGGTTGCATACAGTATCTAGCAGTGAGAGATGGAATAAAAGTAGAAAATGCTGGAAGCATTCAGCAGGGCAGACAGCATTTGTGGAGAGAGAAACAAAGGGTTCTTTTGGGGAAAGGATGAAATCAGCCACTAAGTGAGTACTGTTCTAATATGATGCACATGTTTAAAAGTGTGCTCCTAGCTAACATTTGGGGGTTAATTGGTGATTACCGTGATTTAAACTTGCCTGCAGATGCTAAAATGGACACCTGCAGGTTTAGTACAAAAGTGTTGATTAAGAGCAATTTTTGCGGAGTGATGTATGTAACTTCCACACACCCACTTTCCCTGAAGGTGTGGAGTGCGCTGACTAACACACAGTGCACTGCTTCAGGATGGCTCAGGATCTGAGGGAGAGAGTGCCCGGGTTCTCAGACATGACACTGGAGGTCCAGGTGGAGGAAGTCCAGGGGAGGAGGGATGACCTGTACCTGCAGCGGAGAAGGAGCCCACCCTGCCCGCCTGACTCTCGCTCCTAATCAGCTGCTCTGCTGACTTCACCCCACCCTTCCATTCATCCTCCAAATCAAGGGAGACCCCTAGCAAGATTCACATACCCAAGTACTGGTAGGTAAGGTCATTAGCCTTGTCTACAAGGGACCATAAGCATCTTTGTCCATTAGAGAGAGACAACTTATATAGCTTGAGGGGCACCACTCCACATCAAGCAATAGGACAAGGCAAGGAGGTAGGCCTCCATGAACTACCACAGCTGATACAGGAATTGAACCTGTATCATTCCACATCACATTCTCACTATCTAGCCAGCTGAGCTAAGCAATCCTATACGATCTCCAAAAAGTTAGAATAGCACAGAACTCACTTTCTTCAGCTGAAGTCTTCAAAGAATTTCCAGGAAGGATGGTGTTCAAATGTTGTTGAAGCCCTGACAAAATGTCCCAGAATGTCTCCTGATGTGTTTCAAAGTTGTCTTAAAACACAGTGTGGTCCTTCTATTTTCAATAACAAATGAACACTGAGCACGAAGCATGGTTTTAAATCGTTCAAAAAATGCTCAGCAATAACTTGTTTACTACTGTTCAGCTGGTCACTTCTTGGAGCGGTTGGTAATTTTCAGTTAAATGGCGTGCAGCCTCTTTAATAATCGTTAGGAACCAATTTAATTGTCAATTAGAGCTTTACCGATTGTCAAGGTGGCCATTCTAGCCCACGCTTAAAGCCTTTTGTAAAAGGAGGTCTCTTATGGTACAACAGGCCAAACTGGCATTGTAGCTTATGATCCCATCATGGCCACCTCAGAGGCTCCTTAGTGCCGAAAGTACCCGTCAAAAGCCTCCTGCAGGAGCTCACGGCTTCAGCATTAACCCCACCAAAATGAGCAAGGGAGAGTCGGGGTGGGCATTAAAAATAAAAATAAGGAACAAAATTCCAACCTGCCACTTATTGCCTGTTGCAGTTTAACAGAGGCAAGTTTAGAAGCATCCCGATGTGGAGAGACAGGATACTTCATTAGCATGTTAAAATTGAGTTCCCACTGCGCAATTGGGGGCACGATTTAAATTTAGCACTTGCTGCACGTGTTTCTTAGAAGTCAGGAAACCAGCAGTGAAAGAAAGGTGGGGGCTGCTAGTTCAAGAAGGTAGATGCCTTTTACAGCACTCCTTGTGGGCGTGGAGGAACAGGAGTGCTCCCTCTGCCCCCTCATGGAAGCCTTTGGCTTCCCCTCTACTAATCATGGTCGCTGTCTTTGTTCTGCCATGATTGCCAACCCTCCTCCTGCCATGACCATTTCTCTTTCTCCAAGCATTAAGTGTGATTTATCCCTCATGCAAGATCATGGCTGACTTCACCTCCCCCCCCACCTTCCCCCTCAACCCCAAACTCTGAAACCTTACCTTCCCCACTCCCAGTTGCCGGAGGCTATCCCGATGGTCTCCACTTGTGGCCTCCTGCTGCTGGTATTCCCAGCTGGCAGCCAGCCAGATTGTCAATTTGGGAATTTATGCAGGGAATGGAGAAAGTGACTGATAATGAGGTCCTGCCGTTAAGTTTGGCAGATTCATTTGGCCGCAACCTCTCCCCACTCCCCCACACCCTCCCTGTCTCCCCGTAAGTATAGGGGCCAATGACCTGTCTTCAGAACCTGAAATGTTAACTCTATTTCTCTCTCCACAGTTGCTGCCTGGCCTGCTGAGGGTCTCCAGCATTTTCTGTTTATATTTCAGATTTCCAGCTTCTGCAGAATTCTGCTTTTGATTCAGTGGCCAGGATTTTCCGTGCCCACCGGCATCGGGCGTGGTCAGTGGCGTGAGTGGACAATATGGCAAGAAGGCCAAAAATTGGTTTCACGGCACCGTGAAACCAGTTTGCGATCGTCTGCTCAGCCTGTCGATGGCGGGCCACGTTCCCTGCCATCGGATGTCAGGAATACATCAGCATATCGTTATAGGCCAGCCCGCTGGACTCATCCCCCCCACCTGCTGGATCGTCCTCCCATGTCGGCGGAAAACACAGCAAGACCTGGACAATATGCAGACTTGGGCTGACAAGTGGCAAGTAACATTCATGTCACAATGACCATCTCCAACAAGAGAGAATTTACCCATCGCCTCTTGTCGTTCAATGACATTACCATCACTGAACCCCCCACTATCAACATCTTGGAGTTATCATTGACCAGAAACTGAACTGCACTAGCCATATAAATACTGTGGCTACAAGAGCAGGTTAGAGGCTAGGAATCCTGCGAGGAGTAACTCACCTCCTGACTCCCCAAAGCCTGTACCATCTGCAAGGCACAAGTCAGGAGTGTGGTGGAATACTCCCCACTTTCCTGGATGAGTGCAGCTCCTACAACACTCAAGAAACTTGACACCATCCAGGACAAAGCAGCCCGCTTGATTGGCACCACATACACAAACATTCATTCCCACCACCGCCGACACACAATAGCAGCAGGGTGTACCATCTACAAGATGCACTGCAGGAATTCAGCAAGGCTCCTTAGACAGCACCTTCCAAACCCACGACCACCACCAGCTAGAACACCACCTGGAAGTTCCCATCCAAGCCACTCACCATCCTGACTTGGAAATATATCGCCGTTCCTTCAATGTCGCTGGGTCAAAATCCTGGAACTCCCTTCCTAACAGCAATGTGGGTGTATCTACACCACATGGACTACAGCGGCTCAAGAAGGTAGCTCACCACCACCTTCTCAAGGGCAATTAGGGATGGGCAATAAATGCTGGCCATGCCAGCAACGCCCACATCCTGTGAGTGAATTTTTAAAAAACACAGCGGCGAAGAACACGTCTTGACAAGTGTGACGTGCAGAAGTTGGGACTTGCCACCAGGGTCTTGCTCACATCGCGGACATCCGAGGAGCAGAAGATGCTGGAGCCCGACAGCACCAGGATCCTGAAGGAATGTCTATAGCTTGGCTGGGTGGATTCTCATGGGCATGGCTCTATTGTGATGCAGCTCATGGAAGTTGGAAAGTCACCATTGATGCTCACAATGGAAGATGGTCGAGTGGGCGTGAGAGGGAGGTCTAGGATTGACTGGGAGAGAAAGAGGTGTTGGGATGAGGTTGGGAGGTGGGGGAACGAAAGTGGCGAGGGGGTGAGGTTGGGAGGAGGGGAATGAAGGTGTTGGAGGGTTAAAGTTGGGAGGGCAGTGAAGATGTCGGGGAGGTGTGGTTGGGAGGGGGGAATGAAAGTTTAAGGGGGAATGAAAGTTTAAGGGGGAGTGAGGTTGGGGGGGAGGGCGTATGGGGGAGGGGGGGAGATGATGGCAACTGGGGAGGTAGGTGTAAGGGGGTGGAAGGTGTAAGGGAGTGCGGAGAGGGGAAGGAGTCCAGGGGGAGGATGGAGAGGGGAGGGAGTCCGGCGGGGAAGAAGGAGTACGGAGAGGGGAGGGTGTCTGTGGGGGCGGAGGAAGGAATGCTGAGAGAGTAGGGAGTAAGGGTGGAGGAAGAAGTAAGTGTGGAGGAATGAGCCAGGAAGAAGGAAGGAGTAAAGCTGGAGGAAGAAGTGAGGGTGCCTGAGGGAGCCAGGAAGAGGGAAGGAGTAAGGCTGGAGGAAGAAGCGAGGCTGGAGGAAGGAGTCGGGAGGGAGGAAGGACTAAGGGTGGCAGAAGAAGTAAGGGTGCCTGAGGGAGTCAAGAAGGGGAAGGGACCAAGCAGAGGGAAGGCTGGGAGGCGGGGTAGGGGGATTAAGGGATTGGGGAGGGGTTCTGGGGAGGGGGAAGGAGCCCAGAAGGGGGAAGAGGTTCCGGGATGAAGGGGTCCGGAAGGGGGAAGGGGTTCTGGAGGGGGAGGGGCCTGGTGGGGGAAGGAGTTCCAGAGGGCGGAAGGGGTTCTGGAGGGGGGAAGGGGTTCCAGGGGGTCTGCAACAAATGATCACATTCCAAGAGTTCAAATATTATTGGCCCTTGCAAGCAGCAGTGTACTCAGTTCACTATCCAAGATGATGTAATTCCGCGTCATGGGCTGTTGTTTATCCAATCAGGCATTCAGATCTAATTTTCAACAGCTTCTCTTCAAAACTCTCACATTCTGATGCATCAGCTGTTCAAGGTCCAGAGCAACCTTGTTGAATAAAACAGTTAAGATCCCGATCTAGCCCTGCTGACTTATTTTTATTCATCCATGGGATGTGAGCGTCACGGGCTAGACCAATGTTTATTGCCCATCCCTAATTGCCCTTGAGGGTGGTGGTGAGCTGCCTTCTGGAACTGCTGCAGTCCCTGTGGTGTAGGTACACCCACAGTGCTGTTAGGGAGTGAGTTCCAGGATTTTGACCCAGCGACAGTGAAGGAACGGTGATATATTTCCAAATCAGAATGGTGAGTGGCTTGGAGGGCAACTTGCAAGTGGTGGTGTTCCCATACGTCTGCTGCTCTTGTCCTTCTAGATGGTGGTTGTCATGGGCTTGGAAGGTGCTGTCTAAGGAGTCTTGGTGAGTTTCTGCAGTGCATCTTGTAGATGGTACACACTGCTGTCACTGTTCATCAGTGGTAGAGGGAGGAAAAGTTTGTGGATGTGATGTCAATCAAGCAGGCTGCTTTGTCCTGGATGGTGTCAAGCTTCTTGAGTGTTGTTGGGGCTACACTCATCCAGGCAAGTGGAGAGTATTCCATCACACTTCTGACTTGTGCCCTTGTATGGTGGTCATGCTTTGGGGAATCAAGAGAATTCCTAGCCACAGAATTCCTAGCCTCTGATTTGCTCTTGTAGCCACAGTATTTATATGGCTAGTCCAGTTCAGTTTCTGGTCAATGGTATTCTCCAGGATGTTGATAGTGGAGGTTTCAGCGATGGTAATGCCCATGAATGTCAAGGGGTGATGGTTAAATTCTTTCTTGTTGGAGATGGTCATTGCCTGGCACTTGTGTGGCACGAATGTTACTTGCCATTTGTCAGCCCACGCCTGGATATTGTCCAGGCCTTGATGCACTTGGACACAGACTGCTTCTGTTGACTATTGCAACATGTCTGGAGAAAGTACAGGACCACAAGCAGAATTTGCAATCATTTGTAGAACAAACAAACTATTTTGCGCTTCAGAACAACTGGCTCAACCAGGAGTCACCAGAAGACAACATCAGAATTGGATAAAGGGAGCTGGCACAGATGTGATGGGCCAAAGGGCCACCTTCCGTGAGGTCAGATTCAAACATGGGATTAATATTTGAACACTGTTGGCTCAGAGAAGAAAGCAGGCATGGCATTTTAAATCAAGTTCGAGGCATCCTGAAATCGGTCAAATAGGTTACGAACCTTTGCAGATAGTACTTCATATTTTTTTTTAAACTGCCATATGATATATTTTTACTGTCTTGCTCATTATACAGTTGTACTCTTTCTGTTGGTAGGTCAGAGCTGTTTGGACTGTAGAATTTTCGCTGAATGCCGTCAGCCTAGTTTCATGCTGAAAGCAGAAGGTATTCTTAATGATGTAGAGAAAAGTCCCTCTAAGCTGCTTCCTCTTCCTGATGCAAAGTTCTACGTAACCGGTTTGGCAAGACTGTTTTATATCCGATTGTTGAGTGTAAAGAGCAGTCAGTATTTGGATTCAAATATGTACCGTCTGGATGGTTCTCTGTCTACTGCCAGAAGTTTTTCTTGTACTTTTGACTCTAATTCCATGAAGAGATGCTGCATAAAACTGACAATGAATGCTCCATTGATGAGTCTTTTACTGTAAGAGTGCCATATTCCCTTCAGAAGCTGCAAAAAGCTCATTCAATCTCATGCAGCGAGTGGAGGTAGTGTTCAGGAGGCTAGCTAAAAATGGAATGAAATGATGGGAATTTTCACTCATACATATGCTGCTATGCTTGTGGTCAATGAGAAAGAATAAGTCACAAATTTCACTCTAATGTGCTGTTTATTTCCGCACAGTGTATTGAATAAGTGCTCCTGAGTACCTGTCATATCAAAACATCTGAGTTTTGGAGCTGAACTTGGTAGCTAAAACAGCGATTTTGCTGCACAATTATCTGTTGCTCTGAGCAACCCTACTTATCTTCATTCTAATACCGACTCGTTTGCACCCAATTAAGAATGGCCAGTTTCTGAATTTATGAGCGTTATCTCCTGTGTTGTTTCAGTGTTGTCTTACTCATGGCTGTTCCAGTGCAGAGAGTGGTTTGCAGAGCCCAAAACAATCAAGATTGATGGTTGAATTGATAAACTGATTATTCAGATATACTAGATGGTCCTAAATGTGCTTCAGCTTACTGGTTTCATGTTTTTCAGTCCCTTACACAATGAAGCTGTCATACTGGGTGACTCTACATTTAGATTGTATTTTAAGAGCCGACCTATAGAAGGTGTTAATTATTTGAAGGCTGAAGAATTAAATCACGCCTGTGAAATGGTGTACCATACCTGTTCTGGCCAGTGCTTGACAAGACATAAATTAATTGATTTAGTTTGCAATTGATTACAATTTGTCTGTGACTTATTCTTGTAATGTGTTAATTAACACAGCCAGAGGACAAATTAATGGCATGGCCTTGTCCTTGCCACACAGTGCGACTTGTTTTCATTCACACAACCGAGAACACACACACGACGTGACCTGAGGAAAAGTGAATGCTGCCTAATGGAATTGCTGTCAAAGTCAGTTTTAAAATGTTAATAAAAACCAATAAGTGCTGGAAAAACTCAGCAGGCCTGTCAGCATCTTTGGAGAGAAAAACAGAATTAACGTTTTGAACCCAATGTGACTCTTCTTCGGACCGAAGATATTGAATCATATTGGATTCAAAATGTTAACTCTGTTTCTCGCTCCAAAGATGCTAACAGGCCTGCTGAGTTTTTCCAGCACTTTTTTTTTTGTTTTATTTCAGATCTCAAGCATCTGCCGCTTTTGGCTTTTATTTTAGCTTTAAAATGTTACCTTTTGCCAGACTTGCAAGCCAACTTGAACTTCCGTGTCTGACTCTTCACAGATATCGATGAATGTGCCACAGGAATGCATAGTTGCTGGAATGACTCGGTCTGTGTGAACCTCGAAGGGGGATTTGACTGCCGGTGTCCTTTTGGCGAGCACTGCACTGGAGACTGCCCCCATGATGAAGGGTTAAAGCGTAATAGACAGGTCTGGACCTTGAGAGATGATCGGTGTTCTGTCTGCTCCTGTCAGGTGAGTACGTACGACCTGATGCTAAGTTGCTCAAGAAAACCACAACCTCATTGTCACAATGGATAGTTCCATAATTTGAGGGAGTATTTTCTGAGATGACTAAGTAGCATTCCATGTCAGTTCTGCTTATTGTAAAAAAAATCTTCTGATATATCTTTCACTTGTTTTTTTTTAAATTGGAGGCCTTGTGAGGTAAAGCTTTCAGTTTACAAACATTCCTGTGGTAGAAAGAAAGACAGCGACCTCTAATTCCAGTCCAGACTGAGGTGAACACCTTCAGGTCAGGGAGGTGCAAATGGAACAGAATCAGATTCTGCTGGTATTCCAACTAATTTTTAATTTCCTGACATCTGAGATGGGAATATGGGTAGGCTTCCCTCTGTCTCAGGGAGTTCCCGGCTATTCCAGAAACTCTTCTTATTGTCTCCTTGTAATGCCTCACAGGAACTCTCACCAGCTGGGAAGTCTAATGAGTCTCATTGAGATGCTGGCAAGTAATAATTGATCTTCTCTGGGTTTGTTTACCTTAAAAAAAATACTCTGCTGCTCCATTGGGATCTACATATTGAGAAGACTCACTCTTTCATTCGGCCCTTCCACCACAATTCCACTCTTCATCATCAGAGGGGCCTTGTACTGCTCTGGCATTCAGGTCAACAATTCGGGCGGGTGTTGCTGAACCTAATGGTACAATGCACCCTCCCTATTTGCTCAAATGATCCATTCCCATAATTGAACTGGGGGTCTTGGCCTGTTTGCTCTGGAAGATTGAGGGTCCATTGCACAGTTCCACTGGTATTGAGGGCCAAAAGGGATTGCATCTTAGAGCCTCAACATCTAAGATGACAACACTGCAGAGTTATCTCTAGAAATTCTGTTGAATGCACGTCATCATTGGCGACTCTGTCTTTGGTTTTCTCTTCATGCATAGGGATTGCAGAGTCTCGAGCATTCTGACCACAAAAGAACAAGCAGCAAGAGCATGTATGTCAAGGTTAGCTTGAGACATTTCCAACCATGGAAATGCAATAAATACCATAAAGGTGTCTCGAGATTTCTAACAATTTTGACCTGGAGTCAGATGACTTTATTACTCTCCCCTGTTCCAGTGACCTGCATTTTCCAAGGAGGCAGAATTTCCCTCCACTCTTAATTCCCTGATGGCAATCAAAATTTGAGAAGTGATGAACATGTTCAGCATATCTGAGGTTCAAAAAGAAATATTTGATGAATGCAGAGATTATTTAGAAGGAAACACTGAGAAATTTACGAAGAATAGAAGGGACGAGAGAAGATTAGAAAGGCAATGAAGGATTATTAGCCATCAGCAAAAAAGGAAATGCCATAAATTGCAGCATATAAGTCGACCCAGTGCATAGGCCGACCCCTTTTTTTCCTGCCCCCAAAATCATGTTTTTGCATGTACTCGGCAGATAAGTCGACCTCCCTTTTCAGCCATGACATGCTATACTCGCAGTAGTAGCAGTCAGCCTCAATTTTTCACCCCAAAAATGCATGTTTTACTTACCAGTGCCTTATAACTGGGCACAAGACGATGCAGGCTGTATTGTGAAGATGTGCGGGAATTTAAGACATGTCCACTCCTTGCGTCAGAGGCTGAAGGTGTTCCAAAATGGTGACCATCCATGCCGGCAGTTCACTTTTATTCTCAGTCTATAAGTCCATCCCCTTTTTTGGAGGGATTTTTTGAGACTTCAAAGGTCAACTTATACGCCGGCATCTATGGTAGCAATGTCTTTTATTACTGCGTAAGAAAGCAGTATACTGCTAAAAGACATCAAAGTTCATCCAGATTTCATTTCATGTTTGCCCTGATTCAGAGCAACAAGCATGAGCCAGGAGGGGTGTCACCCTGGCTTACCGACCAGAGACCCCCCAACTTACTCCCAAGCCTTATACAATAGCCCCGACTGATCCCGCCACCACCACAACACCAGTGCAGTGACCCTCCCCTTCTTCGAATTGTGTAATGTGGTCTTGTGATGTGAGAGGGGCAGATGCTTAGTTTAACAAATTATCGGAAAGACAGCACCTCCAACAGTGCCAGTCCTCTTGAACTCTGATTTAGGATGAGTGCGTTACCACTGAGCAGAGGCAAGTACAGTGACACTCGGGCATCATCACATTAACAATCACACATGCTGCAACAATGTGAAAAGGAAGCCAAAAAGTGCGCCAGAAATGCACATGTTTTAGTGAGCAGCGGTGCCCAGGAAAGTGGGGTACAGACAGTGCCAAACACTTGGGGCTGGTGGGGCGGGGGGTGGTGGGGTAGGGGGGGAGGGGCTACTCAGTGTCGTAAATGGCAACCAGACTGAGCAGGAGACCTGAAAGACTGACTTTAAAAAAATGTCGGAAATGTCAGCCTGACACTTCTGATTTTTTTAAAGCCTGTCTATAAGGTTAGTTTCGCTGACTGTAGTTGTGAGTAGGAATTGCTGCTGCTGCTTCCAACCTTCAGGCAAGTTTCTGGGACTGATAGGGGGCAGTCGGCTGTGGTGGGGGTATGGGGGGTTGGGGTTGCGGTGGGGTGAGAGGGTCACTTTTAGTGTTTAGCACCACAAAATTAAATACTGCACGTGTCTTGAAACTCTGGTTTGAATTTAAACCAGCATATAAAAAGCAGTCTAAATTTTCACTATGCACTAAAGTAGACACAATTCTGATGACATACTGTGTTGATGTACCGGAGGCTTGAGAATCTTGGGCCTCATCAGAAAATAAAAACTGGGAGTGATGCAAAACTAGGGTGTTGACTCACTATCACCCATTTTATTATTCTTACAAAGTTTGGGAATTAAATCCATATTTGTCACTCGGAGATTACTTAAAGAACGATTTTACAGATCTCTACCCCATCACCCTAGAAACTCTATAAATTCACAATGTACAACATAATTTGTATGACAGTTTCTGGGGGAAGGGGAAACAATCCAGTTAATTTAAGGCCGTACTGAATTTATGTGCCATGTATCATCCTTCTCTGAAAAATTCAGAACAACAATGCAATCTACATTTTTCCTGAGCTGTCGGTAGATGTCTGATTGACAGATCCGAGGGATAGTGCCATTAACATACAAGCAGCAGATGCCATTTATGGTATATTGTGGATTGGCAACAGAGAAGTCAGAATAATAAGGTTGTATTAGCTACAGAATTTAATTGTTTTGTAAATATATTGATTTTTTTTTCCTAGCGTCAGTTGAACGCTCTGGGATTAATTATCTTTAGAGAATCAGCATTGGGCCTTCAATTTCACCATTTCTACAGTCACCCTGCCTACTGCATGCAGGTATAATGAAAGAAAAACAAAACCTACATTTATATAGCACCTTTCATAATGCCTCAAATTGCTTTACAGACAATTAAGTACTTTTGAGTTGTAGCCTCTGGTATAATGTAGGCAATATTATCAAATAGCGGAGCAGGCTCGAGGGGCCTAATGGCTTACTCCTGCTCCCAATACATATGTTCATATGTCATTTGGATGGATGAGATGAGGTGGACTAGATGGCCTTTGTCATCCATAATTGTCTTGCAAACAGAAGGTGGAATCATGGCAGGAGTTCTGTTTATTTTGTTCCTAATGCAAGTTTACTGCGTAGGCTTTGTGGGGTGAAATTGCCAGGACAGGAATGTATCGTAGGCTCATAGTGAATCAGTAGTCCGTTTTACACTGTACATGATTCTTAAGAGTCTTTTCTATTGACTTCAATCTTGTCTTTTTGCCCACTTACCTATTATACCACTCTATCTTGGTGCTTTTATGAGTTTATTGAGGTATAGAAATATCGTGATAAAATTGTGTTGCACAGTAGATATTGAAAATATATTGTGGTGAGAAGCAGCAATCAGCAGAGTCTTCAGACTTGCTGATCAAGAAAACACAGATACAGTTGTGAACCATCCAGTCTTTGGCCTCTGGCCTCTTAAAAGTTGTGTCACACAGAGACACCTGAGGGCTCCAAAGCTTCTCACTGACATTGAAGACCTATGTTGTTCTTAGGAGTCATTTGATCTTTCTACCTGTGAGATTACTGATAAAATGGAATCCAATTACACTCCTTGTATGAAATAATTATATTGAATAAAAGCATGTACCCAGGCAGGAGAAAATCTTCTACTTTGTCTACTGAATGGAAAAGATCTTATGCAGCTTATCTGGGTTGCAAGTATTGAATCTTTTCCCCCAGATGTGCATTTTCTGCCACCGTCTACTTATGGTACAATGTGTAGAACATGTTAATAAGGGATGAGGCAGTCACTGAAATCGGTGTTATCGTCTGCAGTGTTATAAATAACCAGTGGGAATAATTTCCCGCTAAATTAACAATGTTGCACAATGCTATTAAAGTAAAATTTGTACTCTTTGGTTTGTTTAATTGTCCCAGTTGGTTTGTGGCACACACAAACTAACACTGCATTATATCATTGCTGTTCTTAATATTAATGACCCATGCTGCATAGATAATCAGACAGTTTATAACCAGATGCCAATAATGGCATTATCATTTAACTAGGACATTTCTGTGATTTTTTTTGGTTACATTGTTGGGGAATCTTGAAAGGGAAAAAAAACATGCTTCATTGTGGGGGAGGGGGATAGTGTTAAAGGGGTGGAGCGTTGGGGGGGAGGTGGCGGTTAATAAGTGACCCAGAAACAGGAGAAGCACCAGGGCCCATGCTTTCTCTCCCTGGCCCTAGTAAGCAACATGCTAACATTAGAGCAAAGTTGTCAGTGTAGATTGTGGTTGGGTCTTGTACACTTTGGAATAACTTAAGTTTCAGGAGTCTGATTCTTATAGTGATCTCTCAAAGCCTATTGGAATACCAGTGTTTGATTAGAATCTTTCTGTATAGACTTAAGTGAATTATTCATTCAACGTTGTGATATACCTTAGCATAAGCATTTGGCTTTAATGCAGATTTACTATTAATATGTGTCTGTTACTAATTCATCAAAAAAAAAACATCAGTTGCAGTTTGTTTTTATAGTTGCCTGAAATTTAATGACACCTCTTCAGTGTGAAAGCTTTTTTCTCCCTCCCTGGTTATAGGATGGGAAGATTTTCTGCAGAAGGACTGTTTGTGATTGTCGTAATCCGAATGTAGACCTCTTCTGCTGTTCAGAATGTGACACCAGAGTGACCAGCCAATGTTTGCACCAGAATGGACATCTGGTCTATCGCAGTGGAGACATCTGGACTTATAACTGCCAGCAATGCCGATGTTTGGTATGTGTCTGAATTTTCATGGGGAATTCCCATTGTTATGTTCTTTATTCAACGAAAACATACAAATTATATAAAGGACTGAAGAAACAACAAGGTGGGTTCAGTTATGATCCCAGTGATGGTGTCGCTGGGCAAGCTTGATCTGAGGGTGGAACCCGGCTTGATAGATCCTAATTTTATTTTTAGGAACGTGTAGAGTAGCTACTGAACAGAGGGAGTCAGCTGATGAACTTTTAACAAAATAATAAAGCATTTATTAAACAAGAAAAGATTAACTATATTATATTACTCCTTCACCCACAACTATACCTTTACAGATATGTACAGATTTGTAAGGATAACACAAGCTACAATAGCTATCTTATAGCCTAATGTTCATAGTGAGTACACAGTCCACATAAACCAATTGGTGGCTTGTGGTCAGGCACACCTGAAACCAAGCGACAGATACCACTCCAAACAGATGCCTGTCACACTGTGAGCCAACAGGTCTCACTGAACTCTGTCTTTCACTTGAGGGTTTCCAATCTCCACTCTCCAAGAACTCACTTTGGAATTTTCTCCCAAACCGACACTTTCTCTCAGGTGTTTTCCGCAAAGATTCACGCCCAGAGTTTCAAACTCTCCTTCTGATGTTCTTCTCCCCTAGGTCACCACATGCATTCAATCTTCCACACACTCTCTCTCACTGACTCAGCCACCAACAATACACCACTGCTTCACATGCCCATACAAAGAGTTACAGACCTTCAGCTGTCTCTTTGGTTTGAAGCCTTCCTCTGCTCGTCAATCCTCACTCAACAGAACCTTTTCCAGGTTCCTGTCCTTCCTTTGACTAGAATGTCTTCTTGGGACTTTCTCCTGTTTTTGTTTGACTCTTTGGCCTTGGGACCTTTCTTCTTTAGCTTGGGACTTGCTATCTGCAACTTTTGATGTGCTGCCTATTATAGGAACCTTCTTCCATATGTGTGTGTGTGGTGTGTGTGTGTGTGTGCGCATGTAAAACTCATTAGAAATGCAGGCACCTTTTAAAGCAAAACTAAAACTCAATTCGATCTTTTCTTACACACAAATACAGAAATACAAATTACACTTAAACTTTAAAGCTAAAGCTAAAACTCATTCCTAACACCCACAAATACAATATAACTACAATATAACGTATTTAAACTGTCTCTATTCTAGTTCTTGATTTAATATAAGACTATATACAGATAATACTCATTGGGAGACTGTGAGGCACATGTCTGACCTCGACTACTGCTGCTTTCAGAGAGCCTACAAGACATGGGACTACTACATTATATCCCTTTGAGGTGGTAATGATTGACGATAGTTGAAGATCTGTAGCTTTAAAGGTCCATGCACATCATATCACAGCATTTCCCCTTTTTTCTAACTAAACATTTACCTTTGAAGAATCAAAATATTTACATGAAAGCTAAAGAAAATAACATTGCGCCTAATGTACTTTAATACAGGGTAATAAATTTACAAGTCTCTGAAACGTATTGGCAGTTTGCTTATCCTTCAAAGCTTAGTCATGGTGATCCTTGCTGGAAGTTGCTGTATGTTTTCAGCATGCCGGTTAGGGATGTGTTGTTTGTGTTGCATTATAAACCGTGTTCTGTTCGCAATAGGAATGCCCGCTGTTTCTGCTTGTGGTACTGTTCTGATTTGGCATCTGTTTTGTTGCAACATTATGCCGTTTTGTGTTTGTACTTGATACAAAATTGGTTGTGGGCATATGCTAACAATTTCTGATGGATTCCCGGTGCCAGCAGTTGGGTGCTGTACTTGAACTTTCATTCCGATGTTCAGGCTGGGTATTTCATTACCTGCACGCCGGTCTTGGGCATTTTTCATCTTCCCTTGTTTCTCAAGTAAATGAGTGATCACTTCAGAGGTTTGTCCATGTTGGTTCCGCAATATGAAGTTTGCAAGCTTGGAATTGCTATATGTATTTGGTTCAAACAATGTCATGTAGCCTGTTGGCTAACAATCTGCATTAGGTGACCTTCTCCCAGTGTAGGGTTTCCAGTGGTGCTCCTTGTGGTCTCTGGTCTTCATCATTGTCTTGATGTTGCCATGGATGGTGACCAAAGCCAAGCCTTGCACTCCAGTAAGACTATGATCACTTAACCTGTGGTGTCCACAATATAAAATATCTGGGGTGACCCGGGTGAGTTTTTGTAGCAATACTTGAGTGTAATGGATCCTAGGGATGGAATCTGCAAGTCATTATACATGGTGAGTTTGTCATTAGTTGGTTGAATCGTCACTTGCCACTTATGTGGGTACCTACATTTCAGTGTACAAAGTGGAAGGGTGTTTGCACCTGCAATTGTATCCATTTTTCCACATAGGTAATGCTGGCCCTGCACCTTTGGGCATATAATCTCGATGGTGGCAAAGGCTTCTGTTGGTACCACTATGCCAATGCATTCTTTGATGCTCCCTTTGTGTGTCAATGGTCTGGTCCGCCTTGCAATCTGACCATATAGCTTGGCTAGGCATTTTGTGGATCTTGCCTTGACGCTGTTTGGTGCGCACTCTTGATTGGTTAGAATGCTGTAACTGTCTGGCGTCTGTTGTGACTTCTTGTGACACCAAACCATTTGTTTTGGCGTTTGCTTTCTGCCCTGGCACTCCCAGTGTCGTCTGGTGCCACATGCCTTGATTACAGCATTAAAAGCTGAGCATTTTCTGGGTGCATGTCTGAGGTCACATTGCCCACATTGGCTATTAGGTTTGCCTGTATTGGCTATCATGCCAATGGTGGATGAATTTCACATGGACTCTGTCTACCCAGTAGTATAGTTTCGAACTTACATCCACTTTGTAATAGTGCTGCCATGGTGTAACCACGGGATTGGCCCAAGATGTCTTTTTGGAATGCTTCCATTTGACTAGATGCTATCACAAGCTTAATTACTCTGTCAGCTAGCTCTTCCACTGTACAGTCGCAATCATGCCCTTTGTCTATGTATTTACCTATGAATTGATCATTGACCTCTGTCAGTTGTTTTCTGAAAGGCATGAATTCCAGATGGTGTATTCATAATTGATCTTTGAGTGTTGACCATATTTTAACAGCAGGCATCAGGTCCCGATAAGATTGAATTAGGAGAACTTCAACAGCAAAAACCCATCTGCTGTGAAGTTTAAGCAGGAACAGAGGGTCTCACTGTGAGTAGAGCTCACAGACAGTAGTTTCATGATATTACCCTTAATTCCAGATGTGTTAAATTGAATGAATTTAAATTCCCAAGCTGTCATTGTAAGATTTGGACTCGATGAGTTCTCTGGAGCATTAATGTCAGGCCCCTGAATTAATAGTCCACTAACATAACCACCATGCTATCATACCCACCCTCAGGGTTAGGCTGCCTGGCCTCTAGTTTATTTATCCCTCTCCCCATTTTTTGAGCATGAGTGCATCATTTGCAATCCTGCAGTACTCTGGCACCAGCTCATATCTAAGGAGAATTGGAAGATTGAAGCCAGAGGCTCCACACCCTCAGCAACCTATGGTGCACATGTACAGGTAGGGTGACTTCTCTGTTTTGAATGCTGCCAATTTGTTAAGCATTTCTTCTTGATCTACCTCATCCAATCCAATCCAATTTTTCTACTACCACCTTTAGTAAGACATTGACAACATTGATTCTCTAGTGAAGATAGATACAAAGTATTCATTTAGTACCTAAGCCATGCCTCTGCCTCCACAAGAAGATCTTTTTGATTCCCAGTCAGTTCCATCCTTCCTTTTCGCAATTTCTTCTTTTCCTTGAGTTCTCTGCCCGAAGGCAGGTCTGACCCACAGTGGCACGACCTCCACCATGGGTAGGACATTGAGGTTGGTCCCGAATCCACCCCAGCCAGAATGGGGATTGAACCCCGTGCTGTTGGTGCCAATCTGATCCACACTGGCCTCCAGTCAGCTGAGCATACCAAGGGGTTTGAGTTGTTCTGGCAACAGACACTTTTACATACATGACGTATCCCAGAGTTATGAAAAGTGATGGTAAAAGCTTCAACTTTCTCTCGATAACATGGGTGACCAGGAACCTCTCCTGCTCTTATCGCCAGCCATTTGCATATGTTGCAAGGATTTACAAGTTGACATTCAACCTGTTTGGCCGCGTTATGATTTCACCTTCCTTGGCCATCAAGTCCTGGGGTGGAACTCGAACCCAAAGTTTCTGGCTCAGAGGCAGGGATGTTACCCATTAACCAAAGGACTTCTGTAATACTCTAATCTTTGTCAAAATGTTCCAGAGTGTACTTTTTTTGCTCTTAATCTGAACAATGGACATAATTTTAAGAAGGACTTTGTACAACGGAGTATTTTTGGGCTGCTGAACAACATGTAGATGGGAATACACAGAGGAAACATGTTTTAATTGTGAAGAACTGCTATTTTTTACACCTTGAATGCTAACCTGCCATCGGAATTTCTCAAGAGATGTGTGATTTTTCAGGTTCTCATACACTTTCTAACCTAGTATAATGATGGAAGTTCCCCTGAGATGTTTGAGCATTCCTAATCATGTATGTTTTGCATTGCAGCAGGGAGAAGTGGACTGCTGGCCTTTAAACTGTCCAACATTCAGCTGTGAGTATACGACCATTCCAGAGGGAGAGTGTTGCCCACACTGTGTGAGTGATCCATGCTTAGCTGACAACGTGGTCTATGACATCCGACAGACATGTATAGACAACCATGGGATAACACGGCTGAGCGGCTCCATATGGACCACGGCTGGATCCCCCTGCACGACTTGCAAGTGCAAGGTAACTGTACTGCGTTAGCATTTCATGCTATCTTTTCACATCTCACCAACAATACTGCTGTATTGCTGCTCTGCACAGTTTTCATCTCATCCCCGCTGTAGAAATATCGGTCTGGATTTTACAAGCCCCCGCCGGGCAGTAGGAGGTCTCATTAAGTAGGGCAGGTGCCTACCCCACCGCCTTCCCGCCCGCCCCTGAGCTCATCCCCATCGTACAGTTGGTGGGCGGGCGCCGAAAGCGGCTGCCCTTCTGCTATATTTAAATCAATAATCGAGGGCCAATTGAGCTTGTTAACAAGCCAGTTGACCCCGATAATACGCTGCCCACGCCATAACATGGTTGGTGTGGGCAGTTGGGTGGGAATGGGCAGGCCGTTTTCTCAGAAAGGGCAGGAAGGAAGGCATGGTGCTATCTTCAGGGGGTGCCCTTTGCGCAGCAAGATATTACACCCATCTCTTCCTACTCGCCAGCTCGCCGAAACCCACTGCCCCCACCCTAAACTGGCTAAACCCTCCCCACCCAATAGCCCGGACTTACTTTGCTCCGGGATCCATGGCGCCTTCTTCTTGGGCATGTTTGCCGTGCCGGCAGCATCCACTAATGCACTGTTAGCGCTGCCGGGACTGCTGGAGCTCCCGAGGGCGGGACTTCCTCCCCGCTGTATCTGCAGAGCAGGCTAGCATGGAGCGAGTCGGCTCCACGTCAACTTTGCTTCTGCGGGGGAGGGGGGGGTGTTGGCGGGGGGATGGGAGTGGGTGTTGAAGGGGGTTTGGCGGCGGTGGTGATCAAACGGCCCAAAATCATTAATACTGTTTGTAAACTCTTTATTAAATAATAAACTCAGACAACCAAGAACATTAAGGTTATCTAGAATCTATAGCTGCTTGTTCAAAGGATCCTAAACAACATAAGATTCATATTTTAGGATTCTTATTAAATTCTCATTTTGAATGGCAAAGAAGATACGAAAATTACCGAAATTTGTGTTTAAGCTTCACCTTGCACATATATCTTATTCAGAAAAACGAATCAAAAAGCCCTCCTTTTAAGCAAAGCTTACATTTAGCATAATCTTCTGAAACATTATTTTTCTGGTTAAAATGGTGTCTGCACAGATGGAGTTTATGTTGTAGCTGATTAGGGCTGTATTTTTCATAAATTGACGAGCTGATGATCTTTGTCATCAGATAATAAACTTGAAAGGTAATTAATGCAGTTCTCAATTAATATGAGCACAAAGTGAAACATTATTTTCAGGGTGATGCTACCATTCAGTCATTAAGTGTACTTTTCTGTTTATTCTGGTTTAATTGTGTTGCCTTTTCCCGCTGCATGTTCTGTTTTGTCAGTGAGAACTTTGGCTCACGCATTGGACCTTCCAGAGTCTCTAATTAGCTGAAGCCGAGCACAGCGGCAATCAGTCCCTATTTGGTTTTCATTATATATCAATCAGTATATCATTAAAATCAACAATCCTTATACTTAGACTGTAGCCATGAGCAGAGCTTCCGTAATGATTATAAAGTCCATGTGGGGCTTGCAATTACAGTTCTCTAAAGCACTGATGTTGGTCATCATAAATCCATTAGAAATCAGATAAATGAGGTGTGAGAACATATGATTTCTTCAAAAGCAAATCATTTACATCCCTGTTCCCCCAACAGCATTGCAATGAGTCAGATTTGCAAGTAAATTACTGTTGTTTTCTGTAACTGTGTGTCCTCATCAAGGCAGATAGTGTTAGCACTTAGAAATGGAAATCTATCCCATTTCAAGCACATCCGTTTTAAGCACTTCAGACTCAGTTATAGGGCAGGACTGTCAGAGAGTAAAGCTGTCTCCCGAATGTAGCCGAACAAATATGCCTGAGCTTTAGCCTTAGGAAAACGCTCCCCAGCTGAACCATCGCATAATCTCTATTTCTCACAAATCACACTTGCTCACCAGAAGCTGGGTTTAAAATGCTGTTAACTGGTAACAGAGGAGGCAGCCTGGGCTGGAGTCAAATCAAGTGTCTAGCAGTGCAAGGACCAGTACGTTAACCCTCTGCATTAGTGCCTGAAAATGCTTGGAGGGGGCTGTTGTGTTGATGTTGATCAAGATAGCAATCTTATCAAGTTCCCCACATTTTGCCCATTGCATACATGTAACAACATCCTTGACTTCCCACAGCTGGGTAGGCTTGGTAATTGTTTGAACTAGCAGTGTGGCTACATGCATGGACAATCTGATCAGTCACCATCATGTGGGCAGGCAATGGCCACTGGCCTGTAGAAATTCAGGTCCAGTGTGGGGATGGAGGTCCCTGCTTCCCCCATTGCCCCATGAAAACAAGCTTAAAATAAATAGAATCAGAAAATGCTGGAAATACTCAGCCAGCATCTGCGGAGAGAAACTGAGTTAAAGGCTGGAATTTTGCAGCCCCTCGCACGAGCAGGATCTTCTGGGCCCTCTGATGTGAATGGAGATTTGAATGTCTCACCTGCCCCACTGCAGGGGGAACCTGTCATGGCGGGGGGTGTGGGGGGAATGCTGGAAGTTTCTGGCCAATGTTTCAGTTTGATGACCTTACATCAGAAGCTTAGCATTAACTTAATTTGAATGATCCCCTCTGCTTCTGATCCTCATCTCCCTTCACTTTACCTGGCAGGAAAACTGCAGTGCCTTTACAGCTCAGGCTGCGGTTAGAGTCAGGGCCCAATTTTCTCATCAGACCCTGCATATTTACAGAAGGAACCCACCAGCCTCAAAGGAGTGTCTTTGCCGCCTGCTTATAGCGACTTAAAGTTGAAACTCTTTCGAGTTATCAACAGTCACAGATTGCAACTCTTTCGAGTACAATCACAGTTCTTGGTTTCCGGGAGTGGGACATGAACCCACAACCCTCTGATTCAAAGGCGAGGGTGCTATGAACTGAGCCACAGCTGACACCTCCCTAAAGTTGAAACTCTTTCGAGTTATCAACAGTCACAGATTGCAACTCTTTCAAGTACAATCACAGTTCTTGGTTTCCGGGAGTGGGACATGAACCCACAACCCTCTGATTCAAAGGCGAGGGTGCTATGGACTGAGCCACAGCTGACACCTCCCTAAAGTTGAAGGTGGTGGGATCCTGGTGGGGTATTAATGAGTGAAATGCCAGGATGATGTTATCTGCCTACTTGCATGGTGGATAGGGATAAATCCAAGCCCCTCACTTAGAATTACAGTATATGCCTCAATGTGCTTCCCCTTGTATATGTTGCAAAACTGCACGATTTGAGTAAACAGTATTACATCAGTTAAAATAAATAAAAAGCATTATTTTACAACATTTACATCTACAGGTACTGGAAGTGACATGGTAGACTTATTAAACTTACACTGCCAATTTATAATGAATGATAGAACTTTATGCCACAGCCACAGATACTAGGTTGAAAATGTTCAACTCAATCCATGCAGAATAATTTTAGCATTCAGATAGAGGGAACTTTCATCCTGTTAGTCTTCAGCTTGCTTCAAACCAAAGTTGCAGAAGTGAATGGTAATGAACCTCATTGCTAAGCTTGACAACATGTGGTGAGGACTGGACAGTACAATCGAGCACCGTGGGTCAGCAGCATGCTCAACAGAAGCAGCGAATAACTGCTGGCTTTCTGCAACAGCAATAGGCCCAGCATCGGGAATACCTTCTCCAAACACAAGGCCATCCACACAACGACTTGGAGGTCTCCAGATGGTAACACGCTGAATGAGATTGACTATGTATGTGTCAGCAGCAGATGGAGGACATCCCTACAAGAGTTGTCAAGGTGCTGATGTAGGATCGGGCTACCACCATGCGTTAGGCAAGGCCCACCTGAAACTGAAGAAGGCAACACCCACAAAGACACAACGGCCGTTTGCAATGGAGAAACTGAGGGATGAGGACATGTCGGACAGTTTCCAGTTGGCCCTTCCAACAGATTCGAAGTACTACAGAGGTCGGGCAACATCGAGGGACAGTGGAAAATCTTCAAAAGAGAAATTAAGGAGACTGCAGTAGTCACCACTGGCCAGATGAGAGGAATCAACAAAGAACGATGAATCACTGGCCCAACATGGAAGTTGATTGATGAAAGAAAGTTGGTGAAGATCAAGAGGGACCAGGAAAAGAACATAGAACAAGGACGAGAAGACAATGAGAAGTACAGAGGACTAGATTAAGCCATGAAGAAAAGTTGCAAGAGAAATAAACAAGGTTAGATAGAGTTAAAAGGCAGGGAGGCACAAGAAGCACCAAATCGGAACAACTTCAAGACGCTGTACAGGATCATATTGGAACTGACTAGTGCAAGAAGCAATGCCACTGTACCAATCATGGGCAAGAATGGTAGGACGCTATTGGTGGTGAGAGCAGGAGCAAGGTGGGTGGAACCCAACCCCAGCTCCATGTTTGAGATCGATGACAGCACCACACCTCGGCAGCTGAACATCAACCTGGGGGAAATTGCAAGATCAGAGGTTCAAAGATCCACCAAGATCCTGAAGAGCAACAAGGCTCCAGGGATTGACGAGATACCAGCTATTGAAACATGGCAAGAACACCAAGTAGGGAAGTGGGTGGCAAGAACACTGAATAGGGAAGTGAGGACATCCACAAAAATCACTTAATCCTCATTTCTGAACACAAATGCACACAATGAGCACAGAGTTAAAATGTTTTAGTGACTCGAAATCACATAGATTTGATCAAGACATTCTAATTTTTTTTTAACTCATGCATAGGTCATATGTATTGTTGGAAAGTTCAGTATTTATTGGCTATCCCTAATTACCCTTGAGAAGATGTTGCTGAACGACTGCAGTCCCTGTGGTATAGGTACACCCATAGTGTTGTAAGGAAGGGAGTTCCAGCATTTTGACCCAGCAACAGTGAAGGAACGACGATATAGTTCCAAGTCAGGATGGTGAGTAATTTGGAGGAGAACCTGCAGGGGGTGGTGTTCCCATGTGTCTGCTGCCCTTGTCCTTCTAGATGGCAGAGGTTGCAAGTTTGGAAGATGCTGTTGAGGGAGGCTTGGCAATTTGCTGCAGTGGACCTTGTGGATAGTGCACACTGCAACCATGGCATGGTGGTGGTGCAGGGATTGAATATTTCAGATGATAGATGGGGCACAAATTAAACAGGCTACTTTATTCTGGACGTTTTGAACTCCTTGAATTTTGGAGCTGGATTCATCCAGGAAAGTGGAGAACATTCCATCACACTCCTGACTCATGCTTAATAAATTGTGGACAAGCTTTGGGAGTCAGAAGGTGATTCTTCACTGCATAACTCCTAGCCTTTGACCTGCTCTTGTAGCCACAGGGTTTATATGGTTGGTACAGTTAAGATTCTGAGCAATTGTGAGCTCCAATGATGATGGTGAGGGATTTGGCAATTGTAATGCCATTGAATGTCAAAGTGAGGTGGTTAGGCTGTCTCTCATTGAAGGTAGTCATTGCCTGGCACTTGTGAGGTGCAAATGCTATTTGCCACTTACAAACCCAAGCTTGAATGTTGTCCAGATCTTGCTGCAAAAGGGCATGGACTGCTTCAGTGTCTGAGGGGTTGGGAATGGTTAAAAAAAACACTGTGCAATCATCAGTGACTATCCCACTTCTGACCCTATGATGGAGGGAAGGTCATTAATGAAGCAGCTGAAAATGGTTGGGCCGAGGACACTACCCTGAGGAACCATGGCAGTGACACCTTGGGTAAGAAATGACTAGCTTCCAACAACCTAAACCATCTTCCTTTGTGCTAGGTATGGCTCCAAACTTTGGAGAGTTTCCCCCTGATTCCCATTGATTTCAATTTTGAATGGGCTCCTTGATGCCACACTCAGTCAAAAGGTGCTTTGGTGTCAAGGGTGGTCATTTTCACCTCACGTCTGGACTCAGCTCTTCTGCCCGTGTTTGGATTAAGGTTGTAATGATGACTGGAGCCTGATGACGAGTGGCCCTGGCAGAACCCAAACCTATCATTGGTCAGCAGGTTGTTGCTGAGTAAGTGCCGCTTATGGCACTGTTGGTGATACCTTCCATCACTTTATTGATGATTGAGAGTAGACTAACGGGGTAATAATGGACAGGGCATATCTGGGCAATTTCCACACTGTCAGGTAGATGTCAATGCTGTAGCTCTACTGGAACAACTTGGTTAGAGGTGTAGTTGGTGATGGATCTCTATAGCTAAGGTGTTGTTGTGGCCTATGGCCCTTGCAGTATCCACTGCATTCAACCATCTTGATATCATGTGAATGAATCTTATTGGCTGAAGACTGGCTTCTCTTATGCTGGGACCTCAGGAGGCAGCAGAGATCGATTATCCACTCGGCACTTCTGACTGAAGCTGGTTGCAAATTCTTAAGCCTTGTCTTTTGGACTCTTGTGCTAGGTTCCTTCATTGAGGATGGGGATATTTGTGGAGCTTCTTCCTCCAGTAAGTTGTTTAATTGTCCACCTCCATTCACAACTGGATGCAGCAGGACTACAATGGCTTAATCGGCTTCATTGTTTGTGCGATCACTCAACTCTGAACATAGCTTGCTGCTTCTGCTGTTTAGCAAGCATGTGGCCCCTGTAGCTGCTTCACCAGATTGGCACCTCATTTTTAGGTGCGTCTGGCGCTGCCCCAGCATTCTCTCCATGGGGCCGTTCGTCTGGTTTGATGATAATAGAAAAGTGAGAAATATGCTGGGCCCTGAGGTTACAAATTGTGGTGGAATATAATTCTCCTGCTAACGGTGGTCCAAAGTGTCTCATCGATGCCCAGTTTTGAACTGCTACATTTGTTCTTTGTCTGTTCTTTCATTAGTATATCATTTCTCATGGGGCAGAATATTTCGCTCGTCGGGCGGGTGTGTGCCTGACCCGAACGAGCATAAAATGACGCGCGATGACATCGGGCAAGTGTCCTGACGTCATCACACACTGGTGCGATATTTCTGTTGGCACGCACGCTCGGGAGTCGGCAGCGCGCCCGCCGACAATTAAGTGGCCTATTAAGGCCATTAAAGTCATCCATTAAAAGAAATTTTTTGCTGCCCGGCCAACCTTATGGTTGGCGGGCAGGCGAATTGGCCAGGCGGCCTTTGCATTTTTTGCGAAACCTCATCCACAAGTGGGATGAGGTTTTGATCAGTGATTTTAAAAAAAAGTTTTTCAAACTAATTGCTAATATGTCCCTCCTCGTGACAGAGTCACATGAGCAGGGACATGACTTTAACACTTTTAAATTCTTTATTTTTAATTTTTAAAACCTTCAGCTCCTTGAGGCAGCTCTCTGCCTCAGGGAGCTTTTACTGCGCGCACCCACGCGCATGTGCAAACTTCCGTGCTCGCCCTCCTGCTTCTCCCACCCCGGCAGCGCTGAGTGCTCCAGCGCGCGATTCACTCTGGCTCACCATTAATTGGCCAGCCAGCGTAAAATCGCGATCAGGGCCCAATCGCGGGTGTCGCTCCGTTTATGTAGCTCCCTGCCTGACGACTGGAAAATTCTGGCCGTGAAATATTTAAAAATGTAGTATTTAGATATCCTAGGTCTAAACCATTATAATCTTTTCATTGTTATTACTGGTTTTACTCTTTCACTGAGTTTATTGTCACTAGATTTTATTGAATTTCGGGGAAAAATCATCGCTTATTCTGAAGAGTTGGCTGTCTGCCACATCCTTGTTCGCATATTGATGTTTGCATCTAGATTCTAACTTCAAACGTGACTAATTTTTAACTGAATGTCTTGACGACAACATTAATTTCAAGGTGTGACCTTCGTGATGTTCCACCTTACAAATGTATGTGTTAAGATCAGAATTACTGAATAAAAATGGATATTATCAGTTCCAATTCATTTTCTGGATTTGAAAGCTGTTTCTGTGATGATTATAACCAGCAGTGATTTACAGTTAATAGTGATGAAAACGCTGGCAAAGCTGTTCTCAAAAGGTTTGCAACACGTTGTATGCATTTGCGGTTTCTGTTTCTTTTGCAAACACTATTTGCATCTGTGCCACTGTTAGAACAGACTTCCCAGCCACAACTGGTTGCAGATCACAAACCTTGTTACAGATTCTGGAGCATCTGCAGACATATTTCTTTAGAGGAAGTGTATTTTGGTAGTCACATCCATAATCTGCATATGTATTATGATAGAATGCTTCCGTAACAATATGATGGACTTGCAACATATATTTGACCTACATTAGCAACTTCAACAAGAAACATAAGAACAGAAGAAATAGGAGCAGGAGTAGGCCATTGGGCCCCTCAAGCCTGTTCTGCCATTCAGTAATATCATGCTGACCTGATCTTGACTTCAACTCTACTTTCCTGTCTGTTCCCCATAACCCTCGTAGTTCAGAAATCTGTCTAACTCAGCCTTGAATATATTTAAAGATTTCGCCTCCATTGCTCATGGACAGAGAATACTAAAGATTCATGAACATCTGAGAGGAGAAATTCCTCCTCATCTCCATCTTAAATGAGAGAGCCCTTATTCTGAAACTATGCCCCCTAGTTCTAGATTCCCCAATGAGGGGAAACATCCTCTCGACATCTGTCATGTTGCGTCCCCTCAGAATCTTTCAACAAGACCACCTCTCATCCTTTTACCCTCTGAGTATCAGCCCAACCTGCTCAACCTTTCCTCATAAGACAACCCTTTCATCCCAGGAATCAGCCCTAGTGAACCTTCTCTGACTCCTTCTAATGCAAGTACATCCTTCCTTAAATAAGGAGACCAGACTTACACACAATACTCTAAATGTGGTCTCATCAAAATTGTGTAAAGAAGTAACAAGACTTCCTTACTTTTTTATTTCCACTTGCAGTAAAGGCCAGAAGTCCATTTGGCATGTTTTTATTATTCATTTATGGGATATGGGCTTCGCGGCTGGGCCAGCATTTATTGCCCATCCCTAATTGCCCACACCACTGCCAAAGACAATTAGGGATGGGCAATAAATGCTGGCTGAAGCATTTGAACCAAGGCTGTAATGAGGTCAGAAGCTGAATGACCCGGCGGAACCCAAACTGAGCGTCAGTAAGCAGGTTATTTCTGAGCAACTGCCGCTTGATAGTACTGTTGATGACATCTTCAATCACTTTACTGATTATTTGATGTACCTGCACGCTAACTATTTCTGTTTCATGTACAAGGGCAATGCTGTACTGCAGCATTCTTTAATCTCTCTCCATTTAATTGGTATGTGATATTTAGGAAGGACAGGAAGCTAGGAAAAGGTGGAGAGATGGCCCTGTTAATTAATTATGTTATTAGCACGTTAGAGAGGGATGACCTAAGTACAGGAAAGCAGGATGTAGAAGCAGTTTGGGTTGAGATGAGAAATAATAAAGGCAAGAAGTCACTTGTGGGAGTGGCGTATAACCCCCTAATTGCAACCACATGGTAGGATAGAGTATAAAGGAAGAGATAATGGGAGTTTGGCAGAAAGGTATGGTGATAATCATGGGGGATTTTAATCTACATACAGACTGGAGAAATCAAATGGGCAAAGGTACCCTAGATGACGAGTTCGTAGAATGTTTTTGTGATTGTTTCTCAGAACAACACATTCTGGAGCCAACCAGAAAGTAGGCTATACCAGACCTAGTATTGTACAATGGTATAGGATTAATTGATAACCTCGTAGTGAAGTCACCCCTAGGTAGCAGCGATCATAATATGATTTAATTTTACATTCAGTTTGAGGGAGAGAAGAGTGAGTCCAAGACCAGTATTTTAAACTTAAATAGGGGCAATTATGAAGGCATGAAAACTAGAGCCAGCTAAAGTAAATTGGCAAATGAGGTTAAGGGATAGGTCAATAGAGATTCAGTGGCAGATATTTAAAGAGATGTTTCAGAATACACAGAATGGGTACATTCCAATGAGAAAGAAAAATTCCAAGGGGAGGACCCACCATTTGTGGTAAACTAAAAAGTTTAAAGACACTATCAGACTTAAAGAAAAAGCATAGAATTGCACAAAGATGGGTGGCAAGTCAAAAGATTGGACACAATATTAAACAACTGCAAAGAATGACAATAAGATTAATAAAGAGGGAAAAATTAGAATAAAGGAGAAAGCAAGCTAGAAATATAAAGATGGATAGGAAGTGTGTCTATAGATATTTAAATAAGAAAAGTTAACAAAGTGAGTGTTGGTCCTATAGAAAGCCTGGGGAATTAATAATTGAAATTATGGAGATAGCAGATGAATTGAACAAGTATTTTGCATCGGTCTTCACTAAAGAGGATACAAGAAATAGCTGTAAATCAGGAATTGGAAGGGAGGGGGGAACTCCGTAAAATTACAAGTGAACTGGACCAGCCATATAAATACTGCAGGATGAAACATCCCAGATTTGCACTAAGTGCGGTAGTGGGCGGGTAAAAGGTACGTTTCACCCGCCGGCCGCAATGGTGACTTTTCACGCTGTTACATCCCAAACCCGCCACATTAATTATGCATTCCCAGGAAACACATCTCCTTTGATGACAGGCAGGCTCCGATTCACCCGCAACGCCATCACCTTGCCACCTCATCATGCCGTCGCCACATTGAAAGTACAGCTGTGTGCACACTTCTCAGTGCTTCCAGCCCAGGGCTGCTGCAAAGAAGACATGGCCCCGAAAGACAAGAAGACTGCAGCCCCCAGGTTTAGTGATGCGTCCCTCGCATGCCTTTTGGACGCTGTGGAGGCCCGCCGTGCTGCCCCCTACCCATGCTCTGGCTGCACAAGGGTCAGCATCATTACCACTCCAGCTTTGTAGGCGATGGCAGTGGTGATCAGCGCCAATGCTGCAGATAGAGGATGAATGACCTAATCCATGCCACCAGGGTATGGCAGCCATCTCATCACTCTAAACTGACACAGTCAAGCCGATCACACATTCACTGGCATCTCACCCACTGCCAATTCAAGGGACATCACCACTCACTCTTTCACACACACCCTCACATCTCCATCTGGCCTCATCTCCTCTGGAGACTGCCTCCTCAGCCCTCACCATCTTGATGCCACTTGCACAGAGCAACTTGTGCCCCCATACAAACCCTGGGATACCCCACTTCCCCAGTACAGCCCTCGCTCTGCAGCCTCTTCCCTTGCCTGAGGCCACTTCACCCCCTTCCTCAAGCAAGTCTTTGCAGCTGTACAAAGCCACCCCTGCCTTACGGCTAGTCTGGTAGGTAGAGACCTGCCCACGTGCCCCCCTAAAAGTGATGGTGGTGCTGTCTGTGAAGCCTGGTACTGATGACTGCGAGTGCTGCCCGAAGCAAGATAGGCAAACAAACCTCAAAGTCCCGAGTGAAGTTCAGCTCGCCAGGTACACGTCACTTATGTGCAGCTATGAAATATGTCGCCATACAATCATGCTGACGTGGACGGACAATTCAGCATGGGGAGATGAGTCTGGCGAGCTAGCCTTATAATGATATGCAGATTTATTACAATAAGGTTCCCAACAGCCAACAGTGGGAAACGCGGCCCGCCATTGATGGGCTGAACAGATGATTGCAAACTGGTTTCTTGACATCTCACCATATTGCCCACTCACACCACTGAACATGCGGTCACGGAAAATTCCACCCTTTGGCTACAAGAGCAGGTCAGAGGCTAGGAACCCTGCGGCAAGTAACTCACCTCCTGACTCCCCAAAACCTGTCCACCATCTACAAGACACAAGTCAGGAGTGTGATGAAATACTCTCCACTTGCCTGGATGAGTGTGGCTCCAACAACACCCAAGAAACTTGACACCATCCAGGAGATAGCAGCCCACTTGATTGGCACCACATCCACAAACGTTCACTCGCTCCACCACCGATGAACAGTGGCAGCAGTGAGTACCATCTACAAGACGCACTACAAGGCTCCTTAGGCAGCACCTTCCAAACCCACGACCACTACCATCTAGAAGGACAAGGGCAGTCGATACATGGGAACACCACCAACTGGAAGTTCCCCTCCAAATCACTCACCATCCTGACTTGGAAATATATCACCATTCTTTCACTGTCGCTGGGTCAGAATCACTTGTCTTTTAAATTTTGTAAACATAACAGCTTGCTGTGACACTCAGTTGAAAGAACTTGGTGCTTACAATTTAAATAGATATTTGTTGACATAAGCCTGAGGGTTATCATCATAGGATTCATGCTGCGAGACTGCTTCCACAAACTACCATCATATGAACATAGAAACTAGGAGCAGGAGTAGGCCTGATGGCCCTTCAAACCTCCTCAGCCAATCATAAGATCATGACTGATCTGATTGTAACCTCCCGCCTACCCCCCATAAACTTTCACCCCCTTATTTATTAAGAATCTATCTATGTCTGCCTTAAAAATATTCAAAGGCTCTGCCTCCACTGCCTTTTAAGGATGAGAGTTGCAAGAGTCACGACCCTCAGAAAAAATTTCTTCTCATCTCTGTCTTAAATGGGCGAACCATTATGTTTAAACAGTGACCCCTAGTTCTAGATTCTCCCACAAAAGGAAACGTCTTCTCTATATCCATGCTGTCAAGACTGCTCAGGATCTTAAAGTTTTCAATCAAGTCACCTCTTACTCTTCTAAACTCCAGTGGATACAAGCCCAGCCTGTCCAGCCTTTCCTAACAAGACAAGCCTCGCATTCCTGGTATTAGTCGAGTAAACCTTCTCTGAACTACTTCTAACACATATACATCCTTCCCTAAATAAGGAGACCAATGCCGAGCACAGTACTCTAGATGTGATCTCACCTGTACAACTCAAGCATAACCTCCCTACTTTTATATTCAATTCCCCTCGCAATAAACGATGACAGTCTATTAACTCTCCTAATTACTAGCTGTACCTCCAAGCAAGCCTTTTCCGATCCATGCACTAGGACACGTGGATCCGCTACAGCCCATGTGGTGTAGGTAGACCCACAGTGCTGTTAGGAAGGGAGTTCCAGGATCTTGACCCAATGACAGTGAAGGGAACGGCGATATATTTCCAAGTCAGGATGATGAGTGACTTGAAGGGGAACTTCCAGGCTGTGGTGTTCCCATCTATCTGCTGCCCTTGTCCTTCTAGGTAGTGTGGTCGTGGGTTTGGATGGTGCTGTCAAAGGAGCCTTGGTGAATTCCTGTATCAATTATTTCTGCAAACACTTCTTTTAAGACTCTAGGATGCAGGCCATCAGGTCCAGGAGCCTTGTCGGCTTACAGTGCCATTAGTTTGCCTGGTATTTCCTCTTCAGTGATAGTGATTGTTTTAAGTTCGGGGAGGTGGTGGTGTAGTGGTATTGTCATTGGACTAGTAATCTAGTGGCCCAGGCAGAGTTCTAAGGACCTGGGTTCTAATCCCTCAATGGAATTTGAATTCAATCAATGAGAACCTGGAATTGAAAGTCGAATGACCATGAAACCATTGTCGATTGTCATAAAAATGCATCTGATTCACTAATGTCCTTTAGGGAAGGAAATCAGCCATCCTTACTTGGTCTGGCCTACATGTGACTCCAGACCCGCAGCAATGTGGTTGACTCTTAAATGCCCTCTGAAATGGCCTTGGAAAGCCACCCAGTTGTATCAAACCACTAGAAAGCCTATAAGGAATGAAACTGGACAGACCACCCGGCATTGACTTAGGCACTGGAAACGACAGCAGCAAACTCAGCCCTGTCGACCCTGCAAAGTGCTCCTTACTAACATCTAAAATCTTGGGGCTTGTGCCAAAATTGGGAGAGCCGTCCCACAGATTAGTCAAGCAACAGTTGGACACAGTCACACTCACAGAATCAGAACTTACAGATAATGTCCCCCAGCACCATCTTCATCCCTGGGAATGTCCTGTCCCACCTGCAGGGCAGACCCAGTAGAGGCGGCGGCACAGTGGTATAAAGTTGGGAGAGAGTTTCCCTGGGAGTCCTCAACAGCAATGTTGGACCCCATGAATCTCATGGCATCAGGTCAACCATGGGCAAGGAAACCTCTGGCTGATTACCACATACTGCTCTCCCTCAGCTGATGGAGCAGTACTCCTCCATGTTGAACACCATTTGTAGGAAACACTGAGGGTGGCAAGGACGCAGAATATACTCTGGGTGGGGAATGGCTCAGTTGTACCACTACTGGCTGAGTCCTAAAGGACTTAGCTGCTAGACTGGGTCTGCGCTGTTGGTGAGGGAACCAACAAGAGGGAAAAACATACTTGACCTCATCCTCACCAACCTGCCTGCCCATGACAGTGGAGTGACCACCACACAGTTTTTGTGGAGACTAAGTCCCACCTTCACATTGGGGGAATCCTCCATCGTGTTGTGTGGCAGTACCACCATGCTAATTTGGATAGATTTTGAACAGATCTAGCAACTCAAGACTGGACATGAAGTGCTGTGGGCCGTCAGCAACAGCAGAATTGTACTCAACCACAATCGGCGGCCTCATGGCCCGGCATATCCCCACTCAACCATTACCACTACCAAGCCAGGGGATCAATTCTGGCTCAATGAAGAGTGCAGGAGGGCATGCCAGGAGCAGCACCAGGCATACCTATAAATGAGGTGTCAATCTAGTGAATTAAAACTCAGGACTACTTGCATGCCAAACAGCATAAGCAGCATGCGATAGGCAGAGCTAAGCATTCCACAACCAATGATCAGATCTAAGCTCTGCAGTCCTGCTACATCCAGTCGTGAATGGTGGTGGACAATTAAACAACTCATTAGAAGAGGAGGCTGCACAAATATCTCAATCCTCAATGATGGGGGAGCCCAGCACATCAGTACAAAAGATAAGACCGAAACATTTGCAGGCATCTTCAGCCACAAGTGCCGAGTAGATGATCCATCTCGGCCTTCTCCGGAGGCCTCCGGCAAGATAGATGCCAGTCTTCAGCCAATTCTATTCACTCCAACTGATTTCAAGAAATGACTGAAGGCACTAGATATTGCAAAGGCTGTGGGCCCCGACAATATTCTGGCAATAGTACTGAAGACTTGTGCCCCAGAACTTGCTGTGCCCCTAGCCAAGCTGTTCCAACACTGGCATTTACCCGGTGATGTGATAAATTGCCCAGGAATGCCCTGTACACAAAAATAAAGCAGGACAAATCCAACCTGGCCAATTACTGCCCCATCAGCCTACTCTCGATCATCAGTGAATTGATAAAAAGGGTCAACAACAGTGCTATCAAACAGCACTTGCCTGACCTGCTCACTGATGCTCAGTTTGGTTTCTGCCAGGGTCACTTAGCTCCTGATCTCATTACAGCTTTGATTCAAACATGGACAAAAGAGCTGATCTTCAGAGGTGAGATGAGAGTGACTGCCCTTGACGTCAAGGCAGCATTTGACCAAGTGTAGCATCAAGGAGCCCTTATAAAGTTGAAATCACTGGGAATCAGGGGGAAAACTCAATACTGGTTGGAGTTATATCCAAAACATAGGAAGATGGTTGTAGTTGCTGCTAGTTAATTGTCTCAGTTCCTCAGGGTAGTGTCCTAGACCCAACCATCTTCAACTGCTTCATCAATGACCTACCTTCCATCATAAGGTCAGAAGTGGGGATGTTCATTGATGATTGCACAATGTTCAGCACAATTCACGACTCTTCAGATACTGAAGCAGTCCATGTCCAAATGCAGCAAGACCTGGACAATGTCCAGGTTTGGGCTGACAGGTGGCAAGTAACATTTGCACCACACAAATGTCAGGCAATGACCATCTCCAACAAGAGAGAATCTAACCATCGCCCCTTGACATTCAATGGCATTACCTTTGCTGAATCCCCAACTATCAACATCCTGGGGGTTACCATTGACCAGAAACTGAACTGGACTAGCCATATAAATACTGTAGCTACAAAAGTAGGTCAGAGGCTAGGAATCCTGTGAAGAGTAACTCACCTCCTGATTCCCCAAAGCCTGTCACCATCTACAGGCACAAGTCAGGAGTGTGATGGAATACTCCCCACTTTCCTGGATGAGTGCAGCTCCAATAACACTATCCAAGACAAAGCAGCCCGCTTCATTGGCAGCCCATCCACAAACACTCACTCCCTCCACCACCGACACACAGTGGCAGCAGTGTGTACCATCTACAAGATGCACTGCAGGAACTCACCAAGGCTCCTTCGGCAGTACCTTCCAAAACCCATGACCACTACTATCTAGAAGGACAAGGGCAGCAGACACATGGGAACGCCACCACCTGGAAGTTCCCCTCTAAGCCACACACCATCCTGACTTGGAAATATATCGCCATTCCTTCACTGTCTCTGGGTCAAAATCCTTGAACCCCCTCCCTAACAGCATGGTGTGCGTACCAACAACACATAGACTGCTGCCATTCAAGAAGGTGACTCAAGGGCAATTAAGGATGAATGATAAATGCTGGCCTTGCCAGCAATGCTTAGGTCCAAAAATGAACAAAAAAATATAATGGTGACATCTGTGATTAAAAGATTAATGTTGTAACTTCTAGTACCGAATGATATTGGTTTCATACTATTGCTGCTGAATTAATTTTTAACTGAAAAATTCCAATTAGATTTAATGAATGTGTTAGCTATTTTCTAATATTTGATTTATATATTTAATTGAAAAGATCAGAAGTATCCAGAATAGAAATACTTTTGCCATACACTCCAAAACACTGATATTGATGTTATCTATAATAATATGCAGTTTTTGTCTGTCCAGACTCTTTTAATTGTTCATTTAAGGGGGGGCATAAAATAGCTGATTAACCAACTGTCACCTACTCAAGTACAGGACAACCTGACCAAACATAGAGAATGCTACAAGAGTAAAGTGGTCCTTTTGACAGAGGAGCAACAATAGGGGGAGGGAATGCATGGAAGTGGGGAAGACGTCATGGGACGTGTGTAATAGGATTCTGGGATAGGATGGCATGGGAGGAACGGAATGGTGGATAGCGATGGTATAGGAAGGAGGGTGGGGTGGGACGGGGTTGGTATGAGTGAGATGATAGGACTGGGATGGATAAGGCATGAGAGGGACGGCACAGGAAGAATGAAATGGCATGGGATGGAAATTTAAAGAAGCGCTTTTGCAATGTTTTGCAGGTCTCTGCTAATTTATCTTATTCTGTGGCAACATTCCCTCAACTAATAACTAAGGGCAGGATTCTCGAATTAGGGACTAAGTCCATGACAGGTGTTGGGGCGGGCAGTGTTTCCCATTGTGCAAGCTGCCTGGAAATGCCATTGTATCACCTGACCCCCGCCTGATTAATTATGCAGTTGGGGGTCTCCCAACATTTCCCATAGCAGGGCCGACTGCTGGCTCGCGCCCTGCCACCATATCTGGGCGCCATGTTTAAAAGACATCCGGGCACAACTATCCCAGAATCCTATTACACACGTCCCATGACGTCTTCCCCACTTCCATGCATTCCCTCCCCCTATTGTTGCTCCTCTGTCAAAAGGACCACTTTACTCTTGTAGCATTCTCTATGTTTGGTCAGGTTGTCCTGTACTTGAGTAGGTGACAGTTGGTTAATCAGCTATTTTATGCCCCCCCTTAAATGAACAATTAAAAGAGTCTGGACAGACAAAAACTGCATATTATTATAGATAACATCAATATCAGTGTTTTGGAGTGTATGGCAAAACTTCATTGTAGAATGAAGATGGAATTCCTGAAGAAAGAAGATGGACCTCCAGGAACAGTCTTAAGTTGGAAGATGGACCTCCTGGAAGACACTGTAACTGGGAGATCCACCTGATAGATGCTCTCCCCACATACCGCTGCATCTTCCAGGGTCCAGGGTCACTGGAGGCCTCCATCCAGAACCCCTGGGGCAGCTCCAGGCCTTCTTCATGTAAGCCCCAATATGTAGACACCTCATCAGTCCAGATATGTTCTGGACTGACGTGATTCCCCTCTTGCTCCGTGGGCGATCTGGCATTAATTGGTGTGAATCCGGTCGGGCCTTCACCTCCATCCCATTCGTCGGATGCAAATAGGTTTCACGCCGGCCTCAGGTGGGATTTGTGACCCGCTATGGCGGCCGGGAGCAGAAGATCCCTCTGTCATTTTACGCCAGTGTGAAATCAATTTTCAGGCTACCCGCCACATTCCCCCCACCCACCACCACCTCCCCCCGCCCACCATTAAATCTGCCATGGAGGCATGGGAGAATTCCTTCCTAAATTTAGTAATATATGTGTAATATAGTAACAGGTGCACAACATTGAATCACAGAAATAGGTCCTTGTTAAATAGAACTCACTATACTTCACAGTAAGTGTGTCAGAATTGCTATTGCATAAGTAAATTTGAGTGTTTATTATTCATTCACATATATAAATACTGAATTAAGATGGGGGAAAGATCCTACTGTGATGAGGTATTTAAAAGAGACTAATGTGTTAGCAATACTAAGCAGCCTTTAGCACAAACTGAATATTAGCAATAAATTAACAAAGTTTATTGCCTACCCTTTTAATTTATCTTGCCAGCCAGTTAATTTACGTTGATCTGAAGTGTGGATCTGAATTTTGAATGACAAAGCACAATCATGTCTATAATTAATATAATTGGTTGTTAGTCCGTGGGGGACAAAAATTGTTTTGATCTTTAAGACTCGGCTGTTGCTTATCAGAATTTAAGCTCCGCGGATTTATTTAAATGTAAAGCGCCCTCCAGTTTTGGGCACAAAGGGAACACTTGGACTGAAATTGGCCTTAGATGGGAGCGTAAAGCTGTGGAGGGTGAACCAGCAGCTCATTTAACACCCCGCGTGATTTTCTTCTCCACTGTGGTGGGTGGGATTTTCTGGCCCCGCCCACCACCGGGATCGCCCAGTTCCGCCAAAATGAAATTTTGTTTGGGCCGATGCTTCGCCCGCAGCGGGGCTGGAAAGGTTCAGCCAATGTGTAAAACAGGCTGCCACTTTCACCATCTCTAAAGACCAATTTCACCTTTAACGTTTGAATTTCCCATTGGGTTCAGAGATTATCAGCATCCTGGGGGGTTACCATTGACCAGAAACTGAACTGGGCCAGCCATATAACTACTGTGGCTTCAGACGCAGTTCAGAGGCTGGGAATCCTGCAGAGAGTAACTCACCTCCTAACTTCCCAAAGCCTGTCCACCATCTACAAGGCATAAGTAAGTAGTGTGATGGGACACTCTCCACTTGCCTAGATGAGGGCAGCTTCAACAACACTCAAGAAGCTCAACACCATCCATGACAAAGCAGCCCGCTCAATTGCCACCCCATCCATCACCTTAAACATTCACTCCCTCCACCACTGATGCACACTTGCAGCAGTGTGTACCATGTACAAGATGCACTGCAGGAACTCACCAAGACTCCTTCGACAGCAGCTTCCAAACATGGGACTTCTACCATCTAGAAGGACAAGGGCAGCAGGTGCCTGGGAACACCACCACCTGCAAGCTCCCTTCCAAGTCACTCACCACCCTGACGTGGAAATATATCGCTGTTCCTTCACTGTCGCTGGGTCAAAATCCTGGAACTCCCTCCCTAACAGCACTGTGGGTGTGCCTACACCACATGGACTGCAGTGGTTCAAGAAGGTAGCTTGCCAGCACCTTCTCAAGGGCAATTAGGGATGGGCAATAAATGCTGATCTAGCCAGAGATGCCCACATCTCATGAATGAATAAAATAAACTCGTAATCATTGTAATGGGCTTCCGTGCTTAACAAAAATAAGTGTTTTTTATTCATTCATGGGATGTTGGCATCACTGGCTAGGCCAGCATTTATTGCTCATTCCTAATTGCCCTTGTTCAGAGGGCATTTGAGAGTCAACCACATTGCTGTGGGTCTGGAGTCGCATGTAGGCCAGACCAGGTAAGGACGGCAGATTTCCTTCCCTAAAGGACATTACTTAACCAAATGGGTTTTTACAGTAATCAGCAATAGTTTCATGGTCATCATTAAACTTTTAATTCCAGATTTTTATTGAATTCAAATTCCACCATCTGCCATGGCAGGATTCGAACACAGGTCCCCGGAGCATTACCCTGGGTCTCTGGATGATTAGTTCAATGACAGCTCTCATTCCCTATTGTGTACACACAGCTTGTTTCATCATATAATTTCTGGCATAGTACATTATTGATGAT
Source organism: Cetorhinus maximus (assembly GCF_964194155.1). Classification (NCBI taxonomy): domain Eukaryota; kingdom Metazoa; phylum Chordata; class Chondrichthyes; order Lamniformes; family Cetorhinidae; genus Cetorhinus; species Cetorhinus maximus. The sequence continues at coordinate 127,852,307 of NC_135887.1, forward strand.
TATAATCTGCACTTTTTATTCTATAAGAAGTTTTGAATACGTTTCTCTGCAACAAATGGAGGGTATTTTTTTGGGTGAATGAAGATTATTTGCTCAGCTCTAATCTGGAAAATTTTGAGTAACGTGAACTTCTCTTTTCTTGTCTAGAATGGGAATATTTGCTGCTCAGTTGATGTGGAGTGCCTCTACAACAATTGATGCTCTTTCAATGGACTAGTCTACTTCCTGTACAGACGGTGCAGGTATTCACTGAAACATACTGCAAAAAGGCCCTCACATTGTAGAACCAAAAGCTACCAAATGGAGCAAGATATCCAAGAGTTTGTGTGTCGTTGAGCTGTCCTGCACTTTTGTGGCTGTCAGTTCGAAATCTTTCACTTTCAACTCAAGGTTGGGAGCTTCCATTACCATATTGTTAGAAAACAACACTTCGATAGTTTTTACAGCATTTTGCGAGCTGTAAGTGGAAAACTGGATTGTTTTATCTGACCTTACAGTTAAATAGCTGTCCAAATTTGTTGTCCTGTTTTTAAGTAAAGCAATTATCTGTAATATTGTGTATTAACCCTTTGAGTACTGAATGTCCTTTGCCGCTTTTGAAATTCATGCATTTCCCTGTCAAGCAACTGAACAAATCACCTTCTAATCAAGTCCAATGCTGAACGTCACAGAGAAAACAGTTGTGCAAAGACAGGAAACTATGGAACGTGTACTTTAATTGTATTTATGTTTTTGCAGATGAAAAACCCAGAATGGTTGCAGTGTAGCAATTTTACAATTTTAATTTCGGTTACGAAAATATAATGGCAGATAGTTCCACAGTTCTTTAAAGGTAGAATAGCCTGCAGCTACAGTACCAAGCTCAGGATGCACGTTCTCTTTTAACACAACTGAAAGGTAGGACATGTCTAAAATGGCAGTCAGTCTCTTTTCTGGTGTTGTTGTGGTCAAGGCTAATTAAGGCATGTCTAAAAAGGCAGAAGTTTGATTTTGTTGTATTCTGCAAAAACACTCAGAATTAAACAATTGACTTAAAGCTTGTACAAAAGCTGTTCGATTTTTCAAAAGTAGCATTGTTTGTTCAAGTTGTACTTTCTGTGCATTCCTTTTGTGTCGTTGTATTTATTTCTAATTTTAGATAGTTGCAAGATCTAACAGAGGCATATTCTCAAGTTGTCACAGATTGAGTAACACTCCTCGAGTTACTCAAACATTCATTAATTGATTTATCAGCCGAGTTGCAGAATAGCAGAAAGATTGAAGAACAATGACTATCTAAAATATTGGAGGAGTTCCCACAGGGCATTCTCTAGTGGGACAAGGCAGAAACTGCCCCCAAACCCCTCCCATTGTTCTCATTGGTGTTGGCCCAACAAGTATCCCTTGTCCAATAGCATAAACAGATGATCTGGACATTGCTGGCTGAAAATTGTCTGCACCTTTTCCTACATGACAACCATGACTGTAACATAAGTCCTGAGGTTGTGAAAGACAGTGGCCTGTATTTCCGTGGTCCCACCATGGCAGGACCCATCACAGGAGCTGCGGCGGCCTAGCCATAAGTCCATTGACTTTCGGCGGCACCGGAAGATCCCGGTGGCAGGTGGGGCTGGAAAATCCCACCCGGCATATAAAGGCAAATTCTTTCCTTCTGTTTGGTTTTCCAATAAAATAAGGCAATAATGAAAGAACCTCATGTAGTATTGGGCTAAGCACATTTAAACTCGTCACTCCCGTAAAATGTGTCAATTGTTAGCTAATTGTTAGTTAGGCAATAATAAAAGAAACTCATTTAAACTCGTCACTCCCGTAAAATGTGTCAATTGTTAGCTAATTGTTAGTTAGTTAGGCAATAATAAAAGAAACTCATTTAAACTCGTCACTCCCGTAAAATGTGTCAATTGTTAGCTAATTGTTAGTTAGTTAGGCAATAATAAAAGAAACTCATTTAAACTTGTCACTCTCATAGAATGTGTTAATTGTTAGTCATACCTATACCCAGCTATTGCTGCGTGGGCACCAAGTGGTTTCAGATTGAAACCAGCTTTAAGGGTGTCAGAGTCTTAGGATGGCTGCAGATGAGCTTTACTAGAATGGTACCAGGGATGAAAGACTTCGGCCAGGTTTTTCCAGCCCTGTTGTGGCGGGATCGGCCGTGGGGGATACAGCGGCCCAGCCAAAAGTCCATTGACTTTCGGGGGGGACTGGTCGATCCCTGCAATGGGCGGGGCCCGGAAAACCCCGCCCTTCAGTTATGTCAAGCAACTTAGAGAAACTGGAGTTGACCTGGAGCTTTAACTGGAGTTAAAGCAAAGAAAGTTAAGGGGAGACTTGGTAAAGGTCTTCAAAGCCTTTAATAGAGTAAATAAAAATGAACGTTTTTCCAGTGGTAGAAAGGTCAGTAACCAGAGAACAAAGATTTAATGTGATTGGCAAAAGAACCGGAATTGGAACGTTTTATTATGCAATGCCTGAACGGATGGTGGAAACAGATGCAGCTTCCGAAAGAAAATGGGATAAACACCTGAAAAGGCATTGTCCTGCCTATCTGCCAAAGACTTTTGGCCTGAAGGCTGTGAAGACAGCTCCCCACAGAAAGTCCGGCAGAAGAGCTGTGCCAAAAGCAAAAGGAGCATCTGTTGTTAACATGCACCATACAGCTGGCACGCTGCAGCTCAGCTTTGTAGCCTCAAGTACGCCTCCACTCCAGCCAGGCATGCTGTAATAATGGCATATGTTCATTGGCTAAAAAGTGCTTTTGGGACATCCGGAGGCTTTGGAAGGCACTACATGATACAAAACATAGAAACACAGAAATTTTACAGCACAGAAGGAGGCCATTAATCCCATCGTGTCTATGCCAGAAGAAAAAGAGCTATTCAGCCTAATTGCATTTTCCAGCTTTTGGTGCGTAGCCCTGTAGGTCAACAGCACTGCAGGTGCACACCCCAAGTATTTTTTAAGGTTTCTGCCTCCACTACCTTTTAAGACAGTGATTTTCAGATCCCCAACACCCTTTGAGTGAAACATTTCTCCTCAACCTCCCTCTAATCCTTCTGCCAGTTATTTTAAATCTATGCCCCATGGCTATTGACCTCTCTGCTAAGAGAAAAAGGTACATTCTATCCACTCTATCGAGTCCACTCAATTTTATAAACATCAAGTAAGAAGTATAGTTCTAGCATAATCTATCTGTTCTTATATTCTATTCCTCTGCTAATAAAGGAAAGTATCCCACATACCTTCTTAACCCCCATAACTACCTATCCTGCTACCTTCAGGGATCTGTGGACATACATTCTGATGTTCCTCTGCACCTCTCCACATCCAACCATTTATTGTTACTCCCTTGTCTTGTTTGCCATCCCCAAATGCATCACCCTACACACCTTCGGACTGAATTCTATTTGCCATCCACTGCCATCTGATCAGCCCATTTATATCTCCCTGCAGTTTATAGCTTTCTTAGAACCATAGAATCATAGAACACTACAGCACAGAAAACAGGCCATTCGGCCCTTCTAGTCTGTGCCGAAATATTATCCCGCTAGTCCCATTGACCTGCACCTAGTCCATAAACCCCCAGACCTCTCCCGTCCATGTATCTATCTAATTTATTCTTAAAACTTTGAGCCCGCATTTACCACGTTAGATGGTAGCTCGTTCCACACTCTCACCACTCTCTGAGTGAAGAAGTTCCCCCTAAACCTTTCCCCTTTCACCCTAAAGCCATGTCCTCTCGTGTTTATTTCTCCTAATCTAAGTGGAAAGAGCCTACTCGCATTTACTCTGTCTATACCCCTCACAATTTTGTAAACTTCTATCAAATCTCCCCTCATTCTTCTACGCTCCAAGGAATAAAGTCCTAACCTGTTTAATCTTTCCCTGTAACTCAACTCCTTAAGACCCAGCAACATCCTAGTAAAATCTTCTCTGCACTCTCTTAATCTTACTGATATCCTTCCTGTAGTTAGGCGACCAGAACTGCACACAATACTCCAAAGTTGGCCTCACCAATGTCTTATACAACTTCACCATAACATCCCAACTCCTATACTCAATACTTTGATTTATGAAGGCCAGTATGCCAAAAGCTTTCTTTACAACCTTGTCTACCTGTGACGCCACTTTCAGAATTATGTATCTGAACTCCCAGATCCCTTTGTTCCTCCACACTCCTCAGTGCCCTATCATTTACTGTGTATGTCCTACCTTGGTTTGACCTTCCAAAATGTAACACCTCACACTTTTCCGCATTAAATTCCATCTGCCATTTTCTGGCCCATTTTTCCAGTTGGTCCAGATCTCTCTGCAAGCTTTGAAAGCCTTCCTCGCTGTCCACAACACCTCCAATCTTAGTGTCATCAGCAAACTTGCTGATCCAATTCACCACATTATCATCCAAATCATTGATATAGACAACAAACAACAATGGTCCCAGTACAGATCCCTGAGGCACACCACTAGTCACAGACCTCCAGTCTGAGAAGCAATCATCCACTACCACTCTCTGTCTTCTACCACACAGCCAATTTCGAATCCAGTTTACAACCTCTCCATGGATACCAAGTGTCTGAAACTTCTGAACTAACCTCCCATGTGGGACCTTGTCAAAGGCCTTACTAAAGTCCATGTAGACAACATCCACAGCCTTTCCTTCATCTACTTTCTTGGTAACCTCCTCGAAAAACTCTACAAGGTTCATTAAACACGACCTACCATGCACAAAGCCATGCTGACTATCCTTAATCAGCCCTTGGCTGTCCAAGTAATTATATATCCGATCTCTCAGAACACCTTCCAATAATTTACCTACTACTGACGTCAGGCTCACTGGCCTGTAATTACCTGGTTTACTTTTGGAGCCTTTTTTAAACAACAGAACAACATGAGCTACCCTCCAATCCTCCGGCACCTCACCCGTGGCTAAGGACATTTTAAATATTTCTGCCAGGGCCCCTGCAATTTCTACACTACTCTCCCTCAAGGTCGGAGGGAATATCATGTCAGGCCCGGGGGATTTATCTACCTTTATGCGCTGTAAGGCAGCAAGCACCTCCTCTTTAATCTCTATATGTTCCATGAAACTACTGCTTGTTTCCCTTCCTTCCTTATACACAATGCCAGTTTCCTGAGTAAATACTGATGCAAAAAAACTGTTTAAGATCTCCCCAATCTCATGAGGCTCCACACATAGACGACCACTCTGATCTTCAAGGGGACCAATTGTGTCCCTTACTATCCTTTTACTCTTAATATAATTTTGAAACCCTTCGGGTTTACCTTCACATTATCTGCCAAAGCAACCTCATGTCTTCTTTTTGCCTTCCTGATTTCCTTCTTTAGTATTTTCTTACTTTTTCTATACTCTACAAGTACCTCATTTGCCCCTTGTTGCCTATACCTGCTATACACCTCTCTCTTCTTCTTAACCAGATCGCCAATATCCCTTGAAAACCAAGGTTCCCTATGCCTGTTAACTTTGGCTTTAATCCTGACAGGAACATGCAAACTCTGCACTCTCAAAATTTCACCTTTGAATGCCTTCCACTTACTGAACACATCCTTGCCAGAAAACAACTTATGCCAATCCACTCTTCCTAGATCCTTTCTCATTTCCACAAAATTGGCCTTCTCCAATTTAGAATCTCAACTCGAGGACCAGACCTATCCTTATCCATAATTAGCTTAAAACTAATGACATTGTGGTCACTGGACCCAAAATGTTCGCCTACACATACTTCTGTCACCTGACCTGCTTGGTTCCCTAATAGGAGATCAAGTATTGCATCCTCTCTCGTTGGTACTTCTATATATTGATTTAGAAAACTTTCCTGAACACATTTGACAAACTCCAAGCCTTTCAGCCCTTTTACAATATGGGAGTCCCAGTCAATATGTGGAAAGTTAAAATCTCCTACTATCACAACTTTCTGTTTCTTACATCGGTCTGCTATCTCTCTACAGATTTGCTCCTCCAATTCTCTCTGACTATTGGGCAGTCTATAATACAACCCTATTAGTGTGGTCACACCTTTCCCATTCCTCAGCTCTACCCATATGGCCTCTGTAGATGAGCCCTCCGGTCTGTCCTGCTTATGCACAGCTGTGATATTTTCCCTGACTAGTAATATCACTCCTCCCCCTTTCATCCCTCCCCCTCTATCATGTCTGAAACAACGGAACCCCGGAACATTGAGCTGCCAGTCCTGCCCCTCCTGCAACCAAGTCTCACTAATAGCAATAATGTCGTAATCCCACGTGCCAATCCACTATAAGCACACAACTGATTTTTGAATCATCTGCAAATTTCTTAATCATGACCCCTACATTTAAGTTTAACTCATTACTATATACAAAGAAAAGCAAGGGACCTGAGACCTGGCGAACTCCACTGCAAACAGCTTCCAGTCCTAAAATACCTGACCTCCAATACACATTGCTTCCTTTGAGCCAATTTTGAATCCAACTTGCCCCTTTGCAGTCTGGGGTACATTTCATTCAGACTTGGTGATTTATACCTTTTCATGATGCTAAACTCCTTAATAATTCCTCTCTGGCTGTGTATATCACCTCCAATACTTCACGCTCTTCCTTAGCTACAATGCTTGCACCATCCTCCACTTTTGTGAAGACAGACACAAAGTATTAATTAAAATCATGCCCACATCTTCTCCACACATTATTATCTCTAATCAACTTACTCTTTCCTTAATTATCCTCTTGCTATTTATAAAACATCTTTGAGATTTCCTTAATTTTATTTGTCAATGTTTTTTCATGCACTCTCCTTTCTGAATTTCCTTTTTAATTTCATCTCTGCAGTCCCAATACACCTGTAGGCTTTCTGTAGTCTTGAGATCTCAGTATCAGGCATAACCTTCTTTACTTTTGCCTTATCCTCCTCTGTATAGTCTTTGCCCTCCAGGGGGGTTCTGATTGCCACTTTTTTACCTCAGTTCAAACCATATGACCTCATTTGAATCCTTCTCACATATCATAAGAACATAACATAATGAGCAGGAGTAGGCCATTTGGCCCCTCAAGCCTGTTCAAGATTCAGTAAGATCACGGCCGACCTGATATGAGCCCTGTATCTGAGCCCTAGCTCCATTTTGAGTCTAGAGGAGGTGTGGGTGTCAGGATAGTTGCTGTCTAAATGCAAACTAAAGGTATTAAGAAAGAAACAAGGTATAAGACCAAACTAGTGAAAAAAGACATGCAACAAACTGGGGGCAGAGATTATGACCTACAATTGTTTGAACCCAATGTGGAGTCTAGGCAGCTGTAAAGTGCTCAGTTGAAAGATGAAGTGCTGTTTCTTGAGCTTCATTGGAACTCTATAACAGGCTAAGGACTGAAAGATCAGAGTGGGAGCGAAGTGGAGACCTTGTACCCGAGTGCTGTACCATCCTTTGGACGAAACATTAAACTGAGGCCCCGTCTGCCATCTCAGGTGGCACTATTTCAAAGCTGCGTAAGGGAGTTATCCCTGGTGTCCTGGCCGATATTTATCCATCAGTCAACATCACAAGAAAAATCAGATTATCTGGGCTTGAATTTTAAGCTCGATGAGCAGGCGTGATCGGTGGGCCCGGGAGCAGCCGGGGAACGGACCCCGACTGCGATTGGTCCCTGACTGTGACTTCACGCTGGCTGGCCGATTGACAGCCAGCCAGTGTGAAACACGCGCTGAAAAGCTCAGCGCTGCCGGGGTGGGGTGGGAAGGGGGCAGGAGGATGGCGGGCGATGATGTCAGCGCGGGCACGGGCCAGCGCTGATAGAAAGCTTCCTGAAGGCAGAGAGCTGCCTCAGGGAGCTGCAGACCCGAAAACCATGATATAAAATTTCGAAAAACAAGAAAAAAAACGTCCAAGCATCACAATCAGGCACCTGAACATACAGATGATAAAAATGCTGTCCACAGATTTTTTTTAAAAATTTAATAGCAAAAACCTCATCCCGCCTTGGATGAGGTTTCATGAAAACTGCAATGGCCGATTCACCTGTCCGCCAAGCGAAAAGTCAGAGACCATTGTGCCGTTAATGGGCTTAATTGCCCTCTTAACTGTCGGTGGGCTCAATTCCGACTTTTGCGCGTGTCAGACCGTTGAGCGAAATATTGCGCGAGCACGGGATGATGTCAGGACGCTCGCCCGATCGTGATTTCCGTGTGATTTTACACCTGATCGGGTCGGGCGCGCACCCATCCACGGGACGTAAAATTCTGCCCCTGGTCGTTATCACGTTGCAGTTTGTGGAAACTTACTGTGCGCAAATTAGCTGCTGCATTTCCTGGGTTATAACAGGCTTTCTTTTCTGTTTGTAAATCCTCCTCAACAGCACTAGGAAACCTCCCTGTTAAAATAACGGTCCTGGTCCTGGGTAAGGGGGGCAACCAGTCCGGCTTCTGCGGATCCCATCTCCCCCTGCAACAACCCCAATTCCCCAGGGATATAAAGCCCTCCCTCCTGCACCATCTCTCCACACTTCCTTTATATGTGTCTTACTTCTTTCATCTTTTCAGGAATGGCAAGAGAAAGCAAACCACCATCTCCAATCCAGGCAATCGGGTTACTATATCCTTTTAAGATTTTATTCATTCCTGGGATGTAGGTGTCACTGGCTAGGCCAGTGTTTATTACCCAGCCCTAATTTAAAGGGTATTTACAACCACTTTGCTGTGGGTCTGAGGGGTCAGATTTTCTTCCCTAAAGGGCATTAGTTAAGCAGATGTGTTTTTGCATAAATCAGTGATGGTTTTGTGGTTATCATCAGACTTTTAATTCCAGCTTTTTTTTTTCAATTGAATTCAAATTTCACCATCTGCTATGATGGGATTTGAGCCTTAGTGCCCAGCACATTACCCTGGGTCTCTAGAATACTAGTCTAGTGACAATACCACTATGCCACTGCTTTCCCCCAACATGTGATTGCAGACTCATGCATCTTGGGTTTCCTTTAACCTCGTTTTTACCCGGACTTCATAATCTTAGGAATTTAGGAATTGCTGACAAGATAACACCGAGGTCCATCTAATTTCCCTTCTATTATCCTGGTAGTCATACGACACAATCATTTGCAATGCAATCTTTTGCCCTCTTAGCCTTGGCAAAGCTTGCTAACAGGTTCAGGTGCTATGCGAAAGCTGCAGGCTTTCAATATTTTGGCACCTCATTACAGCACTTTCCTTTAACTGTCCCCATCATGTTAAATTTCATTTACGCATCATTTTCCATTGCTACCATTCAGTGTGCTTCCTACACCAGCTGAAAATTGCACACGGACCTGTGAATAATCCTGAAAATAAGGTAAACATGAAATTTGAATGCCAATGCCACCTTAACATTCTGCACATGCTTAACACTGGTTCTTAACCGTTTTTTCACACGTACGCTGATGACACCCAGCTCTACCTCACCGCCACCTCTCTCAACATTCAGTACTGGATGAGCAGAAATTTCCTTCAATTACATATTGGGAAGAAGACTGAAGCCATTGTTTTCACTCCCCGCTCCGGACTCCGTCCCCTAGCTACCAGCTCCATCCCTCTCACCAACAACAGTCTGAGATTAAGCCAATCTGTTCACATTTTTGGGCCGGAATTTTCTGCTACCATTGGCACCGGGCGTCATGGCGGGTGTGAGCAGACAATATGGCGAGAAGGCCAAAAATCGTTTTTACACCATTGTGAAAGCAGTTTGCGATCGTCCGCTCCTCTCCGCCACCCCCCCCCCCCTGCCCCCAGTTCATTGGCAGGAAGCAGTGCCTGCTGCCAGATGTCAGGAACCTCATTTTAATACATTTGCATCTAATTATAAGCCCTGCTCGCCAGAATCATCCCCCCACGCTGGATCATCCGGGCATTGTCAGCGTGATTGGATGCCTGTGTGTTTCACAACTGTACATAAGCGATGTGCGTCGGGCGAGCTGCACTTCACTCGGGACTTTGAGGCTTGTTTGCCGACCTTCCTTTGGACAGGGCTTGTGGTCATTAGTGCCAGGCTTCACAGCGCCACATCACTTTTGGGGGGGGTCACGGGCAGGTCTCTACCCACCAGGCCAGCCATAAGGCGGGGGTGCAGGGCTAGGGCTTGCTTGGGGAAAGGGGAGAAGTGGCCTCAAGCAAGGGAAGAGGCTGCAGGCTGAAGGCTGTACTGGGGAAGGGGGATATCCCAGGGTGTGTGTGGAGGCACAAGTTCTGTGCAAGTGACCTCAAGATGGTGAGGGCTGAAGAGGCAGTTCCCAGAGGAGATGAGGCGAGATGGAGATGTGAGGGTGTCTGTGAGAGCGAGTAGTGATGTCAGTAAGTGAAATGCCAGTGAATGTGTGATGGCCTTATGAGTGTGTGAGCTTAGAGTGATGAGATGATTGCCTTACCCTGGCAGTACAGATGAGATCATTCATACATTTTCTGCACTAGATGGCCGGCCTTTTGTGTGCAGCATTGGCACTGACCACCTCTGCACCGCCTCCCGAGCCAGAGTGGTGAGACTGATGGGCCTCCTGCGGCCAGAGCGCGTCACAGCAGGCCTCCATGGTGTCCAGAAGGCATCCCAGGGATGCGCCACTGAATCGGGTTGGGATGGGGTGCTGCATTCTTTTCTTAGCCTTTGGGACCATGTCTTCACCAGTGCCCTCCTAGACTGCAAACATTGAGAAGTATACGCACCGCTGTAGTTTAAATTTGGCGCCCTGCATGAGGAAGCAGCGAGGCAAATTGAAGGCCGCTCGCCAGCGAGGCGGCGTGGTTCCTGCGGCTGCATAATTAATGAGGCAGAAATGGGACGATAGGACGTGAAAAGCCGCCATTGCGGCCGGCAGATAAAATGCCCTTTTCCTGCCCGCTACCGCGCTTAGAGCAAACCTGGGATGATTCTGTCCTTGGTGTTACATTTGACCCAGAAATGAGCTTCTGACCTCATGTGCATGCCATCACTAAGACCGCCTATTTCCACCTCAGTGACATCGTCTGACTTTGTCCCTGTCTCAGCTCACCTGCTGCTGAAACCCTCATTCGTGCCTTCGTTACCTCTAGATCTCGACTATTCCAATACGTTCTTGGCTGGTCTCCCATATTCTACCCTCTGTAAACATGAGGTCATGCAAAACTGTTGCCTGTGCCTTAAAACACACCAAGTCCCATTCCCCTATTAGCACTGTGTCCCCTGACCTACACTGGCTCCTGTTCAAGCAAAGACTTGATTTTAAAATTTGCATCCTTGTTTTCAATTCCCTCCATGACCTCACTCTGCCTAGCTCTGTGATCTCCTCCAGCTCTACTACCCTCTGAGATATTTTCATTTCTCTAGTTCTGGCTTCTTGTGCATCCCTGATATTAATCACTCCATCGTAGGTTGCCATGCCTTCAGTTAGCCTAGGCCTGAAGCTCTGGAATTTCTTCCCTGTGCCTCATTGCTTTACTACTTCACTTTCCTTCCTTAAGACATTCCTTAAAATCTACCTGTTTAGCCAAGTTTTTGGTCAACTGACCTCATATCTCCTTATATGGTCCATTGTCATGTTTCTTTTATATTGCTCTTTTGGCATGTTTTATTACATTTAATGTGCTGTATAAATATAAGTTGTTGTTGTTGTTGAGTACACCAACAAACAAGGATTTGTCTCTGTATGCTCTGATAAAATGTTGGCCTGGGATTTGTTTGGAGCTGCCCCGCTTCATTGGTGTAAATCACCGGGTGTGTGGCAGAAAACCGGTTTGGAGTTGTGGGCCAGAATTTTGCATTTGTCAGGCGGGCTCGGTGGGGGTAGGCAGGGTGCCGTCTGCCGCCTGCGATCAGCTCCGCACCGCGATTTCACGTGGGCGGGCCAGTTAAGGCCTGCCTTGCGTGGACCACGAGCGGCAGAGCTGAGCGCATGCCTGTGCGGGCGGGGGGGGGAGGAGGGAGAGCCGGGTGGAGCGTGCAGTTTGCGCATGCGCGCGAAAGAGCGCTTCAGCCTCCCTGAGGCACGGAGCTGCCTCAGGGAGATTGAAGGGATTTTTAAATAACTTAATAATGACATAAAAAATTTAGTGAAACGTGTCCCCTCCTGTGACGGTGTCACATGAGATAGGACATGTTTTTAATGGCAAAAGAAAGTTTTGATTTAATTTGTATTAGCTTTAGGAAACCTCATCCCGCTCGTGGGTGAGGTTTCCTAAAAAATGTAAAGGCCGCTTGGCCTTATTGCCTGCCCGCCAACCGTAAGGTTGGACGGGCAGCGTAAAATTCAACTTAATTACCTGGTTAATGGCCTTAATAGGCCTTTCAATTATCGGCGGGCGCGCAGCCAACTCCAATGCGAGCCCGCCGAACAAAATATCGCGTGAGTTCGCGATGACGTCGGGACGCATGCCCGACGACATCATCGCGCGTCATTTTACATTTCGGCAAATCGGACGCGTGCCTGCACACCGAATGTAAAATTCTGGCCCTGGTCATCAGCCAAACAGGAGCAGCACCACTGAGAAAATTCCAGGTCATTAGATCGCTTGGAAGCTAACATTCGTGCCACACAAGTGCCAGGCAATGACCATCTCCAACAAGAGCGAACCTAACCATCGCCCCTTGACGTTCAATGGCACAACCATTGCTGAATTCCCCCACTATCAACATCCTGGGGTTACCATCGACCAGAAAGTGAACTGGACCAGCCATATAAATACTGTGGATACAAGAACAGGTCAGAGGTTAGGAAAAACGTGGCATATGGAATATAATGTGGGAAAGTGTGAGGTTATGCACTTTGGCAGAAAGAATAGAGGAGCTGAATACTATTTAAATGGAGAAAGACTGAAGAGAGCTGCATCTCGGAGGGATTTGGGAGTCCTCGTGCATGATTCCCAAAAAGCTAGCATACAAATTCAGCAGGTAATAGGTAAGGCAAATGGAATGTTGGCCTTTATTTCAAAGGGAATGGAGTATAAAAATAGGGAAGTCTTGCTAAAACTATACAAGGCACTAGTTAGACCACACCTAGAATACTGTGAACAGTTTTGGTTCCCTTATCTAAGGAAAGATATACTGGCATTGGAGGCAGTCCAGAGAAGGTTCACTAGGTTGATTCTGGGTATGGAAGGATTTTCTTATGAGGAGAGGTTGAGTAGGTTGGGCCCGTACTCATTGGAGTTTAGAAGAATGAGAGGCTACCTTATTGAAACAAATAAGATTCTTAGGGGGCTTGACAGGGTAGATGCTGAGAAGTTGTTTTCACTTGTGGGAGAGACTAGAAGCAGATGGCGTAATCTCAGAGTAAGGAGGTGCCCACTTAAGACAAAGATGAGGAGGAATTTCTTCTCTCAAAGAGTAGTCAATCTACGGAATTCTTTAATGCAGAGGGCTGTAGAGGCTGGGTCATTAAGTCTATTCAAGGCTGAGATAGACAGATTTTTAATCAGTAGGGGAATCAAGGGTTATGGGGAAAAGGTAGGAAAGTGGAATTGAAGATTATCAGATCAGCCATGATCTCATTGAATGGCACAGCGTACTTGATGGGCCGAATGGCCTACTTCTGCTCCTGTGTCTTATGAATCCTGCAGTGAGTAACTCACCTCCTGACTCCCCAAAGCCTGTCTGCCATCTACAAGGCACAAGTCAGGAGTGTGATGGAATACTCTCTACTTGCCTGGATGAGTGCAGCTCCAACAACACTCAAGAAGCTTGACACCATCCAGGACAAAGCAGTCCACTTGATTGGCACCCTATCCACAAACAATCACTCCCTCCACCACCGAAGCACAGTGGGAGCAGTGTGTACCATCTACAAGATGCACTGCAGGAACTCACCAAGGCTCCTTAGACAGCACCTTCCAAACCCACGACCACTACTATCTAGAAGGACAAGGGCAGCAGAGACATGGGAACACCAGCACTGCATGTTCCCCTCCAGGCCACTCACTATCCTGACTTGAAGAACTTCATTGCCATTCCTTCACTGTCACTGAGTCAAACTCCTGGAACTCCCTCCCTAACAGCACTGTGGGTGTACCTACACCACATGGACTGCAGCAGTTCAAGTTGGCAGCTCATCACCACCTTCTCAACGACAGTTAGGGATGGGCAATAAATGCTGGCCTAGCCAGCAACACCCACATCCCATGAACAAAAATGTATATAAGGAAAGGATACAAATGGCTGGCCGATAGTGCAGAAAATGGAAGATATCCATTGCTCCATTGTGGGTCAGAAAAGTTAAAGCCTCTGGAATAAAAGGGACGGTGGCAGCTTGAATACAAAGTTGGCTTAGTTACAGGAAACAAAAAGTGATCAATAATAGTTTTTCGGACTGGAGGGAGGTATAAAATGGGATTTCCCTGGAGTTAGTACGAGACCAGACCACTGCTTTTGCTGGTATATGTTAATGACCAAGACTTATGTGTGTAGGACACAATTTCAAAATTTTCAGACAACATAAAAGTTGGAAATATTGCGTGAAGGATAGTCATAGACTTCAACTGAATACAGGCTGGTGAAATGGGTGGACATGCGGCAGATGAAATTTAATGCGCGGAAGTATGAAGTGATAGATTTTGGTTGGAAGCACAAGGAGAGGCAATATAAAATAAAGGATGCAATTCGAAAAGGGATGCAGGAGCAGGGGGACCTGGGGATGAACGTGCACATAAACCATTGAGTTTTGCAGGGCAGGTTGAGAAAGTGGCTGATAAGACATACGGGACCCTGGGTTTTATGAAGAGTGGCACAGAGTACAAAAACAAGAAATAATGGTGAACCTTCATAAAGCACTGGCTCAGCCTCTTCCAGATTACTGTGTCTAATTCTGAGCAACACATTTGCAGAAGGATGTGAAGGCATTGGAGAGGGTGCAGAAATTATGCCAAGAATGAATCCTGTGATGAGGAACTTCACTTACGTAGAGAGATTGGAGAAGCTGGTGTGGTTCTCCTTAGGGAAGGTTGAGAGGAGATTTGATAGAATTATTCAAAATCATGGGAGTGCATAGATAGAGTTGAAACTGCTCCCATTGGAAGAACGGTCACAAACTAGAAGAGACTGATTTAAGGTGAATGGCAAACGAAA
Organism: Cetorhinus maximus; assembly: GCF_964194155.1. NCBI lineage: Eukaryota > Metazoa > Chordata > Chondrichthyes > Lamniformes > Cetorhinidae > Cetorhinus > Cetorhinus maximus. Next base: position 127,867,348 of record NC_135887.1, read on the forward strand.
CAATGGCATTGCAGGCTATGCCAGCATTTATTTCCCTTGTTCAGAGGGCATTTTAGAGTCAACCACATTGCTTTGGGTCTGGAGTCATGTGTAGGCCAGGAGGGATATTAGTAAACCAGATGGATTTTCATGACAATCAGCAATAGTTTCACAGTCATCATCAGACTTTTAAATTCCAATTTTTTTTAAATTGAAACTGAATTTTCCCTGGTGGGACTTGAACCCAAGTCCCTAGAGAACTACCCTGAGTTGCTAGCCCAGTGACAATACCACTATGCCACCACCTCCCCTTTTCCTACAGTGAGTGGTTAGGATCTGGAATGTGCTGACTGAGAGTGTGGTGGAGGTAGATTCAATCATGACTTTCAAAAGGGAATTGGATAAGAAAACCCGAAGAGAAAATAATTGCAGTGCTCCAGGAAGCTGAGCAGAGCTGACACAGACACAATGGTGCGAATGGCCTCTGCCTGTGCTGTAACTATTCAATGATTCTGTGTGTTTTGCTAGCACTTGTATAATGTCTGGCAGTACATAAGCCCATTAACACCTTTCAACGCATGAGGTATTGGTACTGATGTACACATATTTAATTACACCTCGATAAACATGTTATATTGTTTATGCTGTGATCTATTCTTTCAGGTTCTGACCTATCTGGGAAAAGGTAATTAAAAACTCTCTCAACTCCAACATCTGTGTTAGCCAACAGCAAATTTGATTTGGTTTGCTTTACTTTTTCTTTTAACGGGACAGATTTTTTATTTTTTTGCCTAATGTTACGATTTAATAACGACACAGTTCATTAGGAGGCCAGCATACCAACAGTGAAGACTTTCCCCTGGCACTCTGCTAATGCTTTAGCCTGCAGCATTGGCATTTATCCAGGGTGTGCTTTGTTGTTTTCTACAGTCTTGCTAGGATAATTAATGCAAACTGAAAAACAAAGAGCTACAACTGAGAACTGTGCCACATTTCTTTGACATAACATGGACTTAAATTTTAAATTAATTGAAGCGATGCGGGAAATTACTTTGGAGTGATCGCTCTGAAAACAGGGGAAGCAATGATATCGTAGGATTGTCCACTTCTGTTTAATCCCTGGGGCCTACATCTTAAGTCAAACTCATGAGATGGTATTTCCTCACTCTGCCGGTTATAAGGGCCTTAACTAAAATTGAATCTTGGTACTTTTCTAACAGTTCCTCGAGCACTTGCGTCCACACCACAGGATTGCCTGCAATTCAACACAGATTGGTGATTTCACTCGAAGACAGAGCATTTTGAAAAGGGAAAGCATGTAGGCACTAACATCTGCTGCACCTTTCTAAAGTGCCATTTCAGTCAAGACCACTGATTGGGTGCAGCTATGCCTGCAACAATGAAAGGAAGATGTGATTTTGAAGCTGGAAATGAAAGCTTTGTGGTAACCCTTGAAATCCATAATGCAGCTTCAGAAAAAAATGTGTGACGGCTACATGAAAGCAGTAGCTCAGCAAGAAATGGACCATGCTCACTGTGAAGTGGAGGTTTCTGATTGATTGGCTCTATTGCTCAAAATATGTGAAGCATTTTTATTTTTAATTTACAGCCACATTGTTATTCCACTTTTATCAAGGACGATTTCATGGAACTCCTTGTAGAATGTTTTTGGTTCAATTTATCATCGGGATGGAAACAACACATTTATTACTAATCCCGAGATGTCCTGAGGATGTGACCTTTTCCTGAACTTGTTGCAGCCCTTGTACTCATGTGTTCCCACTGTTGGACTAGGGGATTCCAGAATTTTGGCCCGGCATTTATGAAGAAATGAAAGGAATAGTAATGTAAATTAGGTTTCTTTGCTTTGGCTTTTTAGATTTGTTTTCGTCCGAGAAAGAACAGGCTTTGGGCCTAAAAAGGAAAATTCGGAAGTCTTAATTGGGAAGCGATGAGATCATTTGATATTCTAACACCAAACAACTTGTGCTTGTGCCTCGTGGTAAATTTACAGTTTTTTTGCACCTTTTTTAGTCTCAACTTGTGTTCGACAAGTCTGGGTGTAGTGATCCTTGAGGTCTCACTCAGAATAACACAACAGCTTGAGATGCAGCAACACATTCGATAGCAAGACCGTGAAAATGAAACTCGAGGGAGTTTGTAAGTTTTACCTGAGCCCTCAGGTATGTTACATCCAGGCGATACACTGAAACGTGTGTCCTTTATAATAAATACCGTTGTGGTTCATGAGCTCATCTTTTAACTGATCTGACACTCTTTTTGGGAGCGGTGAGTGCTGAGTGGCAACCTCAGCTGATTTGGACTGAAGTCATATTGCACCTCATGACTTGGAAGACAGTGTCGGAATTTCCCTATATGTTCCCTATGTTCCCTGTATGTTGCATGTCTGTGCGTAATAAAGGCGGTGGTTAATTTCACCACATAGAATGAATATCTTTAGTCCAAAGAGTTTATTGACTTAAATTTTTTGAAGCAGTCTGTTATTTTCCCATCAATCAGCTATGTATTAATCCTGACGCTGGGCTGTAGGTTCTCATTCTGGTGGTTTCTTGCGTTTAAGATGCTACCTGAACTTGTACAAGATGTATAGGAAATGCACAATGGCAAACAGCCTCCACGTCCAAAGAGTGAGGAAGACATTATAACTGGTTGGAAGAATTCACAGAAGTGCTGAAATTTCTCACTTTGCCGATTTATAAAACAATGGCCCGATTCTTCTGAGGAGTAGCAATCACTGTCGGATTGCCACCCTGCTCCTACCTTCCTCTGTTACATTGGAATTCCGCAATTCTGGTCCTGGCTTCTCCAGAAATTTGGAACGTACCTGAAATGGAGCTGGTTCTTCATAGCGGTGAATCGTCGGGCAAGACAAGCCATGGCCCCTTTGTGTGGCACTAGCTGCCGTATTCCGGTAAGTTTAAATGTCCCAAAGCTCCTTTGCAAAGCTATAGAGAGAATGTAAGGGGGTAGGGTAGGTAAGGGAGTAGATTGGGTAAGGTAAGAGGGTAAGGGAGTAGAGTGGGTAAAGGAGTAAGGGGTAGGGTGTGTAAGGGAATGGGGTGGGTAAGGTAAGTGGGTAAGGGAATAATGTGTGTAAGGGAGTAGAGTGGGTAAGGTAAGTAGGTAAGGGGATAGGATGGGTAAGGGGCAGGGTGGGTAAGGTGAATGGTTAAAGGGATACAGTGGCAGGTGGGTAGGGTAGCAGGTGGGTTTGGTAAGGTGGCAGGTGGGTTAGCAGGGTGAGGTAGGTATATGGTGGCAGGTGGATGAGGTGAGTAGGGCAGTAGGTAGGTATAATAGGCTGGCAGGTGTGTAGGGTGATAGGCAGGTACGGTAAGGTGGCAGGTGGGTTATCTGGGTGAGGTAGTATGATGGCAGGTGGATGAGCTGGGTGTGGTTGCAGATGGGTGATTGGGTAGGTGGATCAGGGGTAGTTGGGTGAGATCAGGAGGGGAGTCAGGTGGTGGGGGCTAGTCAGGTCGGGTCAAGGGGTATTTGGGGATCGGGGGAAGATGGGGTTCAGGGGGCTAGTTGTGTGGTGGGGGCAAGGTAGGTTGGTCAGGGGGAAGTTGGGGCTTTGGTGGGGTTGGTCAGAGGCTGCCAAGGGGTCAGTGTGAGTGACTGGAGAAGTCAGCTGGATAGTTACCCGGGGGGCGCGCAGCTGATCGCCGCCCGTGATTGGCTGGGCGCCGCCATTTTACATGGGTGGGCCAATTAAGGCCCGCCCAGCATGACGCGCGCCCGGAAGCGCTGAGCACTCCCTGTGCGGGCGGGGTGAAGAGGCTGAGTCGGGCACAGAGCTGCCTCAGGGAGATTAGTCTGATTATCAAAAATTTAAATAAAGGAAAAAAAATTTTCTAAGACGTCCGCTCATGTCATGTCACATGAGCTGGTTCATGTCAATGAACTTTAATAAAAAAATTTATTCAACTTATAAACACTTCATGAAACCTCATCCCGAGGTTTCATGATAAATGTGAAGTCCGCCTGGGCTCTTTGCCTGCCCGCCAACCTTAAGGTTGGATGGGCATCTCCGTTAATTATTTTAATTAGTTTTAAAAATGGCCTTAGTAGGTCTTTGACAGTTCGGCAGGCGCACAGCCGACTCCGATGCACGCCCGCTGAACTGAAAATTGGAATGACGCACGGTAACGTCGGGACACACGCCCGACGTCAACGCCCCCGCACGCTAACCCAAAGATTCTAGCCCAGGAGTTAGACTAGGATTTTTCTGTCCAACATTTCCTGGGTAACTAGCCAGATAGGTAAGTCAGTACTGTCCGCAGTCTCTGATTCTAACTCAGAGATGGAAACCTTTCGGAGGGTCCTGGAGTTCACGCTCCCGGGCAATTCCTACGGAGTCTGTGGGACATCTGAGGGATTCCATAGCGCATATTCTGAGGGACGTCCGGTCTCTGACTATCTGGAGACCTGAAGATCTTGGGATTGAATAAAAGCAGTTAGCGATCGTAAATTTTATAACATCCTGCAGTTGCTCAAAATGGAAAGTGAGTTTTTTATTCTATTTTGTTTGGACGAGATGTTAGCCCACAAATTTTCAAGTGTCTCCACAAAAGTAAAGTAAATGGCACAAAGCAGTTCTTTGCCAGAGAGCCTGAAAGGACTGTGTGTAGTCTTGGGAGGGTGAATTATAATTGAAGAGTGAGCAACTCAGAGTAGCTAAGATGTAGGCGATGCATGATTCACTGTGGGTAATGGGTATCTATAATAAAGTCATTTCTTAGTTCATGTTCAAGGCTGTGACTCAAGAATGCCACCTAGCCCATGATGACCTGCAGGCACAGTTAACTATCCACAATGTACAATGTACAATCAGTGGAGTACATATTAAATTTCCCTTCGGTGTATTGTGAATTTCCCCCATGCTGGTTGTATTATTCGTTCTTTCCCTTATTTGAGGGTGGATGTCTGTATTTCCAACTCCAGGGGATATAAAGGATTTACTGACTCTGATTTCCTTTCCTAGAGTAGCTGTAGACTACTGCTAGAGCCAGCGCCTCTGTCACTTTTGCATGAATACCTGATGCCCCCAAGCTACGACTGTACTGGCATTGTTGCCAACCATCGACTGCAATGTTACTTTAGAGATGCCATGCTGGAAGGCATTTGCTCAGTATGCATACTGCTCTGACTGAATATAGAATGGTGAACATCAATGAGTTTATAAACCTCCCTGCCTGTATCTGTTTCTGAACTGAGTTGATGCTAACTTGAACTTTGGTCTCTAAAGCCCGGTACTAACAGTGAGAACATTCACAAGCGATGCTCCTACAGTGTTGATGACCTGCGCATTTGATGGCTTCATTCTATAAGTCACAGTTTTTTGCCATGTACTCAAAGTTGGACGGCAGGTGACCACTGCTCTGCAACATTATTGTTGAGAGGAAGATGAAAATGTGTGTGCAGGTGTTGGACCCCCCCCACCACCACCTTCCCCTGCAATCCCCAGATCATCTTTCACTATTATACTCATAGGCCAATACTTCGCTTCGCCCACATACAGTTTTGCTGTTGTCCCAGCCCTGGTTCAGAGTAGGGTCACTAGAATCAATATCCCCAAATAATGTGGTAGGAGCAAATCTGCACAGCAGATTTCAGAAGAAGGCTCCGAAGAAGGGTCATACAGACTCGAAGTGTTAACTCTGTTTCTCTCTCCACAGGTCCTGTCAGGCTTGCTGAGTTTTTCCAATGTTTTCTGTTTTTATTATAGTAGATGTCAGCCCTTCACTCAATTCACACTCATCGTTTTTTTTTTATTCTTTCATGGGATTTGGGCTTCGCTGGGTAGACCAGTATTTATTGCCCGTTCCTAACTGTCCTTGAGGAGGTGGTGGTGAGCTGCCTTCTTGAACTGTTGCAGTCCATGAGGTGTGTGCAGTCCATGCTTGCAAATCTCTTTAGTAATGCTGGTAGGAAAAAAACGACACAGATGGAAACTAGTGGAATCTGGCAACCCTGTGTGCGGGCAACGGTCAACAAAATGTCTCACGGGCTGCGTTCAGAACCCTGATGGGCCACACGTGGACCGCGGGCTGCAGGTTACCTCCCACTGGATTAGAAAGGCAAAGGTGAACTATGAAATTAAATTATCAAGGAGCATAAAAAAGTAAAATATTTTACAGGCACATCAATAAAACAAGGAAGGCTGGGATGGATAAGATTAAGGGTAGACAGGATAATACCACAGGTAGCAATAGAGAGATGGTAGAAATAATTATATTGCTTCGGTATTTACCAGAGAAATAGAACAGGTACACATGGCGTTGAGTTCAGCAATGAGCTAAGTGCATTTAAAATAAAAGGAAGGGGATGTATTGAATAAAGTAACCAAACTCAAAGAGGATAAAATCCTAAACCAGATAGATTACATCTGCGTTTTTTGGAGGAATCTAACAAAGAGATAGCAGACACATCACTACTTATATTTAATAATTTGGCAGAATAAGGTGTAGTGCCAGAGAACTGGTGGATAGTTAATATAATTCCTATATTTAAGAAGGGGGGGCAAAAATTATACAGGGAGTTAAGACCAGTCAGCTGAGCATCGGTGACAGGAAAAATAATGGAATCTCTATCAAAGGAGAGATTAGAAGAACACCAAGAAAAGAAAAAAAATATACAACAATGAATAGCCAGAATGGATTTCAAAAGGGAAAATCTTGCTATTGAATTTTTTGAGGAGGTAACAGAGAGAGCCAACAATGTAATTTAGCAATAGATGTAAATTATCCGGACTTTCAAAAGGAACCATAATAGACTAATGCATACAGTCAGACAGTATTTAATGGAGGTGACAGGGGTCTCGCCTACCAGCTGGAGAGCCCTGCATCACCTCTTTTTGGGAAGGCCCACCGAATTAAGTGCCTAACTGGGCAGCAGCGGGCCTTCCTTGCATGAAGGACCCTAAGCGCTGCCAACCAATCAGAGGTGAAAAGCTATGCATTGCTCGGCAGCGCCAGTGGGAGCGGTGGCTGCTACTGGTAATGTACTGTCACAAACCCCGTACTGATAACTTTTAAAATGGAATTCAATCTTCCAGTTAATAGCTGAAAGAATGACATGTCAAGCTATCACATTTTAAAACTTTCATTGTAACAAGTGACAAAAAAGCACTATTGACTAAACACTATTTTCTTTTTGTCGGCAACTTATACTTTAAACTAGAGGAAGGAACATTTCTTGTCTATACATATCACACATCACATTTTCCATAAAGTTACAGTCCTTATAGAAAACAGTACACGGTTGCTTCCACCTTCCAGAGGGTATCTCCAGGTGCTTTCCTCAGTTTTCAGAGAGTTTGTTAAACCCACCACCAGCAGTAAATCCTGTCCCAATGATTCTTCTTCTCCTTGGCCATGCTAGGACAAACCTCCCGGAATCAGTAGATGGTTGCAAGATCCACCTCTTCGACTAGAGACTGTTGCCTTCCCACATCCAGCTGTAGTAGCTCGCAAAGACTAAACAGCCTCTCCTCTCTGCTGGCCATATAGAACTGCTGACTGCCTGTGATATTCATTGATTTGTAAGGAAACCTATAATCTGGTCTCAAAACCGGATTCTTCAACACTACTCCCAATGGGTGTGTGACACATTAGCCTAGTATCCAAATAGAAATGCTGATCAGCTATTCTTGACCCTAACTTGCTTTCATATTAGAAGTAAATGGGCAGTTTGGAGTACAACTGTTTACAACTCAATACTTTCAACATCTTTCTTGGACTTTGGAAGACTCACTCTGCATATTGTGAACTCAGAGACCACTGCCATTGTATCCAACCATGAACACCTTGCACCATAGTTCCAGTAACACGATCTTGGCCTCCCTTTGAACTTTAGCCTCCCCAGACCTGTTGTCAAGCAGACTTCAGAACATGTCACATGACCCCCTCCGTTTTACCTTAATTTAAAGACACAGTTGCAAAATGTAACAATCATATAAACCTCATAATTAATTGTAATACCTCCTCACTAAGAAAATGAAAACCCATCACTATCATATGTTTTTATATCCAAAATGTGACAACTTATAATATTCCACACATTTTAACTATTAACTAACTACATACAGTACAAATGACATTCTCCCTTCCTTCCATCCCATGCTGTCACATTGTCATTAAATAGTCCATATAGGCAGCATCTTAATGTTTACCCTATACACTGGGGTTGGCATTAATGAGCTGGGGCTGGGACCTCTGCCCCTCAGGGAAAAAAGGTCCCACCCACAAGAGCTGCCATCAAATCTGATTGCCGGCAACTGAGTAGTTCCAGCAGTGCCAGAACTCAGTGGTGGCCGCTGCTGGCACTATAAGTAATCCTGAGGAAAAGATCCATGGATACCGGAATTACAGATGAGTCCGGGCTATTGATCGGGGAGTGATCAGGCACTCTAGGGGGTGGGCGCAGGGGGAGTGGGAGGCTGGAGGTTGGGATTGGAGGGGGTGCGGGAAGACACAAAGTGGAGGTACCATCTTGAAGGGGTGCCCCTGATGGGCACATGGCACCTCCCCCCACCAAAGGAGATACTACCCCTTTCCTTCCCGATTTTAAACATGAGACAATTATAGACTGACAAATAATGATTTAGCCAATAAACATTGCTTCCTGTAGAATACTTTGTCTCCCACCATACCATGTGTCATGCAATTTGCATAACCTGACTATTTCATGTTCGTTACCTTTCCTTCTACAACAACACCCTGCACTTACGTAGCACCCTTAATGTTGTAAAACATCCCAATGTACTTTCCAGGAGGGATTATCAAAGAATGTTTGAAACCGAGCCACGTAAGGAGATATTAGGATAAGAGCTTTGTCAATGAGGTAGGTTTTAAGGAGTGTCTTCAAGGAGATAGAGAGACAGCGAGGTTTAGAGAGGGAGTTCCAGAATTTAGAACCACGGCAGCTGAATACATGCAGACTACACTTTTACATTTTTTTTACAAGAACCACTTCGCATCATGTGCGTACAGATTCTGTGCTCTTTCTTTTTAGTTTTACACATGCCCAACTCAAACCTGACCAGGACCATCACAGAATTCACCATCACTGGCATGTCCTTCCACATTTGCTTCCTCCTTCCTATTTTGTGGCACTACCCTCCCACACCAGAAATATGCCAGTGATGACCCCTAATGGACATCGCCAAGGCTTACTTCATCTATTTTGGTAAGATGTGATGTTTCTCCTGCTGGCTTTCAGCTACTTTTCTAATATAATTGCTCACTTCACAGCTGAATAGATGATCTGTCTGACTTCAATCATAGCTCGTTAAATCTTGTGAAGTGATAAAGATTGTTATTGCAGGCATGTCACGATTTCCTTCCATTTTTTGCAAGTATTAATCAAATGTGTATTCAGGAAGTGCATGTTTCAGAAACCCCTGTGATTTCACTATCAGTTAATTTATCTCTTCAATTCACTCCATTTTCTTAAAGTAGGACATTCAGCTTCAAAATGTGTTGTTAAATATCTTCTCAATTTTACTTTTGGTATAAGATGACACAGCGGAAAATTTTGAATGGCTATTTTTTATTCCAGCTATGATTGAAGTCAGACAGATCATCTATTCAGCTATGAAGTGAGCATCACATCTTACCAAAATAGATGAAGCAAGCCTTGGCGAAGTCCATTATGAGTCATTACTGGCATATTTCTAGTGTGGGAGGGAAGTGCCACAAGATAGGAAGGAGGAAGCAAATGTGGAAGGACATGCCAGTGATGGTGAATTCTGTGATGGTCCTGGTCAGGTTTGAGTTGGGCATGTGTAAAACTAAAAAGAAAGAGCACAGAATCTGTTCGCACATGATGCGAAGTGGTTCTTGTAAAAAAAATGTATAAGTGTATTCTGCATGTATTCAGCTGCCGTGGTTCTAAATTCTGGAACTCCCTCTCTAAACCTCGCTGTCTCTCTGTCCCCTTGAAGGCATTCCTTAAAACCTACCTCATTGACAAAGCTCTTATCCTAATATCTCCTTACATGGCTCGATTTCAAACATTCTTTGATAATCCCTCCTGGAAAGTACATTGGGATGTTTTACAACATTAGGGGTGCTACATAAGTGCAGGCAGTTGCTGTAGAAAGAAAGGTAGCGAACATGAAATAGTCAGGTTATGCAAGTTGCATGACACATTGTGTGGTGGGAGACAAAGTATTCTACAGGAAGCAATGTTTATTGGCTAAATCATTATTTGTCGGTTTATAATTGTCTCATGTTTAAAATTGTGAAGGAAAGGGGTGGTACCTCCTTTGGTGGGGGGAGGTGCCGTGTGCCCATCAGGGGCACCTCCCCAAGATGGTACCCCCACTTTGTGTCTTCCCCCCACCAACCTCCAGCCTCCCACTCCTCCTGCCCCCCCACACCCCTCCTCCTACCGCCCTAGAGTGCCTGTTGAATTGTATTATTGCACAATGTGGCTCCAGTTACGATGAGATTTTAAAGAAACGTTATTTTTGCTGCAGTGCAAATTCATCTTCCTTGAGAGGGATCAAAAGTATCCAATTTCACCTGCTGCACAGTTTGCAGTCCCTGGACCATTAGTTTATGAACATTAATACAAAAATATGTATTTGTTGCATTAATTTGTGATTATGATCCAATTCAGTGACTGAGGATTGTTCTAAAATATAACTTCCTGAGATTTCCAGTTCATGACGTTTATTTTACTTATTTAACCCTCTGAATACTCTGGATTCTCTTTCTACTGCTCAATGACTAAAAAGCTGATAAAGTAAGGTTTTGTGTTGCATATTATAAGGCGGAATGATTAGCATTAAAGCATATTGAATCACTGACAATAATTGTTCTGTACGAGCTCAACTTACTTTGTGTTAATCTTTATTTTTGTGTGAACATTTCTACCGTAATTCTCCGACATTTAATTTGCTGTGAATAACATTCCTTTCTTTCAGGGACTAATGTTGCAACCAAATCGTACTCCAATATCTGCTTGCATTGCAAAATATTAGAAAAGATTTACGTTGTGTATAATCTTTCAAGGATACTATTGAACATAAGGTTGATATTTCCATGATGCTGCTTTTAAACTTTACGAAGAAAAACATCTGAGTTGTTGTCAATAGCAGGAGTGTCGTCTGCTCTCATGATGAGCCAGATTGCTGTTGGGCTTATGCGTTATTAGTGATCAAATGTTTGTTTTGTGTTTGAAGCTACTTTTCTTTCAGTATCAGTTTTAATGTAATGTGCAATATGTTTTCTTGATGGTTCTTAAGGCCGTGGTCGAAGCACTGTGTATGTTGGTTTCTTTTCCAGACGAGGTGATATTGTACACGTTTATATTGCAAGGCTGTCCATCATGTGATTCATGGAATGTTCCATTTGTCATGATGTAAATTGTATTTCATCACCTGAAGTCTTGCAATCTAACAAATAGAATAATGAGAAACAATTCGGAAATGTTTTAAACTGACTCTTGTTGTCATCAACTTATCCCCTCATGTGGGTAATTTGAAATGAGCTATGAATAGAAGGTTAATAGATTCCATCACAATAATACAAGTGACTTAATTTAGTTGTTCAGCACTGCCTGTGTTTTAATTTGTCATTTGTATAACTCATTCAAACATTAGCTGTGATCTTGCAATCTTATTTTAAGGTTTTTTTGTCTGAATCATTTGATGTACATAAAAGGTGTTGATAGAATTGTGCTGTGATGAAGAGCTGCTATCTGTACGTTGAGGGAATGTTTCCATTTTAAAAAAAGTGTTTGAAGGTTATTTACTTTGATATCTGCCTTTGACAGGATATTGAAGAATGGTGCATTTTAATCTGCTTTGTTGCATAATCTAACAATAAATGTGGATTTTTCTACCATGGTAACTGTTCTTTTGTAAATCTACCTATACTGGTCACTGTGCCAATGCCACACCATTCTGCCATTCTTGTTATAAGTAGCATCTCCAGCTGATAAACCTCTTCTCGCTGGCAGAGCAGGTTACCAAAATAAACCTCTAGGTTGTCCAGTTTTCTCATCTCAGGCAATTGGTAAAGTAAAATAATCAAAGAGAGAAATAAAACTGTTTTTCTAGATGCATTTCTGAACGCCTGTGCATGTTTCTACATAACCTAAAAATTCATCGATTTTAGCTTATTAATGATTAGAGATAAAGTATCAATCTAAAAAGGCGTCACAATTGCTAAAGAAGGCATTCCCCATCTATACTAACATTTGCAGTTTTCATATTCTAATCTAAAGAAATGTTTGACCAGAGTCTTTATTCAGCTAACTTCTGTGGAGGGTATTACTCCATTGCTTGATGTTGAGGGCCTGTCCATGTGAACCAACACAATCGGTGAATGCTGGAAATGCAGAGTTGGTCAATCAGGAAAGAAAGAAACTATGAATTTTGTGTGCTTACCCTTCATCAGACTGAAGATTTAAGACATTAAGGTTGGGAAAATAGAGCAAAAAAGAAGGAACAAACAAGAGGGCAGAGCAACCTATTCATAAACATGTCATGTTTCTATAATTATATAAAGACACCAATCACTCATAAGGGATTGTATAAACATATTATGGGTTCATTTACATAAACTGGGCACATGAGAACATATATAGCTCAAAACAGTGGAAGCCCTAGAGGGGTATAGAATGTGTAGTGAGGAACTTAAAAAGGAAATCAGGAGAGCATAAAGGGGGCATGAGAAAATAGTAGCAGGTAAAATAAAGGTAAATCCAAAGTTATTTTGTACAAGTACTTGTACAAGTACATTAAGAGTAAAAGTAAGAGTAAGGGAAAGAGTAGGGCCCATTTAGGACCATAGTGGTAATTTGTGTGTGGAGCTGGAAGACGTAGGTAGGGGTCTAAATGAATACTTTGTGTCGGTGTTCACAAGTGAGAGGGACAATTTGGGTATGGAAATCAAGCAGAAGGACTGTGATACATTTAAATAAATTAGAATAGAAAGGGAGGAGGTTCTAAGTGGTCTGGCAGGTTCAAAAGTAGATAAATCTCCAGGCCCGAATGAAATGTATCCCAGGCTGTTGAGTGAGTCAAGGGAGGAGTTAGCAGGGGCACTGGCAATAATTTTCAATACCTCTCTGGTCACAGGAGAGGTGCCAGAGGACTGGAGGACAGCCAATGTGGTACCATTATTCAAGAAGGAAGGAAGGGATAAACCAGGGAACTATAGGCCAGTCAGTCTAACCTCAGTGGTGGAGAAACTATTGGAAGTAATTCTGAGGGACTGAATTACTCTACACTTGGAGAGGCAGGGATTAATCAAGGACAGTCAGCATAGTTTAGTTAAGGGGAGGTCATGTCTGACCAATTTGATTGAATTTTTCGAAGAGGTGACCAGGTTTGTAGATGAGGGCAATGCATTTGACGTTGTCTACTTGGAATTCAGCAAGGCTTTTGATAAGGTCCCACATGGGAGACTGATAACGAGTCCATGGGATCCAAGGCAATTTGACAAATTGGATTCAGAATTGGCTGAGTGGCAGGAAGCAGAGGGCGAGGGGTACTTTTGTGACTGAATACCTGTGTCCAGTGGGATTCCACAGGGATCGGTGTTGGGTCCCTTGATGTTTGTGGTATATATAAACGATTTAGACTTGAATGTAGGAGGGTTGATCAGTAAGTTCACGGATGACTCGAAAATTGGTGGAGTGAGGAGGATAGCCTTAGATGACAGGAGGATATAGATGGGCTGGTCAGATGGGCTGATCAGTGGCAAATAGAATTTAACCCAGATAAGTGTGAGGTGATGCACTTGGACAAACAAGGCACGGGAATACACGTTGAAGGGTAGGACCCTGGGAAGTACCGAGGATCAGAGGGACCTGGGTGTGCATGTCCACCGGTCCCTTAAGTTAGCAGGACAGGTAGATAAGATGGCTAAGAAGGCATATGGGATACTTGCCTTTATTAGCTGAGGAATAGAATATAAGAGCAGGGAGGTTATGCTGGAACTATATAAAACGCTAGTTGGGCCACAGCTAGATTATTATGTGCAGTTCTAGAATCGGCTTTATAGGAAGGATGTGATTGTACAGACAGAGTGCAGAGAAGATTTACCAGGATGTTGCCTGGGCTGGAGAGTTTTAGTTATGAGGAGAGATTGGATAGACTGGGGTTATTTTCCCTGGAGCAGAGGAGATTGAGGGGGGACATGATTGAGGTGCATAAAATTATGAGAAGCATAGATAGGGTAGACAAGAAGGAACTTTTCCCCTTGGTGGAGGGATCAATAACCAGGGGGCATAGATTTAAGGTAAGGAGCAGGAGGTTTAGAGGGGATGTGAGGAAGAATTTTTTCACCCAGAGGATGGTGGGAATCTGGAACTCACTGCCTGAAAGGGTGGTAGAGGCAGAAACCCTCATAACATTTAAGAAGTATTTGGATGTGCACTTGCGATGCCATGGCATACAAGGCTATGGGCATAGTGCTGGAAAATGGGATTAGAATAGTTAGGTACTTGTTTGGCCAGCGCAGACTTGAAGGGCCAAAGGGCCTTTTTCTGTGTTGTAGACCTCTATGACTCTATGAGAAAACTTGAAGGCATCAGCAGCAGAGCTGTTTATGCTGTTTCCTGCTCACAGGTCAAAGTGACACTGAGGCTGGTTTACATGACACACTTCCCTTCTAGTGATGGTATGTTGCTATCCCTTAAAGGCATATTACAACAAAACCAATCACAGAAAAGGAATTAATGCTTTAGGTAGCTTGAAAACTGCTTAATAGAGGATGGGTAAGTGATATAAAAACTCTCACTACCACATATCTGCACATCACTAAGATTATCTATTTCCAACTCCATAACATTGTCCAACTCCACACTTACATAGACTTATCTGATGCTGAAATACTCATCTTTGTCTTCGTTACCCTTGACTATTCTAATGCACTCTTGGCTGACGTCACTTAGCTCTGTCCTCAACAAATTTGAGCTTATCCAAAACACTGCCCCCTCTGTCCTCGCGTGCACCAAGTCCCATTCACCCATGACCCTGTGCTTGCTGACCTACATTGATTCCCAGTTAAGTAACACCTCAAATTTAAAATTCTCATCCTTGATTTTAAATCCCTTGCTCCTCCCTATCTTTGTAATCTCCTCCACCTCACAGCCCCCTTAGATCCCTGTGCTCTGCCAATGCTAACCTCTGGAGCATTCCCAATTTTAATCACTGCACTATTGGCGGCCATTTCTTTTGTTGCCTATAGGTCAAAATCTGGAATTCCTTCCCTAAGCCTCTGCCTCTCACTTTCTTATATTAAGACAGGCCATAAAACTCTTTGACCAAGCTTCTGGTCATTTGCCCTTATATCTCCTTACATTTTATAACACTTGCCAAGCAACTGGGGATGTTTTGCTATATTAAAGGCACCATATAAATACAAGTTGTTGTTGTTATTCATGAGGTAGACATGTAGAAATAACTAAAGAATACCCAGATAATGGGGAGGGTTAAAACACAAGAGCAGTTGATGCACAACAAAAGCACGAGAAATCAAGAAACAACAAAGGGAAAGAAGGCTTGAACCGCAACAGGAATTAAAACTGAGCAGAAAATGTAACCAGAACACAGTGAGTATGCTCTTCATGAGACGAGAATAAGAACAGGCCCAATCCCTGGCTACAAACCTCCATTAGCACACTTTTGATGGAGAATGGCTGACCAAAGCTTCAAGATCCCCCTAACCTCCACTGATACTGACAGACGGACTCTCCGGACATTGGAACCACCCACAGCTGTGAGGGATATGGAGGCTGTGATGAAGGCTTGAAGCTACTAAAGTCGTTTTTGTAACCAGCAGGCTATAGGGTGACCAGCAAGAAGAGGAGATTCTGTTCTTCCAGCTTGCATTGTGCTTTTTCTTCTTCCATGGGATGTGGGTGTCACTGCCAAGGCTAATATATGTCACCCACCCCTAATTGCCCTTGAACAGAGTGGCTTACCATACCATTTCAGAGGGCTATTAAGAGTCAGCCATACTGCTGTGGGTTTGGAGTCACATGTAGGCCAGACCAGGATGGTAGATTTCCTTCCTTAAAGGGATTAGTGATCCAGATGAGTTTTTACAATAACCAACAATGATTTTAAGGTCACCATTATTGAGGCTAACTTTTTGATTCCAGATTATTAATTGAATTTAAATTCCACCAGCTACTATGGTGGGATTTGAACCCATAGCCCCAGAACATTAGCCTGAGCCTCCAGATTACTTATCTGTGACTTCACCACTACGCCACTGCCTTCCCCATGTAAAACTGACAGAGGGAGAGGAGCTTGAAGCCTGCAGCAACAGCAGGTGGCACCAGCTTCCTTGAGTGCCGGCAGCTCAGTGTTGTTGCTCCAGCTTTTTGTCAGCAAGTTGAACTGCACTGAATTCTTACCAAGGCAGCTTCATCATTGAATGTGGCAGCAGCTGAAAGCCTATTTTTTGATACTGAGAAGGTCGAAGCACAAAGTGCACAGTTTTTCGCAAGTAGACCTTGAGTGCTTTTTAGTGCAAATGAGAAAGTGGGACACAGAGTTCAACAGGTCTGTGCCAACTTCGGATGAGTAAGAGGCTTGAAATTCCTGCAGCTCATTAGTGAAGTTTGGTGCCACAAAAGTACAGAAACTTGTTATCACTACCTCGTCACTCTGTTTAGGTGGTGAATAACCATTATTAGTTCATTTCTTCTTCTTACATAGACTAATTTCAGCCAAAAGGCCTACAAGAGGAGAAGGATTTTCATGATGCTGAAGTGCCTGGTCCCTCTAACTCTGGCCAAGACCAATTTCTCTTGTTAATTGAGGCAATTGCCCTCTCCTTTTCATTTACTCAGAGATTTTTGCTCTGGCAGATCAAATTAGTAGGCATAAGGAATTCACATGGGAGAAAGCGTGGTATGTCCTACTGTCCTGCTATGCTGCGAGAGAGGAGCATTAAGTGCCACTGGCATGGGACACAGGGTCAGGGTGACCACTGATCAGGCATGAAGCAAAGCCAGGTGGTCATCCAAGAAATACAACCCTTGGGGTATTTCCCAGATTACTGCAGTCATGAGATGAAGGCTACTTCAACCTCAAGAGGCTCCTGTTCTAAGTGTGCAGCTGACTACTTCTCAGGACATTGACCTTCAGTTTACACCTAGAAGAAACATTAGATTGATCGTAGGAAAGCAGTAGCCGTTGACTTTCAACATAAATCATGCACCTATTCCTTGATACCTTTGATATTTTCTGAATTGAAAACCTGTGTTTTTCTGAATCAATCAGACAAGACAAGATGAAGCAGTGCCAGTGGCTGAAGGTTTAGACCATGGGAATATTAAAGAAATTATGAACATACAAGTTAGGAGCAGGAGTAGGCCATTTGGCCCTTCAAGCCTCCTCAGCCATTCAGTAAGATCAGGGCTGATCTGATTGAGGCCTCAATACCACATTCTGCCTGCCCCGATAACCTTTAACATTCTAATTGTAGAGTAAAAGAACATGAACCAGCTTCACTTGTTTTGTTACTTATGTTGAAAATGTATTCTCCTTTTTACAATATTGAGGGTTACAGAACCAAGATGGTTGGATGGCATGAAGATACAGATCAGCCACGATCTAATTGACACAACAGGCTCAAGGAGCTGAATAGCCTATTTCTGTTCTGATGTTCTTGATACAACCTACCTCTAGGAACAAGTCCAATAACATGAGCTCCAAAAACATATTCCATCAAGTCACTTTACTACCACGTATGGCATCCGTGGATTTAGAGATTTTATATCATTTCTAGTTTGGCATCACCTTGGGCCCTTGGAATATGCACACCACAGAGCTGATGTAGCAAAGCAGAAAGAGTCCATCATGTAAAATCCAGTTAGTACAACCACATAATAAAAGTTCCAGCTTCTATGAAAATCTTTTTTACCAGCCAGGGGAGATTTAACTGCAATGCTATTTGAGAGAAAATAATCTTTATGAACTTAATATTCTCAATAATGAGATGGCTCTGTGGAAGCCCTGTCAATTTTTTGTTTCATATTGCAGCTATTTAGCTTACAAAATTAAAGACAAAATAATGAATTCTTATAATTAAGGCAGGCGAGCATATTCCTTTGAAAGAAAAACAGTTTTAGAGCAGTAGCAATTACATTAATATATGCAACTTTCTTGAGGGAATCCCAAACTTGAAATTAAGCCAGTTCTAACGTTTCAAGGAATACAGCTCCATACAACTGTCTTCATCAAAACCCCCACTGGGTTACCTAGGTTTTCTGCTGAAGTTAAATTGTTAAAGATTTGTTAACCACAAATTTGTATTTCAAAATAATGGACATAGCTGACAATGTTAGAAATGCAGGTCCCTTTTAAGAGTAAACCAGGGCCAGGCTTCAGAGTGAATTGAGAGCAGGTGATACTCATTGAAACCTGTACTTAAGAGCTAGGTTCCCCCCACCACCCCCCCCTCAACCCCATAAGAGAGTTTTTGCTTCTGGACAGGAAAAGGATCAAGAAGGGGAGAGTGGGAACTGGTATTTGTTGTGAACTATAGTTTAACCATAAAACAGTTATGATTCACAGAATGCCTTCTGCTGCCTGATTCGGTAAACTGATATCCACCTATTAAACAATAGCCAGTTGTGCTTACTCCCACTGAATACTGAGGGTGACAGAATTTCTGAATAAATTCAATTCACTTTTGAATGTTACGCTCTGCTTTCACTGCCTTTTGAGGCAGTGCATTTCAGATCATAGCAATCGCTATGTAAAATAGATTCTCATCTCCCCTCTTGTTCCTTTGCTAATTATCTTAAAACGGGGTCCCCTGGTTACCAACCCTGCTGCCAGTGGGTACAGTTTCTCCCTATTTACTGTATCAAAACCCTTCAGAAGTTTGGAAACACCTCTATCAAATTCCCCCTTTAACCTCCCCTGCTTTAAGGAGAACAATCCTGGTTTCTCTAGACCCTCCGAACTGGGAACGGGACTTGTGCATGCCAGTCCCATCCGCCATTTTTAAAGGCCTCTGGAATAGGCCTGACTCTGCAAAAATCCAGCCCCAAGTTGTCACTCTTAAATGTATCAAGGAATACCTTTTAAAGCACAATTTAAAAAGTTGTCCAATTCCAATGGTTCATGGTTCGATTTTTTTTGTTTGGTGACATGCAATGAATTTGAGTGGGAGCTTGAAAAGAAAAGAAACACTTTTTCAAAATGGGCAAAACTTGAGACGGAATTGACAATTGTGCCCAAAGGGAAAACCCTGTCAATGTGAGTTTAACACAAGCTTGAACAACTGAGACAGAAGGCCAGATTGTAGGCTGCATTATGCCCCCAAAAATCCGGATTCTCATAGTTCTTTAAAAATTCATTCTCTGGGTGCTGATGGCACGGTCAGCATTTATTGCCCAATGAGAAGGCAATGATGTCATTGAGTGGCTTGCTAGGTCACTTCAGGGAAAGGTAAAAGCCAATCATATTGGTGTGGGGACTGGACTCACATATGGACCATGCAGGATGAGGATGGTACGTATCCATAAGCTTCACCCAGAGTTACGCTTGCCAAAGTTGAAGACGATGGTCCAGCAGTTGCTGGAGGTTGTGACGAGCGGGTTTTATTCCCTCACCCCTCAGACCCTATTACTTTTGCACCATAAATTGCTAAAAAAAATGAATTAATAATGAAGTGACAATGTCAATAGAGCACCTGGAAACTGGTGAAGTAGGATTCAATGGTCTATCTAACTAACTGACCGTATGGCACTGTAAATAAACAAAACAAATGCCATCACCTCAGAAAAAGTTCAACGATGAGAAGTGAGTGACCTATAACTTTTGAAACGACCCAGAATTAACTTAAAAAAATTACTAAAATTGAAACTAAACTTTGGAAACCAATTCCACGTATCGTGGAGCAACAGAAGGCTGAAGCGTTCTATCGGCAAACTGACACTTAAGAGCACAGTCAAGCTATGTTTACTCATGAATATCGATGATAGAGAAGGGAGCTGTCTTGTGTGCAACTGACATAGGTTTTTGTACCCTTGATGACATTGGTTGGATGGTGAGTGGGGTGGGGAATGTGGACTCATCTGCAAGACGTAATCCAACCTCACCTGAGTCACTCTTATTGCCATTACACCTCCTGTTGATGCCAATGTCACTAGATGTGATCGTAATCATTGGAATGCACACAAAAGGAGAAACCAGGGTGCATAATCAATGCACTAAGAAATGATTTGCTATTGCAGCTGTTAAAGGTCAACATCCTCTTCAGATTTGGAATTCTCCAAATGAGTTGATGCCAATGAAAATTAATCTGGTTTGAAAACCATGAAGAGCAAGCAAAGCTGATGATGTGACTGTTGCATGTTACATAATGAGCATGCCAAAAGTAGAGATCAAATATTCCCTTGGCTAATTCAAAGTCTGTATCGTTCACTCCCGCTTTGAGAGCTTGAGGATACATTTGTTTAGATGATGGCTGCAGAGATAAGCTGTGAATTCATGTTGTTATACCCTTGGCCATCTGTATTTATTTGGGGTGTTATTTTGCTTAGTCATTGCTGTATAAATACCTGAACTAACTGAGGTCGGAACACATTAAACAGCAGTTAACGATGAATAAGCAAGATGAGTCTATGGTCGGAATTTTACAGAGCCAGTGTTGGGAGAACTGTTCACCACATGGACAGATTAACAGGTCAACCCAAGTAAAGCCTGGCAGCCTCCCAGCAGTCTCCAGGAAGGGGCCCTGTTTTTTGGGCACTTTATGACCTATGAAGGGCATTAATGATGACGACAGCTACCCCTGCGGTATTGGTGCCATATCCCCTCAGTGGCGCCACTCCATGAGGTGTGTCTGACAGGCCCTGGAGCCCCAAGATCCCACTGACCTTACTTTGAGGGTCATGTCCATCGATGCATCCTCTTCCTTCAGGTGCAGCCCCAGCAGTGGCCACCACTAGCAACAATGCTTCTGAGGCTTCTGAGCTGCCAGCCCAGTCAGGGAGGCCTCTTGGGGGCGGGTTGCCATCCTTAATAGGACGGCAGCCCTGACGGCAACCTCTTAATTTGCTGCCACTGGTAAAATGTAGTGCTGCCTACAGATGCAGGGTTGCACCCCCTGCTTTCAGTCCTGCCACTTGCAAAAAATTCCAGCCTATGCTATTTGTTTACGCTTTTCCTTCCTTTCCTCCCTCTTCCTTCCTTTTCCTCCCTCTCCCTTCCTTTTCCTCCCTCTCCCTTCTTTCCCTCCCTCTCCCTTCTTTCCATCCACTCTCCCTCCCTTCCTTCCATCCTTCCTCTCTGCCTCCCTTCCCAGAAGGAAAGAACAGTTCAGACCAGTGCTCTTATTTTCCACTTTTTACTTTTTTTTCCTTCTGGGTTCCTCTCTCCCACCCTTCTTTCCTTCCTTCCTTCCTTCCTACTTCTCTCCCTCCCTTCCTTCCTCCCTTTCCCCCTCCCTTCCTTCCTTTCTCCCTCCCTTCCCCAGAACCCACTGGATTCCGGGAGGGTCCCAGCAGATTGGGAAACAGCTAATGTGATGCTCCTGTTCAAGAAGGGAGGAAGACAAAAAGCAGGAAACTATAGGCCAGTCAGCCTAGCATGTTGTTGGGAAAATGCTTCAGTTAAAGAAGAAATAGCAGGACATTTAGAAAAGCTTAACGCAATCAAACAGAGTCAACATGGTTTTGTGAAAGGGAAATCATGTTTGACAAATTTGCTGGAGTTCTTTGAGGGTTTAACAAGCAGAGTTGATAAAGGGGAACCAGTAGATGTAATGTTTTTGGATTTTCAGAAGGCCTTCAATAAGGTGCCACATAAAAGGTTATCGCACAAGATAGGAGCTCATGGTATTGGGGGTAATGTATTAGCATGGATTGAGGATTGGTTAACACACAGCAGACAGAGAGTTGGGATTAATGGGTCTTTTTCAGGTTGGAAAAACGTAACTAGTGGAGTGCCACAAAGATTAGTCCTAGGGCCTCAATTATTTACTATCTATATTAATGACTTGGAGGAGGGGGGCAGAGTGTAATGTATCCAAATTTGCTGACGATACAAAAATAGGTGGGAGGGCATGTTGTGATGTGGACATAAGGAATCCGCAAGGGGATATAGACAGGTTGAGTGAGTGGGCGAAAACTTGGCAGATGGAGTTTAATGAAAGTGTGAGGTCATGCACTTTGGTAGGAAAAATCAAGAGGCAGACTATTATTTAAATGGAGAGAGACACCAAAAAAGTGCAGCACAGAGGGATCTGGGTGTTCTTGTGCATGAAACACAAAAAGTTAGCATGCAGGTGCAGCAAGTAATTAAGAAGGCAAACGGAATTTTGGCCTGTGGGTTGGAGTTTAAAAATAGGGAAGTCTTGTTACAACTGTACAGGGTGTTGGTGAGGCCGCACCTGGAGTACTATGTACAGTTTTGGTCCCTGTATTTAAGAAAGGATATACTGGCATTGGAGGAAATTCAAAAGAGATTCACTAGGCTGATTCCTGGGATGAAGGGGTTGACTTATCAAGAACAGCTAAACAGGTTAGGCCTTTATTCATTAGAGTTTAGAAGAATGAATGGTGATCTTATTGAAATGTACAAGATTCTGAGGGTGCTTGACAGGGTAAATGGCGAGAAGATGTTTCCACTAGTGACGGAATCTCAAACTAGGGGACATAGTTACAGAATAAGGGAGCACTCATTTAAAACTGAGATGCAAAGGAATTTCTTCTATCAGAGGTTAGTGAATGTCTGGAATTTTCTACCCCAGAGAGTTGAGGAGGTAGCACTGAAAGTATTTAAAGAGGAGGTAGTTAGATTTTTGAAATATTATGTTATGAGGAGCTGGCATGAAAGAGGAGTTGAGGTCTGGGGAAGATCAGCCATGATCTTATTGAATGATGGGACAGGCTAGAGCTACTCCTGCTCCTATTTCTTATGTTCTTATGTTCTCCCTTCCTTCCTCACTTCCTCCCTTCCTTCCTCTCTCCCTCCCTTCTATCCTGCTTTTCTCCATCCCTTCCTTCCTTCCCATCTCCCTCCATCCCTTCCCTCCTTCCTCTCTCTCTCCCTCCATCCCTTCTTTCTTCCCTCCCTCCCTCCACCCCTTCCTTCCTCCCTTCTTTCCTTCCTCCTTCCTCCCTCCCTTCCTGTCGCCCTTCCTATCTCCCTTGCTCCCTCCCTTGCTCCTTCCATTTTATTTGGGGTCACTACAATGCAGGTTGATCACCCTCCTCCTGTCAGTCACGCATTCCTCCTCCAATACCACTGTGTTGAAGTCTCTCACCACCACATCTATCCATCAGGGCTTAGGCCTTCCTCTTCTCCTCCTTCCTGGCAATCCCATCTCCATTACTTGCCTCACCACATTTCTTCTCTCTCTTTGTAATGGATGACCATACCTTTTCAATCTCTTCTTGGCTACTTTCTTCGATGCTCCCACAATCTTCACCAAACCCCTGATGTGTTGCTGACTTTTTGATAAATGTCATGATTCCCACCTCTTCAGTTTTTGTCCTCCTTCCCCACCCAGCTTCACTCCTGGAAGCATAAGCCTTTGTGGTGTCTAACTCAAAGGAAACTGCCGCCCTCAGAACTCTGTCATTCAAGTGGTTATTCTTACACCTTAGATTGAGCAGTAATTGTGAGAAAAACAATATTTTTCCCACTGAATGCAACATAGCTGTATCTGTCCCCAACATGCTATCCATGTGCATTCATTTCTACCATGATTCTGGGTAGTAATCAGGGCTTCGGGGAGAGTTTTGCCAGCCAAGAAGAAGCAGATTCTGATGGGTGCAGTGAGCTAAATCCCCAGAAATTGAAAAGGAAAATACTGCGTGTGCTGGAAATCAGAAATAAAAACAAAAAAATGCCACAAATACACAGCAGATTTGGCAGCATCTGTGGAGAGAGAAACAGAGTTAACAACGTATTTCCCAGTGGTTGGAGTGGTGGGATTTTGTGCCTAATTTCACACTCGGAAGCCACGTATCTCTCAGAATCAAATAGCCCGCCCCGCTGTTACCTAATGGGGTCAAGGGCCCGGGTGCCATATTTAAATGCCACCCGAACACACCCATTCACTCTTTCCAGCCCAGCTGTCCTCAGGAAACGCCTCGAGATGGTTGCACACAAGAAGAAGGCTGCACCAATGTTTAGCCCCGACTCTCCTGAGGCTTTGCTGAGAGGAGTGTACCAATACTGGGATGTCCTCTACCCCAGGACTGGTTCCAGGAATCCCAACAACCTCACCTTGCCAACCTGGGAGGCAGTTGCAAGGGAGGTCAGCTCATCGGGCACCCTTCCCAGAAACGCTATCCAGTGCAGGAAGAGGATGAATGATCTCATCTGCTCTACCCGGGTAAGTCAACCTTCTGCTCACTGCAATCTCACATTTTCATCGGGGCATCATGCACTCAAAGGGTTACACTGCTCTGGGATCTCACACAATGTTAGCGGGGGACACATCAGCACTGATTGTCCCGTGGACACTTTGGCATCACCAGCATCTCATCTATCGTGCATCACTAACTCCATCCTCAGCCCTTACTGGGGAGGGCTCAGCACACACACAGCAGGTACGCATGCTTCCCAACCTCTCCTCCGTCCATTCTCATCACATTCTACCCATTTTGTCTTCATGCAGGCCAAGCTTGCCCACAACAAGAGGGAGAGATCCCAGACTGGAGGAGGGTGCTGGCAGGTGAGGACAAAGATCGCTCCTGTGGGGAAGGCGAGATTGGCCTCTCCCAGCAACCCAGTATGGATGAGCCCTCCATCAGTTGATCACATCCTGACATTCAAGGTGAGTGACATGCAATCTTGTATTCAATCTGTTCATCAACTAAATCTATCTTCTCTCTCTTGCAGGCTGCAGCAGGTCCAGGTGCACCAGTAGGGTCAGCATAAGCCCCAGTCCCCAGCCCACCTCAGAGAAGGATGCTGAGGTGCCATCGGAAGAAAGCCTGTCACTGTGTTCACCTGCACCCTCCACCAGTGCAGAGACAGTGGCTCATAGTTCTAGATTAGGCTCGGGGTCACTTTCTGGGAACACCTCACCGACGCGTCTCCACAGCTGTTGGAGGCAGTGACAGCCCAGGTCTCTGGCACTCGGAGAACTGCTGGAGATCAGGCACCTGCTGAGTACAAGTCAGATGGTGAGCTTCTGAAAATGGCCATGTCACACATATTGGAGAGGCAACAACAAGCAGGGGAACATCAGGCAGAGTTGCGAGAGGCAGTCAACAGACTGGAGTGAAAGATGGAGGAGTCTGTCCACTGATGTCGTGGCTCTGACATGCGAGTGCCTCGGGGTCTCCACGGGAAGGGTGGCAACCACTGTGGAGACCTTGGCTCCAGCAGGCCCTACCGGAGATGCACTCAGACCTGCACTCCATCGTTCTAGGCATTAGTGGGGACCCATCAAAGGCTGGGCAAGGGGAGGGCTGTGGCACATCAACCTGGCTCCAGGTGCCTTTTCTCCTCAAGGAGTCAGGGAGAAGCCCTTGGGCATCGACAGGGAGGATCAGCATCTGCTGGACAACCTGGAGGCCTCAACACAGGACACTGCTGCTGTGTAGCTGCGCCAAATCGCCTCTGCCTGTGACCCCATCAACTCCAGTTGGTCAGGTGGAGGGGGTGCAACTACCCCTGAGCAGGAGACCCTAAGTGGCCGGGGCTCTTGAGGCCTCGGGCCTCTAGAGGACATCCATCACGGTCATCAAAGACAACAGGCCATAGCAGTCAGCAGGCAGCCTCCACCTCTGCTGTGGGTGTCAGGGTTGCACTTAGGCGTAGCAGTAGGGTTAGAAAAACTACAACACTTTGACATCACTTATGGGTCATAGGTGTTCAGTCACTGTATATATCATGCACATATGTAAAGACTTTTGCTGTTCATGAGAATGGTCTCATCATTCGAAAGCGTCATCCACATGTATCCGTGTGCCCTCTTATTGTGAGATTGAGCCATGGTCCCACTCAGTGATTGCCTCCCTTTGTGAGCTTCACATTCATGTGATGTCTACCTGACTCATGATAGTCACTCTACCCTTGTGTGATGTCAGGGAGATGTCTCAAACTCTTGATTGGAAGTGTTTGCAAAATGCATTAGTGACCTCTACTCCTTACAAGACAACATGGAGGGAGGCGTGCTCAATAGCCTCAGAGGGTTAGCTTTAATTGCATCTCTTCATTGGCAGTGTCAAACCACAAGACCTGCAGCCATGATGGTCTCTTCAACCATGCGTCCGCTAAAAGTTTCTCATTAAAGTGGCAATGACCACATCATGTCCTTTAGCGCAATGTTTGAGCTGTTGTGCTGACTTTCTCTTCCCTGTGTTATGACGTGGCAGGTGATGTGTGCCAGGTGGACCAAATCCACAAGGGAAACTTGGCCATGCTGTCACAACGATTTTGCAATTTGTTACAAGATGTACAAGATTATTACAAGATGTGTGCACTGAATTCAGGAGCAAATGGATCTACTATGACCTTTAGAGATTTTTTTAAATTAAAATATTTATTAACAAAATAAAAGATTTCAAGCACATACATAAGACTACAATTACTTAATACTATAACAAACCCTAATATTCCTAATTAAACTGACACACCGTCTTTAAGGCGAGAGTCCAAAATAGATTTTAGATTAAAAAAAAACAAGCCAGCAAGTTACCGCGGCACCTACTTGACAGTGGCATTCCAAATGGCTTTCTCCAACTTTAGTTACTGGACACAGCAGACTTTTGCAGACATGGCTGGAGGCTTCCCAAAGGCTGTTTCACACATTCCTGATAGATCCTACATGGCCCCACATATAACTTTTCATTCTCCTTTATATATGTTTCTCTCTCTTTACTATGTAATTTCCATTGTTCTATATGTCTTTGGAACTTTACCTTTCCCATAATATAAAAATCTTTCATGTTGCCAATATTGTCAGTAACCTTTGGGAAAAATAAACTCACTGCTTAGCTTTGCTTACCTGGTTATTTTTAAACAGCCTAACATCCCTTTGAAATCCAAACAACCCCCTCACTTATCTAAAAATGCAAATTCCCTTCACACCTTCCATGCTAAGACCCCCCTCCATGTTTACTCATTAGCATGTCAAGTACATTTCTACACCTAACTTCTTTTGATAATTTCAAGCTTGTAGTCTACCTGACTTCAAATGTAATTAAGCCACACAATCTACACTCACACCCATAAACCTACATTACAACAAAGCAGAATAATATTATGAAAATTATTATAATTGTGTAACACCTGTGCGCATGGATACAGAGTTCGCCGCTGACCATTCCAAAGATTAGGGCCTGGTGAATCATGAGGATTGAAGGTGCAAGTCCAAATGCTTAACTTTCTCTCAATATTACTGGGTTGTAAAGGCCTTTCAGTGCACTGACATGGTACTAAGGGACAGGAGGAATGTGGCCATCACCTGTTGCCATCACCTTACTCCTCCTGGTATCTTGTGGCTATCAATTTGGCACGGGCAAGTCTTCCATGTTGTGCTTCTTTGATGGCATCCTCATGTGGAAGCTGACTCTCATCTCCCTCTTCAGTTTCTTGCCCTTCCTGCTCTTCATCATCCGAGGAGCTCTTAACCTCCCCAACATCTCCCTCTGGCAAGGGATCCCTCCTTAGAAGTGCCATGTGGTGAAGGGTGCAACAGACCATGACAAGGGGGGGCACCCTCTATGGAGGGCAGTGCAGAGCCCCACCTGAGCAGTCCAAACATTGGAAGCGCATCTTCAGGATGCCAATAGCCTGCTCAATGCTGGATCATGTCAAGCATTGTATTTCTCCCCCAAGACACTCTGAGAATGATGCATGGGCCATCATTTGAGCAGGAACCCCTTATCCCCAAGCAGCCAGCCCTGTAATTGCTGAGACCCTTCGAATATGTGAGGCACCTGGGAATGACTCAGGATGTATGAGTCATGGGAACTCCCAGGGTACCTGGCACAAATGTGCATGATGTACTTCTGATGATCGCACGCCAGTTGAACATTAATGGAGTGGAACCCTTTCCTGTTAATGAACATCAGGGGCTGCTGCTGTGGAGCTCTCAAAGCCACATGTGTACAATTGATTGCTCCCTGTACTCCAGGGAAGCCTGAGACAGCTGCAAACCCATTAAATCTAGCAGCCTGGCAAGCTTCATCAAGTGTGAACTTCACGTAATGATAAACCTTACTGTAGAGGGCATCTGTTACCTCCTTGATACATTTATGTGCTGAGGACTGTGAGTTGTTACATAGGTCCCCTAACCGATCCCTGGAATGGTCCACAGGAAAAAAAACTGAGCATAGCAGTGACTTTCAGGGCCACTGGCAAGGGATGTCCTCCCAGTCCACAGGGCATTAGATCCTGCTGCAGAATGTGTCCACCACGTCTCTGGACAAGCACAGTTTGCGGCATTGTCTCTTACTCATCTCCAGATAGGAAAGACCCATAGGATGGGTCTAACCTTCTCATCCTCTGGTTCTTGCTGGGGCTCCCCTGGAGCATGGGCCTCAGGCGGGGAATCCTCCAAAAGCTGTGCTGGGTGGCACGATTGGATCAGCACCATCAGGAAGGCAGCATCGAGCTGAAGTTCCATTATTCATCATTCTCCCTGTGGACTGATAGATGCAACAGATTAATGAATACTGGGCAAATATAGTAAAGTGCCCATTCGCTAACTGAAAGCCACTGTCATGCCCTAGAGCTGCGTCTGCACTACTAGCTTTTCACTAATATAACCTTGTAGCTGAGGTGCAAACTCCCAGATCGAGGTGACCAAGATGCCAAACGTGTTACTAGACACTTCACTATCACAGAGGTTGGACAAGGTTTGGTTGCAACTCATGAAATGTACCACCTTACCAAATTCACTCCTGCAACCTCTGATCAAGCATACTAATTAAGGTTAACTCTTTCGAGTTATCAACAGTCACAGATTGCAACTCTTTCGAGTACAATCACAGTTCTTGGTTTCCGGGAGTGGGACATGAACCCACAACCCTCTGATTCAAAGGCGAGGGTGCTATGAACTGAGCCACAGCTGACACCTCCTAATTAAGGTTAACTCTTTCGAGTTATCAACAGTCACAGATTGCAACTCTTTCGAGTACAATCACAGTTCTTGGTTTCCGGGAGTGGGACATGAACCCACAACCCTCTGATTCAAAGGCGAGGGTGCTATGAACTGAGCCACAGCTGACACCTCCTAATTAAGGTTAACTTGCACATGAGCATTGAGTGGATGCCCTTTGGCCTGTTATCTATTCCAATTGGAGAAAGCACATTAGAGGCTTTCATTGGTGATCCAGCAAATATGCAGTAGCTGTGCCTCCTTAATGGTTGCCTGCATTCTCCATTATCAAATTCCTCTCTGTTAATGCTGAAATGGAGCAAGTGTATGGTGAAGCCAATGACTTCTGCAGTCTCTCGTTAGTTCACAGCATAAAGGCATTGGATCCAATGGCACCTTCTCAAGGAAGTCTTCCTCTTTTCTTTTAGCTCTGCCTCTTTTTCAATGCTGTGTCTCTAAGAAGATGAAGATGCCCCCTGAAAGGGCCCCTTAGTCCAGCCGTGTGCTCCTTCCACACTGCCTCACACCCCCTCCCGTGCAGATTCCTTTCCAGTTTCAGTTTCAAACTATGCCATTAGTGTGTGGATTCAAGATGGTGGCTTTTATTTGAAGACCAGCTTTGACTCTCCCCCGTCAGTGTTCAGGTTCCTTTAATTTTCTTGGAATCTCACGATGTGCAGGTAAACCTCCCTCCGGTTATTCTTCAGCCTCCCCCGGTAACCCTGGATCCCATTGTTGTTGTGGTGGACATTCCTGCCCCCTCCTCTGAACCCATCTGCCCAACGTTACTGTTGGTGTAAGGATCGAGAACAAGAGGGCATAGATTTAAGGTAGTTGGCAAAAGAAACAACGGAGACATGAGGCAAAGCTTTTTCAAACAGTGAACGTTTGGGATCTGGGATGCACTGCCTGAGAGTGCAGTGGAGGCAGGTTCAATCGAGGCATTCAAGAGGGAATTGGAATATTATCTGAAAATAACATATTTCAGCATTAAGGAGTGCAGGCTATGGAGTGGCATTAGGGAAATTGCCCCTTTGGACAGCCAGCACAGACACAATGACCTCTTTATGTACATTAACCATTCTGTGAGGCCGTGACCTTTCATCAAAGCAACAGGTTGCGGGTGAGTGTGAATGCCGATCTTTTCAGGCCCATCTGCCTCTGTTCCTAACCTCGGTGAGGCCCCAGAACCTCGCCCCTTTCTTGATTCATTCTTAAGGTTTTGGGCAGCATCCCCAATTGCTCTCTGAGTGACCTAAGAATCAACCATATGGTGCAGGATTGGAGTTGCATGTAGGTCAAATCTCGGTAGCAGTGGCACATTCAATTACATTAGCGAACGAATCGGAGCTTTAATAATAAAACAGTGACTGTCATGATCATTTTTTTCTTGGTGCGATCCCACAAATTATTGAGGATTTTTGAATTCAGTTTCACAACTTGCCATGCTGGGAATTTGAACTCAAAACCTTTGGATTGTTAGTTCAGCAACATAGCCACCTAGACTGTCACACCCCTTGTGGCAATTAAATCATGCCTCTATTTTTAACCAACAAAATGACATGGTCATCCATCCAGCACTGGAGTTTTCCCTCAGTTACCAGCAGCATCACTGTCCCATACCAGAGATTGACTGAATTACACACAGTTGCAGTTCAAATTAAGAATCCCTTCGTGAATGAAAGGCACAATTCTGATTTTAGCCTTCGCATATCTTGCCAAGCAAAGTAAGAAAAAGCTTCTCGTTTATGAGATCATTTGAATTTACCAGCTGAAGTATCTCCGCAAAGTTGATTGCTGAGATGTAAATTTTAAACGTGGTTTTTTTTTAAAAAAAACAGGGCGGAAGGTCAGAATGGATAACAGAAAACTGATTTCAAGATAAAAATAAATTGGATCCTTTTTAGTGATGAACACAATCTGTAGAAATTAGTGACCCTGGGCAGGAAGTGCTTTGTTCTTGGCTGCAGTGAGCTCAATTATCTGCTGCCCGAGGTATTGATACATAGATGAAAGTTAAAAGATGCGTTTAGCTTCATTCTTATGCATGGCAAGTTCAGCTCAGTGTTTTATGTTGTTAAGCAATCACCTAACTAATTCTTAGGCTTAGGGCTGGATTTTTGCAGACTCAGGCCGACTTCTGAGGCCTTCAAAAGTAGGGGGCAGGGCCCGGAGGCAGAAATTTGGTGTTTCTGGCAGATCCCGTTTTTGCCGGTGGGGGGGGAAGAGAGCGGGGCGTGAATCACAGCGACAGGAAACCTGAACTCGGCAGGACCACTTAAAATCAGAGCTGAGCTCAAGCAGACCCCCCCCAATCTCACTGTTTCGAGAGCCTTAACCTGCAGCGTGGGAGTCACGAATTGAGGTAGTAGATTAAATGGTCTTGAAGGGCAGATAAGGTCTGTTCAAGCGTCAGGATCTGAAGTTCTTTTTCAATCTCCAGCTCTTCAAACTCGGAAAAATACATGCTTAAAATGTCAGTAAGAGTTATATAAAAAAAAAATCTGCTGGACTGTTGTGACTGAGAGGCCATCTAGTGTAGGCTAGAGGAAAAAAAATACCATCGGTTCCTGCAGTTTCAATAGAGTTCACTGTTTAGTTGACAGTTTGAATTGGCACGTAGGGGCCATGGTGGTGGGGGGGGGGATGAGGGGGGTGGGTAGAGGGGGAGGGAGTATGAGAGTTGGGGGCTAGAGGGCCTAACAGCTTCTAAAACAATTGCGGCACAGAGAACTGAGGTGGGCCTTCCAACCAGCCTGCCTTGGCACTCGCCTGTCCGTGTGGCCACCTATGATCTGCTTTCAAGGTTGGCGGGCCCGACTATATCCCTCCCCCACCTCCTTGGAGCGAACTTGAGCTACTCGCCTCGGTAATGAAAATCCAGCCCATACTTTTTGAATTGGTTATGCTTGAACAAGAGCGTCTGCTTGTTCCAGACTCAATTGTAATGGCAAAAGCAAAAAACTGCGGATGCTGGAAATCCAAAACAAAAACAAAAATACCTGGAAAAACTCAGCAGGTCTGACAGCATCTGTGGAGAGGAACACAGTTAACGTTTCGAGTCCGTATGACTCTTAGTTCTGTTGAAGAGTCATACGGACTCGAAACGTTAACTGTGTTCCTCTCCGCAGATGCTGTCAGACCTGCTGAGTTTTTCCAGGTATTTTTGTTTTTCAATTGTAATGGCAATGGGTAACTTTCTTTGTGGATTTTTGACACTGAATACCAAGTTACATACAACTGTACCGATGCGGTTGCACTGTGGAATGTAAAAAGGCGTTTTTATTTTGCAGTTAGAACACTTATTGAAGCACATACACTTCCTTCCCGAAAGAGTTGTAGAAGTAGATTCAAGCAGAAATTATATACACTTGAATGGGAACAAAGAGCAGGGGAATGAAAGCGATTGGATGGCTCTTTGAAATTTAATATAACAATGAATGCCTTGTTTTGGGATTTTTTTCTGCCTTTTCATAGTTATATTTTTCCTTTACAGGCAGTTCAATCTCTACATTTTTGCTATAGACTTGATGCTGCTAGATGGGACACATGACCTTCTTCTATTCTGTATGATTCTATATGAGTGCCGACTATTTGCTTGACTATTGTGGAGCTGGACTACAAGGCATGAGATATTCCAAGAACATTATAATTATGTAGGTACATAATGATGTTGCATCATTCAGCGCTGAGTGCGGCTATGCTGAGTGACCCAGTATTACCATTCAGAACGCGCACCTACAAAAGCTGTAGATGTGGAGTGATACTTTAAAATAGTTTTCATGATATGTCAGAGGCTGCATAAAAAAATACTTGCATATACGTTGTTTTTTTTTCTTGAGATGGGGGAAAAGTTACAGTGACACTTGGAAAATTCACTATCTTGATCAAGTTGCCAAATTGGAAGGAGCTGAGAGAGCACAAAGCTTTTGCGCTCCCCACCATGAGTGGGGCAAGGAGGCAGGTCCTGAACCCACCACAGCTGGATCAGGGATCAAACCCTGTGCAGTTGGCACCAATATGATCCACATTAGCCAACTGGACCCTAAGGAGTGCAAGTTGCTGTGGCAACACGCACTTTTACATGATTGTTGTAGTCCAGAGCGATGAATAATGATGGCAGAGACTCCGATTTTCCTTTCATCAAATGGCTGGCCAAGAATCCTTCCCACTCTTGCCACCTGCCATTGCCATATGTTGGAAGGATATGCAAGTTGACACACAACCTCCCTGACAGTGAACAGACCTTTCCTGGCCATCAAATCCTGTAGTGGGACTTGAACCCAGAGCTTCTAGCTCAGAGGCAGGGACACTGCGGCTGTGTCATAATACCTCTTCCAACCTGGGTTACTCAGTGTATTTCTCGTCAACTTGTTATAAAACAGCATAGGTAGAGAACAATTAGCTCGTCATAAGTAAGGAAATCATTCGAAGGAGACTAAGCAGCGATAGGTTAAATTCACAATTGGTGGGGATGGTTTAACCTCCAGAGCTTTGCTGATGATTTATTTCGATGGGGCACAATGGAGCGATCTGAGTTGGCAATGAGAGATATTATAGTTAGGAATTTCACCTTCAAAAAGATTGATGGGCTGAGCAATACAAACGTAATTTAAACCACATTAAATCCTCACGGAATAATAGAATAGGTTTTATCATTGAGAAATAAAAGTAAAATTCAGAAGAATGTAGGAATGAATGTAGACAAGGCAATCAGGAGTAAAGTGTTCAAAATTTATTAAAATTATTTTCTTTGCAATGCACAATTAATATTGTTTTAAAAAAGCCCTGGATAGCTTTATTACTGTAATATTATGAGAGGGCCAGCGTAACCACCCCCCCCACCCCCACATCACCTTTGTTTGGGAAGGCTTGCCGGACAATGTGCCACTCAAGCACTTAACAGGCCAGCAGCGGGCTTTCCCCAGGATCAAGGACCCTAGGGTTGGAAATCTCACCCACGAAGAGCCACTGGGCAATGAGTGCAGTGCCACCCAAGAGGTGGTGGCTGCTGCCAGTAATGGACCCACTTGAGGCCTTGGATCAAGGTGGGACCCAGGCACAAGTGAGTGATGGCGATGGTGGTGGGGGAGCGGGGGTGGTCACAAGACTACTGTTTCAAAAATTTGTATAAAGGTTGAGATTTCTTGGGCCTTCTGCTTACTTTCAGTAAAGTTGTCTCTTCACATCACCTCCAACCATCCCATGGTTTTAAGTTCCTAGTTCAATGCTAGCATCTTGAGCATAGCCACCTTGGGCCAGTACTCTCCTGGTTCTAATGTTCTTCAACTCCGGAGTCTAGCATCTAAAACCCTCTCTCTCCTCAGCTTGGTTATCCCAGAAGTCCAACTCACTGAGTTGAGTCCTTAAGTTATGAAGGATTTTAAACCTTTTTAGCCATTACTCAGAATTTCAACTGAACCCTGCTTGAAAGCAATGTCCCTGCTAGCCAGCTTGTTCTAAACCAAACAGCTCAAAAGAGAACCACATGGCAGGAATCTAATAACCGCCCCACCCCCCCGTCGACAGCAACCAGAGCAGGCAAGTTACGATGCTAATCAGTGTACAACATAGATTTGACACCAGCACAGCCATTCAAACACCATGCACCAGCCAACACCTTTCTAAGTTGAACACGACATCAAACTGTATAAAGATTCCCCCACTAGCACTATTTAAAGGGATTATGAAGTACTTACAGGTTAGTTTCTGCATTATTTCTTCTGGTTCCTGGTGCAATAATATGTTTTTGAGCTTTTCTATTGACTTCAATAATCTACAGGGAGTAGTGTGACTGGTGCTGAAGTGCATTTTGCTCATTTAAATGCTTGTGCTGAAATACATTTCGTCAAGACATGGGTGGCCTGGTAGACTTTTCTCTTAGAATTGAGCATGACTGCAAGAATGAAGAGGGGCCCACAGAATTGGACAAGTTGCATGAAGAGGGAAGAGGGGGGAAGTGCAACAGGAAATGGAGGAATAGGAAGAGAAATGGAGGCCACAATGTAGACCCTTTCTGTCTGGACTCTATGTAATGAAATTATGAGTGATACCAAGTAACCTCCGCTACTCCTCTCCATTCACCAATTCCTTTTGTTACCTTCCCTCTTATCAGCAACTATCGCATTATCTGCCTTCTGACAAAACAAAAAGAAAAACCATCAGAAAATGCACATTCCATTCCAAATTTACAATTTCAATCGTGGCATAATGCCTACAAAATAAACTAATCACCTTTGTGTATTCCCTTAGTGCCTATCTTTCATATATCTTTTGCATATATTGGTGCTCCCATGAGATGTTTCTCCACTTGCTGGAGCATGGGTGGTGGAAGGCTGCTGACTTCCAACTGAGGAAATGGAAAATAGCCTCGGAGGGTAGCTTGGAGCATCTCTAGGCCTAAAAGCTTCAAATTGCACCATTTTGTCCTGGGCTGCAGTAATCTGGGGTGGCTGGCTGATGGGCAATAGCAAGGTTAGGGCACTGGCAGCGGCAAGGGTTGGAGCAAGAATTGGTTGTGGTCATCCAGAGGGAGGAAAACCAGCCTGTGCTCCATGAAGCCACTGGCACTCTCTTGGGCTGGCACCTTTGGACTGCTGTGGGGCCCTGGAAGCCCCTTTGAATAAAGGTATGCAGACCCAGGACCGCAACAGTTTGAGCATGAAAGGCAGCAGTCTGAGTTTTTACTGTACCACTCAGATCTTTAAAGGAAATTGTTTATGTCGCAATGGAAGCTGTCAGCATATTGAGCTAGGAGGTGTGGGTGTGAGGTTTGCAACAGTGCTAAGTGTGGTGAGGGTGAGGTAAGGAAAATGAATTCAACAGTTGAGCCCTGAATGATGGAGATTGTTGATAGATGTGGTGATGAGTATTTAGTGAATTGAGCTGTGGATGAGACTAGTGGTGTAGGGCAGGATGTGCCATTTGAAGATGTATTCACTCATCTTGATAACTTGTGTCAGATCCTTAAACTTCTTCCTGCACTGCATCTTAATGTTCTTGGAGCAACACTCCTGACATAGGCCTCCACTTCTGGTTGTTCCCAATGCCGCTTGAACATCTGTTTGGAGTATCTCCTGCAATCCTATGGATGCAAGACATCTCTCCTTCACTCCACCTCTGCCAGGTGCTGGAAGCCTTTAAGTAGCGCTAATCACTGGTGGGATGAGGTCTTGTGGCACAATGGGTAGCATTCCTGCCCCTGAGCCAAAAGCTCTGGGTTTAAGTCCCACCCCAGGGCTTGATGGTCAAGGAAGGTGCGTTCATAACATTGTCAAGCAGGTTGAGTGTCAATTTGGAAATCCTTCCAATACCAGTGGCAGGTAGTAAGAGTGGGAGAGAGTCCTGATCAACCATGTGATGGAAAGGAATTGGAGCCTCTACCACCAGCCATGCGTACGAAATAGCACACATCTCCCTGAGGCTAAGTGCAGCCTCAGGGAGATTGCTTCAACTTTTAAAACTATTAAAAATAGAGAAAAGAAAAATCCCTTACATGTCCCCTCATGTGACAATATGTGTTCATAATTTACAGAACAACTTTATTACAATTTTTAAAACCCTGCATGAAACCTCTTCCCGCCGCTGGATGAGGTTTCATGTTTTCTCTAGTTGCCGCTGGGGCTCCTGGCCGACCCACCAACCTTAAGGTTGGACGGGCAGGTCCTTTTAATTGGTTAAATGACCCTGTCAATGGCCTCAAGTGGCCATTGACAGGTCGGCAGGCCCGCAGCTGATTTTGCTGGGCCCTCGCCTTCCTGAAAATTTAAATGGGGCGGGGTGACGTCGGGGGTTCCGCCCGAAGTCATCCCACGTCATTTTACGCATCGGCAAGCGGACCCCGCCCCCGCCCTGCTCACCAACGGCAAAATTCTGCCCTAGGTTTACAGGAAGTTTTTTTTTCTCGTATTTTAAGAATGATTGCCACAAGAGTAGATTTGAATCCCAGGGCAGGCTGAGATGGTTCTGTTACCACTGGTTGATAAATAAGAGCCAGTGTCAGAGAACTGAAGGGCACAGAGATGACTTAATTTTGTAATTAATAGATACCACATTGGCTGGCAAATGCCACATTTTTGAAAGCTAAAAGCTCAACACATCAAAAGTTAAAGATTCTAGCAACCAGGGAACTCTGGAGAAGCAAAGGCTAAGGGGCAGTTGGGAAATTGTCCGATGTTTAAATCGTCCAACCAGACAGATTCTTAAGGATACAGTGAGCAATACATAATGTATGATCGTTGAAACAGTGCATCAGTATTCTTGAATGAGCACTTAATTGGAACATATATAAATATTTCAAACCATTATCAGAAACAGGAAGGACAGAGCAGGAAGTTAATATGGAGCATTAAAAAAATTGGATGTTCATTGCCTCGCTTTTTCAATAATTTCATCTCTTGAAGCAGAGATTTGTTTTGGCTCGAGGACAAGAGGCTGTGATACTTAGATTAATTTTTCTTTTTCCAGGGAAATCAGGTTTTGACAAAGGAATGAATTCTATCAGTCTAGTTCTCTTCATTAGTAACTATGAATGTCACATTTACTGTAACAGCATCTGTTTACTCTGAGAGGAAATATGGCAAATAGACACATAATAGAATTGTAGCATTTATAATACAGGAAGAGGCCATTATTGGCAAGGCTATATCGGAATTACCTGCTCCAATCCCATTTTCCTTCATTTTACCTCATTCTTCCTTTCAGAAACTCATTCAATTCCATTTTAAATTATGTTATAGTCTGTCTAAATAACCATTTGTGGTAAAGCACTCCATATTTTAAAGAAATTGGGGCCTCTACCATCATTATCCATAGTTCCAGGCTTCCATGTGCATGTAAAAGTGCATGTTGCCACAGCAACTCAGTTGGCTGGATGGAAGTATGGATCAGGTTGGTGCCAAAAGCCCAGGGTTCAATTCCCATTCTGCCTGGTGGATTCAGGACCTACCTCCTTGCCCTATCTGTGGTGGAGATCATTGCACTGTAGGTCAGACCTGCCGTCAGGCGGAGTACTGAAGGATACTGAATGTGTGGTAGCTAAATTTGCCAATGACGCCAAGATAGGCAGGAAAGTAAGTTGTCAAAAAGAGATAGAGAGCCTGCAAAGGGATATAGACAGGTTATGTGAGTGGGCAAAAAAATTGGCAGATGGTGTATAATGTTGGAAAGTATGAACTTGTCCACTTTGGCAGGAAGAATAGAAAAACAGCATACTATTTAAATGGAGAGAGATTGCAGAACTCAGTGGTACAGAGGGATCTGGGTGTCCTGGTACATGAATCATAAAAAGTTAGTATGCAGGTACAGCAAGTGATTAGGAAGGCAAATGGAATCTTGGCCTTTATTGCAAGAGGAATGGAATATATAAGTGCAGGGCATTGGTGAGACCACATCTGGAAAACTGAGTACAGTTTTGGTCTCCTTATTTGAAAAAGGATATAATTGCATTAGAAGCAGTCCAGAGAAGGTTCACTTGACTCATTCCTGGGATGAAGGACTTACCTTATGAAGAAAAGTTGAACAGGCTGGGCCTTTACCCATTAGAGTTTAGAAGAATGAGAGATGATCTTATTGAAATATATAAGATCCTGAGGGCACTTGATAGGTTGGATACTGGGAAGATGTTTCCACTTGTGGGGGCGACTAGAACCAGGGGACACAGTCTAAGGATAAGAGGTCCCCCTTTTAAGACAGATATGAAGATAATTTTTTCCTCTCAGAGGATCGTTAGCATGTGGATTTCTCTTCCCCAGAAAGCAATGGAGACTGGGTCATTGAGTTGAATCAAAGCTGGGTTAGGCAAATTTTTGATAGACAAGGGAGTCAAGGGTTATGGAGGGGCAGACAGGAAAGTGGAGTTGAGACCACAACCAGATCAATCATGATCTTATTGAATGGCAGAACAGGTTCAAAAGGCCAAATGGCCTACTCCTGTTCCTAAGTCCTATGTTCCTACATTATCTGTTATGAGTTCTGCCCAACAGCAAGCCTGGATGCTGACTTGGTTACTATGGGGCAGGGGGACCCAGGCTGAGATTCTGGAAGAAAAATGGAACATGTTCACACCTAAGAACAAAGGCAAGAGCAGCCGTGCTAACTGTGGATAGATTTTCAGTCTCCAGGTTTTTGGACAAAAATAAAAGAGAGAGAGAGACAAAAGAGCGCAATCAGCAGAGAGGACCTCTATGACCAACCAAGCAGGATACGGCAAGGAAGAAGGTCTTTAGTCAAAAAGATGCATCCCATGGCAATCTAAGAATCTGGAAGATTGGTCTTGACATGGGGTTAAGAATCAATGGAGTGGGCCGTACTGCTGGTATACATTTTGGCACTTCTCTGAAAACTGAGAAAAGCACCTTTTGATGATCATTCAATGTTACAACTCAGTAAAGCGAGGGGAAGTGAATCTGTTGGAAGCTGGAAGTGATGTTGGGCTGGTTCTTGTGAAAACTGTTATTCTGCAGACAGCGGGACATAAAATATGACTGTGGCATACGGTTTTTGGTCATGTTAAAATTTAAAGTGGGGGGATATCTTTTCTGTAGTTTAGTGTATTAGTTGCCCACTTAAAAATTGCTTAGCTGATGGCGCTTTTACATTTTGTTACAGTAAAAGTCTTCAAACTTGAAATCTTGCCATGTGATTCCTGCAAGTTGGTCACTGGGAATTCAAATATATTCTTAAAAGTTATTGGCCTCTCTGGGGTTTGTAATGAGGAAGAGATTTAAAAAACCCCAGCAATACCTATATATGGGATGCCAACACTCTAACCCTTCCCAGGAAATCGTAAAGTGAATAAAGCTTTGCTCGATGATGATGATTTGAGGTTTTATTGCTTTTCCTCTCACCTGCAAATCTCTAACCAATAATGCAGATTCAAATGAACAGACTCATACCCAGTTAGAACAGAAAATTAAATTAGTTATGGTAGGTAAGCGGCAGATACCAATGGCTTTCTGCAGGCTTCTCATTATCTTATATGAGCTTCAGCACCAGTGTCGAAGAGCTAAAACATTTCGCACAATCCTTGAGGATTCCAGTTTAATAGAACTGAGCACAGCTTGTCATTGAAAAAATTCATAGTCGGATCAGTGAAGCAATGCATTTGTATTGATCAGAAATATCAATATATCTTGTCAAACAGTAGGTCAAATCGGAGATGTGCACCGCATAAGTTAAATGAAAAGCATACAACATTCCACGTGAAAAGGGTAAAATCTGCTGTCTAGGCTTTAAGTCAGTGGGAAACTATTACAGTCAGAAATTTTGTAGGAAAATATTTTTCTGCTTTGATGCTACATTCTATTATTTGAATATTCAAAAGTAAATTAAATCTCTCCAGCTAGAGATTTATTCTCGAAGTGAACTCTCTAAAGCTGCTGACAGTGGCATTTGTGTAATAACTTCAGAAACAGTCAGCAGCTTTTACTTTGAGTTCAGCATTGTTTTCTCATAAAATATAAGCCACTGTTCCTGTTGATCCTTTGTTGCTGTTACATTGGGTTCTGGTCACTTTCTCTTTAATAAGCCTTTGATAAGCCCTCTTCTTGGGCAGTCTCTTGGAATCAAGGATGACTTGCTTCCACCCCGGTTCGATGGGTTCCAAGGTGGCTGATAAGTCCAATGCGCAATCTGCGGACCCTGCCACATGTGGGACAGGTGGTGCTCAAAGGGTTGGGTAGATGAGGCATTTGGAGGTTTGTGCGCTCTCTCCAATGCCTCCAATTTGCCCCTGTGTGTTCCTGACAAAGCCTCCCGACGTGTTCTGTGCCTTCCCAAACGTCTCTCCGCTAATTTGGTCGGTCAGGGGTTAGGGCACTGCCTTGGGCTGGAATTTATGGGGCACCGCGGTCCCTGCCCTCAACCCCTCCCCCACCCCCCCAGCTAAAAAGTTGGTGGCAAGCTGCCCACGATTCTGCTGGCTGCCTCACAGCAATGTAACACTGGGAGAAGCAGTAATTGCTTTGAGGCAAGCCTTCCACCTCTGCCCGTTTCTTGGGAGAAAGTTCCACCTTAGTGAACTGCCGGCCAATCAGATGGCCGGCCGCTCTGTAGTCCATGAAGCGTCGGCCATTATTTTGCCACTCAAGGGCCTCAATAGGCCCGAGGGTGGGCAGGACTTCTGAAGCCTCCCCTGTGCCCCGTAAAATTTCAGACAGGCTGGGGGGTGGGTGGGTAAGCTACAGGAAGGCCACCCACTGGATTTTATGAGTGCCCACCTTTAAACCTGCTGGAGGGTGTCCATAAAATCCAACCCCATGAGTTAGCAGGAATGTTTGACCTCTTCCGGCAGGCCTTGAGAACAACCCTAAAACATTTCCGCTGCCCTTCTGGGAGTTTCCTTCCACGGCTGAGCCCAGAGCAGAGCAGTTGCCTCAGGAGTCTGGTGTCAGGC
Organism: Cetorhinus maximus; assembly: GCF_964194155.1. Lineage (NCBI taxonomy): Eukaryota > Metazoa > Chordata > Chondrichthyes > Lamniformes > Cetorhinidae > Cetorhinus > Cetorhinus maximus. The sequence goes on from NC_135887.1 coordinate 127,908,799, forward strand.
ATACAAAAGACATGTCTCTCCCAGCAGAGCTGGTTTTGGATGATTAATGCCTGGATGCTGTGCATGTTGGCTTGGGAGAGGACACATCTTTGTTAAAGATGCTTTAACTGGTGGCACCTCAGAGAAAATTCCAACAGTTTGCAGGTACAAATGAAATCCTAATAGATACTAAGGAGGCAAAATTAAATGATAATGGGTGAATCGTCCCAGATTTGCATTAAGTGTGATAGTGAGCAGGTAACGCAATGACAGCTTTTCACGCCATATCTACCTAAACCCGCTGCATTAATTATACATTTCTGGGAAACACGCTGTTTCGATGGCGGGCAGGCTCTCATTCGCCCGCCACGCCATCCTTTCGCCGCTTCATCATGCCAAGTACCATAATTAAAATCCAGCCATGTGCACACTTCTGTGTTTCCAGCCCACAACTGCTGCATGGAAGACATGACCACCAAAAGGCAAGAAGACTGCAGCCCCCAGATTTAGTGACGTGTCCCTTGAGTGTCTTTTGAATGCCGTGGAGGCCCGCCATGATGCCCTATGTCCCTGCCCTGGCTGCAGGATGGGCAGCTGCATCTCAAAACCAGCATGGGACACGGTGGCAGCATCCGTGCCAATGCCCTGCAAAAGAGGTCAGCCTCCCAGTGCCACTACAGGATGAATGGCCTCATCCATTCCGACAGGGTAACTCACTCTTCTCATCACACTCAACTCACACACTCTCAAACCCATCGCACACCCACAGGGACCTCACTCATCAAGGGACAACACCACTAACTCTCACACACACCCTCACACCTCCCACAGGCTCATATCCTCTCGAGTTCGCATCCTCATCCCGTCCATGGCTCTGTTCACCACACAAACATTCCATGCAATGCCATTTGTCCTGCTCACACTCTCTCCATCTGTTTTCATGCAGGAGTAGCCTGCTCACATCAGCAGGAAGAGGTCCCAGATCGGGTGTGGAGTGGCCCACATTAGGCCCTTCACTCACTTTGAGGAGTGTGCCATCGTGCTGACTGGTGAGGATGTAGACCTGGTCTGCAGTACTGGTGAAGTCAGCTTCGAAAACCCACCTGAGGATCCTACACCACATGATCCCTCTCTCAGCGGAACTGTGAGCGCTTTCTTTCCTGCGTTTGACTCTGCTGCCATGCACTACTTATCTCTACATCGGTTCACAGGGAGCTCTGCCAAGCGACCGACACCCTCAGCCAGCCAGTCCCCCAGCTCCATCCACATCCTCACCTCCAGTCAAGAGGATACCTTCTCCATTGAAGAGCTGGAAATAAACAGCCTGGAAAACCTGTCACAGCGCTTACCCACACCCTCCACCAGCGCAGAGATACAAACCTCGGTGGGACCTGGATCTAGAGCAGGCTCGGGTTCACAATCTGGTGGTCACTGCGCGGACACGTGTTCGCAGCAGAAGGAGGCAGGTTTGGCCGAGCTCCCCAGCATTCAGAGGACTGCTGGCAAAGAGGCATCTGTGAGGTCTGAGTCAGATGACAAACCTTTGGATTAGGCCTTCCAACTCACTGCGGAGAGTCAGCAGAAGGTCAGGGGCCATCATGCAGAGCTGTTGGAAGCCCTCAACAGGGTGGCTCACAAGTCAGAGGAGTGCGTCTGCCTGCTCTTTGATGAAGTGGAGCCCACATGTGTGCGGATGGAGGTCTCATGAGGAGGATGGACAATGCCATGGAGACCCTGGTCCAGCAGGAAGCAGAGATGTACGCAGACCTGCATTCCATCGGAGCAGCCATGGGTGAATCCCTGCAGTAGCAACCCGAGAGGAAAACGGGGCACCTCGATGTCCCTCCAGGTGCTCCTTCCCCTCAACGAGTCAGGCCAGGGGCCTCAAGCACACGAAGGGAGGAAGAGCAGCAGCTGGAGACCCCTGGGTCATCCACTCAGGAATGTCAGAGCCTGTTGACTCCCTCCGAGTCTCCTTTGCCGGTAAGACCCTCAACCTTGTCCTCTGTCACTGTTAAGGGAGCAGCCAGCCCACGAGTGGTTCTGGAGGGAGAAGTATGTGTGTGGCAGGGCCCTTAAGAGCCTTGTGCAAGCATTTTCCCACACACACGGATCCTTCCTGTATCACACCCCCCTTGAACTCTCATCCCACTTAGTCCCTCCCCCTCCCTGACCCCATCAGACGCCCTTACTTCTTCCGCCACCCTTAGCCCCCCTCCCCTCCTGACTTCTCCCTCCAGTGTTACCACTTCCTCCAGCCATACTCCTTCCCCCCTTCCTGACTCCCTCAGACATCCTTACTACTTACTCCAGCTTTACTCCTTCTCCAGTCTCGACTCCTTCCTCCACCCTTACTTCTTCCTCCACCCTTACTCCCTTCCCTCTCTGGACACCTTTCTCCCCCTGGACTCCCTCCCCTCTCCACACTCCTTCCTCCCCGTGGACTCCCTCCCCTCTTCACACTCCTTTCCCCCCTCCAAACTCCTTCCTTTACACCTTCCACCCCTCTTACACCTACCTCCCCAGTTGCCATCTTCTCCCCGCTTCCTAATCTCCCACTTCATTTCCCCCCGAGCCTCAACTCACTTGACACCTTAATTTCCCCCCTCTCAACCTCACCCCCTGACACCTCTTCCTCTGAGAGTCGATCCTAGACCATCCTCGCCCGCCCCCTGAAACATCAATGCCTGCCATCGACAGGCTGAGCGGACGATCACAAACTAGTTTCATGACTTTGTGAAGCCGAATTTTGGCCTTCTCGCCATATTGTCCACTCACACCACCGAACACGCCCGACGCCAGCGGGCATGGAGAATTCCGCCCAATGTCTTTTTTTCTGGCTAAATGCAATAATATCTTTTGATCATCCACTGTCCCATAGTAAAAAGAGTTTAATCAGAAGTGAAGTTGTATTTTCTTGCTAGTTTGTAGATTGGAAAGTATTTTTTGCAGTGCAATTGAAGTATGTTATGTTGGTTACTTCCAGACTGCATATTTTTGGAATGGTCATTTGCTATGATTTGGAATTCACTGCCTGAAAAGGTGGCCCAACTCTAACAGTGTGCAGGGTAGACAGACCCGGGATTTATGTGCATAGATCTTTGAAGATGGCAGGACACACTAAAAGAGTAGTTAGCAAAGCATATGGGATCTTGGGCTCCTTAAATAGAGGTACTGAGAACAAAAGCGGGTAAGTTATGCGGAACTTCTATAAACCCCTGGTTAAGTCACAACTAGAATATTGCTTTTAGTCCTGGTCAACACCCTTCAGGAAGGACATAAGGGTTCTTGTGAGGGTGTAGAGGAGATTTAACAGAATGGTTCCAGGGATGAGGGATTTTAGCTACCGGGTTAGGTTGGAGAAGCTGGGGTTGTTCTCCTTGGAGCAAAGGGGATTGCGGGGGGAGATTTGATAGGGGTGGACAAGGTTATGACAGGTTTGGATAAGGTAGAAAAGAAAAGCTGTCTTCATTAGCTGATGATACACAAACCAGGGGATATAGATTTAAGGTTCTGGGCAAGAGATGCAGGTGGATGTGAGGATGAACTTTTTGTACAGAGAGAGTGGTAATGACCTAGAACTCGCAGTCTATGAGGGTGGTGGAAGCAGAAACAATCAATAACTTCAAAAGGGAATTGGATGGGCACTTGAGAGAAAAAAAAAACTTTACAGGGATACAGTAATACAGCGGGGGAATGTGTCTGAATGATTCCTCTACATAGAGCTAGCATGAACTTTATGGGTTGAATGGCCTCCTTCTGAGCTCTGACTCTATGAAAACAGATTCGATAATGACTTTCAAAAAAGAATTGGATAACTATACTTAAACGTGAAAGAGTTGTAGGGGCTGTGGACAAATGGCATTATAATGGAACTAGTTGGATAGCTCGTTCAAAGAGCAGGCAAAGGTACAGAGTGGGCGGAATGGCCTGCTGTGCTGTTTTATTCTGTGATTCACATGGCTCTGTGAAGTCAGTTGTATGGTTATCACCAACTCTCCCTACATAAAGCACATACCACTGGCCGCCTCTGTTGAAATAGGACACCTCCTTGTGCTTTTCACATAAATTCATGCTGCCAGGAAAATGGGCATTGGTTTAATTCATTTTAAACTATTACCACCCAGACCCACCACACTCTGTAATACACACACACACACACACACACACACATAAGCACACAGATACTACACCAGGTGTTATTGGAAATTACCCGGAGAGGAGACACAGATGATTCGTTTCCTCTTGTTTTTCCCTTTATTTTTTCATCAACTGTTAAATGGGACCTTTGCCAATAAAATCCTCCTTAATTATGAAAACAATTAAAAATGAACCATACTTATTCCCCATTCTAATCCTGTTGATTCTTTTTCTCTCTCTAAGCAATTAATCAACAGGAGACACAACCTTGGAGGGTTATTGAACCCAGGAGGGCTATGGAGCTGAAATAACATTAATAGCTACAGCCACTAACCCAGGGCACTGCAGCAGTATTTGCTATTTCCAATGTATGAGCTGAATTATGTTGTTTTTCTCCTTGCTGATGTACAACTATGCTGCATATTTATGAAGCTGACTGTTGTGCGTTTTCATAGTGGTTGTTTTGATTATGTGGTTTGAATGATTCAGCATTGAAGCAGGAGTGCGTTTATTACATACATATATAAGAAACAACTGCTAGAAACATATATATCACCTCGCTAAAAATATTTAGCAGGATGTGATCACAAACCATTATAAACCACAAGATAAAATTTGACCTTGAACAGATCTCTGAAACTCTGCAATGTTCAGAGTATTTCACTTAGGTGTATTTTTTTTGAAACTTAAAAAAGTGAAGACTACGGGCGGAATTTTCCCAAATTTGCAATAAGTGCAGTAGCAGGTGGGTAAAATGGCACGCTGCCCACCAACGGTGATGGCGGGTTTTCACGCTGTATCATTCCGAGCCCGCCTCCGCATACCGTTTCCACGGCGGGCAGAATCCTCATTTGCTAACCCGCCATAACCTCGCCATTGCATTGCGCTGGCCGCCATGTTTAAAGGCCGGCCTCCAGCACTGCGCTCATTGCTTCCAGCTCACCACTGCTGCCTGGGAGACATGACAAAGGCAAGAAGACTGCAGCCCCCCCCACCCAGGTTTAATGACCGGTCCTTCAAGCGACTGCTAGATGCTGTGGAAGCCCGCCGGGATGTCCTGTACCCCCTCTCTGGCCGCAGGATGGGCAGCAATGTGACCAATCTGGCTTGGGAGGTGGTGGCAGCGGTAGTCAGCGCCAACGCTCTTCAGAAGAGGACAGCCACCCAGTGCCACAAGAGGATGAACGATCTCCTCCGTTCTGCCAGGGTAAGTCACTCTTTTCATCACTCTCAACTCACACACTCACAAACCCATCACACATCCACAGGGCCCTCACTCACTGCCAGTTCAAAGAACATCACCATTCACTCTCTCACACTCTCATTGTCCTCATCTCATCCATGGGACCACTCACCACCTGCACAGGCCAGGCATACTTATCATCTGGCCTAGCAGGCGTCCTGCTTACACTTTCTCCATCTCTATCCATGCAGGACAAGCAGACCCACAACAAGAGAGAGAGGTCACAGACCCGTGGTGGAATGCTCGAGATCAAGGTCCTCACGGACTTTGAAAACAGAGCCATCCAGCTGGTCGGCGAGGATCTGGACCGGTCCAGTGCTGATGGTGAGGTTGGCGGTGGTCTACCAAGTGAGGATCCAACAGTGCAACATCCATCAGACAACCGTGCCGTGAGTGACGTGTCCTCTTTCACAGGCCACTGCCATGCACTAATTATCTCCCCTTGCTTACACAGGCGCATGTGCCAAACAGATGAGGGAGTCCATGACTCAGGGCCTCCAATCAAGCCCCAAAGAAACCTCTGAAGAGGAATTTGGAGGCACCCTCAATGAAGTCCTGTTGCAGCGCTCACCCACACCCTGCAACAGTTCAGAGACACACACACCTCAGTGGGACCTAGCTTTAGAGTAGCCCCGGGAATGCAATCTGGTGAGCACATCACACACTGTCTGATCCACAACAGGTGGCGGCAGGGACTTCCCAGGTGTCCGGCACTCGGAGGACTGCTGGAGGCCAGGAATTTGCTGAGCCCGAGTCAGATGACAAGCCTCTGGACTTGGTCATGTCACAGTTGCTGGAGCTGCAAAGGTAAGCTCGGGAACATCAGGAAGGGATGTCCGCTGCACTCCTCAGAGTGCAAGGCACGATTGAGGAGTCCGTCTGTCTTCAGGCTGAGGCGATAGCGCCGGCATTGCAATGCACTGAGGTCAACACTGGCAGGATGGCAGCCCCATGGAGACCTTGGCCCAGGACTTTGCTCCTGAACTGCTGCGTGGGCTCAACGCCATCGCTGACACCATAGTTGGCCTCCAACTGTGTGAACGCGAGAGGGGTGCCGGGCATCTCGATCTCACTCCAGCTGCCCCTTCACCTCAAGGAGTCAGCCTGGGGCCCTCGGGCACCCATAGGGAGGAGGATCAGCAGGTGCACACTCCGGGCCCATCCATCCGGGTGACTCTGAGAGTGTCCGGCCCATCCGACTCCCCTTTTCCTGTGACCTCTGTAGCTCCAGCTTCACAGGCTGAGGAGGGTGCCACTGCCACAAAGCAGGACCCCGAAAGCAGGCCGGGGCCCTCCAAGTCTCGGCCCTCCAGAGGGCGCCCGCCAAAGTCATCACAGACAGGGCGTCACAGTCAGCAGTCTGCCTCCACCTCAGCTGTGGATGTCCAGGGAGCACCAAGACATAGCAGCAGGGGTAGGGTAGTTAACGAGAATGAGTTGTGCAGCCTGTGCATGTGCGTTAATCACTTGTACATAATGTTCACTATTATCAATGAACTCCCAAGGATGTCTCCCTGCCTATGGCTCCTTGTTCTGATGAACAGTGTTCTTGTCACTCAGATGTGAAACCTTTCTACACAAGATAAAGGCAGGTGTCTCAGTCCAGGGCCTCTTCCCTGTGCTTTGTGCAGCCTTCAGGCCAAAGTGATGGTCCAGCCTCACATTCCCTGAGACATTGCTGATACCTGCACCTCGGCAGTGCTTGTCATTGCTGCCAGAATGTAGTGGGCAGATGCCACAGAGTTCTCTCGTTCTCTCAATGTGTTCTCAGCACATTTAAGGAGGGGCTACCCCCATCTCTTCAGCATCTGTGACCACTGATGCTGTGCTGCAGCTCCTGAAGGGCTCAGGTGCTGAAGGCAGACAACAGATCAGATGCTTTTAAAGTTTCACGGCTGCGTCTCTATGATATGACCCTGATCACAGAGTGCAAGTGAGCTGCCCTCAGCCAGACATGAGTCAGACATTCTCAGAGTCTGTGTGAAGATTTAAGGAGTGTCCTCACTGCATGTCGTCATCATCCTCCTGTCCTCCTGCAATCGAGCGACTAATAGGGCCTCCACTGCATCTCCATGACAGGAGCATTCTCACAGAGGGTATTCACTCTGCCATAAACCAGACTGGAGCCAAACATTCAAAATGCGATGTGAGGAACTATGATGTCTCCTCACTGCATGTCGTCATCATCCTCCACAAATCTAGCAGCTATGAGGACCTCTTGAGAGTGCCTGCCTCGTCTAGCCAGTGCAAGGGCCTCATTCCTATCATCCTGGCCACCGAGGACCCCCTCACCCTCATCCCATTGGTATCCTCCTCATCGGAGGAGCTGTGCAGCTCCTCCAGCTCCTCCTCAGCCAACTCCTCTCCCTGTTGCAGCGCCAGGTTGTAAAGGGCGCAGCAGATGCGATGATGGATGACACCCTTTTGTGGACTGTATTGCAGGGCTCCAGCAGATTGGCCACACGGGCGTCATCAGCCACGGCCTCTGCGGGTAGCCCTTTTCCCCGAGAAGCCAACACTGCAGCTCCTGTGGACTTTGGAAGACTGCAGGGATCTGTGACTGACTGAGGGTGTAGGCATTGTGCACACTCCCTGAAACTGTGTGCACACCTGCAGGATGTATTTCTGGTGGTCGCACACCAGCCGCATATTCAGCGAGTGGAAGCCCTTGCGGTTGGAGTAATCCACCGTGTGTCGTGACAGAGATCTGGGCGCCACGTGAGTGCAGTCAATCGCACCCTGCACCTGTGGGAAACCCGAAATCTGGGCGAGTACAATCGCTGTTGCATCCTGGCTGTCCTGGTCCTGGGCTAAATGCACAAAGTTGTGTTCCCTCACGAAGATGGCTTCCATGACCTCATGGATGCATTTGTGGGTGGAGGCTTGAGAGATCCCACAGGGGTCACCTGTGGAGCCCTGAAAGCAGCCACTGGCATAGAAATTGAGCGCCGCAGTCACTATCACAGCCACTGGCAGTGAATGCCCTCCCAGGTCCCCATGGCGCCAAATCCTGCAGTAGCTGGCAGATGTGAGCGACCAGTTCCCTAGAGAAGCGCAGTCGTCGACGATACTGGTTCTCAGTCATCTGCAGGAATGAAAGGTGGCGTCTATAGGCCCTGGGTGTTGCTAGGCACTGGCCTGCGATAGCTCGATGAGGCTCTTCGGTAGCGTGTGCCGGAGCCCCAGCCACCTCTTCTTCCAGAGGGTGCTGCTCCAGGCTCTGTGCAGCCAGGAGTCTCAGTCGCTCTCTCCTCCGTCTTCTTCACACTCTGTAGGCCACCGGGCATGCAGTTAGTTCACCAGGTTCCATGATCCTGACGTACTCCTCCTGCAGGATGAAAGAGCGAGACACGTGGTTAGCATGGGTGTACTAAGAACCTGTCCTGGTTAAGTGTGTTGGCCCCTTAACGCTTCCTGGAGAGTGCTGGCCACCAGTTTGACAGCCAGAGATTAGTGCGCTGCGTGGCTGCCCTGTTAGTTTGAGCCATGGGGGAGAATGGCCCATACGGGGATACTAACATTACAAGGGGCTGTGAGCATCTCCAGCAGTGACTGCTCCATGGTCAGCTTTAGCGAGGAGATTGTACAACATGTGCAGTTGTCTAACTGCTCTGCAGTCCACTAAAGTGCACATGAATTTGCAGTCTGTGCCGGGGCGGCGGGGTGGAGAACTTTGGTGGTACTTTGATGCCTCTGTGTTACTTGAGTGGGTAGATAAACTAGGAGCCCGGCCCCAATCATATCAATGTGGCTGCGCCTGAACTGTTGCAGAGGAATGGTCACTTTCTACAGGTTTCCCTAATGCCTGGACACTACCCTCGCCCACACTACCACCCCACCACGAATACCTGTGTGCTATATTCAAGGGCAGGGCTGCCCTTGCTCATGCAGCCCTCACCACCCCCCCCTTCCCCCCCCGCCGCCTGTCGCCTCAACGGCAAGGCTGCACTTGCCCGCACTCCCCCTCACCCTCAAAAGTCACCTCCGAGGCAGGGTGGCACTTGCCCCCCCGCTCCCCCTCACCTTCAAAAGTTGCCTCTGAGGCACTTAACCCCGACCCCCCTGATGCCCCTTGGCAGGCAACAGGCAACCTTGGCGAGCTCTGCAGAACGTTGCTGTGCACTCGCCCCCAGTTCACCCAAAGTGCAGGCCACCAAGCGCGCGTCGCCTCTTGTGCTGCTGTGAAACGCGTCGGCGTGCTTTCCTGCCAACATGGATGGACGATCCAGCAGGGGTGCAGGAGCCTGGCGGGATGGCCTGATAATGATATGCTGATGTGTTACAATGAAGTTCCCGATGGCCGATGGCAGGAAACACAGCCCACCTTCTGCGGGCTGAGCAGACAAGCGCGACCTGCCTTCCCGCTGTCGTGAAACCGATTGCGCCACATTGTCTGCTCGTGCCACCTGTCATGCCCGCCGTCAGCAGGCATGGAAAATTCCACCTTAGGAGTGAAAAGGAAGAGCACTAAATATTTGATATTTTTATAAATCAAAGGATCTGGAAAAGTACAATGTTGTCAGATACAGGAAGAAGATCATTGAGTATTTTTTGTAGATTTGAAATTGAGGGTCCATCGAAGGCAGAAGGAATTGAAGATACAGAGACAGAATCTTCCAGTGGTCAGGTATTTTGATATCGGTTGATCATCAGAAACTGGATCTTGGCTAATTATAAAAACAAAAAACTACTGCGGATGCTGGAAATCCAAAGCAAAAACAGAATTACCTGGAAAAACTCAGCAGGTCTGGCAGCAACGGCGGAGAAGAAAAGAGTCGGCGTTTCGAGTCCTCATGACCCTTCAGCAGTTCTGCTGAACGGTCATGAGGACTCGAAACGTCAACGCCTTGGCTAATTATGCTTTCTTCTTGCATCCTATCAATCACTTGCAATCCCAGAAGCAATTTCCAAGTGCTAGCTTTTCCAGAACTTAGAGGTTAGAAATTTTTGAATTGGCCAATTTGCAACCGAAAGTTAGCATTCGTGGAGCCGAAATGCAAATTTCCAGTCCCGTGTTTTTCCTACAATCAGAAAATGGGAACGTATGCATGGGAAAAGGTACAGGCCACTCAGCCCCTTAAACCTGTTCCGAAGTTCAATGAGACCATGGCTGGGCTGCCAAAGTAAATGCATGAAAACACTCACAGTAATGAATCATGATTATCCCCGTTGCTTCTCACTGATTCCCTCTTCAATATTTTCTTATTTCAAAATCCTCTTCACCATCCTCTTTGCCCCATTCCCAATTCATCTGCAGCCCCCAATCATCCAAATGCAGATTTCCTCAGTTCGCAGGCGGTGATCATCCTCACGCAAGCCATTTTTTTGTTTTGTTTTGGATGAGGTTGGAAGCAGAGCTAAGTGTGCAAAACAGGGAACAGGGAAAGATGTTGTATCTTGCAGAGACCCTTGAAGGAGGAAGTAAACTTTACGATAAAAGCTGGAGTGAGGAAATGTGCACACCTTCACACATGAAGCAATGTCAAAATCGCTAAAAGTAATTTTTTTTTCCCTGCGCAGACCAGGGTCTTTGAGCCAGATAAAGCCGCTTCCTATTAAAGAGTGCAAAGAGTACAGGCACTGTCGGATGTCAGCAAATCCTGATTTAAAATGGAATCGCTGTAAATGCCATTCCTCTGGATTTAGAGGATATAAAAGCATTAATTAGTGCTTTAGATTTACGCAATGAGCCTTTAAAGAGGGAAAGGAGTAACTGTCAGTACCAGACACACCAGTGCCGCGCGTCAGCAGAGGAGGACACTGCTGAGGCAAGTAGGAGAACTTAGTTAGAATTCAGGGGGCCGAGAGTCAGAGGGGAAAGCTCTCCGGGGGATGGGGGGGTTATCATTGGGACAGCCTTCCCAGCTCATGGATGGAGCCTATGGCTTTCATAGCTCCTAGAGCTGTTGCAGGAAGGTCACCTCCATTTAAGCTGACCACCTCCCCATGGGGCGGGGGTAATGTTGGCAAAATGCCAGTGGCTCTGTAAAATGACCCCTAAAAGGTTGTCCTTGGTGTGTGCAGCTGCTCCACCCAATGGCGGGACTGGTGCATCGGGAAGCCGCCCTAATGTGTCCCCTTGACGACCCTACCCTCACCCCTGCCACCCAGCCCATCACCGTGGTTGGGGCGGGGGGCAGTAATATTCTAATCCAGGCTGTCAACACTCAGACACCTAGGCGAGGAAAGCAGAGAGTGCCCAACGCCTGTGGAATTTTACTCCAGAAAGGAGTCTGCACTTAAAGGAGAACTCCAAAGGGAAGAAAGAACGCTGAAGAAATAACAGGTATGGAGTAATGGAACTTGTGAAACCTGGAGGGAATTGCAGTCAGAGAATAACGCAAAGCAACATATTCTCTCTGTTCAAAACTGCAGGGTGATTCTGGCATGGCTACCAAGGGTAATGTTCAGTTGTTCTGTTTTTTTATTATGTGAGTCTGTTTACTATCAATGCTCACTGTGCTTGATTGGTTAAGCCTGGTTGTGGACTCAGAGAAAAGTAAACAAGCTGTCAAAAGAACTGAAGCATGCAGTAGACATTTCAAAACACTGTTAATAAAGCTCCTGCACTCATATAAGCTGGTGTGTCACCTCTGCACAGATCCAAGATATAAAATATACAACAGCGAGGAGGAATGTTATTTTAAAAATTCCTGATTAATTTATACTTTTTGCTTATTTCCCTCACTCACCGCATCCCCCCACCCCCCGCCCTCAGAGTCCACCAGCATTGCTATCTAGCTCAGAGAAGGCAGGAAATCTGCTTCAGTAAAGATCCTTTGTAATTAGGTTGCTCATTAGGGGAACTTCAGGCAAGAGGGTCAGGGGTTGAATGAGTCCCTATTTCCGTCTCCGTGGGAAATCATTTCACCTTGATGAAACAACAAAAATTGGGAAACTCTCAGGTTAGTAATTGCAGTTGAGGCAAAGCTTTATCAGTGGGGGAGAATTTTTAGCTCATTGGGCGAGCGTTCCTGACCTAGTGTAAAATGACGCGCGATGACGTCTGGTGAGAGTCCCAACGTCATCACGCACTTGCACGATATTTCAGAAGGTGGGTGAGCACCGGAGTTACAAGGCCCATTAAGGTCATTAAAAAGGTTGGTGGGCAGGCAAAAAGGCCAAGCGGCTTTTGCATTTTTCAGGAAATCTCATCCACGGGCATCCTGCCCAATTTTCCAACAGCAAATAAAAATAAAATAAAAGTTTTAAAATTTCATTTATAACATGTCCCTGCTTGTGTGACAGAATCACATGAGGGGACATGTTTTATAACATTTCAGAAATCTTTATTTTATATTTTGAAAAATGCTCATCTCCCTGAGGCAGCTCTGAGCCTCAGGCAGCTTTTCCAGTGCACACCATGGGCGGCAGTAGGCTTCCCGAACACCCCTGCCAAGCCCGCCCAATGAGGGAAGAATTCTCCCCAATGTGTTACATATAATAGTACAAGAATTGCTTTAATTGCTCTGTCACCATTTACTCAGTGAATTGTTGTCTGAAAATGTGGCCTCTTGCAAGACAAGTTCAATGAATTTCAAATCATGTGCCACCTTCTGTTTTACTTCTGTAGACTCCCGATTACTGATGTCAACTGTTACTAAACCTCCTGCCCCTTACCTTAATTCTATGCCCCCTGGTTATTGATCCCTCCACCAAGGGGAAAAGTTCCTTCCTGTCTGCCCTATCTATGCCCCTCATAAGTTTATACACCTCAATCATGCCCCCCCTCAATCTCCTCTGCTCCAGGGGAAATAACCCCAGTCTATCCAATCTCTCCTCATAACTGAAACTCTCCAGCCCAGGCAACATCCTGGTAAATCTCCTTTGCACTCTCTCTAGTGCAATCACATCCCTCCTATTATGCGCATTTCAGAACTGCACACGGTACTGTAGCTGTGGACTAAGCAGCATTTTCTACAGTTCGAACATTACCTCCCTGCTCCTATACTCTATGCCTCGGCTAATAAAAGCAAGTATGCCATATGCCTTCTTAACCACCTTGGGCTGAATTTTTCCGTCGGCGAGAAGGGGGCGGGGCCCACTCACCAACACGAAAATGACGCGACGCCCCATTTAAATCTTCAGGAAGGCGGGGGCACAGCGCGATCAGCTGTCCGCCCGCCAACCTGTCAATCGCCAATTGAGGCCATTGACAGGATCATTAAAACAATTAAGGGACCTGCCCATCCAACCTTAAGGTTGGCGGACAGGCCAGGAGCCCCAGCGGGGAATAGAGAAAACATGAAACCTCTTCCACCGGCGAGATGAGCTTTCATGTCGGTTTTAAAAAAGTTTATTAAAGTTTTTGTGCAACTTATTAACATGTCCCATCTCGTGTGACATTGTCACATGAGGGGGACATGTTAATGATTTTTTTATTTTTCTATTTTTAAAGTTTGAAAACCTTTCAGCGTTCTCCCTGAGGCAGCACTTAGCCTCAGGGAGATGTGCGCATGCGCGAAAGAGCGCACTCTGACAGCTGGGGAATCCCCCCCCCCGCCCTCACAGGGAGCGCATTGGCCTGCCCACGTAAAATGGTGGCGCAGCCCAATTCGACAGCAGTGATTGGCTGCCTGCCTGCTGCCGAGTTGGTCTGGCCCGCCCGCCCGTCAAGGGCAAAATTCAGCCCCTTATGTACCTGTCCAGCTACCTTAAGGGACCAGTTGACATGCACAGCAAGGTCCCTCGAATCCACTTTACTTCCCAGGGTCCTACCATTCATCGTGTATTCCCATGCCATGTTTGTCCTGCCCAAGTGCATCACCTCACACTTATCTGGATTAAATTCCATTTGGCGCTCATCAGCCCATCTGATCAGCCTGACTATATCCGCCTGTACTCTAAGGCTATCCTTCTCATTATTTACCACCCCACCAATGTTCGTGTCCATTGGTTCTGGAAGGTTGAGCGCATAATGAGCCAGGGGGAAAGGGATGAAGTTTGTTAGTGTCTGCACGCTAACTGATCCACTGTCCTTGTTCTTCCTTTCAGCATCATAAGAGCACGGCCGGGAGGAGGAGCTGCAGATGCCCCATCTTACTCCTGAGGGTCCTGAAGTTTCACCAGCGTCACACCATTTCTGCGAGGCAGGCACCAGCGCAGATACTAGCACCTCAGTGGGAATTGGAACATCGGCTAGTGTCCCGGGGCACAGTGGAGAGGGCACTTCACAGACGCTGGAGGAGCTGGCAGAGACAGAGAGTGCCGATGGCGCCAGCAGTCGGAGGACTGCAGGGGACCAGGCACATGCTCAGTCAGTGCCTGATGATGTGGCTCTGGAGTCATCCGTGATGCAGCAAATGCAGGAAATGTGGCCAGGTGTGTGAGAGTATCTGGGGGAGATACATGAGGCTATGCTTCGCTTGGTGTCTGTGGTTGAGGAGTCTATGCAGATACTCGCCAAAGCAATGAGCCACATGTCCGAGTGCCACGCGTCCTCCATGGAGAGAGTGGTGACTCTCGTGGAAAGGCTACTCCAGGAGACCCATCAGGGCTTCCTGGCGCCTTGTTGGTCACATGTGTACAGTCTATTGCACCCTGGGGGAAGCCAGCAATGGCCATGAAGCCTCTGGCTCGCTGTGTCTGGCTTGCCTGGTCCCAACAGAAGTGGATGAAGGTCAATGCCCATCTGAACAGAGCGTCTGTGACCTGCTTGACACAAGTGTGGACAGCTGATTGGGAGACTCCACAAAGATCACCCACCGAGCCCTGGAAGGAGCCAGAGGCATAGATATTGAGGGCAGCTGTGACCTTCAGAGTCACTGGCATGGGGTGTCTTCCCACACAGTTAGGGGATATCTCAGGGCCAATCATCTGACAGATATAGTTGACTGTCTCCCTTGACTGTCGGAGCCTCCTATGGCACTGCACCTCAGACATATTGAGATAAATGCTTTGCCGTCTGTATACCCTGGCAGCAGGATAGTGGTATCTTCTGTGGCCCCTTCCACCTTGGACTATCTCTTGGCCCTGCGCCCCTTGTGCCTGCGCCAATCCTCCCAAAGGTGGCTCCCCTGGAGGCTGAAGGTGTGCTCCTGGCCTCCTCCTCCTTCTAGCCCTCCCTTCCTCCTCAGAGGAGCTGCCTCCAAAGGACATGTCAGCTCCCATACCCAGGCTAAGGGGAGGCTTCCTGAAAGTCACAGGCCCGCAAAAGATTGACTGCAGAGTGCTGACCTGGAGGTTAAAAGTACACAAAAAGCTGCTGGGATGCATTCTGAAGCACTGAAGATCACACAGGCAAGTTTAAAAAACTTTCTCCAATAAATACTCCACAAAGCAGATTGACGACCCCACTGAGCCCTCTTATCCTGCCCGTGGATGAGGTTTATAGAATTGTCTCCTACCCGCCTGCCCGTTGCGCCCATGTGCTGACCTGAAGATCGCACGGGCACCTAAAAATCAGCATTGATTGAAGACTAAAGGGCCTTAACTGGTCCGTTAATTAATGGGGGGCGTGCGTCGGACTTCATCGCGCGCCCGCCCAGCGAAATATCGCGATGGCGCGCGGTGAGGTCGGGACGCTCGCCCGACATCACCGCGCGTCGTTTTACACACTGACGTGTGGGGCCCAGCTGTGTGCCCGCCGACCTGTCAATGGCCAATTGAGGCCATCGACAAAGTAATTAAAGTAATTAACAAACAGCCACACAGCCTCAGGTAGTTAGTGAAGCGCTCTGCATTTGCAGTGTGCCGATTTCAAAACAGAGTATCTTATTGCTAAATATCAATCTAAATCTTAATGTAAGTGCTCCTGCCATAATCAGGGGACAAAAGATTAACAAAATACAATGAGTGCATTCTGGTGTAATATACACTGTGCCGTAATTTATGCAGTTGTTCTTGGCAATGATGCCTCAGCCCAGCAATGTAAGGACTAATTGCAGCAAAAAGAAAGATAATTAAGCCCAGCTACTTAGTTTATCCTTTCATACTGAATGTAGGATCCTGGCGTGCGTTTACATGTAAACCCTGTGAGAAGAAACACATAAAATAAAGTGAATGCTGTGCACTCAGAGATCACGATTCATTCATGCAAGTGGCACTTCTGAGTTGAGGGCACAATTCCATAATTGCAGCGGGGCTGTTGTGACATCTTCCATATAACAATGCCTTGCATTTATCGAGGGCCTTCTGCACAGTGCATTATCCCAAAGACACATCGTATGAGAGAGATATCATATGCACAGCGCTTCACTGACGACCTGAGGCTGTGTGGCTGTTTGTTGCAAACGCTTGAATGGCGCGAACAGTGTAACGAAAGAATACTTATTATGCTGTGCGTTCACTGCCTGATGAACAAATTAAAAGCTCTTCCTGGTATATTTACCAAAGATACAGGCGGGGTAGGGCAGTGTGGTGGGTATATTGCTGGCTCAGAAATCCAGGGACCTGGATTGATAATCCGATCATGGCACTTTGAGAATGTGAGTTTAGTTTAAAGGGCCTGAAAGAATATACACTCTGTAACCTCTCCAGTCCATGGCAACGACGTACGCATCTCGAGAATCAATATAAAAAAAAATCCAAACCATGAATTATAACTCCTCAAAAAAAAAACCAAATAATATGTTTGAAAATATGATAAAAATACACTGAGAAACTAATTGTATACCTAACATAACAAATAAAAATTAATAGAGGGAAACATTTCCTCGCGAAACTGAAAAAAGTGATTCTAAAACAATTTATTGAAGGAATCTAATACAGATATATACCCTGTAGAGAAGTATAAAGGCATATAGTCATACTGCTTTTGGAGTTGCTAGAACGTACTGCATTTTAGGCTGAAATAGTCCTCACCAAGAGGGAAATCCCTGATGAGGGCACAGGTCTCTTCTCAACTAGGATAGAAAAATAAATTGAGCACTGAATAATCTTTGTGGTTTTCTTAAAAAATACAGGGGGGCTGAATTGTCACCGAGACCTGCGGGCGGGCCTGACCCGCACGAGTATGAAGTAGAACATGGTGAGGTCGGGCGAGTGTCCTGACCTCATCGCGCGCTCGTGCGATACTTCGGTCGGCTGGCGCACGGGGGGGGTGTCGGCAGCGGGTCCGCCGACAATTCGGAGGGCTGTTAAGCCCGTTAATAAACTAGTTAAATTGAATTTTTCCCTGCCCACCCCAACCTTACGGTCGGCGAGCGGACAAATAGGCCAAGCCGCCTTTGCATTTTTTTTTTTGCGAGACCTCATCCACGGGTGGGACGAGGTTTCGAAAAGCGATTTAAAAAAATGTAAAAACTTTTCCAACTCATGTTTAACATGTCCCTGCTCAAGTGACAGAGTCACATGAGGGGATGTGTTTTCCTTAATATTAAAATCTTTATTTGTAAATTAAAAGTCCTCAGCTCCCTGAGGCAGATCTGTGCCTCCAGGGAGCTTTCACTGAGTGCACCCCCCCCGTGCATGTGCTGACTTCTGTGCTCGCCCTCCTCCCCACACCCACCCCACCCCCCTCCCCAACCAAGCAGAGCTGAGCATTTCAGCACACGATTCACGCTGACTGGCTGTTAAGACTCAACTGCGGAGGGGGAGGGGAAGATGAGAAAGAGGCAAGGGAAGGGGCTGGAGGGAGAAAGCTTAATTAGGGGATGGAGGCAAATCCAAGGCAGAGGCAAAGAAAGGGGCTGGAGGGCAAAGGACTTGACTGGGGGAAGAGGAAGACTGGGGAAATTGCGCTCAGGCACATGACTAGGTGGCGGGAGTGAGCGTCCTTCAGGCCAGAATTGGGATAGAGTCTCTTACAGAAGGACATAAGCAAGTCGGAGCCAGAGTGAGAGGATTGCAGAGTGAAGAAGCGCTTCAGCTTACAATGCTGAGCTTTTAAAGACAGTTCTTGTGCCAGTCAGGGGGATTTGGTGGAGGGAATGTCAGTCCACTGTCAATCGTGCCCAGCATCATAGTATTGCGCAGGCATGGTCATTGACCTCATGCACAGCAGTCAGGGGGTTTCTGGCATGGTAGTCAGCCGCAGATGGTACAGTCACAGCCAGGGAAAGCATCTGCAGCCCGTAGACCAGGAACAGGCAGTGTAGCAGGGGCACTCGATGGTCTCATGGTGCGATACAGTAGGCCTCAAGGTGGGGAGGGGTGAGGTCTATATGGGGCATAGGCGCATCCACCTCAATTAATTCATGGGATTTTATATACCATAATTACAATAGGATCAAGGATTACAGTTGGAGGACTGAGAGTACTAGGAAGGAGGGAAACCTGAGCATTATGCTTCTCCAGGATGACTGGGGGGGGGATTTCTATGGTTACACAGGGAGGGTCGAAGCTGGTTTGATAATAAAACAGGACCGCCATCTTGGAACTTCATGCAATGGTGGGGGTTGGGGGGTGAGGTGTGGGGGACCATATTGTGACATTGAGAGAGCTCATTGCAATGGTCAGGATTATTGGCTAATGGGTGCCTAGACCATAACCAACTCTGAATCCACATTCACTCACAAGTCAGCGACAAAAAGAGAAATTTTAGAGGCTGATGCTCAGTCATTTCTTCCTTTCAGTGTCCCTGCAGAGAGAAAACCTTCAGGAAAATGGAGGATGCATTTAATATGACTCACGTCTGCCCCATTCTCCGTGAATTGACACCACGGAGACTGGGAGGACATCCATTGCCAATGGCTCTGAAAGTCATCATCGATGTTAATTTCTACTCAAGCGACTCTTTCCAGGGCTGCACTGGGGATTTCTGCGAGATTTCTCAAGTTTCCAGCTATAAATGCATACAGGAGTGATGGATGCCCTCTTTGCCAAAGCCCAATAACATGCACTTCTCCTGAGATCAAGCTGGCCAGGCAGCCAGAGCACTGGGCCTTGCTGCTATTACCGGATTCCCACAAGTGCAGGGTGTCATTGGCTGCACTCACATGGCTATAAGACCTCCCTGGCAACAGACACTCCAATACATCAGCAGGAAAGGCTTCCACTTGCTCAATGTGCAGCTGGTCTGTGACCACCAGGGACACATCATGCAAGTTTGTGTGAGATACCAGGGAAGCTGCCACGACTCCTACATCTTGAGATGATTGCAGATCCTGGACACGTTTGAAGGACCACACAACATCCAGGGTTGGCTCCTCGGTGCCAATGGCTACCCACAAATGAAGTAGCTGATGACACCCATCCAATGGCCACAAACTCCAGCTGAGGGAAGGTACAATGATGCACATTCTGCCGCACAAACACACCATTGTTATATTGAAGATGCGATTCCGATGCCTGGACAGATCCGGGCGAGCACTCCACTACACTCCCCAGAGGATCTCGTGGATCACCGTGGCTCACTGCGCCCTGCACACACTGGTGCTGCAAAGTGGGAAGGACTTGCCAGATGCCGACATGGAGGAACTGCACATCTTCTCCGATGAGGAGGACATCAAGAGGGACAAGGGCAATGAGGTCAAGGAAGCCGAGGCTGCAGGGCAAGAAGCCAAAGCATAGGCCAGATGAGGCAGGCGTGCACATAAGGCATTCAAGCTGTCAGGTCCCAGGAGGATAATGATGAGTAGCAGTGCTTATCCTGTCAGACCAGTGTCCTCCATGATGGACCCACATCACCACCAGCGTGGCTAGTCTTCTCAACCATCCTCTTCATTCTGAGATTGAGTATTTACACATTCTGCTCACCATGTCCTCAGCCTTTGAAGGATGATGAAGCCTCGGGGGCATGTGTCCTTGCTGAGATGGGGTATCAACTGCAAGAGGTCATTCCGGCATCACACGACAGGAGGTGCTGCCTCTTCAAGCATCTCTCCAGCATCCCGGATGCTAAGGCAACCTACAAGAGGCCGGAGTTGCACTGCAGTCCTCAGTGGGCTCGTGGCAGTTTACCTTCATTCTGACAAAGCGCCTCAAGGTGATCCATCCCCATCAACGGAAAAGCGTCTCATGTGACACTTCTGTGGTGATACTGTGAGGCTAGACTTGAGCCAACGCAGGTGAGGACATTCAACAGGTGTTAATGCTGTTCAATGCGCTCAGTCCCCACTGTTACCCTAATCCCCATTACATTGAGACCCTCCATTCTCAGTGAGGAATGCAGGGCTCCAGCGAGCCTGATCTTTCAATGGACATTGGTCACCTCACAATGACCATCTTCACACATTTGCCTGACAGACATGAAAAAGCCTCCTTTCCAGCACCATCGGCTTCCCATAATGGTCAGCCCTGGCCCTTGTGACCTTGTGCAGATGCCCAAGGAGCCCTGATGGTTCTGCTTCACTAATAATAAAGAGCACATATCAGCTGCATTCCATCCTCGCTCCCAGCCCATTTCTGTCCGGAGCATTGTCTTCCCATCAAGCTCCCATATGAGCATTGAGACCATGCTCAACGGTTCCACTGACCACAACACATCTCCATTTGGATGTAGCATTGTTGAGCTCGGCGAGTGTTTGGGGAAGGGGAGGCTAAGTGGAATGATTCAGCCAGTGCTGCATCCCTTCTTGTTGATGATAGCCTTGGGGGCACTATGCAGACAATTCCAAGGTGCAAAATGGTTAAAGCTATAGCTTTGAGCACCAGGACAAAATTGTGCCCGTGAGGGTCAGAGCACCCACTTATTGGACAGCTTAACAGATCTACCCTCATAGAGTCGACAATGTGCAAAACTGGCAGAAGCGTACATGACCTCTGAGTATGGGCTTATAGATTGCAAACCCTCACAAATGACAGAGAGAGTGGAGTTCAAGGAAAGATTACCCTTCTCCATGCGCATCTACATCTCTCCTTCTACACTACACCTTCACCTTTCTGCAATGTGGGTGGGTTGGAGTCTCCATCTTGCACAGCCAAGAATGAATATCACTTGAACCAGCGATGCATGTCGACGAGATGCCTTGCACAAGCACACTTTACACTGAGGGTGAGGCATCACTGATGTTGGGAATGAACTGAGAAGGGACACACTGTGACGAGATGGCTGAACACAACATCAACCACAGGCACATGATGTGAAATCTGCAATATGTTGTGGGGAGAGAACATGGTGTGACATCAGACTGAGCATAAAACAAATCAGCATACAGAGGAGGCGTACACGAGAGGAAACGTGGAATGAGCGCAATTCTATTTATATAGTTGGAAAGGATATACACGTGATGAACGCCCATGACACTGTTGTGTTCCAAATATTTCTTGATCTTCCTAACCCTACCACTATGTCTTGGTGCACCCCCAACATCCACTCGGAGGTGGAGGCAGCCTGTTAACTGCTGCACCCTGTTGTCTGTGATTACTTTGGCAGGCATCCTCTGGAGGGTGAGGTTTGGAAGGCCCTGGCCCACTTTGCGCCCCCTGCTGTGGGGCAGGTGCACCATCTTTGGCCTGTGGAGCTGCAGCTGACGTGGTTACGACAGAGGGGATTGTGGGCACTCCCAGAGTCAGCTGGGTGGATGGCCCTGGGGTGCCCAGCTGCTGGTCCTCGTCCCTATGAGTGCCCGAGGGGCCCCTGGCCGACTTTCTTGAGGAGAAGAGGCACCTGGAATGAGATCTATGTGCCCTGGCCCTATTTTGCATTGCCAGTAGTGGATGCTACCAATGCCTACAGCGATGGAGTGCAACTTCCCCAGGAGCACAGGCGCGATGCCCTGGACCAAGGTCTCCTTGGCAGCTGCCATCCTATCAGCGTTGACCCCAGTTCCCTGGCATGCCGGCACTATTACCTCAGACTGAACATGGACAGACTTCTCCATCGTACGTTGCAATCTGTAGAAAGCAGCTGACAACCCTGTATGATGCTCTCGTGTCTGTTGCTGCTGGTCCAACATCTGTGTTAAGACCGAGTCCAGAGGCTCATCATCTGATTGGGACTCAGCAAAATCCTGACCTCCAGCAGTCCTCTGAGTGTCGGTGGCCATGGGTTTCTATGCCTCCACCTGCTGTGGACCCAAATCTGTTGTGTGCTCACCAGATTGTGACCCTGAGCCTGTTCTAGAACTAGGTCCTACTGTGCTGTGTGTAACCGTGCTGGTGGAGGGTGTGGGCGAGCACAGTGATGAGTCTTCCACAAGTGGGTCTTCAAAATCCACATCCGAGGTGTTTTGGGGGCTGGATATGAGCGGCTGGTTCCTGGTGTCCCTGGGGCATTTGGCTGTGGTGCCTATGAGAGAGTAGAGATAATTAATGCATGGCAACAGACTCCAAGACATTATATTGCACTCACAGTCTCACTGTCTGAAGGATCAGCTGCTGCAGGATCCTCACTTGAATGTGCGCCACTGACCTCACCGGTGCTACATGCATGGTCCCGTTCCTCTTCAGCCAGGTGTACTGCACGCTCCCCATACTGGGTAGGGACCTCTCCCTCTTATAGTGGGCGAGCGTGGCCTGCATGCAGACTGATGGAGAGAGCGTGAGCAAGAAGCAAGCCAAGGCAGATGATAAGGATGCCTGCCTTGAGCGGGTGTTGAGTGGGGCTGTCTACGGGGTGAGGACATGAAGTTGCACTGAATGACATCTCCCAGGTGGAGCTGTCAGGGTGTGTGTGGGAGAATGAGTGGTGATGTCCTTTGTGCGGTAGTGCATGAGGTCCCTGTGGACTGTCATCCTTTAAGGGGCTTGTAAGAATGCGAGGAAAAGGTTGACTTACCCTGGCTGTGTGGATGAGGTCATTCACCTGTTTGAGGCACTGTATCGCTGTTCTCCTGTTGACTGATCTGGCGTCTACCACCACGGACATCACCTCCCAAGCCGGGTTGGTGACCTTGTTGGACCTCCGCCGGCCATCCCGAGAGTAGAGGAGGTCACAGTGGGCCTCAACAGTGTCCAGAAGGTGACCCAGTGAGGCATCATTAAACTTGGGGGCTGCACTTGAACAGGCTAAGCGAATGAGCTAGGACATGACACATGGTGTATAATGTGAATAAGTGTGAAATTATTCACTTTGGCAGAAAAAACAGAAAGGCAGAATATTTCCTAAATGGTAAGAGGTTGGGAAGTGTGGGTGTCCAAAGGGACCTGGGTGTCTTTGTTCATGACTCACTAAAAGTTAACACGCAGGTACAGCAAGAAATTAGGAAGGCAAATGGTATGTTGGCCTTCATCACGAGAGGATTTGAATGCAGGAGTAAAAATGTCTTGCTGCAATTGTATATAGGCTTGGTGAGACCTCACCTGGAGTATTGAGTACAGCTTTGGTCTCCTTATCTAAGGGGGGATATATTTGCCATAGAGGGAGCACAACGGAGGTTCACCAGACTAATCCCTGGGATGGTGGGATTGTTTTATGTGGAGAAATTGGGGAGACTGGGTCTGTAATCACTTGAGTTTCGAAGAATGAGAGGTGACCTCACTGAAGCTTACAAAATTCTTACAGGGTGTGACAGGGTAGATAAAATGTCTCCCCTGGCTGGTGAATCTAAAACCAGTGGACATAATATCAGGATCACTGAGCATGTTCAAAACAGATATTGATCGATCTCTGGAGACTAATAACATCAAGGGATATGGAGATAGTGTGGGAAAGTGGTGTTGATGTAGATGATCAGCCATGATCTAACTGAAGGTGGAGTAAGCTCGATGGGTTGAATGGCCTACTCCTGTTGCTATGTTCCTATTCGCTCTTCCTGCTTTTGGGGGCCAACTCTTGCCTGGAGCAGTCCTGGGCTGCAGACATTGAATGATTTGTGTGCGGGTCCGGTTTAAATGTGGCGCCCGGAGTAAGGATCCACTGAGGTCATAGAGGGATGGGCGAATCACAGGCTGCCCACCGCTGAAACGGCATGTTTCCAGCTGATGCATATTTAATATGAGAGATGGACAATTGGGCGCAAAAACGCTCCATTGCGGCCGGTAGGTAAAAGCTGCTTTTCCCGCCTGGCACAGCACTTAGTCCATGGAGGGGAAGATCTTGTTTAATGCTTCTGCCATTTCTTTACCCTCCTTTATAATTTCTCCTGTCTCTGCCTTTCAGAGAACCATTTGAACTTATGCTAATCTCTTCCTTTTAGACACTGATGGAAGTTATTATAATGTGTCTCTATGTCTCTTACTGGTTTACTGTCATATCCTAGTTTCTCTTTGCCTTTTATCAATTTGTCCTTCCTTGTTAAATTTGAAAATCATTCCAATCCTCAGCTACTACTCTTTTCTGGCAACATTATAAGCTTTTTCTTTTAACCCAATATTTTCTTTAACTTGTCATGTTAGTCATGGTTGGACACGTTTTCTTTGGTGTTTTTAGGAAATGTGTAATGGCTGCAGGTTTCAAATTCGTTGTTCAAATGTTTTTCATTGCCTACCTACTGTCATATCTTTTAATCAAGTTTCCCAATCTACCTTAGCCCCTCATCCTGATGTAATTTGCTTTGTTTAGATTTTAGAACCCAGTTTTGGACTTAACTAGACCATTCTCAAACACAACATAAAATTCTAGTATGTTATGATCACTCTTCCTCAGAGGCTCCTTTACTACAAGGTTATTAATTAACTCTGTTTTACTACACAAAACTAGATATAAAATAGCTGGTTCCCTCATTGATTCCTTGACATACTGATCGAGAAAACTATCTTTATTTCATTCATGCATCCCTACACAGTTATTGCAAATTTGATTTGCCCAGGTTGCATGAAGATTTGAATGTGCTTATTGTATTACTCTTGCTAGATGCACCTCTAGTTTTCTGATTTATCCTCTGTCTGACACAACAGCAACTTTTAGAGCACCTTTAAACCACTCCCACCATTGCTTTCTGAATCTTGTTGCCTCTTTGCTCCACCCAAAACTGATTTTCCCAGTGGAATTTAATACCCCTCGGAGGTGGCTTCAGAGGCAGGGAGCTGTGTGATCGAATGGTAAGGTGCGGGGTGGAGCTCCTGCTGCCTTCCTGTCTCCTCCGATTAAGCCCAGGGTGAGAAGGCACGAAGATGACCATCCAGCCCAGAGGCCAATTAAGGCCTTAGGGCCTCATCCAGCTGGCACTGGTATTTAAGCAGTGGCTTGCAGGGTCCCCAGCATGCAGGTAAGCCTGCGGGCTAGTGGGGGTTTCCCTTCTACTTGGGTAGCCCTTGCTCATTGGAGAGATCCACCAGAGGCATGGACTACCCATGGGTGAAGGACCCCACCTGTCCTAAACACTGATTCCCCTCCCCCTCGCTTGTTGAGGTCTCCATGTCGGCCTGGCAAACCTGCCCCATTTACCTCATTCCTAGGGCTCCATCATCAATCATCTGGCTAGATCTCACTGCAGTACCAGCAGTGGCCACTGCTCCCAGCGGCACTATCAGTACCTGAGATCCCCCAGCCTCTGATTGGCCGGCAGCTCTCAGCAATGGGATATCCTGCACTAGGATTTCTGGGCAGAAGCTCCCTTCATGTGAGCCGGGAAGCCCATTGATGAAAGAGTAAATGCTCGATCAGAACTTAATCCCATCGGGCCTCCCATAATGGCTGGTGAGGAGTTACCACCATTAAGTTATGCCCTGCACCTTGATTTTCTAAGCTACGATACTTTTTCTCCACTGGTTTTATCTCATCCTTTATTACCAGAAAACTCCTCATTTGCTTATCTTGTCTAAAAGTCAGGTGTCCTGGAAATTTAATTCCCAATGTTGGACACTGCACTCATGTCTCCATAATTTATATCTGTGGTATTAATTCATCGATTTTGTTGTGAATGCTTTGCACAGTGCCTTTAGCTTTAATTTTGTTCTACTTTTCCTGATACCATCCTAGTTAATAATGCCCTGTTACCTTTATTTTGCTCTCTGTCCCTTCCTGGTCCACTCTGCTGATTTTTACCCAGATCACTACTCTGCTCTACATTCTCAATATTTCTTTTTAATCTTTTCTCCTGAACCCTCCCACAACCCCCTTCATTAATTTAATGCCCCTGGTCTTGACAGGGGAAGGTTTTATCACAGGGACCAAGAGTTCTGTTCAGGAGATTCGAAAATCCAGCTTGCAAACTGCAGAGATGTGGCTTTTTGTTTTCAAGCACATCTGTCAGGCCTGGTACCTTTTTGGATGGGGAATGCACCAGAGGAAACCTCAAGCCAGGAACAGGTAGGCAGGTAAGGAGCCTCAGGGTGGGTTAGTGGAAGTGTTTTTTTTTAGTTATTCTTTTGCAGGATGTGGGCATCGCTGGCTAGACCAGCATTTATTGCCCATCTCAAATTGCCCATGAGAAGGTGGGGGGAGGGGGGTCCGGCGATGCAGTGTTGGTGGTAGAAATGGGGGAGTGGGATCTGATCCCCGGTACCACAAGTGGGAAGACACAATGGGTTGAGTCTGATAATGGGAAGTCTGTGCCTGATGGGCACTTAGTGCAGCAGGCCTTTCTGATAAGAGGTCATGCAGAGCTCTTGTCGGCTCTCCAGCCAGCGGACCCCCGTTGCTTACATTAAGTTCCACTCTATGTGTCTTTTTGGATTGTTCGTTATTCATCGGTGTTGCATTTTTATATACATCTCAGTTTAAAAACAAAAGAAAATGATATATCCTCCACCCCCATTAACATCTGAAGGAACCAATCTTCATTGTAGGTCACAAACATCACAAGCTTGTTTTCAGGAAATTTTATACACGTAGACTTTTAATGTAAGCTACAATAATAAAAAAAAACATTTTAATTTACTGCCTTGCATTTACTAACCTTAAACCCTGACATGAATAGTTCCTATGGCCAGAATTTTACAACCCGTGGGCAGGCGTGCGCTGGACCTGAATGGATGTGAAATAGCGCGAGATGACGTCGGGCGAGCGTCCTGATGTCATCACACGCTCGCGCGATATTTTGCTCGGCAGGAGCGTGCGGCAGTCTGAAGTGCGTCCACTGGCAATTAAGTGGCCAATTAAGTCCATTAACGATGCAATCAACAGCGATTTTACGCGGCCCATCCGCATTTACGGTTGGCGGACAGGCCATTCTCCCCAGGCGGCATTCCCATTTTTGCTCAAACCTCGATCCAGGGCGGGATGAAATCTCCGTGGGGAAAATAAAATAAAAAGAGTTATCTGGGGACTGTTTTTTTTTATGAGGTTTGCTTTCAGGTGCTTTACTGAGCTGCACGGACATTTTGTCAGCATTTTTGCTGTGTCCTTTAGTCTGTGGAGATCTGGAGCTCCCCGGGGAAGCTGTCTGCCTTCAGTGTGCTCTCTCGAAGTGCTTACCCGCACCCTCGGGTTAGATTGGCACCTGCCCTCTTCCCGCCCCCACCCCGGCAGCGCTGAACATTTCAGCGCATATTTCGCGCTGGCTGGCCGGCCAGCGTGAAATCGCGGTCGGGGGCCGATTGCGGCTGGTGGCCCATTTCCCGTCCTTCCCAGTCCCGCCGATCGCGTGTGCCCAACGTCTGAAAAGTTCAGGCCTATGAGATGCTCCAGTAGTGGAACAGAGATCCTAATACCCAGAGTTTGGTAGCATATTGGGAGATCTTCACTTTTAATAATGGATCAGTTACAGAGTGTTGTAACTAAATATGCTGTTTAGGTTTGTTACTCCAACTTGCTAAAACGCTGAAGCAGGCAAAGTTACAGTTACATCATAACTGGAGTGGTAACAGATCCAAACTCTACATTCCTATAAAGCACCTAATTGTATAATGCACTATTAATCTATTAACAGTAAAATGAGTAATCACACTCCAGAGGTTTAGTGAAACTAAAGTAGAAACATAATTGAAGCAATAACTGAATGTGTAGTTGTATAAATAATAATGCTACTGTAATATCATCAAATTTGTTTACTGAATTTACATCAGCAACTTTGGGAATTTCAGGCATCTAAATACGAATATAAACAAGACCATTTGGTGGTGGAAAAGCACCATCACAACTCCAGTATTACACCGAGCAGAGCATCTCAGAAACTTAAATGCGTCATTGTGCTGATGTCCATGTACTTTAGTCTGAGTGTCCTTACTCACAACCCCCACTCATGTGTTGACATAATCCCATTGCTAGGTCTATTCGTGGCTCAGTTGGCAGCACTCTTGCTTCTAAGTCAGAAGGTTGTGGGCTCAAGTCCCTTACTTGTGCGGTGCTCCATGTAGCGCTGAGGGAGAGCTCCACTGTTGGAGGTGCTGCACAGCAAATGTTAACCTGAGGCACTGTCTGTTCACTCAGATGGATGGAGAAGATCCCATGGTGCTATTGTGAAGAAAAGCATGGGAGGTATCCCCGGTGTCCTGGCCAATATTTATCCTTCAATCAACATCAGAAAACAGGTTATCAATTGCCGTTTGTGGGAGCTTGCTGTGTGCAAATTGGCTCCTGTGTTTCCTACATTGCAACTGTGACCACACTTCAAAAAGCACTTCATTACATGTAAACTGCTTTGAGATGTCTGATGGTCATGGAAGGTGCCATATAAATGCAAGTTTTGCTTTCTTTTAAAGCAAACATACGAACTGAGTTTCAGAGCTGTCTAGAACTGCACTGACTACTAGTATAATGCTGTCACTGTGATTAAAGGGCAATTGCTTGTGCACCTTACTCAATCCAGCATCCTTGATGTAACTAGGGCATAATGCACAGTTATACTCAGAACCCATTCTGCCTAATTAATATGCTTGTAATAGATTTTCCAGTAAAATGAATAATTCAGACTGGTGTACTAAAACCTCTTTCTCAAATCCTAGGCCGAGTTGGCTAATTACTGTGCCATAGTGTAATTTATTGATGGGTGAAATTGTGCTATGCCATATTTGCATATGATACTTTGTGAATTAATTAGTTCCATTTGAGTCAGTGCCTCCATTAGAATAGCAGCCAGGAGAATTGCACATTAGTTCTGGACATCATTCAGGACAAAGCAGCCTACTTAATCAGCAGTCCATCCACTAACCTTAAACTTCCACTCCCTCCGCTCCTGGTGCCATGTGTGCTACCTACAAAATGCACTGTGGTAACATGCCAAGGCTTCTTCAACAGCACCTCCCAAACCTGTGACCTCCACCAGATGGAAGGACAGAGCAGCAGCTGAATGGGAGCACCATCACCTTCAAGTTCCTTTCCAAGTCATAGAGCCCCCTGACTTGGACATATCGTTGTTGAGTCAAAATTCTGGAATTCTTTCCCTAACAACACTGTGTGGATAGTTCCACCACATAGAGGAGGGAGACAGTGGTAATGTCACTGGACCAGTAGTCCAGAGACCCGGGCTAATGCGGTGGGGACATGGGGACATGGGTTCAAATCCCACCAAGGCAGCTGGTGCAATTTGAATTCAATTAATAAATCTGGGATATAAAGCTAGTTTCAGTAATGGTGACCATGACTGATTGTTGTAAAAACCCATCCAGTTCACTAATGCCCTTTAGGAAAGGAAATCTGCCATCCTTACCCAGTCTGGCTCACATGTGACTCCAGACCTACTGCAATGTGGTTGACTCTTAACTGTCCTCTGAAATGACAGGTCAGTTCAAGGGCAATTAGGGATGGGCAACAAAGGCTGGCCTGCTGTGATGTCCACATCCCATGAAAGAATAAAGAAAAAGAGTTCCAGAAGGCAACTCACCACCAGCACACTCTTGAAGGAAACTACAGATGGACAATAAATGCTGGCCTTGCTAGTAGGAATGAACAACAAATGCACGCATCAATCTCACAGAGCACAACTTCACCTCTCTAATTGCAGTCTTGTTCAATCTTCACGTCTTGAATATATGCAAAGCGTTCCACAGATCTGCCAATTAGAAATGCACAACTATGTAACGTCTCTTTTACTCACTCAACTACATGAGAAAACAGCAAAGACAAAGCCGAGAGTGGTTAAAACATCTGGCATTACAGGCTCATCCAACTATGATGTGCTCTTTTTATCTAGTTTTGTTGCTGCACAGCTTGGTGCTGAGTGACTGCTTGGCTTTTTTTTTACTATCTTTAAGGTACTTCATCAAAGGAGTACAAGCATGCTAGAATATGTCTGAAAACATTCTTTTATCTACGATAGTTAGCATTCTAGTGGAAGGTCTAATTAAATATACATTGATAAAGTAACTTGCACTCAATTAAAATTAACACTCGACCTGAAGGAATTGCTGTGTTTTGCTTTAATGTTACAAATGGCAATGTAAAAACGGTGCAACTAAATTGAAAATGCCAAGGTGAAAATGCAATCAGGATGCCTAGGTTGCGATAACAGGGTTTTCCATAGACATAATGCATCTCAGTTCACAGGAAAACTCTTCCTCAGGCCAGGTGGAGGAAAACACGTTCAAATTTCTTCCAGTTGTAAAGGATGATGTTCCATCAGCCTAGATGAATCTTAGACCTGTGATGTCAGTCCTCTTCATTTATAGTTACTTTCTGGTGCCTTTCATATATTCAAGTGTTTGCCACTTGAAGTGACATCCCAACGCTTTTGCATCATTTAGTTTGATCAATTGCATTTGGGAAAGACCAGCAATGCCTGCCTTAAGCACTGATGTGTACTGACTAGTTTTCTGTTCATTGATTTGAGTTCCTTTATTGTCAGTAATGGTGGTGTCCATGGCTCAGGTGAAGCAAGAAGCATGAAGATAAAAAGTTAGGAATGAATATAAGGAATTAGATACGTAGCTCTTGCAAAAGTGCTGCTAATCTCTCCCGTCCCCCTTGCTCCCTCGTTCTCTCTCTCTGTCTCCCCCCTCCCTCCCTGCCTCCCACCCTCTCTCTCTCACTCCCTCCCACCCTCTCTCTATTTCTCCCCCTCCCTCCCTCCTCTCTCTCTCTCCCCCTCCCTCCCTCACTCTTTCACTCTCCCCATCCCTCCCTCTCTCTTCCTCTCCCCTCCCTCCATCTCCCTCCATTTCTCCCCCTCCCTCCCTCACTCTTTCACTCTCCCCATCCCACCTTCTCTCTCCCTCTCCCCTCCCTCCCTCTCCCTCCATTTCTCCCCCTCCCTCCCTCTCTCTCTCCCACCCCATCTTTCTCTCTCTCTCCCTCTCCCTTACTCTCTCTCTCTCTCCCCCGCCTTCCCTCTCTCTCCCTCCCCCTCCCCATCTCTCTTTCTTGCTCTCTGTTATAGTGTGGCCTCGTCACCTATTTGTAACAGAGTTAATCTGCAGACAACTTGCTAAGTGAAAACGTTGGGCAGAATTTTATGTCCCACGGGCGGGCACACACCCGACCCGATCAGGCGTAAAATAGCGTACGATGACGTTGGGCGAGTGTCCCGACGTCACTGCGCACTCGCGCAATATTTCGCTCGGCGGGCACGAGCAGGTGCGGGAGCTGCACCCGCCATTAATTAACAGGCCACTTAAGGCCATTAACAGTCCAACTGACGGCAACTTTTCGTTGCCCGTGAAACTTTGCGCTCGTCGCACGGGCAAAACGGGCAGGTGGCCAGCCGACATTTTCAGAAACCTCACCCACAGGCAGGACAAAAAGGACCAGCAGCATTGCCAGTGTCAGTAGTGAGGAGTTTGGTAGATAGTTTGCTGCTGGTGACTTATTGGTACTTGGCAACTTCATCTCTGTCCGGGGCCTCATTGCTGGCATTTCCGGGCATGGGGGGCCAGTAGTGTAGTGGTATTGTCACTGGACTCATGTCCCAGAGACCCAGGGTAATGCTATGAGGACCCGGGTTTGAATCCCAGCATGGAAATAAAAATCTAATGATGACCATGAAACCATTGTTGATTGTTATAAAAACCCACCTGGTTCACTAATGTGAACCAATGGCTAATGCCCTTTAGGGAAGGAAATCTGCCGTCCTCACCTGGTTTGACCTATATGTGACTTCAGACCCACGGCAACGTGTTTGACTCTTAAATGCCCTCTGAGCAAGAGCAATTAGGGATGGGCAATAAATGCTGACCTAGCCAGCGATGCCCGTATCCAATGAATAAAAAAAAGGCTTCATTTCAGGCCTCCTTGGTAACTGCAAGGCCCCCGGGAGGATTCAGACCATGTGGACCCTTCCAGGTATCAGACAGCCTTCCGTTACCCTGGTAATGGGGATTGTGGTCTCCGCTGGCTTCCTCTGAGGAGGAAGAGAAGGGGAGAAGGGAGAGGAGGTCAGGTGTCCCAATGCAGCTTCCATGGGAGGGATCTGTGGGAGGAGAGGTGCAGGACCAAGATGGAAGGAGCCGCAGAAGACGCTGCTATCCTGCTGCCAGGGTTTACAGGCGGCAATGCAGCTATCTCAATATGTCTGAGGTGCAATTCCAGAGGAGGCTCCATCTCTCAAGGGAGACTGTGAACTCCATTTGTCACATAATTGGGCCTGAGATCACCACCAACTGTGTGGGTGGGCAACCCATGCCTGTGGCTGTGAAGGTCGCAGCGGCCCTCAGCTTCTATGCATCCGGCTCTTTCCAGGGCTTAGTGAGGAGTATGGAGTCTCCCAGTCAGCTGTCCACAGTTGCATCAAGCTAGTGACAGAAGCTCTGTTTAGGCAGGTAATCACGAGGCCAGCCAGGCTGAGCGAGCCAGAGGCTTTGCAGGGATTGCTGGGTTCCCCTACGTCCAGGGTGCTATAGACTGCACACATGTGATCATCAAGGCGCCAGTGGGTGAGACCGGTGCCTTCGTCAACAGGAAGGGCTTCCACTCCATGAACATGCAGATAGTGTGTGATCACAGGATGCTGATTCTTCAAGTCTGTGCAAGGTTCCCAGGCAGCTCCCATGACACTTACACCCTGAAACATTCCCAGCACCATTCACGACTCCTCAGATGCTGAAACACTCTGTGCCCATATACAGCAAGACCTACTTGGGCTGAAGTGGCAAGTAACATGTGTGCCACAAGTGCCAGGCAATGACCATCTCTAACAAGAGAGAATCTAACTATCTTCCCTTTACATTCAATGGCATTACCATCATTGAATCCCCCACTATCAATGTCCTGGGGGTTGCCATTGACCAGAAACTGAACTGGACTAACCATATAAATACTGTGGCTGCAAGAGCCAGTCAGAGGCTGGGAATCCTGCGGGGAGTAACTCACCTCCTGACTTCCCCAAAGCCGGTCCACTATCTACAAGGCTCAAGTCAGGAATGTGATGGAATACTATCCACTTGCCTGAATGATTACAACTCCAACAACACTCAAGAAGCTTGATACCATCCAGGACAAAGCAATCCGCTTGATTGGCACTATGGATCTCTGCCAGATCCTCCCATACACCCCGCTGGACATCCAGCATCTGCCACCTAATGGACAACTCCAGGGGTTCATCATCAGCCTTCAATTGAGCATGGTCCTGGTCCCCAGCAGTCCTCTGACTGCTGGTGCCCTGGGCACCCTCTGCCTCCACCTGTACCTCAAGTGAGTGTGAAGTGCCCTCACCAATGTGCACCGAGATACTAATGCCCACCGAGGTGCTGGTATCTGTGCTGGTGCCTGCTTCAGAGAGCGGGTGTGATGCAGGTGCAACAGAAGCTCGGTGGTCCTCCAGCATCAGGGTTGATCCTTCGGGGTCCGCAGAGCGATTATGAGCTGGCGAACCTAAAAGGGAGACCAAGGACAAGTCATTAGTTAAAGTCATCACGCTGTCACTGTGCACCCTGGTGAGACAATGGAGAACTGCATCATGGTGCCCTTGTCTTTCAATGATCAATGGGGATCCCAAATTTGAGGCTTACATCAATGAAGGGATGACATTAGAATAGTTGCACAATCTGAAACTCTCACCCCGGTGCACTTCACTCTAACCTTTGTCTGGCACCCCCCTGCCTGTCCACAACCGGTTGCGCGAGGAGTATTGAGGCTCACCAGCTCCAGGGTGTCTTGCTTGAACCAGGAGAGCAGCAGGAGGTTGGGCTGCCCTCCGCCTGTATGTGCCCTCTCTGCTTGGTTATGGCTTATCTTCTCCTGAAAGGAGAGAGGAGCATTGATTAGTCCACTGTCTACCTGCAGCGCCATTGCAACCTGGCCAACCCCAGCTGAGGAACGCCTCCCAGGGCACATCTGAGTCGTGGCCCTCGAGCTGCAAGGCACTCAGTCCAAGCAGCCAGGGCTCACCCCCTTGGTCAGCTCCAGTGTCATTGACAGTTGGCACTCAGACTCCAGCACCCCTGAGGTCCACAGGAGGGGGGAGGGGGCAATACTGATCACCGTACTGATCCGTGCCAACACGGTGCTCACCCTTCCTGAGCGCAGCAGGTCATTGAAGCACTTCTGGCACTGCACCCAAGTGCGCTGCACCACGTCATGGCTGCTCATCATTGCCACCACCTCCCCCATGCCCTCTTTGTGAGGCGCGGTGGCCTCCTCCTCCCATCTCTGGGGTCAAGGGTGCCCACCCTGGCAGCCACCTCCTCCAGGAGGACGGCAAGGCACCCATCAGAAAAGCAGGGTGCCGAGTGCCCACTCGACCTGCCCTCCCGCCTGCCGTGTCCAGCCACACTCGACTCCATTGGGAACACTGAACGCACATCCATCCATCCAGGGGCTGCCTGGGCTGTTTTTAAACCGACCACTGGGTCGCCATTGGACCCGACAGCCGAAAGGGCCCTCCCACCCCCTCCCACCCCCTCCCGGCCAGTGCGGGGCCGCATTTCACACTGGGCGGGTCTTAACTGGCTCATAGGCCTAACACATTGGTTTAAATAGATCGTGTGATCTTACATCACAGGACTATTCTTAAGGGTTCAGTCCAACATTTAGCAAAACCATAATTATTACACCTTCCCTCCGTCTCTCTCCCTCTCTCTCTCCCTCCCTCTCCCCCTCCCCTTCTCTCTCTCCCTCTCTCTCCCTCCATCTTTCCCCCTCCCTCCCTCGCAACCTATAGCTCCCTCCCATGCTCCCCCTCCCTCTATCACCCCCCATTCCCTGTTCCTTGCTCCCCCTCCCACCCTCTTTTGCTTGTTCCCCCCCTCTCTCGCTTGTTCCCCCCTCCCTCTCTCCCTCCCGCTCCCTCTCTCTCTTTCCCTCCCTCCCTTTGTCTCACCCTCTCATTCCCTCCCTCTCTCCTCCCATCCTCTCACTCTCTCACTCTCTCTCTCACCTTCCCTCCACCTCTCTCTCTCTCTCCCTCCCCCTCTCACTCGCTTTCTGCCCCTCCCACACCCTCTCTCTCTTCCCCTCCCTCCCTCTTCCCCTCCCTCCCTCCCTCCTTCTCTCTCTCTCCCCTTCCATCCTTCTCTCACTCCGCCAACCTCCCCGTCTCTCTCCCACTCCCTACCCCTCCCTCCCTCTCCCTCCCTCTCACTCTCTCTCTACCCCTGCCTATATTTCTCTCTCTCTCCCCTTCCCTACCATGATCCCTTCCCCTCCCTCCCTCTCTCTCTGTCCCCCTGCCTGTCTCTTTCTCCCCCTCCCTCCCTCTCTCTCTCTTCACTCCCTCCCTCCCCCTCTCTCTCCCTCTCTCTTTCTCCCTCTCTTTCCCCCTCCCTGTTTCTTTCCCTCCCTCCCCCTCCCTCCCTCTCTCTCTACCCCTTTCTCCCATGCTCTCTTCCCCTCCCTCCGCCTCTCTCTGTCCTCCTGCCTCTCTCTCTCCCCGTCCCCACCTCCCTCCCCATCTCTTCTTTTCCCTCCCTCTCTCCCACTCACTCCCTCCCTCTCCCTCCGTCTCTCTCTCCTCTTCCCCTTCCACCCTCTTTCTCACTCTCCCCTCCCTCCCTCTATCTGCCCCTCCTAACCTCTCACTTTCCCTCCTCCCCCATTCTCTCTCCTTCCCTCCCTCTCTCTCTCCCCAACCCTCCCTTCATCTCTCCCCTCCCCACTTCTCTCTCTCGACCCCTCCCTCTCTCTTTCTTTCTCTCACCCTCCCTCTGTCTGTCACTCTCCCCATTCCCTCCCTCACTCCCTTTCTCCCCCTCCCACCTCTTTCTCACCCTCCCCCTCCCTCCCCCTCCCTACTCCACTCTCCCTCCTCCCTCATTCTCTCTTCCACCCTCCCTCTCTCTCCCCCTCCCTCCCCCTCCCTGCCTGCCCCGATCTCCCCTTCCCCACCTCCCCCATCACCACCTTCTCCCCTCTTACCCCACCCCTCTCCAATACCCTTCCCCTCACCTCACCACCCCCCTCTACCCTCTCCACCCCCCACCTTTCCTCCCCCTCTCTCCAGGGGCTGGGGGTGTAGAGTCGGTGGGGGGACTGGATGGTGTAGTGAGGGTGGGGTATGTGAGGCTGTGGAGTGCATGGGGGTTGGGGAGTGTAGAGTGGTTGGGGGGCTGGAGGGTGCAGAAGGATTGGGGAATGGGGGTTTTAGAGAGGCTGGGGAATTGGGGTAGGTGTAGAGGGGGTGTGGGGCTGAGGATGTATAAAGGGGGTGAGGGGATATAGAGGGAGTGAGGTGTTCAGGGGGTGTGGGCTGTGAGGGTGTGAAGAGCTGGGGGTTTAGAGGGGGTGGGGGGCTGGGGAATGTAGAGGTGGTGGGTGTGCTGGGAGGAGTAAAGTGGGTGGTGGGGTAGAGGGGGTTGGGGGATGTAGAGGGGGTGAGGGTTGGGGGTTGAGGGGATGGGTGGCTGGGGCATGTAGAGAGGATGGGGGTGTATGGGGATGAGGGATGCAGAGAGGCTGGGGGCTATAGAGGAGCTGTACAGGTAGGGAGGGTGTAGAGGGGGTGGGGACTGGGGGCATGTAGAGGGGGTGGAATGAGGGGGTGGGTGCTGAAGAGCAGGTAGGAGGATTTGCAGAGGGGGCAGGGTGTATAGGGGGTGGGGAGCTGGGGGCGTGTAGAGGGGGTGAGGGCTGGTGAGGTAGAGAGGATGGGGACTATAGAGGGGACAGGAGGTGGAGAAGGGTTAAGGCATAGAGGGGCTGGGTGTTGGGGAGTGTAGAGAGGCTGGGGGGCTGGAGGGGTGTAGAGGGGGTGGGGGTGTATCGTGGGTTGGGAGGTGTAGAGGGAATGAGGAGGTGGGCAGTGTAGGGGGCTGGCACTGTAGAGGGTCTGGGGGTGCTGGGGGGCTTGGGCGTGTAGAGGGGGTGGGTTGTGTATGGGGGCTGAGGGGCTGGAGGGGGTGGGGGCTGTGGAGGATAGAGCAGGCTGGGGTGGTAAAGGTGGTGAGGGCTGGAGGGGTGTAGAGAGGGTGGGGGACTGGGACAGTGTAAAGGGGTGGTGGCTGGGGATGTGTGGGGAGGGGGGGTGGGGTTGCGGGGGAGGGGGATGTAGAGGTGGGTGTAGGAGGGGATAGGGAGTTTGACAGGGTTGGCCGTGGGAGATTTGGGGATTGGGTGTTGGTGGGGGAGGCGTCTAGTGCCCCATGAGTCTTGGTAATTGTCCTTATCTGGTTCCTCTGTCTGAAAAGCTTTTTAAAATTCTGTTTTAATTCTAAACACAGAAGTGATTCAGGTGCCTTTAAATTCAGGGCTGTCCCTGTGTGTGCAAATGGGTAAAAAGTTTTTAGCCCCGTTCTGCTTGTTAACAAATTGTAAATTAACAATTCTAAATTATAAGGTCTTAATTATATATGAGTTCTACCTAATATCTATATTCCGCCTAACTATACCTCTTTTCGGTGATACAGGAGGGTGGGCCACCACTGTGGCCAAGACTAATTGCTGGTGCATGCACTTAACAGGGACAAATTTCCAAAGTACAGGCTGCATGATGTTAATTTCCAACAACAATTTCTATCTGTGCTGCGGATAGCTATAGGGATTCCGTTCATTTTCAACAACATTCGATCTGTGGAGTGTTCATTTTTAACAGCATTCGATCGGTGAGCCCTTAAACAGGCCAGCACTAGCCCTTTGGAGCTAGCCTATTGCTGATCCATGAGGGTTTAGCACCAATGATGTCAGGTGAATATTTGCTGTTCACAATTGATGTGTTTTCTGTGGTTGCAAGCAAATAAACTTTGCAATTGACGTGGTTTCAGGTCAGTTCCTTCACTTGATTATTTTCAAATATCAAATATTGATTTAAAAATCACTTTGAACACGGGATTTGCAAACCCAGTGCAAGTTAACGCTGGTTGTGCGCAGAATTTTGTCAAAGTTTTCAGGTAAGCTAATTTCCTTCCAAACTTAAGAGAGCTTTTATTGTCTGCTTGACCATTTTGAGTCCTTATTTTCCAAAGTCTGAATATTAACGGTCACTTTTCACAAATTTAAGAGGAAAGTCTATTTTGATGGGATCACATGAAATATCAATCCATTTATGACTGACCTATTTCATACCTAATTTAAAATGTAATTGAAGTGTAGATAGTAGTGGGCAACTTGTAATGGATGATGGTTATGGCATCAGTTCAAGGACTGTATCCTTGAGGGATATTAAGAGCTACTCTTTAAAGCTACTCTTTCTGGGAACAATGAGTCACTGCTTAAACATTCCAGCTCAAGGCTGAAGGATTGTGTGGAATCAAAGAGTATAACGGCTGTTAATGATCTTTGAAAAGTCTGGCATTTCTCAATACATATTTTAGCACCCAACTGTAAGTAGCACCTAACTTATGTTAATAAAAAAAAATGAAAAGGACGTATTTTATCTGCATATGCATTTTTTGTTCACACTAATGGTAATGTGAAGCTATAACTGTGTCGCCTGGTGAATATTTCCCAATTATTGTGCATCTTGCTGAAATAACAGTGCATAGTTCTGGTTCACAGGACGCTTGCTGCTGCAGTCAGCTTCTTTTTTTTTATGTTTTACTTATCATAAGACGGCAGCAGGTCGTTGGGCTAATTTTCTATAATAATTTAACTGGTCCTTTCATTTCAGTTAATGTGCATTATAAATCAAGGTGTAATCTTCAGTCATTCATATTTCAGTCATAATGACTATGGTTCACCCTATACTCCATTCCAGGTTATGGGTTCTTTACTATCCCTGGATAGAAATAACAAATTGCACTGGAGGGGATTATACCAACACAACCTCTTTAAAATGTGTTCCAAGATGCCTTTCAGAATAAATACCTCAGTACTCTACGTGATTTGTAACCTGTTAAATGTTATTAGCCATTCCCCTGTCACTTTCCAATGAGTTTCTTTGGACCATCATCACATTGGTGTCCTATATTCTGCACCTCCCATTGCAAAAATAAAGTAAGATGGTAAACTGAGTACTTCATAGGCACATATACAACAAGGATCGCATAATACTAGCCAAGCTCATGTGGCATTGCACAGTAGGAGTCAAGATCAGCTGTAGGTGGAGCAGGGCTAGAGGGCAGGGATAATTGGACAAAGGGCTGCAAACATAATTGAGTCCCCATTCTGAAGTTTTACATTCTGTCCTTATGTTACCATCTGTCGTAATCCGATATGTAATATACTTTTAAGACAAATATTGTAATGTAAGATCACATGATATTAATACCCGATAGCAAAGTCGTGCAGGCTACCTCTGTGTGAGAGAGTCTTGAGTTAGACACTGAAGAGTGAAGACAGAATTTTATGTAATGAGCACACAAGTGTAGCTGCTGAGTGTAGTGTATAAATAAACAGTATGTGTTTATTCTAGCAATGATCTTTCTGATGTTCTCTGTCTCTGTAACATCTGTCAGCCTGAAACAACCCATATCCTTTAGCCCCAACAAACCAAAGGCGCCAAAAATGCAGAGTTTTATTCTGAAGTGGGAAACAGCCATCGCTAGCAGACAAATTAAAAGGGATAACTTAGCAGCAAAAACACGGCATAATAGTAACAGAGGTGGAAGCAGACAACCTTGTAATGAATCACAGTTTAAAAAAATCAAATGTTTTTTCTGCCATCAAAATGGACACCTCATGAGACTTTTTTTATTGTAAAGATAAAATCAGGCATATTTTAATTGCGGGCTGATATAAATACTAATCGTATCACTCCCAGTTTTTCTAATCTGTTCGGTTTGGCATCTACCTTATCCCGCATTGCGTAAGGTACTGGCCTTACCTTCATGAATCTTGGTGTTGCCTCTGGATCTACATGAACTTGTAGCCCCTCAATTTTTCCATGTTTTTCCTTGAAAACTGAGGCATATTTTTGTAGTAGTTATGATAACCTATTAGTTCTCAGCTGGAAGATTGCTGTCCATTCCAATTTAATTTCTTTCAGCCAGTTTCATCTGAGGAGACTAGGTCCCTTGCCTGCTACCACCATCAAAGGTAATTTCACTGTTTGACCTCTGTAGTGTACTGTGACTTTACATACGCCCATGACTTGTATGCCTTCTTCTGTGTAAGCTTTTAATTTGGCATCAGTTTCTTCCAAATTCAGGCATTTTAACATATGCTCACCAATCACTGTTGTGGCTGTGCCAGTTCCTATAGGCTTCTCATTCACTCTTATAGCTACATGGATAGACTCCGTTCTTCCAACCTTTAAATTATATAGCAAATAGATATCAGCATCTATTACTTTAGGCTTTTCAATACTGTTTACCTCTATGGGTTTTACAATCAGGCAATTTTCAGAGTGGGCAGCTCCAATTGTACATGTTCCCAAACCTGACCGAAGCATTAGAATATGTGGGGACTACAAATTAACAGTTAATAAAGTGGCAAAATTGGATAGACACCCCATACCAAAAATTGAAGACTTATATGCGAAACTGGCAGGTGGAAAGGCTTATGTGAAGTTAGATATGAGTCTTGCCTGCTTACAATTGGAGTTAGAGCAGACATCCTGGAAGTTTATCACCATAAATACACACAAGGGATTGTATCAACACACCCATTTACCTTTTGGCGTACCTCCTGCTTGCGCTATATCCCAAAGAACCATGGAAAATTTACTACAGGGATTGCCCCATGTTGTAGTTTATTTGGATGATGTTTCTTTTGACAGCACCCACTGAAAAGGAACATTTGTTGAACTTGGAAGAAGCTGTGAAACGTTTTTCGCTGGTTGGAGTGAGACTGAAAAAGGAAAAGTGCACATTCCGGGCAAAAGAGGTAACCTACCTAGGTCACAAGGTAGATTCACAAGGCCCACATCCAGTTGAAGAAAAAGTGAAAGCCATCGAAGAAACCCCAGCACCAAGGAATGCACTCGAACTGAAATCATTCTTGGGGATGATCAATTACTATGGATGCTTCTTACCTAATTCATCGACAGAGCTGCCACCACTGTATTACTTGCTTAAGGAAAAGCAGCGATGATCTTGGCAAACACCACAAGAAGAAGCTTTCACAAAAGTGAAACAGTTGTTACAAACTTCTACACTGCTAGTACATTTTAACCCGAAGAAAGAGCTGATACTAACGTGTGACGCATCACCCTATGGAGTGGGAGCCGTGCTTTCCTATCGAATGAGTGATGGATCAGGATGGTCTATAGGATATGTGTT
Source organism: Cetorhinus maximus (assembly GCF_964194155.1). NCBI lineage: Eukaryota > Metazoa > Chordata > Chondrichthyes > Lamniformes > Cetorhinidae > Cetorhinus > Cetorhinus maximus. The sequence continues at coordinate 127,950,266 of NC_135887.1, forward strand.
GAGAACACTCAGTGCTGCAAAGAAAAAGTACTCTCAAAGAGAAAAATAAGGTCTCGCAATCATTTTTGGTGTTGAGAAGTTACGTCAATATGTACATTGTCGTAATTTTACAATCATATCAGACCACAACCCATTATTAGGACTATTCAGTGAAGACAAGGCTATACCCCTATAGCCTCAGCAAGAGTACAAAGATGGACATTGACCTTGGCAGCGTATGAGTATACTTTTATTCACAGACCCAGAAGTCAAATTGCAAACGCTGATGCACTCAGTCATTTACCCTTGCAAGTAAAAGACGAGGATGTTCGATTTCCTCAGGAATTTCTCTCGTTACTGAACTTCCTGGACTCATCACTGATAAGTGCTAAACAAATTAAAGATTGAGCAAATCGAGACCCAGTCTTACCTAAAGTGAGAAATCAAGTTTTTCATGGTTTGTCAAAAACACAAGAATCTGATGAAATGAAGTTGTATTTCCAGAGAAGATACGAGATAACTAGCCAAGAAGGTATTTTATTGTGGGGAGCTCGAGTGATTGTTCCTCCAAAATGACAAAAGCCATTGTTATCTGAACTTCACACTGCACATCCTGGAATTTCTTAAATGAATGCAATAGCACGCAACTATATGTGTCAACAAAGACAAAAATTCCCTGCAACAGCTCCGTTACACCCCTGGGGGTGGCCAGGAAGGCCATGGGTACGAGTACACATTGACTATGTGGGACCTTTTATGGGAACAATGTTTCTACTTATCATAGACGCTCATTCAAAATGGATGGACATACACGAAGTGAGGACACCCACATCTTCAGCGACAATAGACAAGCTACGAAAAAGTTTCGCTATAAATGGACTACCTGAAGTGCTGGTATCAGACAAAGGAACAGTATTCACAAGAGCTGAATTTAACTGATTTACAAGCCTCAATGGTATTGTTCATGTGAAAACATCTTCATACCACCCTTCTTCAAATGGTCTCGCCGAGAGAACAGTTCAGACGCTCAAATCTGGTATGAAGAAATTATCTGGAGATTCTACAGTGACTAAATTAGCACGTCTTCTTCATTATGGAACTACCCCTCATTCGACAACAGGTGTCACACCTGAGGAATTGTTGAAAAAGCGCCGTCTCCGATCAAGACTGAGCCTGATCATGCCAAACTTTTGGGGGGAAGGTAGAAAGAAGCCAGGAAAGTCAGAAAATTGGACATGACTGTCACAGTTGGGACAGAACATTTAATGTCGGAGAGAAAATATTTGTGAAAAATTTTAGAGAAGGACCAGCATGGTTGTTCGGCGAAATAAGTGCTTTAACAGGACCTCTTTCCTACCACGTGAAAATCGAAGATTGATTAATAAGGAGACATGTGGACCTTAAGGTTGGCGGGCCGGCCAGGAGCCCCGGCGGCAAATCGAAAAAACATGAAACCTCATCCATCGGCGGGATGAGGTTTCATGCAGGTTTCAAACTTTTACAGTTTTACTGTAATTTATGAACATGTCCCATCTCATGTGACATTGTCACACGAGGGGGACATGTAAAGGATTTAAAAAAATTTCTATTTTTAATCTTTTTGAAACTGTCAGCAATCTCCCTGAGGCTGCACTTAGCCTCAGGGAGATGAGCGCTCTTTTGTGCGCATGCTTGCAAGAGCGCACTCTCGCTTTTGGGGAATTCCCCACCCACCCCCCCCACCCGCACAGGAAGCGTATAGCGCTTCCCGCCAGACATCACGCTGGGCGGGCTTTAATTGGTGGTGGGGCCTGCTTTTCCGGCAGGAATTGGCTCCCCTCCCGCCAGAGATTGGGTTGGGCCCGCCTGCCCGACAGGCAGAAAATTCTGCCCAATGTGTTTGAAGGGCTGACTGTACCTGAAAAAGTTGAAGAAGCAGATTTACAGGCACCTACTGAAGAACTAGATGCTCAGATGACTTCAGTAAGGAAGTTCCCTAATCAAACTTCAGACGTTCTAGAGCTGAGACATTACACACACATAAGGTAACCCCCAGAGAGACTGACTTTATAAATAATTGGCCTGTGTAAATAACGTGATATATTGAAAAATTGTAAAATGTATTTTTCAGTAAAGGGGGAGGATGTAGTAATCTGATATGTAATATACGCTTAAGTTAATTATTGTAATGTAAGATCACATGATCTTAAAATTCAATAGCAGAGTAGCGTGGGCTACCTCTATGTGAGAGAGTCTTGAGTTAGACACTGAAGAGTGAAGACAGAGTTTTAAGTTGTAAGCACACAAGTGTAGCTGCTGAGTTTAGTTTGTAAATAAACAGTGTGTTTATTCTAACAACGATCTCTGGATGTGCTCTGTCTCCGTACCAACTTGGTCAGCCCGAAACATGTGTGCAACCCGGATCTTTTAGCCCCAACAAACCAAGGGCATTGGATCCAACACCATCATAAACTCCTATTCCCAACTTTAGGAAGAAAATTGCCTATGGGAGCTTGTCATGCTGTAATTATTTCCCCCTATCAGTGATTGACGAAGAAATTTATAATGGAAAAATTTGATGAGAATTGTGTGCAGATGTAAGATTTTGAATATAGATGTATTTCTCATCCAGCTCCAATTTCTTGTTGACAAGTAACATTTTGAGCACGTCAGGATTTTCAAATATAATTTTGGGAAGTACAGAATATGGCGCATGAACCAGGGTTAGGAACGTGGTTTTAGAAGCAGGTGCTGATCACCAACAAATAGCATCTGAAATAGAATCTTTGCAATGGGAAGTGGGATGGCCTGCGCTGTCAATGCTACTTTACAAAGAGCTGAAAGCGCAATTGTAGCAAATTAAATTGTCAGTTTATTCCCTTCCACTCTGAATTGTACGCTCCCATGATACTCCGTGTAACTAAAAGATCTGAACAGGAATAGACAGGGCTTGGAATCAGATCCTTGACCATATGGGCTAGAGTCACTTTTCCTCCTGAAACAATTATCTTTCTAATTAGGAAAAGGATTTATTTAGGCAAATGCAAGCTGGGTGACAATGTTGCAACCTCTCAAAACTCAGCCCTACGCCTAAAATGAATTGCCATTAATAAAGAACTGCTTTCTGTTGGAGGTGGCGAATGCTTTTTTCCAGCTGATGCCATATGACAACGGATATAACAGAAGGCTAAATAGAAGACGGAATACTAGAGTGTGAACGTCTACTTGCACAACTAATGGACTTATTTGAGTTGTCTCCCATAGTAAAATAAAAACACCCTACCAACGTTATAATTAAATGTTTATACGAGTTAGAAACGGAGGAGATCCAATAATTGTGTGATCCCCTTTTGTTTCCCAACTAGTAATCTGACTGAGCATAATTGACTGAAGTGCTTTTGAATTCCCATCACTATGTCTACATGGCCGTAGATGCCAGTGGCTGCCATCAGCATCTGCAACAAAAACATCAAAATCTCTTTCATCTCTGGTTTAAGCACAGCAAGTAACCTTATTGTTCTAATCCTCGATTCTACCTGAGAGATTTAAAAATGTGGCATTTTCTTTTATGATAATGGAGTGAGGATCAAAGAGGTTGCAGTCGTGTTTTCTCTGATTTTCAACTTGACTGGTTTTGGACTTCCAAACACTAATGTTTCAGGTCTTCCAACAATGAATTAATGGGCCAAGTAATCCGTTAAGAATAAAGATTACCAATGTGAATTAAGTGCACCTTTATATATTCTCCAAAAGAACTTTATGGTAATCAAAAAAAAAGAAAAATGTAAAAACTAATAGAATTACATAGAAACTACAACATGAAAACAGGTTATGCTGGTGTCCATCTTTCACACAGTCCTAATCACATGTATTTACCCTGTCCCCATGTCCCTTTATTCCCCTTTTCTTCAACCGTCTTTGTAATCTACTATTAAATAGATAGGCAGGGAGAAATTACTGAACACAGTGGGACTGGGGGTCTGAAATGCATTTGTTTCAATGCGAGGATTATAACAGGCAAGGCAGATGAGGTTAGAGCTTGGATTAGTATTTGGGACTATGATGTTATTGCTATTACAGAGACTTGGTTGAAGGATGGACAGGATTGGCAGATAAACGTTCCAGGATTTAGATGTTTCAGGCAGGATAGAGAGGGATGTAGAAGAGGTGGGGGAGTTGCACTGCTGGTTAAGGGGAATATCACAGCTGTACGACAGGAGGACACCTCATTGGGCTCATGCAGTGAGGCAATATGGGTAGTGTTCCGGAATAGGAAGGGTGCAGTTACAATGTTGGGGATTTACTATAGGCCTCCCAATTGCTAGCGGGAGATTGAGGAACAGTTATGTAGGCAGATTTTGGAAAGATGTAAGAGCAATAGGGTTGTTGTGGTGGGTGATTTTAACTTTCCCTATATTGACTGGGAATCACTTAGTACTAGGGGTTTGGATGGTGCAGAATTTGTAAGGTGCATCCAGGAGGGCTTCCTGAGACAATATGTAGATAGTCCAACTAGGGAAGGGGCAATACTGGACCTGGTATTAGGGAATGAACCCGACCTGGTGATCGAAGTTTCAGTAGGAGAGCATTTCGGGAAAAGTGACCATAATTCAGTAAGTTTCAAGTTACTGGTGGATAAGGAAAACAGGAGTCCTCGGGTTAAGGTGCTTAATTGGGAGAAGGCAAATTATAACAATATTAGGCAGGAACTGAGGAATCTAGACTGGAGGCGGATGTTTGAGGGCAAATCAACAGCTGACATGTGGGGGGCTTTCAAACGTCAGTTGATAAGAATTCAGGACCGGCATGTTCCTGCTAGGATGAAGGATAAGCATGGCAAGTTTCAGGAACCTTGGATAACGAAGGATATTGTGAAATTAGTCAAAAAGAAAAGGGAAGCATTCGTAAAGGCTAGAAGGCTGGGAACAGATGAAGCCCGTGGAGGATACAAAGAAAGTAGGAAGAAATTTAAGCAAGGAGTCAGGAGAGCTAAAAGGGGTCATGAAAAGTCACTGGCAACCAGGATTAAGGAAAATCCCAAGGCCTTTTATACATATGTAAAGGGAAAGAGGGTAGACAGGGAAAGGGTGGGCCCACTCAGGGACAGAGGTGGGAATCTGTGTGTGGAGCCAGAAGAAATGGGAGAGATACTGAATGAATACTTCTCATCAGTATTCACCAAAGAGAAGGACTTAGCGGTTGATTTGTCTAGGGAAGAGTGTGTAAATAACCTGGATCATGTTGAGATCAAAAAAGAGGAGGTGTTAGGCGTCTTGAAGAATATTAAGGTGGATAAGTCCCCAGGGCCAGATGGGATCTACCCCAGAGTACTGAGGGAGGCAAGGGAGGAGATTGCTGGGGCCTTGACAGAAATATTTGTATCCTCACTGGCTACGGGTGAGGTCCCAGAGGACTGGAGAATGGCCAATGTTGTTCCATTGTTTAAGAAGGGTAGCAGGGATAATCCAGGAAATTACAGACCGGTGAGCCTTACATCGGTGGTAGGGAAATTATTGGAGAAGATTCTTCATGACAGGATTTACTACCATTTGGAAGCAAATGGGCGTATTAGTGAGAGGCAGCATGGTTTTGTGAAGGGGAGGTCGTGTCTCACTAACTTGATCGAGTTTTTCGAGGAAGTGACAAAGATGATCGACGATGGAAGGGCAGTGGATGTTATATACATGGATTTCAGTAAGGCCTTTGACAAGGTCCCTCATGGCAGATTGGTACAGAAGGTAAAGTTGCATGGGATCAGAGGTGAGCTGGCAGGATGGATACAGAATTGGCTGGGTCATAGAAGACAGAGGGTAGCAGTGGAAGGGTGCTTTTCTGAATGGAGAGCTGTGACTAGTGGAGTTCCGCAGGGATCAGTGCTGGGACCTTTGCTGTTTGTGGTATACATAATTGATTTGGAGGAAAATGTAACTGGGCTAATTAGTAAGTTTGCAGACGACACCAAAGTTGGAGGAGTTGCAGATAGTGAAGAGGATTGTCAAAGGATACAACAGGATATAGATCGGTTGGAGACTTGGGCGGAGAAATGGCAGATGGAGTTTAATCTGGACAAATACGAGGTAATGCATTTTGGAAGGTCTAATACAGGCAGGAATTACACAGTAAATGGCAGAACCCCTAAGTGCATCGATGGGCAGAGGGATCTGGGTGTACAGGTCCACAGGTCACTGAAAGTGGCAACGCAGGTAGATAAGGTAGTCAGGAAGGCATATGGCATGCTTGCCTTCATTGGCAGGGGTATTGAGTATAAAAGCTGGGAAGTCATGCTGCAGCTGTATAGAACCTTGGTTAGGCCACACTTGGACTATTGCGTGCAATTCTGGTCACCACATTCCCAGAAGGATATGGAGGCATTGGAGAGGGTGCAGAGAAGGTTTACCAGGATGCTGCCTGGTCTGGAGGTTATTAACTATGAGGAGAGGTTGGAGAAACTCGGATTGTTCTCACTAGAGCGACGGAGATTGAGGGGCGACTTGATAGAAGTTTACAAAATTATGAGTGGCATGGACAGAGTAGATAGTCAGAAGCTTTTTCCCAGGGTGGAAGAATCAATTACCAGGGGACATAGATTTAAGGTGAGAGGAGAAAACTATAAAGGTGATGTGCGGGGCAAGTTTTTTACACAGAGGGTAGTGAGTGTCTGGAATTTGCTGTCAGAGGAGGTGGTGGAAGCAGGTACGATAGTGTTGTTTAAGAGGCAGCTTGACAAATATATGAATGGATGGGAATAGAGAGATACAGACCCCGGAAGTGCAAAATGTTTTAGTTGACGGGCAATATGCTCGGTGCAGGCTTGGAGAGCCGAAGGGCCTGTTCCTGTGCTGTACTTTTCTTTGTTCTTTGTTCTTTGTTCTTTAAATGTTTATATGATCTCTGCTTAAATCACTAACTCTGGTAGTGCATTCCATAACCTCAGACCCACCCATATAAAAGGTTCCTCTGACTCTTTGCCCTAAATTGCTGAATTTAATCCCATACATATGGCCTCTTGTTCTAACAATCTCATTCACCGGCAACAGTCTGTTCCCATTTATTCTGACCCACCTCCTCACAATTTTTAGCAATTTTATTAAATTGCCCTGGAATCTTTTCTGTTCCAATCAACACAGCCCCCTATTTTCCAATGTTTTCTTTGCATTTGTATTCTGGCCATTGAGCTGGTGGCCAGTGGGACGAAGGGTGTGGTGGGGTGCTCCACTGCTGGTAAAATGCTGCTGAGATCACAAAATCGTCCCTAATTATGTTCTTAAACATATGAATCGGCTGCCTGCCTCAGCGGATTGGACAGCCTATCCTATTCACAGCCACCCCTGGGAACGTTCTCTGGCTGTGGGAGTACGTTGAGGAGCCATTCCCGAATGGCTCTCCCCAATTTCCATGTCTCCCTGCACCCCACTGCACCCATCCCCCCACTGCCTCCAAGCTCGCTATCACAGATCCAGAACATTTAGTGCTATTATAATTCTAACAGTCTTGCTATTTCTTCTCCCATTGCTCTTGGGATCCTTGGATGTACCCCATTGAGTCTCAGCACTTTGTCCTCCTTCTATAAGAGTTTCCTTTTACTTATTATCTCATTTTTCTCTCAACCTATTCAGAACCTACCTCCTCCTTAATATTCTTCTCTTTTATATCAACTGGAGTGAAATGCTCATTAAACATCCCCACCTATTTTCGTTTATCCCCCGACTAACTCACTGACCTCAGCTCTCCGGATATATTCAACTATTTTTTTTACTGATAGAATTGTAGAATAGATGACTGGTTTTTTTCACATTTTTTGAGGTTCTCTCCTTGTATTACCTCAATGCTTTCTTAATCCGCCTCTTTATTTTCTTTTAGTTTCTCTTATTTTGGATCATTTTTGCCACATCTCTAGGCTACATATACCCTCCACTTCAATTTTGCTTTGATTCCAATCTGTATTTTTACACATGGCATTCTAAAACTTGAACTTGGTTCCTATATTTTAGTGGAATATATTTGTTCTGCAACTTTGCAATGTTTTTTTTCAAATGTCTCATTTCTCATTCCACCTCACTTCAGCTAGCTCACTCCATCTTTCTAAAATCTTCCCTATTCAAGCCTGATGCCTACGATTATGCACTAACTTCGCTCCTATCTATTTAAATATTAGGGTCACCATTCTCAAAGTTCTCGCCCACATTTAGCTCATCCACCTGATGTATTTTGTCACTCATCACCATGCTGGTTGAGAAATAATTCAGGGAGAATTTCATTGGGAATATCCAAAACCGTAGTCGGTTTGCGTTACAACATGTATTCCTTCCTTCACTCAGCGCACTACCCCTCCTCCTTCCTATTGTAGGTGCTCCGCCACCTCGCACCCTCACAAGAACATTATAACTTGCTCTGTTTATGTTCTGCTCCTGTGCAGTTGATAGTCATGGGCGGGATTTTCTGTTCGGTGGGCACCCGCGACTGGGGAACAGACCCCCCTCGACTGCGATCGACCCCTGACTGCGATTTCACACTGGTTGGCCAATTAACGGTCAGCCAGTGTGAAATGCGCGCTGAAAGGCCCGGCGCTGCTGGGGTGGAGGCGGGAGGAGGGTGAGCGCTGAAGTCAGCTCGGAAGCTGGGGGGAGCGTGGAAGGAAAGCTCCCTGAAGGCAGAGAGCTGCCTCAGAGGGAGCTGAAGAATTTAAATGCCAAAAAAAAAAAATTTTTAAAACTGGGAAAAAATGCCCACGCATCAGAATCAGTCACCGGAACATATACCTGATGAAAATTCTGCCCATACGTTTTTTAAAAATTTCGTAACGGAAACCTCATCCCACCCGCGGGTGAGGTTGCCTGAAAAATGCAAAGGCCACCTAGCCGATTCGGCCGTCTGCCAACCGCAACGAGAAATCTCAGTTAATAACTTTAATTAAGGCTTTAATGGCCTTAATAGGCCTCTTAATTGTCGGCGGGTTTGCTTCTGACTCTCGCCTGTGCCCACCGACCGAAATATCACGCGAGTGCGTGACGATATTGGGACGCTCGCCCGATGTCATCACGTGCTATTTCACGCTGAAGCGGGTCGGGCGTGTGCCCGCACGCCGAGAGATAATCGCTGCCCCATGTTTTTTCTTAATGCTTTTAAATCCATATTTACATCGAGGAATATGGTGAGTGGGTGGGAAAGAGGATCTGAAGCCCAGGATCAGCCAGGATGGTGTTGAATGGTGGAGCAGGCTCGATGACTCATATGGTCTACTCCTGCTCCTATTTCTTGTGTTCTACTCCCACGGATTTTTCCAACAATCCGAACATTGCCATGTGTGCTTTGCTTCTCCTTTAGTTTGTATTTAGTGTCATTGGAAAGCAGGAACAGGATTAGACCTTTAAACCTCTCAAGCCTGTTCCACCATGTAATTATATCATATCATAACTCCATCTACATGCCATGATTCTGTACCCCTTGCCTAACAAAAATCCAATAGTCTTTGTTTTGACATTTTAAATTCAGTGAGCTCCAATAGCTTTTTGAGGGAAGAGTTCCAGGTAGCCACTATCTTTTTGTGAAGGAACGCGTCCTGACATCACTCCTGGACCCGTCTAGCTTTAATGTGACCTTGATCGGGACTGGATTTCTCCATGAGGGGAAATAGTTTCTATCTACCCTATCAAATCCTTTGGATTGTTTGTTACCTTGATTGTTCTATCCAATGTAATACCTGATCCTTTATCTTGGTATTTCTATGCACATAACTGGGTTGGTTTGATTTTCCCCCTCTAGCCCCTTTAAGTGCACATAAATACCTACTGTAATAAGAACTTAATTTCAAGTTTTGCTAGTTGCCTTCATATTACCAAATGGTCCCTTACCACCTGCTTTGACAATCTGATTTGGATCACAGAGGTAACTAATGTCCTCTTTCATCACTTGTCAATAGACATCAAGTTAAACAGTGATGCAGAGCATCACCTGAAGAGACAGACCCAGTTATTCCAGTCACGTGACACTCCCTGAAGGCAAGGCACAACTGATTGCAGTCACATTAGTTGCTTGTGTAGTTTTAGGTAGTTTTATCTACAGAAAGGGATATTGCTGTCTGAATATTCATACAATTACATTACATCGAATTTATAACACACAAAGAGGCCTCTCAGCCCAACTAGTACACGCTAGTGTGTGTGCTCCGAATGAGCCTCTTCCTATTACTTCATCTAACTTTATCGCCTTCTATTCCCTTTTTCTCCTGTATTCACCTAACTTCCCCTTCAGAAGCTATGCAAGTTAACACATGTTTTCCGAGGAGTACCCAGGACACACAGATCTTCAGGGAACTGACATTTCCCTAGCTGCTCAGGAGGGAGGACGAAGACCAAATTGTCTTCCTTCGGAGATTACTCACTCCACATGTGATTGTTGAAAATAATGGCAATGACGCTCATTTTTTGTGAAGTAGAAATACAATTGGCCATGCCTTTGGGTAGGTAAATCAGTGTTTCTAATGAGTGGACTGCTTCGGTGGTGCCTTGCTGCATAAGCTCGAGCAAGTTGGCAGAAGGATTATTGCACATGGCTCAAGGTTGCTAATGAAAAAAGCATACATGTGTTTGAAGCTCAGGTGCCAGAGGGAGGATCCGAGGGAAGTGAATGGCTGCAAAGGTTACTGATCAACTTTTTTCTTGGCGCCCTAGACACACCAATATTTCTAAAAACAAAAACACATAGGCAGGACTTTGTAAGTATAAATAAAGTAAATTTTTTTATTCCGCGGGGATAAATGCTTAATTATCTTTTGCTCTATAACATATCCAACTTTGTTTTTATTCTAGTGGCAAAATAATAACTGGTATCTTTACAATGCTTTTAGCAACACAAAAGTCTGTGTGTATAATGGGTTCCTGGGGCATGTTGCTGTACTGTCTCCTTGAGTGGAATCTTCCCGGCCCCGAGGAGGTGTGTTTGGAGGTGGGACCAGGAACAAACCCTGACAGTCACTCATCAGGTCCAGTCCGCGATGTGTTCCGGCTCTGAGCAATCCTGCCGGAGGCCGGTGCACAGCAGCAATGTTCAGCTAGCCGGCAGTGGCGGGTAGCCAATTATGAATGTTAAGCAGCAAACGAGAGCTTTGCGATCTTGTCAGAGTCACACGGGCTCCACGCTCTGTCAGCGCCTTGGCAGCTCAGCTGAGATGGCTTCAGGCATGGAAACCGCTGGACAATGAAAGGTCGATGCATTGCAGAGTACAAAAAGGTGAAGCAGCAGGGTTGATGCTCTGCCTTGTCAGATTGTCAGGCACCCTATCGTGGGGGCATGGGCCTGCTGATGTTGCAAAAATAAAATGCCTCTGGGTGTTGGGCTTGGGCCAGTAGAGTCTGTAAGGACCATGCCAGTGACGTGTACAAACTGTCGGAGGGTCATCACTGGACCACAGGAGAGGAGTGTCACAGAGAGCAGCACACACAGCCACAGGCAGCAGAGTACAGTGGACAGATTGGATGAAGTGGAGTACGCAGAAGGGGGCACAATCCTCAATGGAGGGTTTACAGGCTGTGCTCTGGAAGGTTGCACCTCTTGTGGCAGGTGGCCATCTGCACACTTCTGGACCTCAGGTTCCAGGGAATGGGTCACTTCTGGACCTCAGGTTCCAGGGAATGGGTGGCTGTACCCTTGGCAGTGAAAAGATGACAGCTGCCCTGAATTTCAATGCCACTGGGCTCCTTTCAGGCATTGAATGGGGACGCTTGTAGAATCTTGCAATCGGGCACCCATACCTGCATAAAGCAGGTGACAGATGACCTGTATGTGAGAGCAACACAAGACATTTGACTACACTGAGTTTTCGATGATGTGGCCTGTCAGGCCCAGAGGGCTGTAAGATTTTCCTCAATGACTGGATTCCCTTACGTGCACGGGGTTATAGACTGCACCCGTGTGTTGGATCAGGTGGGGTCATTTGCGAATAGGAAGGGCTTCCACTCCCTCAATGTGCAGCTCGTCCCCGACCACTGTAAATGCTTCACGCCTGTGCCCACAAGGTCCCTTGGCAGCTGTCACGACTCGGTCATTCTTAGGCAGTCTTAGGTGCCTCAACAAGTCACTCCACCTCAGAGCCTCCAAGGCTGAACTCTGTGTATTAAGGGATAGGCACTGAAATCATGGATCATGATAACAGTGTGGAATGTTTTCCACTGAGGCAGAGGAATGGTACAACCACTGGCATGGCTGCACCAGGGCAATCATCGAGCAGGCCGTTGGTCTTCTGAAGATGTGCTTTAGGTTCTTGATCACTCTCCAAAATGGACCTACAAAATCTCACATATTGCTGGCCTTGTCCAACATGGTTATGCAGTGGGGAGAGGGACTGGAGCCACCTGTAGGACAGGACGTTGGCAACCCTCGGATAAGGGAGAGGAAGATGAAGATCCAGGAGAAGAAGCTGGAATAGACCGTCCATGTGAGGTTCGCCTGAGGCTTCAACAGATAGAGCTGCGTGGCAAGGTGCTTAGGATGGTCTCGTCCATACAAAGAGGCAGCATTCAATGGTTTCAGACTTGTTCCGCTTGAGAGTTACTGCCAGGACTCCCTCAAAGCAACTGCTTCCTGTGGCCCAGGACCACACTTTATCCCATGGCTCCATCTTAGCTGCTCAAAACTACTTTCTGGTGACCACAGTCAACACATCTGCAAAAGACCCATCATTCAAATCACACATACGCAACTTCCACATTCATTCAAAATGTCACCCATAGGTAGCTCTTGGTGGCACGATTTCAATTTCTATCATCACTTGTGTGAGCTTCTACATGGTGCTCCCTCTGTGGCTGAGGCTGATGTAGAGTCAGTCTGCTTATTTCCTGCTCAGCTAATGGACACACCCAAGGCTGCCATTCTCTGCTCAGCTACAGGCTGCATTCGTGCAGGGGCAGCCTCGGTCATGGGACAGGAAGTAGCACTTGTGTCTCTGCCAGAGGGAGGGTCCAGGAGCTGGTCGGTGACTGTCGGTTGCCTTGAGGAAGTGCTCCGTGGTGAGCTGGCCTGCTTGCCTTGGCCCTTTCAGGGCACAATGGCACTTGAGTGCTATGCGGGAACGGGAGAGCACCTGACAGGGCTTTGCATGCATCTGCATACCATCACTACAAGGGAACTATCAATGCTATCAAGTATTACAGCTACATTGTGAAAGACACTTTACTATTCCTGCACACATTTGTTGGCCTAATGAGTCCCCATGAGGGTGAGCATTCTTTCAATGGAGATACTCACTGAACTGAGAGACTGATGGAATCCGTCATCTTCTGCCCAAGTGTGCGCACTGCTTCAGGAAACTCTGCCAGGATGTCCACACATCTCCCTTCGCTGCTCTACAAACACCCTCTTTGTGAATGACTCCCTGAAGCTCAGCAGTTGAGCATGGCTGTTGCTAACCTCTGCCCTTCAAAGGTCGTTGCCAGCAGCTTCCACTGCCTCCAGCACCTGTTCACTCACTGTGCTACTCACCCTGTAACAAATGTTCCACATGCACTGCAGCTCTCACCGAAGTGCCTTGAGTCGTGTGACACTCTATCCTCCAAGTGCCAATTGCCCTCTGAGGCCTGTCTCACATTCACCATCCCTTCTTCTGACCCTGCCCCTGCGGTTTAATAAACCACAGCATTGTTACAGCACTGAAGGAGGCCATTCTGCCCATCATATTTGCACCAGTTCTCCGAATGAACAATGCACCTCGTGCCAGCCCCTGCATTCTCCCTGTAACCCTGCACATTCTTCCTTTTTAGATAATAATCCAATTCCCTCTTGAGTGCCTCGATTGAACCTGCCTCCGCCACAATTTCAGGAAGTGCAATCCAGATCTTAAGCGCTCGCTGCATAAAAAAAAGATTCTCCTCATGTCTCCGTTGCTTCTTTTGCCAATTATCTTGAATCTGTGCTCTCTTGTTCTCGATCCTTCCACCAATGGGAACAGTTTTTCCTTATCTACTCTGCCCCCTTATGATTTTGAATACCTCGATCTAATCTCCTCTCAACCTTCTTTTCTACAAGGAGAACAGTCCCAAGTTCTCCAATCTTTCTATGTAACTGAAAACAGACATTAATGAAGATTGTATCTCTGTGTGACTGCCTCTGCACTGTTGTATACTGGTCACAATTATCAACATTTGGACATAAGATCTTCTCCAAAACAGTGCCATGTTTCAGGCATTTAACCTCTTTCAGGGGCATCCTCATCTCGCCATCTACTATAGCAAGCCCTGTTGATGCACTTGCAATGATGAGAACCTCCTCGTCCATTGGTATCAGGACTGAGTTGAGAGCCACTCCACTCAGTATGCTTGTCTCCGGTGGTTGTATGTTATCACATCAAATAACATGCGCCTCAAGTACCAGCATCCACCAGCTGTCCTGTATGTGAGAATTGATAGTGTGAGCTACCATTAAAACACTATCATTCGGCGTCTTCCATTCCTTGTGTCTCACTGTGTGTGTCACCAGCACTGCATATATGGCCGTTGACATTAAAGATGGCCACCAAGATCGCTCTGCACATACGCAGTGGTTCCTGAATGTACAGAGTGATCACTGGCATCATTCCGAAGCACCAGCATCAGAGACTTGATCCATTTTTACTTGTAAAGGTCTATCCTCATCAAATCTGTTTCAAGGCTAAGATCAAAGATGGAAATACTTGCTTATATTTGGGCACAGCGGCAAGTGTTTAAAGAGTTTGGAGATGAACTGATCAAAATAGTTGTGTCCTCGGACACATTAGTTTCTTATTATAGCTTCACCGTGATGAAAATGTGTGAGTTAAATGGGTAATCCAAGAAAATCCAAAATCTAGCACAGCCTCCTGAGTTTTGCTGGATTTGAGGTATTGTACCTGTACATCCTTCCTAAGGCGAGAAGACCAAAACTGTGCATGGTGCTCCAGATGTGGTCTCACTTTGAATAGCTATAGCAAAACTTCATCCCTTCATACTGAAAGGTCCGAGGAATACTCTGGTACAAAATTTCAACACTCGGAGTCCAGGTGCAATATTCAAGTGGTTCCTTTATTATGCATGCAGGTAGCAAACGCTGGGTAGTCCAGGCGCTTCTCCACCGAGGTTCAAATGAGCACAGTTTATATTTATTTTACTATCAGTTACAACTTAATGGTATTAGTTAGACAAAGGCCACAGCACAATGACCCCCTGATGGGCTGATAATTGTGTTCTTGTACAGTAATTGCAGTGCAGAGACTGGTCATTGTCCTTTTGAAGATAGCAAAGAATGTATGTTTGTTCTATACAAAAGGTTTACGGGGGTTGACTGGATGTGGTTCAAGGCTATCAGATGGTGTTAAATGGCCTTCCCCATTTCTTGATCGCGTCATCCCGTGTCTCCGCCCGTGTGTGTCACCCATTTCCTAATTGCAAATTTACAGCTGAGCCCCTTGTACAAGTTTTTAGCTTTCATGTAAGGCTGTGATTGTCTGTGTATGCTTTGGCACCCTAGCTGCTGGTCCTGGCTGGCACTTTAAAATAAATCCAAATTTTCTGCACCTTCAATACTCTAGCCCTCTGGTTATAAAGGCTATCTAGTCTATAGTCTATATAGTCCATTAGACTCTTTTTTGTACCTACTACATTTTGGTGATCTGTGCCAAGAGACATATACTAACAAGGGACTGGCAGCAACTTGAAAGACACCTGGCTATTCTGTCTTTCTGTATGTATGTCACTGTTTTCTTTTCTATCGTAACCTGAATATTTCAACATCATCAATGAAAGCAGTCCTGAGTAATGGTCTAACTGTATTCAAGCTGAGCGTCTCCCTGTAAATACATCTGATATTGTGTACTTCTAAATATGAGACTTCAGACTGGAGAACTTTTGTCCTTTGGCACTACCTGATTGAATGGTAGAATCTATAATTCTAGATGGCCCAGCTCCCAACATCTCATGAAGTGAGTCTAGTGACTTTTCCACTGGTTCATGTTTTTGAAAGTCATCTATTTTATCAGTGATCCTGAGGTCAGAATCACAAAGTGGGTCCCTCTACTGGCCTATGAAAAGCATTTTACCCATACTTCCATACATCCTTGATGATTGGAAAACTGTCCTCTACGAAGCAGGTAAAGTTGCCTTTCTCCTGACATGAGCAATTAAACTTGCTGGATTGCTGAAGTGTTGGTGCACCCATTACAGTGATTCAACAACATTATTGCAGGTTTTCCTGTCTGGCTGCTCAGTTATGCATTGCACCCAGTTTCCTTAAACCTGACCAAAAAGTGCACTATAGTACACTCATGTAGAACATTGTGCCAGTTTTGAGAGCAGTAGCAGGTGTTGAATGTATGAATGTCAGCAGATGGAGATATAATGTAGCATCTCGTTGTAATTGAAGGAGAGGTATGCATGACAGGGAAGGAAACGATTGGTAGCCTAAGTAGAAATGTGTGGTCTGGTGGGGTTGTATTCTGAATAAAAGAGATATGGGACAGAATTCCTACCTTGGCAGTCATGATGAGATCATTGAATTTTTTTTTTTCCCCTTGCACTATAGCCAGGTCCTGGAAATGCTCAAAGGGGCTGAATGTGTGTACTCCTTATCCAATGCTACAGGCTGCATGATCGAATATTTCTATTCGTGTTTGTTGACTTGATTTGGAACTGTCTGCCTTCAGGGAAAAAGTACCTATTCCTTTACCCTCACTTGGCCACTGGCACCTTCATGGCAGTGTCACAAAAAACAAGGTTCTTTTGGCTGTCGGTATTCCAACCCCACACACCCTTCCCCATCATCACCACCACCACCACCCTCCACCATGTACCTTATCATGATTCTAAAGCCCAGTGTCCGATTAGTTCATAAATTCACATGTGAAGGTATTTCAGTTGAATGTCACATTCAGTCAAATTAGCATTCAAATCAAACATCTGTTTCATCTGGATGTTAGATACATTCCATCTGAGCTTGATATCTTATGAGTATTCAAACCCTTTAGAATTTTTTATTGTCACTTCATTACAAGAATGTTTATGCAATGGTGCTTTTGCGATCACATCATTTAAGTCTTAATTGAGCTCTTGGTAATTTATTGCAGACAGGACAAACATTCAAAAGAAATTCCAAAAGTATACGCAGAGTATAATTATGTAATTATAAATATAAACAAACAGATTGGAGAGGTGGATAGTGCATTAGTAAAAACATTGTTCAGTTCTTTTTAGGATGTGGATTTAAACGTAACTCAGACTGGAAAAAGGAAGTTCCTGTCATGTCATTGATTCGGCTGAATGTTATTTATCAGATCAGGTTCTGTTTCATATACATATTATTTTTTGGGATGTAGGCGCCACTTCCAAGGTAGGCATTTAATGTCCATCCCAATTTGTCCTGAGAAGGTGGTGGTGGACCCTGACTGGTCAAGCTGCCTGGTTTAAATTTCAAGCAATGCTTGGCGGTGAACTGTCAGTCACCATCACTGGTGCATTCTCCATGGAAACGCCTCTACCAATCAGAGTTCACTTGCCAACCAATTAACACTCGCTTCACATATAGTATAAATTGTCGTTTCCCCCTTATATTGGTATTCAAGCAAAGTGTCCTGATGGGTGCAAGACGAAAAGTTTCGACATGTCTCTTTTTTCAGCAATATCAGGTGTGAATCAATCCTGGCAAAATAACACTTCCAATTCTGACCCCTATTTGAGACTTTTACCATGAGCAAAAGGGGTGTAGTCATAGGGACTTCTAGTTTTCCTCTTGAAATATTTTTCGACCAGCGACCCAATGCATTGAAAAATACAAGGAAAATAATTACGTAAATTAAATGTGAATGTATTCATTCTTTTTAATTCAGCCAAAAAAATGTACACCCTGCAGCGACGTGCGTCAAGCCCCCTATTGTCACCATTGTGTCCAGGCTCCTGCTGGGCGGCTGTCTTGCATTTGCACAGCAGCTGTCGTTTGTATAGCTGAGCTCTGCCTTGGTCATCACTGGCACTCCATCCTTTCCATGTTGCTGTCTCATGAACTCTTGGAAGACAAGACGCGTATTTACTTGGCAGAATCACAAGAGATTAGAGTCTATCTTTGAATGAAACTGTCAGTCCCAGAACTGAGAGTTTATTTCACCACCTAGCTATCACCTCTGAGAATGACATGCAATACATGTACTTGCTTTATATATGCCTGATGACTGGTTAATGAATGGACTCACCCTTGACAGCCTGAATAGCCTTTACGGGTAAAAGCTTCCTCTCGAGAGGAAGCTTTTACCCGTAAAGGCTATTCATTTAGTACGTAAATGATAAAGGAATTATAGTGCAGAGGCCTTTCATCACTGACACACTGGCTTCAAATTGTTGTTGAAGCCATGCCCCTGCAGCATGAGTTATTCAGAACATCCCTAGGGGAGAGTGTGTGCATTAAACATCTTACAGTCAGATTCGGCTTCTGTACATTCCTCAGGGCCTCCAATTGCTCCAATGTGACAATGATCTTTGATTATGGCAGCAGTTCCACCTTCTCTTGGCCACAGTTCTGAAAGTTAAGGAACTCATTTGAGTATCTGATAGTATAATGGAGGAAATGTGCGTAGCTGCCAATACAAGTTCACGCAATGGAAATAAGTTAACTCAACTGTGACCATATGTGTTTTCATCTGCTGAATGAATTGGACTTGTGTTAACTCTCCTTTCTCAATCCCGTTCTTGACTCTAGCCTCTAGAATGAATCCTGTCACCTCTTCTGGGCCTAGCTTGCACGCAATTTCTTCTCTCAGAGGGCAATGAATCTGTGGAGCTCACTACCACAGTGGGCTTTAGAGGCTGGGTCATTAAGTATACTCAAGGCTGAGATAGGCAGATTTTTAATCAGTAAGGGAATCAAGGGTTATGGGGAAAAGGCAGAAAAGTAGAGTTGAGGATTATCAGATCAGCCATGATCTCATTGAATGGAGGAGCAGACTTGATGGGCCAAATGGCCTACTCCTGCACCTACATCTTCTGGTCTTAATTTCAGCATGCCTGTGTGAGTGGTTGGCAGTTTCCTCCTGAGGTCTGCCATAATGCTGGAAACTGTTGGCCTGTATGAAATATAAAAATTGTTTCAATAATGAGTATTGAACATTTACCAAGAGCCATAAGCAGCGAGCGGAAGCATGATTGTTGAATTTTTCCCAAGCTGGTGGCAAGAATCACCATCTACTCACTGGCAGCCATTAACCTCGGAACTTCGAGGCTGAACTAGGCAGGCTACCGTACCTCACGAAGTGATAGAGCAAGTTTTATTTCTCTTTCTTCTCTCATGGGATGTGGGTATCACCGGCAAGGCCATGTTGCCCGTCCCTTGGGAACAGTTAAGAGTCAACCACAGTGCTGTAGCCCAGACCAAGTAAGGATGGCAGGTTTCCATCCCTAAAGGAAATTCGTGAACCAGATAGGCTTTTACAACAATCAGGGATTGTCTAATGGTCACCATTACTCAAACTAGCTTTATCTTCCAGGTTTATTAGCTGAATTTAAATTCCACCAGCTGCTGTGGTGGGATTTGAACCCATGTCCCTGAGCATTAGCCTGGGCCTCTGGATTACTCGTCCAGTGGCATTACCAGAGAGAAAGGTTGTCCTTGGCATTAGGACCCGTTCTTTCTGATCCAGTGCTTGTGAGCTTGTTGCTCGGGAATCGAGGGTGCTGGCATGCTGAGACCTCTCAGTGAGACCCGAGTTCACGTCACAGAGGGAGATGGCTCTACAAGTACTCACCCACATTTCATCCTCAGGCCTGCTCTCAGTGCCACCATTGCCCTCCAAGAGGGCAACAATGTCCCGCATGAACTGCACCTTTTCAGGTGTGACAACCACAATGGAAAGAGAAAAGACATAGATTACTTTCTCTGGCTGTCCAGAAGAATCCCAGGGTGACAAATTCAGAAGGCGTTGGGGGGATCCACATACATTTCATGATGTTCAACCTCACGCTCCTTCCTAGGGTTGGGAGTGGCCAATTCCAAGTTCACACAACATGGCTTTCAGGTAACCCAAACAATGCATCATAATTTGTGGGGACACAGCAATGATGCACAGCAATGGAAGCCACTAATTTGTGGAGTGCAGCATGGAACGGAGAATTGTTTACCTTGTTTGTCACTCAGAGGACGTGTTCCTGTCTGGGCCCAACAGTTCAACTGGGCCAGCGGTGTCTCAAGTTCTGCACGCAGGCAATCATTCTCTTGCCTCAGGGTTTCCAATTCACCCAGTGTTTCCGGTGCGGCCGAATTTGCTTCCCCATCTGCCATCAGTTGGGTGAAATACCCGCCTGCCACACCTTCGTAGTTGAGCTCTGGCATGTATGGAGATGGGTAAAGTGGCATCGGAGCTCGGATGCTGCCCCGACCTTGTCCTTAAGCCACCCATGTGGGTTCAGCTGGAACCTATGACTGCAAATTTGAGGATGGCACCGGGTAATGCAGCAGACGAAGGTCTCTGAATCTCATTGTCTTGGTCATGCTGCTTTGATTCTGAGGTTAAACTTTGAGACTCCTCATGCTGCCATGTCTCCTTCCCTCTGGCTGGCTCACTTGGCTCTTTTCCACTGACAGCCTATGGGGTGCCTATTTTTGCCAGTGCTGATGTTGCACTGTGCCACTCGTGGAGGTTGTGGTGATAGACGGTTTCTCCTGGTTCTCCTCCAGCTTGTCCATTATCCCACACATATTAGTCAGCTAGCCTCGAGCTAGGGCTGGGTGAATGATGCCAGTTTCTCTTTTTTTGCTGTGTTGGGCCATCCACATTGCCTTGGCACCCATTGGCAGGTGGCTGCACACTGCTCTCAGTCTTGGCTTTCTTAGCCATCTGTGTTTTTGCACCTGCAGCACATCCAGCACTGATGTCCAGTGCAAACCAACAGTGTGCTGGGTGATCTTCAGCTCCAATCTTTCACTCTGCAAAAGAGATATCGGAATGTCTCAGAAATAAGTCAACTTACATTGAATGGGATTCTTTATACCATGCCTATCATAGCTTCTACTGTCTGCCTTTATAGCCTAGCAGTACAACGATCATTGCTTGTGCTACACCAGTGTAGCCGAGAACAAAAATCATGTAAATGAATTAGTGTTAAAATGGCCTGTCTACTTTGGCCTCCGACATGCATGACCAGACAGAAGGATTGGGGAAACAATCGTGCAAATCAAATTTTAAAACCGGTTTTTTGACTAGTTTCAGACTCTATGACCAGAATTGTCCGGCCCCTCACCCCGGTGGGATCTCCCGGCTCTGCCGATGTGATTGGAGGTTTCAATAGCTCGCTGGCCCCAACCCAGGGTAACCTGCCACAGGGGTACTGGAAAATTCTGTCCTACATTGTTTCGCAGGCCACCATGCCTATTCAATAACCTAGTTTTACTCTGCCAAAGAGGCTCAGCTTCACTGCAGCCTTCTGCATGTTATAATGCGAGAAAATAAACAACAAAATTTACTGCTTATTTTCAAAATCTTTCCCAAGAACTTCCCACGTCACTTCCACTTAACCTGGCTCGTCACTCTTGTTGCTCACAGCAGTCGACGGCTCGGTGCTAGTCAGCTGTTCCACAATCCAGAACAACAGGCACAACTTTTGATTCATTGCGGCTGGCTCCGCTGGGGGCATTGAGTGCTTGGTACTGATGCCCAGGTGAGAAGGCACAATGGCCGAAATGAATGATAACAAGAGTGGGTGGGTGTGATCAGAACCTGCTGAGGGGTGAGGGTGGTCAGTGGCAAAAAGGCCTGAAAGTTAGTGGCTGAAAACAAAAAGGCCTAGGGACACTTTATGACAAGGGTTGGCATGACTATACCACTGTGTGAGATCTGTAGTGGAATGCAGATGCTTCTACGCCATTTTCAAGTGGGTAGAATTATTAGACTTCATGTGGGTAGGAAGGTAACTACCCCTTTGTCCACTCTAAACTAAATGAAAGAAACCTGTCTCTATAAGCCTGGAATTGTACTGAGGAAGGCCTATGTAAACTGAAATAATGATGGAATAAAACACTTGCAGCAGATGAAGCGACTGCTATGGTTGAGATAATAGCAAAGTGCATTTCATGAATAGTATTCAAGGCTTTTCAGGTTCCCTTGGAGTGAGGGCTGCTGTGCAACTCTGGTCATTTTTTTTCTGCTACCCATCCAGAAAGCAGGGGTACCATTTCTACCACAGGGTGCACCTGGCTGACAGCTCAGGACAGGGTTAGTGCTGCAATATCAGCAGTGTCATCATTTGGATGAAGTTTTAAACTCAGCAGCCATTTGCCCGTCTCCTTAAAGATACCATTCGGAAGAAAAAGCAGAGAAATCTCTCGATGCCGCAACTCTTAACATTCCTTGCACAATGAAAACCACCAAATATCAGATTAACTTCCAGCGGGCTGCTTTGTCCTGGATGGTGTTGAACTTGCTGCAGGTTGTTGGAACACATCAGGCATTTGGGGAGAATACCAACACATTCCTGGTTTGTGCTTTAAGTTTGGTGGAAAGACTTTGGGGAGTCAGGGGGTGTGTTACTTGCCACACAATTCCTGACCTCTGACCTGCTATTGTAGCCACAGTATTTACCAGGCCGGCCCTGTGATGTTTCTGGTCAATGGTGACTATCAAAACGTTAATGGTGGTAGTGCTGCTGAATGTTGTGGTGAGATGGGTAGGTTCTTCATCTCAACTGCATTGACATGCTTTAGTTCCCCGTCACTTTATATCCTCACCCAACAAAAATCTATCAATCTCAATTCTGAATGTTTTAATAGACCCAGGCCTGAATTTTCAGCTTGGCGGGCAGGTTGATCAGGGAGCAGTCAGGAAATGGATCGCCGATTGCGATCAGCTCCTGACCGCGATTTCACACTGGCTGGTCAATTAATGGCCAGGCAGCATGAAGTGCGATTTGATACGACCAGCGCTGCCTGGGTTGGGGGGTGGGAGGAGGGCGAGTGCTGAAGTCAGCGTGGGTGCAGGGGGGAGCGTGGAATGAAAGCTCCCTGAAGGCGGAGAGCTGCCTCAGGGAGCTGAAGAATTTAAATACAAAAAATAAAGATTTAAAAAAAAACGGGGAAAAATACCCACGCATCAGAAACAGTCACCTCAAAATATACAACGTGAAAATTCTGTCCAAACATTTTAAAAAATTTAACGACGGAAACCTCATCCCGCCTGTAGATGAGGTTTCCTGAAAAATGCAAAGGCCGCCTGGCTGATTCGCCCGCCCGCCAACCATATGGTTGGACGGGGCAGCGGAAAATCCCAGTTAATTGCGCCATTAATGGGCTTAATAGCCCTCTTTATTGTTGGCGGGCGCACTTCCGGCTTTAGCGTGCACCCGCTGACCGAAATATCGCACGAGTGCACGATGATGTCGGGATGCTGAGCAAAAAATTCTGCCCCCCAGTGTCTACAGACATTTGGGGAGTAGTAATTTACAGATTTCTACTTGCCTTTATGTAAATAAAAAGGTCTTTTTGATTTTACTCCTATATGGCCTAGCTCTAACTTTAAATTAAATTAAAATTATTAGCTCTTGTTCCAGATTCTCCCACCAGTGGAATTCGTTTCTCCGTGTCTTCATTATTGGGTTTGTATTGTTTTAAATGCATCAGTCAGTTTCCAACAACACTCAGGAAACTTGACACCATCCAAGTCAAAGCAACCTGCTTGATTGGCACCCATCCCACAAGCATTCACTCACTCCACCACCGGTGCTCAGTGGCAGCAGTGTGTACCATCTACAAGATGCACCGCAGAAATTCACCAAGGCTGCTTAGGCCTTCCAAACCCACAACTGCTAACATCTAGGACAGGGGCGGCAGATACATGGGAACACCAGCACCCCGAAGTCCCCCTCCAAGCTACTCACCATCCTGACTTGGAAATATATCGCCATTCCTTCTCTGTCACTGGGTCAAAATCCTGGAACTCCCTCCCTAACAGCACTGTGGGTGTACCTACACCATGTGTACTGCAGCAGTTCAAGAAAGCAGTTCACCCCCACCTTCTGAAGGGCAACTAGGGATGGGCAATAAATGCTGGCCTAGGCAGCGACGCCCACATCCTGTGAATGAATTCTTAAAAATCAGATTGCCTCTCAACTTTCTAAACTTAGGGTAATGCAAGTCAAGTTTGTACAACCTGCCCTCATCATTTAAATCTTTAACCGTTGTAAAATTCTGGTGAACTTGCACTGTATCCCCTCCAAAGACAATATAACACTCCTTGATGCTCTGTGCCTCAAACTGAATGTAATACTGCAGATGAGATCTGATCTGATCTGATCTGATTAATTGTTAGTAAATGAGGAAATCAATGTAATAGTGAGGAAGGATATTGGCTCAGAAAATCATGATGCAGAATCTGTTTGAATGGAGATAAGAAACACCAATGGGCAGAAAACATTGGTGGGGGTTGTCTATAGGCCCCCAGTAATGGGGATGTAAGAGAAGGCATTAAGTAGGAAATTAGAGACACTTGCAATGAGAGTACAAATGCAATTATGGGTGACTTTAATCTACATATAGATTGGACAAATCAAACTAACAATAATACTGTGGAGGAGGATTTCCTGGAGTGTGTATGTGATCATTTTTAGACTAATACATTGAGGAACCAAATAGAGAGCAGGCTATCCTAGACTGGGTATTGTGCAATGAGAAAGGATTAATTAACAATCTTGTTGTGCGGCGTCCCTTGGGGAAGAGCGACCATAAAATGATAGAATTGTTCATTAGAATGGAGAGTGAAGAAGTTGAATCCAAAACTAGGGCCCTGAATCTAAATAAAAGGAACTACAAGAGTATGAGGCACAAGCTGGCAATGAAGGACTGGGGAACCTTACTAAAAGGGTTGACAGTGGATAGGCAATGGCTAATATTTAAGGAACGTATGCATGAATTACAACAATTATTCATTCCTGTCTAGTGCAAAAATAAAATAGGAAAGGTGGCACAACCATGGCTTACGAAATAAACGAGGGATAGTGTTAGATCCAAAGAGAAGGCATATAAAATTGCCAGAAAAAGCAGCAAGCCTGAGGATTGGGAGCAGTTTAGAATTCGGCAAAAGCGGACAAAAAGATTGATCTAGAAGAGTAAACTTGCAAGAAACATAAAAACTGACAGTAAAAGTTGCTATAAATATGTGAAAAGAAAAAGATTAGTGAAGATAAACGTAGGTCCCTTACAGTCAGAAACAAGGGAAATTATAATGGGGAACAAAGAAATGGCAGAAAAATTGAGCACATATTTTGGTTCTGTCTTCACAAAAAAGGACACAAATAATTTCCCAGAAATGTTCGGGAACCAAGGGTCTAGTGAGAGGGAGGAATTGAAGAAAATCAGTATTAGTAAAAAAAATAGTTCTGAGAGAAATTAATGGAGTTTAAGGCTGAAAAATCCCCAGGGACTGATAATCTACACCCCAGAGTACTAAAGGAATTGGCCCTGGAAATATTGCATGCGTTGGTGGTCATCTTCCAAAATTCTGTAGACTCTGCAGCAGTTCCTACAGATTGGAGGGTGGCAAATTTAACCCCACTATTTAAAAAAGGAGGGAGAGAAAAACAGAGAATTACAGCCTAGTTAGCCTAACATCAGTAGTGGGAAAAATGTTGGAGTCTATTATAAAAGACATGGTAACAAAACACTTGGAACACATTAACGTGATTAGACAGTCAGCATGGGTTTATGCTTAACTAATCTACTGGAGTATTTCAAGGATGTAACTAGTAGAATAGATAAGGGAGAACCAGTTGATGTGGTGTATTTGGATTTCAAGAAGGCTTTTTATAAGGTCCCACACAAGAGGCTAGAGGGTAAAATTAAATGACATGGGATTGGGTGTAATATGCTGGCATGGGTTGAGAACTGGTTGACAGGCCAGAAATAGACAGTGGGAATAAATGGGTCTTTTTTTCCGGGTGGCAGGTAGTGACTAGTAGAGTGTACCGCAGGGATCAGTGCTTGGGCCCCAGCTATTCACGATATATATAAATGACTTGGATGAGGAAACCAAATGCAATATTTCCAAGTTTGCTGACAACACAAAACTGGGAGGGGTTGTGAGTTGTGTGGAGGAGGAAAGGAGGCTTCAGGGCGATTTAGACAAGTTGTGTGTGTGGGCAAACACATGGCAGATGCAGTATAACATGGATAAATGTGAAGTTATACACTTTGGTGTGAAAAATAGAAGGGCAGAGTATTACTTAAATGGTGA
Organism: Cetorhinus maximus; assembly: GCF_964194155.1. Taxonomy (NCBI): domain Eukaryota; kingdom Metazoa; phylum Chordata; class Chondrichthyes; order Lamniformes; family Cetorhinidae; genus Cetorhinus; species Cetorhinus maximus. The sequence goes on from NC_135887.1 coordinate 127,976,424, forward strand.
TATATTGGGAAATGCGGATATACAAAGGGATTTGGGGATCTGGGTGTCCTTGTATACCAATCAATGAAAGTAAATAGGCAGGTGCAGCAAGCAATTCGGAAGGCAAATGGCATGTTGGCCTTCATTGCAAGACGAGTTGAGTTCAGAAGTAGGGACTAAGATGAGGAAAAATTTCTTCACTCAGAGGTTGGTCAACCTATGGGATTCTCTGCCACAGAAGGCTGTGGAGGCCGGGTCACTGCGTATATTCAAGAAATAAATTGATAAATTTTTGGATGTTACGGGCATCAAGGGGTATGGAGAGAAAGCGGGAATATGGTGTTGAGATAGAGGATCAGCCATGATCATATTGAATGGCGCAGCAGGCTCGAAAGGCCGAATGGCCTAATCCTGCTCCTAGTTTCTATGTTTCTATGTTTCTATCATGACTCTATACAAATTCCATTCCCCTTTCCCTTCCTCCAGTGTTTTACTGCAGTTAATTAATTTCTTATCCCCCTAAAGCTTGTCTTAAATTTAAAATCTTTGTTTCTTCATCTTCCTTCTCCGTCTCAAACCTAATATCAAAGTCAATGATATTATGATCGCTATCTGCGAGGTGTTCCCTTGCCATAATTTTCTACTTATCAGTAAATCCAATATGTTCCCTTGTCAATCCAAATACATATTGTTCTAGAAAGCTGTACCAAATGCATTCAAATCATTGCTTTCACTGTTTCAGCTGTTCTGCTTCTCCCAATCTACATGAAAATTAAGTCTCCCATTGTAGTTACATTAGTTTTGCTACATGCTCCCCTGATCTCTGTATTTATACATCCACCCACTACAGCACTGCCATCAGGTGGTCTGTAGGTAGGCTTCTCCTATCTAGCATATCCCTTGCTGTTCCTTAATTCTATCCACATTGTTTCCTCTACCTGGCCACCCTTACTGAGATCCCATCTTTCTATTGTGGCAAATGTATCTTACCATGCTTCTCCCCTAACGTTCCCAATTTCCCTGTTCTTTCTAAAGATTCTATAGCCTGGAATACTTAGCCACTGATCAAGCTCAGGTTGTGGCCAGGTTTCTGTAATGTCTATGATATCACAACCTTTAAGCTGAGCTACTTCTAACATACTTGCTTTATTTCTTATGCTACATGCATTTGCCAACAGAACCCTTATCTCGGTTACTGTGCCCACCCTGTCTGTATGTCGAACTGGCTTTGCTCTTAATGCTTTTGGTTCACAGTGTGATGTTTTTCTCCCACCCATTTACCCCCCACCCCCCCAACTAGCTTTCTGCATGGATCGAGGTACCTCTGAAGTTTAAAAGGTCATAGGGAGAGGGCGGGAAATTGGAGTTGAGGCCGAAATGAGATCAGCCATGATTGCATTGAATGGCAGGGCAGGCTTGAGGGGCTGAATTGCCTCGTCCTGCTCCTAATTCTTATGTTCTTAAGTGAATGCCATCCCATTAGTACACAGTGTCCCAAGAATTTGAAAATCTCCTTTCTATATTATCCTTCCAGCCACATGTTGTCAATTTCAATCTTTTCCTCCCTACCTGGTTCAACATTTGGCGTTGGGTGTAATCTAAAGATTACTGCCTCAGAGGTTCAGCTACTTAATTTATGTGGTAATCTGATGTGTAATATACCTTTAAGAAGAATGGAAGATCACATGATCTTAGTATCTAACAGCAGAGTAGCGTGGGCTAACTTAGTAGTCAGTCGTCAGTAGGAGTAGTCTAGAGTTAGAGTGTGTATTGTAGAGACAGGGTTTGAGTTGTAAACAGACAAATGTAGCTACTGAGTTCCATTGTAAATAAATAGGATGTGTTCTACATAAGACCTGTCAGCTGATCTGCTCTGTCTATGGTACCATCTCGGCCATCCTGAAACAAGCATGCAACCCAGATCCATTAGTCCAACTAAACTAGTGACCAGGATCCAACAATTTATCATTCCGATTCTTAAATTCTCTTTGTAGAACTTTGAATGTGACCATAGCTCAGTTGTTCATTCCCTCATGAAACATTACCTCTAGCTGCTTTTCACACATTCCAGAACCATTTGCATTTTCACTGTGCTGTCCTGAATTTTGTTGTCAGCATAGTAAAGTATCATTTTGGACTTTGGATCAAGCCTAGGAAATAAACTATCTAACTGGTTGCCCCACTCAGACAACCACTCCGCCAACTACAGGATCCCCCCCATCACCATTCACCTATTCTCACTACCTGTGTTGTTTTTCCCATAAGTAACCACTTACTCCCCAAGGCTCTGTGGTCGTTGATATGTGGGGTCAAACTGTGTAAGTGTGACAGATTTCTTTCTCTAAAGGACATTAGTAAAACTGTTGAGTTTATAATGACTATTAAAACAGTCACTTATACTTGGTACCAGCTTTTTCTTCATTTACAGATCGTTCAAACAGAATGCAAGCTCTCAAACAGCCATGGTAGGGTTTGAAGTCCCTTTCTGTGAACCTTTAGTTCAGAATGCTTTATACTAGTCCAGTAATATAACCATTGCACGGCTGCATTTTATACCATGTTGCTTTTCTGATACAGCCCCTGTTGCTCAGGAGGACTAAAGGGTTGAAGGGAGGTGACAGTAAAAGTCTCAGCAAGCGCTCGAATGACTGTTGCAATGAGCAAGCCAGTCATTCCAGTGAAATTAGTTTTCTACCAGCAAAAATAAGTAATTGACTCCAAAGGAAAGTGAACATCAGCACCATTGACAGGCCTGGCACAAAGCTCAGGCATCTGAGCTGGAATGGATCTAAATAACAGAGCTACTAACCAGTGTTATTTTGTCTCTAGCTTCATAAAAGTTACCAAACTGAGAAAGGAAAATAGAAAAAAAGAATCAAACTGAGTTGGAAACAAATAACACCGGATAGAAAAGAAATAGCTATGAGCCACAGTTCTGAATATTTTTCCCAGAACTCTATGACAAGGTCATTGCAGGCAACACTTGGGATCAGGTCAGGGAAAAGCCAGGAGAGGCCCACAAAGCTGGGAGCCACACTATATTTGTAATGGGATGGCTTCCCTCATCTTTAATCCACTCTTTCTGGAGTGAAAGCAGAGGTCACTTGTCTGGGTCTGATGCAGTGGGTATCATTGATGGAGGCATTGGACAGCTCTGTCGGGTTATTCAGTATGGATTACTCTGACTCATATACCAGGCATCTGTTTACTTTCCCAAACTTGCAACCTCCACCGCCAAAAAAGACAGGGACAGCAGGTACATGCCACACAGCATCCCAAGGATTCGGAGTCGGCATTATGGCTACTCTGCAACTTGCCTTTTCCTTTTAATACCTTTGGTGAACATAAATCTATCAATCCAGATAGAAAATTAACAATTGAACCAGCATCAATTACTGTTTGTGGACAAGAGTTCCAAACTTCTATTGCCCTTTGTGTGTAGAAGTGTTTCCTAATTTCACTCCTGAGAGATCTACTCTAATTTCTAGACAGCTCCACACCGCAGCCCCCCATCTGACCCCCAGGCCCAGAGTCCTTTTTTTTCATTCATTCATGGGATGTGGGTGTCACTGGCTAGACCAGCATTTATTGCCCAGCCCCTAATTTCCCTTGAGAAGGTGGTGGTGAGCCTCCTTCTTGAACCACTGCAGTCCATGTGGTGTGGGTACACCCACAGGGCTGTTAGGGATGGGAGTTCCAGGATTTTGACCCAGCGACAGTGAAGGAACGGCGATATATTTCCAAGTCAGGATGGTGAGTGACTTCCACTCAACCAGTGGAAATAGTTTATCTCTATCCACCCTGTCAATTCCCCTTCATATCTGGGACCCGTTGATCAAACCACCTCTTGATCTACTAATTCTCGGGAAGGTGACCCTAGTTTGTCTAATTTCTCTTTATCATTTAAGAACTTGCATGAATACAGCACTTTCAATCACCTCAGGACTTCCCACAGTGCTTTACAACCAAATAAGTTCATTTTTTAAAGTGTGGTTCTTATTGTGATGTAGGGAAGCATGGCAGCCAATTTGCACACAATAGTCGCCACAACAGTCATGTGTTACGGACAGGAGCGGCAGGGGGGTCAGTTCAAAGAGCACGGAATTTTCCTCTTACCACCCATCCGTAAACAGAAGGTGTTTTGAATTGCTTCTATTCATAACAAGCGGCGGCATATTTCCCAAATCCTCGGTTTTTGTGCGAACCGATTTCTACTACTAACCTCACAGTAAACTTGAGGAAGGATTAACTCAGAAGGTTAGTTTATTGCACACATTCAAAAACCATGAAAAGAAACTTCTGCCACTTTCCCATCCGCACTCATACAGTAAAGGGAGGGATAGAGAAAAGAAGGTTTTACAGTACAGAGACCACAGAAAATATAAATATTGGTTCGCGTGAGTTCCAGAGTCAAAGGCCAATGAGGAATTCTTTCACGGAGGTCAGTGGGGTGAAAAACGGTGGTGTAAAATTTGCTTTTCCAGTGGTGTTGACATCACAAGATGAAGCAGGCACGCCGAGATGAATCAGTTTGGTACAAAACTTCCAGAGGAGTCAGGTTAGATGGGACCAGTTGTCCAGACTGGCCAGGGCTTGCTTCGGTGTGGCCCACTGGCCAGATGTTAAACAACAGACTGGAGCTTGCAGCTCAGGAAGGCAACATTGACCTGCTTGACAAACCAGAGTCTTAGGTCACGTGATATTACCTCTCCACAGTGTCTTCAACAAAGGATGTTTATCCAATGTCTGGAAATTGGCTTTAAGTTCCAGGCTGATAACGTCTCTGCCATCATGGATTCAAAGAGGTGCTATTTATTGAGGGTCTGGTGTTTGGGAAGTTATTGTCTTCGTAGGCTGTCTGACTCCACTAGCAAACATGGTTTGTCAAATACAAATGGCCCTCCGGTAGCTCCGGTAGAAGTCTATCAGGCCAGGCGGTCTGGTAGAAGCTCCTTACACACAATGAGGTGTGAGATCCCTGAAACTGAGGAGTGAATTCTTTTGTCCTGGTGACTGACAGACAGAGGGTCAGTCATTTTAATTGTCTTCATTCAGCAGAAAAGTTCAGTTGAAAAATAAGAAACAGTAATAAGGAAAAAGTTTATAAAAACAAGCAGTGCTGGGTTCTGCTCCATAACAAATGTAAAAATGGCTAAATAACGTGGTTTTTATGAATAATATTGTTTGAGGGAAAAACTCCCCACTGGTTGGAGCCATACCTAGCACAAAGGAAGATGGTTGCTGAAGGCCAATCATCTCAATTCCAGACATTGCTGCAGGAGTTCCTCAGGGTAGAGTCTTAGGCCCAACTAACTTCAGCTGCTTGATCAATGACCTTCCCTCCATTATACGATCAGAAGCAGGGATGTTTTCTGATGAGCGCAGTATTCAGCTCCATTTGCAGCTCCTCAGTTATTGAAGCAGTCCGTGCCTGCATGCAGCAAGACCTGGACAACATTCAATCTTGGGCTTGTAAATGAAAAGTAACATTCTCACCACAAAAGTGTCATGAAATGACCATCTCCAACAAAGGAAATGTCTAGGTTTAACCACCTCCTCTTCACATTCAACAGCATTACCATCACTGAACCCCGTACCATCAACATTCTGGGGCTTGCCATTGACCAGAAACTTAACTGGGCTGGACCAGCCACATAAATAGTATTGTTACAAGAGCAGGTCCGAGATTCGGTATTTGCTGATGCATAACTCAACCCGTGTACCCCTCACCTCCACCCCCCAAAGCCTTTCAATCATCTACAAGGCACAAGCCAGGAGTGTGATGGAATATTTTTCATTGCCTAATGACTCCAGACACTCAAAAATCTCAACACCATCCAGGAAAAAGCAGCCCACTTGATGGGTACCCCATCCGCTATCTTAAGCATTCACTTCCTCCAGCACTAATGCACAGTGACAACAGTTGCACCATCTACAAAATATACTACAGCAACTTGCCACGGCTTCTTCAACAGCACCATTCAAACTCATGACTTCTACTGGCTAGAGGGATAAGGCAGCAGATGCATGGGAACATCACTACCTGCAAGTTACCCTCCAAGTCACGCACCACTTCGACGTGCAAATACATTTCCTCATTGCCACTGGGACAAAATCTGGTAACTTCCTACCAGATAGCACTGTGGGTATACCTACATCACGCAGATTTCAGCATTTCTTGGTGGCAGCTCATCACCATTTTCTCGAATGCAATTAGGGATGAGGAATAAATGCTGACCTTGCCAACGATGCCCACAATCCCATGAATAAATGAATTTAAAAAAAAACTCTTGTGACATAGCTACTGAATCACCCATACCTGACCATAGTTTGCGTTGTTAGCAAATATTTCATTCTCCAACATTTATGGGTTTGTCTTATTTACTGCAACTGAAATGATGATAATTAACAAAGTTTCGTGAAATGTTTATAATCGTCTGGGGTACTGACTTCATTGGCTGCAAAGACAACAATTGTGATTTCCTTCCAACTGAACATTGTTTGGGATTTTCTTTTGAGACAAAGCCATATGGCTCCATAATTCAAGCCGCCATCAATGTGTATTTCTTGTCAAAAATGGCAAATCGTCACAGCGTGTTACAATTAATGTGCATCTGAATAGTTTAAAAAACGGGACCCAGGGGCTCTGATGTAGAATGAACAGTTAGTCCACTGCACCATTCATCATTGTAAATGATCGGAGGGAGCAAATACAATTTCGTTCCAACATTGGAAAAATTGTACTCGTGTGTCTGCCGGCATTTTTACAGCTAGCACTTCCTGTTATGTAAATGATGCCTGAGTTAAATTAATATTGCCTGATTTTGTGCAGACCAGCGGAGAAAGGTCGCCTCAAGTTTTTGTGTGTGTGTGTGTGTGTGGACACTCACTTCCATTGTTTTCCTAATGGGAAAGAAGAGGATCAAAGTATTAAGTAAAATGCCTACTTGACACAACAGCATTTGTTCGGGACGTGGCTGCACCTGCCCTGGTGGCAAAAATGTAGGCCTCACTCAATTTTGCAAGGCAATCTCTTCCCCGCCTTTACTTTTTGTCTGCTCCCTTGGGCATGTTTCTCACATGCACAAAGGAAGACGATTCGCTGGGAGGGACAGAATTGTGCAAGGCAGCCGCTTGCTATTAGGGTGTGGTAGGTTTTACGAATGAACCTGTGGGTGTAAACCTTCCTAGTTTGCCAGGAAACAGGTGTGTAGCTGTGGGAGGACAGTGTCCCTTTTAATTTTGGGAGCCCTGCTCCAGGAATTGCAGCAAAACAGGATAACATGATTTGTAGCAGAAGTCCACATTCCTGTTGGATCAGCAGCCCGGGTTGGGTAGAAGTTGTAGGGTAAGTTAATTGTCACGTCCAAGCTGCAGGCAATTGTAGTCATCGTTTGCATCCACCTTCAGAAAGCTGAGGACTGGTCAGACGCCTGGTATCCTGATATGCCCATTGGTGAATTTTGCTAACTGAACCTCATTGTGAAGGAGCAGGAGAGGGGTGATGGATGGAATGGAAGTTATTTCCTACAGCACCAAGCTGGTGTAGTTCTGACTCAGGTCATAGCATAGATGCAAGGCCCAATTTAGCAGGGTAAAGAAAAAATGTCAAGTGAGAAATGCGTGCAAGAAGATTGAGTTAATTTAAGTGTATAGGTACAACAGAGATATCTTGGCTGGGAAGATCAAGCCTGAAGTTATCTTGCATAGGGGGGTTTCACATGGTTTGGCTTTCGTACTCCAAAGTTATATTGCCATTGTGAACTTAAATTACTTCAAACCAAAGAGGAAGTGACAGTATAACAATACTTCAAACATTATAAACTTGATCATGGCAAACTAATTAGTTTGTATTAGTCTCTTGTCTTCATATCAGTTGAACATGTACCATTGACCACATCCTGACCCAAGTACGCATATGTTGTATTGAAAGATTGACAATGCTTCGGCTCTGGAACAGCCTCCTTATCAGAATGTTCTTGAAAGTACCGCTGCACAAAACCACAAGGACTTCAGACTAATCTTCATCGAAATGCTGTTGTGATCTTAAATGGGAAGCTACCAGAATAAACTTGTTTTGGAAGCAAATGATATTTTTTGCTAAACACAGGAAAGTGTTTTTCTCTTCAACTTTTGCACACCACAGAAGCTACAAATGCTTCGCATAGTGATTTGGAAAATATTCCTTTCCATTTAATTAGCTTTATTCTGCCATTCATTAAACCCACCAACTGGTCAATGAACCTGGTGAATGTAAAATTGATAACATGACAGCCAAGAAAAATTACCTTTGTTTGAGTTTGTGTTTTTAATTTGTTCTAGGATGAAATTGTTTAGGTAATAGATTAGTTTTGATTTTTCAGCTTCCTCAACAATACATATTCCATCATGCTGCCTTTGTATTGCAAGCGCACTGGCTGACACTGCTTAATTTACGCCACAAAAACTGTAAACACGGAATTAAAGTGCTTTAGTCTTACAGAATTGTTTCTGTTTCAGGGGCGTCACCTCTGCTAAGTCAGCATTCACATTGTTTGCTGGGTCCCTCTACTGCTGCTACGCTGACTGAATGGCAATAATGTTCCTTTGGCTGGTTTCCCACCTTGTATACTTCATAAACTGGAGCTCATTTAGAACCCTGCAGGCTGTTTCCAAATCACATCAAGACCTGCTCACTCATTGCCACTATACTCACTGATTGGGACCCGGCCCAGCAATGCCGAGATTTAAAAATTTTCTTCCTTGTTTTCAAATCCTTCCATGATGTCACCTCTGTCTCTATTGTTGTACCCCCTTCCAGCCTTACAAACCTCTCTCTGCTTCTCCAATTCTAACCTTCTGCATATCCCTGATTTTCTTTGCTCCAACACTGGTGGCTGCACCATGTGCTGCCTAAACCTTGAGCCCTGAAATTTCCTCCTTAAATCTCTCTCCAGCTCTACCTCTCTCTCCACCTTTAAAATGCTCCTATAAGTCTACCTCTGACCAATTTTATACCGTTTGCCCCAGTGTCTCAATATGACTGAGTCCAATTTTGTTTGTTAATTAGTTCCTGTGGAGCACCTTAGAATGATTTATTATATTCTGTGGCAGCCTTCTATCTCTGTGGTGGTCAGCTCTGTGTTAAGCATTGCCTGGTGTGACTCAGGAACCCCACTCTGGCATAGCAGTCTCTGCCGCATTTGCTGCAGAGGGAAACAATTGGCTGAGAAGATGCAGGATTCACTGGCCTCTGTTTTCTCTGCGCCCTCTTCTGAGGGCCCTGAAGAGCCAGTTGAGCTTTGCATATCTGCTCACCTCTTCCAATGCCCTTCTAAACAGTCAGCCTCCAGAGGTCACGGTCATCAGGGACTGTCTCTCAGTTGTCAGTGTCAATGTCCGCCATCTTCATATTTCGCTTGTAAGTGTCCTTGTAGTGGAGGTATGGACGCCCAGGAGATCATGACCCATTGGCCAGTTCACCTTACAGAAGGCCTATGGGTATATGGCTGCCATCCCATCCGATGAATGTGGCTGAGGCAGCACAGATGTCATTGGCATAGCAATGAGTGTATGCTTATGGAATTAGCACACTCCAGAACCTCTGAGTTGGTGACCTTGTCCTGACAAGAGACACCAAGGATTCGTCTGAGACAATGAAGGTGGAAACTATTCAGCCTTTCCTCCTGCCTAGCATATGTTGCCCAGGTCTCACCATTGTAGAGGAGTGCACTGAGGACACAGGCTTTATTAGGGAGGTGGTGGCACAGTGGTATTATTACTGGAACAGAAATCCAGGGTAATCCTCTGGGGACATGGGTTCGAATCCCATGATGGCAGATGGTGGAATTTGAATCCAATAAAAATCTGGAGCTAAAACCATTGTTGATTGTTGTAAAAAAAAACTTCTGGTTCACTACTGCTCTTTAGGGATGTCACTGGGTTTGGCCTACATGTGACTCCAGACTCTTAAATGAAACAGATTAGTAAGCCACTCAGGTGTACCCAGCCACTAAAAAGGAATGAATGAAACCAGGTGGACCACTTGGCATTGACCAATGGCAAACCCAGCCCTGTCGACCCTGCAAAGTCCTTGTTACTAACATCTGGGGGCATGTGCCAAAATTGGAGAGCTGTCTCATAGACTAGTCAAGCAACAGCCTGACATATATATCACAGTCATTCACATGGAATCATACCTTAAAGATAATGTCCCAGACACCACCATCCCTAGGTATGTCACAACAGCAGGACAGACCCAGCAGAGATGGTGGCGCAGTGGTATACAGGCAAGACGGAGTTGCCTTGGGACTCCTCAACATCGACTCTGGACCCCAAGAAGCCTCATGGCATCAGGCCATACATGGGCAAGGAAACCTACTGATTACTATGTAAGGCACTCTCCCTGCTTCTCCCCCACCTCAGTTGATGACTCCTCCATGTTGAGCATCACTCAGAGGAATCACTAAAGCTGGCAAGGCTGGTTGGGGGACTTCAATGTCCATCACCAAGAGAGTCTCGGAAGCACAAATACTGACCGACATGACCAATTCCTAAAGTATAGCTACTATTCTAGGTCTGTGGCAGGTGGTGAGGGAGCCAACAAAAGGGAAAAACATGCCTGACCTGCCTGTCGCATCTGTCCATGACAGTATCGGTAGGAGAGACCGCTGCACAGTCGTTGCGGAGACCAAGTCCTGTCTTCATAATGAGGATGCTCTCTATCGGGTTGTGTGGCACTACCACTGTGCTAAATGGGATACGTTTTGCACAGATCTAGCAACTGGGCATCCATGAGGCGCTGTGGGCCATCAGCAGCAGCAGAATTGTACTCAACCACAATCTGTAACCTCAGAGCCCAGCATATCCCCCACTCTACCATTACCATCAAGCCAGGGAATCAACATTGGTTCAATAAACAGTGCAGGAGGGCATGCCAGGTGCAGCATCAGGCATACCTAAAAGTGAGGTGTCAACCTGGTGAAGCAACAACACCGGACTACTTGTGTGCAAAAGAGCATAAGCAGCAAGTGATAGACAGAGCCAAGCAATTCCACAACCAACAGATCAAGTTCTAAGCTCTGCATCCCTGCCACATCCAGTCATGAATAGTGATGAACAATTAAACAACTTACTGGAGGAGGAGTCTCCACAAATATACCCTTCCTCAATGATGGAGGAGCCCAGCACATCAGTGCAAAAGGTAAGGCTTAAGTATTCGCAACAAACTTCAGCCAGAAGTGCCATATGGATGATCCACCTCGGCCTCCTCCAGAGGCCCCCAGCATCACAGATGCCAGTCTTCAGCCAATTCGATTCACTCCATGTGATATCAGAAAATGGCTGAAGGCACTAGATACTGCAAAGGCTACGGGCCCTGACAATGTCCCGGCAATAGTACTGAAGACCTGTGCTCCAGAACTTGCGGCACCCCTAGCCAGGCCAGGCTGTTCCAGTACAGCTACAACATTGGCATCTACCCAGCAATTTTCTGTACACAAAAAGCAGGACAAATCCAACCTTGCCAATTACCACCCTATCAGCCTACTCTCGATCATCAGTAAAGCGATGGGAGGGTCATCAACAATGCTCGCAAGTAACACTTGCTTAGCAATAACCTGCTCACTGATACCCAGTTTGGCCACTCAGCTCCTGACCTCATTACAGCATTGGTACAAACATGGATAAAAGAGCTGAACTCCAGAGGTGAGGTGAGAGTGACTGCCCTTGACATGAAGGCAGCATTTGACCAAGTGTGGAATCAAGGAGCGTTAGCAAAATTGGAGTCATTGGGAATCAGAGGGAAAACTCTCCACCTGGCACAAAGAAAGATGGTAGTGGCTGTTGGAGGTCAATCATCTCAGTTCCAGGACATCACTGCAGGAGTTCCTCAGGGTAGTGTCCTAGGCCCAACCATCTTCAGCTTCTTCAACAATGTCCTTCCTTCCATCATAAGGTCAGAAGTGGGGATGTTCGCTGATGATTGCACAATGTTCAGCACCATTTATGACTCAGATACTGAAGCAGGCCATCTGCAAATGCAGCAAGTGCTGGACAAAATCCAAGCTTGGGCTGACAAGTGGCAAGAAACATTCATGTCACACAAGTGCCAGGCTATGAGAATCTCCAAAAAGAGAGAATCTAACCAATTCCCTTGACATTCAATGGCATTACATTGCTGAATCTCCCGCTATCAACATCCTGGGGTAACCATTGACCAGAAACTGAATTGGACTAGCCATATGAATACTATGGATACAAGAGCAGGTCAGAGGCTGGGAATCCTGTGATGAGTAACTCACCTCCTGCCTGTCCACAATTTACGAGGCACCAGTCAGGAGTGTGATGGAATACTCTCCACTTGCCTGGATGAGTGCAGCTCCCACAGTACTCGAGAATCTTGACACAATCCAGGACAAAGTAGCCCTCTTGATTGGCATCCCCTCCACAAACATTCACTCCCTCCACCACTGTTATGACCGATGCAGTTGGTAAAGCAGAGTTATTTTTTAAAATCTCCGAGGTAAACTTTAAACAACTGTCATAACCAATAATTTTAAGAGTTATGTTTGAGATGCAACTCTAAACTCAGGAATCAGACCACTAGTTCTTGAGGTTTTACATAAACTAAATGAAACATTTTATTAATTTACATAGGTTAAAATATATGTACACATGGCTACAAATTACTACTATCATAACTTGTAACAAGTTCCCAAACGAATCTCCATTAAGGCAACAGCAATGCATAGACTTAACCAAACACCAGGCAAAGCATTTTCATCTTATGAATTCAAAATGAGGTTCCTTTCACTATGAAGCCAGTTGGAGGCTTGCAGCTGCCTTTTGATCTTACATTGCCTCTGCCTGCACACCCGAAAACTGCTGAAACATAGAAACATAGAAACTAGGAGCAGGAGTAGGCCATTTGGCCCTTCGAGCCTGCTCCGCCATTCATTATGATCATGGCTGATCATCCAACTCAATAGCCTGCTCCCGCTTTCTCCCCATATCCTTTGATCCCTTTTGCCCCAAGAGCTATATCTAACTCCTTCTTGAAAACATACAGTGGTTTGGTCTCAACTACTTTCTGTGGCAACGAATTCCACAAGATCACCCCTCTCTGGGTGAAGAAATTTATCCTCATCTCAGTCCTAAATGGTCTACCCCGTATCCTCAGACTGTGACCCCTGGTTCTGGAATCCCCCACTATCGGGAACATCCTTCCTGCATCTACCCTGTCTAGTCCTGTTAGAATTTTATAGGTTTCTATGAGATCCCCCCTCATCCTTCTGAACTCCAGCGAATATAATCCTAATTGACTCAATCTCTCCTCATATGTCAGTCCCGCCATCCCAGGAATCAGTCGGGTAAACCTTCGCTGCACTCCCTCTATAGCAAGTACATCCTTCCTCAGATAAGGAGACCAAAACTGCACACAATATTCCAGGTGTGGTCTCACCAAGGCCCTGTACAATTGCAGCAAGACATCCCTGTTCCTGTACTCGAATCCTCTGGCTATGAAGGCCAACATACCATTTGCCTTCTTTACCGCCTGCTGCACTTGCATGCTTACCTTCAGCGACTGGTGTACAAGGACACCCAGGTCTCGTTGCACATTCCCCTCTCTCAATTTATAGCCATTCAGATAATAATCTGCCTTCCTGTTTTTGCTACCATAGTGGATAATCTAACATTTATCCACATTATACTGCATCTGCCATGCATTTGCCCACTTACTCAGCTTGTCCAAATCACACTGAAGCATCTCTGCATCCTCCTCACAGCTCACCCTCCCACCCAGCTTTGTGTCATCTGCAAATTTGGAGATATTACATTTAATTCCCTCATCTAAATCATTAATATATATTGTGAATAACTGGGATCCCAGCACTGATCCCTGCAGTACCCCACTAGTCACTACCTGCCATTTGGAAAAAGACCCGTTTATTGCTACTCTTTGTTTCCTGTCTGCCAACCAGTTTTCTATCCATCTCAATACATTACCCCAAATCCCATGCGCTTTAATTTTACACGCCAATCTCTTATGTGGAACTTTGTCAAAAGTCTTCTGAAAGTCCAAATAAACCACATCCATTGGCTCCCCCTCACCAACTCTACTAGTTACATCCTCGAAAAATTATTTCCCTTTCATAAATCCATGTTGACTCTGTCCGATTCTGCCGCTGTTTTCCATGTGCTCAGCTATTAAATCTTTTATACCTACCACCACTGATTGAATTCAAGTTCTCATTGTCTCACCAGTCTCTTTGAACTTTACCTTTTAACAATGAAACCCCTTTCATAGTACCAATTTTATTAGTGATATGAACATATTGCTTGGTATCTGTTAGAAAGGCACCAAGTTTTCACCCTACTTCTTGAATACTCTTATTCAAAAAAATGCAAATGCACGCTATCTCTCTTCCATATTAAACTATTACATATCAAAACACCCGGACTAGCTGACTTTAATCCAATTAATTCATACCCGCAGACTAAAGCACTGATTTAAAAGAAAAATATTTTCCAAAATATTATATACATTAATAGCATCATGACATCCCCTCCTGGTCAAAAAATGAACAGTCATAAGTCTAAAAGACGGCTTCATTTTAATAACCCATTTCACACTATCTCCTATACTTATTACACTGTTACATTACCAGATGCAAGTATTAGCATAATATATATACAAATCCTTGGTATCAACAGAAATCACTCAAGTTCAGTGACTAGGCTTTTTTTTAATTGTCCCATTTTCCTTTAAGCTTCAAACTCTTGATAATGCATCTGCGAACAGATTTTCTCTTCCAGCAATATGTACAATATGTAAACCAAATGGTTGTAACAATAGACTTCATCTGAAAAGCCTTGCACTTTTGTCTCGAAATTTGTCCAATAAAGGATTATGGTCTGTATAAACCATTGTTCCTGATCAATCGTTTGCAACATAAATTTCAAAATGCTGCAATGCTAACACCAAACCCAAAGTCTCTTTTCTGATCGTTCAATATCTTCTCTGTTGTACATTCAGTTACCGTGAAAAATATCCTATCGGTTTTTCAATTCCAGTGTCATCTTCTTGTAACAGTACAGCCCCAATGCCTATATCGCTTGCGTCAATGGCAAACTTGAATTGTTTGGCATAATTGGGGTACTGCCAACACTGATGTCGTAGTTAATACAGTTTTTAAACTACCGAATGACTTCTGACACGCCAATATCCATTGAAGCTCCTTGTTCTTTTTTAATAGTTCAGTCACTGGAGCAACCACTTGGCTAAAATTTGGTACAAATTTCTGGTAAAACCCACTCATGCCCAGAAATCTAGAAACCTCTTGTTTTGTTGTAGGCACTGAGAAATCCTCGATAGCCTTGATTTTCGCATCTCCCAGAGCCACCTTACCATGTCCAATGGTGTGGTCCAGATACGTAACTTGCACTTTTGCAAATTCGCTTTTAGCCAAGTTCATCACCAAATTAACCTCTTGTAGTCGAGTAAATAATTCTCCCAGATGCTGTAAATGCTCCTCCCACATCTGACTGAAACAATTAGATCATCAATATAAATCACACAATTGCTTAGACCCACAATTACTTTGTTTGTCAGGCTTTGAAATGTTGCAGGTGCATTCTTCATACCAAATGGTATGACTTTAAACTGATATAGTCCATTTGACGTTATGAAAGCTGATATCTTCTTTTCCCTCTCCGACAAAGGCACTTGTCAATATCCTTTTAGCTAGTCAATCTTCGTGATAAATTTCGATTGTCCCACTTTCTCAATGCAATCCTCCAACCGTGGTATGGGATATGAATCCGCTCTTGTTACCGCATTCACTTTTCCATAGTCCACACACAGTTTTTGCGTTCCATCTGGTTCCATCGCCAGTACAACAGGCGAACTCCAATTACTGCAACTAGACTCATGGATATCATTTTGAAGCATGAAATCAATTCTTTTTGTACTTGTGATAGTTTTGCCGGATTTAATCTGTAAGGTTGTTGCTTCACTGAAGATGATATTTCTACACATACATCATGTAAAGCTAAATGTGTCTTTCCCAACTTATTTCCACAAATAGGATTGTGAGACTGCAATAGCTTTTCCAAATCACTTTGATGCTTGCTTGTAAGGTAACTCAAGATTGCATTTAACTTTTCAAGCACCCCTGCGTTATCCAATTTGATTCGAGAAAAGTCAATTTCAGAGTCCTGCACTTTCTCATCATTCACCACCACTAATACCTCTTTTTGTTCCTCTTCCCTGTCAAAGTAATGTTTAAGCATATTTACAAGACACACCCTCTGCTTCTTTCTTCTGTCTGGAATATTTATTAAATAGTTTACCTCACTCAATTTCTTTTCAATCCTGTAAGGCCCACTAAATCTTACATTTAATGAATCCCCTAGTACTGGTAAAAAAAAAACTAATACTTTCTCTCCAGAAACAAAACTGCGAATTTTAGGTTTCTTACCTGCTTTCACTTTCATCCCTTGATGCAATATGAAATTTGACCCCTGATCTGATTGTATTTCTTTAGGTAAACCATACCTTGTAAAAAAAATTAATTAACTCCTCCACAATCTTCTTAGTTGTAATATTTCTTAAAGGTATTGCTTCAGGAAACCTAGTAGACACATCCATTATTATTAATAAATACTGATTTCCACTTTTAGTCTTAGGGAGGGGGCTTACACAATCAATCATGACCCTGGTGAAAGGTTCTTCAAATGCTGGTATTGGAATAAAAAGTGCAGGCTGAATCACCGCTTGTGCTTTTTCCTGTTATTTGGCATATATGACAGGTTCCACAGAATTTTACTACGTCCTTATGTAATTCTGGCCAAAAAATATACCTCTGTATCTTTTCTTGTGTTTTCCTAGTTCCTTAATGTCCCCCCATTGGAATTTCATGAGCGTCCTTAGAATCTCATTTCTATAACCTAATGGGATAACAATCTGATGCACCTCCCTCCAGCTTTCATTTGCTGAGATATGATCCAACCGCCGCTTTCTCATTCATATATTCCCTCGAAGATAATAACATGTTGGAATACATTTTGCTTCAGTTTCTGAATAAGCTTTCTGATATAACTGTTTTAATTGCAAATCATTTTTCTGGACTCCACTAACCTCATCGAGTTAAACACTTCAATTGAACTGTCTTGCATTCTTCCTCTTGAACAGTGTTATCAAATACAGTGCCAGCTAATTGGATTTCGACACCTTCTTCTTGACTTTGAACTGCCTGCTTATCTTGTTTATTTTGTTCTTCCCAATGGGCCTTTGGTTTTGTTTTAACACAGTCAGGAAACAATCCAGGATGTTTCTTCTGTCGCACTTCTGTTGAAAACACTTCCACAGGCTGCTCAACTACTATAGGCATCACCTACATTTGCGATCCCGCGATATCATTACCCAGAATAAATTGAACCCTTGAAATGGGCAATTTTTCCACCACTACAACTATAACTTCACCATACTTCCATTTTCTTTTTAAATTTACCTTCCACAACGGAGTAGATTTAGCATCTCCATGAACCCCACTTATTATTACCTTCTCCTGCAACACTCCCTCTGAACAACAAATATCACTATCCTACAACATTAAGGATTGACTAGCCCCTGTGTCTCTTAATATTTTAACATCTTTACTTACTCCACTCTGTACACATGGAAAGACTTTCCCTTCACATACAAAGTCTTTAAACATTTCTATGACCTGCTCCTCAGAATTCTCTTGAGTAAACTGTGAATACATTCCCACCTCTTTACCTTTCACTGATTCTCCCTGTTTCACCTGTGCACAAACCACTGGTTTCTCTTGTGCCTGAACCTCAGAACCCACTTCCAGAGCTTTTCTGTACCCCAATAATTCCTACAGATTTTTCCTGCAACCTCCAGCACACTGACTGTGTGTGCCCCGCTTTATTATAATGAAAACACCTCAATTTTCGAATGTCACTTTTACCTTCATCACCTTCCGTTTTGTTCTGAGAAAAAAAAAATTCCTGGGTACTTCCAGCTACTCCTTCTCTTCCCTGACTACCTGCCTTCCTTTCACCTTTCCACTTTTTATCCTTTTCCAATTTGAAATTGTGGTGGAAAAAAGGTTTAGCTCTGTGAACTAACTCATAATCATCACAATCTATCTCTGCTGCTTGTCTTACAGAATCAACCCTCTGTTCCTCCACTTGAGTTCTCACTAGTGAAGGGATTGAACCTTTAAAATCTTCCAAAAGAATGACTTCCCTAAGAGCTGCATATGTTGTCTCTATTTTTAATGCGCGTGTGCACCATTCAAAATTACTTTGTTTTAATCTTTCAAACTCAATGGGGAGAATTTTCTCTCCGTCCGGGAGGTTCTGCGGGAGCAGGCGCGGGCGTAAACGCAGCCGATCGCTGCCAGTGATTGGCTGGGTGCCGCCATTTTACGTGGGTGGGCCAATTAAGCCCCGCCCAGCGTGTCACACGCCCGGAAGCGCTGAGCACTCCCTGTGTGGGCGGGGGGAGGGGGTTCCCTGAGTCGGGGCACAGAGCTGCCTCAAGGAGATTAGTTTAAGTTTAAAAAATAGTAATGAAGGGGAAAAAAAATTTTTTAGGGTATGTCCCCTCATGTGAAACTGTCACATGAGCTGTAACATGTCTATGAACTTTATTAAAATTCTTTGCAATGCTTTAGAAACTTCACGAAACCTCATCCCGCCTGTGGGGGTTGAGGTGTTGGGGGTGATGGAGGAGTGGACCAGGGTGTCCTGGAGGGAATGGTCCCTACAGATTGCCGCCATGGGTGTTGGGGTGGGGCGGTGAAGGGAAGATGTGTTTGGTGGTGGCATCATGCTGGAGTTGGCAGAAATAGTGGAGGATGATCCTTTGAACACGGAAGCTGGTGGGGTGATAAGTAAGGACAAGGGGGACCCTATCATGGTTCTTGGAGGGAGAAGAAGGTGTGAGGGCAGAGGCGAGGGAGATGGGTTGGACATGGTTGAGGGTCCTGTCAACCACAGTGGGAAACCTCAGTTAAGGAAGAAGGAAGACATGTCAGAGGAACTGTTTTGGAAAGTGGCATCATCGGAGCGAATGTGACGGAGGAGAAGGAACTAACGGAATGGGATGGAGTCCTTACAGGAAGCAGGATATGAGGAGCTGTAGTCAAGGTAGCTGTGGGAGTCGGTGGGCTTGTAGTGAATATTGGTGGACAGTCTGTCACCAGAAATTGAGACAGAGAGGTCAAGGAAGGGAAGGGAAGTGTTGGAGATGGACCATGTGAAAGTGATGGAGGGGTGGAAATTGAAAGCCCCTCGAGCTTGCTCTGCCATTCAATAAGATCATGGCCTATCTTCCTTTGTGTCAATTTCCACATTCCCATCTACCCCCGATAACCTTTGATTCCCTTACCTAACAAGAATCTATCGCTTGCCATTTTAACACTCCACCCTGCTCTCTTGCCCACATGTCTGCCCTTGGCTTGCTGCATTGTTCCAGTGAAGCTCAATGCAAACTGGAGGAACAGCACCTCATCTTCCAACTAGGCACTTTACAGCCTTCCAGACTGAATATTGAGTTCAACAACTTTAGATCTTGAACTCCCTCCTCCATTCCCACCCCCCTTCCGTTTCTTCCCCCTCCCTTTTGTTTTTTCCAATAATTTATATAGATTTTTCTTTTCCCACCTAATTCCATTATTTTTAAATCTATACCTTGTATGCCCTTTTAGTCTTATTTCACTCCACCCCCACTAGAGCTATCTGTACCTTGTGTATCCTGCCATCCATTCTTAATTAGCACATTCTTTTAGATAATATCACCACCTTCAACACGTCTTTGTTCTTTTGTCTGTGACATCTTTTGATTATCTGCTCCTATCACTGCTTGCTTGTCCCTACAACCACAACCCCCCCACTTCTCTCCCCCCACCCCACCACCCCCCCCACCTTAAACCAGCTTATATTTCACCCCTCTCCTATTTTTACTTAGTTCTGTTGAAGGGTCACGAGGACTCGAAACGTCAACTTTGTTCTTCTCTGCCAATGCTGCCAGACCTGCTGAGTTTTTCCAGGTAATTCTGTTTTTGTTAAGAATCTATCTACCTCTGCCTTAAAAATATTCAATGATCATCTAGAAGGGGGAGAGCAGCAGATACATGGGGCAGAATCTTCTGCCTGTCAGGCGGGACGGCTGGGAGCGGGCGCAGGCGGGCACGGAGCCGATTGCCGCCCGGTAGCGCTCAGCGCTACCTGTGCAGGTAGGGGTAGGAGGGCGAGTCGGGTCCTGTGCGCGAAAGAGCGCAGAAATCACCCTGAGGCACGGAGCTGCCTCAGGGAGATTTAGTTCAGTTTTAATGATTGAAAAAAGGTTAAAATTATTCAGACATGTCCCCTCGTGTGACAGTGTCACATGAGCTTGGACTTGTTTATGAATTGTCAAAAAATGTTTTATTTATTTAATAAACCCTTCATGAAATCTCATCCTGCCCGTGGATGAGGTTTCATGAAAACCGTGAAGGCTGCTTGGGCTCTTCGTCTGCCCCCTAACCTTAAGTTTGGACGGGCAGCCCAGTCAATTAGTTTAATTGGTGTATTAATAGCCTTAACAGGCCTTTGACAGTGCGGCGGCCGCGCAGCCACCTCTGGTGCGTGCCCGCCGAATGGAAGATCGGAATGACGCGCAGTGATGTCGGGACGCATGCCCGGTGTCACCGGGTGTCATTTTACACGTCGGCTTGCGGGGCCCACCCCCGCGCCCTGACGAGAAGATTCTGCCCATGGAAACACCACCACCTGGAAGTTCCCCTCCAAGCCACTCACCATCCTGACTTGGAAATATATCGCCGTTCCCTCACTGTCGCTGGGTCAGAGTCCTGGAACACCCTCTCTAACAGCACTGTGCGTGTACCTACACCACAGGGAGTGCAGCGGTTTAAGAAGGCAGCTCACCACCTCCCTCTCAAGGGCAATTGGGGATGGGCAATAAATGCTGGCCTAGACAGCGACACCCACATCGCGTGAATCAACTTTAAAAAGACTCGGAGTTTGGTGTTCTCAGTCAGGTTGCTGTTGCTCCACACTCTCTTACTCAGCTTGGACATAACAGCTGCAGCTTTTGCAATGCTTTTTCTATAGTGAAGGCAATTTATGGATGCAAGATTCAAGTCTTTATTGTTGTAGTAGTGAGAATATGAGATCAGCTCCCTACATTTAGTTTGTTGAAACAGAAGGCCCTCATCCAATGAATGCGCTCCATTTGGAGATCTGGACAAACTTTGCCATTGGCTCAGGCCTGTCACCCAAGCGGCATATGAAGGGGCCATTCAGTTGTGAAGTGTTGCTCGTCTCTCCAAATTCCATCGGGCAACAGATAACACTCTCTTTGTGCTACGGGTGCTTATTCCAATTTCTCAGTGTTCAATTTGTCTATTATCAGCTGCAGCAAATTATTCTTGTCAGTGTAAATGCCAAATTTTCAAGGATTTGTAATTACACTCCATTTACACAAGTTAATGAACCCAGAATGACTCCTGGATGACATGGTGTACTTTCTCCATGGCTCATGACCTTACTTGGTCTAGTGAATTCCTATTCATCAGAACACCGGGCCCATTCATTAGCTAGAGTGGTAATTAATAAGCTGCTCGTGTTTCTGAATGCAAGCTTTTTTTACTTCATTGATTTGGAGGAACACTGCAGTTTACTCCCAGGTGGGTCTTTTCTTCTGTTTCACTCACAACTTAACTGTTTAGGAAGAATCACAAACAGATCTCCCTGCGGATGTCAGCCTAAATGTAGAAGAATCTCACAAACCTAAAACTCAGCTTCGTCTTGAAAGGCTCTTCCGTGCCAGGAAATCTCACAAGGACGTCGTTGGTTGTACATTCTCCTTGCATTTAGTGGTGCTCTTTGAAAATGTCCACCGCTCTATAACCACAGCCTCCCTCCCACATTTATCATCCCATATACAAACAGCTTTCTTTCTGGCCCTCCATGACAAATATGTCACGGTCAACGCTACAAGACTGCATGATACCCTCATATGCTCATTGAGCAGTGTTATGACCGATGCAGTTGGCAAAGCGGAGTTATTTAAAAATCCCAGGGGGAAACTTTAAACAACTGTCATAACCAATAATTTTAAGTGTTATGTTTGAGATGCGACTCTAAACTCAAGAATCAGACTGCTAGTTCTTGAGGTTTTACATTAAACTAAATGAAACATTTTATTAATTTACATAGGTTAAAATATATGTACACATGACTACAAATTACTACTATCATAACTTGTAACAAATTCCCAAACTAATCTCCATTAAGGCAACAGCAACCCATACACTTAACCAAACCCTAGGCAAGGTATTTTCACCTTATGAATTCAAAATGTGTTTCCTTTCACTTTGGAGCCAGTTGGAGGCTTGCAGCTGCCTTTTGACCTTACATTGCCTCTGCCTGAACACCCGAAAACTACTGAAGTTATACCTACCATCACTGATTGAATTCAAATTCTCATTGTCTTACCAGTCTCTTTGAACTTTATCTTTTAACAATGAAACCCCATTCATTGTACCAATTTTATTAGTAATATAAACATATTGCTTGGTAGCTGTTAGAAAGCTGTCAATTTTTCACCCCACTTCTTGAATGCTCTATTCAAAAAATGCAAATGCATGCTATCTCTCTTACATCTCAAAACTAGTGCATATCGAAACACCCAAACTAGCTGGCTTTAATCCAGTTAAGAGAGATCTGCATACTAACCTCTATTTTAAAAGAAAAATATTTTCCAAAATATTATATACATTAATAGCCCTTCATGACATCCCCCTCCTTATAAGAAAATGAACAGTCATAATTCTAAAAGACAGCTTCATTTTAATAACCCATCTCACATTATCTCCTATACTTATTACACTGTTACATTACCAGATGCATGTATTAACATAACTATATATATATATATATATATATACAAGTCCTGGGCATCAACAGAAATCACTTCAGTTCAGTGTCCAGGTTTTTTTAAATGTCCCAATTTCCTTTAAGCTTCAAACTCTTGATAATGCATCTGCGAACAGATTTTCTCTTCCAGCAATAAGTATAATACATAGATTAAATGGTTGTAACAATACACTCCATCTGAAAAGCCTTGCACTTTTGTCTTGAAATTTGTCCAAAAACTTCAAAGGATTATGGTCTGTATAAACGATTGTTTCTGATGAATTGTTTGCAACATAAATTTCAAAATGCTACAAAGCTAACACCAAACTCAAAGTTTCTTTTTTGATCATTGAATATCTTCTCTGGTGTACATTCAGTTTCCATGAAAAATACCCTATTGGTTTCCAATTCCAGTGTCATCTTCTTGTAACAGTACAGCCCCAATGTCTACATCGCTTGCGTCAACAGCAAATTTGAATTGTTTGGCACAATTGGGTACTGCCAACACTAGTGTTGTAGTTAACACAGTTTTCAAACTAGTGAATAACTTCTGATATTCCAGTGTCCATTGAAACTCCTTGTTCTTTTTTAATAGTTCAGGCAGTGGAGCAACCACTTGGCTAAAGTTTGGTACAAATTTCCGATAAAACCCACTCGTGCCCAGAAATCTCAAAACTTCTCGTTTTGTTGTAGGCACTGGGAAATCCTCGATAGCCTTGTCTTTGCATCTCTCGGAGCCACCTTACCATGTCCAATGGCGTGGCCTAGGTACGTAACTTGCACTTTTGTAAATTCACTTTTAGCCAAGTTCATCACCAAATTAGCTTCTTGTAGTCGAATAAATAATTCTTCCAGATGTTGTAAATGCTCCTCCCACATCTGACTGAAAACAATTAGATCATCAATATAAACCGCACAATTGCTTAGACCCACAATTACTTTGTTTGTCAGGCTTTGAAATGTTGCAGGTGCATTCTTCATACCAAATGGCATGACTTTAAAATGATATTGTCCACTTGGCGTTACGAAATACCTGCAGTATAACCTCTATTTTAAAAGAAAAATGTTTTCCAAAATATTATATATATTAATAGCGCTTTGTGACAGCAGCAGAGCCAGCTCAAAATGTAACTTCTCTAGATTTATTATATAGCAACAACGATCACATCTACATCTAGCCACCATGATTTCCCTCGGTGTCTAGATATACTTTTCTATGATACATTTTAGTCAAGTGCCAGTATCATGACAGCTGGTCAGCTGTTGCTTTCATACAGGAAGTTCTTGCTGAGGGCTCATCTCATCCCATCTCATCTCGGCTGAAAGTGTTTTTATCTCATGACAGAAGTCTCCTGGGAAGCACCCACTCTGCATTTCTTGCATGACTGCCTGGCCCTGTATCTAACACACTCTTTCTGCAGCCCGAGAAGCAGACCTGCACTGCCCACCTGAGAAACAGAAGCATCTGATCGGTCAACTTCAGCCATGCTACTGATCCTAAGCTGAGGTTCTGGGTAATAAGTGGGACAGTAGATCTAAGGGTTCTCACCAGATCTGGAAAGCCCCAAGAGAGGAGCTGCTGTAGCCTATATGCAAGTGTCTGAAGTTCAGAATGGAGGGCACTCTCCAGCTTGATTCGGGGCCTCCTGGGCTCCAGACAGGGAGCAACTAACTATACCTTGGGCACCTTTACAATGAAGAAAAGCGTCCATAGTGCCCGCATGATCCCTATCATCTGCACATTTTGGAAAAGAGGCGTTGGATCTTGCATATGGTTGAGATGTTCATCAAGCATACTCCTTTTTGTGGCAGGCCTCATGGAATCTGAATCCATAGCCTCTACTGCAAAGGCCATTGTCACTTTTAGATTTTCTACATCATCTTTCCTACATTGTTGCACACTCAGATCCAGGATAAGAATTTGCCAATCTCATTAAGACAGGCTAAGATCCAAAAATATGCATTAATCATTTTTATAAGGCCAAATAATATAAGGTTGGCTCAGAGCATTTTATTTTGATAAAATATATGTCTTATAAAGCATAAATTATCAGAAGTATTTAATATTCATATCACTCTGTGTTACAGAAAGGTAATACCATGCCTAAATGCTTTCTATGGAAGCTTTTTTGTCCTTGTTGTTTCTTCCAGCTAATCAGTTCAACATAGAATATGTCTCTCCTTTAAAATTCTATTTTAATCCAGTCTTACGCGTTTCAAATACAAAACAATGGATTTAGAATTATTTTTGGAACACATGCCTTGTCATTTAATTATACTTGCAGTCTTTATCGTGCATTTAATCCCTGTAATTGGAAAATGCTTAATTAATGCATGATTACATCTGCTTTGTATTGAAGTTTTGGACCACTGCATATTATTCAGCCTGGAACGGGGAGGAAAGCTACAGTCACACACGTTTCAATAAATGGCCAGGAGGTGAGGTTTAAAAAAATGCTTTCAGTACAACTCAGAGTTAAAGAAAGACGATTTTCCTGTGGATGGTGAGGTGAGCAAAGATTTTACCTTACAGGATTATCAGGCTTGCTAGATTCTGTAAACTCATCAGCAGTTAATATATTTTATCAGAGCTATGAACAAATGTGCAATTAAACGCTCTTGCCCTCTACTGATCAAATTTGGGCTCCACTGCATTTGCAGCCAGCTGTTCTATTCCCATTTTTTCATTAAACAACTGCAGCCTCTAAATTATTGATCACTCGTTGATCTCCTGTGGTGTTGCTTATAAAACAAAACACACACAAAATTGTTTCTCTTTTTGCAACTGTCTCTTTAATTCTACTCTTTAATTCTTTCTGAGTTTTTCTGCCTCTATCTCTGTTCCATTTTACCTCCCTCTTTGATTTTCATTCCTTCTTCACATTGTGATGGCTATTTGACTTTGATATTTTTTTTTTCTTCATTCTCTCTCTTGCCTTTATGTATCTTTCATTCTCTGTGGCCCCTCTCTTTTCAGTACATCTTACAATGTTGTTAGACCGCTGGGATATTTTCCCTGACCACGCTATCCAACAGAGGGTTTAACTCTGTAACATGAGCACTTGGGGAAGTAGATCCAAGCTAGAAGGGGCCCAAAAGGCTATGTTCTTTGCTTTAAGCCCCTCCTAACGGTGTGAAGGTCAATAATGTGACCTGTCAATCTCCTGTGATCCACGGCAAATGTTGCAACTGTTTGCGATGTTTCCTCAGCACCGCAACTATCCAGGCCAGCATGCATCCAGGTCAGGTACCTCTGCACTCTCTGCACTCCAGTGGCACACAACATGGCATTCCTGAGGCCATCTGACCAGCCTGTCTGTATGCGCATCTAATGTTTGGGCCTCCTCTTGACTCTTTTCCACCCCACCAATGTTTGTCTCCTTAGGGTCTTGAAGGGTAAGCGACTTTTGAGGCTGGGGGGAACGGGATGAAAGGTGTTACTGACTGAACGCTAACTGATGCGCTGTCCTTATTGTTAATTTCAGCATCACAACCGCATGGCCGCGCCCAAAGACACCGCAGCCCCCCCTCCACACCTGAGGCCCAAGACGTACAACTTGCAGCACATCATTTCAGCCAGCCAGGAACCAGCGCAGGCACAATCACTTCGGTGGGGAACTTAACGTCGGCTAGTGTCCCGGGTCACAGTGGAGAGGGCATTTCACAATCGCTGGAGGAGATGGCAGGGGCAGAGAGTGCAAATGACGCCAGCAGCCGGAGGGCTGCAGGGGATGAGGCACATGCTGAGTCCAACAGTGATGATGTGCCTCTGGAGTTGTCACCAATGCAGCAGCTGCAGGCCAAGCGGCAGGAATTGCGGTTGCATCTGGCAGGGTTGCATGACGGTATACTTCAGTTGGTCTCTGCGATGGAGGAGTCCAGGCAGAGTGCACGTGAAGACATGAACCTCAGGGCAGAGCTTCAGGCTTCCTCCGCTGAGAGATTGGCGACTCTCATGGAGAGAGGGTTTGATCGGATGGAGACACTTCTGATTGGGTTATGCTCTGACCTGCAAGCCCTCACAGTAGTAATGGCCATGGTCATTCCCAATGTGGGAGATGTTGTGGGCACCAAGTGTTGGCGCTCGGTGCCCATGCACCTGCGGTGAGCAGGGAGGTCCAATGTGACCTCGAGTCGGCGCAGCAGCTGCCTGTCATCGCTGCGACCCACTCTCATGGTGCACCGGATGAGGGCAGCAGCTCCTCCGCCCTCTGCCAGTGACCGTTGCATCTGTTGAGGCTGCGACAACTGGGGAGGTGCCAGTTCTGGAACTAGCCACTCCCTCCCAGGCGGGGCCATCAAGTCTCCACGGGCCAGAGGACACCCGCCAAGGTCATCGAGACCAACAGGACAGCAGAGTCAGCAGGCTGTCTCACAAGCCACTCCGAGCGATGGGGCGGCACCTAGACGTAGCACCCGCAAACAAAAGCATAAGGCACATTAGGCACTCCCCGGGTATGGCACTGGTGATTTTATGTTGGCCTTAGATTAGGGAAAAATATACTTATGTTTGCCATAGAGACGTTTCTGTTTTATGTTGGACAGAATAAAGTCCACTTTTCTGACCATGGCTGAGGGTGTTTTCTTTGTGCTGCATTTGTCTTTTTCACAGACATATCATGAGTGTTTGAGTGGACATTGAGGTTTCTGTATTAAGCCCTTAGTTGCAGCTGATAAGGTGGAAGATGTAGCACCTAAGTGCCACGTGTGGAAGTTAGAGGCAATGCTGGTCCTGCTGATCCATGTGTGTGGCGCTGGCTGAAGGTTCATTGGATTAAAGTGTCCTGGGTGTCCCTGCCTCCTTGGTGTAAATGCGGGTTGGCGTGCTGCCCCTCATCATCGCCCTGTGCTTCCTCATCCTCTGAGGCACTGCTGGATTCATCATGTGCAGCCTCATCCACTGCGTCAAGGTCTTCATCGTCAACTGCATCCCCCCTTTCCAGTGCAAGACTGTGCAGAGCGCAGCAGACTACCACGATCAGAGAGACGCGATCTGGGGGGTACTGGAGTGTGCCCCTTGAGCGGCCCAGGCAATGGAAGCGCATCTTGAGAAGACCGATGGTTCTCTCCACCACAGCCCTTGTGGAGACGTGGCTCCTATTGTAGAGCTGCTCAGCTTCTGTTCTTGGATGGCAGAGAGGCCACCTTCTGAGGGGATAGCCCTTGTCACCCAGCAGCCAACCATCTAGCCGAGCCGGAGCACTGAGGAGCCGCAGCACCTGGGAGTGTCTGAGGATGTAGGCATCGTGGGAGCTGCCTGGGTATCTTGCACAGACTTGTAGAATCAGCATCCTGTGATCACACACTATCTGCACGTTCATGGAGTGGAAGCCCTTCCTGTTGACGAAGGCACCGGGCTCACCTGCTGGCGCCTTGATGGCCACATGTGTACAGTCTATAGCACCCTGGATGCGGGGGAAGCCAGCAATGGCCGCGAAGCCTCTGGCTCGCTGTGTATGGCTTGCCTGGTCGCAGCGGAAGTGGATGAAGGTCAATGTACGTCTGAACAAAGCGTCTGTAACCTGCTTGACACAAGTGTGGACAGCTGATTGGGAGACACTGCAAAGATCACCCACCGAGCCCTGGACGGAGCCAGAGACATAGAAGTGGAGGGCAACTGTGACCTTCAGAGCCGCAGGCATGGGGTGTCCACCCACACAGTTAGGAGATATCTCAGGGCCAATCATCTGACAGATATAGTTGACTGTCTCCCTTGAGAGTCGGGAGCCTCCTTCAGTACTGCACCTCAGTCATATTGAGGTAGCTGCTTCGCCGCCTGTATACCCTGGCAGCAGGATAGTGGCATCATCTGTGGACCCTTCCACCTTGGACAACCTCTTAGCCCTGCGCCCCTTGTGCCTGCGCCTGTCCTCCCAAAGGTGGCTCCTCTGGAGACTGATAGTCCAGTCCTGGCCTCCTCCTTATTCTTTCCCTCCCTTCCTCCTCAGAGGAACTGCCTCCAGTGGAGATGTCAGAACCCATACCCAGGCTAAATGGAGGCCTCCGGAAAGCTGCAGGCCCGAGAAAGATTACTGTCTGCAGACTGGTTTCAAAGTACACAAAAAGCTCTTGGAAATCGATGTGAACTGCTAACAATCAAACAGGCAACTTTGAAACACTTTCTGCAATTAAAACTTCATGGAAAACATGAACAACCCCCTCTGAGTCCACATATCCCGCTAGTGCATGAGTTTTAATAAAAAAATCTCCTCCCCGCCTGCCCGTTGGGCCCGTGCGCCGAGCTGAAGTTCGCACAGGCCCTTCAAAATTGGCAAGTTAAGGGCCTTAACGAGGCCTTTAATTAATGGTGGGCGCGCATCCCATTGCTGTGCACGCCCGCCGACTGAAATATCGCGATGGTGCGCGCTGACATCGGGAGGCTCGCGCAACGTCAGCGTGTGACATTTTAAGGGCTGACGTGTGGGCGCCGCCACCCGCACATCATCCAGAAAATTCTGCCCTCTATGTGGAATTATCGAGATAACAGGAATGAAAGCCTGCTTAAATCAAACATCACCAATTATATTTTGATAATTGGATGGGTGTCTTTTAGTTTTCAGCTGCAGTAGATTTGAAAATGTATTTGGATTATTTTCTAAAGTGTACCTTTATTTGAAATAATATTTTGCACTTGTTTGGTGCTGCTGCTATGCTGACCAAATTATTATTTTGTTTCTCATAACAAAGTGTTTAAGAATATTTTATTTGTCTAGTTGTTTAATGTTTGGGTACTGCAAATTACTTTATTAAAAAGAATCAAACAATTTGCTTAATGAAAATGATGTTATCTATTCATTTCCCATTCTTCTTGTTATATTCATTTAGTATTGCAATGTTTCTAGGCAAAATATAACAAGAGCATTTGCTATTTGTCACGGCATTTTATTTGGTTGGATAAGCTGATAAAGTCTAATTTCTATCACTTTCCTTCTCCTAATTTATTTGTTTCCTCCTAAGTAACAACATAACTGCATCAAATTTATTTTTATTTTTAAATTTATTTTTTTATTCATTCATGGGATGTGGACTTGGCTGGTTGGGTCAGCATTTATTGCCCATCCCTAGTTGCCCTTGAGAAGGTGGTGGTGAGCTGTCTTCTCGAACCGCTGCAGTCCATGTGGTGTAGGTACACCCACAGTGCTGTTAGGGAGGGAGTTCCAGGATTTTGACCCAGTGACAGTGAAGAAACGGCGATATATTTCCAAGTCAGGATGGTGAGTGACTCGGAGGGGAACTTCCAGTTGGTGGTGTTCCCATCTATCAGCTAACCTTGTCCTTCTAGATGGTAGTGGTCGTGGGTTTGGTAGGTGCTTGCTGTCGAAAGAGCCTTGGTGAATTCTTGCAAGGAAAGATCTATTTAAAAGAATTTGTCTATTGAAGCTACACCAAGATATTGGTGTATAAGTGTTTAACACATTCATACATTCACATGAAATCTTTTGAATGGGTTAACATCTCAACTAAAATGGATAATAAATATACCAAAGAAGTTAGGAACAGAGGAAATGGAGAAGAATAAAGACTATGGTATATCTGGTTTGCCTGCTACCATCCGTGGTAGTCACATGGTACAATAATAATGGAATTGTTGACTAATCACAACAATCAATCTCTATCAATTATACTACGACAGGCCCACAAATTATATCAGGAAAACTCCCATTGGTTTAAAGTCATTGTTTTCCTCCCAAGTTACATTGAATAAATCCCGAAAGTGGAAAGGAGGGATTGTGATGTGTGACGAACTCATGTCTCTTGATTGAAATGCAGTTGGACTGATAGTTCATGCTATCTGCTCACTACTACGACTGTTGCATGGATCCACCACTCCCTGTGTTGTACATAGGCTGCAAGAGTCCCAATATTGATTGCAGAGCTCTGAGGTACAGAGAGATCTGTGTGTTCTTGTGCATGAATCACAGATGGGTAGTACGCTGGCACTGCATGTAATTAGGGAAGCTAATAGAATGTTATCTTTTGTTGTGAGGGGAATTAAATACAAATGTAAGGAGGTTATGCTTCAGTTGTACAGGGTACTAGTGAGACCACATCTGGAGTACTGTGTACAGTGTTGATCACCTTATTTAAGGAAGGATGTAAATGTGTTGGAAGCAGTTCAGAGACGGTTTACCAGGCAAATACCTGAAATGGGTGGGTTGTCTTATGAGGAAAGGTTGGACAGACTAGGCTTGTATCTGCTGGCATTTAGAAGAGTTAGAGGTGACTTGATTGAAACATATAAGATCCTGAGGGGTCTTGACAGGGTGGATGTGGAGAGGATGTTTCCTCTTGTGGAACGATCTAGAACTAGGGGTCACTGTTTAAAAATAAGGGGTTGCCCATTTAAAACAAAGATCTGTCAAATTTTTTTCACTCAGAAGGCCGTGAGTCTTTGGAACACTCTTCCTGAAAAGGTGGTGGAGGCAGAGTCTTTGAATATTTTTAAGGCAGAGGTGGATAGATTTGTTGGTAAGCAAAGGGGTGATAGATTATCGATGGTAGGTGGGATGCAGATTTCAGGTTACTGTCAGATCAGCCATGATCTTATTAAATGGTGGAGCAGGTTTGAGGGGCTGAATGGCCTACTCCTGCTCCTTGTTCATAATATTGTTAGTGCCTCACACTATTTAAAGCTAGCCTGTACATTTTAAAGGGTAAGTAGGTGCATTGTGCCCGTTGGTGGTGCTGAGATCATTCTGAATATTGTGCTACATCATGGCTCTGGACACAAATGTTCAAAGAGGGGGCTCCTAGGGTGTTACCTATTGATCTGCTCTCTAAAGACCCCCTGCAGATGCAGCCCTTCTCCCCCTCATCCCAATACCTCTTCTAACAGCTTGTCCTGCACTGTGTGGCCTGTGCTCATTCTCCCAATCATGCTTAAGTGCAAAAGGAAGCCCAACAAGCCCTCTCACATCTGGAAGCAAATGGTTTTATGCACCAGCCTTTAAGTCACCAAACAAAAGCACTTTGGCACCAACTAAACCGCTCCCTATAAACTATTAACATTTTTAATAGCTGTGGAAAATCACTTAAAAGTTAGAAGCAACAGCCAGAAGAAATAATACAGAAATTAATCTGTAAGTAGCTCACGATCCCTTTAAATAGCACTGGTCTGGGCATCATGATTTTTAACATTGTGTTGAGCTGTACATAGGGCGTAGACTACAGGGAGGAGCTCCAGAATGGCAGCACTGGCATCAAATCAGCATTACGTATTGAATGAAGTCATGATCCATCTGCTCTGTATGCTATCAGCGGTCATTATGTGTCAGTGTGCACCTAGCCCATTTGAAAATATAGCACCCAGCACACTTCCCAGCAAAAGAGAAGTGCACATTGTGGGTGCCATTGTGGGTGCCATTTTACACAGTCTCATAGCAGCCAAAAAACCTCTTCTTCTCTCCCAGGAAGTGTACTCCAGACCATAACAACTAACTGCATAAAAATAAATCCTGATCTCCTTCATGTACCTTTTTCCCCTTGTTTATTCCATCAGGACTCTTCATAAATTTGAATATGTGAGTTAAATTTGTCCTTAAACTTCTTTGCTCTAAGGAGACTGTTGTATATTTAATATCTCAGATCCATGTAGAGATGACACTAGTTTCTACGTGTGTAGCGGGTTTTATTTACAGTGCTTTAAAATGTCTACTCCATTCCAGCTCTTTCTACAGTTCATTTACTTTTCTCTGTGTCCACAGCCAGGCTGAACTAATCAAGCACGGTGAGCATCAGTTGTAAACAGACTCACATAATCAAACATAGAACACTTGAACACTGCAGTGACAAGCTCGACTTCTCCAGTTTCTCCAGATAATTAGAGCCCTCAACTCCGGTACCATTCTAGTAAATCTCCTCTGCATCCTCTCTGTGGCCTACGCATGTCATTTTTGATGTTAATCAATTTAAAGTTGCCACCAACGTGCATGCATGAATGTAAGTCTAAGTTAACTAAGCATTCCAAACTGAGCTGTGTCAATGAGATGCTCCACCCTGCAGGGCCTTTATTGATGACAGCTGAGAATTTCCAAAAGTACAAGCTGAAAAGAAAAACAATGTTTGATGCGGGGGGGGAGCTTTACAAACCTTTACCCAATTCCTGAATGAACAGCTGGGTAGCCCACGTGAATAAAAAGTGCTGTGCATTTGTTTAGGTTTGACTAAGCTATTATCATTTCACCATAGATGCAGCTTAAAAAATGTAATTCAGAAAGCATCATACTATGTTGTGATGTTACAGCTGTAATTATCTGTTCAAAGTCAAGCTTCCTTGTCCTTTGTAGAGTATGGGAACTGAATTTACAGGGCCAGTGCTTGATATTTATTAAATGTTTTCACATTTCAACATATTTTGGAACTTATCCAAGGACTTTTGATTGCTTTCGTTCCTTGAGAGTAGTTTCTTCCAGAAGTGTTAATTTTAAGTCAAACTTAAACCCACAAAAGGAAACTTCCGAACTTTCAGAATACACAATTTTATTTTCTTTAATTATATTTATAAAAGAAATGCAATATAAGTAGGCTAATTGTAATATTTTATTCTGTACTACCTTCAGGATGCAGCACATAGACAGAAACCTATTAGTCACAATTTCAGAATTACACTACTCTATGAATTCTATTCTCCAGAGGTACCAGCACTCGATCTGTGTTATCTGAAGTAGGCTGAGAAAGATGTGAAAAGACTGAAAGCTAAGCTGGGAGAAACAGAGAAATGATAACTGGGGAATTACAGAAGGACTGAGCAAAGATAGCGGATTTCCTGTTGGAGCATCATATACATTTTGTATTTCAGGTATTTAATATTTCAAAATTTTACGTTTGCCAACACTCTCTGCCTTTCTTCTTCGATACTATTAAAATGACAGACCTTCTGTTGTTAGAAAGCCAAACTTCCACTATTGAAAATACAGGGTGCCACTTGGAATTGAACACAGAGTCAATCCACAGCCAAGGCAAAGGTCAGTCTGAGCTCATGCCAGGGCCAGGCTGGCAGGCCCTGGCCAGGGGTGTGGGGGGGCGGGGTGGGGGGGGTCTAGAATCATCAGGGTGAAGAAGAGGGGGGAGGAGGGGAGGGGGAGAAAGTGAGGGAGAATTATCTTGGGGATGGCCTTCGATGGGTATGGGTGCCCAAAAGGAAGGCAACCACTCTCCCCACTGCCCCCACCCCCCCCGCCCCACCTTTGTCTGGCCACCAGTCTGCCAGGTTTTACCTGGCAAGCTAAACACGGCGCCAACCTCTCCCCACTGTGAGTAAAAGTTCCAGCACCAGCAGAAGGAGGCCCTGAAGTGTTGACTGGGCCACCCAATGCCTTCTTCGCCACAGGGAAAATTATAATGGGGAAGGGCGGGGCAGGTAGGCAGCAGGAAAGTGCCTGTGCCATGATGCCCAATTTTACAGCACTGCTTGCCCCCCCCAGCCCATCCCTGCGGGGAGGGGTGGGGGGCTGTAAAATTCCAACCTAAGTGTCAGCATATATAGTAACATATTTGAAAATTGTCAATTTTCAAATGCTCAAATGTTAGCAAGGAATGACAGTTGACAAAGAATGAATTGTTTTTTAAATGTGATTCATAATTGTTGCCAATAGAAGGTGTTGCGAATGTCTTAATGCCCAGTTGGCTCTTCAAACATCTCCTCAGTAACACCTGGAGGCTTGTGCCAAAATTGGAGAGCTGACACACAGACTAGTCAAGCAACAGCCTGATATAGTCATACTCACTGAATCATATCTTTCAACCAACATCCCAGACTCCTCCATTACCACCCCTGGATACGTTGTGTTCCACTGGCAGGACAGGCCCACCAGAGGTGGAAGCACAGTGTTATACAGTCGGGAGGGAGTGGCCTTGGGGGGTCCTCAACTTTGACACCAGGTCCCATGAAGTCTCATGGCATCAGGTCAAACAAGGACGAGGAAGCTTCCTGCTAATTACCACTGTCATGGACAGAGCTTATGGGCGGAATCATCCCTACCCCCTGGCATCAGGCGTGCTTGGCGGCGTGAGCGGACAATATGGCGATAAGGCCAAAAATCCGTTTCACGACATTTTGAAACCAGTTTGCGATCGTCCGCTCAGCCCTTCGATGGCAAGCCACCTTTCCTGTCTTCGGATGTCGGGAATCTCTTTGTAATACATCTGCATATCATTATAAGGCTAGCCCGCTGGACTTATTCACCACCGCCACTCCCCCATCCGGCTGGATCGTCTGCCAACATTGGTGCGATTGCACACTGACATGTTTCACAACAGTGTATGGAAGGCCTGCACTTGATGGGCTGCACTTTGAGGGGAACCTGGAGGTGAGTGCACAGTAAAATTGTGCAGCAAGGGTTGCCTGTTGGACGTCAAGGTCGAGGTGCATTAGAGGAGGGGGATGGGGAGGGGGAGGGGGCAAGTGCTGCCCTACGGTTGAAACGATTTGGGCGGGGTGCGTAAGGGTTCCCTGTGGTTGAAGCAACTTGGGAGTTGGGGGGTGGGGGTGGGGGTGGGGGTGGGGGCATTACAGCCAATGGGTAAAATGTCTTTTTACCCACCCGCTACCGCACTTTGTGCAAATTTGGGACAATTCTGCCGTTCTTATTGTTCATGGTCGGTTTTCTTTCCCAATGTGTGAGGTTAGTATGTTTTCTTACCCTCAGAGTGGTTTGTCCCAATTTAAATAACTCCAGCAGCAAGCTTGTAGTGAATTTAAAAATAAAGATTATTTATTAACACACACTTGTCTCAGAGGTTTAAATACAACATTTTACATACTATCCCACACACGCAAGGAGTAGATGCAGATGAAGAAAAAAACACGATTAAAATTTGGAATTGTTTCAGTCTCTTTCATAGCAGGCCTACAGTTTCTTGGGTGAATTGATGCTTTAGCTGGAGTGGAGTTCTTATAAAAACAGAGAATTTGTAGTCAGCTGTGAGGCTTCTTGGCTTCTTGTAGTTGAATTGCCAGGAGGTCAGCTCTCAGGTGAACTTGAAGTTGGAACAGTTTGGGAGGGAATCCTTCTCCTACTTTCAAGGTGTAGTTGTTTTATCTCGGCTGCATGGTAGACTTGCAGCTTCTTCGATAGCTTTTCAGATGGTGCTTCAGATGGATCTATCATGGTAGTTTTGATCAGGATAGCTTCTGCTGTTATTTTTAAACAGAACAGGTAACAAACATGGCTGCCATAACCATGTGACCTGTGATGAGTCCAAAGTCTCTCTTCCAAAAATGTTTGTGTGTTGGGCTGATACATATCCTGTCTTGTAGCCTTTCACACTTTGAGAATTTGAGACATCCAAGTTGTGTGTGTTTGGATGTGGAGCCATCACAATACAATGAAAGGTTAATGGGATCCATTTCATTTTAATTTAACACCCATGGAGTTTTGATGTATTTTTTGTCCCTGGTGAAACATGGAGATGAGTTGTCTGCACACCCCATTGTCTTTAGGTTTTGGTCCATCCTTAAACAAAGAGATGTGTGAATCTCACAAACAACTGTGAGATTCCTTCATTCAGGTCTATATTTAATCAGGTATTGGCCTTAGACTCTATTGTCTAACAGTTCAAATGCCAGAAGAGTCACATGGTATGCTGCAGCCATAAGTTTTTATGTCCATTTTTTAAAACAAAATACAGCTTTAAAATTTGGAATATCTTCGTGGCTGTTCTGGGCATGACACCATCTAGCACTGTCCCTTAAATGATGAATCAGTACTCCTCCATGTTGTACACCACTTGGAAGAAGAACTGAGGGTAGCAAGGGCACAGGATGTAATTTGGGTAGGGATGTCCATCACCAAGAGTGGCTCAATGGCTCCTCTACTGATCGAACTGGCTGAGTCCTGAAGGACATATCTCTCAGGCTGGACCTGCGGCAGGTGGTGAAAGAACCAACATGAGGGAAGACTCTACTTGACCTGTTACAGATACATCTCTCCACGACAGTATTGGTAGGAGTGACCACTGCACAGTCCTTGTGGAGACCAAGGTCTGTCTTCACACTGAGGATATCCTCTATCGTGTTGTGTGCCATTATCACTGAGAACAGGTCTAGGAGCACAATACTGGACATCCATAGGGTTCTTTGAGTCATCAGCAACAGCAGAATTGTACTCAACTGCAACCTGTACTCTCATGGCCTGGCATACCCCTCACTTCACCATTACAATCAAGCCATGGGACCAGCCCTGGTTCAATGAAGAGTGCAGGAGGGCATGCCAGGAGCAGAACCAGGCATACCTATAAATGAGGTGCCAATCTGGTGAAGCTGCAACATTGGAATTATATGCATGTCAAACAGCGGAAGCAGCATGCAATATACTGAGATAAGCGATCACATAACCAATGGATCAAATCAAAGCTCTGCAGTCCTGTCACATCCAGTCATGAATGATGGTGGACAACCAAACAAATGACCAAATGACCAAACATGCCCATTCTCAATGATGGTGGAGTCCAGCACATCAGTGCAAAAGACAAGGCTGAAGCATTTGCTACCAGCTTCAGCCAGTATTGCCTCGTGACAATATGATTCATTTCAGCCTCCTTCTGAAGTCCCAGCATCACAGATGTCAGCCTTCAGTCAATTCAACTCACTCCATGTGATATCAAGAAATGGGTGAACACACTGGATACAGCAAAGGCTATGGGCCCTGGCAACATCCCAGCTGTAGTACTGAAGACATGCTCCAGAACTAGCCACACCCTTAACCAAGCTGTTCCAGTATAAGTACAGCACTGACATCTTCCTAACAATGAGGAAAATTGTCCAGGTATGTTCTGTCCACAAAAAAAAAGGACAATTCCAAGCTGACCAATTACTGCCCCATCTGTCTACTCTCAATCATCAAACAAGTGTTGGAAGGTATCATCAACAGTGCTTTGGAGTGGCAATTACACAGCATTAAACTGATGCTCAGTTTGTGTTCTGTCAGCACAACTCAGCTCTGACATTATTACAGCTTTTGTCCAAACATCAACATAACAGCTAAACTCAAGAGGTGAAATATCCATTCCCTCCACCACCAATACACAGTGACAGCGGTGTGTAGCTTCTACAAGATGCATTACAGCAACTCACCAGTTTTAGATCTGATTAAAGGTCACAGGTCTGAAACATTGGCCTAGGTTTTCGCTACCAAAGCTCGGAGCTTGAGTCGGGAAATTCCCTGGGTGTGGGACAGAGTCAGGCCTGCTGACCCCGGAAATGGACTGTGTGCGTGAGTGGCTGAGTGCCGAGGCAGACTGGTTAGAAGACCTGCCACAGTGGTCTGAGACTTCATCCCAGCTGTATTGTGCCATTTTAGGCTCTGTAGCCCTCAATCCCCACAGCTCCACCCACGCTCCACACCATCTCTATACCAGCTTTTCTGCCCCCACCCACCCCAAATGACACTTCATATCTTCTATGCCAATTTATAGCTCTTCCATGCCCATTCACCCAGTATACACTGTGTATAGAACCAGTGAACCCTAGAGTAACAATAGCATTGGTGGAACTGTTAAAAAACACCCATCCACAAATCTTCACAAAAAACCTACTGTTTCCACTACCCTATAAAGGTATCAATCAAACAGACCATTAAAGAATCAATAACAAAGTTTTCAAGCACTTCATACCTCTTAATCTTGTGCAAATAAACATTGAGACATTGACAAAATAGACCACAGTAAAAACCTATTATAACCACATAAAGATGCCAATCAAGCATAGTCAACAGTTCTCTCCAGCTGTCAAAACAAACTCCTGCTCAGATAATCCTTTTCAGAGTTTTGGCTCTCAGCCAAGCTGAGGCTTTGAGCCAAAAACAAAAATACCTGGAAAAACTCAGCAGGTCTGACAGCATCTGCGGAGAGGAATACAGTTAATGTTTCGAGTCTGAATGACTCAGACTCGAAACGTTAACTGTATTCCTCTCCGCAGATGCTGTCAGACCTGCTGAGTTTTTCCAGGTATTTTTGTTTTTGTTCCAGATTTCCAGCATCCGCAGTATTTTGTTTTTATCTTATATGAGGCTTTGAGCTGACTGGCCTGGGAGTGCCAGCAAAAATTGGGGGTGCCGCAAAGGATATGGAAATCCCGGAATGATGTTCAAGCTGCCGTTTTTAAATGGCTCCAGAGTCATTCTGACTCTGTGAAAATCTGGGCCATTAACTCAGTTTCTCTCTCCACAAATGCTGTCAGACCTGCTGAATATTTCAAGCATTTCCTCTTTTTATTTCAGATTTCCAGCATCTGCTGTATTTTGCTTTTGTATTATTGAAATGGGTCCATCTGCTCATTTCAAAAAAAAATACACGCATTAAAACAGTTTTTGCAATTATAATGCTGTTTTAGCTCACATAAACAAAAAAAACATACTTTGAAACTATGTCTGGAAATTTGATGTGTCCATATTTGGATGTCTCATTCACAGAGTGCTAACAGCCTATGTCCAAATGGGAAGATCTGAGACGCCAGAGATTTTTGGCCTCGGACCTCAGTATTACACACGCAAAAGGTGCAGCAATGGCAGCTGGCACAAGTTCATGGGCAAATATTCAGGTCAATGCTTGGGTAAGATCATGGGGGGGTGCTGCAAGATATGTCAGCGTTTGCATGATTGGGGGGGTATGGGGTGGGAGGCAGTGATCTTGGAGATATGGCCAAAGTCAGGGTGAAATCACGGGAGCCTGGAGATCAGAGCTGGGTGTCCAAAGGCATCCAAAGGCGATTAGGGTAAGTACTAACAGATTTTTCAATCCATGTTGCTTAGCGTTGGCTTTCCCAGAAGCAATCAGCATAGGTACTGGCTGCCTCAGATACAAGCTAGAATGACACAAGGGAGCAGAAGCAGGTTTAGGATTATAGAAACAAGTGTCAATGGCCTAACACCTGTTTGTTACGTAGCTAAAAGATGCCTCTTGTTTGGCCTTTACCAAAATGACATCCAGCGCAGCTTGCCCCAGTATTGTGCACATGTGGCATGAATGCCATTTTGGATCCCATACCACCCATTGTGCCCAAAACCTGGGCACAAATGGAGCTAAATTTTTCACCCCTTGTGTCCTGTTAAACAAAATGGAACTGAAGGTTTGTGCTGCACTATTTGAACTTTTGTTCCTACTGTTCAATGAGCAATCAATTCCAAGAGATATTTTTTGGTAATAAGTGATAAGCTGATTTTGTCCTCCAATGGCCAGATCTGCTACCCTTTCAATTAATGCGTACTTTATGTTTTGATAATTTCTATTCATAAACATATGAAAGTAGTTCAACATGTTTCTGCGTTCTTTTTAAAAATTCATTCATGGGATGTGGGCTTCGCTGGCTGGGCCAGCATTTATTACCCATCCCCAATTGCCCTTGAGAAGGTGGTGGTGACCTGCCTTCTTGAACCACTGCAGTCCATGTGGTGTAAGTACACCCACAGTGCTGTTAAGAAGAGAGTTCCAGGATTTTGATCCAGCGACAGTGAAGGCCCAGGTCAATGCCAAGTGATGCATCTGGTTTCATTCCTTCTTTGTAACAACTGAGTGGCTCGCTAGGCCATTTCAGAGGGCAGTTAAGAGTCATGACATTGATGTGGGTTTGGATCACATGTAGGCCAGACCAGGTAAGGGTGACAGATTTCCTTTCCTAAAGGATATTAATGATGGGTTTTTACAATCATCAAACTTTTAAATTCAGATTTTTATTGAATTCAAATTCTACCAACTGCTGTGGCAGGATTTGAACCAAGGTCACCATATTACTGGTCTAGTGACAATACCACTATACCATCACCTCCACCTAAAATTTCAAGTGTTTTCAGTTTTACTTTTTTGTTTTTCTATTTTAATGTGATACACACTGGAAGGATTCCACTGCTAAAAATGCTAAGCATGGTTATTGCATTTCTTTGACAAGTGATATCTGGCATCAAAAGAATTACTTCTCTGTCATTAGAAAGACCAGATTAGGGACTGGGAGAAATGAAGAGAGTTTTTTTTAATGCAGAGAGTCGTTATGATCTGGAGTGCACTTCCTGGAAAGGCAGCAGAAGCAGATTCAATGGTAACACTCAAAGAGAATTCAGTTTATACCCGAAAAAAAAACTGCAGTGCAATGGGAAAGAGCAGGGGAGCGGGACTAATTGAATAGCTCTTTCAAAGGATGGTCTTCATCTGTGATTTAAGTTTCCATGATTCTATCATAACTACAAAACCTCTATTTATCTCAATCCTGGAGTTTTGACTGAAGAAACAGAGGCCTGCTCCGTTAACTGATAAGACTGAGCTGAACCACTATAACAACTCCACCTTCCTGCACTATCCCCATATCCCTTGACTCCTTTAGTGCCCAAAAATCTCTCACTCACAGTTTTGAATATACCCATGAACTGAGCCCCCAACAAAGTTTCATAACTTTCCAAAGTTTCATAACCCTCAGAGCAAAGAAATTTCTCCTTACCTCAGTCCTAAATGCCTGATATCTATCCTGAGACTATGACCTCTACTTCTAGACTCCCTGGCAGGGTGAAATGCATTTCTGCATATGCCCTGTAAAGCCCTATAGCAATTTTATAATCTTCAGTGAGATCCCCTCCCATTCCACTCCATCTCTCCTTATAGGACAGCCTTCCCTTCCCAGGATTCAATCTAGTGAACCTTTATTTCATGCTTTCTAAGGTAAGTATATCATTCCTTAGACAAGAAGATCAAAGCTGTACACAACACAATAGGTATGATAGAAACAAAAAACAAAAAACTACTGCGGATGCTGGAAATCCAAAACAAAAACAGAATTACCTGGAAAAACTCAGCAGGTCTGCAGCATCGGTGGAGAAGAAAAGAGTTGACGTTTCGAGTCTTCACGACCCTTCAACAGAACTGAGTATAGTTAGGAGAGGGGTGAAATATAAGCTGGTTTAAGGTGGGCCGGGGGAGAGAGAAGTTGAGGGGGGGGTGTGGTGGTTGTAGGGACAAGCAAGCAGTGATAGGAGCAGATAATCAAAAGATGGCACAGACAAAAGGATCAAAAGGTGTTGAAGGTGGTGATATTATCTAAGAAAATGTGCTAATTAAGAATGGATGGCAGGACACTCAAGGTACAGCTCTAGTGGGGGTGGGGTGGAAAGACTGACAAGGTATTAGTTGTGGATTTTAAAATAATGGAAATAGGTGGGAAAAGAAAAATCTATATCAATTATTGAAAAAATCAAAAGGGAGCGGGAAGAAATGGGGTGGGGATGGGGAGACGGAGTTTAAGATCTAAAGTTGTTGAATTCAATATTCAGCCCAGAAGGCTGTAAAGTGCCTAGTCGGAAGATGAGGTGCTGTTCCTCCAGTTTGCGTTGGGCTTCACTGGAACAATGCAGCAAGCCAAGGACAGACATGTGGGCAAGAGAGCAGGGTGGAGTGTTAAAATGGCAAGCGACAGGGAGGTTTGGGTCTTTCTTGCTGACAGACCGCAGGTGTTCTGCAAAGCGGTCGCCCAGTTTGCGTTTGGTCTCTCCAATGTAGAGGAGACCGCATTGGGAGCAACGAATGCAGTAGACTAAGTTAGGGGAAATGCAAGTGAAATGCTGCTTCATTTGAAAGGAGTGTTTGGGCCCCTGGACGGTGCGGAGAGAGGAAGTGAAGGGGCAGGTGTTGCATCTTCTGCGTGGGCATGCGGAGGTGCCATAGGTGGGGGTTGAGGAGTAGGGGGTGATGCTTGCTTGTCCCTACAACCACCCCCCCCTCAACTTCTCTCTCCCCCCGCCCACCTTAAACCAGCTTATATTTCACCCCTCTCCTAACTATACTCAGTTCTGTTGAAGGGTCGTGAGGACTCGAAACGTCAACTCTTTTCTTCTCCACCGATGCTGCCAGACCTGCTGAGTTTTTCCAGGTAATTCTGTTTTTGTTGACAATAGGTATGATCTCACCAAAAGGCCCATATAATTGCAGCAAGACTTCCTTGCCCTTGTACTCTAACACCCTTGCAAATAAGACTAACATACAATTTGCACTACTAATTGCTTGCTGTAGCTGCATGATTACTTCGTGATTTGTGTACAAGGACTCCCAAATGCTTCTGAATACCAACATTGACATTATTTTGATTTTCCATTCTTCCTATAAAATGGCATAATTTCACACTTCCCAACATTATACTCCACCTTCTTGTTCAATCACTTAACTGCTGTGTTTGTGTCGGATTCCTGTATATCTTATTTATCTCAGAGCAATGCAGAGATGATCATCGTTCTAAATCTTTGCTTGCAATTCTTTAAAACATCTTAGAATTCAGGATTGCCAACAACACGTGGGCCAGGATTTTCTGGCCCTGTTGGGGATGGGACCCGCCCTGGGTGAGGCGGTGCCTCAGACAGAAGCCCATTGACTTGCGAAGGGACCGAAAGATTGCGGCGGCGGGCTGGTGCAGAAAATCCCGCCCATGGTCTTTGCTAGATACCTGGTCTTCTATCTGGTAGCTTCTCTTTTCAATTAGCTCTCTTGCTCAACCCACAGGTTTAAGCAATCAAGTAGAGAGACAAGGATCAGTGAACTAGACTGACCAATCAAACATAGATCAATTTAACAATTGAATATTACATTAACCACTCTGTAGCCTCCTTATGCCTTCATCACAGCTTATTTTCTTACCTAGCGTTGTGTCCCTGGCAAACGTAAATGTATTAGAACTGTTCTCCTCACCTAATTCATTGATACAGATTGTAAATAGCTCAAGTCCAAATGTTGATCTTTGCGGCATTCCACTACGTACACTCTGCCATCTCAAAAATGTCCCATTTATACATACTAACTGTATTCTTTCCATTAACCAATCCTCAATCCATGCTAATATATTACTCCAATCCTATGAGCTCTTATCTTATGTGGCACTTATAGATGCTTTCTGAAAATCAGAAAATTCCGTAGCCACCCTTTATTTACCTTGCTGGCTTCACCCTCAAAAAACTCGAAAGGATTTATCAAGCTTGATTTCCGTTTCATAAAACCATGTCGATCCTATCTAATTATATTGTTATTTCTCAAGTTCTCTGTTACAATGTTCTTAAAAATAGATTCTCATTCTTCTGCTATGACTGGTCTATAGTTCCCTGCTTTTTCTCTCTTGCCTTTCTTGAACAGTGAGGTTACATTTACAACCTTCTAATGCATGGAGGCCTTTCTAGAATCCAAGGAATTCAAAACCAATATATCTGTTAAATCTACAGCCACCCATTTGAAAACCCCAGGATATAGATGGTCAGATCCAGGGAATTGTTAATTCTTAGTCCTTTTAATTTCTCCAGAATGTTTCTTTACTA
This sequence comes from Cetorhinus maximus, assembly GCF_964194155.1. Classification (NCBI taxonomy): domain Eukaryota; kingdom Metazoa; phylum Chordata; class Chondrichthyes; order Lamniformes; family Cetorhinidae; genus Cetorhinus; species Cetorhinus maximus. Next base: position 128,020,589 of record NC_135887.1, read on the forward strand.
ATATTAATTACTTTAATTTCCTCCCTCTCACTAGACTTTTGGTTTTCTTTGTTTTTCATATGTCCTTTATATGTTTTACTGTGAAGGTAGATACAACACATTTGCTTAATGTAAACAGAAAGTGCTGGAAAAACTCAGCAGGTTTAAGGGCATCTGTGGAGACAGAAACAGAGTTAACGTTTCAAGTCCTTATGACTCTTTTTCAGAGCTCTGAGGAAGAGTCATATGAACTTGAAACGTTAACTCTGTTTCTCTCTCCACAGGTGCTGTCAGATCTGCTGAATTTTTCCAACATTTCCTGTTTTTATTTTAGATTTTCAGCATCCACAGCATTTTGCTTTTATATTTATTTAATGTATCTGCCATTCCCTTATTCACTATTATAATTTCTCCCAACTCAACCTGCAAAGGACCCAAGTTCACCTTTGATAATCGCTTCCTTTTTACATACTTGTGGAAGCCCCATCTACCCTCCTTGTATTTGATTCGCCATGGCACTGATCCCAGCCCAGTTTACATGGACTCCATCCCAACAGAACAGCTCCTTCTTACCTCAGTACTGGTGTCAGTGCCCTACGAATTGAAACCTTGCCTTCCTTTCAGTCACATATTTAAACTTCTAAATGGTTTGTCCTGGTGCCACATAGCATGTGGCTCAGACAGTTATCCAGAGATTATTGTCTTGGAGGCTCTGCCTGCAAATTTGTACCCTAGCTCCTCAAGCTCCCTCAGAAGAGCCTCGCTCCTCCTTCTATGTCATTGGTTCCTACATGAACCACAGCAATTGGATGCTCTCCTTCCTGCTCCAAGTTCTTCTCCACCCGTAAGATATTGTCCTTATTCCTAGCGCCAGGGAGGAAACACTAGCATATTCCTGTTCGCTCCCTTCACTTGAATGGCCTCCAATTTGCCTCTTCTCACCACAGTCTTTGTTCTCATACACATCAGAAACAAATATGTCCAACCCGTTGGATTACAACAAAGGCTAAGGCTCCTGCACCGCTGCTACCTGCGATGCCCTTACCTGCATGAGTTGCAATCGTATCCCACATGAACTGTCCTTTGCCCCTTGCCTGACTGCAGCCCACTCATACCCGATGACTCACCATGCACAGATTCCAACTCTATGCTCCTCTTTAAAGTTTGCGCAATCCCGGTATCTGAATGGTGGTGCCGAGTGTCAGATCAAGTGATGGTGCCTTTTCATTAGTGGTGTAGTGTTGCTCTTGACCTTTCTCCTAAAGCTGCTGTGGCTGGGAAGGTGGCTGTTCTTGTGTTTCTGAAAGGAGGAAGTCAGAAGGGGAGGGCCGTGGTGAGGGAAAGTGGTGTGGGAGGTCCATGGTCAAACCATCAGGAGCTTGTTCATCATGCCGCATAGCAGGATGAGGGTGAGATGGGAGTTCAGAAGGGGCATAAGACAAGAACATACTATTATCCTGAATGTTCTTAGGAATGGGAGGTGCAATGGTCTCTGTTGCAGCTGGCCCCATGATGTGGTGAACTGACCCCTCCATAAGGCTCAGGAGATGTAGGCATGCCTTCCCCTCAGCTGAATGCTGAAAACATGCAAATGAGGAGAGAGCCTCAATGGAACCAAGTACGGGCAGGTCACAAATCATGAGCCCCTTGCCTGAAAATGGGAAGGAGCAAATTTTCAGCCCCATATCTTTGCTGTGGTGCTATACTGTAGAGGGGGGGAAAAAATAACCATTTTTTCCCCTGTCAGCAAAATAATGTTTAATTTGCTGTCACATTTGTTTAATGTTAAAGTCTCCCAACAACTGTGCATTTTTTATTCTTTCCAAATCATTTTTTACTCTTGAAAGAACATCTAATGCATTAAGATTAATGGTCCCTGGTGAACACATAGCAGAATGTGAACTGCACTGTATACATTATTCAAGCCTTGTTCTATTCTGTGGAGCCATAGTGAGTTATGTGTTGTCCTTCTGAATAGAACATTGCTCAGCGCCCAGAGTTTTCCCAACCTCTGTCTGAAAAGAGTGGTTCTGATGACCACCACATTAATCTTCTCATTTATAGTGACTGAAGTTATTTTATTGATTATGACATTGTTGTGGGAATGGTGCTCACATTTTCGTAGCTTACCTTCAATCCTTCAGGCCAGTCTGTTAAAATTTCCCTTACCGAAGACTGAACTCACACTTATCCTGTGTAGTCTGACTGACCATATGATGAAATATTCTCATACATGTACAGATGATTTGAAATGTGTTTTAATGCAAAGCATATAGGAACATGGGAACAGGAATAGGCCATTCAGCCTCTGGAGACCGCTCCATCATTCAACCAGATCATGGCTGATCATCTACCTCAACTTCGTCTTCCCGCGCTGTCCCGATATACCTTGATGCCATTGGCATCTAGAGACCTATCAATCTCTGCCTTGCGTATACTCAATGACTGAGCTTCCACAGACCCCTGGGATAGAGAATTCCAAAGATTCACAACACTCGGAGTGAAGAACCCTCCTCATCTCAGACCTAAGTGGCTTGCCCTTTATTCTGAGACTATCAGCTTATCGAAGAATTTGGCCTGAATTTTTGTAAAGATGGACAGCTTTTCCATTGTTACAAAAATCACTGCGGAGGCCCAGATCCAGAGGTACAGCACTTCCCCCAAAAACAACAGCTGGCAATGCTGTCGGCGGGTAGGGGGGGTGTGGGGGAGTGAGAGTTAATGGGTCAAGTTTCAAATTGTACATCAGTGGTTCACTGAGTCAGCTGCCCATATAAAACAGATGATGCCTTCAGCCATGTTAGATTTTTGTCAGCTAGGATTAGGAAACACAGTGTCTGCAGGTTAGACCTGGTAGGATTAGTTCTAAACTTTACAGAGTTGCTTGGATAGGTGGGGTGCCCTTTTGGATATGGTCCTGGGACACCTTTGGGGGAGGTTAGGTGCCCTTTGGGAGAGGTAAGCTGTATTTTTGGAGATGTAAGGTGCCCTTTAGGATTGTTAAAAGTAGACTTGAATGCAAATAATAATTGCATAAACTCATTGGAACTGTCAAGCACATTAGAACTGTCCAAAACAACTGTCTAAAGGAACTGACAAAGGAGATGCCAAGCAGTAAAGTCATTCCAAAGTCCTGCTCTTCAAATATTTGAAAAAAATCTGTCAGCACTGCTTCAAAAAAATTCAGTGCTCCCCATTTCACTCTGATTTTTGCACAAGCCTGAGGGATATCATTACTGGATTAGTGCTGCATGACTGATGTCACAACCTTCTATTGTCACAGTAGGGAACCAATTAGTTTGCAGTTTGCTTGTCAGCTCCAAGTGGTTGTAGACTTTTTGAAGTGGGACTATTAATTCTCATGTTTGTTTTTTAAGGGGTTAAAGGAAGTTAAATATGGTGAATGGGATTTTATCAATGAGGGGCATTTTTAAAATAGTGAATTCTTCAAAAGACATGTTAATAACTTTTTAATCTTTTTTTATTATTCTTTCATGGGATGTGGGCATTGTTTGCGAGGCCAGAATTTATTGCCCATTCCCAATTGCCCTTGAGAAGGTGCGATGAGCTGCCTTCATGAAATGTTACAGTCCAGGTAGTGTAGGCACACCCACAGTGCTGTTAGGAGGGGAGTTCCAGCTTTTTGGCCCAGTGACAATGAAGAAACGGCAATGTAGTTTGAAGTCAGGATGCTGTGTGGCTTGGAGAGGACCTTGCAGGTGGTGGTGTTTCCAAGCATCTGCTGACCTTGTCTGTATAGGAGGTAGAGGTTGTGAGATTTTAAGGTGCTGTAGAAGGAGCCTTGGTGAGTCACTGCAATGCGTCTTGTAGATGGTACACACTGCTGCCAATGTGCGTTGCATATGAAGGGAGTACATGTTGAAGGTGGTGGATGGGACTGCTTTGACCTGGATGAGCTTCTTGAGTGTTGTTGGAACTGCACTCATCCAGGCAAGTGGAGAGCATTCCACTACACCCCTGACTTGTGCCTTAGATGGTGGGCAGGCTTTGAGGAATCAGGAGATGAGTTACTTTCTGCAGAATTCCCAGCCTCTGACCTGCTCTTGTCACCCCAGTAATTATATGTTCGGTTTCTGGCCAATGGTAACCACCAATCACACCACCCCCCTGCCCCACCGGATTGACAATGAGGGATTCAGCAATGCTAACACCATTGAATGTCAAGGGGAGATGGTTGGATTGTCTTTTGTTGGAAATGGTCATTGCCTGGCACTTGTGAGGTATGAATGTTGTGTGCTGCTTATCAGCCCAAGCTCGAATGTTGTCCAGGTCTTGCTGCATATGGACAAGGACTGCTCTATTTCATATCAGCAGGGGTCCTGAGGTCTGCCCATGGTGGATACAGGGTCAGTTGGTATGGCAGGTGTAAGGGCAAAAGGTGGTGGTTGGAATCATGGGTTGAAATGAGTTGGCACTAAGTTGGCATAGGGGCTATAAAGGGTCGTTGGGAATGGGTAGAGTGGCATAGATTGCTGTGGAGGGTACGAGGGGCCATGGGATGGGTAGAGGGACATTGGTTGGCATTGGAGGTATGAGGGACTATATATGAGTTTGATGGGGGGAATGAAGTGGCATGGATTGGCATGGGTGGGCATGGGGAGTGTGTTAGGGGTGAGGGTGTGTGAGGGGTGAGGGCTGGAGGGCTGTTTTATCTGCTTTTTAAAACTTTGACACAGTACTGGTGTAGGCCTTCAGCCCTAATCGCCCCCACACCCGACAGCCTTTGCACTGTTTCCCAAGTCAACCGGCACAGCTCCCATTTTCACCCTTAACCCCCCCTCAGCCCCCTCCCCAGATGTAAATCTGACCTTCCAGGGCATTTTCTCCCAGGTTTGGTTTGCAGAGGAGGCAATTGAAAGCGATTTTTCATGGCCCGTCCAATTTTAACGATTGGCAGATGGGCCAGGCAGCCTTTACTGTTTTCCTCAAACCTCGATCCAAGGCGGGATGAAATCTCCGTGGGGAAAATAAAATAAAAAGAGATATCTGAGGACTGTTTTTTTTTTAACAAGGTTTGCTTTCAGGTGCTTGATTGTGCTGCATGGACATGTTTTGCAGCATTTTTGTTGTTTTGCTTATTCTGTGGAGGTCTGCAGCTCCCTGGGGCAGCTGTCTGCGCTCACCAGCACCCACGGTGACATTGGCACCTGCCCTCTTCCCCCGACCCATGCTGAGCCTTTCTCAGCACGTTTTTCACGCTGGGAAATCGAGGTGGGGCGCCCACTTCCTGTCCGCTCGGGCCCACTGATAGTGCACGCCCGACAAGCGAAAAATTCAGGCCAAAGTGGGTGCATAAAGATCAGCCAATATGGAACAGGCTCAAGGGGATGAATGGCCTACTCTTGTTCCTATGAACTCTGAGGCTCTTTCCTTTAGAAAAGAGAAGACTGAGGGGTGACCTGACAGAGGTCTTTAAAATTCTGGAAGTATTTGATATGGTAGGACAAAACAAAAACAGAATTACCTGGAAAAACTAAGCAGGTCTGGCAGCATCGGCGGAGAAGAACAAAGTTGACGTTTCGAGTCCTCATGACCCTTCAACAGAACTAAGTAAAGATAGGAGAGGGGTGAAATATAAGCTGGTTTAAGGTGGGGGGTGGGGGGGTGGGGGGAGAGAAGTGGGGGGTGTGTGTGGTTGTAGGGACAAGCAAGCAGTGATAGGAGCAGATAATCAAAGGATGTCACAGACAAAAGAACAAAGAGGTGTTGAAGGTGGTGATATTATCTAAAAGAATGTGCTAATTAAGAATGGATGGCAGGACACTCAAGGTACAGCTCTAGTGGGGATGGGGTGAAATAAGACTAAAAGGGCATAAAAGGTATAGATTTAAAAATAAATTAAGGGTCATGAGGACTCGAAACGTCAACTTTGTTCTGAAGGGTCATGAGGACTCGAAACGTCAACTCTTTTCTTCTCCACCGATGCTGCCAGACCTGCTGAGTTTTTCCAGGTAATTCTGTTTTTGTTTTGGATTTCCAGCATCCGCAGTTTTTTGTTTTTATCTTTGATATGGTAGAAGTTGAAATGAGGGCTCCACTTGCGGGTGAGGCCAGAACCATAGAGGGGGCATAAATATTAGATTGTCAAATAATAAATTTGCAAAGGAATTCTGGAGTAGCTTCTTTCCTGAGAGAATGATTAACACGTGGAACTGGATACCACAGGGTGTAGTTGAGGCAAGTAGAATAGATTCATTCAAGGGAAGCTAGACAAGCACATGTGCAGAAAGGAATAGAAGGACATGCTGATGAGGGTAGATGAAAACAAATGGGAGGAGGCTCGAATGGAGCATAAACACTGCATGCATGAATCTGTCGGGCTGAAAGGCCTATTTCTGTGCTGCAAATAGTTTGTAACATTGATTGTAGATTGGTAATGCTAAAACATAAAATACTGTCAGGATTGTTTTTATTTTAGTACTTAGTCAAATCTTCAACGTTACTTGTAGGTGCAAGGTTTGGTACAACAAGTGGCTTAGAGTCCTAATTGTCTTTTGCTGCTTTCCCCTTCATTTTCATAATATTTTAGCATTTGTTATGGATCAGAAAAAAGGATTTCATTGCAAAATTCGTGTAAAAGCCAAGGTTCAAGTGATTCCCCATGTGAGGTTTCTAATGACAGTTCGCTGTGTTATATAAATGGAAGTATTTTTATCATTTCATTAAAATTAATAAAATTATCATTGCTTTGTGATACTAATTAGGTACAATTATTTACAGATTTATAGGCCGGGATTTTCTGGCCCCATCGTGGGTGGGACCCGTCGTGGGCGAGGCGGTGCCCCAGCCAGGAGTCCATTGACTTGTGGTGGAACTGGAAGATCCAGGCGGCGGGCGGGTGCAGAAAATCCCGCCCATAATGAAATGTCTATAGATGCAGCTATGATTATAATCTTCACAACGTTGCCATGAATTTTGAGACTTGCTGCGCACACATTGGCTGCCGTCTTCCTTACATTACAACAGTGATCACGCTTCAAATGTACTTAATTCACCGTACAGCACTTTGGGACGTCCTGAGGTTGTGAAAGGTGCCATATAAGTGCAATTTTTTCTTTCTGTTTCTTGATGTCCTAACTACAGTAGCTTATGGTGTATCGTTCATTTTGAATGACCCACAAGATGACCAAGGATCATGCTTCATACCAGCCTGTGTGGGGTAGATGGACCAGATGGCCATTTCCTGTTTGTCACCTATGCATATTTGTAGGTTTTGCTGACAGAGAGAGAGAGGGAACATTGGAGAGAATTCCCACCAGCAATTTTTTAAGCTGCCTAAATGAAAGCAATGACAGGAATCCTCTTTATATTATGATCTGCGCAGTAGTCCCTAGCAAGAACTATTTATCATTTCAGTTACTCATCCCTCTGTCAGTAGGCTCCTGGAGTTTTCCCATCAACCTAATCATATAGATTATATAGCAACGGCAGGGAGCACTCACAACTATTAGGTTAGCACCGAATTGAAAGTGCTTCTTATCCGCACCACATACCATACCTTCCTTGCTGAAAAATTACACACCCCACTGAGCACCTGGTTGGTTACCTAGGTAAACTCATTTTACGTACCAATTGACTTCTAATCTGATTTCTTACTGAACTCAGTTTTGTTTTTCAAAGGTGCTAAATTTAGATGGAATGAGAAAGTTGACATATTTCACGAATGTTTGTTCAATACACTAATCACAAAATATGTAAATCATGTTGGTTCTCTGAAACAAACCTTTTGGGGACTGACGCCCGATCAACTCTTTGTAATTAATTATATTGTGATGACATGTGTATATTTTTATATTTCCGTATTTATGTATATATTCTGTGTAAGTAAGGGTAAGCTGTTTCTGTGTGTGTCCAGGGTTAATCAAAAGGGGGAGGGAGGGTAGGGTGGGGTGGGGTGGTGGGGTTGTTGGAGTCAGATTCTCTGTGAAATCTAAGGGATGGTAGACTAAAGGTGTTATCTCCTTGAATTTTGTAATGAGGCCTTAAGGTGGGTCTTAATTCGCAAGTAAACAGAGTAGATCTGAAATTTGCATTTGGGGATAAATGTTGAAATTGACGTGTAGCTTTTGCATTTTAAAGGAGTCTCAAAGGGACTAAAGAACAGTTGCATTTTGCAGGAGATTCATGAGCAATCGGGGCAGGTGTTTTGAATTTTATTGACCCAGAATAGAGGTAAAATAGGAACATGGAAGGTTTTAATATTTGGGAACCTGAGTTTTCAAGGGGATATTTGAAGACACTGGAGAACTAAGATGAAAGGGGTGAAAAGGATATTTATGAAAATGGGTTTTGAGCTGCAGTGAGTTGGTGTGCGGGGAAGTCCTGCTGAAAACCTACTCCTGTGCTGAAAAAGCTATGAAAATCTTCTAATTGGAAAAAGCAACTCAGTTTTGGGCCAGGAGGCTATTCATGCTGTGAAACAGTTTTCTTCAGAATCTCCCTTTGGAAAAACCACATCAGCGTGAAGTTGTTCTGGGAAGTCATGTTTTGCACTTCTGTTTAAAAATGAAAACAATTTCTCAGCTTGGGTAATATTTACTGAAGTTTACAGTTGCCAAAAAAAAAGTTTAATTTTGTACCTTTTATAAAGCATTTTGGAAGTTATTTTTGTAAGATTTTTCTAACCTTGTATCTTATATCTTGTGTGTTTAAGTTTTATTTTTTCTTTTCTTTCTTTTATTAAATGTTTTAATTCTTCAAATCTTAAAAGTTATCACTGGAGTCCTGTGCTTATGTGTCCAATAGTTTTCCCTCCTCTTTTCTACAATACACACACATAAAAAGTTACGATCAGATGAGGCGGGTTTCAATCTGAGATGTGGTTTGTTCAGCATTACCATCAGCTGCGGTTGTAACATTATACTTAAATGTTCATAATTATTCAATTCTTATTTTATACTTTACTTTTATTGTAATTATTGTCTATAATATGTTAATGGGAGCCAGTCCTGCCAACACTGGAAAGAGTGCAGAGGTAGCCATAGAGGCTGCCAGGTGTGGAGACAGGCTGTATGAAAGGCTAGCCTCTGTGCTCTTTGTCCCAAGAAAGCAAAAAGCAAACAGCCCTCTACCCCTTACCCCTCATACCTGCTCACACCCACTCACCCTCTACACACTCCCCATGCCCCATCCATGCCAACCCATCCCACCTCGTGCCCCCACTCAGCCCCATTGACCCTCATATCCTCCATGCCAACCTATGCTCCTCTACCCACCCCCATTGCCCTTGCAAACTCCATGCCAAATTACCCAGCATCTACCATAGGCAGACTTCAGGACCCATGCTGAGATGAAATAAAATAAGTGTCTATTTATGACTTTATGGTTTAAAAAAATCTCATTAATATAAACCCATGCACTACATTGAAATTCGTTCAACTGCTTAACCCCTTATAAAAACATGCATTTGCATTCATAGCCCCACATCAAAGACTTTAGAACCACTTGGAGTTGTAAATCAAATTGTGAACTAATGGATTGTGAAATAAGTTATACAGCACAAATCCTGTAATGATAACCTTCATGCTTATGTCAACAGACAGAGTGAAATAACAAGCATTGATTTTTTTCTAAACGGCAGATTTTTTTTAAATATAAAGGCCATGAGATTTAAATGCTTGATGCTTTACAGTTCCAATGAGTTCATCCACTTTTCATGTCTGATTTTAACAATCCCAAAGGTCACTTGACCTCTCCCAAAGAAGTCTCTGGACCTATCCAGAGGAGTACCCTACCTTTCCAAAAGGGTACTCCACTTCTCCAAAAGGGTACCCTGCCTTGCTAAAAAAAACTCTGGTAGCCTTAGACCTTCTTTTGAAAAATGTAAAACCCACAATTCCCGCTAAAGAAAATTTGATCTGTTGCAAGGCAGCTGAACTTTTGTGTGTGTCCGTGAACCATGGATGTGCAAACTTCAACCCCACCCCCATCCCCCCATGGCAAAAATGGTGATAGCTGGGGTCGGGGGCTGGACTTCTAGAATCAGGGCTTCGGCATCAATTTGCCTAAACCAGAGACCCTCGCCATCGTTGTGAAAATTCAGGCCATAATGACAAAAGGTTTCATGGTACAAAAGCCAAAGGAAGCGCTAATGAGTAAAGAAAAGAAACAAGGGCTATGTCTAAGTGAGATGTGAAGGGCTGGTTAGCAGATGCCCAAATGCAAAGTAAAGGAATAAGGAAAGAAATGAGACAAACAATACGAACATTTGTGGAAGCCGCAATTACACTTGTAAAGATCACAGTGACATGTATTTTCGGCTTGAACAGTCTTTCTGGTAATTATTTGTATCATCCTCCTTATTGGAGCTCCAGGGAAGAGAAACAGAGCATTTTATATTGTTTTGCATTGCCCGATATCAGTCCTATTAGCATGAATTAAAGAGGACACTTACTGAAGTCGGTAGGAGCAGAAAGCAGACAAAAGACATTAAGATGTGAAACAAAATAGACAACTTGTATTTAAATATAAACTTGCGAAGTCCCTCTCTATCTCTTTACCTCTCTTTCATCCTATAGGATGCTCCTTAAAGCTTTGATCATGTTTTTGGTCATTTGCCCGAATATTTGTTTTACATAATGATACTCCTGTGAATTGTGCTGAGATGTTTTGTTGTGTTAAAGATGCTGCGTAAATACAAGTTATTGTTTTGATAAAAGCATGCCTCACAATCTCAATAAATTCCAAGGCACTTCATAACCAGTGAGGTACCCCTGAAGTGTAGGATTGCTGGAAGACATAGGAACATAGGAACTCAGGAGCAGGAGTGGGTCATTCAGCCCTTTCAGCCTGCTCCGCCATTTGATAAGAACATAGATGATCTGATTAGGGTCTCAATTCCACTTTCCTGCCTGCCGACCATAACTCTTGACTCTCTTGTCTATTAGAAATCTTGAATAAATTCAATAGCCCAGCCTCATTGCTTTCTGGGGAAGAGAATTCCACAGACTAACCATCCTCTGAGAGAAAAGAATTCTCCTCAACTCAGCCTTAAACTGTGCCCCCTGGTTCTAGTCTCCTCCACAAGAGGAAACATCCTCCTGGTATCCACCCTAGCCAGTCCCCTCAGGATCTTCAGCTCTGAAGAAGAGTCACATGGACTTGAAGCATTAACTCTTTTTCTCTCTCCACAGATGCTGCCAGACCTGCTGAGTTTTTCCAGTATTTTCTGTTTTTATTCCCTCAGGATCTTGTATGTTTCAATAAGGGCACCTCTCATTTTCCTAAACTCCAGTGGGCCTAGACTGCTGTACGATAGCAGCCAATTTGTTCAGAGTAAGGTCCCACAAGTAATGATGAGATAAATGACCAGGTATTTTGTTTCAGTGATGTTGATTGAGGGATAAATGTTGGTGAGCAGTTTGGGAACATTCTTTTCCATTCTTTGAGTAATGCCATGGGGTTATGTATCTCTACTTGAACAGGAAGATAATGCCATGGTTCTAATCTCAAGTGAAAGATACCGCTCGCGACAGTACTGTTCTTCCTCAGTACTACACTGAAGTGTCAACCTATATGACATGCCCAAGTCTCTGGAGTGGGTCATGAAACCACAATGGCGATGGTAGTGCCACTGAGATAAGACTAGCAGTGAGAAGCAAGTGGAGTGTGAAGGACTAGTAGATTGTAGAGTTTACACATTATTAACACAAAACTCCTGCAAAACCAACTACAACGTCCAGATGGCTGAAAAGGATTGCCCCTACCTGATCCTGTTTTCTCAGCTCTCAACTAGACAACGGTCCAAGGGAGGACAAAGAAAACGCTTCAAAAACACTCAAGCTTTCCTTGAAGCGTGGCTGAATTGACACTAATAACTGGAAGGACCTTGCTACCAATCCTTCAAAACAGCAACAATTTGTCAATAAAGCTGCATCATGCTTTGAGTCCAAATAGCTTAATGATGAGGCAGAGCATCAGCAGAGAAGGAAAGAAGAGGAAGAAAGTCCTGCACTCCAGACCCCAACTCCTGGTGGGACATTCTGCCCCATGTGCCCAAAGATCTCTGGGTCGAGATCTGGCCTGGTCAGTCCATGAAGACCCATGGCTGAAATCGCAACCCTGAGTAGACAGTATCCTTGTATTGAGGGGATGACAATGATGAGAGTTTAACATTATTATGATTGGGACAAGTACCAAATTTTTAATTTAATTTTAGTTTGCTTCCTTCTAGCTACTCAATGCTAGGAATCACTTTGATTTGTTTATTTGGTGCCTTAGCTGTTTATCTAAGTCTCATTAAGATGCCTGACCAACAGATTGGATTGAGCTATGCACAGAATTGTTCTGAACATTTTCTTATGGGGAGAGAGGTTCCGTCAAAGATCAGCTAATGCATGTTATGCGCTGATTGCTTTTCCTAAATTAGTTGTCAGTGCCGAAGCTGAGTAGATGATGCATTCATGATCTTTGAATCAGCAGCCACGTGTAATAATTTCCTTACAAAGGTTAACACGCTTCTTTTTCTCGACGTGCTAGTTAAGAAATCCACAAATGGGTTCTTCACTACTGCATACCACAAGCCTACCTTCACCGGTCAATATTCACATTGAGATTCATATAGCTCCACATGCTATAAGATTGACCTATCACAATCTTGTAAATAGGGCCTTGCCATTTGCTCACCTTGCAAGCTTGATGCAGAAATAGAGTGCATTAAAGCTGCCCTGAAGGACAATTACTATCCTGATCAGATCATTGTTTGACGTGTATAGCACAACCTCACAAATGGGCCAAAGGCCGTCATTTTCAGACCTGAAAAGTGCCCGATCTACTTCAAGTTACCCTGGAAAAACAAAGTATCACAACAATTTGAACAACAGGTTAAGGAAACCATTTCACACTGCTACTATTCTGTGGCTAGGCGAGTGGTATTTTCTACTAACTGGATGCTGGCATCAGTCCAAAAAGAAATTCTGCCTACCACACAATTGAGCAATGTCATGCATGAATTTCAGCACCGGTATGATGCCAGGTACATAAGCTGTACATCCCAACAGTTGGCTGATCGAATCAAATAACATGTTCCTTTGGTTGTTCATAATAGGCAGAGTATAGACCAGCCCGAGCTTGCAAAACCCAAACAAAACATGTGCTGTTAGATGTGATTCCATGATTGGGCAGCACTTGCTGAACAATCCTGAATGTGCTAATAGCTACACTAACAACCAATTTAAGATAATCAGTCAAGTTCATAATGTGGCCCAGTTATGCTTGCTAGGACATACATATGCAGGGACATGTTCTCTGCGTAAAAAAAACAAATATGTTCAAGTCATGTGGCTTTTTTGAATAACCTGGAAGCTTGGGGAGCCTATAGGTCCCTGTTGCTTTCTCCATGGTGAGACCTGGCCAATCAGAGTCAACTTGCCAACCAATCAGCAGCCTTTCCTCCAATCGTCTAAATTGTTGTGATCATTTGAAATTTAGCATTCTGGCATTTGTCATGGTAAGTATTAAACAAAAAGCTTGGAAACATTTCTCTCTTTACAGCAATATTCAATGGAGTCATTCTTCTGGAACTAAAGGAAATCACGGGATCTGGTGGGGGCTGTGAGTCTCACCATGCTGGGAAAGCAACCATTTGGAACTCTTCCTTTTCAGATCCTTTGAAGATGCTGATACATTGAGGATTCTCTGAAATGGTAACCCCTCATTTAAAAAAAAAATAATCGTTCAAGGGATGTGGGCATTGCTGGCTAGACCAGCATTTATTGCCCATCTCTAATTGCCCTTCAGGAGCTGGTGGTGAGCTGCCTTTATGAAACACTGCAGCCCATGGACAGAATTCTCCCAGAATTGCACTAAGCGCCGGTAGCGGGCTGGTAAAATGGAGTCCTATCCGCTGACGAAAATGGCGGGTTTTCACGTTGTATTGTCCTGAGCCCGACTCATTATTTATGCACTCCGGGAGACATGGCCAGCAAAGGAAAAAAGACGGCAGCCGCACCGCTTCAACGATGGGTCCCTCAAGCGACTTCTGGATGCCGTGGAGGCCCTCCAGGATGCGGCCCACTCCCGCTCTGGCCGCAGGGTGGGCAGCAAAGTCACCAACCCGGCTTGGGAGGCGATGGCAGCGGTGGTCAGCACAAACACCCTGCAAAGGAGGACAGCCAACCAGTGCCGCAAGAGGATGAATGATCTTCTCCATTCCACCAGGGTAAGTCACTCTTTTCATCACTCCCACCTCACACACTCACAAACCCATCACACACCCACAGGGCCCTCACTCACTGCCATTGCAAGGGACATCACCATTCACTCTCTCACACACACCGTCATTGTCCTCATTCCGTCCATGGAACCACTCACCACCCACACAGGCCAGGCATACTTATCATCTGGCCCGGCAGACGTCCTGATACACTCTCCCCGTCTCTATCCATGCAGGACAAACTGGCTCACAACAGGAGGGAAAGGTCCCAGACAGGTGGAGGGATGCCGGAGATCAAAGTTCTGACAGACTTTGAAAACAGAGCCATCCAGCTGGCCAGCGCTGATCGGAACCGGTCCTGTGCTGACGGTGAGATCGGCGCTGCTCTACCAAGTGAAGATCCAGCAGTGCAACATCCATCAGACAACCATGCTGTGAGTGATGTGTCCTGTTTCACAGGCCACTGCCATGTACTAATTATCTCCTTTTGCTTTCGCAGGCACATCTGCCAAACAGCTGACAGAGTCCATGACTCAGGGCCTCCAATCAAGCCCCGAAGAAACCTCTGAAGAGGAATCTGAAGGCACCCGCCCTGAAGTCCTTTCATGGCGCTCACTCACACCCTCCACCAGCATAGAGACACACACCTCAGTGGGACTTAGCTTTAGAGTAGCCTAGGGAACATAATTTGGAGAGCGCATCTCACTTTCTGATCCACAGCAGGCGGAAGCGGGACTTCCCAGGTCCCCGGCACTCGGAGGACTGCTGGAGGCCAGAACGTTGCTGAGTCCAAGTCAGATGATGAGTCTCTGGACTCGGTCATGTCACAGTTGCTGGAGCTGCAAAGGAAAGCTCGGGAACATCAGGAAGGGATGTCCGCTGCACTCCTCAGATTGCAAGGCACGATGGAGGACTCTGTCTGTCTTCAGGCTGAGGTGATAGCGCCGGCATTGCAATGCACTGAGGTCAACACTGGCAGGATGGCGGCCGCCATGGAGACCTAGGTACAGAACGCCACTCCTGCACTGCTGCGCGGGCTTAACTCCATCACTGATGCCATAGTTGGCCTCCAACAATGTGTATGCAAGAGGGTTGCTGGCCAGCTTGATCTCACTCCAGCTACCCCTTCCACTCACATAGTCAGCCAGGGGCCCTCGGGCACCCATAGGGAGGAGGGTCAGCAGGTGCACGCTCTGTGGCCATCCAACCAGGTGTCTCTGGGAGTGACCGGCCCATCCAAATCCCATCTTCCTGTGACCTCCGCAGCTCCAGATTCACAGGCCGAGGGGGGTGTCACTGCCACACAGCAGGACCCTGAAAGCAGGCCGGGGCCTCCAAGTCTCAGCCCTCCAGAGAGGGCCCGCCAAAGTCATCACAGACAGGGCGTCACAGTCAGCAGGCTGCCTCCACCTCCGCTGTGGATGTCCGCGGAGCACCAAGACATAGCGACAGTTAGTTAAAATAGTTGCACGGCCTGGCCACGGGTGTTGATCGCTTGTACATACTGTTCACTATTGTCAATAAGTGAGTGGCAGATGTGAGCCACCAGGTCCCTAAACATGCACAGTTATCAGTGACACTGGTTCTCAGTCATCTGCAGAAATGGCACGTAGCGTCTATAGACCCTGGGTGTCACTAGGTGCTGACCAGCCACGGCTCGCAGTGGCTCCTGGGCAGTGTGTGTGGGAGCCCCTGCTGCCCCTTCTTCATGAGGTTGCTGCTCCTGCCTTTGTGCAGCCAGGAGCCTCAGTCGCTCTCTCCTCCACCTTCTCCGCTCTCTGTAGGTCATCAGACATACAGCCAGGTCACCAGGATCCATGATCCTGATGTGGTCCTCCTGCAGCATGAAAGAGAGAGAGATATGTTTATCATGGCTGTACTTAGCCCTTTCCTGGCCCTGTGTGACCACCCCCTAACTCTTCCTGGACAGCGCTGGCCACCCTTCAGATGGCCAGACATGACTGCACTGCATGGCTGCCCTGTCAACCTGCGACATGGGAGACACTGGTCCAAAGCAGGATGCTGAGATTGCAAGGGGCTGTCAGTGCCTCCAGCAGTGACTGCTACATGGCCAGCATTGGCGAGGAGATTGTACAACGTGTGCAGCCCAAATGCTCCGAGGTCCAATAAGTGGTGGCGGACTCAAAGTCTGTGCTAAGGGGATGGGGGGGTGGGGGGCACGGTAAGGCAAGGAACCTCCGCTTCGCTTTCAGGCTAGGAGCCTGACCCCAATCATATCACTGTGGCTGCGCCTGATCCGTCTTAGTTGCAGAGGCATGGTCAGTTTATACAGGTGTCCATAATGCGTGGCCACTTCCCTCGCTTGCCCTGTCCCCCACCTCGATTGCTTGTGTGCGGGATGCAGCCCCAGGGCAGCACTTGACCCCCAAGCCACACCCCCCCCCCACCCCCCCACTGACATCGGTTGCCTCGGAGGCTGGCCAGCACTTGCCCCCTGACCCCCGCCCACCCACTCAGCTGTCGCCTACGGAGCCAGGCATCAGGTGGCCTGCCCCCGATGCCCCTGAGGCCTGTAAACAATGGATGAGCTGTGGAGAACGTTGCTGCCCACTCACCTCAGTTCCCCCAAAGTGAAGGCCGCCAAGTGCACATTGCCTGCGTGCTGTTGTGAAACACGTCGGCGTGCTTTCCCGCCAACGTGGATGGACGATACGGCGGGGTTCCAAGAGCCTGGCGGGATGGCCTTTTAATGATATTCTGATGTATTAGAATTCGCTCTCCGCTGACCGATGATGGGAAACGTGGCCCGCCGTTGGTGGGCTGAGCGGACGATCGCAACCTGCCTTCACGTTGTCATGAAGCAGGTCGCGCCATATTTGCTGCGCATGCCACCTATCATGCCCGCTGCCAACGGGCTCGGCAAATTCTGCACCACGTGACGTAGGAACACCCACGGTGCTGTTAGGAAACGAGTTCCAGGAACGGCAATAAAACTCCACGTCAGGGTAAACTGTGGCTTGGAGGGGAACTTCCAGGTGGTGGTGTTCCCAGGCATCTGCTGCCCTTGTCCTTCTACGTGGTAAGAAGTCGCAGGTTTGGAAGTTGCTGTCGAAGGAGTCTTGGTGAGTTGCTGCAGTGCATCTTGTAGATGGTACACACTGCTGCTGCTGTGCAACTGTGGTGGAGGGAGTGAATGTTTATTATGGGCGATGAGGTGCCAATCAAGTGGACTGCTTTATCCTGATGTTTTTATTCTACTGTCACTGGTGAATTTCTCTGATAGACTGAAAGTCTGGTTTGCTTTCAGTTCAAGATCTCATCAAACAGGCAGTGATACTCACTGAGCCACACTTCTCAAACTTTCACTTGCTTTATAACTAAATGTGTGAGAGACAGATGAACTAAGCATTACTGAGTGGAAGGGGTGCTGGATGGTGACAAGAGAGCTGATGTGACCAGGCATGTTAGCCATGAGGTTATCTGGTCATTACATTTGCCCTACACTGAATCCCACCCACAAATTAAAATCCCTATTTAGCCTTATCTGTTTGTTGTATCAAGATGGCTCAAAGGACTACAGAACTACTCTCTGACCTCATCACATTCAGCCGAAACTGCTCATTAGCAGGAGTTCTTGAACCTTCCCTCGAGCACGTCAGTTTGTAACTTCAACCGTCTCTCAGAAATTCAGTGCTGTGTCATTCCATTCTCAAGGGATGTCAGCTATTTATTACTGCTGCACACTTTCAAGTTCATTACCTTGGCAAGGATTCCTCAGGAAAAGATTTTATCAATTGAGATGGATGAGCATCCTTGGTGGAAAGCTTTGCCTTTGGGAATCCAAATTTGTATTTTGGCAATTGGGTTACCATTGACCAGAAACTGAACTGGACTAGCCGTATAAAAACTATGGCTACAAGAACAGGTCAGAGGCTAGGAATCCTGCGGCGAGTAACTCACCTCTTGACTCCCCAAATCTCGTCCACCATCTACAAGGCACAAGTCAGGAGTGTGATGGAATACTCCCCACTTGCCTGGATGAGTGCAGCTCCCACAACATTCAAGAAGCTTGACACCATCCAGGACAAAGCAGCCCACTTGATTGGCACCACATCCACAAACATTCACTCCCTCCACCACCGATGCACAGTAGCAGCAGTGTGTGTACCATCTACAAGATGCACTGCAAGAATTCACCAAGGCTCCTTAGACAGCACCTTCCAAACCCGAGACCACTACCATCTAGAAGTACAAGGGCAGAGATAGATGGGAACACCACCACCTGGAAGTTCCCCTCCAAAGTCACTCATCATCCTGATTTGGAAATATATCGGTCCAGACAAAAGAACTTGCCATATAGTGTGTGCCTGGCGTGGTCATAGAATATAACCACATAGCCTTGAAGATTTTCAGAGCCAGTGGATACTGGAGAATGTTGATAGTTTCATCAATGTTGTCCAGTAGCTACAGACAAAGCCCTGTTTATGCTGCTTGGGTGACTTGAAATATCCCAATGATTCAGGTAGTGGCATTCAACGTCTCTAAAGTTTTAAATTGACAGAAGGTCAAATTAATATGCAAATTAAAATATGCATAGATGTAAAATATGTTTCAAGAGGTTCAAGGTAACTTCTGGATGGATTTTTCTTCTGGTTTGGCACCAAAGTGGATTCAGACTCGATGCAGTGCCAAACAGAAATGGAGTCAGAGTTGCTCTTCCAGGTTGTCTCATTCCACTTGTTTCCAGAGCCGGACTGGATTTACACCAGAACCTTCGCATGGTGTGAAGCAGCTTCATACCAAGTTGAAGTTGCAGTGTGAATGGACTGCCGAGGTCCAAGAAGGCAGCTCACCACCACCTTCTCAAGGGCAATTAGGGATGGGCAATAAAATACTGACCTAGCCAGCGACACCCACATCCCGTGAACGAATAATAATATTTTAAAAATATATACCCTAGCACAGCATTGTGACATTGCCATATTCCTCCTAGCATGTTATTGGTCTTTGGACAGCTCCGAATACTTGCGAACACATTGCATGATTTTTTTTTCCCTGGTTCAGCAAACCAATTGATGCTTAAAACGTCAGATTTTCTGCGCCTCCTTAAGTGAAAATAAAATTGCCAAAATTTCAGTGATAACCTTTCTCAGAGTGTGGACCTCAAAACCAGTTTCACAGTTACAACAAAATTAGTTTCCTACTTACAATTGATGGAACAGCAAGGGTCTTTGATGTCTCCAAATAGGGCATTAATTATTTAATACACGTTAATTAGGACTCTTTAATATTTAGCTGGTTGGGTACATGAGTAAACAAGCTGGATGAGTTCCCCATGGAGACTATGGAAAGATAATCATCTTCTTTTGATTACAGTAAGGGAAAATTTAGTACAATCATGGAGTAATTAAGGAAGAAAATGAGGCAGTATTGAATTCATGCGCAGGTGTCAGCTAGACATGTGATGCGAGTTTCTTTGAGCAAGTAA
The DNA here is from genome assembly GCF_964194155.1 of Cetorhinus maximus. Taxonomy (NCBI): domain Eukaryota; kingdom Metazoa; phylum Chordata; class Chondrichthyes; order Lamniformes; family Cetorhinidae; genus Cetorhinus; species Cetorhinus maximus. Next base: position 128,040,190 of record NC_135887.1, read on the forward strand.
TCTAATGAAGCGAGGCATGTCTAGAATTAATGAGCGTGACATCCTGTGTGGAAAATAACAGAGCGAGAGCAGCAAATCAAACAACAGGATGCACTGCAGCAACTCTTCAAGGTTTCTTTGGCAGTGCCTCCCAAATTCATGCTATCTTAGTGTCCAGACAGCAGCCTAGATGACTGAAACATTTTATTAACCGCTCGCTTTGGACCAGTAATCTTGGAAAACGTCAAAAATGAAAGAGAGAGTCAAGCACCAGCTTGTGTGGATGGAAACTCAATATAATTATTTTTGAAGCCTCATTTTTTTTTTCTGACGCCTGTTAATAACAGTCAGTCGGAGAATCGGGATACTAATTATGTAGCAGAGCTTACGTTTATGTAGCGCCTTCCATAAACTCAGGATATCCCAAAGCGATGAAGGACTTTCGAAGTATAGTCACTGTTGTAATGTACATCATATCTACTAAGGGGAACAATATAGATACATTTTTTTAAATTACTGGGCATTGTGTGGAGGTGTTTAAGGTAAATTTCAAGGGTCTGAAAGTGCATGTTATCATTTATGCTGCTGTAGCACCCATTGTATTTGATCCTGTCCTTGAAAGAATCACATAAACCATTTTTTAAAATGTCCTTTTAATTTTATACCAGTTTTTTTTAATACCAAGTAGGACTTCAGACTTGCTGGAACTCACAGGGTCTGCACGCTGAAATAGTGAATGGTGGATCAGGAGCAACTCCTAATGTAATATGGGAGTAGATTACAGAGTGGGTAGGAGAGGATTAGGGACCTGTAACTGCAGGATTTAAAAGTTTACGGCAACTTAAGGTGGCAGTGGATTCTTGAGACGTGGCGGTGTGTGATTTTTCTTCTCCAGCTCTTGAAAAAGCGTTTAACTGCGGAGATTTACCAGAGTTCTGCGTTTACCACATTTGCTTTTCTTCCATGAGTGTTGCACCATAGGAGGAGTGGAAGAGGAATAGAGGATGATATCGGTGAGGGTGATAATTAAGAGGTGAGAGAAGTTCTTTATTTGTGCGAGGCAACTATAATGATGCCATGCTGCCGCCTGTACCTCTGTCACCCGTGCTTTCTCTTGTTCCATTTACGCTACATCTGCCATCTGCCTTCTCTGTCCTAGAGACCAGCTCAGGGACTTTCACCTCAGGGAATCCAGTCTGGATAGGACACAGATTTAAAATACTTGGCAAAAGAACCAGTGATGAGGTGAGGAGATTTTTTTTTCCAGCACAGGCTGGAATTTTCCCGCCCCGTTGTGGTGGGATCCGCCAGGGAGTTTTGGCGGCCCAGCCAAAAGTCCATTGAATTTTGGTAGGACCAGACGATCCTGGTAGTGGGCGAGGTGGAAAATCCTGCCCATAGTTTCTGTATAACCTGGAATGCAGTGCCTGAGAGGATGGTGGAATCAGATTCGCTAGTGACTTTCAAAAGGGAATTGGCTATGTACTTGTAAAAGGGAAAACAATGTAGGGCCATGAGGGAAGAGCTCGGGGGAGTGGTCCTAATTGGAGAGCTCCTTTCAATAGTCAGAACAGTCAGGATGGGCTGAATAGCCTCCTTCAGTGCTGCGAATAATAAACTCTACCGTGCAGCTGCAGTTTTTGAAAAAGCTATTTAATAATCCTCTTCAGATGTATCCGACTGTCTTTTCACGATGCGTTCTCTATGGTCTATGGAGCTGTGTTGAACTGTAAATGTTATTCATACATTTAGGGTTCTGGAAATGGGAACTTTCTGCTTACGTTTTTTATGGCCTTTCAGCTTATACCTAAATCCAAACGTGGATTTATTTAGGTCATTACTAAGGATCAAGTAATCTAGATAAGCGTGACCTGAGAGCACAAACCATGATTATGGTTTGATTAAGACTAATGCTGAGGTGCAACTGGAATTGAATGTCAGGCAGTGACCCGGAATATCAGAAGCAATGCAAGATCAATAGGACTTTGTTAATGAGGACCTGTAGTGGATGGTAATGAGGACCAATTTAAAGATTATGCAAAATGAGCATTTCAAGATAGTTGAAGGTCAGAACTTATAATTTTATTTCTCAAATCTGGAACTTAATAAGCCATTGAATAGGTAGCCCAGTTAAAAAAAAAAGAATCACATAAAGAAATAAGATGGGGTTAGGATCCAAAGAAACAGTTGTTTTGAGCACTAAAATATGGGAGAAACGAATGGGCTTTCCTAGTTCTTCTCTTTCCTCAAATTCTTTCAGCTGAATTTTTCTCCATTAACACGGCAGTGGAAATGACAAGAAAATGGAACAATGAGGCAAGTGGATTTGCAGCAGATGCAACCCGGGATCGGCACAATGTTGGAAAAAAAATCCTCATGAGTGTGAAATGGGAGAAAATCAGTTACCTGGGCATTTCTCTTGGAAAAAAAAAACACAGTTCCACTCTTGTGCATAATCACATACTTGCAGGCAATTTTGAGCTATAATCTACATCTAATTAATCCCACATCCTGAACTCATACTCTCTAATGTTAAAATTTTCTTTATGAACACTTTTAGATGCATACAAATCTTGGTCAAATATGACCAAATATTAATTTTATTAATGTGGAGCTGCTGACTTGCACCAGCGCTTTCCATTTTTAATTTTATTAGGTATTGGCTGTGATTCGATCACTTGGTAGCACTCTCACCTCTTAAGGCATCAAGTTTCTAAGTTCAAGTCCCACTTCATGGCTTGATTTAAGCTGATGATCCAGTGCAGTGCTGAGGCCTCACTGCATTGTTGGAGGTGTCATCTTTTGGGTGAGACTTCTGCTGTCTCAGGTGGTTGTAAAAGATCCCGTGGCAGTATGTTGAAGAAGAACAGGACAGTTCTCGCTGGTGTTTCGGCCAATATTTATCCCTCAATCAGCATCACTATAAACAGGTTACCTAGTTATTATCGCATTTTTTGTTTTTGGAAACTTGCTGTGTGCAAATTGGTTGCTGCATTCGCTATAGTACAGCAGAGACTAGACTTCAAAAGTAATTCATTGACTGCAATGCGCTTTGAGGTGTCAGGTGGTCATAAAAAGCACAATATAAATGTAAAGTCTATTTTTTTGTAGCAATTCCCTTCTTTGTGCCTCATTTACCCTGGGCACCCACAGTGGCAGACGGGAATATTCTACTTGTAATTTGTTCCTATGCACTATTCAAAAAGTAAAACTGGAGATCTTACCCATGCTACTGAAACTAGTCACAACCACGGTGCTGATAAATTAACTGAGCAATTTTTAGTGTAGGTAAGCACTTTCTCCAAAGCATAGATGACTCATTTGACAAAATAAGAGTATAAAGAAGGGAGAGGAAAGCAGGGACAGAGATAAGCGAATAGAAGGCAATAGTGAAAGGAGAGGCGGTGGCATAGTAGCAGTGTCACTAGACCAGTAATCTAGAGGCCCAGCCTAATTCTCTACGGACACAGGTTCCAATCGCACCATGGCAGCTGGTGAAATTTAATTAATAAAACTAGAATTTAAGAGAAAAAGCTAATCCCAGTAATGATGACCATGGAAACATAATTGATTGTTGTAAAAGCCCATCTAGTTCACTAATGTCCTTTAGGGAAGGAAATCTGCCACCCTTACCTGGTCTGGCCTACATGTGACTCCAGGCCCACAGAAATGTGGTTGACTCTCAATGGCAAGCTGCTCAGTTGTAACAAACCACTACAAAGTCAGAAAGGAATGAAACTAGATGGACCACCTGGCATTGACCTAGCCTTCATTGTCACTGGGTCAAAATCCTGTATCTCCCTTCCTAACAGCGCTGTGGATGTACCTTCACCACAGAGGGCTGCAGTGGTTCAAGGCAGCAGCTCACCACCACCTTCTCAAGGGCAATCAGAGATGGGCAACAAACGCTGGCCTAGCCAGTGATGCCCACATCCTGTGAAAGAAAATATTAGAATTGTGCCAGATGGAGCTACAATGTGGGGAAAGGTGAGGTCATGCAATTTGCATAAATTATGAAACAGTTTGCATGGACTAGGCTTGAATTCCTGTAAATATACTAGATTAGGGTGTTTAAAATGGTTAAAATATTTGATAAAGAGAAACCATTTCCTCTGGAGGCAGAGCCCAGAACAAGAGGGAAAATCTTTAAAATTACAACCAGGCCGCTCAGGGGTGATGCCAAAAAAGCTCTTTTTCACACAGAAGATATGGAAATTTGGAACTTTGTTGCCCAACAAGGCTAGGCCAATTGAAAATGTCAAAACTGAGATTGGTAGATTTTTGTCAGGCAAGCGTTAACAGAACCGAGGTGGAGTTAGGATTCAGATCAGTCATGACCTAACTGACTAACGGAATAGGGTCAAGGGGCTGAATGGCCTAATCCTATTCCTATGTTCCTTCCTAAATATAAGATCACACAAATTGAATTTAAAAATGTAAATGCGTTTGAGGTGGCTCAGAGGAGGTTTACTAGATTGATATCTGGAAAGGTTAGACAGACTGGGCTTGTTTCCACTGGAGTTTTGAAGAGTGAGGGTTGACTTGATTGAAGTACCTGAACGGGATTGACAAGGTGAATGTGGAAAGGATGTTTCCTCTTGTGGGTGAGTCCAGAACTAGGGGGTGCTATTTTAAAATTAAGGGTTGCCATTATAGGACAGAGATGAGGAGAATTTTTTTTATCTCAGAGGGTTGTACGACTTTGGAACTCTCTGCCTCAGAAGGTGGTGGAGGCGGGGTCATTGAATATTTTTAAGGCAGAGTTAGATAGATTCTTGTTAGTTAAGGGAATCAATGGTTATCTGGGATAGATGGGAATGTGGAATTTGAAACACAAACAGATCAGCCATGATCTTATGGAATGGCAGGACAGGCTCGAGGGGCCGAAAGGCCTACTTCTGTTCCTATTTCGTATGTCTGCATGCAAAGAAAAAAAGCTGTAAGCCCCGTGAAGAACCTAACATTGATAGTTTCTTTCTGCTCTTTTAAGCCTGGCAAGAGGGAATTAATCCTCCAAATATATGCCGATGGCTGGGAATTCTATGATTCTGTATCTTTCTGCAATGGCAATTTCTCCATTTCTTATCCATTGTTTCTTTCCTTTCTTTGTTTCCATAACTCTGCATGGGCTCTGTCTGTAATGCTCATTGTACGACCACGTAGCTATCATGTTGGTTTGAAGTAACATTACATGAACTTGTAGCTGTATCTCTAACCTTGCTATCAGTAATACGTAAAAGCTAATACTTAAGCCTTAGTGATACAGGTTTCTCATTCAGTCAAGCTGCACTAAGATTCACTTTTTTAAATAAACTGTAATGTGGAAATGATATAATAGCACAAGAGATAAACAGAGTTAACATTTCAAGCCCGTATGACTCTTCTTCAGAGATAAAGAGAAGTAGAAAATAGATGCACTTTACAGCCTTCCGGGCTGAATATTGAATTCAACAACTTTAGATCTTAAACTCCCCCTCCCCCCATCCCCACCCCGTTTCTTCCCGCTCCCTTTTGTATTTTTCAATAATTTATATAGATTTTTCTTTTCCCACCTATTTCCATTATTTTTAAATCTACAACTAATACCTTGTCAGTCTTTCCACCCCACCCCCACTAGAGCTGTACCTTGTGTGTCCTGCCATCCATTCTTAATTAGCACTTTTCTTAGATAATATCACCACCTTCAACACCTCTTTGATCCTTTTGTCTGTGACATCTTTTGATTATCTGCTCCTATCACTGCTTGCTTGTCCCTACAACCACCCCATCCTCAACTTCTCTCCCCCCGCCCCCCACCTTAAACCAGCTTATATTTCACCCCTCTCCTAACTACACTCAGTTCTGTTGAAGGGTCATGTGGACTCGAAACGTCAACTCTTTTCTTCTCCACCGATGCTGCCAGACCTGCTGAGTTTTTCCAGGTAATTCTGTTTTTGTTTTGGATTTCCAGCATCCGCAGTAGTTTTTTGTTTTTAGATGGAGTTTATACTGTTGGAGGGGGGTGGAGCAGGTGAAGCAGAATAGAAGATCAGCAATAGGTGGGGGCTATGAGTTCCTCTCTCCACAGATGCTGTCAGGCCTGCTGAGGCTTTCCAGCATTTTCTGTTTTTATTTCAGATGTCCAGCATCTGCAGTATTTTGCTTTTTTTTTTGATAGCACAATAGCACATTGGCAAACTAATGGAACACAGAGAGTTGGGATAAGTGGGTCATTTTCGGGATGGCAACCTGTAACTAGCGGAGTGCCACAGGGATCAGTGCTGGGGCCTCAATTACTTACAATATATATTAATGACGTAGATGAGGCAAGTGAATGTACTATTGCCAAGTTTGCGGGTGACACAAAAATAGGTGAGAAGGCAAGTGGTGAGGATGACACATGGAGTCTACAGAGGAATATAGACAGGTTAAGTGAGTGGGCGAAAACTTGGCAGATGGAATATAATGTGGGAAAATGTAAGGTTATGCACTTTGGCAGGAAGAATAGAGGAGCTGAATATTATTTAAATGGAGAAAGACTGCAGAAGGCTGCAATGCAGCCTTTGCAGGAGAATGTCATACATCATCTCCTTTGGCATGGAGTCAGAGAATAAAGCATCTAACAAAGGTTTTCTGATTCACTATTTATTTTACTCATAAATCAATGGGATTAATTGATTTGTTTTCTGAATAATGTTAATAGCTTTGCACTGTGCATTTATTCAGTACTCTAGTCAGTTTCAGTACAGAAACTCACAAACTTGACAAAAATTAAGCCATCTGGACCTGCGACATTTCAGTGACTCTAACTTCATTGTGCCCTGGAATAGCAGAAATAATGAGCTCAGTGATACATATTCAGGATTTGGGAGTCCTTATGCATGAATCCCAAAAAGATAACATACAAGTTCAACTGGCAATAGGGAATGTTGGCATTTATTTCAAAGGAAATGGAGTATAAAAATAGGGAAGTCTTACTTAAACTATACAAGGCACTAGTTAGACCACACCTAGAATGCTGTGAACAATTTTGGTCCCCTTATACTGGCATTGGAGGCAGTCCAGAGAAGGTTCACTAGGATGATCCTGGGTATGGAGGGATTTTATTATGAGGAGGGGTTGAGTAGGTTGGGCCTGTACTCATTGGAATTTAGAAGAATGAGAGGCGACCTTATTGAAACATATAAGATTCTTAAGGGACTTGACAGGGTAGATGCTGAGAGGTTGTTTCCCCTTGTGGGAGAGTCTAGGACCAGAAGACATAATCTCAGAGTAAGGGCGGCGCCCATTTAAAACAGAGATGAGGAAGAATTTCTTCTCTCAGAGGGTAGTCAATCTGTGGAATTCTTTACCGCAGAGGGCTGTAGAGAATAGGTTGGTAAGTGTATTCAAGGCTGAGATAGACATATTTTTAATCAGTAAGGGAATCAAGGGTTTATGGGGCCAAGGCAGGAAAGTGGAGTTGAGGGTTATCAGATTGGCCATGATCTCATTGAATGGCGGAGCAGACTCGATGGGCCAAATGGCCTATTTCTGCTCCTACGTCTTTTGGTCTTAAGAGGCTGGTTAAACTTGTTTTAAAACTGCAGACTGAACATATTGACAATCTGGCATGGTTATCCATGGTGGCAGGTGGGTAATATACTACATGCAACTTATTCTTGGATTGTTTGCTTGTTAAATTGCCCAATAGTAGCCTCATAGTTTTTCAGTGATTAACAACGGCAGAATGTAATGGGCTGAATATGCATCACTGAGCTCATTATCTCTGCTATTCCAGGGCACAGTGAAGTTAGAGTCATTGAAATGTCGCCGATCCAGATGGCTTAACTTTTGTCAAGTTTGTGAGTTTCTGTATTGAAGCTGACCAAAGTACTGAGTAATTGTAGTGCACAAAGATATTAACATTATTCAGAAAATTAATCAATTAATCCCATTGATGCATGAATAAAATAAATAGTGAATCAGAAAACCTTTGTTAGATGCTTTATTCTCTGACTCCATGCTAAAAGAGCTGGTGTATGACATTCTCCTGCAAAGGCTATTTTAAAGAAGAACTTTGTCAAACTGGGCCCACGTGTATCAAAGTGTGGGGCTATGAGAAATGTAAGAGGATCATAGGTACTTATAAGTGAGCAACAAGGCAGTAATCTAATCCAAGGGTTTATGCTGTAATCCCCGAGAGCAAAACGCAAGGGTTTTGTTATCGATGCTCTGAGAGTGGATTACTGTCTTATATTCACTTACAGGTAGTTGCTATTATTTATAACGTGACAGACTACGAATTTATATTGAACTGTATTACTGACCATTCTGATGGTGTGTTTCTTTGATGTGCAAGCTATCTAATGCACTTTGAATTAGAATGCAATGCTGAACGGTGAAAATTAAAGAATATTTTGGTAATATTTTGATAAACAAGGTCTGTTCCAAATGATGTAATTATTAACCAAATGTTAAATTTTGTTCCGCAATAAATTTCCTGTTAAATGACTACTCGGCGTATGACAGAACATAGTGTTTGTTACATATTTGCTGATGAATTTTAGTTGGTTGGAAGTTCCAGAGATTCCCAAGATCACCATGCTGAGGTCAGTATTCCATTTTAGCATTTGAATCTAAAAGTGAAGCACGTGGGGCTTGCAGCATGGACTCGATGGGCTGAATGGTCTCCCTCTGTGCTGTAATGACGCTATGGGTGAAAATTTGCGTCCCCCCGCTGTCAGGCTTGCAGGTGAGGACAGGGCCCGTAAAATTCCTTGGATGGCGTTATCTCCTGTTTCCTGCCCACACTGACCCATCCACAATTTTACAGTGGAATGGGCGAAGCCTAGGCAGACCCACCATTGCCTCAGTTGAAGCCCTTAAGTAGCTAATTAATGCCCACTTCAGTGTCGTTTCCTGTCTGACCTCAATTTTCAGGCTGGCAGGAAGAGTTCAGGGTCGGGAGTAGCCTGGAACGTGACTCTGTTCAGGCCTCGGGCTAGAATCGGGGGGCTGGCTCCATCAATGATCAATGGCCTCCTTTCAACATCAAGCACCACCTCCCCTCAACAACCCCACAAGGACTGCCCTTCATTGGGTGTTCCCACCCCCATTGGCCTCTCCACTAACACCCCCTTCCCCCCTGCAGTCCAACCTCTGGGTGTCACCTCCCCTCCCCGCCCTGAGACCCTCACGCTTACCGGGCCCTGGACTTTCAAGACTTAGAACCTGGGGATTGTTTGCGGTCCAAATCCTGTCCACTGCAGCTTTTGGTGCTGCTGGGACTAGAGGACCACTGGCCAATCAGGTTGGCCGGCAGCTGCCTGAGGCAGAAGTCCCGCCTCCAGCCATGTGCTCCTTGTAGTGTTAAGTGGCTGCGTGGCAGCCAGTATTGGCAGTGATGTGTTCTCCACCAACTCCTCAGGTGGCAGGGTGGGAAACCCCTCCATCCTAAAAGCCCTGGCCTGTGCCTCTAAGGTCTAAAAATTGGTTTTCACTTTTTTTGGAGGCACCGATGATGAGTCCCCATCACTTGATCTGATGCTTGCAGCCACCAGCTCAGCTACTGGCAGTCCACATAATCCTGGAGGCCGTTTAGAGTTGGGAGCAGCACATGACAAGTCAATTGGGCACAAGTGGGCCACAGCCAGAACAGGGGTAAAGGATGGTTCATTTGCCAGCTTCCCAGAGGGTGAGGTCACAGATGAGTACTGCTGCAGAAGACTCAGAGGAGGACATCAGGATAGCAGGGTGTAATAAACTTGGAGTGCAGCACGGGTTTCTTGTAAGAAAGAGTAAACTTTATTTACAGACTCCTGGTCAGGCTACATGCTTGTTCCCCGACCAAGGCCTGGAAGCTCTGCCCTGAAGATTCCCCGCCCTTAGGGCTGATTCGTCTGTATAGTCACATGATCCCCGTAACAGTAAGAAGTAGTTTAACTTACAATTACTACATTCCTCCCCCTTTAACTTTGTTTTACCCTCTTATTTACAAAAAAACATCTTAACCCATATTACATACAATTATATACAGTTCATGCAGTTATAAATTTAGTCTTTGAAGATGTTTTCACATTCGGGTAGAGTGACATAACTCTACAACTCTACAACATTGTATCAACTTGAACAGAAGCTTCAGCTTCAGGTCATCTCTAGACGATGGCAGTTCATAATTACTTACTTCAGCAGAGGCATTGGGTGTGTTTACTCTCTGTTGATCTGGCACCTCAGAGGTCGAAGTTTTGATTTCGATTAACTGGTTGTTGGAGAGTTTCTCGACTTCTGAGATGATCCACATGTTTCCTAACATCCTGTTTTCCACTTCTATTTGCTAAGATAAAGGTCCTGTTTCAGAGGCGATTGTGCCAGGGATCCATTTCGGTCCAGTTGCAAAATTTCGTAAAAAACTGTCTCTCCCACAGTAAACTCTCGACCTTTACTGTGAACATCATGATTCACTTTCTGACTACCCCTGTTTCGGGAATACTAACTCAACCTTGTACGAAGTTGGCACTTCATTAACAATTCTGAAGGTGTTAAACCAATGGTCGCATGAGGAGCTGTGCGATAACGGAACAAGAATCTTGAAACTTGTGTTTCTAACATTCTCTCTGTTAGTTTCTTCATGCTTGTCTTAAAGGCTTGTGCTGCTCCTTCTGCTAACCCATTGAACAAGGAATGATACGATGCTGTTCTGACGTGTTTAATCCCATTTAGGTTCACGAATCTTTGGAATTCAGTACCAGTGAAAGCAGTACCATTGTCTGACACTATAACTCCAGGTAAACCATGAACACTGAAACTCTGGTGCAGTTTTTCAATGGTTGCAGGCAAAGTAGGTGATCTCACTTTGAACACATCCATCCATTTGGAATGTACATCAATAATCACAAAAAACATGGCACCTAGAAATGGACCTACATAGTCCATATGTAGCCTAACCTGGGGTTGACAAGGCCACTCCCACAGATGCAGTGGAGCTGAAACAGGCAACTTCTGCAATTGCTGGCACTGGAGACAGTGGTTAATCATTTCTTCTATATCACTGTCTATACCTGACCACCAGATATAACTTGGTGCGAGCATCTTTATTTTTGAAATACCAGGATGTAAACTATGGAGTTCTTCCAATAATAGTTCTCATCCTCGCACAAGGATAACTACTCTTGCTCCCCATAACATGATACCATCTTGATCACTTAGTTCAGATCTACATACAAGGAGTGGTTTTAATTCTTCAGGGACTTGTATTAGACCAATTTTGCAATACCTGTTCACAGACTCTTGCTAACATTGGAGCCTGACTTGTCCAATTCTTTATCTGTCTCATGCAGACTGGCGAAGAGTCCAGGAAATTCAATGCAAGTACTACCTTTTGAGGTACTGGTATGTGTGTGATACTATCTGGCAAAGGGAGACGACTGAGACCGTCTGCATTTGTTACATGCGCACCTGGACTGTGCATAAAAGTGTAAACAACTAATGCCCTTTAGGGAAAGAAACCTGCCATCCTTGCCTGGTCTGGCCTACATGTGACTCCAGACCCACAGCAATGTGGTTGACTCTTAACTGCCCTCTGAAGTGGCCTAGCAAGACACTCGGTTTAAGGCCAATTAGGGATGGGCAACAAATGCTGGCCTTGCCAGCGACGCCCACATCCCATGAAAGAATAAAAATAAGTACCCGTATGCTGACAAAATTAAAGCCCATCTTTGAATTCTAGCATAGGCTAGTGATGGGATTGCCTCATCTTCACTAAACAACCCCAACAGTGGTTTATGATCTGACACTGTGGTGAATTAGCGACTGTGCAAGTATTGATGGAACACCTTTACTCCAAATACGATAGAGAAGTCCTCTTTTTCAATTTGAGAGTAACCTTTCTTGGGTGCAGGGTACATATCCTATCAGTCTTTCAGATCCATCCTGCATCTTGTGTGACAATGCTGCTCCCACTCCATAGGGGATGCATCACAAGTGATTATCAGTTCTTAGGTGGGTCATAGTGCACTAGCAAACAAGATGAGTGCAAAAGCTTTTTGAATCTTGTGAAAGCTCCCTCTTGCTGTGCCTTCCAGGACCATCTGTAGTTCTTATTCAATAGTAAGTATAAAGGGGCTAATACCATAGATGGATTAGGCAAAAATGGTAATAGTTTTCCATGCCCAAAAAAAGACTTCAGCTGTGTGATGTTGGTAGGAGAGAGCGCTTCCTTGATTGCCCTGGCTTTCCCCTCTAATGGATGAAACCCTTAAGCATCCACTCAATAACCCAGATATGCAACTTCCTTTGCTTGGAAGGTGCACTTTTCTTTTTTTAACTGAAAACCAGCCTCTAAAAATCTCTTCAGGACCTCTTCCAGGTTTGTCACATGTTCTGCTTCTGTGGATCCTGTGATTAGGACGCTGTCCAAGTACATTGTAACTCAGGGAAGTCCTTGTAGTGAGCTTTCCATGGTTCTTTGGAAAATCGCAGGCAGATGACACACCGATGGGTAGGTGTGTATATTAGTACAGGTCCTTGTGCGTGTTTACAGTGATATGATTTCTTGATGAGTTGTCCAGATCGAGCTGTTGATACCCATGACTCACGTCCAGTTTAGTGTAGGATCTTCCTCCTGCAAGTTTAGCATGCAGATCTTCAATCTTTGGGATTGGGTATTTGTCGCATTTTTCAGCCTTGTTTACCGTTAATTTATAATCTCCACAGATGAGAATGGTTTGGTCTGGCTTCAGGGACTATGGCTGCTGCCCATTCTGAAAATCGGACCGCCTGTATTATTCCTAACTTCTCCAAATGGCATAATTCTGCATCTGCCTTTTCTTTTAGAGAGCAAGTCACAGCCCTTGCCTTAAAAAACTGGGGTGTTGCTTCAGGGTCCACGTATATTTTAGCTTGTAGACCTTTGATTTTCCCCCAGCTCATCTCAGAATACTCTGTCATACTGTTTCAGCAACTCGGGAATTCCTCCTGTCCTGACCTGAAAAATTTCCGACCAGTTTAATTCGATTCCCTTCAACCAATCATGGCCCAGAAGGCTAGGTCTTTCCCCTGCTACAACAATTATTGGCAGCTAAGCTGTCTGTTGCCTGTATGATACAGGTACAGAGGTTATGCCTTTCATCTGTATTGCTACTCCTGTATATGTTTTTAACTGAGCAGCGGTTTTCTCCAAACTCAGTGGCTGGGTACCTTCTCTGAGATATTTAAAGGTGTCTTCTCCCACCACTATGGTCAACCTCCAGGAGCAGAGGCTTTCCATTTACTTGAAGTGTAACAGTGATTGGTTCAGCTTTCCTGGCTTCCACATTGTGTAGAGAATAAACGTCAGCCTCAGTAACTTCTGGCTCATCTATATTGTGCACTTCATTTAACTTGACCTGCTGTCTGAATGGCTGTCTTGATCTAACCCTGCACTGTTTAACAACGTGCCCTTTTTTGTGGCAGTAGTGGCATTCTGACTCTTTAAATCTACGGGCTTCAGGTGTATGATTTCCCCCACAATGCTAACACTTTAACTTCTGGGTTACTGGTGAGCTGCTTCCAGCATTTCTTTTTATTTTTCTGGCGGTGAGGACTGTGTCCCACTTTGCAGCTCCTGTGATCTTCATGCCAAGCCCGGTGGCAGGTTCCCGCCCTAGCTGCGAAACAGCACCATGTGGCACACTGCAGAGCCTGCGAGTCTCTCTCAGCGCTCTCCATTGCTAGCGCTACCTCCATGGCGCGCTTCAGGTCTATCTCAACTTCTGCAAGCAAACGGCGCTGAATGGCGTCATCGTTTATGCTGCAAACCAAACGATCTCACAACATGTCGTTTAAAGTATCACCAAAGTCACGGTGTTCTGGTAGCTGTTTTAACTTCGCGACGTACATTGCGATTGACTTTCTGGGGGCCCTTATTCGAGAGTTGAACTTGAATTTTTGCATGATCAGTGGGGGTTTAGGTGGAAAATGTCTGTTCATGAGGCAAACTAGCACAGTGAAGGATCTGGAATGTGGCGCGTTCGGAGCCATGAAACCACGGATTAGGTTATACATTTTGCTCCCACAGACAGTTAAGAGAATTGCATTCTGTTTCTCCTCTGCTTTCATTAGCTGCAAAGTAGAAACCTAATCACTCAATGTATTGACTCCAGTCCTCGGCAGATGAATCATACGGGTCAATTCTGCCAAAGACAAGCATTGCTGGTGAGTATACCTCTTTTCTTTTCTTCCCTTACAAGTTGAAATACTCACAGTCACTAGGCGAGGTGTTGCGTTGGCGCTATTTATCTTTGTTGCCAGTTATAATAAACTTGGAGTGCAGGACGGGTTTCTTGTAAGAAACAGTAAACTGTATTTACAGGCTCCTGGTGAGGCTACATGCTTGTTCCCAGACCGACGCTATAAAGCTCCACCCCTAAGATTCCCCGCGCTTAGGGCTGATTCGTCTGTACAGTCACAGGATCCCCATAAACAATAAGAAATGGTTTAGCTTACAATTACTGCACAGGGGTTCAACACCTTCTGGCACGTGGAAGGGAAGCTGTCGCATGCACTTTTCTCCTATTGCCAAGCCACGTGTGGCATGCAGGAAGTGGCTGGCAGTGCACAGGAAAAAAAATGGTGTTAAGAGACGGCGCTACATGAGGTAATTTCCAGCCCCAAGTCTCCATATCCCACTGATTATTTTGTCACTGCATGTTCAGCAGTTTTCAAGTATGGAATAAGCACTCCAAAATCGGTAGATATAGCGGAAGAGACAATGGGACCATGGACCCTTCACATTAGGGTCGAGAGTCTGAATGTGTGCAAGCACTGTGAGCCTTCACTGTGCATTTTGGGAGACAGCTGCCTTGCTCTATCCATTTGTGTGAGTGGTTCTGCAATTGCCTGACTCAATCTTGACAGACGGGGGATTGTAGGAAATGGCTGCATTTAGGAAATCAGTCACCACGTATAAACTCTATAAAAACACCACTCATTTTCAAATCTGGGGTTTTAAGGGAGCTCGTCAGCTCCGACTAAAAGCAGCTTTTCTGATCCCTATGTAAGAGCTAACTCAAAAAGAGGCCCTCCTGCACTCTCATTTGCAAATATATAAATCAATTATATATAATATCTCTTGAAAATCTGCCACATGCAATGAATATGTTTTATTCTTCAAATTAAATGGACAGCACTATACGAAACTGCATTTGACAAATGATTTAAGCAGTAATGTTATGAAACTGACACATGTGGTGCAAATGATCTTAATTGTTGTAATGCTGGACTTTGATAGATTTCTTCTGACAAAACTAATAGCCAAGATTTTTATACCGACCTTTCGCTTTCATTCAGTGTCACTTGTATTGACGTATCGAGACTATTTTCAGCCTGGTTTAACTTTGGAAGAATTAATTTCAATGTCCTTTTTGTAAGTTGACGCCTCCAACAAGGCAGCAAACGCTATGGACAGAGTTTTGCCCTCGTCGGGTGGGCTCGGCTGGGGTGGGCAGGGGGCGGTCTGGCCCAAACCGCTGCCCGCGACCGGGGCCAGACCGCGATTTCACGCTGGCTGGCCAAATCAAGGCCTGCCCAGCGTGAAACACGTGCCTCAGCACCCAGCGCTGCCTGTGTGGGCGCGGAGGAGGGCGAGCGTGAACTCCGCGCGTGTGCACTGGTGTGTGCCGGGAAAGCTCCCTGAGCCACAGAGCTGCCTCAGGGAGATGAACCGTTTTGAAAATAAAAAAAATAAAGCTTTTTAAAATGTTAACAAACATGTCCTCTCGTGTGACTCTGTCACGTGACAGACGGAGCAATTAGGATAAATTTTGTTTTATTTTTAATGACAGATCGAAACCTCATCCCGCCCGTGGATGAGGTTTGGCAAAAAAAATGCCAAAGGCCGCCTGGCCTTTTCGCCTGCCTGCTGACCGAAATATTGCGCCAGTGCGCGAAGATGTCGGGACGTTCGCCCAATGTCATCGTGTGTTCATCTACGCTCGAGCGGGTCGGGTGTATGCCGGTCCGCTCAGTGAAAAATCCTGCCCTATACTTAATATACTCAAGTATCAGTGCAGCATGGATGGTCCGCTCCATTGCTGGAGATTCTGATCTGGATTTTACATTCCCCCACCAGCAGGTTTGTAGATGGAGGCACTACCTGGTGCCAACCCACCGGCCCCTGCTGCAATTTTACCAGTGGCGGGGTGGGAGGGTGGTTGGGGGGGTGGTGGTGATGTTGGCGGCCTACCCACCAGTTGGCTAATTGAGGCCCTTAAGTGGGCAATTGGAGCCAACTTTAGGGCCTAATTCTTCCTTCGCTGGGATGTAACTGGTGGCAGGTGGGACCCACGCCAAGTACCCAAGACAGCAGGTTTCCCTGCGCAAGTTGGTCATGGGCAGATGGGGGTGGGGGCAGAGTGGTCCTTTATTAACTGGCTCCCGGGTCCATTGGAGAGCAACCTCCAAGGTGGTTCCCCCCTCCAGGTTCCCGCTGCCCCCCAACTTGGCCTCTCAAACATCAGCACCCTACCCCCTCGCTGGGGCCCGCCTCCATGGCCCCGGAGAGACCCATAAACAATTACAAAGTCCCAACCCATGCTGGATGCCTCCCCCTGTCTCAGGTGCAGTACCGGCAGTGGACACCACTTCCAGTGGCACTGCTGGTACCAGAGATCAGCCAGCCTAAGGCAGGGCTAAAGTAAGACTTCCTGTCCCTGAAGGACAGAAACCCCATCCTCGGTCTATTAATAGTCTGTTGGTCATTAAATGGCTGTGGATCAGCTGCTCTTCTGTTGGGCTTGCTACTCTTTGACTTTTTAGCTGGGGCGGGGTGGTGGGGGCAAGGACCATGTCATTCCTTAAAATCCAGCCCACTGTCTTTCAGGGGATGGGCTAAAATGAGCCTACGTCAATCTGCTTTGGTAGTTCAGATGGGTGTAAGAGATCCTGTGGCACTTTTCAAAAAAGCAGGCAAGTATCCTGGACACCAATCATCTCTCATACAACACCACCAAAAGCAAATCAACTGTTCATTGGTTTCATTTCCCATTGGTAAAGTCTTGCTGTGTGTAAATTGGCTTTTGTGACCATATTTAAAAGTTCCAAAAAGCAAAATACTGCAGATGCTAGAATTCTGAAATAAAAGCCGAAGATGCTGGAAATGCTCAGTAGGTCAGGCAGCATCTGTGGAGATAAAATCAGAGCAAATATTTAGATCGTGCCCTAACAAAATTGAACAGTTGTAATAAATGGTGGTTGAACTGAAATATTATCTCTGTGTCTTGTTGCACAACTGCTGCTTGACATGCCCAAAGTTTTCAGCATTTCTTATTCTTATTTCAAAAATTCACCATTGTTTGAGGTGCACTTTGAGACTGCTTATTGGGTAGAACTATGACTGAATTCTCTAAGAGTAGTTTCATGGCCTTGGAAAGTGTGCTACACAGGATACCAGCAGTTATGCCAGGGTATGTCCACATGTGGACTTTTGGAACCCAGTATGTTTAACAACTATTTGGAGACATCTGATGGTGCTTGTCATGATGATATGACATGTGCATGTGGAATTTTAATCTTTAATTTCATCGGCTGGTCAAAAATAGATTGAACTTGTTTAAAAGGACATTTGTAAAGCAAACAAGCCACTGACTTAAGATGGCTGCCACAGGTCATCTGACACATCTGGTGTTACAAGATTGTCGGTTTCTGGAAGTTCCCAATGTGGATTGCAATTAGGACAAGCCAAGGCAAGCCGCCTGTGGAATTTCAGAGCTGCTAATGTCAAGAATTATCTGAAAGATGAACTGGCTGTCACCATTTGCATTTCTATAAAGCTACCTTTAAGGCAGAGGCAGAAAGTCTACTGGGACAATGGCTATATAGAATATGTTGATATGTCCTTCCTAGCTCATCACAGGGGAGAATGGTCCATTCAGACATGATGGCAGGCACATTAACGAAACTAATCACCTGGACCATAATACGATAGCCAAGGTCTGTCCAGACATGAGCTAATCAGTTACCTTTGGTGTAATACTCATCATTGAGAGACAGAGATGTCATGTGGCCAGAACCACCATTTTTTAAAATGTCTTTTATTACAACACCCTGGTTGCTTTTGGCAATCTAGAAAAAGTAGTCTGAAAATGGGCAAGAAACACCATCTCTCTCCCTTCTCCTTTAAGTTTGGAGCCTTATCTCCATTACATTGTGGAATCTATCATAGAGAAAGAGAATTTCAATCGAAAGGAACCTCAGGTACAATAGAGTTGACTTTAGGAAAAGAGATTTATGGTTCAAAAGAGACTGTCTCTAGAAATTGCAGTTTACATCAGCCTCAACCCCACTGGAATTTCAAGACCACCATTAAAAAAATTGCCTCAACCACGAACATCATCAAAAACAGGGAGCTCTCTAATTTTTTTTTACCTTTTATCATTAAATCTTAATTTGGCCAAATGTTAACCCCCTGTAATGTATAACTTGTAATTTTGCATGTTTGTGAGAGTGTGTGTGTTGTGAGGGTCGGGATGTGTGTTTACCTTTTTAAACATCTTTATATATTTACCTGGGCCAAATTTTAGCACAATAAAAACTAACCCCTTTTGTGTTTAAACTCAGAAAGCCCGTCGGTCTGAGTTATTTGCAATCAGCATATAAACGGTTCAGTACAGACATTGAATCAATACCCTCATCCTTTTAATTAGAGAAAAAAAAACCCTGTTACGATCAATTGAGGCATGGGAAAGAAGGTCAGGTCCTGCTATGTGTCCTCACTGGTCGTAACATGGTGTATTACAGATCACTCAAGAAGTCCAAGTTGTTGTGGCAACATGCTCACATGCATGTTGTAGTCTGGAGTTATGGATCGTGATGGTCGAAGGTCCATCTGACCAGGAATTGCTTCTGCTCTTACTACCTGCTAGGGATATGTGTTGGGAGGATTTGCAGGTTGATAGTCAATCTGTTTGGCTGCATTATGGATGCCATGTGTTTGAGTGAAACATCACTGCCAGCGACAGTTCAGGCAGCTGCCAGTAAGAAAGATGGCACGGCTCAATGACAGTTCAGGCAGCTGCCAGTAAGAAAGACGGCACGGCTCAATTGTTCACAGTCAAGAACAGTAAATAACACTGTCTTAACACAAGATCCTATAACCTTGTGACTAAGGCAAGAGTGCAACCAACTGTGGCACGGCTGACTCCCTAATCATTAATAATTCATCGGAATGAATTAGATTTTGTTGATTTGTCAGAAAGTAAACAAAACAAAATACAAATATGAGCGAGAAATAGATGCACGAAACAGCAAGAAGATCCCTGCAATGTTTGGCTGGAAAATCAGCTCATGAGTGGGAATGTGCTTCAGCTTCATGAAGTTATGCCACACATGGCCACACAACCACTTTATGGATAAGGCATCTGACATTACACTTTGCTGATGATGCTTAATGACGTCATCCCCGCAAGTCGACACTAGCAGATTTCCACCCTGGGCACTTTGGAATGATGTCAGCAATTGCTCTGTGCATCCGTGAAGCAGTACGCATGCATGGAGCGATCTTAGTGGCCATCTTTTTAATGTCAGTAGCCATTTCAACAGCAGTGTATGAATGCATCTTCCTTGGCCAACAAGTCCTGGCTCAGAGCCAGGGATGCTACCCACTGCGCCACAAGAGATCTATCTGCGAACAATTGGAAAAGCCTAAGTTATTCAGCAAGGAAAAGGAAGTCATATTTAAGTAGCCAGCTCAAGTCTTGCTAAAAAAAGACCCTATTGACTTGGTCGCAAGGGAAATAGATTTGATACCTATTTAGGATTTTTGAACATTTTTGTTGAGATTCCACCTCAGTTATGGGATTAGATGGTAACAAAAGGCACATGGGTGGAAAATTAGATAAAACAGTAAATGCAGGGAAGTGATAATCAGCTTTTCATGCTGCGAAGTTATTCCCAAGGATTTTTAAAACATGTTATTTTGGGATGCAGCTGATACTGGCGAGGCCGCAATTATTGCCCAGCCTGAATTACCCTGAGAAGGTGAAGGTGGTACTTCTCCTTGATCTTCTGTAATCCTTGTGGTGATGGTGCCCCCACAATTGTGTGATGTTGGGAATCCCGAGCCAAACCCAGCAACAGTGAAGGACTGGCAATGTATGCCCAAATCAAACTGACGCATGACTTGGAATAGAGTTTGAAGGTGATGCCGTACCCCCGGCATTGCTGCTGCTGCTGTCCTTTGTGGCGGCAAAGGTCTTAGGGAACAAGTAGCCTTGGTGAGTTGCTGCAGTATATCCTAAGGGTCATACGTAATGCAGCCATGATGCATGGGGGTGGAGGCTGTGGATTCTGAGCACAGTGTAGTGGCAACCATCAAATGTACTCCTCTGCCTTCAATGAAATTGAGCTACATGTGTGGCGGCGCTGTCCCTGGCTTTTTTTAAAATACTAACAGATCTGTTATGGTACCAGTTATCATGTGCCTTTTAAAAAAATCATTCATGGGATGTGGGCATCACTGGCTCAGCCCATCCCTAATTGCCCTTGTTTAGAGAGCATTTAAGAGTCAACCACATTGCTGTGAGTCTGTAATCATATAGTAAGCCAGCAAATTTCCTTTCCTAAAGGATATTAGTGAACCAGATGGGTTTTTAACAACAATCTGGTAATGGTTGTAGATTTTTTATTGAATTCAAATTTTGCTTTTTGCTATGGTGGGGCTTGAACCCAGGTCCTGAGAGCATTATCCTGGCTCTTTTGGGATACTAGTCAGTGACAATACCACTATGCCACCACCTCACCTAATGGTACACTGCAATCTATGCCTATCTTCAATGTGTGCTCCCGTTTTGCTAGGCTGTCAGCCAGAAGCGGAGGCCCTCATAAGATTACCCGTGTCTTCTACAAAACTACAGTTTACTATTAACAAATTTTAGTCAACCTGTAATTAATCTTTCTGAGTCTGGCCTTGAAATGTGTCTGCCAGTGATTCAATTACTAGAATTAAAATTAAGCATCTTCCAAAATGTTTTAATTATTATAAGATGCTGCCAAATAGAAATTATTTCCTTGAGGGCAACTTGTCTCTGAAAGAACTCCTTTTGCAAATTTGACAAAAGCATACTTAGTTTCATTCTTCATGTTAACTCATTTAAAAAGTAGGAAAATTGATGTCCCATGTAACTAGTTCAGTACCAGCTCTGCAGTTAAATGTTGCATTCCATAAAAACTAAATGTGGGAGATGCACTGTGAAATATTATCGTATAAATTCCTAAGACATAAAATTCCTCTGCCTACAATTTTAATAGAAAAAAATTACTGGGGTCACATATAGGTCAGATTTCCTTCCCCAAAGAACATTAATTAACCAAGGGAGGAAGGGTGTTTATGACAATCTGACAGCCTCAAGTCATGATTACTGATGCCAGCTTTTTATTTATGTTTTTGAAAAAAAAATGCTGAATTTAAAGTGTCACACTCTCACAAGTGGAACTTGAGCTAAATAAACTAGTAACAACCGTTAGCTGCCAGTTTTTCCACCAGGCCCTTGAGCTACTCACCCTGCTCTACTTTGTCAATTTTTCATTTATCCCATTCCACTTGCCTGTTCTCCACCCTCTCTACCTATCCACATACTCTCCATGTCTTGTATGTCCATTATTCCTTTACTTTCTCTCATGTTTCTTGTTATCTCATACTACAACCACTTTTACCATTCAATCTTCTGTGATTCCCTATTTGAGCACTTTACCAGCCACTCCATTTCTCTATGTGTGTGGATGTCTTGGGCTTTTCTGATCTCTCCCTCCTGTCCTGTTCCTTTGTAAAGGCTGCTCGTCCACAAAATCTTACAGATGCGATGAAGGATTCACACAGAAAGGCTTGAGTCTGTTCTTTCTGTAGATGTTCCTGATTTGCTAAGGGTTCCATCATTTTCTGTTTTGAGGGGAAAATTATCGGCAGCCCTGTTTTTCGAATCTGGAAGAAGTGGATGTTTGAGCTTGCTTCACCTTTGACCAAGATGAGGAGATCCCAGAAATTGCAGGGCAGTTACAAGGGAAATCAAATGAAATCAGACAGATGCAAGGAATTTCCCAAGGAAAAATAAGTGCAAAAGTTTAGGACACTAAATTGACAACCATAAGGTTCTTTTGATTCAATTTACTAGAAAGTGTCCAATTAAGTACATTTCTATGGACCTTATTTCATTTAACAGGCTAATATATCACTGACCAGGCAACCTTCCCTCCATCATAAGGTAGGTAGTGGGATGTTTGCTGATGATTACACAATGTTCAGCTCCATTCGCGGCTCCTCCGATACTGAAGCAGTCCATGTCCAAATGCAGCAAGACTGGGACAATATCCAGGCTTAGTCTGATAAGTGGCAAGTTAACATTTATGCTGCACACATGCCACGCAATGACCATCTCCAACAATAGAGAATCTAACCATCTTCCCTTGACATTCAATGGCATTACCATCACTGAATCCCCCACTATCAGCATCCTGGGGGTTACCATTGACCAGAAACTGAACTGGACTATCCATATAAATACTGTAGCTACAAGTGCAGGTCAGAGGCTGGGAATTCTGCAGCAAGTAACTCACCTCCTGTCACGTAAGTGTAATAATTCTCATAATATTATTGTGATTTATTGTAAAAGTAGGTTAATAGTGGGGTAGTGGATGTGTGTGATTTCATTACATCTTGTCGCCGAGCAGATTGCAGGTTGAAGTTATCAAAAGAAGTAAGGTGTAGAAGTATCTTTAGTATGTTAATGAGTAAACATGGCTGGGGTCTGAGCATGTACGGTGTAAAGGGAATTTGCATTTGTGGATGGAAAGGGGGATTTGGTTTTCAAAGGGATCTCAGTCTGTTTACAACTAGCCAGACGAGCGTGATAAGGAATGTGCTTATTTTTTTCAAGGGTTATTGACAATATGGTGACAACATGAAAAGATTTATATTATGAGAAAGGTAAAGCTCCAGAGGCAGATAGACCATGGAATTTACACATTAAAAGGGAGAAAATGCATAAAGCAGAATGAGGTTATGTGTTCGCGAAGGTTTTGTTAGATCTACCAGAAGTTTGAGAAGCCTCCAGTATTTGTGCATTAAGCCTGCTGTCTACAGAAACTGAAACTGGGAAAAGCCCCCTGAAATCTGTTGTCCAGGTTATGGTGTTAACTTTCTTGGATCTGTTTAAAATCTATTTTTTTTACCGTTGCCTTAACAGGGGTGTAACTGGAAGCCAGGTTAGTTAGAGGTTATAGGAGTTATTATAGTAGTAATTTGTAGACCTATATATGCGCCTGAAATCTTTTCTTTTGTTAATAAACATTTAATTTAGTTTTTAAAAAAATCTCTGAAGTCTTGGTGGATTTACTGTTCCTGAATTCAGGGCATGCATTTTGAAATAAATACAAATTGCAAAACTGTTGTGATAGTGTGATCAAGTTGCCCTTGTGGATTTGATCCACCTGGCACACATCATCTGCCGTATCATCACACCTCCTTACTCTCCAAAGCCTGTCATGGCATAAGTCAGGAGTGTGATGGAATACTCCCCACTTGCCTGGATGAGTGCAGTTCCAACAACATTCAAGAAGCTCAACACCATCCAGGACAAAGCAGCCCACTTGTTTGGCACCTCATCCGCAGCCTTAAATATTTATTCACTCCACCCCTGATGCACAGTGGCAGCAGTATGTTCTATCTGCAAGGTGCATTACAGAAACTAACCAAGGCTCCTTCAATAACAATTTCCAAACCAGTGACCTCCTACTACCTAGAGGAACAAGGGCAGCAGATGCATGGAAACACCACCTGCAAGTTCCTCTCCAAGCCACACATAATCCTGACTTGGAAATATAATGTAATTCCTTCATTGTCGCTGTGTTTAAATCCTGAAACTCCCTTCCTAACTGCACTCTGGGTATACCTAAACCACATGGACTGCAGCAGTTCAAGAAGGTGGAACATCACACCTTCTCAAGGGAGACTAGGAATAGGCAATAACTGCTAGCCTAACTAGCGACATCCACATCCCATGAATGAATTAATGAAAAATAACCTGAACAGGAATCGCCCAGGAATTTAGAAATGGGAGTAGGCAATTCAGCCTCTAATGTCTTGTCCACTATGCAATTATACCATGACTGATCTGGATCTTTCCTATGTTACAACAGTGGGTGGAATCATCCCAGGTTTGCACTAAGTATGGTAGTGGGTGGGTAAAACGACAGTTTACATGCCGGCCGCGATGGCGGGTTTCCACGTTGTATCATCCCAATCCCGCCATATTATTCATACAATCCTGGGAAACACGCCATTTTTATGGCGGGCGGGCACTCATTCGCCCTTCATCACGCCGGGCACCATATTTAAAGTCCAGTCATGTGCACACATCTCAGTGCTTCCAGACCATGACCACTGCAGGGATGGTGTCCACGAAAGGCAAAAAAGACTGCAGCCCCCAGATTTAATGATGCTTCACTGGAATGCCTCTTAGATGCCATGAAGGCCCACCACGATGTCCTCTGCCCCCTCTCCGGCCGCAGGATGGGCAGCGGCATTACCAATCAGGCTCGGGAGGCGGTGGTCAGCGCCAATGCCCTGCAAAAGAGGACAGCCACCCAGTGCCACTACAGGATGAATGGCCTCATCCGTTCTGCCAGGGTAACTCACTTTTCTCCTCACTCTCATCTCATACACTCACAAAACCATCACACACCCACAGGGATCTCACGCCTCAAGGGACAACACCACTAACTCTCACATGCACCCTCACACCTCCATCAGGCTCATATCCTCTCAAGCTTACATCCTCATCCCATCCATGGTGTCGCTCACCACACAAACATCCCACGCAGTGCTGTATGTCCTGTTCACACCCTCTCCATCTGTTTCCATGCAGGATAAGCTGGTTTACAACAGCAGGGAGAGTTCCCAGACCGGGGGTGCGTGGCCCACATTAGGCCCCTCACTCACTTTGAGGAGTGTGCTATCCCACTGACTGGTGAGGATGTGGACCCTGCCTGTGAGGGTGCGTGTGAGAGTTAGTGGCGTTGTCCCTTGAGGCTTGAGATCCCTGTGGATGTGTGATGAGTTTGTGAGTGTGTGAGCTGAGAGTGAGGAGAAGAGTGAGTTACCCTGGCAGAATGGATGAGGCCATTCATCCCGTAGTGGCACTGGGTGAGGTCGGTGTCGAACACCTACCTGAGGATCCTGCACCACATCATCCTTCTCTCAACGCAACTGAGTGGTCTCTCTCCTGCTTTTGACTCTGTTGCCATGCACTACTTATCTCTACTTTGGCTCACAGGGACCAACACTCTCAGCCGGCCAGTCCCTCAGCTCCATCCACACCCTCATCTGCTGCCAAGGTGACTCATCATCCAGCAAAGAGGTGGATTTAAGCAGCCCGGAAGACTTGTCACCACAGAGGGAGCAGCCATTCTGGAGGGAAAAGTGTGTGTGTGGCAGGGCCTTTCAGAGCCTTGTGCAAACACGCTCACACGCACGCAGATCATTCACGTTTCATACGCACCATAATGTCCTGAGCATTTTGAATGCTGCCTACTGGAGTTCACTTTCAGTTGTCTATCTGAGCTGACCTGCATCTCCGCCCATCCAATGTTCACAACCCCATGCAGCACCTGATCTCGCCCACCACGACTCTCATTTCACTTTCGATTTGGACAGCATGATGCTAATTTGGTTTTACTTTCGCTCCCCCATCCTTTACCCTCCCCCTGCACCCCCTCAGTCACCCATTTCCTCTCCCCACTCACAATTGACACCCTTCCCTCAATCCCTGGGCATCACCTTTCACCTCCCCTCCATTAACTACCAGTCACAACTCTTTTCCTTTGGGGATGTCCAGGTGAATGTGCATGTTCCCTTCCTTCCTGAAAATCTCACCCCCACCCACAGTCACCTCCCCGACCTCCTCCTTCCCACCCCCAGGGTCCATGTCTGCCTCGGGGTCCCTACCAACCACCCTCACCTTCCCTTCTATCGCTACTCTCGAAACCACCCTACTCTGCCCTTGGTCATTCTCACCCTTCCTCCATACCACACCCACCCTCACTTTACTCCCCAGGAGGCAGACATGGACCCATCAAACCCCTCCCGTGCACAATCACCTGCACATCGTCCCCTCCGCACCCCCTTACCCCCCCTCTGCACCCCTTCCCACCGGAACCCCTCCATCCCCCGGAACGCCTTCAGCCTCCCCAGTTGTCCCGCCCCTTCGGAATTCCCCCACCCCCACTTTGTCCCTCCTCCTTCCTGACTCCTTTGTCCAGCCTTACCTCTCCCTCCAGCTGCATTCTTCCTCCAGCTTTACTCCTACCCACTTCCTGACTCCTTCCCCCACTCTTATTTCTTCCTCCCCCCCCCAGACACCCTCCCCCCCGGACACCCTCCTCCCCCCAGACACTCTGCACTCCTTCCCTTGCACTTTCCACCCCCTACACCTAGCTCCCCAGCTGCAGTCTTCTCCTCCGTTACCCCCTCCTCCATCAATTCTCCCTCCCCCCCTCCAAACCTCCCCAACACCTTTATTTCCCCCCCGCCCAACCTACCCCCATCCTGACACCTTCATTTCCCCCCCCAACCTTCCCCCATCTTGACATCTTCATTCCCCCCCACTCCAACCTCAGCACCCCCCCGACACCTCTTCCTCTCCCAGCCAACCCTAGCCCTCCCTCTCCCACAGCCTCAACCGTCACCCATTGTGAGCATCAATGGTGACTTTCCAACTTCCATGCACTGCTTCGCAGCAGAGCCATGACCATGAGAATCAACCCAGCATGCTATGGATGTACCTCCAGTGTGCCATTGGTGTCAGGCTCCTGCTCCTTGGATTTCCATAATGTGAGCAAAGCCCTGGTGGGTAAGTCCCAACTTTTGCGTGCCACAGTTGCCAAGACGTGTTCTGCACCGGCGTGCTTTCCCGCTGACGTGGGCGGATGGTCCAGCGGGGGTGGGGGCAACGATTCTGGCGGCCAGGCCTAATAATGGAATACTGATATATTACAGTGAGGTTCCTGATGTCTGTTGGCGGAGAATGTGGCCTGCCATCGGTGGGCTGAGTGGATGATTGTGAACTAATTTCAGGCCATCATGAAACCGATCGCACCTTATTGCCCACTCGCACCACTAAACACGCCCGACGCCAGCAATTGGTGAGAGGGTCATGTGACAAGCCAGCTGACCCCTTGTGTGTTTAATCGCCTGCTTTCCTTGCAGGCCAGAACAAGCGAATGAGATGCAGAAGAAGCAAGACCCTGAGTGGGCTTCCTCCCTCTCCATCAAAATTGCAAATTTTAACCCTGTCTGCTGATTTTGACTATCCATGTGCTGCAGGCAGAGACCTCTCTAAATATCTCAACTCAGCAGCTGCTGTCTCCAGAAAGACAGTTAATCATCCAACTGCATCTTTAAACTATCTCGAAGTGAAATGCAGAGACACCACCGTGTTCAGCCTGAAGATAGCCAAGACACCAAGCTTGAAGAGTCATATAACCTTTCACTATATTGTACTTTAAATTGCTTATTCTAACCTCCAACTCTGTAATCTATTTGTGTACGTGTGAACTTCAAATTTGTGTGTGTGTGTGTGTGTGAACTTTAATTGTGTGTGTGTGTGTGTGTCTGTGTGCATGTGCACTAAGTGTGTGTGTATGTGTGTGTGTGAACTTCCAGTGTGTGTGCGTGTGCTTGTGAACTTTGTGTGTACATGTCAACTTCAAGTGTGTGTGTGTGTGTGTGTGCGCGTGTGTCCACACACGTGTGCATATGTGTGAAAGATTCCTCGATCCATTTCCTGCACTTCTGCTCTCACACCTTCCTCTCCTTCCCAGAATCATGATAGGTTTCCCCTTGCCCTCACCTTCCACCCCACCAGCTGCCACATTCAGTGGGCTATCCCCTGCCACCTGTACCGCCCCCAGCAGGAGGTCACCTACCAGACACAATCGCCCCAATCTCCTGGAGCGTTTTTATTATTTTTCTTACACTGGCTTAAGTACAATAAATAGTATTCTCTTTTCTTTGTAAAAAAATAACTCAGTGAAACCTGTCTGTTGTGTCTTTTCTGGTCACAACATATAAACAGCTGAACACCCACTGAATTGCTAATCATGACCTTTTAAAAAGAAACCTGTTATGGCCAAACAAGGATTAGAGAGAAAGGGGAAGCAATCCACCTCTCCTCACCTGGTCATGACACTAACAAAACTATATGAAAACAGTTTTCAAACTCTCGGTTGACCGAGCCTCAACAGCGTTCTTGGGGGGAGAGAATTCTAGATGTCCATTACCCTTTCTGACATCATTCCTGACTGGCCCAGTTCTTCTTATTCCCCAGGTAGCATCATTGATGACTCAAGGGTCACTGAACCCTGGCGTTTGCTGTGGTTTTATTCAGGGCAGGATGAGAAGGCAGACCCAATGCCTACCTCAGCTGGAACAACGATCGAACCCAATGCAGTTGGTGTTAGTCTGAACTACACACTAGAAGGTGAAAGGGCAGATGTTGCATCTTCTCTGCTTGCTTGGGAGGATGCCGTGAGAGGAAAGGAGGTATGGGAGGTGTTTGAGACAGGGCGTCACAGAACAGGAACACTGAAAGCAGAGGTGAAGATGTGTCTGGTAGGTGACCTCGTGCTGGGGGTGGTACAGGTGGCAGAGGATAGTCCACTGAATGTGGAAGCTGGTGGGGTGGAAGCTGGGGGGCAAGGGGAAACCTATCATGATTCTGGGAAGGAGAGGAAGGTGTTTGAGCAGAAGTGCAGGAAATAGGTCGAGGGATCTCTCAACCACAATGCTGGGGAACTTCCTTGTTGGAGGAAAAAGGAAGAGATGTTGGAAGCATTGGCATGGAATGTGGCATTGTCAAAACAGATGTGATGGAGACATTTATGCATGTTGGCATAAAGATTATCTCTAGGCTGCACAGATATAATGAACCAATCTTAGAAATGAAGACACAAAATAAGAGCCAGAAACTGATACTTCCATTGGTTTACGATTTGTTTTTAAATTGTACTATTGGGGAAGGGGTTTTGGAGAATCACATTGCACACCATAACCAATCACTTGCTTGACCCATGTACCTTCATGGATGGGAATTGCATCCCAACAGGGCTAGTTAAAATCAATAAATGTAAAATGGCTACATCACTTTCCTTTTCTTATTCACAATGACTGTCATCAGTGAAAGTTTCATGAATGTTGCTATTGCCTTGCTCTGCCCATCTGACCAATCTTCTCCATCCATACACCCTCTGCTTCTTTGACTCAGAGCTACTTTGTTTTCTTTATTCTTTTAGGAAGGCCAGCATTTGTTGTCCATCCCTAATTGCTCTTGAACTAAGAGGCTTGCAAGCCATTTCCAAGGGCAGTTAATCTTATTGCTTTGGGTCTGGAATCACATGTAGACCAGATCATGTAAGGACAGCAAATTTCTTTCCCTACAGGGCATTAGTGAGCCTGACGGGTTTTGAACAATAATCATTATCATATTCACCATTACTCCACAGTTGCTTTATATTCCAGATGTTTTTTTAAATTAATTAAATTTAAATTTCACCAACTCTCATGGTGGGATTTGAATCCACATCCCCAGAGCATTAGCCTGGGCTGCTGGGCTACTAGTCAAGTGATATTAGCACTACATCTTCCCACAATTGGTTGCTCCCTATTTCTTCTGCTCCACTGTACAAAGGTTGATTCTTCACCCACCACACCTCTGCCCTCTGAAGTTCTCTGCCAAATAATTCAGAACCTTAGGACAAGAGTGGTGAATTTCTAAAACTACTTCTGGTCTATTGAAGTGTCGGAGGGATTGATTGGAGCATTGGCGGTTTGACAGGTGGCCAATTCAGCTGTTTAAGCAACAACGACATTTCAGGGGAAAACAAATGGAAGAGCTATTGCATTTAATACCTACAGGTAGGGGCCTAATAACCAGAATGCATGGAAAAGTTATGAACCTCTCTCCCATCTGAGCTCAAGCAATCTAAAGGTTAATTAATAGTGTAACACGAGTTGCTGCTTTCAGCAACCTTCAGCTATGTGAGACCCAGCCCGCTGACAATTTCAAAGGCTGAGCAGTGCTCTGTTCAATCTGTCAATTATTAGATCGACAACCTATGTATCCCCAAATGCTCGATTGCACCTTCTGTTCACCAAAATTAACAGCTTCTGATCCAGTTTTCCAACACCAATCAGTCAGTGAAGCCAACAATATATAGATGGGTTTTGAAGTCTGGGCCTGATTGCTGTGCCTGTATGATCATTTCAAATGGATTCCTCAAGGATTTAATGATTGCAGAATAAAGTTGGCAAAGTGCAACTACTCGACAGCAAATTGAAAGCAATATTTTTGAAAAGTGATGCCACTGAGGTTAGGGTACAAAAATCTTCAATGCCATTATGATGGTTTTCTTTCAGACACAAGTAGGAGAAAGAAATATGAGGTTCAGGTTTTTCCTAAAGTACTAAAGGATTAAAAATCACTGATAGGAATGAAATGGTCTCATCCTTGTAAATACTAAAGAACCGAATCTGCGACCCGGCATTCCTGGTGGGAAATACTGCTCACGGAGAGAGTGTTTGAGGATACATAAGGCACTCCTGCAATTTCCAGAACATTGCTCATTGGGAGCATTAATCCCCGCTTAGAGTTTGGCATTGTGCAATCGCCTTTTATATGTGTGGAAACATCGAATGCTTTCGAGATAGTTTTTTTAGAGCAGCATGTTCTGGAACCAACCAGAGAGCAGGTTATATTAGACTTGGTATTGTGTAATGTGACAAGATTTTTTTTTATTCGTTCATGGGGTGTGGGCTTCACTGGGTAGACCAGCATTTATTGCCCATCCCTAATTGCCCTTGAAAAGGTGGTGGTGAGCTGCCTTCTTGAACCACTGCAGTCCCTGTGGTGTAGGTACACCCACAGGGCTGTTAAGGAGGGAGTTCCAGGATTTTGACCCAGTGACAGTGAAGGAATGGCAATATATTTCCAAGTCAGGATGGTGAGTGACTTGGAGGGGAACTTCCAGGTGGTGACATTCCCATGTGTCTGTTGCCCTTGTTCTTCTAGATGGTAGTGATTGTGGGTTTGGAAGGTGCTGTCTAAGGAGCCGTCGTGAGTTTCTGCAGTGTATCTTGTAGATGGTACACACTGCTGCTACTGCGCATTGGTGGTAGAGGGAGTCAATGTTTGTGGATGGGTTGCCAATCATGCGTGCTGCTTTGTCCTGGATGGTGTCAAGCTTCTTGAATGTTGATGAGGCTGCATTAATCCAGGCAAGTGGAGAGTATTCCATCACACTCCTGACTTGTGCTTTTAAATTGTGGACAGGCTTTGGGGAGTCAGGAGGTGAGTTACTTGCTGCAGGATTCCTAGCCTTTGACCTGCTCTTGTAGCCACAGTATTTATATGGCTAGTCCAGTTCAGTTTCTGGTCAATGGTAACTCCCAGGATATTGATAGTGGGGGATTCAGTGATGTAAATGCCATTGAACATCAAGGGATGATGGTTAGATTCTCTCTTGCTGGAGATGGTCATTGCCTGGCACTTGTGCGGTGCAAATGTTCCTTGCCACTTGTCAACCCACGCCTGGATATTGTGCAGCCTTGCTGCATTTGGACAGGGACTGCTTCAGTATCTGGTATCAGTGAATGGTGCTGAACATTGTGCAATCATCAGCAAACACCCCTACTTCTGACCTTCTAATGGAGGAAAGGTCATTGGTGAAGCAGCTGAAGATGGTTGGACCCAGGACACTGCTCTGAGGAACTCCTGCAGTGATGATCTCAGAGTGAAGGCACCCCTGGTGACCACAATATGCTTAAGTTTTACATCCAGTTTGAAAGGTTCTAAGACTAGTATTTTAAATTTAAATAAGAGCAACTATGTGGACATGAAAGCTGAGCTAACTGATGTGGACTGGGATGCTAGGCTAGGGGATAGGTCAACAGAGAAGCAGTGACAGACGTTTAAGGGGATATTTCAGAATACTCAGGAGGTGGATGGGAAAGGAGAACTTGGTGAAATTACAGTTGCTAGGGAAGCAGCACTGAGCAAGCTGATGGAGCTTTGAGCTGACAAACCTCCGGGTCCTGATGAACTTCATCCTACAGTCTTAAGAGAGGAGACTAATGAGGTAGTAGATGCATTGGTGTTAGTTTTCCAAAAACTGCTAGATTGTGGAAAGGTTCCATCAGACTGGAAAGTGGCAAATATAACCCCTATATTTAGGAAGGGAGGGAGGCAGAAAACAGGAAACTATAGGCCAGTTAGCTTAATGTCTGTCGTGGGGAAGGTGTTAGAATCTATCAATAAGGAGGTTATAGCTGGGCACTTAGAGAAACTCAAGGTAATAGGGAAGAGTCAGCATGGTTTTGTGAAAGGGAAATCATGTTTAACCAATTTATTGGAGTCCCTTGAAGGAGGAGTAAATGGCAGAACCCTTAAGTGCATAGACGGGCAGAGGGATCTGGGTGTACAGGTCCACAGGTCACTGAAAGTGGCAACGCAGGTGGATAAGGTAGTTAGGAAGGCATATGGCATGCTTGCCTTCATTGGCAGGGGTATTGAGTATAAAAGCTGGGAAGTCATGCTGCAGCTGTATAGAACCTTGGTTAGGCCACACTTGGAATATTGCGTGAAATTCTGGTCGCCACATTACCAGAACGATATGGAGGCATTGGAGAGGGTGCAGAGGAGGTTTGCCAGGATGCTGCCTGGTCTGGAGGTTATTAACTATGAGGAGAGGTTGGAGAAACTTGGATTGTTCTCACCAGAGCGACGGAGATTGAGGGGCGACTTGATAGAAGTTTACAAAATTATGAGTGGCATGGACAGAGTAGATAGTCAGAAGCTTTTTCCCAGGGTGGAAGAGTCAATTACTAGGGGACATAGATTTAAGGTGAGAGGAGAAAACTATAGAGGACATGTGTGGGGCAAGTTTTTTACGTAGAGGGTAGTGAGTGTCTGGAATTCACTGCCAGAGGAGGTGGTGGAAGCAGGTATGATAGTGGTGTTTAAGAGGCAGCTTGACAAATACATGCATAGGATGGGAATAGAGGGATACGGACCCCGGAAGTGCAAAATATTTTAGTTTGACAGGCAATATGATCGGTGCAGGCTTGGAGGGCTGAAGGGCCTGTTCCTGTGCTGTACTTTTCTTAGTTCTTTGTTCTTTGTTGTTCCTGAGTCACATATGCTGTGGATAAGGGACAGCCTGTTGATGTGCTGTACTTGGATTTCCAGAAAGCATTTGATAAGTTGCCACATTAAAGGTTATTGTGGAAAATAAAAACTCATGGTGTAATGGGTAACATATTAGCATGGGTAGAAGATTGGCTGGCTGGCTGGCAGAAAACAGAGAGTATGCATAAATGCGTCTTTTTTTGATCTGCAGGATGTGATGAATAGAGTCCCGCAGGCGTCTGTGCTTCGGCCTCAACTTTTTACAATTTATATCAATAATTTACATGAGGGGAGTAGCTAAGTTTGAAGATGACACAAAGATGGGTAGGAAAGTATGTTGTGAAGAGGACATAAGGAGGTTGCAGATGGATATAGACAGGTTGAGAGTGAGTGAGCAAAAATCTGGCAGATGGAGTATAATGTAGGAAAATGTGAAGTTGTTCACTTTGGCAGGAAGAATAAAAAAGCAGGGTATTACTTAAACGGAGAATTCCGAGGTGCAGAGGGATCTAGGTGTTCTAGTGCATGAGTCACAAAAAGTTAGTATGCAGGTACGGCCAGTAATTAAGAATGTTGATGGAATGCTATCCTTTATTACGAGAGCAATTAAACCAGTAAGGATGTCATGCTTCAGTTATACAGGGCATTAGTGAGACCACATCTCAGATATTGTGTGCAGCTTTAGTCTCCTTATTTAAGAAAGGATGTAAATGTGTTGGAGGTGGTTCAGAGGGGGTTTACTCAGTTGATACCTGGAATGAGCAGGTTGTCTTATGAGGAAAGGTTAGACAGACTGGGCTTGTTTCCACTGGAGTTTAGAAGAGTGAGGGGTGAGTTGATTGAAGTATATAAGTACCTGAACGGTATTGACAAGGTGGAAGTGGAAAGGGTGTTTCCACTTATGGGTGAGTACAGAACTAGGGAGTCACTGTTTTAAAATTAGGGGTTGCCCTTTTAGGACAGGGATGAGGAGAATTCTTTTCTCTCAGAGGACTGAGAGACTTTGGAACTCTCTGCTTCCAAAGGCAGTAAAGGAGGGATCATTGAATATTTTTAAGACAGAGTTACATAGATGCTTGTTAGGCAAGGGAATCAAAGGTTATCGGGTGTATATGGGAATGTGGAACTCGAAACACAAACAGATCAGCCATGATCTGATTGAATGGTGGAGCAGGCTCGAGGGGCTGAATGGCCTATTTCTGCTCCCATTTCGTATGTTCGTATGTAAGTATAGGTTTAAATTTTATGAAGGGTCATCAGGACCATGGCGTTGGAGTAAAAAGCAGGTCCTGAATCCACAGATGATGCAACAGCTCCGACTTGGCAATTTTACCACAAGCGGCTTTCTAATTGGCTGTCTGGGGGCCCGCCGTCCAATTAAGGATAGCGGGCTAGCTCCTGATGCTGCTAGCCCAATCCAATGACCACAATCCTGAAGCTTCAGTCGTGCCATTGGGAGAGGTGGGTTGCTGCTGAGGAATGCAAGAGAAGCTAGTCTACAGCAGGTGAACAAGACTTTTTAAAAAAATTCATGAGGTTGAGGGTAGAAGGGAAACCACTCCGGGGAGGTTGTCGGGGCTGAGGGTGCTGCTTTCGCTGCTTGTGGCCACTTCATTGGACGGCGAGGCCATTTACCTCCCCCACAGGCTGCATCTGGGAGACTGCTCCCCATTGGGCGGGATGGTGGTTCGCACTGACAGCGAAATCCTGAAGGCAATGTAAAATGGCTGCTGTCTTTACATGTTTAACTTATAGATCATTTATAAACCAAGGGAGTGGGCAGATTCTCTGCATCAGGCCCTGCCGCCGGTAAAATGTTCAATGGCGGGAACATGTCGGGGGTCCAATCCCACCTGGCTCCCTGTGGCCTTAGTGGCCCTCGTGCCTCCCTTCCTACTTCCCGGGAGCCGGTAAAATCCTGACCATACTGTTTCTATTATTGCTTTTTTCCTCGTTTTTGGGATGTAGATGTCAGTGGCAAGGCCGGCATTTATTACCCATTCCTAACTACCCTGAAGGCAATGGTGTGTTTCCTTCTTAAACCACTGGCAATGATTTGATCCAACTGGGTGGCTTGTTGCTGGGCCACTTCAGAAAGCAATTAAGAGTCAGCCATGTTGGTGTGGGGTCTGGAATGTAGATCCGGTTGGATATGGACGGCAGGCTT
Organism: Cetorhinus maximus; assembly: GCF_964194155.1. Lineage (NCBI taxonomy): Eukaryota > Metazoa > Chordata > Chondrichthyes > Lamniformes > Cetorhinidae > Cetorhinus > Cetorhinus maximus. The sequence continues at coordinate 128,075,500 of NC_135887.1, forward strand.
CCTTCCTTAAAGCACACGTGTGGTTTTTATGATAATCCAACAACTTCAAGATCACTTTTATTCATTTAGGCTTTTTATTTCCAGCTTTTTAAAAACTGAATTCTAACTCCTACACTGCCATATGGTGTGATTTCAATTTGTATTCTCTGGATTATTAATCCATTAACTTAACAACTATACCCTGTAAAGCATGAACTATGTTTTAGCCTGCCCGTTAATTTGAACAGAAGTACAGAGAAAACTAACTATTCAATATGGTCCTGTGTTATTAAAAATTTGAGGATCTCACACTCAAGAAAAATGCTTTTTATGCATTATTACCCTGAAGCTAAATTTAGCACTATCAATTAATTCCAGGCATCGTGCATTATTGCCAAGCCACCAATTAAGAAAGAAAGACTTGTATTTATTTATACAGTGCCTTCACAATGTTGGCACATTCCAGAGCGTTTTACAGCCAATGAAGTGCTTTGCAGTGTAGTCACTGTTATAATGTGGGAAACATGGCTGCCAATTTGTGCAAGGTCCTATAAACAGTAAGGTGGCAATAGCCAGATAACCTGTATATTTTTTTAATGATATTGATTGAGGGATAAATATTAGCCGGGGGTGGGGGGAACACCCCTGTTCTTCTTTGAACTGTGCATTGAGATCTTTTACATCCACCTGAGACAGCAGACAGTGTTTCAGTTTATTGTCTCATCTGAAAGAAGATTAAGCCAATAATTAAGGGATGGAATAGACTAATTAAGTCATTGAACCATTTCACATATTTTTTTTGAGTGTTAATTACGTGTAATTAAGACACATGTGAAGTAAAGTTTATTTTACCTTCTGTGACAGAGAATTATTTTGTGATAAACCAGGTTTATAGCCCTGTGTAGATGAAAATTCTGTGAACTTTTTCAACGGTTATTGCTCTTCAACATGAGCAGTAATCCCATCACAGTGTATTTATCAGCTTTCTCCAGAGGTGCTTATGGAAGTGACTATTCAGAAGCAAGGTGCTTTGGCCAGAGATTCATATTATGAATTTCCTCTGCAAAATTGTTGTCTCTAGCCTGGGCTGCCAATGGCAGAAATCCCTGCCTTTGTCCATTAGTTTGTATTTGAATTTGAGCTGAGAGTTTAATACACCAAGACACAAATGTCCCTTTAGCTGTCCTTACCTGGTCTACATGTGAGACCAGATCCCATCTGAAATGGCCGAGCAAGCCACTCAGTTCTCAAGGGCAATTAGGGATGGGCAACAAATGCTGACCTAGCTAGCGACACCCAAATCCCATGAACAAATAATAAAACAAAACTACGTATAAATGAGGAAAATACATCATGCAATATACTTTGAGAGCTTTGCACCATGTTGGCATTAGAAACATGCTCTAGCATAAGTGGGCTGGCTGGGTGGACCAAAGAATTTAAAATAAAATGAAAAGTGTGCCCTGTTTCCAATTGGGCTGTTGCCTGTATTGTTAAATTGATTGCTAGACCTGAAATTAAAATATTCTACGCTGTTGAGTGGCCGGAGGACACCTAGAGGATACCTGCAGCTCTCCGGTTTCACGTAAATGAGGCCTGAGGCCTAGTGTCAGGTAGGCCTCTTTGGAGGAAAAACCAGTTCAAAATTGTCACCAAAAAAAAGTTCTATTGTCACCAATACTACTGGAGTCCCATCTTCATAAATACAAGACTGCCCGGGCCAACATCTGTCATTTGCAAGTTTTACTGTTTTTTCCTTCTGGATTGCAAGCCAGAACACAACTTTCTAAATGTAGGATGGATCCCTTTTCCCTCAAGAGACCCTCCCCACACTCAAGTTCATGATGTCATGATAATAGTTGATTGTGGTAGTGGACTCCAGTATTAAATACTATGCAGTACTCTGTACCAGATATGGGGGTCACCTGACTTGGAGGGTTAAAAGTCAGATAGCACATGTTGGAAGCTGTCTTGATAGAATTCAGTTACTGCAGATATGTGTTCATGTTAGGAAAATGTGTTATCAATAAAGTTAGCTCAGCTACAATGTTGACGGCCTGTGTGCATCATTGAAACAAAAAAAAAAGACATGGTGTCTTGGGAGGGGAGGCAATGGTGTAGTGATATTGTTACTAGACTAGTAATAGTCCATGGTAATGCTCTGGGGACCCAGGTTCGCCACAGCAGATGGTGGAATTTGAATTCAATAAAAATCTGGAATTGAATGTCTAATGATGACCATGAAACCATTGTAGATTGTTGCAAAAACCCATCTGGTTCACTAATGTCCTTTAGGGAAGGAAATCTGCCGTCCTTACCTGGTCTCCAGACCCACAGCAATGTGGTTGACTCTTAAATTCCCTCTGAACAAGGGCAGTTAGGGATGGGAAATAATTGCTGGCTAAGTCAGAGGATGCCCACATCTCATGAATAAAAACAATAAACCAAACGCAACATTGGAGGGCAATCTCGCCAAAAGCTGGAGGAGATTCAAGCTGTACCTCACAGCAGTGGGCAGTGATATAAAAGGTACAGTCTTCCATCTTTCTTCACGTAGCAAGGGAAGGAGCCCTCGAAGTCTATAATATATTCATGTTTGAAAGTGATGAGGAATGAAATGACTTGAAAGAAATAATGGGAACTTACGAAGTCTACTACAACCCTAAGAAAAACTGTACGTATGCCAAGGGTGCCTCATTTTGTAAGAGGACAGCTCCCAGGCCAGTCTTTGAAGCATCCACTGAAAGATATTGATTTTTTTACAGTATGTAGCTGAGCTGAGAAAATGAGCTAAATTGTGTGAATTTGGAGGGCTTGAAGAATCACTCATCCGAGATAGAATGATTTGCGGGTTCGCAAACGACGCTCTGAGAGAACGGCTTTGGAGAGAAGTTGATTTCACACTGGAGAAAGTAATAAATATCTGCAGAGTGGCAGAGACAATGAAATGCCGGATTAAGCAGATGATGGAAGATATTAAGCGACACACAGTCAAGCAGTTAGATGCAGTTAAACAGAAACATCCCTAGGAAAGAACAAATAGACAGTCTGAACGTAAAAAGAACAAAACTGCTATTAAAACATTTAAATGCAGAACAGAGCGTTTACCACGTATTTGTCCAGTCTATGGAAAGCAGTGTAAGAATTGTGATAAACTAAATCATTTCGAAGAAAGTAAAATCAAAGAAAGCGTACACGATTGCAGATGATGACACAGATACTGAAACAGAACTTTTCGTTGTTGCAGTAACAATAAATTCCAAAGGAAACGAATGGAAGGTTGATTTAAAAATTGCCAACTTGATGGTGAGTTTCAAGCTTGACACAGGTGTACAAGCAAATGTCATTCCCATAAGCCTGTCTTGTAAGATAAGCAAAGAAAAACAGCTAACTAAAACAAAAGTGAAGCTGCCTACTTATACAGGTGAAAAGATTGCTGGAGAAGGCAAGTGTACACTTTAAGTGAACTTCAAGAAACAATCTCAAGCACTTCCATTCATAGTGGTGAAAACTGATGCAAAACCCATTCTTGGAATCAAAGTTTATGAAAATCTGAAGCTAATCAAGAGAATAATGACTGTCACCACTGATGACATCCTGAGCGAGAAAAAGATGTGTTCCAGGGAATTTGCTGCGTAAAAGGAGAACACACCACCAAGTTTGATGAAACTGTGACACCCAAATATACCCGCCCAGAAAAATTCCAGTAATGCTGAGAGGTGGACAGAACAGAGAAACTTCACATCATCCAGAAAATTGAAGAACCGACAAAGTGGGTTAATTCAATTGTAATAGTAGAAAAATCAAATGGGAATCTGTGAGTCTGCCTTGCATCCCAGAGATCCAAACTAGGAAGAGCATTACCAGCTGCGGCACAGTAGAAGAGATCATGTGTAAGCTAGCTGATGCTAAATACTATTCACTCCTGGATGCGAGTTCAGGCCTCTGGCAGGTCAAGCTGGATGAATGAAGCTGCTATCTCTGTACCTTCAACACACCATACGGGTGATACTGGTTTTTACGCTTACCTTTTTGGTATTAATTCAGCTCTGGAGGTGTTCCACAGAACAGTGGAGCAGCTGTTTGAAGGGTTAGAGGGCGTGGAAACCTATATAGATGATGTGCTGGTCTGGGGAGCCTCTTGAGATGAAACTGGCCGAGGCAGGTGCTGGCTAGGGCTAGAGAAAGGAACCTTAAGTTAGAGAAGGAAAAATGCAAAGTAGGTCTTCATGAAATCAAGCACTCGGGACATGTGCTAACAAGTGAGGGACTGAAGCTGGACCCGAGTAAAATCAAAGCAGTCGTGAACATGCCACCCCCAGAATGTAAGAAAGACTTGGAGAGGTTTTTGGAAATGGTGACCTATCTTGGGAAATTCTTTCTGAACATGTCAGACCTGACAGCACCTCTCAGGAAACTTTTACAAAATGATGTGGAATGGCACTGGGAACAAAGTCACCAGGAAGCTTTGACCAGTCTGAAGAGAACACTGACCCAGGCACCAGTGTTAAAGTATTACGATGTCAGTCAGCCTGTCAAGATCTCAGTGGATGCTTCAAAGACTGGCCTGGGAGCTGTCCTCTTGCAAAATGAGGCACCCTTGGCATACGTGTCAAAGGCAATGACTGAAACACAGCAGCGGCATGCACAAATGTAGAAAGAAATGTTAGCAATTGTGTTTGGCCTAGAACGCTTCCACCAGTTTGACTATGGCAAACACGTGGAGGTAGAGTCTGATCATAAGCCTTTGGAAGCTAAACTTAAAAAGCCCCTGGACTGTGCACCACCGAGAATCCAAAGATTACTAATGCGTCTACAGAAGTACCAAGTCAGAATTAAATACAAACCGGACAAGGAAATGTACATCACAGGCACTCTGTCAGTGCATACCTACCCATCATGGAGGAAGAGGATAAAGAAACAGAAGCACAGGTTCACAGGCTGACAAAGAACTTACCTGTGGCTGTAACCAAACTGGATGAGAGCAGGGAAATGCCCAAGAACGACACCACCCTGAGAAAACTGCAGCAGATTGTGCAAACTGGCAGGCCCTTCTGCTGTACAAGAGTGCTGGAACTTTCGTGAGGAACTTCATGTAGCAGAAGGAATACTTTTCAAGGGAGAAACTATCATAATTCCTGCAACACTGAGGAAAAAACTGTTGCAGCGCATACATGAAAGTCACTTTGGCACAGAAACAGGGAGGAGGAGAGCTCGAGATGTAATGTATTGGCCTGGAAAGGGAGCACAAATTGGTGAAATGGTGCATGTGCAGTGTGCAAAAAGTACAGTAAATCACAACAAAAAGAACCACTTCAACCACACAGTGTTCCAGAGAGACCCTGGCAGAAAATTGGAGTGGACTTGTTCACATTTGATAACAGTAATTATCTACCAGCAGTAGATTATTACTCAACGTTTTTTTGAGTCTGTGCTGCTGAGAAACAATAGGAAGAGCATCACTGTAAAAAATCATTTTAAATCAATTTTTGCTCGCTATGGCATATCTGAAGTGCTCATCTCAGATAATGGTCCACAATTCTCAGTCACTGAGTTTGCAAATTTACACAGGACTGGGAATTTTGCCACACTACATCAAGTCCCAAATACCCACAATCCAACAGAATGGTGGAACGTACCATGCAGACCTTAAAACACCTGCTGAAGAAGGCAAAGGTGGACGGAAGGGACCCGTACCTGGCTTTGCTGGATTTCAGGAATATTCCATTAGAGGGCATTGGATCATCTCCAGCACAGCCCCTGATGGGGAGAAGGCTAAGAACTAAGCTTCCAACTGTGTCCCAATTTTTATTTCCACAGCCAGTGAGCTACAGCGTACAGGACCTGTTCAAACTGACATCAGGAACAGAAACAGTACCTTGAGTGAGACGTTCAACCTCTGCCTGACCTGAACATGTTAGAGACAGTGGGGACTCAGCATGAAGGGATCTGGAATCCTGCTGTTGTCACAGGAATCACAGGAGAACCAAGACCTTACATAGCGCAGACTCCAAATGGACAATAGTACAGGAGAAACCGGAAATTCTTACAGAAAACAAATGAAACGCAACCCTGCTCTGAACCAGAAAGTGTAGCTGAAGATCAAAATCCAGGATGCACCAGTGAAGTACCAGATAACCAGACAAAGCCTGAGAGTCCTGACGACTATCCAAGGGATGATAGCGACTCAGAGATGGAGAAGGCCCATTGTCCTTCAAAATTACCTCTGTCACCATTCAGAACACCCAGTGGAAGAATTGTGAAAAAAACCACAGGGATACAGAGATGAGTGAAAGACAAAACAGGCTGGTCAAACAGAGTGAGAAAGAATAGGTAAAAGACTTTGTGTACTTCAGTTGCATAAAAGTTTTTTTTTAAAAAAGGGAAATGTCAATGATGATGGTTGATTGTGGTAGTGGACTCCTGGATTAGATACTGTATGGTACTCTGTGGTCACCTATCCTGGGGCTTGAAGGTCAGATAGCACATGTTGGAACCTGTCTTGATAGAGTTCAGATATGTGTTCATATTAGGAAAATGTATTGAAAAGTTAGCTCAACTACAATGTCGATGGCCTGTGTTCATCATTGAAACAAAAAACAAGACATGTGACACAAGATTCACAAGTGTATGGCTTGAACAGAATGACCAGCGAGATAAGCTTCTTCTAATTGCTTTATTGAATCACCCACAATCCCACGGGACAAAGTCCCAAAATTTAAAACAACCTGTTGCCAGTACCTGACACAATTCCTTGAGTGTATTGCATTGATGATATGCCTTTTGTGCCATTGTATTGGGTAATCAGACTTCTTGATTGCGTTAGTCAATATCCAAGTCCTTTTGATGAGTCACCGTGTTTTTACTAAATGCTCAAATTAACCCCTTGCTCTCCTGCCCTGTACAGCTGACTGCAACTTTTCTTTTTTGTAATTTATAGCTCCAATCATGAGGTCAAAACATGTCCATGGGTTTGAAATTATATTCCATAAATTTCCCAGTTGGAGGGGATTTCGACCCTACATAAACCCATGACTCACAGAATCACAGAATCACAGAGCAGAAGAGGCCCTTCGGCCCATCGAGTCTGCGCTGACACATGAGAAACACCTGACTTACCTACCTAACCCCATTTACCAGTACTTGGCCCATAGCCTTGAATGTTATGACATGCCAAGTGCTCATCCAGGTACTTTTTAAAGGATGTGAGGCAACCCGCCTCCACCACCTTCCCAAGCAACGCATTCCAGACCGTCACCATCCTCTGGGTAAAAGAGTTTTTCCTCACATCCCCCCTAAACCTCCTGCCCCTCACTTTGAACTTATGTCCCCTTGTGACTGACCCTTCAACTAAGGGGAACAGCTGCTCCCTATCCACCCTGTCCCTGCCTCTCATAATCTTGTACACCTTGATCAGGTCACCCCTCAGTTTTCTCTGCTCCAACGAAAACAACCCAAGTCTATCCAACCTTTCTTCATAACTTAAATGTTTCATCCCAGGCAACATCCTGGTGAATCTCCTCTGCACCCCCTCCAGTGCAAGCACATCCTCCCTATAATATGGTGACCAGAACTGCACACAGTACTCCAGCTGTGGCCTCACTAAGGTTCTATACAACTCCAACATGACCTCCCTACTTTTGTAATCTATGCCTCGATTGATAAAGGCAAGTGTCCCATTCGCCTTTTTCACCACCCCACTAACATGCCCCTCTGCCTTCAGAGATCTATGGACACACATGCCAAGGTCTCTTTGTTCCTCAGAACTTCCTAGTGTCATGCCGTTCATTGAATACTTCCTTGTCAAATTACTCCTTCCAAAGTGTATCACCTCACACTTTTCAGGGTTAAATTCCATCTGCCATTTATCTGCTCATTTGACTATCCCGTCTATATCTTCCTGTAGTCCAAGACACTCAACCTCACTCTTAACCACCCAGCCAATCTTTGTGCCATCCGCAAACTTACTAATCCTACCCCCCACATAGCCATCTATGTCGTTTATATAAATGACAAATAATAGGGGACCGAGCACAGATCCCTGTGGTATGCCACTGGACACCGGCTTTCAGTCACTAAAGCATCCTTCTGTCATCACCCTCTGTCTCCTACAATTAAGCCAATTTTGAATCCACCTTATCAAATTACCCTGTATCCCATGTGCATATGCCTTCTTTGTAAGTCTCCCATGTGGGACCTTGTCAAAGGCTTTGCTGAAATCCATATAAACTACATCAACTGCACTACCCTCATCTATACACCTGGTCACCTCCTCAAAAAATTCAATCAAATTTGTTAGACATGACCTCCCTCTGACAAAACCATGCTGACTATCCCTGATCAAACTTTGCCTTTCCAAGTGGAGATAGATTCTCTCCTTCAGAATTTTCTCCAATAGTTGTCCTACATGAGACTCACTGGCCTGTAGTTCCCTAGCTTATCTCTACAACCCTTCTTAAAAGCAGAACCACATTAGCTGTTCTCCAGTCCTCTGGCACCTCCCCCGTGGCCAGAGAGGAATTAAAAATTTGGGTCAGAGCCCCTGCAATCCCCTAACAAAAACAAAAATACCTGGAAAAACTCAGCAGGTCTGACAACATCTGCGGAGAGGAACACAGTTAACGTTTCGAGTCCGTATGACTCTTCAACAGAACAGTTCTGTTGAAGAGTCATATGGACTCGAAATATTAACTGTGTTCCTCTCCGCAGATACTGTCAGACCTGCTGAATTTTTCCAGGTATTTTTGATATTGTTTTGGATTTCCAGCATCCACAGTTTTTTTGCTTTTATCCCTGCGATCTCCTCCCTTGCCTCCCTCAGCAGCCTGGGACACAAATCATCTGGACCTGGAGATTTGTCCACTTTTAAGCCTGCCAACACCTCTGACACCTTGTCACTCCCTATATCAATTTGCTTAAGAACCTCGCGGTCTCTCTCCCCAAGTTCGATACTTTCATCCTCATTCTCTCCACATGGCAGAGACATTATCGAGCTCCCCTGATTAATCCACATGCAGCACATTAACAATTCCTCAGGCAGAATATTCTTGCTTGCATCAGGGCCCTGCAATCGTAAACAAATTAAGGTACTGAGGCACATGTAGGCAACGAGATCAACAGTGCAATCTTCCTGGAGGTGGCCTCCTAATTGTCAGCACCCATGTTCACCGCCCTCTTAAGGACATTGGATTGGCTGTCAATGCTGCAGGCCCAGAGGGCTGGAAACTCTGGATCCTCAGCAGCCCCAGTGGGTGAGATGGGCAGTGCTGAGGCAGGTCGGACACTTCAAACGCCCCTCAAAATGGAGGCACCTCAGCCATGTAAAATTAAATAAATAATTCTGAGCACTAAAGCTGGTCGGCACCTTGGAGTGGAGGGGAATCACGTGGATGGATCATTTTGGCAGTGCGTCTGGCCTTTCCCGCCCAATTCTGGGCTAGGCTGGGGACATGGGAGTCTCTTGCTGGGAGGCCATTGAGATGGCGATTGCTGTGCGCAGTTGGGAGGGTGGTGGGGGGTGGGGGGTGGTGGGTGGTGGGGGGTGGGGGGTGGTGGGGGGTGGGGGGGGGTGTGGGTGGGGGGGGGCGCTGCTCCCCTGCCAGCAAAATGCTGGTGAGGAAGTAAAATCGCCACAAATTGGGGCATTGATGATGTTAATTATCCTCTTCCCCCACACCCCCTCCCCCATACCCCCTCCCCCATTTTCAATCCCGCTACCATAGATCTGGGAAAATTCAGCCCCTCCCACCTTTCCTCATCTCACTTGCTTCCCTTTGCGTAATGCAGAATTTTTTTGGAGATAAGTGCAGACCTTGTTACTCGCAAATTACTTTGTCCTCCATATGTATCTTAGAATTACCTGACTCCGTGCAGTATAATTCTGAAATGAAATAAACTGTAATTAGCAAAAGAAAACTTGCATGAAAATGCAAGGAGTACGTGTAGCTAAGTGTCAGCGTACCAGCCTACATATTATAGTATGTGGTTGTAAAAGGTCTAACTGGTGAAAAGTGTGAATTATATGTAATTATTTTTCTTTCCAAAATACCTCTCAAAAGCATCATTAAATTCTAAAGAATATTACATAAACTGCTTGAGCACCTAGAATTAGATTGAGCAGAATTTAAGATGAGTGATGTTATTAATGATGAAGCTGCTGCCTCAAAAAACAAGCAATTTTTAAAAATACCTTTCAGAGGAGTATGATACGTGCACACTGAGTGTCAATATTGTATTTAATCTGTGCAGCCAAGCAAGCTGAATTCTGTTAATAGGCAGGGACGAGGCATAATGACGGAGAGGATGAATGGAGGGATCAGCAGTGGTGTTATGGACATGCGTGGGGTTTATTTAAACAGCATTAATTCTGCCTCTGACCACCCGTCCATAAACAGGCAGGCACTTTTGATTTCCTAAGCGGTGGCATATTTCCCAATCCCTCAGTTTTGGTGTAATCCAATTCCCTACTAATAACCCCACCGCAAACTCGAGATACGGTGAAATCAAAGGTTTAGCTTATTTGCACATGTTCAAACCGCAGGAGGAGGTTAGCAATGTTGCCTCCTTTAAATTCATACAGCAGAAGAGGGATACAGGAAAGACAGGTTTACAGTACAGAGACCACTGAGAAAAGAAATAGAGTTTCACGTGGGCCCAGAGCCAAGAATCAAAGCCCAATTCACGGAGGTCAGAGGGCTGAAAACTGATTCAGTTTTTTGGTGCAGTTCACTTCACATGATGAGGTAGGCATACAAAGATGAATCAGTTTTGCAGACGATGGTATAGAAGTTCCAGTAGAAGCAGTGTAGATGGTGCCAGGTATTCAATCTGGGCAGAGCCTCGTTTTTGTGAGGCTGCTTGTTGGATGGTAAACAGCAGACTGAGATTTTGCAGCACAGCAAGGCAATATTACTGGTTACACAAGCTAGCGGTCCATGTCACATGATTCCTACCTTTCCATATTGTCTCTGACAAGGGATGTGCATCACTTGTCTGTGTCCCCGAGATGGTTAAACGTCTTGACCATGAAGACTTGAAAGGAAGATTGTGGGGACCTTTGTCCCAGCAGATGACTAGAGTCTGGTTGGCCAGCCTGGGTTATGAAATGCAGATGACCTTTGTACAGTTCTCTTTGAATTTGGTTTGTGCAGCCCATGAGGGAGTTGCTAGTGTCTCTTCAGAGGTATTGAGGTGCGAGATTCCCTGATACTGCCCTGTAGATCCTTTTGTTCAGTGTCACAGAGAGACATAGCTTCAGCCATTTTAAAAGGTTGTTGTTCAGTTTTAAAAATTTTAGAACTAGCCATGAGGATGCATATATCTATTTTACAAAAATATACAGTATGAGGTCTTAGGGCAGAATTGTCCCAGATTTGCACTAAGTGCAGTAGCAGGCATGAGAAAGACATTTTACCCGTTGGCTGCAATGGTGGGTTTTTGCGCCGTATTGTCTGATTCCTGCCTCATTAACTATGCAGCCACAGGAAACACACTGACTCGCTGGCAGGCAGCCTCTCAATCACCCGCCATGCCATTACCTCACCATTTCCTGACTCCGGGTGCCATAGCTAAACTGCAACCGCGCACACAGTTCTCAATGCTTGCAGACCAGGACTGCTCCAGTGAAGACATGGCCCCAAAAGCCAAGAAGAGTCCAGTGACCCTCACTGGAATGCCTTTTGGAGGCCTGCCGTGATATCCTCCACCCCGGCTCTGGCCGCAGGAGGTCCAGCAATCTCACCACTCTGGTTAGGGAGGCGGTGGCAGTGGTGGTCAGTGCCGATGCTGCTTAGAAGAGGTTGGCCATCCAGTGCAGAAAGAGAATGAATGATCTCATCTGTGCCACCAGGGTAAGGCAACCATCTCATCACTCTAAGTTCACTCAAACCAATCACACATTCACTGGCATCTCACTCACTGCCAGCTCAAGGGACATCACCACTCACTCTAACACACATGCTCACATCTCCATCTGGCCTCACCTCCTGTGCAGGCTGCCTCCTCAGCCCTCATGATCTTGAGGCCACTTGCACATGTGCCCCCACACACACCCTGGGATACCCCCATCCCCCAGTATAGCCCTTGCCCTGTAGCTTCTTTCATTGCCTGAGGTCACTTCTACCCCTCCCCCAAGCAAGGCCTAGCCCTTCAGCCATTGAAAAGCCACCCCTGCCTTATGACTGGTCTGGGAGGTAGAGACCTGCCTGTGAGCCCCCCCTAAAAATGGTGCTCCCTGCAAAGCCTGGTGCTGATGACCATGAGTGCTGCCTGAGGCAAGGTGGGCAAATAAACCTCGAAGTCCTGAGCGAAGTGCAGCTCGCCAGATGCACGTTGCTATGTGCAGTTGTGAAACATGTCTGCTTGGCCTGAATGATCCAGCGTGGGGGGGATGATTTCAGCGAGCAGGGCTTATAATGAGATGCCAGAGTGTTGAAATTAGGTTCCCGACATGCAGCAGAAGGAAATAAGGCCCACCATTGACAGGTGGAGCGGATGATCGCAAACTGGTTTCACAACGGCGTAAAACCGATTGTCGGCCTTCTCGCCATATTGTCCGTTCACGCCTGCCATGATGCCAGCCGCCAATGGGACCGGACGATTCCACCCTTAGTTCCCTCACAGCGGGCAGATGATGTCTGTGAAGCCATTGGAATCATTGAGTTTTCGGAGCAGACAGGGGTCGGCTGGTTAACTGCTCTATATATATTTCCTCTGGGTGGGAATTGTCCTCTGCAGATTCGCATGGATTAATAAGATGGCTGCCTGTTGTTGTTGGAGGCTTGAGGAGCTCATACGAAGGACCCCATTGAAATGATGGTGACCCAGATGTTTGGGGGAGTGTAGCAGTTAGGGCAGCCCCATGGTTTTCAGTGAACTACTGCCTGAGAATTGGGCTGAACATCAGCCCCACTAGTTTAGGAATTATCATGCATTCCAGGTAATGCTATGCACCACTGTTGTTTTTCTTATTTTACAGGATGTGGGCGTCACTGGCAACATCAATATTTATTGCCCATCCCTAATTACCCTTGAGAAGGTAGTGATGAGCTGCCTTTTGGAACCATTGCAGTCCATGTTGGTGCTGTTAGTGGGGAGTTCAAGAATTTAGGCCCAGTGACGAGAAAGGAATGCCGATGTATTTCCAAGTCAGGATGGTGTGTGACATGGAGGAGAACTTGTAGGTGACCAGGTTCCTATGCAACTGCTGCCATTCTCCATAGATAGAGGATTTGGTGCTGTTGAAGGAACCTTGGCAAGTTGCTGCAGTGCATGCATCCTGTGGAATGGTACACATTGCAGCCACCTTGTGCCTGTGGTGGAGTGAGTGAATGTCTAAGGTGGTGGATGGGGTGCAAGTCAAGCGAGCTGCTCTGTCCTGGATGAATAGTCCTAGGGCACAGGAAAATGAAGAGTATTTTATCACACAAGTACTTGTGTGCAGATGTGGCCCACACTGTAAGAGACATGCAGACCAACCACAACCTCTTCAACCTGGAATACAAAAGGATTGGTCTCTCACTCAACATCAGCAAGATCAAAATCCACCACCAGCCCTCCCCCGGAGAAGAACCTACACCTCCAGCTATTGTTATCGATGGGGAGACTTTAGAAGTTGTTGCACACTTCCCATATCTCGGCAGCTACTTTTCTCAAAAGGTCACCACTGAAGAGGAGATCCAGCGCAGAATCGTAGGCTTCCAAAAATTGTGTAACTGGGTTTTCAACAATGACGATCTGCACAAGAGGAAAAAGGCTTTTGTCAGAAACACTGTTGTTGTGACCAACCTTCCATATGGCAGTGAGACTTGGGTCACTGACAAAAGACACCTCCAGGTGCTGGAGAATTTCCACCAGAGGTGTCTCTGCAGGATGCTCAAGTGAGAAGATAGGCGAACAAGTTCCAGCATCCTCACCGAGTCAATGCCTCCAGCATTGCAAATGATGATGTGAAACCAACTCTGCTGCACTGGACACTCATCCTCACGCCAAACAGCTGGCTTCCGAGGCAGATCCTCTCTTCATATCTTAAGGATGGCACCTGATCTCAATGGGAACAGAGAAAAAAGTTTTAAGGATACTCTGACAGCCTCAGTGAAAAGGGAACAAATTGGCATTGGTGCATGGGAGGAACTTATCACAAACTGTGTCATGTGGCAGTGCCTCGTCCAACAAGTTGCAGACAGTCAGAAACTGAGCACATAAACTCTACTGCAGAGAAGCGATGAAAGCAAATGGAGAGAGAGCCCCCTCTTTCTTCATAACAACTTGTCCTCTCTGAGTGAAGAAGTTTCTCCTCATCTCAGTCCTAAATGGTCTACCCCGTATCCTGAGACTGTGACCCCTTGTTCTACACCCCTCCAAGCCAGGGGAAATATCATCCCTGCATCCAGTCTGTCCATCCCTGTCAGGATTTTATATGTTTCAATGAGATCTCCTCTCATTCTTCTAAATTTCGGTGAACACAGGCCTAGTCAGCCCAATCTCTCTTCATAGGACAATCCTACCATCCTAGGATTCAGTCTGATGAACCCTCGCTGTACTTTCTCTGTGGAAAGTATATCTTTTCTTAGATAAGGAGACCAAAACGGCACACAATACTATAGGTGTGGTCTCACCAAAGCCCTGTACAGCTACATAAAACATCCTTGCTCCTGTTCTCAAGTCCTCTCACAATGAAGGCCAACATACCATTTGCCTTCTTAACTGCTTGCTGCACCTGCATGCTTACTTTCAGTGATTGGTGCACAAGGACAGCCAGGTCCTTTTGTACATCAACATTTCCCAGTCTATTACCTTTTAAATAATACTCTGCCATTCTATTTTTCCTGCTGAAGTGGATAACTTCACTCTAATCCACATTACACTGCATCTGCCATGTATTTGCCCACTCACTCAACCTGTCTAAATCAGCTTGAAGCCTCTTAAGACCCTTCTCAAAGCTCACATTCCCACCAAGTTTCATGTCATCGGCAAACTTGTAAATATTACATTTGGTTCCCTCATCCAAATCATTGATGTATATTGTGAATAGCTGGGGCCCAAGCACTGATCCCTGCAGTACCGCACTAGTCACTGCCTGCGACTCTGAAAAAGACCCATTTATTCCTACTCTGTGTTTCCTGTCTGCTAACCAATTCTCAAAACATGCCAATACATTACCCCCAATCCCAATTGCTTTAATTTTACAACACTAACCTCTTATGTCAGACTTTATCAAAAGCATTCTAAAAATCCAAAACACCGCATCTACTGGTTCTCCCTTATCTATTCTGCCAGTTACGTCCTCAAAAGAATCCAGTAGGTCTGTCAAACATGATTTCCCTTTCATAAATCCATGTTGACTTTGTCTAATTCCATTGATATTTTCTAAGTGTCCTGTTATCACATCCTATATAATAAACTCTAGCATTTTTCCAACCACTGATGTTAGGCTAACTGGTCTGTAATTTGCTCCCTCCTTTTTTAATAGTGAGGTTACATTTGCCACCTTTCAATCTGCTGGGACTGTTCCAGAATCTACAGAATTTTGGAAGATGACAACCAACACATCCACCATTTCCATAGCCACCTCCTTTAGTACCATGGGATGTAGATTATCAGGCCCTGGGGATTTATTGGCTTTCAGTTCCATTAATTTCCCCAGTACTATTGTTTTAGTAATACTAATTTCATTCAATTCTTCCTTCTTAGTAGATCCTTGGTTCCCTAGCATTTCTGGGAAATTACTTGTGTCTTCCTCCATGAAGACAGAACTAAAGTAGTTGTTTAATTGCTCTGCCAGTTCCTTGTTCTCTATTACAAATTCTTCTGTTTCGGACTGTAAGGGACCTACATTTGTCTTCACTTCTTTTTACATATTTATAGAAGCTTTAACAGTCCACTTTTATGTTCCTTGCAAGTTTACTCTCATACTCTACTTTTCCCCTCTTAATCAATCTCTTGTCCTCTGCTGAATTCTAAACTGTTCCTAATACTCAGGCTTGCTACTTTTCCTAGCAACTTTATATGACTCCTCTTTGGATCTAATACTATCCTCAATTTCTTTTGTTAGCCATGGTTGGACCACTTTTCCTGTTGTGTTTTTGTGCCAGAAAGGAATGTATAACTGCCCAGAAGGGGGAAAAAACAGCAAAAACTGGGAAATAAGAATACTGGTCCGAACTGGTCTTGTATACCTTAAAATGAGACACCAGTAAAAGTGGGAAATAAGAATACTAGCCTGAACCATTCTTTTCCTTCTGGGTGTTGCATGCATACATTCATTCCTTAAATATTAGCCATTGCCTATCCACCATCATGCCTTTTAATGAAGGTCCCGAATCTCTCTTAGCCAACTTGCCCCTGATACCTTCATGGTTTCCTTTGTTTAGACTTACGACCCTGGTTTCAGATCGGACGACCTCGCTTTCCATCCTAATGAAGAATTCAACAATTCAACATGTTATGGTCACTGTTCCCTAAAGGACCCAGCACCACCAGATTATTAATTAATCCCTTCTCATTGCACAATACCAAATCTAAGATAGCCTGTTCCCTAGTTGGTTCCTTGATGTATTGGTCTAAAAAACCATCTCATACCCACTCCAGGAATTTATTCACCACAGTATTATTGCTAATTTGGCTTGCCCAGTCTATGTGTAGATGAAAGTCACCAATGATTACTGCAGTACCCTTGTTACATGCATCTCTAATTTCCTGTTTATTGCCATCCCCTACCTTATCACTTCTGTTTGGAGGACAACTCCCACTAATGTTTTCGCTCATTGTCGCTTCTTAACTCCACCCAGACTGTCTAGATTTTCTGAACCAATATCCTCTCTCACTATTGCATTGATTTCATCCTTAACTAACAACACCACGCCACCTCCTTTACCTTCTTGCCTGTCCTTCCTAAATATCGAGTACCCTTTGATATTCAGTTCCCAGCCTTGGCCACCCTGCAGCCATGTCTCCGTAATTGCAATCGTATTGTACCAATTTACACCTATTTGCACTGTTAATCTATCTACCTTATGGCGAATGCTCCATGCATTCAGATACAAAGACTTTAGACTTGTCTTTTTAACATTTTTACACATGTTTTTGTACTATGGCTCTATTTGTTGCTAGCCCTTGTTTCTTCTGCCTTCCACTTTTGCTTTCTGTTTTTCTATCTTTCATTCCTATCTTTGTTTCCCTCTCTTGTGTTTCTCCGCTCAGGTTCCCACTCCTTTGCTAGTCTAGTTTAAACCCTCCCCCACAGTACTCGCAAATACCCCTGAGAGGATTTTGGACCCTGTCCTGTTGGGGTGCAACCTATCCAGCTTCCCCAGAATTGGTCCCAATGCCTCAGGAATCTAAATCCCTCCCTCCTACATCATATCTCCAGCCATGTATTTATCTGATCTATTCTCCTATTCCTGATCTCACTAGTACGTGGCACTGGGAGTAATCCTGAGATTACTACCTTTGAGGTCCTGCTTTTTAATTTATTTCCTAGCTCCCTATATTCTGCTTTCAGGACCTCATCCCTCTTTTTACCTATGTCATTGGTAGCAATATGGGCCACGACCTCTGGCAGTTCACTTTCCCCTTTCAGAATGTCCTGCAGCTGCGCAGTGACATCCTTGACCCTGGCACCAGGGAGGCAACATATCATCCTGGTGTCATGTCTGTAGCAGCAGAAATGTCAATATGTTCCCCTTCCGATAGAAACCCCTATCGCTATTGCTCCCCCACTCTTTTTTCTTCCCCCTCCCCGTCCAGCTGAGCCTCTCATAGTGCCACGGACTTGGCTCTTGCTACATCCCACTAAGAAGCCATCTTCCTCAGAAGATGGAAAATGTGTCAGAGAGGGAAATGAATCCAGGGGACTCCTGCCCTATCTGCCTAGTACTTTTACTCTGTTTGGTGGTCACCCATTCCCTTTCTGCCTGTGCACTCTTTACCTGCGGTGTGACCACCTCACTGTACATGCTACCTGGAAAGATCCCAACAATGACTCCAGCCGCAGCTCCAGCTCCAGCTCTGAAATGCGGATTTCGAGTAGCTGTAGCTGGAGACACTTCCTGCAAACATGGTCGCCCTGGACATTGGAAATGTTCCCTGAATTCCCACATCGCACAGGAGGAGCATTCCACTTGGTCGCGCTGCCCTGCCATGACTCTTCCTTAAATTATTCTCTTTACTTTTACTTCCTCTAGTTTATAGAATATTAAGGACAGAAGAATTACTCACCAGGTCCTACCCACCAGGTAGAAAATGAAAGGATCACCTCCTTCCCTCTTCATCAAGATCCCTCTCTCACCAAACTCCAACTGAAGCACTCTAATGTAGCCCAAAGCAGCACCCCAGTGCAGACAAAAGCAGCACTGTAGATGGCTTGCTTTTATGCTGTCTGAATCTCGCTTCGGAAAACATGTTCAAGCCGGTTAACTAACTAGCTGCAGCTGCAAGAGAGCCTGTATAACCCTTGTTTTAAAGCTGGACTATAACTCACCCTCTCCCAATCCAGAGACCAACTTTTAGTTGGTGGGTCACCTCACTGCACCCCACTTTCAACCCTGATGCAAGAGCCCTGCCATCTCTGCAGAAATCTGCTCAAGGTCTTATTCACAGATTCATACTTTTCAGCCAACATTTCAGACTCCTCCATCCTAAGAACATATGCCAAAATGAAGATGGCTGCCCCACAGATTGGTCAAGCAGCAACCTGATACAAGGCAGATTTTACTAAATTAAAGAAAGGTTAGACTTTAGAGAGCATTTAACCCTTAAAAGTCCATCTCTCACCAAACTACAACTCAAGCACACTATTGCAGCACAAAACAGCGCTCCAGTGCAGACTGAGATAAGGAGGAATTTCTTCACTCAGAGGGTGGTGAATCTTTGGAATTCTCTACCCCAGAGGGCTGTGGAAGCTCAATCATTAAGCATGTTCAATTCGGAAATCGATAGATCTCTGGAGACCAATGGCATCAAGGTATATGGGGACAGTGCAGGAAAGTGACTTTGAGATGGATGATCAGCCATGATCTAACTGAACAGTGGAGCAGGCTCAATGGGCCAAAAGGCCCACTCCTGCTCCTATGTTCCCATCTCCCAGCCCATTCCCAAAGGTCTGGTAAAATCTGCCTTGTATCAGGTTGCTGCTTGACCAATTTGTGGGGCAGCCATCTTCATTTTGGCATATATTCTTAGGATGGAGGATTCTGAAGTGTTGGCTGAAAAGTATGAATCTGTGAATAAGACCTTGAGCAGAATTCTGCAGAGATGGCAGGGCTCTTGCATCAGGGTTGAAAGTGGGGTGCAGTGAGGTGACCCTGTTACAACAGGTGGCAGAACTCTGCTATTAAGTGGCGGTCACCTTGGCTGCCATACTATTAAGGATAGCAGTCCACCCCCCAAGGCCCAATCAGATTGTCGGCTACTCAGCAATCTCAGCCCTTCCACCAGGAGTGGTTGCCATCGTTGTGGTTGCACCTGCAGGATGAGGGTGCATTAATGGCTGGGTGCCCTTCAAGCCAGGTGAGTGGAGTCTGGTGGGTGCTAGGCGAGGCAGGCTGGCCCCAGCAAAGGTGGGTGAGGAATTTGGGTGCAGGTGGCGCTGTTGCACTAGGGGCAGACATTGCCACCGGGGGGGGGGCCTCTCCATGGGCTCCCCTCCCTCTGGTTGCTGGCTGAGGGGCATCTTCACATGTGTTGGCATGTCCCGCTGTTAATGTTGCTAAGGCTGTGACAACTGGGTGCATGTTCTAGTTGTGATTAAGAGCGGCTGATACTAATTGGGGAAAGGTTAAGACACAGATACAGACCCGTTTCCACTTGTGTGGGGGAGGAACTGTGCGGAGGGGAAAACTAGTCAGTACTTACGTTACACTGGGTTTTATGAACAACACATGTTGAAGACAGACTGACTCCAGCTTCTTCCTTCAGTAGATCCCTGCTCTGCGCATTAACACGGCCGCAGACAAAATGCCGGAAGGGGACCTTAATTGGCCACTTGAGTGGCTCAATGGGTCTTGGATGGGGAGGGCCATCTGCCCCCTTTCCCACCACTGGCAAATGCATTGGTGGTAGGATGGCGTCAGGCAGTTCCACCCACCCAATACCGATGTCTTCCCATGCCATTGCCAGCCTTCCCACCCCCCGCCCCAGCCTGTTTCTAAAGGTCTGGGAAAACCTGCTCTCTGTCAGCTTGTTGCTTCACAGATTTATGGGACAGCTCTCTTCATTTTGGCACAAGTTCTTAGAATGTTAGATGAGAGAAGGGCTTGTGCAGGATCAATTGGGCTGGTTGTGTCTTTGTCAAACCCAAATGCGATAACTAGTTTGATGTCAGGTGTTCCGTCCAATTTTTATTCTTTTAGTTTCTCATCATGGCCAGAATCTTCGGGTCGGCGTGTGGGAGCAGGCCCTGCTTGCTGACATGTAAAAAGATGCGCGGTGACATCGGGCGTGCGTCCCGACGCCACCGCGCATCATTCGGACCTTCAGTTCGGCGGGCGGGCACCGGAGTTGGCTGCGCACCCTCCAAACAGTCAAAGGCCTGTTAAGGCCATTTTAAAACTTAATAGAATAATTAACGGAGCTCCCAATCCAACCTTAAGGTAGGCGGGGGTGGGAGTGGGTTGGGGGGGGGGGCAGGCAAAGAGCCCAGGCAGCCTTCGCATTTATCATGAAACCTCATCTACAGGCGGGATGAGATTTCGTGAAGGATTTGTAATTCAAATAATTTTTTTTGATTAAAATTCATTGACATGTCCCAGCTCATGTGACACTGTCACATGGGGGGACATGTCTGAATTTTTTTTTCTCTCTTTATTCAAATTTTTCAGAATGCAGTTAAACTCCCTGAGGCAGCTCCGTGCCTCAGGGAGATTTCTGCGCTCTTTCGCGCATGCGCAGGCCCTGACTCAGCCTACACCCACCCCCGCCGCCTGCACAGGGAGCGCTCAGCCTTAATTGGCCCGCACTTTTACATCACCTTTACATTATTTTGATGAAGGTTTTTTGGTCACATTTTTCTCAAAAGCATTTTTTTCATCATGATCCTTTTTACCTTTTCCATTACAGCTACCGGATAAATTATCCAAAGCTGGGTGGTAGTTTAGCAGGCTGGTGGACCATCTGATCTGACTAATTATAATGGGGAATCAGGGTAATCCAAGTTATGTAGAGTCTTCATCCACCAGTGTGAATATTGGCCACATAAAATGGCGGCACGCAGCTGCGTCTGCTCTGCCCCTCCCCCAACATGGAGAAAATTCTCCCCTATGGTTTCAATACAACTGAGTAGCTTGCTGGGCTATTACGGGGGGTCTGGAGTCACATGCAGGCCAATCTGGGTAAGAAAGGCAGATTTCCTCCTCTCAAGGATGTTTGTGAACCAGATAAGTGTGCTCTGAAGAAGCCATTACAGACTTGAAACATTAACCCTGCTTCCCTCTCTACAGATGCTGTCAGGCCTACTGAGTTTTTCCAGTTTTTATTTCAGATTTCCAGTATCTACTGTATTCAGATAAGTTTGCCTGACAATCCAGTAGTTTTACGGTCACCATTACTGACACTAGCATTTTAGTTCCAGACTTAATTAATTCACTGAATTTAAATCCACAGTTGCTGTGGTGGGCATTTGATCATTAGTCTGGGCTGTTGGATTGATAGTCAGTAACATAACCATTATGTTACCGAGACCTTTTTAACATCATTGGCTACCAAATTGCATTGTCTACCTCGAGCTGCCATTGGGAAGATACAGTCAACAAGTAAAAAGATAAGAAAGCTCATAAATTCCTATAGAATATGCATTGGTTCATGTTTTAGTGAGAAGTTTTTTGTTCTCATTATTTGAGGAAGTGAACAGAAATACCACTCAGGTACCCAAAATGTTCATCTCTATCAATTACATGTAACCTAAAGGAGTTTGTGGTGATGAAAGTTGTCAACTGTGATGAAGAAAGCCTTGAACTTAAAAAGGACAAAGACATGTTGGTGGATTGGGCAGACAAGTAGCAGATGAAGTTCAATGCAGAGAAGTGTGAGGTGATTCATTTTGGCAGGAAGATTATGGGGTGACAGTTTAAAATGTAGGAAGAAACTCTATAGGAGGTGCAGGAACAGAGGAACCTCGGTGTATATGCACATAGGTCATTGAAGATGGCAGGGCATGTTGAGAGAGCAGTTAATCTTAGGCTTTATTAATAGGGGCATTGAGTATAAGAGGAAGGAGGTCATGTTGAACTTGTATAGGACACTAGTTAGGCCTCATCTGGAGTACTGCATCCAGTGCTGGGCGCCATATTTTAGGAAGGATATGAAGGCATTGGAGAGAATACAGAGGAGATTCATAACAATGATTCCAGGGATGAAGAACTGTAGCTATGAGGATAGATTGGAGAGGTTGGGACTGTTTTCCTTGGAGAAAAGAAGACTGAGAGGAGACTTGATAGAGGTGTTCAAGATCCTGAGGGGTATGAACAGGGTAAATAGTGAGAAGTTGTTCCCACTCAAGAGAACATCAAGAACTAGATTCAAGGGCACAGATTCAAAATAATTGGCGAAAGGAGTAAGAATGATGTGAGGATAAATTTTTTCACCCAGAGGGTGGTTGGAGTCTGGAATGAACTTCCTGAGAGGGTGGGGGATGCAGGTTCGATCAAAGTATTCAAAAGGGAATTGGATTGCTAGCTGAAAAGAATAATGCATGGTTAAGGGGATAAAGCAGGGGAGTGGGAATAGGTGGAATGCTCTTTCAGAGAGCCATGCAGACTTGATGGGCCGAATGGGCTCCTTCTGCACTCTAAAGACTCTGTGAAGTAGAAGCACTTTTACATCATCTTTACATTATTTTGATAAAGGTTTTGTGGTCACATTTTCCTCAAAAGTATTTTTTTCATCATGATCCTTTTTACCTTTTCCATTACAGCTACCGGAGAAATTATCCAACGCTGGGTGATAATTTAGCAGGCTGGTGGACCATGTGACCTGACTAATTATAATGGGGAATCGGGATAATCCAAGTTATATAGAGTTTTCATCCACCAGTGTGAATATTGCTTCATAATAACAGACATACTTGCAGCTGGATTACACTTTTTTTCTTCGTAGACAGAAGTTTAATGCACAGATTTTCACCCTGAAGTGATTAGACACAACAGGTTCCATGAGGATGCTCATAAGACCTTTAGGTTTATGAACATCTATCATCAGATTTCTGTTTCTACTTTTTTGTCTCTATTTCTAAATATATCAGTTCTTTTTTCTATATCTGTGTAGCAACAAAAAAGGGTTTTGTCAATGATAGCACATCTTTCCTTTTGTGTCGGTGACACTGACTTTTGGAAATTATTTCAAATGATTCCTAGAAGCATCTTACTGTCCACAGTGAGGGTCTCTCGAATTGTGTTGATGTTCGTGGAGTCTCCCACTCCATGAGGGAGAAATTTGAAAACCATTGTCCCAACACTATCATAGATTCTGCCTAGCAACATAACTTGAAACAAACATAACTCAGTCCATCTAAAAGCAGGCAAATTGGGTCAGAAACTGGGCTTTCTATAAGTAAATATTGTGAGAATAATCCAGACTGTCCACTTTTGTTTTGTGTAAATCTGATTTGATCATCCAGCATTAATTAATTCATTATGTTTGATTTTTAGACCACCATTTTGTGAAAAAAAAGTTTAAACTTATGTCAAAACTCTGACAAGAAAAGAAGTTGGAAACTGGCAGCTGAAAATGATGCAAGATTCCAGAATCTGCATCGCTCATGAATTTTAATAGCATTCGAGTAAGTGACTTTTTTTTAAAAGGTTGTGGGAATAAAATTCAATTCATTTTTATGGAATTGTGATGACAGTGGATGATATCATGACATCTAATGTGTCCTTGCCTTTCAATGTGCTACCTATGTAGGTCAAATTGGACAGGTATACTTGGAAAAATGTCCTCATGGATGACAAATTGTCTTCATTAATTCAACCATTCTGAATCTCACTTCTATTCTGCTACTGACTCTCTGCAGGAGATTCTTACTTACAAACTGAACAGACCAAGGAGACCAAAACAGAGACTATCTAAATGTTGGTAATAATGACAAATAGCACTTTGCCGTAAAATTATACAGCGCCTCTGTTAGAATTTCAGGCTGTTAAACTTATTTTACAAGTCATCCCTGTAGGCATATTGTGCATAAACTCAAAGCAGCTCATGCTGTTAAAGACAAAATTAATCAACTACTAATGATATGACAGTTATGTACATAGAGTAATCCATTAATCATTGATCGCAGCAGCATTAATTATTTAGATATTATGCAAATGTATAATCATCGCCTATTTATTGTTGGGTTCATTATTGCCTTTGGTTTAATTTTCGCATTTTCCCAGCCTTTTGCTATGTTAATTAAATCAAATTAGATTTGGTACTGTGTGGGTCCTGTGTGTCAGAATATTGTCTATTTACATGTGGTTCAGGGTTTGGATTTAGGCCATTTGAATGTGAGGCCGATTCCTACATTCTGATGGATGCTGATGGTCCTTGTCAAGAGGATATAATAATGTTATTGAAATTTATTGTAAAATAGTGGTATCTGTGTATATGTGTGTGTGTGTGTGACTTAATTGGATTAAAGGCAGCTGGTTTGAAGGTTTTGATGTAAACATGGTAAACATGGAGGAAGTTTAGAAACATAGGTATCAAAGGAATATTTACATTTTAAAATAAACCAGGCTAGATTGTTTTCAAAAGAGGGAGTGAAATGTGTCACCTAGCCAGGTGAAGTTTAAAAACAGTGTGTTTATTTTTTCCCAAAGGTTACTGGTAAAACTTAGTATGATGAGAGTTTGTTATTATCGGAAAGGTAAAGACCAAAGACATAGTGAAACAATGGGAATTTACTTTCAAAGGTGAAAATATGTATAAAGGAGCGAAGGTTGTGTGTAAGGGTAGGCAGTTTAAGGTCTAACAAGGGTGAAAAGCCTTCAACATCAATGCCTCCAGCTGCTGTCTTCAAAGAACTGAAGCTAAGAAAACTCACTTTGAATTCAACTGGTTCAGGGTATTGTGTGTCACCTTGCCTGGGTCTTTTAAAGTCTATGTATCTTACTGTTGCCTTAACAAAAGTGTAACTGGGTGTTAGATTGATTAGGGGATTTAGCAGTTATCATAGTAGTAATTTGTAGATCTATGTATGTACTAAAAAATATTTTTTCTTGTTAATAAATGTTTACCTATCTTTGTAAAAACTTATCATACTTGGTGGTCTTATTACTACTGAATTCAAGGCATGCATCTCGAAATTGCAAAACAAGTTGTGGCAGTTGCTTCAAGTTACCATTGGCTGTGCCATAACAGCCCTACAAACAATAATTTTGGCATTCTCAATCTTATATCTTGTGAACTGTAAAAGTCTAGAGACCAAACTACTTCTCCATGCCACAATAAATTAAATACAATAAATTAAATAATAAAGCATGGATAGGTCATTTTCCAGTCCAACGTTTCATTCTACCTCATTAAGCTCATTGCATTAGGGCTGATGCAATGATGGCTGACATTTAAATGTGATCATTTGAGAATTCTCACTTCTATAATGTTCATTATTCAACAATTTACTCCAATTTCCTACATTTTAACAGTAGTGACATTTCAAAAGTAGTTTAATGGCTTTAAAAAGCTTTAAGACATCTTGAGATCATGAAAGACACCATATAAATACAAGCTCTTTATTTTATAT
This sequence comes from Cetorhinus maximus, assembly GCF_964194155.1. Taxonomy (NCBI): domain Eukaryota; kingdom Metazoa; phylum Chordata; class Chondrichthyes; order Lamniformes; family Cetorhinidae; genus Cetorhinus; species Cetorhinus maximus. The sequence continues at coordinate 128,101,196 of NC_135887.1, forward strand.
CCATCTGCTTGTCCGTCTGCCTTTCATACACAAGCAGCACCAAGTTGACTTTTGGAGCTTTTGGTTCTATTATTTTTCACCATTTATAGATATTCAGTTTGTGAGATTAAGAATTGTTCCTTCAGTCAATCACAGAAGTGAATGCTCTAAAACATCAACCTTATGGTCATATTCTACTGTTCTGTGATTGTACTTCATACTAAATTACTTGCTTGCAACATCGTTATCCATATCTTTCATAACTTTACCTGTCGGAGCAGCAGCAGGAGCAGAGCGCAGCGAACCTGGAGGTGAATGGCGCCAGCTCAATAAAAGCCTGAGGGTCAAGGCCCAGATCGAGCCAGTCGGAGCAGCAGCTAACCCCAACAGGAACCCCGCCAGAATTCGAAAAGGCTAACGAAAGTGACGTCAGCGCATAGCAGAGAGCTGATTGGTAGGTAGTGGGTAAGTTGTTTATCTCCACTTTAAAGCTACATTAAGGAAAGTTAAGAGTTTTAGCTTTTTTTAAAAAAAGAAAGAGACTTAAATAATTTTCTACTTGGCTTAAATTTAGGGTAAGAGTATTTTAACTAAAGGTATGGCAGGGGCGCTCAGTCCCATGTGTTGCATGGCCTGCAGAATGTGGGAAGCCTTAGACGCTCCTGGCAGTCTGGATAACCACATCTGCAGGAAGTGCCACGGGTTTGACCAGCTTGAGCGCCGGGTTTCGGAGCTTAAGCGTCGGCTGGAGGCACAGCAGTGCATCCGCGAGGCTAAGAGTTACATGGATAGCACATTTTTAGATGTGGTCACCCTGCAGCTTAAGGAAGTGCGGCCAGAGAAGGAATGGGTGACCACTAGTCAGAAGAAGGGAGGCAGGCGGGTAGTTAGGAAAGCCCTAGAGCGCATCTCACTCAAGAACTGTTTCTCGGTGTTGGAAAATGGTGACAGTGACGGTTCCTCTGGGGAGTGCAGCCAGAGCCCAGCTGCACGAGGTGGAGGGGAAAAAGAGGAAGAGCAACAGTGGTAGGAGACTCAATAGTGAGGGGTACAGACAGGTAGTTCTGCAGCCATAGATGTGGCTCCAGGATGGTGTGTTGCCTTCCTGGGGCCAGGGTCAAGGATGTTACTGAACGGCTGCAGAGCATTCTAAAGGGGGAGGGTGATTGTGGTTCACATTGGTACCAACGACACAGGTAGAAAGTGGGATGAGGTCCTGCAACAAGAATTTAGGGAGCTAGTTAGCAGATTGAAAAGCAGGACCTCAAAGGCTGTAATCTCTGGATTCCACATGGTGCCACGTGCTAGTGACTATAGGAATACGTCGATAGAGCAGATGAATGCGTGGCTGAAGAGTTGATGCAGGAGGGAGGGCTTTAGATTCCTGGGTCATTGGGTCCGTTTCTGGGGAAGGTGGGACCTGTACAAGTCCGACGGGTTGCACCTGAACCGAACTGGGATCAACACCCTCGTTGGGGGTTGGGGGGAGTGGGGGGGGTGGGGTGCGCTTGCTAGTGCTGTTGTTGGGGCAGGGAGAATGTGATACAGAGTGGAGGTATAGTAGGAGGTGATGTACAGACAAGTATAGAAGAAAAACCAAGTCAGTCTGGAAGGCAGAGCGTATTTAGTCAAATTAAGGCACAGGGGAGCATGGCAAGGCTGGATGGCATTTATTTTAATGTGAGGAGTCTTTCGAGTAAGACAAATGAGGGGGAGGGTGTTGATTAACACATGGGGATATTATATCATTGCTATCACGGAGATATGGTTGAGGGAGGGGCAGGAGTGTCAGCTCAATATTCCGGGGTATGGAATTTTCAGGGGAGATGGCGGGTGGAGGGGGGGGGGGGGGGGGGGGGTGGGGTTGGGGGAGGGGTGGTGGTGGTGTGAAAGAGGAGATGGTGTTGTAATATTGATCAAGGAGTCAATTATTGCAATAAGGAGGGATGATATCTTAGAAGTTTCCTCAAATGAGGCCATATGGGTAGAAATTAAAAATAAAAAGGGGGCAATCACATTGCTGGGAGTGAAATATAGACCCCAAAAAAGTCAGGGAGAGATAGAAGGGCAGACATGTAGGCAAATCTCAGAGAAGTGTAAAAATAATAGGGTAATAATAGTAGGGGATTTCAACTTCCCCAATATTAACTGGTATAGACAAAGTGTGAAAGGCTTAGAGAGGATGGAATTCTTAAAATGTATCCTGGAGAGCTTTTTAAGCCAGCAAGTAAAAAGTCCTACAAGAGAGGGAGCAGTGCTGGACCTAGTTTTAGGGAACGAAGCCGGGCAAGTGATAGAAGTGGCAGTGGGGGAGCATTTTGGTGATAGTGAACATAACTCAGTAACATTTAAGGTAGTTATGGAAAAGGACAAAGATGGACTGGAAATAAAGGTTCTGAATTGGGAGAAGGCTGATTTTAAAATGATGAGACAGGATCTGGCCAAAGTGGACTGGGAGCAGCTACTAGTAGGAAAATCTACATCAGAGCAATGAGAGTCATTCAAAAAGGAAATAGAGAGAGTGCAGGGCCAACATGTTCCCGTGAAGGTGAAGTATGGGACCAACAATTCCAGAGAACCCTGGATGTGGAGGAATGCACAGGCTTGGATAAGGTAAAAAAAGAGAAGCTAATGGTAGATATCAAGGGCTCTAAACAGTGGAAGCCCTAGAGGAGTATAGAAAATGCAGGGGGTTACTTAAAAAATTAATTAGGAGAGCAAAGAAGGGGCATGAAGAAACACTGGTGGGTAAAATAAAGGAAAATCCAAAGGTGTTTTATAATTATATTAGGGGCAAGAGGATTACCAAGAAAAGAGTAGGACCCATTAGGGACCAAAGTAGTAATCTGTGTGAGGAGCTGGAAGACATAGGTGAGGTTTTAAATGAGTACTTTGAACCTGTATTCAATATAGAGAAGAACGATGTAGGTATAGAAATCAGGGAGGGGGATTGTGATATACTTGAACAAATTAGCATTGAGTGGGAGGAGGTATTAGTGGTTTTAGCGGGCTTATAAGTACATAAATCTCCAGGCCCAGATGAGATGTATCCCAGGCTGCTGTAGGAGGCAAGAGAGGAGATTGCAGGGGCCCTGAGATTAATTTTCAAATCCTCTCTAGCCACAGGAGAGGTACTAGGGGACTGGAGGACAGTTAATGTGGTACCATTATTCAAGAAGGGTGGTAGGGATGAACCAGAAAACTATAGGCCGGTGAGTCTAACATCAGTGGCAGGGAAACTTTTGGGAAAAATTATGAGGGACAGAATTAACCTCCACTTGGAGAGGCAAGAATTAATCAAGGATAGTCAGTATGGCTTTGTCAGGTGGAGACCATGTCTAACAAATTTGATTGAATTTTTCGAGGAGGTGACTAGGTGTGTAGATGAAGGTACTGTAGTTGATATGGTCTACATGGACTTCAATAAGGCTTTTGACAAGGTTTCTCATGGGAGACTGGACAAGAAGATAAGAGCCCATGGGATCCAGGGCAATTTGGCAAATTGGATCCAAAAGTGGCTTAGTGGCAGGAGGCAGAGGGTGATGGTCGAAGGTTGTTTTTGTGACTGGAAGCCTATGTCCAGTGATGTACCACAGGGTTTGGTGCTGGGTCCCTTGCTGTTTGCAGTGTACTTTAATGATCTAGACGTGAATGTATGAGGTATGGTCAGGAAGTTCGCACATAACATGAAAATTGGTGGTGTGGTAAATCCTGTGGTCACTGGGTTAAAAATCCTGGAAATCCCCTCGTAAAAGCACTGTGGGTGTACCTACACCACATGGACTGCAGCGGTTCAAGAAGGCGGCTCACCACCACCTTCTCAAGGGTAACTAAGGATGGGAAATAAATTCTGGCCCAGCCAGCGAAGCCCACATCCCGTGAATGAACAGAAAATAATGAGGAGGAAAGCCTTAGACCACAGAGCAATACAAATGGGCTGGTCGGATGAGCAGAACAGCGGCAAATGGAATTTAACACTGAAAAGCGTGAGGTGATGCATTTTGGGAGGACTAACAAGACAAGGGAGTACACGATAAATGGTAGGACCCTAGGAAGTACAGATGATCAGAGGGACCTTGGTGTTCATGTCCATAGACCCCAGAAGGCAGCAGGACAGGTAGATAAGGTAGTTAAGAAGGCATATGGGATACTTGCCTTTATTAGTTGAGACATTGGATACAAGAGCAGGGAGGTTATGATGCAGCTGTATAAAATGCTAGTTAGGCCGCAGCTGGAGTACTGTGTGCAGTTCTGGTCGCCACACTATAGGAAGGATGTGATTGTACTGGAGAGGGTGCAGAGGAGATTCACCAGGGAGTTGCCTAGGCTGGAGCATTTCAGCTATAGAGGCTAGATAGGCTGGAGTTGTTTTCCTTAGAGCAAAGAAGGCTGAGGGGGGACCTGACTGAGGTGTACAAAATTATGAGGGGCATAGATTGGGTAGATAGGGGGCATAGATTTAAGGTAAGGGACGAGAGGTTTAGGCAGGATTTGAGGAAAACATATTTCACCCAGAGGGTGGAACTCACTGCCTGAAAGAGTGGTAGAGTGGGAACCCTCACAACATTAAAGAAGCATTTAGATGAACACTTGAAATGCCATAGCATACAAGGTTATGGGCCAAGTGCTGGAAAATTGAATTAGAGTACATGGGGGCTTGATGACTGGCATGGACACGGTGGGCTGAAGAGCCTCTTTCTGTGCTGTAAAACTCTATGACTCTAGTTACATTTCCCCCTTAATCATTTTGCCAGTAGGAAGACAATTCAAATGTTTAAGCCATTCTTCTTAACTTTGAGTTCTGGGTGAGTAATTAGTTGGAAGGTGGAAATAGGAATAAAGGATTGGCGGGATGTGAAAATTGTTCATAGGGTTTTTTATTGGGGCACCCACTCTTCACCATGTATATTAATGATTTGGGTGAATGAATAAAAAGTTACATAGCCAAGCTGAAGATGACACTGTTAGGAGGAACAGTAAGTTGTCTGGATGGGAGCATAAGGTTGCAATTGAATGGCAGAGCAGGCTTGAGGGGCCAAACGGCCCACTCCTGCCCCTAATTCGTATTTTCATATGTCTATTTGTTAACCTCAGGAAGGGTACATGCATTTGCCTTGGAGAGAGTAAGGAGCAGATTCACCAGAATTATGCCAGGATTTAAAGGCTAAATTGGGAGGTCTGGTCAGATAAACTTGGCTTGTATTCCTTTTAATTTAGAAAGCTCGGGGCTGATTTAAATGATAAAGGGATCAGAAGGCATACGTACAGCAGAACTATATGCTCTGGTGTGGCAATTCAGATTAAGTGGGATAGCTCTCTGCCCAAAACACTGTGGATGTTTTAGCTAGAGCTAAGGAATAAGGAGGGCGCAATTACATTGCTCGGTGTAGTGTATAGACCACCAGCTGGTGGGAAGGATATAGAGGGACAAATCTGCAAGGAAATCACAGAGAGGTGTAAACATCATTGAGTAGTTATGTTGGCGGACTTTAATTATCTGTATATAGACTGGGATAGTGGTAGTGTAAGGGGCAGTGAGGGGCAAGCATTCATAGATTCTGTTCAGGAGGATTTCCTGCATCAGTATGTGTCCAGTCCAACAAGAAAGGAGACACTGCTAGACCTGGTTCTTGGGAATGAGTTGGGCCAAGTAGATCAAGTGACAGTGGGGGAACATTTAGGGGACAGTGATCATTGTATCACAAGGTTTAGGATGCTGGTGGAAAATGACATTGGTGAATCCAGAGTGAGAATAATCAACTGGAAGAGAGCGGACTTCAATGGGGCAAGAACAAAGCTGGGCCCGATAGACTGAAACCAAAGGTTGGCAGGAAAAGCACCAGCTGAACAATGGACTACCTTCAAAGAGGAGATGGTTTGGGCAGAGTCAAGGTATGTTCCCTCAAAAGCAAAGGTAAGGACAAACAAATCCAAAGCTTCCTGGATGACAAAGGAGATAGAAATTAAGTTAAAGAAGAACAAGTGTGTCAGGTAGCAAATACAATTGAGGACCAAGCTGAATACAGAAGGTTCAGAAGGGATGGGAAAAAGCAAATACGAGAAGCAAAGAGAGATTATGAAAAAAGACTGGCAGCTAACATAACAGGAAATCCCAAAGTAGTCTACAAGCACGTCAATAGTAAAAGGGTGGTAAAAGGAGCAGTAGGGCCGATTAGGGACCAAAAAGGGGATGACACAACGGGCAGAATTTTCTGCCTGTCAGTTGGGCAGAGCGGGAGCGGGAGCGTGCGCAGGAGATCGCTGCCCGCGATCAGGTCCGCGCCACCATTTTACGCGGGTGGGCCAATTAAGACCTGCCCAGCGTGAATCGCGGCTCCCGAGGACAGCGGGAGTGGGCGGGCGGTGGCGGGACTGCAATGACCACTGGGTCCAATGGCGACCCGGGCGGCCTGTTTTAAAAAGCTGCTGCAGCCTTTCAAAGGCTGTGAGTCACGGTCAGTGGAAGGGCTCCCCAAAGCGCTGCTGGTGAGCAGGCCAGGCAGGAGGGTAGGTCAGGGAGGCACTGTGCCCCTCATTTTTCTGATGATTGACTTGCTGCCCTCCTCCAGGAGGTGGCAACATGGCAGCTGCGTCGCGGACGACTCCAGAGGTTCATCATCAGGCACCAACTGAGCCTGGGTGAGGACTGGAGGCGGGCCGGCATGGTTGGCAATTTTCAGCCACTTTGAGCAGGGGGCCCTAGATTTGGAGAGACACCATGTGCCCAGGTCCACCGGTGTCGGTGAGGTTGGGGTGCCGCGGGCAGGTATATTTGCCCAGCAGTGAGGTCACCGTTGTTCTCCCAGCAGCCATGGTAGTGCTGAATATTCAGTGACTGAAGTTTGCAACATGGCTTGACCATTGCTTATGGAAGGATGAGCACATAATGATCCGGGGGATAGGGATGCACATTGACATTGTCTCCACGTTAACTGATCCAATGTCCGTGTTCTTCCTTTCAGCATCAGTGGATCAGGGCCAGGAGGAGGAGCAGCAGAGGCCCCCTCTCACACCTGAGGGCCCTGAGGTCTCACCAGCATCACACCATCCCTGCCAGGCAGGCACCAGCGCAGATACTAGCACCTCGGTGCGAATTAGAACATTGGCTAGTGTCCCGGGGCACCGCGGTGAGAACACTTCACAGTTGCTGGAGGAACTGGCAGAGACAGAGAGTGCCCATGGCGCCAGCAGTTGGAGGACTGCAGGGGACCAGGCACATGCTTAGTTGGTGCCTGATGATTTGCCTCTGGAGTTGTCTGCAACACAGCAGCTGCAGGAAATGCGGCCGGGTGTGTGGGAGCATCTGATGGTGATACATGAGGCTATGCTTGGCTTGGTCTCCATGGTGGAGGAGTCTACACGTACTATCACCGAAGCAATGAGCCTCATGGCCGAGCGCCATGCATCCTCCATGGAGAGAGTGGTGACTCTCGTGGAGAGGCTCCTCCCAGTGACCAACCAGGGCTTGCTGGGGATGCGCTCGGACCAGCAAACCCTCACATCGGCATTGACCTCAGCTGGCCATTGCCAATGCGGGAGATGGTCTGGGCACCAATTTTCCCAGCTCGGTACTCATCCATCCACGGTGAGCAGGGAGGTCCGAAGCGACCTCACGTCAGCGCAGCAGCTGCCTGTCGTCTCTGTGGGCTCCTCTCAGGGCGCTCCAGATGAGGGCGGCAGCTCTTCCACCCCTCTCCCAGTGACCATAGCATCCGGTGAGGCTGCGGAACTGGCAGCTCCCTCCCAGGCGGGGCCAGCACAGGCTCCATGGGCCAGAGGACGACCGCCAAGGTCATCAAGGCCAACAGGACAGCAGAGTGAGCAGGCTGGCTCAGATGCCACTCCCAGCGAGGGGTCAGCACCAAGATGTAGCTCCCAAAAACGTAAACATAAGGCACCTTAGGCACACCACGGGTTTATCACTAGTGCTTTTGTGTTGGCCCGCAATGAGGTCTTTATGAATTGGTGTGATTTTTAACACCTTTGTCGTTTTGTTTTCTTAAGTTCCTTTGGTTGTAATATTAAATTCAGGCATGTCACCATGGCTGAAGGTGCCTCTTTTCTTCTGCAGGTGAATTGTTTCCAAAAATGTTATAAGTGTTTTGTGGGAAATTCAGCTTTATTGACAAGGCCCTTAGTTAATGTTCCTAACCAGGCAGATTTTGCACTTAGTTGGAGCCTGCAGCCCAGGCTTGTCCTGGAAGCCCATATGTGGTGTGCTAGCTGAAGGTTCATTGGATTAAAGCCTCCGGGTGTCCCTGCCTCCCTGGAGTAGTCCCGGGTCAGCGTCTACCCCCTCAGCATTTCCCTGTGCATGCTCATCCTCGGACTTACTGCTGGACTCATCGTGTGCAGCTGCAGCCACTACGTTGAAGTCTTCATCGTCCACTGCATCCCCCCTTTCCAGCGCAAGATTATGGAGAGCGCAGCATGCAACCACTATCAGCGACGCACGATTAAGTACTGGATTACGCCCCCTGAGCAGTCCAGGCATCGGAAGTGCAATTTGAGAAGACTGATGGTTCTCTCCACCACAGCCCTTGTGGATGCGTGGCTCCTATTGTAGAGCTGCTCAGCTTCTGTTCTTGGATGGCGGAGAGGTGTCATGAGCCACCTTCTGAGGGGTTAGCCCTTGTCACCCAGCAGCCATCCATCAAGCCGGGCTGGAGCACTGAAGAGCCCCGGCACCTGGGAGTGTCTGAGGATGTAGGCATCGTGGGAGCTGCCTGGGTACCTTGCACAGACTTGCTGAACCTACATCCTGTGATCACACACTATCTGCACTTTCATGGAGTGGGAGCCCTTCCTGTTGACAAAGGCACCGGGCTCACCTGCTGGCACCGTGTTGGCCACATGTATACAGTCTAATGCACCCTGGATGTGAGGGAAGCCAGCAATCACCGTGAAGCCTCTGGCTCGATTTGTCTGACTTGCCTGGTCCCAGCGGAAATAGATGAATGTCAGTGCCCGCCTGAGCAGAGCATCTGTAACCTGCTTGACACAAGTGCGGACAGCTGATTGGGAGACACCGCAAAGATCATCCACCGAGCCCTGGAAGGAGCCAGAGGCATTGAAGTTGAGGGCAGCTGTGACTTTCAGAGCCACTGGCATGGGGTGTCCACCCACACAGTTAGCGGAGATCTCAGGCCCAATCATCTGACAGATATAGTTGATTGTCTCCCTTGAGAGACGGAGCCTCCTTTGGCACTGCACCTCAGACATATTGAGGTAGCTGCTTCGCTGCCTGTATCCCTTGGCAACAGGATAGTGGCGTCTTCTGCAGCCCCTTTCGCCTTGGACTACCTCTTGGCCCTGCATCCCTTGTGCCTGCGCCTGTCCTCCCAAAGGTGGCTCCCCTGGAGGCTGAATGTGCACTCCTGGCCTCCTCCCCCTCCTTCTAGCCCTCCCTTCCTCCTCAGAGGAGGTGCCTCCAGTGGAGAGTTCAGCTCCCATTCCCAGGCTAAGGGAAGGCTTCCTGAAACATGCAGGCCCAAAAAAGATTCCTCACTGCAGAGTGCTGACCTGAAGGTTGTGAATCCAGAGCAAGCAGCTGGTGTGCGTTTTGAAGTATTGCAGATCACAAGGGCAAGTTTCAGTAACTTTGGAAAAACAATATTTGACAGGGCACACTCGCAACCCCACTGAGCCCTCTTATCCCGCCCGTGGATGAGGTTTATACAAATGTGTCCTACCCCCCTGCCCGTTGTGCCCGTGAGCTGACTCAAAGATTGCGCTGGCGCCGAAAAATCACCGTCGATTAGCCCCTCAAGGGCCTTAAGTGGCTCGTTAATTAATGGCAGGTGCGCATCAGAGATCAACGTGCGCCCGCTCAACGAAATACCGCAGTGATGTCGGGACACTCACCCGACGTCACCACGCATCATTTTACCGGCTCCTGTACATCAACTGGAAAATTCTGGCCATAGAGTCAAGGTGCATGGCTGAGGTGTTAAATGAATACTTGGCATCTGTCTTAACTTACGAGGCAGATGGTACCCAGGCCATGGTGACAGAAGAGGAAACTCAGTCACTAGAAGGGCTTACAATTAATAAGGAGGAGGTATTGGATAGGCTGCCGGTACTTACCGTTGACGAGGGCCGGGACCGGATGAGATGCATCCAAGAATATTGAAGGAAGTGAGAGCGGAAATTGCCGAGGCTCTGGCAATAATCTTTCAATGTTCCCTGGATTCGGGGGAGGTGCTGGAGGACTGGAGGATTGCAAACATCACGCCCTTATTCAAAATAGTTTGTAAAGACCTGCCCTGCAATTAAAGACCACTCAGTTTAACTTCGGTGGTGGGGAAGCTTCTGGAAACAATTATTTGGGATAGAATTAATAGTCACATTGAAACATGTTGATTGATTCAGAAGAGTCAGCATGGATTTGTTAAAGGAAAATCGTGTCTAACTAAGGTGCTGGAGTTTTTTGAAGAGGTAACAGAGATGGTTGTTCAAGGCCGTTGATGTGGTGTACCTGGACTTCCAAAAGGCGTTCCATTCAGTGCCACACAACTGACTTGTGAGGAAGGTTATAGGTCAAGGAATAAAAGGGACAGTAGCAATGTGCATACAAAATTGGCTGAGGGATTGGAAAGGGAAAGTCGTGGTTAATGGGTATTTCTCGGGCTGGAAGAAGGCTTGTAGTGAAGTTCCCCAGGGGTCAGTATTGCGATCCTTGCTTTTCCTGATATATATAAATGATCTAGATCTTGGTGTGCAGGAGACAATTTCAAAGTTTGTGGATGACACAAAACTTGGGGGAATTGTAAACTGTGAGGAGGACAATGTAGAACTTCAAAAGGACACATTGGTGGAGTGGGCAGATAGGTGACAGATGAAGTTCAATGTGGAGGAGTGTGAGTTGATACACTTTGGTACAAAGAGCATGGAGAGACAGTATAAAATAAAGGATACTATTCTAAAGGGTGTGCAGGAGCAGAGAGGTGTATACGTACATAAGTCATTAGAGGTGCAGGACAGGTGTAGAGAGCTGTTACTAAAGGATACAGTATTGTAGGCTTCATTAATAGGGTCATAGAGTACAAGAGCAGGTAGGTCATGATGAGCTTATATAGGACACTGGTTAGACCTCAGCAGGAGCATTATGCACAGTTCTGGGCGCTACACTATAGGAAGGGTGTGAACGCATTGGAGAGAGTGCAGAAGAGGTTTACAAGAATGGCTCCAGGGATGAGACTTCAGCTATGAGGGAAGATTGGAGCAGTTGGGACTGTTTTCCTTGGAGAGGAGAAAGCTAAGAGGAGACTTGATAGAAGTTTTCAAAATCACGAGGAGCCTGGACAGAGTAGATAGGGAGAAACTGTTCCCCCTCGTAAATGGATCGAAAACCAGAGGGCACAATTTTAAAGTGTTTCACAAAAGAAGCAAATGTGAGGTGAGAAAAAAACTTTTTCACACAGCAAGTGGTTAGGGTTTGGAATGCACTGCCTGGAAGTGTGGTGGAGGCAAGTTCAATTGAAGCATTCAAGAGGGCTTTGGATGATTATTTAAATAGAAACAATGTGCAGGTGTACGGGTAAAAGGCAGGCGATTGGCACTAAGTTAAATTGCTCAGAAAGCCACAATGGGTCGAATGGCCTCCTTTTGCACTGTAACAATTCTGTGAGACTGTGAGACTGATAAGATTTTTGTTAGGTAAGCTTATCAAGGATATGAAAGTCTGATAAGTAGATTTGCGGTACAGATCAGCCATGATCCAATTGAATGGTGCAAATAGGCTCTAGGGAGCCTCCTGAAAAACTCCAGTTCCCATGCTCTCTGAACTTTTTTAATGTCCATATGAAAGCAATATGCCCAAGTAACAGTTCACTAATGCCCTGAGGCAGAGAGGTAGAAATTCTAATCTTTCAATTTGTAGCTACCTATCCATACATTTTCTCATACTCTGAGGAAATACCACTTGTCAGTTATTAATTCACTTTTTACTGAAATTACACGTTTTGCTTCTAGGGAAATTTTCCAGCCATTTCTGTGGGTACTCAGGCAGACCTAGCAAACTTTACTAAAGTGGCAATAGAAGGAGATGTTGCCTGTTAAATCTCACTCGGAGAAGACTAGTGACATCAGTTAGAAAACAGTGATGAAAATTGTTTTATAACAGGTGACTCAGAGTTTCCATTGGCACTCAACCTTTGACATTGACTCACCTCACCCTTAATTCTTTTTGACAGCAAATTGTAGGAGTTTGATCAAAAATGAACATCGGAGCCATCTATTGTAGTTTTCTTGTCCAAATAACGCTTTAGCTACCATATCTAACAGCTGAACCATGTAAGATTCTTCTAAAGCAAAGTGCCACCACCAGATTATACCTTGCATTCGACAGCTTCTATTTCCCTCTGGGGAGATTAAATCAATGTTTGACATGAAAATCTAAAGCTCAATTTGTTTCCGAGGAGGGAAGGACAGGACTAACAAGGGAAAGATTTTAAAGAATAGCTCCAGTCAAACTCCTTTATTTATACTGTTGTCTCTTTAGATTTGAAGCACAGCATGCCTGAAAAAGCAGCCAAAGGCCACACTTGAGTTCAGCAACTTGACAACAAATATTTAGGAAAATGTTCAAATCTGCCTCTGTAATGATTACAATAATATTGAAGTGATGTTCCTTCACAGCTGGGGGAAATTCCAGTAATACCGGTGCCAGCGAGACCCAGTTCTGAATTGGGGAAACGTAAAACAGTTCTGAACTGGTCGTTCCTGTAGAAAGTGCCAGTAATACTGGTGATAGGGCTGGTAGGAACTGCCAGTTATATATTGGTGATGTTCCAAACTGGCTATTTTTCCAGTTCGTCTGGTGCACTTCGAATGAGCAACAACTGGAATACGCAGTCCGCCTCCAATATGTATATGTGTGGATGGAGGCACACTCGCGATAAATAAGTCTGATTCTGCTGGTTTGGAGGAACGTCTAGACAAAACCCTCAGAATAAAATTCTGCGTAAAAACTGCAAATTTTATTGGGAGAAAATGGCGACCATACAGAATTAAAATACAGAATTAACCCCAAAGACATTCCCACTGGAAGTCATCGGACCTTTGGCTGGTCCGTCAAATTTTCCATCCAGTCTGCAACAATTCCCACCACAGATGGGTCTGGAAAATCAGCGGTCAGAGTAAAGGTTTCAGTAAAAGCTGCCCCAATTTTATTGCTGGAAACACAGATAGCTGCACATTATCACTACACTACGCTACTGATTGATTTTGGGCTGATTTTGATTTTCTGTTAAGGTCCATGATCTTTTCCATGATGTAATTGTTCAGCCTGCCTAGCTCCTTCGAGACCTCCTCCTCACTCAGCCCCTTTGTCTTAAGTGATGGGTGAAACACGCTGCAGATGGGGAGGGAAGAAGGAAAACATAAACATTGATTCACTGAAACCGTTAAAGTCGTAACTGAAGTTACAATTAAGGGAGCAGCGACATCTGTTGCAGGGAGACAGGAGTCGTTAAAACAGAAATAGATGGACGTCTACGGTGAATGCAATCTAAGAAAAAATAGTGCTTGTGGAAGGCAATCTTTGACAGTGCTCATCTCCCTGGGTGGGAGCGGGGCTTTTGCTGTGTCATGTGTGCCAGTCTTTATGAAGTGTGGACACATGTAAACATATATGGAGCTGCCTCTGAGCATGTCGGACCCTCATACAGCAGTAGCCAGGGGCAAATAATGTGCCCTCTGCCTTGTGACGTTTGCCCACTGCTGCTCAGTGATCTCCAGATTGTCCTGCAATTGAACCTGTAGAGAAGCAGAGGAACATATCAGTAGCCCCTATGCAAGATCTGTAGACACAGACTAAATTACCGTACATATACAGACTCTGCATGAATGCAGGTGATATATATCACCCGCCTGTGATATCCGTCACTTTTGAATCAGTACTGCTCTGGAGCACTGGGTGAAGCATTACATTCCCATCCATTGGAGTGTAAAGCACCTCTGGATGTGCGCTTGCCTCCCCGACTGTGAAAACCGATGCGGGTGGAGCTTCAGCCTGCAGGGCCTGGGCAGGGTTGTCACTCCAAAAAGCCTGGTCCTGGGCTGCAATGTCTCCACAGCCGACTGCTGTGGCTCTCATGCTGCAGCAGAAAGCAAGAAAAATAGCTAATCTTATGTGGTTTGTCAGCACTCAGATACCTGTGGCATGTAACATAAAGGTTGCAGTTGTATGAACAAAGATATTACTCTGCATGAAGGTGGTGAGATACCGATCCTGGAGTCTGCAATCGAGCCTCGATAGTTCCTCCAACCTTTCCTGGAGGCCGTGGTTAATCTCCTCCCACCGTCTGCTGGAGGGGCTGTCTTCCGTGCCTCCAGCCTCTGACTGGTCAGCAGCTCCTGCAGCTGGGCGGGTTCTGCGACACCCTCCAGCTGTGTTGGGGCCTGCAGAGGGCTAGCTTTCGCCTTCACCGCAAGCCACTGGTGCATCAAGCCCCCTCAGACGCTTGCGTTGGGGGCATAGGTTCAGGCAATCTCATCCCCCTGTCAGGGAAAAGAAATTAGGTGTTAACAAGGTTGTTGGCATTTTTAATGTGAGCAGTATTTGTCTTTAGGCACGTAACTGTTCATGCCGGTCTATGAGAATACAACGTTAACCAACACGATAGAAAATAATGGGTAGATAGCTGCTGGGATACATGTACCCTGGCCGCAGTAGCATCTTCCAATGCCCCCTTTGCTTGAATGCTTGCAAGGGGATCATTGTCAGCGCATCACTCTCAACAGCATTGTCCCAAACCTTTGGGGGATTCAGAGATCCAATAATGCCATCTGCTCCCTGATGCCATTGCGAGATTCTTCAGACAGAGAAACAAAACCTCAACATGTCTCAAAGAGACATTTAATTTGCAATAAAAACTGAAAATTCTGGAAAAACTCAGCCGGTCTGGCAGCATCTGTGGAGAGAGAAACAGAATTAACATTCCGAGTCTAACATGACTCTTCATCAGAATACTTAATTTGCAATGGCTGAGAACACAAATCTTCAGCTCTTTCTTTACGATTTCCTGCAAAGCGATGGGATCCGTGCATTATAAAATATATTGTCCTTTTTCAGGTTCTCCTTCCCCGAATTGCTGTTGCAACCTCCATTTCCGCTATTTCCATACCTGTCATTGCTACCTCCGCCGCTGTTTCTGCCTCCTCCTCTACTGCCACAGCCGTTGCCTCCATCTCCTCCGCTGCAGCCCTGCCACCTTCTCCCTCTCCGCTGCTGTTGCTGCCATTTCCACCTCCTTTGCTGTTGTTCTGCCAGGGTAAACAACCCTGGGGAACGCTTCCTCAGAGGAGCAGGGGTGACAGTGCTGGCAAGACTGCTGGAGAGGTCTGCAGCTCATCCACCCACACCTCCAATTCTCCCCTGATCCCCTTTACCCGGCGGTCAGGAGTCAGGACCACCTAATCCTCACGCTGGCTTTGACCCAGCCCCTCCCCCTGTGTGCCTGACCTGACCGCCCCACTCCCCCTCCACCCACCACCCCAGTCTCTGGGCTGCACGGCTTGACCCGACACCCACTCCCCACTCCAGCCTCAGGCTTACACAGCCGCTGCTGAACTTTGGAACCCCTTGCCCCCCCCAAATGGGCCTGAGAGATGCCACAGGCCCAGACCACTCCAGCAGAGAGAGTTGGACTTCCCCCACCACCCCCACCACCCCTGCCCCCAAACCCTCCAACCCCAATGCTCTGCTGCCATTGCTGGTCCCACACGCTCTCCTGCTATTTGATAGTGGAGAGCTTTCTGCTGTCCCATTCTCTCCCTATCTTACTCTGCCCCTCCCTCATTCCCACTCTCTCTCTCTTCTCCCCTTTAACTCCTCATAATTAACACAGCACTGCAAAGGTGCGGAAAAATAAATCTGTGTGGCAGCCTCCAAAAATTTCCATCACCAGCACCAATCGGCGTTGGGGGGGTGGTGGTGAGTGGAGGGTTCGGGGTGAACTTGCTGCAATCGGGGGTCATTGGGGGGAGCTGACTGCAATCGGGGAAGGGGGATCAGGGTAACTCGCTGCAACTGGTGGGGGATCAGGGTAAACTCGCTGCAATCAGGGGCAAGGTTTGGGGGGAACTTGCTGCAATTGGTGGGAGGAATCGGGGAGAAGATGCTGCAATCGGTAGGAGGATCGGGGTGAATTTTCTACAATCGGGAGGAATTGCTGCAGTGAACTTGCTACGATCGGGTGGGATTAGGGTGGGCATGCTGCAGTTGGGGGGAAATTAGGGGGGGGAGCTTGCTGTAACCGGGTGGGATTGGGAGGGAACTTGCTACAATTGTGGTCGGGTGGGGTGGCGGTGGTGAGAAGGAGGCCTGGGGTCAGTTGCTACAACTGTGAGGGGCATCAGACCATGAACTCCAAAACACCAAGCCCACACAAAGACACACCAAGGCATGAACTCCCATATAAACCTCAGTCACCCTGTATACTGTCAGTAATAGTGAGAATCGCACCCAGTCACAGGCTGAGGGAGGGAGACCTATGGTAACGCACCCACTGACACATTGAGGGAGGGGTGTCTGCGGTAACCCAACCACGGAAAGGCTGAGGGTGGGTTTCTGGAGTAACCCACACACTTACAGACTGAGGGAGACGAGTCTTAACACATCTGCTGACACAGGGAGAGAGAAGTCTAGTTCACTCCTGAACCCCCTCAGACTCCATTACTCAATGACCATGGGTTTATGCCCCAGTACTCGCATTGAGTGCCTCTCTGACCTTTAGTAAAATTGACAACAGGTGCCAGCTGAAGTCGCCTGAAAAGTATTGGTGCCCACTAAGCAACTGATAGCCCCTACTGGATTTCTGATGATTCCTGTAGGATTACCAGTTAATTGGGTGCCTCCAGTAAAATCCAGCTGAGACCAGATCAAAACCAGTTCCTACCGGTTCAGGCCAGTTCAATCTTGAACTGGTGTGAACTGTGTTTTTTTTTCCTTCTGGGTAAGCTGTCCTTTGGCTATTTTTAAGTTCTTGAATCCATTTTTATCAAACTGGTTGTGAAACAAAAGGGATAGAAGCTTAATGTATTAAAATGGTTTCAAAAAGATAACTCCACCTCCCCCCCTCCCCCACAAAGAATATCAGACCTATCTGATCCTATTTCATTTTTATTGTGGTAGTATCTATCAACAGGAACAAATTCACCTCTTGCCTTGCCTGTGTTATAGATGTTATGTGTGCCTGCATACCATTGTAACCTAAAGGCAGAGCAAGGGTTAATGTGGAACTGGGGAATAGCATCACCCATGGTATGATGTATAGAGTCACCTGGTAATAGACTGAGAAAACAATCTAGAGAGAACACTCTAGAAGCAGCCTACCTGCATGGTGAGCAGCACCATGCATGACAGTAACCTGCGACCTGTAAATGGTTAAAGACCTCCAATAAAGGGTTCATGTTTAAACACATAGGACCTCCTCATCAAATGAGCCACAACAGCGGACACCATACTACAACCATCTATATCACAGCCTTACAAACACCATTGCTCATTTTTTTGTTCTCTGCTATATTGTTTTAAATAATCAATAAAAGTAATAGTTGGGAATTTCCTCAGAGTTTGTCCTACCAAGATCAATAAGGTTTATGATTTTTATCCCTAATTTGCTGCTGCCCTGATCATTGAATCTATTTATGTGAGATCACAAGACTATCATATAGCTGCACAAAAGTTCAGTCCATTGATCCTCAGCTGGAGCATTCTACTTGAATCCCATTTCCATGTCCTTTCCCTATATTCTTTTATATCTTTATATTTCTTTTCAAATACTTATCCAATCCCTTTTAAATGTTGTTGCTGAGAGCAGGTGGTGTCATTGCTGTGGGGGTAGCCGTTGCCTCTGGAGGTGGGGCCCTCTGTGGGCCAAAGAGTGCCCAAAAAGGAACCCCACCCCCTCCCCCATCCTGTCACTAGAGCCACTGGAAGGCTGCCTAGGTTTACCTGGTGGTTTCCCCATTGCAGTGGAGGGCCCCTCAGCCACTGATGCCAATGGATACAGCAAGAGGCTCCTAATTGGCAATTCGAGTGGCTCAATTGGGCTCTGGGCAGGCAGTATGCCTACCACCTTTCCTGCTGCTGGTAAAATGGCACTCAACATCTTCCTACGCCATTTTGCCAGGCTTCCTGCCTCACAGCCAACCAGCTGGTAAAATTCAGCCCATTTTTTCTAACTTTTGCCTTACATTCCTCCTGTTATAATCTTAAATCTATACCACAGAATTCCCAAGTTGTAAACTAGTAAAAATAGTATTTCACTAATTACCCTCCCAAACCCTTTCACAATCTCTCAAGATATTTCATAAACCCCCACTGGATATCCCTTAACTTATCAGTTTCATTGCAAACAGCTCCATCTGTGAATTAGCTTTTAATGACTTGGATGGATACTTTAAATCCCTTTTTTAAATTCTTTCACAGGATGTGAGCATCCCTGGCTAGGTCAGCAGTTACTGCCTATCCCCAATTGCCCTTGAGAAGGTGGTGGTGAGCTGCCTTCTTCAACTGTTGCAGTCCATGTGCCATAGGTACACTCGTACTGCTGTTGGGGAGGGAGTTCCAGGATTTTGTTCATCCATCCCACCTCCTTCCCAACCACCACCCACTGCCCCCACCCCCACCCCGACTCAAGTGTTCTATGACTGACTGGATGTAAAATTAGTGATGGGAATGAAAAAAAAAAACTACTTTTTCACATGCATCTAGCTTTCAAGAGAAAAATGTACGAACATGGATAGAAAGCAATTTAGTATTGTGAAGCAGGTAGCTTACACCTCATTGCATTGACATGTGTAGAGATTTTTATAACTTATACCTGTTGTACGTTCAGTCAGTCTCATAAAGAGGTCCTGCGCTTTGTATGGTTGAACATTAAGAGTTTGTTGATAACACATAACTACATACATATATATGGGGTACAGCCCAAGCTATGAGCTAACTCCATGCTTGTTTCTACACAGGTCTCTGTCCAGTTCACAACTGATGCTAGTCTCAGGTCATGCATCTCTTTACATCACACTGTGGGTGGTACTGTTTCCTAGGCTGACATGAACCCTTTCTATGCCAGATACCATTCTACTACAATATCTTAAAATAAGGCTGAGTTTGCATACTCACTGACATCTGTTATACTTATCTTTGTAGGTCACTTGTTTATTTGTAAAGGTACCTGCCAAATTTTCAGAACAGAAAGGCCCAAAGATTACTTCACCCTACTTCACTTCCTGATTCATCAGAATCCCAACTCCTCGTCACTTTTTCTTCAAAACCATTTCCTTCAGCAGCCTTATCCTGGTAACCTATTCTATCGGGTTGATTTTAACTTGGGCTAGTTGTTAAAATTCGTTCTTGGGATGTGGGTGCTGCTGGATAGCCTGGTATTTATTGCCTAACCCATTTTTGTCCTAGAGGGGGTGACTGTGACCTACCCGAATAGCTGCAGTCTGTGTGGTGAAAATAGTCTCACAGTGCTGTTGGGTAGAGAATGGGATTTTGACCCAGCAACAATGATGGAACAGAATGTGTCCAAATCAGAATGGCTGTGTGACATGGAGGAGAATGTGGGACTGATGGTGTTCCTATGAGCCTGCTGCTCTTGTCCTTTTAGCTGCTGGAAGGCTTTTGGTAGGTGAGCAATGGTGTAAATTAGAAACTTATCTACTGCCCCAGAAATAATGCTCAGGGAATTTTACCACCCAAGCCTCACTTAAATCTCACTGGTGGACTTCCAACCTGTTTCAAGAGGGTAAGCACCTGTGGAAGAATAAAATACATCTGCAGGACATCTAAGGGTTAAACGGTTAAAACCATGGTGGAATATTACAGCACAGTTCCCTCTTTTCAGCTAGCAGGCACATACCTGCAACTGCCTGCTAATTGAGCAGGAAAGGAGGAAAGGAAGGAGTATAATAAACAGGCATCCTGGAGTCCTTGAGACGGGGCTGGGATGTCTGCCCCCAGGATCTAGCATGGTTATCTATTCTCTGGTGTGTACAACTCCTAGCACTAAAGATAAGGTCAAGCATGGTTATCTATTCTCTGTCTCACTTTTATTACTATGTGAGCTTCCTCCAATGTCCTGTATAGTCATAAATTTAGAGTAGACTAATTGTGTGTTGCATGCCAAAGCTCAATGCTCAATGTAATTAAGCATTGAAAGTTAGACAGTCTTATCACCTTCAAGCTCTTTTGATATGTACAACTTCTACTATAAGTACTTGTGTAAGTCTGATGCTTTTTCAGAGTGTCAGCTAGTTCCATTGTACGCTCCTGGGCTCTCCGTGATATCACGATTTAATAAAGGCGTCCGAGACAAACCTCCTGGGTCTGAGTGCTCACTCCGTTTTCCGCGACAAATTGGCCACGAGGATGGGATCTGACTGAAGCCCAGTAGCCTCTTAACTTGGAAGAGGTGATTGAAATCCTGGGCCGTCGGATCTCTAAAAAAAGAACCCTCGCGGAGAAAGGGAGGAACTACTCTCCTAAGTTAGGGAGAGTACGAACTGCATCCTAGCTGAAAGGGGGAGTGTGGTGAATTAGCGTCCCAGCTGAAAGGGGGACGGTGAGTAAAAGGGTAGCTACCGACCAAAGAGACTTAAGTGACCCAAAGAATCGGAGGACTTGTTAAGGAACTCTTAAACACCGGTGAGCGCATAGGTAGGGAAAACGCACTGCGCTGTTTAAATTGTGTTTCCTTTATAGATAAAATGGGAAATCGGAGCAGCAGAGAGGCATCTGACGCCTCCCCAGTTCCATGGGAATTCAAAAACAAACCAAAGCCAGAGCCCAAATCAGGAACTTTGAAGATGGGCAAGAACACGGAACAACATACGAAAATGGTAACCAGGGCTCGACAAAAGGTAGGAGACCCGCTGGTCCCTCCGGGGTCGCCAGCCGACATTGTTGTAAAAGAGCCGGGTGATGACAGGTATGCGGTGCCTTTTAGCAGTGACTTATATGGCTGGACACAAGGGGAATGGCTGTATCGGCAGTTTTAAAATACCCCTCATCCAGGCCTGGTGGGATGGAGTGGCGAATGGGGCCGGAGATCCTACTTGGGATTTTGATTATATGCTGGGTTGTTTTGAAAAATGGATGGAGGTGGCCAAGCGACATCAACCCCCCAAACAAAAGAATAAACTGGAGGGTTTGGCTCCTGATAATGAAAACCCCTTTGCCCCTCCGCCTTATCCCATTAACCCCGGTCTACTGGGGCCTTATTCCCAGACTCATGTCGCCCGCTTCTGGCAGCCCTTGTCGGCCTCCCCTCCCTGATACCCTGACAGATGAACTAATAGAGATGGTAGCGGCTTGGAGACAGTCTAATAGAGTGGCGAGACCGGGTGCGGGAGCTGGAGCAGAGGCAGAAGCGGGTCCGGGACCATCAAATCCCGTCCCGACTGACGGACAGCGCGATCACCCTTCCCGATCCAGGGAGTCGGAATCTGATGGTGGAAGTAAGGAAGCGACGCGGCAAAGTGGAGCCACCACGCGAAGTTGCTCTAAAAAGGTAACAGCTGACTCTGCCTCTCGTGCACTTCAGGCCCCTGAAACAATGATTGGAGAAACGGCCGTACTTAAACCATGGACCCCAGCTGAGGCTCGCGCCATGGTAGCCGAGGCGCCCAACCCCATTGAGCGTCCCGCAGCCTTCCTCAATTGGTTGGAGCAAATGTGTGCAATTTATCAACCCCTTCCAGGCGACTTACAAGCCTTATTAAAATTTGTTTATGGGAGCTCCTGGGCCACGCTGAGGGATACCATTCCGGTGCCGCCTGGGGAAAATGGGGATTGGCGAAAAGATGATGAACAAGCGGAAACTGGCAATGAAAGTTTAGGACATTGGTTACGAGGGAGGGGACGTATTGCCATTATGGGGGCAGCACAGAGACATGCGGACCTGGGGGAAGTAACTCGGTGTTTGCAAAGGAAAGATGAGGGCGCCCCTGATTTTATCGCCAGATTCCGTAATACCTGGGAAGAGCATGCAGGTGTTCCCTTGGAGGGCAACGGGCCCTTGGTTATTCAGACGCTGATGAACTGTATGCTGCCCCAACAAGCCCAGGTCTTTAAGATGCGAAATCTGAATTGGCAAACTATGCGCTGGTCCGAAATTACCACTACTTTGGTCAATATGGACCGTGAGGGACTGTTCGTCAGCCCCCGGGAGGGCCCCAGACAACAAAAGACCCAAACCTATCGTCAGGAACAGGGCAGGCGTAAGGGGCAGGCTAAGGGTCCGAGATGGGACAAATCCCAAGACATCTGCCGTAAATGCGGGAAGAAAGGGCACTGGGCAAGGGAATGCCGATCTACTCCCCCCAGGGAGCCTGCTATGTCACACGGGCAGCAGATGAACTGTATGGGGCCCCAACAAGTCCAGGCCTTTAAGATGCGAAACCTAAATTGGCAAGCTTTGAAATGGTCTGAAATAACCACTGCTCTGGTTAATATGGACCGAGAAGGACTAATCGTTAATGCCCGAGAGGGCCCCAAACAACAAAAAACCCAATTTTATGGCCAAAGTCAGGATAAACGTAAGGGATAAGTAAGAGGCCAGAGAAGAGATAAATCCCTTGACACCTGTCACAAATGCGGAAAAAGGGGGCACTAGGCTAGAGAATGTCGATCGGGTCCCCCTAGGGATCCTGCTGTGTCCTTTGGCCAGCAGACTGAGGCGATTCCCCCCTTTACTTACAATAACCCTTTTCCCCAAGATTAGCGGGGCCCAGGGGAGGCTATGGTACAGGGAGCAGTTCTATCACTTTCCTAAGACTCTGAAGCGCAACCTATGGTAACCCTTAGAATAGGAGACACACATTGACGAGCCTTGGTAGACACTGGCGCTACCCTTTCCTCTGTACCTCCCTCCCTGGGATTACCCCTTAGTCAGAAAAGGGTAGTATCTGTAGGAGTGGCAGGCGTTCCCCTGTCAGAGCCTCTATCTAAGCGAGTTGCCTTGTCACTGGAAGACAACCGTGTGGAAGAGACTCTGATAGTTTCGAAAACCACTCCTTTACCTTTACTGGGACGCCAAACTCTGTGTAAATTAGGGGCCACTATTTACTGCACGCCACAAGGCATGTACATGGAAGTGCCCACACCCCAAACTCACCAGTTAACATCCCTGCTCCTTGCCCCTGAGACTAAGTCTGAACCAATTTTATACTGCTGGCAACTTGAAGATAATCCTTACATGGCAGGGATGGGCCGATTGTGAAAGGAACTGGATAGATTACCTAGCGCGCCGCCTGTTGAAACCCTAAAAAGCTTGTTACAGGTAGTGCTGAATTACTCTCGCCTCCATTGTACCGCACGGTATACAGTGAAAGATAACCCCGAATATCATCAAAGGGTCAGCACTCTCATAGGGACCGTGACTTCCATCTGCCCTGATCCCTACCTTTACTTTGGTGAGGCGGGCTTGGGCGTACCAGTACATTTGACCACGGACCAGCAGCCTCTGTTTCGAATGGACTCTGATTCTGTGCCCCATCTGACCCTAGCTATTCGGCCCCCCTTTCGGTCACACCATATAGGTCCCCTGATCCAAAGACTTCAACAGACCCCTACCCCTGAGTGCATGGGATCACTTGAACGGTTCGGACCTGTTGAGGGTAGGATCTATCTCCCGGGGATTTCTGGGGTCTCCTGTAAAATAATCGACCCCCCCCCGACCCCTCCAGCCAAATTCCAGTGACAACAGCACCCCCTGAGCAACCTGGCTTTGTCGGTCCCTGTGCGTTAGACGGAGTCGAGGGTGGCTTGTGGGCTTGGCATAAAAATCATGTCGGCCGAGTGCTTTCCCCCCCCCAGATCACGGTGTCGTGCTGTGACAGAATGCTGTCCTGCCCTGTGTTCAGCAATACCGATTAACCCCTGACGCTGAGGCGGGCATAGCCCCAGTCATCAACGCCCTGCTCCAACAAGGGGTCCTTAAGCCCACCGTTAGCCCCTGTAACACACCCATATTACCAATACCTAAAATCGGACGGCCAAACGAATGTACAGGACTTGCGAGCCGTAAATAGCATTGTGGTCCCCATAGCGCCGGTAGTACCCGATGTAAATGTGATCCTGTCCTCTATCCCGTCTGCCGCTGTAGCCTATACCGTGATAGACTTATCCTTCACTTTCTTTTCTATCCCCCTCCATCCCAACAGTCAGTATTTGTTCGCTTTTATCTATAAAGGACAACAATATACCTGGACGAGGCTTCCCCAGGGATACACTGAAAGTCCTGCTGTACACGCTGCTGCAGTAAAACGGGACTTAGACGAGTGCTATTTAAATGGGAACTCCACACTCATACAGTATGCTGATGACCTTTCAGTGGCCTCCCCTACACTAACAGACTGCATGGAAGACTCAGTAACATTACTTCGATTCTTAGCAACGAGAGGCCGTAGAGTATCTAGAACTAAACTGCAGTTCTGCCAGCCGCTAGTACAGTACCTGGGGTTCACTTTAAAAACAGGAACTCGGCAAAGAGGACCTGATCGAGTCCAGGCCATCCTACGAATACCCCCTCCGAAGACAAAGAAGGAGGTCCTTTCTTTTCTAGGCATGGTTGGCTATTGTCGACAATGGATACCCGCTTATCGCCTGCATGATGCCGTCCTCCGTGCTGCCACTCTGAAACAAGCACCCGCACTTGTTCAATGGACTCCGGAACAGAGGGCATTTCCGAGCCCTCAAGACAGCTGTAACCACGGCCCCGGCTCTGGGGTTACCCAACTGCGAGCGTCCCTTTCAGCTACACGTTTGCGAAAAGAAAGGGTTCGCCACCGGGATACTTACTCAAGACCATGATGGAGGTAGGCGACCGACTGCTTATTATCCTACGGCTCTTCCCGCTGTGGTGATGGGGATGCCTGCTTGTCTCCGTGCTGTTGCCGCTGGGGCTACAATGGCTGAAAAATCATTGCCGTTAGTCCTCGATCACCCTTGTGAGGTACGATGCCCCACTCCGTCACGCTGCTACTAAATCCTGCTGCCACACAACATTTTACCGCCTCACGACACCTACGGGATATGAAGTAATTTTGCGATCGCACCCCAATTACACTTGCCGCCGATCGCCTGCGATTAATCCTGCCACCTTTGTGCCGGAGCCCTCAACGGATGCGGAGCATGGCTGCCTCACAGTGGTCGAACAAATCACTTCCCCCAGGGAGGATCTGCGGATAGACCCCCTGCTCGATCCGGATGTTACCTTTTTCTACCGACGGCTCCTCTCATCGACCTAGAGGCTATTTGCTCCTCGCCGGTTATGCTGTTGTAAGCCAACACCACATCATGGAAGCTTACGCACTGCCCCCTGGCACTTCAGCACAGGCAGCAGAACTGTTTGCCCTAACCAGAGCTTGTATCCTGGCTACAGATCAAACGGCCAATATTTATACCGATTCCCGATATGCCTTTGGCGTCGTCCATGATTTCGGCCAAATATGGAAAAATCGGGGTTTTATTACAGCAGCAGGCCGGTCTATTCAACATTCCCAGCTCATGCTGAACCTCCTAGAAGCGATTCAATTGCCTAAACGTTTGGCAATCATTAAATGTGAAGCACACACTAAACTGACCGATGATGTCTCTGTAGGGAATGCTCGCGCTGACCAAGCAGCTAAAGAAGTCGCAGTTGCGCAGACCCCTCTTTTGCAAGCGCTCCGTCTTCCAAATCGCGACCCCCTTCCTGCTCTGGAGTCTGCCGAGTTACAGGCAGCCCAACAAAACTGTACTAAGCAGGAAACACGGGCATGGGAAAAGGCACAATGCTATTATAAAAACGGTTTTTGGTTCCATTCAGATGGTCGACCGGTTTGTCCTCGAAGTCTGTTTTTGCCCTTGTGTCGCCTAGTGCATGCACAGGCACACATGGGGAAAGAGGGGATACAACATGCAATAAACCAACAATGGTTTGCACCTGGTATCACTCCAATGATACAAAAAATCACACGTTCTTGTCTGATTTGCCAGCAGAATAATAAAGGGACAGCAGCAGCTAAGTACGATCACCTACCAATGCCTAAAATGCCTTTTGAAAACTTGCAAATTGATTTTGTACACATGCCCCCGGCCTCAGGGTATAAGTACTTATTAGTAATAGTAGATATGTTCACCCGATGGGTTGAAGCCTACCCTACCCGAAGGGATGATGCGCGAACAGTAGTGAGAATATTATGGAAAGAACTGATACCTAGGTATGGAATACCTATGGGAATAAACAGTGATCGAGGAACTCACTTCACTGGGAAAATAGTAAAGGATTTGGTGCAGATACTGGGTTTTCAGTGGAAGCTGCATATTCCTTACCAGCCACAGTCCTCAGGAATATTTGAAAGGGTAAATGGGGAATTAAAGGACGCCTTGTCTAAGGTTTGTCAGGATACTAATCTTTCGTGGCCTGAAGCGCTCCCAGTAGTGCTCTTCGCTATGCGAAACCGAAAGAATAGAGTTACTGGAATAACACCCCATGAAGCCCTCATGGGACGCCCCATGACGACCGGAGCCCAACCTCCTGTATGTGCAGAGAAATTAGCCTTAATTTGGAATGATGAACAGTCCCTGGCTTACGCCCAGGCAATTTGTAAAACAGCAGCTGAACTACATGAGAGGGTCAGGCAGGCTCAGGCAACCGTGGGAGATACATCTATACATACACTTGATCACCCGGCTGAAAGGTATGTAAAAAATTTAAATAAAGATTTTCTTTCTCCTAGGTGGAAAGGACCCTTTCTGGTACTGCTGACAACTCGAACGGCCCTGAAGGTTAAAGGGAAGGAAGATTGGATCCACGCCACTCGTTGCAAGAAACATTGTCCAGCAGTCTTATAACCGTTACTAATAGTGTATTAATTTGCATTATGTATCAAATACTGCTTTTTGCTATATGTCATCCTTTTGCCTTTTGTTATGGAGTGTACCTAAGGGATTCCCACCCCAACACTTTTTTGTCTTTATGCCGCACCTATGCTGGACAAGTAGGACAGGGCGCCTGTTGGATATGTGCTCAGATTCCCCATCATGGAGCTGAATCAAGCACCTATCAGGCAAAACCCCTAACTGAGGAAGAAATGAGGGATCTCACAGACTTCCATACCCAATCAGATGATGTAGAACCCAACATGTTTAGAGGGTGGTTCCGTCGCTCTCCCCCTGCTAAGGGGTGGAACTACACGAATCATGGGATAAAAATCAGGCCCCCTCCGGAACCGATAAACACCACCTGTTGGTGCTCGACCCTTGCAACCGGTACCTATAGCCTGGGAAACAGCAGCTGTCAAAATACCATATTTATTAGCCCTGGTAGTTATGATCCTCCAAATCCTCTAAACGGTACTTACTGGGTTTGTGGAGAAAGAGCATATCCCTGGCTGCCTGGGATGCCACAACTATCTTCCTTTTTTAATCAAGATGCCGATATTTTAGGGAAAGGCGCTACCGCTCCCACCTGGAGTGGCTGTTGCTACATGGCATATTTGAATCCGTACCTCCGTTATATAAGTAGAGTAGATATTAACCCGCATCTGCGTCTGCATCGCCGTGGCATCTCGGAAACCGAGCAATTCTGGATGATTGCCTTCCCCTCATACGGCACTGCTCGTAATTCCCGAGAGGTTATTAACCTGGCAGCTGCACTTGAAAAGTTTGCTAATTCAACAGCTGATGCTTTGTTTGGGACACAGGAACAGATTTCAGCCATCACTACTGAAATGATAGCCCTACGCCTGACAGCTCTGCAGAATAGAATGGCCCTTGATTTCCTCCTAGCCGAGAAGGGTGGCACTTGTGCCGTGATAGGTTCAGAATGCTGCATTTATGTGCCTGAAGTTTCTGAAAACATTACTAACCTGGGACAGCATGTTATGGATAAAGTGCAAAAGATAAAGAAAATTGGGAAAAAATTGAGCCATTTTTATAACAAGGACTCCTGGTGGGCTACAGCAATGGGGTGGGTCTCCGGTTGGGCAAGTTGGCTGCTGTATGTTTTAATTGGGTTAGTTTTAATAGGTGTTATAGGGTGTTGTGCTTGTCTTACTTTGAGGATTTGCTGTGTCCAGTGTGTTAATGGAGCTATGATTGGAGTCACCACTGGATTAGGAGGAGCTCAAATCGTTCCTCAGTTGGTACGCACTGGCCCCAGCGAAACCCACTGGTGGGGAGAAAAGGTTTACCCTGCCAGGGATCGGCCTTTCCCTTATGGTTATGAGCCCCCTTATGATGATGAAGATACTATTCCTCATTGGTGTTAATCTGAAAGATTAACAAGGAGGGATTGTGGAAGAATAAAATACATCTGCAGGACATCTAAGGGTTAAACGGTTAAAACCATGGTAGAATATTACAGCACAGTTCCCTCTTTTCAGCTAGCAGGCACATACCTGCAACTGCCTGCTAATTGAGCAGGAAAGGAGGAAAGGAGTATAATAAACAGGCTTCCTGGAGTCCTTGAGACGGGGCTGGGATGTCTGCCCCCAGGATCTAGCATGGTTATCTATTCTCTGGTGTGTACAACCCCTAGCACTAAAGATAAGGTCAAGCATGGTTATCTATTCTCTGTCTCACTTTTATTACTACGTGAGCTTCCTCCAATGTCCTGTATAGTCATAAATTTAGAGTAGACTAATTGTGTGTTGCATGCCAAAGCTCAATGCTCAATGTAATTGATCATTGAAAGTTAGACAGTCTTATCACCTTCAAGCTCTTTTGATATGTACAACTTCTACTATAAGTATTTGTGTAAGTCTGATGCTTTTTCAGAGTGTCAGCTAGCTCCATTGTACGCTCCTGGGCTCTCCGTGATATCACGATTTAATAAAGGCGTCCGAGACAAACCTCCTGGGTCTGAGTGCTCACTCCGTTTTCCGCGACAGCACCCTACAGGTGATTTTAAATGCCAAGATTTCACCAAAGGTAGGGTTAAATTTGATCCTCCAATAAGTGTGTTATCTTTTATATTTCTGTTACCATTCTTTACTTAGCCTAATACCTAACTGATGCCATATTCATGCCAAGTTACAAACAAACATTCATTTTTATAATTGATGTACAAAATCTCAGGAGGTGTTGCAACATTCTCTGACCTGTTCTTTATGAGCATCTTGTGAAAACAGATGGAAAGAGGGCTTTAACAATCACTGTATGTAATTTTATGGGGCTTCAATAGACTTTCCGGACAGCATAGATCAGTAAAAACAGGGAACAATCCATCAAATAACTGGCAAGCATCAAGATATTTCCAGAAGGCTAAATATTTTGCACAGAAAAGCTTTGCATGTAAACAGGAGAAGATGGAATGTCAGGAAGTATTGAACTTGAAAATACATCAAATGTTCAAATCAATGTCTACCAATGTCATTTAAATGGCCTGAGAGTTTTCATTGAGCTTCAGAGACTATAGAAACTGTCTGATAAAGGTGGCTTGTTGGCACAGCAAGGACAGAACAGTGAGATTCTTAATTGGCTTTGAAATAGAGGTGTTGTTAGCATTTGAGAGAACAGAGACAGAGAAGCGTTTTGTAACTTGCAGCTAACTTGACAGTTTTAAGTGAAGGAAGGTTCTATCTGCCATGATGGAAACAGCATTATGTATGTCACATTGAGGGAGATTAAATAGGCTATTGCTGTCACAAGTAAATGGTGTCCCGCTCTTGGGGCTGTATTTTACGTGCCTCCGCCTGGTGTATTGTGGGCAGTGGGAGCAGGTAAAATAGGGCAGGTGTGCACGTCACCACCTTCCCGCCCATCACCAATATGTGGGGCTGGGTGGGGGCCAAAATCGGCAGCCCACCTATAGTAACTTTCGGTGTAGCCTCACCTGCTGTCTATCAGGGGTCACGTGGTGTTCCGGGAAGCTCCAACCAATGAGCGCTAAGTATGGTCAATCCTGGGGCGTGGGGCTTCCTAATGAGAGCCCTGATCGAGCATGTGGCACCTGAAAAGCTCTCTGTAAGAAAGTTATGTGTTTCTTGTTGAAACCTGTCCGCTCCATCAAGGCATTACATTTGGCGACGAGGGTAAAACAGCTCCAACGCTGCACCCTGCCTGGTTACCGTGAGTACATCGAATCTTAAGAAAAGGGAAAGATGTGCCACTCTTCGGCAGAATCGATCTTTATGATGCGACTATCGAGGACTGGAGCCATTTTGTAGAGTGCCTCAGGTTTGATTTCGTAGCCATTGAAATTACTGCAGAGGAAGAGCAGAAAGCCATCCTTTTGAGTGTATGTGGCATTAGGACATACAATCTAATTCACAACCTGATGGCCCCGAGCGTGCCCAATTCTAAGTCCTATAATGAATTGGTGGACCTCATGAAAACGCACTTCCAGCCGAAGCCATCGGTAATAATGCAGCGTTTTAAATTTAATTATAGAGTTAGGGCCCCTTTGCAACCTATGTAGTAAACCTGAAGCAGTTGACAGAACACTGCCATTTCGGGGACATGTTAAATGATATGCTGCAGGACTGATTAGTTTGTGGTGTTCAGGATGATGCTGTATAGTGCTATTTAATCGCTGAGATTGACATCAAATTTAAGTGTGCCCTAGAAATCTCCCTCGCCATGGAAAGCATTGCGACAGGCTCACAATTCCCTTTGAGGCAGGGAGCACCTAAACTTCTCACTTGAATGATTGTAGCATTCATCCTGGCTGGCTGAACACTCAGCAGGGGTCCCAACAGCATGTGTGGCTCAGCATCAGGGGCTGGCTGTGAGAGGGGTCATTGAATCTGACTCCGGGAACATTCTAGATGACGGCATGTTCCTGCCTTATGGTCCCTTTCAACTTCCACCTCACCCTCAACCTGCTGTCTAGCACCAAGTGCAAGCTGCAGATGATGTCACCGTGGTCCTCCTGCTTTCTACACCATTCTTCTTTCCCTCATCCAAACCTTTCGCTTTGGATATTCTGCTTTCAGGTGCCCAAGAACTGCCTCCTGGCCAATCAGTGCGGCCTCGCGAAGAAGGGAAAGAGCTGTGACAGACCTTTGAAGAAAAAGCACTGTCACTTGATCTGGCACTCACAGCCACCCGCTCAGATAATGACTCTGCATGCATCTTGGAGGTAGTGTAGAGTTGAGATCTGTACATGGTGAGTGACCAGGCATGAGTAAACTGCAGCCAGGCCAAGGGAAATGTTAGTTTGTATACCAGCTCTCCAGAGGGGGACGTTGCAGGTGAGTTCTGCTGTAGGGGACTCAGATGAGGACTCCGATGGGGCAGCTGCTCAGCAGCTGGGCAGGCTCCTCCCCCAACTTTTCACCAGGACCACAGGGACCATGGCAACAAGTAAAATCCAGCCCACATTTGCCAGGTTACTTTCTGCCACCTGGAATGACCTGATCACGCAAGCATTTAGAGTGAAGGCAATCTTGACGACCACTGGCAGCATCGTCCTTGCCCTGGTGTGAGGCTAGAGGTTCACAACAGTAAGCTGCAAGCTGCTCATCTGCAAGTTGGCTTGCTGGACCTTTAATTAGGAACTTAGGAACATAGGACTTAGGAGCAGGAGTAGACCAGTCAGCCCTTCTAGCCTGCACCATTATTCGATAAGATCATGGCTGATCTGGTTGTGGTCTCAACTCCACTTTCCTGTATGTCCCCCATAGACTCCCTTGTCTATCAAAAATCTTTCTGACTCAGCCTTGAATAAATTCAATGACCCAGCCTCCACTGCTTTCTGAGGAAGAGAATTTCACAGACGAATGATCCTCTGAGAGAGAAAAGAATCTCCTCATCTCATCTCCAAAGGGAGTCGTCTTATTCTTAAATGGGACAAGCTGAGTGAGTGGGCAAATGCATGGCAGATGCAGTATAATGTGGATAAATGTGAGGTTATCCACTTTGGTAGCAAAAACAGGAAGATAGATTACTATCTGAATGGCTATAAATTGAGAGAGGGGAATGTGCAACGAGACCTGGGTGTCCTCGTACCCCAGTCACTGAAGGTGCAGCAGGTGGCAAAGAAGGCAAATGGTATGTTGGCCTTCATAGTGAGAAGATTCGAGTACAGGAGCAGGGATGTCTTGCTGCAATTATACAGGGCCTTGGTGAGACCACACCTGGAATATTGTGTGCAGTTTTGGTCTCCTTATCTGAGGAAGGATGTTCTTGCTACAGAGGGAGTGCGGCGAAGGTTTACCAGACTGATTCCTGATATAAAAGAGAGATTGAGTCGGTTAGGATTATATTCGCTGGAGTTCAGAAAAATGAGGGGGGATCTCATGGAAACCTATAAAATTCTAACAGGACTGGACAGGGTAGATGCAGGAAGGATGTTCCCAATGGTAGGGGAGTCCAGAACCAGGGGTCACAGTCTGAGGATACGGGGTAGACCATTTAGAGAGTGGTGAGCCTATGGAATTTGCAACCACAGAAAGTTGAGACCAAAACAATGTATGTTTTCAAGAAGGAGTTAGATGTTGCTCTTGAGGCGAAAGGGATCAAAGGATATGGGGAGAAAGCAGGAGCAGGCTATTGAGTTTGATGATCAGCCATGATCATAATGAATGGCGGAACAGGCTCGAAGGGCCGAATGGCCTACTCCTGCTCCTATTTTCTATGTTTCTATGTGTCCCCTAGTTCTAGTCTCCTCACAAATGGGAGCATTTTGGTTTGTTGTGGGGTGGGGTCCGTCCTGCAACTAAAAACGCATGTTCTGCTGTGAATGGTTAGCAAAGTGTTTTCACTGGAGCAGTGTGATCCATGTTTACAGAAACAAAGTCAAATCAGACAGAGAGGCTCTTCAGCATCACAGCCTTTCCACTCCAAAAGCTTCCAGTGAATGCATGAGCCACTGCGCGGGCTGCACTGGAAGTAACTGGAAGCACTGTGACTGCCATTTGACAGCCTCTGGCTGGAGCAGGCATCATGATGCCGAATTTTGTGGGCTTGCTATTTACAGTCCCATTAGTCCCATTAGTCACTGGGGGCCAGTACTGCAACTAAGTCTGATATTTGGTTACCAAGAAAGGATAAAACATCTAAAGAAGTCTAACATGCTATTGGTTGTGCCTTTGACAGATGTTTATGACAAGATTTCTTGTCCTCCAGAGAATAGTAGTGATGTGGAGAAAGTGCAAGATGGCTTACAAAAAATATTCAATACCTCTAGACAGTTCATCTCTTCTGTTTCTAATAAGATAACAATGAAATAAAATAATTTGACTTGTCAAACCTGCTTCATCAAGAGTTAATGTAGGATAATTCTGTAGTAGATTCCCTCAAACTACCCCACCTCCACAACCTATTAATTACTTACTTTAAAGAGTAGGGACAAAATTGCAAATTTCCTTCACACCCTATATACGCTAAACCCTCATCCATGTTTATGCATTAGAATTTCAAATGCCTTTTACCTCTAACCTTTTTGATAATTTCAAGCTTGCAGTCTACCTGACTCTAATTCAATTAAATCAGCTACACAGACACACTCACACCCATAAACCTACTTCACAATAAACCACAATAAAATAATGAAAAAATACATTAGTTTTATGACATGCTCCACAGATGCTGCCATTAGTGCTAGCATTTCAAGTGCATGCCAGGCCAGGGGAGTGGAAAATCAAGCAGAGGTTGTGTTCTGGACATGTGCTGCAGGCACCTGTTGAGCCACCAATAGGAGATGCAAGAGCATCATACTAGTCTTAGGCAAAAACCTCAATGATCCTTTCAAAGTTATTTAATTTAATGTATGCCCAACATGCTTCGCTGGCTGGTTCCACCAGCACTTCATTACACATCAGTAAGACTGGACCCAGGTTTTGAAGGAGGACTTGACAAAGCAACTTGATGAGGCCTTTCTCCAGGTTAGCATTGTGCTCCTGGGGTACTGGCAGAAAAGTTGCCTTGAGAGGTTGGGAGTTAACAAAACATATACATTATCATAGACATTATGTGCACAACCTGACCTCCAATTTTGATGGCAGTAAGTCACTGTGCCAGCTTGGTTTCTTCAGAGCACATTGTGCCCTTTTGGGATGTGAATGTGACCAGCTTCTCAGCTGCATGTTGCATTTTCAATGGTACCTTCCCAAGGAACAGCAATATATAACATGTAAAGAATAAGCTATAAGGTTGTGTGGGATTGGCAGAGATAGAGAGTACCTATGGAATAGGCAAGAGTATGCAGCGAGCAATCTTTGGTTAAAGAACTAAAATCCCAATCTGCATGGCTATATAACTGCATTGTCCACACCAACTCTACCATTTTTTTTTTTTTACAATTTACTAATATGTGATATATATCACTTAAACTAAGATTCCGTCAGCTTTAATTGTTGCGCTCATCCGGAGGCGTGATGTGATGGTATGTAGTATTTGCCTGAGACAAAAGACAGAACAGGAGACACATATATAGGCGGAAGTAGCATAAGAGAGTGGCCTTCGATTGAATACACAATAGTACAATTGCTCGTGTAAGTACGAGTACATGAGGAAACTAATCAGTTACAATATACAAACTCATTGTAACTCTTTCGAGTTATCAACAGATTGCATGTAACTCTTTCGAGTACATTCACAGTTCTTGGTTTCCGGGAGTGGGACATGAACCCACAACCTTATGATTCAAAGGCGAGGGTGCTATGATTTTACATACCTCTCCAACGAGCCAATTAATCCAAGCTCCATTGGTAAACCTAGCTTCATATAACCTAATGATTATAAATAAAAACAAAAACTGCTGGAGAAACTCAGCAGGTCTGGCAGCACCTGTGAAGGGTGTCATGAAACTAAGATACTTTTTATTTATTTTATTGTGGTTTATTGTAAAGTAGGTTTATGGGTGTGAGTGTGGATGGTTGTCTGTGTTGCTGATTTAATTGAGTTAGGTCAGATAGACCGCAAGCTTGAAATTATCAAAAAAATTAGAGGTAAAAGGGATTTGAAATTCTAATGAGTAAACATGGATGGGGGATTAGCATATGTAGGATGTGAAGGAAATTTACATTTTTAGATAAGGGGAAGAGTTTTTTGGGATTCAAAAGGACAATAGGATGTTTACAACCAATAAGATAAGCAAGGCCAAGCAGTAAGTTTATTTTTCCCAAAGGTACTGACCATATTGGCAACATGAAAGATTTTTATATTATGGGAAAAGTAAATTTCCAAAAGCGTATAGAACAATGGAATTTACAGATTAAAGAGAGAGAAACATATATAAAGAGAATGGAAGGCTATGTTTGGGGGCATGTAAGGTCTAAAAGAAGTGTGTAAAACAGCCTTGGGGAAGCCTCCAGCCACTTATGCAGAGGTCTGCTGTGTCCAATAACCAAGGGCAGAAGAAAGCCTTTGGAATTCCACTGTCGAGTGGGTGCTGTGGTAACCTTGCTGGCTTGCCTATGTAAATTTAAAATCTATTTTGGACTGTTGCCTTAAAGGGGGTGTATAGTTGGGAGTCAGGTTAATTGGGAATTTTGGGATTTGTTATAGTATTACATAATTGTAATCTTATGCATGTGCTTGAAATCTTTTGTTAATAAATGTTTTAATTTTGTTTTTAAAATCGCTGAAGGTGTTAGTGGACTCATTACTGTTGAATTCAGTGGACAAATCATCTTGTAATAAATACAAATTGCAAAACTGTTGTGATAGCGTGGCCAAGTTTCCCTTGTTGATTTGGTCTGTCTGGCATGCATCAGCTGCCATGTCATAACAAGATAGAAACAGAGTTAACATTTCAAGAGTGAATGACTCTTTTTCAGCTCTTCTTCAGTATAAACTTCTGTTGATACCAAAATAATTATATTTATTGCTTATTCAACTCTGAGACCATGTCTGACAAACCATAAGGATTAGACAATCATAAACAAAGCACTAAATAAGATTTTCGGCATGATTTCTATATTTACTAGATGCGTTATGGCTATCCTAGTCATTGAAAGTAATAAAATAACTTGGTTCAATGCATGGAGTATTACAAGGTTTTCTAAGGAAAGTCATTGTGAATCATAAGTTAACAATTGCCCAGAACATCTTAAACATAGTCAAACTTAGTTCATGAGTAAGCATCTTTCATTGCTTGGCTATATTTTACACCACTTTATAAACAGAAATATATCATCTTACTTAAAACAAAAGAAAGAAGACACATGTGTAGAGGTTGAAGTAGCATAAGGGAATGGCATGATGACTACTTCAGAGCATTTACAATCTAATCTAGTCTGTAATTAGCAGTATCTGGAAAGTACTGTGTAAGCAGGCTAAGTCCTCTCTTCCTTGCAGTTTAGACAGGGTAAACTCACTCTCAAATGTAGGAGTGGGGGGAGGACATATTTGTTTCCTTTTTCTATCGTCCTCACTCCATAGAAACTGGTTCTTGCTCTGCTACAGGGAAAGGAGCTAGCGGGTTGGTGGGTATCTGGTAAGTGGTTAAGTTCTATTCTATCCCTAAGGTTTAAAATATTACACAAATTGGTGGTAAAGTTGCTAAAATATATAAGAAATCAACATAAATAAGTTTTCTTTATTATTCACTGATGCACAGTTATTCATGGGATGGGCTTCACTGGCTGGGCCAGCATTTATTGCCCATCCGAAATTGCCCCTGAGAAGGTGGTGGTGAGCTGCCTTCTTGAACCACTGCAGTCCATGTGGTGTAGGTACACCCACAGTGCTGTTAGGAACGGAGTTCCAGGATTTTGTCCCAGCGACAGTGAAGGAACGGCAATTTATTTCCAAGTCAGGATGGTGAGTGACTTGGAGTGTCCAGGTGGTGGTGTTCCCACCTATATGCTGCCCCTATCCTTCTAGATGGCAATGCTCATGGGTTTGGAAGGTGCTGTCTAAGGAGCCTTGGCGAATTCCTGCAGTGAATCTTGTAGATGGTACACACTGCTGCTACTGTGCATCAATGGTGGAGGGAGTGAATGTTTGCGGATGTGGTGCCAATCAAGTGGGCTGCTTTGTCCTGGATGATGTCAAGCTTCTTGAGTGTTGTGGGAGCTGCACTCATCCAGGCAAGTGGGGAGTATTCCATCACACTCCTGACTTGTGCCTTGTAGATGGTGGACAGGCTTTGGGGAGTCAGGAGGTGAGTTACTCATCGCAGGATTCCTAGCCTCTGTCCTGCTCTTGTAGCCACAGTATTTATATGGCTAGTCCAGTTCAGCTTCTGGTCAATGATAACCCACAGGATGTTGATCATAGGGGGTTCAGTGATGGTAACGCCATTGAACATCAAGGGGCGATGGTTAGATTCTCTCTTGTTGGAAATGGTCATTGCCTGGCATTTGTGTGGTGTGAATGTTATTTGCTACTTGTCAGCCCAAACCTGGATTTGTCCAGGTCTTGCTGCATTTGGACATAGACTGCTTCAGTATCTGAGGAGTCATGAATGCTACTGAACATTGTGCAATCATCAGTGAACATCCCAACTTCTGACCTTACGATGGAAGGAAGGTCATTGATGAAGCAGCTGAAGATGGTTGGGCTGAGGACACTACCCTGAGGAACTCCTGCAGTGATGTCCTGGAGCTGAGACGACTGACCTCCAATAACCACAATCATCATCCTTTGTGCTAGGCATGAATCCAACCAGTGGAGAATTTTCCCCCGATTCCCATTGACTCCAGTTTTGCTAGGGCTCCTTTCTGCCACACACGTTCAAATGTGGCCTTAATATCAAGGGCAGTCACTTTCACCTCAGTGATTAATATAATTAAGAAATTATTTAATACACATTAAGGATGGCAGAGCAGATGATGTAACCTTGTGATCCAGGGTAAACACGTCTGCAGTAATTGTTTGTGGCTTGAGGAACTTCGGCTCAGAGTCTTTGAGCTGGAGGCTGAGCTGCAGACTCTGTGACACATCAAGGAGGGGGAAAGTTACCTGGATGCTTTATGCCAAGAGGCAGTCACACCACTTAGGATAAGGTCTTCTGTTCTGTCAC
This sequence comes from Cetorhinus maximus, assembly GCF_964194155.1. NCBI lineage: Eukaryota > Metazoa > Chordata > Chondrichthyes > Lamniformes > Cetorhinidae > Cetorhinus > Cetorhinus maximus. Next base: position 128,139,088 of record NC_135887.1, read on the forward strand.
CAGGGACAGGAGTGTGTGACTGCGAGTAAGCCAGGTAAAGGGACCCAGAGGGCAGGAATGTAGGAGTGTCATTGTCTGTAATTGCCCAATAGGTTTGAGGTTCTCTCAGCTTGTTTGGATGAGAGCAGGGGCTGCAGGGTGGATTAGCAAACGGACCATGGCACCGTGATACAGGAAGCCATCCAATTGTGGGGAGCAAAAAGGAACGTAGTGGTAGTAGGGGAGAGTATAGTGAGGGGGATTGACACTTTACTCTCCAGCAAAGAACGAGATTTGTTTCCTGCCCAGTGCCAGGGTTCGGGGCATCCGCTCAGGACTGGAGAGGAACTTGCAGTGGGAGGGGGAGGATCCAGTGGTCCATGGACTATTACCTGAGCCACTTGCAAACTGGTATAGGACAAAAAAGATTAGAGAATTAGATTCATGATCAAAGACTGGTGTGTGAGAAATGGGTTCTGGTTCGTGAGGCACTGGCATAAGTATTGAAGAAAGTGGGATTTGTACCATAGGGATGGTCTACACCTCAATCATGCTGGGGCTGGTGTCCTCGTGAGCTGCCTAACTAGGGAAGGAGAGAGGGTTGTAAGCTCAATAGTGAGGGCAAGGGATAAAATTTGGGAAGATGTATGTAGTATTTATGGTTTTATTTAGTGTGCAATTTACATTTAAGAATAATACTTATAAGGCAAAATAACATGATCTGTAGTAATCAATAGGAGAGTACCTCAGGAGTGAATGTAGAGATAGAGTTGGAGTTGAAAGCACACATGTAGTTGCTGCTGAGTATATTGTAAATTAACTTAACGTTTCCACCCAAGAAGTGTCTGCAGATCAATTCTAATATTAATAGTACAACTCAGCCACCCTACAACAATATGGTAAACCAATAGTAGAGGCAAGGCAAGAGAGAAAGGTCAGTGGGAAATGATAAACAGACTGTGACAGAAAGGGACAGGGAGTACAATTCTAATTCAGCAGGTAAGGCTAAATGCTACAAAAATAATAAAAGGACAAAACTAAAGGCTTTGTATCTAAACGCACATAGCATTCAAAACAAAATATATGAACTGATAGTGCAAATAGAAACAAAAAAGTACAATCTGATTGCCATTACAGAGACATGGCTACAGGGTGACATAGACTGGGACCTGAACATTGAAGAATTTGTGACATTTATAAAGGACAGGAAGTTAGGAAAAGGTAGACAGGTGGCTCTGTTAATTAATGATGGTATTAGCACATTAGAGAGGGATGACCTAAGTTCAGGAATCCAGGACGTAGAAGTTATTTGGGTTGAGATGAGGAATGATAAATGTAAGAAGTTACTTGTGGGACTGGTGTACAGGCCCCCTAATTGTAACTACATGGTAGGACAGATTGTAAAAGAAGACATAATGGGAGCTTGTCAGAAAGGCGCAGCAATAATCATGGGGGATTCTAATCTACATATAGACTGGAAAAATCAGATGGGGAAAGGTAGCGTAGATGAGGAGTTCATAGAAAGTTCTCGGGATAGTTTCTTAGAACAGCATGCTCTGGAGCCAACCAGAGAGCAGGCTGTACTAGACCTGGTTTTGAGCAACGTGATAGGATTAATTGATAACTTCATAGTGAAGGCACTCCTGGGTAGCAGCGATTAGAATATGATTGAATTTTACATTCATTTTGAGAGAGAAACGATTTTTAACTTAAATAAGGTCAATTATGGGGGCATGAAAGCAGAGCTAGCTAAAGTGAGCTGGCAAATGAAGTTAAGGGATAGCTCAATAGAGGGTCAGTGGCAGGCATTTAAAGGGATATTTCAGAATACACAGAATGAGAAAGAAAAATTCCAAGGGGAGGGCCCACCATCCGTGGTTAACTAAAAAAGTTAAAGACAGCATCAAACTTAAAGAAAAGGCTTTTAATTACGCAAACTCAGGTGGCAGGCCAGAAGATTGGGAAGAATTTAAAGCACAGCAAAGGTTGACAAAAAGGTTAAAAAGGAGGGAAAAGTTAGAGTATGAGAGAAAGCTAGCTAGTAACGTAAAGATGGATAGTAAGAGTTTCTACCGATATTTAAATAAGAAAAGATTTAACAAAGTGAGCGTTGGTCCTATGGAAAGTGCATCTGGGGTATTGATAATGGAAAGTAGGGAGATGGTGGATGAATTAAACAGATATTTTGCTTTGGTTTTCACGACAGAGGACACAAGTAACATCCCAGAAGTAGCTGTAAATCAGGAAATGGAAGGGAGGGAGGAGCTTGGGAAAACTACAATCACTGGGGAAGTGGCATTAAGCAAATTGTTGGGGCTGCGGGCTGACAAATACTCAGGTCCAGATAGACTTCACCCTAAGGTCTTTAAAGAAGTTGCTAGTGAGATAGTTCATGCACTGGTTTTAATTTTCCAAAATTCCTTAGATTAGGGGAAGATTCCATTAGATTGGAAAACAGCAAATATAACTCCTTCATTCAAAAGGGAGAGAGACAGAAAGCAGGAAAATATAGGCCAGTTAGCCTAACATCTGTCATAGGGAAAATGTTAGAAGCTATTATTAAAGATGCAAAGCAGGGCACTTAGAAAAATTCAAGGCAATCAGGCAGAGTCAACATGGTTTTGTAAATGGGAAATCATGTTTAACCAATTTATTGGAGTTCTTTGAAGGAGTCACATGTGCTGTGGATAAAGGGGAACGGGTGGATGTATGATTTCCTTAGATTTTTAGAAGGCTTTGATAAAGTGCCACATCAAAGATTATTGCAGAAAATAAAAGCTCCTGGTGTAGGGGGTAACATATTGGCATGAATAGGAGATTGGCTAGCTAGCAGGAAGCAGATAGTTGGCATAAATGGGTCTTTTTCTGGTTGGCAGGGTGTGACGAGTGGTGTGCCACAGGGATCAGTGCTGGGGCCTCAACATTTTACAAGTTATATAAATGATTTGGATGAAGGGACCGAAGGAATGGTGGCTAAATTTGCTGACAACACAAAGATAGGTAGGAAAGAAAACTGTGAAGATGACAGTTTATCTGGAGGCTACAAAGTGACATAGATAGGTTAAGTTTAGTTAACATATCTCCATTCAACCTGAAAGTGGTTACGTTGGAGCTGAGTTGCAGTAATAACCTAAAATTAACTTAATTGAACTACCTATACATCCCCAACCCAGTCTTTTTGGTGCTTAATTTTCTCCTCCCATGTGTTTTCTTGGTAATGTAACCTTATATCAGTTTTAAAAGGAAGATCTGTATTTATCTAGCACTGTGCATGCCCTCAGCCAATGGTGCACTTTGAAATGCTAATACTTAAAAATACTTTTGAAATCAAAAGTATTGTTTGAAACATATAAGATCCTGAGGGGTCTTGACATGGTGGATGTGGAGAGGATGTTTCCTCTTGTGGGAGAATCTAGAACTGGGGGTCACTGTTTAAAAATATGGGGTCGCCCACTTAAAATGGAGGTGAGGGCAATTTCTTTTTCTCTCGAAGGGTAGTGAGTGTTTGGAACTCTCTTCCTCAAAAGGCAGTGGAAGCAGAGTCTGAATATTTAAGGCAGATCTAGATAGATTATTGATAAGCAAGGGAGTGAAAGGATATCGGTGGTAGGTGGGAATGTAGAGTTGAGGTTATTGAATGACGGGGCAGGCTCGAGGGGCTGAGTGGCCTATTCCTGCTCCTAATTTGTATGTTCATATGTTTTTTGGTCGTATGTCAATCACTACAGTCCAGGGAACAGCACCTAACAAATAGCAATGTGATTTTTTTTTTTTGGATAGGGCCAGGACACCAGCAATATCATTGACTTGAGACAGCAGACAGGGCTTCAGTTTAATATCGCTAAAGACAGCACCTCTGACATCACAATTCTCCCTTGACATATCAGCCTAGATTTTATACTGAAGTTTCTGGAGTGAGATTTGAACTCATAATGATCTCACTCAGAGGCAAGAGTTTGATCCACTGAATCACATGACACCTATATGGGAATTCCCCCACAGTGGTTGACAGGGTCCTCAACCGTGTCCAACCCATTTCCCGCACATCTTCCCTCACCCATTCTCCGCCCTCCCAGAATCAGAATAGGGTTCCCCTTGTCCTCAATTTTCACTCCACAAGCCTCCATATTCAAAGGATTGTCCTCCGCCATTTCCAAGAACTCCAGTATAATGCCACCACCAAGACATTGTCCTTCCCTTCCCCTGGCATTCCAAAGACTTCTGTGACACTGTGGTCCACTTCTCTATCACTCCCAACACCTCATCCCCTCCCCAATTGCACTTTCCCAAGCAATTTCATAAGGTGCAACATCTGCCCCTTTACCCCCTCCCTCCACACCATCAAGCCCCCAAGCACTCCTTCCAGATGAAGCAGCAATTTACTTGTACTCCTTTCAATTTAGTCTACTGTGTTCGCTAATCCCAAAGCCATTTCTTCTACATTGAGGAGGCCAAATGCAGACTGGGTGGAATATTTTTGCTTAGTCCGCTAGCCTGACCCTGACCTTCTGGTCGCTTGCCATTTCAATTCACCACCTTGCTCCCATGCTCACAGTTCTGTCCTTGGCCTGCTACAGTGTTCCACTGAAGCCCAATGCAAGTTGGAGGAACAGCACCTCATCTTCTGATTAGACACTTTACAGCCTTCTGGGCTCAACATTGAGTTCAACAACTTCAGACCATGGTCTCTGCCCTCCATTTTGAATTTTTTTCCTCACAGTGCCAGTGTATATCATGTTCTCATCTTTTCGCTTTCAGGCAGTGCTGACCTTTATACTGTTAACACGTTCTGCTATTTTGTTTGCAGACAACACTGACCTTTATTCTGCTATTAACACCTACTCTGGACCAATGCATTGTTTGCTTAGTACTATCTTTATCACTCCCTTTGCCTTGTGCCCCATGACACCTTTGTCATTTAGTCTCCCTGCCTTCTAACCTTTCCCTGGCCTTCTCTTTTGCTCCACCTGCCCTTCCACCTTTTCTCAACAGCATACAACCTGTTACATTTCTGCCTCTCTTCAGTTCCGAAGAAGAATCATATTGAACTCAAAACGTTAACTCTGTTTCATTGGTCCCACAAATGGTCCCAGACCTGTTGAGATTTTCTCGCACTTCCTGTTTTTATTTCAGATCTCCAGCATCCACAGGATTTTGCTCTTACATAGCTCACCCTCTGTCTCAGTATTACTGTTGGATATCTTTGTCAATGTCTCCTTTGCCCCCACCTATCGCTGGCCTTCTATCTAGCTTCACCCCCCTTAAACAGTATAAACTTCATCACATTTTTACTTCTCTTTAGCTCTGGAGAAGAGTCATACGGAGCTGAAATGGTGACTCTGTCTTTCTCCCCACAGATGCTGTTAGACCTGCTGAGTTTTTCCAGCATTTTCTGTTTTTGTTTCAGATTTCCAGCATCCGCAGTGGTTTGCTTTTATGTTGCTGCTGGATATATTCAGGAAATAGATTACAATCCCTCAGATGCAGGACAACTCCGTTTCTGAATTCATTTGTGCCCTTCTCTATAAGAACGTTCAACATGAGTTTGATCTGGGGAGGAGGACATGCATCCAGGGTGGAACTCAGTGACTGATTATTTTAATGCATTGGAATATTTTTAATACATATTTAATTAAAGTCAGATCGTTGTAATAGGGTAATTTTCTTTCTTTTATTATTATTCATTTATATGTATTATTTTAATGAACGAGCAATGTAGCCACAACAAATTTCCGTATGGATACTAATAAAGTGAATTAAATTGAATTGAATATCAGTGTTTCTTTTAATAAGTGAATTCTTTAAGACTTGCCTTGGAACGGCAAGAACGGAACAGCAGCGTGTTAGACAACGGCCGCAACAGAACACTGCAGCTGCTGGTACTCTGAAATAAAATTCAGAAAATGCAGGTCTGCGGAGCGAGGGAGGGACGGTTAACATTGCAGGTCAATGAATGATTGCAGCAGTTTTTGTTTTCAGTCGATTGGCTTTGAATCCTAATATCAGCTGACGTTTGCAATCTGACTGCCCTCCAGTTGCCGCTTTCCCTGCGTTGGCCACGATGTCAAGTGGAGCACTAAACCGAGAACAGCGGCCGAACACGCAAGAGGGTTTGGAAATGAGCCAAGGCAATACACTTAAGGCCAACCTAGAACTACGGGCTATGGATAAGTAGCAGGGCTAACAGGAAGATGGACTAAATTGGTTATCATTCTCTCAGCCAGTTCCCCGTAGGCATGGATAATTGGAAATAATATGCATAAAATAAATGTTTTAAGATAACAATTGTCTGCTCATACAAATGATGCTATAGAACTGGTTGCTTTAATGTCAGTCTATTATCCACCAAGAGTATAGATTGTAGTGATAGAATCAAATCAAAGCATTGCATCGCCCCCATAAGAACAACATCCAATTTTATGTGTTCTCATGCTGACAGCTACACTGCTGTTAGCCCCTCATTCACACAGTGCACATTTTTGTCCATCAGGACTTGTTATTTTTACTTGCATATCGTGCAATATGCTTGAACAAAGTGTTCTCTTACTGATGTTTGTGGTTTGGCTATAGCAATGCTGCCTAGTAAATAAATAATAAACACTTAAATATTAATAGATGGAGAATAACATTGTCTCAAAACATTACTCCAAAAAACGCCATTTCGAATTCATCTATGAATGACTTGGATATTTCTCTTTGATTATGTGGTAACCTTTCAGATCTCCGTAAAATAAACTGTTGAGCAGCAGAACAACTGACCCCATTGTTCTGGACATCCGATGAGAAGTTTTGTACAAAGTCCAATCTTTTTCTTCTCTCTGCGTTGAGTTCAAGTCGAAAGTTCCTTTTGCAGGAACGGTTTTAGGGTGTAAAAGCAACTTGCCAGCTCAGTTGCAGGGAAGGATTCCATTTGAGGAAGGACCAGCCAATTCTCCTCTTGATGAACACAAGGGCAGGTTTCAAAAGTTAAACCTCCGAGAAAACCCAGGGCAGAGTTTTCTGTGCCTGCTGACAGCGGGCGTGATAGGTGGCCTACGCGAACAATGTCGCACGATCGGTTCGATGATGGTGGGAAGGCAGGTCGCCATCTTCTGCTCAGACTGCTCACGGCGGGCCGCATTTCCTGATAACGAGTCGTCGGGGAGCTCATTGTAATATGTCAGCATCTCATTAAAGGGCCATCCCGCCAGGCTCTTGGACCCCCGCCAGATCATCCATCGGCGGGAAAGCACGCCGACGTGTTTCACACCAGCACGCAGGCGACATGCACTTGGCGGCCTGCACTTTGGGGGAGCTGAGGTGAGAGAGCAGCAGCGTTCTCCGCAGCGCGCCAGGGTCGCCTGTTAGGCTTTGCAGGCTTCGGGGCACCAGGGGGCCGGGGTGAAGTGCCACCCTGTCTCGGAGGCAGCTGTTTTCAGAGGGGGTGGTGTCTGGGGGCAACTGCTGCCCAGCCTCTGAGGCAACTGTTGGTGTTGTCGGGTTGGGGGGGCGGGGGTGAAGGGGGCAACTGGCGTTGGAACCCGTGTAAATGAAATCGAGGTTGGGTGCAGGGTGGGCGAGGGAAGTGGCCAAGCTGTAGGGACACCTGTATAAACTGACCATTCCTCTGCAGCTGAGACAGTTCAGGCGCAGCCACGGTGATATGATTGGGGTCGGGCTCCTAGACTGCCCGCCCATGCAAGCAACTTGGAGGCACCAAAGAGCCACCAAGTGCTCCAGGCCTTACACACCTCCCGCCCCCTACCCACCCCTGGCACAGACTGCGACTCCGCAACCACCTCACTGGACCGTGAAGCAGTTGGTCTGCACACGGTGTACAATCTCTTCGACAATGCTGGCCATGTAACAGTCACTGCTGGAGGTGCTCACAGCCCCTTGCAATCTCAGCAACCCGGTTAGGAGCTGTCTCCCCCATGTCACAGGCTGACAGGGCAGCCATGCAACTCACTCATTTGTGGCTATCCGAGGGGTGACCAGCACCCTCTGGGAAGTAAGGGGCCGATACTCAGGGCCAGGAAAGGTGCTAAGGACACTCATGCTAACCACACCTCACTCTCTCTTTCATGCTGCAGGAGGACCACATCAGGAGCGTAAAGCTTGGTGAACTGACTGTGTCCCTGATAGGCTACAGGGACCGAAGAAGACAGGGGAGACAGTGACTGAGGCTCCTGGCCATGCAAAGGCAGAAGCAGCAACCTCAGGAAGAAGGGGCTTCTGGGGCTCCCGCACACGTTGCCCAGGAGTGACAGCAAGCCGTGGCTGGTCGGTGCGTAGCAACACCCAGGGTCTATAGATGCCACCCGTCATTCCTGAAAATGACCAAGAACCAGTGTTGCTGATGACTGCGCATGTCTAGGGACCTGGTGGCTCACATCTGCCAATTACTGCAGGACTTGGCACCAAGGGGACATGGAGGGCATCCAGTTCCAATGGCTATGAAAGTGACTGCAGCGCTCAATTTCTATGCCAGTGGCTCCTTTCAGGGCACCACAGAAGACCCCTGTGGGATTCACAATCCACCACCCACAAATGCATCCATGAGGTCATGGATGCCATCTTCTCCATGGCACACAACTTTATGCATTTCACCCGGGACTGGGACAGCCAGGATGCAAGAGCGATTGGATTCGCCCAGATCTCGGGATTCCCACAGGTGCAGGGTGTACCCATGTGGTGCTCAGGTCTCCACCGCTACACATGTTGGACTACATTAACCGCAAGGGATTCCACTCACTGAATGCAGCTGGTATGCAACCACCAGAAACACACCCTGCAGGTATGCGCATGGTTTCCAGGGAGTGTGCACGATGCCTAATTCCTCAGTCCGTTACAGATCCCTGGGTCTTCCAGGGTCCACAGAAGCTGCAGGGATGGGTCCTCAGGGCTCTTCGGCTACCTGCAGAGGCCGTGTGATGACACCCGTGCAGCGGCCTCAGACTGCAGCAGAGCGATGGTATAATGAGGCTCATGCTGCAGCTCACAACTTGGTGGAGCAGACCATCGGGATGCTGAAATGAGGTTCTGGTGCCTGGACTGATCTGGTGGAGCCCTGCAATACAGTCCACAGAGGGTGTCATGCATCTTCGTTGTCTGCTGCACCCTTTACAACCTGGCACTCTAACAGGGAGACGAGCTGGCTGAGGAGGAGATGGAGGAGCAGCATGTCTCCTCTGATGAAGAGGACACCAATGGAGATGAGGGTGAGATGGTCCTCAGAGGTGACGATGATGGGGATGAGGCCCTCGCACTAACTAGACGAGGCAGGCGTGCTCGGGAGGCCCTCATAGCTGCTAGATTTGTGGAGGATGATGACTACGATGCAGTGAAGACACTCCATAAATCTTCACATAGCCTCTGTGAATGTCTGACTCCTGTCTGTCCGGGGGCAGCTCGCTTGTGCTCTGCGATCAGGGTCATATCATAGAGACGCACTCAAGAGACTTTAGAAGCATCTAATGCTTTGTCCGCCTTCAGCACCTGAGCTCTTCAGGAGCTGGAGCACAGCATCACTGGTCACAGCTGCTGAAGAGATGGGGGCCAGCCCCTCCTTAAAGGTGCTGAGAACACACAGAGAGAATGACGGAACTCTGTGGGACCTGCCCATTACATTCTGGCAGCAATGACAAGCACCGCCGAGGTGCAGGCATCAGTAATGTTCCCAGGCAGTTTTAAGGCCGGACCATCACTTTGGTCTGAAGGCTGCACAGAGCACAGGGAAGAGCCCCTGGACTGAGATGCCTGCCTTACCTTGGCAGAAAGGTTTCACATCTGAGTAACAAGAACACTGCTCATCAGAACAAGGAGCCATAGGCAGGGAGACATTCTTGAGAGTTTATTGACAATAGTGAACAGTATTTACAGGCTGTGCAACTAATTCTCCTTAACTTTCCTAACCCTGCCACTACGTCTTTGTGCTCCCTGGACATCCACAGCTGAGGTGGAGGCAGCCTGCTGACTGTGACGCCCTGTCTGTGATGACTTTGGCGGGCATCCTCTGGACGGCCGAGGCTTGGAGGGCCCCGGCCTGCTTTCGGGGTCCTGCTGTGTGGCAGCGACACCCTCCTCGGCCTGTGAAGCTGGATCTGCTGAGGTCACAGGAAGAGGGGATTCGGATGGGCCAGTCACTCCCGGCGTCACATGGGTGGATGGGTCTGGAGTGTGCACCTGCTGATCCTCCTCCCTATGGGTGCCTGGGGGCCCCTGGTTGACTCTTTGAGGGGATGGAGTAGCTGGAGTGAGACCGAGCTGCCTGCACCCCTGTTGTGTACACACTATTGTAGGCCAACTATGGCATCAGCGATAGAGTTGCATCCACGCAGCAGTGCAGGAGTAACGTCCTGGACCAATGTCTCCATGGCGGCCACCATCTTACCAGTGTTGACCTCAGTGCGTTGGCATGCCGGCGCTATCGCCTCAGCCTGAAGACGGACGGACTCCTCCATCATGCCTTGCAATCTGAGGAGTGCAGCGGACATCCCTTCCTGGTGTCCCTGAGCTTGCCTTTGCAGCTCCAGCAACTGTGACACGACTGAAACCAAAAGCTCGTCATCTGACTCGGACTCAGCAACATTCGGGCCTCCAGCAGTCCTCCGAGTGCCAGGGACCTGGGAAGTCCATGCAGCCGCCTGCAGTGGATCAGACAGTGCGATGTGCTCACCAGGTTGTGATCCCATGGCTACTCTAAAGCTAGGTCCCACTGAGGCGTGTTTCTCTGCGCTGGTGGAGGGTGTGGGTGAGCGCTGTCACGGAACTTCGAGGAGGGTGCCTTCAGATTCCTCTTCGGAGGTTTCCTCGGGGCTTGATTGGAGGCCCTGAGTTATGGACTCTGCCGGTTGTTTGGCAGATGTGCCTGCGAAAGCAAGGGGAGATAGTTAGTGCATGGCAGTGGCCTGTGAAAGAGGATACATCACTCACAACATGGTTGCCTGATGGATGTTGCACTGCTGGTTCCTCACTTGGTAGAGCAGCGCCGACCTCACCATCAGCACAGGACCGGTCCAGATCTTTGCTGGGCAGGTGGGTGGCTCTGTTTTCAAAATCCATGAGGACCTTGCTTTCAGGTAATCCTCCACCGGTCTGTGACCTCTCCCTCTTGTTGTGTGCCAGCTTATCCTGCGTGGGTAGAGATGGGGAAAGTGTAAGCAGGAAGCCTGCCGGGCCAGATGATAAATGTGCCTGGCCTGTGTGGGTGGTGAGTGGTCCCATGGACCGGCTGAGGACAATGAAGGTGTCTGTGATAGAGCGAATGGTGATGTCCCTTGAACTAGCAGTGATTGAGGGCCCCGTGGATGTGTGGTGGGTTTGAGAGTGTGTGAGTTGAGACCGATGAAAAGATTGACTTACCCTGGCGGAATGGAGGAGATCATTCATCCTCTTGCAGCACTGGGTGGCTATCCTCTTCTGAAGGGCGTTGGCGCTGACCACCGCTGCCACCGCCTCCCGAGCTGAATTGGTCACGTTGCTACCAACCTGCAGCCGGAGCGGGGGTACAGGACATCCCAGTGGGTCTCCACGGCACCCAGCAGTTTCTCGAGGGACCCATCATTAAACCAGGGTTGGCTGCGGTCCTTTTTCCTTCACTGGCTATGTCTCCCGGGCAGCAGGGGTGTGGCTGGCGGCTGCCTTTTAAATATGGCGGCCGGCGTGACGCAGCGGCGGGATGATGGCCGGCGGGCGCTTGTTCGCCCTCCCGCCATGGAAACGGTGTGTTTCCCGGGAGTGCGTAAATAATGAGGCGGGTTTGGGGTGATACGGCGTGAAAGCTCTCCATCGCCATCGGAGGGTAGGACGCCATTTTGCCCGCCCGCTACTGCACTTAGTGGAAATTTGGGAAAACTCTGCCCCCTGCCTGAATTCATTTGCTGACTCTTGCATTCATGAGTAGTGGCTTCTTTGAAATAAGAGCTTTTGAGTAATTGCCCCTACGATTTACAACAGGACAAATGAAAGTGATTCGATTAAAAATCACGCTCATCTTTCTTCATAGGGTTTAGGATGCACTGTTACATATGTTATTGCATACGGCGAGAATAGGAACCATGGCTATCCCTAGTTTAGTTCTACTTGAGTCATAAATTCCCTATTGGTCAATAATTTATAATGAAAAGCAACATAAAATAAATGAGCTTTTATAAAATAGTCTGTTGCCTTGCTGTTCCACTACTGAATACTGATTCAATCAAGCGAAGTTAAAAACAAACATAATATATTTATATGTTAATCTTGTGCTGATGTGCAGCACAGCTCAATTGAATTACTACCTTGTAGATCCCTTTTAGCCACGTATAATCCTATGTGCAATTCATGTGGGGATGCTTATTATTTCTTCAAAATCTAATTACTCCTAAAAAGAACCCTCAAAACTTCAGTCATGGAAAGGATAGTAGCCAGAGGGAAGGGAAATGGAGCACAAAGATAAAAAATAAGCCTATTAAAACTTAATGTATATCTCTCTGTCGGTGGTCCTTTACTCAAAGAAATAAGTTTGTTGTTTTTTTTTTGCTTGGAGTCTTTAGGAGAATTTAACCCTTCAACATGAAGAGGAGAATCCTTATAGCAACTATGCAAGCTGATGGTGCTTTAAGGGATTGCAAGTGAACCAGTGCCAGTAGTGATAAAAACAAAAAACTACTGCGGATGCTGGAAATCCAAAACAAAAACAGAATTACCTGGAAAAACTCAGCAGGTCTGGCAGCATCGGTGGAGAAGAAAAGAGTTGACGTTTCGAGTCCTCACGACCCTTCAACAGAACTCAGTTCTGTTGAAGGGTCGTGAGGACTCGAAACGTCGACTCTTTTCTTCTCCACCGATGCTGCCAGACCTGCTGAGTTTTTCCAGGTAATTCAGTGCCAGTAGTGATTGGGCCAAAGAGAACCCAAAGTATAGGTGTCATGTAGTTCAGTGGATCAATGTCTTGCCTTTGAGTGAGAATAATTGTGGGTTCAAGTCTCACTCCAGAAACTTCAGTATAAAATCTGGGCTGATATGTCAGGGGAGAAATGTATTGTCAGAGGTGCTGTCTTTAGCGATATTAAACTGAAGTGCTGTCTCAAGTAGACGATATTGCTCGTGTTCTGGTCCCATCCAAAAAAATCATATTGCTGTTTGTTAGGTGCTGTTTCCTGGACTACAATGATTGACATACGAACAGAAAACATACAAACATACGAAATAGGAGCAGGAGTAAGCCATTCAGCCCCTCGAGCCTGCCCCGACCATGCAATAAGATCACATCTGATCTGACTGTCACCACAACTCCACATTCCCACTTACCACCGGTATCCTTTCACCCCCTTGCTTATCAATAATCTATCTAGATCTGCCTTAAATATTCAGACTCTGCTTCCACTGCCTTTTGAGGAAGAGAGTTCCAAACACTCACTACCCTTCGAGAGAAAAAAAATTGTCCTCACCTCCGTTTTAAGTGGGCGACCCCATATTTTTAAACAGTGAGCCCCCAGTTCTAGATTCTCACACAAAAGGAAACATCCTCTCCACATCCACCATGTCAAGGCCCCTCAGGATCTTATATGTTTCAATCAATACTTTTGATTTCAAAAGTATTTTTAAGCATTAGCGTTTCAAAGTACACCATTGGCTGAGGTTATGTACAGTGCTAGATAAATGCAGATCTTCCTTCTAAAACTGATACAAGGTTGCACTGTCAAGAAAACACGCGGGGGGAGAAAATTAAGCACCAAGGAGACTGGGTTGGGGATGTATAGGTAGTTCAATTAAGTTAATTTTAGGTTATTACTGCAACTCAGCACCAACGTAACCACTTTCAGGTTTAGTGGAGATGTGTTTGGATATGTGTAAGGAACTCTCGCTGAAGTCTGCACACTAATCAGTGCAGGGGACCAAGCTAGATTCAGCTGCAGCTCAGAATGATATGTATGATTGCCCAACTGCATAAAAGCTCACCTATCACTGGTGTCCCAGTTGCCCCTGGCAAACTTTTGGCTCAGGGTACTTGTGCAGACAGCTTTTTATAAACTTTGGAGGGAGATGTGCAGGAGAGTGGCCGAGGTCACAGAAGGCACTATACATGTCACAGGGCTTACAGGCAGAAGTTAGGCTTCCTTGGTCTCTTGGAAGAGCTGTGCTTGTTCAAGCTGAGGGTGGTATGCCGGGTGGTAGCAGACACTTGCAGCCTCCAGGACAACTGCTACTTGCTAGAAATGGTGGCCACACATTACCAGTGGTTACCAGTGGCTGTGAGAGTCACTGCTGTCCTCATTTTATTTGCTACTGACCCTTTCTATTGAGCTACTGTGTTGTGGTATACCATTATGGGGTGTATCTAAAACTGCTGTGCATCATCAGACAGGATAGGGTGTATCTGTTCATGTAAACATCAGGTAGATGATAAGGGCAGTCCTAGAGACCAGGCAATGTTAACTCGCCTTCCAGATATTGTTGAATATAGTTTTGTTGCTTCAAATAAAATAACGCACCTAACTGAGTTACCAATCCTTTTTGCGTGGCTGCTGTGTTTGTGTAAGATAGAGAGCATAACATCTCAAGGGTCTTGCAGTTCACTGCTCATAAATAGGTTCTCGTGCATGAATCCCAAAAAGCTAGCATTCAAGTTCAGCAGGTAATAGATAAAGCAAATGGAATGTTGGCCTTTATTTCAAAGGGAATAGAGTATAAAAATAGGGAAGTCTTGCTAAAATTATACAAGGCAGTAGTTAGGCCACACCTAGAATACTGTGAACAGTTCTGGTCCCCTTATCTAAGGAAAGATATACTGATATTGGAGGCAGTCGAGAGAAGGTTCACTAGGTTGATCCAGGGTATAGAGGGGTTTTCTTATGAGGAGAGGTTGAGTAGGTTGGGCCTGTACTCATTGGAGTTTAGAAGAATGAGAGGCGAACTTACTGAAACATATAAGATTCTTAGGGGGTTTGACAAGGTAAATGCTGAGAGGTTGTTTCCCCTTGTGGGAGAGTCTAGGACCAGAGGACATAATCTCAGAGTAAGGGGACGCCCATTTAAAACAAAGGTGAGGAGGAATTTCTTCTCTCAGAGGGTTGTTAATCGGTTGAATTCTGACTGCAATCCAGTCACTGTCACAGCAACTGGGAGATTTTATAAAGCACGAGGGATATTATCCCATCAGCGCACAACTGGTGTGCAATCGCAAGAAAGGGTTCATGCATAAGATCCCCTGGGAGCTGCCATGATGCATTCAATAGAGCATTTCAGTCATTTCCCAAGAAGCAGTCTCTCAAGAGGCAACATATACCCCGCATCAAACCTGAATCATTACTGTGAGGATTCCCATCAATGAGGGGCAGGAGCACAACAACAAAAGCCAAACGACCATCACGTGTATAACAGGGCCAGCCATTGGAATGTTTAAGATGTGCTTCAGCTGCCAAGATGGGTCTGAGTCACCCCTCAATATTTACTGGTCAGGGTGCCCAGAACCATAGAGCTTATCTGTATCTTGCATTGTGCGGCAGAGAGGGTGGCAGGTGGAGGAGGATGAATGGACTCATCACTCATCTTCCTAGGAAGAGGAGGAGGTGAATAAATATATGGACAGTCATCAGCAGAGCAGCACTGTTGCCAGGGATGCCCTGATAGTGTGAAGGTTCAGCCAGTGTTGACCCACACACAAACAACAAATAAAATCACCCTGCCCGCTCCCGCCATTAGCACAATTTACCACCCCCACCCACCCTGCCCACTCTGGCCACCCATCAGCCCTACCTTTGCACTAAGCAGACCTTCAACCCAGCACCACTCATTGCACATAAGCCCAATGAGTCCTGTCATGTATTGACCTTCAATATGAAACAAGTGAAAGGGCGAACTGCTACTCAGGATTCAATAATGGGCAAGGCGTGGAAGTGGTGATAATCAATAAATTATATGTAGCATTATCATAGAAACACTGAACTATATCATAGAATGGTTGGAGTACAGAAGGAGACTCTCTGAAAAGCCTAGTCCCAAACTTCCCCTAGCCCCCGCCTCTTCTGTGTAGCCCAGTAATTTTTTTCTCTCTAGGTAATTAACCAATTCTCTTTTGAATACCGCTGTTGAATCTACCTCCACCACACTCAGGGTTTTCCGGTTGGCGAGCGGGGGCAGGGCTGCTCACCGACGCATAAAATGACACGGGGTGATGTCGGGTGGAATTCCTCTATCAAATTTCCTGTTATGACCGAGGCTGTTGGCAAAGCTGAGTTATTAAAAAATATCCAAGAGGGAAACTTAAAAAAACTGTCATAACCTATAATTTTAAGTGTTATGTTTGAGGTGCAACTCTAAATTCAGGAATCATACCACCAGTTCTCGAGAGGTTTTATATTAAGCTAAAGGAAACATTTTATTAATTTACATAAGTTAAATATATATACATGGCTACAAATCACTACTATCATAACTTTTAACAAATTCCCAAACTAATCTCCATTAAGGCAACAACAACCCATAGACTTAACCAGACACCAGGCAAAGCATTTTCACCTTACGAATTCAAAATGAGGTTCATTTCACTTTGGTTCCTGTGGAGACAGTTGGAGGCTGACAGCTGCTTTTGATCTCACATTGCCTCTGCCCCACACACACAAAAACTGCTGAAGTTATACCTAGTACAACCCATTGAATGTAAATTCTCATTGTATCACCAGTCTCTTTGAACTTCACCTTTTAACAATAAAACCCCTTTCATAATACCAATTTTATTAGTAACATAAACATATTGCTTTGTATCTGCTAACTAGGTGGTAGTTTTCACCCCACTTCTTGAATGCTCTGCTCAAAAAAATGCAAATGCACTCTACCTCTCTGTTTACATCTCAAAACTAGTACACATAAAAGCACACAGACAAGCTGACTTTCATTCAATTAAGACACACCCACAGACTAAACCTCTATTTTAAAAGAAAAATATTTTCCAATAATATTACATACATTAATAGCTTCATGACACTCCTATTAACCTTCTCTTCTCAAGAACAGCTGTTGGATGTTGTGGTTGCCTAAGGAAGAGGTTCAGAGGCATAGAGTCTGAACAGTCACTATTTATTGTAGAACATATGTACAGATATACAAGACTTCTTCAGTCCAAGCCATAAGCTATCTCCATTCAGACCATTACCCTACTACTAGTCATGTGACTCCCTTTACATCATCATGTGGGCAATACTGTTTCCCCAGTCCCACATTAAACCTTTCTGTCCTGAAGATCCTAATACTACAGGAGCAGCCCAGTTTCTCCAATCCATCCATGTAACTGAAGTCCTTCATCCCTGGAGCCATTCTCATAAATCTTTTCTGCACTCTCTCCAATGCCTTCACGTCCTCCTTAAAGTGTGTTGCCCAGAATTGGTCACAGTACTGCAGTTGAAGCTGAACCAGTGTTTTGTACAGCTTTATCATAACTTCCTTGCTTTTGTACTTGATGCCCCTATTTATAAAGCCCAGGATCCATTATGCTTTATTAACTGTTTTCTCAGGCTGCTCTGCCACCTTCAAAGATTTGCGGACATATACCGCCAGGTCCCTCTGCTCCTGTACCACTTTTAGAATTGTACCTTTTATTTTATATTGGTCCTTCTGATTCTTGATACCAAAATGTATTATTTCACATCTCTCGGTATCAAATTTC
Organism: Cetorhinus maximus; assembly: GCF_964194155.1. NCBI lineage: Eukaryota > Metazoa > Chordata > Chondrichthyes > Lamniformes > Cetorhinidae > Cetorhinus > Cetorhinus maximus. Next base: position 128,156,693 of record NC_135887.1, read on the forward strand.
ATCTACCACCTGTTTGCCCATTTCACCAGCCTGTCTACGTCCTCATGTCTATCACCATCCTCCTCACAATTCACAACATGTGTTAACCACTTGAAATCATACCCTGTGCACTGAAATCTAGGTGATTAATATATACCAAGAAAAGACATTGTCCTAACAGCAAACCCTGGGGAACCCCACTAGATATCTTCCTCCAGTCCGAAAAACAACCATCCGCCATTAACTTCTGTTTCCAGTCACTCGGTTTCCACCATCCCTTTTGTTCTATGGGTTTCAACATTGCTGGCAAGCCTATTATGTAATGCCTTAACAAATGCCTTTATGCTACATCAGCTACATCAACGGCATATTCTTCAGGAGCTTGGGCGATAACAACAAACAGAACCAACAGATTTCTTTTTAAATGGACAAATATGGAGACAAAAGTCACAGCATCAAAATGAGAGGAAGTTAAACCCATGTGACAGAAAGACAGATACATCAAGACAAAACTGAAGTCTATTGCCAATAAAATGAATATCTGTAAGGTTGGGAAAGGTAGGGAAAATTGAATAGTGTTATTGCTGAGATAATAAAAGCGAGATCAAAATGCAATTTGTTTTTGTTTGTGTTATTGGAGAGATGGGGTTATAGAAAAGATTGGATCCGTCAGCATTTCAATGTGCCTCCCCATTAAATATAGCTCGACATTCTGACTTGATTACTGAATTGTCTTTGGAGAGCCTCAGTAATGTTACTGGGGGAACAAAAAAACCAACTCAAACTTGACTGCATTGCATTCAAATTAAAGCTCACATTGAATCCCAGGCTATTCTTCACATCATGAATTTAAATCAGCCCTGGACACGTCAACACAAGCTATTCAGCTTCCTATCTGTACAGCACAAATCTCAAATCAGATTTCTGCATCTTGAAAAATTCTAAATGACCAAGATGTTCCATGTTTTTAGTTGAAAATCCATTTTGGAACAATTGGCTTTCATCTTCTGTATTCTCATCTATCCTGAATTCTTATTATTTTCCAATATCAGTACAGCTTGGTGGATATTAACGAAAACCAGTTACAATAGAGATAAACAGGAAACAAATGTTGAAAATACATAGCAAGTTCATCAACTGAAGGGCGGGGGGGGGTTTGTTTTTAAATTTCCACTTGTATTGAGTTAATGTTTCGAGTTGAAGTATTCTCGTAGAATAATTATAGAGTATTACTATTATTATAGAGTTGTTGTGATTTTAACTGTGATACATTGAGGAATAAATAATTTCCATTTCCCGGTTTCGGAATGAGACTTTTCTCTAGCAAACCAAAACTAATTCCATTGCCCTGTGCGCCCACAGCTCTGCATCTTCCTCTGTTTCAAATATTTATCCCATTTTTACATAAGAAGAAACAATGATTTCAGTCTGAAACATTCCCTGTGGCAAAGCATTCCATACTCCAAGTACCCTTGATGATTTTCAAACTTATTTATTGCTACACACCTTTTCCTCCACCTTTGTTAAAGTGGGTTAATTCTGCTAATTGTATGTCTATTCTTTGCACGGTTTTTAAATGGTTGACAACCCTTTAAAAGGGTATGGTCATATACATATCACCATCAGAAACCCCTTTTCAAAAAAGCAGAAAGAAAGACTCACAAATGCTGTCACATCCTCAAGACATCCCAAAACACTATACAACCCGTGTGGTCACTGTTGTGAGAAGTACAGAGTATAACCATCTATATCCCTTATACAGAGGGAGTGCCACCAATAGAGTGCCTTATGAAGATGGAGGGGAGAGTTTTAACCTCTCCAAGCCTGGTGGGAAGCTGACGTGATCAGGTTGGCTAATTGCTTTACACTCCCAACTGATTTTACTTGAATGGAGAGTAAAAGCGGGCAAGGTGTAAGTGGAGTGGATAATCCTTACCCATCAATCTTCCAGTTTGATGAGCTGGGGTGTCACCATCAATCATTTTTAAAAGTGAGCCTCACTTCAAAGAGAGAACACTGCTGCCATTGACCCTTTAAACAGATGAAAGCTTACAAGCTCTGCAGCGCCATTCCACCCATTGAACAGGCAAAAGGGTGGAACCTCCTGCTCACATCATTACTCTTTCCCAACTCCCAGGGACACAGTCATTTAGGTAATTGGGCCGAGTGCCCACATGTGCAGTGGAGCAACAGTGATGTGTCTCGTGGTGGTAGTGGAATGTTGAAGTGACACTGATGGGGAGGAGGTCTGAGAGGCTACTCGGGCTCAAGGTATAAAGAAGCTTTATTTTATTTTATTCTTTTTTCTCTCAGTTATGGGACTCAACAATGATAGCAATTGATCCTCCAGGATTGATTGCATTTTGCTTTGAAGACCCACCAGATTTATTCCTTTTCTCAGGAGATGTATGTCCCCCTGGGTCTTTTAGCGGGATTAGCCCTGAAACTTGAGCTTATCCAAAACTCTGTTATCCATCATCTCACACCAAGTCCAATTTACTCGTCATCCCACATTCGCCGACCTACATTGGCCCCTGGTCCACCAAAGCTTTAATTTTAAAATTCTCATCTGGATCTCCAGGACCTCAGTTCCCTGTCTCTCTGCAACCTCCTCCAGTTCTACAGCCCTCCAAGATATCTGTGCTTCTCCTATCTTGGTCTCTTGTGTATCCACCATTACTGGTCTTGCCTCCTGGGTCCTAAGTTTTGGAAATCCCCCCATAAATCTTCCTGCCTCTTTAGCTCTCTCTCCTGCTCTAAGATGGTCCTGGAAACCTATCTCTTGGGTAAAGTTAATGGTCACCTATCCTAATATTTCCTTATGCGGTTCATTATTAAATTATTTTATTAATGCTCCTACGAAACACACTGTGATATTTTACCTCATTTAAGGTGCTAAAGAAATGCAAGTTGTTGTTTAAGGGACAGTTCCTGAAATCGCCCCAAAATACCTCATGCCACCCAGAGCACTTGCCGTAAGTGGGGTGGGCAGAGAAAGCTCCTACTGTTCTCCCATCACAATTTGCAGGGTATTTTTAAATGGTGCAGAAGCCAGGAAGAAGCAGGTTCTGGTTTTTGGTGCCCCTCTCCCCCTCAGACCTGCCCCATCACCAGGAGAATTACATTGAATTTGGATGATTTTGTTCTGAGAATTTGAGTGCTTTTCGAACACAAGTCTCTGATGACAGGTTGTGGAAACTGACTTGATGAAACTGTTGAAGCAGATAGTAAAAGGTTATTAAATTAACATATGCACAGGCAAAATGACATTGCTCATGTAAACTCCTAGAACTGTTAAGCATTAATATTCCCCTAAACTAGCTTCCCCACTGATTTAATTTGCATTCAATTTTTAGTAGCACCAATGATTAGATGCTTTTGTTTAAGGAGGGCACTTCTGCCAATATTTGCTTTTTGAAAGGGATACTGAGAACAAGATACCCTGGGCTACATTGACAACTTTAAATTGGGCATTAAACTGGCATCGCAGTCAGCCACCTGTTAGCCACTTCCCAGTCCCATTAAATTGAAAGTTGATGGTCTCAATAATGGACAGCTGATCTGCAAAAACAGCTTAACATTCAGGTAACAAGTTTAATCTGCCTCCTTCCCCTCCCTCACCCCAAAAACCCAATTAAGGCTTTTGGATGAATACAATTTAATCATGACATATAGCATTACACATACTTGCGTTTTTGTCTGTCATCTATTGGACGACAATGAATTTTCAGATTATCATGAATTTTTGTTTAAATGTACAGACAAGGTGGCTCACACTCTAGAACAACGGGTATCATTGCAATTTTTCTCACGGTACCTTTGATATCCATCACCCCCGTGCTTGCTGACTTACACTGGCTCCTGGTTATAAGCAATGCCTCAATTTTAAAATTCTCACCCTTGTTTATAAATCCCTCCGTGGCCTTGTCCCTCCCTATTTCTGTCATCTCCTCCAGTCCTACAACTCTTCGAGATACATGTGCTCCTCTATCCCTGGCCTCTTGAGCATTCCTGATTTTAACCACTCCACCATTGGTTGTCCTGCCTCCAGCTGCCTAGAACCTAAACTTTAGAATTCTAAACACCTCTGCCTCTTTCCCTCACTTTCCTCCTCCAAGACATTCTTTAAACCTAACTCTTTAACTAAGCTTTTGGTCACCGGCTTAATATGTCCTTATCATGACTTGGTGCCATATCTTGTCTTATAATGCCCCTGTGAAGTACCCGGGATGTTTTATTACATTAAAAACACAATATAAATATAAGCTGCTGTTGAAACATCGATAGTCATTTCGATATTTATTTGAAAGAAAATGATATTCCTCTGAATTGGTATGTGATTCTAAAAAGTTATAAAGGGAGGAGTCATAACTCTTTGAGAAAAGTAATTCCTCCTCATCTCTGATTTAAGTTTACCACCCCTTAGCCTGAAACTATGGCCTCTAGAATGCCCCAAAAGGGGAAACATCTGCTCCACATCTACTTTGTCTATCCCCTTTAGCACACTATATACCTCAATTAGATCTCCTCTCATCCTTCTAAACTCTAGTGAGTATAAGCCTAAACTGCTCAATCTCTCCTCATAAGACAAGACCTGCATCTCTGGAATCAATCTAGTGAACCTCCTCTGAACCACCTCCAATGCAACTACATCCTTCCTCAAGTAAGGGGACCAAAACTGTGCACAGTACTCCAGGTGCAGTCTCACCAATGCCTTGCACAGTTGCAACAACTCTTCCCTATTTTTATACTCTATTCCTTTAGCAATAAATGTCAAAATTACATTTGCCTTCCTTATTACCTCCTGTACCTGCATACTAGCTTTCAGCAATTCATGCACGAGGACACCCAGATCCCTCTGCACTGAAGCATTCTGAAGTTTCTCTCCAGTTAAATAATAAGTTGCCTTTTTATTCTTCCGACCAAAGTGGATAACCTCACACTTATCCACTCTCTGCTTTCTGTTGGTTAGCCAAGCTAATATATTAACACTAACTCTATGTGATCTTATCTTGTGTATTAATCTTTTGTGTGGCACCCTATCAAAGGCCTCCTGGAAGCCCAGATATACCACATCTACAGGATCCCCATTATCCACTTTGCTTGTCACATCTTCAAAGAACTCTAGCAAATTAGTCAAACATGATTTACTCTTCATAAAATCTTGCTGACTCTGATGGATTGCATTTTGACTTTCCAAATGCCCCATTACTACTTCCTTAATAATGGATTCCAACAATTTCCCAATGACAGACGTTAAATTAACTGGTCTATAGTTTCCTATTCTCTGCCTCACCACCCCCCCGACTTTTTGAATAAGGGTGTTATATTAACATTTTTCCAATCCACTGGAACCTTTCCAGAATCCAGGGAATTTTGGAATATTATAGCCAATGCATCCACTATCTCCGCGGCCACTTCCTTTAAGACCCTGGGGCATAGGACATCAGGTCCTACTGCTGTGGATTTGTATTTTTGGACACATGTTTAGATTCTGCAAACTGACATACTTTTGTGATTGTGACGCCCTGAAGTTGTGCTCCAGTAACATGGTGAATGGGTAGTGCTACTTTTTATGCTATTTTCCCCGGCCAGAATTTTGACCTTGATGGGCGGGCGGGCCCCACCGGCTCGGTGGCGGGCAGGCAGCCGAACTCCGCCGCTGAAACGGGGCCGGCTGCCATTTTAAGTGGGCAGGCCAATTAAGGCCCGCCCAGCAGCCTGCCCGACAGGAAGTGCTATGCACTTCCTGTGCAGGGTGTGGAGGGATTCCCCATCTGTCAAAGTGCGCTCTTTCGTGCACTGCTCCCTGAGACTAAGTGCTGTCTCAGGGAGAGCGCTGAATGTTTTAAAAACTTTAAAAATAGAGAAAGAAAAACATTATTAACACGTCCCCCTCATGTGAGACTGTCACACGAGATGGGACATGTTAATAAATATGAGTGAAACTTTAATAAACTTTTTAAAAACTAAGATGAAACCTCATCCCGCCAGTGGATGAGGTTTTATCTTTTTTCAGAAGCCCGCTGGGGCTCCTGGCCTGCCCGCCAGCCTTAAGGTTGGACGGGCAGGTCTTTCAATGAGCTTAATGACCCTGTCAATGGCCTCAATTGGCCATTGACAGGTCGGCGGGGGAACAGCTGATTGCGCTGTCCGCCCACCTTCCTAAAAATTTAAATGGACCGGTATGACATCGGGGGTTCCTCCCGACGTCATCCCGCGTCATCTTCCCATCGGCAATTGGGCCCCGCTCCCAAATCGCCGACGGGAAAATTCTGGCTCCAGTTACTGGAACAAGGTTCTATGTCTAGGAACTCCAATTCTGCATCAATATTTGTTCCTATCCTGTCACCAGTCAACAATGTTTAAAAAAAAAGCATGATTGAGATACAATAAATATTTAAAAAAAACTCCTTTTACAACATTTAATATGTGACAGTTCAGGAGAAGATTCTTTCCATTTAAAGATATGAGAAGATGACTAAAATGCCACAACTCTATCTTTAGAAAACAACATATGTGTCAGGGTAAACATTAATTAGAAGGTGTGCTCATTGAGAATGAAAACTGATCTTGTAAAAGGTGCAAAAGTTGACAGGGGGATGCATAAGATATTTAGTAGGCAGCTGCTGACAAAATTGTTGCCAGCATCTTTTTGTATCCAAGTGATTGCGGAAAGACCCTATACTTTAGTGTTGAAAGTGTGCCGGAATAGTAAGGTTCATTTGGTCTACTTTATTGTCATAAATATTGTAGCAATTTCAGCTCAGCTTGATACCTTTCAGTCCATTATGCCAGTGTTAGCTCCTGAATTCCAGTCTCATTTCTCTTATTTTTATTCATTTATTCATTTGGGTGTCGCAGGCTAGACCAGCATTTATTGTTCATCCCGAATTGCCCTTGATAAGGTGGTGGTGAGCTACCTTCTTAAACCGCGGCAATTGCTGTGGTGTAGGTACACCCACAGTGCTGTTAGTGAGGGAGTTCCAGTGTTTTGACCCAGTGACAGTGAAGGAACGGCGATATACTTCCAAGTCAGGATGGTGAGTGGCTCGGAGGGGAACTTCCAGGTGGTGGTGTTCCGATGCATCTGCTGCCCTTGTCCTTTTAAATGGTAGTGGTCGTGGGTTCGGAAGGTACTGTCTAAGGCGCCTTGGTGAGTTTCTGCAGTGCATCTTGTAGATGGTACACACTGCTGCCACTGTTTGTCAGTGGTGGTGGAGGGAGTGAATGTTTGTGGAAGGGGTGCCAAACAAGTGGGCTGCTTTGTCCTGGATAGTGTCAAGCTTCTTGAATGCTGTTGGATCTACACGCATCCAGGCAAGTGGAGAGTATTCCACCACACTCCTGACTTGTGCCTTGTGGACAGGTGGACAGGCTCTGGGGAGTCAGGAGGTGAGTTATACATCACAGGATTCCTAGCCTCTGACTTGCCCTTGTAGCCACAGATTCATCTATAGATTCATCAGTTCGATACACTTATGTAATGGTAACTAAACATGGTGTTGCAAATAGTTATATTTCTTTGTAAGGGGGAAAGTATCTTTAAAAAGAAAGGGGGGATGTTGTAATATGTCTTTAATGGATAGCAGCATGACATCATTAGAAGGGAAGTGTGTCATGCAATCCAGTCTTAATTTCACTTTTACTTTTGAGCAGAACACACATACTCAGCTCTGCTGATCTCTTCAAGCTCTCTACCTGTGTATAGCTGTTTTTATGTGCCTCATCTAAATAAATGAACTCACAATATGCTTATCCAATCATCATAACCACACAACGCTGACCAACATGTTTCTGAAAGCAGTCCATGTCCAAATTCAGCAAGACATGGACAATACCTAGGCTTGGGCTGACAAGTGGTAAGTAACATTTGTACCACACAAGTGCCAGGCAATGACCATTTCCAACAAGAGCGAAACTAACCATTGCCCCATGACATTCAATGACGTTACCATCGCTGTATCCCCATTATCAACATCCTGGGGGTTATCATTGACCAGAAACTGAACTGGACTAGCCACATAAATACTGTGGCTACAAGGGCAGGTCAGAGGCTAGGAATCCTGTGATGTATAACTCACCTCCTGACTCCCCAAAGCCTGTCCACAAGGCACAAGTCAGGAGTGTGATGGAATACTCTCCACTTGCCTGGATGAGTGTAGCTCCAACAACATTCAAGAATTCTCTATAACTCCAATAACATTCAGGAAGTCTCTATGGAGGTAATCTGCTGGCATGCCCAAATCTTGTAATGATAACCTTATCTGGAGGTTCCTTAAATTGCTCAGTGATCTGTGGGGTTGTCATTCTTGGATGTTGTTCCTGGTTGCGTTTGTGATCTAGTCCTCAATGCAGCAGGACTGTATGGTGGTTGAGGTGCTGGAATGGATCTGGTTGGGGTGCTGGAATGGATCTGGATCTTGGTGAAACCAGGACTGGATCACATGATACACTTCCTTTCTAGTGAAGTCGTGCTACTATCGCTTAAAGGCATATTACAACAGTCAGCATCTTTTTAACTCAGCAATGGCATTTGCATCTGACTTCCCAATCAATTAGAATGGGTGGTGTGATGATAACTCATTGCAGTCTGTGTTTCAGTTCCACTCTTTAAAAGGAAGGCCTTAGAGTGCGAGTGCGGAAAATATTCACAAGAATGATTCCAGGGATGAAGAACTTCAGTTATGTAGATAGATTTGAGAAGTTGGGACTATTTTCCTTGGAAAAGCAAAGGTTGAGAGGAGATTTGATAGAGGTATTCAAAATCATGAGGGCCTGGGCAGAGCAAATAGGGAGAAACTGTTCCAATTGATGGAACAACCGAGGGCAAAAATTTAAGGTAATTGGCCAAAAAAGCAAAGGAGACATGCAAAGGAACTTATTCACGCAGCGAGTGGTTAGGATCTGGAATGCACTGCCTGAGAGTGTGGTGGAGGCAGGATCAATCGAGGCATTCAAGGCGTAATTGGATTATTATATGAAAAGGAAGAATATGCAAAGTTACAGAGAGAAAGCGGGTGAATGGCCCTAAGCGATTTGCTCATTTGGAGAGCCATGTGCAGGCACAATAGGCTGAATAGCTCCTTCTGTGCTGTAACAGTTGTGCGATTCTGTGACCCTGCAAGGGTCAAAATGGAAGCATTCTCAAAAAGTCAAAACAGAGCCAGCAACTGGACAGATGGAGGGACAATGCGCAAATGCTGCCCCAAGGTTTTCAGATTTATCCATGGACATCTTGCTGCAGGCTGTAAGGGCCCAAAAGGAAATTCATAACATGAACGGGAGGAAGAAGCCTGCTACAGGGAACATGTAGACTTGGCTGGAGGTTGCTGAGGAGATCAGCAGTAGGGAAGTAGTGCTCCGCTCCTTGATACAGGGCCACAAAAGGTTCAATGACCAAATCAGGGTAGCAAAGGTGAGTGACATGGCATATTCTACTATCTCCCTAACATTCTTCTGCTCTTCACTGCTCAGAACAACAAACCTTACTGGTGCACCCATCCCTCTCTCTCTCAAGGTGCCCCTTCACATTCTCATCTGATCAAGCATTGCTAACACTTACCCACATTTTATTACAATGCTGCACTTATCCGTCACAGTGACCCTTCAAAAATGCTGTTCTTCAACCCTATCAAATCATTACATCACTCACATCCATTAGTCTTTTCTTTCACTCCATACAAGAGAAGAGAGAACAGAACAGTAAGGAAAGGCTGAGAACCAATGATGGCCCTTCTGTCACTGCCTCATTGATATCTTCAGAGGAGGAAGTGACAGAAATAATTAAGGTCTCTGGTCATTGACAATAGAGAGATTGGGGGTCTCCTGGCTATATAATGACAGAATTAAATATAACACACTTTGACCGCTTTGCGGAACACCTTCGGTCTGTCCGCAAGCATGACCCGGACCTCCCTGTCGCTTGCCATTTCAACACTCCAACCTACTCTCATACCCACATGTCTGTCCTTGGCCTGCTGCAATGTTCCAGTGAAGCTCAACGCAAACTGGAGGAACAGCACCTCATCTTCCGACTAGGCACTTTACAGCCTTCCGGACTGAATATTGAGTTCAACAATTTTAGATCATGAACTCTCTCCTCCATCCCCACCCCCTTTCCGATCCCCACCCCTCTTTTTTTCCAATAATTTATATAGATTTTTCTTTTCCCACCTATTTCCATTATCTTTAAATGTATTTCCATCCATTGTTTTATCTCTACCTTTTAGCCTATTTCAATCCCTTCCCCCCACCCCACCCCCACTAGGGCTATCTGTACCTTGCTCGTCCTGCTTTCTACCCTTAATGTCACCTATTAGCACATTTCTTAGATAATATCACCACCTTCAACACCTCTTTGTCCTTTTGTCTATAACATCTTTTGGCTATCTCCACCTATCACTGGCCCTCTATCCAGCTCTACCTGTCCCACCCCCCCTTAAACTAGCTTATATTTCACCTCTTTTTTATTTTTCCTTAGTTCTGTTGAAGAGACATACGGACTCGAAACGTTAACTGTGCTCCTCTCCGCAGATGCTGTCAGACCTGCTGAGTTTTTCCAGGTATTTTTGTTTTTGTTTTAAATATACCACAAACATATGGTAGGTAACACCCTCTCATGTCAAAACCACTGAAACAAGATGAACTGCACAATGATGACTGAGAATCCTCTTGTCTTGTCAATTTTAATTCATACTTTTCATCTTCCAGGAGATCCTACGGGAAGCGGTACAAGAGGAGGAAGACTCCTTCTCATGCACTCTGTGGGTGCATCAACATCATAAGACTCATGTGCTCCCTCCATTAGCTCAGACACACACACCTCTGTGGCCTGCCAAGCCAGGAGCTTGGGTTTTCATATGGTGAAGTGAACATGACAAATGAGCAGAAGCACATAGGGGAGATAGTTTTAACAGTGGAGAGTCCCTGTCCGAGGGTGCAGGACAGTCTAAGTTCTGTTCAGCTGGATGTAGGTACTGAACCATGGAGGTCATCGACAAAGAGGGCTATCCAGGATTAGCAGCAGAAAATGTGTGAGCTCCTGTCAGCTTTGCCAACCTCATTCGTATAACTGAAAAAAGATTAGAAGGATCTGTCTCAAACATGAATGCCAAGATTACTCAGGCATTCGCGCTGAGGCTTACATGACTGGAAAAAGTGGCCACCTCTATGGCACATGCAGGCAGGCAACTGAGTGCATGCTGACCCTGGCCAATGGTCTGCAGAGCCAGCCTGCTACCTAGGAAAACCTTGACTTGGCCGTACAGCCTCAGCGAAGAGCACCAAAATGGAGAAAGGGATCAGAGAAATGTGAGCTCTGCTCAGAGGTTCAAGGCAGGTAGTGCTGCATAAGTGGCTCCCACTCTGCCATGAAGGGTGACAGTTATGAAGTGCAGATCCAAGACAAAAACTCCAAGGTAGCAGACCTCTGGAGCGTTGGAAATCACCTCCAAAGCAATGAAAGCACATTCTCAGAACAAGTTCTGTGAGCAAAAGCCTTTCATTTCGGCAAGGAAGCAGATTCTCACCTAGGTATTTAAAGGTTTTCTTGCACGTCACAGTGGTTTGGGGTGGGGCAGGGTAATTTAGTTGATCTCAGGGAATGGGAATGTGCGATCCTGGGGCATTGGGTTGTGGTGGGGGGGAGAGGTCTAGCTGTCAATTTTCCGTTAACTCAGGAAGCCTGGCAGCCCACAGTTAAATCCAAAAACCTAAATAACAATGAGGGCAGCAGCCTCATTAAAGTGTCAATCCAGCTGCTGTAGCTCCCCTATCCCATCTCTGTCAAAACCAGAAATGAGCAGGTTGGATGCAGGATGTTGGGATTCTGACTTTTGGCACTTTAACTTTCCATCCCACCCAAACCCACCTGTTTCTTTGGGAGTGAAGTTCTCCAATGGGCCCCTGCCATTACCTCTTCCTGTGCACCGTGCCCTGGTGCTTTGTTTGTCCGTGCACCATTTCCTTTTATGGTAGACATTGTTGAGCAATACTATCAAAACCTTCCTAAGACATCCACACGCTCAAACAGTCAAGGGCATGAACCAAGCACTGTTCCTTATTTACCTGCTATTCACCCAGGCTGTTGCTGCAATATTCAGTCAGAATTGGCTTTTTTAAAGGCTGCACTCTCATTTTCATGTGCCTTGGCAGGTTACTTCCATTTTGCACAGGATTTACGCCAATCCCTAATTCAAAGGCTATGCAAATGAGCGTATCCAGGGGATGCTCAAGTAACTAGCTGCCCAGACCATTGCCTGGGACAAATAGTTTCTCACGGAGATAAAAAGCCGCATGGACATTCTTCCTCCTCTAACACAAATTTTTATTGTTAATGTAAACATTAATATGACAATGGTTAAGTTGGAAAGATAAATATCTTTCAAACTTTTGAATAAAGCAGCCAAGTCTAATGAGCCACAAGCTCCCAAGTGGGATAAATTTTAATGTATAAAGCCTCAGAAATGTTTAAAACTATTTGAAAAGTGTCAAAAAATTTACAACAACCTGAGAAAAAGTCTTCTATTATGGTCAGTTGTTAAACTAGTATTTTTTTCAGACTAGCAACACCAACAATTTAAAGCACAAAATGGCTAGGTTAAAGGAAGACTATAGTTTTTTAAAATTCAGTTACGGGATGTGGATGTCACTGGCTAGGCCAGCATTTATCGCCCATCCCTAATTGCCCTTGAAAAGGTAGTAGTGAGCTGCCTTCTAGAACTGCTGCAGTCCCTCTGATGTAGGTACACCCACAGTGCTGTTAGGGAGGGAGTTCCATGATTTTGACCCAGCGACAGTAAAGGTACAGCGATGTATTTCCAAGCCAGGATGGTGAGTGGCTTGGAGGGTGTAGTAATTATAGTTCGGACAAACGTAGGACTGTAACTTTAAGAATAATCCTGTGTTGGTAAGATCACATGATCTGTGTAAACCAAGGAGTTAGCAATGCAGGGAACCTCGAGGAGGGCGTTCTTCTTTAATTATCGGGTTTGATGCACACATGTAGTTGCTGCTGCTATCTTGTAAATAAAGTTAAATGTGTCCACCAAGAAAAATTGCCTGGAAAATCAACTCTATAACAAACTGGCGATGAGGATAAATCAGGTCCAGTACTGTCCCTCCCCCAGCGATTGTGAGTACCAAATATAATTAAAAAGAGAGAAAGATATACTCACTCAAGGTGCCACAGTTTGGCCGGATCGATCCCTTTGAGCCAGCCACAGACGATTTGTCTCAATATATAGAATGTCTTGCATTCTACTTTCAAGCCAACAAAATCACAGGGGAGAAAAAGAGGAGAGCGATTCTCCTGAGTATTTGTGGGAACAAGAATTACAGTTTAATTTGAAGCTTGACAGCCTCCAGTGCCCCACGTTTGAAGACCTTCAGTGAATTAGTGGACCTCGTTAATAGACATTTTCAACCCAAGCCCTCAGTCATAATGCAAAGGTTCAGGTTCAATTCACGGAATAGAGCCCCAGGGGAGATAATTGCTACCTACATGGTGAAATTAAAACAACTAACGGAATATTGTGATTTCGGTGAAGTCCTGACTGACATGCTCAGGGATTGTTTGGTGTGTTACGTGCAGGAGGATGTTATTCGGCGAAGATTGCTGGCTGAAGTGAATCTTGATTTTAAGAAAGCATTAGAAATAGCGTTTGCAATGGAAAGCACTGTAAGGGATTCACAAGTGATTCAAGGCATGCAAAATGGTACTGTTCTCCTAGTTGGGCGGGAACAGTCAGCCAAAAGTGGCACTAAAAGCCCGGACTCTGCCGCGAAGCGGGAAACAGCCCCCCCAACTGAAAACTTAGAAGAAACAACTTAGAAGTAAAGTCAAAAACTATTTTTTAATTGACGTGGAACCAATCCTACTCCTAATGATTGGCAATTAAAAAAGGTGGAGTGTTATTTTTGTCACAAGGGTGGACACATATTGAAACATTGCAAAGCGAGATTAAAAGAGGCTTTCAGGCAGCAATCAAAGCCCAATGAAGTCTATAGTGTAGAAGAGCCAGAAACAACCAATTCTGACATTTATCCATTATTCAACATGAAAGTTGGGAAGATGGAGCCAATTATTGTCACAGTGCAAATAAATGATAACTCCTTAAAAATAGAAGTAGACACTGGTGCTTCAACCACTGTAATAGGAGAACACAATTTCAGATATTTAAATAAAGGTGCTCAATAATTAAATTTGGAACAAATATCTACCAACTTGAAAACGTACACAGGCGAACAAGTCCAGATAAAAGATATCACTTGAGTAACTGTTCATTATAGACACCATTCGGCACAGCTACCAGTGATGGTGTAAAAGGTGAAGGACCAAACCTTCTAGGTCATAACTGGTTGAAAGAGATTAAATTAAACTGGTCCAAACTCTTCCAGTTGCGAGCAGAGGGACTGCCAGAGCCACTAAAAAAATATGACACCGTCTTCAAGAGTGAACTGGGAAAAATTTAAGGCCTAAAGGTGGACCCAGAAACAGCCCCACACTTCCGGAAAGCAAGACCGGTGCCATATGCCCTGAGAGAGAAGGTTGATGCTGAGTTGAACCGGCTAGAGAGGCTGGGTGCCATAAAAGCGGTTCAGTTCTCAGAGTGGGCAGCACCTATGGTCTCTGTCCTAAAACCAGGCCAGGCCGTCCTGATCTTTGGGGCGTATAAACTAATGGTCAACAAAGCAGTCAAACTGGACAGGTACCTATTCCCAAGATTGAAATGGAAAGCAAATCCATCCCATTCTCTCAATTCCTTCGCCTCCGTCGCATCTGTTCTGATGATGCCACTTTCAAAAACAGTTCTTCTGACATGTCTTCCTTCTTCCTTAACCAAGGTTTTCCACCCACTGTGGTTGACAGGGCCCTCAACCGTGTCCGGCCCATCTCCCGCACATCTGCCCTCACACCTTCATCTCCCTCCCAGAAGCATGATAGGGTCCCCCTTGTCCTTACTTATCACCCCACCAGCCTCTGCATTCAAAGGATCATCCACCGCCATTTCCGCCAACTCCAGCATGTTGCCACCATCAAACACATCTTCCCTTCACCCCCCCTGGTGGCATTCCACAGGGATTCCTCACCAGTCTGCCAGGCAGATAAGAAACTGGACGAGTTGTGATCTAGTCCTGTCTCGAGTGAGAGACCAAGTGTTACATGGTTGGTCCCAGGAACCAGGCTCTGATGAATTAAAGCCATTTTTCAACCGAAGACATGAGATGAACAGTGAAGATGGTATTCTATTATGGAGTACACGAGTAATAGTTCCTTCACAAGGAAGGGAACTACTCTTAGTAGAGTTATGCAGTGCCCATCCAGGAATCTCACGAATAAAGACGATAGCGCGAAGTTATCTTCGGTGGCCGGAGATGGACAGTGATATTGAAAAGGTGGTTAAACACTTTTGCAATGTCAGCAGCTACAAAAGTTGACGGTAGCAGCCCCATTACACCCATGGGAGTGGCCTGGTAGACCCTGGGTGAGATTGCACGTAGAGTATGTCGGTCCTTTCCTTGGAACCATGTTTCTACTGATTAGAGATGCTCATTCCAAGTGGTTAGACGTTTATGAGGTTAAGTCACTAATATCAGGTGCTACTATAGAAAAACTATGCCAAAGCTTTGCCATCCATGGATTTCCAGAGGTAATCGCCTCAGATAATGGTACTGCGTTTACGAGCGCTGAGTTTCAGCGATTTGTTAGCCTCAATGGTATCAACCAGTGAAGACTGCACCGTACCATCCATCATCTAACCGACTAGCCGAAAGAGCAGTACAAACTTATAATGCGGGAATGATAAAGTTAACAGGTGAACATTGGAAACTAGACTTTCTTGTTTCTTATTTCACAACAGAACAACCACCCACACTACAACAGGAGCAAGACCTACAGAATTACTGATGAGGCGCTGTCTTCAAACAAGACTAAGGCTGATGCTTCCCAATTTGGAGGGGAAGGTGGAGAAAAGTCAAGGGAACCAAAAAGCGATGCATGATTTGCATAGTCATGAGCAACAATTTACTGTTGGAGAAGCAGTATATGTAAGGAATTTTGGTGGAGGACTGAAGTAGTTACCTGGTAAAGTAAGCTCTGTGACCAGGCCATTGTCATACCACGTGGAAGTGTAGGGCCGGATCACCTGTAAGTATTGGATCATTTAAGAAGAAGGGAGATACCCTAACAAAATGATGTTCTACCTGTAACCATTGCTGAACCTGTGGTCCCTGTTGAAGTTGGTCAGCCAAGGACAGACATGCCCGATTTCTCTGTCAGAGTGGAAGACACTGAACTGCCTGTGCCTAATGAGGTACCTGAAGTTAATGGAGCTCCAAACAATAAGGTTCCTAAAGTCGTTGAGCTATGACGTTCCACACAGATCAGGAAACCACCTGAAAGACTGAACTTATAATTTCATGGCCTGTGTAAATATTGTAATGTCGTGAGATAAATATCCTTGTAAATACAAAATGTACAGAAAAGTTAAAGGGGTAGTAATTATTATCCTGATAAACGTGGGACTGTAGCTTGAAGGATAATCCTATGTTGTAAGATCACATAATATGCGTAAACCAAGGAGTTAGCAGCGCGGGAACCTCGAGGAAGGAGTTCTTCTTTAGTTATAGAGTTCGATGCACACATGTAGTTGCTGCTGCTGTCTTGCAATTAAAGTTAAATGTGTCCACCAAGAAAAGATGCCTGGAAAATCAACTCTATGACAGAGGGGAACTTCCAGGTGGTGGTGTTCCCATGTGTCTGCTGCCCTTGTCCTTCTATATGGTAGCGATTGTCAGTTCAGAAGGTGCTGCCCAAGGAGCCTTGGTGAGTTTCTACAGTGCATCTTGTAGATGGTACACACTGCTGCCACTGTGCGTCAGTGGTGGAGGGACCTAGTGCAGCTTGACTTCGTAAAGGTAGCTTAGAGAGTTGGGCAAAATATGCAGCACAATGGCAGAGAAACAGACAATTGTGAAGTGCAGCATACAGAAAAGAAAAATAAGATGATAAAGCAAACTCCATGGGGAAGAATTTTCCCCCCGTTGGGGGGGATGTTCAGGAGCAAGCGCATGCGGGTGCACCTCTGATCGACGCCCCAGATTGGGGGTGTGCTGCCATTTTACATGAGCGGGCCAATTAAGGCCCGCCCATCGTGATGTCCGCCAGGAAGCGCTATGCGCTCCCTGTTCAGGGGGGAGGAGATTCCCTAAGTTGGGAATGAGCCCTTTCGCGCATGCGCATGAAAGATCGCACTCATCTCCCTGAGGCTAAGTGCTGCCTCAGGGAGATCGGCGCCCAATTTAAAAATGGTACATGTAGAGAAATGAAATTCCCCTGACACGTCCCCTCATGTGACAATGTCACATGAATTGGGACATGTCCATCACTTTTAAGTAAACTTCTTTACAATTTTTAAAAACCGACATGAAACCTCATCCCGCCCATGGATAAGGTTTCATGCTTTTTCTGAAGCCCGCCAGGGCTCCCGGCCTGCCCGCCAACCTTAAGGTTGGACGGGCAGGTCCATTAACTAGTCTAATGACTTTTTAAGTGGCCTCAACTGGCCGTTGACAGGTCAGCGGGTGCACAGCTGATTCGGCTGCACCTCCGCCAATCTGAAAATTGAAATGATACGGGGTGACGTCGGGAGTTCCGCCCGACATCATCTCGCGTTATTTTACGCATCGCCAATCGGCGGCAACCCCCCCCCCCCCACCCCTCCTCCCGCTCGCCGACCTCAATATCTTGCCCGTGAATGCAGCTGAAACATCTAGGGGTGAATGTTAAAAGAGACCTTGGAGTCTTGGTAAATTCAATACCAGACATGTCCAACCAGCTGCATTGCAGCAATCAGCACTGTTAAGAGGTTGTGAAGTGCAAGGGGGGATAATTCAAGCTGTACAGAGCTGTGGTAAGACTAAACAATGTCCTAGAGGCAAGAAAGGGTCAGTGGGCAAAGCTAATTAGAGCCTGAAGGCTAATTCTCTGGAGAAACTTTGGTTTATCAACCTGGAAGATCTTCCTACAGCAGCACACAAGGTTGTTAAGACAGAGAACCTGGAATCTTTCCTTAAACTATGGGATTAGAATTTTGGGGGCAAAAACTCAAAATAATAAAAAATAATTTTAGGACAAATACCAAGAAACTCTTGACACAAAGAATGATCAACATCTGAAATCAACTTCCAAATAGAATAGTGGAGGCAAACACTCAGGAATCATGTAAGAAATAATTCAATACCACAATGGGGGGGGATGTTAAGATTTCTCGGTATAGCTGGATTAAGATAGGCTGATTAGGTTTCCTCATCTGTAATTACTTTATGATAAGCCCTTCTCACCAGAAGAACAAGAATGACATAGAACTAGAATTAATATTTTCTTGTCCTCAACGAGCTGTCAATGGAAATATAAATTAGATAAAGATGTAAAACAGGCTGCCAATTTGCTGTCACCCATTTCATACTATTACACAAAATTAGAATTACCCATATATGTTTAATTATAAAATAAATATATGCATTTGTAACTCAGTTTCAGTCGAACTGCCAGACAGCTTAACTAACACAAACTCCCTGAGGTATTTCTAGCCCTCCAAAAAACCCAGCCATGTATTATAACATCTTACTGTCAGACTTTGTCAATCATTCCAATCCATTTGCCAGCCTCATGAGTATTATGTCAAAGTCTGGCAGGATTCCTAAAGTCATCATCAACAGTCTGAAATTGATTTGCTTTAGTTTTAAGCCTCCTCTCAGTGCCTCCTTAACTGATCCACCAACTAACATCCCACCAGATCAAAAACAGTCACCCTTCTAATGAAAACAGACTCGGTAAATATGCACGTACACCAGATCAGTCTCAGCGATCGTACACAAGACAAAGCACTCATCAAGGTGCAGGACTGCGCTTCTCAACATGAAGAGTTTCTGTTGCTATTTGCACATATAGTTGCAGATTTTATGAACTCTTATCGTCCGCAGTGAATGTCTACTAGAAAAGCTCTTAGACAATCTTTCAGATCATCTTTAAATGTATATGCATTTATCATCGAGCCCTTGATAGTCTTATATAGAACTTGAAGATCATAAGAAATAAGAGCAAAAGTAAACCATTCAGCCCATCGAGCCTCCTCTGCCATTCGATAAGATCGTAGCTGAGTGGTTTGTTAGGCCATTTCAGAGGTCAGTTAAGAGTCAACCACATTGCTATGGGCCTATAACCCCACATAGGCCAGGCTAGGAACAGGTGGCAGATTTCCTTTCTTAAATGACATTAGTGAACCAGATGTCTTTTTTTTTTAAAACAGCAATTGATGATAGTTTCATGGCTAGCTTTCAATTCCATATTTTTTTATTAATTGAATCTCCACCAGCTGATGTGATTGTGAATTGAACCCTTATCCCCTAGGCATTAGCCTAGGCCTCTAGATTACAAGTTCAGTGACATTACCACCACACCACCATCACCTCCATTTCCAAATGCCTTTTCGGAAATTTAAATACACCACATCTACTGGTTCCCTTTATCCACCCTTCTTGTTACATCCTCTGGGACTCTAATAAATTTGGCAAACACAATTTCCCTTTCACAAAACCCTATTGACTCTGCCTGATTTTACTATGATTTTCCAAATGTCATGCTACCACCTCCGTAATAATAGATTCTAGCATCTTTCCAATGACAGATGTTAGGCCTATAATTTCCTGCTTTCTGTCTCTCTCCTTTCTTGAATAGAGATGTTACATTTGTGATTTTCCAATTTGCTGGGACTCTTCCAGGATCTAGGGAATTTTGGAAGAATGCAACTACCGCATCAACTACCTCTGCAGTCACTTCCGTTAAGACCCTAGGATGAATGCCATCAGGTCCAGGGGACTTGTCAGCCTTTAGTCCTATTAGATTTCCTAGTACTTTTTCCCTAATGATTATGATTGTTTTAAGTTCCTCCCTCTTGTTTGCCTCTTGATTTCCTATTATTCTTGGGATGCTTTATGTGTCTTCTACTGTGAAGATGGATACAAAATGCGTGTTCAAAGTCTCTGCCATTTCCTTGTTTCCCATAATTAATTCCCCAGTCTCACCCTTTAAGGGACCAATGCTTACTTTAGCTACTCTCTCCCTTTTTATATACTTGTAGAGATTTTACTAAATGTTTTTATATTTTTTGCTAGTTTTTCTCATACTCTAATTTCTCTCTTAACTCTTTTGGTCATTCTTTGCTGGTTTCTGAAATGTTCTCAATCTTCTTGGCTATCATTAATCTTTGGCAGAATTATACATATTTTCTTTCAATTTGATATCATCCTTAATTTCCTTAGTTAGCCACAGATGGTGTATTCTTCTCTTAGAGTCTTTCTTTCTCAATGGGATATATCTTTGTTAAGAGTTACAAAACATCTCCTTAAATGTTTGCCACTGCTTGCTAACATCTTAGCTTTTAACTTATTTTCTCATTCCACTTTAGCCAACTGTTATCTTACCCTTGTAATTGCCTTTATTTAAGTTTAGAACACTAGTTTCACTCTCAGATTTCTCACCCTCAAACCGAATGTGAAATTCTATCATATTATGATTACGATAACCTATGCTCTTACCACCACTTTACTATGAGGTCACTAATTAATCCAGTCTCATTATAGGAAGATGGTGGTGGAATGGTAATATCACTTAGCCTAGTAGACCAGAGGCCCAAGCTAATGCTCTGGGGTCATTGGTTCAAATTTTACCACAGCAGCTGGTGAAATTTAAATTCAATTAATAAATCTAAATGTAAAGCTAGTGATGGTGCATGATACTATCATCGATTGTCATAAAAACCCATCTGGTTCACTAATGTCCTTTAGGGAAGGAAATCTGCCATCCTTACCTGGTCTGTCCTACATGTGACTCCAAACCCACAGCAATGTGACTGTCTCTTAACTGCCCTCAGTTCAAGGGAAATTGGGGATGGGCCACAAATGCTGGCCTTGCCAGTGATGCCCACATCCCATGAAAGAATTAAAAAAAGATAATTACATATTACCAGGTTTAAAATAATCTGTTCCCTTGGTTCCAGGACATATTGTTCTAAGAAACTGTCCCAAACACATGCTGAACTCATCCTCCAGACTAATTTTGCCAATTTGATTCATCCAATATATAGCATTATATCATTGAAATATTAAGTATCCATGCATTTGTCTTAAGCAGACATAAAATAATGTTACAGTCTCTGAATTGTTTTTTAGTTCATTCTTGGGATATGGACGTTGCAAGGAATTACATATTCTACATATTCCTCATAATTCTATAACTGCAGAAATCCTTCATAACCAATTGAGTACAATGCTTTTGCAATGTTTTTCTCAATAATTTCCCTCTTCCATAATTCCCTCCCCAGCCTCCCTGCACGTACAATTTATTTCATGATGAGGCAAATTAGATTTTACCCGCTGGGTTTTTTAAAAAAAAGCTCACATGAATGCAAAATTTGGCTCCGTAGTGCCTGGTTTTTCAGTATTATGGATGCCATTTGCCTCCAAAATGCATGCACACATTTCTGGTGCTAACCATGTCAGATGATGAAGGCTTAGCACGCATGCAGGGAGCATCGGCCAGAAGTATGCAAATTCGGCAGATCATGACATCAATCAGCATGTAATGCTGATCTGACACCAGCAACCCCATTTTGGAACAAAACACTCCAGCTAACACCCTCCCTTACCCTCACATAGCTAAACGTGCTTTCAGCCACAGGCAGGCTCCCCCACCAATGCTATTTAAAGGATCAACGCCTGATTTCTACTTGCTGTTGCTATGATTGTAGAAGTGTTTGGTGGCTTCCAGAGTAATTTAAAGTGCAAAAGTCTACAGGCTGTGTTTTGGCACATGCTATAGAACTTTATCCTGGCTTCAAGTCTTGTGCACAAGCTACTTGCTCCCAAGCCATAGGTGCAGCACAGTATATTCCCTGTGGACTATGGTATGAGAGGGAGAATTAGCAGAGAAGTGCAGACTACAGAGCAGGACAAGCTGCTGGAAGAGGGAGGAGGAGGAGGAGGAGGGGGACTAAGGATTCTTAGCAAGAGGCTATAACTGCCTTGGGTGTTCAGGGAGTAATTCTAATTCCTCAGCTTCAATGTGGAACAGTAAGTTAGGTGCCTTTGCTTCACAAAGGACATCCTCACTGAAATCTTCCATGTGCTGCAGCCACAACTGAAACATCAGAGCATGGCATGGACAGCATTGCCAGTGGCTGTGAAGGTGACCATGACCATGAACATTGTTTTCTTGCTCCTTCAAGGCTGGAGCAGGTAATATTTGCAACATCTCCCAGTTTACTGTCACAGCTGCATTAAGAAGGTCACTGGGACTCTATTCCAACAGATTTGAATACATTTGATTCACCCTTTCCAGGGGTAAGCAATGGAGTGAGCATGCAGCTTCACGAGGATTTCAGACTGCCCCATGGCACAGGGTACCATTGACTGCGTACACATTACATTGATGCCACCACATGTCAGCTGAGATGTACCACAACTTTAAGGGATCCAATTTCTTCAATGCCATCTGGTGTGTAACCATACACAGCACATTGTGCAAGTCAGTGCCTGGTACCTTGGGAGTAATCATACTGCCTTAATTCTACAGTCATCCACCATGATATCTGCATTTGAGATAGAGCATGACTGCTGAGTGGCAAGAGCTATCCTTTGACAACACGGTTAATTACTCCGATATGCATACATGGGCAACATGCATATAACAAAAGCTAACATGCCACCGAACATGTGATAGAGCAAACTATCGGTGTCCTTAAATAATGGTTTCATTGCCTGGACTGCTCTGGAAGGCCCTGTAGCACTCTCTGGCGGAGTGTATTTCGAGATGTATGATGGTCTGCTACACACTGCACAACCTCACTATCATGAGGGAGCAGCCCTTGCTGCCTGCTATACAATGACCAACTGAGGAGGAGGAAGAGGAGGTGAAGGAAAAGGGGATGAGGAAACCAGTGCAACCCCTTTCTGGCCAGACTCTCCGTGATAGACTCATCCAATTGTGATACCAGCGAATACCATCTCAATTCCCCATTCACCAATAGTCTCACGCCTTACATTCCCTCTATTACTGACTGTCTCCGCGTTCACTTGACCACAATGTAAAAATAAAAGCCACCACAAAATAAATCAAAACATGCCGAATGTCAGCTGATCATCTTGTGGATTTGTTTAGTGTCTGGCAGGTGCTTTTGCCTGTTCTAGTGTCCCTATGCAGTGTTACCCCAGTGGTTGCAGCATGGCTGGTGGAAGGCTGCTTACTTCCAGGAAGGGAGGCTCTAGGTGGCCCTTGCAGGACAACCTCCAGCAGCTCCGGCCCTAAAGGGCCGATCAGAATGCACCACCTCAGCACGTGTGACAGCAGCCTGGGCTGGCTGGCTGAGAGGCACCAGCTAGGGCACTGGTGGAGTAGCAATGGTGGGAGGATGAATGCTCTTATCCCGAGGGACAACAGCAGGTTCATGCTTCATGGGGTCACAGTCACCAACCTCAACCCTCATTCCCCTTTATCACAAATACAATCCTAGTAATGTGTTGGAAGACCGATTGCTGAACTGCTGTGAGACCCTGCAAATCCTTTTGGACAGCGGTTTTGTAATTATGATAGCAGCAGTCTGAGCAGCGAACTAATTTTGCGTGACAGCAGCCTGAGCTTCCATTACAGTGTCCAGAAAATGGGTTATTTTTCCTTGTGTTTCAATGGAAGCTGAGACCACAGCATTAGATGCTGTATCATGGTTGGGCCTGCACGTGTGCTGCTGGAGTTGGTCACCACTCCCATGTTGGCAAGGATGGGCTCCAAACTCTGTTTGGCAAAGCCCTGTGCCAAGTTGGTGAAAGATCTGCCATGCTCTCTGACAATGACAGAAAGCTTTTTGGCAGGCCCGCCAATGTACCAAACATTTCATTGATGGGCAGCTGATGGGCTTGTATAAAGACTTCATCTGAGTCCTCTGTACCAGAACTAATACGTGACCTTTCCGTCTAATGGGCTGTCCCCATGGTACTCTTGTCTTCCTCACTGGTTGCTGGCCTTTGTCTCTCACCATGGGCAGAATTTTTCTGTCGGCGAGCTGGGGGGCGGGGCCCATTCGCCAACGCGAAAATGACGCAGGATGACATCGGGAGGAACCCCCGACATCACCCCGCCCCATTTAAATATTCAGGAAGACAGGGGGACAGCACAATCAGCTGTCCGCCCGCCGACCTATCAATGGCCAATTGAGGCCATTGACAGGATAATTAAGCCAATTAAAGGCCCTGCCCGTCCAACCATAAGGCTGGTGGGTAGGCCAGGAGCCCCAGCGGGCTTCTGAAAAACAGGAAACCTCATCCACTGGCGGGATGAGGTTTCATGTCTGTTTTAAAAAACTTTAATAAAGTTTATGTGGTATTTATTAACATGTCCCATCTCGTGTGATATTGTCACATTAGGGGAACATGTTAATAATTTTTTTTATTTTTCTATTTTTGAAGTGTATAAAATGTTTATAAAAGGTTGTAAAAGTTTATAACAGCACTTAGTCTCAGGGAGACGTGCGCTCTTTCGCACGCATGCACGAAAGAGTGCACTCTGACAGTTGGGGAATCCCTCCCCTCCACACAGGAAGTGCATAGCACTTCCCGTCGGGTGGCCCGCCCACTCAAAATGGCAGTGGGGCCCACCCGCCCATCAAGGGCAAAATTCTGCCCCATGTGTAGATCCTACCTCTTTGCTATCCTCTGAAGCCTGGACAGTGCCACAGTATCTGAGCTGGTGGCTGTGAGTGTGAACACAAGTGACAGTGTTCCTTCTTCCTTACTGTTTTCCTGCTCTTCCATCAGCTGTTATTCTTCTAACACTGCCTGAAAAAGTTGTAGTTTTTGGATATCTGAAAGCAGAAAGTCCTTGCAGCAAGTCCTGTTCCTCTATCACCTCTGTACTCGTTGACTGATTTTGGCTCCTAGTCAATCAATGCCTTAATTTTAAAATTCTCATCCTTGTTTTCAAATCCTTCCATGGCCTTGCCCCTCCCTTTCTCTGTAATCCCCTCCAACCACACAACCCTCCCAGCCATCTAGGCTCCTCTAATTCTGGTCCCTTCAGCTTCCCTGATTTTAATTGCTCCACCATTGGCGGCCATGTTTTCAGCTACCTTGGCCCTAAGCTCTGGAATTCCCTCCCTACATGTCTCCATTTCTACTTCACTTTCCTCCTTCAAGACACGTCTTAAGACCTACCTCTTTTCCAAGCTTTTGGTCATCTGACCTCATATCTTCCTGTTGTAAGGTGACCGAGTTGTACCATCAATGATAGAGCTGATCAGCAGACACTTCTTGGGTGGAAACTTTAAGTTTATTTGCTCAATATGCTCAGCAGCAACTGCACGTGTGCTTTCAACTCCATCTCTCCACTGACTCCTAAGGTAGCCTGTGCTACTCTTCTGTTGGTTACTATGGATCATGTGATCTTGCCTAACAAGTATTATTCTTAAAGGCACATTACACGCAACTTAAAACCATAATTACTACACTTCTTCTATGGCTCAGTGTCACAGTTTGTTTTATAATGCTCCTGTGAAGTGCATTGGGATGTTTCATTCTGTTAAAGGTGCTATATAAATGTAATTTGCTGTTGTTATTGTTGGGTACTAACTTTATGCAGCTTTTACAACAAAGGTTCAGATTTTAACTGCATACAGAAGAATGGAGTGAATATAACTATTGTATCGTTTTATTTTATTTGTGGTGTTAATTTTTATCCCACATATTCACCAACTCTTTTAACAGATGTTGTTCCTTTCCATTTCTGGTACTCCCCTTTTATGAAAAGCTCTGGATCTTAGCAATGACTTTTATCTAAAATTGTGCAGTGAACTGCTGGCATGTCACGTCTCTCAGCTTAATGTTGACGTTTTCTGTATCTTTTCCTGGTGCCATCACTCCTTTATTATTTATTTTGCCGGCACCTTAATATTTTGACAATGTTGTTTCCACATCCATCAAAAACTGTTGTCTCGTGCATTTTGCCACTGCATGCCATGGCAGCTCAGCAATTTCATCAGCAAAGTTCAAATCCTCAAGTCATTGACTTCTGAGGCACGTAACGTTCCCTGGGTTTGTTTTTCATCTGTTACCGTCTTCATTACTTGTAGAGTAAACCATTCTGTCAGCTTATTTTCCACTTTGATGCAGCATTGTGCTCAAGTATACATTCCTTGATGTCATTGCTATATTCCTCCAAAATATCACAGGCTGTCATTATTTCCCCACCTTGCTTCACTGTTCATACCATTGAATGGATTTTCAAAGTCAATGAAGCTGAACATAATAGGCTACTCTTGTCATTGGCTTTTCTCAGTGTTACAATAGGATGTTAAACACTTTTCCTGGGATTGATGAGAATGTTAGCATTAAACTACATGGAACTAATCTCGCAATACCAAAGTGCGTTGGCAGAGTACTTCTCGAATAATGCTCCAGGTATGTACTGTGCTGCCGGGGAACAGCAAATAGAAATTTGCGTGACACCTCGATAAAATGCAAAGGTGAGAAAATGGGCCACAATCCATAAGACCATAAGATGTAGGAACAGGAGTAGGCCATTCAGCCTGTTGAGGCTGCTCCACCATTCAATGAGATCATGGCTGATCTGATAATCCTCAACTCCACTTTCCTGCCTTTTCCCCATAACCCTTGATTCCCTTACTGGTTAAAAATCTGTCTATCTCAGCCTTGAATATACTTAAAGACCCAGCCTCTACAGCCCTCTGCAGTAAAGAATTCCACAGATTCACTACCTTGTGAGAGAAGAAATTCCTCCTCATCTCTGTCTTAAATGAGACTATGCTCTCTGGTCCTAGACTCTCCCACAAAGGGAATCAACCTCTCAGCATCTACCCTGTCAAGCCCCCTAAGAATCTTATATGTTTCAATAAGGTCACCTCTCATTCTTCTAAACTCCAATGAGTACAGGCTGAACCTACTCAACCTCTCCTCATAAGAAAATCCCTCCATACCCGGGATCAACTGAGTGAACCTTCTCTGGACTGCCTCCAATGCCAGTATATCTTTCCTTAGATAAGGGAACCAAAACTGTTCATAGTATTCTAGGTGTGGTAAAACTAGTGCCTTGTTTAGTTTTAACAAGACTTCCCTATTTTTACACTCCATTCCCTTTGAAATAAAGGCCAACATTCCATTTGCCTTACCTATTACCTGCTGAATTTGTATGCTAGCTTTTTGGGATCCATGCACAAAGACCCCCAAAATCCCTCTGTACTTTGGCTTTCTGCAGTCTTTCTCCATTTAAGTAATATTCAGCTCATCTATTCTTCCTGCCAAAGTGCATAACCTCACATCTTCCCACATTATATTCCACCTGCCAAGTTTTTGCCCACTCACTTAACCTGTCTATGTCTATATCCCTCTGTAGGCTCCTTTTGTCATCCTCACCTCTTACCTTCCCATCTATTTTTGTGTCATCCACAAACTTGGTGATAGTACATTCACTTTCCTCATCCAAGTCATTAATATATACTGTAAGTAATAGTGGCCCCCAGCACTGATCCCTGTGGCACTCCACTACTTGCAGGTTGCCATCCTGAAAATTCCTGCTTTATCCCAACTATCTGTCTTCTATTAGTTAGCCAATTCTCTATCCATCCTAATATACAACCCCCAACACCATGGGCTCTTATCTCATTAAGTAGCCTTACATGCGGTATCTTATCAAATGCCTTTGGAAAGCCAAATATATTACATTTACTGGTTCCCCTTTATCTACCCAACTTGTTACCTCCTCAAAGAATTCTAATAAATTTTTCAAGCATGATTTCCCCTTCATGAAGCCATGCTGACTCTGATTGATTATATTATGCATTTCTGAATGCTCTGCTTTTGCATCCTTTATATTAGACTCTAACATTTTCCCAATGACGGATGTTAAGTTAACTGGCCTATAATTGCTTGTTTTTTGTTTCCCTCCCTTTTTGAATGAGGGTTTTACATTGGGACTTTTCCAATCTTTTGGGACTTTTCCAGAATCTTAGGATTCTTGCAAGATTACTACTAGTACATCCATTATTTGCGTAGCTGCTTCCATTAATATCCTAGGGTGCAACCCATCAGGTCCAGAGGACTTATCGGCCTTTAGCTCCATTAGGTTCCCTAGTACTTTTTCTCTAGTGATAGTTATTGTATTTATTTTCTTTCCCACTTTTTCCCCTTGTTTTTTTAGTATTTTTTTGGAATACTATTAGCATCTTCTACCATGAAGACTGATGCAAAGTATTTATTCAACTCCTCTGCCATTTCCTGGTTCCCCATTATTATTTTCCCAGCCTCATTGTGTAGGGGGCCTATGTTCACTTTGGCCTCTCCTTTTGATATATTTAAAGAAGCTCTTACTCTCTGTTTTCATATTACTTATTTGTTTATCCTCAAAGTTTATTTTCTCCCTCTTTATTATTTTTTGGGTCATCTTTTGTTGGTTTTTAAATTTTCCCAGTCCTCCGGCTTACCACTAATCTTTGCCACATTGTATGTTTTTTTTTTCAATCTGATACCATCCTTAACTTCCTTGGTTAACCATGATTAGTTTATACAGAATCCTTCTTCCTCACTGGGATATATCTTTGTTGTGAGTCATGAGCTATTTTCTTATACGTCTGCCATTGTTCATCAGCCGTCTTTTCTGCTAAACTCCTTTCCCAGTCCACTCCAGCCAACTCTGCCCTCATTCCTTTGCAATTACCCTTATTTTAAGTTTAGCACAGTTGTTTCCAATCCAAATTTCTCACTCTCAAACTGAATTCTAAATTCTACCATGTTATGGTCACTGTTTCTTAGGGGGTCTTTTACTCTGAGATAATTTATTAAACCTGCCTCATTACACGTTACCAGATCTAAAATAGCCTGATCCCTGGTTGGATCCATAACATATTGTTCTAGGAAACTGTCCCCAATACATTCTATGAATTCTTGCTCATGGCTACCTTTGCCAGTTTGATTTTCCCAATCTACATGAAAATTAAAATCACCCATGATTAATGTACTACATTTTTTACATGCCCTCATTATCTCCTGATTTATTCTCTGTCCTACAGTATAGCTACTGTTAGGGGACCTATAGAGTACTCCCACCAGTGTCTTCTCCCCCTTGTTATTTCTTATCTTCACCCATATGGATCCTACATCTTCCAATCCAAGATCATTTCTTGCTATTGTACTTATTCCATCTTGTACTAACAAAGCTACCCCACCACCCTTTCCTTCCTGCCTGTCCTTTCGATAAGTCGTATACCCCTGAGTGTTTAGTTCCCAGCTTTGATATCCTTGTAACCATGGCCAAGATTTTTCAGTCGGCATATAACTGGTTGGCCTATTAAGGCCATTAACAAATTAATTCAAGCCATTGTTGATGATGCCCGTCCAACCTTAAGATTGGCGGGCAGGCCAAAAAGGCCAAGCGGCTTTCACGTTTTTTAGGTAACCTCATCCATGAGCAGGATGAGGTTTCCTAAAGCTTTTACTGCTTAAATAAAAATTTTATGTGCGCAATAAAAACATGTCCCATCTCATGTGACACAGTCACATGAGGGGACATGTCTCATTAAAATTTTAATTTCTGAAGAAATGTTTTTTACAAACCGCTACAATCTCCCTGAGGCAGTTCCATGCCTTAGGGAGATTGATGCGCTCTTTTACACGCATGCGCGAAAGAGCGCTGGACCCGACTCTCCCTCCTCCCCCTACCCGCACAGGTAGCGCTGAGCGCTATTGCTGGGCGGGCCTTAATTGGCCCACCTGCGTAAAATGGAGGCACGGAGCCAATCACGGGTGGCAGTCGGCTCCGTGACCACCCCGCCCGGAGCGGAGCTGAGCCTGCCAAATGCGCAAAAAATTCTGGCCCATGTCTCCATAATGGCTATAAGATCATACCCATTAACCTCTATTTGTGCCGTTAATTGATTTATCTTGTTCCAAATAGTATGTGCATTTAAGTAAAGGGCCATTAATTTTGCTCTTTTACAATTTATTCCCCCTTTGACCCTATTTGCTGCTTTTCTTATGCCACTCTGTCATTACCTAAACAGCTGCCCTGCAATGCTGTCATGTCCTTTTGCTTTGTAAGTCTACGTATCCCCTCTCCAGAACCCTCCCCCCCACTATTTAGTTTAAAGCCCTCTATAAAGCCCTAGTTATTCAATTCGCCAGGACACCGGTCCAAGCACAGTTCAAGTGAAGTCTGCCCCAATGAAACAGCTCCCTTCTACCCCAGTACTGGTGCCAGTGCCCTATGAACTGAAACCCATTCCTCCCACACCAATCTTTGAGCCATGCATTTAACTCCTTGGCTTTATTTACCCTATGTCAGTTTCCCGTGCCTCAGGGGTTAATCCCGAGATTATTGCTGTTTTTTAATTTAGCTCCTAATTGTTCAAACACTTTCAGCAGAACCTCCTTTCTAGTCCCATCAATGTTGTTGGTACCATCATGGACGGCAACAACTGGATCCCTCCCCTCCCACTCCAAGTTCCTCTCCAGCCCCAAGGGAGTGTCCTTAAACCCAGGCACCGGGCAGGCAACACAGCCTTCGGGACACACTCATGGCTGCAAAGAACAATATCTTTCCCCCTAACTATACTGCCCCCTACCACTACTACATTCCTATTTCCTTCCCCCAACTTGAATGGCTCCCTGTACCACGGTGCCGTGGTCATTTCGTTCACCCTCCCTGCAGTCCCCACTCTCATCCACACAGCTTGCACGAACCTTGTAACTGCTGGACAATGGCAGGGGCCGAAGTTGCTTGAATGCTACCCTCTGGGACTCCATACGCCTCACCTGCAGTCACACCCTCCTGTCCCTGATCACAGACCAAATTGGAATTACCTAATCTGACGGGTGCGACCGCCTCCTGGTGCAAAGTGTCCTGGTAACTTTCCCCCTCCCTGATGTGGTGCAATGTCTGCAGATCAGACTCGAGCTCGGACCCGAAGTTCCTTGAACTGCAAACACTTACTACAGATGTGTTCACTCTGGATCACCTTGGTGGCCAGCAGGGCCCACATGCTGCAGCAGCAACACATCACCTGTCCTGCCATCACGATCATATTTTATTCAATTTACTAATTAATTACTCTAGTCTCCCTGCTCTTTACACTTGAAGAATCCCCCACTCTTTACACTTTATTCTAATTATTTCTTTACACCAGCATCGAGCTTATACTTAACAAGCTATCTTTAAGAATAAGAGAGAGAAAAAAGGACTAGAGACCTAAACACAAACTAAAGACTTTCCTTTTACTTTAAAGACTAGAAATACTCACCAATCCTACTCACCTACCAGCTGCTTTCCCTGCATTCATGTCACTTTGTGGTTCGTGACGTCACTCCACCATTGGTCCCACTGAATTGTCCCCGCTCTCTTCGCTCTTTTTAAAATGAACTCTCCCTCCTCTTTTTTAAAAGAACTCTTCCTGCACTGGAAAGAGACATAAAAAAGAGGGAGGGAATATAATTCTTTTTACACTGAAAAGATTTGAGTGAGTGAGAATGAAGATGGATGTCGTGTGTACTTTCATGCATAGATGTAGCAGAGCAATCACAGCACTAATTATGAATTCTATTTTTCTAATGGTTGATGGTGATTTTCCACTCTGCTTCCGCACCTTCCTCAGTTAATCTAGTACTCACATTGGATTTTCGTTTGCAATATTAAAAACTACTGAAGCATCCCCTTCGTATTATTGGGTGTTATGGGCTGTCACCAAATGCCATTTCTAGTAATATTTCTAACATCTAAGCCCTGAGTCAAGCAATAATCAGTTTTTTTTTTGTGTTTTGTTTTCTTAGATTAATCAGAAAGTACAATGATGAACATAAAAATTAGTGGGTGATTTGGGACACATTTTAACTCAGGACCTAAACTGGGTGAACAGGCATGAGGCCCATAAAACTTTGATGCCTTGGACTCATTTATAATTGACCGATGGGCAGCTTTCTTGATGGCAACAGGAATTGGGCAACCTGCCCACTTGATGTCCACAATTTCCAGAGTGCCTTCCAAGGCCTAATTAAGGTAGGATACATTGTTTTTTTCTGGCAGAGCAACATATATTTTATCTCACCATCCTTTGCATCTTTGGCAAAGTTGCCATGCAGACTCTCTGAGCTCAAAACTGTGTCCCTGTGCCTTGGATAGGGTGGTGGAGCGTAGGGCTAGGAGTGTTCAAGATCATTCATCTTACACAGTCTGCTCCCCTGCACATCAGTGCAAATGATGAGCCCCAGCCCCACGGGCGTGGAAGTGGGGCGATGGGAGCAGTATGTGTTGTCCACACTTGGGATGTTAGCACGTCTGCTCCTTCACTATGTGCCTGCAAATCAGAAGGACCGGAGGCAATGTTGATTCTGGAAGACTGTAAGGTGACTAGTCGAAAGATGAGGTGGCATTCCTTGAGCTTATGCTGAACGCCATTGGAACAGTGCAAGAGGCTGAGGTCAGAGTGGGAGTAAAATGGAGAATTAAAATGACAGGCAACAGGAAGTTTAGGATAACGCTATTGGACTGAACGGAGGTGTTCCACAAAGTGATCGCCTAATCTGCATTTGGACACCTCCGTGTAGAGGAGACCACACCAACTACAGTGTGCTAAATTGAAAGAAGTTCAAGTAAATTTAGTATACTGAATTCGCTGTTCTCAAGGCAGTCTTCTCTATTATTTTTTCATTCAGCCTGCAAGCGTTACCCTGAGCTTCTGATTGCCTGTCACTTTAATTCTCCATTCCATTCCCGGGTTGTCGTCTCTGTCCTCAGCTTCCTACACTGTTCCAATGAAGCTCAGAGTAAGCTCGAGGAACAGCACCTCATCTTTTGACTAGGCACTTGACATCTTTTCAGGATCAAAATTGAGTTCAGCAATTTCAGACCATAACCTCAGCCCCCTTTCTTCAAATGACAACAGTTGGTGGTTATTCTGCCTTCTCATTTCCACTTCCTCAAGACGCATCTTTTGTTTCTTTATTTGTCCCATGATCATTTTTTTTTTGTTTCACTATCATCCCTTTTGTTAGTTAATCTCTCCTGTCTTCCACCTTATCATGAATCTTCCTCCCTGTCCCCACTTTCCTTTCCCCACCAATCCCTGCCTGGTTAATATCTGTTATATCTCGAAGCATTCCCAGTTCTGATGAAGAGTCATCAACCTGAAAGATTAACTCTATTTATCTCTCCATAGATGGTACCAGAACTACACTACCCAGATAATTTTGACATCATTTGCATTCAGTAGTGTTCAACAAGCATCATATTTGCTCATTTATGATCATCTGCACTCAAAAGTGGTCACTTAGCCATCATTTAACATCATCTGTGCTCAGAAGTGACCATTTAGCCATCATTTGGCATAACCTATACTCAAAGTTGTTCAGTTAGCCATTACTTGACATCCAAAGTAATCAAATAGGGTTCAACTGATATCATTAGCCATCAACTGGCATCAAATTAAATCGCATCGTGCTCAAACAATATTATTTGTTATCATTTAGCATCATTTAATTGCCTTCAAAGCACGCAGGAGCATTCAATGACATCAAAAGCAATCATAGGGCTTGTTTATGAGTAAAAAATAAGTTTGAGTTATTGAGTTTTAGGCATCAGTTGACATCAACAATATTGTGCTGTGGATTTTTCTAAGTCCCAGCTGATGCAAAATGTTATGCATGCATTTTGAAGGTTGTTTAGCTTAGGGTCAGTGCACAAATCACTAGCGGGAGATGCAAACACGCCTCCCTTCTCCACTGCACCTGTGATTTTAAGAAACTCCTTTCTTTTCTTTTCCAACATTGAAAATTTTGTCTCGTCTCATCCATGCCAATCAGAGCCCTCCACACTCACGAAGATGCCTTGACCAATCATGTCTCCAAGGCCATAGTCCACTGGCTCCTAGCAAAGCCATTTCACATCGCTCTTTTTCAGAATCCTACAGGTTCCATTGAGTCCAGCATACATGTAAGCTTTATAGGCATAATAATGAGCATGGAAGGGACACATATTCAACAATATATTTTTTCAAAATTATTGTGATGGGCTGGATATCAGACTGATTAAAACTTCCACTGTTAAGAAGCAACAATATGGTCTATTGTGTAAAGTCATTTCTTTCAATTCCTGTAGATGAGTAATCATGCATGTACATGAAGCTTATAATACCTAATTTCAACTCACACAGAGAAAAATGCACTGGAAATAAAATAGATATGCACTTGGAGTTAATTCACAAGTGCATGTTCCATGTTTTTAGGGGCAGGGTATTGAGGTTGGCGAGCGGGGGGGCGGGGCCCACTCACCGATTCGTAAAATGACATTGGGCGGAATTCCCGACATCACCCCGCGTCATTTCAATTTTCAGGTCAGCAGGGGCTCAACTGAATCAGCTGTGCACCCGCCGACCTGTCAACGGCCAATTGAGGCCATTTAAAAAGTAATTGACCTCGTTAAAGGCCGGGAGCCCTGGCAGGCTTCAGAAAAAGCATGAAACCTCATTCACGGGCGGGATGAGGCTTCATGTATGTTTTTAAAAATTTAACAAAAGTTTAATTATAAGTGATGGGCATGTCCCAACTCATGTGACAGTCACATGAGGGAACAAGTCAGGGGGATTTTATTTTTCTACATTTAACATTTTTGAATTTGGCGCCGATCTCCCTGAGGCTGCACTTAGCCTCAGGGAGAAGAGTGCACTCTTTCATGCGCATGTGTGAAAGAGCGCACTCCCGGCTGAAGGAAACCTCCCCCGCTCTGCCCGCATAGGGAGCGTATAGCATTTCCTGGTGGATGTCACGCTGGGCGGGCCTTATTTGGCCTGCCCATGTAAAACAGCGGTGCACCCGCACGCGCCCACCCCTGAACTTTCCCCCCCTCCAATGGGGAAAATTCTGCCTTAGTTTTTTGTTACAAGCAATTTGGTTCAGCGTTCAAAAAAGCCTCCAAGGAGTCCTGGAAAATTCAATTTCCTTATCTGGGGCCAACAAATCAGAGAAAAGCCACCCCCTAAGAGGAAGTGACATATTCTGTAAGGAACTGCTCCTTCAATCACAGGCTTTCTGTCCTGTGGTTTCCACTGATAGGCTCACCCTATCAACAGCAAATGCGGAGAGAAACAGCCTGTGATTGGAGCGAGCGGTGGGAAGGTGAGTGGCGGTAGCAAGGCCCAAGTATCTGAGCAGCAGTGGCAAGCGAGGCCTAAGCTGGAACTGTGGCGGCAAGGCCCGGGGGCTGGAGTGGCAGCAGAGAGTGACACCAGAGGACAGAGCAGCAACGGCGAGCAAGGCTCAAGGGTGACCAGCTACCCTGGATTTCCTGGAATTTGCTGTGCTGTCCCCTGTTCTGTGTGTGAGCTTCCCGGGATTCAATTTGTCCCATATTCCTTCTGGCAGAAACAGAGGAATATTGCTCAGGGTTTCCTTTGATGCCTGTGCATGCACAGGTCAGAGCAATCAGCCACCATCAGGAGCAGCCAGGACAGGAGAACAAAGCAACTCGGTGAGATGGAGTGCGGGAAGCTCACACTGTAGACCTGAGTTGACGGCAGCAGGGGGGGACCAGCCAAGGTCCTGAGCCTGGTGGTAGGCAGCAGGCCCAAGTTGGTGGTGGAGGATGTCTAGCCAGGGTCCCAGGTCCGGTGGCAGGTGGTTGGTAGTAGGCCCGAGTTCGTGGTGGGGAGGGGGTCCAGCCAGGGTCCTGGATCCGATCAATGCCAGGCAATAGCCAGAGGGGTGGGACCTCTCCCACATCTAGGCCAGTTGGTGAAATCCAGATAGAGGGAGTGGAGGAGGAAGACTTGAATGAGTGAGCGCGAGCTGAGTGGGGAGGGAGGGCCTGAGTAAGAATGGGAAATGTGAGGGTGTGAGTGACTAGGAATGGGAGAAATGATTGAGTGAGTGGGGCTGAGTGGGGAGGGAGGAAGACATGGGTGAGTATGTTGAGGGGTGGGAGAGGCCTAATGATGACTTTTGATGCCTGATGATCATTTTTGATGTGATGATTGTTTCTGATGTCCTGTGATCTCTTTGAGCATTTTTGATGGTAACTGATATCTGAACGATTTTGAAGGATGGCATTTGAACCCTTTTGATGACTGGCGAAAAACTCATTCCAAATTATACCTTTCAACGGCAAGTTATGTCAAGTGATTACTGATTGTTTTTGGATGCAGATGATGTCAAAGTTTTCTGGCAGGGAGTATTTCCAGAACTTTCCATTTTCCTATCGTATGATGGGATGCCCTTGTCCCCACTGTCTCTGCTTCAAGGTGTGACCATCTCTTGGAGAATTAACTGCTGCAGGGTGAACACATTGTGGTCGCCCCCTGGGCATCCTTGCCGGACATGCATGATTATCTTTTGGTGTATGCAAACCAGCTGAACATAGGCGGAGTGGATAAAAGCAAAAAAACTGCGGATGCTGGAAATCCAAAACAAAAACAAAAACACCTGGAAAAACTCAGAATGGTCTGACTGCATCTGCGGAGAGGAATACAGTTAACGTTTCGAGTCCGTCTGACCCTTCACCAGGTGGATTGGAATTCCTTTCAGTTGATGAATACGGCTAGGTGATCTCGGGCCACATGGAGTGCCACGCATGTGGAATCTATGGCTCCTGGCGCAATGGGAATTCGACCAGAGCAGCAAACCCAAACACCTGCTAATCCTGACAGGCCTCATCATTAGGGAAGTACATGTAAGTGCCACCACTGAAAACACAGCATCTGCCGTTCGTGGGCAGCAGATTGTGAAATTCCACCAATATTACCAGCAGATCCCTGAAAGGAGCCAAAGGCGGTAAAATTATGTGCTGTAGTTATTGTGATTATCACGAGTAATTATCACGATCACACCATTAAAATCTCACTCCTGAATGTACCAACCCTAACTGGTAGTGTTGTTTCTGCTCCTTCCTCATCTGAGGTCCAATGTAAAGCTGCATAAATGGCTTCCATGCTGTTGTGAAGGTTGACAGCTTGGGAGGTGCAAGAAAGTTATCTCCAAAGCAATGAAATTACACTCTCAGAACAAGCCCAGGGAACAAAACCCATTTCTTAAGCAAGGAAACAGCTCATATATCAGTATTTAAAAGTATTCCATTGCTCAGCCCTCTCAATCCCCACCATCATCCTGCCTTTTTCAATCTGGAAAAATTCCATGAAGCCCAGAAAACTCATGTATTCAGAGTTACAGAATCCAGGGGGGAAAAAAACCTCTGCTTAATTGTCTTTTAACATATGTGAATGTCAAGCCCACCTGCCCCCCCGGTGTTTCACAGACATTGAAGGGTGCAGTTTGGTTAATGTCAGAAGTCAGCAGGTTCCTGCCTGCTTACCAGATGGTTTAAACAGCCATCCACAGAGAAT
The DNA here is from genome assembly GCF_964194155.1 of Cetorhinus maximus. Classification (NCBI taxonomy): domain Eukaryota; kingdom Metazoa; phylum Chordata; class Chondrichthyes; order Lamniformes; family Cetorhinidae; genus Cetorhinus; species Cetorhinus maximus. Next base: position 128,194,114 of record NC_135887.1, read on the forward strand.
GACACCCACTTTGACAGGTGAAAATTCCCTCCACAGGATCCAAACCATGAAGCGTAAAGCAGGAAATATAAAATAGATTTAAATGATTTATATTGAAAGAGAAGGAAATATAGATGAAATTAAGGGAGATGAATAAAAGAGACAGGAAAAGTATTTAAAAATTTATTAATTTAAAAAAAAAATCTCCAACACTCATTTTGATGGATTTAGCCTACACACTTGTTAAATTAATTTTTCAGGGTCAGAGAAGTTGTTCAAAAGTAATTATCACGATCACACCATTAAAATCTCACTCCTGAATGTACCAACCCTAACTTTTCCAGCATTTCTGGTGTGGAACTAATAGGCAAGTCTGACAAGTTCACAGCGTTGCAGTCATTTCAATGCTAAGTCTATCAGCAAGAACTGTGAAAGCGCACAGCAAAGCAGAATATCTCAGACGGCAACTACTGGACTTAAACATTTAACTGCGCACGTGTGAGCTCCAGAATGTGCTCTCAGATTCCCTCCATCATAACGACGAGTGCTGATATCCTCACTATTATTCTCATCAGAAGTTCCAGGTGATTATACTCATACGGGCCCCTCACCAACCATGGAGGAGCCCTGAATCCAAAATCTGCTTGATCCGAATGACAGCAGGCAGAAATGCAGTCGTGGGTACTCTGCCACTTTTTGAAGCACTTATTTGCCCTTTTCACAAGGTTCAAATAGAGACTGGGGCGTTGAGCATATAATGAGCTATATGCACTTAAAATTATGCTACAACAGTAGAACTGACAAAACTACTGAATAAACAAATTATAAGGAAAAGTTTTGACAATGGAAACCACAAATAAAAATGTAATTGTTTATTCCAGATGGCCAAAAACAAAAAACTTTTAGTAAGAAATTGATAAATCGCTATCTTCTGCCTCCAATTGTCATTATAGTAGATTAGGCATGAATGTTAATTCACTACTTATGCTTCCTTTATTGGAGATTGAAGAGTGCCATCTTGTGGCAATATTTCAAGGACAATTGATATCCTTTATTGTGAGTCCCTTCCTGTAGTTTTAAGGAAGTGATTTTTAAAAAACTTTCATCAAAAATTTTACTTTGCAAATTACATATGAACATACGAATTAGGAGCAGGAGTAGGCCATTTGGCCCCTTGAGCCTGCTCCGCCATTCAAAAAGATAATGGCTGTTTGATTGTAACCTCAACTCCACATTCCCACCCATCCCCGATAACTTTTCACCCCCTTGCTTATCAAGAACCTATCTACCTCTTGCCTAAAAATATTCAAAGACTCTGCTTCCACTGCCATTTGAGGAAGACAGTTCCAAAGACTCTCAACTTCACGATAAACACCTGGGGCAGGATCTTCCGGTCAGTGAGCAGGGGTGGGGCCCGCTCGCCGACGCGCAAAATGAGGCGGGATGACGTTGGGTGGAACTCCCGATGTCACCCCGCGTCATTTCCATTTTCAGGTCAGTGGGTGCGCAGCTGAGGCCATTGAGAAACTAATTTAAATCATTAATGGACCTGCCCGTCCGACCTTAAGGTCGGTGGGCAGGCCAGGAGCCCTGGTGGGCTTCTGAAAAAGCATGAAACCTCATCCACGGGCGGGATGAGGTTTTATGAGGGTATTTAAATTTTTAAGAAAGGTTTCAATAAAACTTATGGACACGTCCCAACTCATGTGACAGTGTCACATGAGGGGACATGGCAGGGAACATTTTTAAACATGTTTATTAAAAGTTTTAAATCGGAGCTGATCTCCCTGAGGCAGCACTTAGCCTCAGGGAGATCTGTGCGCTCTTCCGCGCGCATGCATGAAAGAGCGCATTCCCGGCTGAAGGATTCCTCCCCCGCCCGCACAGGGAGTGCATAGCGCTTCCTGACGGACGTCACGCTGGGCGGGCCTTAATTGACCTGCCCACGTAAAATGGCGGCGCGCCCTTGATCTGGGGTGCTGATCGGAGGTGCGCCCGCCCGCGCCTGCTCCCATACTCCGCCCCCCCCATCCCCCTCCCCCCGACGAGGGGAAAATTTTTCCCACGAGGCATTAGCTATTTTAATGGATTATTGTTTACTAGATGGGCCCCTTCTGCATTCCCAATTTCCATTGCTCCACCATTGACAGCCAGGCCTTCAGCTGCCTAGGCCCTAAGATTTAGAAATCCAGCCCTAAACTTCTCCATCTCTCTACCTCTCTCTCCTGCTTGAAGACACTCCTTAAAACCTGCTGATCTGACCAAGCTTTTGGCCACCTGTCCTAATATCTCCATATCAAATTTTATTTGATTGTGCTCCTGTGAAGTGCCTTGGCATGTTTCACTACATTTGAGGTGTTATATAAATGCAAGTTCTTATTGTAAGGAGAGGTCATCAAGGCCTCATTTCACAGCTAGGTTTTCTACCAAGCTGCAGCTGTAGTACATATTAATCCAAGCAAAGCATTTTTTAAAATTTATTTACGGGATGTGGGCATCACTGGCTAGGCGTGTATTTATTGCCCATCCCTAATTGCCCTTGAGAAGGTGGTGTTGAGCTGCCTTCTTGAACTGCTGCAGTCCATGTGGTGCGGGTACACCCACAGTGCTGTTAGGGAGGGAGTTCAAGGATCTTGACCCAGTGACAGTGAAGGAACGGTGATATATTTCCAAGTCAGGATGGTGAGTGGCTTGGAGGGGAACTTCCAGGTGGTGGCGTTCCCATGTGTCTGCTGCCCTTGTCCTTCTAGATGGTAGTGGGCGTGGGTTTGGAATATACTGCCCAAGGAGCCTTGGTGAGGATCTGCAGTACATCTTGTTAATGGTACACACAGCTGCTACTTTGCATCGGTGGTGGAGGGAGTGAATGTCTGTGGATGTGTGCCAATCTAACAGGCTGTTTTGTCTTGGATCGTGTCAAGCTTCTTGAGTGTTGTTGGAGCTGCACTCATCCAGGCATATGGAGAGCATTCCATCACAGTCCTGACTTGTGCCTTGTAAATGGTGGACAGGATTTGGGAAGTCAGGAATTTAGTTACTCGCCACAGGATTCCTAGCTTCTGATCTGCTCTCGTGGCCATAGTATTTATATGGCTAGTCTAGTTCAGTTTCTGGTCAATGGTAACCGCCAGGATATTGATAGTGTGGGATTCAGTGATGGTAATGCCATTGAATGTCAAGGGGCGAATACTAGATTCTCTCTTGTTGAGATGGTCATTGCCTGGCACTTGTGTGGCGCAAATGCTGCTTGCCAATTGTCAGCACAAGCCTGGATATTGTCCAGGTCTTGCTGCATTTGGACATGGACTGCTTCAGTATCTAAGGAGTTGCGAATGCTGCTGAACATTGTGCAATCATCAGCGAGCATCTCCACTTCTGACCTTATGATGGAAGGAAGGTCATTGATGAAGCAGCTGAAAATGGTTGAGCCTAGGACACTACCCTGAGGAACTCCTGCAGTGATGTCCTGGAGCTGAGATGACTGACCTCCAACAACCATATCCATCTTCCTTTGTGCTAGGTATGACTCCAACCAGCGGAGAGTTTTCCCCCTGATTCCCACTAACTTACTAGGGGGAGGTAGTGGCATAGTGGTATTGTCACTGGACTGGTAATCTGGAAACCTAGGGTAATGCTCTGGGTACCTGGGTTCAAACCCCACCATGAAAATCTGGAATCAAAAGTCTGATGATGACCACAAAGCCATTGCTGATTGTCATAAAAACCCATCTGGTTCACTAATATCCTTTTGGGAAGGAAATCTGCTGTACTTACCTGGTTTGGCCTACATGTGACTCAAGGGCAATTAGAGATGGGCAATAAATGCTGCCCTAGCCAGTGATTCCCACGAACAAGTAATTTTTTTAAAGTTCAGTGACAATACCACAACTGCCCCCCTTCCAGGCTTATTCTTAGATAGCAGATTGCCTCATGGGGAGTTGTATGGAAACGAACTGAAACAAATTATGAGAGGGGTCAGCGTCGGGTGACAGTAACAGTAGTTCAGAGGGGAGAGAAGGCAAGTGGAGAGTGATGGTTATAAGCTTAAGGGTAATGAGGGGGTGGTTCAAGAGTAAAAGAGGGGAGAGAAATAGTTATATTTGGTGGGTCAAAGGTGATGGGGGAAATTGGCGGGTGACAGGGGAAGAGTAGAAGGTGGTCAAACATGTCTGGAAAGCTATGCGCATCATTTTCTAAGGTTCTTGTTCACAACACAGTTGCTTTGTATGTGTGAATCCTCAATGTGGGAGGAGGGTCTTTTTGGGTGGGTGGAGTTCAAGGTAAGCACAATTGGCTGTCTAAAGGGACACCCTAACCATCATAAGTCAAATGCATGAGAACCACACTCAGCTGTGTTTCCTCTTTATGGTGAAGCCCGCTTCTCAGTAGATTTGCTCCTTGACTCATGGGTCTCATAACATCAAGGACCCAGCAAGGTTGAAGGCTGCAGTAAAGTCTGTGCTGAAGGGCAACTCAGATTGACCGAGATGGGTGACAGCCGATTTAGAACCTCGAGGGTCCTGGGTAGGTGGTCATGGCTGATAATGGGGTGTGTGGTACATCTATGATGAATGTGTCTTGAAGATGATGGAAGGAAGCCCACTGTATTTTGATGGAGGGTGTGCAGACATGGCTTTCATTACCCCAGTCAATGCTGCAGTCTCATGCTACATGTTACATGTCGATGTATGAACGAGAGGAGAACTCGCCTGTGGTCCTCCAGGATGGGCTTCACCAAGGTGGGGGTTGTGGGGGAGGCCAGGGGTAGACTGATGCTAGGTATAGGGCTTCCCATTGGCTGTAATGCTTAGGGCAGGAGGAGCAGCTTCAAAGGATACGCTGACTAGATGGGTCACCGCAATTTGTTCACAGATCACCTCAGGCTTACATGATGCTGGCTCCAGGCCACCCTACACTTCTACTAGCTGTGGTCCAGCTGAGGAGGAAGGAATGGGGGTGCCGACTTCCCTCCCACTGCAAGCTTCACCATGCTCCTCGTGCATGAACTGACCAGCACAAGATCGCGTGTAGCCAGCTGTCCTACCCCCGAGCAGAAATCACTCTCAACTTCTGCTCCCACATCCCAACTTATACTCCAGACCAGCAGGTTCCAGCCTGTGGATCTGGTTTTGCCCAGGAGGAATTTCTTCTCTCAGAAGGTCGCTTGTGTTTGGAATTCTCGCCCCCCCGCCCCCACTGAGCACTGGAGCTTGAATCATTGAACATATTCACGGTTGAATTGGACAGATTTTTGACTGATGAGGGAGTCAAGGGTTATGGGGGGACAGGCAGGAACTGGAGCAAAGGCGACAATCATATCAGCCATAATCTTGTTGATTGGCAAAGCAGGCCTATGGGTTCAAATGGCCTAATCCCGAACCTATTTCTTATATTCTTATTCTTATGTTACATTCTTACGGTCTTGGCTCTGTTAAGTGATAACACCCCCTGAATTTTCTATGCTTCAGTCTTTACAAGCTGCCATGTGGAATTTGACAGGAGCAAGCCATTTTTCTATGCACTGATGTATCCAAAATGTCACCAAGCATGTAGCTGCTGTTTCTCTTTGTTCCGTTCTATGGACTTTAGCCACCTGTCTGAGGAACGGTCAAGATCTCTGCACGGATTACTCTAATAATTTCAAACAGTACTGGTTTCTTCCTGGCATTTCTTCTGTTTACATTGTTTCAGGAGCGTTTGAAAATTTCTTATGGGTTTCATTCGCCTCCTCAACACAAAATTGCTGCATAAACGTTAAGAATAATCTGTATGTCAGTCTTATTATGAACGGTCTCAAACCGTTTTGACTATTTTCAGTTCTTTTCTGCCCTTATAAGGTAGCCAACGCAGCAGGTAAGCATTCCTGGCACCTTTTCACTATTTAATGAGATACAATTCAATTTCATAATTTACCAACATTCTTTCAAAGGTTTTTCGATTGCTGACTAGGTTGCCTGCCACCAGTACTTTTGCTGGGTTGGTGTATACTGAAAAATAGCTTGTAGAATCGAACAATATCGCCAGTGCACAGCACTCTAATTTTGTGTTTCGAAGTTATGCCTTTTTTTTGTATGTATAGTCACACAGAGTAAGGTACAATTGTAAGAATATGGATGTTTTTGCATTATTCCAAAACAGAACAAAGGCAGGTTAGTTAATGTAAGCAGGGATGGTTTAAATTGTATGCAAACTCTTATCTTTTACTCACAATGAATTTGATAACATTGAAGAGAATGATTTCCAGGGTAAGACATTGTACTGTAAGGATAGACACATTTAGGTTTTTAAATAAATAACCTGGTTGGCATTGATGGTGTGATGTGGAGCTAAAACATTGTTAGGTTAAGGACAGGCTTTGAAAAATGTGAGTTTTTGATCATAGCGGGGCAGTGTAAGAGAAAAGAAAAGTACCGCAGTGTAAATAAGGCAACAGGTTCTTTTTTACTTTAAAGATTGCAAAGGGGTCATGACATTAATGCCTCGTACAACAAAGCCTATGGTTAGGGAAGAGCAAAGATAGGAAGCAACTCTGGTATAAGTCACCCCATAATTGTCCAGCAATCTGTTCAATGATCTGAGAGTCATAAAACACCCAGGGGAGTTGAATCCAGCAAGAATTAGAGATTGAAAGAAAATAGGATATAAAAAGATACGGCGTTTCACTCAATATGAGTTTTTGATTTCCTTCAAGACCAGGTAGCATGAAATGGCTTGAATAAACCACACTCAATTTCCTGCTAAAAATTCCTGTACACCTAACTTTTAGACCTGGGACTCGCATGAATGGAGTTTCAAGATGAGTGTTTTTGAAGCAATAATAAGTGAAGTCAGTTGTCAGGCATATTATTGGCTGTAGCTTTATAAATCTGTTAAAAGGATAAGGAAGGAGGTATTCTAACAAGGATTAAACATTCATGCCCTGTTTGCAATGATGACATTTGCAGGCAGTAGATAACTATCTATCTATTATTACTAAGAGTTCTTTGCTTGTGGCCATCTGGAATAAACAATTTCATTTTTTTTAAAAAACAAAAAGCTAAAAGCTACTGCGGATGCTGGAAATCCAAAACAAAAACAGAATTACCTGGAAAAACTCAGCAGGTCTGGCAGCATCGGCGGAGAAGAAATCAGTTAACGTTTCGAGCCTTCATGGCCCTTCGGCAGAACTGAAGCATAGTTAGAAGAAGGGAGAAATATAAATTGGTTTAAGGTGGGTGGGGGGGGGGTGGTGCAGAGACACATTGAGGGTGTGGTGATTGTGGAGATGAGCAGATAATCAAAAGATGTCACAGACAAAAGGGTCAAAGAGGTGTCGAAGGTGGTGACATTTGTCTGAGAAAAGTGCTAATTAAGAATGGAAGACAGGATATTCAAAGTACAGCTCTAGTGGGGGTGGGGTGGAAAGACTAACAAGGTTTTAGTTTAGATTTAAAAATAATGGAAATAGGTGGGGAAAGAAGAATCTATATAAATTATTGAAAAAAAAGGAGGGGGGGGGGAAGAAACGGGGTGGGTTGGGGGGAGGGGGAGTTTAAGATCTAAAGTTGTTGAATTCAATATTCAGCCCAGAAGGCTGTAAAGTGCCTAGTCAGAAGATGAGGTGCTGTTCCTCCAGTTTGCGTTGGGCTTCACTGGAACAATGCAGCAAGCCAAGGACAGACATATGGGCAAGAGAACAGGGTGGAGTGTTAAAATGGCAAGCGACAGGGAGGTTTGGGTCTTTCTTGCGGACAGACCGCAGGTGTTCCGCAAAACGGTCGCCCAGTTTGCGTTTGGTCTCTCCAATGTAGAGGAGACCGCTCAATTTCTCAATTTCTGATGATAGACTGTCCACCAATATCCATTACAAGCCTACCGACTCCCACAGCTACCTCGACTACAGCTCCTCACACCCCGCTTCTTGTAAAGACTCCATCCCATTCTCTCAGTTCCTTCGCCTCCGTCGCATCTGTTCTGATGACGCTACCTTCAAAAACAGCTCCTCTGACATGTCCTCCTTCTTCCTTAACCGAGGTTTTCCATCCACGGTCATTGACAGGGCCCTCAACCGTGTCCGGCCCATATCCCGCGCATCCTCCCTCACGCCTTCTCCTCCTTCCCAGAAACATGATAGGGTCCCCCTTGTCCTCACCTATCACCCCACCAGCCTCCGCATTCAAAGGATCATCCTCCGCCATTTCCGCCAACTCCAGCATGATGCCACCACCAAACACATCTTCCCTTCACCCCCCTTGACGGCATTCCGTAGGGATCGTTCCCTCCGGGACACCCTGGTCCACTCCTCCATCACCCCCTACTCCTCAACCCCCACTTATGGCACCTCCCCATGCCCACGCAGAAGATGCAACACCTGCCCCTTCACTTCCTCTCTCCTCACCGTCCAAGGGCCCAAACACTCCTTTCAAGTGAAGCAGCATTTCACTTGCATTTCCCCTAACTTAGTCTACTGCATTCGTTGCTCCCAATGCGGTCTCCTCTACATTGGAGAGACCAAACGCAAACTGGGCGACCGTTTTGCGGAACACCTGCGGTCTGTCCGCAAGAAAGACCCAAACCTCCCTGTCGCTTGCCATTTTAACACTCCACCCTGTTCTCTTGCCCACATGTCTGTCCTTGGCTTGCTGCACTGTTCCAGTGAAGCCCAACGCAAACTGGAGGAACAGCACCTCATCTTCCGACTAGGCACTTTACAGCCTTCTGGGCTGAATATTGAATTCAACAACTTTAGATCTTAAACTCCCCCTCCCCCCATCCCCACCCCGTTTCTTCCGCCCCCCCACCCCCACCCTCCACTTTTTTTTTCAATAATTTATATAGATTCTTCTCTCCCCACCTATTTCCATTATTTTTAAATCTAAACTAAAACCTTGTTAGTCTTTCCACCCTGTTAGTCTTTCCACCCCACCCCCACTAGAGCTGTACTTTGAATATCCTGTCTTCCATTCTTAATTAGCACTTTTCTCAGACAAATGTCACCACCTTCGACACCTCTTTGACCCTTTTGTCTGTGACATCTTTTGATTATCTGCTCATCTCCACAATCACCACACCCTCAATGTGTCTCTCCCCCCCCCCACCCACCTTAAACCAATTTATATTTCTCCCTTCTTCTAACTATGCTTCAGTTCTGCCGAAGGGCCATGAAGGCTCGAAACGTCAACTGATTTCTTCTCCACCGATGCTGCCAGACCTGCTGAGTTTTTCCAGGTAATTCTGTTTTTGTTTTCATTTTTTTTTGTTTTCTGTTCTCCAAATGTATCTTTATGATTTGTTAATTCCATTCCTGTCAGTTCCATTTTCTAGCAAAATTATGAATGCATTCAGCACCCTTTTCTAAAGTGATAAAGACAATTTGAACCTTGACTGCCCAGTGCGAATGGGGCAATCTGCCCACTGCCAATCGAATCTCTCAAATTTTGGATTCCAGGCTGTTTCCCTGCTACAGGCAGGTAGAGAGCTCATCACATTGATCCAGAATTTACGATGGGCAGAATCTTCCAGCCCGCCTTGAGCAGGAAGCTTGGCGGGCGGGGGATCTTAATTTAGCAGGAGCCCAAAAACCTGTTTCCCTTCGGCGGATGAAACTTTGTCAATTAAGTTCTCGGAACTTTAGAGGTGAGTTGAGCTTCCCAATGACCAGTGTCAGGAAGCCCTTATGCACGCATTTGCATTCCATGCATGCTCATTAAAAGGCCAGCCCGCCAGAAATAAGTTCCCACTCCAAATTAGGTTCTCCGCGAGCCAGAAATTTGTGCGATCCGACTTACGACTGCAAAAAAGGTGGTTTGCACCTGGCGAGGTCAACTGCTTCCTTGACTTTGGAGTGAGTAGCCACTGCTTTGTCCTTCTTTGGAACTGCTCGTAAATGTCAATCTCTTGACTGAGGTTGATTGTCGATAGTCCAAGCTGCCCAGAGGGTGGGCAATGGAAGCAAGATCAGCAGGGAAGGGTGGAGCAGAGGCTGGGCAGGGGAGGCAGGGTCAGTGGGGAAGGGCAGGAGGGTGTCCATGGAAGGAAGCCACACTGTCCGGGGCATGTTAGGGAGGTAAGCATGTCACGCATGTCTTGGTCCCGTTGTAGGGCGGTGGATGGGCTCCCTGGGCAGTGAGCATTATAGAGAGATGTGTCTAAAGGCCGGGTGTCAGTGATGTCCAGAGTTGGGTCCTAAGGGTTTAAATGAGGGTACTAAGAGGGTACAGCAACAGTCAGAGGTGGGAGTTGAATCAGGTTGAATCATGGGCGGATGGTTTCATGGGGGGGTGGGGGGGTCATGGAAAGTCAGAGTACAGCTGGTGGGGTCAGGGTCAGGGTCTGGGTCAGTGTCAGGGTCAGGAAGGGCATGGGCATGTTATGGGAAAGGTGGGGAGAGCAGGAATGTCCACATAGATAGCAGTAGTAACAGGGTAACCGGGAGAGGTTGAAGGGTTACAGGAGGGAGGGGAATGACGAGGCGGTGATGGGAGGAGCTTGGTGGGTAACAGGGAGAGGGTAGAAGGTGCTTGGTGTGCTGGCAAACCTCACACACCCCATGCTGGAGCTCTCAAGGTTGTTGGGTTGTTTGTAAAACTTTTCTCAAGCATTCACTAAGGGAGGGGTCTCTTTTTGGGTGGGAGGAGTTTATGCTTAGTTTTTTTGGGCCAATTAAAGGGGCACCCTATGAATTATTAGCCCATTCCATGGAGAACCAGTTTCAGCTGAGATTTGCCCTCGAGGGTCCAATGCCCAATAAACCAGCATTGCTCTGTGACTAATGGATCTTATTCCAGCAAGAGCCCATCAAGGCCCAGAACTGCCGTATATTGTGTACTGATTGGCTGCTGCTGCTGCCTAAGGCAGGAATGGAGGGAGGGAGAGAGGTGGATACCTCCAAGGGGCACTGGTGGTGGAAGGCAGCAAAGTCCCAACCCCAAACCTCCATTCCCCTGGGTGAATGGTCATGGCTGACAAGGACAAAAGCAGAAAATGCTGGAAAAACTCAGCATTTGTGGAGGGAGAAACAGAGTCAACATTTCGAGTCTGTTTCAGAGCTAAAGAAAAGTAAAAAATGTGATGAAATTTACACTGTTTAAGGGTCGTGGAGCAGGTGAAGCTGGATGCTCCCAATGCGGTCTTCTCTACATTGGAGAGACCAAACGCAGACCAGGTGACCGCTTTGTGGAACATCTTTGGTCTATCCACAAGCATGACCCAGACCTTCCTGTCACTTGCCATTTCAACACTCCACCCTGCTCTCATGCCCACATGCCCATCCTTGGCCTGCTGCAATGTTCCGGTGAAGCCCAACGCAAACTGGAGGAACAGCACCTCACCTTCCGATTAGGCACTTTACAGCCTTCCGGACTTAACATTGAGTTCAACAACTTCAGACCATGAACTCTCTCCTCCATCCTCACCCCTTTTTTTAATCCCTTTTTTCAATATTCATTTTTATTTTTTATTTTTCATTCATTTATTTTTATTTTTATTTATTTTCATTTTTATTAATTTATTCATTGTTTTATTCCCACCTTTTATCCTATTTTCGATCTTTATTCCCCACCACCGTCCCCTTCCCCCACCCCACCCCCACAAGGGCTATCTGTCACTTGTTCATGTTGTTCTTTCCAGAGTGCTTACCCTTGTCCTGCTATTATCACTTTCTGCTTTCTGACCTTACCGCCACTATCAGCACCTCTTTTAGCCCTTACCACTACCATTAGCACCCCCTTTGTCCTTTTGTTCATGACATCTTTGTCAATCTTTCCTTTGCCCCCACCTTTCGCTGGCCTTCTATCCAGCTTCACCTGCTCCACACCTTCCTCCCTTAAACATTATAAATTTCATCGCATTTTTACTTTTCTTTAGCTCTGAAGAAGAGTCATAGAGATTCGAAACGTTGACTCTGTTTTTCTCTCCACAGATGCTGTTAGACCTGCTGAGTTTTTCCAGCATTTTCTGTTTTTGTTTCAGATTTCCAGCATCCGCAATATTTTGCTTTTATATATCCACAGGGACTGATGTGGAAAGTCTTTCTATGATGGCAAGGCAATGGTCTCTATAGGGTTTCAATGGCAATAGAGGTAAGCTGAATTGTGTCTAAGAATGGGTTCTCGCACGTGGCTTTCGTTACTCCAGTCAATGCACAATGTTTCCACGCACACTGAGGTATGAACAGGAGGAACACTCATCTGTGGTCCTCCATGATATCCTTCTTTGCAAAGGGGTGGAATAGGAAGGCCATGTCTAGATATATGGCAGATTTCTTAATATTTACACTGGGTAAGGAATTTACAAATTCAGTCTTTCAGGTGGTTTCCTGATACATGTGGAACTACAGCAGGCACAGGACTTAGCTTTGGCTTAGGGCTCTGAGATGGAGGCAAACCTACAAAGAATATGCTGACTGGATGGATCACTGCAATTTGTTCACAGATCCACTCATGCATAGATGATGCAGGTTCCAGGCAACCCTGCCTTTCTACTGGCTCTCGCCCAGATGAAGAGGGGCCAATGCAGCTTAGCCCAGGGCCAGGAGGAGCAATGGCCAGAGCAGCAAGAGGCAGTGGCGTCTCAAGGAGGTCAGGATGTTGGCTACCAGAGGCCAGTGTGCTGGCGAACTTGGGTGCATTGCAGTCAGTGCAGCTACCTGCAGATGAGCGAAAGGCAATGCCAGAGACCCCTTGGGATGTTCCAGAATGTGGTTGATCATATATGCCAGCTACTCCATGAAGACACTGTGGCCCTATACTTCTTTAGCAGTGGCTCCTTCCAGGGCTCCACTAGGGGCCTGTGGGACATCTCCCAGTCAATGGCGCACAAGCGCCTCTGGGAGGTGGTAACTCTTTCGAGTTATCAACAGTCACAGATTGTAACTCTATCGAGTACATTCACAGTTCTTTGTTTCCGGGAGTGGGACATGAACCCACAACCTTCTGACTCAAAGGCGAGGGTGCTATGAACTGAGCCACAGCTGACACCTCTCTGGGAGGTGGTAGATGCCCTCTTCAGAAGAGTGCAACAATTTGCCTAGTTCTTCTTGGACCCCAAGAACCACATAGCCAGAGTGTTGGGTTTTTCAGCAATAGTGAGATTCCCGCTATGCATGTGGCATTGAGAGCTTCCTGGCATCAGCCAGTCACATTCATCAACTGGAAACTTTGAAAGTGCAGCTGATATGTGATCACACCAAACAAATCCTGCAGGTTTGTGCTCAGTTCCCAGGGAGTTCTCACGATGCCTACATTCTGAAACACTCCCAGTTGCCACAAGCTTTTGAAGTATCTCGGTGATTGCAGGCTGGCTCCTTAGGGACAAGGGATAGCCCCTGAAGACCTGGCTGATGACGCCAGTTCACCTTCCACAGAGTGCCGCCAAGGAGAGGCACAATGCCGCACATGCCTTCACAAGGGCCACAATTCAGCAGATGACAGGTCTCCTGAGGATGAGGTTTAGATATTGGACTGCACAAGTGGGGCCCTCCAATATTCCTCAAGAGTGTGTCCCGGACCATCCTTGTCCACTGTTCCTTGCACAACCTCATGCAATAGGGGAATTGCCTTGGCAGAGGGAGACATGGGAGACCAGGATGTCTCATCCGATGATGAGGACACTGAAGGTGACGAGGGTCAAAATGTCAAAGAGGCACATACAGATGCCCTTGCAAGGGTATGACATGGCAAACAGGCCTGTGACAATCTAATAGCTAATAGGTCCCAGGCAGAGTATGCTGCCAATACTTGTCCTTCACTACTTGGTTTAAAATCCTCCGCTGGCTGGCATGGCTCCTTTTTTGTAACATACATTATACTTTACTCTCATGTACCTTGGTTTATGATGGCTGAATTAAATTGCACTACTTAACGTCAGCCTTGCTGTTGGCGTGATCCTTTGCAATGCACTAAACTGTGCTGATCGACAAGTCCCCTGTGCCAAATGCGTGCATAAGAACCTGCGCAGCACTCCATTCTCCCATGACCTCAGGCATCTGTAAATAGAAATGAAATATTCCCCATGCCCTCACAAGTCCGTATGCATGGCAAATTGAAAGGTGGGGTTCTAAATGAATACTTTGTGGGAGTGTTCACAAATGAGAGGGACGACGTGGGTATGGAAATCAGGCAGAAGGACTGTGATATAATTAAAGAAATTAACATAGAAAGGGAGGAGGTTCTAAGTGGTCTGGCAGGCTTAAAAGTAGATAAATCTCCAGGCCCGGATGAAATGTATCCCAGGCTGTTGAGTGAGTCAAGGGAGGAGATAACAGGGGCGCTGGCAATAATTTTCAATAACTCTCTGGCTACAGGAGAGGTGCCAGCGACTGGAGGACAGCCAATGTGGTACCGTTATTCAAGAAGGAGGAAGGGATAAGTCAGGGAACTACAGGCCAGTCAGTCTAACTTCAGTGGTGGGGAAACTATTGGACGCAATTCTGAGGGGCAGAATTAATCTGCATTTGGAGAGGCAGGGATTAATAAAGGACAGTCAGCATGGTTTAGTTAAGGAGAAGTCATGTCTGACCAATTTGATTGAATTTTTTGAAGAGGTGACCAGGTGTGTGGATGAGGGGAATGCATTTGACATAGTCTACTTGGACTTCAGCAAGGCTTTTGATAAGGTCCTTCATGGGAGACTGATAACGAAGGTAAGAGCCCATGAGATCCAAGGCAATTTGGCAAATTGGATCCAGAATTGGCTGAGTGGCAGGAAGCAGATGGTGATGTTCGAGGTGTGTTTTTGTGACTGGATGCCTGTGTCCAGTGAGGTTCCACAGGGATCGGTGTTGGGTCCCTTGCTGTTTGTGGTATATATAAACGATTTAGACTTGAATGTAGGAGGGTTGATCAGTAAGTTTGTGGATGACACGAAAATTGGTGGGGTGGTAAATAGTGAGGAGGATAGCCTTAAATTACAGGAGGATATAGACGGGCTGGTCAGATGGGCTGATCAGTGGCAAATGGAATTTAATCTGGATAAGTGTGAGGTGATGCACTTGGGCAGGACAAACAAGGCACGGGAATACATGATGAATGGTAGGACCCTGGGAAGTACGGAGGATCAAAGAGACCTTGGTGTGCATGGCCACCGGTCCCTTAAGGTAGCGGGACAGGTAGATAAGGTGGTTAAGAAGGCATATGGGATACTTGCCTTTATTAGCCGAGGCATAGAATATAAGAGCAGGGAGGTTAGGTTAGAACTGTATAAAATGCTGGTTAGGCCACAGCTAGAGTATTGCGTGCAGTTCTGGAATCCACATTATAGGAAGGATGTGATTGCACTAGAGAGAGTGCAGAGGGGATTTACCAGGATGTTGCCTGGCCTGGAGAGTATTAGTTATGAGGAGAGATTGGATAGACTGGGGTTATTTTCCCTGGAGCAGAGGAGATTGAGGGGGGCCATGATTGAGGTGTATAAAATTATGAGGGGCATAGATAGGGTAGACAAGAAGGAACTTTTCCACTTAGTGAAGGGATCAATAACCAGGGGGCATAGATTTAAGGTAAGGGGCAGGAGGTTTAGAGGGGATGTGAGAAAGAATTTTTTCACCCAGAGAGTGGTGGGAATCTGGAACTCACTGCCTAAAAGGGTGGTAGAGGCAGAAACCCTCATAACATTTAAGAAATATTTGGATGTGCACTTACAATGCCATGGCATACAAGGCTATGGGCCCAGTGCTGGAAAATGGGATTAGAATAGTTAGGCACTTGTTTGACCGGCGCAGACTCGATGGGCCGAAGGGCTTTTTTCTGTGTTGTAGACCTATATGACTCTATGATTATGGAGACCTGCATAATTGGATTGCATGATGAATGCCCAGCACACTCACAAACGATAGCCAGTGCTTAAGCATCCTTATATTCAGTAATCAGAATGTTTATAATGCAAGAGATGTGACTTGATAGAACATTATCAGATTCTGATGGGGGTCCCAAAGTCCCCACCCTTAAATGACTGCGGCTATTGAAGCGACTAGCAGCAAGATGAGAATCCATGAAACTTCCAAAACAGTGTAAGCCAACATATGTTTACAAGTGCCAAAACTATACACAATGGTTGAACACCCATGCCACCCATGTACCTTCAAACCTTCTTTTTCTACAATTACGTCAAGGTACACACCCAACATCGACAGCTGATTTGGAGGCAGCCTGCTGACTACTATGCCCTGTTGAATGTGATGACTTTGGCAGGCATTCTCTGGTCTCAGCAGGATATTGAACAACAGCCAGACTGATGGCCCTTCGCCGGAGCGAGTGAATGGCTGTCTGGTTTCCCTTTAAGTATGGTGCCCGGACCTTTGACCCTCTGAGGTAAGGGCAGTGGTGGTGACTTCCTGTCCTCCACGCCGTGAGGTTCACTGAGCTCCACGCACATACATATGCAATGATCTGAACTGCACGAGCTCATGTGTGACCAGCTGTCCTGCCCCCCGAGCGGAAATCGCTCTTATTTCTGCTCCCGCCACCCAATTTATAATCCTGAATGGAAGATACTGCCCGATGAGCCTATCAATGTTACATAATACATTAAAAATATGATTGGATAGGGTTTTCACCTGTTAGAATGCCAAATTGAAAAGCAGATTGAGTTGTAGGAAACTGTTTTTTCTGGCTTCAAGTTATTTTTCTTCTTCTGCACCTCCTTTCAAAATACTCTGGTAGATTCAGAGTGGGTCATTTCCAGCCTAATGTCACTCTTAATTGGAAACTGAGTCTGTGCATCCCGTACTCCTGTACACAGCTTGTACTCATCTTATACCTTTGCTTCATATGAAAACTGCACTTAATCTCCGCTGTGCAACACCACTGGAGACTGGTGGTGATGTGTTGCAGTTCACTCTGGGAGTCCGAGTTGCTGTGGCAACATGCACTTTTACACCATGTGTTGTAGTCCGGAGCTTTGGATAGTGATGATTGAGGCTGCACTTTTCTTTCCATCACATGGCTAACCAGGAATCTCACTGGCTCTTACCACCTGCCGTGTGTTGGAAGGATTTGCAAGTTGATGCTCAGCCTTTTTGGCCACATTATGGGCTGAATTTTCCCGTCAGCGTGCGAGGGCGGGCCCAACATGCCAACGTGTAAAATGGTGTGCAACACCGTTGGGTGTGCGTCCCTACATCATCGAGCGCCATCGCGATATTTCGTTCGGCAGGCGCGTGCCAGAGTTGGCTGCGCGCCCGCTGAAATGTCAACGGCCTATTAAGGCCACTAAGAAATGAATTAAAGTAGTTAAGAACGCTGCCTGTCCAACCTTAAGGTTGGCGGGGCAGGCAAAAAGCCTAAGCAGCCTTCACATTTTTCAGGAAACCTCATCCACGGGCGGGATGAGGTTTCCTGAAGCTTTTATAAAATAAATAAATACATTTTCCCACCTTTACAGACACGTCCCAACTCATGTGACACTTTCACATGAAGGGGCATGTTTAATTAAATTTTTAGATCATTTATTAAACTGTTTTGTTATCCATTCAACCTCCCCAAGGCAGCTCCATGCCCCAGGGAGATTGCTGCGCTCTTATCGCATACATGCCTTAATTGGCCCGCCCTCGTTAAATGGTGGCGCACAGCCGATTGGCTCCAAGCCCACCCCAGGAAAAATTCTGGCCATGTGGGTTTTTACAACAATTGTTATGGTCACCATTACTGAGACTAGCTTTATATTCCAGATTAATTAAATTTCACTTTCACCAGATGCTATGGTGGGATTTAGAACCCATGTCCCCCAGAGCATTAGCCTGGGTTGCTAGATTACTAGCCCAGTGACATTTCCACTGCGCCACCACAACACGCCATTTGCATCTACAAATTGATAGTCATTATGTTTTGCTGCGTTTAACTGTCACAATATCGGTGCAGACCCCGGGCAAAACATGGTTCCACGGAAATAGTTTCAGAAAACTCTCTTCCAACTCCATCTGGTGTATAAAGAAAAATGTATTTTCATCAAGTGACAGTGAATACTGCCACAGGCAATTTACCAGTATGTGCTGTATTTAAAAAGTGACTAACTTGGCAAATTATGAGGGAGTTTAACATTTGACAAGGAATTAAAGTAAGTGTCATTGAATAAACCAGCTGAGAGTTTAATTCCCTTCTGATCTCCGAGCTTTCATCGTAATGACTACTGAATGATCATAAAATAATGGATTATGCTGTAATTTAAATCTTGGAAAAACAATAGCAGGTGGATGAAGTCTGGGATTGCTTGAATAAATCATCTTGCCACATTAAATCAGGGTTAGAATCACGCACAATATTGTCAGCTACATAACAGATCCAGCCAAAATATAGCAGAATTCGTTCTTGCTCCAATGAAAACTAAAATGCCTTCAAAGGTTTTGCACTCCTTTCATGTCATGTTGTTTCCGCTTTATTGCTGAGAGAGTTAGAAAGGTATTTTGAAGTTTTTTTTTTGCTTCACTGAATTTACTTTTAATATATATTGTAATATGCTATCAAGTATAGCCTGGCTTTGTTCAGTGTGAGTCTCAGGTTCTACTGCTGCAAGGAGGAATGCTCAGGGAAGAATTTTCTGCTCATCGGGCGGGTGTAAAATGATGCGCGATGACGTGGGGTAAGCATCCTGACATCATCGCACACTCGCGCGATGTTTCGGTCAGCGATCGCACACAGGTGTTGGCAGCACACCCACCGACATTTAACAGGCCTGTTAAGGCCGTTAACAGTCTAACTGAATTAAATTTTTTGCTGCCCGTCCAACCTTACGAACGGCAGGCAGAGGGAAAGGCCAAGCGGCCTATGTATTTTTTGTGAAACCTCATCCACGGGCGGGATGAGGTTTCAATCCATTGTTAAAAAAAATTTTTTTCTAATGTTCATACTAATTTCTAACATGTCCCCGCTCATGTGACGGAGCTGCCTCAGGGAGATGCAGAAGTCTGTAAATTAAAAATTAAGAATTGTAAAATATCATAAAACATGCCTCCTGACGTGGTCACATGAGGGGACATATTTTATAACGTCTTACAATTCTTAATTTTTAATTTTCAAAGCTATGCCTCTCCCTGAGGCAGCTCTGTGTTTTGGGGAGCTTTTCCTATGTGCACCCCTGCGCACAAGTTCCCTGCTCGCCCTCCTCCCCCACCCCACACAGGCAGCACTGAGCGCTGCAGCGCACATTTCACACTGGGCAGGCCTTAATTAGCTGCCCCCGACTGCTCCCGCTCACCCCCGCTGAGCCCGCCCGATGAGGGCAAAATCCTGGTTTAGGATTACAGAGCAGGTGAGGGGTGCACATGGGTGCTGATAGGATTTAGGAGGAAGATTGGTGGACCTGTGGTCACTGATTGTGAAGTAAAGGTGTTTTGATTGTTTTCCAGAGAAAAAAAATAGACAAATTACCATTATTTTTCGTGTGGCACCTTAGGTACTTTTTAAATACATATATATCTATACATATATATAATATATATAAACTAGCAAATTTCCTGTGATGTTGATAATACTACTCAGTTATCTGGAGAAGAATATTATACAGTGGGCTGTATATAATGGCACAGTCAGAATGAAGATGTTTGAGTAATTCCCCTGTCTGATATTGAATGTTCATGCATAATTTTGCATGTACTATCCTCCACTCACTGCATTTTGCTGGAGAATTCACAGTGCTTTTAGTGGGGGGTTGCTGTAGTTATGATCAGGCATGAGTGCTGATTACAGTAGCTCATAGCAGCACGTTTTAAATAGACCCTGTGAGTAAACTTTCTTTGCTTTATTCATTATAAAATGCATTTGTTTATTACAGGCCTTGTGATAAGTCCACCCCAACCATCAATTTATTGGCTGGCACGTTGTTGTTAATAGACACTGCGTACAATGTGAAACTAATCGAGTATTCTGCTGCTAAAGTGTCCCTTAAAGGATATTAATGAACCAGCTGCATTTGCAACAATCTGACAACTTTTACAGATGTCAACTTCCTGGGTGGAATTCTCCCAGCCCACCCGCGGCGGGTTTCATGGCGGGCGGGAGCGGAGAATCCAGCGGGAGGCAAAAAGTCGGAAACCCGCTGTCGTAAAAACAGGTTACAATTCGCCCTGAGGGTGTTTTCATGGCGGGTGGGTTGTCCCGCCGACCCGTGGCGCGAATGCCATTTGCATTCATTAGCATATCATAAATGGTCATTAAAACAGCTGCTTGCTGGAATCTTGCCAAGTCTCCCAATCTTCCGTCACGCCAGTGGGAAATTACGTCGGCGTCAAACCCGCCTGGAAAGCGGTGGCGTGCACAAGTCGGACCTCAGTTCGCCGGTAACTTCGAGGTGAGTGGAACATACCTGCCATAGCGCTGCGCCGGTCTTGTAGCGATGAACACTGATCTGCTGGGATTGTAGGGCTGGACTGCTCCTTCTCTTTGCTTCCATTGTCCTGAGGAACACCAATGTGCTGTGGTACTCATGCAGGCCTCCACTTTCAGAGACTAGCACTTCGACTGGGATTGGGCTGTGAGGCAAAAGGTCGGGCTGACAAACACAAGAGGGTCAACGGAAAGGGAAGGCTGTGGGATGGCAGTCAGGGGGAAGAGCAAACACGACGGGGGCCTTTCTGGAGTGGCTCTTTGACCTCATGTTGCCGCGGGTGTGAGCAGGAGCCTGCTTAGAAAGAAAGGAAGAAGACTTCCTTGTGATGAAAGCCACTGAAAGCCAGTGGCTTCATTAGCGCTGTTAAAGGGCTACTCAGAACTCAGTGGCTTCACTTCATAGTCACTGCATCTCAAGTGTAACACATCGGAATGTAGAATTTGGGAATGCAGGCAATAGCGCGGGAGACACAGCTGTACCATATATGGCATTCCATCAATGAAGGCCTGTCACGTGTTCACCAGATGTGACATTCCTAATGGGCCTTCATGAGGGCATCCACTCATTGACCATGAACAACTGATTAGTGATTAATATGCCACATCAGAGATTGGTGAACAGAGCTAGGTTGGGTCACTCATCTCAATTAAAACTTAGCACCCAACGCAGGGCTCAAGATGTTACATATCTGCAATGCCATTTTGGTCATCCCGATGTGTGTGCTAGTGTCTCAGGGACAAGGCGGCATCAGCCACCATACAAGTGGGGCAGGAAAAAGTATGGACCCTTACAGTCTCCAAATGTGTCAACCTCTGAGCTTCGCTTTCTTGCCCCTTGAATCATTAAAGTCTCAATGTTTGCATCCAGAGTGAAGGCAAAGCAGATATGGATCCAGGGCTCAATGCTGCCTTTGTCAGGGTCCCAATGCAATGGACGAGGTGAAGGAGGGAGAGGTGGCTCTGCGTGCAGCTCCAGCAGGAGGAACATGGTTAAACGGAGCTACAGTATGAACAGGAGGGTCAGGAGGAGAGACCCAGACAACAGGGGTGACTCACCAGACCTAGGGTTTATCATCCAAGAGTGTCCTATTTACAAATGAGCTGGGGCAATGCCATACGCGTCTGTGCTTGTCCCGTGCTTTGGTACATCACATGTGCTATATTTTTTGTCAAGTCCTGGGGCCACGTGGAGTTGGAGGGTATCCCCTGCCAATGGGTTTGAAGATGACCGCTGCATTCAGTTTCTTTGCTTCTGGTTCTTTCCAAGGCTCAACAGGAGACCTGTTTGGCATCTCTCAGTCTGCAACATATCGATGCATAAAGGAAGTCACGGAGGCCCTTTACAGGAAGGCCAATCATTATGTCAGGTTTGATGTGGATGAAGATAGCCAGGCTGTGAGATTCACCGGCTTCACCGCCATCTCAGTCTTCCCAAGAGTGCAGGGTGCAATAGACTGCACATGTGGCTATACGGGCTGCACGGCAGCATCCCCTAATATTTATAAACCGCAAGGCCGACCATTCATCTATGTACAGCTGGTGTGTGATCACCGGAAGCGCATACTGCATGTTTGTGCACGGTACCCTGCGAGTTGCCATGACTGAGTCACTCCCAAGTTCCTGAGATTTTCGAGGGGCCATTACGCATGCAGGGATGGTGCTTGGGGATAAGGGGTACCCACTGAAACGCTGGCTGATGACACCGGTGCATCGCCCTCAGAGTCGTTCCATGGAGAGGTACAACACTGCTCACAGGTCCACACGGTCCCTTATAGAGCAGACCATAGGGCTTTTGAAGATGTGTTTCAGATGCTTGAACCACTCAGGTGGCTCATTCCAATACACTCCCAACAGGGTTTCCCGCATCATCGCAGTGTGTTGCACCCTTCACAATCTGGCTATGCAAAGAGGTGACCCCCTGGCAGCGGACAACCTGGAGAAGGATGATAAATCATCGGAGGATGAAGATCCAGAGGCCCAGGAACCTTAGAAGGCTGCTGAGGATCAGTATGAACACGATCACACCTCGGAGGAAAGAAGACATGGGAGATGTGTCTGTGATATGTTAATCGCTGACAGGTTCCAGGAAGAGTGAGATCAAGTGAGGGAATATGGCCACATCTCTCCTAGCCCTCAATGCTATCTTCTTTCAACTCAGGGGATGTCCATCCACTTGCAGCGAGAACGAGTCCCACATTCACACTTGCCTCATGAATCGCCAAGCCGTGACCTTTGCTTTGATCTGTGAGGCCCTGTCAGTGAGCTCACTTTGGGAACTGAGAGCGCACTTAGCGACAAGAGTGATGTGAGAGAAGGCTTGAAGCCTTCACTGTCATCTAATGATGCCAACACTGCTACGACTGAGATGTGGACAAGCCAAGGGACCTCCTCCTCCCGTGCATGTCTTTTCTTCTGCCACTACCATTGAGGAGACACAAATGCCACTAGATTATCAATGCTGATGAGCTGCCCTCAGTCAGTGGTGTTCTTTGAGGAAGAGGGGTTAGAAATGCTTATATCACACACTTCAAATAAAGATTTAAACACACCTCCCTGACATCACACAAGGAGTGCAGATACTAGTTCAACTGAGGCTGACATCACAGGAATGTTAATCTTACAGTGGGACACCATCACTGAGTGGGGGGAAGGCGAAACCTCAAAGTAAGGACTCCAAAGTACAAAATCACAACGCCTTCAGTTGATAGGAGCATTCACATCACTATCAAATGTATTAACAAAAGTGCAATTCATTTACATGTCTATCACACCTGTGGCCCAAAAGTGACATCAGTTTTACTTAACTGCCCTAACTCTAGCGCCACACCTGGGTGCAGCCCTGACATCCGCAGCAGAGGTGGAGACAGTCTACTGACTGCTACGTCTTGATGTCTGTGATGACCTTGGTGGATGTCCTCTGGTGGGCCATGGCCTGGATGGCCCCAGCCGGACAAGGGTCACCTGCTCAGGGGCCAAAGCACCCGCAGCGGCCTGAGAAGCTGGAGTAGATGGAGTCACAGGCAGAGGTGGCTATGAGCGGCTGCACTCCCTTGCAGTGCCCTGAAAGGAGGCCCCGAGGCTGACACTCATCCTCCCTGTGAATGCCCGAGGGCCCCACCCTGACTCCTGCAGGAGATGGTGCGCCCAGAGGGAGGTCTAGGTGACTCGTTGCCACACCACCAGGGTGTGTGGCCATGGAGTGCAGGACCGAGCAGAAAAATGCAAGACCTGCTGCACCAGGGCCTCCATGGTGGTCGCCAGCCTCGAGGCGCTTGAATGTCAGGGCCACGAGATCAGCCTGAATGCAGATGGACTCCTCCATTGTGCACCCTAGTCTGCTGAGTGACTGCCGAATCACTGCCTGATATTCTGCCACCTGTTGTTGCATCTCCAGCATAGATTTGACAGCAACTTCCAGAAGCTCATCATCTGACTCGGGCTGAGCTAGTCGCTGGTCTCCAGAGGCCTTCTGAATGCCGGAGACCTGGGCTGTCCCTGCCTTCAAATGCTGCGGGGACGTGACAGTGAGGTGTTCCCCAGAAAGTGGGCCTGAGCCTAATCTACACCTGTGCCTCACCGACCTGCATACCTCTGAGCTGGTGGAGGGTGCGTGTGAGTACCGGGGCGGTTCTTCTGGTGCTTTGTCCTGGTGGTGCTGGAATGGCTTGGGGGCCTCCATGTGCTTGTGCCGAGAGAGTTTCAGTTACTGAGCACGAGCCACATAAGACTGCATGTGACTCACTGTGAATGTCGGGATTTGTTGAAGTGATGGAGCTGTGATCCATACTGGGTTGGTGGGAGAAGCTGATTTCCCCTTCCCCACAGGAGCGATCCCTGTCATCCCCAGTCAGCTCAGCTGCAGCCTCCCCAAACTCAGTGAGGGTGTGGATGTTGGATATCCCTCCCCTGCTCTGTGCCTCTCTCGTGCCTATTGTGCACCAGCTACGTCTGTATGAAGAAGGAAGAAAGGTAGGTAATGAGAAGGGATGGAGCAGAGTTTGGGTTAGATGCATGTCCCCTATGTGTGTGGTGATCCATCCACAAAAGGGCCAGAGGATGGAGTGTGAGCAAGATGTTAGATGGGATGGTGGTGCTGTAAATATCTCAAGAGAACAAGTGTTGATATATGTCCCCCGCTACTGGTTGCATGAGACCCCTGAAGAGAGTAGCCATTTGAGGGCATGATAAGATAATGACAGTTTGATATTGGAAGGTGTTGAAGGATGACTTACCATGGTGGAGCGGGTGAGATTATTCACACTCTTCCTGCACTGGGTGGCACTTTGGGTGCGGGTGTCAGTTGCGCTGACCTGCTCCACTACAATGTCCCAGGACCAAGAGTTCGGGCTGCTGTACTTCCTGCAGCCATCCGTAGAGTGCATGCCATTGTTCCTGCGCCCCTCTGACCAAGGCCTGGAGGGCCTTGTGGACGAAGCGGGGTGCAGACTTCATCCTGAGGCTCTTGACCTTTCTCTTGCGGGTTGCAAACATCTGGGCTGGAGAGATTGAGGTTGTGTGTTGGATTGGCGTTTAAATATGGCGCCCAGACCTTCGAACCCGCCAGCTGACAGCGGGCGGACGAATCAGCTCCCAACCCGCCAGGTGATTCGAAGCCAAAAGCGCCTCTGCATAGTTAATGAGGCTCCAAGTGCAGAATCGGGGGCGAGTTTGAAATCGCTTATCAACGCACTGAGTTTCATTCTGGGAGAATTCCGCCCCTTATTTCCCGATGGCAGTTAAACTGAATCCTACTTCTCAAACTGCCATGGCGAAATTTGATTTCACATGAGTTGAACTATTAGTCCTTTAACATAACCATTAGACCATCATATCCTCAGATAGGTTCAGGATAATGCATATGAATTACAGTGGTTGATCCATTAGTATTGATTGGCTTCTAGCTTTGGACTACATCTGTAGGCAGCATTGAGCCTGTGAAGGGATGTAATTCTAGGGTTAAAGGAATGTTATTTTAGCTCTCTGTCTTCATCAAAGAGAAGACTGTGATATGATTTGGAGAGATATAATTTATCATAGAAATTGAGGAACACAATGGGCTGGATTCTACAATAAAAGTAAAGGTGAGGTCACTGTTATTGAAATGTCAATGGAACAGTAGCTCTAAGCAACTGCACATACTCAGTTAAATATATAAGTCAGGAAATTGCTGTCTGAGATACCCTGCTCCTCAGGAACAGTATCTCAGTGTCTGACTCACAACTGAAATGAATGAAGCAACATGAAGTTCCTGTACACAGCTGATATATGCACAAAAACTTGCCAGAAAATATTACAACTGTCCATTCCAGCATGTACCTTTTCAATGGTGTAGCAAATTTTGATCACTGCTAAGTAGTCTGTCTGGCACCAATTAACGCCAGCCAGCATGAAAGGCGCGCTGAAACGCTCAGTGCTGCTAGGGCGGGGGCGGGAGGAGGGCGAGCGTGGAAGTCAGCACGTGCATGGGGGAATGCACCCTGACAGCTCCCTGGGGGCACAGAGCTGCCTCAGGGAGCTGAAGAATTAAACACTGACCAATAAAGATTTTAAAGATGAAATAAACATGTCCCCATATCTGACTCAGTCACATGAAGAGGGGCATGTTTGAAGGGATGGCAAAAATTTTTTTACCGGTTTTATATTCGCCATTGGAAACCTCATCCCACCCGTGGATGAGGTTTCGTAAAAAATGCAAAGGCCGCCTGGCCTATTCACCCGCCAGCCAACCGAACGGTTGAGTGGGCAGCGAAAAATGCAAATGAATTAATATTTTAAGAACCTTAATAGGCCTCTTAATTGTCGGTGGGCGTGCTGCCGACTCTTGCACACGCCTGCAGACCAAAAGATTGCGAGAGTGCGCTATGACGTCGGGACACTCACCCGACGTCATCGCGCGTGATTTTACGCCCAATCCGGTCCGGGGTGTGACCGCCCAACGAACGCAAAATCCTGCCTCAGAAATTAACTTTTAAAAGTGTGGATTCTCATTCCTTCAGATTTTAGTTGTTGCTGGAATTTTTTTTAGGGAAGTATTTTAATTTACTTTTTCTTTCTGCCTCTTATATCTCACTCTCTCTTAATCTAATCTTTTTTTTCCCTCTCGTTATTTTGTTTTCTGTAGCTGATTTGGCATTGAATTACACATTCTGACTGACACTTCCTGTTTCAGACTATGCACTGCTTATAACCGATTGGCTAGGGAGATACACAACTTGCGCTGTTCACAGAGGTTGCAAATGCTCTGTAGAGGATTCCGTGCCTTTTGGCTGACAGCAACTTTCCATGGACAAGTGTAAGAATAATGAATGTCTGGTTTGGCGTGATCAATGCTGATTGAAAAAGATGGCCCAATATCTAAAGGCTCTAAAATAAGAAGAAAAAAATTATTATTAATTTATAACTCGACAACTGAAGGAAGTTGCTGTGCTTTGATAAAGAAAATAGTCATTTTGGTAAATGTAGTTTAATTTTTGAGATTGATGGGCAAATATAATTGATGAGAAACAGATAAAAGAATCCAAAGAAGGAGAAGACAAGTTATTTTAAAATAGTAGCAAAACAGCTCATGATAGATGACTTATCTACAACAACACTCAAGAAGCTTGACACCATCCAGGACAAAGCTGTCCAGTTGATTGGTACCCCAATCACAAACATTCACTCCCTCCACCACCGACGAACAGTAGCAGCAGTGTGTACCATCTACAAGATGCACAGCAGCAACTCACCAAGGGACCTTAGACAGCATCTTCCAAATCCACGACCACTTCCATCCAGAAGGACAAGGGCAACAGACACATGGGAATACCATCAGCTGGAAGTTCCCCTCCAAGCCACTCATCATTCTGGCCTGGAAATATATTGCTGATCTTTCACTGTCACTGGGTCAAAATCCTGGAGCTCCCTCCCTAACAGCACTGTGGGTTTTACCTACACCACAGGGGCTGCAGCGGTTCAAGAAGGCAGCTCACCACCACCTTCTCGAGGGCAATTGGGGAGGGACAATAAATGCTGGCCTAGCCAGTGACACCCATATCCCATGAATGAATAAAAAAAAATACTGAAGATAATTTTAAGCATGTTGAGGATCAGAAATTTTTAATGAATACAAGAAATTCAGGATTAAGCAAAAACGATAGATGCTCATACAGAACAAAATACTTGAATACTGGAAATCCAAAATAAAATCAGAAAATGCTGGAAATTCTCAGCAGGTCCGGCAAACCCTGTGGAGAGAGAAAGTGAGTTAACGTTTCAGGTCAATCTCGTCATCAACCAAGTTAACTCTGCACCTCTCTCCACAGATGACTTCAAATGCTCAGCCTGGGAGGAACTTGGATAATCTTAGTGAGACACTTCAACAAGTCCTCAATTGTTCAACACATGATAAACTGTTACTTTGAATTTTGTGCTAATCTTTCTGAGGACCTGGTTGCTTTGATAAATTTTATTCAGTCAGCTGACATTTGTAGGATTAGTTTGAAGGGATTTCAGTGCAATTTACCCGGATTATTTGGCATTGTGACTATTTAACGTGTAGCCTGACTGTCACTGGAGATGTCAAAGAGGAGAGAGAGAGAGAAAATGAAGAAGGTATTTGCAGAAGATATTTTATCATCTTATTTGACATGCATGTGTTCCCAGCTGGCCATGTCTATGTCCTATTATAATTGTAAGGCACACTAACTCTGTTCTAGAATTGTGGAATATGTCTTTTATGAGGTAGTTGCACTTACCCTGGCTCCCGAACTGGAGTCGCCTTGATTTTGAAATTTTCATTTAGTTTTTGAATCCCCCCCAAGACCTCACTCCATTTTACCTCTGAACTTATTCCACCTCTACAACTGTATCCCTCCAATAATAGTTCTTTTCACCCCAAAGTTGTCTTCAGCTTCCTCCCATGTTCAGGAAATCCTTTCCTAAACCCCTTTAGTTCTTTATTTTTTTTTATTTTTTATTTCTTTTTCTTTCCTCCTTCAAGGTCTTCAAGAAAATGCCACCTCTTTGACCCAGCTTTTGCTTACTCTTCCTAATTTTTGCCTCGGTGTCAGTTTCTTTTTCCTGATTATGCCTCTGTGAAGCAGGTGGGATTGTTTCTTCCTGCATTAAATGTATTATCGAAATACAATTTGTTGTTGCTGTACCAATTCTGATTATTCATCATGCCATATAAATACTGTGGCTACAAGAGCAGGCCAGAGGCTGGGAATTCTGTGGCGAGTAAGCCACCTCCTGACTCCCCAAATCCTGTCCTCCATCTACAAGGTACAAGTCAGGAGTGTGATGGAATACTCGCCATTTGCCTGGATGAGTGCAGCTCCAACAACACTTTAGACACTCTCCAGGAAAAAGCAGCCCGCTTGATTGGCACCCCTTCCACAAACATTCACTCCCTCCACCACCAACGCACAGTGGCAGCAGTGTGTACCATCTACAAGATGCACTGCAGGAACTCACTAAGGCTCCTCAGGCAGCATCTTCCAAATCCACAACCACTACCATATAGAAGGACAAAGGCAGCAGACACATGGGAACACCATCACCTGGAAGTTCCCCTCCAAGCCACATGCCATCCTGACTTGGAAATATATCGCTGTTCCTTCACTGTCGCTGGAACTCAAAATCCTGGAACTCCCTCCCTGACAGCACTTTGGGTGTACCTACACCATTTTGAGCTGCACCGGTTCAAGAAGGCAGCTCACCACCATCTTCTCAAGGGCAATTAGGGATGGGCAATAAATGCTGGTCCAGCCAGCGACGCCCACATCCCATGAATGAATATAAAAAAATTATTTCTCAGACTTTACCTTTGTTTCTATTTGTGTAATACTAGCAAATCTAATAAAATTGGTTGAAATCTTACAGCTATTCTTAGCTTTAGCTGCAGATACACAGAAATTGCTAATATTGCAGTAATAATAGAGGCTAAATGACAAAGGGCCATTTAAGGGGCAGAGAGACTGAATGAAAGCAGGGACTGTAATGGGGTTAAGGATGAGCAACAGGGCGGCAGCAAGAAGAAAACAAAAATGTTTTGAGATAAAACATGCAGGAAAGTTGAACTGGGTAAGTATATGGAGCATACGTAAACTATAAGGGATGAAGTTCTGTTAAAGCTCCCCCACTCAACCAATGTAACTTTAGCAGAAGAGCCACAGAAACTGTAACAAAATGGCGTTAAATGTGTCTACGTCAATTTGCCAGTGTTTTTGCAGCATTTCCACCCAAGGTGGTGTGGAGACCCCAGCAGATATTGACCCCCATAATGATTATGACATGGAGCACTGGGGATGGAAGTAACATGGAGGAAAAGTTCCGGGGAGAGCGTTCCAGGAGTAACTTATTGCAGCTGGCCAAAGGGGACATTAGCCAAAGTCTGGCAGCAGACTGCAAGCATGAGTTTAGGTGAACTGGATGAATAGGAGGCCACCTCACAAAGGAAAAAGTAACATTAAAAATATATTTTTGCACAGCTTCCTCGCTGCAGTTGACTTATTTTCTTCCTATTGCTTGCACACATCTTTCTATATGGAAGTATGGACACAAGGTTCCTCTAATCATTATCAGCACCACTTCATGATGAGCAAATACTCAGCATAATTCAAAGAAGTCAAGTTGGGCCTGGTGAGAATTGTTCTTCCTCCTCCCCTCTACCTCCTTAGTTCTTCCATGATATACCTTACATAGAAGATTGACAGGTCATGGAATTCCCTACGGAAACAGTGGAACAAAAAGATAAGTGGAATCCATAATAGTTTAGTGGACAAATAATTGAAAAGGAAAATGTAAAAAGTCTTGGGAAATGTAGGAGAATGAGAATGGATTATTCTTTCAAAGAGCCAGCGCCGATTCCATGGTCAATGCTGACTCCTTCTGTGCTACATTTGCTGTTTGGCAATTTGAAAATACTGTACCATTCACATTGTATTAAAAAGAAAAATTATTTGGGGTGTTGTATTACATGTTAGCATGATGTATCATAGGTTCAAATTTTAATTAGAGTGTAAAATATCCTAATTATACACACATAACATGGAGGTTTCTGGTTTTGTTTAATCCCGTATGATTAAAGTGTTTTGGGTTTTTTTTACGGAATGGAAAAGTTAAAGTGGTTCAGCCCCAGGAGGCTTTAGGGTTTGGTATGTCAAGGAACAGTTTAGCTGACACTGGTTTAATTGTCTGCTGATACACAGGATGTACGATTCATGACTTGTCTTTATGGCCACATTTGTCAAGGCAGTTTTGAGATAAGAGATGAAACAATGATCAGCAGGATAAAAACAAGTGTCACTTGTTGTTTTCGTAGGAAATACATTCTTTTCAGGAGTATTAATCCCAAGGCCATGACAGTGATTGCGTTAGAAGCACGCTATAAGATCTTGATCTGCTCTTTAAAAATTATCATGAAGTTCAGAAGTGGAAAGGGACATCAACTGAAAGTCTCCACCTGAGGTAAGAAAATATGTGGTTGTATAGTTTTATTCCTCTGTATGTTTACTGTCCAGAGATATTGTACAGAATAGGCCTTGGTCTCAAACAAAAAATGGAGAATGTTGTGAACCAAAGTCTGGTGTCAGGAATCAAACTTATTCCATAGACTGGGGAAAGTGACAGGACATGAACTCGAACACACTTGATTGTGCAAAAACAAATGTCGAGGACAGGTTTCTGTTAGGTAGGAAACTGTGTCGGTGAGGGTGTGGCTTTACCTTTCCAGTAGTTCAAATAGCATTCATGTGCCAGGCGATGACCCTCTCCAACAAGAGAGATTCTAACCACATCTCTGTGACGTTCACCAGCATTACCATCGCAGAAACTCACCAAGGCTCCTTAGGCAGCACCTTCCAAACACACGGCTGCTATCATCTAGAAGGACATATGGGGACACCACCATCTGGAAGTACCTACACCACAGGAACTGCAGTGGTTCAAGAAGGCAGTTTACTGCCACCTTCTCAATGGCAACTAGGTATGGGCATTAAACACTGGCCTAGCCAGCGAAGCCCACATCCCATGAATGAATTTTTAAAATTACTGAATGTAATTTTAAGCATGTTGAGGTTCAGAAATTTTTAATGAATACAATAAATTCAGGATTAAGCAAAAATGATAGATGCTCATTCAGAGCAAATTATTTGAATGCTGGAAATCTAAAATAAACTCATAAAATGCTGGAATTTCTCAGCAGGTCTGGCAGACTCTATGGAGAGAGAAACAGAGTTAACGTTTCAGGTCAACCTGGTCAATGACCTGAAAAAAACGGTGTGGGTGGATGGTGCGGAATTGGAGGCAGAAACGGACCCTGGGGGTGGGAAGCAGGAGATCGGAAAAGTCAATGGGCATGGGATTCTCAGGAAGGTAAGGGAACGTGCATGTTCACTTGGAAATCCTGGAAAGACAAGGGTTCAGGTTGGTAGTTGTCGATGGGGAGGTGGAAGGTAATGCCGGGGGATCGACAGTGATGCTCTAGAACAAGGTTATGTGTCTCTGCACTGGTGGAGGGTCTGGGTAAGCGCTGTGATGAGTGTTCCAGGCTTTTAATTTCCAGCTCTTCAATGGAGGAGATGTCCTCTTGGCTGGAGGTGAGGACGTGGATGGAGCTGAAGTACTGGCTGTCTAAGGGCATCAGTCACTTGGCAGAGCTCTCTATGAACCAAAATTGAGATAATTAGTGCATGGCAGGCAGCAGAGTCAAAAGCAGGAGAGAGAGCACTCACAGTTGCGTTGAGAAAGGGATAATGTGGTGCCAAATCCTCATGTGGGTGCTCGCCGCCGACCGTACCGTTGCCGCAGTCATGGTCATGTCCTCACCAGTCAGCCCGATGACACGCTTCTCAAAGAGGCCTAATGTGGACCACTCCACTTCCAGACTGAGACCTCTTCCTGCTGGTGTGAGCCAGCTTCTTCTGCATGAAAAGAGAGTGTGGGCAGGACGCACGTGTGGAATGTTTACGTGCTGAGTGGAGCCATGGACGGGATGAGGACAGGAGGATATGAGCCTCATGGAGATGTGAGGGTGTGTGTGAGAGTTAGTGGTGTTGCCCCTTGAGGTGTGAGATCCCTGTGGATGTGTAATGGGTTTGTGAGTGTATGAGTTGAGAGTGATGAGGAGGTCACTTTAAGGAGTGTTCAGCGTTGTGGGCATCTCAGTGTCACTTCTTAATGATGTTGGCCGGCAAGTGGCTGCTTTGAGTGAAAAACTCTACCATCAGTTTTATTTCGCAACTTTCTCTCACTCCTACAATAATCACTCTTCAAGTTTATGATGACTCTATCATTCCAGTTTTGGGAATGATCACAGTTCCAGTGCACTACAAAAATGTCACCATCGGCAGCTTCACTTTCTATGTAGCTAATGGCAGAAGTCTTATAGGAGTAAAAACAAAAATACCTGGAAAAACTCAGCAGGTCTGACAGCATCTGCGGAGAGGGATACAGTTGACGTTTCGAGTCCATTTGACCCTTCATCAGAACTAAGAAATATAGAAATGAGATGAAATATAAGCTGGTAGAGGGGGTGGGACAGGTAGAGCTCGATAGGGGGCCAGTGATAGGTGGAGGCCAAGAAAAGGCTGCCAAAGATGTCATAGACAAAAGGACAAAGGAGTGTTGACGGTGGTGATATTATCTAAAGGATATGCAAATGGGGACATTAAGGGTAGCAAGCAGGACAAGCTAGTGGCAGATGGCCCGAGTGGGGGTGGGGTGGGGGGAAGGGATCGAAATGGGCTAAAAGGTGGCGATGGAACAATAGATCGAAATAAATTTAAAAATAGGTGGGAAAAGAAAAATATATTTGTTAAAAAATTATAAATTATTGGAAAGGGGGGGGGTCAGAAAGGGGGTGGGAATGGAGGAGAGAGTTCATGATCTGAAATTGTTGAACTCAATGTTAAGTCCAGAAGGCTGTAAAGTGCCTAATCGGAAGATGAGGTGCTGTTCCTTCAGTTTGCATTGAGCTTCGCTGGAACATTGCAGCAGGCCAAGGATGGACATGTGGGCATGAGAGCAGGGTGGTGTGTTGAAATGGCAAGCGACAGGGAGGTCTGGGTCAGTATCATTGCTTACTTATTGGATCTGGGGAGATTAAGGGGTACTGTCATGCTCCTCGTGTACACATCAATTCCAATAGTTTCAAAAAATCTGAGACGGTTATTGTTTGTAATCCAGTTTAGGTACCAGGACCGGATGAGATGCATCCAAGGGCACTGTGGGAAGTGAAAGTGGAAATTGCAGAGGCATTCGTGACAATCTTCCAGTCTTCTTTAGACACGGGGGAGGTACCAGAGGACTGGAGAACTGTGAATGTTACACCCTTGTTCAAAAAGGGGTGTAAAGATAAAGCTGGCAACTACAGGCCTCAGTGGTAGGGAAACATCTGGAAATTATAGTACAGGGTAAAATCAATAATCGCTTATACAGGTCAGGATAATTAAGGAAAGCCAGCATGGGCTCATCAAGGAAAAATCATGTTTAAATGACTTGCTGGAGTTTTTTTGAGGAGTTAGCAGGGAAGGTGCATATGGATTTTCAAAAGGCATTTGATACAGTGCCTCACAACAAACTTGTGAGCAAAATTCTAGGTCATGCGATAAAAGGGAAAGTAGGCATTTGAAAAAGAAATTGGCTGACTGACAGGAAACAGAGAGTAGTGATAAATGTTTGTTTTCCAGGTTCGATGAAGGTTTGTAGTGGAGTTCCTCAGGCGTCAGTGT
This sequence comes from Cetorhinus maximus, assembly GCF_964194155.1. Lineage (NCBI taxonomy): Eukaryota > Metazoa > Chordata > Chondrichthyes > Lamniformes > Cetorhinidae > Cetorhinus > Cetorhinus maximus. The sequence continues at coordinate 128,228,105 of NC_135887.1, forward strand.
TGGGACCCTTGCTCTTCCTGATATAAATTAATGACCTAGACTGTGTTGTGCAGGGCATGATTTCAAAATCTGCAGATGATACGTAGATTGGAAAATGTTGTCAACTATGATGGTGATAGTCTTGATGTTCCAAAAGACATAGACATGTTGGTGGATTGGGCAGACAAGTGGCAGATGAAGTTCAATGCTTGAGGTGATTCGTTTTGGCAGGAAAAATATGGTGAGACAGTATAAAATAGAGGGAGAGCCTATAAAGGATATGCAGGAACAGTGTATACGTGCATAGGTCATGGAAGATGGCAGGGCATGTTGAGAGAGCAGTTAATAAAACATATAATATAATAGGGGCATTGTGTACATGAGGACAGAGGTGATGTTGAACTTGTATATGACACTAGTTAGGTTCTGGGCGCCATACTTGAGGAAGGATGTGAAGGCATTGGAGAGAGTACAGAGGATATTCATAAGCATGATCCCTGGGTTGAAGAATTGTAGCTATGAGGATAGATTGGAGAGGTTGGGACTGTTTTCCTTGGAGAAAAGAAGGCTGAGAGGAGACTTGATAAAGGTATTCAAGATCCTGAAGGGTATGGACAGGGTAAATAGAGAGAAACTGTTCCCACTCAAGAGAACATCAAGAACCAGAGGGTATAGATTCAAAATAATTGTTAAAGGAGTAAATGTGATGTGAGGAAATGAAATTTCACTCAGAGGGTGGTTGGACTCTGGAACGAACTTAGAGGGTGGTGGAGGCAGGTTCGATCAAAGGGGAATTGGATTGCTACCTGAAAAGACAGGGGAGTGGGACTAGGCAGAATGCCCTTTCAGAGAGCCAGTGCACACTTGATGGGCCAAATGGCCTCCTTCTGCACTGTGAAGATACTGTGATACCATGGTACTGCCAACTTTTATCACAAATTTGTGCCTAGGTATGTAGAGATCGCAGAGCTTCTTCAGAAACTACTGTACAAAGATGCACAATGGGAATGGGCAATCGCACAGAAAATAGCATTTGAAATGTTAAAAGGGAAGATAGCATCTCTGCCAGTCTTTGCACATTTCACCTCACATGCAGAAATGTATGTCACAGCAGATGCATCGGGAACTGCGGTTGGAGCTGTACTCTCACAATACATTGAAGGAAGCGAACGGCCAATCGCTTATGCATCATGCCCATTGTCAGTAACTGAGCGCAAATACTCTACTGGAAAGTGGGAAGCACCAGCCTGTGTTTATACTTGTGAAATTTGGCACATGAATCTCTATGGTAGAAAGTTCATTCTCCGCACTGATCACCAAGTGCTGACTACAATGTTAACTACGTCAGGATCAGGTCATTGACCTCCACACGTCTACAGGTAGTCAGATCATCTTCATCAGTATAACTTTGAGGTTGGGTATCTTGCAGATTCATGCAACTGAGTCGCTGACATGCTGAGTAGTACGACAATCGCAGACAGCATCAGTGATTGCAAAGCAACTTGCGATGTTGAAGACTACGTGATTACAATGATTTTGTGTGCGACCCTGAATCTTGTTACATGAAAGGAGTGCAAAACAGAATCAGTGACAAGCAACATACTGCAGAAAGTAAGCCAGTACCTAAAAGCCAAATGAACTCATGAAATAGGGAAAGGACTGATCCCGTACTATATAGTATGCAATGAACTTGCATTGTTTGGAGATAACAGTTTTTGCACGTGGAACCAAAGCAAATATCCCAAAAGTGCAACAGCAATGTGTATTGTAACTTTTTACAATTTACATCAATGACTTAGATGAGGGGAACGAAGGTATGGTAACTAAATTTGCAGACGGCACAAAGATAGGTAGGAAAGTATGTTGTGAAGAAAACATAAGGGGTTTGCAGATGGATATAGATAAGTTGAGTGAGTGCGCAAAAATCTGGCAGATGGAGTATAAAGTGGGAAAATATGAAGTTGTTCGCTTTGGCAGGAAGAATAAAAAAGAAGAGTATTACTTAAACGGAGAACGACTGCAGAAATCAAAGGTGCAGAGGGATCTAGTTGTTCTCGTGCATGAGTCACAAGAAGTTAGTATGCAGGTACATTATGTAATCAAGAAGGCTAATGGAATGTTATCCTTTATTACGAGAGGAATTGAACATAAAAGTAAGGATGTTATGCTTTAGTTATACAGGGCATTAGTGAGACCACATCTCGAATACTGTGTGCAGTTTTGGTCTCCGTATTTAAGGAAGGATATAAAAGCGTTGGAGGCGGTTCAGAGGAGGTTTTCTAGATTGATACATGGAATGAGCACATTGTCTTATGAGGATAGGTTGGACAGGCTGGGCTTGTTTCCACTGGAGTTTAGAAGATTGAGGGGTGACTTGATTGAAGTATCTAAGATCTTGAATGGTCTTGACAAGGTGGACATGGAAAGGATGTTTCCTCTTGTGGGTTGCCCTTATAGGACAGAGATGAGGAGAATTTTTTTCTCTCAGAGGGTTGTGTGACTTTTGAAGTCTCTGCCTCAGAAGGCAGTGAAGCGGGGTCATTGAATATTTTTAATGCAGAGGTAGATATACTCTTGTTAGGCAAGGGTCAGGGATAGATGGAAATATAGAACTCAAAACACTAACAGATCAGCCATAACCTTATTGAATGGCGGAGCAGGCTCAAGGGGTCGACTGGCCTACTTCAGCTCCTCAAATGTTTGTATCTTGCTCATGAAGGGATATCCGGGTGTTGTAAGATGAAACAATGGTTCTGTGAAGCAGTCTGGTGGCCGACAACAGATCACTGTATGGAAGAGTTCATTAGAAACTGCATAGCTTGTACACTCAGTGAGAAATCTATGTCCCGCACCCTGTACAGCCAACCCCATGGCCAACCAAACCATGGTAACAACTCTAAGCAGATATTTTTGGAGAATTGAAAGCAGCCGTAGGAATCATCATTTTCTGCTTGTTGTTCATGATCCACATAGCAAATGGCCAGAAATTGCTACAACAAATTCCATAACAACTATTTCAGTCAATGATATTCTAGACATTTTTTTTACGAAATAGGGTTTGCTATCACTACAGACAGTGGACCGCAGCTTATTTCCAGTCATTTCACACAATTCCTAATAAGTTACCATCTGACATTGTTCTACACCCACGATCGAATGGTTTTGAACGATTCATCAGGGTGATAGTCTGAAAGCTAGTATGTCGGAGGGAAAAACATTCAAAAAATACAATCACATTCTGCTCCACACATACCCATACAATCTCTGATGGAAAGATGCCAGCTGAACTCATAATAGGTAATAACTTTCACATGCCACTGACCATTCTTAAGCTGTCAGCACCAGTTAATAAGAATGTCAGAGTGAAAGCAGATAAAAATCGCATAGCAACAAGATAAAGAAAAAACATACTTTGACAAATATACAGGTTCAAGGGAGCCACAATTTGAGGTTGGAGATTGTGTTCCATTCAATTTGCCAGATCATGACCACAAACTTGCATCACCTCTATCAGGTCCAAAGCAGATTAAGTGGTTGCTCAGTACCAATGCTTGCCTGTTCATCAATAACACCAAGTGAAACACAGGATGCATGATAGCGAGTAGACCAGGATACTTCAAGGACAGTGATTATGAGGATACATCTCCTTTTCCTATGAGTGATGTTGATCATCCACCTCATCAAGTTGATCACACAGAACCACAACACCAAATTCATAGATCTAATCACAGACCTAAGAGATCTTCAAAGCTTGAGGCTATTTCTATGCTTAGAGAAAACAGACAAGTTGACCTCTAAGAAATGACTTGATATATGTATTTTGCTGTTTAGAATGATTTAATTCAAAACAAGGTTTTTAGTTAAAAGGGGGAAAAGATGCAGTGTTCAATGGTTTGATTGATCTGTGTTTGATTGTTATTCTGGTAACTGATCTATGTACTTTATTGTGAGTGGAACTAGTGAGCTAAGAAAACTGAGAAAGTTCCAGAAAGACCTGAGACAGTGAGCATCCATGTGTAGTGAATCATGAAAGTTCTGAGATATTTGTAAGTATTGTAAATAAACCTGTTGTAGATTTGGAACTAATGTCATCTCTGCATTGCCCTGAGATGGATAAGATATACAGCAAAACAGCATATACATAACAAGGAGGACTTCAATAAAATGGTTCGACATTTTGAATATAAAGCTGGTGACATTGTCATGGTAGACTACAAGAAAAAGAATCATATATTTGCATCTAAATGGCAATGGCATTTTCCAATTGTGGATAAGGCAAGCTCAACTGTGCACCTTTTACACCTTTTACAATACAAGAGGAAAAAGAGACCTAAAAGTACTAGATGGCATCACATTAGTCAATTAAGGACTCTGGAATGGGGTCAGAAATTGTCTCATAGGTAATCTATTTGCAATGTTTGATTTACAAATACAAAAATTATGATGACGACAATACGATTACTGATTGTACGTATATCATTTAGACTTTTGTGTGGAAACTATGATGATGAATGAGTTCAAGTAAGGTATTGCATCTCTGCTGATGACTCACAAAGCAAACTGTGATTGTGCAAGATGGCTCATCATTGATCATGGAATGCAGAATGCAACTGTCAGTCAACATTATGTTGGTGGAGTATGGTTAGAAATAATGGTTACTTTCCATTAAGAACTTTAATAAGTACCAGCCAGTTGAAGTTTAAGATGGATAAATCATGTACAGTGCATCCTCCCCAGGATGTTGGGTCAAGTCAGGGACGATTGGGCTACTATGATAATTACATATGTTCATTTATGTTCATAAAAGGCATGAGGGCGAGTACAATTGTGTGGCAAAATCAAAGTGCTGGTATCAGATTATATATTATGTTTGTCACCTAAGATGAGCACGTAAGTCAATAATATTTCAGGTTCTACAAGATTCTCAAATAGAAGACACAGAAGCCTAGGAAAGAATGTGTGATGGAGCACAATTTACAGATGGCCCCAACAATTGGCTTGTGGCTCTGGTTACACATCAAGTAGTACTCGAACATTCAATATGAAATTGTACTGATTGTAATTAATTTAATAAGCATAATATTACCTCAGGGACAGTTTGATAATCATTGTGAAGACTGGGCTCAAGTAGTACTTAAACAAAGATGAGATTGGTTTCATAAATGTATTGTCAGAAGATATTGGGAGGCATAGAGAGAGTATAATATTTCAGAACACTTGCTCCAGAGAAGGTTAATTATGGATTAAGTGGAGGTGCTGTTGAGATTAAATATGGAAAATCAATATATTGATCAAGGCAAATTAACTGATCAGTTGAAAGGAATACTCTCTAGTATGAATGGAAACAAGAATTAAGGAAGGAATGCAAGGGATAATCTCATTTAGGGAAATTTTAAATGGGATAGGTGTGACTCAGGGTAAGATTAATAAAAGAATCAGTAACTATAATGTGATAGCCTCAAATGCCTCCTATGCAGTTGTTTGTATCATATTGGGAGAATATGGTATATTTGAGACTAGAGGACCTAATAAATCTTTTTTTCTTTTCATGGGATGTGGGTGCCACTGTCAAGACCAGTATTTATTGCCCACCCCTCATTGCCCTTAAACTGTGTGGTTTACTACGCCATTTCAGAGGGCAGTTAAGAGTCAAAAACATTGCTATGGGTCTGGAGTCTTGAGCCACAAGTAGGGCAGGCAGGATAAGGATGGCAGATTCCCTTCCCTAATAGACATTAAAGTGAACCAGATTTTTTTTATATGACAAATGATAATAGCTCATTCATGATGGCAAGATATAAACAGTGCAGGAAAAACACTGTGAGTGAGGTTGTTGTTTCATATACTCTTCATTGGCCAGACAGTAGAGATTACAGCAATACTGATTCATGTTTGGTGAGCATGAAAATTAGTGAGGAATTTAAAGCTCTAGAATGAACAATTAAAAATAATGGAATTGTTGAATCATAAATGAGGAATCAAAAAGGAATTCTTCATCCTCAAAGAAGGATTGTAAGATGCACTAATTATGTAGGCGTATATAAATAGGATAAGATTTGTTTTAATCTCATATGATAAAAGCTTTTGGTTGCTTTTTGCAGAATGAAATGGTTAGTTGTACATTCCCAGGACGCTTTAGGGTTTGATGTGTCAGGGAATAGCTTAGCTGACACTTTTGAGTTGTCTGCTGATACACAAGATGTAAGATTCATGACTTTTCGTCATGGCCATGTTAGTTAAGGCAGCTTTGAGATAACGGATGGAACAATGGTCAGCAAGATAAAAACAACCAGCATCTGGTGTTTGTGTGGGAAATGCATTGTTTCTAGGAGCATTGGTCCCAATTCTATAATCAACTATCAATGAGAGTGTTTTGTTAGAAGCACACCATAAGATCTTGGGACCCTCTTTAACAATTTGTGAAGAAGATCGGAACCAAAAAAGAATAACATCTACAAATCTCTACCCAGGGAAAGAAAACATGCTTTAGTATTGTTATATTTCTCTGTCTGTATTTGGCTGGACTTAATTCGGGCTGAATTAATCGGGCTGTCACAATGGGAACCATGGAGACACTTAATTGTGCAAGAGGCCTTGCGTCCAGCTGCCAGTGGCGATGAAACATCCCCCGATTAATTTGAAGGGTATAAGGGACTGATATAGGATTCCTGGCTACCTGCCGAGAATGAAACAATTGACACCCATCATCCCTGAGCCCACTGCAATTTAGTGGTGGCTCAGGGATTAAGTGGGCTTTCGCTCGCTTCCCAAAGGCCACCCAGCAAAACCTATTGGGTTTTCTAACGGCCTCCCAGCGGGGGTCACTTGTTATCAGGCACTCAGTGCCTAATCGACAGACCTGAGAGCAGGAAGGAGGGGCAGTTTAAAGCTACATCAATGTCCTTGTCTCCAACACCCCTGTCTCCTCTCACCCAACCCACACACCACAACCCCCATTCCGCCCTCACTCACAGGTGGCCTGGTGGTCGCTCCATGATCCTAGGCCTCTGGTGGGTGTACTTCTGGCAGCTGCCACCACTCCTTTTGGTGCTGCTGAGCAATGGGGAGCTGCTAGTCTCTGACTGGCTGACAGTTCTCAGCAGGCAGGACTTTTGTTGTCAGGATCCTGAATCCTGGGGAAGGCCCGATGGTGGCCACTTAAGTGTCTGAAAGACTCTAATACAGTCGGGCCTCCTCCATGGGCGAGACCCCCATTGGCTCAACTAAAGCCAGCATATTGTGTGTATTTGCCTTGGTCTCATACAATTAAATGGATATGTTGTAAACCGTAATCTGGTGTCAGATATCAAAGTTATTACAAAGCATTGCTGTTTGAGGACCTTGGGCATGGAGTTGTCGCTTTCAGAACTAACAGTTGACAAATTGTGTATCGATTCTGCCAATATGACTACTTGTTCTGTCAAATAGAAAAATTGACAATTGGCCCTAAGTATTGTTAGGAAATGGAGGCCAGAGAGCGACATTAACTGAAAAAAGATGTGTAGTAAATGTGAAATGTTTGTGTAATTGTCTTCCTTCAATAATGTGACTTGCATATTTAGTATCGCAGCACAGTAGGATTAATCCAGGTTTAATTAAAAAAGCCATAGATTCGGCTAATGGAAATCAGAACAACAGCAATTGGTGTTGAAAATATCTAATTTCATAATTCATCTACTTTGGAAATATAATTTTTAATTTAGGAATCAAAATTTTAAAATATAAGATCAATGGGGGGGATGTGAGACAAGACAGAGGCAAGCAAAGGGGCTGGAGGGCAAAGGGTTGACTGGGGATGGAGGAAGACTGGGGAAGGGTGCACCCAGACACATGACTGGGGAAGGGTGCACACAGACACATGACTGGGGTGGGTGGGGGAATATTAGTTGGAACCAGAAAGCATATTCAGTCCTGTGGGTCTGCGCCACAATATAGAGGACTGTGGTTGACATGCCTTTCCTTGTCCCAGTCCAGCGAGGAGGAGGGCCTGTCAATGCTGTGGCAGTCGTGCCCAGAATGGCGTGCAGGGCATGATTAGTTCCTCACATATGTCAGTCCTGGGGTTGGTTGCATGATAATGGGCTGCAGGTGGCTCAGTCACATTTGGTGGTGTGGGCAGCACCTGCAGCCTGCAGGTATGTAGGGGTGGGCACTTGATGGTCTCATGGTGTGGGTGGTGTCTCTGTAAGTAACAGTACAAAGGGCCTCAAGATGGAGAGGGGGCAGGTCTACATGGGGCATCAGGACATCAACATCAAAAGGTCCAGGGCTAGGACAGGGATATCAATGACTATCACAATGGGATCAAGGATTAGAGGGGGAGGAAGGAGAGTGGTTCAAGGGATGATGCTCCTGCAGCACGATGGGAGGCGTTTCCATGGTCACGGGGTGGTTGCGGTGGGGGTGTGGGGAGGCAGTTGAAGCTAGTCTGGTAGTAGAACCTCAGCACCACCATTTTTCAAGCTGATCCAATGACGCAGTTGAAAAAGAAAGTATGAAAGACATTGTTAGGGGTAGCTCTCAGGGTTTCCAAGACCAGTATTCTTATTTCCCAGTTTTTACTGGTGTTCCATTTGAAGGTATACAAGACCAGTTTGGACCAGCATTCTTATTTCCCAGTTTTTATGGTTTTGTTGTTCTAGGTTGTGGGAGGAGTCAAGCACTGCACTTGTGGGTCATTGAAGTGGCACCCTCCTAAATTCCAAATTTCCAAATGAAGGAGAAGGCACAGCTGAAACATGTTAGGAGCAGTCAAATGCCGATTTAGGGAATGTGGTGCCTTAACTCTTGTTGTGCATTCATGCAAAGTATCATTCCGATTAGGGCCATTGTAGGATTGCCTTGCAAAGGCCCTTGCTAACTCTTGTGGGAAATCGAAAGTGTCAGAAGGAACCACCTGAAAAGGGGCCACGGGTCAAAACGCATATGCCTACTTCCCCAAGACCTCTAAACCTTGCAGCTAGCAGGTTTTGATATGGAATTCCCACCTTCCCAAACTCATAGCATGAGTGCAAGTTGGGGATGCTGTGTAATCCAAAAGAAACAGTCTGAGAGTGCCCTGACTGAGGCATCTAACATCTAACAGAACCCCTTGACATCCAAGCCCCTCTGTCAAAGCACTGTCATACGAGTGGAGTTTGTGTTGGGTGGTGGGTGTGCTTCAAGTGATCTTGAAGGCTGTAATAGCACTGCGAAGGGATTAAGCGGGGATGTAATGTCTGGAATGAAAGTAACCCCTTGGCTCCACGATGACTCCCTAGTAAGCGAATGGAAGATGACCTTAGCAGGGTTATGCTTACTCATGTTTCTGTACAATGTTCCTGCAGAGATAAGCACGAGGGAATAATGAATGGAGCAGCCATCCTGGTTGTGTTCAACCTGGCAATCAGGCAAGTAAGACAGGGGAGAAGAGGGCCTTTTGCTGCCAGGCTGGGCAAAGAGAAGAGCCTCACCCTGATGAACAAGGGCCAGCAGGGCCCCCTCAGGGCCCAGAAGCTGAGGCTGACAGGGCCATTGAGCGGAGGCACCTGGCAAGACCAAGGGCATACAGAAGATGCTTCTCATACCTCCAGATGAGCGAGAGACAGTGCAGCAGACACCTTTGCATGCCTGGGGATGTGGTGGCTCAAACCTGCCACATTCTCCAGGAGGAGTTGATGCCACAGGGAATGGGTGGCCATCCATTGCCAGTGACCCTCAAAGTGACCGACGCTCTGGACTTCTTCTCAAGTGGCTCATTCCAGTCTCCACTGGGGATCTCTGCGGGATTTCTCAATCATCTACTCACAAGTGCATATGAGAGGTGACCAACACCCTATTTAGCAAGGTGCACAATTATGTCCAGTTCTCCCTGGATGAAGCCAGCCAGGCTGCCAGAGCACTGGGCTTTGCTGCTGCTTCCAGGTTCCCACAGGTGCAGGCTGCCATCAGCTGCATTCATGTGGCTTTAAGAGCTCCCTGGCAGCAACCACTACAATTCATCAACAGGAAAGGGTTCCATTCTCTCAATGTGCAGCTGGTCTGCAACCACCAGCGACAGATTATGCAGGTACATGCGAGATACCCTGGAAGCACCCACGACTTGCACATCATGAGTCACTTGCAGGTACCACACACCTTCGAGGGCCAAAAAGCTACCCTCAAAAGACATGGTTGATGATGCCCATCCAGTGGCACCAGAGTGCCTCAGAGAAGAGATATAACGCTGCTCATACCTCAATACGCTCATTGATTGAGCAGACTATTGGGATCTCGAAGATGCGTTTTCGATGTCTGGACAGGTCAGGCGGTGTTCTCCGGTACTCTAGCCAGAGGGTCTCGTGCATCATCGTGACTTGCTGAGCTCTACACAACATGGTGCTCCAAAAGGGAGATGTCTTGCAAGATGGAGAGATGGAGGAGCCGCACGTTTCGTCCGATGATGAGGATGTCGAGAGGGCTGAGCTCGATGAGGGCGAGGAAGCTGAGGCTCCATAGGAAGAGGCTGTAGCACAGGTCAGATGAGGCAGACATGCACGTGACATGCTAATAGCCACCAGGTTCCAGGAAGATGATGATGATGATGATGATGATGATGATGATGATGATGATGATGATGATGATGACTAGCTATTACAGTGCCTTCCATGCTGGGTCCATCCTAGCCCTTTAGTTGTGATCCTCCCAATCTCAATGCAGCATTTCTTCAATCTCTGAATGAGTACTTACATTCTAATGTCATAGTGCCCTCACCCTTAGAAGGTAAGGCAGCCTCTGGAGCATGTGGCCTTTCTCTAATGAGGCCATAACTGCTACAGGGTATTTCATGAGCAGAGTATTGATGGTGCAACCTCTTCAAGCATCTTGGAGACAGTGGCATTATGGTAATGTCGCTGGACTAGTAATTAAGAGACCCAGACTAAATCTCTGGGGACATTGGTTTAAAACCCACCATGGTATTTGGTGGAATTTGAATTTAGTTAATAAATCTGGAATATAAAGTTAGACTCAGTAATGGGGACCATAAAACTATCATCGATTGTTGTAAAAATCCATCTTTAGAGAAGGAAATTGCCATCCTTACCTGGACAGGCCTACATGTGATTCCAGACCCACAGTAGTGTGGTTGATTCATAGCTGCCCTCTGAAATGGCCTAGAAAGGTCAGTTCAAAGGCAATTAGGGAGGGGCAACAAATTATGGCCTTGCCAGTGATGCCCATGTCAGTGAAAGAATAAAGAGATTCCACTACAAGAAGCAGGAACAGCACTGTAATCCTCAGTGCACTTGTGGCAGTGTGCCTGCATTCTATCAATCCTGCAATCTTCACTCAGTAGGTATTGCCTTCATGTGTGAGGTGGATTTTCAATCCATACTGCTGTTTCTCCACACAGCCAATCCTTCATGCAAGAAAAGTGTTGATGCCTCTTCATCATACTCAGTCCTCAGCATCACATACATCCTCAGGACACGGCATCTGTAACTCTCTGTAATGGATGTGGGGCTGCAGTTCAGCTCAGCTTTCAGTGGAACGTGAAGCCTTCAGCAGCAGCATAGTCTAATATTTGCCAGGCAGTCATGAACATGCCTCTGTTTGGAGCCTCCCAATTGCCTGTGATGCCGAGCCGTGGCATTTACGGTCCCAAAAATGCTGACATTTCATCCGGGCCTTAAGGACCCACATTGTTGATAATAAAGAGCACACATCAGATGTATCGCAGCCTCGCTATGATCCCGTTTGAGGGCTCCACATTTTCATCCCCACAGTCTGACATACGCACATGGAAACCAAGCTCACCAATGTCATAGTAAGTTGCACACAATCATGTCGATTGACCATCTGAGAACTGGCAGAGGGTTAATGTCACAAAACGCTAGACAGACTTTCTGGTCCAGCGCTGAATCCTCCCATTTCCAAGTCAGCCATCTAGGGCCTCTGCACACAACTGCTATGTTGCACACTGTTCACCATCTAGCAGGAAGCACAAGGTCCCACATGTGTCAGCAAGGCTCTCAGCCCTAAATCATGGAGGTGGGAAGGTGGGGACTAATATGCGGGTGATGTTCAGATGTACACATGGACAAGATGTACAGGCAGACAGGAGCGCATAAGAGTTTGGGTTCATATGTAAAGCACACTCAAGGCTGATGAAAAGTACATGTAGGTCACTGAAAGGTGCACCAACTCCATGCGTGTCGAGATTTAATCCTCAAGGATACACATTGAGCACTCTACGTGGCAGAAGCATCAGAGGACGAAAGCTGCAAAGCTGCCTCCAGAATCTCAACTCATGAGGCAACATTTTATTAACCTTTGAAGCAGGTCTCAGCGATGCCCTGGCTAACCTCGAAGGTCTTAGAGGCTGACACTTTACTCATGTCGGTGCTGAGTAGAAAATGGGGACAAAGACTGTCATGAGATGGTTCTACACACCAAAGAGCTGAGGCAGGTGATGGGACATCTGCAAAGGTGTGGGGGTGGGTGGTGGTAGGTGGGTAGTTGATGCGGAGTGATCTGAGTCACTTGACTGAGCACGGAGCAGATCATCAGATAGATGAGATATACACATGAGAATTGGAATGAATGGAAGTATAATTACACTTGTGCAAATTATTCACAGATAGTGCATACCCATGCTACCTTTAAGCTCCTATTAATTTTTCTTACCGTACCACTATGTCTTGGTGCATCCCTCACATCTGCTGCAGATGTGATGGCAGCCTGCTGACTGCTGTGCCCTGTTGGCTGAGATGACCTTGGCAGGCATTTTTCGGAGGGCCTAGACCTGAAGGGCCCCAGCCTGCTTTGGGCCTCCTGCTGTGGGGCAGGTGCACCTTCCTCACGTGTGGAGCTGCAACTGATGGGGTCACAGGCAGTGGGGAATGGAATTGGCTGGACACTCTTCGAGTCACCTGGGTGGATGACCCCGGGGTGTCCAGCTGCTAGTCCTCCTCCCTATGGGTGGATAAGGGCCCCTGCCTGACTCCTTGAGGAGAAGGTGCACCTGGAGTGAGGAAGAGGTACCCCGTCCCCCTCTTGCCTAGGCACTGATGGATCCCACCTATGCCTACAGCAATGGAGTACAGGTCCCGGCACAGATCAGGCGCTATGTCCTGGCCAAAGGTCTCCATTGCAGTCGCCATCCTACCAATGTTGACCCCGGTGCACTGGCACATTGGCACTAAGACGTCACACAGAACTTGGACGGACTCCTCCATCGTCTGTTGCAATCTGGTGACTGCATCTGACAACCCTGTCTGAAATTCCCGTGTTTGTCATTGCAGCTCCAACGTCTGTGTTAGGGCCGAGCCTAGAGGCTCATTATCTGACTCGGACTCAGTAGAATCTTGGCCTCCAGCAGTCCTCTGAGTGCCAGTGACCCTGGATGTCCCTGCATCTGCCTGCTGTGGACCTGAATCTGTGCTGAGCTCACCAGATTGTGAGCCTGAGCCTGTTCTACAACCAGGTTCCACTGAGGTTTGTGTCTCTGCTCTGGCGGAGGGTGCGGGTGAATGCTGTGATGGCTCTTCATCCAGTGGGTCCTCAGAATCCTCATCCGAGGTGGTGTGGGGGCTGGGGCTGATGGGCTGGCTGTCTCTGTGTCTCTTCCTCTTCCTGCTGGTGCCTGTCAAAGAGAGGAGAGATAATTAATGATTGGCTGCATCCTCACTAATATTGCTAAATACTAACAGTTCTGGCTGGTGTCCGAGGAGCTGTTAATGGGTCCTCACTGGCTTGGGAGATGCCAATCTCACCCTTGGCGCAGCATGGTCCTGGTCCTCACTGGCCAGCATGGCCGCACACCCTTCAAGCTCTGACAGTAGCCTGAGCTCAGGAATCCCCACTCTGGTCTGGGACATTTCCCTGTTGTTGCAGGCCATCTTCTCCTGCATGGAGAGATATGGACAGACCATAAGCGGGATGGATGCCAAAACAAGGATGTCTGCCTTCTTTGGGTGTTGAGTGGGCCTATGTAAGAGCTGAGGATGTGAGCTGCACAGGATGTGAGAAAAGATGAAGATGTCAAAGTGAATCAGTGATGATAGAGTGTGAGACCCCTGTGGACTGTAACGCTGGGGATGCCTGATGGGCTTGTGAGAGTGAGAAGTCAGAGTGAGGAGAAGGTTGACTTACTCGGGCGGAATGGGTGAGATTTTTCATCCTCTTCCTGCACTGGATTGGGGCCCTCTTCTGGACACCATTGGCACTGACTGCTCTGGCCACCTGTTCCCAAGGTGAGTGGACTTCCTTCTCCCATCACAGGGGTAAAGGAAGTCCTGGTGTGCCCCCACTGCATCCAGAAGAACCCCCAGCGCACTGACACCAAACTTGGGGACACTTGTCTGCTTTCTTTTCGGGGCCATTAATTTCCATGATCATTCCTGGGCCGCAGACAGTGGATGGTGTGCACCCAGAAAGATGATCCAATGAGGTCAATGCGGGTTGCACGAATTGCAGCTCACCCCGCCGTGTAATATGATGTGATCACCTTCAAGCACAAATATAATGAGCTTAAAAGTGGACAATCTATTGCAGAAGCCTGCTGGCAGGAAATGTGCTGCTTATCCTTCCCAACACTGGCCCTAGTTTTAGAAACTGGTAAACACCCTCAAGGTAATTACAATTCAAAGGATTGACAATGTTTACTAAAAGGGATTAAAGTCAGAGGTGTGAAAACATAGGTGACCATCTCTTAGCTTTGTTTTGGAGCCAGTGATGCTAGATGGTAATTAGTAGGGATTAAAGACAAGACTCAAATTATGTTACTGAATGGGTGGTGACCAATATTTGCATTTAATGACAATCACAGCTGTTGCAATGCCTACAGTCAAAAGACTTGAGGCAGGATTTATCCTTCCATGCACTAAGTGCAGTGACGGCCGTGAAAAGTGGCTTCTTCCCACCGCACACAATGGCAGGTTTTCATGCCTCTGATTCACCCACCCCGCCATGGCCTCAGTGGATCTTCACTCTGGGCGCCATATTTAAACCGCACCCGTGCACAGTCTTCTCAATGTCTGCAGTCCAGTACTGCTCCACAGAAGACATGGCTCTCAAAGGGAAGAAGCATGCTGCTCCAAAAGTTAATGATGCTTCACTGGTGGGGCTACCTACTGGACATCATTGAGGCCTGCCGGGATGTCCTCTACTCCCTTCATGGCCGAAGGAGGTCCAGCAATCCCACCACTCCAGTTTGGGAGTTGGGGGCATCGGCAGTCAGCGTTGCACAGAAGAGGTCAGCCACTCAGTGCAGAAAGAGAATGAATGATCTCATCCATTCCACCAGGGCAAATCAACAAGCTCATCATTCTCAGCTCACATACTCACAAGCCCATCAGGCATTCATAGGGTGACACTCCACAGGGATCTCACACACTGCCAGCACAAGAGACATCACAACTCACTCTCTCACACACATCTTCATATCTCCATCTCGGCTCATACCCCATGCAGCTTCCGTCCTCATCCTGTGCATGTGTCCAATCACCACCCACACAAGGCAGGCATCCTTACCATCTGTCTTGGCATGTGTCCTGCTCACCCTCTCTCCATTTGTTTTTATGCAAGACAAGCTCACACACAATCATGGGGAGAGGGACCAAGCTGGGGATGGAATGGGCGGAAATTAAGGCCCTCACTCCCTCTGCGTGCCAGGACCAGGACCATGCCTGTAGCGATGGTGAGGTCAGCGGCACACAGCCAAGTGAGGATACTGCACCAGCTCACTTCACAGACAACGATACTGTGAGTGCATTGTCGAGGATTAGCAGGTGTGCTCCCCGGGGTCATCCACCCAGCTGGCTCTGGGATTTTCCAGCCAATCCCAATCCCCTCTTCCTGTGACCCCATCAGCTCCGGCTCCACAGGCCAAGGAGGGTGTTCCTGGTCCACAGCAGGGGACCCAAAGCATCTCAGCCCTCCAGAGGATGCCCGCCAAAGTCATCACATGCAACAGGGTGTAGCAGTCAGCAGGCTGCCCCCACCTCCACTGTGGATGTTGGGGATGCACCAAGAGTAGCAGTAGGGTTAGGAAGAGTACAATGGTGGCACGGTTGTTAACCTCATGTATATAAGGTTCACCATTGTCAATAGAATCACACCCATTTTACATCTCCTCTTGTGTATGCCTTCTCTTTATGATGAGCTGTGTTGCTGTCAATCAGGTGTGATGCCATGGTCCCTTTCCCCACTTATTGCAGATGTTGCTATCATGGACCTCTCGTCCATGTAGTGTGTTTTCATATCACCACAAGGCATCTAAGCATTTTGGAGTCCCCAAGGGCCAGGGCTGGCCATGGGGGCAGACCGTGTGTTAAAGAGGAAACATTTTAATGTCTGGCAGGCAAGTGTGTGAACACCATCATCCTCAGGTGGTCCACATCCATAGATTGTTAAGGATAAATGCAGGCCATCATCCCTAACTGGGAGTGCTGGATGTCAATGTGGTGGCGAAGAAGGTGACACAGAGGACTGAGTGATCTCAAAATATATTAAAGCCTGTGGAACAGCCTCGGCTATCCTGAGCCAAGTGTGACCTATCAGTATGATCATTGAGGTTACACAGAACGCGTTGGGCCATTGCTGGAGATGGGTCTCCTTGAGGAGCTTTGTCACATTGAAGTCATACAGCTACTGCCCCACCGAAGGTACTAGAACATTCCCTGGCTCTTGTAGGCTGCCATTGCAACTAGTATTCTGGAGAGACACTTGAAGAGACAGCACCTTCTGACATCTGATGCCGGGACACCCTTCAGTTAGCACCTCATCTCAGCAAGGACACATGCTCCGGAGGTTTTATCATCCTTCAAAGGATCGGGACAATGTGAGCTTGATGTGGAATTGCTCAATCTCAGATTAAAGTGCATTGTTGAAATGAGAGGAATAGCAATGCAGCTGTTCATGTTGACCCATTATGGAGGCCACTTGTCCAAGAGTGCAACTCGATATCCTCCTCGTGGAATCTGGTGGTCATAACCCTCATATGGGGTGTCACACACACGTCTGCCTTGCTTGGCCCATGCCATGACCTCTGAGCCTCAGCTTCCTCCAACTCAACGCCCTCATCCCTTTTCAAGGTCCTCCTCATCGGAGGAGTTGTGCAGCTCCTCCATGTCAGCATCTGGCAAGTCCTCCCCACTTTGCAACGCCAGGTTGTGCAGAGCGCAGCAAGCCACGATGATCCGTGAGACCCTCTGGGGAGTGTGCTGGAGTGTTCCACCAGATCTGTTTGAGCCATCCGAATCGCATCTTTAAGTTGCCAATGGTCTGCTCCACCAATGTTCAGGTCGCAGTATGAGCTTTATTGTACTTGCTCTCAGCTGGATCTTGTGGTTGCCTGAACGGGCGTCATCAGCGATGTCCTTTGCAGGTACCCTTTGTTACCGAGTAGCTAACCCTGGATCCTGTTTGTTCCCTCGAAGATGTCCGGAATCTGCAATCAACTCAATATGTATGAGTCGTGGCATCTTCCTGGGTATGTCGCACAAACCTGCATGATTTGTTTCTCATGGTTGTAGACCAGCTGCACATTGAGCAAGTGGAAGCCTTGCCTGCTGATGTATTGGAGTATCTGATGCCAGGGAACTCTCATAGCCACATGAGTGCAGTTGATGGCACCCTGTGCCTATGAGAATCAGGAAATCATAAGAAAGCCCAGTGCCTGCTTTCTGGCGCCCTGGCCAGCTTGGTCTCTAGCGAAGTCAACGTAATTGTGGGTCTTGGTGAAAAAGACATCTGTTACCTCCTGTATGCACTGTGGGTGGAAGTTTGGGAGATCCTGCCGAAGTCCCCAGTGGAACCCTGGAAAGAGCCACTCACATAGAATTTAACAGCAGCGGTGACTTTCAGAGCCACTGGCAAAGGATGTCCTCCCTGTCTCCATGGCGTCAACTCCTGGAGAATGTGGCAAATGTGAGCCACCAGGTCCCTGGACATGCAGAGGCGTCGATGACACTGTCTCTCGCTCATCTGAAGAAAAGACATGCATGTTCTGTACACCCTCGGTCTTGAGAGCCGCCTACACACCATGTTTCTGTGGGCCTCATCCTCTGCGTCAGGAGGGTGCCCTGCTGCCCCTTGCTCATGAGGGTGAAGCTCCACTCTGTGGTGAAGCTGGCGCCACCGTCGCAATCTTCTCCTCCTCCTCACAATGCACGGTTAGCAAACGAACCTTGAAGTCACGAGCAAAGTGCAGGTCGCCAGGTGCAAATCGCTTATATACAGTTGTGAAACACGTCGGCCTAATTTAATACTGATGTGGCCTATTGATTCAGCGTGGAGGTGTGATTCTGGCGAGCAGCCATTATGATGAGTAAGCATGTTATTCAAATGTATGAAAATGATGTTCCCAACATGGTGTGGTGAGAAAAGTGCACCACCATTGAAGTCAGGAGTGGACAATCACAAGCGGCTTTCCCACAGATATGAAGCTGACTGCAGGAGCAGAAAATCCCAACCTTTAAGTTTCCCCAAACCTATTAATGTGTTTCCAGGATCAAGATTGTAAAAGTTAGGCTGAAACCTGTCCCTTTGTTTTTGTTCAGGTCAGATATAGCTAATTGTCATTTCTCCTTGGAATGGGGCTACATGGAGAAGGGGATAGGGGAAGCCAAATTTGGATCAAGCTACAGGCTTTCCTATCAACCTGGGAATATCACAGACAGGACCAGCTGCAGCTTGGGACTTGTGTAATTTGTTGCAGTTGGAGTTTGAGGGGAAAAGAGGCTGGATGGTTTGCCTAGCTTGGAGCCAGAGAAAGAAATCTACAGAAACCCTCACAGTGAAAAGCAGTCAGCAGCCAGCCTGGCTGGAGCTTTTGGAGAGCTGAAAAGCAGCCATGGAACAGTAGCAAAGGGCTATCAGAAACCAAAAGGGTTTTCTGATTTTAAAAGTCACTAAGCAAGAATGAAGTGGGGTCCCAAGCTTGAACTAAGGAGTCCACAATTGTGAGGTTGATGGAGATTTAGAGGGGTCATCTAGCCCGAATGCTAGTGGAAGGATTCCAAGAGATCGCATACCTCAGAGAACAGCTGGAACACTGAGGAGAAATAAAAGTGAATTCCAAAGAGCTGTGGCATGCCTTGATTTGGTCCCAGGAGAGGTGAATGAACCCTCAAGACCCTGTTAAGTATAAAGGAAAGCTTGGGTGGAAATAAAAGCTAGACAGGGTTTCAAACTATAGTGTTAAGTTGGTAGTGCTAAATTTGCTTCATTTTTTGTTATGCCTGGCAAAGTTTGCTTTTGTTTAAGTGGTGAAATCTTGTGACCTAGTTCTTTCAGTTAATAATGGGAAGTTTAAATTTCTCTTTAAACATTAACTGTCTCTGTAGAGATTGTAACATTGATGAAAGTTTGAAGTTATACAGAATCAGACAACACTGAATCTTACAGCCTGTCATGCCTGTGCCAGCTCCTCGAAGAGCTTCCAATTAGTGTTGCTCCCCTGCTCCTTCCCAAAGGCTTGTGATTGTTTTCCTTGTTAAGTAGGGGTCCAATTTCTTTTTGAAAGTTACTATTGAATCTGCTTCCAGGCAATGCATTCTAGGTACATTCCTGATAGCTTTGCCCTTTGGTATTGAGCTCACAAGTTCTCCTGTGTCAATTCTATAATAACCATATAATTGCCTCTTGGGTTGATTTTAGAAATTATTTTTGCTCCTGCGTGTAGAAATAATTACAGCTTTTCCAAGGCCTGATTTGCTGAGTGGCAGGTTTTGTTTTAGTTGGGTTGGGTGAAAGAAATAAAGCTGTGCTTCCAGCATGTGCAGCCACATTTAAATAAGAATATTTATTAAAATAAGTTCCCTCGCTGAATTTTATTCCTTTGGGAAAGACTGTACTCACAACATGTAACTGACCCATAAGAAGGGAGGAATCCTGGGAACTGGCCTATTCAAATAGGCTTCATAGAAAGATTTTGTTTGCTGGAAATTTTATGATTTTTTTTAGATTTCCTGTGCTATTTTGATCCAGGTTTGATTGGTTATTTTAGTAGTCAACTTTATGAACAAGTTTGTTTTTTCATTCTTGTCAATATTTTGCTTCATAAAGCACACAATACAAATTGGAAAGCAACAGTATCCCATTGAGGTAAGGAAGAGCGGTTTAAAGGCCCAAGAAACCATCTGATGCATCCTCTCCACACCTGCCACTATCCTGGTATTTACATTTATAGATAGCTCCACATGTATAATGAGATGTCTTCATCATCTGTGCTTCGCCACACATGTCTTAGAGTTTTTCCATTTGCAGCAGATTGAACTGAAGACAGCATTAACTCGAGATAGTTCGATGATGACAAACCCCAGTCCTCCACCCTCACCATTGCCAAACCTTAGTGACATTCGCTGTTTTACATTTTTTAATTGGATGGAGAAATGACCATGCTACAGACTTGTGAATGTTATGGAAACATGTCCCATTTGATGTTGCACATGCCATGATGATGAGGGGTGAGGGTGTCTTTAAATGCATTGTCCTTGAAGACTCGTGTCCAGCAAAGTAAATTGCAAGAGTGGTTTCAAGTTTTCAAAAAAGGTGCTTGAGTGTCTGAAACAAAAGATCAGGAACAGGAGTAGGCCATTCATCCCCTCAACTCTCTTCTGCCATTCCATTAGATCACGGAGGGATTGTATTTTGCACAGATAAGGTTTCCTGACACCCAGGTGCTGAGTGAGAAAGATATCTGGAAGTTAGTGCAGTTGTATGCGATAGAGGATTACCAATCTTTTGTGTTTTATACCTCAGAGCTATGCAGAGATAACACCCGCCAGGTTCAATGTGTGAACAGGAGCTTTATTTCAATGCTTTTAAAATGCTTGCTTTCTCATACTTACTGTTTGCTTTCAGTTTCTCTGTAACCACAGCCACAGGTTTGACTAGCAGCACACAGCACAATAAGCAGTCAACAGACATGCACAATCAAACAACGTACAATTGAACCCAACATAAGCCTTGACTTGTGACATGATTGAACCATTTCCATTACTGTGGGGCCCATCTTGGACGGGGGGAGAATTTTGCCTCTGCTACCTTCCTCAGGGAGTATGCATCACAGCGTTATGGGCCCTCCTGCCGTCAGTGACTGGTGGATCATTGCTCTTGGTTCTCCAGCAGCAGTCAATGGTAAATCTGGGGGTCAGTCCAGCTGTTGACACTTCTAAGCTGCAGTTCTTTAGACCACCTTGCAGCAAAATTATGTTGCCCTTAAACTGGCTGCAATCATTTACACGTTGCACCTAAACTATATTTTCCTCTCTCCCAATGATTTTCTGGTTTCCAACCTACCCAGTGTACCTAATAAAGTTCAGGGAGGAATTTGTAATGTGTTAGCAGGGATTATGTATTGGCGGGCATTAGGACTATCCTGTTACAAATTTGGCAATGAAAAGAGAATCCAAATCATGTTGTCCAACTTTAGAACATTGCAAGGGTGCGGAGAGAAAAGGCATTGCATTATTGTGCATTGCATTAAGTGATGTCTCCAAGAAAGTAAAGGAGTTCTGAAATTAGCCTTGCAATATGTTTGATGGCCCTAACGTGAGTAACAGTGAGAAAAACCTTGACCTTTGCCTTCCATCGGATCCCAGCAAGCACCATCCCTGCTTCCAGTCAATTATTGGACACTGCCATATGATGAGGGACCATTCTCTCCATTCAGCTTGCATATGTGCTCTTCCTGAACTATCTTCATCTTGCCCAGCTGGGCCTCCTGCTCAGCACCTCCTGCAGCAGAACCTCTATCTCTAGTAGCCAAGAGAGCAGGATTACCTGCATGACTCTGTTGTTCCAACATAAAGAAGCAGCCGCCACCACCAAATGACAAGCTTTTCCTGAGCCATTAACCTCTTCAGGTGAGGCAGAGGGACTTCTACCGCAGATGCACCAATGCCGTGAGCCATTGCAACTCTGTTTTTTCCATTCACACAAAACAGAGGCTTTAGTTCTGGTATTTCTGTTAGGTCAGCTCAGTTAACAATATTCATTCTGTTGAGTCAGAAGGTTTTGGGTTTGAACCCCATTACAGGGTGTCAACCATAGTCCAGTAATCCTTTTGAGGCAGAAGGCCAAGAGTTGAAGCTCCACTCCAGAGACTTGATCTAGGCTGATACTGAACTACAAAGACAGTATTTTTCAGATGAGATGTTATACCAAGCTCCTACCTGCCCTCTCAGGTGGGTATGAAATATTGCATGGCACTAATTTATTAAGTGAGTCCTGATCAATATTTATCTCCCAACTGACATCATTGAGATCACTATGATTATCTTATAATTTATTTCATTCCTGCTTATATGATCTCGCTCTGTGCAAATTAGATGCCATGTTTCCCTACACTACAACCATGGCTGCACTTGAAAAGTGCTTCATTCATGTCATGAAATCATTCCAGGTATTATATAAGTTCTTGGTTGAAAAATTTGATCGCATGACCTAGGCAGGCATTTCAATGAGGGAGCGCTGCATTGTCAAATGTGTCATCTCCTCCATTGAACCATGGAAGTTAACAATGCAGGAAAAAGCCAGACAACCCTTCATTTGAACAATGTCTATCCCACTATTCCCATTATTTTTTCTAAAAAAAATTCCATTAACATTTTGCTTTAAAAACTTCTTTAAAAGCTTCAAATATGGAACCTTATAAAAGGTTATATGGGTTTTCAGAATAATCAAGTAGGTTTTTTTTATTTGTTCATGGGATATGCCCTTTGCCGGCTAGGTCAACATTTATTGCCCATCCCTAAATGCCATCTGAACAAGGGCAATTGGGTCACCACATTGCTATGGGTCTGGAGTCACATGCAGGCCAAACCAGGTAAATGCCCTAAAGGACATTAGTGAACCAGATGGGTTTTTACAACAATCAGCAATCATTTTATGGTCATCGTCAAACTTTTAATTCCAGATTTTTTTTTCAATTGAATTCATATTTCACCATCTGCTGTGGTGGGATTCAAACCTTGGTCCCCAGAGCATTACCTTGGGCGTCTGTGACAATACCGCTGTACCACCACCTCACTGCCTTTGTCAACTAATATAACTGCGGCCTCAAATTTTGATTGTAACCTTGGCACCCTATCCAAGCAATATTTCAATGAGTCCAGTTCATAGTGATGGCAAGATGAGGAATTTGGTTAGAAAACAAGCTAGAAGCATACAGCTGTGGCAGGTAATTTTGGTAATTCTATTTCCCTGAAATATCATAAGAGTAACATTTTACCTACAAGCGCAATGACATTTCTTGAGTTTTAAATTGGTTATCCTGGACAAAGGGAAATCATTTTGTCCATCCACCCTATGGTGAAACTCAAAGATAATTTTAACCCTTGTTAAGTTTTCTCTCAGACCTCTCTTGCAATATGTGGCATCTTGTTATGACCAAATTAGCAGCTGTGTTTGCCTTTGTGATGACAGAGTTACAATCTCTGTAGAGGGCAGTGACTTTTTTAAAAAGAAATCTAAAAAGGATGAAGCCACAAGGTTCCACAGTTTAAAACCGAAGAGTTTTTACTGTACAATAGTCGCACAAAGCAAACACTAAATACAATCTTAGATAATGGCCTATACCCTAACATCCAGAATTAACATAAGTTAAACATGAATTAACAGACAAATTTTGGTTGATTATAAACTATAAATTACAGATTAAATGATAAATACAACTGGAACAGAGCTTACAAATTGGCTCAACAGCCCACACTGTATATACGTTGCTACAGCTGTCATCAAACTCAGTTCAAAACTCTGCCTCCCTCATGAAGGATTTCAGCTCCCCCACCCCTCACCCTCTTAGGAGTCACTCTGATCCCCAGCCGACAGCAGGGCACAGCCAACCTGAGTTCCATGGGCATGATCTTCACCAAAAATGGCACACATCTATAGAACCCCCTCAACTCTGTCTGGATGGTATGGATCCACCGGTGTTACCTTCAAGTAACATAAACAGCTGCAGCAACTTATTCTCAGCTTCTGTAGCCGGAATCTGTCTTCCCCAGCTTGCCTGTACTGCACCACTGGACTCAGCAATCATGACTAGTGAGCTTGGATTGATCTGTGTACATTGATATAGCCTCAACCTGTTTCAATTTACTGAAAAATTTTGGTTTCCTTCGAAAATGGGAGCATCAGTTTCCTTTCTCTGTTTCCTTTTCAGTTTCTGTTTTCAGTTACCATTTTCAAGTAGAGTCTGCCTCAAGCATTGCAAACTTTGAAATCACAGATTCCACCACAACAGTATAATTTATTGATTGTGTACGCTTAGGCAACTTCTCTACACCTAAACAGTTCAGGAAAGCCCCATTGTCCTGATTTGAATTTTGCTTTGGGTCTGATTTTCACAGAAAGGACTAACTGTCAATGGTCACATTATATTTAGTGAGAGGGAGGAACTGAAAGAAATCAGTATTAGTAGGGAAATGGTATTGGGGAAATTGATGGGATTGAAGGCCGATAAATCCCCAGGGCCTGATAATCTACATCCCAGAATACTTAAGGAAGTGGCCCGAGAAATAGTGGATGCATTGGTGGTCATCTTCCGAGATTCTATAGACTCTGGAACAGTTCCTACAGATTGGAGGGTAGCTAATGTAACACCACTATTTAAAAAGGGAGGTAGAGAGAAAACAGAGAATTATAGACCAGTCAGCCTGACGTCGGTAGTGGGGAAAATTCTAAAGTCCATTATAAAAGATTTAATAGCTGAGCACTTGGAAAACAGTGGCAGAATCGGACAGAATCAGCATGGATTTATGAAAGGGAAATCATGTTTGACAAATCTACTGGAATGTTTTGAGGATGTAACTAGTAAAGTTAATGAGGGGGAGCCAGTGGATGTGGTTTATTGGGACTTTCAGAAGACTTTCGAAAAAGTCCCACATAAGAGATTGGTGTGTAAAATTAAAGCGCATGGGGTTGGGGGTAGCATATTGAGATGGATAGAAAATTGGTTGGCAGACAGGAAACAAAGAGTAGGAATAGACAGGTCTTTTTACGAATGGCTGGCAGTGACCAGTGGGGTACCGCAGGAATCGGTGCTGGGACCCCAGCTATTCACAATATATATTAATGATTTAGATGAGGGAATTAAATGTAATATCTCCAAATTTGCAGATGACACAAAGCGGGGTGGGAGGGTGAGTTGTGAGGAGGATGCAGAGATGCTTTAGTGTGATTTGGACAAGCTGAGTGAGTGGACAAATGCATGGCAGATGCAGTATAATGTGGATAAATGTGAGGTTATCCACTTTGGTAGCAAAAACAGGAAGGCAGATTATTATCTGAATGGCTATAAATTGAGAGAGGGGAATGTGCAACGAGACCTGGGTGTCCTCGTACACCAGTCGCTGAAGGTAAGCATGCAGGTGCAGCAGGTGATAAAGAAGACAAATGGTATGTTGGCCTTCATAACCAGAGGATTTGAGCACAGGAGCAGGGATGTCTTGCTGCAATTATACACCAATATACACAATTATATTGGTGAGACCACACCTGGAAAATTGTGTGCAGTTTTGGCCTCCTTATCCGAGGAAGGATGTTCTTGCTATAGAGGGAGTGCAGCGAAGGTTTACCAGACTGATTCCTGGGATGGCGGGACTGACATATGAGGAGAGATTGAGTCAGTTAGGGTTATATTTGCTGGAGTTCAGAAGAATGAGGGGGATCTCATAGAAACCTATAAAAATCTAACAGGACTAGACAGGGTAGATGCAGGAAGGATGTTCCCGATGGTGGGGGAGTCCAGAACCAGGGGTCACAGTCTGAGGATATGGGGTAGACCATTTAGGACTGAGATGAGGAGTAATTTCTTCACCCAGAGAGTGGTGAGCCTGTGGAATTCGCTACCACAGAAAGTAGTTGAGACCAAAACATTGTATGTTTTCAAAAAGGAGTTAGATATAGCTCTTGGGGTGAAAGGGATCAAAGGGTATGGGGAGAAAGCGGAGCAGGCTATTGAGTTGGATGATCAACCATGATCATAATGAATGGTGGAGCAGGCTCGAAGGGCCAAATGGCCTACTCCTGCTCCTAGTTTCTATGTATATCATTAAGGTTTTGTGGCTAGATTTCTAAAATAACAGCTGGGGTGTTATACATTTGCAGATGCAGTTGCTAAATCTGACTCCTGTTCTTTCTCTGTAAATGGCAAGAGAGATAAATAAAGCAGAATTGAATGTGCATTTAATTTCTTAGCAAATTTAAATCAGGCTGAATGATTGAAGAAATGATACTGAATGTCAAAACAATCAATCTTTCAGGACAATCACATTATGGAAAAGCCATGTTCAAGCAAGCTTCCTCCCTAACTCAACACTATTTAGACCTTGTCCTTATTAGTTTTTTATGAGGTATATTTTAGACACTGAGTGCAGCTGCAAGCATCTTCCTGACATTGCACCATGAGCAAGGCTTATCATTAAGTGAAGCTTACAGATTTCAGTACTGAGGCAGTGCTGCACTGTTGGGGATGCGCTCTTTTGGATGTGAAGGTAAATGGAGGACCAGCCTACCCTATCAAGTGGAGATAAAAGATCCGATGTCTATTATTTGAAGAGGGGCAGAAAAGTTCTCCTCAGTGTCCTGGCCAATGATTATTCCCTCAACCAAATTGCCAAGTAACAGATTATCGGCTCATTATCAGGTTGCTGTTTATGCGAATTTGCTGTGCGCACATTAGCTGCGACATTACTACTACACCTCAAAAGAGTTCTACTGGTTATAAAGCATTTGGGATGTCCTGAGGTTGTAAAAATGAAAGTCTCATGTTCTAAACAAACTTGGGCAGACGGATTTTCTTTCTTTCTTTCTCACCTTGATTTTGTTTTCATTTTGATGCTTTTGCTCCTTTTTGAGCTTCCTGTCATTGCCAAAGTTGCCTTTACTCCTTTCCTTTGTCTTGTTTTTCAAAGGTGGTTACTTTTTTCCATTAGCCTCCTAACCTCCTGGAAGCCTACTCATAACTCAATAAATAATCAATTAAGTAGATGTTATTTTGAGCTAAACATCAATGATAGGAACAGATGGCATAGGTGAAGATTGCTCACTGGTGGTTTTCAATGCTTCAATAAATATAGAGCATTCTAGCGTTTGACAGACCTCTTAAATTAGTGATGAAGTCATCATCTCAAAACACTCAGCGTTCAATGGCTGTAGTCAGGAAGGAAGATTGAGAATTTCCCTTGGTCAGGGATCATGGCAAAATTAGACAGAATTTCTTCTCTTGAAATTGCTATGTGAGGTTAGTCCCCTCCCTTGGGAAAATAAATAAACTGGGAGTGCAAGTCGCACATCGCTTGAATGGCATTCACTCATCTATGTTTTATGTTCTAAGAAGCATTTATTTGGCACGTCGGTTATTGCAGTGGTTGCATTGGGGTTGCACGTAGCACTCTAAACACTCTAGCCTCTCCATGTGGCCATGAAGTGCAAGTGCAGGCAAAACTTACTCATGATGTTTGAGCAAAGGATTACCAAAAATGTTCTGGCAGCAGCAAAATGCTCTTAGGATGTTTTCTGATAATCCATTTCCTC
The DNA here is from genome assembly GCF_964194155.1 of Cetorhinus maximus. Taxonomy (NCBI): domain Eukaryota; kingdom Metazoa; phylum Chordata; class Chondrichthyes; order Lamniformes; family Cetorhinidae; genus Cetorhinus; species Cetorhinus maximus. Next base: position 128,255,588 of record NC_135887.1, read on the forward strand.
CTCCCATTCTCTGCTGAACTTGTTGATGTAGTGTTCCAAGGTCTCGATCAGAAAGAAAGGGCAGAATCGTCTCGGATTTGCACAAAGTGCGGTAGCGGCCGGGAAACAAGTCCTTTTACCCCGCCGGTCACAATGGCAGGTTTTCACACCGTATCATCCCATTCCTGCCTCATTAATTATGCAGCCACAGGAAACATGCCCTCTCACTGGTGGGCAGCCTCCAATTTGCCCACCACACGGTTACCTCGCCACTTCCTCGCGCTGGGTGACATAGTTAAGCTGCAGCCGGGCTCACACTTCTCAGTGCTTACAGCCCAGGACTGCTCCGGTCAAAACATGGCCCCAAAAGCCAAGAAGAGTACAGCCTCCCGATTCAGTGACACATCCCTGGGACACTTTCTGGACACCTGTGGATGCCCGCCACGATGTCCTCTACCCCAGCTCTGGCCGCAGGAAGCCCATCAGTCTCACCACTCCAGCTTGAAAGGCGGTGGCAGAGGTGGTCAGTGCCAATGCTGCACACAAGAGGTCGCCCATCCAGTGCAGAAAATGGATGAATGATCTCATCCGTACTGCCAGGGTAAGGCAAGCATCTTAACACTCTAAAATTCTAAACTCACACACTCACAAGGCCATCACACATTCACTGGCATCTCATTCACTGACAGCTCACGGGACATCACCACTCACTCTCTCACACACACCCTCACATCTCCATCTGGCCTCCTCAGCCCTCACCATCTTGCGGCCACTTGCACAGATCAATGTGTGCCCCCACGCACACCCTGGGATAGCTCCCTTCCCCAGGACAGCCCTCGTCCAGCAGTCTCTTCCCTTGCCTGAGGCCTCTTCTCCCCCTTCACCAAGCAAACCCCAGCCCTGCAGCCATTGGAAAGCCGCCCCCACCTTATGGCTGGTCTGGTAGGTAGACACCTGTCTGTGATCCCCCACTAAAAGCGATGTGGTGCTGCCCGCGATGCCTGGTGCTGATGGCAGCGAATACTGCCCAAAGCAAGGTAGGCAAACAGAACCTCAAAGTCCCAAGCAAATTGCAGCTCGCCAGGTGCACATCGCTTATGTACAGTTGTGAAACACGCCAACGTGCAATCATGCCAATGTGCCCAGGTGATCCAGCGTGGGGGGTGAGTCTGGCAAGCTGGCCTTAGGAAATACTGAAGAATCGAAATTAGGCTCTCGATGTGCGTTGGCAGGAAATGTGGCCCACCATTGACGGATGGAGCGGCGATCGCAAACTGGTTTCACAACGGCTTGAAACCAATCTTTGGCCTTCTCGCCATATTGTCCACTCACCATGACACCCAAGGCCGGAAAATGCCAACCAAAGACTTATACAATCTCAGGCCATGGCAAAGTGTCCCAGAAGAAGGACTTTTGAAGTTAAGTTGTAATGAAGATAGCATCTTCCAATACCTCGCCCTGTTCACCATTATCTAGAGGACAACAATGACCATCTGCAACAAGAGAGAATCTAACCATCATCCCTTGATGTTCAATGGCATTACCATCAATGAATCCCCCACTATCGACATTCTGGGGGCTACCATTGACCAGAAGCTGAACTGGACTAGCCATATAAATACTGTGGCTACAAAAGCAGGTCAGAGACTAGGAATTCTGCGATGAGTAACTCACCTCCTGACTCCCCAAAGCCTGTCCACGATCTACAAGGCACAAGTCAGGAGTGTGATGAAATACACCCCACTTGCCTGGATGAGTGCAGCTCCCACAACACTCAGGAAGCTTGACACCATCCAGGACAAAGCAGCCTGCTTGATTGGCACATTCAGAAACATTCACTTCTTCCACCACCGATGCGCAGTAGTAGCAGTGTGTACCATCTACAAGATGCACTGCAGGAATACCAAGGCTCCTTTGACACCACCTTCCAAACACACGACCACTACCATCTAGAAGGACAAGGGCAGCAGTTAGATGGTAACACCAGTCCCTGGAAGTTCCCCTCCAAGCCACTCACCATCCTGACTTGGAAATATATCGCCGTTCCTTCACTGTCACTGGGTCAAAATCCTGGAACTCCCTTCCTAACAACATTGTGGGTCTACCTATACCACATGGACTGCAGCAGATCAAGAAGGCAGCTCACCACCACCTTCTCAAGGGCAAGTAAGGATGGGCAATAAATGCTGGCTGTGCCAGCGAAGCCCACATCCCATGAATGAATAAAAAAAAAGTTGCACCATACGAAGCATCACAACTAAGCTTCTGTCATTCCGCATCCTGTCTCAGGGCTAGGCAGGTCAGCTGTAGTCACCCAGGGCTGAGATCAACTAACTCATCACAGACTGGGGGTTTGAAAGCAGACCCATTCCATAATGGCCCTGAACCAGAGGGGGAACATGATGAAACGAGCAAAGTGCTGCAGGTGCTGGAAATATGAAACAAAAGCAGAAAGTGTTGGAAACGCTCAGCAGGGTCAGCAGCATCTGTGGAGAGAGAACAGTTGACAGGCTGGATTTTACACTCACCTGTCGGTGGGTTTGAAGGCGGGGGTGGAGGGCCATGGGGAGGGGGGTGGGGGAACGTAAAATCCAGTGGGTGACCTTCCCATCCCATACCGCCTGCCCTGGCTTGTCTGAAATTTACAGGCGCTGGGGAGGTTTCAGGCATCCTGGCCGCCATTGGGCCCATCAGGGTCCTTAAGTAACCAATTAATGGCCACTTAAGGACCTCATCTCGCTGCCCCAGTATTTTTCTGATGGTGGGGGTAGACCTATGCCATGCAGGAAACGCAGCAGCTCTGGCTGCATGAGCCGGTGTTGGGCAAGGGAGGGGGAACCTCCTTTGTGGGCCCCCTGGGCCCCTTGCAGGCAACCCCCCAGAATGTCATATCCTCCTTTAGTCCTCACCCCTGGCTTCTGGAACCTGGCTCCACATCCCTTTGCTGCCATTGCCAAGACCTCCATCCAGACTAACCTGGGCTCCTCGGTGGGGTGGATCGGCCTGTAGTCCCAGCAGTGGCCATTGTTCCCTGCTGGTGTTGCTGGGACTACAGAGCTGCTGGCCATCCAATTGGCTGATGGCTCTCTAAGGCAAGAATTCATCATGAGAAATGGATGCCTTAAAGCAATCCATGTCCAAATGCAGCAAGACCTGGACAATATCCACGTTTGGGCTGACAGGGGGCAAGTAACATTTGTGCCACACACAAGTGCCAGGCAATGACCATCTCCAACAAGAGAGAATCCAACCATCACCCCTTGATATTCAATGGCGTTACCATCTCTGAATCCCCCACTATCAACATCCTGGGGGTTACCATTGATCAGAAACTGAACTGGACTAGCCATATAAACACTGTGGCTGCAAAAGCAGGTCAGAGGCTAGGGATCCTGCAGCGAGTAGCTCACCTCCTGACTCCCCAAAGTCTGTCCACGATCTACAAGGCACAAGTCAGGAGTGCGTTGGGATACTCTCCCCTTACCTGGATGAGTGAAGCTTGGTTGACACCATCCAGGACAAAGCAGCCCAGTTGATGGGCACCACATCCACTGTTGTGTCTTGTGAGTCACACTTGCACACTTGATGCAGGGCAACCAAGTTGGTACTTTAGATAGAGTAGTTCTGCAAACACTTCTTAGGTGAAACACATTCTGTTTATGTACAAGATACTCAGCAGCTACACATGTGTGTTTCTACACCAAACTCTATCTACACACTTCTGCTGCTCACTTGCAGACTGCTGGCTTCCAACTAACTACTAACTACAGAATTAGCCCGCGCTACTCCACTATTGGTTACAGAATATCATGTGATCTTCCTTTATAACATTCTTCTTAAAGGTATGCTAATCATCAGATAAAACCATAGTTACTACATCCACAACATTCACTCCCTCCACCACTGACGCACAGTGGCAAGCAGTGTGTACTATCTACAAGATGCAGTGCAGGAGCTCACCAAGGCTCCTTTGACAGCACTTTCCAAACCAACGACCACTACCATCTAGAAGGACAAGGGCAGCAGACACCTAGGAACACCACCGCTTGGAAGTTCCCATCCAAGCCACTCACCATCCTGACCTGGAAATATATCGCCGTTCCTTCACTATCACTGGGTCAAAATCCTGGAACTCCCTTCCTAACAGCACTGTGGGCGTATCTACACCACATGGACTGCAGCGGTTCAAGAAGGCAGCTCACCACCACCATCTCAAGAAGGGCAACTAGGGACGGGAAATAAATGCTGGCCTTACCAGTGACGTCCGCATCCCTGTAAATGAATTTAAAAAACAATTAACGCTGCTTCTAGCATTAATTCGGGATCGTGGGCAGGCTCCTCCACGACGTTTTAGCTGGGTGGGGGTGGGGGTAGGTGGGTGGCCAGGATGACCACATCCCTTAAAATCAAGCCCAATGTTTCAGGTCACTGACCTTACATCAGGACTGTGAAAAGCTAGTGAACTAACAGGTAAGTGAGTACAGGGGCAACTAAAGGTGGGAGAGGAGGAAGAGAACAGAAGGGGATGTTTAGGATAGATTGGAAGGCTGGAGGGATTAAGTAACAAAAGGGTTTCTGGTGCGAGGTAAAAGGGAATGATAATGGAACAAATTCCCTCAAGGGAAAATATTTAACCATGCTCCTTTATTTCGGGAGAATAGGTGCTGCAAAAGAGACTTGTATCTTGGTAATGTCAAATGTGAGTGACACATGATCCATTTTTGATAAGAATTACCTGTTTGTCTTACGTGTTGCAAACAAACACGAAAAAAATTGGTCAAATTTTCTTTTGTAAAGATGGATGGGCCTTTAATATATTCCCCTCATGGACATACAATGGGCGGAATTTTCCCGGAATTGCACTAAGCGCGGCGGCAGGTGTGAAAAAAGACGGTTTTCCTGCCGGCAGCAATGGCGGGTTTTTGCGCCCTGTCTCTGCTTCCCAGAGTGCCTGCCTCATTAATAATGCACGCGTGGGAAACCCGGCAATCGCTGGCGAGCAGGCTCGGATTGGTCCGTCATGATGTGACCTCGGCGCTTCCTCGCTCTGGGCACCACATTTAAAGTGCACAGAAGCACAGCCTAGTTCGTGTCTTCAGACCACAGGACTGCTCCAGGCAATGGATGGCCCTGAAAGCAAAGAAGACGGCAGCCCCCAAGTTTAGTGATGCCTCTCTGGAGCACACGCTGGATGCAGTGGAGTCCCACCCTGAACTCCTCTACCCCAGCTTTGGGTGAAAACCAGCCACCAAGCTCACCAATCCAGCATGGGGGGCAGTAGGGGTGGTGGTGAATACCAACACCCTCTCAAACAGGACAGCCAACAAGGTCCACAAGAGGATTAATGATCTATTCTGTTCCGCCAGGGTAAGTCACTCTCAACTCACACACATTTACAGGGTTCACACTCACTGCCAGCTCAAGGGACATCACCACTCACTCTCTCACAAACACCCTCACCTCCCCTGCCCATCGTGTCCTCAGGCCGTCCATGGCACCACTCACACTCCACACATGCCAGGCATCCTTCTCAGCTGGCCTGGCAGACATCTTGCTTACACTCTTCTCCATCTGTCTCCAGGCAGGATAAGCTGGCCCACAACAAGAGGGTGACGTTCCAGACTGGCAGAGGAATGCCTGACATTAAGGTCCTCGTGGCCTTTGAAGATGAGAGCCATCCAGCTGGCTGGCAAGGATGTGGACCGTTCCTGTGCAGATGGTGAGACCGGTGGTGCTCGGCCAAGTGAGGATCCTGCACTGCAACATCCTTCAGACAATGGTACTGTGAGTGATTCCTCCTGTTTCACAGTCCCCTGCCATGCACTAATTACCTCTCTTTTCTCCCGCAGGTACATCCGGGAAGCAGCCAAGGGTGTCCACAAGCCAGGCCACTGACTCCAGCCCTCAGGATACCTCAGAAGGGGAATCCACAGACACACCAATGGAAGTCCCATCACAGCACTCACACACACCCTCCACTAGTGCAGAGTCACACACCTTGGTGGGACCTAGTTCTAGACTAGCCTCAGGGTAACAATCTGGTGTGCACACTGCACTGTCTGATCTATAGCAGATGGAGGCAGGGAAATTCAAGGGTGCCGGCACTCAGAGGACAGATGGAGGCCAGGAATCTGCTGAGTCCGAGTCAGATGTCAAGCCTCTGGACTCAGTTCTACCTCAGTTGCTGGAGCTGCAAAGACAAGCTCAGCTCAGGAACATCAGGAAGGCTGTTTGCTGCACTCCTCAGATTGCAAGGCAAGATTGAGGAGTCCATCTGCCTCAATCTGAGGTGATACTGCCAGTATGCCAATGCACCGAGGTAGGATAGCGGCTGCCATGGAGACCTTGGTCCAGGACATTGGTCCTGCACTGCTGCAGGACCTGCACTCTATCACTGAGGCATTTGTTGACATCCATCCATGTCAACACGAGAGGGGGATGAGGCACCCTGAACTCATTTCAGCTGCCCCTTCCTCTCAAGGAGTCAGCAAAGGACCCTCCGGAACACATATGGAGGGGGGTCAGCAGGTGTACACCCAGGGCCATCCGCCCAGGTGACTCCGGGAGTGTCCAGCCCATCCGATTTCCCTATTCCTGTGAGCCCGCAACTCCAGCTCCGCAGGCTGAGGAGGGAACCATTGCCACACCCCAGTACCCCAAAAGGAGGCCGGGGCCCTCCAGAGGACACCTGCCAAGGTAATCACAGAGAAGGCACAGTGGTCAGCATTCACTCCTCTGCTGTGGATGTGGGGAGAGACATAGCGGTAGGGAAGGAAGGTTAAGAAGATGTAAAAAAACTCTTTTGAGTCAAGCAAATAAACTAAATTAACAAAATGAGGGACAAAATAAACGCAGCCCCTAAATTAGGGAAACTGCAAATAAAAAGACAAAGTTTAAAGGAAACTTGCAAGCATTAAACCAAAATGTGATTAACAGGGTCAATAAAACACCCCAGTTCCCGTGGTGCCTACTGAGCACGGAAGGCCTCGACGGTGCCGGCAGACACCGTGTGCTCCCTCTCCAGGGACACCCGGCCGCGAATGTAGCCACGGAAGAGGGGCAGACAGCCAGGATGGACAACCCCCACGATCGCCCACTGCCTGGACCTGTTAATGGTTAAGAAGCTGTAACTCTTTTCGAGTCAAAACAATTAACTAAATTAACAATAACTCTCTTTTCGAGTCAAAACAATTAACTAAATTAACAATAACAAGGGAGAAATCAAGCACAGCCCCTAAGTCAGGTCAGTTGTAAAATCAAGGAAAAACTTTAAAGGAACCTTACAAACATCAAACTAAGATATGATTAAAGGGGTCAACAAAACACCCCAGTCCCCGCAGTGCCCACCGGGCACGGAAGGCCTCGATGGTGCCGGCAGACACCGCGTGCTCCCTTTCCAGGGACATCCGGCCGCGAACGTAGCCGTGGAAGAGGGACAAACAATCGGGCGGGACTCCCCCGTCGATCGCCCGCTGCCTGGACCTGTTGATGGCCAACTTGGCCAGGCCCAGGAGCAGGTTCACGAGGAGGTCCTCCTCCTTCCCGACCCCCTTCCGCACCGGGTGTCCGTAGATCAGGAGTGTGGGACTGAAGTGCAACCAAAACAGTAACAAAAGGTTTTTTAAATGACTAAAAAGGGAGTGCAACCTACAACACCCTATATACACGTGGTCCACGGACTCCACAAGACCACAAAAAGAGCAGGTGTCTTGGGAGTCCGTGAACCTACACATTTTACGATTATAGGGGACTGCTGCATACAACACCCTCCAACCCAGGTCCCCGATAGAAAGAGGGAGAACTCCTCCATAGAGGGCCTCCCATTGGGGGCCTCCGCCGCCGGACGGCAACAAGGCACGCCAGGGCGTGTCCGGGCAGCGGACCAGGGCGAGAAAATGGAAGGTGTGCAGCAGCAGTCCGTACAGAAAACCCCTCCGCACCGTGCCAAATGGCACGGAGGGCATGTGCCCGAGGCGGCTCATATTATTGCGGGGCACCGGCACCTGAGGGAGGGTTCGGGGTTTGGAGCCAATGTGGAATTCCGTCCGAACAGGGGAACGTTCAGCCGGAAGATCACCGCGCACCTGGGCCACCTCGAGACCTAAAATGACATCGGGTCCGAGCACGACCGTTCTTAGGTCTTGGATGGCATCGGCTGCGACCTGGACACTCACTGACGCGCGGTGCGCCAACTCCTGTGGGAGCATCCAGCCCAGTCCTCCGCCACCCAGCACGTCCCCGATCCTGGTCACACCGGCAGCCACAGCCCTCCTCTCCACCAGCCACTGAAAGGGACGGAGGGGCGGATTCCTGAGCAGCGGCTCTCTGACGATAGCCGCTACTCCTGACGGGGGAGAGCTGCGTCGCGAGGCGACCACGTTCCAGACTTTGATCAGGTCCTGGTAAAAGACGGGCAATGCCTGGAAGGAGCCACCGAGGCCCCTCTGCTCTATAAACAGGAGCTGCACGTCATAATTCAGGCCGTGCACCTGGCGGAAGAAATACGTCGCCAGGGCACACCATCTCGGAGGAGGCTCGACGTAAAGGTATCACTGCAGGGTCTGAAGACGGAAAGTCGCCACCTGCGTGCGTAGGCACACTAGCGCCTGACCGCCCTCCCTAAGCGGGAGACTCAGAACCTCAGCAACGACCCAGTGCAATCTTTTGTCCCAGAAGAAGTCGACTAACATTCTCTGGATTTTTACGACAAAGTCCGGGGGAGGGGACAAAGTGACCAGCCGATACCACAACATGGCGGCGATCAGCTGGTTTATGACCAGAACTCGACCCCGGTAAGACAGCACTCGGAGCAGTCCTGTCCAGCGCCGCAGGCGAGCGGTGACTTTCGTCTCCAGTTCCTGCCAGTTCGCCGGCCAGGATTCTTCGGCAGGGCAGAGATGGACCCCCAGGTAGAGGATGCTGGTCCTGCTCCAGGTGAAAGGCCTGAGCTCCTCGGGTAGGGAATCCATCTGCCACGGGCCGACCAGGAGTCCAGAACATTTATCCCAGTTGATCCTGGCAGAAGAAGCCGCAGAGTAGACCTCCTGGCACTCGCGCATCCTCCGCAGGTCAGCTGGGTCACTAAATATTAGGAGCACGTCATCGGCGTATGCCGAGAGGACCACCCTGATGCCCGGCCCGCGCAGAACCAACCCCGACAACCTCCTCCGCAAGAGGCGCAGGAAAGGCTCCACGCAAATAGAATACAACTGGCTAGACAGGGGGCAGCCCTGACGTACCCCTCTCCCAAAGCGAAGGGGCGCCGTCAGGGACCCGTTAACCTTCACTAGACACTCCTCGGCGGTGTACAGAAGTTGGATCCGGGCAACAAAATGCGTCCCGAAACCGAACGCTCGCAGAGTCCCGAGTAAATATTCGTGATCCACCCTGTCAAACGCCTTCTCCTGATCAAGGGACAGGAAGGCACTCGACAGACCAGCCCTCTGGGAATGATGGATTATGTCCCGGACCAGATGGATGTTGTCATAAAGAAGCTGTAGTTTCACAGTGTGGGCACAGGTGTTAATCACTTGTACATAATGTTCATGATTGTAAATAAACTCCCAAGAATGTCTCCTTGTCTATGGCTCCTCATTATGATGAGCACTGTTCATGTCATTCAGATGTGAAGTCCTGTTTCCTGCACAAGATGAAGGCAAGCGGCTCAGTCCAGGGCCTCTTCCCTGTGCAGTGTGTAACCTTCAGGGCAAAGTGATTGTCCAGCTTCACAGCCACTCGACACATCAGTGATGTCTGCACTTCAATGTGGCTTATGTAGCATGCAGCAAGCTACGATGATGCGTGATACGCTCTGGGGACTGTACTGCAGTGCTCCACCAGACCTGTAAAGGCACTGGAAACTCATTTTTAAGAGCCAATCATGTGCTCCACCAAAATCCGGGTTGCGACATGAGCCTTGTTGTACCGTCTTCCTGCTGCAGTTTGAGGCCTCCGCACGGCCGTGATCAGCCATGTCCCCTGTGGGTAGCCCTTGACCCCAAGGAGCCAGTCCTGCAATCCTGGATGATATCAGGGATCTAAGACCTGCTGAGGATGTAGGAGCTTTGAGTGCTCCCGCGGTATCGTGGGCAGATCTTCATGATGCATTTCTTGTGGTTGCAGACCAGCTGAACATTTAGCAAGCCCCTTGTGGTTCACATACTGAACTGCTTGTTGCCACCTGTGGAAAACCAGAGATTGCTGCAAATCCCATTGCTCTTGCTTCCTGACTTTCCTGATGCCAGTCGAAATGCCTAAAGTTCTGTGCCTTTGCGAAGATGGTGTCCATGACCTCCTGCATGGACTTGTACGTGGGGGCTTACAGGATCCCACACAGTGGAGCCCTGGAAGGAGCCACAGGCGTAAAAATTGAGCACTGCAGTAACTTTCACTGCCACTGGCAGTAGATGCCCTCCAAGTCCCCGTGGTGCCAAATCCTGCAGAAGGTGGCATATGTGGGTGACCAGTTCCCTACACACGTGCAGTCTTTGGCAACACCGGATCTCATTCATCTGCAGGAATGACAAGCGCTGTCTATAGACCCTGGGTCTAGCGAGGCACCTACGAGTGATGGCTCACTGTGGATCTTCAGCTGTGTCCAGAGGAGGCCCGGTTACCCCTTCATCTTGAGGGTGGTCCTCCTCCCTTTGCCAAGACAAGCACTTCTGTTGAAATCTTCTTCTCTGCACCATGTAAACCATGAGGCACACGGCTAGATCACCAGACTCCATGATCCTAATGTTCTCTCCTGCAGTATCAAAGAGAGAGATACGAGGGTTAGTGTATGTCTCCTAAGGACCTGTCTTGGTTAAGCCTCTGGCTCCAGCTGCATTTCAAGGCCCCTTCACGCATGCTGGAGAGTGCTGGCCACCACTTGGATGGTCAGTGTGTAATGCGCTCATTGGCTGTCCGAAACCCCACCCACCTCTGCCCCACTCCACTTGACCGATTGGCAGCAGCTTCGGCCACTGGACTGCATGCTGTGCTCTCAGCTCAGGCACAGGCATTCTCCTAACCCGCACTGCAAGGCTGCACTGTTAGCTTGAACCATGAGGGTTACTGGTCCAAACCTGAATAAATACATTGCAAGAGGCTCTGAATACCTCCATCAGTGACTGTTCCATTCCCACCTTTCGCAAGGTGATTCTTCAACTTTCCCTGTCACCCAATTGTTTTGCAGCCCCCCTAAAATTCACAATTTGTAGTCTGCACCCGAGGGGTGAAAGAATCTGGAGCATTTGGTGGCATATTCGTGCTTTTGCTTTGCCTGAGTGGGCAGAAAAGCTTCAGGGGCCTGACTCCAAGCCTGTCAATGGAGCTGCTGGTGAATGGTCTCAGCTGCGGAAGAATGCTCACTTTGGACAAGCTTTTCCAAGTGCGTGGCCACTTCCCTCACCCTCCACCTGCCTCCCCTCGACCCCACCCCACCACATCCCCCCACTCCCGGCATGTGCCTGTGTACTTCCATCAGCCTGTGCTGCCTTGCCCCCTGTCTCCCCCCCCACCCCATCCTGGCCCCAGCTGCACTGGAGCCCTTGCTTCGGCACTGCGATGAAAGTCAGCCGGGAAAAAGCGACTTGCCTGTGCCGCCCCTGGATGTACGGCGCCTCTTCCTCGATGTCCCACAGGCGTTCCTCGCAAGCGCTGGGCAAGGCTGTGCACGCTCACCTCCGAGCTCCCCTCAAAGCTCAGCTCACTGGGTGCGCGCCTCTGAAAGGCAGTGGTAAATCACGCCATTCTGAGGTCACGCCGACGTGGGAATTAAATATGACGCGGGGGGGGAATTGATTCCAATTTGCAGGCACAATAATGAGATGCAAATGCATTAAAATTACGTTCCCGACGTTGGACGGTGGGAAATGCGGCCTGCCACTGATGGGGCGGGGAGGGGCCAATCACGTCCTGGACTTACTTCACCGGGAAACGCAACTAGGGCCATCTCGCGATGTTTTCCGCTCACGCTGCCAAACACGCCCACCGCCAAAGGGAGCGGAAAATCCCGGCTCACGTTCTTTGTCCTCCCTTACGCTGGTCCCGCGCCCTCTTCAAAGAACGCTCGGGGGGGAAGGTGGGGGGAGAAAGTTAAAAAAATCCTCGTACATAATGTGGATTCCTGCCAGGGCCAAAGGCGTCGTCTTTATTCGTGTATCTCGATTCAGGCTTAACCAAGCTGAGGAGGACAATTCTCAATGCAAACCAAGCTATCTGGTGAAACAATTCAGATGACCGTGATGTCTCACATGCTCGTGTTCTTTTCCAGCAGCAAATTATAGTAAATAAATGGAATTACTGACCTGACAAATTCTGGTAACAATGAGCTACACAGTGAAAAGATGTTCCAGTGCTTGGCCTGTGCCTTCACTTGCTGTGTGTTCCTGCTGCTGTTGAAAACTGCCAGTCAATTGCCATTTCCCATTATCTGTAAGGCTTCCTAATTTGAGTATATTTTTCATCTCTGCATAAGCTATGCCCGGTGAGAGATCCATTATGCCACTTTAAGATTTCTTGTTTCTTCTGAGACATTTTTAACCTTTCAATGCAGCAGGAACGTGCTGGGGTGAAGTAGAGAGCAGCATGTCTTATTCAACAAAACCTGGAGCCTTCCACTGAGTCTTAATTTCATTGAGGATAATAGAAGTCATTCGCTTAAATGTAGTTCTCTGCCATGTTGCCTTTGGAGGTCAGGTCAAAAATGAATTATATATGCTAAAGGACTTGCTATTAGTGAGGGAACATCAAACAAGGCATGTTATTAGAGTTTCTGATTGCTGTTCAGGGTAAATTATGTATATTTTATTGTAATGAATTCCGGACATGGATAGTTGCACTTTTCCACCATTGCAGACAAAGACTGATCGAGCTTTACTTGTACCATTCTTCCCTAATCTCAATCCAGTCAGTTATACTGGAGTGCAGCTCTCTGTTATTACCTCGCCAAAGTGATCAGTTGTGGTAAGTACCATCCTTCTGGTTGGAAGTACACTGTTCAACCCCTAAGGCCACAAGATTAACACTTCCCATGCTTCTACAGGCATCAGTATGATTATGAAACATTGCACTGCTCACCAGCCACCGAAAATTCCATTGTGGAAAACTGTACACATACTGTGTCCAGGAATATTCATGATCAGGACTTTAAGGAGCAGCAGTGGCCCCTTCCACTGGCCAGAAAGTTGGGAGCAATGCCATGTCGGCTGGTCATGGGAACCCCAGCTTCATTTTATGTTTGTCAGGGGGCGAGCTGCCTCCTGTCGGCCCTTCATCCGTCCCTATAAGGGACTAGGTCCTGCTCCCAAGAGCTTCCCTCCTATCAGAGGGCCTGCAGCTCTTCAGTGCCAGCAGCTCCACTGGGAGCAGTGGCCACTGCCGGGAATGCAGCTGGTCAGGACGGAGGAGGCTCGGAATGGAGGAATAAGCAAAAATGGAGGTAGGTCGGGTCAGACTCACTGGGGCGGGAACGGGCAAGGACAGGGGGATCCTTAGCGGGGGCAAGGGGTAGTGGGGGGGCTTTCATTGGGGGTGAAACGTGCCACTGGCCACAGGATATATACATGGTGGTCACCCAGAGTGGCACCGTGCCCAGCTTCTGCTGGTAAAATACCAGGGGTAAGGGTCTCAACTGGCCTAATGATAGTGGTACTGGAGGGGCAGTGGTGGTCACCTTCCACGCCCTGGCAAAGTGTCAGCGGCAGTGGAGAGGTCACTGCCATGCCACCTCCCCCCCAACCATTTCATCAAATTTTATGAGCACCCCCCACCCCTCCAACTATCATCCCCCACCCGCCTCCCAGCACAATCCCTGGGGCCCTGTAAAATCCCAGTGCGGGTAATGACTTAATAACATTCACACACAACCAACTGCCAACTTGCAACTTGCATTCATACAGCACCTTTAAATTAGCAAAACATGTCCAATGACACTTCATAAGAACATTACCAGACAAAATTTGATGCCAAGCCATATAAGAGCTATTTGGATACGTGTCAAAAGAGGTGGGTTTTAAAAGAATAATCTCATGATGGAGGGAGACGTAAAGAGTTGGAGAGGAAATTCTAAAGCTGACAGCCTGGGCAGCGCTCAATGGCGCCAGTTAAAAATTTGAGAAAGGCAGGAGGCCAGAATTAGACAGAGGTAGAGATCTCAGGGGTTTCATAAGGCTGGAGGAGGCTACAGAGATTGGGCTAACATCCTAATGCAACATTTCCATGAGTAGTTATTTTATGCGGGCCTGATTGTTTTTATGTCGGTGTTAACCCATTTGAAACAACAAGGAGTGCAGTGCAAAGGTACTAAACAGTCATGAGTAAGCTGTGAAGGTAAGAATTTCTGATCTTGTATGCACAGCTATAACAGCGAGACTGGTTGCCAAATCAAATGAATACCGGCTTGCTAACCTGCAGTCGGAATTTGTTTTTACAAGAAGGCAAACAAGGACCACCGAGAAGACCCTTTGGCAAAGCCAAAACATAAAATGGCATGTTCATGAGAACGATCCCAGGAATGAAAGGCTTAACATATGAGGAACGTTTGAGGACTCTGGGTCTATACTCGATGGAGTTTAGAAGGATGAGGGGGCATCTGAATGAAACTTACAGAATACTGAAAGGCCTGGATAGAGTGGACGTGGAGAAGATGTTTCCATTAGTAGGAGAGACTAGGACCCGAGGGCACAGCCTCAGAGTAAAGGGAAGACCTTTTAGAACAGAGATGAGGAAAAACTTCTTTTGCAGGAGAGTGGTGAATCTATGGAATTCATTGCCACAGAAGGCTGTGGAGGCCAGGTCATTGAGTGTATTTAAGAGCGAGATAGATAGGTTCTTGATTGGTAAGGGGATCAAAGGTTACGGGGAGAATGTGGGAGAATGGGATTGAGAAACTTATCAGCCATGATTGAATGGCGGAGCAGACTCGATGGGCCAAATGGCCTAATTTCTGCTCCTATGTCTTATGGTCTTATGTTGTTTCCAAGTGGTAACAATTTTTACTACATCAAATAAGGGAACTGTCATAAGCTTGAGATTTGTGGAGCCCAGGAGAGCATGCAAAAGTACAGTGATCACACTACCCCATGAAATATTTGTGGAGTCCTTAGAGTCTCACAGCCTCGGTACCACATCTGGGGACAAAAATCCCGCAACAATAACCATGACAATAAATCTCTTGAACAGCCTCAGCTGCAGCTTTACAAATTGCCCGCTCGGCCCTTAATGTTTTTAGATTTACTGGCTTCAGTGTGCCAGTTTCTGCACAAACTTTTAAGGGCAAAATGAATAGCCTGTAGTAATTAAAGACATCAGCGTCATTTTAATTTAAAAATTTCCGCACACAGGCGTTTCCACAGTTCTGAAAAAGGGTCATAACCAAAATAAGAATGTAAGGACATAAGAAATAGGAGCTGGCAAAGGCCATTCGGCCCATCAAGCTGCTCCTCCATTCAATACGATCATGGCTGATCTTGGGCTTCAACTCCACTTTCCCCGCCCGCTCCCCATATCCCTTGATTCACTAAGAGACCAAAAATCTGTCTATCTTCCCTGGGGGATCAAAAATGAAAATGATAACCTATATTACTCTTTACTGATAATCTGTACCTTCATAATTTTCCCTTTTGATATCAGATTGTCACCGTTTTCAGCATTTTCCTTTTTAAGTGCGTGCATATGGTGCCTTTAACATAGAAATGTATCCCAAGTGGTTCTCGGAGAACAGAAGAACCAGTGGCAAGCCTTTGTGGGTTAGTTAACCGAGAACTGAAAGCTATGTCAATAGGATGGGTTTAAAGCAGGCTTTACCTGGGTGGGAAAGAAGCACAGAAGTGGAAGGGTTTAAGGAGGGAGTTCCAGATAATAGGACCGAGATAGCTTAAAGCTCCGGCACCAATGACACAATGGATGGAGAGGAAGATGCACTGAAGTCTAATGTGAGCGGATACAAGGCACGTAAGGTTAGAAAAGGTCGCAGAAATTGTAAGACTATAGAGGGGACCATATTTGAGGAAAAGAATTTTAAATTGAAAGTACCCGGAGAGAGGGAGCCGCTGCAGGACAGCAAGGATGGGATGATTCAAGACGTAATCTGGGGGATTTTAGCCCCAATAGATGGGAGGGTTGGAGGCAGGTGAGAAAGAAAAAATTGCAAAAATCTCAAACCCAACCCCAACTCATTGCCAACTTTCAGGTTTAATGAAATCTGCTCACCAAAGCTGTCTCAATCAATAAAACATGTTAGTGAGGCAATTTTCAAAAAGATTTCAACAGGGATTTTAATTTAACAACTCCTGCACAGGTTTCACATGTGCTACCTGGGAAAATCAATAGTGCGATGGAGGCAAGGTTGCACAGCACTTTCTGAGAGTGTTTAAAGCTCAGATTGCCAATATGAATCAATGCGAAGATCCAATCCTTTTGCAATGAAGGCCAGTAATAAAGGCCTGGCAATAAGCTTCTATCCCTGACAATCCTCCTGGCCCGGCCTTCAAATCTGCCCTCTGAGAGACCAGGAGATTCCATCCTCTAGCTGCAGATCCACACATAGGTACAGCTGATTTGTCAATTCCCCTAGGTGTTTGGAGAAAGTTCTTGTGGCCACTCTCAGAGGGGTGGAGGGTTTCAAATGGGCAACATCAGGGGGGGGAGGCGTTTTCAAGAGGACATCGGACAAGGAAGACAATTGCCGTCCAGAGCAGCAATGTCGTGTTGTAGTTTGATTTGCAGGTATACATGAGGGAGGTGCACGACACAGGTCTGGAGAACAAAGTGACGAAACAGCAAGAGAAAAGCAAAGATGAGAGCAACAGAGGGGTTAAGGTCACAGCTAGGAGGCACGACCTATGTGTGGATCTGCAGATAGAGGGTGGAATCTCCTGGTCTCATAGAGGGCAGGTTTGAAGGCCGGGCCAGGAGGATTGTCAGGGATAGAAGCTTATTGCCAGGCCTTTATTACTGGCCTTCATTGCAAAAGGATTGGAGTACAGGAATAAACAAGTCTTGCTAGAATTACACAGGGCTTTGGTGAGACCTGGAATACTGTGTGTAATTTTGGTCTCCGTATTTTAAGAAGGATATACTTGCATTGGAGACGGTACAGCAAAGGTCCACTAGATTGGTCCCTGGGATGATATGGTTGTCCTTTGATGAGAGGTTGAGTAAATTGGATTTATATTCTCTGGAGTTTAGGAGAATGAGAGGCAATCTCATTGAAACATATAAGATTCTGAAGGGCCTTGATAGGGTAGATGCTGAGAGATCGTTTCCGCTGGTCAGGGAATCTAAAACATGGTTCATAGTCTCAGGATAAGGGCCAATCATTTAGGACTGCAATGAGGAGAAGTTACTTCACTCAAAGGGTTGTGAACCTTTATGAGCTCTCTTGGTGGGGAGATGGTGGTCTAATGGTAATGTCACTGGACTAGTAATGCAGAGGCATAGGCTAATGCTCTGTGAACATGGGTTCAAAGCCCACCACAGCAGCTGGTGGGAATTTGGATTCAGTTAATAAATCTAGGAGTAATGGTGACTGTGAAATTATAATCAATTGTTGTAAAAACCCACCTGGTTCACTAATGAAGGAAGCCTGCTGTCTTTGCCTGGCCTACATGCAGCTCCATACCACAGCAATGTAATTAACTCTTAACTGCAAGGGCAATCAGAGATGGGCAACAAATGCTGGCCTTGCCAGTGATGCCCTCACCCAATAAAACAAAAACCTGAAGGGTTGTGTCTGCTGCATTGTTGAAAAAACTTAAGGCTGGGATAGACAGACACTCATGGATACGAGGAGTGGGCGGAAAAGCAAGTTGAAGATCAGCCATGATCATACTGAATGGCAGAGAAAGCTTTACAGGCCATATCATCTACTCCTGCTCCTAGTTCTTGTGTTTGGGTCAGTGTTCCCGCCTCTGGGAGCACTTTCTGGATGTGGGTCATCACCTGTAGAGGTTACCCGCCTGGTAGTGATGGATATAGACAACATCTGCACATTTGTGGGTTGATTGGGGTCACCAAGATCTTTCCAGTGGCAGTTGGCCCCCGCACTGAAGGCCAAGTCATTCTTGTGCCTGGAGTTGGCTTGCATGTAGCCAGCCTTTGGGGACCAGCAAGGCCTTCTGTCCTAACCCCCACCCCTACCACCATCAGCATAGCTTTGATTAGCAGACCACAGCTGCGACCACCAGCCTTCTGTGGACAGGCTTCTCTCATATCCTCGGCTCCTAAGATTCTGCCCAACCTCAGCTCCCTTGACCTACATGAAAAGCAGCTGCTTCTGCAGGCTGAGATTGGCACAGCAGGTGGTCACGGGCATCGCCAGCCTCCTTCAAGAATTCCTGCAACCTGCTGGATCTGGTGCTTACGCATTGTTCCTCGCTGTGAAAATCACTGCTGGCCCTCAAATATTCATGCAGCTGTGCAGCAGATTCCTCGAGAGCTATCGCAATGATTTATACTGTGACAGTTCAACATTTCAAAGCTCTTCATACTAGGAAGCAAAGTTAATGACTGGTTCTTAAGAGACAGGGGATACCCTCTTCAAACTTGGCTCATGACAGCTATGAGGAACCCACAGCACTGTGGGTTTACCTACACCACATGGACAGCAGAGATTCAAGAAGGCGGCTCACCACTATCTTCTCAAGGCCAAGTTAGGATGGGCAACAAATGCTGGCCTTGCCAGTGATGCCCACACCCAATAAAACAAAAACCTGAAGAGCTGTGTCTGCTGCATTGTTGAAAAAACTTAAGGCTGGGATAGCCAGACTTTTGGTCTCTCATGGATACGGGGAGTGGGCGGAAAAGCAAGTTGAAGTTCAGCCATGATCATACTGAATGGCAGAGGAAGCTTTACAGGCCATATGATCTACTCCTGCTCCTATTTCTTGTGTTTGGGTCAGTGTTCCCGCCTCTGGGAGCACTTTCAGGATGTGGGTCATCACCTGTAGCGGTTACCCACCTGGTAGTGATGGATATAGACAATATCTGCACATTTGTGGGTTGATTGGGGGCACCAAGATCTTTCCAGTGGCAGATGGCCCCTGCACTGAAGGCCAAATCATTCTTGTGCCTGGAGTTGGCTTGCATGTGGCCAGCCTTTGGGGACCAGCAAGGCCTTCTGTCCTAACCCCCACCCCTACCACCATCAGCATAGCTTTGATTAGCAAACCACAGCTGCGACCACCAGCCTTCTGTGGACAGGCTTCTCTCATATCCTCGGCCCCTAAGATCCTGCCCAACCTCAGCTCCCTTGACCTACATGAAAAGCAGCTATTTCTGCAGGCTGAGATTGGCACAGCAGGTGGTCACAGGCATCGCCAGCCTCCTTCAAGAATACCTGCTGGATCTGGTGCTTACGCATTGTTCCTCGCTGTGAAAATCACCGCTGGCCCTCAATTGCTTTGCCTCCGACTTCCTTCCACTGTACCATTGGAGACATCTTGAGGATCTCTCAGTTGGTTCTGCATAAATGTATAAGGCAGATCACAGATGGGTTGTTTCCAGGGCTTTGACTTATGCCAACTTTCCCGGCAACAATAGCCAGAACAATCAGGCAGTCAGATTTGCACCTCTGATTGGCTTCCCATTATGTGCCATCAATTACGCATGGCAATCTAAGCTGATGGAGTTTAAATTCAATTCATAAAATCTGGTATGTAAAGCTAGTCTCAGTAATGGTGACCATGACGAGCATCATCAATTGTGTTAAGAGTCCATTTGGTTCACTAATGTCCTTTAGGGAAGGAAATCTGCCAACCTTACCAGGTCTGGCCTCCATGTGACTCCAGACCCACAGCAATGCGGTTCACTCTTAACTTAAATGGCCTAGCAAGCTACTCAGTTCAAGGGCAATTAGGGATGGGTAACAAATGCAGGCCTTGGCAGCAGCAGCCACACCCCATGAAA
Source organism: Cetorhinus maximus (assembly GCF_964194155.1). Classification (NCBI taxonomy): domain Eukaryota; kingdom Metazoa; phylum Chordata; class Chondrichthyes; order Lamniformes; family Cetorhinidae; genus Cetorhinus; species Cetorhinus maximus. Next base: position 128,275,460 of record NC_135887.1, read on the forward strand.
AAAATAAAATAGAATAAACAGGAGGCTTTTTCACTGCAAGGGATTTTGTTCCATCAATGTACAACTGATGTGTAACCACAAGAAAATATTCATGCAGCTGTGTAGCAAATTCCTCGAGAGCTATCGCAATGATTTATACTGTGACAGTTCAACATTTCAAGCCTCTTCTTACTAGGAAGCAAAGTTAACGACTGGTTCTTAAGAGACAGGGGATACCCTCTTCAAACTTGGTTCATGACAGCTATGAGGAACCCACAAAGGAGGCGCAGAAGCATGACCATAAAAGCCACATGGTCATCAGGTGTGACATCGAGACAAGCCATCAGCATGTTGAAGATGTGCTTGAGGTGCTAGATGTCTTGAGGGTGCTCTTCAGTACTCACCAGCGAGGGTGTCCAGCAAAATAGTGTTGAGCTGCGTCCAGCACCACAGTCCAGCAAAGGTGATTATTAGAGCCAGAGGATGACCAAGGTGCACATAAATCATGTCCCATTGATCAGAACACTGTAGAGGAGGGTGAGGAGGAGGAGGACAAGGGTGATGAGCAATGTAAAGCTGGGGCACATTGCAGTCCAGCCCCATTCATTGCTCTCTGTGATGCAAGGATGACCTAATACCTCAACAGTTCAGCTATTGGCTCATAGAGAGAACAAAAATGAAACCCTCCAGCCTGCTGTGATCCCTCACTCTAGCCAATCCACACCCACCCCCTTACCTTGCCTTTGCACAGAACAGTCCCTCAACCATGCATACGCCCACTGCACATCGCCTCAGTGGATGACATTATGTATTGACATCGTGAAGCAATGGAAAGAGTGAGTTGATGCAATAATGGACAAGATGTGGAAGATGTGCTAATTGTTGAATCTTATGTGTCATTATATAAAAAAGATAATTAGCAAATTAACGCTTTGTCAAACACTCGCATCTATAACCTTGGTGAATTAGAATAGCTATTGCTGACACATCCTATTACTTTTATGTGATACATCCATGTGTCTTGAGCAGAGGTAGAACCAGGCTGCTCAGATCCCTGCCCTGACTATGAAGATGCATTTGGCCTACTTCCTCTGGGTTTCAGAGCTCCTTAGGGCTCCACCAAAGTTAGCTACAACTGCAGGGCCATCAGGAGGTGGGGCAGCTTGTCGGGGACTGGGTGAAGAAGCAATGGATGGGGAGAGGCAACACTTTGATTGCCCACTTCCAAGTCCTCTTTCACTATCTTCCTTCTCCTGGGTCAACACCACGTCACTCCTACCATTCTGCTGCCGACCAGCTTCGTGGGGATCAATGATGCGCTGTCAGGCCATGAATGTAGAATTTGTCATTCTGTTTGAGGTGACAGACACTTCCTGCATAGACTCATTTGGGAGCATTATCTGACTTTGCACTCTCTCCGCTGCAGACATTCACGCAATTCCCCACAACGCCAATCCAATACTATTGTAGTGGTGCTCCTTCAACCTCTTCTCTATTGTCGAAACCATGTGTGGCATGTCAGTACTTTGCAAAATTGCTGCTGCACCTCTATCATTCTCCTTCTCAATGTTTTTTTTTATTATTCTTTCATGGGGTGTGAGAGTTGCTGGCTAGGCCAGTATTTATTGCCCATCCTAACTTGGCCTTGAGAAGATAGTGGTGAGCCGCCTTCTTGAATCTCTGCTGTCCATGTGGTGTAGGTAAACCCACAGTGCTGTTAGGGAAGGAAAATGATTGGCCGCTAGGTTCAGCATCTGTGTCCAGCTTAGCAGAGTTGGTAGCAGCATAAGTTCCCTGAGACAGACCCACCACCGCAGCCCCTGCCACCAGTGTCTATTCATGCCACCTTGCAAATTGTGAATTGTGAACTGAGACCATCATAGTGTAAGCATTTGCACAGGTGCATGGCTGTAAGTCCAGTGATGGTGCACCCTCAGAATGGATGAGGTGCTCTAAGTAGCCACCTTCAGGCTTGCCTACTGACTCTTGCTTGTAGCATGAAGACCCTAGAGACAAAAAAACAGATACGATTTAGTCCTGGCTAAGTCATAAATTTGATAATCACCACATTCCAGCTTCTCATTATTCAGTTAATAATGAAATTAAGTCAGGTCTCAGAGATATTTTAATTCTGTCACCAGTCATCTGTGAGTTCCTAGTCACTCCATCTCCAGTTGACAGGGGTAAGAATATGCCACTAATCTCCAGGGTTTTCTCTTCTGCAACTGTGAACTGCACAATTTGTGGCAGCTCACCTCCAGTCCTGTCCCTGTCCCTTGGCGTTTGCACTCTCCTCCTGCAAGGGTGAAAGGACAGACCTGAAAATCACATATTCACTCAATGGATGCAGCACATTTGACGAGGGTGACTGAAACATGTGTAGCACAGTGCCTAAGTATTGGGGTGAGTGGCAGTGGTGGAGGGCTACATGGGCTGGTGGGCAGATGGTGGTGTAGTGGCAATGTCACTGGACTGAGCAGAGGCCCAGACTAATCCTTCAGGGACCTGGATTCAAATCCTGCCATAGCAGCTGATAGAATTAAAACTCAATTAATAAAATCTGGAATTAAAAGTCAGTCTCAGTAATTATGACCATGAAATGATTGTTGTGAGAGCTCATCTAGTTCACTAATGCTCTTTAGGGAAGGAAATCTGGCCTATATGTGACCCCAGTCCCACAGCAATGTGATTGACTCTTAACTACCCTCTGAAATGGCCTAACCAGCCACTCAGATCAAAGGCAATTAGGAATGGACAACAAATTCTGGCCTTGCCAGTGACACCCACATCCCATGAAAGAATACATTTTTAAAAGGTAAATAAAAGGCAAAGGAGATGCTGTTGAAAACTAAGCGAGTGAGGAGAATGATGATATGCTTGATAACACAGAGTGAGAGGAGGGATTGTTGTTCATCACAGGATGTAGGCAAATCAGCAACTGTATTCACCTTTCCTCAGCTGGTTAGGTCAATAAACCACTTCCTGCACTGCATCCAAAATTAGGGCACAATATTCCAGCTGCTGATCTCTTCAGCCAACACCAGCCTGGTCTTCTCAGTAAAAGCAGCAAATTTCTTCCCCTCATTGCTGGTGTTAGGGGAAATTAAAAATGCTAAAAGAGAATACAGTAAGAATTTACTGAAAAACCCCTAAAATCTCCAGGCAGACATGCTGCTAAACATATTAAGAGTTGAATATTACCAGGTGAACATTGCACAGCCTTGAGAGTCAGACTGGAGATGAAAGTATGACATAAATTCGATTAAGTGCACTCCTCTCTCAGATAGGGAAGGGGCAGGTGGTTTTAGCTTAGATATGGGAAGATGAACAATGGACAAAGAGGGGGCTTTGATGAAACACTAACAGTCTTGAGTTGTAAGAACCAAGATCTTTGTGTACGTGTTTTAATTTTGATTGGATAGTATAATTATGTATACATCCTTTAGCATAATTGGTTAGCAAGATCACATGTTTATGTACTCAATAGGATAGAGATAATGGAACTGGTGTGTCGGTTACCAACTGGATGTTTTCAAATGTACTCAAATGTATTGTGATAAGAAAAAGGACAAAAGTAATGAAATGCAATCAATCAGGGAGTTGGGTCTTCATTATTAGGAATGATTGCAGCTCTCTTGCATATGTTTGAATAAAACCAGTTAAAAGGAAGCCCGAGTCTCTGTGGTTGTTGCGGGATCGGAGAGTGTAACATCCCCTCTTCACTGAGGAAAATCATTTCCCTCCAGCTCCTGAAGGACCAGCAATAATTCAGCGGAGAAATTAATTTTAAAGATGATAAAAGAATGGATAAAACTTTCAGCATTGACAAGAATGAGGTAGTGCTAGGTGTGGAATATCCCACAAAGATGGAGGTAAGCAACTTTGGTGATGGACATGAAACACAGCTCTCAGTCAAACAAGACACTGATGTGGCATGTGGCCTAGTTCAACCTGGTCAAATGACCAAGGAAGAATTTGGTCCTGGAGGTGATGGCTTGGAAGTTTTGGTGGGGGCTAAGAGTGATAGTTTTCATCTTCCTGGCATTCAGTTGGAGAAAATTCTGGTTCATCCATGACTAAATAGAGATGGTCATTTGAAAAAAATTGTTCTTGGGATGTAGACATCGCTGGAAAGGCTGGTTTTTATTGCTCATCTCTAGTTACCCTTGAGAAGGCAGTAGTGGTAAGCCTTCTTCGTGAATACTCCTCAGCTCATGATTTGAAGGAAATGATAGAGAGGTAAGGCTGGCTCTCATTGGCATACTTATGACCCAGCCCTATATCTACGAACAGCATCACCAAAAGGTAGCATAGAATAGGAAAAGGAGGAATTCTTAGGGAACTTCGGAGGTGATCAAGCAGGGAGAGGGGAAGAAGCCACTCATTGACACTTGCTGGCTGCATAGGGAGTGATCCAAACAAGGGCAGTCTCTCAGAGCTGGATCACAGAGGAGAGGTGGTGGAGGAAGATGATTTGGTTGACAATAGCAAACTCTGTGGAAAAGTCTATCAGGACAAGAAGGTAACATGCTAGGGTTATGGTGAGAAAATATATTGTTGGTGACAATGTTTTTGGTGTGCTGATCAGGGTGCAAGTTGGACTGGCAGTTTAGGAATGAGGCATTGTGAGACAATTACACAGAGACATGAGATGACGAGACAATATGTTCAGGGATATTAAAGAGAAAAGAGACATTAGATACAGAGTAGTAGCTAAAAAGAGCGATCAAGGGAGGACTTTGAGGAGAGGGATGGTGATGTTGGTTCTAAAAAGGGAAAAGGCTACTATCTGAACAAACAGAGCCATTGATAATGTTAGAAACATAGGGGCCAACAAGAGAACTGAGAAGCCGCACATTATATGAGCAGATAGTTGTGAATGTCAGGTGGAAGAGTTAACTTGATGAGAATATGACAAGGGGCTGAGGGAGCGATAAGAGCAAGAAGTAATGGTTATCATGGTCAGAGCTAGGTTGACCGAAAAATGGGAAGCTTAGGACTAAGGGAGGTACATATATGATACTGGAGACAAGAAACACATGAGCTGATGTTAGAAGGGTGAAGGATTGAGGAAAAAGAGTTATATGTTATTTTTTAGGCTACAACACAATCTGGAGTAAAAAGAAGAATTAGGCAAAGAAAGAGAATCTTGGCAAACCTTGACATGATAAACCATGAGCTAGATCTTGCATTCAGATAGAATACAATATTATTTTTGTAATATGCACTGCATGTATGAGAAATGGGGAGAGGTGGTGACTGTATTTCACTAAACTGGAGAGATTTAGAAAATGGGAAAAAAAAATCAAACTGAATTATGTTTAGCAAAAGCTTTGGGGCGCATTCCAAAATTCTGTGGAATAACCTGTCCTGGAGCACTCCGCAGGGCTGTAATCCTGTCAGTCCTTTGCTTGGAGCTGTGTATCAATTGTGCTTCCATTTTCAAGGAGAGGATTTCGAATTTTATTGGCTGCATTCACTAATTGATGGCCCTTTTGAATGGGTCTAACTGCAGGGTGAGCGTAGATGGGTTGATGTGGAGTACATGAAATTGCCATAAAATTGTCTTGCTGACTGCTGAATAAGCTATGATGACACTGAGCTTGTACACCAGTGACTGAGATAATGGAGCAGCCAGTGAAGGATGAGGTGGCTGATTACTGTTTTGGGAATGCTGAAATGCAGTGAAAAAAATCACAGCAAATTAATTGCAAGTGCAATTTTTTTTATTATTTTCTTGTTGAAAATATTATTCAAAAGTGGCAAAGAGCTTGAAAATTTCTGTGTATCTTGCACAGCCCTTTATAATTCCCAACAATACTCAATTTGTTAAAAGGACAAGTAAGAATTTTTCCATAGGATCCAGGACCCTGACATCAGGAACAAATGGGGGTCCTGAACCTACATTTGCTGGCAACGAGGCCAATGGAGCAACCCTTCCAGAGGTGGCCTCCCTCATCGGCTCAATGAGAGGACCGGCATCCCTGAAGCCTGGGCAACCCCACTGGGAGAGGTGGATGCTGCTGAAGCAGATCGGGGACTGAGAAGGCACCTCAACATGGAGGTGCCCTCTCTGGGCTGCACATCAACCATCAAATGACTGGCAACCAGACTGCGAGGTGAATCGTGCTGGAGGGGAAAACTCTCTGATGGGTTGTTTTCAGCCCTTTTATGAATAGAGCCCCCATTTGCAGCATGGAGCCTCCAATGGACCCCAGTCTGGTGCAGGAAGGTTGCCTCCATTGAGCTGGCAGCCTCCACATGCAATAAATAGATTGTTGCTAGGCAAGAGTATTAAGGAATATGGAACGAAGGTGGGCAAATGGAGTTGCAGATCAGCCATGATCTCACTGAATTGCAAGGCTGAATAGTCTACTTCAGATGTCACATGGATACTTTCCAAGAATTCATTTCACTAGATACCCATGTGTCAAAAATTATGATTGCCGGATATTAGTTTGTTTGATGGAACATAGTTATACTTCTCTTTGCAAATCAAAGCAGGGTGGTCGGGCTTTGTTCCCCAGTGCTTCAGGATTCTTTCAAACATTTGTTACAGTAGTCACAGATTACCCAAAAAAAAGGTGGTTGACTTCATAAGTGATTTTAAAGTAGTTTATTAAGAAGCAATAGTTAAATATGATGCGTAAGATAAATAGACAGAAAGGGCACATGACCTGTGGCAGGTGAGAACGGTTTACCAGTCCCTGCAGAAAAACAAGCAGGTGACACAGAGTGAGTTCTGATCTCCATTGCTGGTGGCGGCAGTCCCCTCTGCTCTGTTTTCTTGAGCAAACTAAAGTGTTATGTCACTCCCCTCCCGTCTTCTTCCATCTGAAAAAGAGTAGCACACAAACATATAAACAAATGAAGTAAGAGCAGAAGTAGGCCATTCGGCCCCTCAAGCCTGCTCCACCATTCAATAAGATCATGGCTGACCTGGTTCTATTTCTAATTCCACATTCCCATCTACCCCCCGATAAGCTTTGATTCCCTTACCTAACGAGAATTTATATACCTCTGCCTTATTCAACGAACCCGCCTCCACTGCCTTCTGAGGCAGAGTTCCAAAGTTGCACAACCCTCTGGGAGAAAAAAATTCTCCTCATCTCTGTCCTAGAAGGGCACCGTCTAATTTTAAAACAGTGCCCCCTAGTTCTGGACTCACCCATGACTGGAAACGTCCTTTCCACATCCATCTTGTCAAGACCGTTCAGGATCTTATATACTTCAATCAAGTCACCCCTCACTCTTCTAAACTCGAGCCACTTCCCTCCCTTTCAAGCACCTGTTTAAATACCTTACTTCCAGAGGCTGGTGGGTATCGCATGTTAATGGGAGGGGGGATGGAGGCATAGTGGTAATGTCACTAGACCAGTAATCCAGAGGCCTAGGCTAATGCTCTGGGGACATGGATTCGAATCCCACTATGGCAGCTGGTGGAATTTAAACTTAATTAATAAATCTGGAATATAAAGCTACTCTCAGTAATGGTGACCATGCTAACTATTATCGATTGTTAGAAAAACCCATCTGGTTCACTAATGCTCTTTATTGAAGAAAATCTGCTGCCTTACCTGGCCTGACTCCAGACCCAGAGCAATGTGGTTGACTCTTACCTGCCCTCTGATATGGCCTAACCAGTCACTCAGTTCAAGGGGAATTAGGGTGGGTAACAAATGCTGGCCTCACCAGTGATGCCCACATCCCACAAAAGAATAAATTTTTAAAAATAATTTGTTGCATCCCATTTATTCATTCACCGGAGGGCAGTCACTTTAGGTGAACCCATCATTCTGCCTCCAAAGCCATCTTGTGACTTAACTCTTGCTAGGACATCCTGTATAACATCCACTCAATCAGTTGGTTTGCATATGGGTCATGAGATCCAATCTTATCAGGTTTAGTAATTCCTTGTTTCAGAGGCTGGGATTTTCCACTTCCGATTGCGGTGGCCATCATGGTGGGTGCGAGAGCTAAATCTCGCGAGAAGGCCCAAAACCGGTCTTATGATGACATAAAACGAGGAAGCGATTGTGCACTTCAGCTGTCAGTGGTGGGCCACGTTTCTCACCCCTGAATGTTGCAAATGTCAATAGCATAAATCAACATTTCATTATGATGCCTGCTCACCGGAATCATCCCTCCGAGCTAGATTGAGAGCCCACGTTGGCGTGCAGTTAGAATGACATGTTTCACAGCAGGATTTAAATGACGTGCATCTGGCAACCTGCACTTGCTCCTGAGCCGGAGGTGAGTTTGCATTCCATGCATCGCGCAGCGCACACAGGAGTCAGTGCCAGGCTTCGCAGGCTGCACCACATCGGTTTCAGGGGGGGTTCTCAAAGCAAGTCTCTATAGGTGGCACAGCAGGGATAAGGTGGGGGTGGCTTTGACTGTGCTGTGGGGCAAGGGCTCCGCTGGGGAAGGGGCCAAACAGGACTGAGGGAAGGGAAGGGGCTGCAGGGAAGGGTTCCACTAGGGAAGGGGCCAAACAGGACTGAGGGAAGGGAAGGGGCTGCAGGGAAGGGTTCCACTAGGGAAGGGGTCAAACAGGACTGAGGGAAGGGAAGGGACTGCAGGGCAACATGAGGGACATGGGGACAGGTGACAACGAGCAGGGAAGGTTGGACTGAGATACATGACTCGGGGTGGGTGCAGTTGGGGATGCACTATAGATCGTCCTCTAAGTTGATTGTTCCAAATTGAGGACAGAGGCACAGTTGAGCCAGGTGAGCAGCTGTTCAATTGACATGTAGGGAGTCAGTAAAGTGAAGCAAAAATGCCCATGCATGCAACACTGATCCCTCACAATGGCAATGATTGTTCCCCTACTTTTAACCCCTCATTTGCAGACTTCAAATTCACCAGAGTATTATGGAACTGCAGAAATACTGGGCGACTGGACAAGCTTGAGGACCCCGTTGGAAATGTGGCCATTCACCACTCAGAGGAAAAGCCCCTGGACCCCCTAAATTAATCTCATGTACTCACTGAACATTCACCCTCATGTTTAGTCCCAACAGCTCAGTCTTGGTGTGCAGGCAGTGATGATGCCAGTGCCTGGGCTGAAAGCAGAACATCTAGTCGCCTGGCTGTAGCTGTTGGCAGTCGGTATATGGGCTGCGGGGGGTGGTGGTGGATGGGTTTGTGGTGAATGTTCACTTGCACCTCGCACTGGGCATCATTTCAGGGGCCAGTACCCGCTGGCATGTGCGCAAAGGCCTTGAGCCCACAATCACAGACAGAAAGTGGACCTTTGGCAACAACTGCTGACTCTTGCATGTTTCTCATTGCTACTGCACTGCTACCATCAGGAAGATGGAGCCTGGTGTCATTGCTGCCTGCATTGTTGCTTATAGGCAGGAGAGAAGAATGAGAAGGTGGCGGCGGAGTTGCCTGACTCGCCAAAGGGAGGAGCAGAACTCGCAAGACCAAGGGGAAGAAGGTCCTTCTCCAGATCCAGAGAGTGATCCTCAGGGAGCAATAATTCATAGGTGCCTCACTAGACCCAGGGTGTATAGACGTCGCATGTGTTATCTGCAGATGAGTGAGAATCAGTGTCGCCGACACCTCCGCATATCTAGGAATCTGGTGACTCAGATTTGCCACATTCTGTAGGATTTGGCACCGTGGGGACCAGAAGGGCATCCATTTCCAGTGGCTTGTGAAAGTAACCACTGCACCCAAATTCAGCAACTATGGCTCCTTCCAGGACCTCTGCGGGATCTCCCAAGCGTCCACCCAACGGCACCCAGGAGATCACAGATGCCCTTTTTTCAAAGGCCCACAATATTATCTACTTAAACAGAGATCAAGCAAGTTAGGGCGCAAGAGTACTGCGTTTTACAGAGCTTTCCGGTTTCCCAGGTTTGCACCAGATTCCCAGGTGACATCCACAACTCATACAGAGCCAGGCACTGAGAAACACTTAGGTCAGCGCCTGCACACAAATGTGCCATTGCTTTTTCACCTTGAGGTGGCAAGGGTGTCCCGGTTTTTGCTGAGCTCAGCAGATTGACACTGGGACTGTCGGAAACCTGTTTAGCTGAGGACAGCGCTCATAAGCTCGGAGTATAGGCTCATATCATTATAACCCTGCTGAGAGACAGCGGGCACATGGAGTTGGACGGTACATGAGCCTTCTCCATGCATTAGCACATGTCTCCTTAAACAGCACTCCTTCATCTGTCAAGAATGCAGGCAAGATGGGGGCATTCCCCTACCTCAATCTTTCAGGGCCAAGAGACATAGGAATGAGGTTTGTTCCACAAGTACACTTAACATGAAGAAGCAGGTATTACTGATATGGACAATTATGTTGAAACGGGACACTCACTGTGGTGAGATGGTAGCACACTGCACAGAAGAGAGCCAGGATAGAGACAATTGCCATAAGTGGATGTAGGAGCCAAGGTATCACACCTGATTGATGGTAACACAGCTCATTATAAGAAGTGGGGTATGGACAAGAGGGGATACAAAATGATTGCAAGTCTATTTATATTTCTGAACATTATATGCATGTGGTTAATACCCAAGCCCAGGCTGTACAGCTACATCTTCTTAACTTTCCTAACCCTGCCGCTACGTCTTGGTGCTCTACCAACATCCACAGCAGATTGCTATGGCCTGTGATCTGACCTTGGCGAGCGTCCTCCAGAGGGCTGAAACCTAGCAGGCCCCATCCTGCTTTGGGTCTCCTGCTGTCCCCTTCTCAGCCTGTGGAGCTGGAGCTGATGGGGTCACAGAAAGAGGGGATTTAGCTGGACACGCCTGGAGTCATCTGGGTGGATAACCCTGGGGTGTGCACTTGCTAATCCTCCTCCCTATGGGTGCCTGAGGGCCCCTGACTGACTTCTTGAAGAGAAGGGGCAGCTGGAGTGAGATCAAGGTGTCCTGCTGCCCTCTCACGTTCACACGATGGATGCCACCAATGGCTACAGCAATGGAGTGCAGCTCCTGCAACAGCACAGGACCAATGTCCTGGACCAAGATCTCCACAGTGGCTGCCAACCTGGCCAGTGTTGACCTCAGTGCATTGGCATGCCGGCCTATCACCTGAGACTGAACTCAGACAGACTTCCATCGTGCGTTGCAATCTGAGGAGTGCAGCGGACTTCCCTTCCTGATGTTCCCGTGCTTGTCTCTGCAGCTCCAGCAACTGATTTAGGACCGAGTCTGACGGCTCCTCATCGGACTCGGACTCAGCGGAAATGTGGTCTTCAGCAGCCCTCTGAGTGCCGGTGGCCACTGATGTCCCTGCCTCCACCTGCTGTGCAGCATATGCTGTGCTGTGCTCCAAGATTGTGACCCTGAGGCTACGCTAGAACTAGGTGTGTGAGTCTGAGCTGATGTGGGTGAGATCTGTGATGGGTCTTCAAATGAGGTTCCTCATCTGAGGTTTTGTCAGTGCTGGAGTTGAGGGCCTGGCTTGTGGATGCCCTCGGCAGCTTCCCAGAGGTGCCAACAAAAGAAAGGAGAGACAATTAGTGCATGGCAGGTGACTCTGAAACAGGAGAAATCACTCACAGTATGGTTATCTGATGGATGTTTTAGTGCAGGATCCTCACTTGGATGTGCACCACTGACCTCATCGTCAGCACAGGCACGGTCTACGTCCTCTGTGGCTAGATCAATGGCTCTGTTCTCGAAGTTAGTGAGAACCTTGATCTCAGGAACTCCACCCCCTGGTATGGAACCTCTCCTTCTTATTGTGAGCCAGCTTGTCCTGCATGAAGACAGATGGAGAGAATGCGAGCAGGATGCTTGCAAGGGCAGATGATAAGGATGCCTGGCATGTATGGGTAGCGAGTGGAGCCCTGGACAGGGTTAAGACGCAAACTCCAGAGAGGAGATGAGGCCAGATGGAGATGTGAGGGTGCGAGTGAGTGGTGATGTTCCTTGAGGTGGCAGCAAGTGAGATCCGTATGAGTGTGTGTGTGTGTTGAGAGTGATGAGATGGTTGACTTACCCTGGCAGAATGCCATCATTCATGCTCTTCCTGCACTGGGTGGCTGACCTCTTTTGCACTGACCACCGCTGTGGTGGTCCCAAGCCAGATTAGTCACTTGGTGGAAGGTCTGCGGCCAGAGCAGGGGTAGAGGACATCGCCTCGACTGCATTCAACAGGCGTTTCAGGGACGCATCACTGAATTTGGGTGCAGCATTCCATTGGGAACCATGTCTTCACTGGAGCTGCTGCAGAGAGTGTGAACACTGCGCAGGGGCACTGTTTAAATATGGTGAATTAGGAAGTGCTAAGGTCACAGCGGGGTGAGCGAATCAGATGCCGCCCGCCAGCGGAATGGCGTGTTCCCCGTGGATGAATAATTAATCAGCTGCGATGCGGACTTATCGCTGCAAAAAGCCGCCATTGCGGCTGGCGGGTGGAACGTCATTTTTCCCGCCCGCTAACGGACTTTGCACATTTCAGGGAAAATCCCAGCCAGTGTCTGTCCTAGATTCATGGCAGAGATATCAGACCCACGCTGTCCTGTGTTTGTCAGCCCAATAGGCTGCTATGGAATATTTTTTTAATAAGGGAGAAAGAGAAAAGCAAGAGAGCTGTGAGCCCTGGCTCAGTTGGCAGCGCACTCACCCCTGTATGACAAGGTTCAGAGTTCAAATCCCACAAAAAAGAGAAGACTTACACGCCAGTGCAGTACTGAGGGAGCATTGCAAAGTTGGAGGTGGTTGTGTTTTGGATGAAGCATTAGACCAAGGCCCCATCTGCCTGCACTAGTGGATGTAAAAGATCCCTTGGCACTACTTTGAAGGAGAGTAGTGGAGTTATCCCTGGTGTCTTGGCCAATAGTTATCCCTCAACCAACATCATTATCTGGTCACCAACACATTGTTGTCTGTGGGAGTTTGCTGAGTGGATGTTGGTTTCTGTGTTTCCTACATTACAACAGTGACTACACTTCAAAAAGTACTTAATTGCCTGTAAAACACTTTGAGACATCCAGTGGTCATGAAAAGTGCTATATAAATGCAAGTCTTTCTTTGATTTATAATACTCAATAAGTTTCTTAAGAAGCAGTCCACATCCAAATGCAGCAAGACCTGGACAATTTCCAGGCTTGGGCTCACAGGTGACAAGTAACATTTGTGCCACACAAGCGTCAGGCAATGACTATTTACAACAAGAGAGAATCTAACCATTGCCCCTTGACATTCAATGGCATTACCATCACTGAATCATCCACTACCAACCATTGACCAAAAACTGAACTGGTGTAGCCATATAAATATTGTATCTACAAGAGCAGGTCAGAGCTAGGAATCCTGTGGTGAATAACTCACCTCCTGACTCCCCAAAGCCTGTCCACCATCTACAAGGTACAAGTCAGGAGTGTGATGACCTATGCTGACGGTGTCCTGTGCTGACATTGAGGTCGGCGCTGCTCTACCAAGTGAGGATCCAGCAGTGCAACATCCATCAGACAACCATGCTGTGAGTGATGTGTCCTCTTTCACAGGCCACTGCCATGCACTAATTATTCCCCTTTGCTTTCACAGGCACATCTGGGAAGCAGCAGACCGAATCCACGATCCAAAGCCTCTAAGCAAGCTCTGAAGAAACCTCTGAAGAGGAATCTGATGGCACCCTCCCTGAAGTTCCGTGATAGTGCTCACCCACACCCTCCACATACCTCCGTGGGACGTAGCTTTAGAGTAGCCTTGGGACTAGAATCTGGTAAGCAGATCGCACTTTCTGATCACCAGCAGGCGAAGCCAGGTCCCCGGCACTGGGAGGACTGCTGGAGGCCAGAACGTTGTTGAGTCCGAGTCAGATGACGAGCCTCTGGACTTGGTCATGTCACAGTTGCTCGAGCTGCAAAAGGAACATCAGGAAGGGATAACCGCTGCACTCCTCAGATTGCAAGGCAAGATGGAGGAGTCCATCCGTCTTCAGGCTGAGGTGATATCGCCGGCATTGCAATGCATCAAGGTCAACACTGGCAGGATGGTAGCCCCCATGGAGACCTCGGTCCAGGACGTCACTCCTGCACTGGCTTAACTCCATCGCTGATACCATAGTTGGCCTCCAACAGTGTGTGCGTGAGAGGGGTCCTAGGCAGCTCAGTCTCACTCCAGCTACTCCTTCCACTCACAAATCAGCCAGGGGGCCTCAGGCACCCATAGGGAGGAGGGTCAGCAGGTGCACACTCCAGGGTCATCCACCCAGGTGAGTCTAGGAGTGATCGGCCCATCTGACTCCCCTCTTCCTGTGACCCCTGCAGATCCAGCTTCACAGGCCAAGGAGTGTGGCACTGCCACACAGCAGGACCCTGAAAGCAGGCCGGGGCCCTCCAAGTCTCGGTCCCCCAGAGGATGCCCGCCAAAATCATCACAGACAGGGTGTCACAGTCAGCAGGCTGCCTTCATCACTGCTGCAGATATTCGGGGAGCACCAAGACATAGCGGCAGGTTTAGGACTGTCAAGGGAAATTAGTTGCACAGCCTGGCCATGGGCGTTAATCACTTGTGCATAATGTTCATTATTGTCAATGAACTCCTAAGGATGTCTCCCTGCCTATGGCTCCTTGTTCTGATGAACAGTGTTATTGTCACTCAAATGTGAAACCTTTCTGCACAAGATAAAGGCAGGTGTCTCAGTCCAGGGCCTCTTCCCTGTGCTTTGTGCAGCCTTCAGACCACAGTGATGGTCCGGCCTCACACTCCCTGGACACATTACTGAAGCCTGCACCTCAGCAGTGCTGGTCTTTGCTGCCAGAATGTAGTGGGCAAGTGCCACAGAGTTCACTCATACTCTCTGTGTGCTCTCAGCACCTTTAAGGTGGGGCTGGCCCCCATCACACCAGCATCTGAGACCAATGATGCTGCGCACCAGCTTCTGAAGGGCTGAGGTGCTGAAGGCGGACACAGCATCAGATGTGTCTAAAGTTTCATGGCTGCATCTCTGAGATGGCCCTGACAGGAGTCAGACATTCTCAGAGGTCATGTGAAGATCTATGGAGTGTCCTCACTGCATGTTGTCATCATCCTCCTGCGATCGAGTGACTATTAGGGCCTCCGCTGCATCTCCATGACAAGAGCATTCTCACAGAAGGTATTGGCGCTGAGATAAGCCAGACTGGAGTCAAACATTCACAACTGCAATGTGAGGATCTACGGGGCCACCTCACTGCATGTCGTCGTCATCCTCCACAAATCTGGCAGCCATGAGGGCCTCCCGAGTGCACTTGTCTCATCTAGCCAGCGCGAGAGCCTCATCCCCTTCATCGTCACCACCGAGGACCCCCTCACCCTCATCTCCATCAGCGTCCTCCTCACTGGGGGAGACATGTAGCTTCTCCATCTCCTCCCCAGCCAGCTCCTCACCTTGCTGAAACGCCAGGTTGTAAAGGGCGCAGCAGATGACAATGATGTGTGACACCCTCTGCTGACTGTATTGCAGGGCTCCACCAGACTGGTCCAGGCACTGGAACCGCAACTTCAGCATCCTGATGGTCTGCTCCACCAAGCTGCGAGTTGCTGCATGAGCCTCATTATAGCGTCGCTCTGCTGCAGTCTGAGGCTGCCTCATGGGTGTCATCAACCATGGGCTCTGCGGGTAGCCCTTGTCCCAAGGAGCCAACCCTGCTGCCTCTGTGAACTCTGGAAGACTGCAGGGATCTGCGACCCACTCAGGATGTAGGCGTCGTGCACACTCCCTGGAAACTGTGCGCACACCTGCAGGATGCGTTTCTGGTGGTCGCACACCAGCTGCATGTTCAATGGATGGAAGCCCTTGCGGCTGATGAAGTCCACTGAGTGTAGCGATGGAGCCCTGAGCGCCACATGAGTGCAGTCAATCACACCCTGCACTTGTGGGAATCCCAAGATCAGGGCGAATCCAATGGCCCTGGCATCCTGGCTGTCCCAGTGCCGGGCGAAATGCACAAAGTTGTGTGCCATGGAGAAGATGGCATCCATGACCTCATGGATGCATTTGTGGGTGGCGGATTGTGAAATCCCACAGAGGTCCCTGTGGAACCCTGAAAGGAGCCACTGGCATAGAAATTGAGCGCCGCGGTCACTTTCACAGCCACTGGCAGTGGATGCCCTCCATGTCCCCTTGGCGCCAAGTCCTGCAGTAAGCAGCAGATGTGAGCCACCAGGTCCCCAGACATGCACAGTCATCAACAACACTGGTTCTCGGTCATCTGCAGGAATCGCAAGATGACGTCTATAGATCCTGGATGACGCTAGGCTGTCGCTTCTAAGCAGTGTGTGCGGGAGCCTCTGCTGCACCTTCTTCATGAGGTTGCTGCTCCTGCCTTTGTGCAGCCAGGAGCCTCAGTCACTCTCTCCTCCACCTTCTTCGCTCTCTTGTGGGCCATCAGGCATACAGCCAGGTCACCAGGGTCCATGATCCTGATGTGGTCCTCCTGCAACATGAAAGAGAGAGAGACATGGTTATCATGGCTGTGCTTAGCACCTTTCTGATCCTGTGTGACCGCCCCTTAATGCTTCCCGGAGAGTGCTGGTCACCCCTCAGATGGCCAGACA
Source organism: Cetorhinus maximus (assembly GCF_964194155.1). Lineage (NCBI taxonomy): Eukaryota > Metazoa > Chordata > Chondrichthyes > Lamniformes > Cetorhinidae > Cetorhinus > Cetorhinus maximus. The sequence goes on from NC_135887.1 coordinate 128,291,960, forward strand.
TGAGTGCGCTGCATGGCTGCCCTGTCAACCTGCGACATGGGGGACATGGGCCCAAAGCAGGATGCTGAGATTGCATGGAGCTATGAGTGCCTCCTGCAGTGACTGCTACATGGCCAGTGTTGGCGAGGAGATTGTACACCGTGTGCAGCCCAACTGCTCCGAGGTCCAATAAAGTGGTGGTGGACTCGAAGTCTCTGCCAGGGAAGGGGGGGGTGGGTGAGGTGCGGGGTTTTGGGTTGTTATGGAGGGCTTGATGGCCCTTTGGTGCCTCTGTGATGCTTGCATGGGAGGGCAGGCTAGGAGCCTGACCCCAGTCATATCACTGTGGCTGTGTTTGATCTGTCTTAGTTGCAGAGGCATGGTCAGTTTATATAGGTGTCCATAATGCGTGGCCACTTGCCTTGCTTACCCTGCCCCTCAACTCGATTGCCTGTGCGCGGGATGCAGCGCCAGGGCAGCACTTGACCCCCGCCCCACCCTCCCGCCCCCAAGCCTCCGAGACTGGCCAGCACTTGACCCCAGGCAACCCCACCCCTCAGCAGTCACCTGCGGGGCCAGGCATCAGTTTCCCTCACCCGCCCCTGGTACCCTTGAGGCCTGTAAACAACGGGTGAGCTGTGGAGAACACTGCAGCTCACTCACCTCAGTTCCCCCAAAGTGAAGGCCGCCCGGTGCATGTCACCTGCGTGCTGTTGTGGAACACATCGGCGTGCTTTCCCGCCAACGTGGACGGATGATATGGGAGCCTGGCAGGATGGCCTTTTAATTATACGTTAATGTGTTACAATGAGCTCCCCGCCGACCGATGGCGGGAAATGTGGCCCGCCGTCGGTGGGCTGAGCGGAAAGTCGCGACCTGCCTTTATGCCATCGTGAAGTGGGTCCCACCATATTTTCCGCGCATGCCGCCTATCACGCCCGTCATCAGCGGGCGCGGAAAATTCTGCCCGATAAATCTGCACTTTGAGAGATTTTAATGTTAATCTGGAACCTTGAATATACTTCAATTTAATTTATGGGCAACTGCTGAACTAATCAGACCTACTTTAATAACATCATAAATTATAGAGCATGAAAAGGCCTTTGATCCTAAAAAACTAGAGCCCATGTGTAATTATTCTGTCATCGACATCCATCTCACATCTCAGTTGTCATGCCACCTCAAGGAATATTCATTCCTTCCACACATTCTCTTGAAAATTAAGATCAAGAATTGTAAAAGATAACAGCCTTTTGTATTATTCGGACATTTCAAAGCATTTTACAGCCAATGAAATGGAGTCCTTTTGTCATTGAGTAGGTAAATATAAAAAGCAAGGTCCCACAAACAATGAAATGTATGCTAATCTGATTCTGGCTCTCGAAAGAGCATTCTACCTAGTCTCACTGCCCCCCCCCACCCCCCGCCTTATCCTCATAACCTTGCACATTCTTTTCAGCTAGTAATATAATTCCCTTTTGAATACTTCGATCGAACCTGCCTCCACCACCCTCCCAGGAAGTTCGTTCCAGACTCCAACCACCCTCTGGGTGAAAACATTTTACCTCACATCACTTTAACTCCTCTTGCCTACTATTTTGAGTCTGTGCCCTCTAGTTCTTGATGCTCTCTTGAGTGGGAAGTTTCTCAATATTTACCCTGTCCATACCCCTCAGATCTTGAATATCTCAATCAAGTCTCCTCTCAGCTTTCTTTTCTCCAAGGAAAACAGTACCAGCCTCTCCAATCCATCCTCATAGCTACAATTCCTCATCCCAGGCATCATTCTTGCGAATATCCTCTGTACTCTCGCCCATGCCTTCACCTCCTTGCTCAAGTATGGCACCCAGAGCTGGACACAGCACTCCAGATGAGGCCTAACTAGCGTCTTATACAAGTTTAACATGATCTCATTACCCTTGTACTCAATGCCCCTATTAATAAAGTCTAAGATACTATATGCTTTATCAACTGCTCTCTCAACATGCCCTGCCCTCTTCAATGACTTATGTACATATACACCAAGGTCCCCCTGTTCCTGCACCTCCTTTAGAGTTCCTCCCTTTATTTTATGCTGTCTCGCCATATTTTTCCTGCCAAAATGAATCCCCTCACACTTCTCTGCATTGAACTTCACCTGCCACTTGTCTGCCCAATTCACCAACATGTCTATGCCCTTTTGAAGTTCAAGACTATCCTCATTACAGTTGACAATGTTAAAAGGACCAATGTTAGCCAGGGCACCAAGAAAATCCCCACCCCTCTTAAAGAAAACTTATTTTACATGCACCAGAACAACTGGATGGAGCCTTTAGTTTAACATTTTGCCCTAAAGACAGCATCTCTAACAATAGACCATCCCCTTAGTAGTGCACTGAAGTGTTAGCCAATAGTACGTGTGCATGTCTTTGAGTGGGAATTGAACCCACTGACTCAAAGGTTCTATCATTGAACCAAACTCAGCCTATAATATAATGCAGTAACAATTCTCAGCAGATTATGTGGTTCTTTCTGTTTTTAAAGCAGTGATATTTGACCCCCGCTCAACCATTTGCTCCAATTTTGTGTGTAATCCCTATCATAAATTATTTGGTATCAATGTCCCCTTCCCAACACCAACGAAAATGCTTACAGTGCCTCATTTATAAAATTACTTTAGCAGGAAAAGAGAAAGAACTGGTCTTCTAAAACTAGAAGGAGAAAGGGGAGGAGATGGTTTAGATTTAACCAAGCAAATTATTCACTGTGGCAAACAGTTCAAATACCAAGAGCGGCAACTTAACAAGAATAGGCTAAAAGAAAAAATGTATAGTACTTTTTGAGTCTCATGTCCCAAAATGTTTTACGTCCAATGAATTACTTTATAAAGCAAAGTCCCTGCTGTTTTGTAGGCAAACGTGACAGCCAGTTTGCACACAGCATGTCCCATAAATAAAAATAGGATAAACATGATAAAAAGTCCGATTTGATGATGTGAGTTCATGGATGAATATTGGCCGTGACACCCGGAGAACACCCCTGCTCTTCTTTGAAGTTGGTGCCTTGGGATAACTTACAGCTACATGAATAGGCTGGATCAGTTTAATACCTCATTCAAAAGACCTCCAACCGTGTAGCATTCCCTCAATACTGCATGCAAGTGTCAGCCTGGCTTATGCACTGACATCCTTTGAGTGAGACTTGAACACACGGCCTGTGAGGATAAAAGTCAGGTGTAACATTTTACACAGAGGGCTAGTGGAATAAATTACCAGCAAACTATTTGAAGCATGAACACCAGTATGGACCTGTTATACCAAATGGCTTGTCTATGTACTGCAAATAGAGACAGTTTGAGAGCTGATATTTCTGTCTCTTTTGGCACTCTCCTTGCAAACGACAAATGCTCTTGGGAATATTTCTGGAGAGGGATGGGATTGAGTGAAATGGTGAGCAGGTGGGCTTAAGGTCCATCAAAACAGGAAGGGCTTGTTGGACCAAATGACTCTACTGCTTAAAATTATAGGGCCAACTAAAATGACATTCCCGAGTTGGAGCTGGCAAGTATTAGTAAAATTTGAATGAGGTAATGCTTGCTTGAGCTGTTTCAGAGACCCATTATTCCCATGACCCTGACACTGGTGAAGGATATATAAATTTTCCTCTCGGATGTACAACAGCAGTAATGAGATTTATAGCTAAGTTATTATACAAGTGTAAGATGAGAAAAAAAAAGAAATAAAGCTAATTGGTTTTTGTTCTCAGCATCGCAGCAATTTATTAATTACTGGGCCAGTAATAAGATTTCTCCCGTGGGAGTTGGCAAACATCATAACTTGGGAAGATTTGTTTTATGAGGTGTTTTTAAGCTCTTTTGAAAGACTGCAAAAACAATTTTCTCCTCCACCGTTATGGAAATGTATGTAAATATAGATAATTAAAAACAGACCCTGATTAAATATTAGGAAAGGTTCCTTCTCCCCAGAGAATGTGGCACTGATGGAGAATGTTTCTGACAGAAAAAGCAGGCAAATTTTAATATGTTTTCACCTTCTGCAGGAAACTAATGAAGGACCTGGTTCCTCCCAGCATCAGAGCGCTGCAGAGGAGTGAACTGTGGTCTGCTATTTTTTTTTTTTGTTTGGAGTCACCACCTTCCGGTTTTAAGATTGATACATTGTCAAACATTTTGTAACTGTTATTGATGCATCAACATTAATGTACCACATCAGTGATGAATAATGCAATCAAACTAAATGTTCCTCACGCTCACAATGTACTATTTCCATGGGTATTCTACGTTTACTTCAGAAGTGCCTGAGAACAAAGCTAACTCTGAACTCTTGTTAAAAGGGAACATCTTTGACGACCAAACTCGTATGGAAAATGGCCCCAGAACACCTGTTCTGAATAGACAGCGCTCCCCACCCCCACCTCTTACTTCTTACCCTCTACATATACAGGCAACACCAGCATTGTATTTTCTTATTATTTTGCTTCTCTCTTGATTGGCAAGGGAGTCAAAGGATATAGGAGTAGGAAGGAAAGTAAAGTTGCAGCCACAATCCGATCCGCCACGATCTTACTGAATGGCGGAGCAGGCTCGTGGGGCTGAATGGACCACAGCTGCTCCTAATTCATACGTTCATATGTTCTCATTCCCCTGAATTCAAAACGCTCAGACCCCATTCCCGTTGCTAAATAGGACTTTGATTAGAATAGTCAATAAATTCTGAACACATCAGCATGCCCTCAAACACAACTACAGATCCAAATATCTTTTGACTTATTTGTTACAATATTCCCGTTAAGTGCGAAAAATTGTTGTAAGCTTTACAAGGACATTTTAACAAAAGATCGCGATTTAAAATAAAGGTGTAGTTTTACCTCTGACTCCTCGTTATTATTTCTCAATTATATTTATTCAAGATACTTAAATTAATTTATGTCCTATATGTGTTTTAATGAACTGGTGGCTCAGGAGTTAATGCTTGTCACAGGTTCCAAGTTACCTACCAATAGAAACATCAATAATTAATGAAGCAAACGTGTAAGTATAGGAAGGGTGAGCAAATGGTTCACATTTAACAAACGCTCTGAGGCTGTTTGCCGCCGCAAGTTCCTTTTCTTGAAATGTTTGTGTGTGACATTAGAACAAAGAACAAAGAACAAAGAAAAGTACAGCACAGGAACAGGCCCTTCGGCCCTCCAAGCCTGCGCCGATCACATTGCCCGTCAACTAAAACATTTTGCACTTCCGGGGTCCGTATCCCTCTATTCCAATCCTATTCATGTATTTGTCAAGCTGCCTCTTAAACATCACTATCGTACCTGCTTCCACCACCTCCTCTGGCAGCGAATTCCAGACACTCACTACTCTGCGTAAAAAACTTGCCCCGCACATCACCTTTATGGTTTTCTCCTCTCACCTTAAATCTATGTCCTCTAGTAATTGACTCTTCCACCCTGGGAAAAAGCTTCTGACTATCTACTCTGTCCATGCCACTCATAATTTTGTAAACTTCCATCAAGTCGCCCCTCAATCTCTGTCGCTCTAGTGAGAACAATCCGAGTTTCTCCAACCTCTCCTCATAGCTAATAACCTAATTAGGGCCAGAATTTTCCAGACCGACCCCCCCGCCCCACTCCCACCCCCACCCGTGACTGGTTCCCCTGCAGTGGGGCTGGCGAGCCATTGAAATCTCCATTCACGAAGGCGGGACCGGAAGATCCTGCTTGATGAGGGGCTGGAAAATTCCAGCCTAAGATTGGACTGTTTCAACTATTTGTACACAAAATGCTGGTTTTGCTCAGTGCGATGGGAAGCTAACTGAAGATCCCCCTTGCCAGTGCTGGTAAGAGGGACCACATAGTACCCTTACAGGTTAGTTGCTGGTTCACTACTCTTGGTTACTGTTTGACTTCATAGAACCATAGAACCATAGAAAGGTTACAGCACAGAAGGAGGCCATTCGGCCTATCTTGTCCATGCCAGCCCGAGGACACCCAGGTGCCCTTTCTAATCCCACCTTCCTGCACCCGGCCCATAGCCCTGCAGCTTACAGCACTTTAGGTGCAGATCCAGGTACTTTTTAAAAGAGTTTAAAGTTTCTGCCTCTACCACCAACTTGGGCTGTAAATTCCAGACACCTATTACCCTCTGCGTAAAAAAGTTCTTCCTCATGTCCCCCCTACACCTTCTGCCACTTATCTTGAATCTATGTCCCCTGGTTCTAGAATTCTCCACCAAGGGAAACAATTTTATCCTGTCCACTCTATCTATTCCCCTCATAATTTTGTACACCTCAATCAAGTCACCTCTCAGTCTCCTTTGTTCTAAGGAAAATAACCCCAACCTACCCAATCTCTCCTCATAGCTACACTTTTCTAACCCTGGCAACATTCTTGTAAACCTCCTCTGCACTCTCTCGAGAGCAAGGCATCATTTTTTTAAAAATCAAATATTATTATCTCCAAAAGGATCCAAAGACCGAACAATTCATTAAGTTGTCAATAAAACTTAAATTTTAACTGTGTACAGCATCCTTCTGGTATTTTTCAGCCATTAGAGTTTGTAACATGGAACATGCAAGACTGGATTTTGCATTACAGTGACGGCAAAAACTGTCAGCACTCACTGTCATTACTTCACTGCAATTGTGACCAACTTCTGGAGCCTGCAAATGGCAGAATAAAACTGAAACCCAGAAGCTGTTCTCAGTAATTCCACGTTTCTCCAGAGGGTGGCCTGATCAAGATCCCCCCAGGCCAGTAATCAATGGAAATTCTATGAACTATGGCATAGGGATGCGAGAATAAGGGAAGTAAACACGTGGCTAAAGGAGTGGTGCGGGAAAGAGGGGTTCCATTTCGTGGGGCACTGGCATCAGTATTGGAACAGGAGGGATCTGTACCGTTGGGATGGTGTCCACCTGAACCGATCTGGGACCAAAGTTCTAGCAAAAAGGGTAAATAGGGTGGTCAACAGGACTTTAAACTAGAAAGTGGGGAGGGAGGGAAGGGTAAAACTCCAAGAAGTATGACTAATGGGAAACAAAGCAGCAGGTTAGCGTGTGGGGGGGTGGATTCAACTTCATGGAAAATTATGAAAAAACTGAAAAGAAAGGAGAGCCCAGGAGAGGCTATTAAAGTCTCCAGAACACAAAATAGAACAGAGTGTTTGGAAAGTGCTAGGAATCTAACTTCAAGCGCATCAGATAAAGGGACAACAATGAGAAAGGGGGCTGGAATTACAGGACTGAAGGTGTTGTATCTGAATGCACGCAGTATACGAAATAAGGTAAATGAGCTTGTGGCACAGATTGAAATTGGCAGGTATGATGTGGTGGACATTACGGAGACATGGCTGCAAGAGGATCAGGACTGGGAGCTAAATATCCAAGGATATACGTCCTATCGAAAAGATAGGCAGGTTGGCAGAGGGGGTGGGGTTGCTTTGTTAGTAAGAAATTAAATTAAATCGATAGCTAGAAATGATGTAAGGTCAGATGATGTAGAATCTGTGTGGGTAGAGTTGAGGAACCGCAAAGGTAAAGAAACCATAATGGGAGTTATGTACAGGCCTTCGAACAGTAGTCAGGATGTGGGGCACAAGACACACCAGGAGATAGAAAAGGTGTGTAAGAAAGGCAAGGTTACAGTGATCATGGGGGATTTCAATATGCAGGTAGACTGGGAAAATCAGGTTGGTAGTGGATTCCAAGAAAAGGAATTTGTGGAATGTCTACGAGATGGCTTTTTGGAGCAGCTTGTGGTGGAGCCCACTAGGGAACAGGCAATTCTAGATTTAGTGATGTGTAATGAAGCAGATTTGCTAAGGGAGCTTAAGGTGAAGGAACCCTTAGGAGGAAGTGACCATAATATGATAGAATTTACCTTGCAATTTGAGAGGCAGTGGGTCAGCAACGGCAGGAGTTTCTGGGAGTAATTTGGGAGACACAGCAAAAATTCATCCCTAGGAAGAAGAAGCATACTAAAGGGAGGATGAGGCAACCATGGCTGACAAGGGAAGTCAGGGACAGCATAAAAGCTGAAGAGAAAGCATACAATGTGGCGAAGAGCAGTGGGAAACAGGGGATTGGGAAGCCTACAAAGACCAACAGAGGACAACTAAAAAGGAAATAAGGAGGGAGAAGATTAAATATGAGGGTAAACTAGCCAGTAATATAAAAGAAGATTGCAAGAGTTTTTTTAGATATATAAAGGGTAAGAGAGAGGCAAAAGTGGACATTGGGACGCTGGAAAATGATGCTGGAGAAGTAGTAGTGGGGAACAAAGAAATGGCGGAGGAACTGTGGAAGACACGAGTGACATCCTCAAAGTTCAAGAGAGTTGGGGGGCAGAGGTGAGTATGGTGGCCATTACCAAGGAGAAGGTGCTAGGAAAACTGAAAGGTCTGAAGGTGGATAAATCTCCTGGACCAGATGGATTACACCCCAGAGTTCTGAAGGAGATAGCTGAAGAGATAGTGGAGGTGTTAGTGGTGATCTTTCAGGAATCGCTGGAGTCAGGGAGGGTCCCAGAGGACTGGAAAATCGTTAATGTAACACCCCTGTTTAAGAAGGGAGTGAGGCAAAAGACGGGAAATTACAGGCCAATTAGCCTGACCTCGGTCGTTGGTAAGATTTTAGAGTCCATTATTAAGGATGACATTTCAGAATACTTGGAAGTGCATGATAAAATAGGGCAAAGTCAGCATGGTTTCATCAAGGGGAGGTCATGCCTGACAAATCTGTTAGAATTCTTTGAGGAGGTAATGAGTAGGTTAGACAAAGGAGAGCCAATGGATGTTATCTACTTGAACTTCCAGAAGGCCTTTGACAAGGTGCTGCACAGGAGGTTGCTCAGTAACATAAGAGCCCATGGTGTTAGAGGCAAGGTACTAGCATGGATAGAAGATTGGTTGTCTGGCAGGAGGCAGAGAGTGTGGATAAGGGGGTCCTTCTCAGGATGGCGGCCGGTGACTAGTGGAGTTCCGCAGGGGTCAGTGTTGGGACCACAACTTTTCACTTTATACAATAATGATCTAGATGAAGGAACTGAGTGCATCCTGGCTAAGTTTGCAGATGATACAAAGATAGGTGGAGGGACAGGTAGTATTGAGGAGGTGGGGAGGCTGCAGAAGAATTTGGACAGGTTAGGAGAATTGGCAAATAAGTGGCAGTTGGTATACAACGTGGGGAAGTGTGAGGTCATGCACTTTGGTAGGAAGAATAGAGGCATAGACTATTTTCTAAATGGGGAGAGAATTCAGAAATCTGGAGTGCAAAGGGACTTGGGAGTCCTAGTCCAGGATTCTCTTAAGGTTAACTTGCAGGTTGAGTCGGTGGTTAGGAAGGCAAATGCAATGTTGGCATTTATTTTGAGAGGACTAGAATATAAAAGCAGGGATGTGCTGCTGAGGCTTTATAAGGCTCTGGTCAGACCACATTTAGAATATTGTGAGCAATTTTGGGCCCCGTATCTCAGGAAGGATGTGCTGGCCCTGGAGAGGGTCCAGAGGAGGTTCACGAGAATGATCCCAGGAATGAAAGGCTAAACGTATGAGGAACGTTTGAGGACTCTGGGTCTATACTCGACAGAGTTTAGAAGGATGAGGGGGGATCTGATTGAAACTTACAGAATACTGAAAGGCCTGGATAGAGTGGACGTGGGGAAGATGTTTCCATTAGTATTAGAGACTAAGACCCAAGGGCACAGTCTCAGAGTAAAGGGAAGACCTCTTAGAACAGAGATGAGGAGAAACTTCTTTAGCCAGAGAGTGGTGAATCTATGGAATTCATTGCCACAAAAGGCTGTGGATGCCAGGTCATTGAGTGTATTTAAGAGCGAGATAGATAGGTTCTTGATTGGTAAGAGGATCAAAGGTTACGGGGAGAAGGCGGGAGAATGGGGTTGAGAAACTTATCAGCCATGATTGAATGGCGGAGCAGACTCGATGGGCTGAATGGCCTAATTTCTGCTCCTATGTCTTATGGTCTTATGAACTGCTGAGAATGGCCGCTCTTATGCTATTAGTCCCCTGTGAAAACTCTTGTAAAAGTAATGTCTTGTTGAATGAAGTTAACTGGGTTTTTAAATGGCGTAATAACGCTCACAGGCCCCGACTCTGTCAGAAGTTGCTGAAAAAATATGACGCATGGAACCTCATTTAAATATTTGAATTACGAACCTGCCTTTAAACAATTTTAACGCCCCCAACCCAGTCCCTGCTTGAGGCTGGCAGGGTTAGAATTATGCCCTACATTTGAGATTGGTGACCTTTCAGCAAAACACGATGTACAAAAACCTACTGGTTTATATTGTACATAAGAAATCCTTCCAGCTGGCGTAAAATACAGCAGCTTACAGGGCTTTTAAAAAAATTATTTCGTCCTGGATTTCAGCTTTTCTATGTTTACGTGTGACTTCAAGATGAAAGGTTTGCAAACGTGTTGCTTATTTTTTTGGATGCCTGAGGGTATGAAGCTGACTACCCTGCCACGACCTACCAGGGGACACACCAGGAGGTAGCACACTGGAGAACTGTCATCTCTTCCCCCTTGTCTCTTCCTCTTGTGGCGAGGCTACTACCCTGGACTGTATGGCACCAGCAGGTGATCTCCAGGCCTGACCCCTTGTTGTTAGCTCACACTACAAAAAAGTCTACACGTTGGCCTGGTGTCCCTGCACTCCTTTCTGAATCCCAGGATGGGGGGGAGAATTAAAAATACAGTCACTTATCTTGTAGTTTCCTCAGTGAACGTAACTCATGTACAGTGCAAGAGGATCCATGGAAAAAATTCAAAGATAATTACTGAAATTGCCTTGTACAAATAATCATTAAGTGAACCTGCCTCATCTGCGCCTTCGCTGATTTTATTTTGTAAAAGAGTCTGTTAAAAACCAGATAATTTCGGCAAGTAGACCATAGCTTCTAGTTGGAAAACCAATAAATAACCTGAAAATGAACGTTTGCCACATTGTCTGCAGGAGACTAAATTGTTAAAAGTAAAACATTCACCAAATTTTCCATTGAATGTGTTCGCTTCTTTTGCCATGGGGTGGTGTGAGAGAGTTCAGCTTCTGAGATCTATCGCAGTATCTTTATTTAAATATGCAGAGAGAAAACAATACTGCGCTTTCAATAAAAGATATTTGCCAATGTCCAAAAACAATCCAGGAGATTTGGCGGAGTTATGGACCGAAGGGGGCTTCTGTGATGTGACCTTAATGTGACCTTGTCGTGACCGACTTAATGGTTTGTTAATCTCCGCAAATGTGCTAATGTTTAGCATCAGATATATTTGACCAAGCATTTTGATCTGTACAAGAAATCAACTCTTGTATTTTGTTACTTAACTTTTATCTTGCCCACTTTCAATGTTAGAATCATGGAATAATACAGCACAAAAGGAGGCCATTCGACCCATTGTGCCTGTGCCAGCTCTTTACAAAAGCTACCCATTTAGTCCCACGGTAGTCTTGCCTGTGATTTCTTTTCCCCCCCCCTGTCAAGTATTCATCCAATTTCCTTTTGAAAGTTATCATTGAATCTGCTTCTAGCGCCTTTTCAGGCAGCAAATTCTAGATTGAAACATCCCACTGTTCCTTTACCACAGTTCTTTTAAACCTGTATCTGGGAAACTTATAAAGATCAACAAAGGGTCACTAAAAAAATCATAAAAAGAGCAAAGGTAAATTATGAAAGAAAATTAGCGCAAAATGTAAAAACTAATAGCAAAAGCTTCTACAAGTATATAAAAGGAAAGAGAGTAGCTAAAGTGAATGTTGGCCCTTTGGAGGATGAGACTGGGGAGTTAATAGTGGGAAACGCAGAAATGGTGGAGACGCTTAATCAATATTTTGCCTCAGTTTTCACAGTGGAGGACACTAGTACCACCCCAATAGCAACAGGTAGTGCAGAGGGTATAGAGAAGGAGGTACTTAGAACAATCACCATCACTAGAGAAAAAGTACCGAGGAAACTATTGGGATTAAAGGGTGACAAGTCTCCAGGACCAGATGGCCTACATCCCAGGGTCTTAAAAGAAGTGGCAGCAGAGATAGTGGATGCATTGGCTATAATATTCCAAAATTCCCTGGATTCTGGAACGGTTCCAATGGATTTGAAAAATGTGAATATAACACCCTTATTCAAAAAGGGGGGAGGCAGAAAGTGGGAAACTATAGACCAGTTAGTTTAATGTCTGTTGTTGGGAAATTAAGGACGTAGTAATGGGGCATTTGGAAAGTCAAAATGCAATCCATCAGAGTCAGCATGGTTTTATGAAGAGTAAATCATTTTTGACTAATTTGCTCGAGTTCTTTGAAGATGTGACAAGCAAAGTGGATAATGGGGATCCTGTAGATGTAGTATATCTGGATTTCCAGAAGGCCTTTGATAAGGTGCTGAACAAAAGATTAATACACAAGATAAGATCACACGGAGTTAGGGGTAATATATTAGCTTGGATTGGTTAACCAACAGAAAGCAGAGAGTTGGGATAAATGGGTTTTTTTCTAGATGGCAAGCTGTAACCAGTGGGGTGCCACAGGGTTCGGTCCTTGGGCCCCAACTATTTACAATCTATAATAATGACTTGGATTCAGGGATAGAAGGCACTATAGCTAAATTTTCATGTGACACCAAAATAGGAGGGAAAGTAAGTTGTAATGAAGAAATAAGAAATTTACAAATGGATATGGACAGTTTAGGTGAACGGGCCAAAATTTGGCAGATAACGTGGATAAGTGTGAGGTTATCCATTTTGGTCAGAAGAATAAAAAGGCGACCTATTATTTAAATGGAGAGAAACCTCAGAATGCTTCAGTGTAGAGGGATCTGGGTGTCCTCGTGCATGAATCGCTGAAAGCTAGTATGCAGGTACATCAGGTAATAAGGAAGGCAAATGGAATTTTGGCATTTATTGCTAAAGGAATAGAGTATAAAAATAGGGAAGTGTTGTTGCAACTGTACAAAGCATTGGTGAGACCGCACCTGGAGTACTGTGCACAGTTTTGGTCCCTTTACTTGAGGAAGGATGTAGTTGCACTGTAGGCATTTCAGGGAAGGTTCACTAAATTGATTCCAGAGATGTGGGGCCTGTCTTATGAGGAGAGATTGAGCAGTTTAGGCCTATACTCGCTAGAGTTTAGAAGGATGAAAGGAGATCTAATTGAGCTATATAAGATGCTAAAGGGGATAGACAAAGTAGACGTGGAGCAGATGTTTCCCCTTTTGGGACATTCTAGAATGAGAGGTCATAGTTTTAGGTTAAGGGGTGGTAGATTTAAATCAGAGATGAGGAGGAATTACTTTTCTCAAAGGGTCGTGAATCTGTGGAATTCACTACCTCAGAGTGCAGTGAATGCTGGGATGCTGAATAAATTTAAGGAGGAGATAGACAGATTTTTAATTAGTAACAGGCTGAAAGGTTATGGGAGAGGGCAGGAAATTGGAGTTGAGGCCGAAATGAGATCAGCCATGATCGTAATGAATGGTGGGGCAGACTCGAGGGGCTGAATTGCCTACTCCTGCTCCTAGTTCTTATGTTCTTATGTTCTGTTGGTTACCGAACCTTATGCGGCTGGAAACAGTTTCTCCTCATTTGTTCAATCAAATGTTTCATGATTTTGAAAACTCCAATCAAACCTCCCCTGGACCTTGTCTGCTCTAAGGAGAACAAGCTCAGTTTCCCTTGTCTTTCCACCTAAACTAAGACCTTCACCCTGATGCCTTTCCAGTAAATCTCATCTGCACCCTCTGTAAAGGCCTTGATATCTTTCTTGAAGTGTCATGCCCAGAATTGGCAACAACTCTCTAGGGGGGCTTAACCAGGATTTAATAAATATTTTGCATAACTTCCTTGCTTTTGTACTCTATGCCTCTACTTATAAAGACAAGGACCCCTTATGTCTTCCTAGCAGCCTTCCAAAACTGTCCTGCCACCTCCAAAGATGGGTCTGTGCGAATTTCAGATCTCTTTCTTCCTGCACCCCCTTTTAGATTGTACAGTTTAAATTTTATGCCTCGCTTCCGATCAAATGTTATCACTTCACACTTCTCTGTGTTAAATTTCATGAGCCTTGTTTCAACACTCTGTCTATGTCCCCCTGATTTACATCAATAATCTCTCACTGTTTACTGCCTTTCCAAGTTTTGAAATATAGGCAAACTTTGAAATTAGGCCCTGTATAACCAAGTCATGTCATTAATATATATCAAGAAGTGCAATGGTGTCAAACACCAACCCCTCGGGTACACACATTTCCCTTGAGTCTGAAATGTAACCACTCATCTCTACTCTCTGCTTTCTGGCCCTTAGCCAATTTCTTTTCCATAAAGTCACTGCCCCTTTAAAACTATAAGTTTCAATTTTGCCAGCAAATGTATTACTTGGTACTTTCTTTTGACAGTCCATCTACACAACATTACCAAACTACCCTTATTAGCCCTTTCTGTTACTTTAACAAAGAGCTCAATGAAGTTAGTCAAGCACGATTATCTTTAACAAATCCATGTTGGCTTTCATTTATTAACTCATGTTTTGCCAAATTCCAATTAATTTTGTCCCAGATTAGTGTCTCTAAAAATTTCCTGACCATCAATGGTAATGGTAGGTATAGATAGGGTTGCCAACCCTCCAGGATTGGCCTGGAGTCTCCAGGAGTTGAAGATCAATCTCCAGGACACTGATGTGTTCAACCCTGCAGAAATATCATAGGGACTTTATAAAAAGATTGTTTCTCTTTTTTCCTTTAAACATTTATTTTTATCAGATATAAAATCAGGACCCCGGATCCCGAAGTCCCGCTTTCATTTCCGACAGATCCTAGCCAGTAGGGGAAAGGGGGTGGGATGTGATTCAGACATGGGGGAAACTCAAACCCAGCAAGGCTATTTGAACTCAGCAGTGAGTTCCAACAAATCCCACTTTCACTGGAGCAAGGTTCATTTCCCACATTGTGTGATTTACAATTTTTAAGAGTAAATGTGAATTCTCATAAAAGGCGGATAAGGTCTGTGGAAGTGTCAAGCTATCCAATTATTTCAATCCCGTGCCTTTTATATATGGAACAAAAAGTCTGCTGTGTCTCTGAGTTTAAAAAAATCGGTGCTTGCAATTTCAATAGCTGTTTGTTGACATAACCCTACATGCTTTCACTATCCTATTATTACTGCTTGACTGCTTCCACAACCTATCATTATCACAGTGGGAGGCCATAAGTTCACAAATTTATTGACAGCTCCAAGAAGTTATTCAGGGATTAGCTGTCTATGACGTGGGACTATGAATCCAAATGTTTGTTTTTATAAGGGGCTAAATACTTGAGGGGTTTCAAATATATAAAATGGGCCTTTATGAATTAGACTGTTTTTTATGTATAATGAAGTCACTAATAGATACTTAGAGCTTTATTTTATGCAATCTCAGCATGTCTCCCAAGGTTTGCCCAAAGTGAATACTGGGTGAGATGGCATGGAGGATGTAAGGGTGGGGATGAGTGGGGGGAATGGGCTGGCATGAGTTAGCACTACATTTGCATAGAGGCTATAAGGGGCCATGGGGATGAGTGG
The DNA here is from genome assembly GCF_964194155.1 of Cetorhinus maximus. Classification (NCBI taxonomy): domain Eukaryota; kingdom Metazoa; phylum Chordata; class Chondrichthyes; order Lamniformes; family Cetorhinidae; genus Cetorhinus; species Cetorhinus maximus. The sequence continues at coordinate 128,307,498 of NC_135887.1, forward strand.
GGGCATAGAGGGTATAAGGGCCCATGGGGTGGGTGGGTAGGCATGGGATGGAATGGAGGGTATGAGGGGGCATGAGGTAGGGAGAGAAGCATGGGTTGGCATGGAGGGCTTGAGGGGTCATTGGGGGTGGTTGGGGGTATGGGTTGGCATGAGTTGACACTAAGTTGTCATAGAGGCTATGAAGAGCCATGGGGATGAGTAGGGGCATGGGTTGAGCTGAGTTGGCATAGGGGTGATAAGGGACTATGGGGATGAGTGGGGGCCACGTGTTCGTATGAGTTGGCATAAGGGCTATAAGAGGCTATGGAGATGAGTGGAGGCATGGGTTGGCCTGAGTTGGCATTAAGTTGGCATAGGGGTTATGGGGATGAATGAGAGACATAGGGTGGCATGGAGGGTGTGAGGGGCCATGGGGGTATGAGTGTGGGCATAGGTTGGCATAGAGGGTTTGAGGGATCATTGAGGTGAGTACAGAAGTATGTGATAGCATGGAGCGTATGGGGCAACATGGGTAGTGGGTAGAGCATAGGTTGGCATGGAGAGTTTGTGAGGTCACTGGGGGTGGGTGGGGGCATGGGTTGGCATGAATTGGCATGGGAGTGGGTGGGGGCTACGATGAGGTGTGAGTTTAAGAGGGCCGAATATTCAACCACACAAGTGGGATGAAGTCCCAGAGCACCTAGGCGAACCTTTTAACCAGCCCACCTTGACACTTGGCAGCCTCTATGGCTGCTTACAAATTGTTTCCAGGAGCGGCAGGCTGGCTCCGGCACCTACCCGCCAACCACCAATCCCTGCCTCCACCACCGCCCCCCTCCACGCCACACTCTCTTCCTCCGAAATGAAGGTCTCATAATTCTGGCACTTTTTCCCAAGGTGGGTGTGGCGATTTGGGAAATTTCCCTTCTCTGCGCAACCGTCACAGGAGCAAAAATCTGGACCCAGCTCAAGGGTGGCAAGAGCAGGGTCGGCTGTGTTTTGAATGCAGATGATCAGCTTATAGGTCGCAGTAAAGAGTCTTAGTGGAACAGAGGGGGGCCTACCCCGTCACAGGAGAAGTTGGGATCTTTTTTTACAAATTCTCACGTCCCAGTTCCTACCCTACCCTGGGTTCCAAGTTTCCGACTGCCCTCTGAAATGGAAGCAGTCTCCATGTTCCATTTCCCCTACTCCATTTCGCCACCCATGAGCATGCTGAACCCCAGGACCAGACTAGGAAAGAGGAAATCTGGCCTCAAACATTATTGGGGTGGGCCTTCACCCAAGGTCAAGGACTTAATACTGTTATGGATCACATCTGAACTATTATCATTATTTTTATCTTCCTTTCTTGCTGGCACTTTGGTTTTCATGAGTCTTTGTGTTACTTGTCCTGAGTTGTAGCTTATTTTCCCCCACCCAGCTCCTTTATTGACACCCATGAGTTTTCCCACTGGAAATCTTCCAATTGTATATACTTGGAAGAAGGGAAACATCTTCAGAGGGAGGCCAAACAGATCAAGTGCTCTGTGCCCTCCTGCCCACATTGCACTTGAGCACCTGCAGAGACGCATGGCAGAACTTTTCTTTGCAAAGATAGTGCTAGTGGAATTTCCCCTTCTCAAAGAAAAATGGGCCATTAGCCCTGGCTTTCTGATAATGTCAGGAAGCTATGTAAAAGCCTGGTTAATCATTTAGCTAAATGCTGCTTCAGAAATATCTCACACTTTCAGAGGAACTGTCTGAGTCAGCACTGACTAATTGGCTGCACTTGTGGAGAATCCAGCAGACATTCCTGTAGGCCCTGGCATCCTTTCCTGACAAAGACCTCAAGGATATTACCAGCTGGCACATGCAGGAAGACACACAAATTGCTGTGGTTTGAAATGTAGCCGTAATCTCCTCCCAGACATGCGGCAGTATCAACTTATGTGACTGGTAGCATGGAGTACCATAGAGGGCAAAGAGGAACCTCATACATCATCACTTTGAACTCAGAGGCCATTACACAGGGGCTAGTCCGTTCTGTAAAATCATAACTAGTGTTCCCTTTCTTCATTGTTGACAGCCATTTCATTACCTAACCTTTGGCCTCACATAAGGTTCCTAATGGGTTTAGAAGCCTTTTGAAGCGATTGAAAAATTCTCCTTCAATTGTCCCCATCCCTTTAAGTTTTACTAATATGTCACTTGCCACACCCATCAATTGAGTCCTCCCTTTTTGAGTTGGTGCCTGTTCCATGAATGATTATGCAAATAGGCTTACACCTGACAATAGTATGCCTTTTGCACTTGGCCTTTGGGGCAGGATTTCTATCTGTTCTATAGTGATGGATCTGTAGATGAAAATTGCCCAACATTTCTTTAAGCTTTATGGATATTGTGCCAAATTCAGTATTCATATTTAAGTTGATAAGTTTCCTTTTTCTTTTGTACGGTGTTTATTAGTTCTGCCCCTCTTTAAAAAAAAGTGGGTTGCAATTTTATAAGATTTCTGTTACTGGGATTTGATGACACTGAACCAACCCAATATCACTGAACAGGCAATTCTGCAGTAGTGGCTTCACTGGAAAATAATTGTTCAAATTCTCAGTGACAGGAAGTGTAAGCAGATGTCTCGGGAGTCCAACTGCTTGAGAGAGGTCTGCTGTTCATGCTACCAGCTGCTGCACCTCTTGGCACAAGTAGGTTACTTGCGCAGAGAAACCAACAAACCTGGCAAAACCAGATGGCATGGGGTAAAAGTGGGTGCCATAAATTTATTCGGGTTACCACCTAAATATTACTCAAGTCCAACTCCTGGAAGCAGACCTGTTTTGGAAACAATGACACAATTCAGAGTCATTCTGAAGCAAAGAATGGAGCTTGAGTTATATACTTTTGGTATATTATCCACATACAAAATATCACTGGCTTCACAGACAGTAAATGCTACTAAACGGATTGGAAATGTTTTGGAATGTACTTTTACAACATTTATGAGTAAACTGTAATTTTGAGGGGTTGGGGGGGGGGGGTGGGGGGGGGGGGTGGTCTGTCCTTATCAGCTTGAGAAGGGCCACAACAGTACATAAAAGGGCTGGAAACTGTAGAACTCCTCTGGCTGTATGCTTGCAATAGTAAGTAATAGTAAGATTAACTTAACTTATCTTTCTGTTGGTGCGTTAAACGGATGATGATGAATCAGACGCTGATTCCCCCATCCCACCCACGCAACATTCTTTAAGCATTGCAATTATGCCGAGGCACCTCAGAGGGCAACATGCCCAATTTGAAACGTACCTTTTAAAACGTTATGAATTATGTATATTTTGGGGAGCGAAACAACAGTGACTGGCACTGGGAGGAAACTCTTTCGAGTTATCAACAGTCACAGATTGCAACTCTTTCGAGTACAATCACAGTTCTTGGTTTCTGGGAGTGGGACACAAACCCACAACCCTCTGATTCAAAGGCAAGGGTGCTATGAACTGGCACTGGAAGGAAGTGAGACATGATAGCTTTGGTAACGGATTACATAATTAACCACCCTCCCCACCCCCACAACGCTGCTGGTTTATTAAAGAGAGCTCTGTGTGCATCAGCTGATTTCACAGAAACCTGGGGTGTCTCAGAAACAGCCTTGTGACAAGCACCTGCTTGAAGTGGTTTCTCCCGGTTGCAGAAGGGAGGGTGTTTTCGTGCTGCTCCAGTTCCCGCTAGTTTCTTGTGAAAATGGTTTGGCTCATTTTGAATGATATCTCCTGGTGATTTATTTTTGTTGGCGTCACAGGCCAAGGGAGAATGTAAGCACTGGTCTGGTGGGAGGAGGAACAGTGAAGGCTCTGATCTGCTCGAGGCAGTGCGTGGGGAGAGGAGCTGCCAATTCCGGGAGAGACTCCCGCTTGGGTTGGGAGCCCCATCATCCAGGATTACTTCATTAAGATATTAACAAAAAACTACTGCGGATGCTGGAAATCCAAAACAAAAACAGAATTACCTGGAAAAACTCAGCAGGTCCGGCAGCATCGGTGGAAAAGAGTCGACGTTTCGAGTCCTCACGACCCTGCTGCCAGACCTGCTGAGTTTTTCCAGGTAATTCTGTTTTTGTTTTTCATTAAGATATTATTGTTTGTACCAACCTGTTACTGTCAAGGCTGCCAACAGAGGGAGCACCAAGCCGCAACCTTTTAATTAGTTTGCAATGAATTCAAGACTAAAGGGGAATTTGGCTTATCTTTTCGTTGTTGCTTTAAACGGATGATGATGAATCGGACGCTGATTTCCCCATCCCACCCACGCCACGCGATATTCTTTAAGCAAACCAGGTAGATTGTAAAGTAGGCTGGCCATTTCTCTCGACAATCAAAGACCATTTTCACCCCCAAATTTCACAAAGTCTTCGGGAAAAGAAAACTTTTTTTTTTAGGGGGAAAGATGTGGGTGAAGAATGTCATTTTCCTATTAAAAAAAAACCTACCATTTAAAACTGTTAATGCTTTTCAGCATCATGTTGTTTGTCGACAATAAAAGGAAGTTTGGTAAACAAATTTTTCATGAAAGACAACGGCCTCTTTGTGCTCATTCATTGAGTCATCAACAATGAGGAGCTTAGTCGGTCGGTAAATTGGGGGTTCGTGAGATATAAAACTATGGGGTGCCTTTCAGAAAGAGAATAAGATTGAAGCGCTATCTGAGGCGATGAAGCTCAATAAGCCCTTTTTTTTGTGCAAATATATACTTTATACCTTCCAAAATGGTCACTACAGAAAGTGCAGTGATATTCAAATTTTCAGCACAGATCATATCGCACTCTGAGGTGCTCCAATAGAATTGTGATGTGTGTAACATTTACTGTATACATTTCAAACGTGTGTCACACAGCCCGAGGGGTTCTAGACCATTTTCAGCCCCTCGGTGCACGATGGTTGTAAGGACAATGACCTTTTCTAATGTGCCTCTGCGGTGGTTATTCCAAGCCTCAACTTGGCAAGGCACCAGGACGTGTCTGAGAACTGCGCTTGCAAATAATGTAGCTTATGCTCAAAAGATAAGACAGATGACCTTAGCCTGACCTGACTAATCAGGCATTAGGTAAAACCAATCTACTTGCTAAAAGATAACACACAGGCATTGTTTTTAGATTTTGCCTTTAGATCAGTGGACAGGCTGAAGTGAAACGTTAAACTAATTAAGGCAGAATCCTGCTTTTAGTTATCCTGCCTTAGCCAATGACAGGACACAGACACACATTTGGCTTTTCCCAGGTGAGGAGTCCCTAATCAGTAGGTTATCAGGCTGGGAGAGTTTAAGGGTTTTACTTGAGACAAGCGCATCAAAGGTGAAGATGGAAGGGTGATTGGGGCAATCGACGGCTGCAGAAGGGAGGGCCAAAGGTTAGCTGGAAGTTTGAAATTGGCATTGTAAGTGATTTTTGGAAAGATTTTCCCAGGGATGGCAGGAAAGGAAGTGGAACTGCAAGGCGGATGTGGGTGATACCGGGAAATGATCACAAATGGCTTTGTCTTTGACTAAGGCACTGGTAATAGAGATGACAAGATTGAAAGGGTAGTCGTGAAGAGAGGAGAGTTTACATGGAGGGAAAGGTCAAGGGAGGGCAGGAAGGAAGACAGTGAACTCAAAGAGAGGGCAAGGTGTGTTCAAATCACTGAGAATAAGGAGTTAGTGGTAGACTCATGGAAGAAAAAAGTGAAAATTGTGGTGAAAAAATCAATGTGGTGCATGATTGATAGAAGGTGACGATTTTTAAATGAGAGGGAGGGGGAGGAACGTAGCGAGGTACTAAAAGGAGGAGAACGTTCCAGAAGAGTAGATGCAGACCAAGGTGAAGTTGGAATAAGAGCCTCACCACTACCATGGATTGTTGGGTGAAGCAGGTGCTGAAAGGTATAGACAGGTGAGGAGGCTTCAGTAAGAGGCAATGTGGCATGGGCCATGATGCCTGTGCAATCATGCAGGTGGAGAAAGCACCAGGAAAATGAGATTTAAGGATGAGGTTTAAAATTTCCGTAAAGTCCTGGCCTCCAACTTTCACTTATTTGTCTATTTCCCCTCGGAGCTTGTCTTATCCATTAGACTCATCATCTGCCCTCTTGACCCTCTCTCCATTAATATGCCAACAGTCCAACGTCCCTTCCAGGCTCCTGTGCAACCAGCATCATAAATGGTTCACCCTCCCCTTCAACCGCTTCTCAAAAAAAGCCATCCTTGACCGCTCTGTCCTTGCAAATTGCTGCCGCCACTCCAACCTCCCTTTCCTCTCTGAAGTCCTTGAATGTGGCTGTCACCTTTCCAAAGCTGAGCCCATCCTTGCCACTGGTCCAACTTCTCCAATCAGGCTTTGTCCAGCAGAGCACTGAAATGACACTAATCAAAGAACATCCTCTGTGACTGTGACCCTGTTACACCGTCCCTGCCCATCCTCCCTGCTGCCATCGTCACGGTAACATGCTAGTCCACGAATTGCCAGATTTATTGAATTCAATTTCAAATTTACCATGGTGGCATTTGGACTCAGGACCTCTAGATCGTAAACAAAAACAGAATTACCTGGAAAAACTCAGCAGGTCTGGTAGCATCGGTGGAGAAGAGCACAGTTGACGTTTTGAGTTCTCATGACCCTTCAACAGAACTAAGTAAAAATAGGAAAGGGGTGAAATATAAGCTGGTTTAACCGGGGTGGGGTGGGGGGGGGGGGGTGGGACAAGAAGAGCTGGATAGAGGACCAGTGATAGGTGGAGATAACCAAAAGATGTCACAGACAAAAGGACAAAGAGGTGTTGAAGGTGGTGATATTATCTAAAGGAATGTGCTAATTAAGGGTAGAAAGCAGGACGAGCAAGGTACAGATAGCTCTAGTGGGGGTGGGGTGGGGTGAAGGGATCGAAAAAGGCTAAAAGGTAGAGATAAAACAATGGATGGAAATACATTTAAAAATAATGGAAATAGGTGGGAAAAGAAAAATCTATATAAATTATTGGAAAAAACAAAAAGGAGGGGGAAGAAACGGAAAGGGGGTGGGGATGGAGGAGAGAGTTCTAGATCGTAAGTTTGGTACCATAGCCACATACATGAGAGGAGCAGTTGTTCATTTTTAAATTGTAGCTTGTAGTTTAGTCATTTGACGGTTGAATTGGTAGCTATGGCTCAAGAGAAGACAAGGATCTTTTTTGTTTCAATCTGACTGGCTCCACCACCGGTGTACAGTGGCAGCTAATAGAGACTTGCCCCATGCTTGCAGAGTGGTTCCCCCCTTCAATGCTATATCTCACCAATTGTCTCTCTCTCTCTGATGGAGAGAGATGCCTATGGTCCTTTGTGGCCCAAGGCTAATGATTTATGAGGTGCCTGAAAAAGAACATTTGCATTATTATTAGGAATCCAAAACTTTTCCACCAACTCCTGAGAAACAGGCTTTTGTTTTGTTTTGTTTTGAACGTGTCTAACGTCTCTCTGTGGCATCAACACTGGTGCGAAACCAGCTGCTGCAGAATGACTGTCGATCACTTGGAATCCGCAGTACTGACATTCTGCCGATTGAAAAACGAACGGGGACCATCCCTTTAAGGCACACGTCAAGAAAACTGAATGTAAAGCAGCCGCGGGGAGACAAGAGTTGAGGGGCAGCCGGCAGCACCCGTGTGGATGGGAGAAATGAACCCGTTCAATGGCAAAAAACAGGAGACTCTCATTGAAATGTCTTCCACCGGAGAGGAAACAGGAGGTAAGTTTATTTTCTTTCTTTCTCTCTCTCTCTCTCTGTCTCTTATAGATGTTGGTGAATCTACAGATTACAATTCAGGGTAAAGCGTTGGGCGTGGGGATGGTTAGTTCTCCACAGGCACAGTGTTGCGCTGTTCGAGCAGAAAGGGCAGAAGCTCTACTCCCCACTGCTCCCGGGGGTAATGGAGCCAGGAATCGGAGATTGTGATCAATTCAGCTAACAGTCTAGAGTGGGAACTGGAGGGCGTCTTCTGGCCGTCCACTTTCAGGGAATCAGCTGGTGCACATCAGTCACCGCTGCCTGGTGGCTTCAGGCTCTGGGAACTGACACGAGTGAATTTCGCTGCTGTTCATTCCACCTGACCAGTCCCTGCCAGGGCTCGGCTCCGGCCAGATTGAGGCCCTTTTTCACCTGTGGGTCATCTATTCTGAAAAGGCTTTCTCCTCCACCCTAAGGGGCCACGAGGAAGGGATGATGTTTGTGCTTGGGGGGGGAGGGTGGGAGGGGAGTCGTGTTGAGGGGGCCAGAGAGACTGCGGTGAAATCTCTCAAGTTTCATCCACCCGGGTGGATGTCTCGATTCCTCCTCCCGAATGGCGGCAGAGAAACACATTCCCTCCGCCCGGCCGTTTTACACCCCAGGTCCACATAAAAATGCCGGTGCTGTGAGGCCAGTGAACTGGACAATTCCGATTCTTCCCTTTTGGACATGGGAGGCAGCCACAGAGATTGATGGGGAGAGAGATAGAGAGAGAGGCGGGGCACGCACAGCCTTTCAGCAGTTCGAAGAAAATCCTTTTAAGGAATGGAATATTTAAAGTTGGTTCTCTGTCTGTTTTAGGGCGATTGGTGCTTCAGGCTGTTGTGCTATTGTGCACGGAATTGTCAGTGTCTGATTGTGATGGGAAGGGTAAAATCAATGAGGTTGTGTACACCAGTTCTTCACTTGTGGGGTAGAGTGGCAGTAAACCTCATTTAACCCTCAGTAATGCTCACTCATTGAGAATGGACCCATCTCTGCTGGAAACCTGCGTGCTGGGAGCAACTGTGTTTTTGCCCAAGTTGAACTCTCAGAACGTGACAATATGCAGCAGGTAATGACAATTCATTAAATCCATTCCTTAGGTCGTGGTGGCCGTTATATTCAGACTGTTCACAACCCTCTGTGCAAATCAGGGTTTGGCTATGGTTTTTCAACCAAGTGGCAGTGTTGGCTTGTAAAATGACCCCCTCCCCCCCCCCCCCCCCAAAACCCTCAGGGTGAGTAGCCCTTTAAATCTGGAGAGTCAGAAAAATAAATTTTGTCCAGTAAAGAGGTTGTTGCCATTGACTCTATTGAGAGATTGGGTCAAAAATGTCATTATCGTTGCAGTGATCACAACCCGACTGTCTCATAAATAAGGAACCAAGCTCTGGAAAAGCTCATAAACTGGGAACCATATAGATACTGTGAATACAAGAGCAGGTCAGAGGCTATGCATTCTACAGTTGCTAACATGCCCCTGATGCATCCAGAACCTATGAAGTACAAGACAGGACTGTGATGGAACACTTCCCACTTGTCAGGTTAAGTGTGGCTCCAACAGCATTTGAGCTCAACACCATCCAGGACAAAGCAGCCTGCTTCATCAGGACCCCATCCAGCACCATCAACACCCACTCCCTCCACCACCACTGCACAGTAACACCATGTGTACCATCTACAAGATGCACTGCAGCAACTTACACAGCCTCCTTCGACAGCACCTTCCAAATCCGCAACTACTACCATCTAGAAGGACAGGGCAAGCAGACACATGGGAACACTACCACCTGCAAGTTCCCCTCCAGGCCACTCACCATCCTGACTTGGAAATACATCACCATTCCTTCACTGTCGCTAGGTCAAAATCCTGGAACTCGTTTCCTAACAGCATTGTGGGTGTACCTACACCACAGGGACTGCAGCGGTTCAAGATGATGCCTCACCACCACCTTCTCAAGGGCAATTAGGGATGGGCAATAAATGCTGGCCTAGCCGGCAACACCCACATGCCATAAAAAATGAATAAAACAAAACACCCAAAGGAGAGTCTTACAGGGCTTTGTTCTGGATGATGTGGAGCTTCTTGAATGTTGTTGGAGCTGCACTCATCCAGGCAAGTGGGGGTAATCCATCATACTCCTGACTTGTGCCTTGTTGATGGTGAAAAGGCTTTGGGGAGTCAGGAGGTATTGCCCATCCCTAATTGCCCTTGAGAAGGTGGTGGTGAGGCATCATCTTAAACTGCTGCAGTCCCTGTGGTGTAGGTACACCCACAGTGCTGTTAGGAAGTGAGTTCCAGGTTTTGACCCAGCGACAGTGAAGGAACAGTGATATATTTCCAAGTCAGGATGGTGAGTGGCTTGGAGGTAGAGTCTCACTGTAGAACTCTGACCGTTCTTGCAGACACTGGGTTGAAATGGCTGGTCCAGTTCCGTTTCTGGTCAGTGGTAACCCCCAGAATGTTGATGGGCAATTCAGCAATGGTAATGCCATTGAATGTCAAAGGGAGATGGTTGGATTCTCTCTCGTTGGAGATGGTCATTGCCTGGCACTGTGCAGTGTGAATGTTACTTGTAATGTTGCCAATTTTCAGCAGGTCAGCTTATTTTATTTTCTGCTTACTTCCAATATCTGAAGAACATCCAACCTGAGATTAAACTGGGTCATCTATCAGGCAGGCAGAGTGGCAGCCAAAGAGGGCATTTGGCGCCTTGCATAGACTAATTATGGGCCTTATGCCTGATTCAGGACCCTGCGGGGAAATTGGGATGCCCAGGCATTAGACCATAAGACCATAAGACATAGGAGCAGAAATTAGGCCATTCGGCCCATCGAGTCTGCTCCGCCATTCAATCATAGCTGATAAGTTTCTCAACCCCATTCTCCCGCCTTCTCTCCATAACCTTTGATCCCCTTACCAATCAGGAACCTATCTATCTTGGTCTTAAACACACTCAATGACCTGGCCTCCACAGCCTTCTGTGGCAATAAATTCCATAGATTCACCACTCTCTGGCTGAAGAAGTTTCTCCTCATCTCTGTTCTAAAAGGTCTTCCCTTTACTCTGAGGCTGTGCCCGTGGGTCCTAGTCTCTCCTACTAATGGAAACATCTTCCCCACGTCCACTCTATCCAGGCCTTTCAGTATTCTATAAGTTTCAATCAGATCCCCCCCATCCTTCTAAACTCCATCGAGTGCCAACTCCATTGGCATAGACCTGCTTTCATCCATGAGGGTCTCTCTCTTTAGGGTTGCCAACTGTGATTAAATATATTCCTGGAGGTTTCATCACATGACTTGCCCCCACACTGCAGTCATTAGTTGCTGACACATCCATCCTTGTGACACACTGCCTTCCTACGCAATTGGAAAACATAGAGACTCATTACCAATTGGATGATACTTAACAATCAAGCAAGCAGCCTTTTGCAAAAATAAGTCGACAGAACTTTCTCTGTGTTCATCAGCTTATACAGCTCCTATTGATGCTGCTATATAAATGCAAGTCTTTGTCTTTTCAACAATTTGAGAGTGTCTAACTTATTGGGATTTAGAATGTTTTGTGTTTTTTTTAAAAAAATCATCTTTCCATTTCTCTAATTTATATCTCTAATTCACAACTCAGCTTCTAAAGTTAATTGTGGGTGGTTGAGACTTAAATGATGGTACACAGTATCATGTCTGAACATGCTGGACTAGAAAAAAACAAAACAAGCTCTACTTTTCCATCAATAAGCAACAACAACTTACATTTATATAGCACCTTTTTTTAAACATGTTCCAAGGCAATTCACAGGAGCATTATCAGGCAAAATTTGACATCAAAATATATATGAGATATTAGGACTGGTGACCTAAAGTTTGATCAGAGAGGTAGGTTTAAGGGAGCATCTTAAAGAAGGATGTAGAGTTAGGCAGCTAAGGTAGCTGAAGGCATGGCCACCAATGGTGAAGTGACGGAAATTGGAGTGGCACAGAATTTGGCCATTCTGGCCCATGCCGTTGTTTAAACTCCACACATACCTTCTCCTTGTTTATTCTTTCATGCAATGTGGGTATCACTGGCAAGGCCTGCATTTGTTGCCCATCCCTAGTTGCCCTTGAACTGGGTGGCTTGCTAGGCCATTGCAGAGGGCAGTCTAAGAGCCAACCACATTGCTGTGGGCCTGGAGTGACATGTTGGCTGGACCAGGTAAGGATGGCAGATTTCCTTCCTGGAAGGACATTTGTGAACCATGGGGTTTTTACAACAATTGATAGTTTCATGGTCACCGTTACTGAGACTAGCTTTATAATTCCAGATTTTATGAATTGAATTTAAATTCCACCAGCTGCTATGGTGGGATTTGAACCCATGGTTCCAGAGTATTAGCTTGAGCCTCTGGATAACAAGCCCAGTGACATTACTGCTACACCACCATCTTCCCCAAACCTTCATCTAACCCCATCAACATATTCTCATATTGTCAGTCACACGATCATTATAGCACAGGAGGAGGCCATTCGGCTCATCGAGTCCATTCCAGCTCTCCATAGAGCAATCCAATCAATTCCGTTTCCCTGCTTTATCTCCCTTAGTGCTGCAAGTTTATTGTTTTCTGAAATCATTGATTGTCTCTGCTTGCACCACCCTCTAGGCAACGAGTTCCAGGTCATTACCATTTTCTTTTTAAAAAATAAGTTCTTCCTCAAATTTCCCCGTCCCCTGCATATCTTGGCCAAAAACTTACATCTTCGACCTTAATCCTTGTATCATCAGCTAATGTGAACAGTTTTCTTTGTCTACCTTATTTAAACCTGTTATAACCTTGTGCACCTCTAGAAAATCCATCCCCCCCCTCCCATCTCCTTCGCTCCAAGGGGAATAATCCCAGTTCATCCAGCCTAAGTTTATAGCTAGAAAGTGTGTCCATAAGGTTTGACCAGACTAATTTTCTATAGTAGTTACTAAGTTAATGAGAGCGAATATTGCAGCAGGTCCAAGACAGAAACTGGCCTCAGCTAGCTGGTTTCATGTTGTTCATAACAGTGGGAGAGTTTTCTTTTTTACAAGCAGTCTATTTTCAGTACTGATGCACCCTTGCTTTCAATGTGTTGTAGTAACTTGAGGGTAAATCTTGTAACTTTCCCACCCTGGGATGGCAAACTTGCAAAATTTTATCCTGTGTATCCTGAAGAATGTTGTCGCCTTCCAGCTCTGACCTTCATCAACTCCGGCAAGTTTTGGTTAGCCCTGTTTCTATTGGACTCTCGGAGGTGGAGAGAAATTCTATCCACTGACAAAAGCTCTTGGGTACGTGTTTCAGTTGGTCTCGTATTGTACTGTAGGTTGTTTTGAAGCTGTCGTTGATGGATAATCGCTTGGTGTTATTATTGTTGATGGATGGTGTTAAAATAGTAACTGTGCATCTGTCCTTTTTCCAAAATAGATTCTGAAATGAAACTTTTTTTTAGAAGGCTGAGCTTCCTAATGTACAGTTAGACACTCTTATGTAACTATTTAAAATTGCTTTGACATACCTAAATGCTTGATGCCTTAGAGTTCACAAAAGGTTAACGCCCAGTTAAAAAATCTGGTGTATTCTATTATGGCTGTATCCCAAATCTATCTGAATACACCTATCCTTTCCTTAGAATTTACAACATAGAAATGGACCATTCAGCCCAACAGTCCATGCCAGTGTGTATGCTCCAAACAAGCCCCCTCCCACCCCTGTGCATGTCACCTTGTCAGCATAACCCTTTTTTCCCCCCTGTTCATATATTTATATAGCTTCCCCTCATTCTATTCATCTCAACTGCCCCATGTGGTAGCGAGTTCCACATTCTAACCAACACTCTGGGTAAAGAAGATTTGAGGATGTAATCAAACGTTTGGTTAGAAAGATGGGTTTTTAAGAATGATTTTAAAGGTGGAGCAGAGAGTATAGGCAAAGGATATTAGGAAATGGATTGCAGAGCTCTCGGTATTGCTGGGGTAGCAGGAGGGAGGGGTGCACAGAGGACTGAAGGGTGTGGCAGTGAATATAAGGCTTTAGGAGGTAAGGTTGCCAACTGAGATTAATTGTATTCTTGGAGGTTTCATCACATAACTTGCCCCCCCCATGCTCCAGTCATTTGTCGGCCAACACATCTATTTTTGTGACACACTGCCTTCCTACAGCAACTGTAAATCAAAAAGACTCATTAGCTAATTGGATGATACTTGGCTGTCAGCCAAACAGCCTATTTTCCCGCATCTACCCCACCCCACCCAACCCAATTTCAATATTTTTATATCTGGTAAAGATAAATGTTCAAAGAAAATGTATATTTTTTAATGTCCCAACCATTTTCCTTCAAGATTGCACACAGCAGTGTCCTGGGGATTGATCTTCAATTCATGGTCACTCCAGGCCAGTCCTGGAAGGTTGGCAATCCTATTAGAGGCTGCAGAGATGTGTTAGAGGAATCTGAAGACTAGTGAGAGGATTTTAAGTTTAATAAGTAGCAGGCCTAGGAGCTAATATGGATCCACTATGACAGGGGTAAAGGGCAAATGGAACAGGATGCAATCATCTGTGTTTTGGATCAGTTGGGAGTTTCTGGATGAGAGGAGCCCTGTGAGGAGGGCATTAAAGAGTTCAAGTCTAGAAGTGACAAAAGCATGGAAGTAAGCAGCCTTGGAGTGGATAAAATGTCAGATTTTTAAAACTTTAATCTGTATTCCAAACTCAAGTCATTTATAAATATCAAAAAAAGTTGTGGTCCTAGCACTGAATCTTGGGGAATGCCAAAGCTTACTATCCCCCAGTCTGATAAATAATCATTGACCATGACTTGCTATTTTCTGTCCTGAAGCCATTTTTAAAAAACATCTAAGCTGACACATTCCGTAAGTCTGAGTTTTGGTAACCAGCCTTTTTATGTGATACGTGTCTTGGATAGTGTTGAGCTTCTTGAACGTTGTTAATGCTGCCCTCCTCTAGGCATATGGAGGGGATTCCAACACACTCCTGACTTGCGCCTTATATGTGTTAGAAAGGCCTTGGGCAGTCGGAGGATAAGCTGTCCACTGCCAGATACCAAGTCTCTTACCTCTTGTAGCCCCAATATTTATGTATTTCTCTTCAATAGCGACCCTGAAGATATAAATGGTGGGTATCCAATGATGGTAATGTTATTGACTGCTAGGGGTAGAAGATTAGACTAAAAGGTACCAAAGTATAACAAGATTTATGTGATTCTATTGGCAAATTGAACATAGTAACTACATCCCGAAGCAGATATCTATGGGGGCTAATCTGAAGCCATAACCTCCTGAAATAACAACTGAAAAAAGCACTGTGGTAGCACAGGATAGAGATGTTTTATCTTGGATCGAACTTAAAGCTATTCATACAATAATTTGTGCTAATGCATTTTGTGATTGGCAATGTTGAATGTGCCACGTTCCTTGATCAGTTTACTTGCTCCAGATTTGCTGGCAGATTGACTGGCTAATTTATGGCAGTAACACTGGACCTGAAAGTGAACTGGGATCTGGGCAACTATCAACAGGTATGTTGTTGAAGAACGGTCATACGGACTTGAAACCATTAGGCAGAATTTTACGGCCCCGTTTCGGCAGGGACGGGGCTGTAAAATGTGGCGAGACATTATAAACCCCATTGACTGCAGCGGGAATGTAAAATCCCGCTGCAGTAAAATTTCGCCCATTAACTCTGTTTCTCCCTCCGCAGATGCTGTCAGACCTGCTGAGCTTTTCCAGCATCTGCAGTATTTTGCTTTTAACTTATCAACAGGTATTTGATAGAAGATGATCAGATTGACAGACACATTGGATGTAATCCAATGCTCCCCCGGCTGTAAGTTTGGAGACAGGGTGTCATTTATTTGGATACCCCTTGAAAACCCCGCCGTTTTCCTGCCAGTGCCAGATTTAAGTTTGGGGTGGGAAGACTTCCCGCCCAATGCTAATGCAGTTGCTGGCCAGGAGGGGTTAGGGAAGCAGGAGGCCCCAAGGGGGTCCCCCGTTCAAAGGTGCTCAGTGCTGGATAAGGACCTGGCATCACAAGGGGGGCAGCCCACTCATCTCCCCTTCCCTCTCTTTCAGCTTCCTCCTGCTCATCGGTCAGCAACCCACCCCTCCCCTTTACCTCCACTCAGCCCTCACTCCCCTGTGCCCTTTGCTGATCCTGATGAAGCCATTACTGGCAGCAGCCACCGCTCCTGGTGGCACTGATGGCCAATGGAGAGCTCTCGGCCTCTGAATGGCCAGCAGCTCTCAGAGTTGGATTTCCGTCCCCCAGGGTCCTAAATCCCGGGGAAGATCCGTGCTCACCAGTTAAGTGCCTGATGGGCTTTTAATTCTGGTGGGCCTTTCCTAACAGAGGGAATGTGGGTCTCCAGTCAGTACTCCAGCTGATTGGGCAGGACCCTGATTGCCAACTTTAAATTCTGCCCATTGAAAATAAAACAAGGGTTGAAATTTGGATAGAGTGAAAGGTGATTGAATTTTAGAATAGAACCTTGAGGTTGAAAGAGAGAAGATTCCCCTTTAGTCTGTTTTCCTGTTGCTGTATTTGATTTGTTTTTCCTCAAGATACTTGTCCATTTGCTTTGAGCGTATCCAAGCTACTTGGTTTTACAACCATCGTCAGTAAGAAGTTTGAATATATATGAAATAGGTGGACAGGAAATGACCAACTGGTCCAGCAAACCTGTTGCATATTCATGACGATGAGAGAATCATGACTAAATGCTTCCTCCCTCTATCCTTCCCAGGGAGCTGCATAATCTCCTGGGAGAAGTAAAAATTCAGAAAAATAACCCAAGGCCATTGTTAGCAGATTTCCCATTGTTAAGTTGCAATGAAGTGTTAGTGCTGCAACAATAACCCTCTCATGATTCAGGTCTGAGGAGTTTCTTGAACAATGTACTTTGGCTAATAACAACTGTATTTGTTTTATACAACTGTCCATTAATGTTGCATTAAATTGTGAGCAATTCCCTTATGAAGTCCCATTCAAGCTGGTCAGACTTGTCACCTTTCACGGTCAACATTACAATTAATGAATATCCGATTGTCCTGAGAGCATTTAGAGAACAGGTCTATTCTTATGTTATCTGGCTACCTTGGGGGCTGTTCATACTCATATCATAAACTGTACATTCTGAAAGGATATTAATATGTCTTAGTAGTTATTGTTCTTCTTATCTGTAAGTGGTTCATTACCAATCATCATAATCCCAGCTGCCTTGTGGCCTTGCATGTTAGTTGTGGGTCACCCTAGCAACCAGTCCCTGGCAGAATTTTCCATTTGATGTGCGGGGGGTCGGGCCCCACACATCAGTGTGTAAAATGACGCACGGTGATGTCGGGCGAGCATCCTGATGTCACCACGCGCCATCGCGATATTTCGCTGGGCGGGCGCAGGATGAAGTCCGATGCGCACCTGCCATTAATTAACAGGCCACTTAAGGCCCTTTAGTCTTCAATTGACGCCGATTTTTCGGGGCCCGTGCGATCTTTGGGTCGGTGCACGGGCACAACAGGTAGGCAGGTAGGAGACATTTGTATTAACCTCATCCATGGGTGGGATAAGAGGGCTCAGTGGGGTCATGAATCTGCTTTATGAAGTATTTAACATTGAAAGTTTTTCAAACTTGCCTGTGTGATCTGCAGTACTTCAGAACGCATCCCAGCTGCTTAGTCTGGACTCTTAACCTTCAGGTCAGCACTCTGCAGTGAGGAATCTTTTCCGGGCCTGCAGGTTTCAGGAAGCCTTCTCTTATCCTGGGAATGGAGGCAGTTCCTCTGAGGAGGAAGGGAGGGCTAGAAGTGGGAAGAGGCCAGGAGTGCACATTCAGCCTCCAGGGGAGCCACCTTTGGGAGGATAGGTGCAGGCACAAGGGGCGCAGGGCCAAGAGGTAGTCCAAGGTGGAAGGGGCCACAAGACGCCACTATCCTGCTGCCAGGGTTTACAGGCGGCGAAGCAGCTACCTCAATATGTCTGAGGTGCAGTGCCGAAGGAGGCTCCATCTCTCAAGGGAGACAGTCAACACTATCTGTCAGATGATTGGCCCTGAGATCTTCCCTAACTGTGTGGGTGGGCACCCCATGCCAGTGGCTCTGAAGGTCACAGCTGCCCTCAACTTCTATGCCACTGGTTCCTTCCAGGGCTCGGTGGGTGATCTGTGCCATGTCTCCCAATCAGCTGTCCACACTTGCATCAAGCAGATCACAGATGCTCTGTTCAGGGGTGCATTGACCTTCATCCACTTCCGTTGGGACCAGGCAAGCCAGACACAGTGAACCAGAGGCTTCGCAGCCATTGCTGGCTTCCTCCGCGTCCAGGGTGCAATAGACTGTACACATGTGGCCATCAAGGCGCTAGCAGGTGAGCCCAGTGCCTTTGTCAACAGGAAGGGCTTCCACTCCATGAACGTGCAGATAGTGTGTGACTATTGGATGCTGATTCTTCAAGTCTGTGCAAGGTACCCAGGCAGCTCCCATGACGCCTACATCCTCAAACACTCGCAGGTGCCGGGGCTCTTCAGTGCTCCAGCCCGGTTGGATGGATGGCTGCTGGGTGACAAGGGCTATCCCCTCAGAAGATGGCTCATGACGCCTCTCCACCATCCAAGAACAGAATCTGGGCAGCGCTACAATAGGAGCCACGCCTCCACAAGGGCTATGGTGGAGAGAACCATCGGTCTTCTCAAGTTGCGCTTCTGTTGCCTGGACCGCTCAGGAGGCGCACTCCAATACCCCCAGATCGTGTCTCGGTGATAGTGGTTGCACGCTGCGCTCGCCACAATCTTGCGCTGGAAAGTGGGGACGCTGTGGACGATGAAGACCTTGACACAGTGTCTGTGGCTGCACACGATGAGTCCAGCAGTGAGTCGGAGGATGAGCAGGCACAGGGAAATGCTGAGGGGGTAGATGCTGACCCGGGACCACTCCAGGGAGGCAGGGACACCCGGGATGCTTTAATCCAACAAACCTTCAGCTAACACAACACAGATGGATCACCAGGACAAGCCTGGGCTGTAAGTTCCATACTTAACGCCAAAGTGCAAAATCTGCCAGGTCAGCAGCACTAACTAAGGACCTTGTAAATAAAGCTGAAAGTCCAACAAATCACTCATTACACTTTTGTCAAACTTACATATGCAGAAGAAACGAGGCACCCTCAGCCATGGTCACACATCTGTATTTAACGTGTGAAGCGAAAGAACTTATCACAAAGAGAAAACAATAGCGTTAACAATCAAAAAGAAATCATAAGGACCTCATCTTGGGCCAACACAAAAGCATCACTGAGAAACCCGTGGTGTGCCGAAGGTGCCTTATGCTTTCGTTTACAGGTGCTTCATCTTGGTGCTGCCCCATCGCTCGGAGTGGCATCTGAGCCAGCCTGCTGACTCTGCTGTCCTGTTGGCCTTGATGACCTTGGCAGTCGTCCTCTGGCCTGTGGAGCCTGTGCTGGCCCCGCCTGGGAGGGAGCTACCAGTTCCGCAGCTGGCATCTCCCCAGTCGTCTCAGCCTCACCGGATGATACTGTCACTGGAAGAGGGGCGGAGGAGCTGGTGCCCTCATCTGGAGCGCCCTGAGAGGAGCCTGCAGAGATGACGGGCAGCTGCTGCGCTGCCATAAGGTTGCTTTGGACCTCCCTGTTCACCTTGGGTGGATGGGCAACGAGCTGGGAAGCTTGATGCCCACACCATCTCCCACATTGGCAGTGACCAGCTGAGCTCATTGCTGATGTGAGGGCTTGCTGGTCAGAGTGCATCCCCAGGAAGCCCTGGCGGGTCTCCTAGAGTAGGCTCTCCATGAGAGTTGCCACTCATTCCATGGAGGACGCTTGGCGCTCGGACATGTGGCTCATTGCTTCGGCGAGCGTCCACGTGGACTCCTCCATCACAGAGACCAAGCCAAGCATAGTCTCATGTATCACCCCCAGATGCTCCCACACACCCAGCCATATTTCCTGTACCTGCTGCATCGCAGACGACTCCAGAGGCACATAATCAGGAACCAACTGAGCATGTGCCTGGTCCCCTGCAGTCCTCCGACTGCTGGCGCCATGGGCACTCTCTATCTCTGCCAGCTCCTCCAGCGAGTGTGAAGTGCCCTCACCTCTGTGCCCCAGGACACTAGCCGATGTTCTAACTCCCACCGAGGTGCTAGTATCTGCGCTGGTTCCTGCCTGGCAGAGATGGTGAGACTTCAGGGCTCTCAGGTGTGAGAGGGGGCCTCTGCTGCTGCTCCTCCTGGCCCTGCTCCACTGATGCTGAAAGGAAGAACAAGGACATTGAATCAGTTAACGTGGGGACAATGACAAAGTGCATCCCTGTCCCCCCGATCATTATGCGCTCATCCTTCCATAAGCAATGGTCAAGCCATGTTGCAAAATTAAATCATTTAACATTCAGCACTGCTATGGCTGTTGGAAGAACAATGCTGACCTCACTGCTGGGCCATGGCACCCCAGCCTCACTGACTCCAGGGGACCTGGGCGCATGGCGCCTCTCCAAATCCAGGGCCTCCTACTCAAACCAGCTGAAAATGGCTAACTGTGCCTGGCCGCCACCAGTCCTCACCCGCTCTGCAGCATTCTGAGCATTCTTCTCCTGAAAAGGAGAGAAGAGCATTGATTAGGGCAAATTATACCTGGACTCTCTTCATGCACGGCCAACCCCAACCAGAGTGGGACATATCAGGGCTCCAGTGCCTCCTCACCCCGCTGCTGCCGAACACTCTCACAAAGGTGCTAGGCCTGTTCCCCCCTCCACTTGGACACATGCTGCCTACATCACATTAGGCACCACACGGTATATCCTTCCATAGCAAGGAGGCGCAAGCATGTGGAGCGCAGAGGGGCAGCAGATGGTTCGTTGCCACGCCACCTTGAAGCTCCCCTCCCAGCATCTCATCACCCTGACTTGGACATGTCCTGGAGTTCTGAGTCTGCGCCTAGGTGCAGCTCCTCCAGGTTGCCCCCAAACCAGTCATGTGGGACTCAGATCAACACATGCTGCAGGGGAAAACTCATCTCCTCATGACCCACTCAGGCTGACCTCAGCATGGGCACTATCTGCTTGCCTACCCAGCAAAGGAAAAATGCCATCAATGATTCAATGTAGTCACGACACTGAGACTTGGAGGCCGGCCTCCAGAGGGGATGGCTACCTGCTGGGTTAAATACCCAATGCCAACATGGTACTCACCCTGCCAGAGCCCAACAAATCGTTGAAGTGCTTGCGGCACTGGATCCAGGTGCGCCGCACCACATCACGGGAGCTCACCACCTCCGCCACCTCCTCCCAGGCAGGTTTCGTCATGTGGGGGGGCCTCCTCCTCCCATCCTGGGGGACCAACACCCCCCGTGGTGCACCTCGAGGGCAGCAAGGCAGTCATCAGAAAAACAAGGGGCGCACTGGCCCCCCGCTGGCCTACCCTCCAGCCTGGCCTGCTCACCTGAACCCCTCTGCTGCGGCCTAGCACTGGCCATTGTGGGCAACCTACAAAAGGCTGCCAGGCATTCTTTTAAACAGACCGCTGGGTCACCATCGAACCCGGTGGTCTGTGCACGCCTGCCGCCGCCCACACACTCCCGCTATCCTCGGGAGTTGGGAGATACGCTGGGCGGGCCTTAATTGGCTCGCCTGTGTAAAATGGCGGCGCGGACCTGATCGTGGGCAGCGATCGGGTCCGCACCTGCTCCCGCTCTTCCTCTCTTCCCCCCGCACCCTGCCCCACCACCGCCCCCCCTCCAAATGTAAAATTCTTCCCCAAGTGTAGATTTGAAACTTAGTCATTTTTTGCACATTTTGGCCAAAATGCTGAAGCAATGCATGCTGGGATACCTGACCATTGAAATCACTTAAAATACTCTAACAGGTAATAAGGGGAAAAATAACCTGGAAGATTCTTCTCTGCTACCACTTGGGGATTGAAACTTACCCAAGGGATCACGTTGGGAAGAATTTTCCGGTTGGTGAGTGGGGCGGGGCCCGCTCGCCGACGCGTAAAATGACGCATGGTGATGTCAGGTGGGCGTCCCGACATCACCACGTGTCATTTAGATTGTCAGTTGAACTGTCAAAGGTCTATTCAGGCCATTAAGAAAGTATTTAAAGTTGTTAAGAATGCTGCCCATCCAACCTTAAGGTTGGCGGGGGCGCAGGTGAAGAGCCCAGGAGGCCTTTGCATTTTTCATAAAGCCTCATCCACGGGTGGGATGAGGTTTCATGAAGAGTTTATTCAGCAAATAAAAATTTTTGAATAAGTTAATGGACATGTCCCAGCTCATGTGACAGTTTCACATGAGGGGACATGTCCTTAATATTTCTTTTATCTTTAGTTTAAGTTATGAAAAATTTAATTAATCTCCCTGAGGCACCTTTTGTGCCTCGGAGATTTCTGGGCTCTTTTGTGCGCATGCAACAAGAGCACAGGCCCCGACTCAGGGAATCCAACCTCCCCCCACCCCCTCCGCCTCCCGCACAGGGAGCGCACAGCACTTCCAGGTGTGCGTCACACTATGTGGACCTTAATTGGCCCATCTACGTAAAATGGCGGCGTGCACCTGATCGGGGGCGCCGTTCGGGTTCCAGCTCGCTCCCGCCCGCCCCTGCACAACCCCCCCCCCCCCAAGATGGGAGGAAAATTCAGCTCATTAGAAGTTAAGCCTTTACAGATATATGATGTGATGAGCATCCCCATCAAGAAGCAGTTCAGCTGCATTGAGCAGGTAGTGTGGGGAGTTATGAGTCAATGTTATTAATTAACGAAGTTAAATAAATTGGAAAGATTGCTGGTCCATGCCAGTCAGTACATCATCTGATTTGTTTGTGATTGACTTCTCGTCCTCAGCAGTCTAATGACTAAGTGTCTTGTGACAATTGTCAGCTGTGGTACAGTTGGTAGCTCTCTCACCTCTGAGTCAGAAGCCTGTGGGTTCAAATCCCACTCCAGCAATCTAAGGAAGCACTGCACTGTTTGAGATGTTAACCTGAGATCCCATCCACCACCTCGCAGGTGGATGTAAAAGATTGCAGGGCACTATTTCGAAGAAGAGTAGGAGCGTTTTCCCAGGCCAATATTTATCCCCTCAACTGACGTCACAAAATCAGATTATCTGATCGTTATCTTATACTGTTTGTGGAATCTTGCTGTGCACAAATTGGCTGCTGTGTTTCCCACAGTGACTACACATCAATGGTACTTCATTGGCTGTAAAGCACTTTGAGATGCCTGCTGGTCATGAAAAGCATGATATGATGTGCATGAAAGTGCATGTCTTTCTTTCTTTTACGTACTTGCCTTCTATTTGTTCATTTTGGTGGAAAAGCCCGTGGGGGAGAGATTGATCATTTATGAGCCTCTTCCCTGGACAGAAAATAGGTAAAAGAACAAACTTTGGACTGATTTGGGCCCGATGTCCCTGGATAGGTGATGGGCACAAGCAGCTTGTTGCAAAAAGCCTTAAGACTATTTTCAGGATATCCTCGGACTGAGTTTGTCATTGCGTTTGTGCCACTGGTTCTGTTTTATGTGTCTTATGCCTTAGAGGTATGCAGAGATGACTCACATCAGGCTCTGTGTAAACAGGACTTTATTACATTAAGCTTTTAAAATGTCTCCAGTTACAAGTTTCCTTTCAGTTTATTTTCTCTGTGACCACAGCGAGAGTCTTGACTAACAGCACATAACGTAGAAAACAGTCAACAGACAGACACAATCCAAAGCTGGACAATTGAACACATCACTAGCAACTAATTTATACCCCAGGGAGTATGTGTTATTTGCACATTTGGAGTTGGTTTCCCCATTCTCAGCAACTTTTTTCTCGCTGAGATTAATGATCAAAAGGAAAAATATATATTACCTGATTGCAAAAGAAAAATAAAAGCAAGCTGAAGCAGCTAATGAAAACTCCATACTTGAGTAATTTGTGTTTCCTTATTTGCCGGGACAGGGCAGTTGGTTAACATGCAATGGTTCAACTACACAGATCCAAGTTCCTCTGTTTGGAGGCTCCAAAAAGTAATCTGCAGGATTCATTGAACTACAGTAAAATACATTTGCCCTAGAAGCTGCTTCAACAATGACCTCCCTTCCATCGTAAGGTCAGAAGTGGGATGATTGCACAATGTTCTCCATTCATGACTCCTCAGATACTGAAGCAGTTCATGTCCAAATGCAGCATGACCTGGACAATATGAAGGCTTGGCCTGATAAGTGGCAAGTAACGTTTACGCCACACAAGTGCCAAGCAATGACCATCTCCAACAAGAGAGAATCTAACCATCACCCCTTGAGATTCAATGACATTACCATTGCTTAATCCTCCACTATCCACGTCCTGGGGGAGTTACCATTGACCAGAAACTGAACTGGACTAGCTGTATAAAAGTTGTAGCTACAAGAGCAGGTCAGAGGTTAGGAATCCTGTGGCGCATAACTCAACTCACCTCGTGACTCCCCAAAGCCTGTCCACTGTCTACAAGGCACAAGGCAGGAGTGTGATTGGAATACTCTCCAGTTGCTTGGATGAGTCCAACAACACTCGAAGCTTGATACCGTCCAGGACAAAGCCGCCCGCTTGATTGGCACCCCATCCACAAACATTCACTCCCTCCACCACAGATGCACAGTGACAGCCATGTGTACTATCTACAAGATGCACTGCAGAAACTCACCAAGACTCCTTAGGCTGCACTTTCCAAACCCACGACCGCTACCATCTAAAAGGGCAAGGGCAGCAGGCACATGGAAACACCACCACCTAGAAGATCCCCTCCAAGCCACTCACCATCTTGACTTGGAAATATATCACCATTCCTTCACTGTCGCTGGGTCAAAATCCTGCAACTCCCTCCCTAACAGCACGGTGGGTGAACCTACACCACAGGGACTTGCAGCAGTTCCAGAAGGCAGTTCAGCACCACCTTCTTCAGGGTAATTAGGGATGGGCAATAAATACTGACCTAGCCAGCGATGCTCACATTCTGTAAATGAATTTTTAAAAAGTTGGGGTGTGGCAAAAGTTACATAAATCACGTTGGGCTATGACTTCTGAGCTTCTGGTTGTTGTAATTGGAGGGTACCCCAAATTTGCACTGGGGAACCCACCACCCTCACCCCCCTGCCCCGAAAGTCCCCAGGGAAGGATTGCCCTGCAATTGGGGCCATCCAAATTACAATTGCAAACTTTGGATGGTTCTGACTGTCTTACAGTCATAGTTACCTGGGAAAAGTTACAATTAAAACCACTTCTAACTCCCGTGTAACTATAGCACTGGCCCGCCTCTACCACCCCCCGATCAACTGCCCACCAGCCCCCCGCCAACTCACCACCCCTCAATCCTAACCACTTACCTTACAAACTTACCTTCTCACTGTCTTCTGAATGTGGCTGGACCTCTATATTTACCTGCTTTATGGGGGGAAAAAGGGGGCATGACTTCCTTAACACCGACTCACCAGCCCTCGACTGAAGGCCTCAGGCGCGTGCTGCACTTCACAGTCCACACCCAGCCTGAGTCGGAAGAAAAAAGAGCAGCTGGATTTCCAGGTATAAATCCAAGGGCGAGTAGCAATCCCACTCTGCGGAAGTTCAGGCCCATTGCATCACATCCTTGTCACCTTTTACAGACGTTGTCCTGTGATTTTTTTTTTTGCCTTTTATTTTGTGTAGCTGTACATGAGCATGAATACATGTTTTCAAAGAAAAAAATTGTTATACTGTCCTTGGTGTGTTCTCGTTTGATTACATGTTATTCTGGGGGGGAAAAAAACAGTTTATATAAACGCCTTTCATGACCTCAGGACATCCTAAGTACTTTACAGTCAATGGAGTATTTTTTTGAATTGTAGTCACTGATGTAATGTAAGAAACGTGGCAGTCAATTAGCACACAAATTAAGATCCCACAAACATGTGATAATTACTAGATCATCTGTTTTTTTGGTGATGTTGGCTGAGGGGTAACTGTTGGGCAGGACATATTTTGTCTAATTAAGTAACGCACTTAAGTGCAATTTTCACTTCCGTGTCAGTACATTAGCAGCCAACTCAGCAGGGTTCAGCCATATTTCAAATGGTCATAGATGACTAAGATTTCAGGAAATCCTTTTTGTGTAACTGAGTTTGATGGAGATATAGTGATAGGACAGGCTAGAACAGACTGGGCACCCACTCACTGGAAAGAGAGGACCATCAAGAAAGACAAAGAGCAGGAATAGACACTTTTTTTGAGAGTCTGTGAACAACTGGTTAGTGATTGAAACAGAAACCACCTTTATATTTAAGCATAGGTCAAACAGTTGAGAATGGGGATAAAGGGATCAGGAAACAGAGCAGGCTTTTGGCATTGGAATACGTCATGTGAAGAACATACACTTAGAGTGGTTGGTAGTGGTTGGACCTAGCTGTAACCTCTATGAAAAATACACAAATCCAAATCAAATTGGTAGGAAGAGGTGTTTTGGAATATAAGTCTAGAATATGCTGAAGAACATAAACACACGAATGTTAAGAGTTCACTTGAAGTTTATATCCTCTACTTCAACAGGTTAACATTGCAGACTAATTTTGTAAGGTTTATTTCTATGGAATAAATTTTTATTTACAAAAGTCTTAAGTTGCATTAAATGCCAGCACCTGGATCGACATTTAGAAGTGCACAATTGAACCCTAACAGGTCTATTTTTAATATTTTTAAGATCACTAGAGCCAATTTTCTCCCCATCAGTGTAAATGAGAGAGTGCGCTTTTGGAAATACCAGCTCATTTTGAATGCCCTTAATCCCACCTGTAGATTTAAGTTTATGTATGTTGCACAGTCTCTTGTGCCTATATTGGACTCTGTGGATTAATCTACAGAACAGACAGGAAACTATTCAACCTAAATCGCCTTCAATCCAAAACCAACACCATTCCAACCTCAGTCATTGAGCTTCAGTTACAGGGGATTTGTGTGTGCTTACTTAGAAACTGATCTCTGGGTCATTGCCGACTCCTTCTCCAAACTATATGATAAAATGGGCCTTTCACTAAACACCCAGAAACTTAAGTCCTCTTCCAACCATCTCCCACAGCAAAACATCTCCCCTCGTTGATTAAGCTCAATGGCAAGATCCTGGAAAATTAGGACCAATTTCCGTATCTTAGGAGCCTCCTCTTGACAAGGGTAGACATAGATGATGAAAGATGTGTGTTCTATAGATTCTGGAATGATTCCTGCAGATTGGACAGTAGCAAATGTAACCCCATTATTTAAGAAAGGAGGGAGAGAGTAAATGGGGAACTACAGAACTTTTAGCCTGACATCAGTAGTAGGGAAAATGCTGGAATCTACAATAAAGGGCGTGGTAACCAGACACTTAGAAAATAATGCTAAGATTGGGCAGAGTCAACATTGATTTATGAAAGGCAAATCATGTTTGACAAACCTGTTGGGAGTTTTTTGAGGATGTAACCAGCAGAATAGATGAGGTTAAACCAGTGGATGTGGTGTATTTGAATTTTCAGAAGGACCTCGATAAGGTTTCACACAAGAGGTTAGTAAACAAAATTAGAGCTCATAGGATTGGGTGTAATATACTGGCTTGGATTGAGAATTGGTTAATAGACAGACTAAATGGGCCATTCTCAGGTTAGCAGGCTGTCACTAGTGGGGTACCTCAAGGATCTGTGCTTGGACCCCAGCTATTCACAATCTTATATTAATGATTTAGATGTGGGGGCCAAATGTAACATTTCCAAGTTTGCTGATGACACAAAGCAAGGTAGGAATGTGAATTGTGAGGAGGATGCAAAGAGGCTTCAATGGAACTTGGACAGACTGAGTGAATGGGCAAAAACATGGCCGTTGGAATATAATGTGGGAACAATGTGAAGTTATCCACTTTGGTATGAAAAATTTGCAGAGTATTTCTTAAATAGAGGGAGATTGGGAAGAAACACTGGACACAATCTTAGAATAAGGGGTTGGCCATTTAGGACTGAGATGAGGAGGAATTTCTTCACGCAAAGTGTGGTGAATCTATGGAATTCTTTACCCCAGAGGGCTGTGGAGGTTCAGTCATTGAGTATGTTCAAGACAGAGATGGATGGATTTCTAGATATTAAAGACAGTGTGGGAAAATGGCATTGAGATAGGTCAGCCATGTTGAGTGGCAGAGCAGGCTTGACGGGCTGAATGGCCTACTCCTCCCATTTCCTATGTTCCTATGAAATTCATCTTCACCGTCAATGAGTCTTTGATCGACTGAGGAAGAGAGTATTTGAGGACCAGGATCTAGAACGTAAGATTAAATTCATGCTTTACCGAACAGCAGTGATCCTCACATTCCTATATGCTTCTGATACTTGGGTGAACTACAGCAGGCATTTCAAAGCAATGAAAAAGCACCACCAGCGGTGCCTTTGCAAATCCTCCAAATCCTGTGGCAAGAAAGGCTCAACAGTAACATTCTCTCCCTAGCCGACTTGCCCAGCATTGAGGTGCTAAATCACTCAAAACCAGCTCTACTGTTTGGGACATCTCGTTTGTATGCCTCCAGACACCAGAAACAACTGTTCTGTTCAGAACTCAGTCACGGCAGGGGATTCACAGGAGGATAGAGGAAAGGCTTTGGTGATGCGCTCAAAACATCCCTGAAAGAGGTCAAACATATCCACTGACTGACGGGAGACCCTGGCTTGTGTCCAACCAAAATGGGGAAGGTTCATTCAGGAAGACAACAAGCCTATCAAGAGACTTTGTCAGCGCTGTGCAGGTACTGCTCTGAGGGAGCACACAAACCTCCAAACAATCCATCTACCCAACTTTTCATGAACCACCTGCATGTGGTAGAGTCAGCAGATCACGCATTCAGCCATCTCGGAACAAGTCACCCTTGATCCCAAGGGATTGCCCAGGAGGACAAGATATTAGACCTGACCCAGATGGGAATGTTGCCTGTGAATGTGGGGGTGAAGTAAATCAAGAGAGCCACATTGTATGCTGTCATGGCCTATCTGACATATATTCCTGCCAGCATTTTGGTCCTTCTAGCAACTGCTAAAAACCTTTTGAGGTCGAGGGTGAGTGGAGGAAACTTCTTTCTGTTTCTAGATATGTTCCGAGTTCTTTCCGAAATGGGAAATGGGCTCCATTTCCCAACACCAGCATCACCCAAAGGAAAATCCATATGGGTGGATATTAGGATAAAAGCAAAAAAACTGCGGATGCTGGAAATCCAAAACAAAAATAAAAATACCTGGAAAAACTCAGCAGGTCTGACAGCATCTGCGGGGAGGAACGCAGTTAATGTTTTGAGTCCGTATGACTCTTCAACAGTTCTGTCATACGGACTCAAAACGTTAACTGTGTTCCTCTCCGCAGATGCTGTCAGACCTGCTGAGTTTGTCCAGGTATTTTTTATTTTTGTTTTGGGTGGATATTAGGTTGAGGGCCTGACTGAACTCGACTGTGATGCACTTTTTATGGTCAAATATTCTGTGAGCATCTGTTGTCTGGACCCATACATGAAGAATTAGAGATAGATAGTATGAAACTATGGGCAGAATATTGCGCTCAGCATGTGGGTGCATGCCCGACATGCCCTAGCATAAAATGATGCGGAATATTTTGTTCGGGCGTGCGCCAACTCCAGTGCATGCCAGCTGATAATTAAAAGGCCTATTGAGGCCATTAACAATCAAATTAAATTCAAATTTACGCTTCCTGTCCAACCTAACTGTTGGTGAGCAGGTCAAAAGGCCTTTACATTTTTTTAGGAAGCCTCAGTGGGATGAGATTTCTTAAAGCAAATAAACAATAAATAAAACTTTATTTTTGAATTAAAAACATGTCCCGCTTCATGTGACAGAGTCACATAAGGGGACATGTTTTATTAAATTTTTATTCTCTTCGTTATTTTTTTTAAAAAAGCGCTTCAATCTCCCTGAGCTAGCTCTGTGCCTCAGGGAGATTGAAGCGCTCTTTATTGCGCATGCGCGAAATACACACTAGGCCCGGCTTACCCCCCCCTCCCCCCCGCCCGCACAGGAGGTGCTGAGCGCTGCCTCTCGCGATCCACGCAGGGCGGGCCTTAATTGGCCCACCCATGTGAAACTGCGGTGTGGAGCAGATCCACCTGCCCCCGCCAAGGGCAAAATCCTGCCCTATACCCCTGTATTAATCAACGCCTTCTGGACAGGGAAAGTGAAGCATCCAGTACCATATTACTCTTTAGCAAATCCCATCTTTTGATTGTGTTACTGCCGATAACAAATTGCTGTCATCAGTGGGTTGTGTATGTGTATTTGACACCACATGAGTAGACAGACTGTTTGTTTTGTGTTCACATCTTTTAAACTGTCTCTCGGTATAATAGCCATAGACTGGAATTATTCTGATTATGTCAGGACAAGGTCTTTAATCAACTGATGTTCCAATTCAAACCCCAACATTAAAAGCGACACTTTTCGCTGGAGCTGCTCTTTTTAAATTGCATCTGACAGATTGAAATATCGTAAATTATCCAGTTTTATTTGTAAGACATATATATTTACATTTTGTAACGGTGGAACTTGTTGGGTGCATCTGGAATGACGGGAACATCAATTTGATTGTTCTGAATTTTTGTAACTTTCAATTTCTGTTTTATTCCAGTGAAGTAATCCCTGGTGTTTCTTTATAACCTTTCAAGTTTTAATGACCATAAATAAATAAAATGTGTGCACTCGGGATGGTAATTTCTCTTTTTATTCTGTTCAGGGTAAATGAATATATTTAATCCCTAAATTTAACAATGATATCAGATACCGATCTAAATCAATGGACTGAAATAATTGGGGATAATTGTGCTTTTATATTTCTTGCGAAGTGAGCTTTAAAGTGCTTTGTGTGTTAAACACAGGCTTGTTTCTCATTCTAATAGATCTTTGTTGTTGCTTAACTGCTTGTTTCCTGTCTGTGCCGCAGCAAATCTAATGGGCTGAATATTTATTATGGTCACCGAGCATTTTCTGACCCCGGGTTCTGTCTCTGACATTAAATTGTAGATGTATCAAATTTTTCTTCATGAGGAAGACCGAAGATGCCAATTTGCATTCTCCACAATAAAGCCTGTTTCGTTGAGGCTGTCACCAACTGCTCAGTCTGAATCAGAAGGTGTAAAGACTTGGGGCAGCATTTTCGGGTCGGCGAGCAGGGGCGGGGCCCGCTCGCCGACACTAAAATGACACGCGGTGACATCGGGCGTGTGTCCCGACGTCATCGCGATATTCCGTTCAGCGGGCGCTTGCCTGAGTTGGCTGCACACCCACTGAAATGTCAACGGCCGATAAAGGCCATTAAGAAATCAATTAAAGCAGTTAAGAATAAAAATACCTGGAAAAACTCAGCAGGTCCGGCAGCATCTGCGGAGAGGAACACAGTTAACGTTTCGAGTCCGTATGACTCTTCAACAGAGCTAAGTAAAAATAGAAGAGAGGTGAAATATAAGCTGGTTTAAGGGGGGGTGGGAGAAGTAGAGCTGGATAGAGGGCCAGTGATAGGTGGAGATAACCAAAAGATGTCATAGGCAAAAGTTCAAAGAGGTGTTGAAGGTGGTGATATTATATAAGGAATGTGCTAATTAAGGATAGAAAGCAGGGTGAGCAAGGTACAGATAGCCCTAGTGGGGGTGGGGTGGGGTGAGGGGAAATAGGCTAAAAGGTAGATATAAAACAATGGATGGAAATACATTTAAAAATAATGGAAATAGGTGGGAAAGACCAAATTTGGAGAGACCAAACGCAGACTGGGTGACCGCTTTGCGGAACACCTTCGGTCTGTCCGCAAACATGACCCAGACCTCCCTGTCACTTGCCATTTCAACACTCCACCCTGTTCTCATGCCCACATGTCTGTCCTTGGCTTGCTGCAATGTTCCAGTGAAGCTCAATGCAAACTGGAGGAACAGCACCTCATCTTCCGACTAGGCACTTTACAGCCTTCCGGACTGAATATTGAGTTCAACAATTTTAGATCATGAACTCTCTCCTCCATCCCCACCCCCTTTCCGATCCCCCTTTTTTTCCCCCAATAATTTATATAGATTTTTCTTTCCCCACCCATTTCCATTATTTTTAAATGTATTTCCATCCATTGTTTTATCTCTACCTTTTAGCCTATTTCGATCCCTTCCCTTCACCCCACCCCCACTAGGGCTATCTGTTCCTTGCTTGTCCTGCTTTCTACCCTTAATTAGCATATTCCTTAGATAATATCACTACCTTCAACACCTCTTTGTCCTTTTGTCTATGACATCTTTTGGTTATCTCCACCTATCACTGGCCCTCTATCCAGCTCTACTTGTCCCACCCCCCCTTAAACCAGCTTATATTTCACCTCTTTTCTATTTTTATTTAGTTCTGTTGACGAGTCATGCGGACTCAAAACGTTAACTGTGTTCCTCTCCGCAGATGCTGCCAGAACTGCTGAGTTTTTCCAGGTATTTTTATTTTTGTTTTGGATTTCCAGCATCTGCAGTTTTTTGCTTTTATATTAAAGCAGTTAAGAATGCTGCCTGTCCAACCTTAAGGTTGACGGGCAGGCAAAGAGCCCAGGCGACCTTCGCATTTTTCATGGAACCTCATCCACGGGCGGGCTGAGGTTTCATGAAGTGTTTATAAATTGAACAAAAATGTTTAAAAAAAAATTCATTGTCATGTCCCAGCTCATGTGACACTGTCACATGAGGGGACATGTCTTAAAATATTTTCTTTCCTTTATTCAGCCTTTTAAAACTTAAACTAATCTCCCTGAGGCACCTCCATGCCTCAGGGAGATTTCTGCACTCTTTCGCGCACAGGCCCCGACTCAGGGAATCCCCCCCTCCAACCCGCACAGGGAGCACTTAGCGCTTCCGGGCGCACGTCACGCTGGGCGGGCCTTAATTGGCCTCTGCCGACGGGGGGTTTAAATTCTCCCCTTGGTGTATTATTTGACCCTGAAGAACTGAGCTTCAAACTTCAAGTTGCCTGCATTATCAGAACTGTTTACTATTGACTTTTCCATAGGAGTAGACCATCGAGTCACTTCAGCATGTTCCACCATTCAATGAGCTGAGGGCTGATCTGAGACCTAACTCCTTGCGCTTAGATATTCGGCCCCTGTTGGGGCTGGGAGCGGAGGCTGGCAGGTGATCAAAAATAGCATCACTGGTCTGCAGGCTGGTTCCCAGGCTCCATACTGCTCCCCCCCACCCCCCAACATCACAACCCCCAAACCGCCCACTCGGGATCATTTTCCTGGAGGCAGAATGGAGGGGAGGGGTGGCAGGGCTGCCCATCTGCATATGCCATCCAATTAAGGGCCTATTATGGCCCTGTTAACAGGAGCAGACAGAATTTTCCAGTTGGCCTCCAGGTTCCCTGAGCCAGTTGCCTGGAGACAGCTTCCAAGTGGAAAGCCGAGGTGGTGGGCGGTAATGTTCCAGATCGATTTAGAGCCTTCCCTGACTGCTTGGGTACAGCAGCAGTTGTCCTGTAGAGGGGATCTCCCAGCACAGTGATAGCCCAGCTTCAAAGGTCATTTCTGATTTCTAAGTGAGAGAATTTGGAGACAGGGCACCTCCATTTTGAAGCGTGATTGCCATGACATCCTGCTGCTGCCCACTGACTGTCTTTATTGGTTAGCAAATTCATCCGCTAGCCATTAATTGGCCATTCCGGGGGAAATCACAATGACTGACTGTTTCCCACACATCACTATCTGACGTGGTAAATGCGGGCTCACTCTTAAGGTTTAAGAATAAATTAGATAGATACATGGATGGGAGAGGTCTGGAAGGTTATGGTGTAGGTGCAGGTCAATGGGACTAGCGGAATAATATTTCGGCACAGACTAGAAGGGCCGAATGGCTTGTTTTCTGTGCTGTAGTGTTCTATGGTTCTATGGTTCTATTTTGGTCTTCTGACCCCAATTTGAGGCTGATGTCAGCGTCAGAAGCCTGCAGGAAAAATCCTACCTTATATTAATAATTAAGATAAATAATACTCAAAATAAAAATGGAAACTTTCATCATATGCAGCTTCCTTCAGGCTCTGGGCAACACCACTGGTTAACTATCGATCTGAGATATTTGTTCTGATCCAATTAGGGACCAGTAACTTTTGGAAAGTAGATGAAATTTGAAATCTTAATTACTTAGAGAATAAAGCCACAAGATTCCACAGTTTTTAAACAACAAGAATTTTTTTACTATACAAGAGTTAACAAGACAAACAGTCAAAACTATCTACCCTATACTCTAACATCCTGAATTAACATGAGTGAAACATAAATTAACAGGAAAATTCTGGTCAAAGACAAACCACAAGTGCACACTAAATGGCAGACACAAACAAGACAGATCCTATGAAGTGAGCAGCCTGAAGGAAGAAGACGGCTCAGTAAAGTCATCACGGTCCGACATTCTGAGGATCAGCAAATCCTTTTATGCCGGTCTGTATGACGTGAAGCCCACGGACAGCACGGCCTCCCAGTCCTTCCTGTCCTCTATCACGGAGGTCTTAGACCACAGCACGCGGGAGAGCCTAGACAAACCGCTAACTCCTGACGAACTGACTAAGGCCCTCGAGTCCTTCGAGAAGAGTAAAACCCCCGGAAGCGACGGCCTGCCGGCGGAGTTGTATTCGGCTCTGTGGGACTTGATCGGCCCAGACCTGCTAGAAGTGTACGAGAGTATGCTCCTGGCCGGCAGCATGTCAGAATCCATGAGGAAAGGCATCATCACCCTCATCTACAAGCACAAGGGGGAAAGGGAGGAAATTAGAAATTGGCGACCCATTTCACTGTTGAATATGGACTATAAGATTCTGTCCAAGGTCATCGCCAACCGGGTCAAATCCGCTCTGGAATTGGTGATTCACCCTGACCAGAGCTGCTCTGTGCCAGGCAGGAAGATCTCTGACAGCCTGGCGCTGCTCAGGGATACGATTGCCTATGTACAGGACAGGGGTGTGGATACCTGCCTCATCAGCTTGGATCAGGAGAAGGCCTTTGACAGAATATCGCACACCTACATGGGGGATGTGCTCTCCAAAATGGGCTTTGGGGAGGGAATTCGAAATTGGATCCAACTGCTCTACACTAACATCAGTAGCGCAGTCTCAATCAATGGGTGGGAAACAGATAGCTTTCCGATTAAATCTGAAGTCAGGCAGGGCTGCCCTCTCTCGCCTGTCCTTTTTGTGTGCTGCATAGAACCCTTTGCCGAGTCCATCAGGAAGGATCCGGGCATAAGAGGAGTGACGATCCCAGGCAGTGGAGGCACTCAGGTAAAAGCCTCCCTGTACATGGACGACGTCGCCGTCTTCTGCTCGGATCCGCTGTCGGTGCGCAGACTGATGCACGTCTGCGACCAGTTCGAACTGGCCTCGGGAGCCAAGGTAAATCGTGGGAAGAGCGAGGCCACGTTCTTTGGGAACTGGGCTGACCGATCCTTTGTCCCCTTCACTGTCAGGGCTGACGGCCTGAAGGTGCTGGGGATATGGTTCGGAGGGACCGGGGCATGCGTTAGAAACTGGAAGGAGCGAGTGGCTATGGTGAAAAGGAAACTGGGCATGTGGGAGCGACGCTCCCTCTCCATTGCGGGTAAGAACCTGGTCATCAGGTGTGAGGTACTCTCGCTGTTGCTGTACGTGGCGCAGGTCTGGCCCATTCCACACTCCTGCGCGATGGCGATCACTCGAGCCATCTTCCGCTTTATCTGGAGGTCGAAAATGGATCGTGTCTGCAGGGACGCGATGTACAAGCCTCTAGATAAAGGGGGAAAAAACGTGCCCAACATCGCCCTCATACTGATGGCCACCTTTGTGTGTGGCTGCATCAAGCGGTGCGTAGACCCTCAGTACGCAAACACCAAGTGTCACTACGTGCTGAGGTTCTACCTGTCCCCGGTGTTGCGAAGGATGGGTCTGGCCACGCTGCCGCGGAACGCTCCAAGTAGTTGGACCGTGCCGTACCACCTGTCCCTGGTGGAAAAATTTATGCAGAAAAACACCTTTGACCACAAGTCCATCAGGCAGTGGTCAGCACGTAACGTCCTAGAGGCCCTGAGGGATAAGGAGAGGGTGGACCCTGTGGGATGGTTCCCCGAGCAGACTGTCAAAGTCATTTGGCAGAATGCCTCATCGCCAGAACTTTCCAACAAGCACCAAGACGTAGCTTGGCTGGTGGTGAGAAAGGCCCTCCCCGTCAGATCCTTCCTACACGCCAGGAGTCTCACCCCCTCTGCACGATGCCCTCGAGGTGGCTGTGGTGGGGAAGAGACCGTTGTTCACCTCCTTGTGGATTGTGCCTTTGCAAAGAAAGTCTGGAGAGAGATGCAGTGGTTGCTGTCGAGGTTCATCCCGAGCAGTTCTGTGACACAGGACTCTGTGCTCTACGGGCTGTTCCCAGGGACACACACCGAGACAAACATCAACTGCAGCTGGAGGATCATCAACTCGGTGAAAGAGGCGCTTTGGTCTGCCCGAAACTTGTTGGTCTTCCAGCACAAAGAGTTGTCCCCGACCGATTGTTGCGGACTGGCACAATCCAAAGTCCAGGACTACGTGCTGAGGGACGCACTAAAGCTTGGGGCAGCTGCCGCAAAGGCGCAATGGGGAAGGGTCGCTGTCTAAGACCTTTCTACCACAGCGCACCGAGAGACTGGGAACTGTTTAGAGCCCCTCGGGCTGTACAGATCAAAATGAAAGGCTGTAAATGACTGTAATATTGTTTGTACTGATGCACCTGGTGATACATTTTGTAAAAGTTTAACCTGGATTGTACCCTTGTAATGTTGTTTTTGAAATGGTTTTGAATGTGATTGAAGATTTTTATGAATAAAGTATATTTTTACAAAAAAAAGACAGATCCTATGAAGTTCTCAGCAGCCTACCCAGATATCAGTGATCATCTGTGAGTCCCAAAAAAATACTTTAAACTCTGTCTTCCTCATGAGGGATCTCAGCCCCTCTCCTTCGAGGATTTAGCCTCTGATTTCAGTTCCTCTCCAAGCCACTTACAATCCTGACTTGGAAATATATCGCCATTCCTTCACTGTCGCTGGGTCAAAATCCTGGAACTCCCTCCCTAACAGCACTGTGGGTGTACCTACATCACATGGACTGCAGCGGTTCAAGAAGGCCACTCACCACCACCTTCTCAAGGACGGTTAGGGATGGGCAATAAATGCTGGCCCAGCCAGCGAAGCCCACATCCCATCAATGCATTTAAAAAGAAAACAGCAACTCCAACTCAGCCTGGAAGCCCTCTTGCTGCTTCTGCCTGCAATGAGTCATCAGGAAACCGAACCCTAGCTCAGCCTGGCCCAGCTGTTATTCACAATAAGAGGTAGTGGTGGAAGTATTAATCCAGGCTGGTCTTTTGCTTCAAGCTGGTTTATTTTCAAGACAGTGCTACTGACTACCAAGTAGCTTCCACACAAAATGTTCCAGTTTTTATTCTATTTAGTTGGGATAATCGGTGCCCATAACTAGCAATTGTTTTTAACAAGGTGATTTGTCATATTAACACCAATGACTGCTCACCATCGAGCTGCTCAATCACTTTGCCTGAAACTGCACCCTATAGTATTTGCCAGGCTGCACACGCGAACACAGGCACAGTTCCAGATCCCCTGCCAAGCTGCTGCCAAAACTCTTCTGCCGAAGATAAAAACAAAAAGCTAAAAGCTACTGCGGATGCTGGAAATCCAAAACAAAATAAAAACAGAATTACCTGGAAAAACTCAGCAAGTCTGGCAGCATCGGCGGAGAAGAAATCAGTCAACG
This sequence comes from Cetorhinus maximus, assembly GCF_964194155.1. NCBI lineage: Eukaryota > Metazoa > Chordata > Chondrichthyes > Lamniformes > Cetorhinidae > Cetorhinus > Cetorhinus maximus. Next base: position 128,345,036 of record NC_135887.1, read on the forward strand.
TTTCGAGCCCTCATGGCTCTTCGGCAGAACTGAAGCATAGTTTCAACAAGGGAGAAATATAAATTGGTTTAAGGTGGGTGGGGGGGAAGAGACACATTGAGGGTGTGGTGTGAGCAGATAATCAAAAGATGTCAGAGACAAAAGGGTCAAAGAGGTGTTGAAGGTGGTGGTCTTTGTCTGAGAAAAGTGCTAATTAAGAATGGAAAACAGGATATTCAAAGTACAGCTCTAGTGGGGGTGGGGTGGAAAGACTAAAGGTTTTAGTTTTAGATTTAAAAATAATGGAAATAGGTGGGGAAAGAAGAATCTATATAAATTATTAAAAAAAAAGGCGGGTGGGGGGGGAAAAGAAACGGGGTGGGGATGGGGGGAGGGGGAGTTTAAGATCTAAAGTTGTTGAACTCAATATTCAGCCCGGAAGGCTGTAAAGTGCCTAGTCGGAAGATGAGGTGCTGTTCCTCCAGTTTGCGTCGGGCTTCACTGGAACAATGCAGCAAGCCAAGGACAGACATGTGGGCAAGAGAACAGGGTGGAGTGTTAAAATGGCAAGCGACAGGGAGGTTTGGGTCTTTCTTGCGGACAGACCGCAGGTGTTCCGCAAAACGGTCGCCCAGTTTGCGTTTGGTCTCTCCAATGTAGAGGAGACCGCATTGGGAGCAACGAATGCAGTAGACTAAGTTAGGGGAAATGCAAGTGAAATGCTGCTTCACTTGAAAGGAGTGTTTGGGCCCTTGGACGGTGAGGAGAGAGGAAGTGAAGGGGCAGGTGTTGCATCTTCTGCGTGGGCATGGGGAGGTGCCATAAGTGGGGGTTGAGGAGTAGGGGGTGATGGAGGAGTGGACCAGGGTGTCCCGGAGGGAACGATCCCTACGGAATGCCGTCAAGGGGGGTGAAGGGAAGATGTGTTTGGTGGTGGCATCATGCTGGAGTTGGCGGAAATGGCGGAGGATGATCCTTTGAATGCGGAGGCTGGTGGGGTGATAAGTGAGGACAAGGGGGACCCTATCATGTTTCTAGGAAGGAGGAGAAGGCGTGAGGGAGGATGCGCGGGATATGGGCTGGACACGGTTGAGGGCCCTGTCAACAACCGTGGATGGAAAACCTCGGTTAAGGAAGAAGGAGGACATGTCAGAGGAGCTGTTTTTGAAGGTAGCGTCATCAGAACAGATGCGATGGAGGCGAAGGAACTGAGAGAATGGGATGGAGTCTTTACAGGAAGCGGGGTGTGAGGAGCTGTAGTCGAGGTAGCTGTGGGAGTCGGTAGGCTTGTAATGGATATTGGTGGACAGTCTATCATCAGAAATTGAGACAGAGAGGTCAAGGAAGGGAAGAGAAGTGTCAGAGATGGACCATGTGAAGATGATGGAGGGGTGGAGATTGGAAGCAAAATTAATAAATTTTTCCAGGTCCCGACGAGAGCATGAAGCAGCACCGAAGTAATCATCGATGTACCGGAGAAAGAGTTGTGGGAGGGGGCCGGAGTAGGACTGGAACAAGGAATGTTCCACATACCCCATAAAGAGACAGGCATAGCTGGGGCCCATGCGGGTACCCATAGCCACACCTTTTATTTGGAGGAAGTGAGAGGAGTTAAAGGAGAAATTGTTCAGTGTGAGAACAAGTTCAGCCAGACGGAGGAGAGTAGTGGTGGATGGGGATTGTTGGGGCCTCTGTTCAAGGAAGAAGCTAAGGGCCCTCAGACCACCCTGGTGGGGGATGGAGGTGTAGAGGGATTGGACATCCATGGTGAAGAGGAAGCGGTTGGGGCCAGGGAACTGGAAATTGTTGATGTGACGTAAGGTGTCAGAGGAATCACGGATGTAGGTGGGAAGGGACTGGACAAGGGGAGAGAGAAGGGAGTCAAGATAACGAGAAATGAGTTCCGTGGGGCAGGAACAGGCTGACACGATCGGTCTGCCAGGACAGTTCTGTCTGTGGATTTTGGGTAGGAGGTAGAAGCGGGCCGTCCGAGGTTGGGCGACTATCAAGTTGGAAGCTGTGGAAGGAAGATCTCCAGAGGAGATGAGGTCAGTGACAGTCCTGGAAACAATGGCTTGATGTTCTGTGGTGGGGTCATGGTCCAGGGAGAGGTAGGAGGAAACGTCTGCGAGTTGACGCTCAGCCTCCGCGAGGTAGAGGTCAATGCGCCAGACAACAACAGTACCACCCTTGTCAGCGGGTTTGATGACAATGTTGGGGTTGGACCTGAGAGAACGGAGTGCAGTGAGTTCAGAGAGAGACAGATTAGAATGGGTGAGAGGAGCAGAGAAATTGAGATGACTGATGTCACGCCGACAGTTCTCAATGAAAAGATCAAGAGAAGGTAAGAATCCAGAGGGAGGGGTCCAAGTGGAGGGAGAATATTGGAGGTGGGTAAAAGGATCCGTTGAACGGGGAGAGGACTCCTGCCCAAAGAAGTGAGCACGGAGACGAAGACGGCGGAAGAAGAGTTCAGCATCATGCCGAGCCCGAAATTCATTGAGATGAGGGCGTAAGGGTATGAAACTAAGTCCTTTGCTGAGCACTGAACGTTCAGCATCGGAGAGGGGAAGGTCAGGGGGTATAGTGATCTTGTTACGTGGGCTGCACCTTCGTGCCACGGACACGGTCCCGTAGTTGCGATTTCGTGCCATCTCTTCAGCTCCCGTGGTCACGTTTCAATGCCGTCTTCATGCAGCCTTCAAAGGAGACCCAGAACTGAACATGCTCGAGCTGTCCCTCTGCCATTCTCCGCACTTGTGCCAGAGCCCTTGGCATGCCGGGATTGTAGTTTCTTGCCCCAAAAATACGCAGACCAAATTTAAAACAAAAAATAGATTCCCTCACACATACTGATCAAATTAACAATTGATCAAGCATTATTGGTTTTTTTACAGAAGGGAGTTACGAGCTTCCACCACCCTTCGTTGAAATGTTTCCTGACTTCACTCCTGAAAGTCTCTCATTTTTAGACTGTCCCTCCCAACCTGAGTATCTAATCTATAAACTCCCCACAATATTCGCTCACCACCCTTAACCTTCTAAATTCCACAGAATACAACACTAGTTTGCGTAACTGCTTCTTGCAGTTTAATCCTTGGAGTTCAGGTTTCACATCCTCACCTGTGTGTGAAAGCCTTATCCATACCTTTGTTACCTTAAAAAATGATTTCTCCATCACGTGACTTCCTATTCTCCAAAATTCCATTAACTTCAATTTTTTTTGAAATGCAGCTGCCCACAGCTTGTCCTGGCAATGGTCTCTTACACCAGTTATTCCTATCTTTACTGGCCTGCATTGGCTTCCTGTCCTCCCATAAATTGCATTTTAGATCCCCCTCTGGTTTTCCAATCACTTCATTGCCTCGCCACACTCTATCTGCAATGTCCCTTCAGTTAGACATCTTCTCCTGCATCCTTCATGCCTCAAATTCTGGGCTTTTATACATCCTGCCCTACCATATCTCGTTACACAATTGGTGGCAAAGTCTTCAATTGCCTTGGCCTACTGTATCAGAATTGTGTGAATCCCTCCAACTCTGCGTTACTCTCTCTCTCTCTCTCTGCGATTTAAGAATTCTCAACGCTCAATTTTTCTATTAGATAGTTGGTCACCTCTCATAACCCTCACAATACTCTTATTTCTTCTATACATATATGTATTTTTTTCACCTCTGTAAAATCACATTTTTGCCATATAGAAGCGAGCTGTGGTTGCCATTGATGCTTTAAAGCCACAGTTTTAAAAAAAAAATGCCAATTTGGTGCCTTTTCTTCATTTTCCCACATTTTCCTTTCTTTTCTGGTTTCCTCAGTGCTGCTCTGGTTCAGGATTTTATGGCTGGTCGATTTCAAGTGTTTACTTCAGGCAAACCTCACAACCCATGTTTTGTGTCTAGAGGCACAGAATGCCAGTGTTTCTGATTAAATCCAGATACACTCTCCACAGGAACAAATCCTTTACTTGTAATGTTTTGATTTAGGACAACTGTTACACTTGTTATTATTACTTCCCATTTCTCAATAGCCATTTATGGCATTGCAGAATAGAACAAAGAAGCTTCTAGAATGGTTCCTCCAACAGTTTCACATGTTAGACAGGATTTTCTCAGCCTTTCCAACCTATCCTGTCTTTCTCTCAAACTGCAGTGTTATTCCAGTATCAACTTTCCTCTTGGATTGTGTAGTGTAAACAGTACATTAAATATTGTAATCATTGTCTCTTTCCACCTTTACTTATTAAATTTCAACATATAACCACCTGCAACGCACCATCCTACTGCAGACATGAGCGAATAATGTTTTCTCTGAATTGCAACACTGTTTTGTGCCCTCTTTCAAAGACAAATATCTCAGGTTGTTTTTCTGATGTTATGGGTTTGATTTTGACATTTGCTACAGCTTGATTTTGGTGCAGTTACTTCTCCCCTAACCGAGGAAAATACCGCCAAGTTCTTTCAAGTTAGCCCTATCTTAACATTTCACAAAGGACTTGTTGCTGTTCGGTGGTTAGTGCATTTTGATTTATTGTGAAGTAAGATCTTAGTTAATACCTGGTAAGAGGATATTATTCTTCCAAGCATTGTGTTAAGGTAAGTAGTTCAAAAGTGAAGGGGCTGAATTTTCGGGCCCCACTTGAGGTCAGGAATGAAAGCAGGTGGGGTCCAAAAATACTGTCAGTGGCCAGCGTGCCACTTTCCTGACACTGTTCCTGGTGCTGACCATGTTTGCTGAGGTAGGTTTACCCACCCCCATGATGCCATGAGTTCATTTAAGATCCCTGTTAATCTTAGTTCAAGGAACTCCAGTTTCCCTGCGCAACAGGGGCAGTCTGACTGCCTGGGCACCTGGTGGAAGGGCCAGAGGTCCAGCCCTTCTTGCAGGCCTAAAAGCCTTCCCTGCCTGCCTGGGTGCGGGTGCAGCCAAAGGCAACCATGTAGGGGGAGTCCCCTGCCACAATCGTGGCCTAGCTCATATTTTATCTGTTTAAAGTTCTAAAAAATGTTCCTGCATTCCTCTTGTTCCGCTCAAGCTGGTAGGCCTCAAAATCCCAAAGAGTAATTGCCCATGGGAGCAGGATCAGGAGCTACAAACAGTCCCAACTCCTGTTCCCTAAATTTAGCCCCAAGTTTTGCCCTTCACTTGACTAGAGTATGGGGATCTGTAGCCTGGAGATGGCCCTATTCTTGGTGTCTCCAAAAGAGAAATCAAAGCCTTACATAGTCCAATGTTCTACCTGCATTATTTGATGTGATGATTTCTTGTTTCAGACAGCAGTTGTCTCACTTAGGGCCCTGTCGGCTGAACATCCCACTGATTTCTAAGTTCAGGCTAAGATGTGTCTTTCTAGATATGCCACAGCATTTGATCTTGAATATAGATTTCCAGATGTTTTGACAGAGTTGTTTGTTGTTGATATGTTTATAAGATCATAAGACATAAGGAGCAGAAATTAGGCCAATCGGCCCATCAAGTCTGCTCTGCCATTCAATCATGGCTGATAAGTTTCTCAACCCCATTCTCCCGCTTTCTCCCCGTAACCTTTGATCCCCTTACCAATCAAGAACCTATCTATCTTGGTCTTAAATATACTCAATGACCTGGCCTCCACAGCCTTCTGTGGCAATGAATTCCATAGATTCACCACTCTCTGGCTAAAGAAGTTTCTCCTCATCTCTGTTCTAAAAGGTCTTCCCTTTACTCTGAGGCTGTGCCCTCGGGTCCTAGTCTCTCCTACTAATGGAAACATATTCCCCACAGCCAATCTATCCAGGCCGTTCAGTATTCTGTAAGTTTCAATCAGATCCCCCCTCATCCTTCTAAACTTCATCGAGTATAGACCCAGAGTCCTCAAACATTCCTCATATGTTAAGCCTTTCATTCCTGGGATCATTCTCATGAACCTCCTTTGGACCCTCTCCAGAGCCAGCACATCCTTCCTGAGATACGGGGCCCAAAATTGCTCACAATATTCTAAATGTGGTCTGACCAGAGCCTTATAAAGCCTCAGCAGCACATCCCTGCTTTTATATTCTAGTCCTCTCGAAATAAATGCCAACATTGCATTTGCCTTCCTAACTACCAACTCAACCTGCAAGTTAACCTTAAGAGAATCCTGGACTAGGACTCCCAAGTTCCTTTGCACTCCTTATATGGCTTTATTGAGGTGGGTGATCATGTAGCTTGGTCAGGAAGGTAGATGTCACTGAGTCTACACTTTGCCTTTGGGCCCTTTCAATGGTTAAATCTTGATATGCAAATAAAGAGTTGTAGTGCCATGGTTCACAGTGTGGCTTTCTGTTAACTTGCTCTGCTTTTTCCTCAGTCACTACATATGGCAGCACATAGTCACTGAACCAATAGTTTGCAGTGTAGGCTGTGCTTTATTTCCTACTGATATACATTGTCTACCTTGGGGCACAGGGAAATGGGGATTCATTGAGCTGATGTGATTCGAAGGCAATAGACCTAAATGGTTAAAGTTTTTCAATAAGAACACGTAGTACCGCTTAGTGTGGAAAACTATCCCAGGGGACTTCAAAGATATGGGGAAAGCGGAAAGCGCAAAGGAGGACAGGTTTAGATGGCTGAACAAAAGTGCATTCAAGAGGTGGGTTTTGAGGAGAGTATTTGAAGAGAGGGCAAAGGGTGAAAAGGGGGGAATTTCAAGAGCTGAACCTAGGCAACACAAGGTGCAGCTGCTAATAGTGGGGCAAAGTTGAAGGGTATTGCTCAAGGGGTCAGACTCTGAAGAGGAGAGAGCCTCAGGGGAATGTTGTTGGGCTGCAGGACCTTCTAGAGATTGGGGAGGGGAAACAAAGTCACACAAGAATGAGATATTTTTTATTTTGAAACAATGGTCGGACCAGTCAGCAGGGATGGGAGTGAGGAATGAAGAGGAATTGGAGAGCAGTGTTTTAGGTAAGCTTAACATTTAGAAGCAAGTTAATCATGTAAGTTTTTCTGGGTATTCCAATAACCAAATGGGTCTGCAACACTCCAGGTTTTATTGATAATCCAACCAGTGTGGCTCTCTTGAGGAATCTGTAAGGGTAGACCAGCACTGGGGCTTCCTCCCACTCAGCTCTAGCTAACTGTACAAGAAAATAATCTCTCAGGTAGCATGTACCTGATTTAGGAAAGCAAGAGGAAGCTTACCAGTTGCCTATAATAAGTTGGACATTTTCAGATGTTTAAAAACAAAAAGCTAAAAGCTACTGCGGATGCTGGAAATCCAAAACAAAAACAGAATTACCTGGAAAAACTCAGCAGGTCTGGCAGCATCGGTGGAGAAGAAATCAGTTAACATTTCGAATCTTCATGACCCTTCAGCAGAACTGAGTATAGTTAGGAGAAAGGTGAAATATAAGCTGGTCTAAGGTGGGGGGCGGGGGGAGAGAGAAGTTGAGGGTGGGATGATTGTGGAGATAAGCAAGCAGTGATAGGAGCAGATAATCAAAAGGTGTCACAGACAAAAGGATCAAAGAGGTGTTGAAGGTGGTGATATTGTCCAAGAAAAGTGCTAATTAAGAATGGAAGACAGGATACTCAAGGTACAGCTCTAGTGGGGGTGGGGTGGAAAGACTAACAAAGTTTTAGTTTTAGATTTAAAAATAATGGAAATAGGTGGGAAAAGAAGAATCTATATAAATTATTGAAAAAAAAGAGGGGGGGGAGAAATGGGGTGGGGATGGGGGGAGGGGGAGTTTAAGATCTAAAGTTGTTGAATTCAATATTCAGCCCGGAAGGCTGTAAAGTGCCTAGTCGGAAGATGAGGTGCTGTTCCTCCAGTTTGCGTTGGGCTTCACTGGAACAATGCAGCAAGCCAAGGACAGACATGTGGGCAAGAGAACAGGGTGGAGTGTTAAAATGGCAAGCGACAGGGAGGTTTGGGTCTTTCTTGCGGACAGACCGCAGGTGTTCTGCAAAACGGTCGCCCAGTTTGTGTTTGGTCTCTCCAACGTAGAGGAGACCGCATTGGGAGCAACGAATTGCATTTCCCCTAACTTAGTCTACTGCATTCGTTGCTCCCAATGCGGTCTCCTCTACATTGGAGAGACCAAACGCAAACTGGGCGACCGCTTTGCAGAACACCTGCGGTCTGTCCGCAAGAAAGACCCAAACCCCGCTGTCGCTTGCCATTTTAACACTCCACCCTGTTCTCTTGCCCACATGTCTGTCCTTGGCTTGCTGCATTGTTCCAGTGAAGCCCAATGCAAACTGGAGGAACAGCACCTCACCTTCTGACTAGGCACTTTACAGCCTTCCGGGCTGAATATTGAATTCAACAACTTTAGATCTTAAACTCCCCCTCCCCCCATCCCCACCCCATTTCTCCCCCCCCTCTTTTTTTTCAATAATTTATATAGATTCTTCTTTTCCCACCTATTTCCATTATTTTTAAATCTAAAACTAAAACTTTGTTAGTCTTTCCACCCCACCCCCACTAGAGCTGTACCTTGAGTATCCTGTCTTCCATTCTTAATTAGCACTTTTCTTAGACAATATCACCACCTTCAACACCTCTTTGATCCTTTTGTCTGTGACATTTTTTGATTATCTGCTCCTATCACTGCTTGCTTATCTCCACAATCATCCCACCCTCAACTTCTCTCTCCCCCCGCCCCTCACCTTAGACCAGCTTATATTTCACCTTTCTCCTAACTATACTCAGTTCTGCTGAAGGGTCATGAAGACTCGAAACGTTAACTGATTTCTTCTCCACCGATGCTGCCAGACCTGCTGAGTTTTTCCAGGTAATTCTGTTTTTATTTTCAGATGTTTGACCTATGGCAATAGCTCTGTGGATACTGGGAAAGCCCTTAAAGCTTGTCTCTATGATCAGAGGTGTGTGCGTGCACGCGTTTGTGTACGTGTGTGTGTGTGTGTCCTGCTGGGAGAAATAATGTGCCCCAACTGCTCAAGGACAAACTCTAGCTGTGTGAGTTTAAAATGCTTTTGAGAAAGCCAAAGTAAATAAATTAAATATGAAGGCCTCAATTTTAATAAGTCCTTGGGCCTCCCCGCAAATCACAAATATGCCCCGCCCCACAAGTATGGGAATGAGTTTGTGCCTGATAACAAGCGGTGCACCAAGAGTACTCAAGGACATGAAGACCCAGCTGATCTTAATGCCATTATCTCATCTTAAATCAATGTTTCCAGAGTGTTACTGACACCCAGCCAGATTCTCAGCCTGGTCAGTGGGTTGGAGCAGGAATTTGATGATAGGAGCTGCCCGCGAGGAGCGGATTCCAGGGCTGGGTGCTATGGGTGGCGGTATGTTTGTTATAGGGGAGGTCTAAGGACACTCTGTGGGACCTGATGAAGCAATCTTACTTCTGAGAGAAGTAACTTTTGAAGAATTAACTTACTGTTAACTCTTCACACCTTTGGGGAAGATAGCACCTTGGGGCAGAATCTTCTGTTTGGCGAGCGGGGGCGGGGCCCGTTCGCCGATGCGTAAAATAACGCGGGATGACGTCGGGCGTGCATCCCGATGTCACCCTGCGTCATTTAGATTTTCAGGTTGGCAGGGGAGCAGCCGGGTCAGCTGTGCACCCGCCGACCTGTCAACGGCCTATTGAGGCCATTAAAAAGCTAACTGAAATCACTAATGGGCCTGCCCATCCAACCTTAAGGTCGGTGGGCAGACCGGGAGCCCTGGTGGGCTTTTGAAAAAGCCTAAAACCTCATCCACGGGCAGGATGAGTTTTCGTGAGTGATTTAAAAATCTCGGAATATTTCAAAATAAAATTTATGGACATGTCCCATGGACAGGGTCACATGAGGGGACGTGGCAGTGAAATTTTTTTCTCATGTTTATTTGAAGTTTCAAATCTGAGCCGATCTCCCTGAGGCAGCATTTTGCCTCAGGGAGATGAGTGCACTCTTTCATGCACATGCACGAAAGAGCACACTCCTGGCTCAGGGAATCCACCCCCCAGCCCGCACAGGGAGTGCATGGCCTTAATTGGCCCGCCCACATAAAATCGCGGTGCGCCCCCAATCGGGAACCTGGCCGACGCTGCACATCATCTTCCCCCCCCCCACCCCATCCCCTGCCTCCCCCCCACAAATGGGGGGAAAATGTTGTCCTTAAACTTTTTTTTAGTTCATGGGATGTGGGCATCACTGGCTCATCCAATATTTATTGCCCATCCCTAATTGCCCTTGAGAAGGTGGCGGTGAGCTGCCTTCTTGAACCGATGCAGTCCATGTGGTGTAAGTCCACCCACAGTGCTGTTCAGGAGGGAGTTCCAGGATTTTGTCCAGCGACAGTGAAGGAATGAAATGAAATATTCCCAAGTCAGGATGGTGAGTGGCTTGGAGGGGAACTTCCAGGTGGCAGTGGTCCAATGTTTTTGCTGCCTTTGACCTTCTCGGTGGTCACGGTCATGGGTTTGGAAGGTGCTGTTCAAGGAACTGTGGGTCTGCTGGGCAGCAGACAGTGTGAGACACTCCCTGCCTTCAAAGTCACGTCATTTGGCTGTGACTTGTGCATGCCACATTGTATCCCGCTTGTCATTGGTGGGAGCCTTGTCAACGGTCTGATTTGCCAGTGTTAATATTGTGGTGATCACGAACATAGCTGGCTAGAGGTGGGATCGAGACTTTTGAGATTTTAAGTCCTTGCTCATCCCTTTCGTGTCTGTTGTATGTGTGGTGAGGGGAGAGAGTGGGTGGCCGTGGGTTAAAAATTCAACCTATAGTTGTACATATTTCCAACTATTATTAACCAATATAAACTCCATCAGAAAACTGCTAGAAAGCTGTGTTCATCTCTAAATTGACTTGCTAAGAGCAGGGTGTACTGTGGCAATGAAACCACTAAATATAGAAAAGTTAATATAATCATACTCTCAAAACAGCCATTTTGGTCAGAGATTTAATCACTTGGTCTTAACATTTAATTAACCTTTTAATTTAATTAAACCTTTTGTATATTAAAAACATTTCTGTAGTCTGGGGAATGTCACAAAAGGTCCGAGTGCCTTGTTTGTGAAGTGAGTTTTGGCACACTTGTTTGAATTGATATTTTACTACAATATCAGTTCTCTTGGGTGGGTGGGGGTAAATAACTTCTTTTGCTCATTGAGCTCTGAGCAGAAGACTACTTTATTTGCCCTTTCTGATCTATATTCAGGTTTTCTGTGTTCTGGCAGCAGAAATCATTTCTTCTTTTATGGGTCGTGATTTTTTTTTTTAAGGCTGCAGTAAAATCCATAAAGCAGAGGAAAACTGTTGGAAATTGATCTGTCAAGTGTAAACCTTCCAGACCCCTGGGCAGCTGACACTGATGGATGCAGTTGTGATGTTTATTAATAACCCAGTGTAATATAACACCACTGGAGCAGAAAAAAAAATCCAACTGCTGGATAGATTGAAAATGGAGAAGGAGTCAAGGAGTGAGCCCCAGACCACTGATTCACTGGAATAGATACAAGCTGTAGAATTTGCTAGTTCCATTTCTGATAGAATGTAGTAACCCTTCTTTCTCACTGTATCAATGATTTTATATGCATTATATGCACCTTTTTGCATTTGAGTTTACTTCGGCCATATAATCTCAACTTTCTTTCGCTGAATGTGTATTACTTCTTCCTCTGCAAGCACACTTTTGAGTGCAACTAAAGTGCACTCGAGTGGGGTGTTTTGTAACCCATAAGGTTCTCTGCCCCTTGTTTTTGTTCAGTGTTGCCTACTTCTGGGTCGTATTTTTGTACATCCAAAATAAACCTTGTGGTTTAGGATTGAAATGGATTACTGGATTCAAGATCATGGCCAAGACTAGATTTAATAATCTGCTGTTTTTAGAAATGTAAAAGCACTTATACGAGTGTTTTTAAAATAAAATACCTCATCTGTGCACGAAAGGATTTTAGCCGAGCCCATAGAATGTGTCAGTCAATGACACCCACTCATTTTGAATTGAAGGTGTGATTCATTTTGATCTGTTCCTTTTGTACCATATGCCATTCTTGGTGTTTATAAACTTCACTCCAAACAGTGCCCTAATATTGATGGTTCCGTCTTTATGCAGTGTGCCTAGTCAATGAATTTTAGAAAAAGAAAAACCTGCAGAGTATTGTTGTCCGTTGTTCAAGGGTAATTTTGAGGGTCAGCTTTGTAAACAGAAATGCTGATTGGTTTGACTCTACACACTCCCAGGGTCACCAGTAAATGGATTAGTGTGTTTACAGCGAATTACATTTACTGAGCTCTGAAAAATGTCCTGGCCAGAAAGATTCACTGTTGCCTGGCTAACACAGCTGATTTTTTTTTTTCTCAATGGAGATGAATTAGATGATTTGTATGTCAAACTGAACCAGATCAAAATGAGCATCTAGGAAAGTCACTTGCGGCATGAAAATTTGGCTGTATAACACTTGTTTTTTTGGGGGGCCGCACAAGATGGCCTCCTACACCCCCAAGCTGGCAGGCAGGAAGTGCACAATCATAATGACCTGGAAGTGATCCTCACCCCATGCTGCCAATGGCTAGCCTCATTACCATGCCTGAAATGGAAGCTAGTATCCTTTCATGCACAGATGATGTATTTTTTTTAAACACTCGTATAAGTGCTTTTACATTTTCAAAAACAGCAGATTATTAAACCTGGCCTTGGCCATGATCTTGAATCCAGCAATCCATCTCAATCCTAAACTGCAAGGTTTATTTTGGACATACAAAAATGTGACCCAGAAGTAGGCGTCACTAAACAAAAACAAGGGGCAAAGAGCCTTATGAGTTGCAAAACACCCCACCCAAGTGCACTTCGTTTGCACTCAAAAGTGTGCATGCAGGGGAAGAAATATTACACGTTCAGTGAAAGAAATGAAGATTCATTTGCATCTGTAAATAAGGGGCCTAATATCTGTTTGAGGCCCTCATGGCAAGATTGGTTTGCTCAAAAAATGGGCACACTCAAATAGTTATGCCTAGGCAGTCCTTCTCCTAGCACCTGGACCATGTTGTGTGTCCGTGTGCAAATTGACATAGAGACGCGAGAATAAGGGAAGTAAACACGTGGCTAAAGGAGTGGTGCGGGAAAGAGGGGTTCCATTTCATGGGGCACTGGCATCAGTATTGGAACAGAAGGGATCTGTACCGTTGGGACAGTCTCCACCTGAACCAATCTGGGACCAATGTTCTAGCAAAAAGGGTAAATAGGGTGGTCAACAGGACTTTAAACTAGAAAGTCGGGGGGAGGCAAGGGTAAAACTGCAAGAAGTATGACTAATGGGAAACAAAGCAGCAGGTTAGCGTGTGGGGGGGTGGATTCAACTTCATGGAAAATTATGAAAAAACTGAAAAGAAAGGAGAGCCCAGGAGAGGCTATTGAAGTCTCCAGAACACAAAATAGAACAGAGTGTTTGGAAAGGGCTAGGAATATAACTTCAAGCACATCAGATAAAGGGACGACAATGAGAAAGGGGACGGGAAATACAGGACTGAAGGTGTTGTATCTGAATGCACGCAGTATACGAAATAAGGTAAATGAGCTTGTGGCGCAGATTGAAATTGGCAGGTATGAGATGGTGCGCATTATGGAGACATGGCTGCAAGGGGATCAGGACTGGGAGCTAAATATCCAAGGATATACATCCTATCGAAAAGATAGGCAGGTTGGCAGAGGGTGTGGGGTTGCTTTGTTAGTAAGAAATGAAATTAAATCGATAGCAAGAAACGACATAGGGTCAGATGATGTAGAATCTGTGTGGGCAGAGCTGAGGAACCGCAAAGGTAAAAAAACCGTAATGGGAGTTATGTACAGGCCTCCGAACAGTAATCAGGATGTGGGGCACAAGATACACCAGGAGATAGAAAAGGCATGCAAGAAGGGTAAGGTTACCGTGATCATGGGGGATTTCAATATGCAGGTAGACTGGGAAAATCAAGTTGGTAGTGGATCCCAAGAAAACGAATTTGTGGAATGTCTATGAGATGGGTTTTTGGAGCAGCTTGTGGTGGAGCCCACTAGGGAACAGGCAATTCTAGATTTAGTGATGTGTAATGAGGCAGATTTGATAAGGGAGCTTAAGGTGAAGGAACCCTTAGGAGGAAGTGACCATAATATGATAGAATTTACCCTGCAATTTGAGAAGAAAAAGCTGGAATCAGATGTAACGGTATTACAGTTGAATAAAGGCAACTACAGAGGCATGAGGGAGGAGCTGGCCAGAATTGACTGGAAGATGAGCCTAGAAGGAAAGACAGTGGAACAGCAATGGCAGGAGTTTCTGGGAGTAATTGGGGAGACACAGCAAAAATTCATCCCTGGGAAGAAGAAGCATACTAAAGGGAGGACGAGGCAACCATGGCTGACAAGGGAAGTCAGGGACAGTATAAAAGCTAAAGAGAAAGCATACAATGCGGCGAAGAGCAGTGGGAAACCAGGAGATTGGGAAGCCTACAAAGACCAACAGAGGACATCTAAAAAAGAAATAAGGAGGGAGAAGATTATATATGATGGTAAACTAGCCAGTAATATAAAAGAAGATTGCAAGAGTTTTTTTAGATATACAAAGGGTAAGAGAGAGGCAAAAGTGGACATTGGGCCGCTGGAAAATGATGCTAGAGAAGGAGTAGTGGGGAACAAAGAAATGGCAGAGGAACTGAATAGGTACTTTGCGTCAGTCTTCACGGTGGAAGACACGAATAACATCCCCAAACTTCAAGAGAGTCGGGGGGCAGAGGTGAGTATGGTGGCCGTTACCAAGGAGAAGGTGCTAGGAAAACTGAAAGGTCTGATGGTGGATAAATCACCTGGACCAGATGGATTACACCCCAGAGTTCTGAAGGAGATAGCTGAAGAGATGGAGGCGTTAGTGGTGATCTTTCAGGAATCACTGGAGTCAGGGAGTGTCCCAGAGGACTGGAAAATCGCTAATGTAACCCCCCTTTTTAAGAAGGGAGTGAGGCAAAAGATGGGAAATTACAGGCTGATTAGCCTGACCTCGATCGTTGGTAAGATTTTAGAGTCCATTATTAAGGATGAGATTTCAGAATACTTGGAAGTGCATGGTAAAATCTGGCAAAGTCAGCATGGTTTCATCAAGGGGAGGTCATGCCTGACAAATCTGTTAGAATTCTTTGAGGAGGTAACGAGTAGGTTAGACAAAGGAGAGCCAATGGATGTTATCTACTTGGACTTCCAGAAGGCCTTTGACAAGGTGCAGCACAGGAGGCTGCTCAGTAAGATAAGAGCCCATGGTGTTAGAGGCAAGGTACTAGCATGGATAGAAGATTGGCTGTCTGGCAGGAGGCAGAGAGTGGGGATAAGGGGGTCCTTCTCAGGATGGCGGCCGGTGACTAGTGGAGTTCCGCAGGGGTCAGTGTTGGGACCACAACTTTTCACTTTATACATTAATGATCTAGATGAAGGAACTGAGGGCATCCTGGCTAAGTCTGCAGATGATACAAAGATAGGTGGAGGGACAGGTAGTATTGAGGAGATGGGGAGGCTGCAGAAGGATTTGGACAGGTTAGCAGAATGGGCAAAGAAGTGGCAGATGGAATACAATGTGGGGAAGTGTGAGGTCATGCACTTTGGTAGGAAGAATAGAGGCATAGACTATTTTCTAAATGGGGAGAGAATTCAGAAATATGGAGTGCTACGGGAATTGGGAGTCCTAGTCCAGGATTCTCTTAAGGTTAACTTGTAGGTTTAGTCGGTAGTTAGGAAGGCAAATGCAATGTTGGCATTTATTTCGAGAGGACTAGAATATAAAAGCAGGGATGTGCTGCTGAGGCTTTATAAGGCTCTGGTCAGACCACATTTAGAATATTGTGAGCAATTTTGGGCCCCGTATCTCAGGAAGGATGTTCTGGCCCTGGAGAGGGTCCAGAGGAGGTTCACGAGAACGATCCCAGGAATGAAAGGCTTAACATATGAGGAACATTTGAGGACTCTGGGTCTATACTCGATGGAGTTTAGAAGGATGAGGGATGATCTGATTGAAACTTACAGAATACTGAAAGGCCTGGATAGAGTGGACGTGGGGAATATGTTTCCATTAGTAGGAGAGACTAGGACCCGAGGGCACAGCCTCAGAGTAAAGGGAAGACCTTTTAAACAGAGATGAGGAGAAACTTCTTTAGCCAGAGAGTGGTGAATCTATGGAATTCATTGCCACAGAAGGCTGTGGAGGCCAGGTCATTGATTGTATTTAAGAATGAGATAGATAGGTTCTTGATTGGTAAGGGGATCAAAGGTTACAGGGAGAAGGCGGGAGAATGGGTTTGAGGAACTTATCAGCCATGATTGAATGGCAGAGCAGACTCGATGGGCCGATTGGCCTAATTTCTGCTCCTATGTTTTATGGTCTTATGGTCTCTTCAGTTCACTTGGATTTGTGGTTTATTACTCCAGAATCGAAATTGTGTATTTTCGCCTTCGACGAATTTGAGACGATTGCATATCATAAGATTTCAGGATAAAAGCAAAATACTGCAGATGCTGTAAATCTGAAACAAAGATAAAAATAGCTGGAGAAACTCAGCAGGTCTGACGGCATCTGTGGAGAGGAATACAGTTAACGTTTCGAGTCCGTATGACTCTTCGTCAGAACTAAGGAAAAATAGAAATGAGGTGAAATATAAGCTGGTTGGGGGGGGGAAGACGGATAGAGCTGGATAGAGGGCCAGTGATAGGTGGAGGCAAAGAAGAGATTGCCAAAGATGTCATAGGCAAAAGGACAAGGGGGTGTTGACGGTGGTGATATTAGCTAAGGAATGTGCTAATGGTGACCTGCTGAGTTTTTCCAGCTAATTTTATAAGATTTTAGGAGTTTATCGTCTCCCAATCCTCTTCTCATTTTTTTGGCTCTGATGTATTTGTTTGGCACAGTTCCCAGATTATGATCAGACTTGTCCATCCGTGTGCATTTTTCACACGGTGGTTCTTGTTGACTGATATCTTCCCTCTGTGCACTTTCAAGAGTGAGACAAACCAATGCCAGGGTAGGGCATTATTATTAGTTATGGTATCGACTAGTAATTCAGAGGTTGTGTGTTCAAGTCCCATCATGGCAAGTTGTGCAATTGGATATGAAGATGGTAAGCAAACGCCAGGCTGACCATGTAAATTGTCAGATTGTTGTTACCAATATTCCCTCTGACATTCTTTAAGGAATGGAGAATTTAGTTGATCTACTATGTTGCTGATTCTTAATGCAAAGTTATAAAACAGGGAGCATCGCCACAGGGAGAGAGGGCAGGAATTCAAAAAATCAGCTAAGCATCACTGAGAGACAAATGGGAGACAGGCCATGAAATGTGGTCTTGCTGGTGTTTCCCACATCCTGAGAGTATATCTTGGAAAACATATGGCTGTGTTACTTGTGGATTAAAAAATTGCACATTTTCTTTGGCTTTCTGCTTCTCCAGCGACGTTTTTTTTCCCACAAAGTCGAAGCCCATATAAAATGTTAATATGAACAGTCGCTGACTATGGCTGGAGAGTTGTGACTTATTGTGATGGTAACAGCAGAAATACAGTTTTGGTGGATAATAATTCGTGATGGATTGAAGAGAATTCCCCTTTCATTTGGTCACCCAGAAAATAACAGTCACCTGTTGGTGACAGGTGGTAATCTAGGCGAGGGGTTCGGAGAATGGTCATATACTCACTCTACTGTATTGTTCTATCATGTTCAAACGATCCACTCATTGGATTGCAACCCTTAAGTCACTCTCAAAACGAGTTATTATTTAAATGGTGCTCTCTCATTGACATAGAATGTGTGCTGATTATTTCCAATTCAACCTGATTTGTAAAAGCAGACACTCGGTTGTACAAAAAAAATATTTGGCACCATTTTTGGCAGAGAAAGTGTGGAATAAAAACATACCACAGGCTGGGATCAACAAGCAATTGGAAGCTTTGCGACTTTGCGAGTATAATTCTGGATCAGTTCTAAACCATGGGAAGAGAACTGACTGAAAATTAAGTGGATCCATTGTGGAGCTTGGAACGGAATCACAAACAGATTCTGTCACAAAAGAAAATGGTAATTCAATGCTATGAATAGTGTTTTGTTTCTTTGATCAACATTTCAGTTTTATGCAATTCTCTGTGCAGAAGGCCAGCTCCCTCTGTTCTACAGCAGACACTCGATTAGAATGTAGTCAATCCCATAGCAGTTGTTGGGCCCATGAAGCTGGCTCTTTTGGGAGATTACAGTGCTGACTTTTAACTGCCCCTGCCTGGGGAGGCAGTTAAAATTGTGTCAGTCACTTACCACTGCCACCACCCGCCCCGGCCACCTCCCACAATCTCTCAACCATCCCGCCATGTCCTAAACTTAACCTGTTCTTTGGGGGTCCTTTTAAACTTTAAATCCTGTCCAAATTATGTCATCTGCAATTTTAATTGGCGATTTAACCGACAGGGAGCAGCGATTGGATCAGACATGCTGGGAGCTGGATCTTGGACCAGAAGAAGGCCAGGCAGATGAATGTGAAAAAATTAACCATGTTCCTTGATCAGCCGAGCGGTGCAGGATTTTCCCCTTCAGGCCTTATGGGAAGCCTTGTCCCTCACGTGCCCCGAGCTTCCCCCTCGATCACAGTGCCGTGAAAAGCCAATTACGGCCACAAATTACTTACAGGCGTATTGAACTTTTTCAGGAAGACTTGCGTGTTTTTAAAGAAATACAAGCAAGGACACTGAGCAAAAGATGGTTGATAATGTAAAGCGACCACTTTCTGGAAAATTCCCACTTGGGGCCCACGCTACCAAGTTTTTTTGGCTCCTGTCAACGAGATCAAGCAATTCCGATCAAACAGATCCCTGCAATCCTTGATGTGCCCCCACTCACATGTTCCCTTTAAAAATCAGGGACTCTCTACTTATCTTAGCCACCGCCGCTGGATCCCTCACTTGAACAAATTTGATGTTCCTTTCCTTTGTTGTTTGGAGAAGGAAATCAAGCAGTGCTATTAGTATCTCCATAATCCTTAAACTATCTTCCCAGTAACAATCACCCATATCCCTGCAACAGTTTCGGATCAGCGCAATCAACCTCCTCTGGCAACCAATTTCACACAACCACAACCTGTGCGAAAACTATTCCCGGCAGGCCTGCTTTGTCAAATGCTTCATGAAAATTCAAGAAAGAAAAGATACAGGGTTACCCTCATCTGTTAGTTTCATTTTCTAGTGGCTTCCTTAAGCGATGACCAACTAATTCTAAACTGTGCTCTCTGCCCCCTATAATAGAGTCAAGAGTCTATTCAGCCCATTGTACCTGTGCCAAATCTTTGAAACAGCTATTCAATTAACCCCACTCCCCTGTTTTTTTTTCCCACAACACCCTGCAAATTGTCCCTTTTCAAATCTTGATCGGAATATAATGCTTGTTGGGCAGGGACACACCTGACCTGACCAAGCGTAAAATGACGAGTGATGACATCGGGCGAGTGTCCCAACGTCATTGCGCAACTGTGTGATATTTCGGTCAGCAACGCGCCTGCCGACAATTGAAAGGCCTATTAAGGCCATTAAAAATATAATTGAATGAAATTTTTCGCTGTCCTTACGGTGGGCGGGCTGGAGAAAAGGCCATGCGGCCTTTGCACTTTTGAGGAAACCTCATCCACAGGCGGGATAAGATTCCCAACAGTTATTAAAAATTAAAACATTTCATTAATAACATGTCCCTGCTCATGTGACTGAGTCACATGAGCGGGGACATGTTTTATAACATTTAAAAAAATCTTTATTTTCAATGTTTTAAACTCTTCAGCTTTTCTAGCACATACTCGCGCACATGTGCGAACTTGCGCTCTCATCCTCCTCTGGCCCCCACGTAGGCAACGCTGAGCACTGCCACACGCGACTCACGCTGGGTAGGCCTTAATTGACCCATCAGTGTGAAATCACGGTCTGGCCCTGATCGTGGGCAGCAGTCGGCTTCCGGACCACCCCCGCATAGTCTGCCCGACGAGGGAAAAATCCTCCCCTATATCTATTTTCCTTTTAAATATGTTTCCACCACCCTTCGACGCAGTGCATTCCATATCAGAACAACTTGATGGATGGGATTTAATCCCTTCCCCCGAGGGGAGTTTGGAGATTGGGAGGGGGGGTGGAATTAATAGGGCTAAAAGGTGGCGGGTAGGGGCTCCGTCACTTTTCTGTCTCTGCCCGGATTAAGTCTGGGCTTTCCTGCTCCAATGCCAATTGAGGCCCTTAAGTGGGCAATTAATGCCCACTTAAGGGCTTCATCCAGCTGCTTCTGGTATTGAACTGGTTGCGGGTCAGGAGGAGTTGTCACGTGGGGAACCCAAAAAGTAAGCTGCATCGGGTTGTGGGGGGAGGGCGCAAAAGATCAGCCATGATCATATTGAATGGCGGAGCAGGCTCAGAAGGCCACATGACCTACTCCTGTTCCTATTTCTTATGTTCTTTTTAACATTTCATTTCATCCATTTTGTGTCATGGGATCTTTTCGCTCTTGGGGCCACTGTTCGTCTATCCTACAGTGCCTTTATCATTATGATGCAAATTCATCCTGCTATATATACTCACAAGAGAAACTAATGAGCTTTGCACAGAGTTTTGACCAATAAACCATAGGTGTTCCATTTACAAATCAAGGTAGATTATAGATTTTGCAGCACAGTTGATGAATGCAAGGTGCTAAAATTAGGCTGCCCTCCCTGCAATGCTCTTTACAAAGGAGAAGCATAATTCAAATTCAGACAGCAGCTCTCTGAGGCAAGCACCAAATGGCACAGTACAGTTAACGAGCAGATTATTTACATTTTATTAAAAAACAGTGCCAAGTCCCTCTAAGTAGTGCACAATGTAAATGAACCAATGATCGTTGATAAAAGTGAAAATGGATTTAGATATTATTAAACCTTCACTTAAAACCTTAAATTAGGTTCAAGGAAGATTTAATCCAGTAAAAGGGATGGATATAAAATAGATCAAAAAGAAAGGAGATTCAAAAAGCCAACGATCAAATTACCAAAGACTATTTTTGAAGCATTAAAGGTTTAATGTTTTTGTGCCAACACAAAGAGCATCAGAAGTAAAAGTTCTGGTGTTATGGATTTAGATAACAAGAGAAAATACCGATATTACTTTTCACATGTAATCTGGCGTATGAAATTCTTGTAATGTTTGAACATAGTAACGGGAATAAGACATTTGGCCCCTTTGAGCCTACTCCACCATTCAATAAGATCATTGCTGATCTGGTTGTGGCCTCAGTTCCACTTTCTTATCTGGCCCCCATAACCCTTGGCTCTCTTGTCTAATTCTGCCTTGAATAAATTCAAAGACCCAGCTACCACTGATTTCTGGGGAAGACAATTCCACACACCAACAACCCTTTGGGAGAAAAAGTTTCTCCTCACCTCTGACTTAAATTGGATGACTTTTTATTTCCAAACTGTGTCCCACAAGAGGAAACATCCTCCGGGTATCCATGCTATCAATTCCCGTCAGGATCTTACATGTTTCAATAAGATCACCTCTCATTCTTCTACACGCCAATGGGTATGGGCCTAACCTGTTCACCCTTTCTTCATAAGACAACCCATTCACCCCAGGAATGAGTCCAGTGGTTCAATACTAGCCTCTCCCTTTAAGACAGCTGTTCAAGAACTCCCTATGAGAAAATAGGACATTGCATTCCCATTGTAAATTCCTCTGATGACCTGGAAATCCGTTTCAGACGCAACAGATAGTTTTAAAGTTTATTTTTCCATTTGTAAACAAAGTGTGAAGTCTATAATATTGGCACAGGCCAGTGCACTGTTATTAAATGCTCTGAGAAAAGCGGGGGTAAAGGGTCAAGCTTTGACACCATGCTGGGAACTGCAATAAACAGACTTGAGAAGGACACGGACTAGAGAAATGGCAGATGAAATGTGATGCAGAGACATACGAAGTGATGAACTTTGGTAGGAAAAAATGAGGAGAGGCAATAAAGACTAAATAGTGCAATTTTAAAGGACGTGCAGGAACAAGAGACTTCGGGGTTCATATCAACAAAATAGTTGAAGGTGGTAGGACAAGTTAACAAAGTATTTTTTTTAAAAAAAAACCTCTCCAGATCCTTGACTCTGTGAAGAGAAACATACTGCAAATCTGGGACGATTACGCACTAATTGTGGTGGCGAGCGGGTAAAACGATGTTTTACCCGTCAGCCGCAATGGCGGGTTTTCACGCCGTATCGTCCCAAACCCGCCACATTGGTTACGCATTCCCCAGAAACACACTATTTCAATGGCGGGTTGGCTCTTATTTGCCCACCACGCGATCACCTCGCTGCTTCATCACGCTGGGCGCCATATTTAATGTCCAGCCGTGCACACACATCTCAGTGCTCCCAGCCAATGACTGCTGCACAGAGATGTCCACAAAAGGCAAAAAGACCGCAGCCCCCAGGTTTAGTGATGCGTCACACATTTTGGAGGCCTGCCACGATGCCCTTTAACCCTGCTCTGGCTGCAGGATGAGCAGTGGAGAGCCGATGAGATTCCCATGTCGCCTTCGTTGGGGAAAGCCTGCCGTGTTAAGTGCTTCTCAGACATTGAAGTGTCTAGTGGAGGGCCTTCCCTGGGATCAAGGACCCTAAAGGGGCAGAAACCCTGCCCTTCCCCCCGCCCAAGATCTTCCAGCCAATCAGAGGCTGGCAGCTCTCCAGCAGCACCACCGGCAGTGTTGTTGGGGAAGGTGGTGGGGGTGCAGGAAAGAGGTGGGGTGTGGTGCTCTGGGAGTATTGGCAGACGCAAGAACATAAGAGCACAATAAATTGGAGCAACAGCAGACCACACAGCCTATCGAGGCTGCTCTGCCATTCAGCATGATAATGGCTGACCTTGGATTTCAACTCTACTTTCCTGCCACTGTCCAAAGCTTCACAACCCTTTGAATTAAAAAATTTCTCCTCATCTCAGCTCTAAATAATTGGTCCTTATTCTGAGGCTATGCTACTGTGTTTTAGATTGCCCAGTCAGGGGAAGTAATGTCTGTGTCATTATCTCCAACTCCATGAGGCCTTATCTTGCATATTAACCTTTGCTGTGACATCTCATCAAAAGCTTTTCAGAAACCCAAGTACACCACTGGTTCCCTTTATCTACCCTACTAGTTACATCCTCACTCTGCTAAATTTGTCAAACACAATTTCCCTTTTGTAAGACCATGTTAGCATTGTCTGATTAAACTCTGATTTTCTCAGTACATTGTTAAGAATTCCTTAATAAAGATGACAGCAATTTCCTGATGACTGATGTCAGGATAATGGGCCTGTGGTTCCTTGTTTCCTCTTTCCCTCCTTTCCTGAATAGTTATGTTTGATAACTTCCAATCTGCTGGGACTGTTCTAGAATCTAGAGAATTTTGGAAAACCATAACTGGTGCATTCACTACCTCTGCAGCTATCTCTTTTTTTTTAAGAACCCTAGGATGTAGGCCATCAGGTACTAGGATTTTGTTGGCTTTTAGTCCCTTAAGTTTCTCTCTTTTTTTCCCTCATTGATATTAATTACCTTAAGTTCCTCACTTTTATTAGGCCCTTAGTTACTATAATGATGCATGTTATATTTTTAAAATATTTTTGAGAACATGGTGGTAATCTGTAAAGAAGGCTATGTGTGTGTGTGCCCATGATTAATTAAACTGGGGGAGGTTAATAAAGACAGCTTGCCTGTGAGAACTGAGAGATAAAGGGGTAAAGGTTTTAGGTTCAGGCATTTGTAATGAGAAGTTATGGTGAGGTTGGTTTGATAAGTAACTAAATTGGATTTAAAATTTGCTTTATAAGTGGAGACTTGGTTTCTCAGCTGTTGAATTTCAAAGGGAAGTTTAGAAGTAACAAGGAACTTTTACGACTTATAAAGATTACATAGGTAAACAGGGGAAGGTATATTAAATTTTATTGACCCGAAAGCAGAGGCAAGAGCAGAATGTTATGGCACAGCAGATGGTAAGTGCTGAGCTGCTCAAATCCCAGAGGGAAACTTGAAACAGCTGCCACAACTGTTTTGCAATTTGTATTTTTATTTTGAGATGTGTGCCTTGAATTCAGTAGTAATAAGACCACTGAGTCTTAGAGGTTTTTTTTACAAAACTAAATTAACCATCTATTAATAAAAGAAATGATTTTAAGCACACACATAAATTTACAGATTACTATTATGATAACTCCTAGCTCCCCTAATTAATCTAGCTACCAGTTACAACTCCGTTAAGGCATCAGTAAAACAACACAGATTTCAACAGACCCAGGCAAAGCACACAATACCCCAGACATTGATAATTAAAATGAATTCTCTTAGCTTTGGTTCCTGGAGACAGCAGCTTGTACATACAGGCTGGAGGCTTTTTACCGTTATTAGGTCTTAGAATGCCTTCTTTCCTTACACATAACCTCATAATCTTTAGACATGCTTCTCCCTTTTTAATATAAATCCCAGTGTTCTAATGTGCCTTTGCAACTTTACTTTTTCCATAATACAAATCTTTCATAGTACTCATATTATCAGTATTTTTTGGGAAAAATAAGCACACTGTTTGGCTTAGCCTCTGTTGGCTAGGTGTAACACCCCATCTCTTTGAAATTCACAACTCTGATTTATCTAAAAATGCAAACGTTTTTCATACTTCACATTCTAAAACTACATATTTAACATTTCAAACCTAGTTTCCCTTCTGGTACATCAAAGCACTCAGAGCAGCTGTATGTAATTCAATTAAAACCCACACATACACACACGCACGTAGAGAAACTAATCCAAACCTCACTGTTAACCTATCTTTTACAATAGATTACAATATTGTTATATTTTTATGACAAGAACATAACATTTTTACATTTGGAGAAGTCGAGTTCAAAGAGGTGTTGAAGACAATGGAATTTGAGATGAAAGAGGAAAAAAGTATTTAAGTAAAGATGTTTAGCTGAGTGTGTGGCTATGTGGGGTAAATGTCCTGAGACCAGATCAGAATGCTGGGGAAGTACAAAAGTCGTGAATTTGAAGGAGCCATCCAGTTTTAAGCCAGAAAAGTCTTTGTTTTCAGAACCTTTCTTTTGGATTTCTACCTCTGAGTGGAAGTGATTGAGGAGTCATGTGGTCTACCTTTGTTACAGTCACAACAATTCTTTGTCTTGGGTAATATTACTGGATTTTTTTAGTTAGAATCTATAAGGGCGTAGTTGTAAAGTAGGCAGTTTACTTGTGTGTTTTGACCAAGTGGGTGCTTTTGGGGGTTGTTCTTTAAGACTGTTTCAATTGTGTAACTTTAATCTTATGCGATTAAGTTTTTTTTTCCTTTTTTAATAAATCTTTTAATGTTTAAAATCCTAAAGGTGTTCCTGGAGTTCTGTGCTTTTGGGGTCAATAGCTTTGTTTTAAAAATACCCAAAAAAGGGTTAATGATCAGTAAGACAGGTTTCCCTCTGAAATCTGGCTTGCTCAGCAAATAACATCCGCTGTGGCGGTAACATTACCTCCTAGTTACCCTCGATGTAATTTGTATCTCCTACTGTAAAGGTGGACACAAAATATTTGTTCAATGTCCCTTCCATTTGCTCGTTCCCCATGATAATTTTTCCTGCTTCTTTTCCTCGAAGGGACCAACATTTGATTCAGCTACTGTCCTTTTTTGTAGCTTGTGGTCTGACAATATATTTTTATGTTCCTCTCCAGTTCCCTTGTCTTCTATTTTTTCCCTTTTTACCAGCTCTTTGGTAGTCCTTTTGTTTCTAAAACACTCCAAAATCTTCAGGCTTGTTACTATTATTTGCGACATTATGATTTTTATTAATCTAATATTTCCCTTAACTTCCCTGGAAAGCCATGGATAGATCTTTCTTGCTGAGATTTTGGTTTTTAATGGAATGCGTTCTTGTTGATTTGTTTCTTTAAATCACAGAACGGTTACAGCACAAAAGTAGGCCATTCGGCCCACTTTTGTCTGTGCTAGCTTCCTAGGGAAGAAATTTAACTAGCACCACTCCCTGGCAACCTTCCCATAACCCTGGACATTCTTCCTTTTCAGATAATCCAATTCCCTCTTAAATGTCTTAATTGACCCTGCCCCCAACACACTCTCAGGCAGTGCATTCCAGATCCCAACCACTTCCTAGGGGGAACAGTTTTTCCTCATGTTGCCATTGCTTCTTCTGCCAATTACCTTTAAGTCTGTGCCTGTTTGTTCTCGAATCTTCCACCAATGGAAACTGTTTATCCCTATCTACTCTATCCAGGCCCCTCATGCTTTTGAATATCTTTGTGAAATCTCCTCTCAACTTTCTCTTCTCCATGGAAGATAGTCCCAACCTCTCCAATCTATCTGTGTAACAATATGTTTCACATTTTTTATTTACTGACATACCTTTTTGGCCTGTATGAAGATTAAAGTTCCTCCATAATTATTACATTGCCTTTGTTACAAATTCCAATAATTTCTTGATTAATGCTCTGTCCAACGGTATATATTGGTAGCGAGACAATAAGCTACCCCTAAGAGCATTTTTCTGACCATATTATTCTTAATTCCATCCAAAATGATTCTACTCCCTGATCTTCTGAGCAAAGATCATTTCTCACTACTGTCCTTACGTTGTCATTTACTATCATGGCTATTCCTCCTCCTTTTCCTTCTGTCTGTCTTTTTGAGATGTTATATCCCCTGGAACGCTTATTTCCCAAACTTGGTCACCTTGTAACCATGGCAAAATTTAATGCCCATTTCTGTGGCAAGTATATTGGTGGAAGGCATTAAATCTGGCAGCAGATTGATGGGTGAGGACCTGCTGCCTTCCTGCAGAAAGGCTCATAGAAGGCCTTCCCACCCCAATGCTAATTGAAAGTGAAAAATTAATGCCCAATTAAGGGCCTCATCTCGCCACCAATGGCATTTGCCCAGCAACGGGCAGGGGTTTCACATCTGGAAAAAACTTTGATTTATGTGTGTCTTTCATCACTTCAGGACATCCAAACAACTACAATGAAGTACTTTTGAGTGTATTCACTGTGTCATGATTATGTGACATGTGCACGTGGAATATTAATCCTTAATTTAATCAGCTGGTCAAATATACATTGAACTTCTTTAAAAGGGCTTTTAAAGCAAGCAAAGGCATTGACTTAAGATGGCTGCCACAGGTCACCTGGCACATCTAATTTTACAAGTTGGTCAGTTTCTAGAGGTTTCCAATGTGGATTACAATTTGGACATGTCATTTCACGCCTGCTGATGTCAAGAATTACCTCAAAGATGAACTGGCTCTCATCATTTGCATTTCTATCTTTTGATACCTTTGATATGTTCTTACTAGCTCATCACAGGGAAGAATAGTCCATTCAGAAGTGATGACTGGGACCTTAAAGAAACCAATCTTCTAGGGCATAATACAATTGCCAAGGTCTGTTCAGACATGAGCTAATCAATCGCCTTCTGAATCATTATGGGTAGAGAGGTCATATGACCAGAATCACCATTTTGAAATGTCTTTTATTACAATAGCCTAGTTGCTTTTAGCAGCCTGAAGAAGTCTGCAAATGGAGCAGTAAGACCATTTTTCTTTCCCTGCTGTTCTTAAGTTGGAGCCCTATCTCTGATACAGTCTGGAATACATCAGAGATAGAGAATTTCAATCAAAAGGAACCCTGCCTCTTTATATCATACTAAAGTTAACAGACAAACAGACCGAAAAGTTCCAGAGGACACTTCAAAATCCCAAAGCAGCGTTTCCGGGTGAAAATCTGGGACCACCATTTTGAAAAAACTGCCTCAACCATGAATAGCAGTGAAGGATGCATTCGCAGTGAACTCTCTTTTTTTGCCTTTTATCATTGAATCTTAATTTGGCTAAACGTTAGCCGCCTCTATTGCAAAACCTCTGATTATTGCATGTGTGTTTGTTGCAAAGGTCAAAATGTGTGTTTACCTTTTATATATTTTTTATATTTCTTTTAGCTGGGTGGCTTTTCAGCTCAATATAAAATAACCCCTTTCTGTTTAAACTCAAGAAAGCCTGTCAGACTGAATTCTTTACAACCAGCATGTAAACTGTTAAGTGCAGACACTGAATTAACTTCAAACTTATAAATTTTTTTATAAAACTGTAACAATCAATCAAGGGGTGGGGAAGAAAGGGTGAATCCTGGCACCAGTCCTCAGCGGTTGTAACTGCTGTTGTAAAGTAGGAAATGTAGTAGCCAATTTGTGCACAGGAAAGTCCCACAAACAGCAATGTGCTAATAACTGGCTAGTTTGAGAGGTGAATAATTGGCCTGGATTAATACCATTACAAAGCACCGTTCTCCCTCACTGTATTTATAGCTAATTGGATTACAGTGTAGTGGGCTTTTCATGTGGCTGGAGGTAGGGTTAAGATTTTCCTATGTTATGCCCTTTCATCCAGTTTGAGTGTAAAGGAATCTGCTCACTTCCAAGTGCGTATCTTCATTTCCTGTTGCAAATGCAGCATCCCCATTAACTCTTGTTTGCAGTTTAATCTGTGTCTTTTTACCAAACTATAATGCAGTTTGGCTTGTTCAGTGACCCGTGCTTTCAATCTGACTGTAAATTAATTTGTTTGGGATTTCACTGTGATGTGATTGAAATCAAGCATCTGATTGCAATATAGGCCAACATCTGTGGCAGCCTTGCATCTCATGAGGTGATGGTTTGAGCCATGGGTGTCAACTCTGTTAAGCATTGCTCAGGACCCCCAGTCTGGCAAGGCAGTCTCTGCCCTACTTACTGCAAAGGAAGACAATGGCTGAGAAGGTGCACAATTCACTGGCCTCTGTTTCCTCTGGGCCCTTTTCTTGGCCAGCTGAGCTTTTTATTTCTGCTCACCTCTTCCAATGCCCTTCCAAACAGTCACCCTCTAGAGGTCAAGGCTGTCAGCAACTGTTAGCCAGGTGTCAATGTCAGTGTCTGCCATTTTCATATCTCACTTGTGGTTGTCCTTGTATCAGAGGTATGAACACCAAGAAGGTTGTGACCCATAAGAAATCAGTGTGCTTCCAATGATTTACAACTATCCTAAAATCTTTCCTTCCCTTCAACAAATTTGAAATTTAGTGCGGGTCATGAGCTCCATCAGTTTAAGGGCTAGTTCAGTTATGATGATATTATTGTGGAAATCTATCTTCAAGGTTTGTTCCCCAGTGATTGCAGTGAATTCTCAACTTAGGAAATATTTCCTCCTGACAAAGTATACAGCAAATGGTGAATAGTTGGATATGATTTCAGGACTATAATCCATAGTAATTAATTGAAATCTAAAGATGCATTAAAGCAGAATTGAGGACCATAAAAGGATTTGTAAATACTGTGCGAGTCTTTGCAATTATTTCCCTGGACACTCGCTCCCTCCCTTCCCTCTCTTTCCCAGTATATCTTTTATATCATTATGTCCTTTGTTTTCTCTTTAATTTTTGAGCCTTGGTGTCTCTCTAGAATGCTGCTAACAGTATTGCAGTACTGCAGGAGATAATGAACAGTAGATTACAGTGTAAATCCAAATACAGTAATGACCTAAATTCCAACACTCTTGTTGACATTGATTTTGTTGTTTTTTTTTAAAAAGTACTGATTTTGCACAACGATGCATTAGAAATTATCAGCAACCTTGTCATTGAATAAAATACAGCAGTATTTATATTTTTGCTTTTGAATAATGAATTTCACAGAATATGATGTAATCCTTCAATTCGCCATTCATTAGTACACAGATAGTTGCAAGGTGAAAGCAGCAGACTGTCGGGTTGAAATTTCTCTGTGTACTACTTCTAATATGCTGGTTAATTGTTTTGCATCAAGTTCCTGTGTTTTATTCATCCATATGACGTGGGAATCTCTGGCAAAGCCGATAGCCATTGCCCTTCCTGGATGCCCTTGAGAAGGTGGCGGTGAGTCATTTCTTTGAACTGCTGCAGTCCATGTGAAGTTGTTTTCACTCAGTGAAGTACATTTTGAAGTGTAGTCACTGTTGTGATGTAGGCCAGTGAAGCAGCTACTTTTCACCCAGCAAGGTCCCACAAAAAGCGGTGAGGTAAATGACCAGATAATCTATTTTAGTGATCTTGATTGAGGGATAAAAATTGGCCATGCTATTGAGGAGAACTCACTGTACTTCTTTGGGTTAGTGACATGGGATATTCTGCATTCACCTGAGAGGGCACATGGGGTCTCTACTTAGCATCTCTAAAATTAAAATTGGACGCCGGGAACCATGCAAATGAGTGGCACCTTCCTGGTTAGTTCGTGTTAAACCAAGCCTGGATTAAAAATGGAAAACACCAGGAAGTATGCCTGTTGTATATTATGTACAGATCTGCACCGTGGTGGTACAATTTGATTTTAGTCTCAGAACCCTGGAGGAAAAATGGCCTCAAAGCTGCTGTTTTCATATTCTCTTTAGCTGCCAGTAGAAGCTAATATTTAGCAGTTAATTTGACAAAGATAAGCCCTTTCTACTTTCAATTTTAACTTCTCAGATTTTAGGAGGCACTGTGCTTTAATCCAAATGCTAAATCTTCATCTTGAATACTAATAAACGTAATTGGTGCATTACAAAATTGTTTGGTCTTAAGTTGTTTGATTTTTGTCCCATGCCAATGCTTCTAGCACAACTCCTGAAGCATTTCCCTTTTTCAATTGTGATTCAAGTGTTTGAGTAAAGCTGCCCATACTGTTGTCAGAGAAGGGACACACCCTCGTCTAAAAGCAGAGGTAACTTTGGCCATTTGAATCCATTGTCCAGCAGCTTAGTGCCAGTGGCAAAGCGGATAAGAGGCTGTTTCAATGACAACTGGACAGGCCATTGTGCTGCTGCACCATCAATGCTCCCTGAACAAACCTCAGAACATGGAAGGACTTAGCTGTGGTTACTAATTATGAAAATGAAAGTATGCTATTCTTCCTCAATTAATGTAACCTGATGATTAATGTAATGTTGCAACAAAGCTTTAATTTATCTTATGGGTTCAAGTTGTTCTTGCTTTTCCTCATCCCTTAAAACTAATGTTTTCTTCCTTGAAGATATTGCAGTTATCACTGGCATCGGAGTGGAATTGCCAGGTATAATAAATCTTTCTGTGAATGCTTTGTGCATTTTGTGTTCTGCTGTGTTTCGTTTCCAAGTGTCAAACCAGTGTGCAAGTGATTGGAAGTCGTGCCTTTTGGTATTTCCAGTGTTAATCTTGATGTTGTGTCAATGTGATTGCATTTTGTGGAACTCCTCAGTAATTGAGCTGAATTGCTATATTTATCAGTGTTGCACAAGAGTTTCTGGGGAAAGTGAATTAATCTAAAATGCCACATGCTATTGCTGTTGCAGCCAATGCCTTTATAAAAGGTTTTTGCTACTGAGACAGGTAGCTCAAGTCGACAATCCTCCCAACTCAGCAGACCTGCCTTGGTTTAAGAGGGCTCTGTTTGATCCAATTTTCACTCCAGGGAGGGGTGGGGGGTGCAGGTTGACCCCTGAAGCAGATTCTAGGCAGCCACAGGAGCAGGCAAGTGCTGAGGTGGACTGGTTAGAAGACCCACCTAAGTTCTCTGGAACTTCAGCATAGTTGTTTTTAGATGCTGTTAGGCCCTCTACCCCTCACCCCTCACATCCCTTCATGCCCCATCCACAAACCATACCCCCTAATTTTTTGCCGCCTCTATACCAACTCATGACCCTCACCCTTTATGCCCCCTCATCTCTGTCACCTCATACTCCCATATCACCTCCATGCCAACTCGTGCCCCTCATTCTGCCATGCCAGCTCCATAACCTTTCACCCAGCTTCCACCATGTGCAGATGAAAGAAGAATTCTAACAATTTAATACAGTGCTCACTCATACACATTTGATAATGGGGAAAAAAAGCTCCCATTCAAGAAACCCATACAAAGCTTTTAAATCTTCTCAAGTAGTTAATCTCTTATAGAAACAAACTTCATTCAGACCCCACATCAAAGACAACTAATCCTTTCATGGTTTCTTTGAGTTGTCAATCAAACTGTTAACTCAGAACCCGTGCTGAGATAATTGAAGCTTTTTAAACTCAGTCAAGCATTCAAACTGACATAATAATAGCCCTTGGGGCAACATCAGCAAAGACCTCTGGAAACTGCATGACCAGATGGTAACTTTTTTCTAAACTACACCAATGTCTGTCAATTGAAGTAGTCTGGCAAAGGTTGTTTTTTAAGCTCTTACTGACAGCTTAAGCCTTTTTATTCATGTTTTAAGGGGGGGGGGGATTTAAAATTCAGATCATGACACTTAAACAGACCTTATCTGTGCTTCAAAAGCATTTACATTTACTCCATCAATTCATAACTCCCATCCAACAGCCAAAATGGGGTCTGTTTGAACTCCACACTAAGGCCATAGAAACCAGGAGCAGGAGTAGGCCATTTGGCTCTTCGGCCTCAATAGCCTGCTCCCGCTTTCTCCCCATGTGCTTTGATCCCTTTTGCCCCAAGAGCTATATCTAACTCCTTCTTGAAAACATACAATGTTTTGGCCTCAACTGCTTTCTGTGGTAACGAATTCCACAGGTTCACCACTGTCTGGGTGAAGAAATTTCTCCTCATCTCAGTCAAAAGGCCTTGCTGAGTTCAGGTTTCCCTGCTGTGTGAGTCAAGCCCCATCCTCTTCCCTCTGCTGGCAAAAATCCAATCTGTTGGAAGTGGGAGCGGCAGTTCCGCATCGGGGGGGTCCCACCCGCCATTTTTAAAAGGTCCACAGAGTCTTCCTGACTCCAACAACATGGCCCTTAGTCTCCCTGTCATCACTGAACAGGGGATTCAACACGTGCTGCTTGCTTTCATTAGTGAAATTCAGGTCATGTAGCTATTCAGATGGATGCACTTCCTTTTTAATTGAATGACGGGTTCAACTTCTTGTTGTCTCTTCATCCGCATTCAAGCTCTTTGTGATTTTATTGTTCCCTGTAAATGTGGAGTTACTGGTTTTTGCAAGGTAAATTGCATTGAACATGATGCAGCTTCATATCGTTTCACTGGCTGCCCAACAGTTTTCTCCACAGCATTTAAAAAGGATGTTGTGAGGCGGAGGGTGGGTTTATCTGCTTTCTGAACATTTAGAGAGCCAAAAAAAGAACATTTTCTTTCCCCACAGCATCATGTGGCAGCAAGAACAAGGAAACATTTTCCTGTGAAAAGGGGTTAAAAGTATTTTGAGATTTCCTTTTAAATTGCTGGGGGAGGGGGTTGCTGGTGATCCACAGTGAACAAAGCAGTAATTTGGAATTGAAACTTCTGTCCTGTAACTATTTGCGCACTAACTGGAATTTTGGATGAGGGTTGATTCTGGCTCCATTTAATGTTGTTTGTTACAACCTACAGTAAACTGAACACTTTGGCTGAGGTGTTTGTGTAGACATCTACAGAAGTGTTTTGAATTTTCGTGATTGCCCCTCCTATCTTAGCCCATGATTAATTAGGATTTGATTGAAACTTACAGAATACTGAAAGGCCTGGATAGAGTGGACGTGGGGGAAGATGTTTCCATTAGTAGGAGAGACTAGGACCCGAGGGCACAGCCTCAGAGTAAAGGGAAGACCTTTTAGAACAGAGACGAGGAGAAACTTCTTTAGCCAGAGAGTGGTGAATCTATGGAATTCATTGCCACAGAAGGCTGTGAAGGCCAGGTCATTGAGTGTATTTAAGTCCGAGATAGATAGGTTCTTGATTGGTAAGGGGATCAAAGGTTACGGGGAGAAGTCAGGAGAATGGGGTTGAGAAACTTATCAGCCATGATTGAATGGTGGAGCAGAGTCGATGGGCTGAATGGCTTAATTTCTGCTCCTATGTCTTATGGCCTTATGACAGCTGACCTTTACTCCAAATAGGAAGCCAGGAACAGACCATTCTCCAGATAGCTGCACTCATGTCAATCTCCCAGTCTATCCCCCACCTGAATAATATAGAATCCATAAATAGTTTTTCATACAGTTGGTCCAGCTTGGATAGGCACAGCTGGCAAGTCTTCCACTCTTCCCACCCCACCCCTTTGCATCATCAAGGCTGGAGAGATAAGGGTGTGTTAGATTATGTGAAGAATGTTGCTTAAACTTGGGGTCTGCCAGTCAAGAGTCATGCTCATATGCCTTCTGCTTGCATCATTATTCTGTTCGCACAACGTTTGAAAGAGCCACATCAAATTTTTAGTCATGAAATGTTGTTTTTGCACATGCCTGATCATGCCATGCTCTCTTGCTGCACAAAGATGCTGATGGAAAAGCTGCTGGATGATGTTTTGAAAAGATTGTTTCCTTCATAAAATGTTCTTGAAGTTTCCAAGCAACCTTTGTGCTGGCAGAAAAACTCATGTTGTTCATTATGTTCCCTCCATATTTTAGGTGAAGACAATGGACCTTACTATGACCCTTCCAATGGTACCAGAGAAGGAGAAATTCCTGGCAATCCAGAGGTAAATCTTGTTGTTTCTTGACCTACTGTACTTCTATACATTACAAGGTTTGTAAAATGGCAGTGCAGGAAGAACAGTTATGGCTGTAATAAATGATCAAAATGAAGGGTTTGCTTCAGACAAACCTAATTTGATGATAAGTAAGCTGGAAGCGTATATATCGGAAATATAACTTCTTGTTTTCTCTGTAGAAATGCTGATTACTCTGCTGTGTATTCCTAGTATTTTCAGTTATTTCCTTTTTATCGTTTTCATTTTGATGTTTTAGTCTCGTGTCCTTTTTATCAAATGTTGTGTTATAAAACCTTTTGGACAATATGACCATCATGCAATGTGACTATCTGGTAAGATGTTGAAATGACCTTCATAGAATGACCTTCAAGAGGATTGACAAGAATTAATGTATAAATTTTGTACCAGAATCAGAATCATAAAATTGTTACGGTGTAGAAGGAGGCCATTCGGCCCATCTTGTCTGCACCGGCTCTGAGCATTTTAACTTCGTGCCAACCTCCTGCCTTTCCCCCATAACCCTGTGCATTGTTTCTATTTAAATAATCATTCAATGTCCTCTTGAATGCCTCAATTAAACCTGCCTCCACCAAACTTCCAGGCAGTGCATTCCAAATCCTAACTACTCACTGCGTGAAAAAACTTTTTCCCACCTCACATTTGCTAAAACACTTCAAAACTGTGCCTTCTGGTTCTCGATCCATTTACGAGCAGGAACAGTTTCTCCCTATCTATTCTGTCCAGACCCCTCATGATTTTGAAAACTTCTATCAAGTCTCCTCTTAGCCTTCTCCTCTCCAAGAAAAAAAATATCCCAACTTCTCCAATTTTTCCTCATAACTGAAGTTTCTCATCCCTGTGACCATCTTCGTAAGCCTCTTCTGCACACTCCACACTCTGTTCACATCCTTCCTATAGTAATACTGAAAATGTAGATTTCCTGTAAAGGAGCAAGGTTTCCCCTTT
Source organism: Cetorhinus maximus (assembly GCF_964194155.1). Lineage (NCBI taxonomy): Eukaryota > Metazoa > Chordata > Chondrichthyes > Lamniformes > Cetorhinidae > Cetorhinus > Cetorhinus maximus. Next base: position 128,380,433 of record NC_135887.1, read on the forward strand.
TAGAAACTTCTACAGACACTTAATACTTGACTGTGTCCATTGTTCAGCTTTGTTTTGTTTCTGTCGCTTGAAACTCTCCATTTCCCTTGAGGCTCACCCCTGGATGACCAGTGACATTCCTGCAATCTATGGCTCTGGCTGACAGTTTATGTCTCCTCACTCATGGAAATCTCAGGGAGAATGGATCTCTGAAATCAGCTGCTAACATGAAACAATCAGCAGAAACTCACTGAAATGCGCAAGTAAATTCTGAGAAGTTAATGACCACTACTGTCCAGATGCTTCCCCAATTGTGATCAGATATCTAAGAATTCTAAAACAAAGATAAAAATACCTGGAAAAGCTCAGCAGGTCTGACAGCATCTGCGGAGAGGAACACAGTTAACGTTTTGAGTCCGTATGACTCTTCAACCGCAGTTGCTGTCAGACCTGCTGAGTTTTTCCAGGCATTTTTATTTTTATTTTTGTTTTGGATTTCCAGCATCCGCAGTTTTTTTGCTTTTATCTAAGAATTCTACTTGGGACTAAAGGTTCGATCTGAACTCTAGCCTCCCTCACCATACGCAGCCTCCCTCACCACACCCAAATGAGAATGCTGCAATGTGTATCCTGGTACTTTGTCTGGAGCAGCAGCCCCAGGAGGGAGCCAAAATTATAAGTAATTTTTAAAAGTTCATGGAATTTTTTTTTATTGTTATCCTAGCTTGTAGTAAAATCACATGAGCTCCCAATTCCAATATTTTTAAAAGCAATAAATGAAAGTATTTAAAGGAAATGGGAGGAGTGCCTGCATGGATTCTCTCCCGAGTTGCTTACAGCAGTGTCCTGGGGATTAGGTTTTGCCCTGGAGTCTCCAGGAATTAATCCTGGAGGATTGACAATCCTTCCAGCACTCCTCTAAGGGTCAAGCATTGGCTAGTGATCACTCGTTACAATGCTGCAGTGGGCACAAAGATAAGGGAATAAATCTTGATTTCTTGTTCCTTTTTAAAATGAGCGTTGGCCTGCCCGTACGTTTTTAATTTTGGTGGCAACATCGAGGCCTTGAAACTGCCCCAAGCATTCTAAATTACATTCCACTGCTGTGTGCGCAGATAAAGCTGCAGTCAGACTATTTAAGGAAGAAAACTGCTTTCGTTGTTTTTAATATAATCCACAGCAAGTAAATTGTTGCAGAGATCGGCTTCAGCTGCTTGTCAGCAGTGTTTGAAAGTTATTCAGCTGTGCTCCTCTTTTATTGAGAGGCGGTGGGTGGGTGGGGGAGGAATTTGTTTGAGCTGTTAGGTTGGAAAGATGTTTGGAATTGCACCATAAATGTTAACTTGTCCTTCAGTCATTTAAAAGCAGTTTTTCTCCACAATTTCCCTCTCCATACTTAGTGCTAGAATTAGCTTTTTAATCCATCATTCCACCTTGCCCACTCTTAGGCTATTAAAAATCCCCCAGCAGTTTTGCTTCGGTGGTTGCCACTTCATAATCTTCTGCAGAGCAGAATTTCCAACCCACAGGATTTAATCTCTCGACAGTTCGAATATATTTTGGGAGCTGGAAGCCTAGGCACATCACGGCTGCTGCCTGTAGTTCTGCCTGTGCGTGATGGCCCCTCCAGTTACATCTTCTCAAGTGGGCTGGGTTCAGCTAAATATAACAAAAAAAGAATTCTATTTCAGAAATATACAAAGATGTCAGCATGTTAGGGTTGCCAACTCTGGCTGGATGTACTTGATGTCCGTTCTCACGATGCGCTGCCACCTTCTGTCAATTGAAAAGCGAGCAGACATTTCAAGGCCTGATGATTCATAACCGTCAGACTGCTCCTCTCCTTTCTCATCACCAGCAAAGACTTTTATTTTTCTTTAATGGCTCTATGATTTTTCTCCTGCGTTGCTCCCAGCAATGTCTTGGAAATTAGTCTCAAATTCTAGGAAACTCCAGGCCGAGACGAGGTCATCCTGGTGAGAGTGTGCACACGTTATATTGTCACTATACAGCTGATGGGATCAAAATCAAACAGAGGTCCGCATAACTGAGTCATTTTCATGACTCAAGACCAAATTTGGACAGAGGGTGAGTGCAACAGAAAATGAGAACCTTTTTAGTCAGACAAGATCTGTTCTCGTAAAGTATTGTTTTATGTGCTTTGGCTGCTTAGCGGCCATGGTGCTGCAAGTTAATTGCCTGGGTTGAAAAAGGCCTGGCCAACTGGTTTATGTGAGAGGAGAAAGATTTAATAGTAGACAAGGGACAGCGAGATTTAAACTCCAGTGGCATATTTTCCAATAAGCTCCAATAGAGCATTAATCTGATTGGAGGCCAAGATACCACTACAATCTCATAAGTGGCTTGTCACTTGTGAGTTCTGATTAATGCTACACATGGGATAGAGGGGGTAATTTTGCAAGAGTTTACTTAAGGTAGTTGAGCATGGTATCTGAGAAAGGATTACAACATCTGTATTCCCAATGTTCTGATCCATATTTGGCACAAACAAGGCAGATTGGACAATAGGGGAAGGGCCAATAATGTTTGTAGAGTGTAGTAGTTTTTACGTTAGGATCCTTCTTATGAATTCTACTATTATTACTACTGAAAATATTATTTTCTCACCATTTCCGTGTTTTTTCTCGGCTACCATAACTGGATCCCACAGAGCAAAGGGCCAGTCTACTCATTTTGTCAATGCTACCCTGAACTGGCTGTTTAATCTCTACTTCCAGCAGATGTGTTTTGACCACAGTGAGTTTGTCCATGACTCTCACTCCCGTATTTTGTCTTTTTTTTCATTTCCCACAGTGACTCAGCTGATGTTGGGAGATTGCAGGCCCAATCCACATCCCACCGCCATTTCTGTGCAAAAGGTTGACATAAACAGGCACCATGAAACACAGAACATCCCTTTGCTAGAGTGTAGCACCATCCAAGTTGTTGTTCTGAGCACCTAAACTGTGGGTCGAAAAGTATATTCATTGCTGTAACGTTTCTATGTAAGGCCTTCAAGGCCCAGCTTGTCGGGGAACTCCTGGCTCTAATAGCTGGCAACACAGTCCTCAACTGTAATACAGCAATTCTGAAATGATTATTAATTTTTAACTATTGATGTGGATGTATGAATGACAAAACTGGGTTTATCATTTGAAGTTCAGTTTGCAAGCATGACCCCAAGCTTCTCTGTCATTTTAATTCTCCAATTTGCTCTCCACGCTGAATTCTCTGTCCTTGACCTCCTGCAGCGTTGTAATTAAGCTCAACATAAACCCAAGGAACAGCGCCTATTTTTTCGATTAGGCACTTTACAGCCTTCTGGACTCAACATTGAACTTAACAATGTCAGACCATAACTTTTGCCCCCATTTTACTTCCTCTTTTCTTCGCAGGTTTTGGTTTTATTCTCATTTTTCTTTCCCTTGTGCCTTCGGATGGAACACCTATTTTGACTGAACACATACTTTGTTTCTTTAGTTTCCAACTCCTTTGGCTATTCCCACAAACTCTTTTGTCATTTAACCTCTTCCGCCTTCCAGTCTTCCGCCCTCTCTCAGGCCTTCCCCTTGTGTCCTTTTTTCCACCCTTCCCCATTTCAATTGCTTCAACCCTCTTACATTTCATCAGGGCTGAGGAAAGATGGAAAGGTCATTGACCTGAAACTCTAACTCTGTTTCTTTCTCCATAGATGCTGCATGACCTGTTGTTTTTTTTTAGTTTGTATTATAATTACAATTTTTATTTTATTGACCAGCTCAGGGTGAATAACAAAACAGAGATTGGGTAGAATGAGCCTCAAATCTCCAGAGTTTAGAAGAATGAATCTCATCGAAACATAGAACATTCTGGGAGCTTGGCCTGTTGCTGTGAGGCTGTTTCCCCTCATTGGCCATTTAGGGCTGAGATGAGGAGAAATTTCTTCTCTTGGAGTTGTGAATCTTTGCAATTCTGTACCCCAGGGGGTTGTGGGTATTCAGTCATTGAGCATATTCAAGGCTGAGATGGTCACTATGGGGAATCAAAAGGATACCTGCATAAAACAGGAAGGTTGAAGATTAGCCATGAAGTTATTGAATGGCAAAGGAGGGCCAGGGGCTTTATGGCTTATATTACTGCTCGCTGTTGTGTAAGGCCCAATTTATATGAACGTGTTCTCCCAGCAGATGGGTCTCATCTACCATGAGTAAATATAAGAAATTGTGGATGATGTAACGAATGGGTAATCATATAGGCCTCCTGAGGATCAGGGCACGCCACTGGAAATGTTAATTCTTTTGTTTTGTTTTTAAATCAGCCCTGTATTATCAACTTGAAATGGGGCTGAAGAATGTCGTACCTCAACCTGTTAAAGCCAGGGTGTCCCTTCTGGAATTGAACAAGGTGCTGCACTGCTGGAGTTTCTTCAATCAGTGATTTCTTTTGAGGAGGACCTGACTGGGAGTTAACATGCTTTTTTGAGCAAATTTGGCAGTAGAAGCCGAAGAAACAGAAGTGCTTCAGTGTCCTGTTTTTACTGGAGGACAGGATCAGATGACTGAAATGTGCAAACGTCTGAGTGGCTGCCAGGGGTTATGTTTCCATGCACGTTTGACACGGATATATTGCAGCTATTCTGGGTTAGAATGTAAGGTTAAAGGCTACGAGGAAATGCAGTGCTCAGCTTTTAATCAGCTTGTCTGACTAATAGTGCATTCCTGAGATGAGGATCTCTGATCAAATTTTTGTCAGCAAATTCCAAGGGATAATGTTCAGAAGAAAGTGGTAATGTTGAGGCCAAACATTGTGTCTTGCCATCAAAATACTTTTTTGTTTAAAAGGAGAAAGGTAGGCGGATTGCCCTTCAGAAATCAATTACACTCCAACACTAAAGCAATGTGACTTGCCAATGACTTTCAAACCTAGATTTTGCAGTCAGCATTATTCTAATGACCACTTTAACCCATTATTAAATAGCTCAAAACAGTGTTAAAAAATAATGTCAATCAGAATGTCTAGCCCTTAAAGTTTAGATTGTTTGAAAATTAGCACAGGTCCATTACCATAATCGCATTAAATGTTACAGCAATAGGCAGAGTTAGAAACCAGGAAAACGATCCAAAGAACGTGATCTTCATCTTTGCCAGGAACACGGAAAGGCTTGTGGAAAATTGGACCGGGGTGCAGTAATAATAGGCTATTCTGTTTTTAAAAACCTTAATTTTAAATTCACATCCTTGTTTTCAAATTCTTCCAAGGCCTTGCCCCTCTTTATAACTTCCCCAGCCCTACAACCACAATCACCTTCAAGATCTCAGAATTCTTCCAATTCTGACATCTTGTGTTTTCTGAATTTCATCGTCCCACTATTGGTGACCTTGTCTTCAGCTGCTTAGGCCCAAAGCTCTGCAATTTTTTTCCCCTAAACCTCTCCGGCTCTCCTCCATTAAGATTTTGAACACATCTAGCAACTCAAGCTGGGCATGAGACGCTGTGGGCCATCAGCAGCAGCAGCAGAATTGTATTCAACTACAATATTTAATCTTGTGGCCCAGCATAGCCCCTGCTCTACCATTACCATCAACCCTGGTTCAATGAAGAGTGCAGAAGGGCATGGCAGGAGCAGCACCAGGCATACCTAAAAATGAGGTGTCAACTTGGTGAAGCTACAACACAGAACTACTTACATACCAAACAACGTAAGCAGCATGTCATTAACAGAGCTAAGTGATCCCACGACCAATGGATCATATCTAAGCTATTGCAGTCCTATCATATCCAGTCATGAATGATGGTGATTAATTAAACAACGCACTGGAGTAGGAGGCTCCACAAATAACCCTATCCTCAGTGACAGGGGAGCCCAGCACATCAGTGCAAAAGACAAGGCTGAAGCATTTACAACCATCTTCAGCCAGAAGTCCTGAATGGATGATCTATTTCAGCCTCCTGCTGATATCCCCAGCATCACAGATGCCAGTCTTCAGCCAATTTGATTCACTCCACGTGATATCAAGAAATAGCTGAAGGCACTGAATACAGCAAAGGCTATGGGCCCTGACAACATTCTGGCAATAGTATTGAAGACTTGTCCCCAGAACTAGCCGGGCCCCTAGCCATGCTGTTCCAGCTACAATACTAGCATCTACCCGTCAAAGTGGAAAATTGCTCAGGAATGTCCTATCCACAAAAAGCAGGACAAATCCAACCCAGCCAATTACCACCCGATCAGCCTACAGTCAATCATCAGCAAAGTGATGGAAGGTGTCATCAACAGTGTTATCAAACAGCAATTACACAGCAAATTATCTGCTCACTGACGCTCAGTTTGGGTTCTGCCAGGGCCACTCAGCTCCTGACCTCATTTTAGCCTTGGTCCAAACATGGTCAAAAGGGCTGAACTCTCAGCTGAGGTGAAACTGACTGCCCTTGATATCAAGGCAGCATTTGACGGAGTGTGGCATCAAGATGCCCTGACAAAACTGAAGTCAGTAAGATTCAGGGGGGAAAACTGTCCACTGGTTGGAGTCATACCTAGCATAAAGGAAGATGGTTGTGGTTGTTGGAGGTCAATCATCTCTATACCGAGATATCACTGCAGGAGTTCCTCAGGGTAATGTCCTAGACCCAACCATCTTCAGCTGTTTCATCAATGACCTTCCTTCAATCATAAGATCAGAAGTGAGGAATGTTTGTTGGTGATGGTGCAATGTTTAGCACCATTCACACATCTCAGGTGCTGAAACATTCTGTGCCCATATGCAGCAAGCCCTGCATAATGTTCAGTTTTGGGCTGAAGTGGCAAGTAACATGTGTTCCACACTTGCTAGGCAATGACCATCTCTAACAAGAGAGAATCTAACTATCTTCCCTTTACTTTTAATGGCATTACCATCATTGAATCCCCCACTAGCAATGTCCTGGGGGGGTTACCATTGACCAGAAACTGAACTGGACCAACCATATAGGGCAGTTGACGGGCAGGCTTAGTGGGGGCAGTTACGGAGCCGAACGCTGCCCGTGATCGGTTCCGCGCCACCATTTTATGCTGGCGGGTCAATTAAGGCCCGTCCAGCGTAAGACGCAACCGGTAGCACTCAATGCCACCTGTGCGGGTGGGGAAGGAGGGAGAGTCAGGTCCAGCGCTCTTTCGTGCATGCGCGTGAAAGAGCGCTTCAATCTCCCTGAGGCACGGAGCTGCCTCAGGGAGATTGAAGGACTTCTGAAATTATGAAATAAAAGGTTTATGAATTTATTTAAACATGTCCTCTCATGTGTCACATGAGATGGGACATGTTTTTTATATGAAATTTTTAAAATTTATTTAATAAAAGCTTTGGGAAATCTCCTCCCATGGATGAGGTTTCCTAAAAAATGCGAAGGCCACTTGACCTTTTCACCCACCTGCCAACCTTAAGGTTGGACAGGCAGCAAATACAAATACCTTAATTAGACCCTTAATAGCCTTAATAGGCTGTTTACATATGGGTGGGCACGCAGCCAACTCCGGCACGCACCCGCCGAACGAAACATCGCAACATCATTGCGCGTCATTTTACGTGTTGGCGTGTTGGGCCGTCCCTGTACACCGACTGAAAAATTCTGCCCGTAAATACTGTGGCTGCAAGAGCTGGTCAGAGGCTGAGAATCCTGTGGGGAGTAACTCTACTTCCTGACTTTCCCAAAGCCTGTCCACCATCTACAAGGCACAGGAATGTGATGGAATGCTATCCATTTGCCTGGATGAGCACAGCTCCAACAACACTCAAGCTTGATACCATCCAGGACAAAGCAGCCCACTTGATTGGCATCACATCCACCACTTTCAACATTCATTCCACCATCAACGCACAGTGGCAGCAGCTGTGTGCCATCTACAAGATGCATTACAGCAACTCACCAAGGCTCCTTCAATAGCACCTTCCAAACCCGAAACCTCTACCATCTAGAAGCGCAAGGGCAGCAGATGCCTGGAAACACCATCATCTGTAAGTTCCCCTCCAAGCCACACACCATCCTGACTTGGAACTATATCACCATTCCTTCACTGTTGCTGGGTCAAAATCCTGGAACTCTCACCCTAATAGCACTATAGGTGTACCTACACCAGATGAACTGCAGGAATTCAAGAAGGCGGCTCACCACCAACTTCTCAAGGGCAGTTAAGGATGAGCAATAAATGCTGACCTAGCCCATGACGCCTATGTAAGAATATGTAGTTTTTTTTAAAGTAGCTCCTTAAAACCTACTTCTTTGACCAAGCTTTTGATCACCTGCCCTCATCATGGTTGTGGCTTGGTGCCAACTATTAGCAACTAATGCATTTTGGGACAGTTTTACTATGTTAAAGGTGCAATAAAAATGCAAGTTGTTGTTGTTTAGCAAATAGCTTGTTTTACAGAATTTTTAGAGTTCAGTCATTCCTAAAGCCTCTGCTGGTAAATGGAATGCAACTGTACACTGGGTGAGTTATAATCCAGTAAACTGACGTTAATGGCAGCTATTAGTCATTTACCACTGCCATTGAAATGATGGTAGGAAAATCCAGACTTTTATTTGCATTCTTGAAGAATATCCATGGGATTCACTAGTGGAACTGGTGGATTGGTCACTTGAAAACTTTTGGTTCCAAGTGGGTTGAGCAAACCCCCTCTGAATATTTCTGATGCCAAAGATAGTATCAAAGAAGTTGCAGCAGATAATGGACACGACTTTGGCCAGGCACTGGAACATTGGCTAGAGCTATCCAGCTATTCTCATCTCTCAGCCCTTTCTCTTCAGTTGCTTGTCCAATTCAAGCTACGTTAGAATGCCACAGGCCACTTGTGGTAAAGCTTTCCATGCTCTAGTAACCTCTTGTGTTAAGCATTTACACTAACTTCTCCCTTTTTCTTCTGTTTGATCATATTGATACCGACTTGCGAGCAAGCTGGTAATGAGCAAAGGATTGAAATAATTCGGGGGTAATTTTTTAATCTAACCCACCCAACAAGAGATCCTGCCCATTAGATCATCCAAACGTTTAACACCCTGCCCCATTTGACTTTAACAGTATCCTGCCAGGTAGCCTCCGTTAAAATCACTGCCGATGTATCCATTTGAATGATTCTGATGTGGGAACACCAGGGCCGTTCCACAAAATGGTATTTCTACTTGCAGTGAGACAGAAGCAAGTGGGTTTTACTGCTAGATTTGCATATAATAGATACGTAATTGGATTACAATTAATAGACAAGACATTCAATTGATTTACAATCAAGACAACCAAAAATCTGCCTTGTTGATTACCCCCTGAGTGGGGATATTTCTGTGTCCTAATTGACTCTGAGCTAGTCTATACCACATTGGGAATTGGTTTTCAAACTGACATTCACATTTCGAGTTCAAAGAAACTGATTTAAAGTTGCTTCAACTAATTATAATAGTGATGTTATACTTATGGAAAGATTTTTATTTTTTCCAGTACTTACCTGCTGTTTCATATTGTTTCATAATTTAGAAAACGATCTAGGGTGTAACCATCCAGAGAAAGTGCATTTCTTTCCACAACTGCATGTGCGCCCTCACCACTACAGTTAATTTATGTGCTCCTTTCAGTGCCACACTCACTCAGCTATGCCCTGGATGAATTCCATTCATTAACCTAGTTTACTGCTGTATAACCCTAAAGGATGGCTTCCTTAGTCTGTAACCTAACATGCAAATCTCTCCTTGATGCACTCATTAGGTACTAAGCACAACGACAGAGACTGCATCTCTCATCCATGGTATGCCAAAGGTGGTAAGCAGCCATTCTTCCATAAGTCAGTCTGCATGTGGGTGTTTGCATGTTGTGCATGCTCAAGCTTTGTAAACCAATTTGTAAAAATAATGCATGTTATGACCTTCGAACAGTGTTTTTCTATGTTTTTCCTTAGTAAGTTGAAACCTCACTGTTGAAAGGAACTCATGGCTGACCTTTTGGTCTAGATTTTTGTCCCAGGGTCAGGTCTGCAGAGTCGGAAGATTTCCCGCCTCAACAAGCCCGACCTTTAAAAAGGCGGGTCGGATTTTCGGGCGGGGGTGCGGGCTGAAATAGAGTCTGGGCGGGCAGCCCCGGAACAAACACGGAGGCTGCCGGGTACAGAGGCGGACTGAGCGCAAGGCCTGCCACTATGCCCCGGCACTGTGTTTAATTAGATAAAAAAACACATCCCTCTAGCCATCACCCCAACCACCTTACGCACTGCCAATGCCCCATCCATGCCAACCTATGTTAACCCATGCCCCCACCCACCCCCCCTTTGCCCCTACCCCCTCTTTGTCAACTCACCTAATATCCTAGATAAAAGCAAAATACTGCAGATGCTGGAAACCTGAAACAAAAACAAAAATAGCTGGGAAAACTCAGCAGGTCTGACAGCATCTGCGGAGAGGAACACAGTTAACGTTTCAAGTCCAAATGACTCTTCATCAGAGCACTTCATCAAGAGTAATTCGGACTCGAAACGTTAACTGTGTTCCTCTCCGCAGATGCTGTCAGACCTGCTGAGTTTTTCCAGCTATTTTTGTTTTTGATCCTAGGACACTTTATGGACAGCTGGACTGCTCTTTAACAGGTCCTTGACAGCTTAACCGTTCCAATGAGTTTGAGCATAAGAAGTGCATAATCATGTTCACTTTTAACAATCCCAGTGGGTGCCTTACCTCTCCCAAAGGTGTCCCAGAACCCCATCCAGAGGGCTACCCCAGCTATTCAAACAAATCCACCAAGGTTAAAGCTCCTCTTACCTGTTCTAATCTGCACACTCCAAATTCTACACTTCTGGCCTTCCAAAATCCCACTTCAGGGAGACAACTAGTGATTTAAATGGCCAGCTGCCTCCACGAATCCCGGATGCATGAACCCCCCCAGCCCAACTCTAGTCCCTCCACAACGAAAGTGGGAAATGCCGAGTTCATGGGTGCGGGACTAAACATTTCTGGCCATTTCTGGGATTTTCGCCATGAAGGACAGACTCTCCGTGGTGGCGAAAATCTGGGCCATTGTTGGCAAGTCTAGGGCAAGTGTATGTTAATATATCTGGGATCATCCTCCTCCAGAGTGTTCCAACGTCACTGATGCTCGTCATCAGTCAATTTAGTTCATTCCAAATGATGTGAAGAAATAGCTGAGTTCACTGGGTACAGCAGAAGACTATTGAACCTGTTGATATCCTAGCTGTAATGCTTCAGAACAAGCCATACCTCTAGCCAAGGATTCCATAGCAACTACAACAATGGCAACACTCTGACTATGTGAAAAATTGTCCAAATATGTCCTGTCCATTAAAAGCAAGATAAATCCAACCCAGCCAATTACTGTGCAATCAGTCTACTCTCAATCACTAGCAAAGTAATAGAAGGATAAAAACAAAAAACTACTACGGATGCTGGAAATCCAAAACAAAAACAGAATTACCTGGAAAAACTCAGCAGGTCTGGCAGCATCGGCGGAGAAGAAAAGAGTTGACGTTTCGAGTCCTCATGACCCTTCAGCAGAACTGAGTGAAGTTAGGAGAGGGGTGAAACATAAGCTGGTTTAAGGTCGGTGGGGGGAGAGAGAAGTTGGGTGGGGGGGGTGGTGGTTGTAGGGTCAAGCAAGCAACGATAGGAGCAGATAATCAAAAGATGTCACAGACAAAAGGACAAAGAGGTGTTAAAGGTGGTGATATTATATAAGAGAATGTGCTAATTAAGAATGGATGGCAGGACACTCAAAGTACAGCTCTAGTGGGGGTGGGGTGGAAAGACTGACAGGGTATTATAGTTACAGATTTAAAAATAATGGAAATAGGTGGGAAAAGAAAAATCTATATAAATTATTGGAAAAAACAAAAGGGAGGGGGAAGAAACAGAAATGGGGGTGGGGATGGGGGAGGGAGTTTAATATATAAAGTTGTTGAATTCAATATTCAGCCCGGAAGGCTGTAAAGTGCCTAGTCGGAAGATGAGGTGCTGTTCCTCCAGTTTGCATTGGGCTTCACTGGAACAATGCAGCAAGCCAAGGACAGACATGTGGGCATGAGAACAGGGTGGAGTGTTAAAATGGCAAGCGACAGGGAGGTTTGGGTCTTTCTTGCGGACAGACCGCAGGTGTTCTGCAAATCGGAATAAAAAAGTAATAGAAGGAGTCATCAACAGCACTAATAAGCAGCACTTACTCATCAATAACCTGCTCATTGATTCTTCATTTGCTTCTGCCATGACCAACAGCTCCAGTTTTCATTAGAGTCTTGGTCCAAATGTGGACGAAAGAGCTGAATTCCAGAGGTGAGGTAAAAGTGACTGGTCTTGATACCAAGGCAAGGCATTTGGCATTTAATCAAATGTGGCACCAAGCAGCCCTAATGAAACTTAAGGCAATGGGAATTAGAAACAAAAACAAAAATAGCTGGAAAAACTCAGAAGGTCCGACAGCATCTGCGGAGAGGAACACAGTTAATGTTTTGCGTCCATATGACTCTTCATCAGAACACCAGTGATGGGAATTAGTTGGGGGGCGGGGGGTGGAGGGGGGGGATGCGGGGAATCTCTCCAATGGCTGGAATGAAGCCTGGCATAAAGGATTGTGCTCATTGGCAAGCAATCATATTAGCCCCAGAACATCACTGTAGGAGTTAATGAGGTCAGTATCTTAAGCCTACCTAACCAGACCTCCATCTTAATTGCCTGTGGCTACAGGAGCAGGTCTGAGGCTGGTTATACTGCAACAAGAGACTCACTTCTTGACTTCTAATAGCACCTTTATCACCTGCTAGGCACAAGTAAGGAATGTGATGGAATTTTGTCCACGCAACTCCTTCCCCTATCCCTACAAACAAAGCAGGTTACAGAATAAAACTAAAAAGGCTTAAATATTTAAATAGAGACAACAAGAATTTTATTGTACATCAGCAGGTGTAGCTGCTGTAGCAACCTTCCAGAAGCACAACACTATCCAGAGCAAAGCAACTGCTTCATTGGCAGCCATCCGTCAACTTAAACATCCACTATGTCCATCACCAATACAAAGTTGCTCCAGTGTGTACTGTCTACATGATACACTGCAGCAAATTTCCAAGACTGCTTCAGCAGCACCTCTCCATTCTGCTACCTCCAGGCAAGGACAGAGCACACATGAAAACACCATCACCTGCAAGTTCTCCTCTGAGTCGCACACCATCCCAACTTAAAAGCATATTACGTTTCTTTCAAGGTCACTGGGTCAAAATACTGGGGCACTCCACTTCTGAACACTATGAGAGAGTACCTTCACCACATTGACTGCCGCAGTTCAACAAGAAGGCCCATGCCCAATGTCTTGAGGGCAATTGGCGAGGCTAATACTTCTTGGCTTTGGTAGTGATGGCCAGATCCTGCAAATGGATTAAAAAACTGATGGGGCAGAATTTTTTGCTCGTCCAGCGGGAGCGTGCCCCACCCGAATGAACGTAAAATGGTGCGCAGTGATGTCGGGCGAGCATCCCGACGTCATTGTGCACTCGTGAGATATTTCACTTGGCGGGCACACACAGGAGTTGGAGCTGCGCCCGCCATTAATTAAGAAGCCAGTTAAGGCCCTTAAGAACCCAATTGACGCCGAATTAACATTGCCCGTGTGATGTTTGCGCTCGTCGCACGGGCAAAACAGGCAGGGCGGGCAGCCCACAATTTGCAAAACCTCATCCAAAGACGGGATAAAAAGGGTCAGCAGCATTGCCAGTGTGAGTAGTGAGGAGTTTTGGAGATAAGTTTTCTGCTGGTGGCTTATCGGAACTTGGCAGCTTCACCTCTGTTTGGGCCTTCATTATTCGCATTTCCAGGCTTCATTTCAGGACCCACTGGTGTCTCCAAGGCCCCCCGAAGATTCGGACAGTGTGGACCCTTCCAGGTATCAGACAACCTCCATGTTACCCTGGGAATGGGGATTGTGCTCTCTGATTGTGGCACCTCCTCTGAGGAGGAAGAGAGGGGCAGAAGGGAGAGGAGGCCAGTGGCCCAATGCAGCTTCCAGGGGAGGAGAAACGTAGGCACAAGGGGCATTGGGCCAGCAGGTAGTCCAAGGTGAAAGGGGCCACAGAAGATGCCACCATCCTGCTGCCAGGGTTTACAGGCGGTGATGCAGCTACCTCAATATGTCCGAGGTGCAATGCTGAAGGAGGCTCCGACTCTCAAGGGAGACAATGACCTCCATTTGTCAGATGATTGGGCCTGAGATCAGCTCTGACTGTGTGGGTGGACACCCCATGCCAGTGGCCCTAAAGGTCACAGTGGCCCTCAACCTCTATGCCAGCGGCTCTTTCCAGGGCTCAATGCAGGATCTGTGTGGAGTGTCCCAATCAGCTGTCCACAGTTGCGTCATGCTGGTGACAGAAGCTCTGTTCAGGCGGGTATTGACTTTCATTTCCGTATGGACGAGGCCAGCCAGGCTGAGCGAGCCAGAGGGTTTGCAGTGATTGATGGATTCCCCCGCGTCCAGGGTGCAATCGATTGCACACATGTGGCCATCAAGGCGCCAGCGGGTCAGTTGGGTGCCTTCATTAACAGGAAGGGATTTCACTCCATGAACATGCAGATAGTGTGTGACCACAGGATGCAGATTCTGCAAGTCTGTGCAAGGTACCCTGGCAGCTCTAATAACGCCTACATCCTGAGACATTCCAGGTGCCGAGGCTCTTCAGTGCTCCAGACCGACTGGATGAATGGCTGCTGGGTGACAAGGGCTATCCCTTGAAAAGGCCGCTTATGATGCCTCTCTACCACCCAAGAACGGAGGCAGAGTCTCCACAAGGGCAGTGATAGAAAGAAAGAACCATAGGTCTTCCAATGCCTGAACCATTCAGGGGGAGCACTACAATACCCCCCACAGCGGGGCTCACTGATAGTGGTTGCATGTTGCGCTCTCCACAATCTGGCACTGGCAAGGGGGGACCCACCGGAGGAAGAGGATCTTGACGCAGCAGATCAGGCTACAGATGATGAGTTCAGTAGTGAGTCAGAAGAGGAGCACGATGAGGAGAAATCTGAGGGCTTGGAGGCAGGCCTCGGTAACCTCCAGTGAGGCAGCGTTACCGGGGAAGCCTTGATCCAATGCTCCTTCGGGTAGGCTGCCAAAATAAGCGCTACCGCCTCATGCCAGGGCTGCCATGGATCTCAGAAAAGACCCTTTCCTTTGCCCCCAAGATACACTCAGTGCCTGTGCAGTAAAGTTTCGAGTCACCTACATCCAGGATTACAAACTGGCCTACCCTGCACCTACAAAACAAATGAAGCACGCTCAGGTCAATAACACAAGCAAATGTAATATTATGGTGGCACTCAGATTATGAACAGAACAGTATCAGGTGTTGAAGGTCACGCCATTTAAAAAAAAATGGGAGAACAAAAGATCACCCGTGACCAGTCTCTCTTGTGCTTCAGATACATTAAACTTATGTTTACGGGTGCTATGCCTACGTGCTCCCCCATCGCTGGCACCGGCTTTGGAGACAACCTGCTGACTCTGCTGTCCTGTTGGCCTTGATGACCTTGGTGGTCGCCCTCCGGCCTATGGAGCCTGTGCTGGCCCAGCCTGGGAGGGAGCGGCCAGCTTCACAGCTGGTATCTCCCCAGTCACTGCAGCCTCATCAGATGCCATGGTCACTGGCAGAGGGACGAAGGAGCTGCTGCCATCATCCAGAGCGCCCTGAGAGAAACCCGCAGAGACGACAGGCAGCTCATGCACCAATGTGAGGTCGCTGTGCACCTCCCTGCTCACCATTGATGGATGGGCAGCTAGATGGGATACTGGGTGCCTCATCCATCTCCCACACTGATACTGACCACCTGAGGTCAGTGCCTGTGTGAGGGCTTGCAGGTCCAATCGCAACTCCAGGAACCCCTGATTCTATTCCTGAGCAGCCCCTCCATGAGAGTCACCACTGGAGGAGGCAGTGTGCTCCGCCATGAGGGTCAATGCAATACTCACGCTCCGCATAAACTCCTCCACAACAGAGACCATGGCATCCATACCCTCATGGATCTCCGCCAGATTCTCCCGCACACCCCCTGGATACCAAGCATCTGCCGCGTAATGGACAACTCCAGAGGCTCATCATCTGCCTTTGACTGAGCATCGTCATGGTCTCCAGCAGTCCTCCGACTGCCGATGCCCTGGGCGCACTCTGCCTCCACCTGCACCGCAAGCAAGTGTGAAGTGCCCTCGCCAATGTGCACCAAGATACTAGCCGCTGAGGTGCTGGTGCCTGCTTCAGAGAGAGGGTGTGAAGCAGGTGCTTCTGGAGCATGGTGGTCTTCCAGTGTCAGGGGTAGCTCTTGGAGGTGCTGAGATTAACAGCTTGGTGGCAGATCTAAGGGAGAACAAGGACATGACATTAGTTAAAGTCATCACACTGTCACTGTGCATGCCAGGCACCCTGGTGAGACAATGAAGATCTGCATCACAGTGCCATTGTCTTTCAATGATCAATGGGGAATCCAGTCTGGAAGATCCCATCAATGACGAGGCTACACCAGAATGTTTGCACCATCCAAAACTCTCAACTCGATGCACTACACTCTTACCTTTGTCTGATACCCCAGCCTCTCCACGGCCACTTGACCGGTGTGCATGGCGCCTCTCGAGATCCAAGGCCTCCTGCTCGTGTTTGGAGGGGATGAGGTGGTGTGGGGGTCATCCGCCAGTCCGCGACCTCTCAATATTGTTATGGGATGTCTTCTCCTGAAAGGACAGAGGAGCATTGATTGGTCCACTCTCTATATGCAGTGCCATTGCAGCCTGGCCAACAACCCCGCCTGAGGAGCACCTAAACAGGGCACATCCGAGTCATGGCTCTCGAGCCGCAATACACCCAGTCCAAGCAGCCAGGGGTCAGCCCCTTAACCAGCTCTGGCATCACTGACAGTTGGCACTCAGAGTCTAACACCCCTGAGCTCCATGGGGGTGTCGGCCAGTCCTTAACATGTCAACACATTGACCCATACCAACAAGGCGCTCACCCTTCCTGAGCGCAGCAGGTCATTAAATCTCTTGCGGCACTGCACCCATGCGCGCCGCATACCGTTGTGGCTGCTCACCTGGGCTGTCACCTCCTCCCCTGCCCACTTTATGAGGCGTGGTGGCCTCCTCCTCCTCCCATCTCTGGGGACAAGGGCAGCCGCCACCTCCAGGAGGACGGCGAGGCACTCATCCGAAAAACAGTGGGGGGGGCTGGCGAGTGCCCAGCCGACCTCACCTCCTGCCTGGCGTCTACATCCTACGTTTGCAGCCATGTCCTTGCAGCAATTCCATCACGGGCAGCCTCCCTGTGCCGTGTTTGAACCAGCCGCCGGGTTGCCATTGGACCCAGCAGCCGACAGGCCCCTGACCCCCACCCCCTGACCCCTGCCCGCCCCTTCTGGAACATTCTGCAGCTGCCTTCACGCTCAGTGGGCCTTAATTGGCCCGCCAGCATGAAATCACGGCCCGATAGCGGGTGGCAGTCTGTTTCGCAGCCGCTCCCGCTTACCCCTGCTGAGCCTGCCCGACAAGGGCAAAACTCTGCCCACGATGTACAATAACATTCCTGTTAACTCTGTTTAAATAGTTTAAGCCGTTTTAATTTTGTTCTGTAATCTGTTGTGTACAGAGGGATAGGGGAAGGAGTTGTATGATCATGTTTTTGTTGAAAAAATGAATTTCTTAGCTTCTGTTGGTGGTAGCCTAATGAAAATTAAGGCTACATTAATGATTGCCTGAGTGTTCTAGAGGTCATGGCCTTAGGAGATGGCAAACAGAGTGCAACGACCACTATAGTGTGACCAATGAGCCTGCACCAGATTAAACCAAGTATTTTGATGCCTCATCTGGAGTACTGCGTCCGGTTCTGGGTGCCATACTTGAGGATGGATGTGAAGGCATTGGAGAGAGTACAGAAGAGATTCACAAGAATGATGCCTGGAATGAAGAACTGTAGTTATGAGGATAGATTGGAGAGGTTGGGACTGTTTTCCTTGGAGAAAAGAAGGCTGAGAGGAGAATTGATAGAAGTATTCAAGATCCTGAGAGGTGTAGACAGGGTAAATAATGAGAAACTGTTTCCATTCAAGAGAACATCAAGAACTAGAGGGCACAGATCCAAAATAATTGGCAAAAGGAGTAAATGTGATGTGAGGAAAATATTTTTCACCCAGAGGGTGGTTGGAGTCTGGAACAAACTTCCTGAAAGGATGGTGGAGGCAGGTTCGATTGAGGTATTCAAAAGGAATTGGATTGCTACCTGAAAAGGGAGAACGTGCAAGGTTACGGGGAGTGGGACTAGGTGGAATGCTCTTTCAGAGAGCCAGTGCAAACTTGATGGGCCGAATGGCTGCCTTCTGCACTGTATAGACATTGAGATACTGTTTAAATGACTGGCTACTTTTGTATGCGAGAGCAGCTCATGGTGCTGAAACAGTCGGGATAGGACATGGTGCCAAGTGATGACTTAGTCAATGGACACTCATACCTGAGAAAATTTGCAGTACTTACTGAAATGAACCTATTTACTTGTTTAATAACTTAACAGCGAGAGATCATCTTGTTAGCAAAAGAAAACAAAATGAGGAACGAGTGGGCCCTCAAGTCCATGTAATTTAGTATCCCGTTAATTATATTCATGACACGTTTTGACTTGGAAGTGTCATCAGACCCTTTCATTTCAACTGGTACCCCAACAGAGTGTAGCAGTGCACCAGCCAATCTTTTTCTATTTCCCGGAACTTAAGCGAGTTTTGTTAAGACAAAAAAAGCATCAATGAACAATATTATATTAATAGTTGGGTAAATCTTAACATTGTGATATTAGGTGTCAGCTGTGGCTCAGTGGTAATACACTTGTCTCTGGGTCAGGCAGTTGTGGGTTCAAACCCCAATTTAGGATTTGGGCACAAAAACCAAAGCTGAAACTCTAGTACTAAGGGAGTGCTGCAACCTTGGAGGTGGAGGTGACATCTTTTGGATGAGACACTAAGCCAAGGTCCGTTTGCTATCTTATGGATGTTAAGGCTCCCATGGCACCCTTTTGCAGTGGAGTTATCCCCGGTGTCCGTGCCGATCTTTATCCCTCAATCAATGTCACAAGGGCAGATTATCTCGTCATTACGCGGATATACAAACATACGAATTAGGAACAGGAGTAGGCCACACGGCCCCTCGAGCCTGCTCCGCCATTCAATAAGATCATGGTTGATCTGAACGTAACCTCAACTCCACATTCCTGCCTCACCCCAAATAACCTTTCACCCCCTTGTTAATCAAGAATCCATCTAGCTCTGCCTTAAAGATATTCAAAGACTCTGCCTCCACCGCCTTTTGAGGAAGAGAATTCCAAAGTTTCACAGAGAAAAAATATGTTCTCATCTCTGTCTTAAATGAGCGACCCCTTATGTTTAAACAGTGACCCCTAGTTCTAGATTCTCCCACAAGAGGAAACATCCTCTCCGCATCCATCCTATCAGGACCCCACAGAATCTTAAAGGTTTCAATTAAGTTGCCTCTTACTCTTTCAGTGGATACAAGCCTAACCTGTCCAGCCTTTCCTCATAAGACAACCCGCCCATCCCTAGTATTAGTCTAGTAAACCTTCTCCGTTCTGCTTCTAATGCATTTACATCTTTCTTTAAATAAGGAGCTCAGTACTGTACACAATACTTCAGATGTGGTCTCGCCAATGCCCTGTACAACTGAAGCATAACCTCGGTACTTTTGTAATCAATTCCCCTCACACTAAATGAAAACATTCTATTAGCTTTCCTAATTACCTGCTGCACTTGCATACTAACCTTTTGTGATTCATGCACTAGGACACCCAGATCCCTCTGAATCTCAGAGCTCTGCAATCTCTCACCATTTAGATAATAAGCTTCCTGTTTATTCTTCCTGCCAAAATGAATGATTTCACATTTGCCTACATTATATTCCATTTGCCAGATCTTTGCCCACTCACTTAATCTATCTATGTCACCTTGTAGCCTCCTTACATCCTCTTCACAATTTACTTTCTTACCTATCTTTGTGTCATCAGAAAATTTAGCCACCATTCCTTTGGTCCCTTTTTCCAAGTCATTTATATAAATTGTGAAAAGTTGAGGCTCCAGCACTGATCCCTGTGGCACACCACTTGTCACATCCTGCCAACCAGAAAAAGATTCATTTATGCCAACTCTCTGCTTTCTGTTAGCTAACCAATCTTCTATCCATGCTAATATATTACCCCATATTCCATGAGCTTTTATTTTCTGCAATAATCTTTGATGTGAAACTTCATCAAATGCCTTCTGGAGATCTAAGTATAGTACACCCACCAGTTCCCCTTTATCCACAGCACATGTGACTCCTTCAAAGACCTCCAATAAATTGATTAAGCATTGTTCTTTGTGGGAGTTTGCTGTGTGTAAATTGACTGCCACATTTCCTACATTACAAAGTACACTTCAAAAACTTCTATAGCTCTAAAGTGTTTTGGGATGCCCTTTGGTTGTAAACGACACTATATAAATGCAAGTCTGTCTTGTTGTGAGGTAGTATAAAACACGTGATAGCAAATCAGCATTGCATTGACTTCAGTGAGAATAAAATCGGAAGGGGTGTAAAATGAGCTGGCAACTTGCTTTTGCCTGTTTTACACTGTTGCACAAAGTCTGATGTGATTCCTGTTAATTTTCAATCTGTGCTGAAATCTGACTTGTTATAAGTTAATTGCAGCTAGTGTGATAACAAAGTGTCCATTCTCTGATACTGTGCAACCATTACATTAACTCTACATTTCAAGGAATAAGTATTTAAGCAGTTTGAGATGTTTCTAAATGGAAACAGAAAACAAACATATATTTTCTGACCATCACGCTCCTCTTTTTAAAGTAAAGATTAAAAACCAAGAGTCTGGAAATCTGAAATAAAAACTGAAAATGCTTGAATACAGCAGGTTAGTCAGCATCTGAAGAGGAAAGATAGGTTTGTACTTGGGGTGGAAATTTTTGTCAAATTTCGAATGTTCAGGAGAGAATTCCCTTTTTTCAGCTGGCCAAAACAAAGTTAACTTTATGCTTCGTAACTGGAGCTGAGAGTGAATGTGCAGCGAGTTTTCTTACTGTCAGCTGCACTGAGACATATAAACTCTCAGGTTTATCTTGTTTTGGCGGTAATACAAAAAAAAGATGGTATTTGAATTGGTTGTCGGAGTTGCTATTGATTCACCAGCTCTGCTTCTATTTGTTACCTGGTGTAGAATAGTTTTAATTAAATGTATGAATGAGACAAATGCCGAATTGGGGAGACCAGAGTAGTGAAACCAACTCTCTCTCAATGTGAAAGGGGCTAATGTTGGGAAGAAAGAACAGCAGGTTACTTCAAGAGTATAGATATGGCCCAGCAACACAAGCAGATGCTGAAAATCCTGAAATAAGAACAGAAAATGTTGGGAATACTCAGCAGGTTAGGCTGTGGGGAGAAAATAAGGGCCTGAAATGTTCTGTTTTTCTCTCCACATATGCTGCCAGAGATGGCTGCGTGTTTACAACATTTTCTATTATTAGTACAGATATGCTTGTCACTTTCCCAAGAGGCAGCTCTTACTCTTGGCTTTTACATGACATTGATGCTCATTTTCATAGATGGAGAGACTTACCACAGACAGAGTAACCTTTCAACTGAAACCAGTGTTCTTGTATCGGTTACTATGCACAGATTTAATAATCAGATTTAGCTTTGAGTCACAGCATATCGATCACTGGAGGACATGAAGGCATACCTGTCACATTGCACCTACACAGAACAAAGTGACCTGCTATTTGTCCAATGTGTACAAGCTAAATCTACTTGGCCAGTTGCCTTTACGTTTTGAATAATCTATGAAAACAGTGAGACAAGTGTTGAAACAGGATAATATTTAGAGAATTTAGATCCTTCTCAGAATGTTGTTTGATAAGTCATCATCCTTCCATCTCTCAGTAGGCCTCCAACACACAGTGTACAATAATTATGCGAATTTTCTTTCCTTTCATTTGAAGTTCAGCATTCAAAGCTGAAAGCTGCCTTCTATAATGTTGAACTGACCTGTTAGTGTCTTTGGCTCCCGATGCATGGGTTTCGTGCAGCCAGGAGGAGTGATGTCAGAGAAAAATTGTTGATCTCGCTGGGGCTGCCTGCCAGGAAAATCCATTTCTTAAAAATGTTCTTCTTTGTGTCCAGTCTTAGCTGGTCCACTGGCAGCATGCGGCCGATTTGACACTAACATGTTTGGTGCAGCAATATGAAAGCTAACATGAGAATTGGCATTCATGCCATGAGGGGTGTCTTCATGTGACAGCCATTTCCTTTATGCAAACAGACAGACAGAGAATTTAACAAATCTTACACCTTACGATGTAAGATGTTTCATGCCTGGCTATTACTGCTTCATCCAGACAGTATTAACAATAGCTAACTATTTAGAAAGATTAGGAATCCTTATTTCACTGGCTGCCAATCCATATATTTTAATAACTCAAGGAAGCTATTCCAGCTACTAAGCATTTTTGACTTAACTGGTTTATAAACAAGCAAAGAAACCTATTTATGGCAGAGATTTTAGTATGGTTGCAGGTAGCCAATTGCAACAATATGATTTTCCCAGTGTCAAAGCTTGCTGAAACCATTTTTAAATTGAATTTACCCTAGCTATCTGACATTCCACAGAATACAGAACAGAATGCTCCTTCCAAATGCAAAATACTGTGGACGTTGGAAATCTGAAGTAAAAATCAATGGTGGAAATATTCAGCAGTTCTGGCAGCATCGGTGGAGGGAGAAACAGTTAACAGAGTTAACCAGAGTCTCAGGTCTGTGACCTTTCATCAGGCCTTCTCTGATGAAAGGTCGCAAACTGAAATGTTAACGCATTCTGTCTCCCTCTCACCACAGATGCTGCCAGACCGGCTGAGTAGTTCCAGATTTTTTTCTACAGATCCTCTTTGTTTCATTTGCGATTGCGTTCAATAGCCTCTGTGTTGTTTTATAATCAAATATGCTAGAAATACATAACAGCTCCATGAACAACTGAGGCTAACAACTGAGTGGAGTTGCTTCATGCCCCACAGTCATTGTTGTAATGGAGGAAGAGATTGGGAATGGGCTTGGACTAGAATTGGAACAAGGGTGTCAAAATAATATCTATGTTGACATGATAAAGTCAATGTAGAAACAGGAGTAGACCATTTTGTCCATTGAACCTGTCCATTATTCAATTAGAACATCCATGGCTGATTCATGTTACCTTGATACCATTAATCCACCTTTGTTCCATGTCACTTGATCCCCTTATTGAACAAAAATATATCAATCTCAGTCTAGTAAACTTCTTTCTGAGGGAAGAGTGTTCCAGATTTCTTTCCACCCTTTCCAGTGTGCACCTGCACACGTGCATGAAGTTCCCCGATCACCCTCCTCCTCCCCCACTCCTGCCCCGCACAGGCAGAACCTTCATTGGCCCGCCAGCACGAAATCGCTTCTGGCCCCGATCACACGCTGAGCCTGCCCGACAAGGGCAAAATTCTGCCCCTAGTTTATATTTCAAGGCCAGGATTTTACTTATGGTGGGCGGGCTGGGTGGGAGCGGGCGTGGGTGGGCACGGAGCCGATCGTCGGCTGCGCGCTGCTATTTTACGCAGGCGGGTCAATCAAGCACTCAGTGGGGGAAGGAGAGAGAGTCGGGGCCTGCGCTCTTTCACGCATGTTGCGCGAAAGAGCGCAGCAATCTCCCTGAGGCACGGAGCTGCCTCAGGGAGATTGAATGGACTATAAAACATTTTAATAAATGAGGTAAAAATTTATTTAAACATGTCTCCTCATGTCACATGAGTTGGGACATGTTTGCGAAGTTGAGAAATTTTATTTTATGAAAGCTTCAGGAAACCTCATCCTGCCCGTGGATGAGGTTTCCTGAAAAACGTGAAGGCTGCTTGGGCTCTTGCCTGCCCGGCTTAAGGTTGGATGAGCAGTGTTCTAAAGTATTTTAACTAACCCCTTAATGGCCTTAATAGGCCCTTAACATTTCGGCGGGCGCACAGCCACCTCCGCTATTAACAACTTGCCAATCTGAAAATGGCCTGCTTATTCCTACTCTCTTTTCTGTCCATTAGCCAATCCTCAATCCATGTAATATCACTAATCCCAATGAATCCTTATCTAAGGTAACAACCTTTTGTGCAGCAATTTATCAAATGCCTTTAAAAATGCAAAATACTACATCTACTGGTTCCCCTTTATCTACCCTATCAGTTGAATCCTCAAAAAACTCTAACAGATCTGACAAAAGACAATTTCCCTTTCATAAAACCTCATTCACCCTGTCTAATCATATCATAATTTACTAAGTACCCTGGTACCACTTCCTTAATAATAGATCCCAGTATTTTCCCAACAACTGATGCCGTGTAACTGACCTGTAGTTCCCTGTTTTTTTTTCTCCCTGCTTTCTTTAACCACCACTTTAAAAAAAGTGGAATAAATGGGAGAGAGAGCAACATATGTAAATTGGAAAACCATCAGGTAAATAAGGAAGATAGCTAATGCATGAAGCTGTTGAAGTCAATGTTCAGTTTAGAGGGGTATGGAGTGCCCAGGAGAGGAAATTAAATTCTGTTTTTGAAGTTATATAAATTTTTATTGGAGTGATGCAGGAGTTGATGGAAAATCAGACTGAGAATGGGAAATGACGTGGAATTGGTGTACCACAATGAGGTCAAGAAAGATGATTAAGGGCTGATTGGAGACGTTCAACAAAACCATAATCCAAACTGAGTTTGGTCTCTCCAATGTAAGAGAAACCTCACCCTGACTATTGAATATGGTGCACTAGACTGAAGTGAATAATTGTAACTTGGCCCTTTATGGAGTATCAAAGAGGTCAGATAACAATGTGGGCATACATTAATAGATTTTGCAGTTCTATGGTAAAGTGCCTAGGGAAGAGCAGTTGGTTGTGCAGAGTGGTAAGAGAATTAACCAGGATGATAGCTGGTCTTCTGAAAGGTGATAAAGGAAGGAAAATACAGTTGGTGCTGGTATCATATTTTAGATGGTGAAAACTTTGGTGCATCCCGTGGAAAATGAGAAGGGGAGAAAGGGTGAGAAGGCTATTTATATGGATTTTCAAAATGATTCCTGGGGGTCAATTTAATATTATCTCTTATCTCTTCTTCCAGAAGCATTTCTCATGCCTTTGATTCCACCACTCGTCCCCTCTACAACCCCACTGAGCTCCCATTCTCAACCAACTTACTAGGCAAGTCGTTTCTCCATAGGACTGGAGGGTATATTGTCAAGTCCATCAGCTTAGAATGTACTCCAGCCATTGACTACAGGGAGACACTGGGGCAGATTGGAGAGTGGGCCTCTCATCTGACCCTTTAACTGGGAAGGGGTGGTGTTGACGCAGTGAGATAAATGGGAAAATTTTGCAAAGTGAAAACAAGAGGAAAAAGAATCTGTCTAAATTGTGTTTCAACAAGTCTTGCTTTCATAGTAATAATTTGAATTTTTGACAGTAGATTAATGGCTATGTCCTGGCTTCAGGTACTCATTTGTATGCGCAGTTATGATTATTTAGTAACATTAAACTTTAGTACATGAAATACCAACATGTAAACTAAGTCTGAGTAACTGGGGAAATTGTCTACTGCCATGGTCTTTTTCTAGCTGTGAATTGGTGCATAGCATCTGTGGAATTAAATGTATACAGCAGTCAAGTACATTGTACAATTTTACATGCATCTAACCAAATTCAATCAGCTGTTCCTGTTCTTATGAACATACAAAATAGGAGGAGAAGTCGGCCATTCGGCCCCTTGAACTTGCTCTGCCTTTCAATAAGATCATAGCTGATCTGCTGGTGTTTCAAGTTCTGCATTCCTATCTACGCCCAATAACCTTTGATTCCCTTGCCTAACAAGAATCTATCTACCTCTGCCTTAAAAATATTGAATGACCCCACTTCCACTGCCTTCTGAGGCAGAGAGTTCCAAAGTTGCACAACCTTCTGGGAGAAAAAAATTCTCCTCATCTCTGTCCTATAAGGGTAACCCCTAATTTTAAAACAGTGCCCCCTAGTTCTGGGCTCACCCACAAGATGAAACATCCTCTCACATCCACATCCACCTTGTCAAGGCCATTCAGGATCCTATATACATCAGTCAAGTCACCACTCACTCTACTAAACTTGTTCAGATGAGTAATTGTGTAGCATGAAGCATTGTTGGCTGCTAAAATATATTTTGATATAGCATTTATTATATTGCCTATTTTAGTGGACAGGGAAATACCTGCATCTGTAACTCTGAATCTCTAAGTGACAACCAGTAGTGGTACCCACTGAATGGACTTTTCTTCAAAGTTTCACCTTTATTTACCCTGCTATTCCATTCATATAATTATCTACTGGTCAGTCTGGCAGAACGTTGGCAAAACCTGTTTGATGAAAGCAGGTGAGCTTCAAATGTTAATCATGAGTCCAAACGCAGCCTGAATCGTACCCCACATTACCACTGTCTGGATATGCTATGAAATAATACTGAGACCGCTAATGACTTAATGCGTAGGTGTGATGTCTTTTATTGCACTACTTTTACTCTTTTGATGGTTACTCCGCAGATGCAGAGAAAACATGTGCTCTTCGTGAAAAACCGTTTCAGGGTACTGTATGGTAAAGCACCTGTAATGTGAAACAGTAACAGTGGCTTGGCGGCTGCAATTACCTGCATTTACAGCAGCAGTGTACCCTCTAATGCTCAAAAATTGCGCTTGTTTTTAACAGGGGAAATGTTTCTCATTCCAAATTGATCCATGGAGTGAATAATTTCCTAACTGGAAATTTTGCTGGTTGTGCCATGATATTTTATTAATTTCAAATGGTCAGGCCAGGATACTGCAGAACACTATTAATTCTGTCCCATTTCCTGGATTCATTCTTGACTAATTTTATTTTGTTTAGACAGAAAAGGCCCTTGAACTGTAATGATAACCTGATTGTATTGGTTTATGATCACAGCAAGGGAAATTGAGACTTTGAGAATACAATTGAGAACTACAAATGATAAATTTGTGTAAAATTATCCAGGTACTTTGACAGACCAGTGTTCTAGTTTAATGCACCCGCAAATTAGCGGCATGTGGGTAAACCCATGTTTTCTATTCCTCCATTTATGTTTCTTTTGAAACTCTTTCCTTTGGCACTGATTAGAGGTTATATTGCTGTATAATGCTGTGGAGCTTGTGTTGGGTTGGGGTTCACTTACAGTTGCCATGCCATTTAACCCGAGCAGCAGAATGCTACAGCAAACTCTTGTCAGCATATTGAAATATTCTGCATACCAAATAATACCTTGAAACTGGTGCAAGTTGCTTTAGTTTAGAATAATTGTATTTGCATGTTTGGGGAATGATCATATTACCAAGTGACCTACTGAGAAAGATTATAAAACTGCCCAATATCTTTTCAATATTATGCATACATGTTGTGCTGGGAGATGGGGTATTTTTTTTTTTTAAAAAGAGTCTGTCCATTCAATGTAAACATTTTTTGGAAACTTTTATTTTTTTTTCAATAACACTAGTTTTCACGAGAAAATAGGATAGAAAACCAGCATGCTTATGTGCAAACATTACCAGAGTTGGGAAAGTGTACATTCATATGAGGGTGTAGTGTATATGCTTGTTTGTGTGTGGCAAAAACTGCAGTGCCCAGCTGAGCATGCTCAGAAGTCTCAGTGTGAAAATTGATGTTTTCATTCAGAAGTTGAAGTAGCATTGATGGAATTACCAGGCAACATTGTGGAAATATATTATAAAAGCAAAATACTGTGGATGCTGGAAATATGAAACAAAAACAGAAAATGTTGGAAAGATTCAGCAGGTCTGCCGGCATCTGTGGAGAGAGAAACAGAGTTCATGGGCAACATTCCCTCCCCCCCCCCAACATTGGGGGGGGGATATGTGGGAACGGGCGTGGGCGGGCGGGTTCCTGATCGGCGCCCCCAGTTGGGAGTGCGCCGCCATTTTACGTGGGCAGGCCAATTAAGGCCCTCCCAGTGTGACATCCGCCAGGAAGCGCCACGCGCTCCCTGTGCGGGGGTGGGGGGGTGGATTCCCTGAGCCGGGGGTGCGCTCTTTCACGCATGCGCACACCACAGGGCACAGATCTCCCTGAGGCAAAGTGCCAAATCGGCTGTGTGCCCGCCGACCTGTCAATGGCCAATTGAGGCCATTTAAAAAGTAATTGCAGTAGTTAAAGGACCTGCCCATCCAACCTTAAGATTGGCGAGCAGGCCAGGAGCCCTGGCAGGCGTCAGAGAAAGCATGAAACCTCATCCATGGGCGGGATGAGGTTTCATGTAGGTTTTTAAAAATTTAATAGAAGTTTAACTAAAAGTGATGAACATGTCCCAACTCATGTGACAGTGTCATGTCAGGGGACATGTCAGAGAAATTTTATTTTTCTATTTTTAACATTTTTGAATTTGGCACCGATCTCCCTGAGGCAGCACTTAGCCTCAGGGAGATGAGTGCACTCTTTCACGCAAATGCGCAAAAGAGCGCACTCTCGGCTTAGGGAATCCCCCCCACCCCCGCATAGCGCTTCCTGGCAGATGTCACGCTGGGCGGGCCTTAATTAGCCTGCCCGCATAAAATGGCGGCTGATCGGAGGCGTGCCTGCACATGCCCGTTCCTGAACTTCTACCCCCCCCCCCGATGGAGGGAAAATTCTGCCCTTGGTACTTACAAGGAACAAAAGGAGAAGCTTCAGAAGAGCTGAGAACCTTTTCAATGGAGAGTGAGATGTTGAGAGCTTTAAGGTGAGACAGAAATAACATTTTCTTGTTTTCTGCCCAAAAATATCAGGCGGGAATTGGAGAGTTTCCCCTGACATGGGGAACAACATTTAAGACTTGGTGATGATGGCGAGACCAGCAGGTGCACCACAACTATAGTGTCAGTGCAAGGCAACAGTTTTGCTTCATACTTTGGCTGCAAGATGCATTTACACAATTGAAGCAGAGTTAGAGCTGAACCCTAACTTTGGGGTGAAATAAAAGCAGACTCCTTGGAGAAGGTTCTGACATCCAGTGGTGCACTGTTTTGGATTAGTTCAGTAACTCACTTAGTACAACACCTGCTTTGGGCGGGAGAAGACCATCTATGCACAGTGTCCCCTTGGTGCATTTTGAACAAACCATTTGACAAAAACTTGCCTAGCTCCTTCCTAAAACCCATTGAAGGTTTCTCATTCCATCAGTCCAGGATTAATCTGTTCCACATACCTGCACCCCTTTTAGATAAAAAAAAAGTTCTCCTGCATTTCCTAATGTCTTTTGTTTTCATTCCTTTGTGTTTCAATTTTGTACATGAGAGAAAAGAATATTCAAGTTGGGTGGATCATGCAGCTGAAACTAGATTAAGCTGCACTCAGGCACTGTGTTATGAACAGCTTTTTTTGCGTGTGAACGGTGTGACTAATTTGATTTGTAACATCAGTCATGTTTTGTGATTCCTGAATATTCCACCATGGTATTGCGCGTGTTAAAAATGCTACTATGCAGTCAAACAGGAGCTAAACTCACAGACCAGCAGGGTCAGGGGGATATGGATTAAGAGTCAGATGTGCTGGCCTGATCTTAACTTTGTCAGCGGATGGGTTCTGATTGAGTTAAAATCTCAGCCTAACGAGGGGCTTGGAGGGGGGGGTGCAATTAGAATGATGGGGGAGCCCACTGGAGCAGGACTCCGCCACCGGGCAAATTCCCCAGGGGGCGATGGTGTGGTGGGATAAAGATGGTGGTGGGAAGGCAATTGACGTTGTTAAGCAGCCGATTGAGAGTGATTTTTTTAAAGTGCATTTTATATTTTCCATGGGGCCCAGGCGTCCCACGGAGCATCAATGGATCGAAGGAGGCGATAGTTCAGCAGAAGGTGAATGTTGGTTGGAACTGGCAGCCATTGAGTACAGCTGTGTTGTCGACCAGGCAGGCTGAGGTTCAGATAAGCAAAGATTTGGAGGGATTGCAAAGTGTGAGGCTGTGGCGGAGGGCAATTAGAAGGGGCCTCCCTGGTCCACTGCAGCAAGTGCTGGCAGCACCAGAGGGATGAGAGGCATTGAGCCACGAGAACTCCAATTGCCAATGGGGCACCTGCACTCCAGTGTTTGACTCCTGCCCGGAAGAGGAGAGTGGGCGAGAGAGAGAAAGAGAGACAGGTTTAGCCACTTGGATTGGGGCTGCAACTGCCAGACAGCACCGTCATGATGCTGTGATGGGACGTGGACAAGGAGGGTGGAAAGGGGCAATAAGGCAGGCGAATATTAGCTAAAGGTGTTGACAGACAGAGGCTTAGCTTCACAGAAATGTCAGAGCACTGTTGTTTCTGAAGACAGCACCTTGTACAGGGAGGCGAACCTGAGCAGAATGCTGGAGGAGGAGTTGAGACCACTGGGATCTGGTGGCCACTCATTGTCTGTGGCTGTGAAGGTGACCATGCCAGACGGGAAGAATCGTGAGCCAGTCCTGCCACCTGCCCACGTGGCCGTGCATTTGACCCTGGCATTGAGACATCCTCTGAATTGCCAAAATCCAGCCCATGATATCTGAACCAGTGTATTGCTGCAATGATCGCTAGTTTGGACCTTACCATGATCATTCCGCCTATTCTGATTGAGCTGACTTGATTCATGTGAGGTCAGTAGGGATTGTTGTTAAATTAGTCTGAATTAACACAAAAAGGTGAGAAACTCTAATGTTCAGTCAGGTACAACAAAGGCTGCAAGAAGAGAGATTATGAACTATGTTGGGAATTAAGATACAGCTAGAAGCTGAACTGAAAAAAGTAAACAAACAGTGATCGTGTGTTTGTTATTTACAGTTGTTGAGGGAGGTTTTTCCAGTCATGTCTATGCTGCAAATTAAACCACCTCCTAGATTTGCAGTTGGACTTGTTTTGTCAGAATTTTCAATAGCTACGTCAGTTGGAAGGTGGGAGAATTGGGAACGTGTGGAATTTTCTGTTATCCAATTCATGTGTCACAAAGGATGCATTGTTACCTTGAGTTACACTAATGGTATAAATATGTATTGAGCAAAGTGGGGCAAATCCAGAATGGAAGAAACATGGAAATGCACTAACGGGAGTGAGTGATGCCATAGAAACCGAGAAGGTATCGACTGCAGCTTTGAAAATGTAAAGCTTTGGTTCTATTTTAGCTCTGACTGAAGCATCATCAGCCCACGCTGCCTCTAATGTAAACATTGCCAGAAAAATGTCCACTCAGCTCCACCTTCCTGGTTGGGGTTTTATTTTGCTTAAAGAACAACAATGGTTTGCAATTATATAACAGCCTTTAATGTAGAAAAAAAAATCTCAAGTTGCTTCACAGAGTCTGAAGGAGAAAAATTAGCTGCCAGGCCAAAGATGGAAAGATTAGGAAGATCGATAGCTTTGTCCAAGAGGTGGAATTAAAAGGGTGTTCAAAATAAATGAAGGAGCTGGAGAAATTGAAGGGGGAAATAGTAGAGCACAGGGTCTTAGCAGTTTATACATTTCTGACACTGGTGGGCAAAACAGGGCATAAATGAAAGGTTTCAGTCAGCAAAATGGATACTTGGAGTGTGGTTATGCTGTTAGGAGTTACAGAGATGGAGAGGGCCAAGACCAATAAGGAGGGATTTAAACACAAAGATTAGAATTTTAAATTAAAGGCATTGGAGTACCAGGAGCCACTGTGGGCAAGGGTAATGAGTTAATAGAACTTGGCATGAGACAGGATATGGACAGCAGAAGTTTGGATGAGCTGATGTTGACTGAAGGTGGAGAATCTCCTCAGACTTCCTATGTTCACTTCTGTTACATTGCTCGATCTGTTGCTGACACTCTCACCTATGCCTTTATCACCTCTAGTCTCAACAACTCCCACACTTCCCCCTTTGTAAACAAGAGATCATCCAAAACTCTGCTGCCCATAGCTTAACTTACAGCAAGTCCCTTTCCCCTATCACCCCTGCGCTCACTGACCTATATTGGCTCCCAGTGAAGCAATGTCTTGGTTTTAAAATTCTCACCCTCAATTTCAAATCCCTCCATAGCCTCACCCCTCCCTATCTCTGTCACCTTCTCCAATCCCACAACCCTCCAAGATATCTGTACAGTCCTCTAATTCTGGTCTTTTGCACATTCCCCATCATTAGTGCTCCACCATTGGAACTTTCTCCCTACACCTTTCTTTCCTGCTTTAAGGCACTTCGTATCACCTACTTCCAAGCTATTAGTCCTCCTTGTGTGGCTCAGTGCCATACTTTATTTTATAATGCTTTTTTTTTGTTCATGGGATGGGGGCAGTGCTGGCCATCCCTGATTGCTCTTGAGAATTGCTAGCCTGCAGTCACATTTAGGCTAGACCAGATTTCCTTCCCTAAAGGTCATTAGTAAACCAGATAGGTATTTACAACACTCAACATTAAAGTCATCATTAGACTTTTAACTTTGGATTTTTTTTTTTATTGAATTCAAATTTCTTCACCTGCCATGGTTGGATTCGAACCCAGGTCCCCAGAGCATTATCCTGGGTCTCTAGAATACTAGTCCATTGACAATACCACTACACCACCACTTCTCCTTTGGAGAGATGTTTCATTTTGTTAAAGGTGCTATATAAATATAAGTAGTTGTTGAGAATGTGATTCCTGGCAGAAGAGCGTTGGAATTGGGTTTCAGCAGCTGGTGGATTGAAACGCTGACACCGATGAGTGGTGTTATACTGGAAGTAGATGGTCTTTGTGATGGAAAGGATCAGAAGCGCAGTGTAGGTCAAATTTCCCTTCAAGTGACACACCATCCTGGCTATGGAACAAATCACTGTTCCTCCACTATCGCTGGCTCAGAAATCTGGATCTCCCTTCCTACCAGCACATGAGCTGCAGCAGTTCAAAAAGTGACTCACCACCATCTCCTCAAGGGCGATTAGGGATGGGCAACAAATGCTGGCCTTGCCAGTGATGCCTACATCCCATGAACAAATAAAAAATAAAGGATATTAAGGTAGCAATGGTCTGGTAAATCCACTGCACTGACAAGGGAAAGGGATGAAGTTGATACCAAGGGCACCGAGTTTAGAGCAGGGGTCAAGGATTTCTCAATACACTCTGCAGTCAGTTGCAGCTTTTACTGGTGACCACTAGCGTTCCTGGTCCCATTAGTCGATAGTAAATGGTCCCCTCTCCTCGGGTACTGTCCCCCACTCTTTCAAAACCTATTACCACAGCACTGCTCAGAAACCCCCTCTTCCTCATCTAAATTACACTTTGACAACATTATCTAAAGACATGAGGTCAGGCTTCACGTGTATGCGTATGACATCCGGCTCCACCTCTTCACCAAGTCTCTAAACCCCCCTATTACATCTGCGCTGTCAAATTTGACCGGTGAAACGTTTGATCATGGATTGAACTTCTGACCCTATATCCTCCATCACAAAGAATACATTTACCTCTATAACGATGCCCCTTGCCTCCACCTTCCTGCTGCTGTAATCCTCTGCTATACTTTGTCACCTCCAAACTTGACTGGTGCAATGCTTGTCCGACACCCAGTTCTGGCTTAGTCACAATTTCTCCAATTCAAAATTGGGAATACCAAAGCCATTGGCTGGGATTTAGTGTGTGTGGTCGGAGTCTCGCCCACTGTTTGAAGAACCAGTGGGAGCCCCACATAGCTTTTCTCCAAGAGGTCCGATGCTATATCTTTCCAATCGGGCACTTATCTGAGCAGCTTCAAGCCTCCTGTCAGATTAAGACCCCAGTAGGGCGGATAACCCATTCCTAGGAGACGCTAACCAATCAGGCGCTGGTAGCTTTCACTGGCATCTCCACTGGGAGTGGTGGCCACTGCTGGTACTACATTGGGGTGGGTCCACTATCAGGATCACTGACGGAGTTCAAGTATAGGTGAGTGTAGGCAGGATGGGGGCTGTGGGCAGGGGGTCCTCGAAGGCAGAGGTGGTCAGAAGTAAGGACAGAGAAGTGGCTTCCTGCAGGGCCCCCCTGCCCAATTCTGGACCCTTTAATCGGGCACCGAGTGCCTGTGAATGAGGGACACCACGGTCAGCTGCTGGCATGTCCAACAGGTTTCGCTGGGCAGCCTGCCGGGATGGTGAGGCCCCTGCCCATCATTGATTGAATATCAGCGGCAGTGGGAGGAGGCCCTTAATCAATTGGCCTCCAGGCGGGAAGATTGCCTGCCAATCTTTCCACTCTGGACTTAATCAGAGGGGGTTGAGAGGTTGCAGATCTCCGCCCTGCACCGAATCATACACCACCCTCATCTCCAAACTCACCTCTGGGGTGGCATTAAGTTCAATCCAGTGTCTTCAACTCACGCAACAAATTTCATAGTCATTTACAGTGAGAGAGCGCTTGTGAAAAGCAGTGCGGCCATTTACAGTGAGAGACCACTTGTGAAAAGCAGTGCAGCCATTTACAGTGAGAGACCACTTGTGAAAAGCAGTGCAGCCATTTACAGTGAGAGAGTGCTTGTGAAAAGCAGTGCGGCCATTTACAGTGAGAGAGCACTTGTGAAATGCAGTGCGGCCATTTACAGTGAGAGACCACTTGTGAAAAGCAGTGCAGCCATTTACAATGAGAGAGCGCTTGTGAAAAGCAGTGCGGCCATTTACAGTGAGAGAGCGCTTGTGAAAAGCAGTGCAGCCATTTACAGTGAGAGAGCGCTTGTGAAAAGCAGTGCGGCCATTTACAGTGAGAGAGCGCTTGTGAAAAGCAGTGCGGCCATTTACAGTGAGAGAGCGCTTGTGAAAAGCAGTGCGGCCATTTACAGTGAGAGAGCGCTTGTGAAAAGCAGTGCGGCCATTTACAGTGAGAGAGCCCTTGTGAAAAGCAGTGCGGCCATTTACAGTGAGGGAGCGCTTGTGAAAAGCAGTGCAGCCATTTACAGTGAGAGAGCGCTTGTGAAAAGCAGTGCGGCCATTTACAGTGAGGGAGCGCTTGTGAAAAGCAGTGCAGCCATTTACAGTGAGAGAGCGCTTGTGAAAAGCAGTGCAGCCATTTACAGCCAGAGCGCTTGTGAAAAGCAGTGTGGCCATTTACAGTGAGAGAGCGCTTGTGAAAAGCAGTGCAGCCATTTACAGTGAGAGAGCACTTGTGAAAAGCAGTGCAGCCATTTACAGTGAGAGAGCGCTTGTGAAAAGCAGTGTGGCCATTTACAGCAAGAGAGCGCTTGTGAAAAGCAGTGCAGCCATTTACAGCCAGAGAGCGCTTGTGAAAAGCAGTGCGGCCATTTACTGCGAGAGAGCGCTTGTGAAAAGCAGTGCGGCCATTTACAGTGAGAGAGCGTTTGTGAAAAGCAGTGCGGCCATTTACTGCGAGAGAGCGCTTGTGAAAAGCAGTGCAGCCATTTACAGTGAGGGAGCCCTTGTGAAAAGCAGTGTGGCCATTTACTGTGGGAGAGCGTTTGTGAAAAGCAGTGCAGCCATTTACAGCGAGGGAGCGCTTGTGAAAAGCAGTGCAGCCATTTACAGTGAGAGATCGCTTGTGAAAAGCAGTGTGGCCATTTACAGTGAGAGAGCGTTTGTGAAAAGCAGTGCAGCCATTTACAGCGAGGGAGCGCTTGTGAAAAGCAGTGCAGCCATTTACAGTGAGAGAGCGCTTGTGAAAAGCAGTGCGGCCATTTACAGTGAGAGAGCGCTTGTGAAAAGCAGTGCGACCATTTACAGTGAGAGAGCACTTGTGAAAAGCAGTAGTGTGGCCATTTACAGTGAGAGAGCGCTTGTGAAAAGCAGTGCAGCCATTTACAGTGAGACAGCCCTTGTGAAAAGCAGTGCAGCCATTTACAGTGAGAGAGTGCTTGTGAAAAGCAGTGCGATCATTTACAGTGAGAGAGCACTTGTGAAAAGCAGTGCGGTCATTTACAGTGAGAGAGCGCTTGTGAAGAGCAGTGCAGCCATTTACAGTGAGAGAGCGCTTGTGAAAAGCAGTGCAGCCATTTACAGTGAGAGAGCGCTTGTGAAAAGCAGTGCAGCCATTTACAGTGAGAGAGCGCTTGTGAAAAGCAGTGCAGCCATTTACAGTGAGAGAGCGCTTGTGAAAAGCAGTGCAGCCATTTACAGTGAGAGAGTGCTTGTGAAAAGCAGTGCGGCCATTTACAGCAAGAGAGCGCTTGTGAAAAGCAGTGCAGCCATTTACAGCCAGAGTGCTTGTGAAAAGCAGTGTGGCCATTTACAGCGAGAGAGCGCTTGTGAAAAGCAGTGCAGCCATTTACAGTGAGAGAGCGCTTGTGAAAAGCAGTGCGGCCATTTACAGTGAGAGAGCGCTTGTGAAAAGCAGTGCGACCATTTACAGTGAGAGAGCACTTGTGAAAAGCAGTGTGGCCATTTACAGTGAGAGAGCGCTTGTGAAAAGCAGTGCAGCCATTTACAGTGAGACAGCCCTTGTGAAAAGCAGTGCAGCCATTTACAGCGAGAGAGCGCTTGTGAAAAGCAGTGCAGCCATTTACAGTGAGAGAGCGCTTGTGAAAAGCAGTGCGGCCATTTACAGTGAGAGAGCGCTTGTGAAAAGCAGTGCGACCATTTACAGTGAGAGAGCACTTGTGAAAAGCAGTGCAGCCATTTACAGTGAGAGAGCGCTTGTGAAAAGCAGTGCAGCCATTTGCAGTGAGAGAGCGCTTGTGAAAAGCAGTGCAGCCATTTACAGTGAGAGAGCGCTTGTGAAAAGCAGTGCAGCCATTTACAGTGAGAGAGTGCTTGTGAAAAGCAGTGTGGCCATTTACAGCAAGAGAGCGCTTGTGAAAAGCAGTGCAGCCATTTACAGCCAGAGTGCTTGTGAAAAGCAGTGCAGCCATTTACAGCGAGAGAGCGCTTGTGAAAAGCAGTGCAGCCATTTACAGTGAGAGAGCACTTGTGAAAAACAGCTTGGCTATTTACAGCAAGAGAGCGCTTGTGAAAAGCAGTGTGGCCATTTACAGCCAGAGCGCTTGTGAAAAGCAGTGCAGCCATTTACAGTGAGGGAGCGCTTGTGAAAAGCAGTGTGGCCATTTACAGCGAGAGAGCGCTTGTGAAAAGCAGTGTGGCCATTTACAGTGGGAGAGCGTTTGTGAAAAGCAGTGCAGCCATTTACAGCGAGGGAGCGCTTGTGAAAAGCAGTGCAGCCATTTACAGTGAGAGAGCGTTTGTGAAAAGCAGTGCAGCCATTTACAGTGAGAGACCGCTTGTGAAAAGCAGTGCGGCCATTTACAGTGAGGGAGCGCTTGTGAAAAGCAGTGCGGCCATTTACAGTGAGGGAGCGCTTGTGAAAAGCAGTGCGACCATTTACTGTGAGAGAGCACTTGTGAAAAGCAGTGCGGCCATTTACAGTGAGAGAGCGCTTGTAAAAAGCAGTGCGGCCATTTACAGTGAGAGAGCGCTTGTGAAAAGCAGTGCAGCCATTTACAGTGAGAGAGCGCTTGTGAAAAGCAGTGCGGCCATTTACAGTGAGAGAGCGCTTGTGAAAAGCAGTGCAGCCATTTACAGTGAGAGAGCGCTTGTGAAAAGCAGTGCGGCCATTTACAGTGAGAGAGCGCTTGTGAAAAGCAGTGCAGCCATTTACAGTGAGAGAGCGCTTGTGAAAAGCAGTGCAGCCATTTACAGCAAGAGAGCGCTTGTGAAAAACAGCTTGGCCATTTACAGCGAGGGAGCGCTTGTGAAAAGCAGTGCAGCCATTTACAGCCAGAGCGCTTGTGAAAAGCAGTGCGACCATTTATAGCAGAATTCGGGACTTACTGCCAGGGTCTTGCTCATTGTGGACATCCGAGGGGCAGAAGATGCTGGAGCCTGACGGTAACGGAATCCTGGAGGAATGCCCATGTCATGCTGGGAGGAATGGCCATGGCATGCTGGGTGGATTCTCATGGACATGGCTCTGCAGCAAAGCAATGCACAGAAGTTGGAAAGTTACCATTGATGCTCACAACGGATGATGGTCGCGTGGGGTGGGGAGAGAAAGGCTTAGGATCGACTGGGAGAGGAAGAGGTGTCGGGGGGTTGAGTTTGGGAGGGAGGGAATGAAGGTGTTGGTGGGGTTGAGTTTGGGAGGGAGGAATGAAGGTGTCGGGGGGAGGTTGGGAGGGGGATAGGGAGTACGCGCGGAGGAGGGTTAATGGGGGAGAAGGTGGCAACTGTTGAGGTGGGTGTAAGGGGTGAGGTGGGAAGGTGTAATGCAAGGAATGTGGAGAGGGGAGGGAGGCCAGGGGGAGGAATGAGTGCGGAGAGGGGAGGGAGGAAGTGTGGAGGAAGAAGCAAGAGTGTCTGAGGGAGTTGGGGTGGGGGGGGTGGGGTGGGGAGGGGGGAAGGAGTAAGGCTGGAGGAAGAGGTAAGGCTGGAGGAAGAAGTTGGGAAGGGATAAGAACTAAGGGTGGCGGATGAAGCAAGAAGGGAGAGGGACTAAGCGGGGGTGTGTGTCCAGGGAGGTGGGAGGACTAAGGCAGCGGGGAGGGGTTCAGAGGGGGTTAAAGGTTCTGGAGGGCGGGGGATGTTCAGGTGAACTTGCAAGAGACGGGTCTGTTGTGTCCATGATTGCTGCCTGGGGAGCGGACTGAGGGTGGGCGTGGTATGAGGGAATGTTGAGAATGACCGAGGGCAGAGTGAGGCGGGAGGGTGGGGGTTCGATGGTAGCAGTAGAAGGGACAGCGAAGGTGGTTGGCGGGGA
Source organism: Cetorhinus maximus (assembly GCF_964194155.1). NCBI lineage: Eukaryota > Metazoa > Chordata > Chondrichthyes > Lamniformes > Cetorhinidae > Cetorhinus > Cetorhinus maximus. Next base: position 128,419,115 of record NC_135887.1, read on the forward strand.
CTTGGAGGCAGACACGGACCCCGGGGTGGGAAGGAGGTCAGGGAGGTGAATGTGGATGGGGGTGGGATTTTCAGGAAATAAGGGAATGTGCATGTTCACCAGGACATCCCCAAAGGGAAAGGGTTGTGGCTGGCTGGTCACGGAGGGGAGGTGAAAGGTGATGCCAGGGTGGGGGTCAACTGTGATGGGGGAAAGGAAATGGGTGACTGGGGGATAGTAAAGGACAGGGGAGTGAAAGTAAAACCGAATTAGCACCTTGCTGTCCAAATCGAAAGTGAAATGAGAGTCGTGGTGGACGAGGTCAAGTGCTGCATGGCAGTATGGTCAGTGGGTGGGCGGAGATGCAGGTCAGCTCAGCTGGACAACTAAAGTGAACCCCAGCAGGCAGCATTGAGACTGCTCAGGACATTGATTGTGATACATGAAGGATCTGCGTGCCTGGGAGAGTGCTGGCACGAGGCACCAATAGGCCCTGCCCCACACACACTTCTCCCTCTGGAATCACTTGTGGGCCAGCTGTTCTCTCTGCAGTGACAGAGGACAAGGTTGAGGGGGTCACAGGCAAAGGGGACTCGGAGGGAGAGGACAGCCTGTGAGATTCCTCAGTGGATGACTCGGGCATGTCCAGCTGTCCCTCCTCCTCCCGTTGGATGCCCGAGGGCCCTGGCCTGACTCATTGAGGGGTAGGAGCACCTGGAGAGACATCAAGGTTCCCTGTTTCCCTCTCGCAATGCCGCTGCAGGAATTCACCCACGCTTCCCTTGATGGAGCGCAAATCCGCTTTCTGCTGGACCAGGGCCTCCATGGCATCTGTCATCCTCCCCATGAGAACTCCATACATGCATGTGTGGGCAGCACTTCATCAGAGAGCAGGTGGACGCTCTCCCCTGGCCTTCCAACAGCTTTGCGTGATGTTCCCCTGCCTTCTGCTGACTGCCCAGGATGAGTTGGAAGGCCTAATCCAAAGGTTCGTCATCTGACTCAGATCCCACAGATGCCTCTTCCCCAACAGTCCTCTGAGTGCTGTGGAGCTTGGCTGAACCTGGCCGCTCCTGCTGCGGACACCTGTCCACGCGGTGACCACCAGATTGTGAACCTGAGCATTCTCTAGGTCTAGGTCCCACCAAGGTGTCTCTGCGCTGGTGGAGGATGTGGGTAAGCGCTGTGACAGGTCTTCCAGGCTGTTTATTTTCCAGCTCTTTAATGGAGGAGGTGCCCTCTTAGCTGGAGGTGAGGATGTGGATGGAGCTGAGGGACTGGCTGGCTGAGGGCATCGGTCGCTTGGCAGAGCTTCCTGTGAACCGAAGTAGAGATAATTAGTGCATGGCAGCAGAGTCAAACGCAGGAGAGGGAGCACTCACAGTTGTGTAGAGAGAGGGATGATGTGGTGCAGGGTCCGCAGGTGGGTGTTTGCCTCCGAGCTCACCGTTGCCGCAGGCAGGGTCCACGTCCTCACCAGACAGTGCAATAGCACACTACTCAAAGTGACTGAGGGGCCTAATGTGGACCACTCCCTGCTAATGTGAACAGACTTCTCCTGCATGGAAACAGGTGGAGAGAGTGCGAGCAGGACAAATGGCACTGCGTGGAATGTTTGTGTGGTGAGCGGAGCCATGGACGGGATGAGGGCGCAAGCTTGAGAGGATATGAGCCTGATGGAGATGTGAGGGTGTGTGTGAGAGTTAGTGGTGTTGTCCCTTGAGGCGTGAGATCCCTGTGGATGTGTGATGGGTTTGTGGGTGTGAGAGTTGAGAGTGATGAGAAGAGAGAGTTACCCTGGCAGAACGGATGAGACCATTCATCCTGTAGTGGCACTGGGTGGCTGTCCTCTTTTGCAGGGCATTGGCGCTGACCACTGCTGCCGCTGCCTCCCATGATGGATTGGTGATGTATCTGCCCATCCTGCGGCCAGAGTGGGGACAGAGGACATCATGGCGGGCCTCCACGGCGTTCAAAAGGTGCTCAAGGGATGCGTCACTAAACTTGGGTCTGCAGTCTTCTTGCCCTTCAGGGCCATGTCTTCCATGAAGCAGTCATGGGCTAGAAGCACTGAGAGGTGTGTGCGCAGCTGGTCTTTAAATATGGCGCCCAACATGATGAAGCGGCGAAAGGATGGTGTGTGACTGGCAAATGAGAGCCTGTCCGCCAGCGAAATGGCGTTTTTCCCGGAAATGCATAATTAATGCGGTGGGTTTGGGACGATACGGCATGAAAAGCCGCCATTGCAGCCAGTGGGCTACCGCACTTAGTGCAACTCTGGGATGATTCTGCCCATTACCACTAAACCAACAAAGTAAATTCTTTCATGAAAAGGAATGAAAGTAAAACAGTGCAAAACTGCTAGTTTAATCTGGCATCATGCCAGTTTGTCAACCACATATACCAATGCAGATTCAGAAGGTCCTTATTACATTTAACAACCAGAAATGTTATATAAGGTCACTTTAACTACATGTCTTACATTATTGTCCCTGTTGGCGCCGTTGTATAAAAAGTTTGTTTATTGTTGGAATGCCCAAGAATATATTTTTAATACCTATTTAGAACCATAGAACACTACAGCACAGAAAACAGGCCATTCGGCCCTTCTAGTCTGTGCCGAAATATTATTCCGCTAGTCCCATTGACCTGCACCTAGTTCATAACCCTCCAGACCTCTCCTATCCATGTATCTATCCAATTTATTCTTAAAACTTAAGAGTGAGCCCGCATTTACCATGTCAGATGGTAGCTCGTTCCACACTCTCACCACTCTCTGAGTGAAGAAGTTCCCCCTAATGTTCCCCCAAACCTTTCCCCTTTCACCCTAAAGCCATGTCCTCTCGTGTTTATCTCTCCTAATCTAAGTGGAAAGAGCCTACTCGCATTTACTCTGTCTATACCCCTCATAATTTTGTAAACTTCTATCAAATCTCCCCTCATTCTTCTACACTCCAAGGAATAAAGTCCTAACCTATTTAATCTTTCCCTGTAACTCAACTCCTTAAGACCCAGCAACATCCTAGTAAATCTTCTCTGCACTCTCTCAATCTTACTGATATCCTTCCTGTAGTTAGGTGACCAGAACTGCACACAATACTCCAAAGTTGGCCTCACCAATGTCTTATACAACCTCACCATAACATCCCAACTCCTATACTCAATACTTTGATTTATGAAGGCCAGTATGCCAAAAGCTTTCTTTACAACCTTGTCTACCTGTGACGCCACTTTCAGGGAATTATGTATCTGAACTCCCAGATCCCTTTGTTCCTCCGCACTCCTCAGTGCCCTACCATTTACTGTGTATGTCCTACCTTGGTTTGACCTTCCAAAATGTAATACCTCACACTTTTCCGCATTAAATTCCATCTGCCATTTTTCCAGTTGGTCCAGATCTCTCTGCAAGCTTTGAAAGCCTTCCTCGCTGTAAAAAAAATGTTCAAAAATGCTTTGCTGTTCTACATTACCTCCATGATGAGGGGCAAGCAAAAAACAGATGGTGACAATTATTGAATCACTTCCACACAACAATATTTCACGTTGAATATAAGCTCACTTTGAATTCAGATTTCAATGCTGGGAAATGTATGATTCATTCACTTGTGCCTGTGAAGATGCAGAGTCGAATTCTGGTTTTGTCCAGCACAAGCCAGCAAGGCTAATTAGTAATGTCATTGTAAAAGCTCCTCTGGGGCATAAGGAATTTACTTGTATCATGATCACTGTTAAGTTTGCAAATGATACACTCCAACCACAAACAAGAATCTTAAACTTAAACAAAGCCAATTACATAGGTTTGAGGAAAGAGCTGAAACATTAACTCTTTCTCTCTTCGCAGATACTGTCGATTTGTTGGGTACTTCCAGCATTTTCAGATGCCTGAAATCTGTAATAAAATCTGCAGTATTTTGCTCAGATCTCAGTCTGGTTATACCCTTGGGCTCGTGCTGCTATGCTAACAGGTGATCTAAGCAGAAAAGTCATTGTCATGTTCCTGCTGATTGAATCTACCAGGAAGAGGAACTGAGCCAGATAAGCTCAAATAAGTAAGTGTTTGGGGGAAAAAGAACCTTCCTCGTTACACAGATGTGCTCCTCTGGGCCTAACAAGGACATTTGAGGTTTAAGGAGTGAATTCCAGAGTTTATGACCCAGATGACTGAAGGCATGGCCCTGAACTTTGGAGAAAAGGAAATAGGGAATCCACAAGAACCTAGAGTTCTTGTAGGGCTGGAGGAGGTTGCAGAGCTAGGGAGTGGTGAGGCCATAGAAGGATATGAACACCAAGGTGAATATATTTAAAATTGAGGTTTTGGTGCAGGACTGAGAGCCAGTAGGGTACATGGTTGATGACTTCATACAAATTAGAATACGGTAGCAGTGTTTTGGATGACTTCAAGATTATGGAAAGTGGAAGGTGAGAGGCTAGTCAGGAAAGCATTGGAATATTTTGGCCTGGGAGTAACCGGAACATCGATGAGGAGTTTAGCTATACTCCTTCAGTGCTGCACTGGGCAAGCCTACATTCTGTGCTTAAGTCTCTCTTGCCTCTTAAGACAAGCCATATAAACTTCAAACAAGCCACTGCGGATCACTGCTAGAGGAATTGAATTCAAAAGCAGAAAAGTTATGTTAAACTTATATAGCACTTAGTTTGATGAAACCGGATGGACCACCTGGCATTGACCTAGGCACCGGAAATGACAACGGCAAACTCAGCCCTGTCAACCCTGCAAAGTCCTCCTTACTAATATCTGGGAGCTAGTGCCAAAATAGCATCAGGTCAAACATGGGCAAGGAAACCTCCTGCTAATTACCACATACCGCCCTCCCCCAACTGATGAATCAGTGCTCCTCCACGTTGGACACCACTTGGAGAAAGCACTGAGGGCGCAGAATGTACTCTGGGTGGGGACTTCAATGTCCATCACTAAGAGTGGCTCAGTAGCTCCACTACTGACCGAGCTGACTGAGTCATAAAGGACATAGCTGCTATAGCACATGCTGTTTGGCACGTAAGTAGCCCTAAGCAGCAAGTGATAGACAGAGCTAAGTAATCCCACAACCAATAGATCAGATCTAAGCTCTGCAGTCCTGCCACATCCAGTCATGAATGTGAGTGGACAATTAAACAACTTACTGAAGGAGGAGTTGCCTCAATGACAGGGGGAGCCCAGCACACCAAAAGATAAGGCTAAAGCATTTGCTACAATCTTCAGCCAAAAGTGGATGATCCATCTTGGCCTCCTCCAGAGGCTCCCAGCATCACAGATACTAGTCTTCAGCCAATTCGATTCACTCCCCGTGATATCAAGAAACAGCTGAAAGCACTGGATACTGCAAAGGCTATGGACACTGACAATATCCTGGCAATAGTACTGAAGACTTGGGCTGAGAGAGAGAGAGCAGGTTATAGAGATATGAGGAAAAGAGATTTTAGATATTTTCTCTTTGCAGACCAGGAGCTTTCTGCTGCCCTGCTTTTCACACAAAACCTGGTCACCTGGTCTGGAGCCAATTAAAATGCTGTTGAGAGGCAGCTCCCTTGGTCCAAGAATCCTTTCTGTCACCAAAACAAAAATAAAAATACCTGGAAAAACTCAGCAGGTCTGACAGTATCTGCGGAGAGGAGCACAGTTAACGTTTCGAGTCCGTATGACTCTTCAACAGAACTAAGAGTCGTACGGACTCGAAACGTTAACTGTGTTCCTCTCCGCGGATGCTGCCAGACCTGCTGAGTTTTTCCAGGTACTTTTATTTTTGTTTTGGATTTCCAGCATCCGCAGTTTTTTGCTTTTACCTTTCTGGCACCATCCTGTCTTTCATGGCATACTCTGTTCCAGGACTGCAACATTGTATATATCCCTTATCCTGTTCCCGTGGACATGCCTTTCAACCTTCAGTGCTTATAATTCTAATCCATAGTCCAACAGAAATAAAAAGATATGTTCCTTACAATACATAAACAAATTCAAAATCCTCGATCGGGATTCCCCTTTTCCGATGGAATACGTCATCCTTGACTATTTTTTCTATAGCAGCGTGAAAAGATTGGGGATATATTCACGCAATTTATCAAAATCAAAAAGGTCAAGGTGTGCAGAGGTCTGGTGGTGGGCAGTGGGTACAGGGAGTTGGGGGGTTGTGGTGTTGGAGGTTGTTACAGAGACGGGGAAGACTAGACCAAGGAGGGATCTGAAAACACGGATGAGAATTTAAAAATTGAGGTGTTCCCAAACTCTGAATCAATGTAGGTCAGAGGTGAGTTGTGGGTAAACAGGACTTAGGCTGGGATTTTCCAGCCTTTCCGTGGGGCAACCCGCTGCGGGAGATGCAGCAGGCCAGCCAAAAGTCCATTGGCTTTTGGTAGGACCAGAAGATCCCGGCGGCAGGTCGGGCCAGAACACCCCGGCCTTAGGTGTGAGTTAGGATATGTGCTGCAGAGTTTTGGATGAGCTCAGGTTTATGGAGGATACAAGGTAGGAGACCAGCAAGAGAGGATTGGAACGATTGAGCCTAGAAGGACAACGATGGCATAGTAGTAATGTCACTAGTAATACAGAGGCCCTGGCTAATTCTCTGGAACATGGGTTCAAATCCTACCACGACACCTGGTGGAACTTAAATTCAATCAGTAAATCTGGAATATAAAGCTAGTCTCAGGAATGGTGACCCCTGACGACCATCATCAATTGTTGTCAAAACCCATCTTGTTTTACTAATGTCCTTTAGGGAAGGAAATCTGCTGCCATCCTTACCTGGCTTGGCCTACATGTGACCCCAAACACCCACAGCAGTGTGGTTGCCTCTTAACTGCTCCCAGGAATGTCCAAGCAAGTCTCTCAGTTCAAGGACAGTTAAGGAATGGGCAATTTGCTGGCCTTGCCAATGATGTCCACATCTCATGAAAGGGTTAAAAAATATAGGTGACAAAGCCAGTAATGATGTTTGAGATTGTAATTGGTAATATAGTGATTCAACCAAATAAAAAGACTTGTTTAAAAAAAATTATACTCTATTATATAATAGAACGACGTTACTGACCATATTCCCAGGTCATTATTTTTAACAATGGGAGATTAAAGGAGCTGTAGCCATTTACCCTTGACAGCATTTGGAACACATAATATACTGCACTGAAAAAAAGAGAGGCAGGAGCAGCTAAGTACAACTTGCATCATTAGATTATTTTAAACTTTAAAAAATTTGAAACATAAATTTACAAAAGCAGGAGCCTTTTTTTAAAACTGCACTTTTTAAAAAGATATTGGAGTTTAAATCCTTAGTGTGGGTTTGTACGAATAAGATGGTTTTATAGTGCTGACAACATGTAGATTAGTCACTGTAAGAGCATTTCCTAAAAGTTCAAATTAGAGTGAGTGATTGAGTGAGTGAGTGTTGTGTTGGCAGTTCTGCTCTGTGGAATATCTGTGATGTGTGTGTGTGTGTGTGTGTGTGTGCTGACTCATCGTTTCCATGGTACCGTCCTGTTTCCAGGCAAATCCCATTTCCTCCAGACCACAGATGGCAGCTGCATTGGCAGCAGCTCAGTAAGTATAGGCCCAAGCCAAGATAAATCAGCACAAATCAAGACAAGTTCTTTGAATATAAACAACTGTTGAACACAGCACTCGCACCTGCTAGTTCTGAAGTGCTTGAGGTGGTCGACAGGTTGAGGTACATGTTGTTAAATTGAGTTCAGGCGTAATTAAGTTAATTGAATAGTTCATTTCTCTCTGAGTCAGTGGTAGGACTTTTGCCTCTGACAACAAGATTGAGGGTTTGAGCTCTGCTCCAGAGTCTTGAACACAAAATGTAGGCTGATACATCAGATGAGACGTTAAACCTAGCCCTGTCTACCTTCTCGAGTGGATGTAAAAGTTCCACAGCTCTAAATGAAGAAGAGCAGGTGAACAAGTATGTATCCCTCCAGCAGCACCATCAAGACCAGATTATTTCTTTATAATCTGATTGATGTCTGTATGAGTAATCGCTTAGTGTAAATTGGCTGCTGCATTTCCTACATTACAGTAGATCTGACATTTCAAAAAGTACTTGTGCAGCCAGAGCTCTGGGAAGTCCTGAAATTGTGACGGGTGTTTTATATATATAAATGCAAGTTTTTCCTTTTACCAGCTAATTCTCAGCTATGACGTATGTGTAGTGAAAGGACCTACCAGCTTCAGGAATATTTGGCACCAAAATAGGGTGTCATCTTTTTAAAATTTATTCTCTGATTTGCCAGCATTTATTGTCCATCCCTAGTTGCCCTTGAGAAAGTGATGGTGAGCCTCTTTCTTGAACCATTGCAGTCCATGTGATGAAGGTACTCCCATTCTGCCGTTAGGCAGGGAGTCCAAGGAATTTGGATCAGTGTCAGTGAAATAAAGGCAATATATATATCCAAGGCGGGATGGTGTGACTTGGAAGGGGAACTTGGAGATGATGGTTTCCCCGTGCACCTGCTGCCATTATTCTATTAGGTGTGAAGATCACAGGTTTTAGAGGGGCTAACAAAGAAACCTTGCTGAGTTGTTGTAATGCATCCTTTAGGTAGTATACACTGCAGTCAGAATAAGTGCCTGTGATAGATGATGTGTAGCTGATTACATATATATATATATATCTATTAGTTCCATGTGACCTGAATGTCTTATGCAGTTTAATATGAATACAGGCCCTGTAATCTATTAAACTGAGGTTATGCTTACACTTGGTGCAAATTAAACTTGATGTGAGGCTGTTTCCAGAGACGTGGGAGACTTGTAGCACCACTGCTCTAGGTAATGTCCAGATCATAACGTTTCCCCGAAGAAAAGTGCAAAGAGAAAAGCAGTGGGTTTTGTACCCGAATCAGGAGTGCTCTGACAGGTGGTTTAGCTTTGAGGACTTCTTATACAACCCCGTTAGCTGTGGTTAGGATCTGGATAAAGAGATAAACTACACCTGACTAATGTGCATGCCTGGACACAGCTGAATGACATGGTATAGGAATGTCGGTACATTTCCAAGTCAGAATGGTGTGTGGCTGAAGGTCCCTGCAAAGCACATTTATTCATGTGTGTATATATAATACACATGACTGCTCAGTCTAGAAAGGCAGTTTAATTTATTTTGTAAAATAACATTATGTGACGCATACAGTAGAATGCAAAAAATCCACTTTGCCAAGAAATAGTCATCTTGAATCTAGGCTCAACTGGGTTAGGATTCCTATCCAGTGAGTAACTGGAAATAATAAGGCATTGGTCATGTGTGGCTGGTGCTTTCCTTGCTGCCTTAAAACAGCAGAATTGATTCACTTGTAATTGACCTATTCTAAAAGATTGAATACAAAAGCAGGGAAATACTGTTTACATGAAATTTTTGTTAGTCCGCGCTTGGAGTATTGTGCACAGTTCCAGTGTCCATAATGCAAAAAGAATATTGAAGCACCAGAGAGAGTGCGGAGTAGATTTACAAGAATCTTGCCAGAATTGAGAGGCTTCAACTGTCAGGAAAGAGTAAGCAGGCTGGGGCTGTTTTCTGTGAAAAGGAGAGGAGACCTGATCGAGATCTTGTAAAGTTATGAAGTGGTTCAATAGGCCTGACGTGGAAAGATAATTTCTGCTTATGGGCGAGGCCAGGACAAGATAGCATGAATGTAAGATAACTGCAACAAGTTCAAATAAGGAATTTCGGAGGAATTTCCTACACAGGAAGTGTATAATGTTCCACAGAGAATGTGGAGCTCGCCACTGCATGGAGTGGTTGAAAGGGATAGCGTTGCTGCTTTTAAGAGGAGACTTGATGCAAACAGGAAGCAGTACGTTATGGTGGGAAAAGATAATTAGAAAAGGGCGAGGTTTGTGTGGAGTGTTAATATCAGGAAAATTGAGTTAGGTCAACTGGCCTGTTTCTGTGTGGTGGATTATATTCAATTCTACATGTGAGGGGCCTGCATAATTTCATCAGCATAAAACTGTTATTTAATAAGCAGGAGTAGAATGATAGACCATAGCTCCAGCAATGCTGAAAAACAGCTATCTAGTGATGCATTGTTTTGCTGTTGGGGGACCTTACTGGCAACTTCCAGTCCGGTTTGATGGATTCTGAGATGGATTAAGTCGAATGCACCATCTGCAGGCTCTGATAGGTTGGGTGGCTGAGTTGTTGTTGGGAAGTTTGTGAGCTCCCTCCAGGTCCCGACGAGAGCATGAAGCGGCATTGAAGCAGTCATCGATGTACCGGAGAAAGAGTTGTGGGAGGGGGCCGGAGTAGGACTGGAACAAGGAATGTTCCACATACCCCATAAAGAGATAGGCATAACTGGGGCCCATGCGGGTACCCATGGCCACACCTTTTATTTGGAGGAAGTGAGACGAGTTTAAGGAGAAATTGTTCAGTGAGAGAAGTTCAGGCAGGCGGTGGGGAGTGGTGGTGGATGGGGATTGTTCAGGCCTCTGTTCAAGGAAGAAGTGGAGAGCCCTCAGACCATCCCGGTGAGGGATGGAGGTGTAGAGGGATTGGACGTCCATCCAATTGGACGAAGAGGAGGCGGTTGGGGCCAGGGAACTGGAAATTGTTGATATGATGTAGGGCATCAGAGGAATCGTGGATGTAGGTGGGAAGAGACTGGACAAGGGGAGAGAGAATGGAGTCAAGGTAGCAAGAAATAAGTTCCCTGGGGCAGGAACAGGCTGACACGATCGGTCTGCTGGGACAGTCCTGTTTGTGGATTTTCGATAGGAGGTAGAAGCGGGCCGTCCGAGGTTGGGAGACTGAGGTTGGAAGCTGTGGAGGGAAGATCTTCAGAGGAGATGAGGTCAGTGACAGTCCTGAAAACAATGGCTTGATGTTCAGTGGTGGGGTCATGGTCCAGGGGGAAGTAGGAGGAAGTGTCTGCGAGTTGGCGCTCAGCCTCTGTGAGGTAGAGGTCAGTACGCCAGATAACAACAGCACCACCCTTGTCAGCAGGTTTGATGACAAAGTCAGGGTTGGACCTGAGAGAACAGAATGTGGCAAGTTCAGAAAGAGACAGGTTAGAGTGGGTGAGAGGAGCAGAGAAATTGAGACGACTGATGTCACGCCGACAGTTCTCAATGAAAAGATCAAGGGCAGGTAAGAATCCAGAGGGAGGGGTCCAGGTGGAGGGAGCATATTGGAGGCGGGTAAAAGGATCCGTTGAACTGGGGGAGGAGGATATTAAGATATTGTGGTGATTAGAGTTGCTCCCCTGGAGTCATTAGTTTAGGCAGTTTCCCTTCCCTAAAGGACAATAGTAGATCTATTGGGTTGGGCTTTTACAACAATGCAGTAGTTTTTAATTGTTGTTTTCTAATTCTAACCTTGCATCAGTTTACGTTGTTACTCAGTTGACTATTTTTGTGATTTAGGCCAAGGACAGAACATCAAGGAACAAAAAAAAAATCTGAAAAAACATGCCATCAGGATGGTCTTTCGACCTCTTTCTGAAAAAAAGCACCAGTCAATGAAGAATACAGTGTTGGCGTGGTTTGGTTGGGCAAGAATAGCTACATTGTATTACAAGCACGGGGTTACGTTCAGTGATTGCAAATTACAAATGAATGTGTAGCCTAGTTTTGTGCCCAGAATAAGCTTTAACAGAACCACAACCATTCTTCTGTAGCAGATTCCTGCATACCTCTGCTTTAGTTGCATAAGTGGGCATGGTCTTTGAGTTGTGGCTGTGTCTTGGTTATTTGCCTTTTGTAACTAAACTGTTGCCTGCGGTGTAATGGATAATTGGCCTGTTTTACTCTGTTATAGCTCCGACTTTCACATTTTTAACAGAATAGGAGTCTGGACCAGAATCACTGGCCAGTTTTTCATGGTTCATCTTCTGCTTTTTCCTCAGATTGACAAACGCATCCACAGCAAAGACTCTGTTTTCTTCTGTGATGGGGTGAGAAGAATTGACTTCATCCTCTCCTTTGTGGATGATCCCAAAGATGCAGAAAAGAAAGTGGTAAGAATCATGCTTTTAATATGGCGCCCATTCTGCACTTAACAGTCATTGAGGAATTGTACACCTAAAATCTAGGAGAGATTGAACACTGCAATTTATCTCAGCTGTGTCTTTAGCAAAAACTTTTGGATACTGATTGTTCAAATCTTTGGCATTGAATTGGCTCATGTTTATTGCTTTATTTTCACATCTGCCTCTTTCTGTATATTTAATTCTTTGGTTCACATGGGTTACAACTCGAATATGGGTGGATGTGGAACAGATGTTTCCTCTTGTGGGAGAATCCAGAACCAGGGGTCACTGTTTAAAAATAAGGGGTCGCCCATTTAAGACAGAGATGAGAACTTTTTATCCTCTGAGAGTCGTGAGTCTTTGGAAATCTCTCAAAAGACTATGGAAGCAGAGTCTTTGAATATTTTTAAGGCAGAGCTAGATAGATTCTTGATCAGCAAAGGGTTGAAAGGTCATCGGGGATAGGTGGGAATGTGGAGTTGAGGTTACAATCAGATCAGCCATGCTTTTATTGGATGGCGGAGCAGGCTTGAAGGGCCGAATGGCCCACTCCTGCTGCTAATTCATATGTTTGTTTGTAATATCTAGTCATCAACCCTGGGACATGATTGATATCCCAAGTTTACATGAGCATTGAACGCATCAGTTAGTGTAGCATACAGACTCCACCCTATAAATCTTCTCTATGAAGAAGCAGAAGAAATATAGTCTACAAAGAGACCAACTTGAATACAGGGTAATAATAGTTCAAACTATTATTTATTTTTCTGCTTCAGGAGGAGTATAGTTTCTCCCTGCATGGCTACAACTGCAATCAATGAAGTTCCACCCACAGATCAATGCAATTTTGATGGTGTGAACTGAAATAGTGCAAAAGATATTGGAACTGAAAATGTAAATCTGTTATGCCCGCTAATGGACTTTTGGGGTGGGCAGGTGGGTGTGTTGGGGCTGGTGGTGAGGAGAATCCAGTAGCAAGCCCCCATACTTGGGTTGCTGAGGGTAACAGGTCGATAATGCACTGTGATTTTGGATTCACTGTTGTCCTATTTTTGGCAAATATCAGGGCAGTACCAAGACCAAAATCAGCCCCAACTTTTCCCTTATTTTTAAAAAATGTATATGGAGGTTTTGTGAGATTGCCTTTTTGAACCTGTCAATGCTTAGCATTCTTGCTGTCGTACAGAAACTTGAGCAGGTAACCCAGGCCAACACTTCTGTGCAGTACTGAGGGAGCTTGGCGATGCCCAAAGTGCATTTTTCAGATGAGACTTAAATAGAGGGCCTGTCCACACCATTTAGAAGAGGAGTTCTCTTGCTTTCTTGGTCAATATTTATCCCACAGCCAACATCACCAAAACAGATTATTTGGTCATTTGTATAACTGTTGTTTGTGGAACCTTCCTGTGCACAAATTAGCTGCTGAGTTTTTTCTTGGGATGTGGGCATTGCTGGCAAGGCCAGCATTTGTTGCCCATTCCTAATTGCCCTTGAGCTGAGTGGCTTGCTAGGTCTCAGAGGGCAGATAAGAGTCAACCACATTGCTGTGGGTCTGGAGTCTTATGTCAGCCAGACCAGGTAAGGACAGCAGATTTCCTTCCCTAAAGGACATTAGTGACCCAGATGGGTTTTTACAACAATCAACAATGGTCACTATTACTGAGACTAGCTTTCAGTTCCAGGTTTTATTATTTGAATTTAAATTACACCAGCTGCCATGTTGGGATTTGAACCCATGACCCCACAGTATTAGTCTTGGCCGCGAATTACTGGACCATTACCACTATGCCACCGTCTCCCCCACACGCTCCACTTGTGACCACACTTCAGAATGACCATAAAATGCGTTGCGATGCTCAAATGTTGTGAAAGGCACTGTATAAATGCAAGACATTTATTTCTGTTGGTTGTTGGCAAAAACTTAATAGTAAAAGTGCTTGTAGGCTAATATACCTTGGCGAGATCCTGTTAATAGCCATTGTCTTTAGGACACTTTCATTTTTTAAACAGAGGCTTCTAAAGACTTTGCAGCAGTAAATTGATATTACCTGGTTGTTTTGGAGCAAGTTTTAACATGGGACTACCTTCATACCAATTGTGCCCTTAAGTTAATGATGGTTATGCTGCAGTTGCTAACACTGGTGGTGTCACTGGAACTTCTGTAACTGTGGAGTATAAAATTGTTTTTTGTTGGTAAAAATGTGATCGTATCACACTTAGAGTCTTCTTATTTTGTCTACTTAAAATTAAACAGAGCTGCTTCAGGTCCTTGACGGTAATGTTTATTATGGTTTGGTAGCTTCTCCAGTCAGATTGAAAAAAAAAGGAGTTTTTCTCTTCTAAGATTTTTTTCTGCACAGAATGTTTCCAAGCTTAGGAGTCTATTTTGCAGTTGCAGGATTATGCCTGGGGCCTACATATATGAGAGGAGTTAAGATGTCTCGCAACATATCATTTGGCCTCTGAGGCCTAATTATTCAAGCCAAGCCTTTAGACTGCACTCAAAAAGCATTCTCTTACCTCATCAGACTACAGTCATCTGCTCGTCTGGAGATGCTGGCTATGAGCCAACTTCAAATTGAATTGCCATGAAGAGTATATGCCAGCCTAAACTAAGCGCCATCCTATGGAAGAGGAAGACTGTTGTGAGGGTATTGCAATTTTGGCACTGTACACTTACCAGTGTATCTGAAAAAGATATTGTAAAATATGTGCTTCCATATTCACCAATTCTACTTATATGGATACAGCTGTCAGTTGAGGTTAAATATTATTATAATGATTTGACCAACAGTACGGGCAGGATTTTCCCCCCCCATCGGGGGACGAAGTTGAAGTGCAGGCGCGTAGAGGAGCGCCTCCGATCAGCACCCCCAGCTGGGGGCGCTGGGCGGGCCAATTAAGGGCCGCCCAGCGCGACATCCGCACGGAAGCGCTATGCACTCCCTGTGCGGGCCGGGGGGGTGGGGGGGGTGGAGTCCCTAAACCTGAGAGTGCGCTCTTTCGCGCATGTGCACGAAAGAGCGCACTCATCTCCCTGAGGCTAAGTGCTGCCTCAGGGAGATCGGCTCTACTGTCAAAAATATTAAAAATAGAAAAAAGAAAATTCCCTGACAAGTACCCTCATGTGAAACTGTCACATGAGTGGGGACATGTCCATAATTTTTAAATAAAACTTTAATTAAATTTTTTAAAACCTACATGAAACCTCATCCCGCCCGTGGATGAGGTTTCATGCTTTTTCCAATGCCCGCCAGGGCTCCTGGCCTGCCCGCCAACCCTAAGGTTGGACGGGCAGGTCCACTAA
The DNA here is from genome assembly GCF_964194155.1 of Cetorhinus maximus. Taxonomy (NCBI): domain Eukaryota; kingdom Metazoa; phylum Chordata; class Chondrichthyes; order Lamniformes; family Cetorhinidae; genus Cetorhinus; species Cetorhinus maximus. The sequence continues at coordinate 128,434,383 of NC_135887.1, forward strand.
TTACTTTAATAACTCAGTCAATGGCCTCAATTGGCCATTGACAGGTCGGCAGACGCACAGCTGATTTTGCTGTGCCCCCGCCTACCTGAAAATTTAAATGGGGCGCGGTGACGTTGGGAGTTCCCCCCGAAGTCACTGCGCATCATTTTACCCGTCGGTGAGTGGGCCCCACCCCCGCCCCCGCTCACTGATGGGAAAATCCTGCCCTATGTTTCTGGAGAATGGGTTTCTAAAAACTAAATCAGAAAGCCAATAATTTAATATTGAAAAAGCCTATATTTATGTGCGTGTGCAGTGGGGAAGGTGTGGGGGTAGGGGTGGGGGTGGGGGGGAAGGTGTAGGGGTGGGGGTGGGGGGGCAGGTGTAGGAGTGGGGGGGAAGGTGTGGAGGTGGGGGGAAGGTGTAGGGGTGAGGGTGGGGGGGAAGGTGTAGTGGTGGGAGGGAGGGTGGGGGGGAAGGTGTGGGGTTGGGGGGGAGGGTGGGGGGAAAGGTGAGGGGAAGGTGTGGGGGTGGGGGTGGGGGTGGGGGGGAAGGTGTGGGGGTGGGGGTGGGGGGGAAGGTGTGGGGGTGGGGGTGGGGGGGAAGGTGTGGGGGTGGGGATGGGGGGGAAGGTGTGGGGGTGGGGGTGGGGGGGAAGGTGTGGGGTGGGGATAGGGGGGAAGGTGTGGGGTGGGGATGGGGGGGAAGGTGTGGGGTGGGGGTAGGGGGGAAGGTATGGGGGTAGGGGGGAAGGCATGGGGGTCGGGGTGGGGGGGAAGGTGTGGGGATGGGGGTGGGGGTGGGGGGGTAAGGTGTAGGGGTGGGGGTGGAGGTGGGGGGGAAGGGGTGGGGGTGGAGGTGGGGGGGAAGGGGTGGGGGTGGGGGTAGGGGGGAAGGTGTAGGGGTGGGGGTAGGGGGGAAGGTGTAGGGGTGGGGGGAAGGTGTAGGGGTGGGGGGAAGGTGTGGGGTGGGGGTAGGGGGGAAGGTGTGGGGATAGGGGTAGGGGGGAAGGTATGGGGGTAGGGGTGGGGGGGAAGGTACCATTAATAATCTACTTTGACCTCAGTGGTTGAAATCCTGACTGGGACATGCAAAAATTGCAACAGAATGATGCTTATCTATATCACAAATGATCAGTTATTCCAGAAAGAAATATGTGTAACATCAAATAGGACAGTTGTAATTTGCTTTATAGGTAATACCATTTCAACTTTTTGAATCAACCAAGTAGCATGTATTCAATGTCACCAGAGTGGCTAGACCAAAGGTACAATTGCTGTCCGACACTTATAGTTGTGGGGCAGGGGTGCAGCGTACAGTGTATAATGGGGCCTCAGTACACAAATGTCTATAGATGGCATCTATGTATCTGCCAGCTGCGGTTTTCACTTATGCCAGTCAGACTGCTTTAATGCACAATGCCAATTGAAAATTTGGGTAGCGGGAGTCAGGAACATTCCCGGTTTAACCTGCCCACCTTGGGGAAAAGGTGCCTGAAAAGGCAGAATTTACATTATGGGGGTGGGGCAGGGTGGAGGAGGGTGAGTGGGCATGGGTGCAGGCTGTAGTCGGGCCAACCTCCCCTGAAAAAGCTTTAGAGGCAGCCAGAGAGGCTGCCGGGTGCCAAGGCAGGCTGCTTAAAAGGCCCACCTCTGTGCTGTGGGACTTCATCCCAGATATAATAAAAACAGAAATTCCCTTCAACCCTCACCTCACCATACCCCCTCACCCCCTCCACACACTCCACATGCACCATCCATGCCGCCTCATGTCTCCCCAAACAACTGCTATGGCCCATCATGGGCCCACGTCAAGGTATTACCCCCCGCCCCCCACTGTACGCAACACCCCACTTCAACAGGGTAATAGATCTCATCCAAGTCTCATTATGTATTCTTGGCTGAGAGCCTAGGCATCCATTAGAGTACTAAAACACCTGATCCCCAGATAAAACATTATTTGATTGACAGTTCTGGCTCTCTGGTCCCTTCAGTCAATTTCACAATGTTTATTTACACAAGGTAAAGAGGTTTCAAATGATCGCAATTTCACCTACTGTAACTTTAAATGATCTGGATTGTTGACACAAAAACAGAAAATGCTGGAAAATCTCAGCAGGTCTAACAGCATCAGTGGAGAACAAAAAGAGTTTATGTTTCGAATCCTTGTGACTCTTCTTCAGAGCTAAAGAGAAGTAAAATGTAATGAAATGTATACTTTTTAATGGGGGGGGGGTGGAGCAGGTGAAGCTGGATAGAAGGCCAATGATAGGTGGGGGCAAAGGAGAGATTGCCAGAGATGTCATGGATAAAAGAACAAGGGGGTGTTAATGATAGTGATACTGGCTAAAGGAGGTGCTAGTTGTGACATTAAGGTTGCAGAGCAGAATGTGATAATAGCAGGACAAGGGTAAGCACTCTGGAAAGAACAACATGAACAAGTGACAGATGGCCCTTTTTGGGGTGGGGTGGGGGGAGGGGACGATGGTGGGAAAAAATATTGAAAATAGGATAAAAAGTGGGGATAAAACAATGAATAAAAATGAATTTAAATAAAAATAAGTGGATAAAAAATAAAAATGAAAAAATAAAAATTAAGAAATGAGAATGAATATGGAAAAAAAGGGGATATAAAGGGGGTGACAATGGAGGAGAGAGTTCATGGTCTGAAGTTATTGAACTCAATGTTAAGTCCGAAAGGCTGTAAAGTGCCTAATCGGAAGATGAGGTGCTGTTCCTCCAGTTTGCATTGGGCTTCTCTGGAACATTGCAGCAGGCCAAGGACAGACATGTGGGCATGAGAGCCGGGTGGAGTGTTGAAATGGCAAGCGACAGGAAGGTCTGGGTCATGCTTGCAGACAAACCGAAGGTGTTCCGCAAAGCGGTCACCCAGTCTGTTGCTTCACTGCTTCACTTGAAAGGAGTGTTTGGGCTCTTTGACAGTGAGGAGTGAGGAGGTAAAGGTGTTGCACCTTCTGCGATTGCATGAGATGAGGTGTGTTGGGGGTAATGAAGGAGTGGACCAGGGTGTCCCAGAGGGAACGGTCCCTATGGAATGCCGACAGGGGGGGTGAAGGGAAGATGTGTTTGATGGTGGCATCATGCTGGAGTTGGCAGAAATAGCGGAGGATGATCCTTTTGAATGTGGAGGCCGGTGGGGTGAAAAGTGAGGACAAGGAGGGCCCTATCATGGTTCTGGGAGGGAAAGGAAGGTGTGAGGGCAGAGGCGCAGGAGATGGGTCGGACACGGTTGAGGGCCCTGTCAGCCACCGTGGGTGGGAAACCTCGGTTAAGGAAGAAGGAAGACATGTCAGAAGTGGCGTTTTGGAAAGTGGCATCATTGATGGAGGCGAAGGAACTGAGAGAATGAGATGGAGTTCTTACAGGAAGCAAGGTGTGAGGAGCTGTAGTCGAGGTAGCTGTGGGAGTCGGTGGGCTGGTAGTGAATATTGGTCAGTTGGGCTGTAGTAAAAATGTTTTTTTTAAGAACGTGGAAAATTATTACTTTTTAAGTTTTTTTTACACAACCTACTGTCACTACAGGTTCATTGGTTCTATATAGTGTATAGTGGGTGAATGGGCATGGACGTACCATCACTTTTTGGGGGCATAACTTGGCATGGGAGCATGAGGAGCCATAGAAGGCATTTGGAGGGCATACCTTGACATGGGGGGACATGAGGAGGACCTTAAATTTCAAAAGATCCACTCATGCAGACAAGGTTCTGAGGTGCCTTGAACCATGACTTGAAAAGCTGGCCTGGCTCCATGAACATTGCAGAGGACTAAGATGTGCCTGTACCCACAATGGAGCCAACCAGGTCAGAAGTGCAAGGTATGGGCCGAGCCAACCTGCACCTTTTAAAAGGCACTCCTGGAAATCAGCAACCTCGGGAATGGGGTCGGGAATTCCAGAATTGGTTCCCGGCAGCCATTTCTAAAGGTGCTCCTGAGTCATCTCGATTTGACCAAAGTCCAGCCCATTATATCCGTGATCAAATCTTAACAATCTTCCTGTTGAGGAAGCTTCTAGCTATGACAGAGTAGAAAAAAATTCACCGTACCAAAGACGATTCATTCCCTCCCAGAGGAACTACTTAACGATGCCGATTCCGGGTCAAGTGTTTGGATATCCTCCAGGTACAGAAACCCAGTATGGGTGAGCACTGTTAGAAATTTCCTTTCTAATAAAACTGGCACAAATTCCACACTTGCACGACTTAATACGCCAAATTCAAGAAAATATTTCCCTTCAGGTGCGCTGTACAAAAAGGCAAAAAATTAATCAATGGTAGTAAAGAAAATAAATGTTCGTTATAATTCTGCCTGATAATTTGCCTTTTTTTTTTGAAAGAGTAGTGACGATGAATCCCTCTCTCCCAAAATTTGCTAATGGCGCAGGAAAGATTTGGAAAGCCTGAATTTCCTTATCTGGCTTCCATTCAGACTGGTTTATTAAGTTGACTTCTTTGATAGTGACACATTTTTTCATATCTGGTGAAATTATGTGATTTATGGAACAGGTTGTAAAAATGGGGGTGGCAGGGGGGTGGCGGGGGGAAGATTTTGCCCATGTGATTTTGGTTACCAAGATCAGATGAGCATTGACAGAGGAAATGTGTCAACTGTTTCTGACTTTGAATTTCTGTTTTGCAAACATGAATTGAATTAAATTGCTGTGAACTGTTAAGGTTCTTCTGTCTGTCTCTGTCTACCATTACTGGTGGGGGGGATCACTTGAGTGAAAAAATTGGGAACAGTGTAAACCCACCAAAAATGTGGTATCAAGTTAATGTATTGTGCAGGAGAATTTAAACTCTTGTTAGTTAATGATACTCCTATATTAAATGTGCCAGGGCACGTGCTAACAAAATGGCACTGACACGTTAACGTGAGCTAAAGTAATAGTCAGCAGTTCCCAAAATGATGCTCTCCAGTGATTTTCTGGATCCAATCCACATTTGACATCCAAGTTGAAGTACCATCCTACTGGTTTTATTTTAATAAATTTGACTTTGCTTTCTAATCTTTCTCAAGCTCTGTGACTAAACCAATAGAAATCCCCCAGTCAATCTCCAATGGAAAACTTTTCCCCCCGTTGGTGGGGAGGGGAAGTGCAGGAGCGGATGTGCCTCCGATCGGCACCCCCAATTGGGGGCGCGCCGCCATTTTACATGGAAGGGCCAATTAATTACCTTAATTAGTTTTTCAATGGCGTCAAAAGGCCGTTGACAGGTCGGCGGGCGCACAGCTGACTCAGTTGCGTCCCCGCTGACCTGAAACGCGTGATGATGTCGGGAGTTCCACCTGATGTCATCCCGCATCATTTTACACATCGGCAAGCGGGCCCCACCCTCACTCGCCGACCGGAAGCTCCAGCCCCAAGTCTTTGGGCACAAGTACAGTGATTATTATTTTTGATTTGCTTTAGGCTATTGTTTGGTAGTTTTAGGTTTCCTGCACAGCCATCAAGTAGTGTCTTTACATGAACAAAACAGATGATTCAACCTTCCTCATTATTACTCATGGGGAGTCAAAGCCATGTATAATTTTCAGATGACAAAGAGCTAGAGAAAAGGGAACAAGGGCACACAGAACAATTCAATCCTGATTTTAACATCTTACATCCTGTCCTAGGTTTTTAATGGCACACTTAGATATTATATGATTGCTTACAGGAAGGTTCACAGCATTTTGGGAAGCAGAAAAGTATAGTTACTTGAAGCCTTGAAGCCGGGAGATGCAAAACTTATGTGCCACAGTGCCGCCAGTAATTACAGCATGCAAATTCACACTGACAATGTCCGATGTGTGTCACCCATGTCTTAGTTGGTAGCACTTTCACTACTGAGTCAGAAGGTCAGGAGTTCAAGTCCCACTCCGGCAACTTGAGCACAAAGGAACAGGCTGACATTCCACTGCAGAATTGAAAGCGTGCTGCACTGTTGGACATGCTACCTTTCGGATGAAACATTAAACCGAGGCCCTGTCTGCTTTCTCAGGCGGATGTAAAAGACCCCATTATGCTATTTCATACAAGAGCAGGGAAGTTGCCACCGGTTTCCTGGCCAATATTTATCCCTCAGTCAACATCAACAGAAAAATATTATCTGATCCTGAGCTATTTGCTGTTTATGAGAGCATGCTGTGCACAAATTGGTTGCCGTGTTTCCCACATTACATCAGTGTCTACACTTCCGAAGTATTTCATTGGCTGTAGAGTGCTTTTGGGACATTTTGAGGTGCTATGAAAATTCAAGCCTTTTTAATTTTCCATTATAAATATAGACATAGGAATTTATAATGGATAGGCTGACGGAATAGCTTACTGGTAAATTGCCTGTCTTGCTGCTCATGGTGAGTCAGACTGCTTTATAACACAATAGGGACGTTTATTTCACGTATATTCCAAAATAAAATGGGGAACTGGAGGCAATAATCTGTAGGGAGGAACCAAATGTGGTAGGAATAATTGACATAAAGCTACATAAAGAACTGGGCTGGCAACTAGATATAGCAGGTTCTAACCTCTTCATAAAATGTAGGGAAGGAAGAAGTTGGAGTGGGGTAGCTGTGCTAATTAGAGATAGCAGTAACAGTATAAAAAAGAAACATCACTAAACAGAAAGATATGATACAAAATTCATATGGATTGAAGTAAACGTAAAAAGGGATCAATCATGCTAATCGAGATTTACTATATACTACCTAACATGTTTATCAAAATCCACCTGGTATAAATATTGCAATGAAGTGTGAAAGGAGGTGGAAGAAATAATATAAAAACAAATATGTGAAATGAGCAAAGAAGATAGAATAATAATCATAGGGGATTTTGGCTGCCTGCAATTAAATTAGAAACAAGAGAGAGCTTCTATAAGTTTTTAAAAAGGAAGATAATAGGAAGTAAATGTTGGTTCCTTAGAAGATGAGACTGAGGATTTAATAATGGGAAATAAGGATTTTGAACAAGTATTTTGTATCTATCTTCACAGTAGAAGAAGAAAAAGAATCCCAAGAATAGTAGAAAATCAAGGTGCAAAAGGGAGGAAGGTGCTGTAAAATGCCTTTAAGGGATAGCCATGCCATCACTTTAAGGGAAGTGTGCCATGTGATCCAGCCTCAGTTTCACTTCATCCTGGAGCAGAACTTAGCACAAACAGCCCTGCTCCTGATGTCTTCAAGCTTTCTATCCATGTATATATTCTAAGGGGGCTCGACATGGTAGATGCTGAGATGATGCGTCTGCTGGAGGATGAATATCAGAATGTATGAGATTATTGAACCTCTTCCGATACTGGATCCTTCTCACCATGCTCCAGCCACCCAGTGAGGCTTCTGCCTCCACCCACACCTCCTTGGTCTGTGTGGGTGAGCTTCTCCAGCTAGGAGGGCCCAGGAGAGTGGTTGCAAGAGTGAAAGCCCGTGTCCGTGTGGCCATTTTATTTTGACAGACAGTGCATTCTGGGTGATGTAATCTGTCCTTGGCCACACTCTTGCCCCCTCTTGCAGGTGCTGGCCCATTAAAGGACTACAGGAATTAAGTTGGCAGAGCGAGCCCGAGAGGCCAGAAGGGGCAACAAAAGCAAGACCCGGGGCAGCTGGAGTGTTAGACAGTGTGGGGAGGAAGCACCTCTTGCCCTCTTCCCAGCCATCCTGAACTCCTCCTTAGTGAGAAAATCTCCAAACCTCTTGGGCCTCGATGACAGAGGGAGGAGGGGGGGTGGGTGGGGCGGGGAGGGGAGGCAGGAGGAGAGAATGAGGGACGAGGGAGAGCGAGTGTGTGTGAGAGTGAGAACCCTGAGACTTGGAGTGAGCCAGACACACACACACACACAGACAGACAGACACACATACCCCGCCCCCATGGTTGTAAAGTGTATCATACTGAAACCGTAGCTTTTGATGATGGGCTTTAGAAATCAAGGCATAGATTACAAAAGCCAAGAAGTTTTGCTAAATCTCTATAAAACACACAAAACAGTTCGACCCCACTGTAATTATAGCTCCCAATTCTGGGCACCCAAAAGATGTGAGCAGGAGGGTTACGGAGAGGATAAGGGGCCCCAGAAACAGGTGAAGCAGTAGGGCCTACGAATTCTCTCGCTGGCCCTGGCACCCAACCTCTACGAGGAGGATCTCCCTCTTCTCCTTCATGGCTTCAAGCATAACACTCAGGGTCCCTGCCTGTTCAAGAACCAAGGTGCAGCCCTGCCCAGGTGCCAGGTCTCTGGCTTTTCTGTGTCATCCTGTTAAGACTTCAATGCGGTTCAAGGTTTTGACAAATTCTGCTTTCTCCCATCTGGCTGCCTTCCATCTGTTAAACAGCAGCCTCAACAATTGCTGCCGTGGTGTGTTTAAAGCAGGTCTGCACTTCCTCTGACCCACTTCTGTTTTCCCAAGGACTCTAATTGGATAGCACAACGTCTCATATATATTAAGGGCCCCCACCCCCCCAACCCACCCACCAGTGAAAATCACATTACTAATCTTTTCCTCCTGAGCTCGGGACTCATTTTCATTTAACCCGACTTCCACTTCCTGCTGCCAATGCAAAAATTTGGCCCGTGGTGTCTGTCAGCGTAGAAGGCACGAGCAGAACTGGGGGGGTCACGCAGAACTGATTGGAGGAGAGAGAGAACTCCTGCCCATTGCACTGGATTGAATATCTTGTTTTTGTAATTGGTTCCTGAACTTCTGATTCTGTGTCTCTCACTGTCTGTCCATGAGCATACAAAAATAGCCGAGGAAGCTGGCCAAATCAATGTTAATATTCTAACCTGTGTATAATGAAATCCAGGTGCTAATTTAGAACTTGCAAAATTCTGTTTTTGCATTCAATCTCTCTCTCTGTATCTCTAACTGTACCTGACGGCCGTTGGAACATGTAAGCATCATAATTATTAATTATCAACATAATGGTAATAATCTGGTGACATAATTAGAGGCTTGTTGCTTCAAAACTCAACCTTTTTCTTTCAAAAATGAACTCCGTCACAATGTTAAACAAAGGACATAAATTTCAAGCTGTAGCATAGAGCGGCTGATCACAAATTAGGAGCCCATTTTACATTCCAGTCAATATAAAATGGATACTAATCTGCTCAGACTCATTTTACATTATTGTGGAACGTAAATTTCTACCCCAAAGATGCTGCATTTCTCTCTGCTTGGTGAGTGTTCGGATGTTTATCAAACATAAAAGCAAAAGCTACAATCGGTGTACAAGCAGTAACGTGCCTTTTCACACTGTTATGATGTGGCAGATGATGTGTGTCAGGCAGATCAAATCCACGAGGGAAACTTGATCGCGCTATCACAACGGTTTTGAAATTTGTATTTATTTCGAGATGTGTGCACTGAATTCAGAAGTAATAAGTCCACCAAGACTTTTTTTAAAAAAAACTAAATTAAAATATTTATTAAGAAAAGAAAATATTTCAAGCACAAGCATCGGACTACAAATTATTACTATAATAATTCTTAAAATGCCTAATTAACCTGACTCCCAATTACAGCTCCTTTAAGGCAATGGTCCAAAAATAAATTTTTAGATTTTAAACAGATCCAGAAAATTAACACACTACCCTGGACAGTGGAATTCCCAATGACTTTTCTCCAGTTCCAATTTCTGTAGACAGCAGGCTTATGCACAAATGCTGAAGGCTTCTTTAAGGCTACTTCACACACTTCTGTTAGATCTCACAACGCCTTCCTCTGACGCACAGCCTCATTCTCCTTTATATACGTTTCTCTCCTTTTTACTATGTAAATTCGATTATTTCATAAGTCTTTGAAACTATCATCCTCATAACAAAATCTTTCATTTTGTCAGTATGTATTGTCAGTAACTTTTGGGAAAAATAGACACATATTCCTTAGCTTTCCTGTCTGGCTATTTGTAAACAGACTGAAATCCCCTTGAAATCCAAATTCCCCTTCATCAATCTAAAATGCAAACTCCCTTTGCACCTTACATGCGCATCCACGTTTATAGCTTTCCCTCAAATAATTTTTGGAAGAAATTTTGAGCAGAAGCTGGTACAGTTGACTAAATGGCTCTGCTGCATCCTAAGCAATTCGACACACTGTATGTGCTCGGACAGCATGACCCACATTTAAGGTCACGCAGGCTTTTGGTAGCAGGTGATACCTTTAGGCAGTAATTTTAATGAAGTTATTAAAGAACACAAACTACTTATTGAAATTATGGGGAGCATTTTTAGCCTGGCGGGCACATGCCTGACCTGACTGATTGTAAAATGACGCGCGATGACATCGGGCGAGTGCCCCAACGTCATCGCGCACTCGCGCGATATTTCAGTTGGCGGGTGCGCGTCGGAGTCGCCAGTGTGTCCACCGACACTGAAAAGGCCTATTAGGGCCATTAAAAAGATAATTGAAAGAAATTTTTCGCTGCCCCTCCAACCTTACGGTTGGCAGGCAGGCGAAAAGGCCAAGCGGCCTTTGCATTTTTTTTTGGGAAACCTCATCCACGGGCGGGATGAGGATTCCAACAGCAAATAAAAATAAAATAAAATAACTTTAAAATTTAATTAAAAACATGTCCCTGCTCATGCGACGGAGTCACATGAGGGGACATGTTTTATAACATTTTTAAAATCTTTATTTTTTATTTTGAAAAATGTTCATCTCCCTGAGGCCGTCCTGTGCCTCAGGGAGCTTTTCCAGCGCGCACCCGTGCGCATGCGCGAAGTTTGCACTCTCCCTCCTCCCCCCCACACAGGCAGCGCCGCGACTCGCGTTTCATGCTGGGTGGGCCTCAAATGGCCCACCCGGTGTGAAATCGCGGTCCGGCCCCGACCGCCCCCGCCAAGCCCACCCTACGAGGGAAGAATCCTCCCGTATGAATTTAATATTGTAAAATAAGCATTTTTAAAAATTGTTTAAAGCCCAATTTGGGGGATTAGAAATTTGATTTATTGAGAATAAAGTGGTCTTGGAAAACAAACTTAATTTCAAAAGGAATTTTGAGTTAACGTGATAATGGGTTTCCTTCATTAAACCCCAAGTTGTCAGTGGAATTAATAAAATTTTGGGGAGATGGTGGCGTTGCGGTAATGTCACTGGAGCAGTAATCCAGTAGGCCCAGGCTAATGCTCTGGTAACACAGGTTCAAATCCCACCATGGTAGCTAGTGGAATTTAAATTCAATTAGTAAAATCTAGTCTCAGTAATCGTGACCGTGAAACTATCATTGATTGTTGTTAAAATCCACTGATGTCCATCAGGGAAGGAAATCTGCCATCCTCACCTGGTCTGACCTACATACGACTCCAGATTCTAAGCAATGTGGTTGACTCTTAGCTGTGCTCCGAAATGGCCTAGAAGGCCACATAGTTCAAGTGCAAATTCGGGATGCCCTTGCCAGTGACACCTGCATCCCATGAAAGAATAAAACAAAATTGCTATAAAGGTAGCAAAACAGGAAGTCATGGTTTAGACAGGAGATGTACATTAATGTAAGTTTTTTTAATAAGGTACATAGCTAGATTGAAACTATGAATGTGCAATATAGTAATAATTTGTTGTTGTCATCAATTGCTTAAACAAAAATGAAAGCAACGTCAGGCTTCAGAAAATTGGTAAATAATGCACACAGCAGTGTTAAATGAACTGGTGGGTGGTACAGATTCACAGCACAAACTGGCTCTCTGTCTGTGCCTCTGCCACTTACCAGAAAATAAATGGTCCAAAACAAGTGAACAGGCAGAATATTGCGTGTAACTTTTTCCTTCCTGAGTAGTGCTCCAAGTTAGAAATTTAAAATACCTTAGTTATACAACAGGTGATTTCTCCAAATGTCACAGAATGTTTTGGCATGTAAAGCCTTTTCAAACATAACAGTTTGCTTTTGGGGCTGTTTCTTCAGAAATAGATTACTACCGCTGTGCCACCTTGTGCTCCAGCGCAATCTTTGCCCTCATAATTTCTAATGAACAGGTAAACTAGTGTGGGTTTTGAAGTTCAAAGCTCATCTATCATTCTTGGCTTATTATGCTGTGAGAAAAAGACTTGAATGATCTCTGAGATGTACAGTTAGTTATGGGGTAAAAATTGTGACCCCAGGCCTTTCGTGGTGATTTTGGTACATCAGTAGTCATATTGACAAGCACTTCAGCATTAAATGTCTTTCAAAACCTTTACCTGTCATGATCTAGCCCCTTTAAATTTCACAGTTTAAATGTATTGCCATGAAATGATTCATCTCCATGTGTGCAATTACTGTGGGCTGGATCTGGCTTCTTACTGGGAGAGATTAGTTGGTGACTGTACCATTCATTTCTATCCTCTTACCCATCCTGTGCAAAAAATTAACACTATTTCCTAATCTCCTGTTGTCTCTATATCACCATTAAAACTGATTACCATATCATCCTGCTCCTCCACAGCCCAGCTGTGCTCTCACATGGCTCCATTCATATCTGTTGGACAATTAATGTTTAACATGTTCGTATTCTTCTGTCTGTGAGTAGATGTTACCCTATTTGTTTTAAGTTGATATCTGCTACCATTGAAATAGTAGGCTGATTAATTCATATAAAGGCATTTGTATTCTAATATTTCAAACAGTAACTCCTCAAACCAGTTCATCTCCTGTGCCCACATGGTCAACCCTGATGTACCCCAGGCACCACTTTTGGATTTCTCCTTTTCATCATTTATAAGTGAACCCTTAGCAGCAGCATCTGCCAGCGAGGCCTCAGCTTCCCCACGTGTATGTTGGCAAAATATTCTGCCTTTCTACCCGCAACACTGCTCCAATTCATAACTATCCAATTGCATTTTCAACGTAAAGAATGTGTTCAAAGTTGACACAAACCCAAGCCGTTTTTAGTGACCAGCTGCACCTGTGGCCTCTGCTGCACCAAATCTGCCTGGCTGTCTCCTTAGGTTTTGTCTAGGATGGGGTGAGGGGATGGCACTGTTGAGGAGGGAACCTGAATGCCTTTGGTACCCAAGAGGGTGGGGGGGGCGGGATGTGGTGGTGTAGTGGTATTGTCACTGGACGAGTACTCCAGACAGCCAGGGTAATGCTTGGGGACCTGTGTTCAAATCCCACCACAGCAGAAGGTAAAACTTGAATTCAATTAAAAAAATCTGGAATTGAGAGTCCATAACCATGAAACCATTGTCGATTGTCATAAAATCTGGTCTGGCCTACATGAGACTCCAGACCCACAGGAACATAGTTGACTCTTAAAATGCCCTCTGAAATGGCCTAGGAAGCCATTCAGCTCTCAGGGGCAGTTAGGGATGGGCAATAAATGCTGGCCCAGCCAGCAACTCCCACATCCCATGAACAAATAAAAAAAATCTGGAAATTTGAACCTTGGATCCCTATCCATACACACATCCAATTGTCATCAAGAATACAACTTTCTACCTTCACTATATTTCCCCTTTACACCTTTACCTCTCTTCTACCACTGCTGAAACCCAAACTTATTTTGTAAGACACTCAAGAGGTGAACAGACCAATGACCTCCTTGTCAGCTTCCTGTCTCGATAGTCTTCAGCCTATTGAGAACTTTGGCCTTATTTTATCTTCCTTGTACAAAGTTGTATACACCCATCACCCTTGTCTTTGCCACCCCACATTAGTTCTGTCTGCCAGGCAGAGGCAGATGAAGAATTCTTAAGATCCTGGGCACCAAGAGCGTTCCCTCCTCACTGTGCCATCCCCTCACCCCATCCTAGATAAAACTCTCCCCCGATTCATTACTGCACCGTACCATAAATACATGAAGAATAGGCCCGACGAATGTTTGCAAAGTACAATAATAATATATTTATGTCTCAATACACCATGCTTCAATGTAAATGGTTAATTTTATCACTCAAAATGATACAATAACTGCTACATCGCAGCAGTCATCTATCAGCATCTAATTATAACAGAACACAAAACACCAAACAACTTAATATTATAATTGAAGTATTTTCTCGGTAAGAACGCCCAAGGTATATTTGTTACATACACCATCTCTTCAAATGAATTGTATTCACCATCAATCAGATACTTATTTGAACTCCTTTATTTAACAGAGCAGCAGATATTTTGGAGGAGGACTAGTAGGAAAATAATATGAAACGTTTACTCAACATTAGACTGGAATCCATCAGGCGAGAGAAAACCCTGTATTTACCAATAATTTTTAAAACCAGAATGGATGCTGAAATACTGCCATTGCAGTTTTAATTGACGTTGTTTTGATCTAAATACAAACAAAGCCTAGCCCACAGCTGACCCTGGACCTCTTGTGTCATCCATTTCCCAATTGTTGACAGCTCCATGTCACAGTCTTTCGTGAGTTTTCATAAGACTGGATAGGAAGGGTTTGGTGTCAGAAGCTTTGATAGAATCATAGTTTCTTATAGCAAAGAAGGAGGACATTCATCCCTTCATCATGTCTGTGCTGACTCTTTGAAAGAGTTGTCCCATTTCCCATTCTTTCCCCATACCCCTGGGTACTTCTTTTCCTTTATATCCAATTCCCTTTTGCAAATTAGTACCAAATCAGTTTCCTAACAATTTGTTGCAAAAAATAATCGTAATCTCCCCTCTGCCAGTTATCTTAAATCTGTATCCTTTGGTTACCAATCCAACTGCCAATGGAAACAGTTTCTCCCTATTTACTGTTTCAAACACATCATAATTTTGAGCACCTATAATAGTATTTTTTTCTTTTTTCATGGGCTGGCACAAAAGTAAAACAGGAAAGTTGGCCAAACCATAGCTTATAAGGGAAATTAGAGATAGTATTAGATCCAAGGAAGAGGCTTACAAATTGGCTAAAAAAAAACAAGACCTGAGGATTGGGAGCAGTTTAGAATTCAGCAAAGGAGGACCAAGGGATTGATTAAGAAAGGGAAAATAGAGTCCAAGAGTAAGCTTGTGGGGAACATAAAAACTGACTGTAAAAGTTTCTATAGGTATGTGAAGAGAAAAGGTTTGGTGAAGACAAATGTAGGTCCCTTACAGTCAGAAACACGGGAATTTATAATGGGGAACAAAGGAATGGCTGATCAACTAAATACACACTTTTGTTCTGTCTTCACAAAGGATGACACAAATAACATCCCAGAAATGTTGGGGAACACAGGGTTTAGTGAGAGGGAGGAACTGAAAGAAATCAGTATTAGTAGGGAAATGGTGTTGGGGAAATTGATGGGATTGAAGGCCGATAAATCCCCAGGGCCTGATAATCTACATCCCAGAGTGCTTAAGGAAGTGGCCCTAGAAATAGTGGATGCATTGGTGGTCATCTTCCGAGATTCTACAGACTCTGGAACAGTTCCTACAGATTGTAGGGTAGCTAATGTAACCCCACTATTTAAAAAGGGAGGTAGAGAGAAAACAGGGAATTTTAGACCAGTCAGCCTGACGTCGGTAGTGGGGAAAATTCTAGAGTCCATTATAAAAGATTTAATAGCTGAGTACTTGGAAAACAATGGCAGATTCGGACAGAGTCAGCATGGATTTACGAAAGGAAAATCATGCTTGACAAATCTACTGGAATTTTTCAAGGATGTGACTGGTAGAGTTGATGAGGGGGAGCCAGTGGATGTGGTTTATTTATTTGGATTTTAAGAAGCCTTTCGACAAAGTCCCACATAAGAGATTAGCGTGTAAAATTAAAGCACATGGGATTGGGGTTAGTGTATTGAGATGGATAGAAAACTGGTTGGCAGACAGGAAACCAAGAGTAGGAATAAACGGGTCTTTTTCCAAATGGCAGGCAGTGACTAATTGGGTACCGCAGGAATCAGTACTGGGACCCCAGCTATTCACAATATATAGCAATGATTTAGATGAGGGAACTAAATGTAATATCTCCAAATTTGCAGATGGCACAAAGCTGGGTGAGAGGGTGGTCTATGAGGAGGACGCTTTAGTGTGATTTGGACAAGCTGAGTGAGTGGACAAATGCATGGCAGATGCAGTATAATGTGGATAAATGTGAGGTTATCCACTTTGGTAGCAAAAACAGGAAGACATTATTATCTGAATGGCCTTAAATTGAGAGAGGGGACCGCGCAACATGACCTGGGTGTCCTCTTACACCAGTCGCTGAAGGCAAGCATGCAGGTGCAGCAGGCGGTAAAGAAGGCAAATGGTATGTTGGCCTTCATAGCGATAGGATTCGAGTACAGGAGCGGGGATGTCTTGCTGCAATTATACAGGGCCTTGGTGAGACCACACCTGGAATATTGTGTGCAGTTTTGGTCTCCTTATCTGAGGAAGGATGTTCTTGCTATAGAGGGAGTGCAGCGAAGGTTTACCAGACTGATTCCTTGGATGGCGGGACTGACATATGAAGAGAGATTGAATCGATTTGGATTATATTCGCTGGAGTTCAGAAGAATGAGAGGGGTCTCATAGCAACTTATAAAATTCTAACAGGACTAGACAGGGTAGATGCAGGAAGGATGTTCCTGATGGTGGGGGAGTCCAGAACCAGGGGTCACAGTCTGAGGATATGGGATAGCCCATTTAGGACTGAGATGAGGAGAAATTTCTTTACCCAGAGAGTGGTGAGCCTGTGGAATTCGCTACCACAGAAAGTAGTTGAGACAAAAACATTGTATGTTTTCAAGAAGGAGTTAGATATAACTCTTGGGGTGAAAGGGATCAAAGGATATGGGGAGAAAGCAAGAGCAGGCTATTGAGTTGGATGATCAGCCATGATCATGATGAATGACAGAGCAGGCTCAAAGGGCCGAATGGCCTACTCCTGCTCCTATTTTCTATGTTTCTATGTTGGCATTGCTGGCAAGGCCAGCATTTGTTGGCCATTCCTCATTGTCCTTGAACTGAGTTGCTTGCTAGGCCATTTCATAGGACAATAGCATTTAGGAGCAGGAGAGGGCCTTTCAGCCCTTCGATTCTGCTCTGCTATTCAATAAGGTCATGGCTGATCTGATTGTGGTCTCAACTCTGCTTTCCTGTCTGCCCCTACCCCATAACCCTTTATTTCCTTGTCTATCAAAAATCTTTGGTAACTCTGCATTGAATAAATTTAATGACCCAGACTCCACTGCTCTCTGGGGAAGAGAATTCGACAGAATAATGACCCTTTGAAGGAAAAAAAAATTCTCCTCATCTCAGCCTTATTCTTAAACTGTGTCCCCTAGTTCTAGTCTCCCCCATGAGTGGAAACATCCTCCTGGTATCCACCCTATCAAGTCCCCTCAGGATCTTATGTTTCAATAAGATCATCTCTCATTCTTCTAAACTCCAATGGGTATAGACCTAATCCCCACAACTTTTCATCATAGAATAAGCCCTTCATCCCAGGAATAAGTCAAGTGAACCTTGTCTGTACTGCTTCTAATGCAATGATATCTCTTTCAAATAAGGAGACCAAAAAACGTACACAGTATTCCAGACGTATTCTCACCAATGCCCTGTAAAAATGCAGTAAAACATCACTACTTTTATATTCCATTCCCCTTGCAATAATTGGCCAGCCAGCATGAAATCGCCGTCGGTGCCCGATTGCGGGCAGTGGTTGGCTTCCCGACCACTCCCGGGCCTGCCTGCCAAGTCCGCCCGACCACCGTAAAATCCTGGCTGCGCACACACACAGAAACAGACACGCACACACACACACTCTCATAGGAGCTGTAATGTCTACATCTGTGTTTTTTTCCAGCACGCATGCTCATACAGCAGGAGACTAATCTTTCATTGCTGGTGATTCCAGGACAATGCAGGGAGGGTTGGAAAACTCTGGTTATGGCTGGTATTGCTGGGAGCTCCTTATGAAGTCATGCCCACTGGACACAGGCCCCATAGGCACGTGCAGTAATCTGTCCTGTCACCATCCATATACACACACCCATCCTGTGACACTGGATTACTGGCTGTTCCCAGCTGTGCTCCAATCCATTGTTTGAGTTACTACATTCCTGATTTTTAGGATTCCTTCGCAAGATCACATTGCATTGCTCTTGTGAAAAGCCTTCTCTTTGACTACGTGTTCAATGTCCCTCTGTAAATATCCTCCTTTCTCCTGTGTACTGTTCATCTTTCAGGCGTGCTAACATCTGAACCTTGGGAATTTTTAATACATTTAAGTAATTATACACATGCAAATTGTAACTGAGACGGGTCCTTTTTATGTCAAGAAAGTTTATGCAAATATTAGTTGTCAAAATCAGCCATTGGTAAAATGAAGATGGAAGTTGAGATCCTCCAGGCTGAATATGAGCTGTGGCTGATGCAAACAGTGGGAATTAGTTGAAAAGTGCATGCTATTTTGAGATCCTTACATACCAATATTTATTGCTGCGGTCAGCCAAAAATGACTCAACAAATGGTTTTAATTAGTACCTCGGTGAGCTGAGATACTGCACTTTGTGATATTGTAGTGCTGTGGAGCGTTCTGGGATTCTGCCACCTTGTGGTGATGCAGTACTGTCTGCACAGACTTGCTGGCTGCAGCGACGGGTGCAACAGTGTGCAAAAGGAAATGAGAACATCTCAAAACGAAAATCGAGTGGTGAACCGTGTAGGCACATGCAGTGGGTTCTGGTTATATACTCTGTTCATTGAAGAAATTGCTGAAAGGCTCAAGGCATTATAATAACAAATGATAGGACGTTTTTACCGGGCAAATTGTGATCTGGAATGCACTGCCTGAACAGGTAGCAAAAATAGCTCGAATACTAATCTTTAGAAATGGGAATTTCGAAAGTTAAATAGCTGAGGCAGAGAATATTGCAGGGCTATGGGGAAAGAGCAAGAGAGAGTGGGAGTTACTCGACAGCTCTTTCAAAAAGCACAATTGAGTGAATGGCCGGCTTCTGAGCTGTAAAGTTTGGTGATTCTAAATTAATATCATCCGCAGCCATTTGATTCTATGTGGTTAATAATGAGCTGGTCTTGCCGCACTGTTTACTCCCCTTCCTAGCTCTGTTCCACTAGAAATGAGCTCCACCGCTTTCTACATTGACTGATGCAATAAATGAAATCCAAAGCCTCGCTGTTACTGTGGTTAAAACTACATGATCTATATGTAAATAATGCTACTGGGCTGCTTGATCTTTTAATATTGTTTGGGAAATTCTCTGACCATTCTCACAGCTTAGAGTTGGGAAGCATTAACTGAACAATCCTGTAGCATATGCATGACTATGCAGTCAGATATTGCAGCGCTCCCCCAACAAACAATTACATCCTCACACACTTGTGCTTTTAGAAGAAAACTCACTCCCCACACCAGAAATATACTTTCTTTATATATATCTATGCCTGAGGTCATGAAAGGTGCTAAATAAATGCAAGTTTGCACTTTTTAAAAAATCTCTATCTAGATCATTTCAATATATGTTATCACATTATATTGTTATCCTCACCACCAGGTTGCCATAGTATACCTGGGTTAACAGGGAAGCTAGTTACCATGACAATCCGCAATGGCAGACTAAGTATCATGAAACGTCACATTTATTTTGCTGACTGAATTTGGAGCAGATTCTCAAGGTTTCCTTGACCTTAATTTTGATAATGTTAATTTTTTACTACTTTTTGTTCCCACCATGTCAGCCAAGACACAGGCAGGTCCCTTAAACTCAGGAGTTCACCAAAATAGTTGCGGCATCGTCCACCGGAAAGTCTTGAGTGTCTTTGGCTTGCTTTCTATCGGAACTTAGCTGTCACTCCCTGTGGGGAGAGACAGTCGGCCCGTTTGCTTGAGAGCAGGCAACAGTGTGTGAAAGGGCGCCCGCACACTCTTCGTGGCTGTAACGCAGTGTCTAACACCCCTAAGAAAGCTGACTTCAGGAAATACTTGGCTTTAAAATATTTCCTTCTGTTAAATGATTTGCATTTACGTTCTGACTTGCAGCCTTGCAAACAGAACAGAGGTTGTACTGCTTAGGGCTGTGTTTAGTGACAGCACAGGTTCCAGCCAGAATGGAGGTGATTAGGTAATTCCATTGAGACTAGTGTTTAAATAGACTTTGTTTGCTCATCTCACTGCTTTGGCTGATACAGTGCAGCTCATTGACTGACACACTGGTGTAAATACTCACTTCAATTTTTATTATCGGAGTGAGTTTTATTTGTACAGCATTGCTATCGTAAATGGTTTACTTGAGAGGATTGAATGCTCTATAGGAGTGAGTGGCGCCGATACCAAGCCTGTCACGCTTGATGGGTTTATAGGTAATGAAAAACTCTCCAAGACAGCAGGCAATCATCCCAGGCTTGATCTGGACCAGCTTAAAAGTTTTGCCAATTGTACACACCCAAGCACCTCATGTCATGAAGGCAAGTGCTGAAGGTGTCTGGCCTCTCCAAGGGTGGAACTTGACTTTTGGCCTTGCACATCCCTTCCAGGTGCAGTGTGCTGCTATTCTGCTTGCCTTTTGGCCACAAGAATCTACAGTAGATTAAAGCTGGCAGTGGGAATCCGATAACGTAGGTCTCGAGCCCACACAATGTCGGAATGGTGTACAAACCTGGCACTTGTGTGCCATAATGGAATGGGTTGGTTTTTTTTTATTTGTTCGTGGGATGTGAGCATCACTGGCTAGGCCAGTATTTATTTCCCACCCCTAATTACCCTCATTCAGAAGGCGTTTAAGAGTCAACCACATTGCTGTGGGTCTGTAGTCGCATGTAGGCCAGAACAGGTAAGGACGGCAGATTTCCTTCCCTAATAGAGTCATAGGGCAGAATTTTGCCCTTGGCGAGCCAGTTAAGGCCTGCCCAGCTTGAAATGTGAGCGGCAGCGCTGAGTGCTGCCTGTGCAAGGGTGGGAGGAGGGCAAGCGGGTCAAGCGCGAATTGTGCGCTTGCGCGTGAGTGAGCGCTTCATAATCTCCCTCAGGGAGATGAAGCGCTGTTTAAAAAAAAAAGAGAATGAAAATGAAATAAGCCATGTCCTGTGAACCAGATGGGGTTTTTTTTATAACAATCGACAATGGTTTCATGGTCATCATCAGACTCTTAATTACGGATTTTTATTGAATTCAAATCTGCCCTGGTAGAATTTGAACCCAGGTCCTCAGAGCATTAGCCTGGCTAATCTAGAATACGAATCCAGTGGCAATACCACTATGTCACCACCTCCCCAGTAAGTATTGATCACTGTGTGCAGACAAGATCCTGTCTGAAGTGTGTTATAAGATGCTGTGTGTAGTTTGGTAGTCTCATGAAAAGGTTCTGAGTCTTGTATGGCTTAACAGTTAAGTGTTTATTAACTACTAGTAAAGATATACATATATACAGTATAAGGCCTAAGCTAGGAACTGTCTCCATGCTTGCCTCTACACAGGTCTCTGTCCAGACCAGACCTCCCTCCAGACTCGCTTCATGTGTTCCCTTACATCACACGTGGGCGGTACTGAACCAAGTGCCATGTTAACCCTTTCCATGCCAGACCCTTATACTACAGAACGGTGTCCTGTCTACACCAGTTTGTGATACAGATGCTGTGACAAATGAGTCACAGAGCAGAATTTTGCCCTTGGCGGGCAGGCTCGGCTGGAGCTGTCGGGAAGCTGACCCGCCGCCCACGATCGGCAGCGGACTACAATTTCACGCTGACGGGCCAGTTAAGGCCTGCCCAGCGTGGAATGTGAGCGGCAGCGCTGAGCGCTGCCTGTGCAGGGGTGGGGGGAGGAGGGCGAGCGGGTCGAGCGTGAATTTTGCGCTTGCGCACGAGCGAGCGCTTCATAATCTCCCTCAGGGAGATGAAGCGCTGTTTAAAAAAAAAAGAGAATGAGAATGAAATAAGCCATGTCCTGTCATGTGACTGTCACATGAGTAGGGACATGTTTTTAAATCAATTTTAAAACTTCTATTTTATCTTTATTTGCTTTTGGAAACCTCACCCCACCCGTGTTTGAGATTTTTGAAAAGCTGCAAAGGCAGCTTGGCCTTTTTGGCCAACCGAACTGATTATTTAATGAACTTTAACTGGCCTTTTAATTGTCAGCGGGCGCACTGGCGCGCACTGGCTGACCGAACTATTGCACGCTCGGCCGACGTCAACACGCGTCATTTCACACTTGAGCAGGTTGGGCACATGCCCGCCCGCTGAGCGACAATTTCTGCCCATAGAGTTGTACAGCACAGAAACAGGCCCTTCAGCCCATTGTGTCCGTGCCGACCATCAAGCACCTATCTATTCTAATCCCATTTTCCAGCAATTGGCCTGTAGCCCTGTATGCTATGGCATTTCAAGTGCACATCTAAATACTTTTTAAATGTTGTGAGGGTTCCTGCCTCTACCACCCCCTCAGGCAGTGTGTTCCAGATTCCAACCACCCTCTGGGTGAAAAGATTATTCCTCAAATCCCCTTTAAACCTCCTGCCCCTTACCTTAAATCTATGCCACCTAGTTATTGACAGCTCCGCTAAGGGGAAAGGTTTCTTCCTACCTACCCTATCAATTCCTCTCATAATTTTAAATACTTCTATCAGGACCCCTCTCAGTCTTCTCTGTTCTAAGGAAAACAACCCTAGCCCATCCAGTCTCTCTTCATAGCTGAAACACTCTAGCCCAGGCAACATCCTGGTAAATCTCCACCGCACCCTCTCCAGTGCAATCACATCCTTCCTATCGTGTGGCGACCAGGACTGTACACAGTACTCTAGCTGTGGCTTGACTAGCATTTTATAAAGCTCCAACATAACCTCCCTGCTCTTATATTCTATGCCTCGGCTAATAAAGGCAAGTATCCCATATACTTTCTTAACCAACTTATCTACCTGTGCTGCTGCCTTCAGGGATCTATGGACATGTATACCAAGGTCCGTCTGATCCTCTGTACATCCGAGGGTCCTACCATTCATTGTGTATTCCTTTGCCGTGTTAGTCCTCCCAAAATGCATCGCCTCACACTTCTCAGGATTAAATTCCATTTTCCACTGCTCTGTCCATCTTACCAGCCCATCGATATCGTCCCTGCAATCTAAGGCTTTCCTCCTCACTATTTACGACGCCACCAATTTTCGTGTCATCTGTGAACTTACTGATCCTACCTCCTATATTCACGTCTAAGCCATTAATGTTCTTTGTTATTTAAGGCGTGGTCTTAGTTAGAGTCATGGGCCAGGATTTTCCCCTCGGTGATTTGGGGGCGGGGCCCGCTCGCCGAGGGGAAAATGACATGGGATGACGTCAGGAGGAATCCCCAACATCATCCCGGGCCATTTAAATTTTTAGGAAGGCGGGCGGACAGCAAAATCATTGTCACATGAGGGAGACGTGTTAATAATTTTAAAATGTCTCTATTTTTAAAGTTTTTTCCAATGTCCCTATTCTCCCTGAGACAGGACTTTGCCTCAGGGAGCAGTGCGCTCTCCATTGCGCGCATGTTCGAAAGAGCGCACTTTGACAGCTGGGGAATCCCTTCCCCCCCCGGAACAGGAAGTGCATAGCGCTTCCCGTCGGGGATGCCGCTGGGTGGGCCTTAATTGGCTCGCCCACTCAAAATGGCGGCGGGCCCCGTTTCAGTGGGTCCGGTGGGGCCCTCCCGCCATCCAAGGGCAAAATTCTGCCCATGAACTCTGATTGAATGTGTTCTTACAGGGTTCAGTACAGGTCCTGGCACCCCAACCACCTCAACCAAACAGCCTTTGTCAAAGCTCAAGTATTTTTACAACTAACTGTTCCATGTAAAAGATACCATTTTGTTTTAAAACTTCTATGATTCTTTACCACCCAGTTTCCTCCAGTTTTGCTCTGGGAGATTAATCTTTAATTCCTGGAGACTCGTGGACAATCTTGGAGTAGGGTTTCCAACCTTCCAGGATTGGCCTGGAGTCTCCAGGAATGGGAGATCAACCTCCAGGATTATGCTGTGTGCAATCCTAGAGAAAAATCATTGGGACATTAAAACATTTTTTTTTTTGTCATTTTCTTTGAGCTTTTCTCTTTACCAGGTATAAAAATATTGAAAATGGGAGAAAAAGACTGCTTGGTTGACAGTCAATCATCATCCAATTGGGCAATGAGTATCTTTGCTTCCCAATTGGCGTCGGAAGACAGTGCCTCATGAGGATGGAGGTAAAAATGCTGGAATACCTCAGCAGGCCTGGCACCATCTGTGGAGAGAGATACAAAGTTAATGTTTCGAGTCCGGATGACTCTTCAGAGTCATATGGACTTGAAACATTAACTCGGCCTCCTCTGAGGTCCCCAGCATCACAGATGTGAGCCTTCAGCCAATTCACTTCACTCCACGTGATATCAAGAAACGGCTGAAGGCACTGGATACTGCAAAGGCTATAGGGCCTAATAATATTCTGGCAATAGTACTGAAGACTTGTGATCCAGAACTTGCCACATCCCTAGTCAAACTGTTCCAGTACAGCTACAACACTGACATCTACCCAGTATGTGGAAGATTGCCCAGGTATGTCCTGTACACAAAAAGCAGAACAAATCCAACCCAGCCAATTACTGCCCCATCAGTCTACTTTCGGCCATCAGTAAAGTAATGGAAGGGGTCATCAACAATGCTATCAAGGGGCACTTGCTTAGCAATAACCTGCTAACTGATGCCCAATCTGGGTTCCGCCAGGGCCACTCAGCTCCTGACCTCATTACAGCCTTGGTTCAAACATGGACAAAAGAGCTGAGCTCCTGAAGTGAGGTGAGAGGGACTGCCCTTGACACCAAGGGTGCATTTGACCGAGTGTGGCATTAAGGAGCCCTAGCAAAACTGGAGTCAATGGGAATCAGGGGGAAAATTCTCCACCAGTTGGAGTCATACCTAGCACAAAGGAAGATGGTTGTGGTTGTTGGAGGTCAGTCATCTCAGCTCCAGGACATCACTGCAGGAGTTCCTCAGGGTAGTGTCCTCGGCCCAACCATCTCCAGCTGCATCATCAATGACCTTCCTTCCGTCATAATGCCAGAAGTGGGAATGTTCGCTGATGATTGCACAACGTTCAGCACCATTTGCAACTCCTCAGATACTGAAGCAGTCCATGTCCAAATGCAGCAAGACCTGGACAATATCCAGGCTTGGGCTGACAAGTGGCAAGTAACATTCGTGCCACACAAGTGCCAGGCAGTGACCTCCAACAAGAGAAAATCTAACCATTGCCCCTTTGCCCCTTGATATTCAATGGCATTACCATCACTGAACCCCCCCCCCCCCCCCCGCCTGACCCATTATCAACATCCTGTGGGTTACAATTGACAAGAAACTGAACTGGACTAGCCATATAAATACTATGGCTACAAGAGGAGGTCTGAGGCTAAGAATCCTGTGATGAGTAACTCACCCCCTGACTCCCCAAAGCCTGTCCACCACCTACAGGTACAAGTCAGCAGTGTGATGGAATACTCCCCACTTGCCTGGATGAGTGCAGCTCCCACAACACTCAAGAAGCTTGACACTGTCCAGGACAAAGCAGCCCATTTGATTTGCACCACATCCAGAAACATTCACTCCCTCCACCACCGACGCACAGTAGCAGCAGTGTGTACCATCTACAAGATGCACTGCAGGAATTCACCAAGGCTCCTTCGACAGCACCTTACAAACCCACGACAACTATCATCTAGAAGGACAAGAGCAGCAGATAGATGGGAACACCACCACCTGGAAGTTTCCCTCCAAGTCAGTCACCATCCTGACTTGGAAATATATCGCCGTTCCTTCACTGTCGTTGGGTCAAAATCCTGGGACTCCCTTCCTAACAGCATTGTGGGTGTACCTACACCACATGGAATGCAGTGGTTCAAGAAGGCAGCTCACCACCACCTTCTCAAGGGCAACTAGGGATGGGCAATAAATGCTGGCCCAGTCAGCGACACCCACATCTCATGAATGAATGAAAAAAAAACCCTATTCTGGAAGGAAGGCCACGCTACTCTCCACAGAGACTGGACACAAAGTGACTCCATAAAGATAATTCATATGGAAGAATTCCTTGAATAGTAAAATGGGGAATCATTTGTAAATGGCATTGTTTTAGTCAGCCTGTGGGGAGTGTCTGGGATAATTGAGTCTAGGGTTTTCTCACAAGCTCCAGGCCACTGACGTCAGGGCCATATGGGCTATTTACCCAAAGACAACTTCCTAATTGGCCTCCTCCACACTTGCTGTCCTCTTAATGGACGGTGGGCAGCCTCCCGGTGCTGTCAGCCCAATCAGAAGGCCGGAGCTTTTCTGTCCTCAGCAGCCCCACTAGGAGAGGTGGACGCAGCTGAGGCAGGTTGGTATTGCGAGGGTGGTTCAACACGGAGACACCCTGGAGTGGTAAAAATAAAAAAAATTATTTGGGGGGGGAGAGGAGATAGACTCTCGATTTGGGGAAGAAGCCCCTCCGCTTGTATCGTTGAGGCCGCAAGGGCATCCTTTGATGCCTCCGGACCCCTCTTTGGGGGTCTTTGGCCCAGCTCCAATGGGTCCCCGGACTGCCACTGGGAGATTGCCTCCAATGATCAGGTGGTGGGAGGCCGCTCCACCACTGGCAAAATGTGGCCAGACCAGAAAATCGTCCCTAATTGGGGCTTTAAGCAGTTAAGTTTACAGCCTGCCTCTGTCATGCGAGCAGCCGATTTGCATTCCTGCCCTCCCCTGGGAAAGCTGCTCACTGGCAGGAATGTGCTGGGGAGCCGTCCCAACCTGCCTCTCCCACTATTTTCCGGCAACCCACCTTCAAGCCCGTCACCGTGGGGGAATGTTTTATCCAAAGTGCTTTCCATGAGTACTTTCCCTTTGAGGTGCAGTCCTTCTGTGGGGGAAGTATTTTAAAGCCAAGTGCTTCCTATTGTTCGAATCAAGTTATTGAAGAAGCTTTGAATTGTACGTTTGGTGCCTGCCTGCCTGCCTGCCTTGTTTATGAGCCCATTCACTTATTCCCACTGCCTTGGCATGGTTGGTGACTCCTCTGAAAGATTTTCGAGTCTCGTCTGGGTTAAGTTTCTCTCCCTCTTGCCAGTTTTTCCCCTCCCGCTCCTTCCCTTTACTCAAGGGATTGAGCTGCTGCTGTGAGACTGTTAGGAAATCAGCTTCACGTATCAGTCCATTGGCAGGCTGTTCATCTACGTGGGCATCATAACCGGATTGGACCCTGTCCTCTCCTACCCGTGCGTGCTATTTAACATGTGTTGCAAGACAGCGTGTGAAATCGTAGCTCATTTTTTTTCCACCTTAACTCAGGTCACTGAGGCCAATTGCAGAGCCCAGTCAGAGGGCCAGAGCTTTTTCCACCCCCTGCAGCCCCACCAGGACGCTGCTGAGGCAGGTAGGACTGCGAGGGTGCCTCAACATGGCGGGGGGTGGGGGAAGGAGGTAGAGCCTCAGCTCAGGGTCACAGCCCCTCGACTTGTATCGTTGAGGCCGCGTTGGCATCCTCTGATGCTGGTGGAGCCCTCCCTGGGGAAGGCACCTCCAGCTCCAGTGGGTCCCCGGACTGCCGCAGAGCAAGTGACTGAGCTCAGCAGCAAGTCGACAAGGCAAGCATGGCACCGAACATTCGATTTAAAACTTCTTCCATAGCATGAATCGAGCAATGGGAAATATTTGGCTTGAAAATACTTCCACTGCAGAAGGACTGCACCTCAAAGGATAAGTACTCGTGCAAAGTACTTTGGGCAGAGTTTTCCCTTCTACCACCTCAGTAGAGATGACGTAATCTTTTACAGGAGGTCTTGTGGCACAGAGGGTAGTGTCCCTGCCTTGGAGCCAGAAGCTCCTGGTTCGAGTCTCAACCCAGGACCTAATGGCCCAGGAAGGTGCCAAACAGGTTGAGTATCAACCTGCAAATCCTTCCAACACACACCAATGGCAGGTGGGAAAAGCAAAGAGATTCCTGGTCACCCATGTGATAGAAAGAATGTTGGAGCCTCTACCATCACTATCCAAA
The DNA here is from genome assembly GCF_964194155.1 of Cetorhinus maximus. NCBI lineage: Eukaryota > Metazoa > Chordata > Chondrichthyes > Lamniformes > Cetorhinidae > Cetorhinus > Cetorhinus maximus. The sequence goes on from NC_135887.1 coordinate 128,462,228, forward strand.
GCTCCAGAATACAGCATGCATGTAAAAAGTGCATGTTACCGTAGCAACTCAGACTCCTTGAGTGAACTGTAACACTCCACCACCATCTTACATAAAGTAGACCTCTGTAATCAGCATGGCTTATATACTTACAGAATAAACTCACTGGAGAGGGTGTTTGTTATCAATCCAGGTTAAATTAATTACTGGCGAAGTACTAGGTTAAGGAATTGATGTACACAGGGTTCACCAGTCTGAGTTGCAGAGCAGTGGTCCAGTTTATCCGTGATGTTCATTGAGTCTGTCTCTCCAGCCACTGTAAATTACCCAAACTGCACCAGGGCATGGCACTGGAATCAAGTTGCCATTTCTCTGAATGAGTGAGAGGTTCCTTGAGAGGACCTTACCTTCCACTGACGAACTAAGTTTCTAGAAAGTTGACATCAAGGATGCCTTTTAATGTGCAATGACATTTTCCCGAGTCACTAAAACGTTATGACGAAAGTTGTACTGTGATGCATACCAGCAGTGAAGTGCCATCTACTGGCAGATGAGGAATAATGCAGCTGGAGGGAGAGAAAATGTTCTGTCTGGCAATTATTTTAAACTGCTTCATACCCACATTTTAATAAGTCAGAGAGGAGTTTAGTGCAGGCTGTGTAAGTGTTTGCGTTGTGTGATTGAATATTTCAACATTACTGATGCTTCAGATACAGATATTTCTGCCATATTTCTGTTCCTCGTAATGATCAAGAATTTTCTCAACATGGAAATCAAACAAGAACAGGATAAAAACATAAGACACAGGAGTAGGCCAGACAATCCCTTGAGCCGACTCCGCTATTCAGTGATAACAGGCTGATCTTTGACCTCAATGTCACTTTTCTGCTCAATCTCCTTACCCTCTGATTCCTCAGAGTGCAAAAATCTATCCATCTCGGTCTTAAATATACTTAACAATGAGTATCCATGGCCTTCTGAGATAGAGATTTCCAAAGATTCACAACCCTCTGACCCTTATTGTACTTCCACCCCCTTTCAATTAAAAAGAACATAAAATTTGCCTTCCTAATTGCTTGTTGTACCAGCACACTGCCTTCTGTGTTTTGTGCACTAGAATACCCAAATCGAATGGCTATCTAATGGATGTCAGCTCATGAGCTTGTTTCAAAGGCTTGATTTGTAAAAGGAAGGCTAAATGTGAGTTTTCTTGTTTGAAGGCCTCTGGACTGTGCAGCAATTTGTAGCACCACCTTTTTTAAAAAAAAAAGGTGATTATCACAGAATCTGATAGCACAGGAAGATGCCATTCAGCCCATCATGACTCTGCCAGTTCTTTGCAAAAAGTTGTCCAATTACTCCCGTTCTCCTGTCCTTTCTCCATGGGCCTGCAATTTTTCCCTTCTCAAGTATTTACCCAATCCCCTGTTGAAAGTTATAATCTACTTCAGGCATCCATTTCACGTCATAACAACATGCTGAATTGTTTGCCCTTCTGGCTGGAGATCTTCTATGTTGTTTGGCAAGGCTGAGTATGGCAGCAAGGTCAAAGAGTCATTGCTTGGCCCACTGGCTGATAAACCCAATATGCCAAGTACTGCAGCCAATTGGCATTTTCAATCCAGATGGATTGAAAAGTGACACTACGTCTGATGCTACACCTGGAGGAGAGTGGAAGTACATCTAGCACCAAGGGTTACCACTGACAGATCACTCTCCATGTAACTTTGTGCGCTAATTGACTTGAGACATCTGCGTAGGATATAGGTAACCTTTTCAATTGGGGTCACAAATCCAGCTCCTTTGCTGAAGATGCCAGTGAATGATGTTCTTTGTGTTAAATTCCTCTTTTTTCAGGAAAGAAGAAAAGAGTTTGAAATAAATCTGCTGAAGACAGGCCTTGAACTGGAAACTGAAAGTAAAGATGTAAGTGAAGATCACTTTGAATCCATTGCTCAACCATTAGCAGCCGTCTAGGCCCAAAGTTCAGGAACTCCCTTCCCTCTTTGACACTCCACCTCTCCTCCTTTCAGACGCTGGTTAAAATCTCCCTCAATCTCCTTTATCTTGGTGCCACTTTTGTCAAATTCCACACCCATGAGGTGCAAATGGGACATTTTGCTAAATTGAAAGCAATATTTAAATGTTGCTTGTTATTGTTGTTCACTATTTATAGAATAGCCATAAACATGCTAGCTAGAAATTGTGTCAGAGTTGCGCTGCTCCACTGGAAGTAATTTAACCAGAAGTGCAGTGGATTCCCCAGTGAAGCACACGAATGGGGTTCATGTTGCACTTCTTACATAGCAGGGGCATCTTAGGATTTGTGAATGGATGAAATTTTAGTCCCTGGCTCCTTAACTGAACACACAGTATGGGACATGGAATGTGACATGTTGTACTACCTGTGCTTTTAAATACAGAGAAAGAGTTCAGTGGATGTGGGTACATCTAAATTTTAAGTGCTTTATCTCAAATACATCTAACCCACTGCTTTACTTGGCCTGATCTATCAATGCATTCTGGTCAGGTGTATGCATGAGACCGAGATTATCTTGGAGCAGATCTTCAATGAAATGAAATCTAGGAGAGGCAGGTAGGGATAATGCTGCAGTGTTTCACAGCTGATTAGGAAGTCTGAGTTTGGATCCCAGGGAGTGTGCCTGAATGAAAAGACCTGAGACACAATTGATATTGATCCTCATCAAGCCCGTGAGCTATAGAAAGCAACAGGCAGCTACATCAAAGATAGAGCCATTGATAGCACAGCATTTGGCCCTGAGGTAAATGAAGAAGGCGATTGGAGGTTGGGGGATGGCCATTGGGATGTCATGTCATCAAGTCAGGAGACAGTGGTGACTGTGAGGAGATGGTAGCTCCCTTTAGGGCATTAGAAGTTTTACTGAACCAATACCTGGATTGGACTGGTTGTCTTATGAGGAAAGATTGGACAGGCAAGGCTTTTGTCCATTGGAGTTTAGAAGAGTAAGAGGCGACTTGATTGAAACAGGGTCCTGAGGGACCTTGACAGGATGGATGTGGAGAGGATGTTTCCTCTTGTGGGCGAATCTAGTACTCGGGGCCACTGTTTTAAAAACAAGAGGTCACCCATTTGGGACAGAGAGGAGGAGAATTGTTTTTCTCTCAGGCTTTAAGTCTTTGGAATTTTCTTGAGGGTTGTAAGTCTTTGGAATTCTCTTCCTCAAAAGCAGTGGAAGCAGAGTCTTGAATATTTTTAAGGCAGAGGTAGATAAATTCTTGATAAGCAAGGAGGTGAAAGGTTATCGGGCATAGGCGGGAATGTGGAGTTGAGGTAACAATCAAATCAGCCAGGACCTTATTGAATGGCAGAACCTTTTTGAAGGGTCAAGTGGTCCACTCCTCCTAATGCGTACATTTGTATAAACCAGTCACCCAGTGAGGTCTTTGACATGCATTAGGCCCCTTATTTGTACAGCACAAGGTGCATCATGTTGGGCACATCATTGTGTTTTTAGCTTTCACCAAAGTATTTCTGGCTTGTGATGAGCACGTGCTTCCTGTGCATAGGAGGTAGTTCAACAATTGTAAACCGGGCATTGTGCAGCAGAAATTAGAGGTCTCAGTGCTCAGGCTCCACCGGAGGGTGCAATGCAGCATTTGCCCTGAATTGCACATGTAGGGAATGGAAAATTCACCCAGAATTAAATTATACTACCTGCATTATGGCCAGATAGCAAGCTTGACATAGGGACATGGGAAAAGCAGCCGACTGTTAAACCCCTTGAGCCTGTTTCACCAGAGGTCAATAAAGCTGGCTCAATTCTGGATGCTCTCGTCTTCCTGGTTAATGATCATTTTGGGGGAGGGGGATATGAAACTTAACTGCAGTGTAATGCTACAAACTAAGATGAGATATGTGTATTTCCAGGATTCAGATGATGGTAAAACTTACTTTACGAAGATTCATGCTCCTTGGGATGTCCTGGCCACATATGCAGAGGTTATGCACATTAAAGTGCCCATTAAAGAAAATGATATTCCACAAGCAAGGGAAAACCCATTTGGCTGGCTGATAAACCCGTTTCGCCTGAATACAACAATAATAAACCCAGAACCAGACTACTTTACAGCACCTTTCAGTAAACAGCGGCAGGAGCTCTTTCCCATTGATAATCCAGAGACCTTTTTCTCACCCTCTACCCGCAACAGAATTGTAAGTATGGCCGAGTTTAAACCCTTTGCTATTATGTACAGGCTTAGACCGTAGCGCACTGAGTATTCTTTAGCATCATAACATTTCCTGGAACAGGACATTGGCCAGGATTTTCCCGTCGGCGATTTGGGGGCGGGGCCCGCTCGCCAACAGGAAAATGACGTGGGATGATGTCGGGAGGAACCCCCGACATCATCCCGGTCCATTTAAATTTTTAGGAAGGCGGCTGGACAGCGAAATCAGCCCGCTGACCTGTCAATGGCCAATTGAGGCCATTGACAGGATCATTAAGCTCATTGAAAGACCTGCCTGTCCAACCTTAAGGCTGGCGGGCAGGACAGGAGCCCCAGCGGGCTTCTGAAAAAACATGAAACCTCATCCACTGGCGGGATGAGGTTTCATCTCAGTTTTTAAAAAGTTTATTAAAGTTTCACTCATATTTATTAACATGTCCCATCTCGTGTGACAGTCTCACATGAGGGGGACATGTTAATAATGTTTTTGTTTCTCTATTTTTGCAGTTTTTTAAACATTCAGCGCTCTCCCTGAGACAGCACTTAGTGTCAGGGAGCAGTGCACGAAAGAGCGCACTTTGACAGATGGGGAATCCCTCCCACTCCCCCCTGCACAGGAAGCGCTTCCTGTCGGGCAGGCCGCCCACTTAAAATGGCGGCCGGCCCCATTTCGGTGGCGGAGTTCAGCCGCCCGCCCACCGCCAAGCTGGTGGGGCCCACATGCCCATCAAGGTCAAAATTCTGGCCTTTGCTTCTGTTTTGGTGAGCCTCTCTTTGTTTCACTGATCTGTTCTGTTTGCACAAAATGTAAACCACAGCATCTGTGGGGAAGCAGAGGATAGAAGACCAGAAGCGTAGATTAATCTTTAACTGCAGGTGCTGCCTGATCTCATGAATATTTTCAGGTTGCCTTTTTTTAAAACAGGCTGCTTGAATTCTGCGATGAAGTGCTTTATAAATATGAATCATTTTGTTCCTTTGAATGTTGGAGCACTAGATTTTAATAAGGGCTTCATCAGTTGTACAGGCTTTTTTTTAAAGTTTTCCCCTAAATTGTAAATGTTTTTGTGAGTTTCTAATCCCCTCTCCTGTGCTGTATGTAGAAAGTGTGCTGCACACTTATTCACATAATATTCCTCTCTCTCAATTCTTACTCCAGGTGTATTACATTCTTTCTCGATGCAAGTATGCAACAGAAGATGGAAAGAGGAAATTTGGGATTAAGAGGTTGCTCAACAATGGCACGTACACTGCTGCTTTTCCACTTCACGATGTAGGTATTCTGTTCAGTCTAAATCAGATTATTGGTGTTTGAGCTCTTAGGTGGTTTCCAGTGATTTAAAAATATGTCTCATGTTGCATGTCTTTGCAATAAAATGTATCCTCTGTGGTTCAGTCCTATACCTAATATTGAGGGTGTAAGACCCTGGTGCACTGCACATGTGCATGAACACTTTGATGTTCTGCTACCCTCACCTTAGTCTCAAATATCCACACGTTCCTGGGGGATGTTACCAGCTATTGTTAGTCAGCCCTCTCCCCGCGTAAGCAGATTCTTCCTGAAAATGGAAGTGCTGATGAGCAGAGTGCACGTTGACTAACTAAGGAAGGGAGAGGGTGTTAGGGGTGACTGAGGAGTGGACTAGCATGCTGCGGGGGGAATGCTCCCTTTGGTATGCTGAAAGGGGAGGCTCCTACTTGTTCTTTTGCTTTTGTATTCGCCACCTCCGCTCCCCGCACCCAATGTTCAAACTTTTGTGTCAACTTATTTGATCCAGGAGCAGAAATGTAGTTTTTGTGTCAGTAATATAAATATCTACTCTAATGATTCACAGTTTTGGAGTGGGTTTTTGTATCCTTTCAGCCAATGACATCTCCACAAGCATGGAGCACATTAGTTGAATGACACTGAAATATGTAAATAACAATTTTTTTTTTTAAGCTGCAAAGGACTTTTCTCCCTGCTGTTCCTGATTAAGAAGGCAGGCAGCGAGACTTGTTCAGTGAGACCTTGGCAACCTTTAACGCAGCCCCATTCATCATGGTGCTGTGGGTTGGCTCAACTCTCTGACTTAACAGGGGAAATGTTTTTGCTGTGTTCTTGGAGCATGTTCAGCATCACCACATAGAGGTTTTATAGCTGGCCAAAATGGGAGGTTATCTGTATTCTGCTACACCCAGTTCCCGTGCCACCGAAAATATTAACATTGATTTCCAGCCAGTCACCACTTTCAAAGTGATATTTGATGTTTGCTTTTGAAGTCAGACGTGTTTACCTGGAGTTTTGAGACCTTGTGCATCAACAAAAAAAAGCTTTCATATGACAGTCGAGCTTTGCTAGGATCAGGCTACTCTATTTGAACCACTCTGCTCCAGTTAGCCTGTTCCCTTCACCTGGATCTTTCATTATCACATTAAGGCTGGCTCCCTGTCATCAAGCTGTGGTAATATATACCGTAACTAGAATGCTTTGAAAGACTAAAGTGGGTAACATGGTGGTTTGACAAAAGCACAGGTATTGAATTGGGCCCACAGACGGAGGGAGGTGAGCTGAAGAATTCTTCACTGTCTCACCATTATGCATGGCTCATGTGCAATTCAGCTTACTTGAGCTTAGTCACATGTCTGAATCTCCAAGCCAAGCCACAGAGGAATCTATTCCATCCCTGTGGATTTAGAGAACTGAAATATTGCCCTGTGTATCAGACTCAGTAAAGTTAGCTCAAGTCTGCACTAGCGTCTGACAATTTTAACACATTGCTACACTTTTACTCACATATGGGAGTGTCATCTTTTCCTTGGGTTCTCTGCCCAAGGATAGGTCCTTCGCGATTATTCATCCAACCATGCCAGAATGCCCGTGATTTTTACTACAGGTAGGGCAAGGAGGCAGGCCCCAGCCTACCTCAGCTGGAATGGGGATCATCGGCTGTTGGCATTAATCTGATCCATGTGCTAGCCGTCTAGCCAACTGAACTGTCCAGCACCTCCTCCCCCGACCACCACACCCCCTGCTGGAGTGTACAGCAATGTAAATAGCTCTGTAAAACTGTCCCAAATCATTGTCCCGCCTCCAGCTATAACATATCAGCCAAAATTCAGATAAGGAAACTCAAACAGAGCTTTGAGAGATTTTTTTTAAAAATTCACCCCTGGGATATGGATACCACTAGTAACACCAGCATTTATTGTCTATCCCTTATTGCCCTTGAGAAGATGGCGGTGAGCCACGGCCTTGAACCACTGTGGTGAAAGTAGTCCCACCGCGTTGTTAGGTAGGGAGTTTCAGTGCTTTGACCCAGTGATAACAAAGTGACAACAATACATTTCCAAGTCAAGGTGGTGTGTGGCTTGGAGGGGATCTTGCAGATGGTGGTGTTCCCCTGCACCTGCTGTGCGTTTCCTTCTAGGAGGTAGAGGTGGCGGGTTTAGGAGATGGTACCGAAGAAGCCTTAGCTCAGTTGTATTCAGGAAAACACTTCTATGCCTTCAATGTGCTGCTGCTGCTTATTCTGACTGTAAGTGCAGTATCTGCAAAAATCTGATTTCTGCATCCAGTTGCTTAATGTAGAAGAAGTGACCAGCTCTCAGAAAGTCCACACACAGCTATATTAATTCAGCCATACTCTTCATCCTAAACACTTTTAATCTTATACACCACAAAGGGCCTTCAAATCTATGCAAACAGCAAGCTGTACGTGGTAAATTAATTGTCAAGCTGATGATATTGTTGCAAAGTAACTTCCAACTATTAACTGACATGTATGTGTGGTGGTGATACACACTTTGGAGGAGAGCAGGGTCCAGCTAACTGTAAACAATGTAACCAATCAGGCATGAATAAAGTAGCATCATTTAGTGCATTTTATTCGTATTAGAATCTTAAGTTATAGCAAGGACTTGGGAGTTCCACCTTTCATCTGGTCAGATGATTTTAGACTTGGGGCACCACTTGCTGCCCTTATATCATTTCAGATGGCAGATACCACTTGTGCCCAGTTCACTTCAGTTCAGATTTTGCCTGTGGAAGATAAATATGGCAACCAGTAGCGAACGCTGAGATTACCTATCGATCTGCGTCAATTCGGAATTCTAATTTGGGCGAGCTCTTTCAAAAATGTTAACTCGCGAATAGTGTTGCTGCTGTGCCAGATTCGTGCACTGAATTGAAATTTGTTAAGTGAATGGGTGAGGCACTGGCTGTCAGATATCGTGGTCAAACAGCCACTGCAGCTGTTGAGGGGTGGATGATAAGAGTTGCACCTTCTACGATCGATGATGTCAGTATTTCCCCTTTAACTTCACAGAGGAATAGTTATTGCTGAAAAAATGGACAGGCTGTCGAAGCTTTTCATTTTGCACTCATCAGGACAGATGCAAGAATCCCAAATTTCAAAGGGAGCAACAATTTATACTGCATGAGATAAGGGTGCTGATCGGTTGGCAAGTTGACTCTAATTGGTTGAGATGTTGCCATGGAGAATGCACCAGGGAGCGATTGTCCCCCACGTTTTTGCTTAATTCAGAAGATACACAAAGCCTGCACAAGTTCCTTTTGCCTGCAGAGGACAGGTCCCTGCATATGAATATGTGTAGCTTCTCGCCAGCATAAGTGAGCCACATTGTGAGCCTGACTGATAACCTTAGATTAGTTGATAGTGTTATTCTTAGCATGCACAGGATTGCCTGGCTGTCCAAGTACTGTCCAATCACAGAATCACATCTCACATTAGACATTGTGTTCTGAGTTTTGCAAGCACGGGTTGTTTGAGTATGGTCAGCACTCTGCCCATTTTCAACAAAGCAATGTGCTGTTTGATATGATCCGCCAGTCATTGGGCCACCAAAATAGGATGCATGAAATCTATCCCGTGGGGTAATGGCTACTCCAATCAGATCATTGCTTGCCATGTATCACGCATTGTCACAAATAGGCCCAAGGCCACCACTTTCAGACGTGTAAAGTGCCTAATCTACCTTAAATTACTCTGGAAAGGTAAGGTATCTCAAAAATTTGAGCAACAGGTGAAGCTAGCTGTTCCACACTGCTACTTTGCAGTAGCAATACAGGTGACGCTTTCCACTCTCAGGATGCTACTGTCAAACTAAAGGGATGTTCTACCTACCACACAATTGAGTAATGCGGTATTTGAATTTCAGTGCCGGTGCTTCTGAACAATGTTGGTTCTCATTTCCTTGGTTCTCAAGTCAAATTAATGAGGATTAAACGTTTGGAAAATAAAAATGATTTTCCCTAATTGATGCTGACCCACTTGCAACGTGAGTTTTTCCTGGAAGTCTATGTCCTGAATGCATTAATAAGTGAGAATGACCCTCTCTCTCTCTCTTTCCTTCTCTCTCTCTCTCTCTCTCTCTCTCGTGCTCATTTTGCTGCAGACCTCATTGCCTTTAAGAGCAGCTGTATGTATCTTGTGGTGAGAAATGTTGCTATTATGCACTGGCGGCGCGCCAACTCAGGCTGCTTGACATGTGCACCTAGATGAGTTTTATGAAATTGTCTTTAAAAATAGCACCATGCAGTGCTGAGTGCGATGTCACATATTGTGAAGCTCTTTTGTGCACTGGTTTAACCTATTTGTGCAGCTGTACAATATTCTGCATATTGTTTATAGAAGTATACATTGATGCACTGTAATTATGCTCAAAGTGTGGTACTTTTGGAATCAGTTTAGTCAACAGTGAGGATGGGATGGTACTTGGGCAGGAATGCATGGGGACCATCCCACCTTTTTGGGGGTGACATTGGGTTAAGATGCCCCTTATCTGGGGCTGGCGGTGATACACTCTTGCAGTAATTGACCCTCCCACAGCAGGGCATGTTTCTGAGCTGGTGAGGGAGATCTCATTTTACAGCTCTTCAGCCAGCTTGGTTTTCTAAGCTCCAGGTGGAGGCGGTGCATCCTGTGCTTTGACTGGAAAATGTGCCAAAGACAATGAATGTGCATTATTGTGATGGCATTGAAAGGCTTTGCCGTAATGGGAAGATTGTTACTGTCAGTAGAATTGTGCTAGTGGGCGCACTTCACCAGATGAGAGATCCCCCCGCCATTCCCAACAGCTGAAATAAGGGATCGGAGGAGATCTCAGTGCTGGTCACTCGCCATTTGTTTCCTTGGCTGAATGGTTTGGAGGCCAGGGCAGAACGGTGTGTGTGGAAAAATCATGATGCTTTATTTCACAAAGCATTACGTTGTCTGGGAAATTACAACGAGCCTTTAACAAGGCTGTTATGTCATCTTGTTCCCACAAGTTTGAAATATTCACACTTTTAGATTCGAAATGGTGGAGCTTCATCGAGTGTGAATCCTACATTTCCCCATTTGGCTGGTGGACTGATGAATTGCTGCTCAGCACTTAGCTGCAGCGCGACAGTGAATGTGGCATTCTGGATGTGCATTCTCATAACAATTAGTTCCTAGCTCTTTACAAACAATATAACACACAACGCTTAACATTGAATTTCTGAGGTTGTTTCCTTTGTGAATAAGGAAACATGTTAACATAGGGTCAGTAGCTCAGACGGTCCTGAAACTCTATCCTGCAATCAGGCTGCAGCTGGCAGAATATCACACTGCAATGAAGCAAATTCAAAATGCACTGAAGCTGTTTATTGCATACTTTCAGCGTCTGATGTTCAGATGTCCAAGGTACCAAATGTGTCCCATAATAGGACCAATAAATGGCGTCCTCCATTATCGTAGATTAGAAGGAGAGTCCACTTCTGCACTGCAACTTGTACATATGAAGGAATGGGGAGTGGCTGCTGAGTTCTGTGTGTAGCAGGAGTTTATGCACTGCCTTTTCACCTCAGCATGAAATTCATCCTAGATTCACTTTCGTGTACATCGACGTTTAGAAACATTTCCCCTTCGTTGCTCTAAATCAGTGTGGTATTGTTACATATTTGCATGTTTGTTTCTACAGTGTAGATACTGGAAGAAATCACATGACCCCAAGAGTGAGAATGAACGATACACGTTATACAAGGAGTGGGCTCGCTTTGGCCGATTCTACAAGGAGCAACCTCTAAACCTCATCCGGTGAGAGGCTTCGAATTGACTATATTATATTGGGCTTGAGATTAAAGCTGAAGGATCCCAAGTGAGCAAAATAGTCCCTACCAGCAGGAATGTGCCTCCCTGCCCCACAGGAGGCCCTGGACCTTCACTGTAAATAAAATAAAAAATAAAGAGGACAACTCTAAAGGGAATGGAGGAGCAGAGGGACCTGGGTTTATATGTGCATAAATCATTGATGGTTGCAGGACAGGTTGAGAGAACAGTAAATAAAGCATACAGTATCCTGGGCTTTATTAATAGGGGCATAGAGTATAAGAGCAGGGAAGTTATGTTGAATTCATATAAGTCACTAGTTCGGCATCAGCTGGAGTATTGCGTCCAGTTCTGGGTGCCGCACTTTAGGAAGGATGTGAAGGCTTTGGAGAGGTTGCAGAAGAGGTTAACGAGAATGATTCCAGGGATGAGGAACTTCATTTATGAAGATAGATTGGAGGAGTAAGGGCTGTTTTCCTTGGAGAAAAGGTTGAGAGGAGAGTTGATAGAGATATCAAAATCATGAGGGCACTGGGAAGAATAGCTAGGGAGAAACTGTGTCCGTTCATGAAAGGATCAAGAACGAGAGGGCTCAGATGTTAAGTAATTAGCAAAAGAACCAACAGTGATATGAGGAGAAACTTTTTTTTTGCAACGAGTGGTTGAGGTTTGGAATGCACTACCTGAGGGTGTGGTGGAGGCAGATTCAACTGAAGTGTTCAAAAGGGAAGTAGACTGTCATCTGAAAAGGAAGAATGTGCAGGGTTATGGGAGGAGGCGGGGGATTGGTATTAGGTGAGTTGCTCATTCAGCCAGCCAATGCAGGCACCATGGGCCATATGGCCTCCCTCTGCTAACAATTCTGTGATTTTTTTCTCCCCTCTCCATTCAAAGTCATACCCTGTCTGCCTGCTCCCTTACTTTGTCAATCTATCTTAAGAAGAAGGACTTGCATTCATATATCACCTTTTCACAACGCCTCAATGAACTTTGTTGCCAGTGTACTTTGTGGAGCGCAGTCACTGTTGGAAACGTGCAGTCAATATGCACACAGCAAAGTCCATACAAACAGAAATGTGATGAGGAGCAGATAATTTGTTTTTGTGATATTGATTGAGGGATAAATATTGACCAGGATACCGGAGATAACTCCCCTGCTGTTCTTCGAAATAGTGTCATGGGATCTTTTACATCCACCCTAGCAGGCTGATGGGGCCTTGGACTCGTCCAAAAGACCGAACCTCCGACAGTGCAGCGCTCCCTCAGCCCTGAACTGGAGCATCACCTTTGATTTTTGTGCTCAAGCCGTGCAAGGGGACATGAACCTGGAACTTGTAAATTCAGAGGCAAGCATGCTAACAGCTGAGCCATGGCTGACACACAATCCATAAACATATAAAAGCAATTATTTCTAGTCCATGGAAGCTACCACCCAATTTGCTGCTAACAGCTGATAGAGAATCGTGCCAGGTGGAAGTGCAATGGGGAAGAGTGGAAGTGGACCTGGGAGATTGGTGTAGCTAAATTAGGAATCCCTCCAGTGCTCTCAAAGCACAACATGGGACCTGACAAACCATGGCCTCAAGTTTACAGATGGCCTTGGAGTTGATCCTTTTCTGTTAATCATTCACAGATTCTTGTTCCAGCTGATGATTTTCTCATTCTCCCCATGTCTCACCTGTATCACAGTTTAATGAGCTTTTACACTGTTACTGGTTCAATTTGAATTCCAGGAGAGTATGGCTCATGAGCTGGACAGAAGCAATGCTGGATTTCCACTGTGGACTCTGGTCCCTTATCCTGGCGACAGATTTCTGCAGCCATAGAAAATGGGAGGATAAGTCCCTAATAAAAGAAAGTAAAAGAAGCCAACTCACAAACTGGGGCCAGGAATCAAAGTTTGAAAATATAATTGGCCAGTGTTAAACCATTTCTGCGTTATTTTAATACTTGCTTTCACACCATGTCCTGAGCAATAAGCTCCGTAAATGGGAGTGAAACACGCACGCGCCAACGTATTATTGGGCATGAAGACATTGGGTCACATTCCTGGCATCATCACGCCAGCCTGGGATAATACAGTTAGCGGGCGGGTGTGGCAATCAGGAGCCTGCCCGCACTATGCAAATTGAAGGTAATAGGTTAGTTGTGCTCATTGAAAAGGCAATCAACTGCCTTAATACTTGCAGAATAGAATAAAACACTTTCAGAGTGGAATTTATGCCAGTCGTATTTCCCGTTTTTTTTTATCAGACAGGCTGTAATGGTGGGTTGTCTGAGGGCAGAGTTCAATCTCGGCTGTTCAGTGTTCTTTGTCCGCTGGAAGTGCTTTGCGGAAGAAGTAAATGAATACTGTCTTAAATTCCTGATTCAAGAACCTGAGACCTCATACAGAGGGGTCTGTTTCTGCTTTGTGCTGCTAAAGAGGCCAGAGCGGCCCTTTAAATTACGGGCAGTGACCTCGTACCGGGTCACGGCCGACGAGGTCCAATGCCAGATATCCCGCCCTACTGCTCTGATTGAGTGGGATACTCTCAGCCTGCGGCCCGGAACCCGCCTGGCACTCATAATTGGCCCAATGACACGTTGTTTGACATCCTTGGGCGGTAGACTTGGAAGTCTGAATGCCGGCCACTTCCGGGTGCTAGGCTCACTTGCCACACGGGCGCGGGTTATTCATCCCCGTGTTTTTCTATTATTCTTTTTTCTGTCCATTGATTGGTTTCCTTTTAAGGAATTAAATCTTCATATCATGTGTATTTGCTCTAATGAGAAGAATGGCCATATTTATTGGGGTTTTTTTCCACTTACAACTGAACATGGGCCACTTCAGAGACCATTAAGAGTTTTTTTTATACATTCATGGGATGTGGGTATCGCTGGCTAGGCCAGCATTTTTTGCCCATCCCTAATTGCCCTTGCTCAGGGGGCATTTAAGAATCAACCACATTGCTGTGGGTCTGGAGTCACATGTAGGCCAGACCAGGTAAGGATGGCAGATTTCCTTCCTTAAATGACAATTGGTGAACCAGATGGGTCTTTACAATAATCAATGCTATTTTTATGGTCACCATTACTGAGACTAGTTTTATATTCCAGATTTATTAACTGAATGCAAATTCCAACAGCTGCCTTGGTGGGAGTTGAACCCATTACTAGTCCAGTGACATTACCATTGTGCCACCAACTCCCCAGTTTGACCTCTAATATAAGGGACAATTTTCCAATTGTACATTACCAGCAGGAAGCTTTGCCTGGCTATAACAGGGAGTTCACATTTGGGAAATCGTCTCTCAATGGACTTTAGAACATGCAACACATATTGGATTAATCTGCTTGAAAATTTTGAGTCAGTGTACTATTTAGCCTCTCTGTTTCTACCTTTCTAGAAAGTACTATGGAGAGAAGATTGGGATATATTTTGCCTGGCTGGGTTTTTACACGGAGATGTTAGGAATTGCAGCTGCCGTTGGCTTCATTTGCTTTCTGTACGGCTGCCTAACCAAGGACGGAAATGTATGGAGGTAAGATTTCCTGTTCATTTTGAATGGGTAACATTTGAACAATTGGGAGGGAGGCGTTTTTTTTGTTGTGCCATTGCAAGGGAATACCAAATGAGAAGCCAAGCCACTCCCTGACAATTCAATGCAACTTAAAAGTGAAGTTCAAGCCGTTTCCTCACTTGCTTGCTGTGTTTAAGTTTAAAAACCTGCCTAAAATATTATATTCCCCTGATATCCCCCAAAATACAACAAAATCAGTAACCTATGTTGCAAAGCATTTAAGAGATGTAGCTCAGATACAGTAAGGCCGATTGTAAATCAGGGACAAAAGCAGAGTGAAATGCCTGGGTCCCCAGAGTATATGGCCATGGAGATTTTAACTCCCAGGCCTCATTTGCACACTCTGACTCTGACTCCTACTCGATGCTGGTGGGGATGATGTCAATGCTGGCAGGTAGTGGCCAACGTTGTTTGGAGTGGGGGGTGGGGGGGAGCATGCAGGCATATGACACTGTCGTCAGGGATACATAGAGTCAGCTCTTGGTAAGGTTAATATGGATTGATGGGGTTGGGGGTCAGCAAGGCCACAATCGGGCACTCCTTTCATTCTGCACCAGAATATTCCTTTACTAAAAAAAAAATGAAAATATGAAGTTAAATGACAAACTTACTTTTATTTCTCCAATCAAATGTGTACTAGAATTTAAATTACGAATAAGGTCTGGGAGTTTAATGATCAGTTTTTGCATCCTTCTCCTAGTGATGAAATCTGTGATGCTGAGCTTGGAGGGAAGATCATCATGTGTCCCCTGTGTAAGGATTGTGACTTCTGGAGACTGAATACCACCTGCGAATCAACCAAGGTTCGTAGCTTTGAACAGAGGGAACTACAATTCCAAATAATATAGCTGAGAAACACTGCCCTACACGGCCCCTCAAGGTGTAAGATAATTCAAAAATGTCAGTGCCTAAATTGGTTTTGAAATCTATTTATGACCTGTTTTGGAAATAAATTGGAGAATTTAGGAAAGTTGTTTCCTAGATGCCAAAACTGCTTCCTTATCATTCTTTTTAAATCCTCTCTGCTTGTATCACTCCTTTATAACCGTGTGATTGGCTCTTGCGTCATCTGTCAACAGAGGATATTAAAGGTTGCCCTGATTTTTTGTTTTACTCTCTTGTTGGAACAGTTGATTGTTGATGCAGCTAATGATCTAGATTGGGTTGTCAAAGCAATCTCTGATGGAGGCCAACAGGTAAATAGAAGGTGGCTTTTGACTAAACATTTCTGAGATAAAGGAAGAGATTTGCTATGCTACTGGGTGACACGCCAATTGGCACGGTTTTGTACATAAACTTAGTACAGATTAGATGTTTTACCCCCCATTAAAGCCCCACTCAAAAATTAAGCTTGTAGTTACTTCTCTTTGGAGCCAATTTTGGGGGTTTGGAGGTCTGGGCCTTAGACTTGATGCTATGACTTTCCACTTGACAGAAGTTCAGTGTTGCTTCTTATGACCTAAAGGAAATTGAGAAGCAGACAGTAGAGGCACGATGGGTGGTTTGGTGAGACCAAAGGAGAGTTAAGCACACATTTATATCGATATTATATTGGTTATATTATATTGATGATGAATTAATGTGGTACTTGTGGATTATTCTTTGGCATTGCTAGCATAAGTCACGCGGTACACACTGTACATACCTGGCACAATTAGATATATATTGATTTTGTGGTTTCAAAATTTCACAATTTGATAAATGCTGAAATAATGACAATTCAGACCAAGTGAAACTGTGGTCCAGTGGTCCAAAGATTGGTTAAATTGACAATACAGTTGAGCTTTTAAGCTTTGAACTATGGATGCCGTCTTTGAATTCAGAATTTGAGAAATGGTGCTTTGTATCGTTTGGGGATGGGGACTGTGGAATAACTGTAATGTTACTAGACTAGTAATCTAGTATTCCAGACTAATACTCTTGTGCCATGAGTTCAAATCCAGTATGGCAGGTGATGGAATCTAAATTCCATTAAGTAATAAAATCTGGAATTGAAAGCTAATCTCAGTTATGGTAACCATGTAACTACCAGATTGTTGTAAAAACCTATCTGGTTCAATAATGTTGTTTAAGGGAAGGAAATCTGCTGTCCTTACCCAGTCTGGCCCACATGTGACTCCAGATCCACAGTAATGTCGTTGGCTTTTAACTGCCCTCTGAAATGGCCTAACAAGCCACTCAGTTGTACCCAGCCATCTCGAAAAGCCAAAAAGGAATAAAAGAGGACAGACCACCCAGACCAGAAATGACAATAGCCCACCCTTCCCAGTCGATTCAACGACATCATAGCTGATCTTCTACCTCGACACCATTTTCCTGCACTATCCCCATATTCCTTGATGCCTTTGATGTTTAGAAATCTATCAATCTGTGTCTTGAACATACTCAATGACTGAGCCTCCAAAGTCCTCTGGGATAGAGAATTCCAAAGATTCGCCACCCTCTGAGTGAAGAAATTCCTCCTCATCTTAGTCCTAAATGGCCTACCCCTTATTCTGAGACTGTGTCCCCTGGTTCTAGACCAACCCCTACCCAGCCAGGGGGAAACATCCTTCCTGCATCTACCCTGTTCAGCCCTGTAAGAATTTTGAATGCTTCAATGAGATCCCCTCTCATTCTTCTAAACTCTGGAGAATACAGGCCCAGTCTCTTCAATCTCTCCTCATTGCACAATCCCGCCTTCCCGGGGATCAGCCAGGTGAACCTTCATGGCACTTTCTCAATGGCAAGTATATCTTTCCTTAGGTAAGGAGACTAAAACTGTACACAATAGACCACTGACTACAAGTTCCCCTCCAAAACACACACCAGGGCCAGGATTTTCCCCTCGGCGATTTGGGGGCGGGGCCAGCTCGCCAAGGTGAAAATGACGCGGGATGACGTCAGGAGGAACCCCCGACGACATCCTGGTCCATTTAAATCTTCAGGAAGGCGGGCGGACAGCGAAATCAGCTGTCCGCCTGCCGACCTGTCAATGGCCAATTAAGGCCATTGATAGGCTAATTAACCTTGTAAAAGACCCTGCCCGTCCAACCTTAAGGCTGGCGGGCAGGCCAGGAGCCCCAGCGGGCTCCAGATTATTCATGAAACTTCATCCACTGGCGGGATGAAGTTTCCTGTCCGTTTTTTAAGAATTTAATAAACTTTATGTGTTTCTTATTAACATGCCCCATCTCGTGTGACATTGTCACATGAGGGGGACATGTTAATAATTTTAATATTTCTCTATTTTTTGACTTTTCTTACCTGTCAGTAAACTCCGAGACAGGCACTTTGCCTCAGGGAGCAGTGCGTTCTGACAGTTGAGGATTCCCTTCCCCCCCCACCCCCAGCACAGGAAGCGCACAGCACTTCCTGTCGGACAGCCCGCCCACTCAAAATGGCAGCAGGCCCCATTCTGGCAGCGGGGGTCGGCTGCCCGCTCGCCCACCAAGGGCAAAATTCTGCCCCAGGCTGACTTGGAACTATATCACTGTTCTGTCACTGTCACAGGGTCAAAATCCTGGAACCCCCTTCCTAATATCATTGTGTGTGTACCTACACTAGATGGACTACACCCTTTAACGAAGGTGGCTCACCATAGTCTTCTCAAGGGCAATTAGGGATGGGCAATAATTGTTAGCCTTGCCAGCAATGCCCACATCGCCTGAAAAAGCGAACAAATCATAAGTGCGGACACACTGCACCCTCATCCATTAAACTTCACCTCTTCCCGCTTGAGTGAAGCCAAGTGAAACATTGGCGTATCTATGCACCACTCAAGTGCACAAATTGAGGGGATTATTGGAGTTTAAACTTGTAAAAGGGTCTTTATTTTAAAAAGATGAGTGAGCAACTCTCCATTTCTGTTGGTTCCTGATACTAACCCAGGTAATCCGCCCACTGTTGCACTGATTTTGAACTTTGCTCGAGAAAGGTCTGTCATTTTCAAACCTTTTTCTCTTTTGCTGCAGAATTCTCACTTGTTTGACAATGCTGCCACCTTATTCTTTGCGGTGTTTATGGGAATCTGGGGTGAGTACCTTTTGGTGTTACAGTTGGATAATGTAAAATCAAAAAAAAAACTATTTGTCCATTTAATTGGTATTCACCTAACACAGCCACAATGCACAGGTGCTGAAAGCCTTGACTCTACCGAGGTTGCTTATGTAGGTAAATCTGTGTACCAGAAGGCAATAGAGAATGCAGTTTTCAAAAGGACGAAAGCTTAACGCTTGATTATATAACTTGTTGCTTCTCCTTTTGGTTTCTTGAGCAGTCACTTTTTTTCTGGAGCTGTGGAAGCGACGACAAGCCAAGCTCGAGTACGAGTGGGACCTTGTGGACTTTGAAGAAGAGCAGCAACAACTCCAGTTACGCCCAGAGTATGAGGCAAAGTGTACGCACTACAAGAGAAACCCCGTCACTCAGGTGCGATTAGTGCGGTAAACCGCGGCGTGCCGGGCTCAAACTCCTGGTTTGGGTGCATTCGGCATGAATCAGCTTCTGTTGGGAGCATGGGCTGGGAAACTAAGGGACCACGGTTGGCTGGTTTTGATGCACCAACATTAACGGAGGAACAATCAGGCAATGTTAACCGATAGAAACCCTGATCAAACGTGTGGTCGTTTTGTCGAGGGGTGTTTGAGTCCAACTGCTGCTAAAGTTGTTCCCTAGCGATGTTCATTTGGAAACTTAATCTACCCCACTGCACGCACACCCTACCCCGCGCCCCTACCCCAGCCCCCACCCCACCCCGCGCCCCACCCCAGCCCCTACCCCACCCCCATCCCACCCCAGCCCCTAACGCCCCCACCCTCTATCCTGCATCCTTCCTCAAGGTGAAACCATTCCACCTTGATCAGCCTAACTGACTGCAAAATGCCTCACTCAATTTCTTGGACCTGGTATTGATGTTCAAGCTGCCAGAACAGGCAGTTTATTGGGCAAAGGCTGATTAAAATCTCTGCGAAACCTTCTCCTTGTTGATGCATGAAAACCCGCTGCGCGGTGAGTAGAGTCTAACCCCCAGGGTCGCCTGCAGGTCACAAAGTGCAGCACTAAGACAGAAATGTGTTGAAAGGTTACAAACGCTGACAAATCACAAGAACAATGCTTCAGGAGTTTTATCATCCTCATTCGCACTCCAAAGGCGTGTTATTTTCTTGAAATTCAGTCCAGTCCAGCCTGAGATGTTCTCTGTAATACAACACAGAACAAAAAAAACATGCCGGCCATTTTGCTGCCAGCAAGGTGTCTCAGCAAGCAATGCAATAATCACCTGTTCTCAGTTCTTTTTTGAGGGAGTAATATTATCCGCTAGATGGCAGGAGATCTCCTCTGCCGCTTTTCAGAATAGTGCCTTGGCATCTTTTATGTCCACTTGAGGGAGCAGACAGGGCAATGGTTCATCTGAAAGACGACATCTCCAATAGTGGGACTTTAAGGTGCAACTTGGTGATTCAGGAACAAAAGTGTTGTCACGGAGGCACAGCTGACACCTGGGGCTGGATTTTCACTCAGGGGTCAGGATAGTTTCCAGGTCCCGAGCCCACGCCTGCGTTGCTATGTTTAAGTGCAACGCTCCGAACTGGGCTGGCGCCCAATTAATGGCGGCGGGCGCAGACTGGAGACAGGAGCTGGCTCTGGGCGGTGGACCTTAAAGGCGGACAGCAGCCATGAGTGGCTTGCCATTGCCCTGCAGAATATAGCAGGCAGGAGAGAAGAATACCAGCTGCCTCACGGGCCCAAACGCGTGTTCTTGATGGCCAATCACACCCTCGATCTGCTCTGCTCGAGCGATCGTGACCGTTCTGCAGCGTGAGCGCCTCAGTAAGAATTTTCCCTTCTTTTCAAAGCCTTAAATCGGCAGCACCACTGGGCTCCGGGTCGTGGTGCGTGTGCACTAACATGCCCCAGATTGTTCGCTCTTCCTGTCCCCGGCTTTGAAAATTCCCATTGGTCCCACTCCAGCTCATTAACGAGTCCCTCAAGGAGCCTGACAGACGGTTAATTGGAGGCGAGCGTGTCTCTGGCTCACTCCCACCCTCACTTTGAAAGTTTCAGCGTGCTCTGGAGGCTTCGGGATGGCATCCGGGTGCAGTGTTTCCGAAACGCGCCCACACTCCTCCTCAACCCCAGGTGCGATTGAAACCCAGCCCCTGGTCACCGGCTCAAAACTACACAATTAATTCACTGACAAATATTCACAAGTGTCAAAGCTCAAGGGCCGCGTGTTCGCCGGGTTGGACAGAGCGATTCATGTTTGGGCACAGACCCTCCTTCGTTTTTGAAGACGTTTTCCACCTGAAGCATTGGCCTGGATTTTTCGGATGGCAGGGAACACATCCCTGCCGACTCCGACCACCCCACAGCCAAATTACACTCCAGCAGGCGTTAAATGGCTGCAGGTGGGACTCCTGCCCCTCTCCGGAGAGCAAGTCCCACCTTAGAGAGCTGCTGGCCAACTCTCCAGCCCCTGCAGCGACAGCGCTGCGGTGGATAGGAAAGGACGTTCAAGAAGACATCGGAGACCGAGTCCGGGAACTGGAGGCCCAGGTAAGTTCAGTGGGTCCCAGGGCGGGGAGGTTAGGGAAGGTCGGGGTTGGGGGGGGTGGGCGGGCGCAAGGGGACCAATTGGGGCCTTGGGGAGAGGCCGTGGGAGAGGAAGGGATGTCCCTTAAGGGGGGAGGGAGTCGTCCGACTTCAGAAGGGGGCTTCTGAGAGAGGCACCTCCCCTACCCCCTCCTGTCCTCAGTGTAACTTTGATGTATTTCAGGCTTCCTCCCACAGAGTTTCAACGTTCCCGCCAACCTAAAATTTGAGGTTGGACGGCAAACGGCTCTGAAGTGGCCATTAATTGTTCAAACATGGTTCACACATGGAAAAAGGAGCTGAACTCCAGAGGTGAAGTGAGTGTGATGGAATACTCTCCAATCGCCTGGGTGAGTGCAGCTCCAACAACACTCAAGAAGCTCAACACCACCCAGGACAAAGCAGCCCGCTTGATTGGCACCCTATCCACAAACATTCACTCTCTCTACCACTTACGCACAGTAGCAGCAGTGTGTACCATCTACAAGATGCACTGCAGGAACTCACCAAGGCTCCTTAGCACATTCCAAACCCATGACCGCTACCACTTAGAAGGACAAGGACAGTGGACACTTGGGAACATCACGACATGGAAGTTCCCCTCCAAGCCACTCACCATCCTGACTTGGAAATACATCGCCATTCCTTAGACAGCACCTTCCAAACCCATGACACTACCATCCAGAAGGACAAAGGCAGCAAATAGATGGGAACATCACCACCTGGAGGTTCTGCTCCAAGTCAGTCACCATCCTGACTTGGAAATATATGGTCGTTCTTTCGCTGTCGCTGTGTCAAAATCCTGGGACTCCCTAACAGCACTGTGGGTGTACCTACACCACATGGACTGCAGTGGTTCAAGAAGGCAGCTCACCACCACCCTCTCAAGGGCAACTAGAGATGGGAAGTAAATGTGGCCTAGCCAGCGAAGCCCACATCCCGTAAATGAATGAAAAATAAATAAATTGGGACAAGGGTGGGCTTCCTGTCCAAGGCCTTGCCCGCCTCCATGTCAAATCGCTGTGTGGTCAGTGGTCGGAAGGGGCAGGAACCCAGACGGAATCCTGTCCCTTCAATTTCACGCCTCCACCACCCCGGCTAAAAACCCGCCGGTGGGGAGTGTAAAATTCAGGCCATTAACTCGTGTCTGCTCACTCCACAGAAAGCTGCCTGCCCTGCTGAGCGATTCCAGCATTAACTGTTTTTGTTTCAGATTTCCAGAATCTGCATTTTTTTTTGTTTGATTTTTATTTCAGAAGAAGTAATCCGCTTCATATTTCCGGTCCCTCCGCCCCCTATGTTCTGAGTGCATTTGTATTGAGAAAGAGCGTGTGCAGGAAAACACTTTTCTCCGTAACCTATGTAGTGAGGTTATACTGTTAAGCTTACAGTGACATTGCATAAAGGAAATCTTCCTCCATTGTCTGTGTTGATGAAAATGGCTTTAATTCTGAAAATGGATTCCCACTGAAATTCTACAAATGGGGAAAAATCTTATCTGAAACTTTCTAAATGGATAGCATGTTGTATTTGTTCATTTGCCAGCTGTCTAATTTCAGATGACTTGGCTGTTCAGCTCAGATTTCAGTGCCTGTGTAATATGGTCACACTTGGGGATGCTCTATTTTTGCACTATGCTAACACGTGTTAATCTGTTTCAGGAAATGGAGCCTTACATCCCAATGTCTAACCAAGCATTACGATCTTTTCTGTCGGGGGCTACAGTCTTGTTTTGGGTGAGTGTTGCTTCAAATTCCTCAGTACCAAATTCTTGTTAATGCCACTGACGGCCAGCAGTCCAGTTTCCGCTCCAGGTTTTCACCCATTTTATTGGTCATTTTTCTCCCACCACCATCCCTTGCATCCCGTCTTCTTTGCGTCTCCTCCTCCCCTGCTAAAGATGTTAATGTTCAATCTTACAGTCGTGTGGGGCTGAAATTGGACATGAGGAGAGATGTAGAGCAGGCAGAATTGCATTTTCCACCCGTGACACAACACCACCCTACAAACCCTACCAATATGACAGATGGGAATGTCACCACCTGGAAGTGCCCCTCCAAGCCACACACCATCCTGATTTGGAAATATATCGCCATTCCTTCACTGTCGCCGGGTCAAGATCCTGGAACACCCCCCCCTCCCTAACAGCACTGTGGGTGTACCTACACCACAGGGACTGCAGAGGTTCAAGAAGGAAGCTCACCACCACCTTCTCAAGGGCAACTAGGGATGGGCAACAAATACTGGCCCAGCCAGTGAAACCCACATCCCACGAATGACATTAAAAGAAATTATTCAGTCTGATTGGAGTCCAGGGAGCTGAATTTTAGGCAGAGGGCAAAACGCCGATTTTGACACTATCCACACATTTCCATTTTCATCCAGCGGCATCTCTATTCATTCAATTTAGTTCAGTAATTCCTCACAACCCGAGTTTCCCATGGTGTCAGCGCTCATTATATAAAAGTACGTTGAAAATGTCTAGTTACTTGCAGCTGCTTGTTCTTTTTTTGGAAAGGGTTGAGCTGGCGTGTTTTACGTGGAACTTTTTCGCGACCCAGCATCCGTTATAAACCCTCTCAATAAGTAAATTCAGATAAGAGCAGAAAATACAAGCAATTGAACAAAATCGATCTTAAACTGTTCCGGTGTAGCTCTTACGTCCCGGAGTTGAGCTTTGAACCCACAGCTGTTTGACTGTGTCAAATCGAAACCCTGGGCTGGATTTTGCCCTGGTCGGGCAGGCTGGGCTGGGGCAGGCGGGAAGCCGACTGCCGCCCGCGATGGGGGAGGGGGGCCTGACCGCGATTTCAAGTGGACGGGCCAGTCAAGGCCTTCCCGGCGTGAAACACGCGCGTCAGCAGCGCTCAGCTGCCTGTGTGTGTGGGGGGGGTGGTGAGACGGTCGAGTGGGGAACTTTGCGGGTGCGCACGGGTGCGCGCAAGAAAAGCTCCCTGAAGCACGGAACCACCTCGGGGATGAAGATATCAAAAAATAAAAATAAAGAATTTTAAGGTGACTCATCCACGGATGTGACTCTGTCACATGAGCAGGGGCGTGTTGGAAATTAGTATGAATTTTTTTTTAGTGATGGATTGAGACCTCACCCAGCCCGTGGTTGAGGTTTTGCAAAAAACGTAAAGGCCGCTTGGCCTTTGCGCCTGGCCGCCAACTGTAAGGTTGGACGGGCAGCGAAAAATTTAATTCAATTAGACTGTTAATGGCCTTAATGGGCCTGTTAATTGTCGGCGGGCAGGCCGCCAACTCCCGCGCGCCTCCCGACCGAAATATCAAGTGCCCGACGTCATCGTGCGTTATTTTGCTCTCGTTCAAGTTGGGCGCACCTCCGACGCGCTAATAATTCTGGCCCTGGAGTGCACAACACGCTGAAGTTGCTGTCAGTGCAGTGCAGTAAGCGATTGCACAGAGGATGGCTGCCGTGATTTTCTTTTCTATTTAGTGGCTTAAGTTGTACTTCCAATTGTTTGCCTTTTTGCATAGATCTTTTTAATCCTGATCTGCGTCATTGCTGTTATCGTGTACCGCCTCTCGATGTACGCCTCCTTTGCCAAGATCACTGTGAATATGAAGGAGGTTAAGTACATCGGTACATTCTTCACACCCCAGATGGTAACATCTGTCACAGCCTCTGTACTGAACTTCATCATCATCATGATTCTGAACTACTTCTACGAGAGGGTTGCAATTTGGATCACGGATCTTGGTAAAACTCCGCATTTACCATCTTTCTCCACAAGAACTTGTTTCCGACTGTTTTACTAAAATTTTCACATGACACTAATTACTTAATTTATTCGGTTAAAGCTCGCCTTTTAATGCTGTGGTTTGCTATGCTGAGAGGTAATGGAATTCTTTTATTCATTGATGAGATTGTGGGGGCAGTGTGCTGGCGGGGTGGGGGGGTCATCCCGTGTGGAACTGAGTCTCTTGCTAGGCCACTTCACAGGGCAGTCAGCCAAATTAATGTTGGACCAAATTAATGTTGGACCTACACCGCATGGACTGCGGCGGCTCAAGAAAGCAGCTCACCACCACCACCTCAAGGGTAGTTAGGGATGGGCAATCAATGCTGGCCCAGCCAGTGACATCCGCATCCCATGAGCGAACACAGAAAAAGGAAGCGCTGGAACAACTAGGCAGGTCTGGCAGCAACTGTGGAGAGGGAAACAGGATTAATGTTTCAAGTCCAATATGACGTCGGAAGTCGAGTGTTGGACTGGAGTGAGACTGGGTAAGGGTGGCAGAAACACTGAGGAACCGACTGGATTTTGATGGTATTGGCAATTTATGGATTGTTTAAAACTGAATTTAGATTCTCAAACTGCCATCGTGGCGTTTGACCTTGTGACCCTTTGACCTCTGCACTATTAATCCAGGCTTCCAGACTACTAGCCCAGGAACGTAACCGTGATGCCACTCCTCCCGTTCAAGACACAAAAGCCAAATACTGCGGATGCTGAAAATCTGAAGTAAAAACAGAAAGTGCTAGAAATACTCAGCAGATCTTCCAGCATCTGCGGAGAAAGAAGCAGGGTTAATGTTTCATGTCTGTGACCATTCATCAGAGCCCAGAGCTCTGGGTGCTGGACATGTAGCAGACAATTTAATCAGAGAAGTGTGAAATGGTACATTTTTGTGCAAAGAACAGAGAGGCAGTCTGAACTAAAGGGCACAATTCTAAAGGGGATGCCAGAACAGAGACACCCGGGGGGTACATGAGCACAAATCATTGGAGGTGTCAGGGCTGAGAAAGTGTTATAAAGCATACAGGATCCTGGGCTTTATAAATAGAGGCATAGAGTAAAAAAAATCAAGGAAGATATGACAAATCTGTATAGAACCCTGGTCAGACCTCAACTGGAGTATTGTGTCCAATTCTGGACACCACACTTTATGAAGGATGTGAAGGCTTTAGAGAGGGCACAGAAAAGATTTACAAGAATAGCTCAAGAGATGAGGGACTTTGATTATGCAGATAGATTGAAGAAGCTGGGGTTGTTCTCCGTAAAGAAGAGAAGTTTAAGAGGCGATTTGATTGAGGTGTTCAAAATCATGAGGTGTCCAGAGGAGCAGATAGAGAGAGATCACTCCTATTGGCAGAAGTGTCGAGAACCAGAGGACATCGATTTAAAGTGATTGGAAAAAGAACCAATGGAAACCTGAGGAACAGCTTTTATGCCACAGCAAGTGGTTAGGATCTGGGATGCACTACCTGAGTGTGCGGTGGAGACAGGTTCAATCATGGTTTTCAAAAGGGAATTGGATCAGATCCTGAAAAGAAGAAAAATTCAGGAATTGCCAGGGGAGTCTGATTAGCTGGGTTGATCTTGCAGAGAGTTGGCATTGGCACAACAGGTGAAATGGTCTCCTCCTGTGCTGTAACCATTCTGTGATTCTATCTCCACTGATGCTGACAGATCTGCTGAGTATTTTCAGCCCTTCCCGTTTTTATTACCAATAAATACGTTTTGCATCTATGATTACAAAAGTATCAGTGGTAGTTCAGTGGGTGGGTCAAAATCCTGGAATTCCCTTCCTAACAGCACTGTGGGTGTACCTACACCCCACATGGACTGCAGCGGTTCAAGGAGGAGGCTCACCACCACCTTCTCAAGGGCAGCTAGGGATGAGCAATAAATCTTGGCCAAGCCAGCGAAGCCCACATCCCGTGAATGAATTTTTAAAAAATTAACTTAGAAGATTGTAGGTTCAAGTCCCATTCGCCTTGTGCTGTGCCTTTGGGACAAACTCTCTTTACATACATAAATGGGCTTTGTGCCCAAGTTAGGGGAAGAGGGCCTGAAGAAATCCTCGGCATTGAATAGCTTGATTGGCCTATGGTGGCGCTTTAGTGGGGCTGAGAGATAGGAATAGATCAGTGAATGGGCAATGGATTCCAATGTAGGCATATGAGAGGTCATCCACTTTGGAACTGAAAAGGATATTCAGAGTACGTTTTTAAATGGTGATAAACTAGAAACAGCAGAGGTCCAAAAGAGGCATGGGGTCCAGGCACTTTACTAAAATGCCATGGAAAGGAATAGAAAATAATCAAGAAGACTAATGGAATGCCACGCTTTTTACCGAGATGATTAGAATGCAAGGGGGGGTTAGAAGTCAGGCTTCAGCTACACTTGGCCTGTGTGAGGCCACACTCGGAGGACTGTGAGCAGTCCTGGGCACACACCTTAGCAAGGACATAATTGCCTTGGAGGGATGACAGTGTTGATTTACGTGGACTCCAAAGATTAAATTGCAAGGAGAAATTATACAAACTATGGCTGTATTTCCAGGAATTTAGAAGGTTGAGAGATGATTCAATCAAAGTTTTCAAGATATTAAGGGGAACTGATAGGGTGGATAAAACTATTTCTGCTGATTGGGGAGTCTAAGGGGCATAGCCTTAACCATTGGAGGCAGATCTTTCAAGAGTGAAGTTAGGATACAGGCAAAGTAGAAATCTAGAATGCTCTTCTGCAAATGGTAGTTAATCCTACATCAATTGTTAATTTTAGAACTAATTTTGATAGATTTTCACGATCCAAAGTTATTTAAAAATATGGGAAAAGATGGGTATATGGAGTTAGGCCACAGATCAACCATTGAATAGCAGAACAGGTTTGAGGCACTAAATGGCCTACTTAGGTTTGAGAGGAGAAATGGCTGACTCATGTTCCTGGACCTATAAGAGCATTGAGGTGTCGTCACAGTGACTCCGTGTAATGACCACGCTATTTGTTCTCTTTTTGACTTACCAGAGATCCCCAAAACTCACTTTGAGTATGAAAACCGACTGACCATGAAAATGTTCCTCTTCCAATTTGTTAACTACTACTCCTCCTGCTTCTATGTCGCCTTCTTCAAGGGCAAGTTTATTGGCCGCCCCGGAAAATACAACCGTCTGTTTGGCTCATGGAGAAACGAAGAGGTAAGCCGTTTGAATGGGCAGCAACAACAACAACTTGTATTCATATAGGGTTTTTAACAAGTGAAACATCCCAGGCTGCATCATAGGAGCATTAACAAACAGAATTTGACACCCAGCCAGCTAAAGAGGTATTAGGGGCAGAATCGTCTCAGATTTGCACAAACTGCGGTAGCTGGAGGGTAAAACGATGTCTTACTCATCGGCCGCAATGGCAGCTTCTCCTGCTGTATCATCCCAAACCTGCCGCGTTAATTATGCATTCCTGGGAAACGCGCTGTTTCCCTGGTGGGCGGGGTCTCATTCGCCCGCCACGCCATCACCTCGCCGCTTCCTCACATCAGACACCATATTTAAAGGCCACAAGGCACACAGCTAGTTCACCAGGCTCCATGATCCTGATCTTCTACTCCTGCAGGATGAAAGAGAGAGACGTGTGGGTTAGCATGGGTGTACTAAGAACCTGTCTTGGTTAGGTCTGGAGACCCCTTAACGCATCCTGGAGAGTGCTGGCCACCACTTGGATGGCCAGAGGTTAGTGCGCTGCATGGCTGCCCGAAACTACCCCCCCATCTCCGCCCCACTCCCCCTGGCCGATTGGTGGCAGCTTTGCCCACTGGACTGCATGCTGTGCTCTCAGCTCAGGCACAGGTATTCTCCTAACCCACACTGCAAGGCTGCACTGTTAGCTTGAACCATGGGGAAGACTGGTCCAAACCGGGATGAATATATTGCAAGGGGCTGTGAGCGCCCTCAGCAGTGAAGCTCCATGGCTGCTTTAGCAAGGAGATTGTACAACGTGTCCAGTTGTCCAACTGTTCTGCAGTTCACTAAAATGCTCATTAGTTTGCAGTCTATGCCCGAGGGGTGAAAAGCTCTGGAGCATTTGGTGGCCTCTGCGTTGCTTGAGTGGGCAGATAGAGGCCAGACTCCATGCATATCAATGTGGCTGCGCCTGAACTGTCTCAGCTGCAGAGGATTGGTCAATTTATACAAGGTGTCCCTAATGCCTGGCCACTTCCCGCCCTTCGACCCCTTCAACCGCCGGTCAGCCCTAGCCCCCACCCCACAGTCTTCCCACCCCCCCGCACCCCGGCAACGCTCCTCAAACACCGGGCAGCCCTTGCTCGCACCCCCAAGTCGCCTCAACCACAGGACAGCCCTTCCCCCAACCCCCACTCTTCCCACCCCAGCAACGCTCCTCAACCACAGGGCAGCCCCTCCCCCCCACCCCCAAGTCACCTCAACCACAGGGCATTGCTGTTTGTGGGAGTTTGCTGTGTGCAAATTGGCTGCCGCATTTCCTACATTACGACAGCGATTACACTTCAAAAGTACTTCATTGGCTGTTGAGCAGTTTGAGACCTCTGCTGGTCAGGAAAAGCACTGTATAAATGCAAATCTTTTTTCTCCAACTTTTATTTCCATTGAAATCAAAGCTGAAAATGACTTGCTACTTGTGTAATAGCAAAGACTGACCACCAGAGGGTGCACTTGGCCAAGTACAGGACCCAAAGCTTGAATTCCAACTCAAATCCCAATGCAAAGCATGAAGATAAAAATCGGCACCAACAATGAACCAACATGTGTTTGATGCAGCAGCTACAGAACAGTTTAAATTCACCAAACTTTCCATTTTCATATGCAGGTGTTACAATTTACAGCCAAATGACTTTAAAATAACAAAATCAGAAAATGACTCAGCAGGTCTGGCAGTATCTGTGGAGAGAAAAGAAGGGTCATATGGACTCGAAACGTTAACTCTGTTTCTCTCTCCACAGATGCTGTCAGACCTACTGAGTTTTTCCCGCATTTTCTGTTTTTATTTCAGATTTCCAGCACCCATGGTATTTTACTTTTATTTTTTTACTTTACAATAACATTTTTTGCAGAAGTGATTCATGTGGATCATGTCATGAATTAGTTCGCATAATGCATTTCAGCAAAGATAATGGGGTAGAAATTTGTCTTTGACTGTGTCCTCGGCCTGCTGCCTGCTTCACCTAGATCTGTCTTGGCTGTTTAAAATTCTCATCCTGCCTTTCAAATCCCTCTGTGGCCTCGCCCTTCCTATCTCTGTAAGCCTCTCGCTGCGCTTCTCCAATTCCGGCCTCACGCACACCCACAGCTTTTTAACCACTTTGTCCAGCCCCAAGTCACCTCAACCAGAGGGCAAGCTTTGGGTCCTGTACTTGGCCAAGTGCACCCTCTGGTGGTTTGTCTTTGCTATTACACAAGTAGCAAGTCATTTTCAGCTTTGATTTCAATAGAAATAAAAGTTGGAGAAAAAAGATTTGCATTTATACAGTGCTTTTCCTGACCAGCAGAGGTCTCAAACTGCTCAACAGCCAACGAAGTACTTTTGAAGTGTAATCGCTGTTGTAATGTAGGAAATGCGGCAGCCAATTTGCACACAGCAAACTCCCACAAACAGCAATGCGATAATCTGTTTTTGTTGGTGATGTTGACAGATGGGTAAATATTGACCAGGTTAACTCCCCTGCTCTTTTACGAAATAGTGTCATGGGATCTTTTACACCCACCCGAGCAGCCTTGGTTTAACATCTCATCTGAAAGGTGGCACCTATGACAGTGCAGCACTCGCGCGGTGCTGAACTGACTCATGTGCCAGCCTTGAGTTTTGTTCTTATGCCCCGAAGTAGGAGTTGAACCCAGAGCCTTGTGACTCAGAGCAACCCGCTGAGCCATGGCTGACACCAGAGAGATGTAAAAAGGGGTTGCCCATTCGCTATCATCCATTACAGTTGCTGTGAGGTATAGTGGCTGTAGCATTTTTGGAACCTTGAATTCCTATGAATTGTACTGAAAGGTTACTTGGAATTTCTAACATGAGATGTCATGAGAAATGAACCACTCACAATGGCGCCCATTTAGTTTTACTGCTATAATTTAACGGGCAGAATTTTGCCCTTGGTGGGCGGGGCTGCTGACAACGATCGGCACTGCGCTGCGATTTCCACCAATTAAGGCCCATCAGTGTGAAGTGCAAGTGGCAGTGCTGAGCGCTGTCTCTGTATGTGTGTGTGTGTGTGTGTCTGTGTGTGTGTGTTGGGGGGGCGAGCAGGCCAAGTGCGAATGGAGCTGCCTCAGGGAGATGAGATATAACAAAAAATAATAAAGAAAATAAAATGTACCAAAACATGCCCCCTCGTGTGACTCATGTTATTAATGAAAAATTAAAGTTTTTATTTGCTTCTGAAAAGCTCATCCCAGGATGAGGAACTCACCAAGACTCCTTCAACAGCACCTTCCAAACACACGGCCACTGCTATCTAGAAGGACAAGGGCAGCAGATAGATGGGAACACCATCACCTGGAAGTTCCCCTCCAAACCACTCACCACCCTGACTTGGAAATATATCGCTGTTCCTTCAGTTACAGGGTCAAAATCCGGGAACTCTGTCCCTAACAGCATTGTGGGTGTGCCTACACCACATGGGCTGCAACGGTTCAAGAAGGCAGCTCACCCACCACCTTCTCAAGGATAGCTAGGGATGGGTAATAAAAATGCTGGCCCAGCCAGTGAAGCCTACATCCCACTAATGAATTTTTTAATAACCCACCTGGGGATGAGGTTTCCAAAAAAATGCAAAGGCCGCTTGGCCTTTTTGCCTGCCCGTCAACCGTTAGGTAGGATGGGCAGCAAAACATTTAGCTTTATTGAACATTTAATGGCCTTAACAGGCCTTTTAATTGTTGGCGGGCACACCGTAGGCTCCGGCATGGGGCTGCCAACCGGACTATCGTGCGACTGCGCGTCGACGTCAGCACACTCGGCCGACATCATCGCGGGTCGTTTCACGCCGGAGCGGATCAGGTGCGCACCCGCCCACCAACCGAGCGAAAACCTCTGCCCATCGTTTCACCGATGTGGAGAGAGAGAGAGAGACGTTTCAAATTCACCTTTGAGCGTTTGTAGATGTAGGAGTGTTCACGGATTTAGTTTTATCTTCACTGCATTTTCGACTTCTCTCTGCCCCAATTCTCACAGTGTGACCCAGGCGGCTGTCTCATTGAACTGACTACCCAGCTTACCATTATTATGGCCGGCAAACAGATCTGGGGCAATATCCAGGAGTCGTTGCTGCCGTAAGTACATTTCTCAATCCCTGCTGCTTTCCATGTGCAGAACTGTGCTGGTAGACATGGCAGCTTTCATTGGCAAACTGTCCTGTCTGTACAACTGTTATCAACATGTCTTAGAATAATATTGTTAAGTAACTTATTTGGTAAATTTGTGGGCATGTCTGGATTAAGACTATAGAAGAGCCTAAATAGGAGCAGGAGTAAGCACTGCAGCCCCTCCACTTAACAATATTGTCGCTGACCTTCTATCTTGACTCCACCTGCCCCCCGCCTATATCCCTGGATTTCATTAGTTCTCAAAAGTCTATCAATCTCAGTCTTCAACATACTCACCGATCGAGCATTCACAGACCCCCTCGACTAGAGAATTCCAAAGACTCTCAACCCTCTGAATGATTTCATGAATTAAAAATCTGTAACTGATCGATCAGTGACAATGAGGGACATGACTACATACCTCAAGAAGGAGCTGAGGGAACCTTACCCCAAATGCAGTGATGGGCAGAAGATGACGAACTGGTCCATCAAGCTTCTGCCACACACCATGCTGGCTGGTGCATCGTGATTCAACCTTTCCCTCCCCATTATTTGTTTGCCCCCCTCACAGAATCACAGTGCAGAAGAGGCCCTTCGGCCCATCAAGTCTGCACTGACACGTGAGAAACACCTGACCTATCTACCTAATCCCATTTACCAGCACTTGGCCCATAGCCTTGAATGTTATGACGTGCCAAGTGCTCATCCAGGTACTTTTTAAAGGATGTGAGGCAACCCGCCTCCACCACCCTCCCAGGCAGCGCATTCCAGACCGTCACCACCCTCTGGGTAAAAATATTTTTCCTCACATCCCCCTAAACCTCCTGCCCCTCACCTTGAACTTATGGCCCCCTTGTGACTGACCCTTCAACTAAGGGGAACAGCTGCTCCCTGTCCACCCTGTCCATGCCCCTCATAATCTTGTCCACCTCGATCAGGTCGCCCCTCAGTCTTCTCTGCTCCAACGAAAACAACCCAAGTCTATCCAACCTCGCTTCATAACTTAAAATGTTTCATCCCAGGCAACATCCTGGTGAATCTCCTTTGCACCCCCACCCAGCCGATCCTAACCCACAGCCACATATTTCCCTGGGAGAGGTGCATCACCCAGAGTCAACAGCGGAAAAATACACTGCAAAAACTCCCCCCTGACTCCCCCCCACCCCGACTCAGGTGCCTAGAAACCAGTCCGGGATGTCACATGAACTTGCCACGCGATATGATCTCTGCCCCAGTCAAGAGCTGCTCAGTTCCCTCTTGTAGGTACACAGACAATAATCACGCCAGCTGAATGTGTGTTCCAAAGGCTCACTACTCTCTTGGGGTGGGGGGGAAAAAAGACCTGCCTAACATCCAGTCTATTCCTGCTCTAACACAGTTTAAACTCACTTTCCCCACCGGTCCTCCAAACACACTCTGTGGAGGAGGGAAGAAAATGAATCAAAGTAACAGGGCGGCGAGAAGCTCTCTCACCTCAGCTCTGCACCCTGCAGCTCGAGTCTGACCAATCTGCATTCACCTGTCTCTTACATTCTGGAGCACTGATCCGACTCAGTATGAGTTTTGATCATATAATGAGCAAACCCGAGACTCTGATCGTGCGGGTGACTATGCGAACGACCCTCTGCGACCTTCAGAGCCGGGACCAGGTGCTTCGGCTCTTTGATGTCACCTGATTATCCCGTGCGGCTGCTTGACCATTATTCCAGGGGCGAACGTCCTGACTGTGGGGCAGGGTGCTTCCCTGAGACGGCCAGAACAGGTAAACACAGAGATAAAAACAAAAAAAACTGCGGATGCTGGAAATCCAAAACAAAAACAGAAACAGAAATACCTGGAAAAACTCAGCAGGTCTGGCAGCATCGGCGGAGAAGAGCACAGTTGACGTTTTGAGTCCTCGTGACCCTTCAACAGAACTAAGTAAAAAATAGGAAACGATGCTGCCAGACCTGCTGAGCTTTTCCAGGTGTTTCTGTTTTTGTTTCGGAACAGGTAAACCCTCAGCACCAGCCACAAGGGCCTTTCATCTCTTTTTCCTGCTGTTTCTGCAGCTGGGTGAAAAACTGGTGGGTGAGTCGGAATGCCAGGCACCACCCGGAGAAGCTGTATTCTCGCTGGGAACAGGACCATGACTTGCAGGATATGGGTCAGTTTGGCCTCTTCTATGAATACCTGGAAATGGGTGAGTGAAGCAACTGATCAGTATCATCTTTATCAAGTCAACACCAAGGGAGGAGACACTCCCGACGTTGGACTGATTTGTAGCTTCCTGGGACCGTCGATGAATTTCAGCCCCAGCCGCCAAAAGCCTTCCTTTCACAAGGCGACGATATCCGATTCCACAGAGATCAAAGCAAAGAACTGCGGACGCTGGAAATCCAAAACAAAAACAGGAACAGAAATACCTGGAAAAACTCAGCAGGTCTGGCAGCATGGGCGGAGAGGAACACAGTTGACGTTTCGAGTCCTCATGACCCTTCAACAGAACCGTTCTTGAAGGGTCATGAGGACTCGAAACGTCAACTGTGCTCCTCTCCGCCCATGCTGCCAGACCTGCTGAGTTTTTCCAGGTATTTCTGTTTCTGTTTTTGTTTTGAATATCCGATTCCACGTGAGGTCAGCTTCCGAATTTCAACAAAACGGTTTTGTGGTTTTTTTTTTTGACATTCTTGAATCTCCCTGCACCTCCCTATTCCGAAGCTTTTTCCAATGCTGCTTTTTTTTTTTTATAGCTGGCATTGGAATGCATCCAGAAAGACTCCTGCTCAATTATCACCTCCTTCCTGCCTCCCTCTGCAGATCTGCTCGCTTTCCATTCGCACCCCACTCCCCCCATCTCCCGATGAATGGGGAATGTATTGCAGAGAAGCAATATCCTGACCTGCACCTCGGAGTCCTGTAGTTTGGCAGTTTCCAGCTGCTGATGTGCCAACTCACCACCATTTCAAACTCAAGATTAGATGTTATGAAATAACAGTGTTCGGCCGAAGAATCTGAAATACTAGGATCTCCGCAGTTCAGTTTGCTTTGTTCTCCGTTTTTGCATTGCATCCTCTAAGCAGGAAACTTATTACAAGCATGTTTTCAAATGTAACTGGGATTTCCCATGTAAACCATCTTCAAATCTAGTCAGTGGTTTACTTCGCTGCCTTTGTGGTAACAGTTTGTGTGCTTTCTTACTCATGACACTCAAGGTAAAAGTGGAAAGAAATGGAATATATGGAAAGATGTTAAGATAAAAAAGGTGTGAGACCAGAAAATGGGAGGCTGGATTGATTTGAAAAAGAAACCTGATAGAAAACGGTAAAGAAAAATTAAAATTGGACAATAAGAAGGAGGAAATAAAGTATAATATCCCAAAGTGAATATTTGACATTAGAATTTATTTGGGCTTGGCAGCCATTTGGTTGGCTCTAATTTTATAAAAAAATAAATTAAAATCCTAATTTGATAGCACTCCTCCTTCTGGTTTATACTCACTCTCATTTTAATCATTTGTTCGGCACATCATGTAAATGGCGCAAGTTTCTGGTTCCCCATATTTCTCCGCAACTCTGGCTTCAGAGTTAGAAGCCATCTTTCCTTTGTGTAGTAAGCGGTTTGAAGGTGAGTCGCAATTTGGAAGCGATGGAGGGCGTGGACGGAGAAGGGAAAAGAGTTTCAGTCCTGTTATCTGCTGTCTAAATTGCAGTCATCCAGTTTGGATTCGTCACTCTCTTCGTCGCCTCGTTTCCTCTGGCACCTGTTCTTGCTCTGCTGAACAACATTATTGAGGTCCGCGTGGATGCCTGGAAGTTTATCACACAGTTCAGGAGACCCATGGGAGCGAAGGCCCACAGTATAGGAATATGGCAACAGATTCTGAATGGTGTGGCCATCTTTTCTGTGGTTACGAATGTAAGTATAGATCCAAAGTGTAGTACCATGAATTCTTAATGCAACATCAGTGGTAGCGTCTATTATAAAGGATGTGATAACAGGACACTTAGAAAATATCAACGGGCAAGACAAAGCCAACATGGATTTCTGAAAGGGAAATCATGTTTGACAAACCTACTGGAGTTTTTTTTGAGGATGTAACTAGCAGAATTGATAAGGGAGAACCAGTGGATGTGGTGCATTTGAATTTTCAGAAAGCTTTTGATAAAGTCCTACATAAGAGGTTAGTGTGCAAAATTAAAGCACATGGGATTGAGGGTAATATATTGGCATGGATTGAGAATTGGTTAGCAGACGGGAAACAGAGTAGGAATAAATGTTTTCTTTTTTCGGAATGTCAGGCGGTGACTAGTGGGGTACCGCAGGGATCAGTGCTTGGGCCCCAGCTATTCACAATATATATCAATGATTTGGATGAGGGAACCAAACGTAATATTTTCATAACAAAAACAGAATTACCTGGAAAAACTCAGCAGGTCTGGCAGCATCGGCGGAGAAGAAAAGAGTTGACGTTTCGAGTCCTCATGACCCTTCAACAGAACCGAGT
The DNA here is from genome assembly GCF_964194155.1 of Cetorhinus maximus. Lineage (NCBI taxonomy): Eukaryota > Metazoa > Chordata > Chondrichthyes > Lamniformes > Cetorhinidae > Cetorhinus > Cetorhinus maximus. The sequence continues at coordinate 128,499,200 of NC_135887.1, forward strand.
AATATTAGGAGAGGGGTGAAATATAAGCTGGTTTAAGGTCGGGGGGGTGGGGGGAGAGAAGTTGGGGGGGGGGCGGGGTGTGGTTGTAGGGACAAGCAAGCAGTGATAGGAGCAGATAATCAAAAGATGTCACAGACAAAAGAACAAAGAGGTGTTGAAGGTGGTGATATTATCTAAACGAATGTGCTAATTAAGAATGGATGGCAGGACACACAAGGTACAGCTCTAGTGGGGGTGGGGTGGAAAGACTAACAGGGCATAAAAGGTATAGATTTAAAAATAATGGAAATAGGTGGGAAGAGAAAAATCTATATAAATTATTGGAAAAAGCAAAAGGAAGGGGGAAGAAACGGAAAGGGGGTGGGGATGGAGGAGGGAGTTCAAGATCTAAAGTTGTTGAATTCAATATTCAATCCGGAAGGCTGTAAAGTGCCTAGTCGGAAGATGAGGTGCTGTTCCTCCAGTTTGCGTTGGGCTTCACTGGAACAACGCAGCAAGCCAAGGACAGACATGTGGGCAAGAGAGCAGGGTGGAGTGTTAAAATGGCAAGCGACAGGGAGGTTTGGGTCTTTCTTGTGGACAGACCGCAGGTGTTCTGCAAAGCGGTCGCCCAGTTTGCGTTTGGTCTCTCCAATGTAGAGGAGACCGCATTGGGAGCAACGAATGCAGTAGACTAAGTTAGGGGAAATGCAAGTGAAATGCTGCTTCACTTGAAAGGAGTGTTTGGGCCCTTGGACGGTAAGGAGAGAGGAAGTGAAGGGGCAGGTGTTGCATCTTTTGCGTGGGCATGGGGAGGTGCCATAGGTGGGGGTTGAGGAGTAGGGGGTGATGGAGGAGTGGACCAGGGTGTCACGGAGGGAACGATCCCTACGGAATGCCGCTGGAGGGGGTGAAGGGAAGATGTGTTTGGTGGTGGCATCATGCTGGAGTTGGCGGAAATGGCGGAGGATGATCCTTTGAATGCGGAGGCTGGTGGGGTGATAAGTGAGGACAAGGGGGACCCTATCATGTTTCTGGGAGGGAGAAGAAGGCGTGAGGGCTATTTCCATGTTTGCTGACAACACAAAACTAGGTGGGATTGTGAGTGGTGAGGAGGATGTTAAGAGGCTTCAAGGCAATTTAGGCAAGTTGAGTGAGTGGGCAAATACATGGCAGACTGATTCCTGGGATGGCGGGATTGTTGAATGAGGAGATTGGGCCGACTAGGCCTGTATTGACTGAAATTTAGGAGAACGAGGGGATTTCATTGAAACAAATAAATTTTGACAAGGATGGACAGACTGGATGCAGGGATCATATTTCCTCTGGCTGGAGAGTCTAAAAGAAAGGGTCACAATCTCAGCATACGGGGTAGGCCATTTAGGATTGAGATGAGGGGAAACTTCTTCACTCAGAGGGTGGTGAACCTGTGGGATTCTCTACCACAGAAGGCTGTGGAGACCAAGTCACTGAATATATTTAAGAAGGAAATAGATAGATTTCTATACTCTAAAGGCATCAAGGGGTATGGGGAGAGAGCGGGAGTAAAGTGTTGAGATAGAAGATCAGCCATGATTATATTGACTGGTGGAGCAGGCTCGAAGGGCCGAATGACCTGCTTCTATTTTTCTATGTTTCTATGTTTCTAACATATTCCTGGAAGAGTAGATTTTCAAGATCCTCACTCAGGCCAAGTAACATGGCCCACCCTGAATCCAGACCAGAAAACTGTGGGCTGGGTACTTCCTCATGGGTGAGGATTTGGGAGTTACCCTTTTGTAAATATCAGACCGTTGGTGTCAAGTAGACCTCTACAAACACATATTAGTACAGGACTTAGACCAGCATCCTGGCACACAAGGACATAAGAAGTAGGAGCAGGAACAGGCTAAAAGGCCCCTTGAGCCTGCTCCACCATTCAATAAGATTACAGTTGATGTTCTACCTTAGCTCCACTTTCGCGCCCTATTCACATATGAACAATGTCGGACATAAAGAGAAAACACTGCTCCATCCAGCCTGTCCTGCACAACTGTAACACCTGGTGCACAACAGTATATACACTCCCCAGCCCATCTAAAACCATGCAATCTCCTGGGAGAGGGTGAGCAACCATATAAATGATCAAAGGAAACTGGACAATTTTCCTAAAATTTATTTAAGAAACCTTCCAGAAGACTGACGTCTCTTCATAAGTGGATGCTCGGAAAAGGGTGGATTTCAACTATTTTTTATATTGTAGAATAATTTAAAGAGATCTTTTTTCTCTTTGAACTAAGTTACATTTTGGAACCGTTATGTGAAATCATTGAGGCACAAGAGAATGATTAGTGTTCAAAGTTATAAGATCCTAAGACGTAGGAGCAGAAGTAGGCCATTCGGCCCATCGAGTCTGCTCCGCCATTCACTGGGATCATGGCTGATCTGAAAATCCTCAACTCCACTTTCCTGCCTTCTCCCCATAAAGTTCTCGATATCTGTATAAGCGCGCTGCAATTTATTTATGAAGAAAAATGGAGCTACTTTGTCCGACAACAAATGACTTCTCCTTTCAAATCCTTTTAGGCTTTCATTGTGGCCTTTACCTCAGATATGATCCCCCGTTTAGTTTATAAATACGCATATTCTACAAATGACCAACTACCAATGAAAGGCTATATAAACAACAGTCTCTCAATCGGCAGTGTTCCATTTTTAAAACCTGGGACATCAGAAGAAGAAATCACGACTTGCAGGTAAGAATTTAACAAACACCTTTACGTTTCTTTTCCAGGTAAACAGATCACCAGTGGTACATAAATTATAAACATATTTTTAAATGATATAAGATAACTTTGATTCTTTTGCACATTAACTGCCCAACTGACACAGCTAAAGACAAAGCTCAGATACTTTGCATGTTGGGCACTGGTAGTAGTTGGCAGGACAGAAGGACTGGGAGGAATTGTGCTGGGCTGACTGTGGACAACGTAGAGTTTCCAGTTAATGAAAGCATGTTCCAACCACCCTAAAGCAACAAGCAGATGACTGACTCCGCACAGGAGTTTCTGGAGACAAGAGGTAGAGCTTTAGGTGTAGATAAAGTCCACACGTGAATGTGACAGGCAGGCGAAGTGGTGTGTAATTGATTTATAGACAGGTAGTCTAATGAACACTTATTCGATTGAGGCAACACAGATGCAGCCACAGCATCTCTTGCATTCCTGGTATAAGCAGGGAGGTCGACCTGAAGCATTCTTATTCGTTACAACAGTTACAATCATCTATATCTACTTGGTAGATAGCAAACTTCATCTTGGGAAGTATTTAACAGTCCCATGAAGACCTTTATTGATAAGACAGGCAGTCAACAGAGTGAAAAATCAGCTAAAATGTCAGGCCCCACGTACCAAACCCTGCAGCAAAACCTCCCGACTTGCAAACGAGAGCATCTTTCTTATAGTCAGAGTGGCTTGGATTTTAATACTTCGACTTTTATTCCCTCGTTAAGAAGTTTTTAAAGACGCCATAAATTATAACAATCTGAATTACATTTTCTACTTTACATGAATGTTTACCATCAGATTCCTTTTGAATTTTGCAGGTATAAGGACTATCGTTACCCATTGGGACACAGATTAGAATACCAGCACACCATGCAGTTCTGGCACATTTTGGCTGCGAAAATGGCATTCATTATCATCTTAGAGGTATCACTAAAACCTGCTCCTATTCTTTAATCTCTGATTCTGAAATGCAAGTGACCGGAAAAATGTGTCCTCAAAGTCTGTTCAACACTTGAAAGCGATAGGCTTGTGTTTTCTAATTTGGAGGGAATTTGACTCATTACAGCTTGTTAATGGTAATTTGTATTCCCACTGGGTTGCCTTCATTGGGATGGGTGATATTAACTTTCAGCGCGTAACCTGACTAACCAGCTCTGAGAGGGTCAATTGGTGATATTGGTCACCTGTACTCAGGCAATGATATTGAGTGTCCACCAACACTTCCAGTGGGGCATTCCAAGCAGTGGAGCTGGAACCTGGCAAACTGGAGGAAGAGGTTTCCCATCCACAGTCCATTTACCCAGAACGATAAAACAGTAAAAACTGGGAAACAAGAATACTGGTCCGAACTGGTCTTGTATACTTTAAAACGGAGCACCAGTAAAAACTGGGAAATAAGAGTACTGGTCCGAACTATATTTTCTTTCTGGGTAGGATCGAGTGTTAAGGCTGCTGAAGGTCCGTTCTGTTGCTCACCTTTTTAATATAAGGCCAACTGCCGCAAGCTGGGCCATCCACACGCTGCTGTGTCCCATTCTGTGCAGGCAAGGAGGCAATGGAGTCCGTTGTGGTACCAATCGAAGTATGTCCGATCCCAGTGGGTTCTGTTGGAGTTGCCAACATGCCTTATTTTCTTCAGCACAAAATTCAGCGCTTTGCAAAGCGCACACAACGGCCTGTAAATCCCATTCTGCAACCCTGCTGTCCTCTGGATAATCTGTGCAGTCCCTTCGTTAAATTGGGGCTAAGACATATTGAGCACCTTCAACCTGGTCTGTTAGTGAAAGTGCCCTCCAGCTAAATGGGCTGCAGTGTAAACCACTCCTGACAGGGTGGAATAAGTGAAGAATTCCTTTTTGATCGACATGTACATCTTGATGTCAACACTATAGAAAGAAAGGAATTCGTTTCATTTTATATAGCGCATTTCACATCGGGTCATCCAAAAGTGCTTCACGGGCACTAAACAGTTGGAGATGCTACCTGTAACTGAGGTCGCTTCTACCCTCTTGGGTGGAGGCAAAAGATTGGATGGCACTATTGGAAGAAAAGCAATGAAATGGGGCGCCCCTGGTTCCCTGACCAACATTTATCCGGATCATAATTTCAAAATGCCCAGATTATCAGGTCATTTCTGGGATCTTCCTGTCCGCACATTGGCTACGTAATTTCCCAGGGTACTGAAAGTCAACTTATAAATGAAACTTCTTCCTTATTTCTTTCTCAATATTTTGTGTTTCCCAGGAGACTAATTACTAATGTCTAGGTTCAACCAGATAACGTTAGGTATTACAGAATTCAGAAACTTTATACCCCTGAGCCCCCAGATTAAACATCATGCTATCAGGCTTCTGCCATGTTTTTCCAATGTTATCTGTTCTACTTTGTAATGTGATAATGGATCTTTTTGCTGTTCAACTCCAGCATGTTGTCTTCCTGGTGAAGTTTGCAATCGCCGCACTGATTCCGGACGTTCCAAGTGAGGTGAAGGCTCGGATAAAACGGGAGAAATATTTAACGCAGAAGATCCTACACGAGTACGAACTCAACAAACTCAAAGAGATGCTTGTTGGCACAGGGAGCTGTGCTGCAAATAAGGAGGTCTCGGTGCAGGCAGAGAAGATGGAGCTGCTGAAGGAGGAGTTATAGTCCACACAGTGGCAGGTTTAAAATGTGCCAAGAAAGGACTTACTTGTTTGTTTCTGAAAGACAATTGTTTTGTTTCTTTAATGAGGAACAAGCCTGCCATGACGGCATGGGATTTGGCGCCAGCAATCATGATGTTGCTGCCACTAATTCAGATAATACGTCCTACTATAGACTCAATGAGCTGCTGCTTTCAGTGCGACCACGTCAAAGTAGTTTTCTAATCTGGAAATGAATGTTTTCTGCTGTTTTCCTAACTTGCCATCCCATGGAGTAAGGAAAATTTCTATTGCTGTCAAGGAGAACCTGACTGTTAAACCTTCCAAAATGTAGCCACACTAGTTGTGATGAAGAGCTCTCATATAGGATCAGGAAGAAGGATGTCAACATGTTAGTTAAAAATATATTTTAAACCTATCACCCTGTCTAATCTAGAATGCGAAGCAATGCATTCCTCTGATTGGATACAATATCTTTCCATTTCTTGGTTTCACTCCTTTAGCCATAGACTCAACCCTCTTTCCTTTATTCCTTCTCAGTCTCTTGACTTTTCTCGCCCACCTTTCTGTCTCTTTTGTATTTCTTGCCTTGTCCCTTGTCCAAATTCTGCACAAATTCACCAGCCCGGCCACACCGCCTGTAGCTTGTGATACTGTAGAAAAAAAATTAAACCAAACTTGCGCAGTGGAGAAGGATTATGTCCCCCAGACCCAGAGTGGAAACTACTGGTAGATGCACAAATGTAACTACTGATCTCTCATTAACCATTTCGATGTATTTTCTGGGGCGATGACTGCAAAAAAAAAAGCCCTTTGTGCATCAAAGATACAGCTCCTCTCGATTCTTGCAATCTTTTTGCACACGCTGGATACAAAAGCCATCAGTTTCTTGAAAAACCTCTACGGCTAGAGCTAAACACTATACATCTCTTTATTAAGAACATAAGAAATAGGAACAGGAGTAGACTATTCAGCCCCTTGAGCCTTCTCCGCCATTCACTAAGACCATGGCTATTCTTAACCAAGACTTCAGCATTGGACCATGTACTCATTTCAGCTGACCAGTAAGGAAACGTACCATTTGTTTAACATCAAAATGTGCTCTTGGAAGTTGCAGTAAGACCTCCAGCAGTTTTAAACATGTGGGTGTTTAAAGTGTAGAGTGAGTACTCAGTGTTCTAATCACAGATGCCCCTGATCTGTAGCATGGGGCAGGATTTTACATTCCCCTGCCGGTGGGTTTGTAGGGTGGGGGGAGTGACCATAACATTTCTCGGATGGCCGTCCCAGTGGATTCCCGCCGTCCCCAACCGCTCCATAATTTTTGGACAGGTGAGGCCTTGACCAGCCAGCCCACCCTTGCATCAGTTGAGGCCCCTAAGTGCCAATTATTGACCACTTAAGATCCATTTCCCACCCAGCCTCAATTTTCAGGCTGGCGGAAGGAGTTCAGTAGCAGTGGAAAAGCCTGAAAATTAACCGTGTTCTGGCCATGGGAAGGAAGTATGGAGAAAGGTGTCTCCATCAGCAGCCCCCTTGTAACATCGGGCACCCCTTCAAAAAGTCTGATTCCTTCAGGGGGTCTCTTTCCCACCCCAACCCGACCTCTCTACCAACACCCCCCACCCCCATCTGCAGGCTCAAGGCTTCATCTCCCCTCCCTGCCCTGAGACCCCCACACTTACCTGGCTCTGGGCTCTCATGGCTTAGACTCTGGCAACTGCTTGCAGTCCCACTCCTGTCCACTTGCAGCTTCCGGCGCTGCAGGGACTACAGAGCTGCTGGCCAATCAGATTGGCTTGGCAGCTCTCTGAGGTGGGGCTTCCTCCTGGGTGAGGGACAGAGGTCCCTTGCCTTGAGCCAATTAACGCTTGTTGGAGTGTGAAATCGCTGCGGAGCGGGGATGTATTCTCCGCTGATTTTTCAGATGGCGGGAAGGCAAACCTCGCCCATCCCAAAAATCCTGGCCATGGCTTGAGGTCCATTGAGGTTTAGAGACTGGCCTGATATTGCGCTATTCTCCCCTCTACCCGTGCCCCATCACTGTTCCACATTAAACCTAAAGATGCGGAGAGAGAGCCTCCATCAGTGATGTCACTGAAGCAACTCATGGAGGCAGTAGGTCACCCACCTGGAGACTGGCCAAGTAGCCTACGAGAATTCTTCTAGTACGGCAAAAATATTTCTGGTTTACAGTATTCTGCAGATGGAAAGAGTGCTTTGAACAAGAACAGGCCCACTAGGTAGCGGAGTTGTGAGGGGGTGATGGGGGAATGCAAGATTATGGAACAGGGGACCAGCTCCTTTTGTTGCTACTAGTGAATGGGCCTCTTGCGTTAAATATAGGATCAAATTTCTGACCGCAGTAGCTGGGAGTAGTTTTAATGGACGGAAAATGGCTGGGTGCAAACAGTATCCTGAGGAGGTGAGACTGTACTCCAGGAGCATACATTAATACAGTCACATTTCTAGTTTCCTCCATGACTCACACAAAGGCTTAGTGGGAAGTATGTTTGTTTAGTTCCAGATTTAATTTTTTTTTTAAATTCCAATGCATATAACCTTTTACAAAAAAGCAAACTGACGTCGGGTCATTGCTATACATATATTCTATTTAAAAGAAAATATATAGTTATAATTTTAAGACCTTTAGCTTGTAGTGAAGACAGTATTAGTGGAAAATGCCTGTTACAGGCACCTAGAGTCCCAGACTTAAAAGGCAAACACAGCCACTTGCTAAACAATCCAGGCTGGGAGTTTACGGTGAGGAGGACTGGGCGTGGGGAGGTGGAATGGGCCTCTGCAGTGGGGCAGAAAGTCTAGCATCACTGTGAGGCCCTTGCGATCAGTGGGTTGATTTCCCATTGAGGGCCATTCAGAGGAGCTGTGCCAAGGAGTTATGTCAAAATTAAGGCAGAGGCCAGAAGTGACCAGCTGCAACTTGTGGTTCATGACTTCCTCAAAGCAGCTGGTTAAGGTACTCGGTTTTTTAGCCCATCCACCAAACTCTTGATGGGGGTTGTCCCAGGCATCAAGTGCTCTGACAGGACAAGTGGCAGGAACTAGAGCCGGGGACATTTATGGCATAATTCACGCGGGGGACACATTTTTTGGCAAAATAGTTGGGGGTGGGGGGCTGTCAAAGAGTGGATAGTGTCCTCCAGCAAGTGTGTGCCCACACTGCGCCCATATTCACTGCAAAATTCACAGATACTGCGGGGAAAATTCAGTCTGGCCTCTTTTGCAATAACCATCTTACCATCACAAATGAGCAATAAAAATGACACACGCCTCTCGTTCGAACAAATATTTGGTTTGTTCTAGTACAGGCCTGGATGCCAATTAGACCTCAGATATAAGGTCTGAGAATAGTTGATCAAAGTCTTTTCCACCACATCTTTGCTATTGTCCACTCTGCATTTGCCACCCACATTCACCCTCTAATATAGTGTCTTTTTTTTTTGCTGAGTTTTGAAATTGCCAGGCCCAAAGGGTCAGTGAAGGTTGCCTTAAAACCTGCCCCCAATTGGCTGCTCAACTGATGGGCTTGGATGCCTCTCTTTACCATTCCGGCCTGGGAAACAAAAACAGCTGAAGCTTTATTGTAGCAGAAACTTGAACCTCACTCTGCTGTGTATCGTCTGTCCCAGGTCTTTCTTCCTTTTTACTGATGGCTGTTTGAAAGTGATTCTAGCACCAGTTCGGTCTCGCCACTGAGAATTTATTGACCTGAATATTTCGGATGGCGGAGTTTCCCCTTCCCACCTTCCGAAGAGCCCCGCCCACTCCGAGCGCCCTGCAGCCATTTCACGCTCGAATGAGCGTTAGGTGGCTGCGGGCAGGACTGGGACTCCCACCCCTCCCTCAGGTGGAAGTCCTGCCTTGGACAGCTGCTCTCTAGTCTCTGCAGCGACAGGAGCTGCAGTGGACAGAAGAGGAAGTGCTTCAAGGTGCTGGGGGCCTAAGTCCCGGGACTGGCCAGCAAGGCAAGTTTGGGGACCCCAGGGCAGGAAAGGTAGGGAAGAGCTGGTGGGTTGGGTGAAGGGGGGTGGGGGGGTGGGGGGGGGGCGGTGGGGGTGGGGAAAGGGTGGAGAGTGGGTATTTGAGGTTCCGGGGGAGAGGCCACGGAGGAGGGAGGTCCAGCGGTCACCAGACCCTTGTGAGGGGGGGGGAGCTGCCCAAAGTCAGAAGGGGGTTTCTGATTGGAGTGCCCCACCCCTTCCCCTCCCATCCCCCGTCCACTTCCTGCCCGAAATCCAAGCCCGTTCATTTTCGGGTTACCCCCATGCCAGGTAAATCCTTCCGCCAGCGTAAAAATTCACGCTGCGAGGTCAGGGTGGGCGGGAACCCAGGAGGTACCCGTTCCTCCAATTTCATGCCCACCCCCCCCACCTAAAAACCCGCTGACGCGGGAGCGTGAAATTCAGGCCATTGATTTCACTGCTTCCGTCTACTGGCATAACTTTGTTTTCATAACGACTAGAGCATTGTTTTAGTTATTTTTATAAACTGTTGCAATAGCCTAAGAGGCCTTAATATATGAAAGAAAACCATTAGCTCACATTATAGAGTAGGAACATGGGACTGTGAAAAAGGACTGAAAATTGGCCTCGCAATTAAAGCTGTGGTTAATCTTGTTCAAGTTGCAAATGAAGGTTACGTTCTAGACATCAGACAGGGGTCTGTGCTGGTAGCATAATTGCACTGGAAGATACCCCATGAATTACAGGAGTTGAGCTCAGAAATGTGAAACGTAATAGGACACTGTAAAGATTTGGCAAAGGTTACATTATTTGATTGCCTTCTTTACTGTGGGACTACTGGTTAACTTGTTTCTGCCCTTATTTTTAGACACTCAGCCATGTTCGTGTCTGTTTTAGGTGCTCACATTCACGCTCTTATTATCTCTAAAGCCTAGAGGTTTTAAAGCTATTGTTTTACTTGGTTATTGTATACTGCTGGCCATTCATTTGAAAGAATGTATTTTGATCTGACTAGACTTGAGCGTGAGAAAATCATGCATTTCTTTATTTAAAATTATTCAAGTCAATTAAAATAGCATGAATTTGTGATTTGTGAATGAAAGCTCTGAAATACTGTAAGAGGCTTTTGTGAACCTGTCTGTAAAATACCTAGAAACCATTTCTGTATTCTACAATGATGTGATTTTTTTTAAAAAAAAAATTATTTCGATGTACATTATCATTAATGTGGAAACTCAAAGCCAAAGAAATGGTGCAAATTGAGAATTTACCGCGTGCAGGAGTCAACATGCACGGTAGCACTAGACCATCAAAAATATCTTGCTGCCGAATTGAGAATTCCAGTTAGTGACTGACTTAAAAATTCAGTGCAGTGAAACCAAGCCCAAAGCAGATGTGATTGGAAAGCTGCCACTGACCTGGTGCAGACTTGCCTCATCTCATGGCTGTTGTATTCCAGCTCAAAATCATTCTGTTGTACTGGCACATGTGTTGGACCCACCCGAAGAGCAACCCGCCATTGAAAGAGAGGAACGTGTACGGATTGGCGATGCAAGGATGAGCTAGTTACTATCCTTGGATGCTAAAGCTAAAGCAAACATCAGCAAGTTTCCCTGTCAATCTGTGCTGTCCTTACTGAGTGAAAGGTACTCATTAGCTTCACGCTATATACTAATTAGCAGGACTGAGAAATTGGTGATGCAACTGGCTACTCGTGGGGTGGGAAGGTGTGGAGGGAAAACGTCCTGTGCAATGTAGTGAGCGGTAAATTCTAATTGAACATGGTTCCTCTGGGCAAGTGCTTTCCCTTGTATTCCTCATGAATCATTAAGGAAGGGAGTCAAGATTCTTTAATCTACTAACATTATCAAATATTTATAAGCATTTGCACTATAGAAATAATCAAGTGTTGATGCATGTTCAGACCTGCAGAATTAGAGGTGACAATTAAAATACATTAAAGCTATTAGATTCCAAAGAGTTTTCACGTTGCCTATTGTGTTAAGAGAGATGAAAGCATGCATTGCATATAATATTTTCATTACTGCTGTAAATACTAAATATGTCTGTATCTAATCTGTAAAAAAATAATAGTCCAAACCACGATGCTAAAATGAAGTCAGCAGTAACTTACTATCAACATAACTTTAAATAAACCTTTTTTTTAATAAACACAGTGCCTTTGAAGTAAACCTCAAGAAACAGATATATTTACCTTATTACAACACGCTGTTTCAAAAGCTTTCCCACCTCGACAATGCAGGCACACACCAAGCCTTTCCCTCACTGTAAGCTTGTTTTCTGAAGATGTTTTGGTGCATTTGTCCCTCTCTGCATAAGAGTAAACAGCAATTATTTTACTAAACTGTTGCTGGGTTTCTGACAGTGCAGTAAAAACTTCACACAGAGGGAAGATATGCCTTATGCCAAGAAATCAATAAGCCATATATGTTTATAGAGCAGTATTGCCCTACTTTGTGAATCCTATTGGTTTAGGATGTTTTGCCTAATCCAAACAGACACTCTGAGCGTTTTTGACTTTGGCAGCTGAAAATGCCTAGAAAAAAACACCAGAAAATTAGTCCAAGTATTTACTGAGTATTGGCTGTGGTTATATGTATATTTAAGAAAAACTATTTGTTTCAATGAAGGAAAATGAAAAAATGTAACATGCTGGTTAGTAATAGCTTTTTATTATTATTTGTATAGTGTATTTTTGTAAACCCTTTACGCTCATTCTGGTTTTCCCTCTCCTGCTCCAGAATGATGATTTCATTGCAGATATTTTACTGATACTCGATGTTGCTGGTCTCCAGTTCCAGAAGATTGTTTCTTTAAGACCGTATTTACCTTTTAAATAATACAACTGTGTTTATTCAGAATAACACATTTGCTTTGTACCTGATTTGAATGAAATAAAACATTTTACAAGGTCAAGGCAGCTGGTTGAATTTTTCCATTGTGTTTCACCATCACTCACTATTCCAGCAATTTCCGTTTTATGGTTGGTGCTTGTGATGAGAGTTTGATTTTTCACTTAGGCTTTAGGATGGGTCGAGGGGATATGGCATGGGTGAAGATCAAGGCTGAAGGCTCAGAGGAGGTATCTCTCGAGGGGAATGTGCAGAACTGGTGGGCTTGGGGGTTCAGCTGTCATTGCCCCCACTTCTTCAGTTCTCTGCCGGAGAGCAGGTCCGATCCACAGCATGACAACCTCCAGCATGGGTAGGACAAGGGGGCTGGTCCCAAAACCACCCCAGCCAAACACTGATTAAACACCCTACTTTGGCACCAATCTGATCCACACCAGTCAAAACCATAAGATGCGTTCAATCCATTTTTCCCTAGCAACTCTTAGAATGAATCATCCAATTAGTCTCACTTGCCTGGTCCTACCCCATAGTCCTGTGAAAGGATGGGAAAGTTAAAAAGAATGTGTTTGCCGTTTAAAGCCTTTAAAAGAATATATTGAGAAAATATAATTTTAAAAGCTTTATAAAGAATACATTAAATACCAACTACATTAAAAAATTAAAAGGCCTTTATGAAGGATGCATGGTGCAAAAACCTGCAACAGATCAAATATATGTAGAGGCAGGAAATGGAGGCTGCAGCCATGGGATGGAATGCCCCAGTTCCTGAACCCCTAGGTTTGACAGCTGGCTTGGTGAATGTACTGTTGTCTGAAATGCAGACCAAGAGGGCGGTGTCCATTTTGGCAAGCCAGGGCACTCTACCCAGGCGACCACACTGCAAAAACAACTGGCAAGAGGTGTGTGCTCTGTCTGCATAATCTGCAAAAAGATATGAGAAAAGAGAGTACACATTAAGGAAGCTGCCAAGACCACACATCACTGCCAATTACCTACTCCACCCCTCTTAAACAGTATAAAATCCATCACATTTCTACTTCTCTAACTCTATAAGAGTCATACGGACTTGAAACGTTAACTCTGTTTCTCTCTCCACAAATGCTGCCAGGGCTGCTGAGTTTTCCCGGCACTTTCTGTCTTTATCACTGCCAATTACCAGGCATGTGGCCCAATTGTGTGTGCCATGAAGTATGGCAAAATAAACTGCTGGCCCTCTGTAAAGAGAAATGATTTGCATTTATATGGTGCCTTTCACAACCCTAGGACAATCCAGCAACTAATGAAGCACTTTAGAAAACACAGCAAAGAGGTGGCTATGGGTAACCTTTTTGCAACTGTGGTGTTAAGTGGCAGGGGAGATGAAACCATTAACTATGCTGCCTGATGCATGAGTTATTCTTTTCATATATCTGGCAGAACATTAGCCAATGGAGCAGATGATCCCACTAACAGAGTGGAAGAAGGTGGAGGGAAAAATGTTGAGTATGCCGGGAAACTTGCTTGTCACTAGCAATGTTATTCCTGAAGAAACAGAAAATGTTGCAAATATTCCGCTGGTCTGCCAGAATCTGTGGAGAGAAAAACAAGAGTTAGCGGGCAGGGAATGTAGGGTGGGGCGGGTTCCGGGTCCTGTACCCATCTCCTGAGGGAAACAGTAACTCGTTGTGATTTTCACAGGGGTGCGCCCTTCATAGGCCTGGATATGGGCAGCTAGGCTCTTGAAGCTGGTGGGCCAGTCAGAGGCCTTAGAGCTTGAAAGGAGCAGCGGACTGCGATGCAAAGTAAGTCAGAGAGAGGGTGCCTCAAAATGGAGGTGCCCCTATCTGCAATTTTTTCAAATCTAAATCTTAAAATGGTTTTTACAGAGAGGCCACCACTGTGGGCGGTGGGGGTGGAACCACCCTCTACAGGGCAGACACTGTGGGGAGGGTTGCCCCATCTTCAAGACAGCCCTGGGGTGACCTGTGGCTGTACCTGCGCCCAGGCAAGCAGAGAGGGCTACTCGGCCTGCCTGGAGTGCTGCCCCACCCCAGCCTGACCCTCGGAGGCCATTTCATGGCATCTAAACTGGCCTCCACCACCTGCAGGGACCTGGAGGTCAACTGGAAAACCCCAGTCAGCCCCCTTTAATCTGACTTAAGTGGGTCTTCATGATGAAGTCATAATGAAAAGGGGAGATGGTGGCATAGTAGACTAGTAATCCAGGGCCTCAGGCTAATGACCTGAGGAGATGAGTTCAAATCCCACCATGGTAGCTGGTGGAGTTTAAATTCAATTAATAAATCTGGAATTATAAAGTTAGCCTCAGTAATAGTAACCGTGAAACTCTCGTCGAATGTTGTAAAAATTTATCTGCTTCACTCATGTCCTTTCAGGAAGGAAACCTGCCATCCTTACTTGGTCTGGCCTACATGTGAATTCAGACCCTCAGCAATGTGGTTGAGTCTTGAGTCTTAACTGCCCTCTGAAAAGGCCCAGCAAGTCGCTCAATTCAAGGGCAATTAGGGACGGGCAACAAATGCTGACCTTGCCAGCGATGCCCAAATCCCATGAAAGAATAAAGAAAATGTGGGCAAGGACGTAGGGGGTCTCACAAAGAAACCTTAAGGCTCCTCTGATCCAGGCTTCTTTCTACTTCCACACCCCTGACATTTTCAAGTGTCCCGTCAGAGGTTCCCAACAATGGACTCCCAGCCCACAGTTCCAGCTTACTCATCACTGGCACTGGGTTCAGGCTGAATCTGCCCTTGGAATACAAGGGTTAGAACTGTAGCCGGGGCTCTCACTGTTTGGGCCACACTTGTCACTTGTCACGCGCCCCTGCCTCACCCCACCGCCCCCTAACCCTAACCCTAACCCCCCTCCCTTTGTACCATGAGGTAAAATTGGTGCTTGTGATATTGGGAACCATGATGCTGCTTCTACCCTCCTTTCACATGATCTGATTCAGAAAATGTGGCAAGAAATTATTCACGCGGGCTGGATGTGGGGGGAAGGGGGGGCCATAAAGAGGCCGAGTTTATGAGCGACTGACTGTTCCCAGCAGAAATCCTCGGCCTCCAGGAGTACTGGGAAGTACGCCTGAAGTGTCCCCATGATCATTCAAGGCAAACAGAGCTCCACGTTGGGGCTGCACATTCTGAAATTTGGCCCTAAATGTTCTCAATATTTAACCGGGGAACAACGACAAATTAAGACACCGAACGTTAGCTATAAAAGGTAAATTAAAGCTCTAACCGGTAGCTGGTTTGGAGAAAAGTGAAATCGTTTCCTCAGCCCTTTTAAGTTGAGGCTTGAAGCACCTTCCCTTTAACTTCTGTTTGTAATGAACAAAAGGCATTGCTGGGAATGTGAGTGAGCTTGTTAAATGTCCTCATTACTAAGCTGGATGCGTGCACGATTAGTCTCCTGCCTCGCACAGACAGATACGAAAGCTTTATATTCAATGGAATGCCTCAAGGCCCTGAACCCTGTTGGCAGTGTCAGAAAAAACACCGCTTGTCTCGAGCAGCACAGAGCACCTAGGGCTCTACAGCCTGTACTGTTTTCAAATACTTACTGTGCCTTTTGATCTTTTATGGTTGCAGACGGCCAAAGAATTTCTGGTGGTCCAAACTTTAGGTCAACTCTCTAAACAGGCCCTCGCCACAGCATGCTTTCCCTTTCATCAGGATTTGTGTGGCCTGGAGATGAATTTTGACGGGCTTTACCTAACAAACCAAAAACACTTTCTAGCTCGAAGGCAAAACACTGCGGATGCTGGAGATCTGAAAGCGGACAATTATGAAAATACTCGGCAGGTCTGACAGCATTTGTGGAGAGGTAAACTGAGCAAACATTTCAGATTTGTGGCCTTTCATCAGAACCGGGAAAAGCTAGATATGTAATGCGTTCTGAAAGGGGAGGGTGGGAAGAAGAACTAAAAGGAAGGCCTGGAATAAGAGTGGAGGGCAGGAGAGATTGATTTACAAAAAGTTTCAAGGTGCAAGGCCAACGGGAGTGGTAACAGGAAAACTAAAGAAACAAAAGATGTGTCTAGCAGAGGTGTGAACGGCAGGATCATGAATAGCTGCTGTCTGAAAGCAAAGTAAATAAGAGAGAAATAAGAGAGGAAAGAAAAACAAACCAGCAAAGAGAAACAAAACAAAATGGGGGCAAGATTACAACCTAAAAGTGCTGAATCGATGTTGAGCCCAGGAGGCTGTAAAGTACCAGTCGGAAGATTCCTCTAGGTTGCATTGACCTTCGTTGAATCACTTGTAGCAGGGCAAGGGTTGAAAGATCAGGGTAGGAGCAAGGTGGAAAATTAAAAAGTGAGGTGATTGGAAGTTTGCAGTCACGCTTATGGACTAAACGGAGACGTTCCACAGAATGGTCACCAGATCAGCATCTGGTCTCCCCAATGTAGAGGAGATAACACTTTCTAAGTGCTGTTTTCACAAAAAAAGTTCTCATTTTCTCCATTGCAACTCTCGCTGAGCCTAATATTTGTATAAAGTAGGCGCAGCATTGTAGGTAAATCTGATGAAGAAGTTGTCACATTAGTTCTGAAGAAGAGTCATACAGACTCAAAACGTTAACTCTGTCTTTCTCTCCACAGATGCTGTCAGACCTGCTGAGTTTTTCTGGCATTTTCTGTTTTTGTTTCAGATTTCCAGCATCTGCAGCATTTTGCTTTTGTCATATTAGCCCTTGTGCCAAGAAGAACTAGAGCTAGTAAATTTAGTGGTCATTTCACTTTGATAATGAGCATTAGGAACAAGAGATAGAAGCAGGAGTAGGCCATTCGGCCCCTCGAGCCTGCTCCGCCATCCGATTAGATCATGGCTGACTTTTTATACCTAAATGCAAATTTCTCGCACTATGCTCATATCCCTTGGTGCCAATAATATCATAAAATCTGTCAATATCTGTCTCTAATATACCCAATGACTGAGCCTCCAAAGGCCTCTGGGGCAGAGAATTCCAAAGATTCACCACCCTCTGAATGAAGAAATTCCTCCTCTTCTCAGTCCCAAATGGCCAACCCCTTATTCTGAAACTATGTTCCCAACGAGTGGAAGCATCCTTCCTGCATCTACCCTATCAGGCCTGTAAGAACTGTGTATGTTTCTATGAGATCGCCTCTCATTCTTCTGAACTCTAGCGAATACAGGCCCAGTCTCCTCAATTTCTCCCATAGGTTTTTTTTTATCTAAAGATTATTTTAATTTATCTTAATCCTTAATTATGCAATTATCTGACTTCAAATTAACTCCATAAAATCCCATAAATGTTTAGGTTCGAACAAGATATCGCCACAAGGCAAGGTGGACTCTTGAGTAGTAAGTTAAAAGAGAAAGCTTATTTTAATAAGGAGAAAGTATACTTAAGAACAAAAAATAGAGTTACAGCTTCAAACAGGTGATCAGGTCGCTGAAGAGTAAGGTTGCCCTCCTGTTCCTTCGTTGGCAGCAATTCTTTCAAATTCTGCCTCAGGAGCATCCGGTGTTAGCAAAGGTGTCGTTCAAAGCCTTTACTTTTATCCCCTAGATTATCAGTACCTGATCTCAGACCATATCTGTGTAATTTCATAATTGGTTAGTTTAAATGTTGGTTTGTTTTAAATGGAGTTTAACTGCCTATGTACACCACCTCTTGAAAGGACAATGTTTCTTTTGCAGTGCCTTTTGCCGTCTGGCTTTGCACAATTATCTGTTGTCCATTTCGGTCATGGCTTTTTGCTGAGTTTAGCACACCATATCTGATTGATACTCATCCAAAGCAGGTTTTAAACCTAGCTTTAACATAACTACACGATTAATTACTATTCCTTCAGTTACAACTTAATTGAGGTGCAATATTTGGTCAATCAGCTGTTTCTGGCTGGTTTCTAATTATGTAATAACCCTTAATTAATACATATGAGTGATTATAAAGTACATAACAAAATGGCTTCTTATCTGTGTTAGCACAAAATGACATTTTGACCTTGTTAGCTTAATACAATGAATATAGCATGAAATTAATCTAAAAATGGTTGAGTTACACTAAAATCTAGTATTCAGGCTTACTTACACTCTATATAGGAGAGTCTCACCAACCCAGAAATCAGTCTGGTGAACCTTCGCTGCACTCCCTCTATAGCTAGCATATCCTTCCTTAGATAAGGAGACCAAAACTGTGTTTAATACTCTAGGTGTGATCGCACCAAGGCTCTACACAATTGCAGCAAGACATCCTTATTCTTGTACTCAAATACTGTTGCAATAAAGGCCAACATACCATTTGCCTTCCAAATGGCTTGCTGAACTTTCATGTTAGCTTTCAGAAATTGAGGAGACTGGGCCTGAATTTGTTAGAGTTGTGAAGAATGAGGGGCGATCTCATAGAAACATACAAAATTCTTGCAGGACTGATGGGGTAGATGCGGGAAGGGTGTTTCCACTCGTTGGAAACATAGGGGAGAATTTTCCCCATGTCGGGTAGGCCGGTCAGGAGTGGGCGTGGGAGGGTGCGGAGCTGATTGCCGCCTGCGATCGGCTCTGCGCCGCCATTGTACGTGGCCAGGCCAATTAAGGCCTGCCCAGCATGACGCACAGCTGGTAGCGCTGCGCTACCTGCGCGGGAGGGGGGAGGAGGGAGAGTCGAGGCCTGCGCTCTTTCCTGCATGCGCGCGAAAGAGCACAAAAATCACGGAGCTGCCTCAGGAAGATTAAATTCAAATTGAAATCTTTAAATAAAGAAAGATGAAAGTTATTTAGACATGTCCCCTCATGTGACAGTGCCAGATGAGCTAGGGCATGTTTATGAATTGTTCGGAAAATATTTATAGATTTTATTAAACCTTCAGGAAACCTCATCCCGCCCGTGGATGAGGTTCCCTGAAAAACGCGAGGGCCGCTTCGGCTCTTTGTCTGCCCGCCAACCTTAAGTTTGGATGGGCAGCTTTGATAATTAGTTTAATTGGCTTTTTAATGGCCTCAACAGGGCTTTTGACAGTTCGGCGGGTGTGTATCCGCCCCCAGCATGCACCCGCTGAACGAAAGATCTGAATGACGCACGGTGACGTCGGGACGCACGCCCGATGTTGCCGCACATCATTTTACGCTTCGGTGTGCCGGGTGAAAATTCTGGCCATAGTTTCAAAATAAGGGGTAGGCCATTTAGGACTGAGAAGAGGAGGAATTTCTCCACTCAGAGGGTGGTGAATCTTTGGAATTCTCTACTCCAGAGGACTGTGGAGATTCATGAACAATGATACCCAGCTCTATTTAAACACCCTCTCACCATTTAAGAAATACTCTGCATTTCTGTTTTTCCTACCAAAGTGGATAACTTCACATTTTTCCATATTATATTCCATCAACCATGTTCTTGCCCACTCATTTAGCCTGTCTAAATCCCCTTGAAGCCTCTTTGTATCCTCCTCACAACTCACAAGCCCACCTAGTGTTGTGTCATCAGCTAACTTGGAAATATTACAATTGATCACCACATCCAAATCATTCTTCTGTTAACATGTATTGAATGGTCTACTTTTTTTGTTGTCAATCTCATTCCCTTCAGTGTTATCACAAACCACTTTCTCCAATAGGCAGCAAAGTAACTGTAGGCCAGAAGGATTTGTAAGAAAAAAATGACTGAATTATATGTTAAAGAGACCCCTTTGTATCACTTCTGAGTGTGTTGGGTGGGCCACTTGTTGAGTCGTAATAAAAAAAATGAGAAAATCCTCAATTGTTACTGAATGTAGTTTCAGATGGGGATAAATTAATATTGTTTGGCAATTCGGTACTAACTTAGAAAATTGAGAATTGACTGAGCTGAGATAATTTAAGCCTATGAGAGTGTGTGCATTGCATCTGTGCCTGCTGGTTGCATGTTTCACATGCAAGAGCAGTGCCTCAGTGAGGGGAATTTGGTTGCCTTCATTTAAAGGAGTATTGTAAACATAACCTTAAAATCTCCCCAACGCATGTGGGAACTCTTTGACCCTGACTTTGATGTATACACACACAGACACAGACACACACAGACACACACACAGACACAGACATACACAGACACACACAGACAGAGACACACACAGACACACACAGACACACACAGACAGAGACACACACAGGCACAGACACACACACAGACACAGACACACACAGACACACACAGAGACACAGACACACACACGCACACACACATACACAGACACACACAGACACAGACACACACAGACACACACGCACACACACATACACACACACACACGCACACAGACACACACACACACACACATACACACACAGACGAACAGCAACTTTTGAATTTTTGAGTCTAACTGCGAATCTACCCCTAGCCTGAAATTACTGTACCATTTGCTCATATTGATGAGTGCCATTAGCCTCACCATTATTGTGACAGCAAAATCTGGACTATTGTCATTTAACTTCCTAATGGGCAGAATTTTCGGCTCTGCGAGCGGGGGTGGGACCTGCTCTCCAAGGCATAAAATGAAATGAGGTGACATTGGGCGTGCGTCCTGACGTCACCGCGCGTCATTCAGATTTTCAGTTCGGCGGGCGCGCACCTGAATCAGCTCCGCGCCTGCCGAACTGTCAAAGGCCTATTAACAAAAACAGAATTACCTGGAAAAACTCAGCAGGTCTGGCAGCATCGGCGGAGAAGAAATCAGTTAACATTTCGAGCCTTCATGGCCCTTTTCGGCAGAACTGAAGCATAGTTAGAAGAAGGGAGAAATATAAATTGGTTTAAGGTTTGTGGGGGGGGGGGGGGGAGACACATTGAGGGTGTGGTGATTGTGGAGATGAGCAGATAATCAAAAGATGTCACAGACAAAAGGGTCAAAGAGGTGTCGAAGGTGGTGACATTTGTCTGAGAAAAGTGCTAATTAAGAATGGAAGACAGGATATTCAAAGTACAGCTCTAGTGGGGGTGGGGTGGAAAGACTAACAAGGTTTTAGTTTAGATTTAAAAATAATGGAAATAGGTGGGGAAAGAAGAATCTATGTAAATTATTGAAAAAAAAGGGGGGGGGAAGAAACGGGGTGGGGATGGGGGGAGGGGGAGTTTAAGATCTAAAGTTGTTGAATTCAATATTCAGCCCGGTAGGCTGTAAAGTGCCTAGTCGGAAGATGAGGTGCTGTTCCTCCAGTTTGCGTTGGGCTTCACTGGAACAATGCAGCAAGCCAAGGACAGACATGTGGGCAAGAGAACAGGGTGGAGTGTTAAAATGGCAAGCGACAGGGAGGTTTGGGTCTTTCTTGCGGACAGACCGCAGGTGTTCCGCAAAACGGTCGCCCAGTTTGCGTTTGGTCTCTCCAATGTAGAGGAGACCGCATTGGGAGCAACGAATGCAGTAGACTAAGTTAGGGGAAATGCAAGTGAAATGCTGCTTCACTTGAAAGGAGTGTTTGGGCCCTTGGACGGTGAGGAGAGAGGAAGTGAAGGGGCAGGTGTTGCATCTTCTGCGTGGGCATGGGGAGGTGCCATAAGTGGGGGTTGAGGAGTAGGGGGTGATGGAGGAGTGGACCAGGGTGTCCCGGAGGGAATGATCCCTACGGAATGCCATCAGGGGGGGTGAAGGGAAGATGTGTTTGGTGGTGGCATCATGCTGGAGTTGGCGGAAATGGCGGAAGATGATCCTTTGAATGTGGAGGCTGGTGGGGTGATAAGTGAGGACAAGGGGGACCCTATCATGTTTCTGGGAAGGAGGAGAAGGCGTGAGGGAGGATGCGTGGGATATGGGCCGGACACGGTTGAGGGCCCTGTCAACGACCTATTAAGGCCAGTTAACCATCAATTAAAACAATAAACTGAGCTGCCCGTCCACGGGCAGGTGAAGAGTCCAGGCGGCCTTCGCATTTTTCATGGAACCTCATCCACGGGTGGGATGAGGTTTCATGAAGGTTTTTAAAGGTTTGAAAAAATTTTTCATAAAATTCATAGACATGTCCCAGCTCATGTGACAGTTTCACATGAGGGGATATGTCCTAAATTTTTTTTTTTTCTTTATTAAAATTTTTTAAACTTAACCTGAACTCCTTGATTTTCACAAATGAGTGTTGTTAAATATTGTTACAATCCCGGACAGGACCCACAATTCTGTTCAGATCCAGTTAGGGACCAGTAAGTTTTGTTGTAAAGTAGACAAAATTTGAAATCTGAGTTAATTATTAAGAACAAAGCCACAAGATTCCACAGTTTCAAACAAACAGAAGAAATTTCCCTGTACAAGTGTGAACAAAGCAGTCAATGCTATCTATCTTATACTCTAACATCCAGAATTAATATGAGTAAATATAAATTAACAGGCAAACTAGGTTGAACACACTACAAGCTGCACATTAAATGGCAGGCACAACAAAGACAGATTCCATGAATTTTCTCAGGAGCCCACCCAGGTGTCAGTGATCACTGTGAGTCACAAAAATTCTTTAAAATTCTGTCTTCCTCTTGGGGGGGTTTTAGGTCCTCTCCTTTGAGGATTTAGCCTCTGATTTTCCTCAATGGCAGCTCAAACCCCGTGTGGAAACCCTCTTGCTTCTTCTGCCTGCAATGAGTTGTCGGGCAACCGGCCTCTAGCTCACATTGCCCCACTGACCTCTGACCTCCCCAGCCACTCGATCATTTTGTCTGAAACTGCATCCCACTTAGTCGGCCAGGCAGCACCCCAGTAACTAACCAGCTGCACAATCACAGCTAACTAGCTATACTGAGCAGACAACCACTGCTCACCAGGGGCTTCTCTGTGTCCCAACTGTGAGCTTCGCAGAGTAGACAGCTTCACTTCAGCTTCACTGAGTTGACAACTTCTCCAGGGCTTCTCCAAGCCCCAATTCCTCAACAGCACAGAGCTACCATGGCTCCAGGGCTTCTCTGAGTTCCAGCTCCCATGAGCTTCTCTGAGCTCCAACTAGACATGGACTTCTCTGAGCCCCAGCTGCCCAGAGGTAATGACAGCCCTTCAGCTGCTGCCTCCTCATCTCTAGACTAACCTTATCATGTGGGCTGGATTTTTCACACCCAAAACCCCCAGTCCCATGGTTGGGTATTCGTGCCCTCTCAGAGTAGGCTGTCAATGGGAATCCAGCAACCAAGCATGCACTGACTGTCTCCCTGCCGCTCTCTGCACTTGAACCGAAATCCTGAGCATGCCAGGAGGTGTAATCCATAACCTCTGCCCGGAAAACCCACAGAAATATCCAACAATATAGATTTCCTCACAATATTCACAGGAATAATTTGATAAAGACTGTTTCATAAATGGTCTTTCACTAAATTATTCCATAAGCCATACTGCAAAACTGTCATACTTGATGAAAATAACAATCCACTCATAAAAGTGTGGTGTTTGAATAGCGGCATCTGTTAATTACTGTTTGGATTACATGTTATCCTGACAAATATGTATTTAAATCTAATTCTACAGTAATAAATATATTGGTGTTGGCACACCTGAAGTCTAAGAGTTTTGTTAAATATTGGTAATGCTGGGTATGATTTGACTTTAGAACCCACAATGTTAGCCACCACTGGAGGAGCAATATAAGGTAAGTGAAGGTAAGTTGGAAGTTTTACCAGCCCATGATAATTTGAAATGCCCCTCTCCTCTTGGACATAGCTGAAGTATTGCGCTTAATAAGGCCTTGTGCCAAAATATCCATGTTACCGTCTTCTCCGCCAGTGCAATATTTATTTTTGCTCTTCATTCTTCAAATTATTTTTTAGCGTTTCAAAAATTATTTTGGTTGATATTTTTTTCTGGTGCTGCTGCATTTTGTGTTGCCGGAACCTGTGGCCACCTCCTCTTCGCACCATTTATCAGATTACCAAGCCATTTCCGGCTCGAATGCCGTGTGTTAAGTCTGTCTGCTTGTGTACTTGGGCAACAACAAATAACTTTGCAGCATTAAAACCAATAGCCACTCGTTGCTGTTTTGCAGGCTGCGTAACCAGCAAACCAAAAAGAAACCCACTGCATCTTTTAATCTTTTTAATCTGACAGTTGCCAAGAGTAAACTCTTAGCTCTAAAAATGTCTTAGGTGTTTTTGCCCCTCCTAATTCAAAAGAATTTTTCATGAAAACATAAAATTACACTAATAACTGTGGCCTCTTCTGACCACTCTGCTCACCCCTGCCATGGTACAGTTGTCTGATTTGGTCCTGTGCATTATCTTCAACCCATGAGTAAGAATGATGTTGATGTGCCAATTCAGTCATTGTTTAACAATCAAATAGGCTGCCTCATGCCAGGGATGGACATCACTCCCATGCTAGACCTGAGGTCAGTTAAGATGGTTGAGGCCACAAATACATAGGTGATGCAGCGCAACACTGCCCTCCATCTTAGTACTCCCCCATCTTAGTGTCCTCCCATCTGAAATCCATGTCACCCACCTTAATACTCCCCCACTTTAAGCCCCTTAACCATTAACATAACCTCCTGTCCACACCCTTCATACCAGTGAGGGGGTTGGAATCAACTTCCATATGGCAAAAATAGAGTGAATTGAATGGGTTAATGTGCATCAATTAAGACTTTGTTGTGCTGTTATCTAATATTATTGTTTGACCTGGGATAGACATTGAATTTAAACAGTGACATCTGTTTTAAATTGTGTGGCACAGCGCACTTTCATTTCCAGTTTATAAAACAGAAGAAAAAATCCAGTGGTGGAAGAGCTTTACCGTATAATTACAGTTCATTTACCATGAATATTCTTCACTGTTAATTGGATAGATATTGTCTGTGTAAGCCACTGAATTTTTAAAAAATTCATCCACGGGATGTGGGGGTCGCTGGCTGGGCCAGCATTTATTGCCCATCCCTAATTGCCCTTGAGAAGGTGGTGAGCTGCCTTCTTGGAACGCTGCGGTCCATGTGGTGTAGGTACACCCACAGTGCTGTTAGGAAGGGAGGTTCAGGAATTTGACCCAGCGACAGTGAAGGAACGGCGATATACTTCCAAGTAAGGATGGTGAGTGACTTGGAGGAGAACTTTTAGGTGGTGGTGTTCCCATCTGTCTGCTGCCCTTGTCCTTCTAGTTGGTAGTGGTTGTGGGATTGGAAGGTGCTGTCTAAGGAGCCTTGGTGAATTTCTGCAATGCATCTTGTAGATAGTACACACTGCTGATACTGCTCGTTGGTAGTGGGGGGAGTGAATGTTTGTGGATGCAGTGCCAATCAAGTGGGCTGCTTTGCCCTGGATGGTGTCAAGCTTTTTGAGTGTTGTGGGAGCTGCACTCACCCAGGCAAGTGGGGAGTATTCCATCCCACTCCTGACTTGTGCCTTGTAGGTGACGGACAGGCTTTGGAGGGTCAGGAGATGAGTTATCTGTCACACGGTTCCTAACCTCTGACCTGCTCTTGTAGCCACAGTATTTATATAGCTATTTCAGTTCAGCTTCTGGTCAATAGTCACCCCTAGGATGTTGATAGTGGGGGATTCAGTGATGGTAATGCCATTGAACATCAGGGGCGATGGTTGGATTCACTCTTGTTGGAGTTGAACATTGCCTGACACTTGTGTGGCGCAAATGTTACTTGCCACTTGTCAGCACAAGACTGGATATTATCCAGGTCTTGCTGCATTTGAACATAGACTGCTTCAGTATCTGAGGAGGTGTGAATGGTGCTGAACATTGTGCAATCATCTGCGAACATCCCCACTTCTGAACTTATGATGGAAGGAAGGTCATTAATGAAGCAGCTGAAGATGGTTGGACCGAGGACACTTCCCTGAGGAACTCCTGCAGTGATGTCCTGGAGCTGAGGTGACTGACCTGCAACAACCACAACCATCTTCCTTTGTGCTAGGTATGACTCCAACCAGCGGAGAGTTTCCTCCTGCCTCTTATTGACTCCAGTTTTGCTAGGGCTCCTTGATGGCCACACTCTGTCAAATGCTGCCTTGATGTCAAGGGCAGTCACTATCACCTCACCTCAGCAGTTCAGCTCTTTTGTCCACATTTGAACCAAGGCTGTAATGAGGTCAGGAGCTGAATGGCCCTGGCGGAACCCAAACTGGGCGTCACTGAGCAAGTTATTGCTAAGCAAGTGCTGCTTGAAAGCACTCTTGATGCACCCCTTCCATTACTTTACTGATGATGGAGAGGAGACTGACCCGGTAATTGACCGGGTTTGGATTTGTCCTGCTTTTTGTGTACAGGACATATCTGGGCAATTTTCCACATAGCCGGGTAGATGCCAGTGTTATAGCTGTATTGGAACAGCTTGGCTAGGGGCATGGAAAGTTCTAGAGCACAAGTCTTCAGTACTATTGCCAGAATATTGTCAGGGCCCATTGCCTTTGCAGTATCCAGTGTCTTCAGTTGTTTCTTGATATCACGTGCAGTGAATAGAATTGGTTGAAGAATGGCATCTGTGATGCTGGCGACCTCCAGAGGAGGCCAAGATAGATTATTCACTCGGCACTTCTGGCTGAAGATCATAGCAAATGCTTCAACCATATCTTTTGCGCTGATGTTCTGGGCTCCTCCATCACTGAGGATGAGGGTATTTATGGAGCCTCCTCCTCCAGTGGAGTTGTTTAATTGTCCATCACCATTCACGACTGGATGTGGCAGGACTGCAGAGCTTAGATCTGGTCTGTTGGTTGTGGGATCACTTAGCTCTGTCTATCACTTTCTGCTTATGCTGTTTGGCACACAAGTAGTCCTGTGTTACAGCTTCACCAGGTTGACACCTCATTTTTAGGTATACCTGGTGCTGCTCCTGGCATGCCCTCCTGCACTCTTCATTGAACCAGGATTGATCCCCTGGCTTGATGATAATGGTAGAGTGGGGGATATGCCAGGCCATGAGGTTACAGATTATGTTCGAGTACAATACTTATGAGTACAATCCTCATGAAGAGTAACATGTGGTGATCATACAAGCGTCATAAATGCTTTAATCACAGAAGATGGCTCATCTTCAAGGACTAAGAATATTCCAGGAGAATTTGTATTTTTTAAAAGACACTGTCCCTCAAAGGGTTAATGCAAGGACTCTGAATGCCGCTGTTCTTGGAAAAGGCGGCACTTTACAAGAAAAGGTAATTAAGCAGTTTTAACGAAGTTGTAAATTTCTTGACCCTGGTGGACTGTTTATAAGAGGGTCACATAGGACGGAATTTTACAGTCCCATCGTGGTGGTGATGGGACTGTAAAATGCGGCGAGCCATTCTAAATTCCATTGACTTCGGCAAGACTGCAAAACCCCACTGTCATAAAGTTCTGACCCATGGAGTTTATGGCCATGGAAAAAAAAAAATGCCTGGAAAACTGTGTTTTTAAAGCTGGTAGGCTGGTTTTGCTTTAGGGGCAAAACAAGAAGGATCAACTATCTGGGTAAAGAAGACAACAGCTCCTGAAGCTGCAGGTCCAGTCGAAAGCAAAAAGTGAATAGAAATTGCTCCAAAGTCGCTTTATATTCTGAAATCAACTGACTGCAAGTTTTCCACAAAGTCTACCTGAAAAGTGGTGCAAGAGTCATCGATTGTTTCATAGGCCAATGCTGAGAGACCAACCGTAGAACATGGGCACCATTTCAAGGACTCCATCTTCTATCCTTTACCCTTGAACCAATAACTTTTAATCTTCTGACAGAATTCTTTTTTTTTGTTTGTTTGGTGTGTGCCTGTGGGTTAGAGTATTTAGAAAGAGTGAGCATTATACTTTCATATTTCATACTATACATTAATAAGCTTTGCCTTGTACTTGACGAGTCTGGTTTTATAATAAACTAAGACTTCTTTTGCTTGTTGAAGAAACCTGGGCTTTGAATGGTCATTCGGAGATTCATAGATAAAGTACATAATTGACCGCATAGCAAGCTGGAGAATTCATTTAAGTATATGCTGTGACCTGTGGAGTAGTGGAACTAGAGACAGACAGTGCACTTCTCTCATCTCGGTTATTTCACAAGGCAGCAATGTATTAAGGGGTTTAGACAATTGTGATCTTGCAGCCTGCTAGCTGGTTCTTACACTTGGACTTGTCCGCAGACTTTCTGTGGGCTTTTGCAAAGGAAGTAGAAATCCAGTACAGAGCTATACCTTCTACAGGCATCTGGAACCTGTGTGACCAGGACAAGCAATGGTCAGTCTCCTTAACTAATCAGATTGAAGGATCTTCGCTGAGACTCACACAAAATATAAACCAGGAAATGGCAGGTAAGAACTATGTACAGAAAGTGAAATAAAGTAAGGGACAGAAAGATGGGATTAAGAGCAAGAGATAAAAGAGATGAAAAGAAAAAAACAAAACTATTTTTTTTAATCCTGAAGGAATGAGACTCCACACTTGTAACAGCAATTTTTCAGTGCTGGAGAGATAGTTTTGCAGTAATTATGATTTATCACCAATGTTCCTTCTACCTGAAAGTTCCCATGCAGGCTGAGTGCAAGTCAATCCTTTTATGTTTCCATGAGTGTGTGGCTACACAAAAGAATATGAAGGTCCCGCACAGAATAGACGGTGCCCAACTAAAGAAAATATAAGGGTTGTTGTTTCTGATGCCATCAAATATTTCATTACAATTGAATGTACGAGCCCTAACTTTTATTGGGATGTCTAATGGGTAAGTATGGCAATTCGAATAACAAGTCCCTGACTTGCACATTTAACTGCACATGTGCAGTTGCTGTCTGATTTTCTGCTTAATAATGGTGATTGCTGATAGCTTAACAATTATTGTTATTGCAAAATGAAGCCCATTGTCATTAGAGCAAAACTGGAGTGGATTATCAACATTAACAGAACTCTAACATGAACTGAGCCCCCAAGACATGCTGTATCATGCTATTCTTCAATTAGATGTGATGGTGGAGGCATGGTGAGTTATTATACTCCATTTTATTAGCATGCACTTTTTCCTTTGACAGCGCTGAATGGTACGAAAGCCTCAGCTTCATATAGACTTGACATATAATTTCAAATGATGTGAAAGTCACAGTTTGAGCACTCTTCCAGCTCTGTTTATGTTCACAGCAGAAGGCAGTTTCCTTAAGCTGAAGTACATATCTTATGATCTTTGTGCTGTGAGTGTTATGCCACTGAATTTACAACTCTTCTATTGCAATATTTCTCACTGGAGATTGCGTGAGTTGCTTACCATGCACAATATTCTGCAAGCCAGAAATTGTTGTCAGATTATGTTAATGAAGTTGAAATGGAAAATCAAATTTACTTTCAAGAACAAAATAAAGGCTTACATTTTTAATGCCTTTCAGGACCTCAGGATGTCTCAAAGTGCTTTACAACCAATTAAGTACTTCCAAAGCATACCCACTGTTGTGCTAAGAATTATAATATAGATAACCAGAATACTAAAGCAAGGAACTAGTAGTGCAAATACTTAGTAAACAAAAAAAATTGTATCAGTTCCCAGGATTTGAATTATCTTCTTCAGGGTGTATTTCTTACACAGTCCTATAATTTACAAGACCATTGAAAGATACAGACTTATGTTGACTATCTTAATGAAATATTTGTATAGAGTACGTTAATATTCTTGCGTGCCACATTGAATCCAACGTTTACTTAGCTCTAAACTTTCAAACTGAACTGAGAATGATTAGTAATACATGCTATTTTGCCAAAAGAAACCTTTCATGCCAGAGTTATTAGATTTGAGACAGTAATTTTCTTCTATTTGAGATTACCTATGATGATGTTACTTTTCATGGGATGTTGACATGTTGCAAGGCCAGTATTTGTTGCCCCTCCCTAGTTGACCTTGGGCTGAGTGGCCTGCTAGGCCATTCCAGAGGGTAGTTGATAGTCAGCCACATTGCAGTGGCTGGAATCACATATAGGCCAGACTGGGTAAGGACAGCAGATTTCCTTCCCTAAAGGACATTAGTAAACTAGATGGGTTTTTACAACAATCAACTGTGATTTCAGTGTCATTATTACTGAGACTAGCTTTTTGATTCCAGATTTTATTAATTTCAGTTCCACCAGCTGCCAAGATGGGAGTTGAACCCGTGTCCCCAGAGCATTAGCCTTGGCTTCTGGTTCAGTGACATTGCCACTATGCTACTGCCACCTGCTCAGATTGGGGGTTGGGGGTTGGGAGGTGCGGGGAGGGGGATTTTCTTATGGTGTTTTACCTGCTAGTGGGCAGTCATGTGGTGCAGGGCATAGCACCCCTGCCTCTGAGCTAGAAGCTCTGAGTTCAAGCTCCACTCCAGGACTTGATGACCAAAGGAAGTGTATTGATAATGTGGCCAAACAGATTTATTATCACCTTGCAAATCTTTCCAATATGCCTATGGCAGGCAATAAGAGTGTGAGAGAGTCTCCTAGTCTCCTAGACCAGTGTTGTTTGTTGTCTATATCAATGATTTGGATGATAATGTGGTGAATTGGATCAGCAAGTTTGCTGATGACACTAAGATTGGAGGTGTTGTGGACAGAGAGGAAGGCTTTCAAAGCTTGCAGAGAGATCTGGACCAAATGGAAAAATGGGCCAGAAAATGGCAGATGGAATTTAATGCGAAAAAGTGTGAGGTGTTACATTTTGGAAGGTCAAACCAAGGTAGGACATACACAGTAAATGGTAGGGCACTGAGGAGTGTGGAGGAACAGAGGGATCTGGGAGTTCAGATACATAATTCCCTGAAAGTGGCGTCACAGGTAGACAAGGTTGTAAAGAAAGCTTTTGGCATACTGGCCTTCATAAATCAAAGTATTGAGTATAGGAGTTGGGATGTTATGGTGAGGTTGTAGAAGACATTGGTGAGGCCAACTTTGGAGTATTGTGTGCAGTTCTGGTCGCCTAACTACAGGAAGGATATCAGTAAGATTGAGAGAGTGCAGAGAAGATTTACTAGGATGTTGCCGGGTCTTAAGGAGTTGAGTTACAGGGAAAGATTAAACAGGTTAGGACTTTATTCCTTGGAGCGTAGAAGAATGAGGGGAGTTTTGATAGAAGTTTACAAAATTGTGAGGGGTATAGTTAGAGTAAATGTGAATAGGCTCTTTCCACTTAGATTAGGAGAAATAAACACGAGAGGACATGGCTTTAGGGTGAAAGGGGAAAGGTTTAAGGGGAACATTAGGGGGAATTTCTTCACTCAGAGAGTAGTGAGAGTGTGGAACGAGCTACCATCTGACGTGGTAAATGCGGGCTCACTCTTAAGTTTTAAGAATAAATTAGATAGATACATGGATGGGAGAGGTCTGGAGGGTTATGGACTAGGTGCAGGTCAATGGAACTAGCAGAATAATATTTCGGCACAGACTAGAATGGCCGAATGGCCTGTTTTCTGTGCTGTAGTGTTCTATGGTTCTATGGTTCTATAGTCAGCAGCACTTGATGCAGAGTGGCACCTCACAAGCTATTGCCTTTGGCGGCAGGGTAGTGACCTGTTCCAGGCAACACGAGCTATGGAAGCAGATGTAAACATATGCTTTGTCCACCTCATGTGCCGCTAGGCATGAGAAGAAGATCAGGAGAAGTATTCAATTGAGGGTTTCCTCGGTCTGTTTATTTGTAAGCTCATTGGAGTAATTATTGGTTTAAATCCTGCCTAAATTTTGCGTGGAATTTGCTGGTGTAGATGGAAACTGTAATGCAGGCTTTATTATTCAACTTCCAGGGTTCATCTGAGGACAACCAGATAAGGAAAGAGTAGTGCTTGATTCACTCATATGACCTAGGAAGAATGAGGACAGACAATATAAAATAAAGGGTACAATTCTAAAGGTGGTACAGGAACAGAGAGATCTGAGTGTATATCTGCACAAATCATCAAAGACAGCAGGGAGGGTTGAGAAAGTGGTTAAACAGGCATAAGGGACTGTGCGCTTTGTAAATAGAGGCATAAAGTAAAGAAGCAAAAGGTTATTATAAATCTTTATAAAACTTTGGTTCATCTTCAACTGGAGTCCAATTCCGGGCTTAACACTTTAGGAAGTATGTAAAAGCATGTGAAAGGATGTGTTGTGATCCCAGCTGATGTTACTACTGGACAAGCCAGATCCCAGTATACAGGTATATACAGATTTGTAAGGATAACACAAGTTACAAAAGTTAAGCTATACTCTGATGTTCACAGTAAGTATACAGTCCATGTAAACCAGTGGGCGACCTGTGGTCAGACAGACTACACTCTGAAACAGCACAGCTTTTTCTACTCTTGTTTGTTTTAACTTCTCTTCAAGAGTTATAAAAATCTCATTAGAAATGTAGGCACCTTTTAAAGTTAAACTAAAACTCAACTTCTCGTTTTCTCAACATACGAATACAGAAATACAAATCAAACTTAAACATTAAAGATATACCTTATTCTTGAAACACCCAGATACACATAAAACCTACTTAAACTATCTCTGTTTCCTAACAAATATAGGAAGATGCATCAGGCTGCCCAATCACCAGCTCCAGATATGTAACCAGGAGAGGTTCCTTGCCAGGTGCAAGCTGCCATGACAGGACCTCACCCCTCAGAACCCTCTCCATATCGGACCCTAAGCTTACACCTAGAAGATGGTGGAAATCTGCCCAGAAGGAAAGGCACATTGTAAGCTACCATGGCACATATGCCTCTGGTGTACAGAAGAATGATAATAACGTTTTCTAGACTCTAGTTCGGACTGGATTGTGTAGGTGCTGGCCATTGCCTGAAAACATCAATTAATCTGACTCAGTTCACATCAACCTATGTTGACAGAGGGTTTTTTTTTTCTCTGTGGACGTTCTACCTTTAATATTGTTTCGGATACAGGATCCAAGACCATGTTTGTCAGTGTAGATGCCATTAAGATCGACAAGGTAACAACTTAGATAATGGAATAATGACCTGCCCTGGATCACATAGCCGGGTTACCTAGAGAAATGTGATAAACGGCTAAAAGCTCCAAGGCCGTTTTACAGGCAAGTCAGGAACGCCAGGCATCTAAAACCGCACGCCTGGGAGAATAGGAAAGCTGGAGGTATGACTAGCCCAACTGCACAAGTAAGTGGGGGCATTTCAATAAACAGTTACCACCACATTTCAGATGTGAATTTTAGTGATTTTATTGGATACGGAGTGAATCCGACGAAGTTTATTCTCGTCCCGTTTCTTTCCATCCAGAGAATAGGGGCGAAAGGCATTGTTTTAAGGATATCTTTATCGTGAACAGATGAATCCTATTCTTTAAAATTGCTATCAGGCATATGGCTTTAACTTGGGAGGGGTGGGGGTAAGAGTTAGTTTGCAACAGGTAATAATATTTATCAGAGACGATACATTTCCAAATCATTGCTTGTTAAAGGTTAAATCATTTACACACACAAATGTTCATTATTTCCGAAACTGAGGTTTTGCTCACGGTCCCAGGTGTGAGAATTTGAAAGCAGATTTCGACATCCGCATGTTTAACTAAGGCTGGACTAAGACGCTGTTTAAAGTAGGATTGTCCTGTTTTATTGATGGTTGATGAGAGGGTTGTAGCACAGGATGGGGGGAAATTCAGGAAACAGACCCCCGGCTTTGGCCAGTGAAATGGTTGGTGATGGAAAGTGGATTTGTGCAGCGAAATCCGAAGACCATTCGGCCCAGCCATTGCCCTTCCATCCCAAGTCCAAGGCTAATTATTTGTTTTTGCCCCTAGCACCAAATCACCCACTTTCAGGATGTATCTTGAGAGCAACTTTACATAGAAAAGGCTTTGTTTTAAAGTTTCCTGGTGTTTTTTTTTTGTTTTGTAAACTAATATATAACGAAATTCCGCCGATCCTGGCGCTTAACTTTTAACTTGTAGCGTTAATTTTTTTTTTAAAAAAACCGCACACTGCTTATTGACGGCGTTCATTTTTTTATATAGAAATGCTGAGATGTTAACTCAACGAAAATAAGTCACGTCCCTTCCCAAACTGTCGGAAGTTTATACAACGGCTGCTTAAGTGACTGGCGAATCTATAATTAAAAACAGAGGAAGGTCTGGAAAATCTCAGCAGGTCTGCAGCCTCTGTGGAGAGAGAAACTAAAGTCATCTTGGACTCGAAACGTTAACTTTGTTTCTCTCTCCACAGAGGCTGCAGACCTGTTGGGTTTTTTTTCCCCAGCGTTTTCTGTTTTTATTTCAGGTTCCCATCATCCGCAGTAGTTTTGCTTTTTGTCTCAATGTTATACAGAGGTTGCTTATCATTTTAATTGCTGTCATTGTGGATGATTTCACCTCCCGGGGTTTCTCACTACACCCTTGCATTCGATGTTTTCAAAGTGTCTATCAAGGGTAACTTGTGTTTAGCTACTTTGTGTGGATTCCCCTCTCCAGTCCTCTAGCTCCATTCACATTATGGTTGAAAATAGTTGACAGACTTCACAGGAACAGGAGTAGACCACCCAGTGCCTCTAACCTGTTCCACTATTCAATTGTATCGCCCTTGAGCTATCCCTTAACTTCAGGGTTGTTCCACATCTTTTAATACTCTCAACCAAAAAAAAAATCTATTCAACTCAGTTTTAGACCTTTCAAACTTTTTTTTTAATTCTTTCATGGGATGTGGGCATCGCAGCATTTTTATTGCCCGTCCCTAATTGCCCTTGAGAAGGTGGTGGTGAGCCGCCTTCTTGAGCCGCTGCAGTCCATGTGGTGTAGGTGCACCCACAGTGCTGTTAGGGAGGGAGTTCCAGGATTTTGACCCAGCGACAGGGAAGGAACGGCGATATATTTCCAAGTCAGGATAGTGAGTGGCTTAGGAGGGAAGATTGACCCAGCATGTTAGGGGCGGATTCCAACTTAATCCTTTGTGTGAGGAAATGCTTCCTAATTTCCCTCCCGCATGGCTTGGCTGTAATGCCATGATTAAGCCCTCTTGTTCTGAAGTCCCCCACCGAAGAAAATAGTTTCTCCTCATCTAATTTATCAAATCCTTTTAATTTGGAATGTTAAAAAAACTGGATTAGATTATATCTGCTAGGGGTGGGGAGGGAGGAGAGTACTTCCAGAGGAAAAAACCTTACAAACATAAAGTGCAAAACCAATCTGTTTGTTTCTCTGCTGTTAATCTGACAGCTGAAATGAACAACTGTACATGTGTGGGCATTGATTATTACTTTGAAATGTGCCAACAGCTTTCCAGATGTGGAAGGCACATGCTGCAGGTGGCACCACGCTAAGCCGTAAGGCCAGAGTGGCAAAGAAATGCAGCACAAAGCAGTCTGAGTGAGCACAACTCCTCACTTGCCAGTCACCAGTGTGGAATGGGAACAGAGAAAAGTTGTAACGTACAATTTTAAGCAGGCAGTCAGCTTATGAAGGAACAGTCCTGTGTTTATTTTTAATAATATTTTCTGCAGTGACATGGAAATTCCTATATAAGTGGACACTGCTCTACCTGTTCAGAACGAAAGCAGGAGAATGGCATCAGTCACTCAGGCGTAGATTGTTATTGGCTCGCCTTGCTGTTAAAAACACACTGTAACTTGATAGGACCAGTTCAAGGGCTTGAGATCAGATATGAGGCGATGAATTAAGTATGAAAAATTGACAGTATATTAGTTACTAGCTGATACGAGATATAAAACCATATTGTGGCCTATTTTGTGTAACTAGCTCCAGACCATTGACAGAACAACCAATGCATTTGGGAAATACATTCAAGCTATCAATCATTTCTCTTTTGCAGGTATTGGAATCTGTTTTCTGCAATTTGGATCGGGACCAGACGCTGTTCTTCATTCAGATTTATGTGATCCCAGTGGCATTTCTGCTGGTTTTAGTCATTGGGCTGACAATGAACTGCCTGGCTCTGTGGGTTATGGTCCACCAGACCAAGCCCTGGAACCGCAGCACCCTGTTCCTCTGCAACCTGACAGTGGCTGACACCACGTGGATGCTAACCCTCCCTTTCCTCATTCACTACCACTTTGCCAGGCTGCAGTGGGTTTTTGGAGAAATTGTTTGCAAGATAGTGAGGTGTACATATCATGCATGCTTCTATTCCAGTATTTACTTTGTAACTTGCATCAGCCTGGACCGCTACTTGGCTATTGTGCACCCTTTGCAATCATTCTTCTTGTTGAGCAGGCAACAGTCCTTGTATGTGTGCGTGGGGATCTGGGTGCTGACATGTATAGTCAGCATTCCCTCTGCCCTCATGACCTTCATCATCCCTTGCTCCCAAAACCAAACTGTTTGCACCCTCTACATCTTCTCCTACAACACTAACAAGACGTTGCCCTACACGGTTATCAGCACAGTGACCGGCTTCATCCTGCCCTTCGTGGCCATCTGCTACTGTTATTGGAACTGCACCAAAGAGCTCAAAAAGCACTGCAGCCAAAAGAAGAAGCTCTTCAGGTTGATGTATTCGGTCCTGATCATTTTTGGCCTCGTCTACCTGCCCTACCATCTTCTGAGGAATGCCTGCATTATGCTGAGAGCCTTCTGGAGCAACCACACCTGGCTGGCCTACAGCTTGGACGTGGGTTTCTCAGTGGAGATGGCCATCTGCAGCTTTAACACCTGTGTCAACCCTTTCTTTTATTTTATAACAAGTGGAAATGGCAAGAATTCTCTAAGAAAGACCTTTTCCAATTGTTGCGGGGAGACTAAACAGCAGGTTAGGTTCAAGGTGGCTGCTGTCCATCCAGTCTAGAGGACTCGGTATCCAGGCTGTTTTTAACACCCCTTATATGCACACTGATCATTTATCACTATGGATTCCAAACCTTTCACGGGACTGCATGGTACCAATGTGTTCATAAAAATGTTTGTGCACTTTCCATTGTTGACTTATCTTGAG
Organism: Cetorhinus maximus; assembly: GCF_964194155.1. Taxonomy (NCBI): domain Eukaryota; kingdom Metazoa; phylum Chordata; class Chondrichthyes; order Lamniformes; family Cetorhinidae; genus Cetorhinus; species Cetorhinus maximus. The sequence goes on from NC_135887.1 coordinate 128,536,191, forward strand.
TACTTTACTGATAAATATTTGACATCTCTCTCGCAGTTTAAAAATATTATTGCTGCTAATTACTCTTTTCTGTACCAATTTCTTAAAATTTAATTGATTTCTCTAATTGTTTTATTTTATTTGGTATAATTGTGCAAGAAGACAAGTAGTTTTTTTACAGTGTACCTTTCAATCACAGCAACAGGAGATCAGCAAAAAAGATTATTTGCAATCATCCTTTGGATTTCTGTCTTTCAATAATAGGTTCAAAATCTGTATGCTGCCACACACTTCCTTTCTGCAAAACTTTTTTTTCAGAATCGCATTTGCCCCTTCCCCCCCCCACTGCATCCCCACCACCCGCCCCCCACAACCCCACTACAACCCCACACCACCCATCTCTATTTCATCTCTCCCAACTCCTATGAATGTAGGAACGGGAGTAGACTATTCTGCCCCTTAAGCCTATTCGACCATTTTTGTTTATTCATTCGTAAGATGTGAGCATCACTGGTTAGGCCAGCATTTATTGCCCATCCCTAATTGCCCTTGAGAAGGTCGTGGTGAGCTGCCTTCTTGAACCATGTGCTGCAGTCCATGTGGTGTAGGCACATCAGGGAGTGCTGTTAGGAAGATTTAGTTAAATCTTGGTTGACCTGTATCTCAATTCCATTTTCCAGCCTTTGGTCCATATTACTTTAGTACCCTTACCTAACAAAAAACTATCAAGCTCAGTTTTGAAACTTTCAATTAATCTTGCCTCAACAGATTTTTGGGGGTTGAGTTCCAGGTTCCACTACTCTTCGAGTGAAGAAGTCCTTCCTGACATCTCCCTGAAATAGCTGAGCTCTACTTTTAATGTTACACCCCTTTTTCCTACACTCCTCCACCAGAGGAAATAATTTCCCTCTATCTACTCCATCAAATTATTTAATTATATTAATCACTTCCATTACGTCAACTATACTCAAGGGATATAAGCCTAGTCTATACAACCTCTCCCCATAATCTTACCTTCCTAGCCCTGGTACCAGTCTGGAAAATTGGCATGATACTCTCTCCAAGGCCCATACATCGCTCCTGAGGCCCAGAATTGAGATGGGATATCATATCAGGGCTTCATACAACTGTAGCAAAATTTCCACTCCTTTGTAATTCAATCTACATCAGATAAAACTAGCATTCCATTAGCCTTTTTAATTATTTTTTGTGCCAGCCCAGGAAGCTTTAGTGATTAATTTACATGGCTCCCTAAATCTTTCAGCTCCTTTACAGTTCCTTGCTCCTCACCACTCATAAAACACTCTGATCTATTTTCCTTAGGTCCAAAGTGGATGACTTCACACTTTCCCACATTAAACTCCATCTGTCTCAGTTTAGCCCACTTGCATCATTTATCAATGTCCTTTTGCAGCTTTCTGCTCCCATCCTATGAACTACTGTGCTGCCTGACTTAGTGTTTTCATCAGACTTGGATATACAATCTCTATTCCCTCATCTAAGTCACTGATAAATATAGTGAAATCTCAAGGCTCTAGTGCAGATCCCTGAAAGAACACCACTCATCACACCCTGCCAATTGGCGTAGGAACCCATTATTCTGTTTCTGCCCTCCCTACCCATGTCAACAGGTTTCCTCCAATTCCATGCACTTATGTTTTACTTCTGTCTGAAGCTTATTGAATGTCTTCTGCAAGTCCATGGCTGGAATTTTCCACCCCCGTGGTGGGACTGGTGAGCCATTGAAATCTCCATTCACATCGGCAGGACTGGAAGATCCCATCGGCATGAAGGGCTGGAAAATTCGGCCTATGTAAATAACACGCACAGGCATCTCCTTATCCACCATATTAGGAAGCTCCTCATAAAATCCAGCTAGGTTAGTTTGACATGATTTACCCTTTACAAAACTAAGTTAGTTTCACATGATTTACCCTTTACAAAACTAGGGTAGTTTGACATGGTGTACCCTTTACAAACCTGTGCTGGCTCTTTCTGACTAGTTCATATTTGTCCAAATGCTCGGTCACTAATAATTTCCCCACAACAAATTCAATTGTAATTTTCGAAAGGGGATTGGATATATACTTGAAAAGGAAACACTTGCAGACCTATGAGGAAATAGTAAGGTTTGGGTCTTATTGGATAGCTCTTTAAATAACTATCACAGGCATGATTTCATTCTGTGCTGTAGCTACTTTAGGCGGGATTTTCCAGCGCTGCCCATTGCTGGGATCACCCGGTCCCACTGAAAATCAAACTGGGCTGCCAAATTTCCCACGGCAGGTCATGGGACTGGAAAATCCCACCCTATGATTCTATCTAATTTACAAAACCCTTCTTTCCTTATCTTCTCCCTCCTTTTTTATCCTGTCCTAGTACCTGCACTACTACTTCCTTTGTCCTTTCCCAAAGCTTCCAACTGTCTTTTCTCTCCCAATAACATTCAGTCACTGGGCACTCCCCCACTCCCAGGTCCATGCCTCATCATTGCTACTCTCACAACTTTGCCTTACTGATTTCCCTGAAATTCTATTCCTGTCTCTACCACTCCTGGTGCCAAAACTCCCTCTGGACTTTCCATCATGTTTCACAGGCCTGACTGCCAGAGTTGCATGCCTTCCTCATCTCTTTTGCCTCCTCCATCCATCTTACAGCTCAGTCCAACTTCTTCCTCATTTACCATCCTCCTATCTTTGGGCTATGAATAGCAAGCAGGTCCACTTTTCCCGTCCTTGCCCAACCTTCTTACCAGCTCACAGTGCACGGTGTTCTTTATTCAGGCTTTGGACCTAACCTCCCCTTTCACCTTCACTGGGCCTTGCAGCCCAACCCCAGACCCAACTGCCCTTCCCTGTTTCCTGGGTCCAAATATTCTTAGTGCCTATAGAGTCCAAAGAATTTTTAACCTGGTTCTGCCAGTTGTGGGAAGCCAAAATACTCTGTAGAGACAAATATCATGCAAAGGAAGTGACAAAACTTAGTAAGTATGCAGATAAATATTGAATGATAGTTAACATGGAGAATGTTGAATATTGTATATTAATATTAAAATAATTAACTATGAATACCCAATAAAGGTACATCAATGAAAGAATTAAAGCAGAAAATGATCTGACTGTTTAAAGGGTCACCTTATTTTATGTTTAATAATTGACAAACTAGACAGAAAGTTAAGCATTATAAGTATTTACAGAGTGAAGTTCTGGGAGCCTATATGGATACTCTTATAAAGCAGTGGTGAGACCATTTTTGGTTACCATATATATGAAAATGCAGAAAGGTAATTTATTACAAGAGGGATTGAACATAAAAGTAAGGATGTTATGCTTCAGTTATGCAGGGCATTGGTGAGACCGCACCTCGAATACTGTGTGCAGTTTTGGTCTCCTTATTTAAGGAAGGATATAAATGCATTGGAGGCAGTTCAAAGGAGGTTTACTAGATTGATACCTGGAATGAGTGGGTTGTCTTATGAGGAAAGGTTGGACAGGCTTGTTTCCACTAGAGGTTAGAAGATTGAGGGGTGATTTGATTGAAGTATACAATGTCCTGAATGACCTTGACAAGGTGGATGTTGAAAGGATGTTTCCTCTTGTGGGTGAGTCCAGAACCAGGGGACACTGTTTTAAAATTAGGGGTCGCACTTTTAGGACAGAGATGAGGAGAATTTTTTTCTCTCAAACGGCTGTGTGACTTTGGAACTCTCTGCCTCAGAAGGTGGTGGAGGCGGGGTCATTGAATATTTTTAAGGCAGAGGTAGATACATTCTATTTAAGCAAGGGAATCAAAGGTTACTTGGGGTGGATGGGAATGTGGAAATCAAAACACAAGATGATCAACCATGATCTTATTGACTGGCAGAGCAGGCTCGAGGGGCCAAATGGTTTATTCCTATTTCTTATGTTCTTAAGAGTCAAGGAAATGCACCAAGAATAGTAGCAGGTTTTTAATAAATGATAGAGAGACCAAGGACATTAAATCTGTTACCCCTGTAGTAAAATCATGAATATTTCAGTGGGGTCAGAAGCCAGGCGCTCTTCACAAATGATAAATATTGAAACATAGGAAGTGTGTTATTGATGGATTTTTGTACAATTCTATCAGAATGCAAAGAACATAAACATTGTCATAGAAAAAAACAACGCAGAAAAAATGTATCTCTTGAAAAACAATCATTCCTCACATCTGACCATCCAATCAGGATACCAATAGGGCATCTTGCTCAGCACAAACAGAAGGAAAACTGTATAATAAAAGCAGCCAGCCACATATAAATTCTCAACTAATCAAGAAAAGCTAACTGTTTCTTCAGAGTGGTTGCAAAGAGTTGTCATAAGCAGGATGCATTGTAAACAGAGTGTAAACTTTAATAAAAGACAAAAAAACATTATGAGAGGGACTGTTCCATCGGTAACTGGCACCTTAGAAGGCCAGTCAGGAGATAACAGGAAGTGACATCTGAAGATGAATGCCACCCTTAAAAAGCCAATCAGAGACAGATCACACACTACCTACAGTAACTAAACCAATCAAAGACTGACCATGAATGGCCTGAACTAATCGGAGTCCAGGAACACCACTGATCACGAGGATGGGCCATGTACCAGATAGAGTTAATAAGTACCAGCTTCCAGCAGCAAGACTGGTAGAGTGGTAAGGTGAAGAATTGAAGAAGTTGCAGAGAAGGGAGACTGCATGCCTGCTGTGAACAGAAGAACAAAGACAAAGAGAGAGAAACCAAATGTTGACTGCATCCAAGGCCAAATGGAGAAGCAAGAACTGCATTGAGCCAGTAAAGTCATTGCCTAACTTTGTTACGTATTACATTTTGTCCCTAAGTAAACATTTCCTGAAATTACACCACCAGACTATCTCACTGGCTGAATGGTCAAAATCTCAAAAGAACAAATTAATATTAATATAAGTGAGTAAAGACTCACAAAATTAGAGTTTAAACACTCCCAAAACTTACAAATGTCGCCGGCTAGTCATCCAGAGGCCTGGCTAATGCTCCAGAAACACGAGTTCAAATCTCACCACAGCAGCAGGGAGAATTTAAATTCAATTAAACAATAAACCTGGAATAAAAAGCTAGTCTTGGTAATACTGATCATGGAACAATGGATTGTTGTAAAAACCGACCTGGCTACTAATGTCATTCAAAGGAGGAAATCCGCCGTCCTGACTTGGTCTGACCTACATGTGGCTCTGGACCCACACGAATGTGTTTGAGGCCTTGCAAGCCATTCAGTTGTAGTCAGCTCACCACTACCTGCCTGTTATAGCACAGCGGATGGTAAATGCTGGGCTGCTCAAATCCCAGAAGGAAACTTGAAACAACTGCCACAACTGTTTTGCAATTTGTATTTTTATTTCGAGATATGTGCCTTTAATTCAGTAGTAATAAGTCCACTGAGTCTTAGAGGTTTTTTACAAACCGAAATTAAACATTTATTAATAAAATAAATAGTTTTAAGAACATATATAGGTTTACAAATCACTACCATGATAGCTCCTAGCTCCCCTAATTAAGCTGACTCCCAGTTACACTCCTGTTATGGCAACAGTAAAAACAAAATAGATTTTAACAGACCCAGGCAAAGCACACAATACCCTGGACAGGGATATTCACAGTGAATTCTCTTAGCTGCGGTTCCTATAGGCAGCAGCTTGGGACATAGAGGCTGGAGGATTTTCACACTTATTAGATCTTAGAATGCCTTCTTACACATAACCTCATCTCCTTTATACATGTTTCTCTCTTTTTTAGTGTAAATTCTATTGTCTCAATATGTCTTTGCAACTTTACCTTTCTAATAATAAAAACCTTTCATAGTATCAATTTTATCAGTAAGCTTTGGGAAAAATAAACACACTGGGCAGAATCTTGCCCTTGGATGGCGGGCAGGCCCCACCACTATTTTAAGCGGGTGGGCCAATTAAGGCCTGCCCAGCAGCATCCCTGATGGGAAGTGCTATGTGCTTCCTGTACAGGGACGGGGGGAGGGATTCCCCATCTGTCAAAGTGCGCTCTTTTGCACATGCGCGTGAAAGAGCACACTTCTCCCTGAGGCAAAGTCCTGTCTTAAGGAGAATACTGACAGTGGTAAAAAGTTTAAAAATAGAAACATTAAAAAATTATTAACATGTCCCCCTCATGTGACAATATCACATGTGATGGGACATGTTAATAAAGAACACATAAACTTTATTATTTTTGTACAAAACGGACATGAAACTTCATCCCGCCAGTGGATGAAGTTTTATGAATAATCTGGAGCCCGCTGGGGCTCCTGGCCTGCCCGCCAGCCTTAAGGTTGGCCGGGCAGGTCTTTAAGTACTTTAACAAGCCTGTCAATGGCCTCAATTGGCCATTGACAGGTCGGCGGGCGGATAGCTGATTTCGCTGTCTGCCCGCCTTCCTAAAAATTTAAATGGCCCGGGATGGCATCGGGGATTCCGCCTGACATCATCCCATGTCATTTTTCCCTCAGCGACTGGGCCCCGCCCCCAAATCACCGAGGGGAAAATCCTGGCCACTGTTTGGCTTCTTCTGGCTAAGTGTAACATTTCACCCTCTCCTTTGAAATTCAAATTACTCTGGCTTATCTAAAATGCAAATTTTCCTTTACACCTCACAGTCTAAAATGTCAGCCCTGTTTACTTATTTAGGATTTCAAACCTAGCTTCTCTTCTGATGCATCAATGCCTTCAGACCAGCTGTCTTTAATTCAATTAAGTCTTTCCCTCCCCCACACACACAAACAGACTATACAGACCACACTGTTTCTACTTTACCATAAATCACAATAATATTACGAAAATTATTATATTTTCATCTCACTGCCCAAGAGGAATTGTGGATGGATAATGAATGCTGGCCGTGCCAGCAAAGTTCATATCCCAAGGACAAATTAGTGAAACACTAAAAGAAAAAGTATACAAAAGTGCAAAAACTGGGACTAGAACAGATCCAGGCAATTTGGAGAGACATATAGAAGTTGTGGCAAACCCGACAGTAAGGTCTACAAATATAGAGTATGAAAATAAACTTGCAAAGGATATTAAAATCAACAATAAAAAAAATACAATTATATTAGGTAAAAGAGGGCTGTCAGGAGCATTGTGGCCCCCTTAAAAATTGATATCAGCGATATTAGTAATGAAAATCTGGAAATGGCAGGAATATTGAATAATTGCTCTATGTCAGTATTTATGGTTGAGGAAGCTTGCCAGACCTCTGAAAGAAAATAAGACTGAATCATGGAAGGTGAGTCACCAAAAATAACATCAACAAAGTGACAGTACTGAATAAAATAATGGCACTAAAGAGTAACAGATTCCCAGGACCAGGTGCTTTCCACTCCAGGATTTCAAAGGAAGTAGGATGAGATCTGTGAAGGTGCCTAAATCGAATCTTCCACAGTTTCTCGATTTGAGTGCTGTTGCTTTAGATTGCTAAATTGTGCATGCCACTCTGCTATTTAAGAAAAGAAACAGAGAGAACCCAATGAATTATAGACCAGGTACCCTAACACCTGGTATCAGGAAATTACTAAAGTCTACAGTTAGAGTCACTGAACATTTTGAAAACTTTCGGCAGGTCAGAGAGAATCAGCTTAAATTTGTAAATGGCAAGTCATGCCTGAGGAACCTGATTGAATTTTTTGAAGAGATGACTAAAGTAACAGTCAGGGAAATGTCTACGAATGTTATCCATATGGACTTCAAAGAGGAATTTAATTAAGTAACTCCTAAGAGACTGCTAGTTAAAGTTGAAACTCAAGGAATTGAAGGCAAATTATTGACCTGGTTAGGAAATGGGCTGAGCAGCAGGAGATAGAGAGTAAAAGGATAATAGGCAGTAAATAAATTGGTAGAATGTGACTAGTGGTGTTCTGCAAGGATCTGTGTTGGGGCCTCATAATTTTTGTTTTATTAACAACTTTGTTGATGGGATAGGAAGTCATATATCCAGGTTAGCCAATGGCACAAAGGTAGGCACTATTGTGAGTCATGTAGATGGAAGCATGCAATTACAATGAGATGTTAATAGATTAAGTGAATGAATAAAGTTGTGACAAATGGATTTCAATGTAGAGAAATGTGAAATCATCCACTTAAGACCAAAAAGGATAGATCAGAATACTTTCTACATGGGGAAGAGCTGAAAGTCCAAAGAAACTTGGGATGTGGGACTTAGCAGCATAGTTACTCAAGAGAAGTTAAAAGGATTAAAACCACTCCTAACTCTTGGGTAAATATGGTACTGACTGCCAACCCCCACCCCCAACTGGACCCCCCAACTACACCCCACTCCCTCTCACCACCTGACCCCCACCCCCATCCATCCTCTCCAAAGTCAATTTCGGCTAGTCTCCAAATGTTTCTGTCCTGCCCCTGACGATGCCTGCCCCAATGAATTATAGACCAGGTACCCTAACACCTGGTATCAGGAAATTACTAAAGTCTACAGTTAGAGTTACTGAGCATTTTGAAAACTTTCGGCAGGTCAGAGAGAATCAGCTTAAATTTGTAAATGGCAAGTCATGCCTGAGGAACCTGATTGAATTTTTTGAAGAGATGACTAAAGTAACAGTCAGGGGAATGTCTATGAATGTTATCTATATGGACTTCAAAGAGGAATTTAATTAAGTAACTCTTAATAAAATCCTTTTCCTGTGGTATACATTAGCACCATTCTTTAGTCATCAGGCATGCAAAATTAATCACTGCGCTACATTTTCTTTTCCACTGACTTCAATGGGAAGAGAATAAAACGCAGGGTAAAACAGGCTGCCTATTTGCTATGTTTTGTGCTAATTGTGAAGACCAATTTCATCCCCCCCCCTCCCCGCAACCCCCAGGAATTTGTTTTATGTGGAATAGTTTGGATGTGATTACAAATTTCAGGATCCAATCAGCATTGTGGTGATAATAACACATTTGGAATAGCTGACCCCTATATCACTGAGTGAAATGTCATGCTGCCAATCGCTACAAAAGCAAAATACTGCATATACTCTATGCCGGAAATAAAAACAGAATATTGCGATGGCGATTTAGAAATGTTTTGTAATGTTCTTCCAGGTATTTTATGAATAAAGTATTTTTAAAAAACCAGAAAATACGGGAAACGCTCAGCAAGTCAGAACAAAGGGGAAGGTCTGTGATAGGGTGGAGGGTAAGAGAGATTACATGATTGACAAATGGTTTCATGGAACTAAAACCAAAAGGAATAGTACTGGATACAGTAAGGAAATAAAAGATATATCCAGATGACTGTATTGCAGCCATGAAAGTGCAAAGTGAAGGGACAAGAAAGAAAGAAACAAGAAATATCGAACCAGCAAAATTAGTGGGATAAAATGGAGGCAGAAGTTATGATCTAATGCTGTTGAACTCAGTATTGAGTCCAGAGGGCTGTGGCGTGCCAAGTCGAACAATGAGGCGCTGTTCCTCAAGATTGTGCTAAACTTCATTGGAACACTGTAGTAAGCCATGGGCAGACAGGCCAGTGTGAGGCCAAGGTGTGACAAGCCACAGGAAGATCAGGGTCATGAGTGCGGACTGAACAAAGGTGTTCCGAAAACCAGTCACCCATGCTGCCATCAATGTTGTTTTCTTCCATGGGTACTCTTTGTGCCGTAAAATGGTTTTCAGCACTCCACGAGATACCTGCTCAGTTTGAGTAGGATTAATCTGATGTCACCAACAGTTCCATACAGGAAAATTATACTGGAGGTTAATGTAGTAGTCGCTTTTGATAACTGGCTCGTTGTATTTTATTTAGAAAGGTTAACCAGTTACACTGAAATGACTAGAAATGCAGAATAGTTACAAGTACACATTTGCAAGAGCTCAAATTAGGCCAGTAAGTAGCAGAAAGAAGTACCACATTGTTGTGGGTGAAAAATTACCAACGTTTGGTAAAAATTTGAAAAATATTTTGCTGCTGAATGAACACTTTGGAATAAATACAGGTCAAATGCTCTATTTGCATACAAGAGCACTTTGGCCAGGGGTGGATTATGAAGATGGGCAGCAGTGTTTCAGGTGTGAAACCTGGAATTTTCCTCCACAATGTGCATCTTTTGTGCTTGACTGGTTCCCCATTTGGAAGGTAGCCTGGTTCAAAGACCCAGCTTCCAGTTGGATGCAGAGGACTCTACAGTAGGCCAGAGGAGAAAGTAGGTCTAATCACTGGTCCCAGGGATGGGTGCAATCTCAGGGGTGGGGGTGGAGCGATGGTGGGGTGGGGCTCTATTCCTGGACACAGACTGTGGGAATTCTGATCCTGGCAGGAGGTGGGTGGGGGTCAGGATTCAGATCGTTGACCCTGGAGGGGTATTGTGTTGGAAAAGGGGTGTCTGATCCTGAGGAGGTCCAGGACTTTTTTTGTGGGGTGAGGATGCCTGATGAGACAGGAGAGCGTGGCTGCCTGAGGAGACGGGAGATTGGATCGCTCGGGGGAATCACTTCTGCTTCTCCTGGCCCATAAGCAGTGCTGTCAGAGCACTTACCATCTCCCTGAAGATGTCTCCACTTCCCTTCAGCTGTTAGGTTTCCCTCAGCCTGAAGGGAGTTAAATAAGAGGCTACAAGCCTCATTAAAATACCTCTGATAACATGAAAGTGGGTGGTTCTGCAATTTTTAACGTTTTAACATCTGATCTGACCACAATCCACTTTCTTTTTTAGGGTGCTAAAATTCAGCCCTTTATTTACAAATGCTTTTGCTACCTCAGGAACTGCAGCTAACTCTCACAATACACACACACACTGAAAAACATCAATGTCTAGTTTCACACCAGATGGCGCTGTTCGCCTAATATACGTCCAATTCAAAAACAACAACAAAAATACCTGGAAAAACTCAGCAGGTCTGGCAGCATCGGTGGAGAGGAGCACAGTTGACATTTCGAGTCCGCATGACTCTTCAGTTGACTCGAAACGTCAACTGTGCTCCTCTCCACCGATGCTGCCAGACCTGCTGAGTTTTTCCAGGTATTTTTGTTTTTGTTTTGGATTTCCAGCATCCGCAGTTCTTTGCTTTTATCTCTATGTCCAAGACAGTTGTTAGCTGCTTGAATGCAGCACTTAACATTGGATGTCAGTCAATTGTGTCCAGCCATGGGACAAGCTTAGACTCAAGTGTCACACTTAAGATTCTTGAGCTACTTACTGGGCGAGAGTAGGTGGAGTGGCTTGCTCATTGCCTTCCTTGTGTTATTTTTATCTTTGGAGTACCTTCTCCTAGATGGGCTGCAACCAAGGCCAAAGAGCCCCACAGACCGAGCTGGCTGAGTCCTAAAGGAAATAGCTGCTAGACTGGGTCTGTGAGGGAACCAACAAGAGGGAAAAACTCACTTGACCTCATCCTCACCAACCTGCCTGCCGCAGATGCATCTGTCCCTGACAGTATCGGTAGGAGAGATCACCGCACAGTCCTTGTGAAGAGGAAGTCCCGACTTCACATTGAGAATATCATCCATCGTGTTGTGTGGCGCTACCACTGTGCTAAATGGGATAGATTTCAAACAGATTAGGCAACTCAAAACTTGGGAATCCATGAGGCGCTGTGGGCCATCAGCAGCAGAACTGTACTCGAACATGATCTGTAACCTCATGGCCTGGCATATCCCCCACTCTGCCACTACCACCAAGCCAGGAGATCAGCCCTGGTTCAATAAAGAATTCAGGTGGTCATGCCAGGAGCAGCACCAGGCATACCTAAAAATGAGGTGTCAAGATACAACACAGGATTACTTGTTTGCCAAACAGCATAAGCAGCAAATGATAGACAGAACTAAGTGAATCCAGAGCCAACGGATCAGATCTAAGCTCTACAGTCCCGCCATATCCAGCCATGAATGCGATGGACAATTAGACAACTCACTGGAGAAGGAGGCTCCCATCTTCAATGATGGAGGAGCCCAGCACATCAGTGCAAAAGATAAGGCTGAAGCATTCGCAACAATATTCAACCAGAAGTGCCGAGTGGATGATCCACCTTGGCCTCCTCCAGAGGTCCCCAGCATCATCAGCCGATTTGATTCACTCCACATGATATCAAGAAACGGCTGAAGGCACTGGATACTGCAAAGGCTATGGGCCCTGACAATATTCCAGCAATAGTATTGAAGACTTGTGCTCCAGAACTTGCCGCATCCCTAGCCAAGCTGTTCCAGTACAGCTACAACACTGGCATCTACCTGGCAATGTGGAAAATTGTCCAGGTATGTCCTGTACACAAAAAGCTGGACAAATCCAATCCCACCCGTCAGCCTATTCTCGATCATCAGCAAAGCGATGGAAGGGTCATTAACAGCGCTATCAAGCAACATTTGCTTAGCAACAACCTGCTCACTGATGCTCAGTTTAGGTTCCACCAGGGTCACTCAGCTCCTGACTTCATTACAGCCTTGGTCCAAACATGGACAAAAGAGATGAACTCCAGAGGTGACGTGAGAATGACCACCCTTAACATCAAGGCAGCATTGACTGAGTGTGGCATCAAGGAGCCCTAGAAAAACTGGAGTCAATGGAAATCAGGGGAAAACTCTCTGCTGGTTGGTCATACCTAGCACAAAGGAAGATGGTTGTGGTGGTTAGAGGTCAATCATCTCAGGTCCAGGACATCATTGCAGGAGTTCCTCAGGGTGGTGTCCTCAGCCCAACCATCTTCAGCTGCTACATCAATGACCTTCCTTCCATCATAAGGTCAGAAGTGGGGATGGTTGTTGATGATTCCACAATGTTGCAACTCCTTAGATACTGAAGCAGTCCATATCCAAATGAAGCAAGAGCTGCACAATATCCAGGCTTGGGTTCACAAGTGGCAAGTAACATTTGCGCCACACAAATGCCAGGCAATGACCATCTCCATCAAGAGGGAATCTAACCATCACCCCTTGACATTCAATGGCATTACCATCGCTGAATCCCCCACTATCATAGAAACATAGAAACATAGAAACTAGGAGCAGGAGTAGGCCATTCGGCCCTTCAAGCCTGCTCCGCCATTCATTATGATCATGGCTGATCATCCAACTCAATAGCCTGCTCCCACTTTCTCCGCATACCCTTTGACCCCTTTCACCCCGAGAGCTATATCTAACTCCTTCTTGAAAACATACAATGTTTTGGCCTCAACTACTTTCTGTGGTAGCGAATTCCACAGGCTCACCACTCTCTAGGTGAAGAAATTTCTCCTCATTTCAGTCCTAAATGGTCTACCCCGCATCCTCAGACTGTGACCCCTCGTTCTGGACTCGCCCACCATCGGGAACGTCCTTCCTGCTTCTACCCTGTCCAGTCCTGTTAGAATTTTATAGGTTTCTATGAGACCCCCTTCGTTCTTCTGAACTCTAGTGAATATAATCCTAATCGACTCAATCTCTCCTCATATGTCAGTCCTGCCATCCCAGGCATCAGTCGGGTAAACCTTCGCTGCACTCCCTCTATAGCAAGTACATCCTTCCTCAGATAAGGAGACCAAAACTGCACACAATATTCCAGTTGTGGTCTCACCAAGGCCCTGTACAATTGCAGCAAGACATCTCTGTTCCTGTACTCGAATCCTCTGGCTATGAAGGCCAACATACCATTTGCCTTCTTTACCACCTGCTGCACCTGCATGCTTACCTTCAGCGACTGGTGTAAGAGGACACCCAGGTCTTGTTGCACATTCCCCTCTCTCAGTTTATAGCCATTCAGATAATAATCTGCCTTCCTGTTGTTGCTACCAAAGTGGATGACCTCACATTTATCCACATTATACTGCATCTGCCATGCATTTGCCCACTCACTCAGCTTGTCCAAATCACACTGAAGCATCTCTGCATCCTTCTCACTGCTCACCCTCCCACCCAGCTTTGTGTCATCTGCAAATTTGGAGATATTACATTTAATTCCCTCATCTAAATCATTAATATATATTGTGAATAACTGGGGTCCCAGCACCGAACCCTGCGGTACCCCACTAGTCACTGCCTGCCATTCGAAAAAAGACCCATTTATTCCTACTCTTTGTTTCCTGTCTGCCAACCAGTTTTCTATCCATCTCAATACACTACCCCCAATCCACTGCATTTTAATTTTACACACTTATGTGGGACTTTGTCCAAAGCCTTCTGAAAGTCCAAATAAACCACATCCACTGGCTCACCCTCATCAACTCTACTAGCTACATCCTCGAAAAATTCCGGTAGATTTGTCAAGCATGATTTCCCTTTCGTAAATCCATGCTGACTCTGTCCAATTCCGCCACTGTTTTCCACGTGCTCAGCTATTAAATCTTTTATAATGGACTCTAGAATTTTTCCCACTACCGACGTCAGGCTGACTGGTCTTTAATTCCCTGTTTACTCTCTACCTCCCTTTTTAAATAGTGGGGTTACATTAGCTACCCTCCAATCTGTAGGAACTGTTCCAGAGTCTACAGAATCTCGGAAGATGACCACCAATGCATCCACTATTTCTTGGGCCACTTCCTTAAGTACTCTGGGATGTAGATTATCAGGCCCCGTGGATTTATCGGCCTTCAATCCCATCAATTTCCCCAACACCATTTCCCTACTAATACTGATTTCTTTCAGTCTCTCCCTCTCACTAAACCTGTGTTCCCCAACATTTCTGGGATGTTATTTGTGTCATCCTTTGTGAAGACAGAACAAAAGTGTGTATTTAGTTGATCAGCCATTCCTTTGTTCCCCATTATAAATTCCCCTGTTTCTGACTGTAAGGGACCTACATTTGTCTTCACCAAACCTTTTCTCTTCACATACCTATAGAAACTTTTACAGTCAGTTTTTATGTTCCCCACAAGCTTACTCTTGGACTCTATTTTCCCCTTCTTAATCAATCCCTTCATCCTCCTTTGCTGAATTCTAAACTTCTCCCAATCCTCAGGTCTGTTGCTTTTTCCGGCCAATTTGTAAGCCTCTTCCTTGCATCTAATATTATCTCTAATTTCCCTTGTAAGCCATGGTTTGGCCACCTTTCCTGTTTTACTTTTACGCCAGACAGGAATAAACAATTGTTGCAGTTCACCAATGCGCTCTTTGAATGTTTGCCATTGCCTATCCACCGTCATCCCTTTAAGTAACATTTCCCAATCCATCATAGCCAACTCGCGCCTCATACCATCGTAGTTTCCTTTATTAAGATTCAGAATCTAAGTCTCAGAATCAACTACGTCACTCTCCATCTTGATGAAGAATTCAATGATATTATGGTTGCTCATCCCCAAGGGACCTCGCACAACTAGATTGCCAATTATTCCTTTCTCATTACACAATACCCAGTCGAGGGTGGCCTGTTCTCTCTTTAGTTCCTCAATGTATTGGTCCAGAAAAACATCCCGTATACACTCCAGGAATTCCTCCTCTATGGTATCGTTACTAATTTGATTTGCCCAATCTATAAGCATTTTAAAGTCACCCATAATTATATTCGTTACATGCATCTCTAATTTCCTGTTTAATGCCATTGCCAACATCACTACTACAGTTTGGGCGTCTTTATACAACCCCCACTAACGCTTTTTGCCCCATAGTGTTTCTCAGCTCTACCCATACAGATTCCACATCGTCGGAGCTAATATCTTTCCTCACGATTGCATTAATTTCCTCTTTAACCAGCAATGTAACTCAACCGCCTTTTCCTTTTTGTCTGTCCTTCCTAAATACTGAATACCCCTGGATGTGCAGTTCCCATCCCTGGTCACCCTGCAGCCATGTCTCCGTAATCCCGACTATATCATACCTGTTTACATCTATTTGCGCGGTTATTTCATTCACTTTATTGTGAATGCTCCTCGCGTTAAGGCACAAGGCCTTGTCTTTTTAACATTACTTGTCCCGTTCTCACTATTTTTCACTGAGGCCCTGTTTGATTCTTGCCCTTAATTTCTCTGACTATCACTTTTCTCATTCCGCTTTCTGTCTTTTGTTCTTGTCTTTGATTCCCCTTCCTCTGACTCCTTGCATAGGTTCCCATTCCCCCTGCAATTTTAGCTTAAACCCTCCCCAACCACTCTAGCAAATGTTCCCCCTAAGACATCAGTCCCGGTCCTGCCCAGGTGTAACCCGCCCAGTTTGTACTGGTCCCACCTCCCCCAGTACCGGTCCCAATGCCCCAGGAATCTGACACCCTCCCCTTCACACCATCTCTTCAGCCACGTATTCATTCAATATATCCTGCTATTTCTACTCTGGCTGGCACGTGGCACTGGTAGTAATCCTGAGATCACTACCTTTGAGGTCCTACTTTTCAACTTACTTCCTAACTCCCTATATTCTGCTTTTAGGACCTCATCCCTTTTTTTTTTACCTATGTCGCTTGTACCAATGTGTACCACGACCACTGGCTGTTCACCCTCCCCCTTCAGAATGTCCTCTAGCCGCTCTGAGACATCCTTGACCCTAGCACCAGGGAGGCAACATACCATCCTGGAGTCTTGTTTGCGGCCACAGAAATGCCTATCTATTCCCCTTACAATTGAATCCCATATAACTATTGAATTCCCACACTTTTTACTCCTCCCCTGTGCAGCATCCTGGCAATTGCCATTGACCAGAAACTGAACTGGACTCGCTATATAAATACTGAGGCTACAAGAGCAGGTCAAAGGCTAGGAATTCTGCGGCAAGTAACTCACTTCCTGACCCCCCCAAAGCCTGTCCATCATCTACAAGGCACAAGTCAGGAGTGTGATGGAATACTCTTCTCTCGCCTGGATGAGTGTAGCTCCAACAACACTCAAGAGCTGAACACCATCCAGGACAAAGCAGTCCACTTGAGTGGCACCCCTTCCACAAACAGTCACTTCCTTCACCACTGGTGAACAGTAGCAGCAGTGTGTACCATCCACAAGATGCACTGCAGGAACTCACCAAGGCTCCTTGGGCAGCACCTTCCAAACGCACCACTGCTATCATCTAGAAGGACAAGGGCAGCAGATACATGGGAACACCACCACCTGGAAGTTCCCCTCAAAACCACTCACCATCCTGACTTGGAAATGTATCACCGTTCTTTTACTGTCACTGAGTCAAAATCCTAGAACTCCCTCCTAGAACAGCACTGTGGGTGTACCTACCCCACAGGGACTGCAGCGGTTCAAGAATGCAGCGCACCACCACCTTCTCAAGGGCAACTAGGGACAGGCAATAACTGCTGGCCCAGCCAGCAATGCCCACATCCCCAAAATGAATTTTAAAAATGTACTTTACAATGGGGGATGGCAGCACCCCTCACCCACTGGACTCAAGCACTCGTGTTGGACATGAACTCAGTATTCAGTGCTGACGGCCCATACTTCGCTCGCCAAGGCTGTCTGGAGCGTAGGCTGAATCCAATCTTTCCAATGCAGAGGTAAGGATACTACCATTGAGCCAGTAATTACTCCATCTGATTGTGAGTACCATGCTGGAGGTCAACCCGGGATTTAGATTCTAGCTGTTGCTAACTCACTAAGGCTTACACTTAATATTTACCCCAATCATTTTATTGCTGCAGCTCATGTGCCAAGAGCTGGGTACTCTGAAACCAAGCCTTCATTTATGTTGATCCTGAGACAGATGCTGGCAGTTCAAGTGAAAGCAACCAGGGGTTTAACCTGCCAGGAATTTAGTTACGGATCATTTATGAATTATAATTCCTTGAAATGTGTTATGATCTTTTCCTGACTGCATAAAGCAAGTATTGACAATTTCAGTGATATAATGATAATTACAGTGCTGTTGGCAATATTTCATGAAGAAAAATATTCAATCATACACTAAATTTTGAAATGATCTTAACCAGAATTGAATAATGTGTTGTATGTTCAATAAGTGCAGGAAAATAATGAAAGGATCAATGTTTAAGCAGGTCATTAGTTTCCACAGGAATGCCTCAACTATGTAAAAACAACCTGGATTATATTGCCTTGCCATTAAACGTCATTTAGTCAATGCCCCCTGGTGGCACTTTTGCTGGTTGAATTGATATTTTTAAAATATAATAAAAAGTTTAAATTGCACAGTGACTAAGTTGCCTCAGAGCAATGATTCACAAATCATAATGAGCACTGGAATATTGTGCTGAACGTAATTAGCCAAAGTCCTAAAATTCATCTCGCTAAGTTAGGGATCTGCAACCAGCAGCTCTGGGGCCATATGCGACACGCTAAGGACTGATGTGGTTCCCAACCTTGATCGATCAAATCCATTTTGATGGTAAATAAAAACAAAATAAGCCATTTACTTCAATTTTCATTAATGTTGTACTTGTGAGAATTAACAGCCTTTGCATAAAAACCTTTAAAATGTTGTTGAAATATGTCTCTCCTGTTTTACTTCATTATTGGCGTTTGAGTAAACAGCATTTCAGCTCTTAAGATACTGGCCTGAATTTCACGCTTGCTGTGTGCAAAGTTGGCAGGCCTGGAAGCAGATGTTGAATCTGCTTCAGGGCAAGATCACGTTCTCGACATGATTTCATGCTGGATGGTCAATTAAGACCCGCCCAGCGTGAAATGCATCTTCCAGTTGGCCTGACAGCGCGAGCGGGGGTGGGTACAAGTAGGGCGCTGGGTCCAATGATATCCTGCTCGACTTTGGTAATTTCAATTAAACTTCCCATGGCAAAACAGATAGGTCCTACAACGTGGAAACAAATGTGGTGTTAGTACCGCAGCAGCTTTTCGGCTATGAACTGATTTCTTCTCCGCCGATGCTGCCAGACCTGCTGAGTTTTTCCAGGCAATTCTGTTTTTGTTTTCTGACTAAAACCTTCACTGACTCAATGGCCTGAATTTCTAGGTCGGTGGGCGGGTGCGATCGCCGGGCCCTGGATTGGCCGGGGAACAGACCGCTGACCGTGATTGGTCCCCGACCGCAATTTCACGCTGGCTGGCCAATTAACAGCCAGCCAGTGTGAAGTACGCACTGAAAAGCTCAGCGCTGCCGGTGGGGGGGTAGTGGGATTGCCCCCTGAAGGTAGAGAGCTGCCCCAAGGTGCTGAAGACCTGAAAAATCATAAATAAATGTTCCAGAATCTGAAAGAAAGTGTCCGCGCATCATAATAAATCACCTGAAAATTTAGCTACTGAAAATGCTGTCCACAGAAATTTATTTATATTTTATTTCATCACAGGAATATCAACCCGCCTGTGGATGAAGTTTGATGAAAAATGCAAAGGCTGCCTGACCGATTCGTCCGTCCGCCAACAGTAAGGTCAGGCGGACCATGAAAAACCAGAGTCAGTTGCTCCGTTCCTGGGCTTAATTGCCCTCTTAATCGTCGGGGGGTACGCGCAAAAGCGCGCCCACCAACCAAAATATCTTGCGGGCGCAGGATGACATCAGGACGCTCGCCCAAAGTCATCTCGTGCAATTTCACACCAGATCATGTTGGGAAGCAAAAAATTACACCTAATATATTTGTATAGAGTAGCTCTGAGATTATGCCTTGAAAATCTACAGGTTGTGTCCAGCATTTTGCCAAAGATCCAACTAAACTTTGTGGCAGCAGTGAGGGAGCTGTGGGTAGTGGGGAGGGGGGAAAGAGTTGGGGTGGGGGCTCCCTTCATCTACTTACATCAGTGAAGAAAGAAAAAAAAACAACAAAGAAGCATCTCTCCAGCTCCTTTCATGACTTCAGGGTCTCCCAGAGTGCCTCACTGCTTCTTGAAGTGTGGTCACTGCTATAATGTGGAGAATTTTCCAGCCAGCCAATCTGTGCAAAGCAAGCTCCCATAGACAGCAATGGGATCTTTTAGATCCATCTGGTAGGGTAAACATGGTCTCAGGTGAACATCTCACCTCAACACTGGCGCCACAGACAGTGCAGCACTCCCTCAGGACTGTGCTGGGACTGTAAACCCACGTGCTCAACTCTCTGCAGTGGGACTTGGACCCATAACCTACTGAACTCCAGAGACCAGAATGCTCCGACATGGTAGAAACCCATGCCAGCAAGGGTGCATGTGGTCTACCTGCTATTGCAGCAGCTCTGGACTGCGCGTCTGAGGTAGCACAGCTGGGGCTAGTGGCCGTAGTGGGGTGGGGAGGCAAAGTGAGGGAGGGGGTGCTGGGTGCTGCAAACGAAGTGTGGCTGTTCCCTTTAGTAGGGGAATCCTTTTTAAAGAACTGTTTTTAATTATGCAGGCATCTGGTCATATTCCACATCTAATGCTGAGTCAGTTGGGACACCTCTGATGACAAACCTGCAGTGTCTGTATGCTGGGTCATAATGAGGGCCTGGGTCATGGGAAGTCTGACATTCAGAGAGCTCCTACCCTCAGCTCAAACAACAACACCCCCTGCCCACCCTCCCCATTTAATTACAGCGACAATATGCCAAATGGCCACGGATGTTCAAGGCCAATATCTTTTGTAAACAACAATGTCCCCCATGGCTTGGTACAGACCGATTTATTTTGTTGGAACTTTGGCACAGATTTATAATCTTTAGAATGATCAACCTAAACGGAGTTGGTGTATTTGGTGACCGCTTTGGTGCCTTCGGAGACAGCGTGTTTGGCCAGTTCTCCTGGCAGCATGAGGTGGGCGGCGCTCTGGATCTCCCTGGCCGAGATGGTGCGGGCGCTTGTTGTAGTGAATGAGGTGCGAGGCCTCGGAGGCGATGTGGTCCAAAATGTCGACAATGATTAGAAATTCATAACACCCATGGCCTTGGACGAGATCCTGGTGCAAGGGTGGACCTGGGTCAGCCCCCTGTACACAAAGGTGGAATAGCTCAGCTTGCGAGATTTTCTCCGCTTCTTAGGCAGCTTCTTGGTGACTTTGGTCAGCGGCTGTTTCGAAGCCTGGCACCGCCCTTCCCCGCAGCCGCCACCTTGGGCATTCCACTCGACTTGGACCAACTCAGGCCAGTTCAGTAGGTGAACCAGGTTAGAAAGCCGGGGCAATGAAAAGGAAGTCCAGCAAAACTCAGAAAAAGCAGCAAGATCACAAATAAAATTAAAGTGTTTGCGCTCCGGGAGCATTTAAACCTGTCCTTGGATGATAATTTGTTAAAAACATGCTGCCCGCCTGCCCGTGTGACAAGCGCAAAATCACATGGGGCCAAGTAAAATCTCGGTCAATGGGCTTTTTAATGGCCTTAATAGGCCTTTAATTGTTGGCTCTGACTCCTGTGCGCACCCACCGACCTCAATATCGCACACGTGCACGGAGACGTCGAAATGCACCCTCCGATGTTATTTCGCGCAATTTTACATGCGTTCGGGTCAACCTCGGGACATAAAATTTAGGCCACTGTGTTTTTGACTAAATTTAGAAAATGGCTGTTCTTGTTATTAAAACTCCTGACCCTTGTTTGAAGCATAAAGACAATAAACTAATGGTTCAACACGAAATGTAAGGCGGAATCATCTGCTTTTGGATTTGGATCTTGCTTCAAGATTCAGGTGCAAATGTTTCTTTCATTCTCAGAACAGGAACTGCTCGCAATTGGTAATTATAGTTAACTTGTGTCATTGTCCAGTTTCTAAACCAATCACGAGTCAGTTAGTTCATTCCCTCTATGCGTCGAGGTTAACTGTTTCATGTCCTTCAGTTCGGGGGTTAACTGTTTCGTGTTCTTCACCTTGATGCCGCACTGACGAATGCTGACTTAGTGCTAAAGGTTCTCTCATCTCACCTCTGGAGTTCAGCTCCTTTGTATACGTTTAGACCAAGGCTGTAATAAGGTCAGGAGTCAAGTGCCCCCTGGTGAAACTCAAACTGAGCATCAGTGCGCAGCCTATTGGTAAGTAAATACCACTTGATAGCCCTGTTGATGACACCTTAAATCACTTTGCTGATGATGAGAGATCAGCCATGATGAGCTGTGTGGTCTACTCCTGCTCCTATTTCTTGTGTTATCGTGACAAATGGGCTGCTAATTAGCTGAATTGGATTTATCCTGCTTTTTGTGCAACATTTCACTTAGCCAGGTAGATTATCTGAAGTGGAGTATAATCCTAGCCCCTTTTTTTGGGACTGTTCCAGATCAGGCCTACTCCTCGGATCATCACTCTCACTTAAGGTTGAGAAAGACACTTAAATGGATATGAAGAACTCTTCCCAAAGAAAAGGAACCACCAAGGAATATTACCATCCTCCAGGTAGCCTTTTTAACAAGCTTTAGCTAAATTATAAGGGTCCAGGCATCTCTCATCAACAATGTATCTCTCCACTGAAGAGTGTACGGAGATGGGTTTTCGAGTTTGGATACAGAAGAATAAATAAGACAATATATTTTCTAAATCATATAAAGGCTTATTAAAGAACTGAACATGGAATTCACTTTTAATGGTAAATCAGTCGCAAAACTGACAGTCTTAGGAAAGGTAAATATAATCTTGTTTCTATTAGAGAATCCAGATCGTATTAATATTACAGAGGCATATTTATTTATGTACATCAATATTTAATGTAGTATTTACCTTAAATCCTGAGTAGAAAGCTGCTGAGCCTAGCAGGATAGCTCTATCCCAATTAAGAGGAGAACTATCGGCACTACACTACAGCAGCATAGACACGAGTCAATCCAACAAATCTAAAAGTCCGACTGTATGGTTCCAATGTTTATACCCTGAAAGAACTAAACCAGCAGGAAGTATGGTGAGCACTCATACTGGACAACATCCTTTGTTTTTTGTAAACATCCTTCAAACAAATAGGATACTGAGTGATGCAGATAGTGGTCACTCAATGCAACACCCAGCTTCCAGGATTCAGTTAACGAGTTATTTAGGGGCATCTTAAGGTTATGCATTGTTAGATTATGGTACCTTACACTTTACCAATGCCTTGCTGAGGTGATGTAAAGGCCACCTTCCTGTTTTTATTTTTCACAGCTTCCTTGTGTTGAAGGATATGCCATCTTTTATACTACAGGGAGTTGTTGTATTAGAATCATAACTTTCCAGGCTTTCTTTACAAAATGGAAGGACCTGGCATGGCCTGGTCATCTGGATGCTAACCTGGGATTTTTATAAAAGGTTGTAAGTTCACCTTGGAACTGTCAGCAAGCAGGCCCCTTCCAAGAAATCACCTGAACTATATGGCTGTTCCCAGGGACGCACACCGAGGCAAATATCAGCTGCTGCTGGAGGGCCATCAACTTGGTGAAAGATGCTCTTTGATCTGCCTGAAACTTGCTGGTCTTACAGTGCAAAGACTTGTCGACGACTGTGTGTTGCAGAGTGGCACACTCCACAGTCCAGGATGACATGCTGAGGGATGCACTAAAGTTTGGGGCAGCTGCTGCAAAGGCTCAATGGGGAAAGGCCACCGTCTAAGGCCCTCCCACTGTCGTATACTGGGGGCGGGGGTTTGAAAACTGTGTGTTTGAAACGAACATTGCAAATATAAACCGTTAGGTGCAGTGAAGCACCTCAGAGTGCCACAGACTGGATTGAAAGAAACTAATGTGGTTTGCACTTTTATGTAAACTTTGAAGTGTTAGGTAAAGTACTTTTATAAATGTTATGAATGTATATTTTTTGGGGGGGAGGCTGTAAAGGCTTTGCGACATCTGGTGGTCATGAAAAGCGCTCTGTAGATGCAAACACAAGTCTATTCTACAATGTCGAGAGACTTTAACAAAGTTAAGCAAGGAAGTTGTAAATAATAATAATAAGAGAAACAGAAAATGCTGGAAAAACTCAGCAGGTCTGACAGCATTTGTGGAGCGAAAAACAAGAGTTGAGGTTTCGAGTCCTTCTTCAGACCACTTCAGTCCCCTCAGACCCGAAGGACTCGAAACCTCAACTTTGTTCTTCTCCACCAATGCTGTCTAGACCTGCTGAGTTTTTCCAGGTATTTCTGTTTTTGTTTTGGATTTCCAGCATCCGCAGTTTTTTGTTATTTTTGTTTTTAACTCCTGTTTCCCCCTCCACCGATGCTGTCTAGACCTGCTGAGTTTTTTTCCCCCCAGCATTTTCTGTTTTTCGTTCAGATTTCCCAGTAGTCCGCAGTATTTTGCTTTTATCTTAGTTGTAAATTATAACACCGGTGGTGAGTGTGCATCACTTTTGCACCCACAACGTGTGCTAACCGGTGAAATAATTGTGGCTAGTCACAAATGATAGAAGTAAGAATGGTGCAGTCACGTCACTCGGCGGCGGTGCAGGCTTGTACATTTCGGGATGTGACGTGTTTTAGGGTGCAGGCCGGGGCCAATGGGAAGCCGAGGGCGATCGTGTTGATTGACAGGCGGGAGGATAGCGAGAGGCAGCGATGTGGCTCCGCTGTGTGGCTGCGCTGCTGCTGCTCCTCGCTGTGAGCGGAGCGCTGGGCGACCAGAGCCGCAGCTCCGGAGGGTTGGCAGCGGGTGCGCGGAGCCTGGCTCACGGTGTCGTAGGAGGTGAGCACGTTTGAAGGCTGCACCGGGCGGATGGATGGCTGCCTGCCCTTTCTGGGCAACCCTTCCGGCTTTGGTTGCTGTACAGCTTTTCAACCCCCACCCACCCCCCGAAGCAGCTCCTCCTCCGGGAGCTGCTAAAGTTTGTTTTGCATTTTAAATCGAACTAAAAGGGGGTAGCACGTAAGCTGTCAGGTCTCTTTACATCTGCCCCCAATTGATTAATTACTGTTTGTCAACTTTTTAACTTGGGTTTTGAACTTTTGCGTCTCTTTTGCAGCCTTTATTCACTTTCTTAATTGAATGTCGTTGTGCCTTTCACTAAACTTTAAAAAATATATATATGCATATTAGTGACTTAGAAAGGAATGACTTGCATTTGTGTAGTGAGTTTCACAAGGGCGGGGTCGTAAATCCGCCTGAAGCTTACTGTACTAGAAAATTTGGCAGGTTCCCACAACCAATCACAGAATCTTAAAGGCACAGAAGGAGGCTGTTCGGCCCATCATGTCTGCACAGGCTCTCCAAATGAGCATTGTGACCTAGCGCCATTGCCCTACCTGTTCCCTGTACCCCTGCACATTGTTTCTATTCAAATAATCATCTAATGTCCTCTTGAATGCCTCGATTGAACCTTGGCCTCCACCAGACTTCCAGGCAGTGCATTGCAGACCCAAGCCTCTCGTTGTGTGAAAATGTTTTTTTTGCTCCCATCACGCTCACTTCTTGCAAGCAGTGGGTTAAACGGCCGCAGAGTTTGCATTAATGTCATCAGCGCAGTCTCGGTGAAATTGTCTGGACTAGTGAGAAAAGCTTGAGGAATTTTGAATGTAAATAATGTTGGACGTGAATTGAGTTTTTGTGACGTTTAATGCTGGTTTTAAAAAAACATTTTGCCAAAAGATGCCCCTACTCACAAAACTGGCCATAGTCCCAGATCAAAATGATGGGGAGGGTGTTTTTTTTTTTCGCCGACTACACTTGTTTAAGGCTGAGGGGAGTCGCAAATTGACCTTATTGTCTTGGGTGCACAAATACCAGTATGCAAGATTTAAGTTTTTGCATATTAAATATTTAATTACGATGAAACTGAGTCATAGTGAAACTCTTACATGGTTCAGTATATTTGTCATTTGCAGTGATTAAAATTAGGTTACGGGTGAAGGACTAGACGTTTATTAAAATATTCTTTTTGTGAACTCTATTTTCAGCTGGATTAATAGTGCAAAGCGTAGCCTGTTCAAAATCTTAGCTGAAAGACAGCAGCTCAGTGTAGCATTCCACTCTGAGTACTGTATACTGAAATGTTGACCTAGATTGTGTGCTCAAATCTTGGGAGTGATGCTCGAACTTTCGGTCTTTTGCCTTTGGTGTGAGTGCTACTAATAAATCCCCCAGATTGTGAAAACTGCTTAAGCTTCTGCAGCCATTCTTATAAACGTAATACAGTTAAAGCTTTACTCTTGGGTCAGTTTCTAATAACTTGATTTTTTAAAAATTCATTCACGGGATGTAGGTGTCACTGGCTAGGCCAGCGTTTATTGCCCATCCCTAATTGCCCTTGAGAAGGTGGTGATGAGCTGCCTTCTTGAACCTGCAGACCATAAGACATAGGAGCAGAAGTAGGCCATTCGGCCCATCGAGTCTACTCCGCCATTCAATGAGATCATGGCTGATCTAACAATCCTCAATTCCACTTTGCTGCCTTTTCCCCATAATCCTTGATTCCCTTATTGATTAAAAATCTATCTATCTCAGCCTTAAATGTACTTAACGACCCAGCCTCTGCAGCCCTGTGCGGTAAAGAATTCCACAGATTCACTACTCTCTGAGGGAAGAAATTCCTCCTCATCTCTGTTTTAAATGGGCGACCCCTTTGAGATTATGGCCTCTGGTCCTAGACTCTCCCACAAAGGGAAACAACCTCTCGGCATCTACCCTGCTAAGCCCCCTTAGAATCTTAAATGTTTCGATAAGGTTGACTCTCTTCTAAACGTGAATGAGTACAGGCCCAACTTACTCCACCTCTCCTCATGAGAAAATCCCTCCATACCTGGGCTAAACCTAGTGAATCTTCTCTGGACTGCATCCAATGCCAGTATATCTTTCCTTAGATAAGAGCCATCTAGTGCAGTGCTGTTAGGGAGGGAGTTTCAGGACTTTGGCCCAGTGATATTGAAGGAACGATGATATATTTCCAAGTCAGGATGGTGAGTAGCCTGAAGGGGAACTTCCAGGTGATGGGGTTCCATCATTGCTGCCTTTGTCCTTCTAGATGGTAGTGGTCGTGGGTTTGGAAGGTGCCATCTAAGGAGGCTGTTGAAGTAAGGTATGAGTTTGATCTTTGTATATGCTTCAATAAAAGTTTGCACCAAAATAAAAAGTACAGTCCTAACAGAGCTTCTCTTGCAGTAAACCTTTTTTAAAATTAGTGATCCTGCAATAACAATACTTCCGTAATTATTCGTTAATGGGATGTGGGTGTCACTGGCTAGGCCAGCATTTATTGCCCATCCCAAATTGCCCTTGAGAAGGTGGTGGTGAGCTGCCTCCTTGAATGCTACCTTAAATCCTCCACTAAATACCTCCCCTTATCACGAGTGCTTTTCCTATAAGGTTCAGATTCACCCTTCTGAACAATCTTAAATTTTATTTTCAAAGACTATAGTCACTCCATGTAATATGATCAATAATAATTGCTACTCACAAAAGACCAGAACAACCTTTTTAAAATCTAGTCGGATGAAAATTGAGTTGTCAGTCTATTTTATGCTGTTTTTTTTAATTCATTCATGGGATGTGGGCTAGGCCAGCATTTATTGCCCACCTCTAATTGCCCTTGTTCAGAAGGCATTTAAGAGTCAACTACATTACTCTGTGTCTAGAGTCACATGTAGGCCAGACCAGATAAGGGCAGCAGATTTCTTTCCCTAAAGGGGCATTAGTGAACCAGATGGGCTTTAACGACAATCGGCAATGGTTTCATGGTCATCATCAGACTAATTCCAGATTTTTTTTTATTGAATTCAAATTTCACCATCTGCCATGGCGGCATTTGAACCTGGGTCCCCAGAGCATTACCCTGGGTCTCCTGAATACTAGTCCAGCGACAGTACCACTATGCCACCACCTCCCCTATGAATTTGCTGTTCTGTGGTTGTAAGCTATTATTTCTTTCCCCTTCCCACCATGTATTTATTTTGAGAGATATTTACTATTTAAATAAACTAAGTTTTCATTCTGGGGCAGGCAGTAGTAGATCACATTTGCTGTTTTAGCTGTTGTATGGCAGAAATGAGCTTTAGCACCTCTCCATCTAAGAATAAGTCTGTACTAGTTGGCAATGTGGTATAAAGTAAAGGCATAAACCATTTTGAATGACTAGGTTATATGAAGAAATTTAATATTGCTTATGATTGAAGTATGCCTTGAGAAAATGATGCAACTAAAAGAATAGCGGTGATTGTAATTTTTGCTTTTAATTCTCTCAATGTAGGTCACATTACAATTCCTCTTTTGGAGCCAGTTTCTATTCTATTGAAACCTAATGAATGTAAACACATTGTGGTTACAAATGTTAGTAGCCAGACTACCTTTGTGGTTACCCAAGTATACACTCACATGCAGAATGTGACGGTATCCCTCTCAAAGGTAAGTAAGCATTTCTCCAAAAGGATGGCTTCGGCCAAAATTGCCTTCCTTATCTCTACTTGTCTGTTTGGCCTCTAATGTGTTTAAGCAATTGTCAGGTCAAGATGGCATGAAAGATGTGAATTATCTGCTGTTTATAGATTTTGGCTTCACTTTTTAAGAACATTAGTGAAATAAAAGTTGATAATACTATTCTGACACTGCAGTGAATATCTGGAAAGTATGTGGGAGACACCTAGCAGTTGGAAATATTGCCACCCCTGTACTATTTCCTGAAATCTATTTTGAGGGTGATCTCCAATTCCTCCTTGTTTTCAGTACTCTTTTTTAACTATTAGTTTAAGAAACAGTAATCAGTACCGTCTCATTCAGATTTTTATTTTAGCAAAAGGTTTATTTCAGTTGGGGCCCATGCCATTGTGGCTTATCAATGCAAGGTTACCACCTGGTGAAGCAAAGTGCTGTTAGGATGATTAGAGGTGTTTTGCAATACAGGTTGGAAAGTCCATAGCCTGAATTGAAGTAATGTTACATTAAAAAGTGAAACACTGCTTAGAGGTATTAAGATCCATGGTCATTGAATTTGTGAACTGAAGACGAAGAGGCACTCTGTTGGCTTTATAAAGAAACTAAAGCGTTAGTGGAAATTTTGAGCCAGTTGGAACATAAGCCAATTTGCTAAGGTTGTGTTCAGTCTACATTTCGAAAGAGTGTTCTCTGATCATGTGGAAATCAAACCAAAATTACCAACCAATCAATTGCAATTTGTACCCTGAGGGTTTTTGTTTGATTGTTATCCAGATTTGATGGCCGGGGACAGTTTAAGTTGCACTAACCTTCCAAATTTAAGAATATTTTAATTGAAACAGGATTCACATTCAGATTAACTTTAACTTGACATTTTAGGCAGATGTGAAATCTCTATCTATCAGTTATATATCTTAAGATTATTTAATATTTCCTATGTCTCAGTCCTTTCCTGCAGATGCATCGTATACAAGTTCTAGTGCTGGTGTAGTGCTGATGTTGAAGCCAGCGATGTTCTACATTCAAGCTGGAGAAGAGATGGTGTCAGCAGTTCTGTTTGCTCTCTCCTACACAGCACCAGGTATATAAACTGGTATAGCTTTCTTGCCTTCATTGAAGAAAACCGCAGTTCAGGATTGTCTAAGCTTCCTGTTTTCATGGGTGTCGTATGTGCAACCATAGAATTATGGGCTCTATAGGGAACAGTACTAAGAGCAGTCTCTGCTGAATCTGCAAATGCACAAAATCAAAGCTGGACAAAACAGCGAATAAGAAAATAAGAGAGAGAAATTCAACTGCTGGTCTTTCATTTTGAGTTTGGAAAAATGGGTAGTGAGCGTTCAAATTTTGGACACTTGAGGGTTTGGCCAAGTTGTCAGCCTGCTGGAGATACTCCAAGTGGTTACCTTGGCACTGCCCCCCCATCCCGTTTCCCCCCCCCACCCCCACCCCTGCCCCCACCAAAGGCTTGATCAGGCTGGCTGGTTTGCTGTAGGAACCAGTTGATTTTCTTCCCCCTCAGATTGGCAAGCTGCAGCAGGTTAGCTATTGATGCCTGGTAGTATTTAAATGGAGTCTGAGACAATGTTCTTGCTATATTTCACTCAACAATTGAATTACCGCACAGGCCTTGTTCTGGGTGTATGGCTTTGCAAAAAAACACATAAAAGGGATCATTCACCCCTGTGTTCACAACCTACATTCACTCCTTGCCCAGTAATACCTTGAATTTAGATTTTTTCATCATGGCTCTGGATTTCCCTCGTAAACTTTTCTCTCTGTCTCTGTCTCTCTCAATGCTCCTTTAAACCTATCCTTTTGATCAGGCTTTTGTTCAGCTGTCCTAATATTTTTGTGTCGGTGTCGACTTGTTGAGGCTGCTGCTGCTCTTCCTCCAACAACTTGCCCATCTAAAAGAAAGAAGCAGAAATGTCACCTCTGAGTGGGATATTTAAGCAGGGTGACTAAGGAGGAAAAAAAAAAGTTAAAGCAGCAAACCTCACACTTGCCTACTATTCACGGTAGCGCACCAATCCTGATGACTTGGGTCATTGCCAGCAGATGAGTGTCTCTTTAAATCCATCTTCTCATCATGTCAGTCTGTTTGTGAAGCCAGTGCCATTTTGCTATATTCAGAGGGTTGGCTACTAATTAAAATGGTGCTGGGGTTCTTACGAAGATGTAAGCTCCCAATTTCCCTTTATTAAGGAGGCATGCATCTGTGTCTAGTCAGCGTGTCCGCCGCTTTCATCAGTTGTGGAATTAAAAAGGCTTTCGGTGAGTCTTCAGTACGAAAGGGACAGTAAGCCCGTGTTTAACCTCTAACCCTGGTGGGTTGATGTAGCATTGGAGCCATGGTCTGGAATTGGCTGTAAATTTCTTTTACAGTTTGTGCATGTCAGTTTTATTATTGGTATCTTTAGTGCAGCTGCTTGTGCAATGATTGTTTAAGAGCACTTGAAGATATTGCACTGGGTTTTGCAATAGGAATAATGTGAGGCTGTCTATGGTCCTATTTATATGATGGTCGGACATCAACTTCTAGTAACTGTATAAGCACAGTTAAAAACAGGATTTGGGAGGTTGCTGTCCGAGATGCCCTGCTCCTCCAAAAACTGTGAAAATGGTATCTTGCTGTCCAACGCGCCTTTTTAAAAACATTGAAAGAGGTGAAGTTGCTGTACTTGCCTAATGGATGTGGAGTAAACTTAGCAGAAAAAGTTCGCACTTGTCCACTCCAGCTTAAGTGTGCTTTTAATGCCGTGACAAGTCTTAATTAGTGCCAAACAACCTCTCTGGCATAGAAAACTTTTATGAGTGGAGTCTCATCCCTTCAGATTTTTAATTATTCTTGGCAATTTAAAGAGCTTATTTTAACATTTTTTTTCCTTTTTTCTTTCACCTCTATGATACAATCTTTCCCTTGCTTTATTTTACTTTCTGAACCTAATTTGATACTGAATTCAAAAACAGAGAATGCTGGAAAAACTCAGCAGGTCTAGCAGCATTTGTGAAGAGAGAGACCCTTCTTCAGGTCATACGGACTCGAAACGTTAACTCTGTTTCTCTCTCCACAGATGCTGCTAGACCTGCTGAGTTTTTCCAGCATTGATAGGGAGTTCAAGTACCCTCCAATCCCACGGCGGCCACATGAGACTCGAGTTTCTTTTCACCGGTTTTAGTCAAGCATGTGCAAGGGAGCCACATTCATTCAGCAGAATGGTGTCCAGCTCCCCAATTGATCACATTCACTACTTTTGTGCTATTTGCTTATCACAGTACACTTGAATACATCAAATCAGTAACTGACACACCTCTTACTCTACTACCTTTACCCAATTGAACCTATTTACACATGATCAGGTTATCCAATTACATTCAAAGCATGTACACAGGAGCCCTGACCTTGTTTCAGTGACCCAGAGCTGCTTGTGGATTACTAAAGCTGCTTCCCTGTTCATTGTTCTAGCCTTTTAACCCTTTCATCTCCCCCTTCAGTCCCCCCTTTTTGGCCCTAGGCAAAAGCCCGAGTTGGCCATACTTAGTTGAGAACTCCTCTTCCTGGCCTTCGGATGGCCAGTCATCCAGACTGTCAGAGGAATTCTAAACTACCCCACTGTACAATTTGAATTCCTTCTCCTCCCTTTGCTGGTACGTGGGCAGGGGAATTGGAGCGCACCCTTGTATTGTTACTGCCGATGCCCGGAGAGTTTCGTTCCACATCCTCCGTTGGTAACAGAAAAGTCCCAACAGTCCACAAAGAGCATAATTCCTGTGGTCATTCCCATTCTGGTTGTCCCCCACCAATTCATTAACCTTCCCCCTGTAGCGTAGGACTTGGCTGATTGAGTTAGTCTCTTAGCCGATTGAGTAGCTAAGTTCACTTGGACGCAGCCCCGATCGGTTTGTTCCCGGGAGTCCCCCACATACCGCTGTGCCATCCGCGCGGCCTCTTGCATGGCTAAATGTGCTACTCTACCAGGGGTCTTATCCGTGAATATCATGTCATCCCACCATGCGCTAAATAAGTATCCCGTGGTTCTGCCTGGCAGGTGGAAACCTCCCATGGTAAAAGAATCAGTCACCTGCAAACAGAAGCTTGTGTTGGTCGTACATACTAGGTCCCCATAAAGGAATTCAGTTTTGCTTGTCATAAAGCACCATTGAGTCGAGGATACCAGAATAGCCTTGAAGGCGTCTTGTATTGGCAGCATGGTGAATGTGACCTTACTATAATTTGTGGAGGGTTCCAAAGTTCAGCAAGAGCACACAATATAGTTTCTTGACTCCGTGCAACAACCTCTAGTGCTCATCAAAATTGAGTCATCCACATAAGAGAGATACCTGTGGGACCCTGCCCTGTATACCCATCCCCCTTTATCCACCCCTGGGACTCGAATCTGTAACTGTTCAGGAAGGTCCAACTTGGTTGGTGTTCTTGGGGAATGGCCATGAGGAATTTTATGACCCCTTCGCCTCCCCCATCCTGGGGTTGCGTGATCAGTAATTCCTGTCATTCCTTATGTAAATTTGAGGTTCAATCGGTGTACCGATTCGAACATGTGTTCTGGGAACATTCCAAATCTAAAATCCTCTATCTGATTTCGCTCCATCAATCAGATCTTGTGCCAACATGCCCTTCCACTTGCCTGTGACTCGGCTGTGTCTATAACTCAGTCTGTGGTCTCATTGAGAGTATGCCTTGTATATCTATTGCTGCTAAAGCGTACCCTGTCTCTTTGGCACCAAATCACATCCCCCGAGACATTTCCATGGCTACCCAGGAGGCATACGTGCTCAGGTCATATATTTGCCATGAATTTAAGACTCAGTTGGCACTTCCAAACAACCTGGCCATGTCCCCCATCAAACTCCTCTTTGTCTATACTCTGTCTGTGGACCTAATTTTATCCCTGGAGCTATTCTATATTTCTTAGGAGTTGGTGTTGGGTCCACCGTATCACATTCTGATGATCGTGACAGGATCCCTTATGTAGAGTGAGCAGTCCCACAATGTTATATCTTACTTCGAGTGTGATCATAGACACATTGTGAAACAGTGGCTTCGACTTTCCTATCCGAACTAACCCATCTGGAGGGGGACTTCCTGTTTTGGGACATTGGGTTGGTCTTTGATATCCACAAGTAATGAAATTATAACATCGAGCATCTATATGTCCATGTCTTTCAATAACGTATTTACGTAACTCCTGGCAATATCAGCCATCCAGGCCTGGCTCCCATATGAATGGGGGAAAGTCTGTCCAGCCGGTGATCAAGTTGACACTCGGTCCCAGTACGTCGGTGTGTGTGGACATACCAGAACTACCTGTGGTGTTGACGTTACATAAATAGTACCAGATACCCAATCCAGTAGCTCTGTCGTATATACCTCTAATATCTAAATTACCCTCGGAGTCTTCCAAGGTTGAGGTTCAGTCCCCTTGCTGTCTGCCCATGTTTTGCAGATTGTAAATTACCATGATACCTCCAACCGATTCTTTTGACTGAGTTGTCCCATTGATGCAGTCGGCTTAATGTCTAACTACGCCTGGGGTTCATGAGCCTAACAGGGGCCCCTGGTTTATAGAGTGTCACATTCATGGTGGTATTTATACCGTATGCAGTTGCAGTCCGTATTTGGTGGCTGATGGAAGTTACCCTATCTGATATCCAGATATTTGGTTTCTTTATAGAAACATAGAAACCTAGAAGCAGGAGTAGGCCATTCAGCCCTTCGAGCCTGCTCCGCCATTCATTATGATCATGGCTGATCATCCAACTCAATAGCCTGCTCCCACTTTCTCCCCATACCCTTTGATCCCTTTCGCCCCAAGAGCTATATCTAACTCCGTCTTGAAAACATACAATGTTTTGGCCTCAACTACTTTCTGTGGTAGCGAATTCCACAGGCTCACCACTCTCTGGGTGAACAAATTTCTCCTCATTTCAGTCCTAAATAGTTTACCCCATATCCTCAGACTGTGACCCCTGGTTCTGGACTCCTCCACCATCGGGAACATCCTTCCTGCATCTACCCTGTCTAGTCCTGTTAGAATTTTATAGGCTTCTATGAGATCCCCCCTCATTCTCCTGAACTCCAGTAAATATAATCCTAATCGACTCAATCTCTCCTCATGTGTCAGTCCCGCCATCCCAGGAATCAGTCGGGTAAACCTTCGCTGCACTCCCTCTATAGCATGTACATCCTTCCTCAGATAAGGAGACCAAAACTGCACACAATATTCCAGGTGTGGTCTCACCAAGGCCCTGTACAATTGCAGCAAGACATCCTTGTTCCTGCACTTGAATCCTCTTGCTATGAAGGCCAACATACCATTTGCCTTCTTTACCGCCTGCTGCACCTGCATGCTTACCTTCAGAAACTGGTGTACAAGGACACCCAGGTCTTGTTGCACATTCCCCTCTCTCAATTTATAGCCATTCAGATAATCTGCCTTCCTGTTTTTGCTACCAAAGTGGATAAGCTCACATTTATCCATATTATACTGCACCTGCCATGCATTTGCCCACTCACTCAGCTTGTCCAAATCACACTGAAGCATCTCTGCATCCTTCTCACAGCTCACCCTCCCACCCCGCTTTGTGTCAGCTGCAAATTTGGAGATGTTACATTTAATTCCCTCATCTAAATCATTAATATATATTGTGAATAGCTGGGGTCCCAGCACCGATCCCTGTGGTACCCCACTAGTCACTGCCTGCCATTCGAAAAAAGACCCGTTTATTCCTACTCTTTGTTTCCTGTCTGCCAACCAGTTTTCTATCCATCTCGATACACTACCCATGCGCTTTAATTTTACACACCAATCTCTTATGTGGGACTTTGTCGAAAGTCTTCTGAAAGTCCAAATAAACCACATCCACTGGCTCCCCCTCATCAACTCTACTAGTCACATCCTCGAAAAATTCCAGTAGATTTGTCAAGCATGATTTCCCTTTCATAAATCCATGCTGACTCTGTCTGACTCTGCCACTGTTTTCCACGTACTCAGCTATTAAATCTTTTATAATGGACTCTAGAATTTTTCCCACTACCGACGTCAGGCTGACTGGTCTATAATTTCCTGTTTTCTCTCTGCCTCCCCTTAAATAGTGGGGTTACATTAGCTACCCTCCAATCTGTAGAAACTGTTCCAGAGTCTACAGAATCTCAGAAGATGACCACCAATGCATCCACTATTTCTAGGGCCACTTCCTTAAGTACTCTGGAATGTAGATTATCCGGCCGTGTGGATTTATCGGCCTTCAATCCCATCGTTTCCCTACTAATACTGATTTATTTCAGTTCCTCCCTCTCACTAAACCCTGTGTTCCCCAACATTTCTGTGATGTTATTAGTGTCCTCCTTTGTGAAGACAGAACCAAAGTATGTGTTTAGTTGGTCAGCCATTTCTTTGTTCCCCATTAGAAATTCCCCTGTTTCTGACTGTAAGGGACCAACATTTGTCTTCACCAATCTTTTTCTCTTCACATACCTTTAGAAATGTTTACGGTCAGTTTTTATGTTCCCTGCAAGCTTACCCTCGTACTCTTATTTTCCCCTTCTTAATCAACCCCTTGGTCCTCCTTTGCTGAATTCTAAACTACTCCCAATCCTCAGGTCTGTTGTTTTTTCTGGCCAATTGTTATGCCTCTTCCTTGCATCTAATACTATCTCTCTCTAAGTTCCCTTGTAAGCCATGGTTTGGCCACCTTTCCTGTTTTACTTTTGCACCAGACAGGAATAAACAATTGTTGCAGTTCACCCATGCGCTCTTTGAAAGTTTGCCATTGCCTATCCACCATCATCCCTTTAAATAACGTTTCCCAATCCATCATAGCCAACTCGGGCCTCATACTATCGTAGTTTCCTTTATTAAGATTCAGGACCCAAGTCTCAGAATCAACTACTTCACTCTCCATCTTGATGACGAATTCTATCATATTATGGTCGCTCATCCCC
Source organism: Cetorhinus maximus (assembly GCF_964194155.1). Taxonomy (NCBI): domain Eukaryota; kingdom Metazoa; phylum Chordata; class Chondrichthyes; order Lamniformes; family Cetorhinidae; genus Cetorhinus; species Cetorhinus maximus. The sequence goes on from NC_135887.1 coordinate 128,572,179, forward strand.
AAGGGGCCTTGCACAACTAGATTGCCAACTATCCCTTTCTCATTACACAATACCCAGTCGAGGATGGCCTGTTCTCTCGTTGGTTCCTCAATATATTGGTCCAGAAAAACATGCCGTATACACTCCAGGAATTCCTCCTTTAAGGTATTATTACTAATTTGATCCATTCTCCTGTAACCCCGCTTTGGCAGTTGTACATATTGTCCGGAGTGAGGGCAGTTACCATTGTCGACGTTAACTGTCAGCGCCCCCCCATGCCAGTACTGACGTGCCCACGACCAGCATCGTAGCCCTGTGGAGTCATTAACATGAGCTCCCGTTGTCCGGGTTACCACTTGGCGATTCGTCATATATCTTTAACTGTGTGTAATGCCTCCATTTACTTCCCGTTTTCATATCTACAAGTGCGCACGTGTCACCTGTCATAATTACCTCGTATGGTCCATGCCACCTGGAGGCAAACCCTGTTCACTCCGGGCTCACCTTGACCATCACCTTATTCCCCACTTGGGGGGTCCATTGTCGTTCCTTGGAGTTGCCTGATTCCATGTCCTTAATCATCCGTCGGCCTCTAACTTCCTTTCTTAACTCGTGCAACTATTTACTCATTTCCCTCACATAGTCTTGCACCCTTCCCTTTAGTGGTCCTACATCTCCTCCTCCTACTATGGTACCCTCGGGTAGCTGCACGGCCCTACCCGTCATTAACTCGAATGGGGTGAATCCGGTGGTCCTACTTGTGGTAGCTTGCAGGCAAGTTAATATAGTCAGTAATACATCTATTTAACCTTTTTCTGGCTTTCCCTTTACCTGTATCCATCTTGTGGTAAATTGTTAAGTGTTATTTCTCCTTACCCTTTAATTGCCTCAACTACAGATTCCACATAGTCAGAGGGAAAAAAAACTTAAGATGTAAAACTATGATCATCCTAAGATTCCCTTGAGGTCAGTTTCACTATTGTCTTGATTGATTGTTTAAAATGTTTCCTTATTCTTTAGGCCATATTAACCATTCCGTGTCAATGGGGATCCCTGACTCTAGATCTTTGCTTATCTCCCCCTGTGTGGTTCCAATGTCTCCGGTGATGGCCAGATTATCAAATTCAGTTCCCTTAAAACAGTTTGTATATTGTGTCCTCTTTCCCTAACTCTTTCTCCTACCCTTAATCCTTTCCTCATACCATTTTACACATGCAATAGCTACCATCTGATCTTGTTCAGGTTGTCTGGAGAGACTTTACAGTCCAATAAAGTATTCTTATAGCATTTTAAAACAGAAATCCGGCTTTGACATGTTTTGCTTCCTTATCTTCTCAAACAACATGTTATTGTCTCAAAAGTGACCCACTAAACTGTGTCTGGCCCTTTTTTTTTTGGAATTATCCCAGATTCATTAACTCAGCCAAAGATTGGATTTCTGCCAAACTTTGCCAAGGTCTTGAGCTTAACTTTATGTTTTGGGAATAGACTTACAAATACAAAAGCTTGCAGCATTTGAATTATTGTCAATTGTTGCCAAATCTTTTAAATTAAAAATTCCCTTTTGATAACTTTATCAGGGACCAAACCGTAAGAACTGTAATTTACACTATCAAAATTAAAACGACCTCTTTCTGATGTGTATTGATTTGTATCCAGATTAAAAGCCCCAATTGTTTATCAACGCATTCTTTACCTTAGATAGCATCCTAATTATTCAAAAGTAGCCTGTTAAATTACACTGCACTTTTCACATCTCAAGATTAATCCAAATTCAAATAACAGAGTTGTTGGGATGCAGATTTCCTTTCCTATTTAATTCACCTCTTCAAAAGAAACTCCTTTTTTATCCATTGGAACCACCTAGACCATGTGATTTTCCTAGAATCGTTTTGAATTTCAGACACTTTTTTTTCCCCTCAATTTTAGAATACCAACTCATATGAGCCAATGTAACTCGTATGTATCAATCAGCTTGGAAGCTGGTGAAAAGGAGTTACTCCCTACTAGTCTGCAAGGGGGTACAAAGGTGGTTTCATCTCAAACGAAGGCAAACCCTGTTTTATCTTTACAATACCTTCAAATTGCAATTTTTGCCAGAAACCTTAACTCGAACCTTATACTCAAAACATTGGAATGTTTGAGCTACACTTTTCATTGTCCAAGATGTTTCCATTATTAATTTAGTTTGTTGCAAATACAGACTGAGAATAAGAATTGTAACCTTGTCGGTTTTATCACTTGTCTGAGCTTTTCACCACTTCGTAGAATGTTGTGGTGAATCGCTTGGCTGCCAACCTTGTTCCATTTTGCTGATCAGCTTTTTATGCTTCTGGGCGAGGTGAAGGGACGTGGTTCCCTCACCTCCCCATTCTGCAACGAACTCACGTTCAGCTTTCTTGGCCACAACCATCGGGTGCCTAACAGGAATCTAGTTGTCCTCCAGGACTCAATTGTCCCACTTTACTCGTGGACCCGGGGCCCAATCGTCCCCACCCACTTGAGTCTCTGGCCTAAAGTTTGGATCCGCCCTATTAGACCACCATTCTAGTCTGACACGAACAACCTGAGAGTATTTTCAAATGAAATATACTCACCAGATCATTGTTCCGTCTTCACAGAGGTCCGGGCGAATCCTGCCGACCACACCACCGAAAGGGAGTTCAAGCACCCTCAGATCCCGCAGCGACCACACGAGACTCTCGTTTCTTTTCACTGGTTTTATTCAAGCATATGCAGGGGAGCCCCATCCATTCAGCAGAATGGCATCCAGCTCCCTGATTGATTACATTCACTACTTTTGTGCTATTTGCTTATCACAGTACACTTGAATACATCGAATCAGTAACTGACACACTTCTTACTCTACTACCTCTACCCAACTGAACCTATTTACGCATGATCAGGTTATCCAATTACATTCAAGGCGTGTACACAGGCGCCTTGACCTTGTTTCAGTGACCCAGAGCTGCTTGTGGATTAGCAAAACTTCTTCCCAACCCATTGTTCTAGTCTTTTAACCCTTTCATCTCCCCCTTCAAGCATTTTCTGTTTTTGTTTCAGATTTCCAGCATCCGCAGTATTTTGCTTTTATCTTTGACATTGAACGCGCTATTCTCAGTGATATTCCTGCTTTAGATTCTGCGCTGCTCATTAACAATTCTTCAGTCTGGTTAGGGAGACAACACTATTGGTCCCCGATGCTCTCTAGAGAGTGCTGTGCTTTTGAATAGTTGGCTTACAGCAGCTTCCAGTAGAAAGTCTGTGGGCAAGTACAAATGTAATGAATGGCTGGTGCTGTTTGAGCAAGAATTTTGCTTAGCAATGAACAATGTATGACATACTCGTGAGAATTGAGGCGTTTTACCTCCCGCCTTCCAAATTGGGTAGTTGTACCCAAAGGTAAAAAATATACTTTGGAAGGTAAGAGATAAAAAACCTTAGTTCTCATGAGTGTGTCATACATTGTTCACTGCTAATCACAATGTGCTATTGGCTGTTTTGCACCCCTTCCACAGTTGAATTTCATCCCCAGTGTTCTAAGATAACTGCAACATAAAATATTCAACAAATGTTCTATTCGTAGAATAAGCGCTGATTTATCATGTTTCGCCTCCTTCCTAAGATCCTGTACCTGGTGCCTGCAACACAGAGTTTGTCCTAGAAAATGATCCAAGCCTGCACTTGAAGTACAATATATATGAAACTGCTGTTATGTTTGCACCAGCTAACTTGGGCACAGTGAGGTAAGTCAGGAAATACCATAGATGTGGCTTTGTCTTCCGAATGTGATCCATTTCTGATTTTCAGTCAGTGTAGTTTTTTTTTCCTGTACTCTTTTGCTTTTAGTGTGACTGGATGTCTGTTTCTGTTTTACAAATGGGAACGAGGAAAATTGTTGCCATTCGCTATTAGCTAGAAACTTGTGCAATCGTGGTGTTATGCTTTAGAGCTGTGTAAATGCACTTTTTAGAGTAGTTTTTGACTTGCATGATATAAAATTATCCCAGCGATCTAGGCTTTTTGAAAAGAGGTTTTGCCACATTATGTGGACTTTCTAGGTTTTTGATTTCTTCATTAGTAGCATTTTAACAAAGAAAAATCATTATTTGGATATGGGCATTACTGTCAAGGCCAGCATTTATTGTCCATAGTTGACATTGAGAAGATGGTGGTGAACCACTGCCTTGAACTGTTGCCGTCTCTTTTTTGTGAAGATAATCCCACAAGGCTTTTGGGTAGAGGGTACCAGGGCTTTGAACCAATGACAAAGAAGGAATGTTGATATATGTCCAGGTCAGGATGGTCTATGAATTAGAGGTGATGGAATTCCCATGCACCCTCTGCCCTTGTCCTTCTAGGTGCTAGAGGTTTGATGCATTTACTGAGTGCTCATTCGGGAAATGGTTATATTAGTTTGTAATAAGATAAATTAAGTTCCATTGTTTCCTGGCTAGCAACTTCCAAAGTAGGAGGGGCAAAGGTGGAAAAGTGATGCTTCTATGTGTTGTCCTTTTGAAGACCGAGTCTTGAATATTCAAAGCAATTTTTCTGAATGCATATTTGTACTGCTAACTTAATATTCACATATGTTTTTGCTTGCATCTGATAGACAATTGTCACCTCCTGCTTGTGATGGTAAGACAGATGTTCACACACGATGGCGGCTGACCTACGATATTTACCAGTATTTTCTACCTGAGAATGACCTCACCATGGAAAGTCTAACTAAAGGAATGAGTAAAATGTCATCTGTACAACAGATAGAAAAGAATGGAATAAAGGTAATTTAATATCATCCATTATGGTTTGCAACTTTTGACTTCCACTCATGAAACATCAGATATTTGTCACTTTGACCTCAAAATGGTATCCAAATTTATATTTTTCCTTTTAGTAGTTAAAATAAAGTTTTGATGAAAAAAAAATTAACTGTCCGCTTACGTCCCGTCCTGTTTGTGGATCCTTGCTGTAAGCAAATTAACTGCTGCGTTTGCAGGCAAATTAAGTGAATGCACTTAAAGTAAATATTTGACTAAAAAGCACTTAGGAGCATTCTGAGAATGTGAAAGGTGCTCTATAAATTCAAGGCATTTGCTTTTAATAATTAAAACTTCTTAAGCTGTGACAGGTATAGTAGGACAAAACCATGCCATGCACTTGCCAGAAATGAACAAAACCTATAATTTATTTCTACTTACAGTAGATTTCTTTTACTCGGTAACTTGAAAGAAAGGTTTGCATTTATGAAATGTAGCGGTTTTTGGGACCTTAGGCTGTATCAAAGCACTTTACCAATGAGGTGCTTCTGAATTGTAGGTACTGTTGTAATATAGGCAATTCAGTAGCCAAATTTTGCATGGCACGCTCCCACAAACAGCAATGTGATAATGACCAGATACCTTGTTTTGTGATATTTATTGAAGGGTAAAAATTGGCCAGGACACCAGGGATAACTCCCCTGCCTGTCTTCGAAATAGTACCATGGAATCTTTTTATGTCTACCTGAGCATGGACAGGTGAATCCATTTAACCTCAGTGGTGGGAGAGCTTTTAGAAACAATAATTCAAGCTAAAATTATTAGTCACTTGGTCAATTATGGATTAATTAAGGAAAGCCTGCTTGGATTTGTTAAAGGCAAATCGTGTTTAACTGACCACTCGAGATTCTTGAGGTAGCAGAGGATCGATGAGGGAAATGCAGTTGATTGATGCACATGGACTTTCAAAAGGCATTCGATAATTTTTTTTATATTCGCTTATGGATGTGGGTATCGCTGGCTAGGTCAGCATTTATTACCTATCCCTGATTGCCATTGAGAAAGTGGTGTTGAGCTGCAGCCTTGAACAGTTGCAGTCCATGTGGTGTAGGTACATCCACAGTGCTATTAGCAAGGGAGTTCCAGGATTTTGACCCAGTGACAGTGAAGGAACGGTGATATTGTTCCAAGTCAGGATGGTGTATGGCTTAGAGGGGAACTCACAGGTGGTGGTGTTCCCATGTATCTGCTGCCCGTGTCCTTCTAGGTGGTAGCAGTTATGGGTTCGGAAGGTGCTGTCGAAGGAGCCTTGGTGAGTTCCTGCAGTGCATTTTGCATGTGGTACACACTGCTGCCATTATACGTCGGTGGAGGGAGTGAATATTTGTGGTTGGAGTGCCAATCAAGCAGGCTGCTTTGTTCTGGATGGTGTCCAGCTTCTTGAATGTTGTTGGAGCTACACTCATCCAGACAAGTGGAGAGTATTCCATCACACTCCTGACTTGTGCCTTGTAGATGGTGGACAGACTTTGGGGGATGCGGAGGTGAGTTACTCGCTGCAGGATTCATAGCCTCTGACCTGCTCTTGTAGCCACAGAATTTATATGGCTGATCCAGTTCAGTTTCTGGTCAATGGTAACCTCCAGGATGTTGTTAGTGGGAGATACAGTGATGGTAATGCTGTTGAACATCAAGGGGAAATGGTTTGATTCTCTCTCCTTGGAGATGATCATTGCCTGGCACTTGTGTGGCATGAATGTTACTTGCCACTTGCCAAGCCTGGATATTGTCCAGGCCTTGCTGCATTTGGACATGGACTGCTTCAGTATCTGAGGAGTTGCGAATGGTGCTGAACATTGTGCAATCAACAGCGAACATCCCCACTTCTGACCTTATGATGGAAGGAAGGTCATTGATGAAGCAGCTGTAGATGGTTGGGCCTAGGACACTACCCTGAGGAACTCCACACAACAGGCTTGTCAGCAAAGTTAGTGCTCATGAAGTTAAAAAGACAGTAATAGCATGGATGCAAAATTGGCTGGGTGACAAGAATCAGAGTTGTGGATAATGGTTGCTTTTCAAATTAGAGAAAGGTTTATAGTAAGGCTCCCTTCCGGTCGGTGTTATGACCTGCTTTTCTTGATGTATATTAATGGCCTACACTTGGGTGTACAGCGAACAATTTCAAAATTTGCAGATGACAAACCATTGGAACTCTTAGGAAAATCGTGATAAACTTCAAGAGGACGTAGGCAGGCTGGTGGAAAGGGTGGGCAAGTGGCAGATGAAATTTAATGCACAGACATGTGAAGTGATTCATTTTGTTAAGAAGAACGAGAGGAAATATAAGTAAAGAGTCCAACTCTAAAAGGGGTGCAGGAGCAGAGACATAAATCATTGAAGGTTTCAGGGCAGGTTGAGAAAGTGGTTAGTAAAACATGCAGGCACTTGGGTATTCTTAATAGGGGCATGGAGTACAAAAGCAAACCTATATATGATAAACATGTATAAAATACTGGCTTGTGCTCAGCTGGAGTATTGCGTCCAGTTCTGGGCACTGCACTTTAGCTAGGATGTGAAGGTATTCGAGACAGTGCAGAAAAGATTTACAAGCATGATTCTAGGAATGACGAACCTCAGTTATGCTGATAGATAGAAAGAACTGGGACTGCTCCCCTTGGAGATGAGAAAGTTGAGAGGAGATTTGACAGAGGTATTCAAAATCATGAGGGACTGGACAGGGTACATAGAGCCAAACTGTTCCTATTGGTGGAAGGATTGAGAGCCAGAGAACATAGATTTAAGGTAATTGGCAAAAAAAAAAGCAATAGCGACGTGAGAAAAACATTCTTTACACAGCAAGTCATTGCGATCAAGAATAGAAACATAGAAAATAGGAGCAGGAGTAGGTCATTCAAGCCAGCTCTGCCGTTCAATATGATCATGGCTGATCCTCTATCTCAATGCCATATTCCCGCTCTCTCCCCATACCCCTTGATGCCTTTAGAGTCTAGAAACCTATCTATTTTCTTAAATATGTTCAGTGACTTGGCCTCCACAGCCTTCTGTAGTACAGAATTCCACATCTTCACCACCCTCTGAGTGAAGAAGTTTCTCCCCATCTCAGTCCTAAATGACCTACCCCATAATCTGAGACTGACCCCTTGTTCTTGGCCCAATCTCTCCTCATAACAATCCTGCCATCCCAAGAATAAGTCTGGTGAACCTTTGCTGCACTCCCTCTATGGCAAGTATATTCTTTCTTAGGTAAGGAGACCAAAACTGCACACACTGCTTCAGGTGTGGTCTCACCAAGACCCTGTACAGCTGCAGTAAGACATCCTTGCTCCTGCACTCAAGCCCTCTTGCAGTGAAGACCAACATACCATTTGCCTTCTGAACTGCTTGCTGCACCTGTGTGCTTGCTTTCAGTGATTGGTGTACAAGGACACCTAGGGCCCTTTTGTATATCGCCATTTAGATAATACTCTGCCATTTTGTTTTTCCTACCATAACTTCACAATTATCCATGCTATACTGCATCTGCCATGTATTTGCATTGCATGAAAGTGTGGTGGAGACAACTTCAATTGAAACCTTCAAAAGAAAATTGGATAATTATCTGGTGAGTGAAAATTCTGCAGGTCTATGAGGGGTGGGGGGAGGGGGGAAGCGTAGTGATGCTGGGACTAGATGAGTATCTTTTTTGTTTCCCTTGCTAGACAAGAAGTTAAGTTTTAGTGGACAAACTGTTTGGAAATAAATTGCAAGGTTGGTTGCAAGACCAGAAGATTTATTCATCCTATACAGATGAATTGCATACTACTTGGCGTTTGTATTGTAGATTGAGGCAAGCTCGCTGCCTGAAGTGTGGTTAAACACCACCAGCTTTGGGTGCTGCTGCCTATACCTAGGACTAACTGCACTGTCCTCACATCCTAAATGCAGTTTTTAAAAAAAGACTAACTTTATTTTTGAGACAAGGTAAGGAAAAATTTCTTATTGTACACAAATTTAGTTAATTGGTATACTTGAAGACAATGTACTTCCTCTTACAACCACAGATCACCACAGTAAATTCGTTCCAACAGACAATAATCTATGGAAACTCATATATTGGCACTGGTGTGATATACAATGTTATTGTCAGGGACCCTCATTTGAAAACCTCTGCATCTTATGCTCCTGTATCCACGTATGCCTGCAATTTGCCTTCCGAAGGATACCAATGTAAGAATTCAGGTAAGGGAAAAACATAGTTTTAAAATATAACTTCACATATGTATGACCATTTTTCAAACATGGATTGTGCAGTAATGACAGATAAAAAGGAGAATTGGCGGGAGAACTTGAATTGGTAGATGGCTGCGGATAAGTTACCTGTCTGCCCAGCCAGATAAGCCGGACAATAAGATTGAGACCCCAGGGGAATGAAAGAGTCATTTTACTTTTGATATTTGCAGGATTTGGCAATTGTGTAACATTCTTTGAAAATGTTAAAGGCAACTTAGAAGATATTCTTGTTTCTTAACATTACCTATAACCATTAGTACAATTATTAAAACTACTAATAGCAAATGGGTTTCAATTTTTTTTCTTCTTTCTCCACTCCCCCCCCCCCCCCCCCCGCCCCCACCCAACACACACACACACACACACACACACACACACAACTACCCCTCCAAAATTTGGATTTCAGGCAATTTCTTTGGGAATTGAGCGATTAAATCATGCACCCTGACTGATATTACAGGCACCAAGTGCTTAAAAGTATATATTTTTTAAATTGCAGAAAATAACATTTCGTGATCAATTATTTTCTTTGTATTTTGCAAAAAAAAATGTCAAAGTGGATTGAAACAATGTGGGGGCAGGTTCAATTCAAGCCTTCTGAAGAGACAGGGTAGATAACTAATATAACAAAAATATATTAATAAAATGTTCATGTTGAATTTGACAGCTGTGATGTAAAGATTAAGATGTTGTGTTTGCTTTAGCAAAATGATGGTTTGTTTGTAAGCCCAAAGCTCTATCAAAGGTTTTTATTTCTTATGGTAGAAGTAATGTTTTGCTTTTTTTTTAATGACTTTGTGGTTATTTTTACATTGAGATTCCAGCTCTTCCACATGCAAGTAAGACTGTGTTGAAATTTATCCTTTACAAAGTGTTTCAATTTATCGTCAAGCTTTAATGTTTTGACAACCAAGTGCAGATATGGTTTTCCGATAGATCTGACTCTTTTTGTTGGTGAACCTAATCTTCAACAGTTTCCAGAAATACTTTAGTTGAAATTGGGTACCTCCACAAGCAGAAATATTGGGTCGCTGGAAGTTTCACCAGAATTCGACACGAACCTGGTAGAATTAACATTAGTAGATATGCATAATCTCAACTTTTGACCGGTGCAGACTCGATGGGCCGAAGGGCCTTTTTTTGTGCTGTAGACCTCTATGACAGTATTTCATCTCCCATGTGGTGATAGTATTTCACCTATAGAAAACTCTAAAGTGTAAATAAATTGAAACATTTAGCAATCTATCCTTAGAATATATGGGATAGAATGATATTTATGTAGGTGCATACAACTGCAAAAGTTAAACTTGACAATTTAAACTGGAAGAGTGAAATAAAGGAGCATGGCAAGGTTGTTTCTCCCTATAATTCTGCTGTGCCATTTTGTTAGTCACAGCCAATCTATCTATCCAGCTGTCTGTCCTGTCCTGCATGTCTCTTTAACCTCCTGGCTTCCCAAGTATATATCAGCCTCCATTTTTTTTTAAGCATCCAATCAATTATAACTCTTTTCCAGGGCATTGCATTCCACAATATTCACAATACCTTTTAGCATGAAGAATTTTTTTTCATACATTTACTTATTTGGTCAAATTTTGCCCTAGATTAGCAGCCAAAGAGAAGGTTTATTTTCCCACCTCTCCTGACAATCCATTCATTGTAGCAAATACCACAATGAAATCACCCTTAATAATCTCAACATGAGCAAATATACTGTTTCATAATTATCATTAAATTCCTTCATCCTGGTGAACTGTCGCCCCACTTTCTCAAACTGCATTATTGCCTTCCTGAGAGGAGAGAGCCACAATTCATGCAGTATCCCAATTTAAACTTTACCAGTCATCCAGCTGCAGCTGAACTTTCTTCTGATGTATTTGTGACCAATATCTCAGCTTCCAGTTCACTAGTACACACAAAGTGGGATAAATCTAACCCGGACAATTACTGTCACATCAGTCTACTCTGTCATCAGCGAAGTAATGAAAGGTGTTGTTGACTGTCAAGTGGCACTTATTCAGCAATAACCTGCTCATTGACGCAGTTTGGGTTGTGCCAGGGCCACTCAGCTCCTGACATCATTACCACCTTGGCCCAATCATGGACAAAAGAGCTGAACCCCAGAGGTGTGTGACTGCCCTTGACATCAAGGCAGCATTTGACTGAGTATGACATCAAGTAGCCCTAGCAAAACTGGAGTCGATGGGAATCGGGGAAAACTCTCCGCTGGTAACAAAAAGAATGATGGTTGTGGTTGGGGGTCAATCATCTCAATCCCATGATATCGCTGCAGGAGTTCCTCAGGTAGTGTCCTAGGCCTAACCATCTTCAGCTGTTTCGTCAGAAGTGAGCATGTTCGCTGATGATTGGTGCTGAACATTGCACATTCATGACTCCTCAGATACTAAAGCAGTCCATATGCATCAAAACGTGGACAATATCCAGACTTGGGTTGCTAAGTGACAGGTAACATTGCCTGGCACTTGTGTCATGCCCGTGACCAATTCCAACAAGAGAGAATCTAACCATCCCCCCCTGCCTTGTCATTCAATGGCATTACATCATTGAATCTCCCACTATCAACATCCTGGGGGTTACTATTGACCAGAAACTGAAATGGACCAGCCATATAAATACTGTGGATATAAGAGTAGGTCAGAGGCTGGGGATTCTGCAGAAATTGACTTGCCTTCTTACTCCCCAAAACCTGTCCACCATCTAGAAGGTACAAGCCAGGAGTGTGATGGAATACTCTCCACTTGCTTGGATGAGTGCAGCTCCCACAACACTCAAGAGGCTGGAGACCATCCAGGACAAAGCAGCCCACTTGATTAGCACCCATCCACCACCTTCAACATTCACTGCCTCCACTACTGATGTACAGTGGCAGCAGTGTGTACAATCTACAAGGTGCATTGCAACAACTCATAAAGGCTCCTTTGTCAACACCTTGCAAACCTGTGACCTCTACCACCTAGAAGAACAAGAACAGCAGATGCATGGGAATGCCACCAGCTGGCAAGTTCCCCTCCAAGCCACACAGCATTTAATTTGGAACTATACCCCTGTTCCTTCATTGTCACCGGGTCAAAATCCTGGAAACCCTTCCCTGGCAGCACGGTGGGTGTACCTACACCATGTGGACTGCGGTAGTTCAAGAGGCCAGCTCATCAGCACCTTCTCAAGGGCAGTTGGGGATGAGCAATAAATGCTGGCCTAGCCAGCAATGCCCATATCCTGTGAAAGAATAAATACTTTTTTGATTACTGCACTCACAAGCTAGTTTATGATGACATGCATACCCGACTCCTACCATCAAGCAGTTTTTAAGCTGATAACCTTGCTTTTGCACCCCTCCCCCACCTCCCCACCCCTCCACCCTCGCCAATTCATCCCTTGTTTTGAAAAGGGAATTATTCATGGTGTTGATATTACATGTTGTCAAGGCTGATTTAATAACTTATCCTTTACTGTATTAAAATCCCTTGTAGTAATTACGCATCACCTTGTTCAACAAACTAATATTCCACCTGGAATAATATAACATCTTCCCCCACCTTCTCACCCACAAAGAATTATTAAAGCTGTCTATACAATAAGTGAGGAATGACCTAAATAATTTTTTGACAGATCTCACTCTGATTTGTGAATGGAAGCATATTTTTGCGACTGGTTGTATTGACCAGGATGTCAAATTGCAATATCAATGGTGAAACAAATCTATTGGTATTAACTTTATTATTTTTCGTCTGATATTAAGCAGCATCGCTGAAAATCTTTGGCTAATTGGGGACCAACTAGTTCTATCGAAATTAAATGGTTTTTTTTTCTGATTTACAGATAAAAATTTCATCTACGTACAGGTTTTATGCACAGTGATTGGAGTCTATGGCTTAATTCTCTGTTTGATTGGCCATAGAATCTTTGAAGCAGGTAAAGAGTTTAATATCTTAAAATATTGCTCCTTCTGGTTGGATTTCACATTTTAATATGTGTAAAGTGAAGATCTTCTGCCACCTTCCTCAAGTCTTGTTTCTTCCTCCCTTTATAATATGAAAATCCTGTAGATTTTGAATTATGGAATTGGTTTCGGGGTGTTTTTCTCTAGGATTTTAAATATAAAGGAGTATGCTTGATATTCTCAAAGCAAGTAGTCTCTCGCGTACTCGCTCCCACTCCCGCTCCTGCTCTTGCTCAGAGGGCCAAGAAAGGTATTTCTACATGTATCACTCTTCTATTGAATTTAGAGTTGAGATTAAAAAAAACAAAACTACAGATACTGAGAATCAAGAATGATAGAAAATTGCTGGAATTACAAATTAGCCTCTGAAAACAAGGATAGAAAAATGAATGCTTCATGTTGTACACCTAAAGGCCTCAGTACAAAATGCTTGCCTACTAGATGATAGAGGTGCTGTGTATTTCTAGCATTTCTTCTGTATTGTTCCTAATGCAGTTACTATTAAATGGAGCCAGTTAATAAACGTTTAGGCTTCTCATAACCTGGTTTTGATGTTGCACACTGCATTTAGTACTGTGCAATTTGCACTATCTTGGATCACAGCTTTGTGATATTATGGTTATCCTCGATGGATAAGCGAGTGATATTTCCTCTTACTGGACCAGATTGGATTTCTAAACTAGACTAACTTGTTTTTTTTTTGTAGAATTTCTGTTCTTTGGATTCTTGATCTTTGGATTCATAAGCTTTGTGTTGGTAACACGATTCTCTGCACTCAACTTCATCAGTAAGTGTGGAATAGAACTTTCAATATACTGAATATTCCTTAGTTTCCAATTTGTTCAACCAAACACTTGATAGTGCTTCTGTCTTTTCAATGTTATGTGTTTTTTTTTTGCTATCTATAAGATGAGCTGTCATAATCACGCTGGTTCTCTCAACTAAAATTTACGTTGTACCCTTGGAAAGGTATTGCAACAAATTTTACCTGATTGGTCAATGGAATGCTGCATATGCTTGTAAAGTGTAATTAAATATGCCACAGTGAACTGAAGCTGGTGACGGGAAAGATATTAAATGTTATGCCAGATGTGTGTTTTATTCTGTTTATATTTTCGCTGTTTCCACTGATACAAATTTGTGCCACCCCTTGATTTTGTCAAGCTGTTAGCAGGGACCTTATCATAATACAGTTAACAAGATTAGTTAGTGGCCAACCCCATTCTGCAAGCAAGTATTCATACTTCTGCAACCATGTTGCAGAATGTACATATCGATCCATATTGTCATTATATGAGCAACTCAGACTTTGAAGCCTACACATCATGGGGACTGGTCATGTCTCATTGTACAGTGACTACTGATGCCATTTTTTCCACTTAAAATAAAACACACATTTCAGTCATGCCCATGCATTCAGTCATTCTAAATAGCAGCCTAGGGAACCCCACAGACCAGGATTAACCTTGCATTTGCAGAGGACTCGGTCTTCTTGCAACAAGCGGGCTAAAATTACTCATGACTAGCTACAACCAACAAGGTTGAAGCACATGCAGTAGATAGCTAGCTGTGACCTTAAGTTGGTAACTTAAATTTACTGGATTTAACTTGGTGGATTGGTTTTCTTTTTATTTTGTCATGGGATGTGAATGTCGGTGGCAAGGCCAAAATTTGCCCATCCCTAATTGACCTTGAAGATGTTGGTGAGTCCCTGCCTTGAACCAGTGCAGTTTGTGGGTGTACCTACACCAGATAGTGCTGTTAGCAAGGGAGAGCTAGGATTTTGACCCAACAGCAGTGAAGGGGCGGTGATATAGTTCCAAGAAAGGATGGTGTGTGACATGAAGGGGAACTTACAGGTGGTGTTATTTCTGTGCATCAGTTTCCTTTTCGTTCTGAGTGGTAGAGGTTGCAGGTTTAGAAGGTGCTGTCGAAGGAGGTGAGTTGCTGCATTGCATCTTGTACATGGTACGTGCTGCTGCAAACAGGTTGGAACCTCTTTTGGAAAATTCTTGGAGAACAGCATTGAAAATCTTAACGGAACCAGAGTAGCAAGTTCAATTTAATATTACTGTAAAATGAGTGGATTACTCTAAAATGAATGGATTGCACAAAGCAAGTACACAGCACTAAATTTAAAATATGTTGTGCTAAAGACTTATAGTACACCTGCTTAAAAGTCTTACTGTTATGCCAGTTTTATGAAATCATTTGATCTCCTTAAGACTTGCTTTTTTTTCCCCCCCCAGATCGGTTAGAAATCATGATAGCAGCAGGACTGCTTGGTGGTGTGGTTGTGACGCTGGTTAGGTGCATTTTTGGCATTCCTGTACCTTGTGTAGTGTTTGTAGGAATGGTGCTGGGATTTCTGGTGGCATCAATCGTTTTCTTTACTCCTCTTGGTAAGTCGAAGGAGAAAATCAATGAACCTGTTTGTTTTGTGGAAATAATTGTATGCGTTCTCATTCCTTGCTTGACAGTAGTGATGTCACTTTAGAGGAACAAAGCAATCGATTGACACGATACTTCCGTGTTGCCTGTGTGCATGTCTCCTTTTCTTTTTCCACCCTTCCCACCTCCCACATCCAGTTAGCTTTGGTTCTGTTACTTTGCTATGCCAGCTCTCTGCTAAAAGGATTTCCATGTTCTTATGGATCTGTGGTGATGTGCTGCCATTTTGGTTCTGGCTGTTTCTTCTTAGTAAGAACACAATTTCTACGATTAGTTTTGATTCATGCAGGTGCTTTAACTTTATTTTGGTAAGTTGCACCTTACTGCAATGCTCGTGCCTACGCCCCACAAAAGCAGTTGCTCAGCAAATAATGAGCCAGGATTAGTGGGGGCAGTGAGGTGGCATAAGACGAGAATGATGCTGGCTGTTTGAATTAGGACCGGTGCAGGTGAAAGGAAATTCTTGTGGCCCATCAGGTTCATTTTCTGCCAGTCCACAATATCTTTTTACAAAGCATGTTGACTGTATAATGTACAAATATTGTATTAGATGTTTAAAGTTTAGTTACAATTTTAGTTGTAGTCATTTAGTAATGCAGAGCTTGAGTATTGCTGAAGAAAGGGCCCTGTACTGGAAGCTACATATATTAATACATGGAGCTCTGTTCTTTGCAGGCAGAAAGAACATGTACACACATTGTGCATGTTTCAGCTCAACAAAATAGGTGATGGCCATTTGCTGCTTCATTCCTCAAGGCAATTCATTGACAAATCAGAGTCAAGCTGCCTGGTTTAAATTTCAAACAATGCTTGGCACTTAACTGTCAGTCACCATTAACTGGTGCGTTCTCCATGGCTGCGCCTCTACCACTTAGAGACCACTTGCCAACCAGTCAGCACTCTCATCTCAATACTGTTTAAAGTTGTTGCTTCCCTGACATTGGTATTCTTGCGATTGTCCTGATGAGTGCCAGACAAAAAGTTTTGACAGAATGTCTTTTTTCAGTATTACTCATTTTAGTTGTCTAGTTATGGTGATTGCAATGCAAGTTGTAACTGCTGTTAAACTGTTCATTGGAACAAAGCAGCTATTTTGGATTGGTCCAGATTACCAATATCTCTAATTTTACTTAATTTTTAGATCTTTTCCGTTCCACTTTCCAGAGTTGAAGTGGATAAAATGTGTCAATTAATATAATTTTATTCCTAAAATATTGACAAGAAAGTGATAACTGCGCGTCACTAATGATATGCAAGAGTAGAGAAACTTTGCTGTGTCTATGGGGTGTAGCAATACTGCAGCTTCTAAATACAGTGCTTTGCCATCTGGTATAATAAAGGTTATGTCACCAGATTGTCTGTCTAAACTGGATGAAAATTGAATGCACAGTGCAAGTCAATTTAAGAAATAGTTTAAAGCTATAAATGCTGGAAACAAATAAAAGCACTAAATGCTGGAACTGGATTAATTGAGCAGCATTTGCGAAGGGAAAAATTGTGATCCCAGATTTTGCAGTTAACAGTGATTCATTACATTTACAACCACCCATGGATTTTTTGCAGGCTTTTGAGTGGACTGGAAGTTGCTGTCCAGCTCACTCTATAATAGTGAGTGCTAATAGCCTCACTGTTAGCCCTACGGTAAGATCTTGGCCATTATGTTTTGGGTCATCAACCTGCAATACTTTAAAAGCTGTTATTTCTCGTTATGCTGCAGGTCAGTCAACATCTGTATCTCCAGCATTTTCTGATTTTCGTTTTTCTGTAAATTGGCTTGTTTGTGACTGACCAAAAAGCACCCTTGCTGGCCAACCATACGTGATGACAATGGTGCCATGTATTTGCACAAAGGTTTGTTCCACATTGATGTTGAATTTGCCCCTTGAGGTTAAGTGACATTTTTTCTATTCCTCCCAAACAGCAAATTTTACTCTCTTTCGCAATGACATCAACTTCTGGCTTATTTTTTTGTGTGTGATGCTGGTGGTGCCTACAGTTCTGATTCTATTTCCAAAGACAGTAAGTATCTGTATTTAAAACTGTTTTTCAGTTCGAGTAAGTTTTCTGCAACAATAGTGGAAAAACGCTTTTAGCCTGTGCAGACATGATGGGCCGATAGGCCTCCTTCTACACCATAATGATTCTGTGAAAAGTAAGGAGCATAACAATATGTTCTAAGAAAAGGTACCTTTTTTTCTTCTAGTTTTTCTCCTTGTTCAGTCAGATATGGAGCCATCTTCTGCCATTTTGTATAAATCTTGAGTATAGAGTCTGTACCTTTTTGGTATGTACACTGATATAGAAAAGCATACCTGAGATATTATAGCAAGCCCTACCTGCCTGTTTGGGTAGATGTAAAACATCCCATAGTACTACAAGGGCAGGGGAGTTCTGCCAGTCTCCAAACCAGCACACATCCCTGCGTCAAAAGCAGATTCTAGGCCAAAGTAACAGCGAGTTTAATGGCACTCACCATTATTAATGTGTAAATCGCCTGGCAACTTGTGATGGGAAGGGGATGCTCGTGAATTACTATCCAGTTTCTGGATGACTTTGTGCCACTATACTCTCACCCTTGTGAAAATGGCATCTAGCCCTTAACCTCCTGAGAGTTGCTGAAATGACTGCAATTGCGCATTGTCAGTTAAACCTGCAATAGAAAGTTAGGATAATTAATCATGAAAGTATAATTTTTGAGGAGATTTATGTTCCTGCAATGACTATCAACCTTTCTGCCCAGAAAGTGAACAATTTAAACGGTGGAGTCTCATTCCTACAGATGGTAAATTGTTAGATGATTTTGGAAATTCTAAATTTTCACAAGAATGATTCCAGGGATAAATAACTGTAGCTGAGGATAGATTGGAGAGGCTGGGACTCTTTTCCTTGGAGAAAAGGAGGCTGAGAGGAAATTTAATAGAGGTATTCAAGATCCTGAGGGGTATGGACAGGGTAAATAGTGAGAAACTGTTCCCACTCAAGAGAACATCAAGAATGAGAGGGCACAGATTCAAATTAATTGACAAAAGGAGTAAATGTGATGTGAGGAAAATTTTTTTCACCCAGAGGGTGGCTGCAGTCTGGAACAAACTTCCTGAAAGGGTGGTGGAGGTAGGTTTGATCGAGGTATCCATAAGAGAATTGGATTGCTACCTGAAAAAAGACAATGTGCAAGGTTATGGGGTTAAGGCAAGGGAGTGGGACTAAGTGGAATGCTCTTTCAGACAGCCAGTGTAGACTGGATGGGCTGAATGGGCTCCACTGTAAAGATACTGTAAATAAAATTATTTTCCTAATTCTTTTTCTCTCTCTGTACCTGATTTGACTCAACTTAGTTCCTGTCACTTTTTCAGTCCTTAAATCTCATTAGTTAAGGAAATTAGTTAAGGAGTTGGGGGTTGCATCTCTTGTTCACCAATATTTCAGATGCTCTTTTGTCATTTCACTTTCAGCAACTTGCAGGGCAAAAGGTTTTGAGCTGGAGGTTGTGGGGAAACAGTCTAACTGTTGAAATGCTCTGCTCCAGCAAATTCCAGACCTATTAACTGATTACTTATCTCATTGCAACATTTGAGACTATTGCATGCAAATTGGCTGCTAAATCTGCCTGCAAAACGGTGACTGTGTTTCAACATTGCCTGCCAAGTGTGTTGAGGATGTCAAAGATGCTCTATAAATTCCAGTACTTCTTACATTTCTTTCTTGCTTGGCATTGTTGTGAAGGTACTGATATGCTGATTGGTTGGAGTTACAATGGGTCTGAAATGTGCAATCACCAACCCAGCACATAGTAAAGATTTTTTTTTCCCTTGTCTGAAACCTAGAAGCAGTTTCTGCCACTCCAATTCGTACATAGCCAGTGTGTGCATATGGTAATCAGTGATCTCAGAAACATTAATGGGAAGCAAGGCTCTATTTTGCAGAACAAGTATTAAATATATTGCTTTTAATGGTGTGTATGTATTTTTTTTTTTAACAGTTGAACATCATCACATGTGCACTGGTAGGCTCTTATGCTGCAATTATTGCAGTTGGAGTATATGTCTACACCAGTCTGACTTACATAATTCTAAATGTCATCAAAAGAGCAATACACTCAGATTTTGCAAAGGTGGAGAGCGATGCTCCTTTCCAACGTAGAGGTAGGTACTTTGATGGAGTAAAATCTTCCTCTTGGGATTGAAGAATAAATGAGCATGGTTCTGTTTGGGTAGCTATGATTACAAATATATTGCTTCTTTTAAACTGGGATTAGTAAATTAGATCACTGTTTAATTGGTTGAAGTCTGCTTACTTTCATAAATGAATAATTGGTGGTAGTATTCTCTGATATTTTAAATATCTCTGTTAATTGTTGCAATGTAACTTTGCTAAGAAGGATTTGCTGCAGCGGTTATATGAATCGTAATAGGACAATGTATTTATATTAACTAATTGCATAAGCAAGCACACTTAATTGGCTTGTAACTTTTTTGTCCATATTATGAACCTTACCAATGGTTGTTAAATTGATGGTAATGTTTTACTACTTTCTTCTCCAGATTTCATTCTGACATCTATATGGGCAGTGTTGTTTATTAGTGGTGTAACATTGCAGTTTATTTTGGAAAGAAATAGATTACCTTTTCCACCCTGTCCATATGACAACTGGAGGAGGAGGAGAAACACAGCGATTGGAGAACGGACACCTCTGTTACGGCCACCTGAGATATGACTATATTGGCAGCATTTTGCTTTTGTATGCACATTTCCTCTTTGTTTCTATTGTTTATCCCACATTGACGATGCAGAGTTCTACACTAGCCATTCTTCAAAATGGCAAATTACATTGCCCCTGGGTCTTTCACGTTTTCAGTTGGGACATCTTCTTGAATCTGTTTGAGCGAGCCTGTGGAAATGACCAATTTTAGAACTTATTTGGATTGAATATTCTCCTGTCACTTTCCAAAAATTGTCAATGGATCCAAATGGCATTTGACTTAATAACATTTATATGTCCATTTGCTCAGGCTGATCTCCTGTCTGATCTGGCCCATGTGAAATATACAGCCAAGGATCATGTGTGACATTCAGTGGTGTAAAACTGACACCTGAATGACAAGCTATATGATATCTGATCATCAAAGTTGCAAGTGTTCCCTTACAAATGAGGAAGAAAAATCCTGTCAGTTCTTTGTGCTGCGTATGAAAATGGCCATTCTGATATTTCAACAGCTCTGAAGTCAAATTGTATTTGTTGAATTTATAGCTTTGAGAAGAGTTTCCTCATCTATGGAGGATAAAAAGGAGAAAAATGTTGAATAAAATGAGAATCAGTGTTTCATAGCTGTGTTTTAATGGTTCAGCATTTAAAATAAAGGAAAAGGGATAGTCATTCTTCAATTATTTTTACTAACAGCACTGTGTCAGGCAAATTATTATAAATGTGTGTGTACTTTGCTAACACCTATTTTTCATGTTATCTTAATGTAACTTAATTGTACTGACTAGAAAAACAATCTTTTGCAGTTTACAACTGAATTGTACAGTTTCATACCATTTTGAGCATCTGTTATATAATTGTAAAATAACTGTTTTCATTGGATTTAATTATTTTGGTTGTTCAAAGTTCTAACCAACTGCAAAAAGTCATAGTTAAAGACAAATATCTTTTAATGGCTTGTCTTGCACATCAGTATTTACTACGTCACTTTCAGTTCTGGATTCGCAGATAACTTAGCAATTATATCTGTGTGGTAGCTGAGTGGTTATAGGTTCAACCTCTGCCTGGTGCTGAGTTAATGGATCACTATTAGAGTGATAGCCAAGGAATAGATTGGTTCAGTGCCTCTGGATGATGGCCAAGCTCATGCTTTCTATGTTCCTTGCTATTCAGCACTCTGGAAATTAAGAGACCTTTTACCTAATTGATCAAACTGATCTTGCATACGACCCTTTATAGTAGGCAGGCACCAATCTTTTCACCCAATTCAGTCTTGGTTGCAGAAATGAAAGGCCAAGGTTTAATCCACCATATAGCCCAGTTCCGCATTTTGTTTTTAATATATCTTGATGTAAGGAATTATTTCTGTGATGTTTTGAGAAGACCAGATTTTTTTATGCAGGTCCGGAATGGGGTTGAGGAAGGAAGAAGTGTGGGAGAGGAGGCAGAATCAAGCCATAGCATCAATTGCATTGTCTAAGATTTTCTTTCCCTCATATCTCAAAAAAAAACCTATTTGGCTGCCTAATAATTGGGGTGAGACTTTCTATCAACATTGATACCAGATCTGGATGTTGGGTTCTTTTTGTTTGCATGGGACGCAGTGAATGCTCTTCTGCTCTACCTTTTAAAAATAATTTTTTTCTGAACCTTTTGTTAGAAGTAATTTGTGCCATTTAACAAAAACTGGTAAAGAACTGAAGTAATAAACTCTGCAGACATTCTTCAAAGAATATGGAGAAGTAGGCCATTCTTCCCCTCAATCATGTTCTACCATTCAAATTATTGTTGCTGATCTGTACCTTGACACCATGGACCCACCTTTGCTCTGTATCACTTAGTCGACTTCCCTAACAGATACCTCTAGATTTTCAGGTTTGTAAGTACTTTTTATAATATGTTATATTGACTGAATTAGCATAATGGATTGATTCCATCTTGAGCTTTTTGAATGTTGATTTAAAACTAAAAATTGAAGTGATTTATCTTAACTCTGCCATGGAGGTGTGGCCTCACCACCCATTCCTCATGGTCACTGTCTCATTGTAGCTGTCTCTCTGGACCGCATGATGTGCATGCACCCATCTGTCAGACAGTCTAATTCCATCGAACAATGGATTTATACTTCAAAATTAGAACTCTGGAAATGAAACCAAAAATTGTTGGAGTTGCAGTTTGGCCTCTTAAGGACAAATTAATGCTTTGGGTGATCTACATCTGCAAAGTCAGGCCAGCTTTTCTTTTTGCTGGTTCTGTCTGTCTGGAAAGTTTCTGGAAATGGGTGTGCTTTTAATTGGAAACCAAACTGGTGTAAAATTGTTAAAAATGGATATTATGTGAGAGAACTATAAACAGGATAAAGCAGAATTTGATACAGATGGTATTGCACAATTTAATTTTTAATGACTTTTGTACATTTCAAGGGATCTTTATGAATACAACCTTCTTTGGCTACATTTTGACTGTACAGATGAAACTAATGTAAAACTTCAAAAATGGTAACTAAACAGATGAATACATTCATGAATGTTCAAGTCTGTTTTTACACTTTCTATTTTGCCAAAAAACTAATATTTTTCTTTTCTGTACGGAAATGTATTTAAGCTAAGGTACGAAAAGTATTTTGACTTGTAAATCACATGCACTTTTAATTATTCAAATTAAAGTTTCTATTCATACTAAATTCTAGTGTTTTAATCAATAATTCTTCCATTTCAGAACTGGCTAACAAATTTATGCATGTTAGCATTGCTGTCATATGGGGCCAGAACGTGTTGGAAAAAAGGTGTGATCATTGCACATTGGTTGTTTTGCACTTTAAAAACAGCAGGCTTAGGAGATGAAGGGATAGGTTACGAGTTGTGAATCTCCAGAACTTGCTAGTTGATTTGTGCCACTCCACCAGTTTCTTTGCTCCAACAGCCCTTAGCTATCTCATTGGTTTTAAGACCTTTCAGGATTTGCACTAATTGCCCATTAAATTTAGTACAAAGTTAACTCTAGTAGTTATGAGGGTACGTTTAAGGACTAATCAACCTCTGTGGCCCAGGAAGTGAACAATTTAAACAGTGGAGTCTCAATGCTTCAGATAGTCAACTGTTGGAGATTTTTTCAAAAAGTATCATTTTCTTTCTTCTGTCTTTTCTCTATCAGTCATCTTCTCTGTCTCTCGTTACTTGATTTGATTCTAATTCGTTCACTTTAATTTACCTTCTTAGCCATTCCTCTGTTTATTTCTCAATCTTTCTTTCCTCCTTTAATAAATGGGACTTAAGAGTCCTGCCACAATGTTACCAACTTGCACTTCCAGCAAATTAGCTAAAAAAAAACAAGTATTTGCCACCTGAAGGTTGCAGGAAGAACTAATAGCATATGCTGTGCCACACCCAAATTCAGCAAGTTCTGGCTATTATATCAAACCTGAGAAGAATTCAGATTTTGAATGATGTGTAATGCTGTTACAGAAACGTGCAAAGGGGCAGGAAAAGACGAGCTGGTCCATCAAATGTGTCCTATCTAGTAATGGTGCACTCTATAGGTGGAACATTGTGCTGTCAAAAGCTGTCTCAGGCTAGCAAGTGAGAATTCCCATCATTTTTTTTTTCAGGAAGACCTGCTGCATCTTGTTCCACTTGGACACTTGACAGGCCAGTGGCAAGGCTTCCCCCTGCAACTGTGCCCCCAACCCAAGAGCTACTGTCCAATCAGAGGCAGGCAGTTGTATTTAATAGTAGCACCACCAGGGAGGCAGTGGTTGCTGCAGGTAATGCACACCCACCCAAGGCCGAGGACTGTCGCTGGATCCCAGGCCAGAGGTGTATGGTGGGAGGGGTGTCAGTAGTAAGGATGTGGTGGGGGGGGGGGGGGGGGGGTGTGTTGGCTATTGGAAGGCCTTTGTCCTTTCCATGCCTGGGTGTCTCGTTCAGACAACGAGGGTCATTGAGTGAGGATTCCCCCTGGGAGCCTGCAAACTTGTGTTTCCTGCATGACGAAATTCACCCCCACCCTCCCACCCCCCAAATGCCCACTGACTGCTGGGTCAATATCAATGGTGGTGGTGGAATGAGGCCTTTAAGTGGGCATTAATTAAGGACCCCAGTTGACACAGACTTGATCAGGGTGGAGGTGGTGGGGTCCCCAACCACTAACTCTCCTGCCTGATTGAATGCCCCTCTGCCACCAAACTCAACACTGAGGTGAGCACAAGATTCCATCCGACACCTACTACGAATCTCATATTCTCCTCCCTTCATTCACCTCAAGCAGTTCAGCAATTTCTGCAGAGAAGAAGAGTATCCAAACCAATTTACAAAAACAACTCCAACTAATTTTCCCTCTGACCCCTGTAACCAACCAGAAAATGCTCCAGGAGCTCAATTTGAATTGTATAGCTATCTCTTCTTAACCCACCTAAAGCTTTACTTCACTGAAGTAGATGACTCTACAAAGGGAAATAGTTCATAGCATCTAACCTAATACTACGCTTTAATAATTTCTAATGATTTCTTCCCTGTCTATCAAAAAACCTATCCATGTGGACAGAATCTAATCCTGGGTGTGTTCAGGGGAAAAGTTACAATCCCTCAGATGCAGGACAAATCTGTTGCTGAACTAATTTGTGCCTTTCTTTATTAGAACTTTTAACATAAGTTTGATGTATGGACAAGGATATGCACTTAAGGTGGGCCTCACTGATTATTTAAATGCACTGGAATATTTTCAATACATGTTTAAAGTTAGAACTTTGTGCTAAGGTAATTTTCTTTCTTTTATTGTTATTCAATTAGGTAATTCTTTTTAACCAATGAGCAATGTACCCAAAATGAATTTCCATATGGATAATAAAGTGAAATTAAATTTTCATTATTTCAAAGAATTCAACCATATTTTCTTGCAACCTATGATTTCCAAAGTTTTTTTTAGTTTTACAAAAATCTAAACTTGCTAACTGTATTATGCTGCACCTGTCCATGTTATGACATATGCTAGACACTGGCTCTATTTCACCTGCATAGGGCCACCCACCGCATATTTTTCATCTGAAGTCCTTGCGTCTGAACCTGTCTTCGTCATCCACAAGCTTGAAAGTCACTCCTCAAATACCCTTGACATTTAGTTTTATTATTTATGTGGGTGCCGCTGGCAAGGCCAGTATTTATTGCCCATCCCTAATTGCCCTTGAACTGAGTGGCTTGCCAAACCATTTATAGAGGGCAGTTAAGAGTCAACTGCACTTCTGTGGGTCTGGACTTGCATGCAGGCCAGACCAGATAAGGATGGCAAATTTCCTTCCCTAAAGAGGCATTAATGAAACAGGTGGGTTTTTACAACAATCGATGATAGTTGTCATGGCCGCTATTACTGACACTAGCTTTATATTCCAGATTTATGAATTGAATTTAAAGTCCACCAGCTGACTTGGTAGGTTTTGAATCTGTGACCCCAGAGCCTCCGGATTATTAGTACCATTACACCACCATCTTCCCTCTGGAGCTCTGAAGTCACATGTAGGTCAGATTGGGTAAGGACAGCAGGTTTCCTTCCCTAAAGGACATTAGTGAACCAAATGGGTTTTTTCTAAAAATTGATGGTCACCATTGCTGACACTACCTTCAATTCCAGATTTTGTGAAATGGATTTTAATTCCGCCAGCTGCCATGGTGGGATTTAAACCCCATATTTCCCCAGAGCATTAGCCTGAACCTCAGGATTACTAGTTCAGTGAAACAACCACTACATGACTGTCTCCCCATCTAAATTAGTAACATTGCCTGTGAAATTCTGCTGCTATCCGAAAACATGTCCACTAATCTCTCTTCCATCAACTTCAAGACCTTCATCTAAATGCACGATTTACTTTTTAATTGTAACATACAATTTAAAGGAACTTTGCTGCATTTATTTTAAAAGTAGCAGTTTTGCTCAATACCTAGTGTTTTTTTTTAACCTTCATCCTTAAACCGGTCCAATTCCATTTGTGTCATGATCTGCATTACACGATGCTATTGCTTCTGCTTCAGGCACAGCTATTGGAAAGGATGAATTAATGGTATGAAACTTGGGTTCTGTGTAGCCATAATGTATTTCAGTTTCTTAAAGTCAGGGAACAAAGTTTTTCTTATTTTGGCGAAATAACAGTTACAGACCACAAATGAGGTGATTCTTGCTAGATGCATGCCATGAAGCTGAAGTAATTTTAAATGAATGCTATCCACTGGGGATAGGTTGCTCCACGGGTCTAGGCCAGTTATAGCTGTTTCTTTGGCTATAGTTTCTTTCAAACACAGACCAGACAGTATGCAATTTGCGCAACAACAGATAAAATAGACTGAGTGCAATCAAACGAGGCCCTTAAGGAAATAAAGGGATAGTATGTCTGAGGGATACAGAGATGGAGAGAAATACAATTAGCATGGTTTGCGGATTTAATTTTGGTGAGTAGGAGAGTGATTTTTTTTAAAAATTGCATTATTGCATCACCTTTCCACCCATCACAAGTTTAAAATCTAGTATAGAGTAAGGAAATAATCTTATTGCTAGCTGTAAATATCACTCATGAAGCATGTGACTAGTCACAACCCAGCTCTAGTCGGTGCCCATAACACAAGCTCCTAGTAATAGGAAATAGGAGCTGGGCTAGGCAATGTAACCTGCCCCATCATTCAGCAAGATAATGGCTGAACTTCCACATCAACTGCACTTTCCTGCCCTATCCCCATATCCCTTGATTCCCCATCATGGTGTCAAAAAAAATCTACTGATCTCCATATGCACGATATTGTAGCTGTAAATTGGCAACCTGTCAAAAAAATCCATAAGAATTCTAGAAAATAGAAATGGTTCAACAGGGTGATCTACTATGGTTATGATATAGTCATGTAGAGCGGACTAGAGAGCCCTTAAACTAGCTATGCTCTATTTAAGTCAGTGTTTTATTCTGATGTGTATAAGATTCTCAGGGGACTTGATAGGGTAGATGCCGGAAGGTTGATTCCCCTTATGGGAGAGTCTAGGACCAAAGGGCATAATTTCAGAGTAAGGGGGCGCCCATTTAAAACTGAGATGAGGAAGAATTCCTTCTCTGAGGGTAGTCAATCTGTGGAATTCTTTACCACAGAGAGCTGTAGAGGCTGGGTTGTTAAGTATGTTCAAGGCTGAGATAGACAGATTTTTAAGCAGTAAGGGAATCGAGGGTTATGGGGAAAAGGCAGGAAAGTGGAGTTGAGGGTTATCAGATCAGCCATGACTTCATTGAATGGCAGAGCAGACTCAGTGGGCCGAATGGCCTGCTTCTGCTCCTACGTCTTATGGTCACCAAGTTTGGTTCCATTCTGCAGTTTAGCATTGTTCATCTTGCTCTTGTTCAAACTAACTACACTTGATATGCAAAATATGCATTACGCAAAATTAGATTTGAAAATTTGGAATTTCATGACTTTGAAGTACAATGATTATTATGATTAACTAGCAAAGTAGGAATAAGCTGGCAAAGTGAGTTTATTTTTTTTAAAAAAGCTTTTTTTTTCATTGTAAAGTTTATATTTTAGAAAATTCTAACTAAATCGACCAAAGAGCGAGACTTCCTGATCCAAAACTGAATAAGCACTAACTCTGGCAATACAGTATCATAAATTTGCAATCAGTACTCAGAAAATGTGCCAAAAAAAAGAGCTTTGTTTCAGTCTCCCACATAAAACAGAAAAAATCTTGTACTTGTGTGTAGGGAAAAAGAAAAAAATCTTTAGTTTTATGAGCAATACTTGAATTGAATTTTGAATGCCCAGAAACCATTAGTAAAATATATGCTTTGATGTCATTATAGTAAATGTGAATTAATTTGTTCAGCATTACAGAACGAGTTGAATAATCTTTAAACAAGTGGAAATGATGCGTGGATTTTACAATAGATGAAATGTTTAATGATGTAATTTCAGACCTATCTGCAATTTTTCCCATCACTACTTGTTTGAGAGAATGCTGGTGTTTTCATCCCAACCAAAGCAGTGGTCAATGTCACATGACATGCTGTACAACAGCAAGTGTGATGTGTGATTGACCATCTCCCATTGTCCTTGACCTTTCTAATGCGTTTGATGCCTTCAAATGTTCTTTCCTTCCCCAAATTTCTCTCAACAGTCTGCTTCCATGACACTTCCCTCTTCTGGTTCCTCTCAAACCAATCATAAGGAATAAACTGAAATGGTTATTTAAATTTGCCTGCACAATAATCTGTTGTGCAGAGCTTTGATTATTTTATTTGTTTTTTTTTGTAAAAATATACTTTATTCATAAAATATCTTCAATCACATTCAAAACCATTTCAAAAACAACATTACAAGGGTACAATCCAGGTTAAACTTTTACAAAATGTATCACCAGGTGCATCAGTACAAACAATATTACAGTCATTTACAGCCTTTCATTTTGATCTGTACAGCCCGAGGGGCTCTAAACAGTTCCCAGTCTCTCGGTGCGCTGTGGTAGAAAGGTCTTAGACAGCGACCCTTCCCCATTGCGCCTTTGCGGCAGCTGATTAACTGATAAGAACAGATTTTTTTTTTTTTTTTGTAAAAATATACTTTATTCATAAAATATCTTCGATCACATTCCAAACCATTTCAAACACAACATTACAAGGGTACAATCCAGGTTAAACTTTTACAAAATGTATCACCAGGTGCATCAGTACAAACAGTATTACAATCATTTACAGCCTTTCATTTTGATCTGTACCGCCCGAGGGGCTCTAAACAGTTCCCAGTCTCTCGGTGCGCTGTGGTAGAAAGGTCTTAGACAGCGACCCTTCCCCATTGCGCCTTTGCGGCAGCTGCCCCAAGCTTTAGGGCGTCCCTCAGCACGTAGTCCTGGACTTTGGATTGTGCCAGTCCGCAACAATCGGTCGGGGACAACTCTTTGTGCTGGAAGACCAACAAGTTTCGGGCAGACCAAAGCGCGTCTTTCACCGAGTTGATGATCCTCCAGCTGCAGTTGATGTTTGTCTCGGTGTGTGTCCCTGGGAACAGCCCGTAGAGCACAGAGTCCTGTGTCACAGAACTGCTCGGGATGAACCTCGACAGCAACCACTGCATCTCTCTCCAGACTTTCTTTGCAAAGGCACAATCCACAAGGAGGTGAACAACGGTCTCTTCCCCACCACAGCCACCTCGAGGGCAACGTGCAGAGGGGTTGAGCCTCCTGGCGTGTAGGAAGGATCTGACGGGGAGGGCCTTTCTCACTACCAGCCAAGCTACGTCTTGGTGCTTGTTGGAAAGTTCTGGCGATGAGGCATTCTGCCAAATGACTTTGACAGTCTGCTCGGGGAACCATCCCACAGGGTCCACCCTCTCCTTTTCCCTCAGGGCCTCTAGGACGTTACGTGCTGACCACTGCCTGATGGACTTGTGGTCAAAGGTGTTTTTCTGCATAAATTTTTCCACCAGGGACAGGTGGTACGGCACGGTCCAACTACTTGGAGCGTTCCGCGGCAGCGTGGCCAGACCCATCCTTCGCAACACCGGGGACAGGTAGAACCTCAGCACGTAGTGACACTTGGTGTTTGCGTACTGAGGGTCTACGCACCGCTTGATGCAGCCACACACAAAGGTGGCCATCAGTATGAGGGCGATGTTGGGCACGTTTTTTCCCCCTTTATCTAGAGGCTTGTACATCGCGTCCCTGCGGACACGATCCATTTTCGACCTCCAGATAAAGCGGAAGATGGCTCGAGTGATCGCCATCGCGCAGGAGTCTGGAATGGGCCAGACCTGCGCCACGTACAGCAACAGCGAGAGTACCTCACACCTGATGACCAGGTTCTTACCCGCAATGGAGAGGGAGCGTCGCTCCCACATGCCCAGTTTCCTTTTCACCATAGCCACTCGCTCCTTCCAGTTTCTAACGCATGCCCCGGTCCCTCCGAACCATATCCCCAGCACCTTCAGGCCGTCAGCCCTGACAGTGAAGGGGACAAAGGATCGGTCAGCCCAGTTCCCAAAGAACATGGCCTCGCTCTTCCCACGATTTACCTTGGCTCCCGAGGCCAGTTCGAACTGGTCGCAGATGTGCATCAGTCTGCGCACCGACAGCGGATCCGAGCAGAAGACGGCGACGTTGTCCATGTACAGGGAGGCTTTTACCTGAGTGCCTCCACTGCCTGGGATCGTCACTCCTCTTATGCCCGGATCCTTCCTGATGGACTCGGCAAAGGGTTCTATGCAACACACGAAAAGGACAGGCGAGAGAGGACAGCCCTGCCTGACTCCAGATTTAATCGGAAAGCTATCTGTTTCCCACCCATTGATTGAGACTGCGCTACTGATGTTAGTGTAGAGCAGTTGGATCCAATTTCGAATTCCCTCCCCAAAGCCCATTTTGGAGAGCACATCCCCCATGTAGGTGTGCGATATTCTGTCAAAGGCCTTCTCCTGATCCAAGCTGATGAGGCAGGTATCCACACCCCTGTCCTGTACATAGGCAATCGTATCCCTGAGCAGCGCCAGGCTGTCAGAGATCTTCCTGCCTGGCACAGAGCAGGTCTGGTCAGGGTGAATCACCAATTCCAGAGCGGATTTGACCCGGTTGGCGATGACCTTGGACAGAATCTTATAGTCCACATTCAACAGTGAAATGGGTCGCCAATTTCTAATTTCCTCCCTTTCCCCCTTGTGCTTGTAGATGAGGGTGATGATGCCTTTCCTCATGGATTCTGACATACTACCGGCCAGGAGCATACTCTCGTACACTCCTAGCAGGTCTGGGCCGATCAAGTCCCACAGAGCCGAATACAACTCCGCCGGCAAGCCGTCGCTTCCGGGGGTTTTACTCTTCTCGAAGGACTCGAGGGCCTTAGTCAGTTCATCAGGAGTTAGCGGTTTGTCCAGGCTCTCCCGCGTACTGTCGTCTAAGACCTCCGTGATAGAGGACAGGAAGGACTGGGAGGCCGTGCTGTCCGTGGGCTTCACGTCATACAATCCGGCATAAAAGGATTTGCTGATCCTCAGAATGTCGGACCGTGATGAGTTTACTGAGCCGTCTTCTTCCTTCAGGCTGCTGATCACAGAGCGCTCTCTGTGTACCTTTTGGAAGAAGAAACGTGAGCACGTCTCATCCTGCTCCACGGAGCGGACTCTGGAACGGAAGATGATCTTGGAGGCCTCCGAGGCAAAGTGCGAGGCTTGCTGGCCCTTCACCTCTTGGAGCTCCTCCTTGACATCGACCCCCATCGACTGCAGCCGGAGCAGATTCTGCATCTTTTTCTGGAGTCGGGACATTTCCCTCTGTTCCTTTCTAGCTTTCTGGGTGCCTTTGAGGATGAAAAACCTCTTGATGCTTCCCTTGATCGCTTCCCACCAGTGTGTCAGGGACTCAAAGAGGGGTTTCACGGTTCTCCAACCTTTGTAATCCCTCTTGAGCTCCTCAATGTTCTCTGGGGTCAGCAGTTGCACATTTAGCTTCCATGCCCCCCTGCCCACCCTCAGGTCCTTCTCCAAGTGGCAGTCCGCCAGTAGGAGGCAGTGGTCAGAGAAGAACACCGGCTTGACCTCGGTGGATCTGACTGTGAATGCACGGGACACAAACAGGAAGTCTATCCTGGAACGAATGGACCCGTCTGGCCGCGACCAGGTGTATCTACGCTGCGCTCCGTCTGCAGGGTTGCTGAAGACGTCGTGCAGCTTGGCATCCTTAACTGTTTCCATCAGGGATCTGGACGTAGCGTCCAATCTGCTGCCGGCCCTGCCGGATCGTCCAGCCGCATCAATGATGCAGTTGAAGTCACCGCCCAGAATGACCGGCCTGGAGGTCGCCAGCAGCAGTGGGAGCTGCTGAAAAACCTCCAGCCGCTCAGCCCCTTGTGCCGGGCCATACACGTTAATTAACCGGAGTGGAGCGTTCTTGTACATTACGTCTGCTACGAGGAGTCGCCCGCCCACCACCTCCTTGACCTCGGAGACGGTGAAGTTGCCTCCCCGCAGCAGAATACCCAGGCCGGAGGAACGAGAGTCGTTTCCGCCCGACCAGATCGATGGCCCGTGGGACCACCATCGTGACCATTGCCTGTAGGAGCTGAGGTGCGGTATCGCACACTCCTGCAGAAACAACAGGTCAGCTTTGACCTTGGCTAGGTAGTCCAAGGTCGCAACACATCGCGTAGTAGATTTAATGCTACGCACATTTATGGATACAATCTTTAAACCCATTTTAAAGCATTTATTCTCCTACCAAACCCACTGTCTCTGAGAGTCCCAGACCTTTAGTCTGCTCCTTCATACCCGTAGTGAGCTCAAATTCCTTCACTTTGGATGGGCTGAGGTATATCTCCTTGGCCGTGTTCTGCTCCGGTGGCATCTGGAGGTTCACGTAGAGAGTGGGTTTTGAGATGACCTTTGCTGGAGAAGCTTCTCCAAAACTCACCCCCTCTGGGGTGTTGCTGTTCCCGGCTTCCTGGAGCTGGGGTGCGATGATTGCCTCACTGCTCCCAGATTCCAGGGGCTGTGGTGCACTGGCCTCCTCAGGTTGCAGGCAAAGTTGGGGTGCGCTGGTCTCCTTGTTGTCTCCAATTTTCTGGAGCTCGGGTGTCTCGTCCTCCAACGCCCTGGAGCTTTGCCGCCTCTTCTGTCGGTGCCGCCCTGGCACTTCATCATCCGAAGAGCTGCTGCCCTTGTCATCCGTGTCGGATGGGAGACGCCTCTTGCCGCTTCTCTGGGAAACGCCTTTGCTTCTTCTTCGCTCCCTCTTACTTTTCTTGTTCTTCACCGTCCGCCACTCCCCCTGCTGCTTTTCCACTGCTGCATCCTCCTCCATTGATTCGCTGTCCTGGGGACTGGGAGGTACAGGGGGTAGTGCTGCTGATTGGCTCTCTGTTGCCTCGATCTCTTTCTCCACCTTGTCTCTCTCTGTGTCCTCCTTTGTCCCGTTGAGCTCCCTGGGGGCCTTGGTGGTTGGAGTGACACGAAACATTTGTTATTTGTTATTCCTTGATGACATCATTTGGATAGTCAATGGACCAGTTTCCACTTATTTGCCAAGGATGCTCAGTTATAATTCTTTACCTGCTTTATAGGTCTACTGACTGTTCCTAAATTTTGTTCTCCCAGCCTAACTTTAGGACCAATTAAGCCAAAGTTTGCTCCAATTTATTATCAACAAGACAGAAAATATCACCCTCAACTTTTCCCAACACTTCATGCTTCAGGCCTTAACCTCATTTCCATTTCTGGGTGGCACTTAGAGCTGTGCAACATACTGCCCAACAAGCTGCCTTACTTCTTCCATCTCAGGCTTCCATCACCAAGACCAATTGTCCTCCTATGCTATATTGCCCACCTTTTCATGATACCTCTTGAGATATTGTTAGAACCCATGGTACTTTTCTTTATCACCTTGAATTTTCTAACATTCTGCTAGCCAGCCACCACACAAATTGTAACTGTCATAGATGCTTTTGTAAAATCTGATCAGTTGCATCTTAAAACTGAATGAAAAATCCGAAGTGAACTTTATCCCCATAGTTATCCTGATTTGTTATAGTCTATCATAACCTAGTAGCCTTGTTGGCCTTAATCAAGAACCTTAATACCAGTCACTTAAGACTCCAGTGTGTAAATGCACCACCTTACATGTGCAAAGACATGCAGATTAGAAGGTACCAGGTTTCATGCCTGGTCTTGTTTGAGCTAATGAATCACAGCATGGTAATAATTACAGCATTCTAATTGGCTTCAGCACCATCGGATTAGGAAGTCAGCCAAGTTTCCCACTGCTTCTTGCTCTCGAGTTACTCTTGCTTAAAAGTACATCTGTTTGGACAAGATCTTGTGTGTGTGTGTGTGTAGCTGAGTCTGACACTTATTGTCCTCACAATTATAATCAGATTCTTTGAGGACTGCTAGCATCTATGGAACTGAATTCATGAATATTGTGTCATCGAGTGGAGGGAAGATGAGGGGAAAAAATATAGCAACAAACTAAATATCTTGATGCAGAAAAATACAATACTTTCTTTAGAAAATTGATGAATTTATTTTAGAGCCATATGTGTTTGAGAATAAGGTTATGATTCCCCAAGCAGCAGCGTTCTCCACACTCCTACAACATTCAGAGACTTGTACAACCTATAGCAGGCATCTCAAAGCACTGGAAAAGTACTACCAGCAGTGCCTTCATAAGATCCTCCAAATCCAATGGCAAGAAAGGCGATTCAACAGCAATGTCCTCTCCCAAGCTAACATGCCCAGCATCGAGGTGCTGATTGCTCTAAAGCAGCTCCCCTGGGCATGACATGTTCAAAACCCCTGACTGTTCTCCTTGGAACTTAGTCATGGCAGGAGACTCCCAGCAGGGCAGCATAAATGCTTTAGGGATGTTCTCAAAGCATCCCTGAAGAGGTCAAACATACCTGCCAACTCATGAGTGATCCTTGCTTGTCACTGACCAAAGTGGAGGAGGTTTATTTGGGAAGGCACTGAACACATTTATAAGAAGCATCCAGAGGGAAAGTTAAGTCATCAGAGAGAGTATATAAATCTGTAAAGAACTCATCTGTCCAACTCTTAAAACACCAAATGCCCCACGTATGCCAGAGGCTGCAGATTCTACTGACTTATCAGCCATCTCAGAACCCATCAAGCATGGAAGCAAGTCATCTTCAATCACGAGGGACTGCCTAAGAAGGCGATATGCATTTGAAACACACAATAAGGTGCTTTGTTTCATCGCTATACTGTTTATCTTATGTAGCCAATTTTAACTATATTTTTAAGCTTTAAAGTGTTGACTGCTCACTTTTGCGAATTCTGAATTATGTGATCATCTATAAAACCACCATATATAGTAGCATGACAATATTATGTGTTAGAGCTAGTCTTCTGTATTTTAAAATAATCAGAGAAATCTTTGAACAAGGAAAATTGTGTTGGGTAGTTGTTTCTGTTAACTGATCCAGTATTGAAGATCAGAAGCTATTTTACAATGTGGGACAATTGATATCACTTCTGTTTCATAGTACTGTTGGCAAAGTTCAGTAAGGCAATGCATCAACTAGGAACAATGTCAATCAGGGGTAGCCCTTAGATGTTCTTTATGGATATCAAACGCTAAAGAATCAGTTTCTGCTTTAGTCACTTTGTTCAATCGGGATTAATGATAAGATGACATTGACCCTAGTTTTTAAAGGACTGTACATTGTAGCAGCAAAAAGAAGGTGAAAAGATGTAAGGAGTTCCGCTGTGTTGATTTTCCAGGAAAGAATGAATAAGAGATTGTGGAATATGCCTTGATTTCAATAAAGTGAAAATATAAAATATGAGGAAGATGGAGATAGGGTGGTGTATTTGTGAACAAAATTACCTACTAATAGGACTAGCCAGAGATGTGTAACCCATATAGGGGTGTAAGTATTAGAATGTTTTGGGATTTAGGAGAGATTAAATCAATACATTCAGTTTACTTACACAGACCCTGTGACCGAAAAGGGTTAAAATATTTCAGAATATGTTTTGCTTAAAGAGCATTGATGAACTGTTAGGATCTGTGTAAAAGTTAATATTTAGTGGTTATTTAGACGTGAATTAAAATATGGAATAGAGTCGAATAATGTTCCTCATGAATATATATGTAATGGGACATAATGTGGAATTTTGTACAAATTAATTAACGGAATTCACACCATTTCTGAGATTAAAATAAAGCATTATGTGCAAACAGCTGTATAATTATTTTTTGTACTGAATTCGAATCAATATGCAAAAATGCAACAACCTTGTTTGCAATTTCAATTTTTGTAGTTAAAATGGTTCAATCTTCATGTAACTTTTTCTCTTGTACAGAATGACAGAAATTGAATACAAAGAATAAAAAATACCTGGAAAAACTCAGCAGGTCTGGCAGCATCGGCAGAGAAGAGTACAGTCGACATTTCGAGTCCTCATGACCCTTCAACAGAACTAAGTAAAAATGGGAGAGGGGTGAAATATAAGCTGGTTTAAGGGGGGGGGGGGGGTGGGAGGGGGGGTGGTTTGTTGGGACAAGCAAGCAGTGATAGGAGGAGATAACCAAAATATGTCACAGACAAAAGAACAAAGAGGTGTTGAAGGTGGTGATATTATCTAAAAGAATGTGCTAATTAAGAGGACAAGCAAGGTACAGATAGCTCTAGTAGGGGTGGGGTGAAATAAGACTAAAAGGGCATAAAAGGTATAGATTTAAAAATAATGGAAATAGGTGGGAAAAAAATCTATATAAATTATTGGAAAAAACAAAAAGGAGGGGGAAGAAACAGAAAGGGGATGGGGATGGAGGAGAGAGTTCAGGATCTAAAATTGTTGAACTCAATATTCAGTCCGGAAGGCTTTAAAGTGCCTAGTCAGAAGATGAGGTGCTGTTCCTCCAGTTTGAGTTGAGCTTCACTGGAACAATGCAGCAAGCCAAGGACAGACATGTGGGAAAGAGAGCAGGGTGGAGTGTTAAAATGGCAAGCGACAGGGAGGTTTGGGTGATGCTTGCGGACAGACCGAAGGTGTTCTGCAAAGCGGTCATCCAGTCTGCGTTTGGTCTCTCCAATGTAGAGGAAACCGCATTGGGAGCAATGAATGCAGTAGACTAAGTTGAGGGAAGTGCAAGTGAAATGCTGCTTCACTTGAAAGGAGTGTTTGGGCCCTTGGACGGTGAGGAGAGAGGAAGTGAAGGGGCAGGTGTTGCATATCTTGAGTTCACATGGGGAGGTGCCGTAGGAGGGGGTTGAGGAGTAGGGGGTGATGGAGGAGTGGACCAGGGTGTCACGGAGGGAACGATCCCTACGGAATGCCACCAGGGAGGGTGAAAGGAAGATGTGTTTGGTGGTGGCATCATGCTGGAGTTGGCGGAAATAGCGGAGGATGATCCTTTGAATGCGGAGGCTGGTGGGGTGATAAGTGAGGACAAGGGGGACCCTATCATGTTTCTGGGAGGGAGGAGAAGGTGTGAGGGCGGATGCGCAGGAGATGGGCCGGACACGGTTGAGAGCCCTGTCAACTACCGTGGGTGGAAAACCTCAGTTGAGGAAGAAATCGAATGATATCGAAGTTTGATTTTTTTTTAAAAATCTGACATAAAAAGCAGCTCAGGTTTCATATTCTGATGAAGAGTCATACGGACTCGAAACGTTAACTCTGACATCTTCTCCACAGCTGCTGTCAGACCTGCTGAGTTTTTCCAGCAATTTTTGTTTTTGTTTTTGTTTCATATTTTCCGTTTCTTTTCTATCAACAGTAATTTGAGTCTGAGCAGTGTCAGGATGAGCCACCAGGCGGAGACGTGGACCAGAACGAGTTAGCTTTCAATCAACCGATGTCACTCTGATATTTGGTGTTGCAGCATGTTTGATCTTATGGTAGCATTTTAAGGTCTTAGATCTTAAAATGCTACCATAAGCCACGCGAATGCAAAATCATATATTCGCAGTTTTTTTTTAATGGGCTGAATTTTTAGGTTCGCACTGGTTTTTGCTTTAAAATGCCATGCCATGTTCAAATCAGTGTGTTGGCCTCAAGGGAATCATGTTGAATATCTAAAAACTACCATTTCAATTAAGAAAACTGTTACATCGGCTGTATAATGTCCTGTGTTGCGTAAGGGCCATCTTTCCCTTTGCAAAATACGTATGTGATCTTGATTTTCTTTGAAAAGGTAAGGATACAGAGACCAATGAACGTGTGCCAGAGCCTTCGTGCCTATTCAATACATTAAAAGCCTTAATACAAGGGGGGGGGGGGGGGAAGCAAACCCAGAGATACACCCAAGACTTAAGATTGAATGCTTTAGCCTTACGTCAGCAGGGGGAAAACCACATGAGAATGGAAAGGAAACTTGTCAATTTTTAATAAACTCCAAGCTCTGTGAGGCAGCCGCACAGCCTGGAAACCTGTGGCGAGATGATCGAATCTCTGATGCCGTTTCCATAGCATCCACGACCCAAGAAAGAGCCTGGTGACGGTGAGGGAATTGACGAAATCCGGTCAAATCCCTGAGAAAGTTAGCGTACACCCCACACCCCCTCGTTCCACTGCACTCCAGTTCCGCGCTGCTGCTGTCCAAGGTGCTGAAAATCAGCAGCCACTTGCCCGTGTTAAACGACTCCAATAATCGATTGTGCCAGGTGGCTGTAATCCGCCTCTGCTTGCGACTGAGAAAAAAAACAAAGTCGTGCGAATTAATAGACTTTATTAGCCGAAATCTACATCTGAGGATTTTTCTTTTCTTTTTACAGCAGCTGTACATTTCAGAAGCAGGATTCTCTAAACATCATGGCTGTTTCCAAATCTTCAGTGGTTGGACGCGGGCAGCCAAATAAGACTTTCTAATTTCCTCTTTGAACTTCGAATCGCAGCAGCATATCAGTTCTCATGTAGGAGTCGCACGCTCCTCTGTAGCTTGAGACCACTAGATCGTTCCGCCGAATTAATTCTAATGAACAATCATTATCTCTAGCATGAGACTTTCATAAGAGAATATACCTGAGCACCTTCTGGCGGGTATGGATACTGTTAAGGAACGGGTTTTTGCTCCGAGCAAAGAGGGACTCAAAAAATTTGCTGGGAAATCTCTTGGCCACCTGTACAGGTAAGACTACTAACAATATTTTCCAATCTGTGATTCATTTAAAAAAAAACAGGTTTTAAATACCCTGGATTAATATCGTTGTACAAGAGAGTTCCTGAATCATTTCTGGAATCGTTGTTAAATGTAAATATTGATCATAAATGTATATAACTATTAAGACGGTGGAATAATCAAAAATGCTTATATCGACCTAATTCATGCCACATAGATGTGCATACTTGATATTTAAACACTCAGCATTCTCTTGCTCTCTCCTTTACTCAGCATTTACCTATTTGGCTTTTTTCATTTAATAGAGGATTCATATAGTCAGTTAAATATGGCTGCTTACATTTTGGTTCCTTTAAATCACGATTGCTGCCATATTTACTATGAACGGCTACAATGCGAAACGTTTTTAGATTTGGCATGCGTTAAGTAAGAAACCACTGTAATTGGGAATTTTTCTTTGGTCTGAAAAATCGACTTTATGGTACTATGTTCCTGGTGTAGAGGTTCTGCGTTTCCACCTTAGGAATCAGCCATGAAACATGTAAATAATTCATATCAGAAGGGATGCCTGCTTCTGCATTTGGCGCGTTTTTGTACAGTAATCCACAGGGCTGCATCCATATCGACCTGTTTAATAACACATCCGCCGCTGTACCTTTCCATCAAAACAACAATTATACAATGTATATTTTCAAATCGAAGATTATTTTGATGTACGCCTTTGTGGCATAACTAATCAACGCTTTCCGTAAAACAGCTACAAGTGTATGTACTCGAAAAGTGCAGCAACAGATATATTAATGTTTAAAATAAATATTGGCTGAATAAATACACATATTTAAAATACTTCTGTCCTAGATTGTCGATTATTGTCAGGTTGGTTGCTTTATAGCTTATTTCATACTCAAACATTTAACGTTGCTTTATTTGAAATCATGTTTGTCTATATTTTGGCCAATAATTAAATTGATGGACAATAACTTAGACACTCAAATAGGAGTTGTATTATTAGTTGGGCTAAAGCTTCTTCTCACTGCAGTTAAACAGAGCAACAGCGTTTGATGCCTAGGAAATCGAATTTTTCATTTGTAGTGTTTTTTCTCTCTCTGTGATGTTACGTATTGGTTACATTTTAACCAGCAATATTATTCCCTCTATAACAAAATAAAAATAGATCAGAGTCTACAAATGTTATTTCTCTGTTCGTGTTATTAAAATGGGCCGAGATCTACTTTCTTCCAGATGAGTTTTTATCAATGAACTTTGTTTCTATTCTAACAAAGTTATATCATGTCTACAGTCCACTAAAGTAAGACGTGTTTACTTGAGAAATAAATATTCCGAGAGCACATATACAGCGCGCACTAAAATACACCCATATGAACAGAAACTTGTCATTATTAACTTGACGTTTATAAAAAGAAACAATCCCAGTAGTAAATGGAACCACCTATTCTTATTCATAAAAGCAAAAAAACTGCGGATGCTGGAAATCCAAAACAAAAATAAAATTACCTGGAAAAAACTCAGCAGGTCTGGCAGCATGCTGAGTTTTTCCAGGTATTTTTTATTATTCTTATTCATATGTCGTTTGTTTTCTGGATTTTTGCGTGTCCATATATAACACCGACATACTGTAGGCGAGAATTTTATTCTTTCTCGACTTGATGTACATTTGAAGAATATTTAACAGCAACAAAATAAATGATGCATAAAACCCTCTAATGCCCATGTAGTCGGACTGCGGATTGCAAAACGGCAAAGGTAGCAGAACCAGAGGGATGCGTGCTCATTTAACTTCACAAATGGTAGCCGCAAACAGCAGTAAGGATATTAAAGGAAGGTTTCTATTCGGGCGAATGTGATTTTTTTTCTCTCCCTGGTGCAGAGTCCTAGAGAAGCGGCAGCAGCCTGGAGAAAACATCGAGCTGACGGAAGATGGAAGGGTGCAGAACGTTCGGCCGAATAAACCGCCGCTCTGCGATTGTACCTGCTTCGGGCTACCTCGCAGGTACATCATCGCCATCATGAGTGGCCTGGGCTTTTGTATCTCCTTCGGGATCAGGTGTAATCTTGGCGTAGCCATCGTGGACATGGTCAACAATAGCACCATCCATCACGGGAATAAAATTATTAAGAAGGTGAGGAGGGACGTGAAGAGGACGTTCAACAAACATCTAAAACCTCCGCGGAATTCAGCCACGTCCTAAAGCGACACGGTTCTCTCTGTCATCTTCCCTGTCTAGTAAGGTCAATTTGGATGACTGGTCCCAGTACTGTTAAAAGTGAAATATTGGAGAAAAGGTTTGGTAGCATAATCCTCGTCTTTATTTTCTTTTATTTCTAAGAAAACCACGCTAAATTTAGAACATGCCAAAATAATTCTATCCAGACCTCTCTGCTAACTCCCTCTGGTAAACTGAACAGATCCCCAAGTCATTGAGTAAATTCTATCCTTAGGAGAAAACACTTGTTCGATCATTTAGTGTGCGTGTACGTGTGTAACTATAGTATCCCTGTTTCTGAGTATAAACTGAAAGATTTATTCTAGGGTCATTGTAACATCATCTAACCTGCGTTCCCCTTATCTCTCTCTATCTCTCTTCCGCAAGAAAGCGACGTTTGACTGGGATCCCGAGACTGTGGGAATGATCCACGGCTCTTTTTTCTGGGGATATATCGTCACTCAGATCCCTGGAGGGTACATAGCGTCCAGATTGGCAGCAAACAGGTAAACGAACTAATCTGAAACAATTGGGGAATTTGCTGCGTTTTACTGGCGGGTAAACCCGCGGCAGGCCATTACGCATATGTTCGACCCTTACTTCGAATACTTCTTCTCCCGACGATCGCTGTTTTTAAACTAAATATCTCGAATTATTCGAAAGGCGTTGCTAAACACACATTTTTGAACCGAGAATGTGTTACATTGAAACGCTGTTTAATTAGTAACTGGTGGAAAGCGGACAGAAGCTCCACGTAACACCTAAGCCCGAGGGTTTCTTTATAGTAAATTGGATCCTTATTTAACGAACTAATGTCGGCCATCGGTGATATTTGCCTTTTCAAATTTTTAGTCCGGCGTATTGACAAAATCGAAATCGAACGTCCACAAACCATCCTGAGCTGGGTTGGGGCTGGTGTCATTAGCCCTGGGGTTGGACAATGGGGGCAAACAACTAAGATCTGATTTATTTTCTTAAAATTCAACGTTCACCCTCTAGCTTTAGAAAACGTCTTAATCATATAATGGAATAACAGAATCATAAAATAGAAGCTTATTCTCGGGAAATGGGGCTAATTGTCATGTTCCTTCCAAAGTCATATTATTTGTTTGGATTGCCTTATGCGTGCAGAAAACGAACAAGTTAAGCAAATCATTTTCATGACAATGTATTTATGGGTGAGAGGAACAGTCGATTTTTAGACAGTTACTCGTGCCTTTCAGCTTTTAACTAAACGCATTTAAGAGATCATGATGGGCTTGAAAGACATGTAAAATTCCGAGTGTTGTGTCAAATGGTTGGGGAGCAGGTTGCGGGCGATCCGTTTCTATGGCATCTGCTAATATTTCGGTACACAGGGGGTTTCATCCAACCTGTTAATTAGATCCCCTGAGATTCGAACCTAGTTCATCTTAATCCGAGTCACGCACTGTGCCGACGGGATGCTATAGCGGCCGTCCAATTCATTCTCAGCCTGTAGGAAGCGTGCCCATTTTCACTGTAAACGCCATGTCTCGCATCTCGGCCGTGCAAAATGTTACACACTTCAGCTGCAGAGGAACGTGTTCAGTGACAACGTTGC
This sequence comes from Cetorhinus maximus, assembly GCF_964194155.1. NCBI lineage: Eukaryota > Metazoa > Chordata > Chondrichthyes > Lamniformes > Cetorhinidae > Cetorhinus > Cetorhinus maximus. Next base: position 128,614,717 of record NC_135887.1, read on the forward strand.
GGGGTGCGCGGTGATTGGAATAACATTGCGCCAAAATCGAACCCCCGCCCCCCCCAGCTAATTAACTGAGAAAGACCAAGCAGTTTCTTTTAAGGTTGTTGTGATTCGAAAGCGAGTGTTAGTGGATGCATTTCCACAGGTTGCACTCTCCACGGTGTTAGGACAAGTTTGGATGATTAAACACTGTTGAAATGTGCTCTGACTCATTTACACAACAACCTGTGTCTTTTATTTCATTGATACCCCACCCCCAATAGCAGAAAACTGGATTCCCAATCCGCAGTCTGTACTGCAGACATTTTTTTTTTATAGACGTGCAGTTTTGCAGAGTCTACAATTGTACTTACTGACAATACATCCACTCGGACCGAGCGTTTGCTTGAGACGAGGGATGTCTGTAAATTGTGAAGGAACAATAGAATAGAAAAGGTGATTCGAACGCTGGTCTGAATTAGATACAGGAATAGTCGGGGGACAAGGATAACAATATAGGCGCAGATTGGCTAAAGTGAGAGCCTCTAAGTGCTCTAAGGTGGCCTAAGTCGTTAACTTATCGAGCGATATTCAAGAATTTCCAAGTGGTTATCTTAAGATTGAGGCTTCCAATATTATATAACCGCTTTATATCATCCAACATCATCCCCAATCTTCTCGGAATGAATTTCCTGTTGCAATGTCGCATGTTGATCTTTTAGCATTGTGGCCTGTCACTCATTCCCCAATATCACGATTGCATTGACTATATTTTCACACATACACTTGGCTTCACTTTCTGAACAACTCGTATTGTGTATCTACATATTTGACACGTCCGTTTAACCTCTGTTTCGCCAAGATCAAATTTCTCAACACTACATGAAAACGGCCTTAGTAAAGATCAGGGCAGACTTCGGTGTAGCGCGAACTAGGGAACTTGAAAAGATTCTTTGTAACAATTAGTTCAAATAGAAGATGAAGGCGCAAGGTTGAGTCGAAGAATGTTCTTGCGTTGCGACTAAGTCCCAAGTAATTTTGAGGACAGTTTGTTTTTCACCTCACAGAAAATGTCGCAAATCATTATTCCTTTTTAAAGGGGGGAGGGTTGGAATTGTTTTATGATTTCACGCGTGTTACAATCGTGTGTTTTCGATACTACCCTTCTGCGGCAAAACATTCCGGCAGAATTGGTGAAATAAGATATCAACACAATGGTTTACGTGTCTATTAATCGCAAGGGGGTTGGGTTCAGGGACGAATATTCATTGCTCATTTACTGTGGGTTGGGGGGAGGGGGGGGTGGGGTGGTGGGATTTATCAGTCTGTCTCGATTTGCGGGGACCATTTGTAACACAATGCCAGATGACTTAATCTGTTCCCCTGGCAAATAGGTGGTGCTGATCAAGTAATGCCCGTTGAGATCCGTACCAGGAGTAATCGCTACTCATCGCGAGTTGTATGGCGCAAGGAAGCTTGCTGGTGACAGTGTGTCCAGGCCACCCTGATAATCTGGTCCAGGAGTTTTTAACGAACTTTGGGGGTTCTTGCCATGATCTGCAAGTTCCTGATGGCTTTTGCACTAAAGTAGGCGATGGGCATTGTTGATAGCCGCCAGACTCTGTTACAGAATTCAGCTGCATGTTAAAACAGATTCGCTAACGATTCGAACTACTCCCGCTTTAGTCTGCACAATTCTAAATTTGAGCTACCTACGAATAACAATAGCTAACTAATGATTTTCGCTGTGCTAACATTCGGGGAATTGCAGTTTACACGTGCTTCCCAATAGTAGGTCTGATGTGGCATTCAATCCTTCCCTCCACTGCTACAGGGATTGAAAAAAAAACTCTATTGAGACCGTATCATGTGAGATAGCACCTTATCTGTCCATTTGTAGTACCCCAGACTGTTGCTCCTCACCATTAATCACTTTTGATTTTAATGATACGGTCCAGCTATAGTGAACTTAGGAGAGTGTTTCAACGAAACAAAATTCATTCACATTTCCCAACATGTTCATGTCCATATCGCTGCAGGGAAATTCCACATGCGTGAATCATGATCACTTAATAACCTGTCGTCCTTTGGTTATGGCTCATTGCTGCACGCTTACCCAAATGTTTTACTGGAGCGTGTTAGACACGTAGAGCTTGTAAAAACAAAATCGCTTGATTTTTATCAACAATTATTTAGCTTTGTATTTGGCAGTTGCCCAAGTGTAATCAATCAGGATATAACACCTGCAAGACAATAAATGTACTATTTGATCTCAGTCATTATACAAGTAAGATTCAATTTAGGCACAACAGTTAGAGAAATAGTTTTGGAAATATCGAATTAACAAACCTTTACATTTAGATTTGCGACAGTTCAGCTCTATTGTTCATTACTTTGATTTTTCCCAATGACTATGGGATGTCCCGCGCCCTGTTCTGTTATTCCTGTATGGTTTGTACATTAGATTATGTGACAATGTTAACCTGCTGAGAAAAACAATGCCAAGTGGAATAAATATACTTGTACTATATACTGTATATTTGTTCACGAGAACAATTTTTTGTAGCGAAAGTATGAATTTCGCTTTTAAAAATTGATGTTCACTGTGCGTTCACACACCTGGCTGTTTACAACGCAACAAAGGGAGGCATCACATGTTAACTATGATATTTAAATGCGTATGTCATGTATTGGTATTAATGAGATGTTCAAATTTGGGATTGATCAATTCCTAATATGCTGAACCTTTTTGTTCGGTAAACTTACACTGGTTACTTCCATGTGAATATCACCGCTGCACTAATACAAGTGTTGGATTCTTACCAATGAGTTCATTCATAAATCATTCATCTTCTTCCTCGCGTACTTTCAGGTATGAAATTTCCCCAAGAGGTGAAAGGAATGGTTGTGATTAGGCTTCAAAGTCAATATTCCCGCTTTTGAATGCGAATCGCTTCCATCCCAAGTGACCCGCCTTCTTCGTGACGTTGTCCATGATGCAATGCATCATTGTCCAATCACAAAACTTTAATGAGACCCTTCCGGTTTACCAATGAGAAAGAGCGCATCTTACTACCGCCTCCGGTTTGTTAAGTGAACAGTGTAGTAATAGGTAACTGAGCAGCTCAGAGAGACTAATTGGCAGGAGGATAGAAAACACCTTTAAAGCAGCCTTTCTGCCTCCTGAAAGAAATATTCCTTCACCTGGAGAAGGAAAAGCACTTGGACTGTGTATGAACTAGCGCCAGTATGAGCAGTGCCTGCGGAGGAAAACCACGCGTGAAAAGTAGTCTCATCAGATGTACAAATACACCTTTAGAAGAAATAATCTGTGCTCTCAACTTTAACCCAATCCCCCAAGGGTCAGTCACTGAACTGGCGTTTTTCGGATCAGCAGAAGCGCAGCATTTAAAACTTAAATAACTCGATCAAACTTCATTCCGAATACATGAAGTGTATTTATAGCTAGAAGTCCGCTATTATATTTGACATTACGATTAATTATGTGGAAGAGTGATGGATAATATGGGGTCAGCAGCAGACTGTAATCTAAACTGAAAGTTCCGAGTAATATTATAAACCGCAAACACACAGTTGAGTTAGTTATTCCTGTCGAATCTGAAATATGAAATAACATTTCCATCCGGAAATCACTCCAGTGATCCTTGATCTTTGTCTATTTCATCAAAATGGTCTGCCGCTTTATTTTTTTTTGGCTTGGGTTGAGTTTCACCTGGTGGGAATTCCAGTGAGCCAATTCATGCGGATAACTTAGACATTAAAAAGTGTTACTTAATCACACAATTATGTAATTATTTATAATAACCTATTGATAACAAGGAAACAACAGAGCTAGCATCGTGGGTTATACGCAGAATGGCACTGTGACTGATGTGTGATATATTAAAAAGTTGAAGGGGTGGGGAGAAAGATTGTATTGTAATAGCTTCTATGAAAATAGCAGCTGAGTGCACTTTTCCAATGAACAATTGTATGAAACGCAACTTTTTAGTGGGAATTGATAGTGGGATAAAATTCAAGTCAGACACTCTTCAAGCAGTTAAATAGCCAATAGATTGACATTAATGATGGAAACTTCATTCAGCCCGTTGTGGAGTGTACACTAGTTATCAATAGAAGTCGCATGCAAATATGTGGAATTTCAATGTGCCAACAAGGCCTTTAGTAAGATTTCCTTGACCCGCTTCTGGACAACGTGGCTGAAGAAGCGAAAACCCAGATGACTTATTGTTCCTTGAAAACTGGCACATCACAATTCCAATCATCACTTTGTAAAATTGGGAGATTGTTTCTGGAAGAAAAAAGGCCAATAGCTACTCACCACCCTCCACCAATACCTACTCACCATCCTCTGCCAATGCCTACTCACCATCCTCCACCAATACCTACTCACTATCCTCCACCAATACCTACTCACCATCCTCTGCCAATACCTACTCACTATCCTCCACCAATGCCTACCCACCATGCTTCGTCAATACCTACTCACCACCCTCTACCAATACCTACTCACCACCCTCCACCAATGCCTATTTACCATCCTCCATCACTGTCCTGGCCCAATAAAATCAGTAAACAGTGCCATTTTTCAGATTCAGGAGATGAGCTGCTTTTTTCTAAACAAAGACAAAGGCTGTTGTTTGAATTATTTCATGAGGAAAGGACAATGTGTTGCAAATATCGTTGAGGTATTTAGATAACTAACAAAGGAACTTGTTGAAGTATAACTCAAATGTTTCATTGTAGTGCTTTAATAATTAACTTCATTTTTGATATCTCAATAATTGTGTGCTGACATTTATTATAAATAACAAGCATATTTTTGCAAGTACCACCCCCCAAATCTTCTGAAAAATGGTGAGGAAATATGTGAATTGATAAATTAATAGACAATGAAAAAAATAGGAAGATGCTCGTCATTTTTATTGTGGAAACTTCAGATCTGCAAGTATGAAGTGGAGGGACAAAGCACTTGAAACCTGAAATTATACTGAAATAATGGGCATGAATGCTTACATCTTTATTGGAACAGAGGCATTAAACCATTTACAATAAATTATTTTTAAACACCTCCATTAAAAGAGTGCAGGGAGAAATTTCAGATAAATGCATTAAGTAGTTGTCCTTACAATCCCATTTTGTAGTTTTGAGCGTCATTTAGGTTTCCAACTCCTTCCTGCCATACACACAGTCATCAACAAACAACATACCAACACATAACAGAGACATACACAAGCTCACAGATGCGCACAAAATGCATACTTGCGTACAAGGCTTATTTTGAATATTCAATCAGTATTAGTGTTTTTTTTGGTTGTTGAGCTATTGAAACCTTTACCCTTTTTTCAATTCTTTTATTTTTCTAATGCTTCATTCCGATCATGCCATTAAACCTAAAGGCAGCCAGAAGCCTCCTAAAGATGCTCTGCCCTTTTCTGCACTGCTTTATCCCAACAGAGGTTTCCATTTCTTATGTTGTTTATGTTTTGCCTGCCACAGTATCAAATTATTGATCTAGATCTCAGATTTACACTGACATATCAGATTTAGACTAACATATTTATTGCTCCCAAAATCTCCAATAAATTATTATTTTTTACTGACAAATCCTGTCTTATCAAAGACACAGCCAATCTAAATATTTCAAGCCAATTATGCAAAAATAATATCGACACTCAACTCAGGCCATTATTTGCCTTTTCCCACACACTAAAAAAATGAAACCAGGTGCACCTCTATTCAAGCTGCTGTGCTACAGCGGCAACACTGGCATCTATCTGACACTATGAAAAATTCCCAAAGCATGTCTTGCCCAGAAAATGCAGGACAAATACATTCCAGACAATTACTGTCCCATCAATCTATTCTCAATCATTAGCAAAATGATGGAGGGTGTCATTGACTGTGTTCAATAATAACTTGCTCAATAATGCTCAGTTTGGATTATGTTAGGGCCACGCAGCTCCTGTCCTAATTACAGCCTTGGTTCAAACATGGATAAAAAATCTGAATTCCAGCAGTGAGGTGAAAGTTATTGCCATTGATATCAAGGCAGCATTTAACCAAGTGTGGCATCAATGAACCCTGGCAAAATTGAAGCCAATGGGAATGGGGAGGAAAGCTCTCCACTTACTGGTGTCATACCTAGCACATTGTGACATAGTTGTGATCGTTGGAGGCCAATCATCTCAGTCTCAGGACATTGCTACAGGGGTTCTTAAGTGCTCAATCATCTTCAGCTGTTTCATCAATGACCTTCTGCCTCCCCACCTCCCCCACCCCCAGCCACCCTGCCATAAAGTCAGAAGTGGGGATAGTCACTGATGATTGCACAACTCATCAGATACTGAAGTAGTCCATGCCCGCATTCAACCAGACCCAGACAGCATTCAGGCTTAGGCTGATAAATGGCAGTAGCATTCGTACCACAGAAGTACCAAGCAATGATCATCTCCAACAAAGGTCTACTTAGCCATCTCTTCTTGAAGTTCAATGGTATTACAATCACAGAATTTCCAACACTCATCATCCTAGGATAACCTTTGATCAGAAAGTTAACTGGACCAGCCATTACATACTGTGGCTAAAACAATAGGTCACAGGCTGGGGTCTCTGCACCTTCTCTCACCTTCTGATTCCCCAAAGTCAGTCCACCATCTACAAGGCACAAGTGATGAGTATGATTAAATACTCTTCACTCGCTTGGATCAGAACACTTAAGAAACTCAACACTATCCAGGACAAAGCAGTTCACCTGATCAACACTCTATTCACCATATTAAACATTCACTCCCTCCACCACTGATGCACAATGGCAGCAGTGTGCACCATGTACCAGATGGACTGCAGCAATTCCCCAACCCCCTCAACAGTATCTCCCAATCCTGTGAGTTCTACCACCTAGAAGAACAAGAGCAGCACACATATGGGAACACCAGCACCTGCAAGTTCCTCCCTAAGTCACACACCATCCTGACTTGAACTATATCGCCATTCCTATACTGTCGCTGAGTCAAAAACCTGGAACTCCCTCCCTAACATCACATTCAATGTACCTACACCAATTGGACTGTGGTGATTCAATAAGGCAGTTCACCACCACCACCTTCTCAAGAGCAATTAAGGATGGGCAACAAATGCTGTTGCCAGGCAAGATCAGCTTTCCACAAACGGATAAAAAAATGCCCATCATACTCCAGTAACATGCTAATCCTCTATCAGCATGAACACTGAAAAGGAACAAAATTGCAGTAATCCTTATTTTTAGATTCTTATTTAGTAATTTCCTTTTGTCAAGCATAACCTTTCTCATTCTAACCAGTTATACTCTAAGCTTGATTTCTTAATCTTCATTTCATACTTCCTCCTACGTCTTTGCTATACTTTCTAATGTAGGCATTTCTCACTAAAGTAAATAGGCATCCATCCATCCACCCCCAAATCTAAAGTTGAACTATGTAATCATTTTTTCACACAACAGCTTGCAACCATGTTTTTAAAGGTGACTGTGATAAATTGCAAAGATAATTTCCTCCATCCTCATGTCATAAGCATGAGTTCATCTTTCACCTTGATGTACTTCAGAAATCCAATAAAGATAACATAAAGATACTGATGAATAACCAAGTTAGTGCCAGCTCCACACTCATTAGAAAACTGAATAAAATGAACAGTTATGTTGCGGTCCCCAGACATAAAATCAGAGCGTCCCTTCAGGCAATTCCCGCAAATTTTGAATTTGAGTTACTCCTCCCAATGCCATTATGCACAATCAATCTACATTCACTTTTAACAAAGAAAATAGGCAGGCCCTCAGCACTGTCATTGAATCAATTTATCTGCCTACCTACCTACTGTGATCCCCATGGAAATAATTTCAGTTGCCTTGAGGGAGGATTCCCTCTGACGTCCGCTGCAGTGAGGACCAGCAGCATTTCACAGTGTAGGTGAAATATCAGGCAGTTGTGGACTCCTTACAGTCATTGCACCACAATAACTGTATAAAGCAGGCTGCTGCAGTAAAAATCTAATTGGAAAATTAGATTCAATAGACAATTAAAAAAAAGTAAACATACCCAAAAAACTTTGCAAAATTAAAAATGTACACATTTTTGCAACTTACAAATTTACATATTAAAAAACAGTAGTTTTGATCAGGTAAATCATTTTAATAATATTTAAAAGTTTAACAATCATGCTAAAAAGTCATAACTTTTTTTACAAGATTTATCAGGCTTTTAAAATATTTCTTTTTTAAAAATCCATTGTAATTCCTTTCTGGTGTGGGCCAGCTCATTAGGTATTTTTAAATTGACAGCAGCTCCCCTTATGCCTGCAATACAGGTGTAATTTTTTAATATAGTGTAATTCATTCATAATTAGTGGGCAATTAGTTCAAATTCGTGCTCGCTGTTTGAAGGTGGTGTAGTGGCATTGTCACTGGACTAATAATCCAGAGCCCTGAGCCGTGGGGACATAGATTCAAATCCCCTCCATGGGGTTGGCGGAAATTAAATTCCATCTAGCCGTTTGAAGTAATGGACCCTCTGGAGTAGCTTTAGTTGGTAAACCATAACATTTTTTTGAAAAAGAAAATAATCTTAGTAAATTTAACACTATTTTACTGTTAATACTGGAATGTGCGCACAGAAGTGCCAAGGTGTGTCTGCCTGAATTTGCAGATCGTCCCCGACAGTCAGTAGGGGCGATTGTTGAATGCGTCGCGGTTATTGGCACCACAAAATCGGCCCATTCCAATCCTTAACGAGAGTCCTTTGTTAATTTGAGACAAAGCATTTTATATTGGATTAAGGCTCAGATTAGTGGCGCAGATACATTGCTGGCATCACTCAATCGCTTTCTCGGTTTTTGCTGATGTATCCAAAAATTTATGCCCGAGGCCCGAGGGAGGTTCTGCAATCTTGAGGACGAACCTTGAGTAGTCCAGCAATAACATTTCAATTTCAGGTGTTTTATGATATGCTGTTTTATAGACAGATGAAATATGGAATAGTGCTAAAGGTGGGTTCCAGTTGCACATCTGTTCCCTGCTTGTGGACAGTGTTACGGTGACCGTGACAGCCGGATCACTTTATTAGGAAGGCAACGATTTTCGGCTTTCTATGACATGTTGCACTGTTCATTGATTGGTCTTTTATGTGCAAACTTTAATTATCATAAACTGAAGTTACAAGCCAGTTTTAAGAAATAATTTATACGAAGGACTATTGTTACTTATTTGGTTGGGTGACGGTACAGATTCTATCACCTTTATATTTTATTTTATTGGATATTTTAAGGATATTTTATTACCCATCATATTTCTACCTCTCCAGCTCTGAAGAAGTCTTACAGATCCGAAACGTTAACTCTGCTTCTCTCTCCACAGACGCTGACAGACCTGCTGAGTTTTTCTAGCATGCTCTGTTTTTATTTTAGATTTTATTACCGTTCAGCCATTTTTAGCCGTTCAAAGACAAATCGATAAACCTGGAAAATAGTGTTGAACAGTAAAATATTGTTAAACTCACTAAGGTTATTTTCTTTTTCAAAAAAATACAACTTCAAAAAACATACAATTTCACTGGTAGAAAATATCCATTTATATTCCAATAATTGTATCAGCTGATTTCTTCGTCTACTTCATTTAGAAGCAGAGATCATATGTTAAGGCTATTTAAATATTAATACGAGTAGTATCTCGGACAGTTGAGCGAGAGGATGTACTTTGTTGTGGAAGACCGTGCAATTCAAATGGAATTTAGAAAACCTTTCTAAATGAAGGGCTATTGTTACAATTGTCAGCGAAGGTTCGCTTGTGCGTGCATCGCCATGCGAATGATCTTTGCATGTTTGGTAAGCGAGCGATTGTTTTTCGAACTGAGTGGAGAGACAGTATAACTCTCATCCAACTGATGAGTTGCGTATCTATGCATGTGCCCATGTCAAACCATGAACGAAGTACAATTACAGCCTGAGTGGGTTAAAATAAAATAGCCGTGTTGTAATAATTAAATTGCAGTTGATCTAAAAGCTTCTCAGGCCTTTTGATTTCATTCAATTAAATGGGGTGGGGGGAGGAGGGGGGCGTTGCGGGGTGTGTGGAAATATTCAGTATATAGTGGTCTTTAATAGTAATGCAAGCGACCTTGGGCTTGGGGTTTACATCAGCGGAGGTTGCAGTGAGGATCTGAATACATGTCAGGCAACAGAACCCAGTGATGAAGTCTAACAATGTTCCCACATTGAACTGGCTTCCCTATGTAAAGGTGTTGAATTACTGCTGCACCCCGAGGCTGCTACAGGTGATGCTAATGTGTACAGAAGTTCCTCACGTCGGCACACCTTTACCCTTTGCATGATGCGGGATTGATGTTTGACATCGCGCTCGCATAAGACCTGAAGTTCTTTTTTTTAAAAACATTTTAAAAATGATTTGGTAATCATTTTACGAATTCCTACTTTTGAGTTGGGCGCACTGCAGTGAACCGGTGGTTAGAATTCTTTCCAACCCGTCAGTGTCTGTATAGAAAATGCCCTCGGTTTGATTGTTTGGCATGTGAACGTCACCAGGTCACATGAGGATGGGAGTCTATTTGTAAAAAGGTTAGGACACCGCGGACACCAGTTCTATTTGTTGTCTAGCCGCCGTCTGGAAATGGAGAAGCTGCATTCCCAAGTCACCGATGAATGTGATATGTATTTACATTCATTAAATATTTAGTCATTGGTGCAAAGGTTTATTGTCCACTGACGACAGCGAAGTATTTGCATAATTATTGGATATTTCAAAATTTCAACAGTAAGATTGAACTGCGAGTAGGTGGAACAGTAGGCAATTTATTTATTTACAGAATATAGATTCTGTGTCGAAAATCTTTTTTCAGATTTCTAGTATCCGCAGTATTTTGCGTATGTAAAGGCATTCAAAATAAATGTAAATTAAAAAAATAATTTTAAAATTAGGTGTACAAGGAATAGTCTAGTTTCCTTTCTCTTGTATTCTCGATTGTTCAATCCTTTGAAAAGTGAAAGGAGAGCTGGAAACAGTTTGCTTTAATCTACCATGGAAACATGCTGTTACTTATCCTTTACTCGGAAGTTTGTGGCTGTAATTTCGTGAGGGAGGCTGTCCTGAGAGCCTCCAATCTGCCTCAAAGTTCAAAGGAGCGGAGACAAAATAGTTTTACTGGTTCGTTTATTTTATCCGATTCACCTTTGTTGGTCAGAGTGCAGTTGGTCCTCAGCGTGTAGGCGGTAGGAACACAGCACGTTGCAATTTCATCTCGAAAGGCGAACCCTCAATGCAGTCTCCACTTCCTGTGGTAATGGCTTGGTGTGGACAGGCAACCCAGTGTTTAAACATTCACTTTAATTAAAGTTACTGGTTAGTAAAACAAAATGAGCACTGGCGTTAAATGCAGAACTGCTAAAATTAAAGTATTTGGTTCCATACATTTCATTCAATGTAGCCTAAACCTCACAAAAGAAGCAAGGTGTGAAATGTTGTCATAACGATCTATCTACCCAACTATCCGTCCCCACCACCGCCATCTCTCTCTGGAGAAGAGTCATACAGATTCGAAACGTTAACTCTGTGTCTCTCTCCACAGATGCTGTCAGACCTGCTGAGTTTTTCCAACATTTTCTGTTTTTATCTCTCTTTACCTGTCCTCTTGGCAATTTACATATTAAAGATACATAGCTTAATTGGTTTATTCACAAACTAAACTCCTGAACTAACGATTCGGTCAAACCCAACTCAATTTTAGCGAGGTTTGTGCACTTAAATGCATCCAAACAATAACATTGAGTATCGAAATCACAGAATGATTACAGACAGAAGCAGGCCATTCGCCCCATCGTGTCTGTGCTGGCTCTCTGAAGGAGCAATCCACCTTGTGCCACTCCCCCGCCCTTTCCCTGCGGCCCTTACATTTTGTCTTCTTTTCAACCAGTGATATAGGTATCTTACCAAGAATTAATAATCGGGACTAGGCTTTGACATTGGGATTCTTGGGCAGGCTTTGGGTTCGGCATGTTTCAGAATTCATTGTACTTTAGTTTAAAAAAAAAGTTTAAATGTGCCAGTGTACAGACAAAGCCTTCATCAGTTTCCCCTTTGCATACCCAGTCGGCAGAAATTTGAATAATCTACCAATGTATTCTGATTGACCAATAAGTATAGACCCTGTAATATGTTATAACATTATTTCAATATTAAAACCCTTGTGTCTCTCAATTCGCCTTTTGTGTATTTCATGCTTTGTTGAAATACACGTTGGACAGTTAAAATCCATTCCTGTTGCACAGATTAGACATCTCGGATCTTGGGGAGCACCTGGGATTTTTTTTTTTTAATATCGCCACGCCATATGTTCGAAGGCAATCCAATTTACATTTCAGATAATGAGATTTTTTTTTTTTTACAATTTGAATGATTTACTCGGAGATTCTTCTTTTTGGGGGAAGGGTTTGGAGGGGGAGGGGGTGTAGAATAAAGCATTCGCCGGTGGTCACAGCTGTGGCAAAGTGTGATGTGAATCACCGGCTGAAACTTCAAGGAGCTTGGCGCAGATTTGGAATGAATGTTTTCGGGAGATCTGCTTTAACTACGTGCAGGTTTGCAATGGTCATCTAATCAATACAAACAGTTATACGCCAAGCCCTTCCCCATCACATAAACTCAAACCGACATGGTAAAAGGGAATCAAATGAAACGCAGTGCATAACTGTTAGTATGCATTCATTATTATGATATTTAATCATCCATTATTGTGATAGTTATTCACTGAACAGTAACCCAGACAACACATGCGAGCATCAGTGCTACACCTTTTAAAAAATAATTTAATCATTCTTGCATTTGAGCCTCTCTGCCGATGCCAGCATTTATTGCCAATCCCGAATTGCCCTTGAGATGGTGGTGGTGAGATAAGATACACAGGTAATGGGCATTGTTTGATTAAGGACTGAGAGCACTTGAAAAAAGAGGTATGGCTGGGACAGAGTTAGCAGATAGGAGGCAGATGTCCGTAATGCTGCCTCCTGGGAATAAACCTACTGTCAAAGGAAAGGTCTGTGTCTTGTTTCGTGGATGTCTTGCTCAGCAGCAACGGTAGATACTAGATACTACATCTGTGCTAATTCATTATTATGCTATTCGACATGGAATCACCACTCTTTTCAGTGACCTTAAGTGTTGTCATCTCCAAACCCGAAACAAGCAGAGCTTTCACATTCCTTGACCTGTTTCAATCCTCACTACTGACTGAATCTAAATACCACTTCAACCAATTCGTCCCGCACACTGTGGATATGCAACCATTGTCCAGCACAGCTCAATTAAATGAACCTATGACCAGTACACATTGCCAGACTGAAGCTTCTCGTGACCAAGACACCTCTCTCAGACTGATCAATATCATCATCTTCCCCTTCTGAACCTTGTGCATCACCTTGAAAACTCTGTTGTTCTAATTTGGACAATTTCCTGCATGATGATATTCCAAACCACATCTGAAACACCAGTTAACAATTCCCCGACACCTGTTAACAATTCCCCGGGTATCCTTGGGACTCATTCTTCTGTTATTATTCCATTTCTGTCATCTGCCAGATTTGCCAATGAGGTCTCCATCCTCATTTCTTTTGTCTGCGATTCTGCATATTGACATCTTCACCCCATGTCCGAGCGGTCTCGAAATATCATGAGCATTGACTCCTCCATTTTTGTGACACTGCTGAATGTCCCATTTGTTCCAAACATCTTTCTAAGTCTATCAAAGTCTGATCATGCCCTGTAGGCATTTAGATCATCTTTCTTATCAATTTTATCCATGAAACTTATTAGAATACACAAACCTTCATCAGTATCTAACCGACGAGCATCCAGTTCTTAAAAAAAAACTTTGCTGCAGATTCTGCCAGGAACTGACAATGCCAAGGCCATACCTTGTTTTCTTTTCAGTAAAGTTATGACCTGTGTCGACTTAACCATTCTATTTTGCCACTGGTCATAAAGTGCAGATTGAGGGTACAGTGGTGGGTAATCGTACCCCAACACTTTATACTTGGTTTCAGCCACTCTTCTTCAAAGTAACTCTGATTATAGCCTTCTGTCTGAAAAAAAAATCTTTAATTTCCGATCTTCACCTTTAGGTGATGCGGATCCAAGCTAGGTGGTAGAGCACAAAACAAGACACAGTTATTTTTCCTTTGATAATAGGTTTATTTGCAGGAAGCAGCATTACAGACCTCTGCATCCTTATTACTAACTCAGGGTACAGGCCATCCCTCCTTATTAGTGCTCTCAGCCCTTAATAAAACAATGCCCATCACCTATGTATCTTTAACTACATAATCAACTAACCATTAACAATTTTAACTTGCGTATATATTGGGATAAGAAGCCTACTTCAAGTCAGAAAGGCAGAAAATTTATTGAATGCGTTCAGGATAGTTTTCTTGCAATAATGGGCCAGATCTTCCCGTCTCTGGATTAAGGGAATCAAGGGTTATGGGGAAAAGGCTGGAAAGTGGAGTTAAGGATTATCAGATCAGCCATGATCTCATTGAATGGCGGAGCAGATTTGATGGGCCAAATGGCCTACTTCTGCTCCTACGTCACTTCACTTATTGCATACCCGGGTGATGCACTATGTCACCCTTTGGAAGTCCATGAGAAATTACATGAGAACTGCCCAGGAATTTTGAACTTCCAATGGGCAATTCCCTTGCTCCCCAGGACCCTCTGAAAAAGTTCCCACCTCTGAGTTGAAGTTGGAGACCTTGGACCGTTCTGACTTATTTACCTGGATAGCTACCCAGGAAATGTTAGACAGAAAAAAACCTAGTCTAACTCCTGGGTAACTATACAGCTGACCTCTCTCAATCACTCACACAGATTCCCTGACTCCCCCCTCAACCACCTGACTACCCCCTGATCCCCCTGATCCCCCGACTCCTCCCGACCTGACCTGACCCGACCCGACCCCAACACACAACATTGCCTGAACATCTGACTCCCACCTAATCCTGACTACCCTGCCCCCCACCCCGACCCAACTTGACTAGTCCCCCAACCTGACATTCCCCCTTGATCCAACCTGTCCTGATTCCACCATCTGGCTCCCCCACGACCTGCTAACAAGCCCACCCTGACTCCCTCCCAACATGACTTAACTACCCCTCGACCCACCTACTGACCTGCTACACTGCCACCCAACCCACCTGCCACCCTACTGCCATTAGGCCAATTAAGTACCTTAATAGGCCTCATGCCTCCAATCAGTGGGCAGCCGAGCCGCTGCTTTTCCTACCTTTGATAATATTCTGAGGTGGTGGAACATGTCGGGCTTCCCTCCTGATGCCTTCTGCCACCATTTTACCATCCTTCCTACTGTCCAACCCACTGACCACCCTACCCAGCTGCCACCCTCACACCCCACCCACCTGACACTCTACCCCTTACCCACTTACCTTACCCACCCTGCTCCCACACCCATCCTACCACCTTCCCACTTACCTAATCCACCATGCCCTCTTACCCACCCTGTACCCCCATCCGCCATACCCACTCACCCACTCTACCACCTTACCCACTTACCTCACTACCCTACCCCTTCACCCATCCTACCCTCTTACCCACTCTACCCCTTACCCACTTACCTTCTCTCCATAGCTTTTCAAAGAAGCTTTGGGCCATTTAAACTCTTTACTTACTGGAAATTGGCAACTAGTGTCGTGAAAATGGCGGCCTGGCTTCTGTGCTGATCCTCTGCATTGCTCCATCGGAGGTTTGCTGCACTGAGTCAGTTCTGCAGGACCCTCCCTCAGAAGATTGGCCAAAAAAATTGGAGGAAGATAAATGTGTAAATTTTTTTGTCTGATCAAGGTAGGTAGTAGGGTTTCCAATCCTGTTTGGAAGATCTGGGCCAATATGTCCTAGAACCAACAAAAGGATATGCCATATTAGATTTAGTAATGAGTAATGAGCCAGATTTAGTTAACAGCCTAATGTGCATGAACATTTACCTAACTCACTACCCTACCCAATTGCAATATGATCAAGTTCAATGCAGTATTTGAAAGAGAGAAACACAAAAAAAGATATTAAGTTTCTAGATTTATTTAAGTTGACTTCAATGTGATGAGACAGAGACTATGTAAACTTTGCAAATCTGTTTATAAGTAATATTATAGAAAAACACTCGGAGATGTTCCAAAATGAATCTCAGTGATATGGAAACAATTTATTCCCCTAAGGGATAAAAGCCTTACTTGCCAAAAAAAAGGCCACAGACAACATAAAGCTAGAAGAAAAAGCATACAAAAATGCAAAAACCCGCACAGATTCTGGAATATCAAAATCAATACAATTCTTTTAGCTTTTTTAATATTAGGAAAAAGTGGATGGGCAGGAACAATGTGAGAAAAATGATAATGGTGATATAAATCAAAATAAGGAAATGGCAGACAGGCTGACCATGTCTCAGCAAAAGAGGATAGCATGGCAGGGATCTCAAAGACACTAATATTGTACCAGGAACAGGAACTCACCAAATTAATGTAAGCAAAATCACAGGGATGAAAGAGTGGCAAACCCCCAGGTCCAGATCAGCCATGATCTCATTGAATGGCAGAACAGACTCGAAAGGTTAAATTACCTACTCCAGTTCCTATGCTCAGATAGATTTCATCCAAGGGATGTAAAGGAAGTAAGTGATAACATTGCAGATGCCCTAACAATAATCTTCTGAAGTTTTCTTGATTCAGGGAAACTGCACATGTCACTTTGCTATTCAAGAAAGGTGAACGAATGAAACTAAGAAATTATAGGCCAGTCAGCCAGACAGCTGCTGTCTGGAATTTGCTACAGTCTATAATTAAGGATAGTGTGACTGGACATTTCGAAAATTTTCAGCTGATCAGAGACAGCCAGCATGGACTTGTAAAGGGTCATTGTCAAGTCCTGAGAAACAAGAATGACATTTGCCTCGCTTCATCATTTGTAAAGGGTATATCATGCCTGACAATCTGACAGGAATTTTTTAAAGAGATGAGTAAAGTAGTAGACACAGGAATGTCTATGCATATTATTAAGATGGATATCCAGAAGGCATTTGATAAATCGCCTCATAAAGATTGTCAGCAGAAGTTGAAGCTTATGGAATTGAAGGCAAATTATTAACCTAGTTAGAAAATTCTTTAATAAAAGCAAAATATTGTGGATGCTGGGAATCATAAATAAAAACAGAAAGTGCTGGGAAAACTCAGCAGGTCTGACAGTATCTGTGGAGAGAGAAACAGAGTTAACGTTTCGAGTCTGTCTGATCCTTCTTCAGAGGTACAGAGACAGAGAAATTTCTGCTTCTACTTCACATTTCTACTTCTCTTTAGCTCTGAAGAAGGGTCATATGGACTCAAAACGTTAACTCTGTTTCTCTCTCCACAGATGCTGTCAGACCTGTTGAGTTTTTCCAGCATTTTCTGTCTTTATATAGAAAATTCTTTGACTGAATGGCAGGAGTCAGAGAGTAGAGGTAAAGGGCAATACTCAGATTGGCAGGATGTGACAAGTGGTGTCCTGCAAGGATCTATGTCGGGACCTCAACAGTTCATCATATTTATTAACAACATAGATGGTGTTGGAAGCCACATATCCAAGTGTGCTGACGGCACAAAGATAGGTGGCATTGTAAATAGTTTAGATGGGAGCATAACATTACAAATAGATATTTATGGATTAAGTGAATGGGGGTCAAAAGTATGGCAAGTGATTTCCAATGTAGGCAAAAGTGAGGTCATCCACTTCGGATCTAAAATGGATAAACAGAGTACTTTCTAAATGATGAAAAGCTAGAATCAGTAGATGTCCAAAGAAGCATTGCAGTTCATGGGTTGAATTTTATCAGACCTTTGGAGAGGGGCTGGAAGGTTGGGAGGGTGGTAAAAATGCAGGCGGAAGGAGTCAGGAGGGAAGCCCGACATGTTCCACTACTACAGAATATTATCAAATGTGGGAAGAGCAGCTTCCCACTGATTGGATCCACGTGGCCTATTAAGATACTTAATTGGCCTATTGATGGCCATTTTATGACCCCACTGGGATTTCACCGGCGTTAGAATGGTCCCCTTCACATGATGAGTCTGCTAGATTCATTGAGGCAGCCTTCCGGTGGCTTCTTTTGGGGGACTGTCTTCCTGGCCCATGGAATGGTCTCCCCAATGGAAATGGCTGCCCCCATGGCCCCAACACCACCACTGGAAGTTCACCATTCTGATTGCTGTGGCCTGTCTATCTGACACCAGCACATCAATATTTGTTTTTGCTAGCCCTTTGCCTTATTTATGCTTGCTAGAAGTGACATATGTTCATACACAAGGACCCATTCTCTGCAAACAAAAGGAACATGTTCAAGCCTTGCACATTTTTTGAATTATCTGGGAGCTTGGGGAGCTTTCTCCTTGGCAATGCCTCAGCCAATCAGAGTCAACTTTCCAACCAATCAGCACCCCTTTTCTCCTGTAGTATCAATTGTTGTGAGCATTTGAAATTTGTTATTCTTGCATTTGTCCCAATGAGTGCAAGAAAAAAAGCATCAGCAACATGCCTCCCTTTTCAACAATATTCCATTTCTGTACTACCAAGCGACTATTTTTTGATATTAACCACATAGTAATTGAAACATTTTAAAATCTGTTATCTAATTACTCTGCCATTCGGGGGATAACAGCAGCACTCTTAAAACTATCACCCTGTTAGAGACCCCAATGCATTTGTACAATGTGTGGATGGTTTATGAAAATATTCATTGTACAGAATACTGGACGTAACCGAGTGAAATATCTTAACTGGAGACACTGTATTTCAGAGACTAATATTGGAAAGAATGAATAAACATTACATTCCTGTAAGTAGAATGTGTATAATGGGAATATTTCTGGTGCTATGTTTCAGAGTATTTGGCGCTGCCATCTTTCTCACCTCCACTCTCAATATGCTCATCCCATCTGCAGCTAAAGTGCACTATGGTTTCGTGATGTTCGTCAGGATCCTGCAGGGACTGGTAGAGGTATGTTTGACTCTCCTGGGGTACAGGAGCCACACTGATTAATCCACAGAATCCCATAGAGTGCTCGCAATACAATGCAGTAAGCTCTCAAAAGCTTACACTTCCCTCTGATGTGTTACAGCACGTCCTTTAAGCATTGTCCATTTAAGCTGATGAAAATGGCACTCCCATAACACCGTGACCTGTTTTCCCTCTTTCCAAACGTTGACTGATCTATTGTGTATTTTCATTCCCAGCAATTGCAATCTTTCTTTTTGTTCATTTTAACCTTTGACTTGTTAATGTTTTGTACTAGATTATATATTGTCATGTTTCTGAACTAATTGGAAACTAATAGCTGTAACAGCATGCATATATTTGAATTAGTATTACAATTCATTTGGCTCTTGCAGAATATTTTGTAGGAATACAGATATCTGGTTGCGTACGGGTTTATTTTTACAAAAAAGATAAAGTTAAACTTGATACATAACTTGTTATTGTTTGGAAATATAATAGTAACTGAACTTCAAAACATATTCACACCTCCTAAAATTCTTGAGTGTTGCTTTCATCTTGATTTTGTCTGCGTCAACAATTTTAAAAGAATAAAACTTATTGCTTTTTACTTAGATGACTGATAAATTACAGACTTGTTTGGCACTTCCACTCTGTGTAAAAACATAACTGATGTATGTTTGCAGGGAGTCACGTATCCAGCCTGCCATGGCATTTGGAGTAAATGGGCTCCACCATTAGAGAGAAGCAGGCTGGCAACTACCTCATTTTGTGGTAATTAGCATTTTTTTCCCCCTGTAAGTTATTTTTTTAATGAATAAAATGTTGCAGTACAACCTTTGCTTGGGATCTTACTTGCATATTGATTTCACGCTGATCTTCTTGCAGGTTCATATGCTGGAGCTGTTGTTGCTATGCCTTTAGCTGGGATTCTAGTGCAATACACTGGATGGCCTTCTGTGTTTTATGTGTATGGTAGGTTCCATATTTCAGTGAAGCAGGTGATTGTTGGCCAACATGCCTTAAGTACAATCGGCCCATAAGCTTTGATACACAAAAAGCACTCGTTTCTTTTATTAAATTCTAGATTTATGACTATCATTACAAACATTACGTTTCTGAACATACATTACTGAAACTTACAAACTAACTTAACAGCCACAGTTTGCTATGAACGTTTTATTACACAAAAAATCAGTTGCTGTGTCATTTTTAAAACATAATGTAGAAAATTATTTAAAAGTATAATGTGCTTTTTACAAGTCTATATTTAAAGGATGGTAAAGCCGTTAATAAAGCACATGAGATACGTGGCTTTATAAATAGAGGCATACAGTTTGAAATAATGGAAGTTCTGCTAAACCTTCACTGGTTAGGTATCAGCTGGAGTTTTGCGATAGACGTTCATCTTGGATGGCAGCACAGAACGGACTATATCAAATTATCTGCCTATTAAATTCCCCACTTGAAATTCAGTTCTATTGCAGTTTAATGGACTGAATATTGGGCGAGAGTAGAGTGCGTGGCCAGTTCACTGCCACCGCTTTAGCGCTAGCACCCAAGATGAGTTTCTACCCCTTCGTGTCCAATGCTGGGCACCATACTTTAGGAAGGACGTCAAGGCCTTGAAGAGGGCACAAAGGAGATCTACCAGAATCATACCAGGATAAAGGAATTATATTTATGTGGGAAGACTAGAACAGAGAAAGGTTAGATGAGATTTAACAGATGTGTTCAAAATTGTGAGAGGTTCCAGTATAGCAAATAAGGAGAAGCTGTTCATACCAAAGGGTGGATCAGTACCTGGAGGACACAGCTTTAAGATGATTGGCAAAAGAGCTGGCAGAAGATGAGGATTTTTTTTCTGATCTGGAATACACTGCCTGAGGCAGCAGATTCAGTAGTAATTTTCAAAAGGTAATATACCTGTGAAAAGGAAAAGCTATCGTGGGTATGGGAGAAGTGCGGAGGAGTAGGGCTAATATGAACATGCACACGATTATATGGACTAGGAGCAGGAGTAGGCCACTCGGCCCTTCAAGCCTGCTCCGCCATTCAGAAGTTCATGGTTTATTTGGTTGTAACCTCCCACTGACTCCTGATAACCTTTCATCCCCTTGTTAATCAAGAGTCTATCTAGCTCTGCCTTAAAAATATTCAAAGACTCTGCTTCCACTGCCTTTTGAGGAAGAGAGTTCCAGAGACTCACAACCCTCTGAGAGAAAAAAAACTTCTCTTCATCTCTGTCTTAAATGAGTGACCCATTATTTTTAAACCGTGACCCCTAGTTCTAGATTCTCCCATAAGAGGAAATATCCTCTCCACATCCACTCTGTCAAGACCCCTCAGGATTTAAAAGGTTTCAATCAAGTCACCTCTTACTCTTCTAAACTCCGGTGGATACAAACCCAACCTGTCCTCATAAGACAGCACGCCCATTCCTGGTATTAGCCTAATAAAACTTCTCTAAACTGCTTCTAATGCATTAACATCCTTCCTTAAATAAGGAGACCAATACTGTATACAATACTCCAGATGTGGTCTCACCAGTGCCCTGTACAACTGAAGCATAACCTCCCTACTTTTGTATTCAATTCCCCTCACAATAAACAATAGCATTCCAGTAGCTTTTCCTGATTACTTGCTGTACCTGCATACTAGCCTTTTGTGATTCATGTACTCAGATGCCCAGATCTCTCTGAATCTCAGAGCTCTGCAATCTCTCACCGTTTAGATAATATGCTTCTTTTTTATTCTTCCTGCCAAAATGGACAATTTCATATTTTCCCAAATTATACTCCATTTGCTAGGCCTTTGCCCACTCACTTAACCTATCTATGACACTTTGTGGCCTCCTTATGACCTCCTCACAACTTACTTTCCCACCTACCTTTGTGTTATCAGCAAACTTAGCAAGTGTGCCATCTGTCTTCCATCTAAGTCATTTATATAAATTGTAAAAAGTTGAGGTCCCAGCACTGATCCCTGTGGCAGACCACTTGTTATGTCCCACCTGCCAGAAGAAGATGCATTTATGGCTATCCTGTAAGAACATAAGGAATAGGAGCAGGAGTAGGCCATTCGGCACCTCAAGCCTGTCCCGCCATTCAATAAGATCATGGCTGATCTGCCCTAGGCCTCAACTCTTCTTTCGTGCCAGCGTCTCATAGCCCTCAACCCCCCGATATTCCAAAGATCTATCTACCTCCTCTTTAAATACTTTCAGTAATCTAGCCCCCACAACTCTCTGGAGTAGAGAATTCCAGATATTCACTACCGTCTGAGAGAAGAAATTCCTTTGCATTTCCGTTTTAAATCAGTGTCCCTTTATTCTGTAACTATGCCCCCTAGTTTGAGATTCCCCCAGCAGTAGAAACAGCTTCTCAACATCTACCCTGTAAAGCCCCCTCAGAATCTTCAATAAGATAACCCCTCATTCTTCTAAACTGTAATGAATAAAGGCCTAACCTATTTAGCTGTTCTTGATAAGTCAACCCCTTCACCCCAGGAATCAGCCTAGTGAACCTCTTTTGAACTGCCTCCAATGTCAACATATTCTTTCTTAAATAAAGGGACCAAAACTATACACAGTACTCCAGGTGTGGCCTCACCAACACCAACAGTTGTAACAAGAGTTCCCTATTTTTAAACTCCAACCCCCTAGCAATACAGGCCAAAATTCCATTTGCCTTCTTAGTTATTTGCTACATCTGCATGCTAATTTTTTGTGTTTCATGCACAAGAATACCCAGATCCCTCTATGCTGCACTTTTTTGGAGTCTCTCTTTATTTAAATAATAGTCTGCCTTTTGATTCTTCCTACCAAAGTGCATGACATCACACTTTCCTACCTTAAACTCCATCTGCCAAGTTTTTGCCCACACTCAACTTATCTATTTCCACTTGCAGATTCCTCATGTCCTCATCACAACATGCCCTCCCACCTATTTTTGTATCATCAGCAAATTTGGATACATTACATTCTGCCCCCTCCTACAAGTCATTAATATAGATAGTAAATAATTGAGGCCCTAGGACTGATCCTTGTGGCACTCCACTAGTTACGTTTTTCCAACCTGAAAAAGACCCATTAATCCTGATTCTCTGTCTGCTGTGTGTTAACCAATGCTCAATCCATGCTAATACATTACCCACAATACCGTGAGCTCCTATCTTGTGCAATAACATTTTATGTGGTACCTTATCAAATACCTCTGGAAATCCAAATGCACTACATCTACCAGTTCCTCTTTATCAACTCTGCTTGTTATATCCTCAAAGAATTCTAGCAAATTTGTCAAACATGATTTCCCTTTCACAAAACCATGTTGACTCTGTTTGATTGTGTTAAGCTTTTCTAGATGTCCTGCTATTTCTTCCTCAATAATGGACTCTAGCATTTTCCCAACGACAGATGTTAGGCTGACTGGCCTATAATTTCCTGCTTTTTGTCTCCCTCCCTCCTTGAACAGAGGTGTCACATTAGCGGTTTTCCAATCCGCTGGGACCCTCCTGGTATCCAGTGAGTTCTGGAATATTTTGACCAATGCTTCCACTATCTCTGCAGCCACTCCCTTTAAAACCCCGGGATGCAGGCCATCAGATCCTGGCGACTTGTCTGCCTTTAGTCCTATTAGTTTGTCAAATACTTTGTCCCTCGTGATAGAGACCATTACAAGATCTTTCCTTTCATTAGCTCCTTGTTTATCTGATATCTTTTGAATGTTCATAGTGTCCTCCACCGTGAAGACCAATGCAAAATATTGGTTTAACTTATCTGCCATTTTCTTCTTGTTCCCCGTTGTCAATTCTCCAAGTAGCCAACGCTCACTTTAGCCGCTCTTTCTTTTTATATACCCGTAGAAGCTCTTGCTGTTTGTTTTTATATTTCTTGTCAATTTACTTTAGTAATCAACTTTCTTTTATTGCTTTTTAGTCACCCACTGCTGGTTCCTAAAAAATTCCCAATCCCCTGGCTTACCACTAGTTTTCGCCGCTTTGTATGTCTTAGCTTTTGATTGGATATTCTCCTTGACCCACTTTGTTAACCACGGGTGGTTCATCCTTCTCATCGAGTCCTTCTTTTTGGTCGGGATAAATTTTTGCTGAGCGTTATGAAATATCTGTTTAAATGTTGCCACTGCTCATCCACTGACCTTCCCCTTAGTCTATTTTCCCAGCCCGCTTTAGACTGCTCTTTCCTCATATCTCTGTAATTGCCCCTATTTAAGTTGAAGACACTTGTTTGAGACCCATGTTGCTCGCCCTCAAACTGAATTTGAAATTCTACCATGTTGTGATCGCTATCACCTAGAGGATCCTTAACTACAATATCTCTTATTAATCCCACCTCATTACACATTACTAGATGTAAAATAGACTGTTCCCGAGTAGGTTCTGCAATGTATTGCTCTAAGAAACAATCCCTGATGCACTCTACAAATTTTTCATCCATATTATCCCTGCCAATCTGATTTGTCCAGTCAATGTGCAGATTAAAATCACCCATGACAATTATAGTGCACTTCTTACATGCTTCCATTATTTTCTGACTTATGCTTTGTCCAACAATGAAGCAACTCTTCAGGGGCTAACAGACAACTCCCACCTGTGACTTCTTCCCCTTGTTATTCCTTATATCCACCCAAACTGATTCCACATCATGATCTATTGCACCTATATCACTACTCACCGACACACTGATACCTCCCTTTGCTAACAAAGCTACCCAACCTCCTTTTTCTTTTGGCCTATTTTCTGGAACGTCAAATACCCTTGAACATTGAGTTCCCAGTCTTAGTCACTCTGCAACCACGTCTCTGTAAAAACTATCAAGTCATTTTCATTTATTTCTGTTTAGATCAACTCATCTATCTTGTTACAAATGTTGCATGCATTCAGATAAAGAGCCTTAAGCTCTGACTTTTTACCATTGTTACTCATTCTGGTTCTATTTTCTGCTGCACTCTTCTGCTTATATTTTCTTCCCCTTCCTGTCACACTTTGATTATCCTTCACCTCTCCACTACCCTGCACCTCTGCTCTCTTGTTTCTTTTTGATTTTTTAAACTTCCTTTCAATTGAACCCTTCCCCCTACTAATTAGTTTAAAGTCCTATCTAGAAATCTAGTTATATGATTCGCCAGTACATTGGTCCCAGCAAGGTACAAATGAAACTGGTACCAACAAAACAACTCTTTCCTTCCCCAGTATTGGTGCCAGTGCCCCATGAATCAGAACCCATTTCTCCCACACCAATCTTTGAGCCATGCATTTACCTCTTCTATCTTTCTCTTCTATTAGCCAATCTTCTATCCATGCCAATATGTTACCCCTACACCATTAGCTTTTGTTTTCTACAATAACCTTTCATGTGTCACCTTATCAAATGCATTCTGGAAATCTAAGTATAGTACATCCACTGGTTCCCCTTTCCCCACAACACACGTGACTCCTTCAAAGAACACCAACAAATTGGTTAAACACGTTTTTCCTATCACAAAACTATGTTGACTCTCCCTGATTGCCTTAAACTTCTCTAAGTTCCCTACTAAAATATCTTTAATATTAGCTTCTAACATTTTCCCTATGACAGATGTTAAGTTGAATGGCCAGTAGTTTCCTGCTTTCTGCCTCCCTCTCTTTTTGAATAAAGGAGTTACATTTGCTATTTTCCAGTCTAATGGAACCTTCCTCAAATCTATGGAATTTTGGAAAATTAAAGCCAAGATCCTAGGATGAAGTCCATCAGGGCCCGGGGACTTACCAGCCCGCACCTCCAACAATTTTTTCAATACCACTTCTCTGGTGATTGTAATTTTCCTGAGTTCCTCCCTCCCTTCCATTTCTTGATTTAGAGCTATCTCTGAGATGTTACTCTGAATGTGCTTTTTTACTATAAGTTTCTATGAAACAAGGGGCAGAATTTTATGGCCCCATTGCGTTGGGGGCGGAGCTGGAAAATGCGGCGAGCTGTTCAAAAGTCCATTGACTTTGGCAGCACTGGAAAATCCCACCAGCAGGAAGGGCCCTAAAATTTCACCCAAGGTGTTGCTGTGGATTGTAAAATTACCAATATCGTAAATACAATAGAATTAGTTCCTCAAACTGGATGAGAACAATGGAGTTTAGAAGAAGCTAAGCACTATATTACCTTATTGGTGATCTTATTGAAACATTTAAGATGCTGAAAGGACTTGATAGGGTGGGACCAGGTGGACGTTTCCTCTTGTGGGGGAGACTAGAACCAGGGAACACAGTTTAAGAACAAGAGGTGTCCCTTTTAAGACAAAGATGAAAAGATTTTTTTTTCTCTCAGAGGGTCGTTAGTCTGTGGAATTCTCTTTCCCAGAAAGCAGTGGAATCTGGGTCATTGAATTTATTCAGGGCTGTGTTGGATAGATTTTTGATTGACAAGGGGTTCAAGGGTTATGGGCAGGGCAGGAGGGATCATGATGGTTGTCTGGGTGGCAGATAGGAAAGTGGAGTTGAGGCCACAATCAGATCAGCCATGATTTTAGCGAATGGTGGAGCAGGCTCGAAGGGCTGAATGGTCTACTCCAGCTCTAACATTTCTTCATTAAAATAATTGAAGATAAATTGGGGCATTTCTATAATGGATCCCTGACTGGCAAGAACAGTTTTACTTTCTGCTAGTAAATTAAAAGTGACCCTCATGGTCCTTTAAATATTGTTCAAACTCAGAGACATAGCGTGTAAATCTGTATTCAAGAGTAATTCTCTAACATAATGGTTATTTTTAACTGAAAAATGTTAATGTCATTATCTCGAGTGTAAATTTACAATATATGCTGGCGGTCAGTGATGTTTCCAACCCGATGCATAATCAGAATATTATCCTGAGATATTGTCAAGAGTAGAGCATCTTTTATGCATATAAATATACATAGTAATATTTTTGTAATTGGTTTTGATTACATCTTATGAGATCAAGAGCAACATCTGACTGGTACAAAATGACAGGTATAGCAATATGGGATTATTATATATAATTTGAATATTGAATTCTTATGTAAGGATAGTTTATCTCAATTTCAGATACATTGACTGGGTCATCTTGTTGTTGTGTACTAGTAGTTTCAATATCAGATATTGACTATGGTAACAATAAATAGTGAAATATATAGTTGAGATATGTAGTTGTGGGTGTACCTACAGCACATGGACTGCAGCGGTTCAAGAAGGCAGCTCACCACCACCTTCTCAAGGGCAATTAGGGATGGGCAATAAATGAGGCCAGCCAGCAAAGCCCACATCCTGAGAATAAATTTAAAAAAATATATAAAAGTTTTCTGGTGTGTGATGAGTTAGCTATAATTAACCACATGCATATTTGGCCCAATTGAGGGGCAGCTGGCTACTTAAACCCTCAATCACAATTTTCATTTGGCACAGCATTCTGAAACATCCAGTAGACTTGGTCATTAATGCAAAATAAAATTTACTCCTTTGAAATAGTTGTTCTTATTTGGCATATGTAATGAGATAAATGCCACATTGCATTGATTTGTTGTTAAAATCATCATCATCTGGATACTGCTCCGGTATTTGTTAAGTACGTACATTACAAAAACAAATAAATGTTTTAAATGAACCACTGAAAGTATTCCTTAGGGGTGCTTAGCAATTCTGTCGTTGGAAAATTGGTTAGCAAGACACCAGGTGGCATGTTCAGTGGCATGAGCAGACCATATGGCACGATTGGTTTAATGATGGCGTGAAACCAGTTCACAATTGTCCACTTAGCCTGCCAATAGCAGGCCGCGTTTCCCGCCATCAGCCATCAGGAACCTCATTGTAATACATCAGCATATCATTATTAGGCCAGCCCACCGGAATTGTACCCCCACCCCCGCTGGATCGTCTGACCACGTCGGCAAGACTTGGTGGGCTGCACTTTGAGGGGAACTCGGAGGTGAGTACACAGTAACGTTGTTCAGCACTCGACGGGTTGTCTCTTGGACTTCAAGCTTGAGGGGCGTTGGGGTGGGGGGGGCCAGGGTTAAGGGCATCCCAGCCTAAGGGCACCCCAGCTTTCGAGGCTACCTTGTGGTTGAGGCGGGGGGGGTTGCGGTTAAGGACAGCCCTGCCATTCTGGCGATTTGTGGGGAGGGGGTGTGCTAAGGGCAGCCCTGCTGTTAAGGCTGCCTTGTTGTTGAATATAGCGCACAAGCATTCAGGGTGGGGGTAGGGTGGGAAGGGAATTGGCCACACATTAAGGAAACCTGCAAAAAGGGACCAGTCCTCTGCAACTGAGACAGTTCAGATATATTGATATGATTGGAGTCGGGCTTCTAGCTTAGCTGCCCACTCAAGCAATGCAGAGGCATCAAAGTGCCACTAAATGCTCCAAGGCTTTTCACCAACCACCGCCACCCCACCCAGGGAGAAGGGGTGGCTGGGGATCCCGCACACGCTGCCAAGGAGCCACAGCGAGCCATTGCTGGTCGGTGTCCAGTGACACCCACAGTCTACAGATGCCACCTTTCATTCCTGCAGATGATCGGGAACAAGTGCCGCTGAAGGCTGCGTATATCTAGGGAACTGGTTGGTCACATCTGTCAGCTACTGCAGGATTTGGCGCCACAGGGACCTGGAGGGCATCCACTGCCAGCGGTTGTGAAAGTGACCATGGCGCTCAATTTCTATGCCAGTGGCTCCTTTCAGGGCTCCACAGGTGACCTCTGTGGGATCTCACAAGCTGCCACCTACAAATGCATCCATGAGGTCATGGATGCCATCTTCGCGAGGTCACACAACTTTGTGCATTTCGCCTGGGACCAGGACAGCCAGGATGCAAGGCTGATTGGATTCACCCAGATCTTGGGTTTCCCACAGGTTCAGGGTGCGATCAACTGCACTCATGTGGCGCTCAGATCTCCATCACAACACACGGTCAACTATATCAAAGGCAAGGGGCTCCATTCGCTGAATGTGCGGCTGGTGTGCGACCACCAGAAACGCATCCTGCAGGTTTGCGTGCGGAGTGTGCACGGCTCCTACATTCTCAGTCGGTCACAGATGCCTGCAGTCTTCCAGGGTCCACAGAAACTGCAGGGTTGGCTTCTCGAGGACAAAGGCTACCCACAGAGCCCGTGGCTGATGACACCCATGTGGCTGCCTCAGACTGCAGCAGAGTGATGGTATAATGAAGCTCATACTGCAGCTCACAACTTGGTGGAGCAAACCATCAACATACTAAAGATGAGGTTCTGGTGCCTGGACCAGTCTGGTGGAGCCCTGCAATACAGTCCGCAGAGGGTGTCATGCATCGTTGTTGTCTGCTGCACCCTTTACAACCTGGCACTGCAACAGGGAGAGGAGCTGGCCGAGGAGGAGATGCAGGAGCTGGAGGTCTCCTCCAATGAGGAGGACGCCAATGGGACTGAGGGTGAGAAGGTCCTTGGAGGCGATGGTGATGGGGATGAGACCCTTGTACTGGCCAGATGAGGCAGGCACTCTTGGGAGGCCCTCATGATTGTGAGATTTGTATAGGATGTTGACGACATGCAGTGAGGTGACCCCCATAGATCCTCACATCATATCTATGAACGTTTGACTCCAGTCTGGGTTTTGGCAGCATGTATACCCCCTATGAGAATGCTCTTGTCATGGAGATGCAGTGGAGGCCCTAATAGTCACTTGATTGCAGGAGGATGATGACGACATGCAGTGAGGGCACTCCATAGATCTTCTCATAGCCTCTGAGAATGTCTGACTCCTGTCTGGCCGAGGGCAGCTTCGCTTGTGCTCTGTAATCAGGGTCATAACATAGAGTTGCAGCCATGAAACTTTAGAAACATCTGATCCTTTGTCCGCCTTCAGCACCTGAGACCTTCAGGGGGACAGCATCAGTGGTCACAGATGCTGAAGAGGTAGGGGCCAGCCCCACCTTAAGAGTGCTGAGAGCACACAGAGACAATGAGCGAACTCTGTGGCGCCTGCCCATTACATTCTGGCAGCAATGACAAGCACTGCTCAGGTGCAGGCATCAGTAATATGTCCAGGGAGTGTGAGGCCGGACCAACATTTTGGTCTGAAGGCTGCACAAAGCACAGGGAAGAGGCCCTGGACTGAGACTCCTGCCTTTACCTTGTGCAGAAAGGTTTCACATCCGAGTGACAAGAACACTGCTCATCAGAACAAGGAGCAATAGGCAGGGAGACATTCTTGGGAGTTTACTGACAATAATGAACAGTATGTACAAGTGATTAACACCCGCGCCCAGGCTGTGCAACTAATTCTTCTTAACCTTTTCCTAACCTTTCTGCTACATCTTGGTGCTCCCCAGATTTCCACAGCGGAGGTGGAGGCAGCCTGTTGACTGGAATGCCCTGTCTGTCATGAACTTGGCGGGCGTTCTCTGGAGAGCTGAGACCTGGAGGGCCCCGGCCTGCTTTCGGGGTCCTGCTGTGTGGCAGCGACACCTTCCTTGGCCTGTGGAACTGGAGCTGCTGAGGTCACAGGAAGAGAGGAGTCAGATGGGGCAGACAGTCTCAAAGTCACCTGAGTCGATGACCCCAGAGTGTGCACCTGCTGACCCTGCTCCCTGTGGCTGACTCCTTGAGGAGAAGGGGTAGCTGGAGTCAGGTTGATGTGCCTGGCACCCCTCTCGTGCACACACAGTTGGAGGCCAACTATGGCATTAGTGATGGAGTTGAGCCCGTGCAGCAGTGCAGGAGTGACGTCCTGGGCCAAGGTCTCCATGGCGACCGCCATTCTGCCAGTGTTGACCTCGGTGTTTTGCAATGCCGGCACTATCTCCTCAGCCTGAAGACGGACGGACTCCTCCATTGTGCCTTGCAATCTGAGGAGTGCAGTGGACATCCCTTCCTGATGTTCCCAAGCTTTCCTTTGCAGCTCCAGCAACTGTGACATCACTGAGTCCAGAGACTCGTCACCTGACTCGGACTCAGCACATTTCTGGCCTCCAGCAGTCCTGCAAGTGCTGAACACCAGGTAGGTTTCTGCTGCTGTGGATCAGACAGTGCGATGTGCTCACCAGATTATGATCCCGATGCTATTCTAAAGCTAGGTTCCACCGAGGTGTGTGCCTCTGTGCTGGTGGAGGGTGTGGGTGAGCACTGTGATAGGACTTCAGGGAGGGTGCCATCAGATTCCTCTTCAGAGGTTTCTTCGGCTGTTTCCGTCAGCTGTTTCCCAGATGTGCCTGCGGAAGCAAGGGGAGATAATTAGTGCAAGGCAGTGGCCTGTGAAACAGGACACATCACTCACGGCATGGTTGTCTGATGGATGCTGCACTGCTGGATCCTCACTTGGTTGAGCACCGCTGACCTCACCGTCAGCACAGGAACGGTCCAGATCCCCACTGGCCAGCTGGATGGCCTGATTTTCAAAGTTCGTGAGGACCTTGCTTTCAGGCATTCCTCCACCAGTCTGTGACCTCTCCCTGTTGTTGTGTGCCAGCTTGTCCTGCATGAATAGAGATGGAGAAAGTGTAAGCAGGACACCTGCCAGACTTGATGATACATATACCTGGCCTGTGTGGGTGGTAAGTAGTCCCGTGGGCAGAATGAGGACAACAACGATGAGTATGAGAGAGTGAATGATGATGTCCTTTGAACCGGCAGTGAGTGAGGGCCCTGTGGATGTGTGATGGGTTTATGAGTGTGTGAGTTGATAGTGATGAGATGGGTGACTAACCCTGGCAGAACAGAGGAGATCATTCATCCTCTTTCAGCACTAGGTGGCTGTCCCCTTTTGAAGGGCGTTGGCGCTGACCACTGCTGCCACTGCCTCCCAAGCTGGATTAGTGACGTTGCTGGCCATCCTGCGGCCAGAGCGGAGGTAGAGGACACCCCGGTGGAACTCCACAGCATCCAAAAGATGTTCCAGTGGTGCGTCTCTGAACCTGGGGGCTGCAGTCTTTTTGCCTTTCAGGGCCTGCAGCAGTCGTTGTCTGGAAGCACTGAGAAGTGGCGCCCAGCGTGACGAAGAGGCGAGGTGATGGCAGGCGGGCGAATGAGAGCCTGTCCACCATAGAAATGGTGTGTTTCCCAAGAATGCATAAATAATGTGATGGGATTTGGACGATACGGAGTGAAAACCTGCAATTGCGGCCAGCGGGTAAAACGTCATTTTACCCGCCCACGACTGCACTGAGTGCCAATCTGGGACAATTCCACCCATTGTCTCAGAATCCAGGCAAAAATTTTCACTCAACAGGTTCCATGCTCTGAGTACTTGCCTACTGTCCATAGTGTTCCACGCACTCTCATGTTGTGTGAGATACCTTGCCAAATGTGTGATGATTGAGATAATCTGTCCTTAAGATGTTAAACCGACTCTTCCCCTTTCAGATATTGAGTGCCTAGCTGTGTACGTTTAGCATCAAGCGGTGGCATAGTAGTATTGTCACTGGGCTAGTAATCCAGGGACCCAGTGTAACAGTCTGGGGACCTGGGTTTGAATCCCACCATGGCAGATAGTGAAATTTAAATTTAAAAAAAAAATCTGAGTCTAGAGATAACCATAAAACCATTGTTGATTGTCATAAAAACCCATCTGGTTCACTAATCCCCAATAGGGAAGGAAGTCTGCTGTCCTTCCCTACATGTGATTCCAGGCTAACAGCAAGTTGGTTGACTCTTGAAATAGCCTAGCAATCCATTCAGTTCTCAAGGACAAATAGGGATGGGCAATAAATGCTGGCCTAGCCAGCGACTCCCACATCCCATAAACGAATAAAAATAAATTTCTGTGCTTATTTCAGATGTTCAACTTTCATATTTCGTTTTCATGATTTTTTTTTTGCAGATGTTAACTATTCACACACATAGTAACTGAATAACATAATATTAAGTAACTAGCAATTAATCTGCTGCAGAACAGTGACAATCTACACAATAGCATCCAACTTCTGATTCTACATAATTTCTTTCATGTTTCTTGCTTTTTTTTTTGAATTAGGATCTCTTGGAATGGTATGGTATATGTTCTGGATTCTGGTATCCTATGAAAGTCCTGCAGCACATCCAACTATCACAGATGAGGAGCGCACCTACATTGAAGAAAGCATTGGTGAAAGTGCCAAACTTATTGGAGGAATAGATGTATGGACTTTCTATCTATGCTTAATTTTTAGAACATTTCAGTTAACTAAACACAACTACAGCTCTGTATTAACTCAAACGTATGCACAAAGCTCTGTGTATGCATAATCACATTTATTGATTATGCACTTATAAGCCCCTTTTAGTCTAAAACCGTGCACTTAAACACGTGCAGAACTTTGTCCCTATTATCTGAAACATGGGCATAGGGTTGTCGACTTACATACTAAGCTGCATGTAAGAACCCTGCTCTTGCATATGTGCATCAAGCCTTTTGCATACATACTTAAATTCATGCATTAACTGTTGGGCTTACACAATTTTAGCTCTGTGCAGATAGATTTTACCTTGTACACTGATCTCTGTGCATATATAGGTTTGGTGCTTCCACTCATTTGCACTTGTTTTTTTTTTCAGTGCAATTCACCTGAAATTAGCAAAAACAGTGCAAAAGATGGTGGAATTTTAGCACAAATGTAATTTAGTGCAGCTCCAGCTCCTGCAATCTCTTATGCTAGTTTTAAAAACATGGCACTAACAGCAGACTCTACCCTGCAGACTGGTCACAAACCAGATCAAATGAATTACCACTGGCAGTTTCCACTAATTCAGCTTTTTGCAGCCCTTCATGGAGGCTCTAAAAATTAAATTCGTTCTTTTAGGCACAAGGACAATATTAGGAATGTTTTAAAAGCATTTGAAAATATTTGTTTCTTACATTTCCTAAGAAACTGACTATAGTACACTAATATAACTAACAAATGGTTCTGTGTCTTTGTGATAATTGCAATTATTTAAATTGTTACAGATGTAAACTCAACACTCTGATTAAAATGCTTATTTTTCATGATAAACCCATTTTCTATTGAATTACCATGCTTAAATAAATCAAGGAATATTTTTAAAACAAAATCTTTTAAAAAATTACTTCCAATGCGCTGTACTGGCTCTTGGAATTTTTTTCGCATTTGGTGATATGCAAATTAGTTTGCACAATTAAAAATATTTTTAAAAACTAGTGCAATGTTGTCCTCCATCGCTGATTGTGCTCCAGGTAGAAACTCTACCTCATTTACTTGTATCATGTGTATTAAGCTAACTGTACTTTAACTCTTGCGTTCGTGCCTTAAAACAGGCACTGAGCTTTACACATCCATGCAAAGACATAAAAACAGAACTTTCCCTTAACACTTAAACACTGAATTCTGCATATAGTTTGAAGCATATTCAACATTTGGACAACAATCTTCTCACTGGCTGTTGAAATTTTGATGAGAAGAAAGTAACTTTTCCATCAGTTTTTTTTATAACATTAGAAACTTAAAACTAGGACAACAAATGGCTTGTACATTTTTTCATAACATTGATGTATATGTTTAAAATTTTATAGTGGCTGATGGATGAAACTTTTTTTAAAAATCGTGAGAGTTGATCTGCTCAAGGTGGTTTCATGTTCTGTGTAAGCTACCAAACATGTGGATGTTGCACACTTGAGTTGCTCTAATAATGGAACTACAACACTATAAACACAAGGTGTGCAGGCACTACATTTCTGATTGCCAAGATTTAGAAAACTGGCATTCCTGAGTCTTTAAACATTGTTTTAGCAGAATGAAAGGTGTTTGGTAACACAGCAAGTATTGTCAAAACAATAACTTCCTCATCTTTGGTCGTCTTATGGCAATACAATGTTCGAATAGTCGTCTGGTAGTACAGAACTTGAGTATTGCTGAAAAAAAGAGACATTCCTTGTTGGAGCTTTTCATCTGGCACTCATCAGGACAATTCGCAAGAAAATACCAATGTCAGGGGAAACAACACATTTATACTGTATGAGAAGGGAGTGCTGATTGGTTGGCAAATGGACCCTGATTGGTAGAGGCATTGCCGTGGAAAATGCGCCGGGCAATCTCGTAAATGGGGCCTGAGCCATTTGCTCACCATGAAAGCTTGCTGCTGAAATAGGGCATATCAAAGGCATCCTGTGGAATAATGGCTAAACTGATCAGATCATTCCACACTGTAAATCGCACAAACTCATGAACTGGCCCAAGACTGTAACCTTTGGCCCTGAAAAGTACCCAGTCTGCTTCGGATTACCCTGGAAGGGCAAGGTATCTCAAAGGTTTGAGCAACAGGTGAAGCTAGCTGTTTCACGCTGCTACTATGCAGTAGCAACACGAGTGGTATTCACCACTAACAGGATGTGTAGTCAAGCCAAATAGACCTTCTTCCTATCACCCTAATGAATAATGTGGTATATGAATTTCAGTGTCGGTGTGATGTAAGGTATATAGGCTGTACATCCCAAAGGCTGGTGATCGTATCAAACAGCATGTCCTTTCCAATGTTCACAATGGGCAAACACTCAACCAACCTGTGCTTGCAAAGCTCAAAACATAGTGTCCATCATTAGATGTGATTCTGTGATTGGACAACGATTGCTAAATAATCCTCAGTGTGCTAAGAATTACGCTGACAACTAATTTAATATTGTCAGTTGGGCTCACAATGTGACGCATTTGCATGTACTGGAAGCTACATATATTAATACACAGGGCCCTGCTCTTTGCAGACAGAAAGAACACGTACACACTTTGTGCCTGTTTCAACTGAACCAAACAAGCAAGAGCCATTCGCTGGTACACTCCCCAGAACAATGTCTTGACCAATCAGAATCAAGCCACCTGGCTTAAATTTCAAACAATGCTTGGCAGTTAACCGTCAGTTACCATTAACTGGGGCATTCTCCATGGTCACGCCTCTAATAATCAGAGTCCACTTGCCAACCAATCTCTTCTCGTACAGAATAAATTTATTGTTTCCCCGACATTGGTATTTTCTTGCAAATTGTCCTGATGAGTGCCAGATCGAAAACTTCGACAAAAAATGTATCTTTTTTTCAGCAATACGATGTTCTATGCAATATTGTGACGTGGATTCTACCCACAAGATATTTTATATTGAAACATGTATTATAGTTTTCAAGGTTAGCAATTTATCATCAAGCAGTGTCATTGCTGTATAAGAATAGTAAGCAACATAATATTGACAGAACACTGTAAGCCTACCTGACGAATGACATTCTGAAAGTCCTGGGGCTTTCTTTTGTTAATGGTAAATCAAGTAGCGTAAGAACAAAAATGAACTTGAAATTATGTCTTCAACCAGCAAAGGTCAACCGATCTAAATTGTCAGATTCTACTGTAAATGTTCAATTCGTCGATTAAAAAGCCATTACTTAGCACAATGATGAAAACTTACAGCTCCAGAATAAAATTTTAAAAATTCAACAAAATATAATGTTTTTTCTTACTGAGTGCTCGTTATCAATACAGGCAAACCTTTTTTGATTTGTCATTGAATAGATGATTTGCTCACCGTAGAGCCACATAGGTTCTTCCCAAAATAACTTGGAAATAATAGAAAAACAGTTGAAATGGCAATGGTGCACTGTCATTTACTGTTGATACTTCACCTGTTAAAAATGTTATTGTACAGCAATTAAATAGCTATGTTCCAAGCTTTAAAAAAAAACATCTTTGGATAAATTGGATATTGATCACTTGACACTTCCATTAACCAACAAATATTTCCCATTTTGTTTTACAAAGATAAATTGGTTAAGTGTACTAACGTCTTAATCTGCATATTATTTTTCACGTGTAATTGCTGGTTTTGGAGGGAGAGCTGAATTTTCTTCCTCTAGGACTATAGTTGTGATATGATTTTCTGATTTTTATTACGGTAAATTGATTTTGATTTATAAACTGACTCGAAATAATAAGATTGACTGACTTGCACCCCAATTTAATTAGTCTTGTGCCTTTTTTTTCAGAAATACAAGACACCATGGAGAAAGTTCTTTACCTCTATGCCAGTCTATGCAATAATTGTGGCAAACTTCTGTAGAAGCTGGACTTTCTACTTGCTGCTGATTAGCCAACCTGCCTATTTTGAAGAAGTGTTTGGTTTTGAGATCAGCAAGGTAACTT
Organism: Cetorhinus maximus; assembly: GCF_964194155.1. Lineage (NCBI taxonomy): Eukaryota > Metazoa > Chordata > Chondrichthyes > Lamniformes > Cetorhinidae > Cetorhinus > Cetorhinus maximus. The sequence goes on from NC_135887.1 coordinate 128,651,872, forward strand.
TCATTCCGCGTGACTGCGTTCATAACAAGATAGACAATTGGCCCAGTTCTGTTTTATACAACCATGTTAAACAGCAGAATGTTGTTAGAAAGATGCTGCAATTCTGATGGAATTTTGGCAGCATGGGAGTTCTGTCCGGTCCAATGGCCAATTCTGAGTCTAAGTAAATGCCATTAAGAGACCCCTTTTCTCAGCTGATAGCCAATGCAGTAGACACTCAAATGCAATACTCCATATATCGGATTTCCTCTCAATAATGCTTTGGTAACACTAGATACTATGAATGCCCTGTGTGCACTCCTGGCATCCAGGTTTGCTACATCTGTGATGGAAGGCATGGTTTAAAATTTAAAGGACTGTCTCCCAGCCCATGTATTTAATCACATTGACTAAGACAGGATGGTGATTTTTAAAATTGGGGCCAGTCCTGGAGGCTACCAGCCAAGCTATTCTATGGTAGGTATTTGAGACAGCCATTTTCCTCCTCACTACGCTCCCACAAAGATACCCTGACAGAAACCGGAATCCCAGCATGAGCTACCTCATGCGGGCGTGTGTCTTGGATCAGTGGTAGCACTCTGAGTCAGAAAGATGTGCGTTCAAGTCCCACTCCAGAGGCTTGAGCACATAATCCAAGTTGACACTTCATTCGGGAGTGCTGCACTGTCAGAAGTGCCATCTTTCACATAAGTCATTAGATCGAGGGCTTGCTTGTCTGTTCAAGTGGATGTAAAAATCCCATGGCACTAAATGAAGAAAGGTAGGAGGTGGTTCCCTAGTGTGCTGGCCAATATTTCTCCCTCAGGCATCATCCTTAAATGATTATTACCATATTGATGTTTTGGGATCTTGCTATTTGCAATTTGTCTGCCATGCATCCCTACATTACAGCGGTGACTCCATTTCCTAAGTTCTTCAGTTGGGCTGTGCTGAGGTCATTAAAGACAATATATAAATGCGTGCTCTGTCTTTATCTAAAGTAGGTTAATTATTCTAAACCCAGTAAATCAGGGCCAAAGGTTGGCCACTGGAGCAGGTAGAACTTCCATGCTGCCAAAATTCCATTAGAATTCCAACAAAAGAGGAAGTCCTGGCAAAGATGTGGATATAGTTGCTGTTTAGTCCCTGAGATACCTTTTTGATTGATCCCAAAACTTTTTCCTAAAGATTCCCATTCATTTTTGATCTGATGCCACCCTTGTTGCAAACTCACAACTGCTTTCAGTTTCTACATAGAGTGCTAGACCTCCGCGCTGAGCACTTAACCTGACAAGGACGTAATAAGTTAATAACACATTAGTGAATATAAGAGATGAGGCCTGAATATGACTTTTGGGAACTGGGAACTTTAGTTACTAGCTCATTATGTTGAATGTTTTAATAGACATGAAAGCCTTGTGGGAAAGCAATTCACAAGTGAAAAGTTCTGTCATATGTAATCATAAATTTAATTAGAGCAATATAGCTGAGCTGGGCACTTTTTAATTCACATTTAGATTTGCATGGCTTTTGCTTTTCAGTTCTGCCACACCTGAAGCAAACACAGATGTTCATAAAAGCAAAATACTGTGGATGATGGAAACCTGAAATAAAAACAGAAAATGCTGGAAAAGCTCAGCAGGTCTGGCAGCATCTGTGGAGAGAGAAACAGAGTTGATGCTTCGAGTCCCTATGACTAAATATTCATAACTTAGTCTGAATGTACAACACATTGGCCTGAATTTTACCCTTGGCAGGCGCACGCGATCGGCGGGTCCGGCACCAGTCAGGAAACAGGCCCCCGCCCGCGATCGGCCCACGACCGCGATTTCACGTTGGCTGGCCAATTAAGGCCCACCCAGCATGAAGTATGGCTTCCCAAAGATCAGGAAGGGCCGGGAGGGGGCTTGTCGGGGACCTGGCGGGCGCTGGGTCCAATGGCGACCCGGCGGGCTGTTTAAAAATGGCACAGGCAGCTCCATGAAAGCTGCCAGGGAAGGACATTTCTTGAGCGATCTGCAGAGTGAAGCTATGGCCTCAGCAACGGAGGGAGGCACCAGACAAGAGGGCAGGTCAGGTGGCTACTCAGCCTCCCCCTCCCCAAGTTTTCGGACGAGTGCCTCGTGGTGCTGTTGAAGGAGGTGGCTGCCAGGAGGGACATCCTCATCCCCAGAGATGGAAGAAGGAGGCCATTGTACCGAATCAAAAAAGCTTGGGAGGAGGTGGCAGCCCAGGGCAGCAGCCACGACATTATGTGGTGAACATGGGTGCAGTACCGCAAAAGGTTCAACAACATGCTGTGCTCAGGAAGGGTGAGTACCGTGTTGGCGTGGATCAGTGTGGCAAAGTGTTAAGGTCTGGCCATTCCCCCTTGGAGCTCAGGGGTCTTAGAGTCTGAGTGCCAACTGTCAATGACGCTGGAGCTGGCCAAGGGGGTGAGTCCTGGCTGCTTGGCCTGGGTGCCTGACGGCTCAAGGGCCAGGACTCGGATGTGCCCTGCAAGGTGATTCTCGGGTGGGGTTGGCCAGGCTGCAATGGCGTTGCAGGTAGAGAGTGGGCTAATCAATGATCCTGTTTTCTTTCAGGAGAAGTCAAGCCATAACAACGTTGAGAGGTCACGGACAGGCGGAGGACCGCAAACCGCGAAATCCTAACCAGATTCGAGCAGGACGTCTTGGAGCTGGGGAGTCGGCTGCTCCCCGTTCAGCTGGTCATGGAGAGGCTGGGGTGTCAGATGAAGTGCAGTGCACAGAGGTGAGAGTTTCAGATGGAACAAATATTCTTGTGTAATCTCTTCATTGATGGGAGCCTAAAAACTGGAGTCCTCGTTGATCATTGAAAGACGAGGGCACCATGATGAAGATCTTCATTGTGTCACCAGGGTGCCTGGCACGCACAGTGACAGTGTGATGACTTGAACTAATGACATGTCTTTGTTCACACCTAGATTTGACAGCAGGCACTCATTTGCAGGACCCTGAAGAGCCGCCCCTGATGCCAGAGGACCGCCAGGCTTCAGCTGCACCCGTGTCATACCCACTCTTTGAACCAGGCACCAGCACAGATACCAGCATCGCAGTGGGCATTAGATCTTTGGCTAGAATGTCGGTGCATAGAGTGAGGGCACTTCACACTTGCTTGAGCTCAGGCGGAGGCAGAGAGTGCCCAGGATGTCGACAGTCGGAGGACTGCTGGAGACCAGGACGATGCTGAGTCGAAGGCTGATGATGAGCCTCTGGAGTTGTCCATTATGTGGCAGATGCTATATGTCCAGCAGGATATGGGGGAAGGATCTGGTGGAGATACATGAGGGTATGCATGCCATGTTCTCTGTTGTGGAGGAGTCCATACGGAGCATATGCATTGCGTTGACCCTCATTGCTGAGCACACTGCCTCCTCCATTGAGAGTGTGGTGACTCTCATGTAGAGGCAGCTCCAGGGACAGAACCAGGGGTTCCTGGGGTTGCGCTTGGACCTGTAAGCCCTCACATAGGCAATGACCTCGGGTGGTCAGTGTCCGTGTGGGAGATGGATGAGACACCCAAAATCCCCAACTAGGTGCCTGTCCATCAATGGCAAGCAGGGTGCTCCAGAGCGACCTCTCGTTGCCGCGCAAGCTGCTTGTCGTCTCCGCGGGCTCCTCTCAGGGCGCTCTGGATGACGGCAGCGCTCCCTCTGCCCCTCTGCCAGTGACCGTGGCATCTGATGACGCTGCGATGACTGGGGAACTACCAGCTGTGGCACTGGTTACTCTGTCTCAGGTGGGGCCAAAACAGGCTTCACTGGCCAGAGGACAACTGCCAAGGTCATCAAGGCCAACAAGACAGCAGAATCAGTGGGCTGCCTCCAATGGCACTGCCAGCGAGGGGGCGGGGGGGTGGGAGGCACCAAGACGTAGCACTCGCAAGCATAAGTTTAAGGCACCATGAGCACAAGAGGGACTGGTCATGGGTGATCTTCTGTTCTGTAATGTTTAGTTTACCTTCACTGATGTGAAAATGAACACTGGAGATGGTCATGTTAATTTTATTTGATTGTGAAAAGTACAGGAATTTTGTTTTTGTTGTAATGGCCTGAGTATGCTTCATTTTTTTTAACTGGTGCAGGGTACGCTAGTGTGTAATGCTGAACGTGAGTGGCTCTAAGCTTTATTGCACAGGCACTGAGTGGACTTTGAGTTCAAATGAAAGGGTCATTTCAGACACCCTTGATGGAGGCGGCGGCCCTGACACGAGGTGGTGAGGTGGAGGCAGCCTAGCTGAAGGAGTGTTGGACAGAGGTGTCCCACATGTCCCGGCCTCATTGAAGGATACAGACGTCTGCCTCCATGCCCCCAGCATTCTCCTCACTGTGCTCCTCTTCTGACTCACTACTGGAGTTATCCTCTGTGGCTTGTGCTGCTGCCACAAGACCCTCTTCCTCCAGTGGGTCTCCCCTTGCCAGTGCCAGATTGTGGAGAGTGCAGCATATAACCACTATCAGTGACATCCAATCTGGGGGGTATTGTAGTGCTCCCCCTGAACGGTCCAGGCATGGGAAGCGCATCTTCAGCAGACCTATGGTCCTCTCTATCACTGCCCTTGTGGAGGCATGACTCTGATTATAACGCTGCTCTGCCTCTGTTCTTGGGTGGCAGAGAGAAGTCATAAGCCACCTCTTCAACCCAGAGCCCTTGTCCTCCAGCAGTCATCCAGCCAGTCAGGCTGGAGCACTGAAAAGTCTTGGTACCTGGGAGTGTTTGAGGATGTAAGCCCCATGGGAGTTGACTGGGTACCTGGCACAGACTTGCAGAATCTGCATCCTGTGATCACACACTATCTGTACGTTCATTGGGTGGAATCACTTCCTGTTGATGAAGGCACCTGGCTCACCTGCTGGCACCTTGATGGCTGCCTGTGTGTAGTCAACTGCACCCTGGATTTGGGGGAAGTCAGCAATCACTGCAAACCCTCTGGCTCGCTCAGCCTGGCTGGCCTCATCTGTACAGTAAAGAATAAATGTCAGTACCCACCTAAACAGAGCTTCTGTTACCAGCTTGACACAACTATGGACAGCTGACTGGGAGACTCCACACAGATCCCCCACTGACCCCTGGAAAGAGCCGGAGGCATAGAGGTTGAGGGCCAATGTGACCTTCAGAGTCACTGGCATGGGGTTTCCACCCACACAGCTGGAGGTGATCTCAGGGCCTATCATCTGACAAATGGAGGTCACAGTCTTCCTGGAGAGGCGGAGCCTTCTTCGGCATTGCACCTTGGACATATTGAGGTAGCTGCATCGCTGCTTTTAAACCGTGACAGTAGGTTAGTGGTGTCTTCTGCTGTCCCTTCCACCTTGGACTACCTGCTGGCCCTGCGCCCCTTGTGCCTGCGCCTCTCCTCCCACAGGTCGCTCCCCTGGAAGCTGTACTGGGAAATCTGGCCTCCTCTCCCTTTTGTTCCTCTCTTCCTCCTCAGAAGAAGTGCCTCCAGTGGAGACATTACTAGGCTTTCAGAAGACTGTCTTATACTTGGAAGGGTCCACATGGTCAAAATCCTCCGGGGGCCATGGAGACACCAAGGAGTCCTGAAATGAAGCCTAGAAATGCTAAGAATGAAGCTCAGAACTAAGGTGAAGCTGTCAAGTTCAACTAAGCAACCAGCAGCAAGCTATCTCCTAAACTCTCCACAGCTCACTCTGGCAATGCTGCTGAACATTTTTATCCCGCCCTTGGATGAGGTTTTGCTAAATGTGGGCTGCCCGCCCTGCCTGTTTTGCCCGTGTGACAAGCGTGAAATCGCATGGGCAACGTAAAATATGGATCAGTTGGCTTTTTAATGGCCTTAAGTGATCTTTTAATTGATGGCGGGTGCAGCTCCAACACCTGCGCACGCCCGCCGACCTGAAGATTGCGCGCATGCGGGATGACACGGGATGCTTGCCCAACGTCTTCTCGCGCTATGTTAAGCGCGATCAGGTTGGGCATGCGCCCGCCCATGAGGTGTAAAATTCTGCCCATTAAATCTCCGGCAGATTCCTGTAACAAACATACAGCAAGTGCTATACTCTTCAGAGTTCATCTACCTTTCACCTTTGCCCTTCCCTCCCTTTTCTCTCCAGCAGTTGGTGAAGCTAGAGACTGTTCATTTTTTACTCTATGAAATTAACATTTTTGCCTCTTTCTGTTGTTCTTTTGCACTGCGTTATTTTTGCCAAGATGTGAGACCCTATTGAAAGTTTAAGCAAAATCTTTTAGTATATTCACGTCTGATAACTTGATATCAGATAGTGTTTCCTGAACTGCCTTAATTTATGTCTTAGCTGCTCAGGATATGGCAATACAAATTGTATTCCTTGTTGCCTTTAACTATGTTATTATTCCAGGTGGGGATTCTATCAGCTTTGCCCCACCTTGTCATGACGATTGTGGTACCCATTGGTGGGCAGATTGCGGACTACCTCAGGAGTAAGAGGATACTTTCAACCACAAATGTCAGAAAGATAATGAACTGTGGAGGTGCGTCTCCTTCCTTATTTTTAGATTTTGTGATGGTGCTTATACATTTTTAAGCACATACCATGCAAGCTGTGCCTACAATATAGAGGCAGGTACAGTCATTGGAATACGTACTTGAATAGAACTTTAAAATTCTTGATACTGTTGCAAAACTTATACAACAACTTAAGTTTATATAGCACCTTTAACATAATAAATCATCACAAAGCTCTTCACAGGAGCTTTATGTAATAAATATGATGCTGAACCAGATAAGGAGATATTAGGTCAGATGACCAAAATCTTGGTCAAAGGGGTACGTTGTAAGGAGTGTCTTAAAGGAGGAAAGTGAGGCAGAGAGTGTATGGAGGGCATTCCAAACTTAGTGCCTAGGCAACTGGAAGTGCAGCCAGCAATGGTGGAGTGATTAAAGTTGGGGAAGTCAGAATTAGAGGAGGGCAGATATCTTGGAGGGATGTCGAGCTGGAGAAGGTTGCAGAGATAGGGAGGGGTGTGGCCATGGAGGGATTTGAAAATAAGGGTGAGAGTTTTAAAATCAAGATATTGCTTGATCGGGAGCCAACGCAGGTCAGCGAGCACAGAGCTGACAGGGAAATGGGACTCGGTGCGAGTTAAGACATGAGTAGCAGAGTTTTGGATGACATCAGGTTTACGGAGAGTAGAATTCGGAAGACCAACCAAAAGTGCTTTGGAACAGTCTAGTCTAAAGGCAATGAAAGCATGAATGAAGGTTTCAGCTGCAGATGAGCTGAGACAGGAGCGAAGTTGGGAGATGTTATGTAGGTGGAAATAGGGGAATTTAATGATGGCAGGAATATGTTGTTGGATGTTCATCTTGGGGTCAGATATGACATCAAGGTTGCGGACAGACTGGCTTAATCACAGACTGTTGCCACTGGTGTTGGAAAATATTACATTCCTTATATAAGTTTAAGACCATGCAGTAAGAGTGAAAAGATTACTTGCTACTATGGATTATGAGTTTGGTGTTCAACCACTGGAGTCCAAGCATGTTCAAAGGATGGCAGCACACTTGCATCTAATTCTTACACGCAACGATGGCTGAGTAAGACTCCAGTGACATCCACTCTGCAAGTTCCCCTCCAAGCCACACACCATCCTGACTTGGAGCTATATTGCCGTTCCTTCACTGTCGCTGGGTCAAAATCCTGGAACTCTCTTGCTAACAGCACTGTGGGTGCACTTACACCATATGGACTGCAGCGGTTCAAGAAGGCGACTCACCACCGCCGTCTCAGGGGTAATTAAAGATGGGCAATAAATGCTGGCCTAGCAGCGATGCCCACATCCTGTGAGCAGACAAATGAAAGAAATGAGACGGTAATGCAAAAGAAGAACTGCAATAAGAAAGTTAAAGATTGAGAATAAGAGAATAACAATCTCTACTTCAGCACTGAAGTATTGAAATTGTCCCAAGCTACAGTAAGATTATGTCACTGGCATTATAAAACTGGAAGTATTGGATTTGTCTTTGATGTAAGTTTCCCAATGGCATTTCGGCTTAGCAGAAGAAATCAATATATTGCATGGGGCACCCTTTTCAAACAGGATATCAAAATAAGGTGCAGGGCAGGCTTGCTCGTTCAATATCTCTTATGTAGGACTTTGGAGAGCCCAATTTAATCCAGAACTCTCTTGTTGGAGACTATACGTCCCTTCACCTTAAATTCTATTTATCAGTATTTTGCTGGCTGGGAACTTCCTCCGAGCTGCTCCCACACTGTGATGTAACTTCACCAGACATGTGATGGGATATCTAAATCAAGTCTTCTGCAGGCTCTGACTGCTCAGAAGGAGCTAAAGAAAAGCAAAAAAAAAAACAGCAATAGTATGGAACTGACTGCTGGGTCAATCGTTAGTGACCATCTTCAGAATAAAGCCAACAATGCCAGTGGTTTGACTGATAATCTCTGGCTCCATTTAGGAACCAAACAGGCAATATCAGTGATGAGTCCACTGCATCCACGCAATGTGGCAGTCAGCATGTCTGAACAATCTTGGGGTTCAGGCCTCACTAACATTTACTTACTGAGCTGTGGGCAGCGAATGACTTCACTCATTGGCCTCCTCTGGCAGAAAGATGGTAACCTACTCCACATGTGCTCAGGTGAACAAAAGGATCCGGGGTTGTTGAGAATGACCTGGCAATGGAGTAGAAGATAAAAGCAAAATACTGCAGATGCTGGAAACCTGAAACAAAAACAGAACGTGCTGGAAAAACTCAGCAGGTCTGACAGCATCTGTGGAGAAAGAAAAACAGAGTTAACGTTTCGAGTCCGTATGACCTTTCTGCAAAACTCTGAAGAAGGGTCATATGGACTCGAAACGTTAACTTTGTTTTCTCTCTCCACAGACGCTGTCAGACCCAATGGAGCAGAAGACTTTTGTCGGGCTCAGATGAGCTCTCCTGCACTTCCTAAATTCGCAAAAATCTTTTAAACATTTCATAACTTTCTATGGCAGGAACACACAACCTCCAACCTCTTTGTCCATTGCCATATCCACAAGGCTACTGTCCCTTTGAAGCAAGAGATAGGTTTTCTCTGCAGCCTACTCCTTCCACTTAGATTAGGAGAGATAAACACGAGAGGACATGGCTTTAGGGTGAAAGGGGAAAGGTTTAGGGGGAACATTAGGGGGAACTTCTTCACTCAGAGAGTGGTGAGAGTGTGGAACGAGCTACCATCTGACGTGGTAAATGCGGGCTCACTCTTAAGTTTTAAGAATAAATTAGATAGATACATGGATGGGAGAGGTCTGGAGGGTTATGGACTAGGTGCAGGTCAATGGGACTAGCGGAATAATATTTCGGCATGGACTAGAATGGCCGAATGGCCTGTTTTCTGTGCTGTAGTGTTCTATGGTTCTATGGTACTCAATGCAACAAATGCATAACAGTATGAGCAGATTGTTGATTATAATAAGGCCAGCTTTGGGAATGCGTAGAACATGGTAACAGGCCATATTTTGCAATAAGAATAATGGTGAAATTAGCAGCACCCACCATCATAACGGGTTAAATTGGACAAAAACTTTTGGTGCCCACGCATGTGCAGTTAAATGCACAAAGCTGGAAGCTGCTGCCCGAGATGCCCCACTCCTCCACAGGGTGCATTGCTGCAGGTAGACTCAATACTGAAATGACTACTGTTATGGTGTGAACTTGGAGCACTTTCCAACTAGTTCCACCCAAAAATGACTGAAAACATTAGAAATGAGCTCTTTTCGGTGTATTAAGTGATAATTAATTTTGAACAACCTCTCTGGTCCTGAAAATAGAAATTTTGCAAGTGTGGAATCACGTTCTCTGAGAGGAAAATTAGTGTTGGAGATTTTTTACAAATGTAAATTTTTTATTTTACTTTTTCTGTTTGTAATTCTTCACTCTCCCCTTTAATCCCATTTATATCTCAGAATCTTTTGCTTTCTTTTAATTGCTTAAATCTAGTTTATTTTCTGCCCTGCATTTCTTAGTTTAGACTCTGCGGGGTGAAAATTCAAACTTTTGAAAATATTCTGATGGTGGGACCACCTTTGGGTCCTGATCCTTCTAATTGCCGCGGTGCACCCTTTGGCTTAATTTTATGGAAGGCAGCTAATTAACAGGCGGCCTCTCTGTTTGCCAAACAACTAGGGATGGTGGATGGCCCAGGGACTCAGGAGGGCTGACCAGGTCACCCACAGTGAAGGGCAGGCAGTAGCCCCACCGAGAAGGCTGCATGTTGCTGAGTTGCATGGAGCAAGAGAGGGCAGCACAAAATGGAGGTACAAAAGGTCTGGCAGCCAATCCCTTACACTCAGCACTATCCGCTAGATCTATCAGCAGGTGAAATGCGGAGATTTTCAAGCCTTTGAACATTGTATATGCATTTCACAACGCTCCAACCTCCCACTGCTCTCTTGCCTCCTATGAATAGGTGAGCTGGAGACTAAGTGGGGGCCCTGCATCCCAAAGAAAAAAATCAATTCCCTTCAGAACATTTTCATTAATTGACTCAATTATTGCCCCCACTCCCGCTGCTGTCAGAAGGGTCGCCATCATCTTCCTGAAGCTACCTTTTGAAAAATCGTGAGTAGGGAAAACACATTAGGGAGAGCCATGCTTTTTTGCCTAAATTTCTTGGCCACCTCCACCTTCTCCACAGGGCTGGGAAAATTCTGCCCTGCCTGAATCATTAAGAATTCTTCAATGTGATTGACTTGGGAGCCTTACTGCCACTTGCATTGCTCACATGTGCCACAGATACACAATAGAGGGTGTGTGCTGGATCAGACACCGGGTTAAAGCAAATCTCCACCCTAAAGCTCACAGAAACATTGTGGTTACCTGTGAGTGAGGTGAGCCATGGGCCAGGATTTAATGGCCCCTCCTGCCCAGTGGGATATTACGGTCCTGCCGAACTGAATGGAGATTTAAATGGCCCGCCGCATCCACTGGGGGGAGACATACTGCAGTGGAGCTGTAAAATCCTGGCCATAGAAACCCATGGCACAGGAAGAGCCCACTTGGCCCATCATGTCTGTGCTGGCCAAAGGAAAAGAGCCACTTTCCAGCTCTTGTTTCATACCCTTATAGGTTACTGCATTTCAAGAGCATATCCAAGTACTTCTTAAATGCAATGAGGGTTTCTGTTTCTCCCATCCTTTCCAACAATGCGTTTCAGATACTTACCACTTTCAACTCACCTTTAACCATTCTAGCAATTATTTTAAATCTGTGCCCCTGGCCATTGACCTCTCTGCAGAGGGAAATATTTATTTCCTATCCACTCTGTCCAGGCCCCTCAGAATTTCATAAATCTCTATTAAAGTTCCCATCAGTCTCCTCTGTTCCAAAGAAAACAGTCCCAGCCTATCAATCTTTTATCATAACTAAAATTCTCCAGTCCAGGCAACACCCTTGTAAACCTCTTCTGTACCATTTCTAATGCAATCATATCCTTCCTGTAGCATGATGACCAGAGCTAAATACAGTACTTTAGCTGTGGCCTATCTAGTTTTTTATAATGTTCTGGCATAGCCTCCTTGCACTTATATTCCATGTCTCTGCTAATAAAAAAAAGTATCCTGTATCCCTTCTAACTTGTCTGCCTGCCCTGTTGCTTTCAGGGGAAGAATTCTCCCCCCATCGGGGGGTAAGTGCAGGAGCGGGCGTGTGCAGGCATGCCTCCGATCGGGGGCACGCCGCCATTTTACGTGGGTGGGCCAATTACGACCCGCCCGTCGTGACGTCCGCCAGGAAGCGCTATGCACTCCCTGTGCGGGCGGGGGGCATTCCCGCAGCCGGGAATCAGGGAAAGCAAGGGATCCAGCTAAGTGCTGCCTCGGGGGAGATCAGCGCCAAATTCAAAAATGGTCAATGCACAATATTAAAATTTCCCTGACATGTCCCCTCATGTGACATGATTTGGGACATGTCCATCACTTTCGTCCAAACTTTTATTACGTTTTTAAAAACCTACATGAAACCTCACCCCGCCCTTGGATGAGGTTTCATGCTTTTTCTGAAGCCCGCCAGGGCTCCCAGCCTGCCCGCCAACCTTAAGGTTGGACGGGCAGGTCCATTAACTAGCTCAGTTACTTTTTAAATGGCCTCAATTGGCCGTTGACAGGTCGGCGAGCGCACAGCTGATTCGGCTGCGCCCCCGCCGACCTGAAAATTGAAATGACACGGGTGATATCTGGAGTTCCGCCCGATGTCATCCCGCATCATTTTATGCGTCAGCAAGTGGGCCCCGCCCCCCTGCTTGCCGACCTCAATATCCTGGTCCAGGTGTCTTTGGACATGTGCTCCAAGGTTCCTCTGCTTTTCTCAGTAACCTATCATTTATTGTGTGTTTCCTTGGGTTATTTGCCCTCTCCAAATGCACTATCTCACACTTCTTTAGATTGAATTCCGTTTGCCACTTTTCTACCCAACTTGATCAGTCCATAGGTTAGAAGTCTATAGCTTTATTCTTCACTATCGAATACATGGTCAATTTTGTGTCATCTGAAAACTCCTTAATCAGGCTACCTATTTTTAAGCTACATAATTGATATATACCAGGGAAAGCAAGGGATCCAGTGCTAAGTCCTGTGGAACGCCACTGGAAATAGGATTCCAGTCATAAAAACATCAGTTGACCATTACCTTTGACTTCTTGCCACCGAATCAATTTTGGACTCAACATGTCACTTTTTCCTGTGCTGTACTCCGAAAGCCAGAATGTGAAGCATAGAAATGGAGCCAAACTTTACACAATTTTAAAAGCTTTGTTTACTTGCCAATATTTTACTCATGCCTTTTCCTTGTTTTCCTATTTTTCTCTTTAATAACGTCCCAGCATTTTCTATACTCCTTTCTGCAATATTGAGTTCTTAGTACCTGAGATGAGCTTCCCTTTATTGTCATATCTTACTTTATAGGCTCCTTGACACCCAGGAGGCTCTAGATTTGGGATTCCTGCCCTCTTCCCTTTTGGGAACATAATTGTTCTGAACCCTGCCTATCTCCTCCTTGAATGACTCGCATTACTCTGACTCTGATGTACCTTCAAGTAACTGTTTCCAATCCACTTTTGTCAAATCAAATCTCAGCTTAGCAAAATTAGCCTTTCCCCAGTTAAGGACTATTAGTTCTTGCTTGTTTTTGTCCTTTTCCATAATTATGTTAAATCTAGCTGAATTATGATCACTACTACCAAAATGCTCTCCCGTTGATATTGGTCCTGCCTGCCCAGCTTCATTTTGTTGCTGGGCTTCCTGCATACTGACAAAAAAGCATTCTACTGAATGCATTTTAAAAATTCTGTGCCCTTTATAACCTTTACCCAGTTAATATTGGCTAATTGAAATCCTCCACTATTACTGCCCTATTGTTTGGATGATGAACACTGTTCCTTTGCCACTGACCGGAAATCTGGACCATTATGTTAGTAATGTGGTGATCTTCAGGTGTATTTATCCCATGATATAATTGGATAATTATAATAAGAATTGTTTAACTTTTCTAATAATTGATATGAACCTGGTGAAGCACAAAGGAAATGATGAGATATTTAAACCTCTTCCACCTCATCCCAACTCAACAGTTTCTGTAATACCTTTGGTTTGGCTGTTTCACATTTAATCGCATTGAATTTTTTTTAATCTCAGAAATTTTCTTGGCGATTATTTGAATTGCTTTATAACATACACTGTTATAATTTTGCTTCTGAGATTTTAAAGTTATTTTATTGTACCACTTTTGAAATAAAGTAATAATGTATTTCATAGTTATCAAAGTGCACAAAATATAAACACCCTCAGTAATTATTTCATGCCATAGTAATGATACTAAGAAATATTGTAAAATAACAGTAATATGCATTACAAAAAAAATTGAACAAAAACACAAATTAGTAATTCAGCTCCTTTGTTCCTAACTATATCCATTTACATTATGATTTAAGGTTATGATTATTATATTATTGCATTAGCTGTTTTGGGGATTTTGCCAAAAATAATTGGCTGCCATGTGTGATACATAACAACGGAAACAGCAGTTTAAGTAGTAATTTATTAATTGTAAAATGATTTGAGATATTCTAAGGACTTGACAATGTGCTGGATGAATGAAAGTTTGTTTCCTTTTCAAGTAATTCATTAATATGTATATATCTTTTATTTGGGACAGGAATTTTGCCTGATGTGGTGGGGGGGGGTAAGAAGGATGTGGTCAGGAGCATAATTTGGCACCGCTGCCTGGCGTGCTGGTTTACTGGCTCTATCCCACCCCCCAGCCATTTTCTTGGTGTCCATATCAGAGACAGAATGGCCAGCAGCGGATAGCTTGTTAATTGAAAGGTCAATTAACGCCAATGATCACAGGTGACTTGAATTTTCCAGTCACCCTGCAGGCCCTGTAGTGTCAAGAGCATGGCTGCTGCCTGGATGTGGCCTTCTGGTGGCAGACTAGCTGATCAATGCTCCAGGAAGACATTGAGGCTCCCTCTCCCACCAAGCCCCCCAATCTACCTGGCTACATCTGTGACCACAATGGTGGTCCAGCAGCTGAAACCAAGTTTTTCAATTTTTTTTAAAGTTGCCTAGAGGTAACTCAAGGTGGAGGGACTCTTTCTCCCTCCCATGTCTGTAATGGAGGGCTATTGCTTCTTCCATGTTGGAAGGCCTCCTATTGGCTTTCCTGTTTCAACACTTATCATGCTTAATTGGATGACGAGCTTGCCTTCTGGTCATTAGCTGGCCAACCCAGGCAAGATCCATGCCAAGTAGCAGTTCTCAACATGGTACGGGATTGTGACCTGCATTTGACCCCGATGTCAGTGTTGGGACCCAAATTTCAAAATCCTGCCCCTCATCTCAGGATGTGGGAAACTGGGAATTGCCTGTCATTAGTTGCTCTGAGAAGGTGGTAGGCAGCCTTCTTGAATTGCTGTAGGTCAAGTGATGACTCTACTCACACAATGGTGTCTGGTAGGGATTTCCAGATTTGAGACCCAGGTCTGATGAAAGAAAAATGGTCCAAATCTGGATGTGTATGAATTGGTTGGGAGCTTGCAGATGAAAGTGCTCCCATCTCATTATCGCTCTCCTCCTTGATGGTAGAGGTCATGAGGCTGGGACCTGTGATGGAAGTAAATTTGATGAGGTGCTGCAGTGCATCCTGTAGATTATACATATTGTGGGCGCAATGTGGCGTTTGAGGAATTGATATTGAATTCATGAGTAAGGGCTCCGATCATGCTTTGTCCTGCATAGAGTTGATTTTCTTGTGTGCTGTTGTGGCTGTACCCCTCTAGACAAGTGATGATTATTCTATCATTCTTTGGCTGAAGCTACATAAATGCATGTTGTTGTTATAAACAGTGGAGAGGCATCGTGGTGTCTGGGGTTAAGCCATTTGGCGCAATGTATTAATCATAAATATCATAGCCCCAGAATTATTAACAGTTCTGTCCTGGAATGTAACTACATGTATTTTATTTTCCTGTAGGCTTTGGTATGGAAGCAACATTTCTTCTTGTAGTAGGCTATTCACACACCAAAGGGGTTGCAATTTCATTCCTTGTCATGGCTGTTGGTTTCAGTGGTTTTGCTATATCAGGTAAGACAATATTGTAAAAAGTTCGATAAAGTGCAATAATATTTTTCTAATCAATAGTTAACCAGACTTTTTCTATCTTTAACGACGTTAATTATATTTCAGATTTCTAGCATCTACAGTATTTTGATTTTGTTAATTCTATTTCCATCCTTTACAGTTTATTCTACATTTTCTGAATACATTGTGTCATTTAGATATCTACAGACTGTCCAGCGTCCCTTTTCAAAATGCTTAATGATGCTGCAGAACAATATCTTATTTGTATGAGGAGAGTATTACTGACTCAATGACGCTCTGTATTGGGCTAGCCTTATAAGTGGATGATTAAACTATTATGTCACATTGACAGGGAAATGTTTTTTTAATGCTTATTATTGTAGCCTGTGTGTGACTTGATGTCCATTCATGGTTAATGAGTTTTCATGATGAAACTGAGCCAAATGTGACAAACAAAATATATTTATTGCAAGCTCTTAAGGTGCAAATGAAATATCACTCTTAAACAAATACTAGCGAACATCAATGTGAGATGATCTCTGTGTTGGAGAATGGACATCTTTCTGGTTTGGACACCCATTGTCAATGTTAAATATTTCCAGGATTAACAGAGATGAGATTCAGAATAAAGGATCTTTTGCTCTGTCTCAGCAACGTGCCTGAGTCAGAAGAGTAAACCGGACTGCGTCATGAGAGTTGTTCCATTTTCCACACTAGTCATCTGTACAGCTTCTCACAGCCCCACTGCCACTTGTCAAGTTATCGGAGATGACTTGTCTCTGTCCAAGCTCATCTCACAGGGCAGCTGGCAAAGAGGAGACAATTTAATTCCATTAACCTTTGATAGATTTGAATGCAACAGGTTGTTCTTAGAATGTAGTACAGATTTTAAAAAGTAATTCCTGCATATAGTTTTTATGTCAATTGTAAATATTTTTTAGGGCATTTTGCAAAAGCATTATCTGTTGAGACACATTTGTGGCTGTTTATTAAGATGTTTTACATCTGCGCATGTTAGATTTGATTATTTGTTCAACGACTCATTTAAATTGCCATTTTTCTTAAGAAATGAACTCAGGTTGTAGTCCATTGTCTGACTCCCCAGTTCCAACAAAGGCATTTCATTGCTCATTCTTTACTTTTTATTTAGGTTTCAATGTTAACCATCTGGATATAGCACCAAGATATGCCAGTATTCTCATGGGAATATCTAATGGTGTGGGAACACTGTCTGGAATGGTGTGTCCACTGATCGTAGGAGCAATGACAAAAAACAAGGTACAACACCTGTTTTATCAACAGCTGTGGAGCACTCTGGAGTAGATTTTCAACTTACCTTCCACGATTAATACATGGAACTTCAGCTCATCTTTAGTATAGGATATTTTAGTATTTTCTACTCTAGTAATTCATCAATTATATTATGCAAATCTTTCCCCCAACCCCCCTTCCCCAGTTTCCTTTTCCCA
The DNA here is from genome assembly GCF_964194155.1 of Cetorhinus maximus. Lineage (NCBI taxonomy): Eukaryota > Metazoa > Chordata > Chondrichthyes > Lamniformes > Cetorhinidae > Cetorhinus > Cetorhinus maximus. Next base: position 128,668,923 of record NC_135887.1, read on the forward strand.
TGCAATTACATTGCAGAACTTTTTTATGACAGTCCTTACTATCGCTAAAGCTGATGGTGATTTTTTTTCCAATAATGATTCTACTTTAAATTACATGTATTGTTTCACTTCCCATGATCAGTATGTATGTATATAAGAGGTGAGCGGTTTCTTACCCTCAGACTGAGTGTCCCAATTGAATAATCCCAGCAGCAAGCATTTTGTGAGCTCAAAAATAAAGAAGGTTATTTATTGTCACACCCTTACCCAGAACTTAACATAACATTTCACTCACACATCTCACACATACTTTCACACACAAAGATTAGATACAGACAAAGGTAATATACTGATACAGCTTATAATTATCTCAGTCTCTTTCGTGGCAGGCCTATAGTTTCTTAGATGAACTTGATGCTTTAGTTGAAGTGAAGTTCTTGTAAAGCACAGGATTTATCAGCGGGCTGTGAGGTTTCTTGTAGTCGAACTTCTAGGAGGTTGGTTCTCAGGTGACTTCAACTGGAACAGGCTGGGGAGTCCTTCTCTCTATTGGAATCTCCCATTTTCAAGGCTTTTACTGTTAAGTACCTTGACTGCTTGATGGCTTCCAACTAATTCTATGGCTTTTGGTGGAACTCTGTCTGCAAGTAGATTCTTGCGAGTTTTTAAAAGGAGAAAACAAAATGGTTCCCTCATCATGTGATTTCCACAATTTCAAAGTCCCCTTTCTTAACAAAAGGGTGGTGTGTATGTTGATTCTTATCATCCTGTTTTGTCATTTGACACCTTGAGAGTTTGAGACAGCCAGGGTCTTTGTCTTTGCCTTTGACTCATTAATTTGAAAATATCCTTTTGGATTAGTTTCAGGAAAGGCCATTGATTCAACATCAGTCTGGACCTTTTGTTCCCTCTTGAGATGTCAGGTGACCCTCAGGCAGCCATCTTGCACAGCCATTTGTGGTTAGTTTTAAAATATAAATATTAGTTTGAAATTCAGAATATACTGGGGCATGACACAAGGCATCTAATAGCACCTGCCTTGAGGCAGTCTTGCCTCAGACTCAATTTTTGAGGTGAGTCTGTACATAGGGTGGAGGCTAGTGCCAAAGTTTAGAGCAAGGGGAGATGCCACGTTGAATTTTGGAGTGTGTGATAGCAAAGATTTTGGCAAGGAGATTCAATTTCGCCACAAAATGCCACAGAATTTAAAGAGTTTATGCATTAGACTGGGTGGAATTGAACATTGATTCAAAGCACTGAGCCTTTTCTGCCCAGAGAGGGCTGCTAATATAATTCTGTAAGATGGAATCTTTGTCCACCAGTTGTCAATGCAGGTATCTTCTCATATGCCTCACAAACTACAGTCAAAGTTACTACCTCAGGTAGTGGACCTATTGTTTCAACTGTAGCCAGGGGGCCTTCTCGTTGTTTACCTGGCTGTGTGCCACACTGGGTGAATCAAACAGAACAAAGCCTTAGGCGGCAAACCACTCTTGAGGAATTATGCGAAGCATTCTTGATGAAGGCAGTAAGATATCTAAGACTGCAAATAATGGCACTCCAGGTTAAATAATTAATCAACACTGCTGAACATAACTTTCTTATAAAACCGTAACATCTTAAGGACTCCTTTCCAGAAAGGTCATCTGATTTGAGCCATCAGCTTTCTGCTTTTTTTGTATGGCCTTTAACTTGTTACACATTTCTTCTGTACATCATAAGCCAAAGGAAAATCAGCACAGTTATAATCCGTTTTACCACAATCACTGTTACTCAACTTGCTGGAGTCATGCAGAAGGCTCAAGGAAGTCTCTTACTTTATGGCTTTTGCATCCATTTACGCAACTTGTTTCTCAAGTTTTGACCAGAGTTCCCTCACTGAGTCATTTGACAGTTTTGGGATTTACATCAAACTACTCAACATTCCTTGATAATTGTCCAAGGTGATGCATTACTCAATAATGCTGCAATATTTGTCTGCAGAATGATATCTCTCAGTCTTTAGCATTCTTTTCTTGCAAGCATCCACCATACTACCACAGATGTAAAAAGTCCCATTATCTGCATTCAGTTTTATCTAAAAATCTTAAGTTGGGGAGATGTGCTCTGGTAGCATCAACAGTTGTGAACATTCAGTATGACCAAGCCAAAAATCCAGATATAATTGTAGAATACGTTATCTGCACATGTTACAGCAGAGAGTAAAAGGGGAGAAAAGTATGGAAAATTGGAGCTGAAATACCAAGAGAGCAATTATAAACTGGGATGCTTCAGTATATTACTATACTGTCATGAAGGATTGGTAAGCACATACCATTTTAAAACTGAGCATTGACATTTATAAAATGTTTTGCTTTTTGCCCACTGATCTGAATTATTGCAGGCTGAGTGACTAACCCATTTATAACAATTGTTTGTCATAATGTTCTTTTGAGTATCAGAATTTACAAGTGATGCATTTGCATAGCAGGGAGAAGAACGGCTGATTCACAACACAAGGGTAATTATTATCCTTAGTTGTGATTGCTAAGTTACGTAGAAACATAGGACTTAGGAGCAGGAGTAGGTCATTTTGCCCTTCAAGCCTGCTCTGCAAATCCATAAGATCATGGACGATCTGATTATAGGTTTTTTCTGGTTTGCCCCTGCCCCACCCCCATAACCTTTGTCACCCTTGTCCATCAAAAATCTGTCTAGCTCTGACTTGAATAAATTCAATGACCCAGCCTCCATTGCTTCCCGGGGAAGAGAATTTTGCATGCTAACAACCCTTTGAGAGAAAAAAATTCTCAGCTCTCTCTTAAAAGGAAGACCTCTTATTCTTAAATTGTGTTTCCTAGTTCTAATCTCCCCCACAAGTGGAAACATTCTCCCGTTATCCACCCTATCAAGTCCCCCCAGGATCTTAGGTGTTTCAATAAGATCACCTCTCATTCTTCTAAACTCCAATGGATACGGGCCAAATCTGTTCAACCTTTCTTCACAAGTTAACCCTTCCACCCCAGGAATGAGTTATCTGAATGTAGGAAGTAACATTTGGGGAAAAAACAATTCCAAGGGTGGACTTTCCTAACTTGAAATTGAGATTTTCAGCAGTGGATATTTGTAACAAGCTCAAGCCTACACTATTCTGGCAAATTTTGGATGCGCAAATAGATTTCACTGTACTTTTTGTTCACAGAGTCAGAACGAGTGGCAGTATGTCTTTCTGATTGCAGCCCTGGTGCACTACGCAGGAGTCATATTTTATGGGTTATTTGCATCTGGTGAAAAACAGCCTTGGGCAGACCCTGAACAAACAAGTGACGAAAAATGTGGTTTTATGCACGAAGATGAACTGGCAGAAGAAACTGGGGACATTACTCAGAATTATGGCACAACAAAATCCTATGGGGCCACCACCTATAGTAATGGCAGCTGGCCAAATGGGTGGGAGAAAAAGGAAGAGTTTGTACAAGAGGAAGTTAAAGATTCTTACTACTCTAAAGAACATGAAGAAGGAGACTATTCATAACAGGGAGAAGATTAAAAAAAAAGTCTATTCAATATTTTGTAGTGTTTGTGTCCAAGATTCATTGTGATTGTTTGCACAGAAATCTGTGGTGTGAATGTCCACACATAAGAATGACAATTGTTAACAGTGTACAAATTAACAAAGCAGCATTTGAGTGCATTCTGTACAAAATGGTGGTGTGCATCATCTCAATCCAGGCTTTACCATTTTAGAATGATTAATTGGGCTTTTTTGGGAGGTTTGCTGGTTGACCAGTAAACTGCCAGGACGCTTATCAGGAAGCAAACTGTTCAAATGATTAATCTTTCGGGAGAAGAAGCTTCTCACGGTTTACTGGATCCTCATTCAAATAAAGGATAAATTCCAGCTTAAGTGCTTAAAGAAGGTTTAGGTTGTGAATTGTTCTGTTGCGTTTCAGATATTAAAGTGAATTTTAAAGAGTTCCGGTGGATCTGAGCCAAAGTTTAATGCATGGATATTCAGAAACTTGGGACAAGAAGATCTCTCCCATATGTGATCAGGAAATTAAAAACGCGTCGCTCTGTGCACTTCCCAAAATATGCATTTTTCTTAAATGTTACCTATAAAATCCCACTGAATCAATACATTTACATCCTGGTTAGACACTATTCACTTGATAGCCAAAATGCATGCATCATTACATCCATCTTGGCTGTGTAGTAAGAATGCCTTCGATTTTCCACTAAACCAAACAGTTTGTACTTTACAAGTCTCGCCATTACTATGAAAAGAAGTATGCAAGAAAGATTTGCTATAAAGCACATATACTAATAATTTAATGTGAATTATTGATATTCTAGATGAGTAATTAGCTTTTATAATGAAAAAAAGTCACATATTTAAGAATTATCTGCATTTGAATACTATTAGCACTCCAAAGAAAGAGATTATTTATGAACTACAAAGCATTCAATGCTTTGCAAATTTTTAACTTACCGTAAAAATTTTGAACAGAAATTTATCTTAACCCCAGATGTAGGATTTGCATAAAACATTTGAATGAAAAGCCAGGAAAAGGAGATTTGGAGTGGCAATCCTCATCAATAACCAAAGGTGGCATGCACTCAATGTCCTTATTGGCTAAGACCATTTCCCCTCCACTTTATTGGATTCACCAAGGATCGCAGCATTTGTGTACAAAGCAATAAATCCACATAATAACCTGCATTGTCTTGTATTCTTAAATGTGCTCCACTAATGTAGTTTGATATAGCTTTTGGTTGTAGGTAACAATTATGCTGGATTCAGCTTGAGACAAGCCACACTCTAGATTGAAACTATGCTCCACAGATGATCACAGTCCTACTGATTATTGGTGCAGTTCCCAAGATGTGTCAACCATTTGCTGCTATACTGTGCATTTCAGGTGGTGTACGGGAGGGGGTTGTTTCTCTTTGTTGGCTATACTGTACTAGTGGATGGAGGCTGTTTTGGTGTCTGTTGTCCCAGTATACAAGTTGAGAATGTGTTCTATTACTAAAGGGGGAAACCTACTTGACCTGAAGGTATTGCCCTTACTTTGTGCCTCAAAGTGCTGTGAAATGTGGTCATGCCGTTGCTGTGTACTTTGGAAAGATGTGGACTGTGTCACTTTTGTTGCTGCAAGAAGTGTTAATAAAAAGTTCTATCTATAATTTTATACAAAAGTTACATTTTTCAAGCAAGTAGTTTAAATATGTACATTTTCACTTACCAGCATAACACCAACAATATCAGATAGTGTCAGCCATATTGAGAGTAGTCAGCTTGTCATGAGAGTTTTGGAAGGTATTAGGATGCTAATGTCATTAGCTCCTATTGAAAATAAAACATCCTTTGTAAAATGTTTGCACAAAATCTAGTCATAATCATTAGTCACATCTATACAGTTGTTTTTTTACTCATGAGAATAAGCCTGATTTTGAAGTGTTGTAGGAGGTGCAACAGTTTTTTTTTGTGGTGGGTTCCCCATCGAAGACACTTCTTCTTTCTCTGTTGGCTCCATGGGTTTGGGGGATCATTTGCACTTATTACAGCTTTGCTGGTTGTACTGCTCAAATTGCCTTTTCATTTTGTTTGTACAAACCTGGGGTGTAGGAGAAGGTGCACAGTGGAAGCTGTAAACTGCCCCTAGTTGGTCTCCCAGTTTGGCCTTTGCCTATAAGGTCAGTAAGGCCCAAGAAGCATGTTCTGAATATACTTTGAATGGCGTTTTGAAAATTCCTCTTATTTCAATGAATCGTGATTTGCAAAACCAAAAGATGCCTGTCCATTTGTATTTGAATACAAGGTCAACAACAAGAACAATTATGGAGATAGGTGCAAGGAAAGTTCATCTGAAGAAAGGATTTCAATGCAATCCACTGGAGCAATGCAGCTGTATCGTTTCACTAAATTCAGCACAAGCGCATTGCTTGCCGTTGTATTCTCTATTTCTAATGAGATTTGAAAGGGCTTGGTGCTCAAGTGTTTCTTAGTGCGCTGGTATCCATACTGGGCTCAAGTAACAGATTTTGTGAGTCATGTGGGGAAAGGAGACCGAGGGGTGTTGGTTGACTTCTTGTATGCCATGTCTAAACAGTACGAGGGGCCAAAAACTGAAGCAAAAAGGAAGCTGGGCTACAATGACAAATCAGTTGAGTCCAAACCCGCAAGGCTGATGCTAAAGCTGTACGGTGCTCTGATCAGTCTGCACTTGGTGGACTGTTCAGATTGCAGCAACATGAAGGGCCATTCATATTCTAAAGGTACAACGGAGCAGAGCAACGTGGCTGGCCCCAGAGGGAAACGTGATGTGTATTGACTTAAATGAGGGCTCCTGGGTACTAGAAAGAGTATGTTGCATACTTAATGATATACAGGAAGTTAACCTGAATGGTACTTACAAATATGTAAGGCAACAGGACGAGAGTACAGATTCAGGATTGTGAAAGACAAATGTGGGTGAGATGGTCTTAATCAATGGCAGAGCAGGCTCGAAGGGCTGATTGACCTACTCATGCTCTTAAGTCCTATGTTCCTCTGTCAGGGAGTCTTCTTTTATGAACAGTGAAAAACACTTGACGAAGATGGTTGAGGCAAAGACATTTGAATTTATTAAGAAGTAACTAGATGCTGTAAAAATTTTTATTAGCAAATAGTATTAAGGATTATGGAACCAAGTCAGGTAGATGGAGTTAAGAGAAACATCAACCATGAACTAACTTAATCATAGAGCAAGCTTGGGAGGCTGAATAGCCTGCTGCTGTTCCTAGATTCCTTTGTTCCTAAACGTTATAGGATTTGTGAAGAGAAGAGTGGGATCCAGGGTCTTCCTTTAAATGAATTTTTCTCGTGGCCTTGATCAGTGAAAGTCCGAATTGTCAGAGGAAGAGAAACAAAACTCTCTGTGCCCTACTTCATATGAAGGATCCCAGTCGAAGTTTAGTGTCACGCTTGCAGCCTTTATTTAATTCATTCACGGGATGTGGGCTTCACTGGCTGGGCCAGCATTTACTACCCATCCCAAATTGCCCTTGAGAAGGTGGTGGTGAGCTGCCTTCTAGAACCGCTGTAGTCCCTGTAGGTACACCTAGAGTGCTGTTAGGGAGGGAGTTCCAGGATTTTGACCCAGCGACAATGAAGGAACAGTGATATATTTCCAAGTCAGGATGGTTAGTGCCTTGAAGGGGAACTTCCAGGCAGTGGTGTTCCCATGTATCTGCTGCCCCTGTCCTTCTAGATGGTAGTGGTCGTGGCTTTGAAAGGTGCTGCCTAAGGAGCCTTGGTGAGTTTCTGCAGTGCATCTTGTAGATGGTACACACACTGCTGTCACTGTTAATTGGTGGTGGAGGGAGTGGATGGAGAGCCAATCAAGCGGGCTGCTTGGCCTGGATGGTGTCAAGCTTCTTGAGTGTTATAGGAGCTGCACTCATCCAGGCAAGTGGAGAGTATTTCATCACACTCCTGACTTGTACTTTGTAGATGGTGAACAGGCTTTGGAAGTCAGGAGGTGAGTTATTCACCACAAGATTCTTAGCCTCTGACCTGGTCTTGTAGCCATAGTATTTATATGATGAGTCCAGTTTAGTTTCTGGTCAATGGTAACCCCCAGGATGTTGGTAGTGGGGGATTCAGTGATAATGATGACGTTGAATGTCAAGGGGTGGCGGTTAGATTCTCTCTTGTTAGAGATGGCCATTGCCTGGCACTTGTGTGGTGCGATCGTTACTTGCCACTTGTCAGCCCAAGTCTGGATATTGTCTAGATCTTGCTGCATTTGGACATGGACTGCTTCAGTATCTGAGGAGTTGTGAATGGTGCTGAACACTCTGCAATCATGAGCGAACATCCCCACTCCTGACCTTATGATGGAAGGAAGGTCATTGATGAAGCAGTTGAAGATGGTTGGACCTAGGACACTAGTTTTCTAAGCCTCTCAAACATGTTCTGTCTGCCTACTCATAGCTCCAAAGCGTAAGCCTCAACATATGGGGTGGAATTTTATGGGCCCATCGCGATGGGGGCACGGCCGTAAAATGCAGCGAGCTGTTCAAAAGTCCATTGACTTTGGCGGGACCGGAAAATCCTGCCACCAGAAGGGGCCTTAAAATTCTGCCCACGGTCATTTTGCTTGTCTCTGCCACCTTTCTTTCATGCCAGTCAAATGTTTTGGGCTTAATTTTAACCTGTCCCTCCCAAAAATCACTTACAGAGATTTGCATTCCTGTTATGAACTATGGTGTTCCATAAAACCTCTGGGGATTGGCCTCAGAAACTGCCTGACACAACAGGAGTAAAATCTATAGGGCAGTCACTGGCACTAGTTTGAATGATAGGATCTCGGTGCCTTTCTGATTATTGCATTGCCAAGGCAGTTCAGAACTTGTAGATTGTGTCCATTTGATTTATTTGCCTTACTCAGTGTCAGCTTCTTGTAGGTGCCTTTTTTATTTCTTTATTCTTGTGAATAGTTGGAGGAGGAGAAACAGTAGCAATGCCAGCAAACAGAATGAGCAGCATCAGGTCTGTTGGAACACAGCTTGTAGAAGAGCTAACCCAGCCCAAAGGTTGTGTTGACTAACAGACCCTTTCCTGGACATCTGTGGTGAGCAGTGTATCCAGAGATGGCACTTCACTAGACACAGTGTTAGGGGCTGGTATCTCATCCTTCAGCAGGAATCTTCCATCTACTGGACTGACAGGCTTACTCTTTGCCAGTGGCTGTGAAAATCATTCCGACCCTGAACTTTTGAAGCAGTTGGCTGGATGGCCAGTGTGGATCAGACTGTGGCCAACAGCATGGCCTTTGATCCCCCGTTCTGGCTGGGAGGTGGGAAGTTGGGTCCTGCCTCCTTGCCCTACCTGTGGTGGAGGTTTTGGGTTGGACTTGCCTTCAGGCAGAAAACTCAAGAAGAAACATGAGAACGCCCAGATCCCTCGGCACCATAGCATTCTGCCATCTCTCATCATTTAAATAATATTTTTGCTTTTCTATTCTTCCTGCCAAAGTGGGCAACCTCACATTTTTCCACACTGCACTCCGTCTGCCAAATTTTTGCCCACTCACTTAAGCTATTAATGCCACTATCTAACTTATCCATGCTAATGCCCTGACCTATCTGACTTGCAATTAATTCATGGGCCCTCTCCACCATGGCCACCATCTGTTCACCGAATTCCCTTGATCGCTCCTGCTCACGATCAATCCACAGCCCCCACTTCGATCTCCTCTCTGGCTTACGATCAATCCACAGCCCCCACTTCGAACTCCTCTCTGGTTTACGATCAATCCACAGCCCCCACTTCGATCTCCTCTCTGGCTTACGATCAATCCACAGCCCCCACTTCGAACTCCTCTCTGGTTTACGATCAATCCACAGCCCCCACTTCGATCTCCTCTCTGGCTTACGATCAATCCACAGCCCCCACTTCGATCTCCTCTCTGGTTTACAATCAATCCACAGCCCCCACTTGGATCTCCTCTCTGGTTTACGGCCTATCCACAGGTCCCATCTCGATCTCTCCAGCCTGTGATATTTCCTGTTAATTTTATAAATTATACATTTTGTGTATACATTTTGGGGTGGGGGCGCACTTATTAGATAATTACTTAAGCACATGTAAAGAGATAGTTATTCACACTGGTGGTGGGTTGTAGAGTTAAGAGCTGTACATTTGTAGTGTTTCACTTTGTGAATAAATCCAAAACTTAGTAAAGATTCACTGCTGGTCTCCTCTTTCACTAATATAATGCTTTAATCTTTAATAATCCACCTTGTGACCTCTCCATGGGCTCACCCCAATGATCTATGCAGTCCTGGATCTATTCATGGCCTATACCCTACCCACAATCTCTCCTATCTGTTTCCTGACCTGTGGTCTGGTGCTGCAGGTCTTCCCATCTGACAGCCAATCTTTCAATCTGGCTGTGTACCAGAAGGGAAATGGAGACCAAATATTTAAATCAGATTCTACTATTAAATTTGGCATGACCTCTAGGCAACTTGTATGTAGTATAAGAGTCTGGCACATATAAGGTTAATCTGGGACGGAATACAGTACCACTCACACAGTGATAGTCATAGAGTCATAGAGGCCTACAGCACAGAAAAAGGCCCTTTGACCCATTGAGTCTGCGCCGGTCAAACAAGTACCTAACTATTCTAATCCCATTTTCCAGCACTAGGTCCATAGCCTTGTATGCCATGGCATCGCAAGTGCACATCCAAATACTTCTTTAATGTTATGAGGGTTTCTGGCTCTAACACCCTTCCAGATTCCCACCACTCTCTGGGTGAAAAAAATTCTTTCTCAAATCCCCTCTAAACCTCCTGCCCCTTACCTTAAATCTATGCCCCCTGGTTATTGATCTCTCCACTAAGGGGAAAAGTTCCTTCCTGTCTACCCTATCTATGCCCCTCATAATTTTATACACCTCAATCATATCCCCCCTCAAGCTCCTCTGCTCCAGGGAAAATAACCCCAGTCTATCCAATCTCTCCTCATAACTAAAACTCTCCAGTCCAGGCAACATCCTGGTAAATCTCCTCTGCACTCTCTTCAGTGCAATCACATCCTTCCTATAATGCAGATTCCAGAACTGCACGCAATATTCTAGCTGTGGCTTAACCAGCATTTTATACAGTTCCAGCATAACCCCCCTGCTCTTATATTCTATGCCTCGGCTAATAAAGGCAAGTATCCCATATGCCTTCTTACCTACCTTATCTACCTGTCCTGCTACCTTAAGGGACCGGTGGACATGCACACCAAGGTCCCTCTGATCCTCAGTACTTCCCAGGGTCCTACCATTCATCGTGTATTCCCATGCCTTGTTTATCCTGCCCAAGTGCATACCTCATACTTATCCAGATTAAATTCCATTTGCCACTGATCAGCCCATCTGACCAGCCTGTCTATGTCCTCCTGTAATATAAGGAGGGCTCCTCACTATTTATCACTCCAACAATTTTTGTGTCATCCACAAACTTACTGATCAACCCTCCTACATTCAAGTCTAAATTGTATATATGTACCACAAACAGCAAGGGACCCAACACCAATCCCTGTGGAACCCCACTGGACGCAGGCATCCAGTCTCAAAAACACCCCTTGACCATCACCCTCTGCTTCCTGCCACTCAGCCAATTCTGAATCCAATTTGCCAAATTGCCTAGGGTCCCATGGGCTCTGACCTTCATTATCAGTTTCCCATGAAGGACCTTATCAAAAGCCTTGCTGATGTCCAAGTAGACTACGTCAAATGCATTGCCCTCATCTACACACCTGGTCACCTCTTCAAAAAATTCAATCAAATTGGTTAGACATGACCTCCCCTTAACAAAACCATGCTGACTGTCCTTGATTAATCCCTGGCTCTCCAAGTAAAGCTTAATTCTGTCCCTCAGAATTGCTTCCGATAGTTTCCCCACCACGGAAGTTAGCCTGATTGGCTTGTAGTTCCCTTCTTGAATGACAGTACCACATTGGCTGTCCTCCAGTCCTCTGGCACCTCCCCTGTGGCCAGAGAGGTATTGAAAATTATTGCCAGCGCCCCTGCTATCTCGTCCCTTGCCTCACTCAACAGCCTGGGATACATTTCATCCGGGCCTGGAGATTTATTTACTTTTAAGCCTGCCAGACCACTTAGAACTTCCTCCCTTTCTATGCTAATTTCTTTAATTATATCACAGCCCTTCTGCCTGATTTCCATACCCACGTCGTCCCTCCCGCTTGTGAACACCGACACAAAGTATTCATTTAGGACTCTACCTATGTCTTCTGACTCCACACACAAATTACCATTATGGTCCTTAATGGGCCCTACTCTTTCCCTAGTTATCCTGATATAAGAGAGTACATGATCAGCACCCAAGGTCAGTTAAGTGATAGACAGAGCCTTGTGTACCAGCAAGCATGGAGACAGCTCCTAGTTTGTACCCTTTACTGTATATTGGTAAATTGTTCTAAGACTTAATGAAAACTTACAGTTAACCTATGTACAACTACGAAGACTTCCTCTGACCTGCCAAACTCTATCCAACACCCTACAACATTGTACTTGTAGGTTACTTGGCTGCAACTTCTCCTCTCTGCTCTCACCCTGCCTTTCCATAAATATCAGTGCTAAAGCCTTGTTATGCATTGCTCCTTAGAGAACTGTGTCAATATTATCCTGAAGCTACAAAGGAGGTAAGGATTTTGCTGAGCACGTCTTCTATTTGCTCTCCCATGAATTGCAGCTCTGTTAACTCCTTTCCTCTCCCTTCTCACAGATTGGGATCCTGAGATGAATTCCCAGTATAAGATAATGCAAGAAGTCGCTTTATGGTCCAGAGCCTAGAATAGCAAGAACAGGAATATTTACAAACTTAGTCCAAATAACTGCAAGCTACTACAAGAAAAATGACTCAAAAAGATTTAGCTTCATCTGAGAGTGTCTGAAGTATGCTTTAAAATATCATTTGAGCTTGCACTCCTCACGCTTTGTGATAGGAGCAAGAAATTGCAGTAGTCAAGCAGTGAGGTGGGCATCATACTGAAGACATATGGTTTAGGCCTGTTTTAAAATGGAATTATCCTCCCTGGAAAATCAGAGGAGTTCAGCAAGTAGTGATAGCTGGGTGAGAGAACATGACACTCTATTTTTAACCTGCTACTTTGAGCACTAAGACAAGGCTGAATTATTTGCAGCCATCTTTATTGGCAACACTTTTCAGCTAGAAATTCCAAGTGGGTGATCCATCTCAGCGTATTCCTGAACTCCCCAGCATCACAGATTGGTTTTCAACCAATCGGATTAATTCACGTCATATCAAGAAATATATGAAGGATCTGGATACAGCAAAAGCTATGGGCCTTATCAACATCCCTGCAGTAGTACTGAAGATGTATGCTCCAAAACTAACTGCACCCCTAGCTAAGTTGCTCAGGTATAGCTACAACACTGGCAACTACCTGACAATGTGGAAAATTGTCCAGGTATGTCATGTTCACAAAAAGCAGGACAAATCCAATCCAGCCAAATACCTAACAGATCAGTCTATTCTCAATCATTACCAAAGTGATGGACGGTGTCATCTACAATGCTATCAAGTGGCACTTACACGACAATAACCTGTTCACTGATGCTCAGTTTGGGTTCTGCCAGGTTCACTTGGCTCCTGACCTCATTACAACTCTGATCCAAAAAAAGGCAAAAGAGCTAAATTTCAGAGGTGAGGTGACAGTGACTACTCTTGACATCAAGGCAGTATTTGACCAAGTGTGGTATCAATGAGCCCTAGCAAAATTGAAGTCAATATGAATCAAGGGGAAAACTCTCCACCTACAGGAGTCATACCTAGCACAAAGGAAGGTGGTTGTGATTGTTGGAGGCCAATCATCACAGTCCCAGGACATCATTGCAGGAGTTCTTCAGAGTGCTTCCTAGGGCCAATGGTCTTCAGCTGTTCCATCAATGATTTCCCCTCCATCATAAGGTCAGAAATGGGAATGTTAGCTGATGATTGTGCAATGTTCAGCACCATTCCCGACTCTTCAGGCACTGAAGCAGCCCATGCCCGCATGCAGCCAGACCTGGAACAAAGTCAGGCTTGCGCTCGTAATTGGCAAACCACATGCCCGGCACACAAGTGCCAGGCATTGACAATCTCTAGTAAGATAGAATCCAACATCTCCTCTGCAATGCTCAATGGCATTATCATCGCTGAATCCCCCACCGTCAACATCCTAGGGGTTACCATTGACCAGAAACTTAACTGGGACAGCCATATAAATACAGTTACTACAACAGCAGGTCAGAGGCTGGGGATTCCATGGCGAGAAGCTCACTTCTTGATTCCACAAAGCCTTTCCGCCATCTAAAAGACACATGTCACAAGTGTGATGGAATACTCTTTACTTGTCTGGATAGGCACAGCTTCAACAACACTCAAGAAGCTCAACATGATCCAGGACAAAGAAGCCTACTTTATTGGCACCCCATTTATCGCCTTAAACATTCAATCCCTCCATTGCCATTACACAGTGGTAGCAAAATGTACCATACACAAGATGCACTGCAGCAACTCACCAAACTTCCTTCGACAGCACCTTCTAAATCTGCAACCACCACACAGAAGGACAAGGGTGGTAGGTGCAACACCAACATCACTTCCAAATTCCCTTCCAAGTCACACAGCATTCTGACTTAGAACTACATCGCTGTTCCTTCTCTGTTGTTGGGTCAAAATCCTGGAACTTCCTCTCTATTAGCACTGTAGGAGTACCTACATCACATGGTCTGTGGTGGTTCAAGAATGTGGTTCACCAACACCTTCTCAAGGGCAATTAGGGATGGGCAATAAATGCTGGCCTTTCCAGTGAAACTCACATCCTGCTAATGTATAAAAAAAGGGCAGAAAGTGGACAAAAATCCACTCCATTGTCTAACTTATCAGAAGGCAATGTTTTGGGAGATTCACTAACTTTTGATTAATTATACAAGGCGGTGACAAGAAATCAAGTAGCAATAATGATTAGCTTAACATAAATTCACTGTCCTAGTAAACATACAGGCCCTTTGCAAATGAGCACCAGGCCAGCTTGCTATAATTGGTTTTCCTCGCTAATACGTTTCTTAATAAGGCAAAGGGTCTAGCAAGTTTAATACTAGACTGGGGGGACCTTGAGTTAATTCTATATTTGTACATAGAACAGCAAAACAAATGAACAATATTTATTAGATCATGTTGTATATTTCGAAGCCTGGACATTTGTTGAAGCTAAAGTAGGTTGCTCTGAATCATCTTGCATTATATAGCTTGCAGGCTGAATTAAAGAAAAGCAAATATTAGACTGTTTCCAGCACTTGGCTATCACCTCATAAAAGGCCACTGTCACTTTTGATAGGGAGTTTTGTAAGCAATTTCACAAACAGTCTTCTGATAAATGGCTTAAATTTACGCAGAGATGGGATAGATACAAATGGGAAAGGATCATAACTGGACCTATCCTGGAGATTTCAAGTGCCCAGTGGCCAAACCAACTATCACTTGAAGTCTGCTGAATGCTGAATCTTCAGATGATTCTCTCAGTTAGACCTGGATATGTCTGTCCATGCCAACCACAGTGAAAAGGTATTGGGTGGATTTTATGGAATACCATGTTCCCTGCAACACAGCTGCCTCCCCGTTACCCCTTACCCCCACCCCCCACCCTCCCCCCACCCGCCTGACTTAAAAGTCAGCTGGCAGCCTGCCAATGAAAAAGCCGGCTGCCCTGCAGCCATTCTATGCTTGGCAGGACATTAACTGGCTCAGGGTGAGATTTCCGCCCTGTCTGGGAGGAACCCCAGCCTTAGAGAGCCAATTAGATCCAAGGTTTGAGTGGTGGCTACTGGTGGGACTACAACCAATCCCGAAGAAGAGGAGGTTATGGAGGCCGGACTGGAGGTAAATCCAGGGTATTGGCGTGGCCTGGCTGGCAGGCTCCCAATGGTGGTGGTGGAGGAGGGGGCAATGGTTTGAAAGGCCGGGAGGGGAAGGTTAAAGAAGGGCTATGACCTTTGTGGGGGAGGAGGGGCGTAGTGCGTCTGATGGGCACAGAGGACCTACAAAGAAGGACCTGACACCAGCCTGCCTAGTATAAGCTTCCAGGCTACCCGCTGTTGTGGACACCCCCTGCTGCGGGTAAAATAGCAGGGAGGTGGGGTGAGGCCCTTAAGTGGCCATTAATTGGCTGGCTGCTCTGCGAGGTGGGATTTCCACCTGCGTGAGGAGCAGAGGTCCTGTCTCCAGCCTATTAATCCTCTTCCAAGTGTAAAATGGCTGCATAGCCACTGTGATCAGCGGCAATGCATTTCCTGGAGGGTGAGGGTGCACAGCCAGAGGTCGTGGTTCACATTGGTACCAACGATGTAGGTAGAAAAAGGGCTGAGGTCCTGCAGGATTAATTCAGGGAGTTAGGAAAGAGACAAGCAAGCAGGACCTCAAAGGTAGTAATCTCCACATTACTTCCAAGCCAGCCTATAATTATTTGGCCCACCCCTCGCACCCTTTTTAAACAATGGTACAACATTCGCTGACCTCCATTCCTCTGGGACCACAGCTAGTGAGAATGGAAATAGGGGAATACATCAGATTTGTGCATGGCCAGAGAGATGGTGCAGGAGGGAGGGCTTCAGATTTCTGGGGTATTGGGACCAGTTCTCAGGAAGGTGGGATCTGTACAAGCCAGACTGTCTACATCTGAATAGGACTGGGGTAAATGCCCTTGCAGGAAGATTTGCTAGTGTTGTTGGGGAGGGTTTAAACTAGATTGGCCGGGGTTGGGGGGCGATGGGAACCTGAGAGCAGATTCAGATAGGACAAATTCAGAGCAGGGAGCAAGAGACAGGAAAATACTGGGTGATTCTGAAAGACAAAGGAAGCAAAGGTTAAAAGATTTGCAGCATAGGAACTTGGCAATGTTAAAAGGTATCCATTTAAATTTAAAGGTGTATAGCAAACAAAGCCAATAAGCTGAGGGCACAGATAGACACATGGCAGCATGATATCATTGCTATAACAGAAATTTGACTTAAAGAAGGGGAGAAATGGCAGCTCAACATCGCTGGATATAGGATTCTCAGGCAGGGTAGAGAGGGGGCTAAAAATGATGTAAGTGTAGCATAATTGGTTAAAGAATCAATTGCAGCTGTGAGGAGAGATGATATATTACATGGGGCTATGACATCTTTGAAGGTGGATAAATCACCAGGGGTGGATGGATTGTATCCCAGGCTGTTAAAGGAAGCCAGGGAGGAAATAACGGATGCTCTGAGGAACATTTTCCAATCCTCACTAGATACAGGCGAGGTCCCAGAGGAATGGAGGTCAGCGAATGTTGTATCATTATTTAAAAAGGGTGCAAGAGGTAGGCCAAATAATTATAGGCTGGTCAGTCTGACTTTGGTGGTGGGCAAGTTATTAGAATCAATTCTGGGAGACAGGATAAACTGTCACTTAGAAAGGAATGGATCAATTAGGGATAGTGAGCATGGTTTTGTTAGGGACAGGTCGTGTCTTACTAATTTAATCAAATTTTTTGAGGAAGTAACAAGGAGAATTGATGAGGGTAGTGCATTGGATGTTGTCTGCATGGATCTTAGTAAGGCACTTGACAAGGCCCCACATGGCAGATGGGTCAGAAAAGTAAAAGACATGGGATACAGGGCAATATAGTGAGTTGGATCCAAAATTGGCTCAATGACAGGAAACAACAGAGAATGGTTGATGGATGTTTTTGCAAATGGTTTCCAGTGACGTTCCACAGGGCTCGGTGTTGGGTCCATTGCTGTTTGTTGTATAATTTAATGATTTGGACTTAAATGTGGGAGGCATAATTGGGAAATCTGCAGATGACACAAAAATTGGCCATGTAGTTGATAGTGAAAAGGATAGCTGTTGTCTCCAGAATGATATCAATGGTTTGGTTAAGTGGGCGGAATAGTGGCAGATGGAATTCATTCCAGAGAAGTGTTAGGTAATGCATTTGAGGAGGACAAACAAAGCAAGGGAATACACAATAAACGGGAGGATATTGGGAGGGCTAAAGGAAGTGAGAAATCTTGGAGTGCATGTCCAAGGTGGCAGGACAAGTGGATAAGGTGGTAAAGAAAGCATATGAAATGTTTTCCTTTATTCAATGAGGTGTAGAATACAAAAGCAGGGATGTAATGATGGAACTGTATAAAATGCTGGTTAGGCTACAGCTGGAATTTTGTGTTCAGTTCTGGTTGCCACATTGCAGTTAGGACATAATTGCTCTGGATAGAGAATCACAGAATCACAGAATCACAGAATCACAGTGTAGAAGAGGCCCTTCGGCCCATCGAGTCTGCACTGACATGTGAGAAACACCTAACCTACCTACCCAATCCCATTTACCAGCACTTGGCCGATATCCTTGAATGTTAGAACGTGCCAAGTGCTCATCCAGGTACTTTTTAAAGGATGTGAGGCAACCCACCTCCACCACCCTCCCAGGCAGCGCATTCCAGAACGTCGCCACCCTCTGGGTAAAAGAGTTTTTCCTCACTTCCCCCCTAAACCTCCTGCCCCTCACCTTGAACTTAGGCCCCCTTGTGACCGACCCTTCAACTAAAGGGAACAGCTGCTCCCTATCCACCCTGTCCATGCCCCTCATAATCTTGTACACCTCGATCAGGTCACCCCTCAGTTTTCTCTGCTCTAATGAAAACAACCCAAGTCTATCCAACCTTTCTTCATAACTTAAATGTTTCATCCCAGGCAACATCCTGGTGAATCTCCTCTGCACCCCCTCCAGTGCAATCACATCCTTCCTATAGTGTGGCAACCAGAACTGTACACAGTACTCCAGCTGTGGCCTCACCAAGGTTCTATACAACTCCAACATGACCTCCCTACTTTTGTAATCTATGCCTCGATTGATAAAGGCAAGTGTCCCATATGCCTTTTTCACCACCCCACTAACATGCCCCTCCGCCTTCAGAGATCAATGGACACACGCCAAGGTCCCTTTGTTCCTTAGAACTTCCTAGTGCCATGCCGTTCATTGAATACTTCCTTGTCAAATTACTCCTTCCAAAGTGTATCACCTCAGAGCAGAGGAAATTTACAAGAATGTTGCCAGGTCTTGAAAATTGCAGCTATGAGGAAAGACTGGATAGGTTAGGGTTGTTTTCCTTTGAACAGAGGAGGCTAAGGGGTGACTTAATTGAGGCGTACAAAATTATGAGGGCCTAGATAGGGTAGACAGGGATGCCCTGTTTCTCTTAGTGGTGAGGTCAATTAACAGAACAGAATTAAGGTAGAAGGATTAGAGCGGACATGAGGAAAAACTTCTTTACCCAGAGGGTGGTGAGTGTTTGGGATTCACTGCCTGATTTGGTGGTGGAGGCAGAAACCCTCAACTCATTTAAAAGGCACCTGGACCTGCACCTGAAGTGCTGTAACCTGCAAGGCTACGGACTGGGTGCTCGAAGGTGGGATTAGAAGGCGCAACTAGTTTCTAATTTTTTATTTTTCGGCCGGCGCAGAAACGATGGGCTGAATGGCCTCTTTCTGTGCCGTAACCTTTCTGTCGTCCTATGATTCCATGGTTCTTAGGATGGCGGAGCAGGAAAGCCTACCATCTGAAAAATCCTGCCCATAGCTTGATTCACAACCTGGGCCATTAAACCCTGACATGCAGACAGATACAGATGGCAGAAACAAAGCTTCATTCACATTGTTGGCACCATATGAAGGATGGGATGTATTCACATGCTATGGGACTCCCAGCGCTCAGCAATCTCTGCAAAGTAAGTCCTGGTCAGAACGGAAAATGATGAGTGATGCTGGAATCAATGTTTCATCAGATGGCCCTGGGAATCTTGCCAATTGAACAGTAGCTCAATAGGAAGAAAAAGCTTATTCTGCTGCTCTTGCCGTTGTCAAAATGCTTAGTCCTGAGATAACACAGACAAATCTAGTCTGTAGCAGTGAAGTACCGCAGAGTTAGACACAGCAGTATAATGAATGATGAGACAGAGAATAGTAATACAAAAGGAATGGTGGTCTGATAAATTGTAGGAGCACTGAAAAGATGTTGAGCCATAAATAATAGAGATGAGGGGCAAAGCTGGAAAACTGGGTAAGTGTAATTTGGCTTTTCATAGCCAAAATAGGGTATTAGGAACATTCAAAAGTTATCAATAAAAAGTTAAAGTTCAAGTTGCTTGTTTGATAGGATTGTTCCTGGGAAGTTCAAAGTACCCATAAAAGTCTGTTTTTGGTTGACTGCTAATATATCAGGACTGTGAGAGTGACAAGCGCATCAAAAGGAAGAGAAGCTTGACCCAGAGATGAGTAATGCATAATGCGATTTTGAATTTAAAGATCCACGCAAACACAAAACTTGGATTGTTGAATAATTCTCTTGTCAGTCCTTGGCATTGTTGTTAGATGTTGCAGCATTGGGAATTGCAGTGTTCCAAGTTGAGAAGAACAAACCTGATACAGTAGACCTGGTTTTAGGCTTCATTATTCCTCACGATTGAACTTACCCAGGAAGTGCTATAGTGGAAATATGGGCGGACGGTTGTTTCAGTCTCTATCACTAATCTGCATTTTGTACAGTTCTGACTCAAGGTTTGATTGAAACAGACCAAATCTTTAGTTTAACGTGCTGATGAAGACACAAAGATTTATTTTCTGTGTCCATGCAATTTCCTGCTCAGTTTACAGAAGTGCACTGTTTCATCAATTTACATATATGAAACAGGTGTTGATATTTGCTAGTTGCTACTTTGGAAGCAAATCTTAGCTACGTATCTGCAAAACCATAGTTATTACACTCGTAGACCATGTTACAGATGGGAAGCAGTGGTGAGATGTTTTCTCCCCTTTTTCCTCACCTCTCGGTTGTTCACTAGAAGATACATTGGGCTGGAACTTCTGAGCTCTGGGGTAGTGTACCTGAGGGGTGCCCCAAAGATGCGCTGAGTAACCCTCCTCCATCCCCATCCCCCCCACTGAAAGTTCCCAGGTAAAGATTGCTTGGCGACTTCCTGGGAAGTTCAAACGTTTGATGGGCAATTAACTTGCACTGGGAACCATCTGAAAATACAACTTAAATTGTAAATTTCAGATGGTTCGAACTGTGTTACAGCAACAATTATGCATAAAAATTTTGAAGAATTAAAACCACTTCTAACTGCTGGGTAACTATAGGACTGACCCCCAACCCTCCATGGGGACTCCCCCCACTTTCCTGACCCTCAAAGGACTCCCCCCATCCCCCCAACAACCCTCATCCCTGACTAACACCCATAGGTCTCCCCACGCCCCCAATACCCTACCACCCAGATTCGACTCCCAATTCCCCGCACCCTTCTCATGGCCTGACTCTCAAATCCTAACACCCCCCACACTCCAGGCCCGACTTTCAATCCCCCTAAGCCTGGCTACCAACTCCCGACCACCCCCTGCCACCTCCCCCAAGCCTGACCTGACCACCACCCACCCCCGACAAATCTTACCCACTTAACTTATACTGAGCTGTCCTCAATTTTAGGTCCCAGGAGTGTGCTGCACAGCATAGATCTTGCCTGGCCTGAGTCGAAAGATCGGGTGAGATAGGATCACCTGGATTTCCAGGAAAATAATTTCAAGCGGAGTGGAAATCTGACTCAACTGCCACTCTTCAGAAGTTATGGCCCATTATTTTAGAAGGAGTGCTTTAAACCCTTTGAGTGCTGTGACTTTAAAGAACAGACACTAAACATGCTTTCTGGTAGGTTTAAATCAAACGAAAGAATAATGTTTATTTACAGAACACCCTGAAATGCAAATGCAATGAAATACTCACTCCCTCAAACACACAGACACATTCAAACAAGAAAAGATAAGTTCTAGAGAGGATGCATGTACTTAGATTATTAACAGAATAACAAGAAACAAACCACATGTCCTTAATTAGTCCTTTAAGATGAAAATATTGCAAGCCTGAAGGGTTCCTTCCTCCTTATTCTTTGAAGGTAAATGGAGGTTGGAGGTTTCAGGGTTTTTATATAAAGTTGTGGCAGAGTTTCTGGAGAAGAAATATGTAATCTTGCAGGTGAAAGCAAATTAGCCCCTTTGTTCACTGCCTGATTTGACTTTCTTCTTGCTGGGAGGCTGATGATCCTTCTGTGCTGAGTGGTCCAAGACTGCCTTGCTGGATTCTCTTGTGGAGTAATGAGGTTTTGACTCCTCTCCAGTTAGTTTTGATCATCTGATGGCAAGCTTTAGTGCCTCCCATTGTCCAAATGATGGATTGAAGCCAAGGTGATTGATACACAATGGGAAATGATTGATAACCCATCAGCACATCAGTTAGCTTTACTTGATATTCCATTTTCCTGGCCCTGATAGGCCAGGCAAACATTATCTGTTAAATCTCTTCTGTTGAGTTGGTGAATGCAGTTAATTTGCACCTGGAAAACCTACTTGCATTTTTAAGTAACATTCCAGTCATATTGTCTCTGTCTGTGCAGAAACCACAAACAGAAGTCACCAGACTTTCTGGCAGCCATTTTGAGAATGCAATGTCCATTGTTCCATGTTTCTTTTTTAAAAAATACAGAATCCACTGCCCAATTATCTTTATAAGCATGACGTGACCGTAACAAACACTTCTGAAGTGTTTCTCTTGGAGCTATTTTTTATTTGCTGGAAATGTGTGTGCCATGAGTTTAGGCACTGCTTTCTTCTTTTTTAGTTTGATCCATATAATAGGAATGGGAATTCTGATACATTCATCTTTTTGTGGTTGTATGCCAAACCGAAGAGGTTACACCACAAGATGGCTGTGTCCACCTGCCAATAGTTCCCACCTTCAAAAACACACAAAGGCACACTTAACCTGGATTTCTTTAATGAGGCCTGACTGCTTAGTCTACATTACAGCACAACGATGAATGTTGACCAGGACACTGGGAGAACTCCACTGCTCTTCAATCATTATATTGATGCCTGGCATTATTGCAGATATGTTGCACTATCATCCAATGGTGAAGGTGTTTTGGAGTACAAAAGAGAGCAACCTTCTGGCATCCAAGTCATGTAGCATCACCATCCTTGAAACCAAGGGTTTGGTAATGAACTGTTCTAATACTTGTCTCCTGATTTTATATTGACTTTCCTTTCATTTCATTTTTGCCCGGCACTCATTTCTCCCTCTCCACTACCAACCTTACCAAAGGCTAGCAATAGCTTGAAATACATTTTGAACCTTTTAACTTGCTTTTAAGTGGCTGCATCCCCTTAAATTTTACCCACACTCTGATTTTTCAGTCTCTTAATTAGTTTATTTCCCTGAACGAGATGTCAATGGAGCTGTGCATAATTATGCAAATGGGCTACCCATGAAAATTGCATGCAATCAGCACATAGAGGAGGTAATCTCAACTTGTGATGTGGGTGCAAAGCAGGCAATGGCACAGGGGCTTCCATTGTGCACCCTGCCTGATTTTCCTTACCATTAAAGTCAAGGTAAAATGGAGAACTACAAAAAATTTCAAGTCCATGATTTCTTGATAATATGGTAAACTGTAACTTTCCATGTAGCGTATTATGATTTGCTTTGGCTGAATCATGATATGTTTTTTGATGCATATGATTAGGAGCCTTGGTCGACGTGCTAATAGCTTAGAATTAGTGGATTTCCTGCAGATAGATAAAAAAAATAAGACTAATGGGGATCAGAGGTAGCTCCTAGCTCCCCCGAGAGGGACTAGACTTGAAAGAGTTAAATCATTTGGCTAGAGTTACTGTTCTTTAAAATTAATAGCTTTTATCTTTTCAAATCAATTTTGATGATGGCTAAACCGCATTAAACTGCAAGCTCAGAAACAGAAATATAGAAAAACATTTAGCTGATATTTATTTGCCAGACAAAGGCAGCTGGTAAGCAAGGACCAATATTGGATTTATTGGGGATCAGAAGGGCAGCATGTTACATCTTGAATTAAGAGTCAATTAAACTGCAAAAAAGAGACATGCATAATGAAGTTACCCCACTAAAAGTTGAACCAACCATGAACAACAAGGGGTATGGGCATGCCTTGAAGGAGCCAAATCTTGAGATGTATATGTAAGAATCATGAAGAAAGCGTGGGCACAAAGAATATAAGAACTAATGCAATGGGGTGGAATTAAGCTCTCCCACTGGCAGTCTTGAAGGCAAGGGGGCTCATAAAATGCAGCATATGGCCTTCCTGCCACCATCCAGCCCAACCCCGAGCTGTTTCCTATTTAATGAGGGGGCAGTGGAGGCGTTGGGTGACCAGCCTGCCCTTGGGCCTATTGAGGAGAGTCTCATGGCAGGAAGGGGAAGTGATGCATGGGCAAATGGGGAAAGGGTGGGGTGGGGGCCAATGCAGAGGCCAAGAAAGAAGGGAACACCAACTGGGGGCAGACATTGGAAGGGGTGCCTGATGTGGAAAGGGGGGCCTTCGGGGAGGCACCCTTTCACCTTCCCGGCCATGGTCCGAGCAGCGTGATCTGTTGGATTTCCCCCACCCCTGAACTCTGCCCACCAGCTTCAACATTGAGGCCGGGTGGGAAGCGGCCCTTAAGTGACCAATAATTGGGCCGAGGGCTCGCGGACCACCCTAGGCCATCTTAATGATGGTATGAATATGAGGCTGCACACTCATTTCAGGGTCACATGTGGTGCCCACGTCAACAACAGGCTGGCTTAATCTCAGGCTGTTGCCTGGGAGAGGGATGAAGTCAGTAGCTGGGGAATAGTAAGAGAACATTTTGGAGTCGTAGCCCATCACTAACAAGAAACCAAATGGGGAAAGATTTTTTTATTAGTTATTCTTTGCAGTTTTCATCTTACTTTAATATTTAATTTGAAAATAAATATTTCCTCTGTGCTAACAGTGATGTACACACTCTGTGCAGTCAGCAGCATCTTCCAACTCAGCAAATGTCAGTTTTGCTCCCAGTGCTAACATAAGAAAAAGCAAGATGTGCATTTATTTAACTCCTCATCGTGTTTCTCACTAATATCTCAAAGTTCATAACATTGAAACACGTTGAAATAGAGGGACTATTGATCAGCAGGCAATTTAGCAGCTTTCTTGTACACAGCAAGATTCCCAGAAACCTGCTCGGTTAATCTGATTGCTCACACAAAACTGTGGCAGATGGAATTCAACATGAGGTCAGCCACTTTGGACCTCACAAAAGACAAGTATTTTCCAAACATCCAGAAGCCAGGAAGTGTGGAGGAGATTTAATGATCCAAGTACAGAAGTCACTCAACACAAGTGGACAGGTACAATGAGTGTTGGTTTTGATCTCAAGGCTGCTGAAGTACAAAGGGGTGTAAGTTATGTTCCAAAAATATAGTTGAGACCACATCAATTGGACATTTCAAAAGTGAGATTGATAGATATTTATTAGACAAGGATGCTGAGGGTTACAGAAGCAAGGCAGCTATGGCCTCACTGAATTGACTAAAGTGGCGGGCAGTCCTACTCCTGTTCTGATGTTTTTAGGTGGTGTTGGTTGAGGGATGCCTGGATAACCTTTCTATGAATATTGCCACTGGATCTCTTATCTGAACAATCACACATCGCATTCAATGCTCTAAATGGTTAGCATAGATAATGGCCTGAATCTTCTGGTCGGCGTGCGGGGGCAGGACCCGCTCGCCAACATGTAAAATAACGCGCAGTGATGTCGGACATGGGTCCCGACGTCACCGCGCGTCATTCCAATCTTCAGCTTGGCGTGCGCGCACCGGAGTTGGCTGCACGCCTGCCGAACTGTCAAAGACCTATTAAGGTCATTTAACAACCAATTAAAAGAATTAACATGGCTGCCCATCCAACCTTAAGGTCGGGGGGCAGGAGAAGAGCCCAGGCGACCTTTGCATTTATCATGAAACCTCATCCATGGGCGGGATAATTTTTCATGAAGGCTTTATAAATCAAATAAAATTTTTTATTAAAATTCATTTACACGTCCCAGCTCATGTGACAGTGTCACATGAGGGGGCATGTCTGAATAATTTTTTCTAGTCTTTTCTTGAAGTTTTCATAACAAAAAAATCTCCCTGAGGCACCTCCGTGCCTCAGGGAGAGTTCTGCGCTCTTTTGCACGCATGCGCGAAACAGCGCAGGCCCTGACTCTCCCTCCTCCTCCCGCCTGCACAGGGAGTGCTCAGCTTTTCCAGGTGTGCATCACGCTGGGCGGGCCTTAAGTGCCCCACCCACGTAAAATGGCGGCGCACAGCCGATCACGGGTGACGATCGGCTCTGCGCCCGCCTGTGCCTGCTCCCGCTCAGCCCCCCCGACGGGGAGAAAATTCTCTCCTGTGTGTAAAAGAGGCAGCTATGTTCAAAATAATAGCTTCAACAAACATTCCAGTTGACTATATCAGTGGAGAGTAGTTTAAAAGATGAGTTTTTTAAAACTGATGGGAATATAGGGACCAGGAGCAGGCCATTCAGCCCCTCAAGCCCACTTTGTGATTCAATTAGACCATGGCAGATCTGTACATCAGCTCTATATAACCCTCTTAGCTCCAGATCCCTTGATATCCATTCCTAACAAAAAAATGATTGATACCAGTCTTGAAAGTTCCTATTGTCCCAGCATCCACAACCTTTTGAGGCAGAGAATTCCAGATTTCTACTACCCATTATGCGAAAAGTGTTTCCTGGTTTTCCTCCTAATTTGTGAGGGTCCAATTTTCTGATTATATCGACTCATTATTGATTCCCTATATCAATCCCATTGAATCATGCTATCATTCTAATTAGCGTGATAGAGACCATGCCTCATCTTCCTAACTCATGTGACAAGTTCCTCCAACAGCAAGTGTGGTGGGTGTAGTATACTGAGGGCATTATAGTTGGCCTCTGTGGAAGGAAGAGACAGATGTTATCAGATAATGGTTTCGTGATGCTCACAGCCTCCCTTTATGGGGGTCATATACCATCGAATGAGTCCCTCCAAACCCTGGAATCCCATGCAATGGTACAGATTGGAAACCTTACAATCAACACTGCCAGAAAGCAGTCCTGACAGTAGAGGGAGGCAGAGAAAAAAAATCTATTCAAATAGCTCAAGATGGGAATGAAAATGGGAAATATTAGGGTCTTGCCTGAAATGTTGTGGGGAATGGTCAAAATGTCGTCAGCTACAATTTGGTACTTCATTTGACCAGTTCCATGACAGCAGTCCTTTATCACTTACATCTATTTTTTCAATTAGGCTCCCTGGAATCCAAGGTTCCCCAAGCAAAACAGGAAAGGTGGCTCAACCATGGATTACGAAAGAAATTAGGGATAGTATTAGATCCAAAGAGGAGACACATAAAATTGCCAGAAAAAGCAGCAAGCCTGAGGATTGGGAGCAGTTTAGAATTCAGCAAAAGTGGGCAAAAAGATTGATCAAGAAGGGGAAAATGGAATATGAGAGTAACCTTATAGGGAACATAAAAACTGACTCTAAAAGCTTCTATAAGTATGTGAAGAGAAAAAGATTAGCAAAAATAAGTGTAGGTCCCTTACAGTCTGAAATAGGGAAAATTATAATGGGGAACAAAGAAATGGCAGAAAAATTGAACATATATTTTAGTTCTGTCTTCACAAAAGAGGACAGAAATAATTTTCCAGAAATGTTAGGGAACCAAGCGCCTAGTGAGAGGAAGGAATTGAAGAAAATCAATATTAGTTAAAAAATGGTGCTAGAGAAATTAATGGGGTTAAAGGATGAAATCCCCTGGGCCTGATAATCTACACCCCAGAGTACCAAAGAAAGTGGCCCTCGAAATACTGGATGCATTGGTGGTCATCTTCCAAAATGCTATAGACTCTGGAGCAGCTCCTACAGATTGGAAGGTGGCAAGTGTAATGCCACTATTTAAAAAAGGAGGGAGAGAAAAAACAGAGAATTACAGATCAGTTAGCCTAACTTCAATGGGGAAATGCTAGAGTCTATTATAAAAGACATGGTAACAGAACACTTGGAAAGCATTAACGGGATTAGACAAAGTCAGCATGGGTTTATGAAAGGGAAATCATGCTTAACTAATCTATTGAAGTTTTTTGAGGATGTAACTAGTAGAATAGATAAGGGAGAACCAGTGGATGTGGTGCATTTGGATTTCAAGAAGGCTTTTGATAAGGTCTTACATAAGAGGTTAGTGGGCAAAATTAAAGCGCATGGGATCGGGGGTGATATGCTGGCATGGATTGAGAATTGGTTGGCACATCAGAAACAGATAGTGAGAATAAATGGGTCTTTTTCCAGGTGGCAGGCGGTGACTAGTGGTGTAGCGCAGGGATCAGTGCTTGGGCACCAGCTATTCAAGATATATATAAATGACTTGGATGAGGGAACCAAATGCAATATTTCCAAGTTTGCTGATGACACAAAACTGGGCGGGGTTGTGAGTTGTGAGGAGGATGCAAGGAGGGTTCAGGGCGATTTAGACAAGTTGTGTGTGTGGGCAAACACATGGCAGATGCAATATAATGTGGATAAATGTGAAGTTATATGCTTCGGTGTGAAAAACAGAAAGGCAGAGTATTATTTAAATGGTGATATATTTGAAAATGTGGATGTACAAAGGAATCTGGTTGTCCTTGTACACAAGTCAATGAAATTAAACAGGCAGGTGCAACAAGCAATTGGGAAAGCAAATGGCCTCCATTGCAAGAGGATTTGAGTTCAGAAGCAAGGATGTCTTACTGTAGTTGTACAAGGCCTTGGTGAGGCCACACCTGGAGTATTGTGTGCCGTTTTGGTCTCCCTACCTAAGAAAGGATATACATAGAGAGAGAACAGCGAAGGTTCACTAGACTGATACCAAAGAATGGCAGGGCTGTTGTTTGAGGAGAGATTGGTTCAACTGGGCTTGTATTCACTAGAGTTTAGAAGAAGGAGAGGGGGAATCTGATTAAACGTATAAGGTTCTAACCGGGCTAGACAAACTAGATACAGGGAGGACGTTTCCCCTGGTTGTTTTTCCTGCCTGGCTGAGGGCAGCTTGCTTGCGCTCCATGATCAGGGCCATCTCAGAGACGCAGCCATGAAACTTTAGACGCATCTGATGCTGTGTCTACCTTCAGTATCTTAGCCCTTCAGGAGTTGGTGCACAGCATCACTGGTCACGGATGCTGGTGTGATGGGGGCCAGCCCCATCTTAAAGGTGCTGAGAGCACACAGAGAATATGAGAGAACTCTGTGGTGCCTGCCCACTACATTCTGGCAAGCAAGGAGAGATAACTAGTGCATGGCAGTGGCCTGTGAAAGAGGACACATCACTCACGGCATGGTTGTCTGATGGATGCTGCACTGCTTGGCAGAGCAGTGCCGACCTCACCATCAGCACAGGACTGGTCCCGGTCATTGCTGGCCAGCTGGATGGCTCTGTTTTTGAATTCTATCAGCACTTCGATTTCCGGCATTCCTCCACCTATCTGCGAACTTTTCCTCCTGTTGTGAGCCAGTTTGTCCTGCATGGATAGAGATGGGGAGAGTGTATCAGGACACCTGCCAGGCCAGATGATAAGTATGCCTGGCCTGTGTGGGTGGTGAGTGGTCCCATGGACAGGATGAGGACAATGATGGTGTGTGTGAAAGAGTGAATGGGGTTGTCCCTTGCACTGGCAGCGAGTGAGGGCCCTGTGGATGTGTGATGGGTTTATGAGTGTGTGAGTTGGGAGTGATGAAAAGAATGACTTACCCTGGCGGAACGGAGATCATTCCTCTTGCGGCACTGGGTGGCTGTCCTCCTTTGCAGGGCGTTCGCGCTGACCACCGCTGTCACCACCTCCCCAGCCGGGTTGGTAACATTGCTACCCATCCTGCGCCCAGAGCAGGGGTACAGCAAGTCCCGTCGGGCCTCCACGGCATCCAGCAGTGGCTCGAGGGACCTGTTGTTGAAGTGGAGGGCTGCAGTCTTTTTGCTTTTGGTGGCCACGTCTCCCAAACAGCGGTGATGAACTGGTGTCGATGAGCACTTTGCTGGCGGCTGCCTTTTAAAGATGATGGCCGGCATGATGCAACAGCGGAGTGATGGCGAGCGAGCGAATGAGAGCCCGCCCGCCATAGAAACGGCGTGTTTCCTGGGAATGCATAAATAATGAGGCGGGCTCGGGAAGATACAGCATGAAAACCCGTCATTTTCGTTGGCGGGTAGGACTCCATTTTACCCGCCTGCTCCCGCACTTTTTGCAATTTTGAGAAAATTCCGCCCTGTATGTCTTTTTCCAATAAGAAGCAGGGGCAACACATTTTGCTTTCCTATCAGGAAACTGATGCTTGCACGGATACCTAAACTGCAACAGAATCAAATATCACTAATACACATAGAGCTGTAGAGTTATTGCTGCGGGAAAAATCTTTATTGGCAAGATTTGCAAAATGTTAGTGGTTTTCTGACAACAGTCTTCCCCCTTCAGGGATCACCCTCGGGATAGTAATTCTCTTAAAGGTCTATTCTAGACAGCTGAGAGGAAAAAGTAATTTGCCATTAGTTGTTTTCCTTCCATGTGTGCCTAAACAATGCTGCTGAGTCTAGATGCATCTACAACTCATTAGTTTTTAAAGGCGACAGAATGCATTTTCTTTGAGTATGGATGGAGCAGCGGTTCAAAAGCAGCTCTTGTAAGCCCTTTTGTGGTAAACAGAAATAGAAATCATATGCTGTGTAGTGCCTGTCTCAATGGTACCATTATGTTGGCCCTAATGTTTCCACCTTGATACAACCAAAGGCAGAACAAGTTTCCCTGTTCAATTATGTACTGGAAATTCAGTACTTGGTGAACTGAACATCAAGACAACTGGACAGAATAAATTGCAAATGATGTTTAAAACAGTGAATGATAAACATAGGGTACTCTTTGGCCAAGACAACTGTTGATTTATGATTAATTTGTCAGCTATGAATAAGATTGCTCAGGCACAGTTGATTTTGCCACAAAATTAAACAAAGCCAGTGGATTAAAATAATGCAACTCCAACTGCTTGGATATATTTTCTTTGAAGCGGATATACTTGTTCTTCAGGTACATGAGCACCATATAAACCACAGGCAACAGTGGTGACCCTCATGCATAACTGTCCTTCACATGTAAGTGTGCTTCAGCAGGCTGTTCACATAAGCCATTGTGGCTAAGTTCAATCCAATTTTTACCTTTGTTTTCAAAATGTCAATTTTCAGCAAGGAACCACAAAGCTTCTACAGTAGAAACACTGCCAATGCTATGGACCAGGGTAGTGCCCCCACTGTCATTCCTTGTTGAGTGGATAAATAGCATAAATAGGGGCAGTCATATCTATTAGGCATATTGTGATATTGGTCTGGGTTTTACACTAATAAGGAGATAGCTGAAGATAGTGGAGGCGTTAGTGGTGATCTTTCAGGAATCACTGGAGCCGGGGAGGGTCCCAGAGGACTGGAAAGTCGCTAATGTAACCCCCCTGTTTAAGAAGGGAGTGAGGCAAAAGACGGGAAATTACAGGCCGATTAGCCTGACCTGGGTCGTTGGTAAGATTTTAGAGTCCATTATTAAGGATGAGATTTCCGAATACTTGGAAGTGCATGGTAAAATAGGGCAAAGTCAGCATGGTTTCATCAAGGGGAGGTCATGCCTGACAAATCTGTTAGAATTCTTTGAGGAGGTAATGAGCAGGTTAGACAAAGGAGAGCCATTGGATGTTATCTACTTGGACTTCCAGAAGGCCTTTGACAAGGTGCCACACAGGAGGCTGCTCAGTAAGATAAGAGCCCATGGTGTTAGAGGCAAGGTACTAGCATGGATAGAAGACTGGCTGTCTGGCAGGAGGCAGAGAGTGAGGATAAGGGGGTCCTTCTCAGGATGGCGGCTGGTGACTAGTGGAGTTCCGCAGGGGTCAGTGTTGGGACCACAACTTTTCACTTTATACATTAATGATCTAGATGAAGGAACTGAGGGCATCCCAGCCACGTTTGCAGATGATACAAAGATAGGTGGAGGGACGGGTAGCATTGAGGAGGCAGGGAGTCTGCAGAAGGATTTAGACAGGTTAAGAGAATGGGCAAAGAAGTGGCAGATGGAATACAATGTGGAGAAGTGTGAGATCATGCACTTTGGTAGGAAGAACAGAGGCATAGACTATTTTCTAAATGGGGACAGAATTCAGAAATCTGGAGTGCAAATGGACTTGGGAGTCCTAGTCCAGGATTCTCTTAATATTAACTTGCAGGTTGAGTCGATAGTTAGGAAGGCAAATGCAATGTTGGCATTTATTTCGAGAGGACTAGAATATAAAAGTAGGGATGTGCTGCTGAGGCTTTATAAGGCTCTGGTCAGACCACATTTAGAATATTGTGAGCAATTTTGGGCCCCGTATCTCAAGAAGGATGTGCTGGCCCTGGAGAGGGTCCAGAGGAGGTTCATGAGAATGATCCCAGGAATTAAAGGCTTAACATATGAGGAACGTTTGACGACTCTGGGTCTATACTCGATGGAGTTTAGAAGGATGAGGGGGAATCTGATTGAAACTTACAGAATACTGAAAAGCCTGGATAGAGTGGACGTGGGGAAAATGTTTCCATTAGTAGGAGAGACTAGGACCCGAGGGCACAGCCTCAAAGTAAAGGGAAGACCTTTTAGAACAGAGATGAGGAGAAACTTCTTTAGATAGAGAGTGGTGAATCTATGAAATTCATTGCCACATAAGGCTGTGCAGGCCAGGTCATTGAGTGTATTGAAGACCGAGATAGATAGGTTCTTGATTGGTAAGGGGATCAAAAGTTACAGGGAGAAGGCGGGAGAATGGGGTTGAGAAACTTATCAGCCATGATTGAATGGCGGAGTAGACTCGATGGGCCGAATGGCCTAATTTCTGCTCCTATGTCTTATGGTCTTATGGTCTAATGATGGCCATCAGTGCTTCTTTGAAACTGAAAGCAACTTCTAGAGTCTGCACATGCACAGTTAAACACAGAAATGCACATGTTGCTGTCAGTGATTTTATGCTTCCTCAGAGGATGCACTGCTACAATCCCCAGAATCCAATACATTAAAAATCATTGAACTGATGAGAATTTCCAGTCTTAAGCTCTTACAGTCACTTTAAAAACCCTTGAAAAAGTTACACCTTGCTGAATATGTAAATTGGATTTTTATGTGGTGTGCTAAGTTAATGCTAAACAGCCTTACTGGTACTGAAAGAGTTATTTTACATTTTAAATTTCTCCATTATAATAAGAAATTTCATATTTTTAAAAATAATACTTTTTTAAAGTTTGTTCATAATATTTCAGCTTGCATCTTAATCTCAGGTGTTCGTCTCAATCATTTCTTTTATTACCTATAAACATTAAAATTCAAAGTGATGGGATTCACTTGGTTTGTGCTTCCTGGTATATTGTCTGTAAGAACACTTCGATGTGATTGGCTGCCTATCTTGCTTGATGTTATCACTGCTGCTGGACACCAGGAGATCCCCTTGACATGGCACCAGATTCAAATTAGATTAGGAAAGGGAAAAACTGCACACAGAGATCACTAGACCTTTGAAGTCAGTGGCGAGTGCTGTTATCTCTCTACTGACCCCAAAATCCAGCCTATTTATGCAGTGATAGCTGGTCGATTGGAATAAAAGAGTACCTTGACCCTCCTATTTTTGAGTCAATCTCTATTGAATTTTAGCTATAACTCAATCAGAGACTGAGTAAAAAAGTATGACTCTAAATCAATTGTGATTGAGAAACAGATTGCTTCAAGTAAATATGGATTGGCTTACATAGATTCCACTGGTTACCATCATTGATGTGCATTGTGCGTGTTTCGCATGCTAATCCAGTGGTACAGTTATCCATCCTTTACCAGATTGTTTAATAATTTAAACTCAAGCTACTCATGTTCATTCAATTATAGTCCAAGCTAATGGATTATTAGCGCAGTAACCGCTATGTTATCTTACCTAAGTATGAGGCAGCACCTGTCATGAAGATAATTTTTATTCTACCCCCATTGAGGAAACTATAGAAGCAGGCAGGCAGGTAATTAAACTCACCCAGGTAACTTCCCTGTAGAAAGTTGCTGGGAACTCACCATTCGGAATTTAATCTATCATACTGAGCAGGTAAAAGGGGCAGTTGGTCAAAACCAACAGGGTACTTCATTGATACGCATTTCTTGTCCATATGGTTTCTACAGGACCTGACTGCAATTAAACTGGTGGCCTGAGTGAGGGGAGAATCTGTTATAACTCTTACATCAGGTGAAGACAGCGGAAAGAGGAGCTGAGTCTTGAAGAGGTACAAATAGGTTAAATGTTTACTCTCACTGTGGGACCAGGAGAGGGAGTGGTGTAGTCCTAGTTGGTGATAGTGGAGACCTCCGAGCCATGTGATTTTCCACCATTTCTCATTCTCATTTACCCATTGGTCCATAATTTGCCCAAAGTTAAAATTGAGGCCTATGGGTAGAATTTTCCGCTCGGCATGTGGGCATGTGCCCGACACGCTCGAGCATGAAATAGCACGTGTAGGGCGAACGTCCTGGCGTCATCGCGCACTTAGTGATATTTCGGTCAGTGGGCGCATGCTAGAGTCAGCAGCGCACCCGCTGACAATTAGAAGGCCTATTAAGGCCATTAAAGTAGTAATTGATGGTGATTTTTCATTGCCTGTCCAATGTTACGGTTGTTGGGCAAGCTAATCTCCCAGGTGGACTTTGCCTTTTTGATGAAACCTCATCCGAGAGAACAAAGAACAAATAACAAAGAAAAGTACAGCACAGGAACAGGCCCTTCGGCCCTCCAAGCCTGCGCCGATCGTATTGCCCGTCAACTAAAACATTTTGCACTTCCGGGGTCCGTATCCCTCTATTCCCTATCCTATTCATGTACTTGTCAAGCTGCCTCTTAAATACCACTATCGTACCTGCTTCCACCACCTCCTCTGGCAGCGAATTCCAGACACTCACTCTGTGTAAAAAACTTGCCCCACACATCTCCTCTACAGTTTTCTCTTCTCACCTTAAACCTATATCCCCTAGTAATTGACTCTTCCACCCTGGGAAAAAGCTTCTGACTATCTACTCTGTCCATGCCACTCATAATTTTGTAAACTTCTATCAAGTCGCCCCTCAATCTCCGTCGCTCTAGTGAGAACAATCCGAATTTCTCCAACCTCTCCTCATAGCTAATAACCTCCAGACCAGGCAGCATCCTGGTAAACCTCCTCTGCACCCTCGCCAATGCCTCCATATCCGTCTGGTAATGTGGCGACCAGAATTGCACGCAATATTCCAAGTGTGGCCTAACCAAGGTTCTATACAGCTGCAGCATGACTTCCCAGCTTTTATACTCAATACCCCTGCCAATGAAGGCAAGCACGCCATATGCCTTCCTGACTACCTTATCCGCCTGCATTGCCACTTTCAGTGGCCTGTGGACCTGTACACCCAGATCCCTCTGCCCGCCAATGCACTTAAGGGTTCTGCCATTTACTGTATAATTCCTGCCTGTATTAGACCTTCCAAAATGCATTACCTCACACTTGTCCGGATTAAACTCAATCTGCCATTTCTCCGCCCAAGTCTCCAACCGATCTATATCCCGTTGTATCCTTTGACAATCCTCTTCACTATCCCCAACTCCTCCAACCTTAGTGTCGTCTGCAAACTTACTAATTAGCCCAGTTACATTTTCCTCCAAATCATTTATGTATACTACAAACAGCAAAGGTCCCAGCACTGATCCCTGCGGAACTCCGCTAGTCACAGCTCTCCATTCAGAAAAGCACCCTTCCACTGCTACCCTCTGTCTTCTATGACCAAGCCAATTCTGTATCCATCTTGCCAGCTCACCTCTGATCCCGTGTGACTTTACCTTCTGTACCAGTCTGCCATGAGGGACTTTTACTGAAATCCATGTATATAACATCCACTGCTCTTCCATCGTCGATCATCTTTATCACTTCCTCGAAAAACTCGATCAAGTTAGTGAGACACGACCCCCTCTTCACAAAACCATGCTGCCTCTCACTAATACACCCATTTGCTTCCAAATGGTAGTAAATCCTGTCATGAAGAATCTTCTCCAATAATTTCCCTACCGCTGACGTAAGGCTCACCAGCCTGTAATTTTCTGGATTATCCCTGCTACCCTTCTTAATCAATGGAACAACATTGGCTTTTCTCCAGTCCTCTGGGACCTCACCCATAGCCAGTGAGGATACAAAGATTTCTGTCAAGGCCCCAGCAATCTCCTCCCTTGCCTCCCTCAGTACTCTGGGGAAGATCCCATCTGGCCCTGGTAACTTATCCACCTTAATATTCTTCAAGACGCCTAACACCTCCTCTTTTTTGATCTCAACATGATCCAAGCTATCTACACACTCTTCCCTAGACAAATTGACCGCTAAGTCCTTCTCTTTGGTGAATACAGATGAAAAGTATTCATTTAGTATCTCTCTCATTTCCTCTGGCTCCACACACAGATTCCCACCTCTGTCCCTGAGTGGGCCTACCCTTTCCCTGACTACCCTCTTGCTTTTTACATATGTATGAAAGGCCTTGGGATTTTCCTTAATCCTTCGACACTGCACCTTAGATATATTGAGATAGCTGCTTCATCGCCTGTAGACCTGTCATCAGGATAGTGGCATCTTCTGCGGTCCCTTCCACCTTGGGCTACCTCTTGGCCCTGTGCCCCTTGTGCCTGTGCCTGTAGTCCCAAAGGTGGCTCCCCTGGAGGCTGATTGTGCACTCCTGGCCTCCTCTGCATTCTAGCCCTCCCTCCCTCCTCAGAGGAGCTGCCACCAGTGGACATGTTAGAGCCCAGGTTTAGGGGAGGCCTCCAGAAAGCTGCAGGCCCGATAAAGATTCCTGATCGCGAAACAGCGCACTGCTCCCTGAGGCGAAGTCCTGTCTCAGGGAGATTCGTGATAGGTAAGTAAAGTCTAAAAATAGATAAATATTGAAATTATTAACATGTCCCTCTCATGTGACAATGTCACACAAGATGGGACATGTTAATAATAAACACGTAAAATTTATTAAAGGTTTAAAAAACGGACATGAAACTTCATCCCGTCAGTGGATGAAGTTTCATGTATTATCAGAAGCCCGCTGGGGCTCCTGGCCTGCCCGCCAGCCTTAAGCTTGGATGGGCAGGTCTTTAGTTACCTTAATAAGCCTGTCAATGGCCTCAATTGGCCATTGACTGGTCGGCAGGCGGACAGCGAAATCAGCTGTCCGCCTGCCTTCCTAAAAATTTAAAGGGACCAGGATGATGTAGGGGATTCCGCCCAACATCATCCCGCGTCATTTTCCCCTCGGCGAGCGGGCCCCGCCCCCAAATCACTGAGGGGAAAATCCTGCCCTTGGATTTTCAGAAGGCTTTTGATAAAAATCCTCCCAGGAGGTTGATTGGCAAAATAAAAGCACATGGGATAGGAGGCAATATACAGGCATGGATTAAGGATTGGCTAACAGGCAGAAAACAGAGAGTAGGGATAAACGGGTCATTCTTGTGTTGGCAGGCTGTGACCAGTGGGGTACAGCAAGGATCAGTACTTGGGACCCAGCTGTTCACAATATATATCAATGATTTGGCTGTGGGGACCAAATGTAATATTCCCAAGTTTGCTGATGATACAAAGCTAGCGGAATGTGTGTTGTGAGGAAGATGTAAAGCGGCTACAGGAGGATTTGGACAAACTTAGTGAGTGGGCAAGAACATGGCAGATGGAATATAATGTGGAAAAATGTGAGGTTATCCACTTTGGTAGAAGGAACAGAAGTGCAGAGTATTTCCTAAATGGTAAGAGATGAGGAAGTGTAAATTACACAGGGACCTGGGTGTCCTTGTCCATAAGTCACTGAAGGTTAACATGCAGGTGCAGCAGGCTATTAGGAAGGCTAATGGAATGTTAGCCTTTATGCAAGAGGACTTGAGTACAGGAGTAGTGAAGTCTTGCTTCAATTGTATAGAAGCTTAATTAAGACCATAAGACATAGGAGCAGAAGGAGGCCATTCACCCCATCGAGTCTGCTCCGCCATTCAATGAGATCATGGCTGATCTGCTAATCCTCAATTCCACTTTCCTGCTTTTTCCCCATAACCTTTTATTCCCTTACTGATTAAAAATCTGTCTATCTCAGCCTTGAATATACTTAATGACCCAGCCTCTACAGCCCTCTGCGGTAAAGAATTCCACAGATCGACTAGCCTGTGAGAGAAGAAATTCCTCCTCATCTCTGTTTTAAATAGGAACCCCCTTACTCTGAGATTATGACCTCTGGTCCTAGACTCTCCCACAAGGGGAAACAACCTCTCAGCATCTACCCTGTCAAGCCCCCTAAGAATCTTATATATTTCAATAAGGTTGCCTCTCATTCTTCTAAACTCCAATGAGTACAGCTCCAACCTACTCAACCTCTCCTCATAAGAAAATCCCTCCATACCTGGGATCAACCTAGTGAACCTTCTTTGGACTGCCTCCAATGCCAGTATATCTTTCCTTAGCTAAGGGGGCCAAAATTGTTCACAGTATTCTAGATGTGGTTGAACTAGTGCCTTGTATAGTTTTAGTTAGATTTGCCTACTGTGTGAAGTTTTGGTCTCCTTTCCTCAGAAATGATATTATTGCCATAGAGGGAGTGCAACGAAGGTTTACCAGACTTGTTCTGGGGATGACGGGACTGTCTTATGAAGAGACATTGGGAAAACTGGACCTCTATTCTCTGGAGTTTTGAAGAATGAGAGGTGATCTCATTGAAACCTACAAAATACTTAAAGGAATAGACAGGGTAGATGCAGGTAAGATGTTTCCCCTGCCTGGGGAGTCTAGAACCAGGGGCCACAATTTCAAAGTAAGAGGGAAGCCCTTAGGACTGAGATGAGGAGAAATTTCTTTACTCAGAGGGTTGTGAATGTCTGGAATTCTGTACCTCAGAGGGCTGTGGAAGCTCAGTCACTGAGTGTGCTTAAGGTAGAGATTGATAGATTTCTGATTAACAATGATGTAAAGGATTATGGGGATAGTGTGGGTGAAAGGCATTGAAGTGTTCGATCAACCATGATCGTATTGAATGGCGGAGCAGGCTCGATGGGTTGAATGGCCTTCTCCTGTTCCTATGTTCCATCCAGAGCTGCTTTGCCAATCAGTAAGAACATGGCTGATTTGACCTCAACCCCACATTCCTGCCTGATCCACATATTACATAATTCCCTGAGAGGCCAAAAATCTATCTTGTCCTTGAATATATTCAGTGGCTAAGCATCTATAGCCCTCTGGGACAGAAAATTTCAAAGGTTCACAACATTTTGACAGAAAAAAATTCTTCCTCACCTCAGTCTTAAATGATCGACACCTCACCCTGAGACTACACTCTCCCTACCACATCCACCAATTCTGCACATAACCTCTCAGCAGCTATCTTGTCAAGCCCCTAAGGATCTCACCACACCTCTCAGCAGCTCTCTTGTCAAGCCCCTTAGGATCTTATACCTTTCAATGAAATCACCTCTCATTATTCTAAACTCCAGAGAGAATAGGCCCAGTTTACTCAGCCTCACATAGGGCAACCCTCTCAATCGAGGAATCAATTTAGTGAACCTGCACTGCACTACCAAGACAAATGTGCTACCTTAGATAAGGAGACCAAAACTATATATTGTAGTCCAGGGGTGGTCTCACCAAAGCCCTGTACAACTGCAGCAAGACTTCCTTAATCTTGCAATTCAACCCTTTTGCAATAAAGTGCAACGTCCCCATTTGCTTTCGTATTTACTTGCTGTACCAGCATGCTAATTTTCAGTGTTTCTTGTAGGACAGATAAATCTCCAACTATTGTCCTGGGAGAGGACAGCAATTTTTCTTCTGTATTCTTTCATCGCTGGTAAGGCTGTATTCCCTGACTCACATGTAGGCCAGACCAGGTAAAGATGGCAGATCTCCTTCCCTGAAAGACATTAGTGAACCAGACAGGTTTTTATGACAATCAATGATAGTTTCATGGTCATCAGTGCTGAGGCTGGCTTTCAATTCCAGATTTTTTTAACTAACTAATTGCATTTAAATTCCATCAGCTGCCATGGTGGGATTTGAACCCGTGTCCTCGGAGTATTAGCCTGGACCTCTGAATTACCAGCCCTGTGACATGACTACTCTGCCACCATCTCCCCTCAGTATATATGTTCCAAGGGGCGGGTTTTCCAACCCCGCCCACCACTGGGATCATCCAATCCCGCCAAAGGTCAATACCCTGCCGCAGGTCCCACCATGACAGGGCTGGAAAACCCCAGCTATGGAGTCACTGCCACTCACCCAGGGCAGTGCCTCAGCAATCATAGTAATCTGTTGGAAGACAGGCTGCTAACTGCTGGGACCCTCTGCAAATCCCTCTGGACGCTGTAATCCACATCCATGATGGCAACAGTCTGAGTTTGTCTGACAGCAGTCTGACCTTGCCTGACAACAGTCTGAGCATGCCTGACAGCAGTCTGACCTTGCCTGACAGCAGTCTGACCTTGCCTGTCAGCAGTCTGAGCTTCCACTGCAGCACTTAGACTTTAGGCACCTACTGCTTCTCTTGGAATGGAAGCTGAGACATTGTCCCTCAGGTTCTGTTTGATGGGTGGGTGCAGAAGTGTGCTGATGGAGTTAGAATAGGCTCCAGGTTCTGCGCAAAGCCCTGTGCCAAGATGTTCTGAACCCTTCCATGCTCCTTGACATTGACTGTAATCTTTATGTCAGGTTTCCCAGTGCACCAAGCATTTTGTTGTGCACAGCTATCAGCTTCTTTTGTGGGCTGCCCCTTCTAAGGGCTCATCTGAGTCCTCTGCAGCAGAACCTGTGTGTGGCCTCGCCCTCTGCTGAGCTGACACCTG
Organism: Cetorhinus maximus; assembly: GCF_964194155.1. NCBI lineage: Eukaryota > Metazoa > Chordata > Chondrichthyes > Lamniformes > Cetorhinidae > Cetorhinus > Cetorhinus maximus. Next base: position 128,709,285 of record NC_135887.1, read on the forward strand.
CGCTATCCTTGCCCCCTACTCTGCCTGCAACTCATTCATGTCCAGTGACTAATCTTGCAAAGATCCCACCTCTAACCGTTTCTATATGTGCAGTGTCAGTATCTGAGCTGGTGCCCGCAATTGTGAAATCAAGTGAGAGTGCTGTGGCTTCATCACCACTCTGCTCTATGTCTTCCTCCTGGTTAGGTTGCGCCTCTTCGATGTCTGAAAAGAGGAATAAATAATGGACAGGTTATGGGAGAAAGCAAGAGGTGCACACTTATAACATCTGCAGATTGTGTGTGTGATGAAGGAGAAGTGAGATGTGAAAAGGGGGATTAGATATGAGTATTGTCAATGGCTTCAGCCCCACTGCTGGCTATCTCAAGAATGGCCCTTCCAGTGATGGTTGGCAGAGTCTTCTTCATAGGAGTCAAGGCATGGAGTTGCACTTGACCCCCTCTGGTTAGCTCCTGATGCCTCCGATTGTGTGCCACCTTGCCATACATGAGAGACGGAAGAGTATCAATGAGTGTCATCTGCTTGGCTGACGTGGTTACCATGGGCGAATAGCTGGCAGTGTTGTTATCATGGGTGAATAGCTGGCAGTGCTAAGCATGTAAAGATGAGGTGAAGCTTGGGTATGAGTCCAAATTCATAGGGGAGAATTTTCTCACCGTTGGGGGGGCGCTGAGCGGGAGCGCAGCCGATTGCTGCCTGTGATCGGCTGCGTGTCGCCATTTTACGTGAGCGGGCTAATTAAGGCCCACCCAGCGTGACGCGCACCCGGAAGTGCTGAGCGCTCCCTGCGCAAGCGGGGGGAGGAGGGAGAGTCAGGGCCTGTGCTCTTTTGCGCATGCACACGAAAGAGCGCAGTAATCTCCCTGAGGCACAGAACTGCCTCGGGGAGATTACTTTGGGTTTGAAAAATTGAAATAAAGGAGCATAAAAAGTTATTCAGACATGTCCCCTCGTGTGACAGTGTCACACGAACTGGGACATGTCAATGAATTTTAATAAACATTTTTATGACACTTATAAACCCTTCATAAAACCTCATCCCGCCTGTGGATGAGGTTCCATGCAAAATATGAAGGCCGCCTGGGCTCTTCGTCTGCCCGCCAACCTTAAGGTTGGACGGGCAGCCCTGTTAATCATTTCAATTACTATTTAAATAGCCTCAATGGGCCATTGACAATTCGGCAGGTGCGCAACCAACTCCAGTGCACGCCTGCTGAACTGAAAATTGGAGTGACGCGCGGTGACATCGGGATGCACGCCCGACGTCACCGCACGTCATTTTATGCGTCAGCAAGTGGGGCCTGCCCCTGCATGCTGACCAGAAGATTCAGGCCATTAAGATTGTTTATGCTTGATTTGAACACTATCTGATGCTAGTGGTGTAGTTGGTAGGATAAGGTGCATTCACTGACCTTGGCTACTTGAGTGAGGTCATTGAACTTCTTGTGGTGCTGTATCCTGTTCCCCTGGGCTCGACTCCTGGTATTGACATCCACAGCCATCTGCTCCCACTGCCCTTTGAGTGTGTATCTGGAGGGCTTCCTGTTTCCCTATGGGTACAGGATATTTCTCATTTCAACCTCCCCCATCAAACCCTCCAGCACAACCTATGAAAATCATGGAACGTGTACTCTCATATTTCGCATCATTGTTTACTGTTTCAAATGTCAGATTCACAGCTGGCATAACTCCCAGCATCTGCTGCAGCGCCAATATACCTGTCCTTTCAGAGGTGCCAGGTAACTTGAAGTGTTGCTTTGAAATAACGATTTTGGGCCTCTGCTGATGCATAGAGCTACAGAATTGGTGTGCTGCCTGTATTACATTGAAGGGTCATGGGTTAATGTAGCATCACAATCTCAACGCACTCTCGAATTTAGCCCCCACAGTATTTGCTGCACACTATGAGACTTTCAGCTGATTAAATATGGAATGGCAGCTGAGCTCTTTGATGAGCGTCCCCTATTCAGCATGGAAGATAAATGTTCATGCGTTGTAACTATCGTACCACTCAACTTACTGCTGCTGAGTGGAAACAATAGTAATAATGATGTCTTCAAACAATTTGTATGTAATTATTTTTTATTCGTTCATGGGATGTGGGCGTCACTGGCCAGGCCAGCATTTATTGCCCAACCCTAATTGCCCTTGAGAAGTTGGTTGTGAGCTGCATTCTTGCACCGCCATAGTCCATGTGGTGTAGGTACACCCACAGTGCAGGTAGAGGGGGAGTCCAGGATTTTGACTCAGCAACAGTGAAGGAACGGCGATATATTCCCAAGTCAGGAAGATGAGTGGATTGGAGGGGAGCTTCCAGGTGGTGGTGTTGTCATGATGATGGATCCTATCCCCAACTTACTTATGGACATATTGAACTTTTAAGTAAGACGTGTGTTTTTTGAAAAGGACATATAAGCAAAAGCTGGCTGAGACTAAGATAATCACTTGCTGGAAAATTCTTATGTGGATTCCTTGATCAGCCAATTCAGAGAGAACGGAATGTCACACCTAAAAGGTGTGACACGGCCTACTTCAGACAGAGGCATTTCAAAGGAAAAGATACAATGCAAACTGAACTGTAATCTCCTTTGGTTGTCGAGATAATGGAAAATGATTACCATCTCAGCCGAAACCACCTCCTGTTAAGTTATATCCAAGACTGTGAACATGAACTGAGTTGAAAAGAAAACTGATCTGAGCAAAAGCTACGTTTGTTTTTTCTTTCCAGGAATACACAAGGAAAGGGATTTTTAAAAAGTCAACTGCAACCCAAGTTCTGTGTGTTCATTTGGTGTTCTGTTCTGGTGTGTGTGTGTGTGTGTGTGTGTGTGTGTGCTGTGAAGGTCACAGCTGAAGAACACTAATTGGGCATCCTGCACTTGCATGTTAAAAAAAAATCTCTCTGATTGCTGGAAGCAAGTCACAAGTCAGCAAAGCCACAGTAGGAAACACAGCAGCTAGCTTCCATAAAGCACAATGAGATAATGACCAGGTATTCTGCTTTAGTGATGTAGGTTGAGGGGTAAATTTGGCCAGGAAACGAGGGAGAATTCCCCTGTCCTTCTTTGAAATAGTGCCATTAAATCTATTGAGTATTGCTGAAAAAAGACATTTTGCTGAAGCTTTTCATCTTGTTCTCATCGGGATAATCACAAGAAAATCAATGTCAGGGAAGCAACAACTTTATACTGTATGAGAAGAAAGTGTTGATTGATTGGCAAGTGGACTCTGAATGGTAGAGGTGTTGCCATGGCAAATGCACCAGTTAATGGTGACAGGCAGTTGACTACCAAGTATTGTTTGAAAATTTGAACCAGGCAGCTTGACTCTGATTGGTCAAAGCATTGCCCTGAGGAATGAATTGGTTAATGGCAATCACTTATTTTGTTTAGCTGAAACAGGTGCAATGTGTATATATGTCCTTTCTGCCTGAAAAGAACAGAGCCCTGAGTATGAATATATATTGCTTCTAGTGCATGCAAATCTATTGCATTCACCAATTACCATCACCAACAAAAAGAAGCTAATTATCTCCCCTTGACATTCAATGGCATTATGATCACTGAATCCCACATTATCAACATCCTGGGGGTTAGCATTGATCAGAAACTAAAGTGGACCAGCCACATAAATATTGTGGCTACAAGAGCAAGTCAGAGGCAGAGAGTAACTCACCTCCTCGCTCCCCAAAGCCTGTCCAATATCTACAAGGCACAAGGCAGGAGTGTGATGAAATACTCTCCACTTGCCTGAATAACTCCAGCTCCAAAAGCACTCAAGAAGCTCATCCAGGGTAAAGCAGCTCACTTGATTGACATCCCAGCTGCCAAAATAAACATTCACTCCCTCCACTACCAGCATATAGTGGCAGCAGTACGTACCATCTACAAGATGCACTGCAGCAACTCACCAAGGCCCCTTTAGCAGCACCTTCCAAACCCATGATCTCTACCATCCTGGAAGGACAAGGGCAGCAGATGCATGGGAACACCATCACCTTCAAGTTCCCCTCCAAATCACACACCATCCTGACTTGGAACTATATCACCATTCCTTCACTGTTGCTGGGTCAAAATCTTAGAACTCCCTCCCTTATAGCAGTGTGTGTGTTCCCTCAACACATGGACTCCAGTGGTTCAAGAAGGCAGCTCACCGCCATCTCTTCAAGGGCAATTAGGGTTTGGCAACAAATGCTGGCCTAGCCAGCAACAGCCACATCCCATGAAGGAGGGTAGATCGCTGCTCTGTTTAATGTCTCATCCAATTTTGTGGAGGGATGTCACAATTGACTTTGTGCCCATATATATTTGGAATCCTATTTCCAATTTGACTGAAGCCTTCTCAAAATGTTTATTCCACAAGGGGATGGGTGGATATACAACGAAAGCTCTTTGCTGCAATCGAGTTTCCAGGGAGTTGATGCTTTTGACTGAAAAGTCATATTATGTTTACCTACCCACAATAGTTTATTTATCAGAGGTGTAAAAAAAAATCTCCATACAATGGGCAGAATTTTTTGCTGAGCGGGCGGGTGCATGCCCGACCCGCTCGAACATAAAATAGCGCGTGATGACATCGGGCGAGCATCCCGACGTCATCACGCATTTGCGTGATATTTCACTCAGCAGGCACGCACGGGAATTGAAGCCCTGCCCGCCAAAAATTACGAGGCCAGTTAGGGTCATTAGAAAGGTAATTAAGCTTGATTTTACATTGCCTGTGCGATATTCTGATTGTCGTATGGGCAAAATGGGCAGGGGGGCAGCTGACAATTTGCTAAACCTCATTCAAGGGCAGGATAAAAAAGGGCCAGCAGCATTGCCAGTGTAAGTAGTGAGGCGTTTTGGAGAGAGTTTGCTGCTGGTTGCTTATTGGTACTTGGCAGCTTCATCTCTGTTCGGGGCTTCATTCTTAGCATTTCCAGGCTTCATTTCAGGACTTATTGGTGTCTCCAAGGCCCCCGGAGGATTCAGACTATATGACCCTTCCAGGTATCAGGCAGCTTTCTGTTACCCTGGTAATGGGGATTGTGGTTTCCGCTGAAGGTACCTCCTCTGAGGAGGAAGAGAGGGGCAGAAGGGAGAGGAGGCCGGGTGTCCCAATGCAGCTTCCGGAAAGGGACCTGTAGGCGAAGAGGTGCAGGCACAAGGGGCGCAAAGCCAGCAGGAAGTTCAAGGCAGAAGGGGCCAAGAAGACACCACTATCCTGCTGCCAAGGTTTACAGGTGGCTATGTAGCTACCTCAATATGTCTGAGGTGCAATGTCGAAGGAGGCTCCACCTCTCAACGGAGACAGTGACCTCCATCTGTCAGATGATTGGGCCTGAGATAAGCTCCGACTGTGTGGGTGGAAACCCCATGCCAGTGGCTCTGAAGGTCACAGCGTTCCTTAGCCTCTATGCCTCCGGCTCTTTCCGGGGGTCAGTGGGGCAGTGGGGGATCTTTATGGAGTCTCCCAATCAGCTGTCCACAGTTGTGTGAAGCTGGTGAGAGAAACTCTGTTCAGGTGGGTACTGACATTTATTCTTTACCGTACAGACGAGGCCAGCCAGGCTGAGCGAGCCAGATGGTTTGCAGCGATTGCTGGGTTCCCCCGCGTCCAGGGTGCAATCGACTGCACACATGTGGCCATCAAGGGTCAGCCGGGTGCTTTCGTCAACAGGAAGGGCTTCCACTCCATGAACGTGCAGATAGTGTGTGACCACAGGATGCAGATTCTGCAAGTCTGTGCAAGGTACCCAGGCAGCTCCCATGACGCTTACATCCTGAGACACTCCCAGGTGACAAAGCTCTTCCGTGCTCCAGCCCGATTGGATGGATGACTGCTGGGAGACAAGTGCTATCCATTGAAAAGGTGGCTTATGACGTTTCTCCGCCACCCAAGGGCAGAGGCAGAGCAGTGCTACAATAAGAGCCACGCCTCCACAAGGGCGGTGGTAGAGAGGACCATAGGTCTTCTCAAGGTGCGCTTCCAATGCCTGGATCATTCAGAAAGAAAAAAGGTGAAGCATACTCAGGCCATCAGGACCAAAGCAAATTTAATGTTATTGTCACATTGAAATCATAATGATATTACCATCACTGGTGTTGATGTCCACACCAGCAGACATATAAACCAAACATAAATGAACAGAAAGTCACCTATGAACTGTCCCTCTTGCGCTCATGGTGCTTTAAACTTACATTTACAAGTGCTGCATCTTGGTGGTCCTCCAGCCCCCCTCGCTGACACCAGCATTGGAGACAGCCTGCTGACTCTGCTGTCTTGTTGGCCTTGATGACTTTGGCGGTCGTCCTCTGGCCAGTGGAGCCTGTGATGGCCCCGCCTGGGAGGGAGCAGCCAGTGCCACGGCTGGCCTCCCCCCAGTCGCCACAGCCTCATCAGATGCCACGGTTACTGGCAGAGGGGCGACGGGGCTGCTGCCATCATCCAGAGCGCCCTGAGAGAAGCCCGCAGAGATGACAAGCAGCTCGTGCTCCAGTATGAGGCCACTGTGGACCTCCCTGCTCACCATTGATGGACGGGCACCTAGCTGGGATACTGGGTACCTCATCCATCTCCCACACGGACACTGACCACCTGAGGACATTGCCTGTGTGAGGGTTTGCAGGTCCGAGTGCAATCCCAGGAACCCATGAGTCTGTCCGTGGAGCAGCCTCTCTATGAGAGTCGCCACTATCTCAATGGAGGAAGCAGTGTGCTCCGCCATGAGGGTCAACTCAGTGCTCATGCTCAGCATGGACTCTTCTGCAATGGAGACCATGGCATGCAGATCCTCATGGCTCTCCACCAGATCCTCCCGCACATCCCATTGGACATCCAGCATCTGCCACCTAATGGAAGACTCCAGAAGCTCATCATCTGGCTTCGACCCAGCATCGACCTGGTCCCCAGCAGTCCTCCGACTGCCGTCGCCCTGGGCCCTCTCTGCCTCCGCCTGTACCTCAAGCGAGTGTGAAGTGTCCTCACCAATGTGCACCGACATTCTAGCCGTTGATCTAATGCCCACCGAGAAGCTGGCATCTGTGCTGTTGCCTGGTTCAGAGAGCGGGTGTGACGCAGGTGCAAATGAAGCCCGGAGGTCGTCCAGCATCAGGGATGGCCCTTCGGGGTCCAGAGAGCAAGTGCATGGTGGCGAATCTAAAGGAGAACAAGGACATGCCATTAGTTAATGTCATCACACTGTCACTGTGCATTCCAGTCACCCTGGTGAGACAATGGAGATCTGCATTATGGTGCCATCATCTTTCAATGATCAATGGGGACTCCAGGTTTGAGGCTCCCATCAATTAAGAGACTACACTAAAATGGTTGCACAATCCAAAACTCTCACCTCTGTGCACTGCACTCTTACCTTCATCTGGCACCCCCGCCCGGTTGCACATGGAGCCTGCCAGCTCTCTAGCTCAAGGGCGTCCTGCTCGAACCTGGTCAGCAGCAGCAGGTTGGGTGGGCCTCTGCCTGTACGTGACCTCCCTGATTGGTTATGGCTCATTTTCTTCTTAAAGGACAGAGAAGCATTGATTAGTCCACTCTCTATCTGCAGTGCCATTGCAGCCTGGCCAATTCCAGCTGAGGAGCGCCTTGCAGCTGAGGAACACATTGAGTCGTGGCCCTCAAGCCACAAGGCACTCAGTCCAAGCAGCCAGGGCTCACCCCTTTGGCCAGCTCCGGCGTCGTTGACAGTTGGCACTCAGACGCTAGCACCCCTGAGGTCCAAGCGGGGGGGACGGCCACACCTTAACACTTCTGCACACTGACCCATGCCAACACAGTACTCACTCTTGCTGAGCGCAGCAGGTCATTGAACCTCTTCTGGCGCTGCACCCACGTGCGCCACACCACTTCATGGCTGCTAACAAGCGCTGCAACCTCCTCCCATGCCCTCTTTGTGAGGTGCGGTGGCCTCCTCCTCCCATCTCTGGGGACAAGGGTATCCCTCCTGACAGCCACATCCTCCAGGAAGTCCGTGAGGCACTCATCCGGAAAGCAGGGGGCTGAGTGCCCACCTGACCTGCCCTCTCGCCAGCCCTGTCCAGCTGCACTCAACTCCATAACTTGAATATTGACAATGCAAAGGAGATGCTTTTCAGTGGCAGCCTTCAAGGTGCTGCCTGTGCCGTTTTTAACACTCCCGCATGCCCTTTCCCGACCATTGGAGAGCCACGTTTCACGCTGGGTGGGCCTTAATTGGCCCATGAGTGTGAAATCGTGGTCATGGGCCAAACGCGGGTGGTGGCCCATTCGACGCTGAACCCGGGCCCACTGATCATGCCTGCCCGCCAACCTGAAAATTCTGCCCTATGAATAAATGGGTGGTTTGTAATGCACACAGTATCACTATGTCGCGTTATCAACCAATGCTGTGATCTTTATTTGAACATATTACTGCTAGAAATATCTATCTATTGTACTGAAGCGTTTCTAGCCATGGACGTTCATTGATTTAGTTTCTTGCTTTGCCAATGGTTGCGCAGCTAATTGAGAATGTGCACTCATCAGCTTCCCAGATCATCCATTGGAAACAGTAGCTGAGAACAGTAGCTGTTGAAACTTCTCATTCTCCCTTATGGAGTGCAGCAGTTCAAGAAGGCAGCTCACTGCTACCTTCTCAAGGGCAATTGGGGATGGGCAGTAAATGCAGGCCTAGACAGCAATGCCAGTTAGCATCAATGAATAAAAAAATTGGATCAATCAGCTACATTTACTGCCCTTAAGATCCCCAAAAATGCAGCATGATCTAAACAGAGGGAAAATAAAGCTTGTGGGAATGAGATAATGAGTTACCTGTTAGCGCATCTATTAAATGTTTATATAGGTTGAAGAGTGACAACCATACATAAACCATAAATATAATTGGCAATAAGTAAAAAGCATTAATGTCCAATGTACAACATCCAAGTAGTAAATTCTGCTTTTTATTTGTATCTTCTTTTAGTTTAAAAGTACTGTATTTAGGAGGAGCAGTGCTGTTTGTCAGAAAGGAGGCTACAAAAGTAGGGAACATGATTAATTGTAAATAGGACTGTAAATATTTTCAGGAGGCTATAAGCATTTTATTAGTTAAGGCAGATAGATACAGATGAAATTTAATTCTGGATAAATGTAACTGCTACATTTTGGAATGAAGAATAAGGAGAGGGAATAGGCAATAAATAGCAGAACTTTACACAGAGTTGAAGTAGCAAAAAATTCAGGATCTCAGGTGCAAAAATATTTAGAAGTTGGAAGATAAGCTGCTAGAGCTGGGTTTTACAAAGAGAGTCAAAATAGAGTCGAAAGCAAAGAGATGCCTATAGAAACCATTAGGCTACAAGTTAGAATATTGTGTCTGGTTTTGCCTATCCTCCTCTAGGGAGAATAGCTAGACCAAGGAGAAGGTACAACAGGGATACACTAGGATTATACCAGTATAGAAGGGGAAGATAAGATCTGATAGATCTTTTCAAGATTACTTTGGATGCCTAAGTTGGGGGGAAAAATACTGTTTCTGCTGTGTGATGGGTCACTTACTTTCAGAAAATAGAAGGACAAAACTAGTACCACAATTTACAAGAGCAGATGGAACTGAACAAACTTTGTTTTGACCTAAGGCTTCATGGCAACTAAATTAAAAACAATGGTTGGTATTTTCTGATAGGGTTGTTCAAAATTATGAAGTGTTTTGAGGTAAATAGAGAAGTACTATTTCTATTGGTCAGCCTATGAATAAATAGAGGGCATAAATTTAAGAAATGAATGAAGAGAGAGCTTGGAAGATTTGTTTCATGTAGAGAGTCCTTAAAGGCATGAACACAGAAACAGTGATGGAAGCAGAATCCATAACAGCTTTCAAAATTTAAGTGGTTTGAGGAAGGGACAGGGGATTCAGATTTTACAGGTAGTGATACATCCCCATGTAGACTGATAACTTTTAAAAAAAGATGTGATTTTCCCAATGACCAACTCAAAGGATGGCACAACAAGCTTTCACATTTTAAGACTTTTACTGTAACAAACACACTAAAGTTGGAAGACTAAACATTATTAGTAGGCTGCTAATACACTAAACTACATAAAAGGTGTTCCCTATTAACTTCTTAACACAGCTAAAGCCCCACTTCATGTTTAAACATTATATTGCACTCTCAGCAGAAAGGTAGGTCGAAATCTTCTGTCCTCCCCCATGGTGAGTATGGTGGCAGGGAGGTATTTAATCAGACAGGAGGGTGATGGGTGGGGACCCCACCACATCCTTGCTTCCACCATGATTAAGTCCATGGAGGGTGGCTTTCCCACCCCACTGCCAATTAAGGCCCTTAAGTGGCCAATTAATGCTCACTTAAGGGACTCACCCTGCAGGGGGCTCGCCATGCAGGGAGCATGAATACAAGCCCATCTGGGCTTGATTGCGATCTCCTAGGGGTCCCTCGTTCAAAGGTAGTCAATGCCTGATTGAGGGGCCTGGTATCAGGAAGAGCGGGGTCCTGCTGAGAGCCACCCCTGTTCCCTTGCTGCCAGCCCCCCCTCAGCCCCCTGTGACTCCCACCCCATGACTCCATGTCAATCAAGCAATGTTTTCTCTGTGGAGCAGCTGTTTCAACAGATTAGATCTGGGCACTCAGCCAAGCTACCAAGCCTCATTATATATGCTTGGCTGAGAGCCCAGACAACCATTAGAGTATTAAAACACCCCAGCCCCAGAGAGGCTCTCTGATCTCTGCTGACAATTTCACAATATATGTTTACAAAAGTTAAATACAAGGTTTTGCTATTGGTGCTTTTAAGAGTCTGGATGATTGACACTTCTATTTGCTTGTCGTGAAATTACTTTTTTAACATAGGAGAAAGTTATGAACGAATTACATTTTTTCAAAGCTTTCTTTTATACATTCCACAATACACTATAGGGGTCAATGGTTCTAGACAGTGTATAGTGGGTCAATAGGCATACAAGTGCCATATCTTGGCATGGGGGGGGCATGAGGGGACATGGGGAATGGGTGGAAGGGCAGAGATTGGAATGGGGACTTCAAGGATCATAGGGGGTGAGTGGAGGGGCAAAGCTTGACATAAGGAGCATGAGGGGCCTCGGGGGTGGGAGGAGGGGCAGAGTTTGGCACAAGGGCATGCTGGTCCATGGGGGGTGGGTGGAAGAGCAAATCTTGGGACAAGGGACATGGGGAGGACATTTTGAACTTACCTTTAAAAAGGTCCCCTCTTGCAGACTAGGCTTCGTGACTCTTCTGAATGGCCATGAACCACGGCTTTAAAAACCCAGCCCGATTCCATGAAAATTGAGGAGGTGAAGAAAATGCCTATCTCCGCAATGGAGCCGGCCAGAGGAGGAGTGCCGGATGCGGGGTTTTGACAGGAACCAGCCCGCACCCTTTAAAGGCACTCCCAAAAATCAGACAGCCTGAGGAATGGGGCTGGGAATCCCGGAATCGGGACCCGCCTGTCCTTTTTAAAGGGGCCCCAAGTCACCCTGACTCAGTGAAAATCCAGGCCCAATTCAATGAAATTTTCCAGTTCATGGAGAGGGCAGGAAGCGGCAGGAAGCATCAGAAGATGAAGAGAATTTGTTTCTCGTGAGTTTCAGTTTCAACCTCAACAGAGTATGCAACGGTTACATAAAAATTTGCTCAGCAAATGTTTTTTTCCACACACATAACAAAGACGTAACTGTCGGCGGAGGAATTGCATCAGTAGGTTTGATGTCATCATATCCCCATCCCCAAATTAAATTAAATGATTGGCTTCTTCATGAAAATGGAGCATTTTAAAATTCCTATCACCAAAATTCATTTAAAGATAAAATATCTGTTGGGAACCTAACGATGCTAAATTTCTCAACGTTTAAATGTTCAACCCCTTCTGAAACACATATTTGCTAAAGCAGTTGATAAAATTGTTTCATTTTTGATACAAGCCCCTAAGCAATGTTTGTGATAGTCTGTGTCTGTGCAGCAGATGCTTAACGCCTACACAGCAAATTCAAAATCAGGGCAATTATGCTCCACAATCTTTTATTTGCCATGAGACCAAAAAAAAACCTGAAAAGCAGAGGACCTTCATTGTAGTGCATGTTTTGCAGTAGTGGAGATGCAGCTTTATGGGGCTTTTATAAAGAAGGGGCCTTGATACTGTCAAGGTGATGAGCATAGAAGACAGCACAATAAAACATTTGTGAATCCCAATAGATTGGCATATGTTCATGTTGCTCCTAAGCTACTCAAGATAACTCATAATTCATTCCATAAAGAGCTTTTCAGCCCAAGGTCGCCTTGTTTAATAAGGCTGAATTGCACTGAAATCTTTTCATTAGCAGTGGAGGATGGCATATATTGGGGGTGCTTTTAGAAGCAGTGTGGGTGGCGATATTCAATGATTAGTCATGGACCACAGAACTGACTGAGACAAAGGGCGGAATTGTCCCAGGTTTGCACTAAGTGCGGTAGTGGGCAGGATAAACGATGTTTTATCCATCAGCCATGATCCGGGTTTTCATGCCGTTTCGTCCCAGACCTGCCACATTATTTATGCACTCTGAGGAAACATGCTGTTTCCATGGCGGGCAGGCTGTTATTTGCCCACCCACCATCACCCTGCCGCTGCATCATGCCGGGCGCCTTATTTAAAGTCCAGCCGCAAGCACACATTTCAGTGCTTCCAGACCACCACTGCTGCATGGAAGACATGACCCTGAAACTGAAGTAGACTGCAGCCCCAGGTTCAGCGACGCGTCCCTCGAGCGCCTTTTGGATGCCGTGGAGGCCTCCCCGGTTGTCCTCTACTCCAGCTCTGACCGCAGGATGGGCAGCAACAGCACTAACCTGCCTTGGGAGGAGGCGGTCAGGGCCAACGCCCTTCAAAAGAGGACAGCCACCCAGTGTCACAAGAGGATGAATGACCTCCTCTGTTCCACCAGTGTAAGTCACTCATCTCATCACTCTCAACTCACACCCTCACAAATCCATCCGTAGGGCCCTCGCTCACTGCCGGTTCAAGGGACATCACCATTCACTTTCTCACACTCACCGTCATTGTCCTCACCCAGTCCATGGGACCACTCACCACCCACACAGGCCAGGCATATTTATCATCTGGCCTGGCAGGTGTCTTGCTTATACTCTCTCCATCTCTATTCATGCAGAACAAGCTGGCACACGACAAAAGGGAGAGGTTGCGGACTGGTGGCGGAATGCCCAAAATCAAGGTCCTCATGGGCTTTGAAAACAGAGCCATCCAGCTGGCCGGCGAGGATCTGGACTGGTCATGTGCTGACGGTGAGGTCGGCGGTGCTTTATCAAGTCAGGGCCCAGCCATGCAACATCCATCAGACAAGCATGCTGTGAGTGATGTGTCCTGTTTCACTGGCCACTGCCATGCACTAACTATCTCCCCTTGCTTTCACAGGCACATCTGCCAAACAGCCGACAGAGTCAATGACCCAGGGTCTCTAATCAAGCCCCGAAGAAAGCTTTGAAGAGGAATCTGGAGGCACCCTCCCTGAAATCCCGTCAGAGTGCTCAGCCTTCACCAGCCCAGAGACAGACACCTCAGTGGGATCTAGCTTTAGAATAGCCCTGGGATCACAATCCGGTGAGCACACAGTCCACCATCCGATACACAGCAAGTGGAAGCAGGGACCTCCCAGGTTTCTGGCATTTGGAGGACTGCTGGAGGCCAGAACATTGCTCAGACCGAGTCAAATGACAAGCCTCTGGACTCAGTCATGTCACAGTTGCTGGAGCTGCAAAGGCAAGCTTGGGAACATCAGGAAGGGATGTCCGCTGCACTCCTCAGATTGCAAGGCACAATGGAGGAGTCCGTCCGCTTTCACTCTGCAGTGATAGTGCTGGCATGCCAACGCACCAAGGTCAACATTGGTAGGAAGGCGGCTGCCATGGAGACCATGGTCCCAGATTTCGCTCCTGCATTGCTGCACGGGCTCAACTCCATCACTGATGATATTGTTGGCCTCCAACAGTCTGTACGCGAGAGGGGTGCTGGGCAGCTCGATCTCACTCCAGCTACCCCTGCTCCTCAATGAGTCAGCCTGGGGCTCCCAGGCACCCATACAGAGGAGGGTTAGCAGATGGGCACTCCAGGCCCATCCATCCAGGTGACTCTGAGAGTGTCCAGCCCATCCGATTCTCCTCTTCCTGTAACCTCAGCAGCTCCAGCTCCACAGGCCAAGGAGGGTGCCATTGCCACACAGCAGGACTCTGAAAGCAGGCTGGGGCCCTCCAAGTCTCGGCCCTCCAGAGGGCACCCACCAAGGCGTGGCAGTCAGCAGGCTGCCTCCACCTCTGCTGTGGATGTACCGGGAGCAACAAGACCTAGCGGCAGGTTGAGGAAGGTTAAGGAGAATTGTCACATACATAATGTTCACTATTGCCATTAAACTCCCAAGAATGTCTCCCTGCCTGTGGCTCCTTGTTCCGATGAGCAGTGTTCATGTCACTCAAATGCGAAACCTTTCTGCACAAGATAAAGGCAGGTGTCTCAGTCCAGGGCCTCTTCCCTGTGCTTTGTGCAGCCTTCAGACCAAAGTGATGGTCCGGCTTCACACTCCCTGGACACATTACTGATGCCTGCACCTCGGCGGTGCTTGTCATTGCTGCCAGGATGTAATGGGCAGGTCCCACAGAGTTCCATCATTTCCTCTGTGTGCTCTCAGCGCCTTTAAGGTGGGGCTGACCCTCATCACTTCAGCACCTGTGACCACTGATGCTGTGCTCCAGCTCCTGAAGGACTCGAGTGCTGAAGGTGGACAAGACATTAGAAGCTGCTAAAGTTTCAAGGCTGCGTCTCTATGATATGACCCTGGTAATGGAGCGCAAGCGATCTGCCCTCGGCCACGTAGGAGTCAGGCATTCACAGAGGCTTGGTGAAGATCTATGGAGTGTCCTCACTGCAGATCGTCATCATCCTCCTGCAATTGGGTGACTATTAGGGCCTCCACTATGTCTCCATTACAGGAGCATTCATACAGAGGGTATTCAGGCTGGAGTCAAATGTTCACTGATGCAATGTGAGGAACTATGGGGTCACCTCACTGCAAGTTGTCATCATCATCCTCCATAAATCTAGCAGTTATGAGGGTCTCCCGAGCACACCTGTCTTGCCTGGCCAGTGCTAGGGCCTCATCCCCGTCATCGTTTCCTCTGGGAACTTCCTCAACCCCATCCCTGTTTGCAGCCAGCTTGTCTCCCTGTTGCAGCGCCAGTTTGTTAAGGGTGCAGCAGATGACGATGATGTGTGACACCCTCTGTGGCCTGTATTGCAGGGCTCCTCCAGACCAGTCCAGGCACCGGAACCTCATCTTCAGCATCCCGATGGTCTGCTCCACCAAATTGTGAGTCGCAGCATGAGCCTCATTATACCATCGCTCTGCTGCAGTCTGAGGCCACCGGTGTCATCAACCACAGCCTCTGCGGGTAGCCCTTGTCCCTGAGGAGCCAGCCTTGCAGCTTCTGTGGACCCTTGAAGACTCCAGGGTCTGTGAGCGACTGAGGATGTAGGTGTCGTGCTCACTCCCTGGAAATCGTGCGCATACCTGCAGGATGCGTTTCTGGTGGTCGCATACCAGCTGCACATTCAGTGAATGGAACCCCTTGCTGTTGATGTATTTCACTGTGTGTTGAGACAGAGATCTGAGCGCCACGTGAATGCAGTCAATTGCACCCTGCACCTGTGGAAAACCTGAGATCTGGGTGAATCCAATTGCTCTTACATCCTGGCTGTCGTGGTCCCTGGCAAAATGCACAAAATTGTGTGCCCTCGCAAAGATGGCATCCATGACTTCATGGATGCATTTGTGGGTGGAGGCTTGTTAGATCCCAAAGAGGTCACCTGTGGAGTCCTGAAAGCAGCCACTGGCATAGAAATTGAGCGCTGCTGTCACTTTCACAGCCACTGGCAGTAGATGCCCTCCATGTCCTCGTGGCTCCAAATCCTGCGGTAAGCAGCAGATGTGACCGACCAGTTCTCTAGACATGCACATTCTTTGGCAACACTGGTTCTCGTTCATCTGCAGGAATGAAAGGCGGTGTCTATAGACCGTGGGTGTCGCTAGGTGCCGGCCTGCGATGGCTTGCTGTGGCTCTTGAGCAGTGTATGCGGGAGCCCCAGCTGCCCCTTCTTCCAGAGGGTGCTGCTCCAGGCTCTGCGCAGCCAGGACTCTCAGTCGCTCTCTCCTCCGTCTTTGCTCTCTGAGGTCATCAGGCAGACAGCTAGTTCACCAGGCTCCACGATCCTGATGTACTCCTCTGCAGGATGATAGAGAGAGACACATGGTTAGCATGGGTGTACTAAGGACCTGTCCTGGTTAAGTGTGGTTGCCCCCTAACACTTCCCGGAGAGTGCTGGCCACCAGTTTGACAACCAGAGATTAGTGCGCTGCATGGCTGCCCTGTTAGCTTGAGCCATGGGGGAGACTGGTCCAAACTGGGATGCTGACATTGCAAGGGGCTGTGAGCATCTCCAGCAGTGACTGCTCCATGGTCAGCTTTAGCGAGGAGATTGTACAATGTGTGCAGTTGTCCAACTGTTCTGCAGTCCACTAAAATGCTCATGAATTTGCAGTCTGTGCCGGGGTGCGTGTGGTGGGGAGAGATTCTCTTGAGCACTTGGTGGCATTTTGATGCCTCTGTGTTGCTTGAGTGGGCAGATAAGATAAGAGCCAATCATATCAATGTGGCTGCGCCTGAACTGTCTCAGTCACAGAGGACTGGTCACTTTATACAGGTTTCCCTAATGCGTGGCCACTTCCCTCGCCCACACTACCCCCCCCCACTCTGAATGCCTGTGCGCTATATTCAATGGCAGGGCTGCCTTTGCCCCCCAACCCTCCCCCCACCACCACCACCCCCTTCACCAGTCATCTCAGAGGCAGGGCTGCCCTTAACCGCCCCCACCACGAGTCGTCTCAATGGCTGGGCTGCCTTTAACCCCGACCCCCCGACACCCCTGAAGCTTGAAGTCCAATAGGTGTCCCTGGCGAGCGCTGCACAACGTTACTGTGTACCCACCTCCGAGTTCCCTCAAAGTGCAGGCCACCAAGTGGCCAAATCCTCAATTTGCTCGATGTAAACATTTTTACAATTATTTTTATTTTACAGCTCTTTCTTTCCTGTTTGTGCCTTTGAAAATTCTTTAATGAGATTGGCTGTTTGGACAGCCTGATAAAGTCGCTTCAGCTCCACATTGGGAATGCCCACCAAAGAACATTGTGACTAGTTGCAGTATCACTGCACGGAGATGGAGGTGAAATTCTGGCCAGGTAAATTGATAGATCTTACAGCACGACTTACTACGAGGTCAGTGGTGAGCACCAATGCTTTGCTGCTGGCTGCAATCTTCAGGCCAATATGTTTCTTACCACTTAATGATATCCAAATCCCCTCTATCTTGAATTATTTACAGTGCTGTGAGAATAAAGTGGACATTATTTATGCTGAATCCTCAAACTTTCACACCTTACCCGTCTCTATCAAACTCTTATGTTATGTTTCAAAAAAAAAGGAAAGGAAGCCAACAATTTGCCACATACAGCAAAACTTCCTGAGCAGCAGCAGATACCCAACTCACACAGGTTTGTGAAACTGAGACAAGAATATCTGTAGCTGCTCACTCCCTCAACTTCCCCATCACCAGCTCCATCTCTGCTCCTCTCCCTTCCACCACCTCATTTCCTTTCCCTTCTTTTCTCTCCCTCCTCTCTGTTTTCCTGTCTTACCCATCTCACCATTCCAGGTTCCTTCTCAATTCCTGCCTCTTCTTCCTCTCTTTTCCCTTCCCACTGCTTCTGCATCTTTTCCTCTTTCTCTTCCCTTCCTCTCTATCTCTATCCTTTTTCCCTTTTCAGTCAGTGCCTTCTCACTTCCTCTTATGCTTCCTGCTCTCTTTCTCTCACACTTGCCCCCATCTCGTTATTATTAGCCTATCTACTTCCCTCTTCCTCATTCTCTCCTCCCTTTCTCTACTTCTCTCTCTTCCTTTGTCCTCCTCTATCACCAACCCCTTCCTCTTCTCACTCTCCTCTCCTACTTTCCCTCTTTTCTCTTCTCTTTCTCCTCAGCTAGGTCCAATTATCCCTTCTGCTGCCTAATCCCATTTGACCTCAATACTGCATACAGTCTTGACCTGCATACAGTGGGAGGCTGACTAGTGCAGCAAAACTATCAGAGCTGGTAGCAGCCTCAGTTATAGATATTATGAGACCAAGTCAGGTGAGGAACATCGTGATTCATTTTTCAGTAAATCAGTCAAAGATGGGTTTAAGTGAATCACACAAAATTGGGAATAAACTCCCATGTTGTTATTAGTGGCCTCCACCAGAGGCCTTGTTGAAAGTTTATTGGTACAGAAGCTATTCATTATCCTCTATATTTTGAATAAGCTGCAATAGTCACTTAATTAAATGCATGTTGGTGTATTAAAGAAGTTGCTGCACTAATATAAGCTTCTCTCTGTATACATAAAGTTGGTTATAGGCATATCATACACGTATGATTTTCACTTGGTCATTTTAAGAACTGCCTCAAGTTATGCTGCAACATGAAAGAGTTCTGTTTCACAAAATGCTAAAAAGCTTTGGTTTGACTAATTAGTTTACACTAACAATAGTCTTTGTTTCCTGCAGGATTACGACAGTTATTGACTCTTTGTGACATTATAAGCTGACCAACAGGCTGGCAACTGTGCTTGCAATGTGCGTCCAGGAGCATAGCTTGCCTGTGCAGCCTATATGGAGCTAAGCAGTGGCATGTGGTGTTTTTTTTTATTCATGTACGGGATGTGGGCTTCACTGACTTGGCCAGCATTTATTGCCCATCCCTTGAGTTGCCCTTGAGAAGGTGGTGGTGAGCTGCCTTCTTGAACCGCTGCAGTCCATGTGGTGTAGGTACACCCACAGTGCTGTTAGGAAGGGAGTTCCAGGATTTTGACCCAGTGACAGTGAAGGAACGGAGATATATTTCCAAGTCAGGATGGTGAGTGGCTTGGAGGGAAACTTCCAGGTGGTGGTGATCCCATGTGTCTGTTGCCATTGTCCTTCTAGATTGTAGTGTGTTTTGAAGGTGCTTTATAAGGAGCCTTGGTGAATTCCTGCAGTGCATCTTGTAGATGGTACACACAGCTGCTACTGTGCGTTGGTGGTGGAGTGAGTGAATGTTTGTGGATGTGGTGCCAATCAAGTGGACTGCTTTGTCCTGGATGGTGTCAAGCTTCTTGAGTGTTGCTGGAGCTGCACTCATCCAGGCAAGTGGCGGTATTGTAGATGGTGGACAGGCTCTGGGGAGTCAGGAGGTGAGTTACTCGCTGCAGGATTCCCAGCCTCTGACCTGCTCTTGCATCCAAGGTATTTATATGGCTAGTCCAGTTCAGTTTCTGGTCAATGGTAACCTCCAGGATGTTGACAGTGGGGGATTCAGTGATGGTAATGCCATTGAATAACAAGGGGGTGATGGTTAGGCTTTCTCTTATTGGAGATGGTCATTGCCTGACACTTGTGCGGCACAAATGTTACTTGCCACTTGTCAGCCTAAGTCTGAATATTGCCCAGGTGTTGCTACACTTGGACAAGGGCTGCCTCAGGTAATCTCTGATATTCCGGTATATAACCACTCTAGCTTTTACTTGTTAAGATGAAGATAATCAGCAACTGCTCAAACTGAGTCATATTGATATTAGCTAGAACCCCTTGGATGGGTTATGATGAATTGTTTCAAGAATCATTTGATGGAGTTATCAGAAATGCATGTTCACCAATCTATATTGTGTTAAATCAATTCATACAGACCAAGGCCACAATAAAAGCAATGAGGTGAATGACAAGTTGTTTTTTTTTCATTGCTGAAGGATGAGAGACTTTGGGAGAACTCCTCGGTTTTTCTCAAAACAATGCCACAAGATATCATACATCCAACTTCATTGGTAGATGGGTCCTTGGCATAACATCTCATCTGACATAGAAAATTAAGTTTTGAGTTTTCACATCAAGATGACTTAACTGCATCCCTGTTCCCAATTTTCCTTAAATTCTGTTCTTTTTGATATAATTAAGACCATAAGACATAGGAGCAGAAATTAGGCCATTTGGCCCATCGAGTCTGCTCCGCCATTCAATCATGGCTGATAAGTTTCTCAACCCCATTCTCCCGCCTTCTCCCCGTAACCTTTGATCCCCTTACCAATCAAGAACCTATCTATCTATCTCGGTCTTAAATACACTCAATATTTAATGAAAAATAAATAGGAATTTAATCAATGTGGGGTTCGATTGGAAACTGCACAATTCTCTGTGGAAGATTACTGCAGGCTACCATACTGATTTATAGCCTCAAATGCTTAGAGAAGTTAATTAAAATTCAGACTGAATGTCATATCCATGTTCTCACTAACATATCTTGCTTGTACCAGATTTCAGCCTATGTTACAATAAAAGGGCTGTTTCTTGCGTTCTCAACTTGTCTACTTCAGAATATTGGCGTATAACAATAATACTGTTAAAGGGCACCGACCTTGCCGTTAAATTCTTGTCTGGACATGTTACATACAGCAGTGGCGTTTTATTGCAATCACAATATGCAAATCAAACAAGTTACTAACCAGAGCAGTGGTTACAGTAATAGGAAAGCTTGGGGCCTGAACTGAATTTCAGGGGCTTGTTATTTTTTTCCTGCAACATGGCTATTTTGATTATTGTGCTTAACTCAGAGAGTAATTGACAGTCGTATATTCCTCACAAACAAAAAAACTGGAAAGCCTAACCGGTAAATAATGGAGAGAACAGCAATATCTTCCTTATGTTGTTATTGTTTTTTATCCATTCATGGGATGCGGGTGTAGGTGGGTAGGCCAGCATTTATTGCCTATTCCTAATTGCCCTTGAGAAGGTGGTGGTGAGCTGCCTTCTTGAACCGCTGCAGTCCATGTGGTGTAGGTACACCCACAGTGCTGTTAGGGAGGGAGTTCCAGGATTTTGATCCAGCGACAGTGAAGAAATTGTGATTTAGTTCCAAGTCAGGATGGCATGTAACTTGGAGGGGAACTAGCAGGTGGTGGTGTTCCCATGCATCTGCCGTCCTTGTCCTTCTAGGTGGTCGAGGTTGTGGGTTTTGAAGGTGCTGTTGAAGGAGCCTTGGTGAATTGCTGCAGCGCCTCCTGTAGGTGGCATGCACTGCTGCCACTGTACATTGGTAGTGGAGGGAGTGAATGTTTAAAGTGGTGCTCTCCCACTTTTAGCACAAGCTCCCAGATATTAGTAAGGGCGACTTTGTAGGGCTGGCATGGCTAGCTGTGCCATTGTTGTTGTCAGTGCCAAGTTTGATGCCAGGTGGTCCGTCCGGTTTCATTTCTTTTGGACTTCATAGTAATTTGATACAACTAAGTGGTTTTCTAGGCCATTTCAGAGGGCAGTTAAGAGTCAACCACATTGTTGTGGTTCTGGGGTCACATGTAGGCCTGACCAGGTAAAGACAGCTGTTTTCTTTCCCTTAGGATGGTTTTTTTTTATTGACAATGGTTTTATGTTTACCATTAGACTAACTTTTTAATTCCATATTTATTAATTAAATTTAAATTCCTCCAGCTGCCAAAGTGGGTTTTGAACCCACATCACTGCCTGAGCCTCTGAATTACTAATCGAGTGACATTACCACTACACCACAACCTCTCATTAGGCCTGTGTAATGTGACCGCAGAATTATGAAGATGATGAACATTTTACTTTTAAAAAGCAGCATGGAATTGTTTTTATCTCTGGAATATGGACAATTCACCTCGGCAAGATGGACTCCAGGGAGTCAGGTGACTTTCTTTTGTGCTTTCTGTTCCCACAGGGGCTGACTCATGTCTGGACATATTTCTGGGAAGTCATTAAAATGTAAATGACTTTTGAGAGTATTAAGCATAGACATCAGAATGCAGCAGATCACTTGTGGAGTTAACAGTTACTATTCTCTAAATGTCTACAGAAACAGGGACACAGTTGTTGCCCAGACTTGGTGTCTGCAAATTGAAATTCCACAAAGGTGGGTGTGAAGAAAGCCACTTTATCACAAGATGCTGCAATGGCTGACATTGTGTGACAATTGCTTAACCCATCAAACCATTTGTGTGGACAATGGGAACACCGGTACTGTGGTCATAAGACAGAAGCCTGGAAGCATTGTGAATTGTGAGGAGGATAGTGTCAGATTTCAAAAGGACATAGACAAATTGGTAGAATGGGTAGACAGGTGGCAGATGATGTTCAGTGCAGAGAAATGTGAAGTGATCTATGTTGGTAGGAAGAACATGGAGAGACAATATAAAGTAAATCGTACAGCTCTAATTGGGGTGCAGGAGAAGGGGGACCTCGGTGTATATGTGCATAAGTCATTGAAGGTGGTAGGACAGATTGAGAGAGTGGTTAATAAAGCCCACAGTGTCCTAGGCTTTATTAATAGAGGCATAGAGTACAAGAGCAAGGGGGTTGTGTTGAACTTGTATAAGACACTAGTTTGGCCTCAGCTGGAGTATTGTGTCCAGTTCTGGGCACCACACTTTAGGAAGGGTGTGAAGGCATTGGAGAGAGTGCAGAAAATATTCACAAGAATAGTTCCAAGGATGAGGAACTTCAGTTATGAAGATAGATTACTGTTTTCCTTGGAGAAAAGAAGAGTGAGAGACTATTTGATAGAGGTATGCAAAATCATGAGGGTTCTGGACGGAATAGATAGGGAGGCGATATTCCCACCCATGAAAGGATCAAGAAATAGAAAGCGCAGATTTAAAGGGCCCTAACTTCCTAGGAGTGGCAAATTTCTTCCGTGCCTGTCTCGCCCGACCTTCCCACTCAGGTCGAGCGAGGTCCAGGCAGCGCAGCTATCTCCAAAGTCCAGCGTCAAAGTCCAGCACCGTTGAACTGAAGGAGGACACGCCCTCTTTTTTACAGCGCTAGTAGCGTAAAGCAGGTAAGCTTAAAGGTCTCATTGAAATTGACAGGCCAGGGAGAAGCTAAGTGCCTAAGGCAAGTGAAAAGGATTTGGAGGGTGGGGGAGGTCAGGTGGGGATGGGGGGAAGGGGTCAGACATCGAGGGTGGTGTGGGGGGGGAGTTGGACATTGGGAGGGGCTGCAGTAGGCAGGACATTCGGGGAGTTGGGGAGGGGTCAGGCATTTGGGGGAGGGGCTGGGGGGTTTGGGAGTCAGACATCTGGGGTTACTGGGGGTTGGAGATCAGGAGGGGGGTGCAGCAGGCCGGACATTTGCGGGGGTGGGGGGGGTGGGGGATGTGGTTGTACATCAGGAGGGCTGGGAGGGGTCGGACATTGGGAGGGGTGGGGGGGGAGTCGGACATTTGGGGGGCTTGGAATTTCGGGGGATGTGGGTCAGACATGTGGGTGGGTGAGGATTGGTGTCGGGGGTGAGAGTTGGGCCCGCGCGGAGGGTGTTGGGTGAGGAGTCCCGTGCGGGTGCAGTGAATCTGATGGGTGGGGGATACCATGGGAGGGGTGGTTAGTCAGGGGTGGGAGAGGCCACTGGGGGGGTCGGGGCTGTGGGGGAGTCCCGTGGGGGGATCAGTCTGGGTCTTTACAATAGTTACCCTTGAAGGCTGCCTGAAATCAATTATTGGCCTCCTGACCTAGCGGGGAGCCGATCCTCCATTGGCAAAATGCCGATGGCCTGGTAAAATGGCTCCTAATAGGGTATTTGAATATTTAGGTTTGCTTCTCGCCTCCTAATGGCAGGAAGCCTGTCCGTGGCCCTTCTCGCTGTCCTTAAAATTCCTTGATGGCGGGACCTGGTTGGGGAGCTGATCTGCCATGGATCGAACCCCTCAATTTTGCCTACTGTACCCGCAGTGATTCTGTCTCCTGGGACCGGTAAAATTCTCCCTGAATTTCCCTGAAGGAAAAAATGTACAGGGCCCTGGGGAGAGGGAAGTGGGATTAACTGGGTAGTTCTACCAAACAGCCAGCACAGACATGATGGGACAAATGGTTTCCTATTCTGCTGTTTTATTCTGTCCTGTCCTGAGAATATAAATTTCCTCATCTTTGCTAGATATTCATGTCCTTTATCCTGGAGTCTGACAGAGCAGTGCAGCATAAAGAATCAAAGTCAATACAGTGGCCATAATAATCCAAACATTTGTGTTAAAAGTAAATGCCACTGGATCAATCCAAGCCTATTAATTAACATTAGTAATCAAGAAATAAAAATACATTGAACCATAAAAGCATTGTTGAAAATAAATATCAGCAAAAGTGCCTTGATTTTTTTAAGGAAATTTGTAATTATTGATATTTACAGCTGATGACATGAGGAGCCATCTCCCTATGAGAATATACACTAGGGTATAGTTAAATTCTCAGATTAATTTGTGCATGATTATAACAGCTTTCCTTTATGAATCATCGACTTAAACATTCACTTACTCCACCACCGATGCAGTGGCTGCAATGTGTACTGTATGTGTACATATACAAGGTGCACGGCAAGAGCTCACCAAGAGCCCTTCTACCCCACCTTCCAAACCCGTGACTTTTACCACCTAGAAGGACAAGTGCAGCAGACACATGGGACCCTCACCATCTCCAAGTTCCCCTGCAAGCCACACACCCCATCCTGACTTGGAGTTATGTCACCGTTCCTTCATGTTTGGTGGGTCAAAATCCTGGAACTCCCTTCCTTACGGCACTGTGTACCTATACCAGATGGACTACAATGGTTCAAGAACGTGCCTCAGCACCATCTTCTCAAGGTCAATTAGGGATGGGCAACGAATTCAGGCCTTGCCAGCGATGCCCACATCCCATGAAAAGAATAAAAGATTGAATATCTCGGGTATTCAGTTGTTCACCATTGTATAATCAGCTTATGTATAACATGTGAAGAAATGAAATTGTGTGAGGTGAAAAACATCAGGACGTAATTTTAACTTTGAGCACTGGTGTGTAAAAGGCAATGTTGGATCAGATCCCTGTATAACATCTCTTGCTTTTCATTTGCATCGATGTCAGCCTTGTGGTTTTGAGATCTGCTGGACTGACAGCTCCATATCCAGAGGCTTTGGAGGAAGAGAATAAAGATTGTAAAATATGATCCTTTGCTTCAATTCACTTGCATCAAGGATACTTCCAGAGTACTGTAAAAAGATGGAACTTTGAGAGTGCAAAGGCCTTAGTTCTAAAGGAACCCAGAAAAGGGAATGCCAATTTTGAAATAATTGTTATGTTGGCTCAGTAAATAGTTGAACATATTGGTAAAAGCTAAATATTTTATTGATACTTCTATATGCTGGCCACTCTCCATCTTTGTTTGGTATTAGCTGTCCCATCTTAAGAAATAAATATTGGCTTTTGAGGGAATCCAGTGTTCATTCTTTTATATATTTTATATATTCATTCACAGGATGTGGGCTTCACTGGCTGGGCCAGCATTTATTGCCCATCACTAGTTGCCTTTGAGAGGGTGTCCTTGAACCACTGCAGTCCATGTGGTGTAGGTACACCCACAGTGCTGTTAGGAAGGGAGTTCGAGCAACAGTGGAGGAGCAGCGATATATTTCCAAGTCAGGATGATGGGTGACTTGGAGTGGAACTTCCAGTGGTGGTGTTCCCATCTATCTACTGGCTTTGTCCTTCTAGATGGTAGTGGTCGTGGGTTTGGAAGGTGCTGTTGAAGGAGCCTTGGTGAATTCCTGCAGTACATCTTGTAGATGGTACACACTGCTGCTACTGTGCGTCAGTGGTGGGGGACGTAAATGTTTGTGGATGTGGTGCCAATGAAGTGGGCTGCTTTTCCCTGGATGGTGTCAAGCTTCTTGAGTGTTGTGGGAGCTGCACTCATCCACGCAAGTGGGGATTATGCCATCACAGTCCTGACTTGTGCCTTTTAGATGGTGGACAGGCTTTGGGGAGTCATTCATTAAGATTACATATGGATGAAGCTATTTAGCTAAATTTAAGTTATATTCCCTAGAGATCGCAGTACCTTTGAGGCGCAGAAGGAGGCCATTTGGCTCATCAAGTCTGCACTGGCTCTCTGAAAGAGCATTCCACCTAGTCCCATTCCCCTGCCTTATCCCTGTAACCCTGCACATTCCCTCTTTTCAGGTAACAATCCAATTCCCTTTGGAATACCTCGATCGAACCTGCCTCCACCTCCCTTTCAGGAAGTTTGTTCCAGACTCCAACCACCCTCTGGGTGAAAAAATCTTCCCTCACATCACATTTACTCCTTTTGCCAATTATTTTGAATCTGTGCCCTCTAGTTCTTGATGTTCTCTTGAGTGGGAACAGTTTCTCACTATTTACCCTGTCCATACCTCTCAGGATCTTGAATACCTCTGTCAAGTCTCCTGTCAGCCTCCTTTGCTCCAGGGAAAAGAGTCCCAAGCTCTCCAATCTATCCTCACAGCTCCAGTTCTTTATCCCTGGAATAATTCTTGTGAATCTCCTCTGTATTATCTCCAATGCCTTCACATCCTTCCTCAGGTATGGCACCCAGCACTGGGTGCAATACTCCAGATGAGGCCTAACTAGTGTCTTATACAAGTTTAACATGACCTCCTTACTCTTGTGCTCAACTATATGCTTTATTAACTGCTCTCTCAATATGACCTGCCATCTTCGATGACCTATGTATGTGTACATCGAGGTCTCTCTGTTCCTGCACCTCCTTTAGAGGCCAAAATGAATCACCTCACACTTCTGAATTTCATCTGCCACTTGTCTACCCAATCCACCAACATGTCTATATCCTTTCGAAGACCATCCCCATCACAGTTAACATTTCCAATTTTCGTATCATTTGCAAATTTTGAAATTATGCCCTGCAGACAACAGTCTAGGTCATTAATATATATCAGGAAGAGCAAGGGTCCCAACACTGGCCCCTGGGGAACTCCACTACAAACCTTCCTCCAATCTGAAAAACATCCATTTATCACTACTCTCGGTTTCCTGTCACTCAACTAATTTCTTAACCAAGTGCCTACTTTCCCTTTTATTCCATGACCTAGAATTTTGCTCATAAGTCTGTTGTGTGGCACTGTATAAAACGCCTTCAACATCAACAGTGTTTCCCTTATCAACCTTCTCTGTTACCTCCTTAAAAACCTCCAGCAAGTTGGTTAAACATGATTTTCCCTTAATGAATCCATGCTGGCTTTCCTTAATTATCCTGCATTAGTCTAAGTGACTATTGATTTTATCCTGTACTATAGTTTCCAAAAGTTTCTCTACCACTGAGGTCAAACTGACTGGTCTACAGTTGTTAGCTTTATCCTTGCACCCCTTTTTGAACAAGGGTGTAACATTTGCATTTCCCCAGTCCTCTGGCACCTCCCCTGTGTCTAAGGAAGACTGGAAGATTATGACTAGTGCCTCTGCCATTTCCACTTTCACTTCCCTCAGTGCCTTTGGATGCATCTCATCGGTTCTGGTACACTACCTATTTTAAGTAAAGGTAGCCTTTCCAACACCTCCTTCCTCTCAATTGTGAGTTCTTCTAGTGTATCAGTTACCTCCTCTCTCACGTCGACCTGGGTAGCATCATCTTCCTTTGTAAAGACAGATGGAAAGTACTTGTTCAACACCTCTGCTACTTCTCCAGCCTCCGCCTGCAGGTCCCCTTTTTTGTTTAATCAGCCTTACTCTTTCTTTTACCACCATTTTATTATTTACGTGCTTATAGAAGACCTTGGGATTCCCTTTAATGGTCATCGCCAGCCTCTTTTCATGCTCTCTTCTTGCCTTTCTTACTAGTTTCTTCACTTCTCCTGTCGTCCCTCCAGGTTCAGCCTGATTCTCCATTGTATTTTCTACCTGAGAAGTTTTGAAGAATAATTTGACTGAATTGTTTTAAAAAAAAGCAAAGAGAATTGAAAGGCCAATAGGAGGGGAGGTTTTTATCCTTTGGTGGGGAAATCAAGAAAGAAGAGGCATAATTGTCAAGTTTGACCTAAGTATCCAAAACACATTTCTTCACACAAATGAACTGCAATACCTGAGAAGGTCAAAGATGCAAAGTAAATTGAGGCGCTTAAAGAGAGTTAGATGCCAGCTTGGGAAGTAAATCATGTCAAGGAATATAGAAGAAGGGTGGGCCAGTTGGATTAAAAATGTCAAATGCTGCCAACAAAATTACAGAGCGGGATCAAGGGGCCTGATCCCATGAAATAGAAAAGATCATCTGTGCAATTAAAGACTCTTCCAAGATCAATATGCCCGATTAAGACGCTGTCCAATTAAACTCTGTCCAATTAAGGATTCTGCTCCAACCATTCAATCCCCATAGAGATATATCAATGCAAGTTATTCCTTTCTTTCTTTCAGAGGCAACAAACCACAATTAAGCCAAGAAAATAATCTTGCCTTTGAAGGGAGAATGTCAAAGAATATTTTGCATGTTATTGCTCAGCATCAGAAGTCCCTAGCTAGTGAAAATGGACACAGATGCCTCACAGTTTAACTAAAAATCTGTTGATTTAGCAGATCCCAGGATTATACCAAAAGAATGGTAGCATCTTGTTAGTGTACGGTTGCTAACTGATATAGCGTTGTGATGAAGTTTCAGCGTCAAGATGTTCTCATTCTTAACAAGAAAAGGGAAAGGTCATGAAAGAGGGAGGCAGATAAGAATAGTCATAGGTCACTTATCATCCTGAGAAAGAGACCTTTTAAATAATAGGTAAAAATACAGAGCGCATTTGAAAAGATAAAAACGGCAAAATTATTCCTGTCGACATTTTAGCTCCTGCCAGTGTTTTTCACTATGAAACAGGATTTTCCATTTTTTTACTCACATTGGCTTTTTGGGTAAGTTTACTGATAGGAGGAATCTCTGCAAAATAGAAAGGGGGAAGGAGAAAAGAAAGCACTCAAAGCTTACATCATGGAAAAAGAGATGAGAAATATCAGGAATAGAGTCAAAGGTCAGATTTATTCAATGGGTGAGAAGACATTCAAAAAATGTGACAAGATGCTGTAAAAATGTAAGTTGCCTTTTCTCCTGTGAATTTTGCACACGCTCTATACAAAATAGGAATTATCATTTAAATATGCTGCAAAATGTGTTCATAAAGATTCCAACATAAGCAAGCTTATAAAGCAAAAAGAAAACTGCATTTATATAACACCTTTAACACTGTGCTCACTGACCTGCTTTGGCTCCCAGTATGGCAATACCTCAATTAAAAGTTTTCATCCACGTTTTCAAATCCTGCCATAGCCTTAGCCCTCGTGTCCGTTTAATCTTCTCCAACCCTTTGAATCTCCCAGATCTCTGCATTCCTCCGATTCCGGTCTCTCGCACAGCCCCAATTTTAACCACACCGCCACTGATGACCATTCAAGCTGCCTGGGCTCCAAGCTCTGAAATTCCCTCCCTAAGCCTCATCGCTTTTCTACTCCTTTAATCGAGGTTTTGGCCACTTGCCCCAACTTGGTTCAGTGTCAAATGCTGTTTGATAATGTGCCCGCGAAGCACCTTGGGACGTAAGGAGCCGGATTTTGAGTTCGGCGTGCAGGCGCAGTTGGCGGCTCCGGGGAGCGACCCAGAAACGGGCTGCCGACCGCGATCGCCCCCCCCCCAACCGCGATTTCACCCCTGGCCAATTTAACGGCCAGCCGACGTGAAAGGCGCACTGAAATGCTCAGCGCTGCCCGGGTGTGGGCGGGAAGAGGGCGATCGCTGAAGTCAGCGCGGGGTGCAGGGGGAAGCATTAACAGAAAGCTCCCTGAAGGCAGAGGGCTGCTTCGGGGAGTGGAAGAATTCAAAAGCAATAAGTAAAGATTTTCAAATGCCGAAAAAAAACGTCCGCGCATCAGGATCAGTTACCTGGACGTATGGCTGATGTAAATTCTGTCCAAACGTTTTTATCTTGTTTAAAATTAATATTGGAAACCTCATCCCTGTCCTTGGGTGAGGTTTCCTCAAAAAGGCAAAGGCCGCCTGGCTGATTTGCCCACCTGCCAACCGTAATGTTGGATGGGCAATGAAAAATCACCGTTGATTAATACGATAATGGCCTTAATGGGCCTCTTAATTGTTGGGAGGGGGCGCCGCCAACTGTGGCGCGCGCCTGCCGACTGAAATATCACACGAGTGTGTGATGACGTCGGGACACTCGCCTGACTTCATCACGCGCTATTTCACACTCAAGCGGGTCGGGTGCGCGCCCACATGCCAAGCGAAAAATTCCGCCCAAGAAAATGTTTTAAAAATAATAGGAGAGTAGGCCATTCAGTCCCTTAACCTGCACCACCACTTAACAAGACCATGGTTAATCTTTGACCTCAATTCCTCCTGCCCGCCCTTGATATCCCTTAATTCCCTAGGTGCCCAAGAATCTATCAATCCCCGTCTCAAGTATACTCAGTTACTGAGCTTCCACAGCCGCCGAGGGTTAAAGAGATCAAACAATTCACCACATTCTTAGTGAAATTTCTCTTCCTCTCAGTCCAAAATGGTTGACCCCTTATCCTGAGACTATATCCTCTTATTCTAGATTGTCCAGCCAAGGAACATCTCTCAGCAATTACTATGTCAAACGCTCTAAAGAATTTTATATGTTTCAGTGACAAACCAGTCATTCTTCTAAACTCTCAAGAACGTAGGCCCATTCTACTCAATCTCCCCTCATTGGAAAACCCCCTCAATCCAGGAACCAACTTTGTGAACATTTGTTGCTCTCCCTCTAAGACAAGTATATTCTTCCTTGGATACGAAGGCCATAACTGTACACAGGTGTGGTCTCACTAAAACCCTGTACAATTGCAGTATATCTTTCTTACTCTTATACTCCAACCGCTTTGCAATAAGGTTTATCATACCATTTGCCTTCCCTGTTTGCTTTCTGTCACTGTGAGTTAACTTTAAGTAGTCTGTGTACGAGTTTACCTAAATTTCTCTTCGTGCCAACATTTCCAAGTCTCCCACCTTTTAAAAAATGTTCTGCTTTTCTAATCTTCCTTCCAAAGTAGATAATTTCATATTTCTCCACATTATACTACATCGCCCATTTAAAACAGAGATGAGGTGACATTTTTTTCACTCAGAGGTGCCGTATGTCTTTGGAACTCTCTTCCTGAAAAGGTGGTGGAAGTAGAGCCTTTGAATATTTTTTAGGCAGAGGTGGATAGATTCTTGGTAAGCAAGGGGGTGATAGGTTATCGGGGGTAAGAGGGATGCAGGTTTCAGGTTACTATAAAATCAGCCATGACCTTATTAAATGGCACAGCAGGCTCGAGGGGCTGAATGGCCAACTCCTGCTCCTTGTTCACATGTCCGTATCAACCGCCTGCTTGCCCACTCAGCTAACCGGTCTATACCTGCCTTGCAGCTTCTTTGTGCGATCCTTAAGGCATACTTTCCCATTTAGCTCTACACCATCAGTAAATATGAATGCATCACACTCAATGTCCTCACTGTAAATAGCTCAGGCCGAGGGATGTTTTACTATGTTAAAGGCACTACATAACCGCAAGCTGTTATTGTTGGTTCTGCCTCTCTTCCAGAGAGGTTGCAGTACAATACAAAAGAAAATCCTGGGCCATTATTGTGCATGTTGTATTGATTCAAAAAGTAAAATAAATCAGTATTATACAACACCATCAAATTACAAAGCAAAGCGAGCTCCTTCTGTGGCCTGATACTGTTTGAAATTCATAGTCACACTATCCAATCTTTCTGCTACTGGTGTTGAAATGTCTCTGCCCTCCTAGGGGACTGGTGCAAAGCCATCACTTTCATCTAAGATTGATGGCAAAGCAAGGGAATATGCATCATAATGAATTATTGATTTGGACTTTTATATGTTGGGTGCTTCATTTTCAGCTCTATTTTTTAAACTTCTCATGAATTCTAACCTTTATTTGTACAGCTCAAGGGGCAAGAACATTTTGGTCTTCTCCTCTTTCCACACTTTACATTGATATTGTAATTAAGTGGAATGTTCAAAAGCTGCATGTTATTGATTTGACAAACTAAAGCATCCAGGCCATACAAAGAAGAAAATTTGAGTGGGTGGATTCCATCCCCATTGGCATCGGGCATCATGGCGGGCGTGAGCGGACAATATGGCGGGAAGGCCAAAAATCGGTTTCACGCCATCATGAAAGCAGTTTGTGATTGTCCGCTCTGCCCGTCAATGGTGGGCCAGGCTTCCTGCTGCTTGACATTGGATAAGTCATTTTAATACATCTGCATATCGTTATAAGCCCTGCTTACTGGAATCATTCCCCCATGCTGGATCATCTGGGCACGTTGGCATGATTGCATTACAACTGAACATAAGCAACGTCCACTTCGCTCGGGAGGTTTGAGGTTTGTTTGCCTATCTTGCTTCGGGCAGCACTCGCAGTCATCAGCACCAGGCTTCACAGGCAGCACCACATCACTTTTAGAAGGTCTCACGGTCAGGTCACTCCTTATGAGACCAGCTGTGAGGCGGGGGTGGCTTTTCAATGTCTGCAGGGCTATGGTTTACCTGGGGAAGGGGGAGAAGTGGCCTCAGGCAAGGGAAGAAGCTGCAGGATGAGGGCTGTACTGGGGAAGGGGGATATCCCAGAGTGTGTGTGGAGGCACAAGTTGATCTGTGCAAGTGGCGTCAAAAGGGTGAGGGCTGAGGAGGCAGTCTCCAGAGGAGATGAGGCCAGATGGAGATGTGAGGGTGTGTATAGAGAGTGAGTGGTGATGTCCCTTGAGCTGGCAGTGAGTGAGATGCCTGTGAATGTGTGATGGGCTTGTGAGTGTGTGAGTTTAGAGTGATGAGATCGTTGCCTTACCCTGGGAGCACGGATATGAGATCATTCATCCGCTTTCTGCACTGCGTGGTGAACCTCTCCCGTGCAGCTTTGGCACTGACCACCTCTGCCACCGCCTCCCAAGCCGGATTGGTGAAACTGATGGGCCTCCTGTGGCCAGAGCAGGAATAGAGGACAACGGTGCCCTTAAGGCACCCCAGGGATGTGTCACTGAATCGGGGGTGGGGGGCTGCAGACTTCTTGCCTTTTAGGGCTGGGTCTTCTGTGCAGCAGCCCTGGGCTGGAAGCGCTGAGGGGTGTGCGCATAGCTGCACTTTAAACCTGGCACCCGGCGTGAGGGAGCAGCGAGGTGACGGCGCGGCCTGTGAACCGGGGGCTGCCTGCCAACGAAACAGCGTGTTTCCCGGGAATGCATGGTTAATGAAGCAGGACTGGGGTGATATGGTGCAAAAAACCTTTTTCCTGCCCCTTACCGCAATTAGTGCAAATCTGGGATGATTCCGCCCAATGCCTTTTGAGATATAAAGATTCCAGCCTGGATTGGTTTGGTTAAAAAAATGTGGAGAAAAGTGAGTTCTACAAAATAACTTACTTGATTCCAAACTAACTTCTGTTTTGGCATCTTAGTAATAATTAAAGCTTTTAATAAGGTAAATCAAGGGCAACAAAATTATTTTGACTGGTTGGCAATTCATTAACCAGAGGGCATGAATTTAAGATCACCACCAAAAGGATGAAGGAAGAGGTTCAGAGAATTTGTTTTGATGCTGAGGATTGTTAGCGTTGGGAGACCCTACCAGATACAGTGGTGAAAACAGAACTCATAATAGCCCAAATCGTCCGGTATCCATATTGTCGAAATTGGAACTTAAGTTGGGAGATGTGCATTAGGACTCAGCAGAAGATCTGATGCACACACATGGGCTGAATTTGCTCAGGAGGCTTAAACTTCAAATTGGATGATTTCCGGTGCCCGGGGCACTCCACAAATGTCTCCGACACTGAACTCAGTGCCAGAGACTTGGGCCAGGTACACAGGAATTATCTGCATAATTACCCAGGAAATGTTATGCTGGTTAATACCTGGTCTAACCTGGCCTAACTCAGTGATTAACCAGCATAACTGAACTGAGCACCACAACCGATGCCCCTAGTCAATCGCCTGACCTGACAGACTACCTGCCCGACCCATCTACTGCCCGACCAGACTACCCCCTAAACCCGACTCTCCCCCAACCCAACCCGACTACCCACCACCCGCCCTGATTATTCCCACACGCAACTACCCCCTGACGCGATCTGACTATCCCCCTATGTGACCTGATTACCCCAACATTGGGCCTGACTACCCTCCCACCCAACTACACCCCAATCTGACCCAGCTATCCCCCCATCCAATCACCTTGCCCCCACCCAACCTGACTATCCCCCCAATCCGATTACCCCCAACCAAAATCTGACTACTCACTCACTCGCCCACTCACTAAGCCAGTAAAACATGAGACCTTGATAGATGTACCTGAATGAGGCAGCTAATGCTATGACAAGGGGGCGTATCCTCTCTCCATCTGTCTTCTCCTACCCTCGTTGGTCTTTCGTGGAGTTGGCTGCACTGACCCATCACTGCTGCAGCATGAATCAGAAATCCTGGCTGCACATGGGCAGTATTGTTGGGTCAATGAGCCCAGGATTGCCACTTCTAAAAGAGAAGTGCATAAATATTTAGGAAAAGCAATTAAACAAGTAAGGGGAGGCTATATATATATATTAATTACACAAATTGTACACCAGCTAGTTTTGATGTTAACAAATGACAATAATCACTTTCATTTATATAGCATTTTAAACATTGTAACATATCCAAAATGCTTCAGAGAAGTGTTGGCAGTAGGACAGCTTGGTCAAAGGGGTAGGTTTTAAGGAGTGCCTTAAAGGTGGAGAGAGAGATAGAGAGGAGGAGAGTTTTAGGGAGGGAATTCCAGAGCTTAGCATCTAGACAGATGAAAGCATGTCCATCAAATGTGAGACGATGGAAATCAGGGATGCTCAAGAGGCCAGGAATGTGAGGAGTGAAGATACGAACATACGGATTAGGAGGAGTGGGCTACTCAGCCCTTCAAGTCTGCTCCCCCATTCAATTAGATCATCGCTGATCTGACTGTAATCTCCATTTGGAGGGTTGTAAGGATGGAGGAGGTTAAGTTACAGAACGGGTGAGGTCATGGAGGGATTCAAACACTAGGTTGAGAATTTTAAATGTGAGTTATGTATGGACCAGGAGCTAATGTAGATCAGTGAGAGGAAGGGTGACGGATGAATGGAGCGCGGTGTGTAGTAGGATATGGGCAGCAAGTGTTTCAATGAAATTTATGGAGGGTGGAACATGGGAGGCTGGCCAAAAGAGCATTGGGATAGACAAGTCTGGGGTTGAAAAAGAATGCATGTGGGCTTCAGCAGCCTTTGGGCTGAGGTGGGGCAGAGGCAGGTGATAATACAGTTGTAGAAGATGGTTTTGGTGATGAAGAATATAGGGCTTCAGAAACTCAGCTCGGCACTAAATAGAAGTTGGAAGTTGCAAGCGATCTGATTCAGCCTCAGACAGTTAGAATTACAACAAACTGCAACATCATCCTTCCGTTTAAACATTAGAAGAGATTCAATAACGTTGACATTATGCTATACTCTATTTGCTTTTTATTTTATTATTTTGAAAACACTTCTTTTTCTGTGGATATACTTTAGTTGCAAACTAATATGCCAAAATGTGAATTAGTTTCAAATATAATTTTGGGATAAAAGAAGTTACCTTGTACACCTCGCTTTTCTCCACATATTTTCACTTTTGCAAGGTGGCTAAGGCTTTGGGTAAAAGACTTCAGAAAGCCACACCACAGCATCACACTGGTCGTTGGAGCCTGCAACTACATCGTAACAGTAACTGTAGAAAAACTGAATGAAAAATGTTGACATAGCAACCTACAGTGGGAAATGTTAATGCAAAAGCACGGCTGAAATCCTGACATTTCCTGAAGTAAGATTTGTTGATAGAAAATGCTGCTCTCCACTCAGGAGTATATTTTGACAATGCAGTAGAGTAAAATGAGTGATGTGAATGGGCAGCCTATTTTAAATCCCTCCTGATTTTAACTCCAATGGCAAGAAAAATCAGAAGAGATGTAACCACCCCCCGCCCAAAATTTTTAGTAATATTTAGAAATATTACATGGGAAATCCATGAATGTAGAGACTTCATAATTAACAAATTCCTTATAAAAACAGATGCTTGGCATTGAGTATGGCTGAAAAGAGACATGCTGAGGAGTTTTCCACCTTGCCATCTTGCTGGCCTACTCATCGATGCCCACACAACATGAGTGAATCAGAGTTGACTTGCAAACCAATCAGCACCCTTTTCTCGTGCAGCTTAACTTGTTGCTGCATTTGAAATTTGGTACTCTTGTGTCTGTCATGAATAGTGCAAGACAAAAAGCTTCAACAGCATGTCTCTTTTCTCTGCAATGCTCTTTATAAAACGTTGCACACAACAGGATTTACCACCTAGAAGGACAAGGACAGCAGATGCATGGGAACACCCCCACCTGGAAGTTCCCCTCCAAGCCCCTCACCATCCTGACTTGGAAATATAGCGCCGTCCCTTCGCTGTCACTGGGTCAAAATCCTGGAACTTCCTAACAGCACTATGGGTGTACCTACACCACGTGGACTGCAGCGGTTCAAGAAGGCAGCTCACCACCACCTTCTCAAGGGAAGGTTGGAATGAGCAATAAATTCTGGCCTAGCCAGCGATGCCCACATCCCATGAATGAATAAATAATTTTTTAAAATTGTTGTACTCTTTCCTGTAAGTATTCTGTTTACAGTTCAGGAGCAGAGTCAGCTTGATGAGGTTAAGACCATTTTGTAATACATGTGTAGGTACTTAAATCCCATAACTGGCTAAGAACTAAATTGCAATTTAACACTTATGTGCAAAACAATTTATTGCCACTGTTAAGCGATTGAATGGATGTCAAACACTATTTTACAAAGTCATGGGTGTAACAAAAACAAATTATGAATTTGCCTGTTGATAATTGGTTAGACATTGTGTGGAATTTTACACAGAGGTGATGGCCTCACAACACCCTCTCACCCACCCCCAGCTTAAAGGTCAGAGGTAAGCTTGCCTCCACTTGGTTTTCTCAGCAGTAATTTAATGGCTGCCAGGCCATTAATTGGCTTAGGGCGAGATGCCAGCTCCCATCTTGGAGGAAGTCCCACCTCCAAGAGCATTCAGCCAATCAAATGGCCAGCAGCTCTCTAGTCCCAGCAGTGACACTGGGGCTGTGGCCACTGATGGTACTACAAGCAGTCCCCAGTGAAGGGAAACCACAGAACCGGACATGGAGGTACCCCAGGGTCTTGATGGGGCCAGGCTGACAGGCCCCCAGCTCAGGCCATGCGTGGGGCTGTGTTCTGCGAGGCAAGGCAGAGGGAACATGTGAGGTGTGGTGCTATCCTTGGGGGGGGAGGCCTTCATTGGGTCCAGAGCATCTGACCAGGAGGCAGCCCCACACCCAGCCAGCAACAATGCTTTCAGTGTTCTCCTGGTAACCTCACTGCTTGGCCCAAGTAAATGGCATCACTGGCAAAATGGCAGCAGTGCAGGTGAAGGTCCGCAAGCAGCCATTAATTGGCTACTTAAGGGCTTCAATTGGCCCACTGGTCAGCAGGCCTCCTGACTCCTCTCCTGCCCCTGGTAAAATACCAGAGGTGGGTAGGCAATCAGCACAGCGCCACTGTCCTGGTGCCCAATTTTACAACCCTCCCCTGCCAGCGCTCTCCCGATTGGTGTTTGGGGGGCATAAAATTCCACTAAATATTTCCGGTGACAGAAGGAAAATGGAAATAAAAATCACACCAAAGCACTCAAAATGAGTTCAGCCAAAGCATTTCTCTTCCTGAGGAAAGACTAATCCCTAATTGAAACTGCCCTTATTTGCTCTCATGTTTAATGTTAAAAAGTGATGTGAAAATATTATTGGTATTCAAGTGTACCCATAATGGTATTGGTTTCTACTTAATGTGGAATGCCTCTAATTAATTTACAAAACTCAGTGTGGCCTAGCAGTCATAACAAAGTATAATTTAACACAAGCTAAATTTCCACTGACCTTAATAGTGTAGAGAATAAAATGTTGTTGTTCATCACTAGCTGGAATGTAAGGGCCATGCCTCCTGGCCTTACGAATAACCTTCTGCAGGTTGTTGCAAGACAGTTGTGATCGACAAGGAACTTACGAGGCTCAATGTGGACATTGCTGAGCTGCAAGAAACTAGGCTCATTCAAAGTGGGAACACTGCACTTTCTTCAGGCAGGAGAAACCTCAAGAGGCAACACATGAGCATGGAGTTGGTTTTGCAGTAAAAAACACTCTCCCCGTGATGATTGAACCCCACGCAGAAGGCTCGGACAGACTTCTTATTCTTCACTTGTTAAAAAGCCCAAGGCAGTGGCATTGTGGTGTTGTCACTGGACTAGTATTCCAGAGACCCAGGGTAATCCTCTGTTTGAATCCCACCATGGCAGATGGTGAAATTTGAATCCAATAAAAATCAGGATGACCACAAAGCCATTGCCAATTGTCGTAAAAACCCATCTGGTTCACTAATGCTCTTTAGGGAAGGAAATCTGTCATCCTTCCTGGTCTGGCCTACATGTGACTCCAGACCTACAGCAATGTGGTTGACTCTTAAATGCCCTCTGAACAAGGACAATAAGGGATGGGCAATAAATGCTGGCCTAGCCGGCAGCACCCACATCTGTGAACGAAAAGAAAAAGCCTCATGTGCATCTATGCCCCGACACTCACCTCCGCCCAAGATGTCAGGAATCAATTCTTTGAGGCACTTGATGCTGCCAGCAACAGGATTTCCAGCACTGAGGGACCGTACCTTCTCGGGGGCTTTAACACAAGGGTGGGTACCGACTACACAGCCTGGCCAACATGCATAGGATGCCAGGCAATGGGCAAGATGAATGAAAATGGACAGAGGCTGCTGGAGCTCTGCTGCTACCATGGACTCTGCATGACGAACAGCTACCTCCAAACTAAGCCATGCCACAAGGTGTCCTGGAGACATACGAGATCACACCATTGGCACCATCTAGATTCCATCATCACCAGACATAGCGTCCTCATCACTCGTGGCTGTCACAGCGCTGACTATGACGGTGACCACTCCCTGGTGTGTAGCAAGATCAGGCTTCATCCAAGGAAACTATATCACTTCAAGAAGAAAGGTCATATTTGAATCAACGCTTGCTGTACCACTGACCCAGAAAGGACCCAGGAGCTCCTCAACATCCGTGATCAGGCTCTTTCGCACAACTGCTAAGGCCAGATTGCGGTGTCAAAGTGGGATCATCTGCACAGCACCATCTATAACTCTGCACTCACTGCATATGGGAAAAGAGATCAGAGGGATGCTGACTGGTTTGTGGTTTACTGGACTGAAATGGAGCCAGTTATTGCAACCAAGAGGAGAGCCCTCATGAACCACAAGAAAGATCCCAGCAAACAAAATCTAGCTGTTCTCAGACCTGCCAGAATCAAATCTCAGCAGACTGCTTGGCACTGCGCCGATCAATACTGGTTGAAACTCTGCAACAGCAAACAATCTGCTGCTAACTCCGGGGATGCTAGAGGGATGCATGAAGGAATCGAGAAAACCACAGGCCCAGCAACAACCAAATCAGCCCCCTTACCATCCCAGACAGGGATGATCATCATTGAACCCAGCAAGCAGTTGGAAAGGTGGATGAAGCACTATTCTCGAACTCCACGCAACAGAGAACATTATCACTGAAGGAGCTCTCAGTGCCATTCCAGACTTCTCCATCATGGGGGAGCTGGACAGCAAGCCCACCATAGCAAAGCTCAACAAAGCCAGTGACTGTCTTGCCAGTGGTAAAGCCAGGAAATGATGACATTCCACCTGAAATCATCAAGAGTGGAAAACCAGCACTGCTGCAGCATCTCCGTGAACTATTGTGTCTCTGCTGGAAGGAAAGGTCTGTGCCTCAGAACATGCGTGATGCAAAAATAGCCACCTTGTACAAAGACAACGGGGATCCCAGTGACTGTAACAATTACCAAGGCATCTCCTTGTTAAGTATTGCGGGGAAGGTCTTTGCTCACATTGCTCTGACCAGATTGCAGACCCTGGCATCGTGCATTTACCCTGAGTCTCAGTGCAGCTTCAGAGCTGGCAGATCAACATTGACATGATTTTCTCACTTCAGCAGTTACAGAAGAACAGCGCAGACCACTCTACATTACCCTCATAGACCTGACCAAGGCCTTCGATCTTGTGAGCAGGGACAGACTCTTTAAACTCCTGCAGGGAATAGGCTACCTGCCTGGACTCATTTCTTCTTTCCACAAAAACATGCTCAATTTCATCTGTTCCAATGGAGCATCATTGGATGCTTTCAAGTTCAGCAGCAGAGTAAAGCAGGGCTGCATGCTGACACCAACTCTCTTTGGCATATTTTTCTATATGCTGTTATTGTACGCTTTCTACATCCTGCTGCTATTATACACTTTTGACGCTGTCTACCTGCATGCCAAAGCTGATGGCAAGCTGTTCAACTTGGCAAGATTGTGCGCCAAGACCAAAGTGTGTAATGTCCTAGTCAATGATTTGCTGCTTGCTGATGGCACTGTGCTGGCATCCCATACCGATGTTCATTTGCAACTGCTTGTAGATCAGCTCTCCCGGACCTGCGGGGAGTTTGGACTGACAATCAGCATCGGAAAGACCAAAGTTATGGGCCGGGTCATAGAGACTTCACCTCCCATCAACACCGACAACCTCACTCTGGTTATTTGCACCAGGATTGCCAAGGCTGCAGATGTTATGTCAACGTTGAGAAGTCAAGTGTGGACCAACAGCAAACTGAATGAAAATACACAGCTCCGTGTGTCCCCAGGCTTCTGTTCTCAGCACCATCTTTTATGGTAACGAGGCATGGACAATTCATGCAAAATAAGAAAGCGGCTGAACAGCTTCCACCTCCGTTGCTTCAGATGAAAATTGGGCCTCTCCTGGTAAGACAGAGTGCTGAATGTGGAAGTACCCCAGTGTGCAGGGGCTTCCAGCATGTTTGTCCTCTTGAGTCAGCGGCAACTCCATTGGCTGGGTCGTGTGAGCCAAATGGATGATAGCTTCATCCTCCAAGACATGTTTTATGGCAGTTTGCTATCAGCATAAAATCAACAGGTTGCGCTATCTGCGTTACAAGGATGGCTGGAAGCGAGACTTCAAGTTGACCGGGATCGGAGTTGATGCATGGGAAGTCCTCACTGTTGACTGGGGTGTTTGGAGACTAGCAGTCAGGAAGGGCGTGGTAAAAGAAGAGGACAAAAGGAATGACCAGATGGCGGAAAAGAAAGCCTGTCAGAAGGAAAAAACATCAGTCGACCTCAGGCCAATACTATTCACATGTGCCAGCTGCAGAAGGGACTGCCACTCACGATTCTGCCTCTAAATCCACAACAAACGAGGGTCAATACAGAAGTGACATACACCCTGGGCCCAGTCCATTGTCTCCTGAGACAGACGGACACCCAACCAGCACATTGTACAATTGAGTAAACCCGCAAATAATGAATTATGTGATATGCTTTTAGCTTTTCCTTTACTCGGTCATGGGATGTGGGTGTCACCGGCTGGGCCAGCATTAATTGCCCATCCCTAATTGCCCTTGAGAAGGTAGTGGTG
Source organism: Cetorhinus maximus (assembly GCF_964194155.1). NCBI lineage: Eukaryota > Metazoa > Chordata > Chondrichthyes > Lamniformes > Cetorhinidae > Cetorhinus > Cetorhinus maximus. The sequence goes on from NC_135887.1 coordinate 128,750,817, forward strand.
AGCTGCCTTCTTGAACTGCTGCTGTCCATGTGCTGTTAGGGAGGGAGTTCCAGGGTTTTGACCCTGCAACGATGAAGGAACAGCGATATAATTCCATGTCAGGATGGGGTGAGACTTAGAAGGGGCCTTGCAGTTGGTGGCGTTCCTCTGCTGCCCTTGGTCCAGTGTCTTATTGATATTTTACATGATTGGGTGACTAAAAATTTATTCCCAAATACTTTGAAAACAGGAAAAATACTGTAGCTTTGCAAAACACAAAGAGCAATTCTAGGCAGCACAATAACGTTTTCATTGGTTATAAATACTCTCAAATTGATCTGAAAGTGTTAAATTCTAGAACAATAAATGGGTAAGTGCTCCTTGGCTATTCTGTGAAGGAATGGGGAGGGCAGCCAAGGTTCTTCAATGGTTGTGCAAAGACCATTTAAGACAATTCCAGGCAGGTTATTTTATGTCATGTCCTTATTAAGTAAGCTGCTGCTTACTTTTACATCACTTCGCACATACTCTCTATCAGCATAATTATCATGTTCAAAAAAGAATATCTCTAATAACATTAAGCCCTTACTAAATGGAAAATCCTGCACTAAATCATAGAATAATTCATCTAATTAACATACGCTGATTGCTAATTGTTTCCCAACCACTGCTTCTGGAGAAAACAATCCCAAAAGAGCCGCGAAACCTTCAGGACAATCCTCTCCAATTGCTTTTGTAAATGCTAAATTTTAGAGACTATAATTAAATATTGTCGGTTATATAATGAGCCTGCAGTGCTGCAACAAACTGAAAGAGCATTACTGGGTAGAAAACGAGGCTGCAAAAATATGTGGACCATCCAGCGGAATTGCACAAGTGATGAGGTCCTCTGAAGCCTCAGAAATTCAGCCAGAGCCAAGATACAATAATTCTTTATCTCTGCTGAGAGTATCCCTGGGGCCTTGTTTGGTCCAGTAAGCCTGTGCTCCACCAACACGGTCCTCCACTTCAGAAGGGGCCTGAAACTCCCAAACTCCGAGTTTGGTTTCTGCTGGCTTCTGCCTGGAACTTTCTGCCAACGAGGGTGGTAGAAGCAGAGATGGTCAATAATTTCAAAAGGAAATTGGATGGGCACTTGAAGGGGTACAGGGTAGAGCGGGGAAATGGGACTGATTAGATTGCTCCATGGAGAGCCAGTGTAGCCTCGATGGGCCGAATAACCTCCTTCTGTGCTGTAAATGACTATGGCTAAATGCTGAGCATCCAGGATTGATCAGGTTCCAGGGGTGGGCCATAGTGCCAGGTTTTCATGGGTGTCGGGGCTCCCAAAATGATTAAAAGGAAGATGAGGCTAGGGATGTGGTATCATGTCACATCTTTGTAGTTATGATGGGCCTCAATAGACCAGAGTCACAAGTCCAATTCTGACTGGTGAGGGAGTCCAGAAAAACGTGAGGCAGGGCAATGGTGGAAGAGTGCTGATACAATGGGCCTCTGGGCAATTTTTCCTCTGCCTTGTACCTGGGAATGCAGGTGCTGCAGGTCCAGAATAAAGAATGATTTCCCCTTATTCTTCATAGCAATGATAGAGCAATGGGGAAGATTTTCAACTTGCTATGTGGGAATGAAACTGGCATTGCCGATCGGCCACCATTTATAGACATTGTCTCATTTTCATTTTCATTGAAATGAATTGCAAGGAAATTGCAAGTAATGGGTTTTCAATGGTGTTTATTCCTGGGCAACAGATTAAAAATCTATCCAAAGGTTTTCTACTGTCAACTACCTATTAACACTCATAGCATTCAAAACCAGGGTGACATCAGGCAATGTTGTTAAGGGAACAAAGCGTAGAAAAATCTCAAGAGATCCTGCAATTATACAGCTGTCAAATCTCTATCATAAATAAATGGCACCCAATGTCAGATTCATAACTTGTGATATAATAATTACCCTAACCTCTTCTGAACGTTTCTTTTTAATTCTGAAATGAAGCTACATATGCAAATATCCTGTGTTCTGTTGTCCGAAAGATACAATTATAGACAGTTTCTTGAAAAAAGTTTAAGTTAACTACCTGTTCCAATGCAAAAATTTGTCAGTAAACAAGAAACCCCCAAGGTCAAAATTGGTGGGATGAAGAGACAGTATGTAATTCAACAAAATCCTATTTGAGACATTGCCTTAGACTAAAATACGTTGAACTGGGAGCAATTCCCAGAGACTGTGATGATAAAAAAAAGTCTCTGTAAACAATATAAATCGAGCAAATTCTGATAACCTCCAATAAAGATTGTAAGTTGTAGTGGGGCAGCACCCAATTCTGATCCGTAGGACATCACTGCAGGAGTTCCTCAGGGTAGTATCCTTGGCCCAACCATATTCAGCTGCTTCATCAATGACCTTCTTTCCATCATAAGGTCGGAAGTAGGAATGTTTGCTGATGATTACACAATGTTCAACACCATTCACAATGTCTCAGAAACTGAAGTAGCCCGTGACCATATGCACCAAAACCTGGACAACATTCAGGTTTGGGCTAATATGTGGCAAGTAACATTTGTGTCACACGGTTACTAGACTGGTAATCCAGAGACCCAAGGTAATGCTTTTGGGACCCAGGTTTGAATCCCAACAAGGCAGATGGTGGAGTTTGAATTCAATTTTAAAAAATCTGCAATTAAAAGTCTAATGACAACCATGAAACCATTGCCGATTGTCATTAAAAACCCATCTGGTTCACTAATGTCCTTTAGGGGAGGAAATCTGCTGGCCTTACCTGGTCTGGCCTACATGTGACTCCAGACTCACAGCAATGTGGTTGTCTCTTAGAATGCCCACTGAACAAGGGCAATTAGGGATGGGTAATAAATGCTGGCCTAGCCAGAGGTGCCCACATCCCATGGTCAAATAAAAAAAAACACAAGTACCAGGCAATGTCCATCTCTAACAAGAGAGAATCTAACCATTCAAAGGCATTATCATCACTGAATTCCCCCACTATCAACATCCGAGAGGTTACCATTGACCAGAAACTGAGCTGGACTAGCCATAAATACTGTGGCTATAGAAGCTGGATGAAGCAGCCTACTTGATTGGCACCCTATCCATCACCTTAAATATTCACTCTCTCCATCATCAGTGCACAGTGGCAGGAGTTTTTAACCATATACAAGATGCGTTGCAGCAAGTAGCCAAAGTTCCTTCAACAGTACCTTCCAAGCCCACAATGTCTATTAAAGGAACAAGGGCAGCCGGCACATGAGACCACCACCACATTCAAGTTTTCCTCCATGTCAATCACCATCCTGACTTGGAATTATATTGCCAATCCTTCACTGTTGCTGGGTCAAAAACCTGGACCTCCCTTCTCAAACAGCACTGTGTGTCTACCTAGACCAGATGGACTGCATTGGTTCAAGAAAGCAGCTCACCACTAGCTTCACAGGAAGTAAAGAGTAGGCATAAATGGAGCATTTTCAAGTTGGCAGGTTGTGACTAGTCGAGCGCCGCAAGGGCCAATGCTGCGGCCTCAGCTATTTACAATCTATATTAACGACTTGGATAAAGAGGCAGAGAGTAATGCAACCAAGTTTGCTGATGGTACAAAGTTAGATGGAAATGTAAGCTGTGAAGAGGATACAAAAAGGCTGCAGATAGATAAGTACAGGTTAAATAACTGGGCAACAAGTTGGCAGATGGAATATAATGTGGGGAGGTGTGAGGTTGTTCACATTTATGGTAAGAATAGAAAAGCAGAATATATTTTCGAAGATGTGAAACTTATAAATTTTAATGCTCAGAGTGACTTGGGTGTACTTGTAAAAAGGAACACAGAATGCTAACATGCAGGTACAGCAAGCAATTAGGAAGGAAAATGGCAGGTTGGCCTATATTGCACGGTGATTAGAATACAGGAATAAAGAAGTTTTGCTACAATTGTACAGGGCTTTTGTGAGATCACACCTGAAATACTGTGTGCAGTTTTGACCTCCATATTTAAGGAAGGTTATACTTGTACTAAAGGCAGTACAGCGAGGGTTCACTAGATTGGTCCCTGGGATGAGAATCTTCTTCTATGATGAGCGGCTGAGTAAATTGGGCCTATATTGTCTGGAGTTCAGAAGAATGAGAGGTGATCGCATTGAAACATACAAGATTCTGAAGAGGCTTGACAGGGTAGACACTGAGGTTGTTTCTGCTGGTCGGGGAATCTAAAACATGGGGGCACAGGCCCAGGATAAGGGGGCAATCTTTTAGGACTGAGAGGAAGAGAAGTTTCTTCACTCAAATGGTGATGAACCTTTGGAATTGTCTACCCCAGAGTGTTGCGAATGCTCCATTGTTGTGTATATTTAAGGCCGGGATGGACAGGTTTTTGGTCTTTCAGGGAATCAAGCGATATGAGGAGTGGGCGGGAAAGTGAAGGTGAAACCCAAGATCAGCCACGATCGTATTGAATGACTGAGCAGGTTCGACAGGCCACATGGCCCCTGCTGCTACTATCTCTTGTGTTCTTGTTTCCGGTCCCAAAGGCCCCATTAAATGCTCCCCAGTATTTGTCTGTGTATAAAACATTGGAACTGAACTTATACTGTGCACAGGACTATTATCTTTGTTTATTGATCACCACCATTTCAGCCAGAATCAAGATGTTTGAGTCATTCCCCTATCAATCACGCCTTGAAACTGCACTGCTGAAAGTAACTGGGATTGATTTTGCACATATAATTCATATTATGTAGCCACCCTCCCACTCACTGTATTTTACTGGTGATGCAACACTTTTTATCAGTGGGTTTAGCTGTAGTTTCAGTCATGAATTCTGTTTGTTGTAGCCCATTAACTCTTTGTAAATAGCCCCTGTTTCCTGTGTGCATAAACAGTTGGCTATAACGTCCTGTTTATATAGACCATGTTTGCAGAGTGAATAGTCTTTGCTGTGCAGTAATTCCTCACTTAACATTGTCGTTGCATTCCTGAAAATCGCAACTTAAGTGAAACATTCAAACATTATACCCTGTGAGTACTTCTATACATCGCTAAATTATTATATTCATAATTGAAATAACTTCTAAAATAAAATAAATTTGAAAGTATAAAGGAAATATGCTAACTCTTTCTACTTACCTCCTTCTCACTGTCTCTCTCGCTTATCCCATCTTCCGCTCCTCACTTCTCCTGCTCACTGGGTGAAACTTTATGGCCCCAATGTGGTGGGGGCGGATACGTAAAACGTGCCAAGCCATTCATTAGTTCATTGACTTCGGCAGGAGTGTAAAATCCCGCCAGTGTAAAATTCCGCCCACTGCCTTTCCTATTTCTAGACCCACCAGCTCACAGCCAATCGTGCTCTCTGACCCTCCCGCTCTCCGGCCCTCCCACTGTCCGACCCTCCCGCTGGCTGCCTCACCTGCTCGCCGCTTCCCTCTCCCGAGTCCTCCCTCTGCTGTGAGTGAGCCTCGGGAGATTAGTGGCGAGAGGCAGGAATTGCAACCGATGGAGCCAGGCCAGCTTCGAGTTGCAGGGTCGCAGAGGTAAGCTGAGGGCTGGAGGGTTGGCGAGTGGCAGACGCTGCTCCAGAATAGTGGCGACCAGATCACACAACCTTACATTACACCCAGCACAAAGCAACGCTAATACGAATGCACAATACCAAATGCTAATACAGACCATGTCAAATACACAACATAAAATCAAAACAACTTAAAAAGGAACAGCTTAAAGGAGGATTTACTGTAATATAGACTGCTCTAAATCCTGATATAAATTTCACTCCACCTTCAACTCATTGGTTGAAACAAGCAGGCCAATAGACACTTCCTCATTATGCGTAACCTTTGCATGCTTATTCCACTATGTCGTACACTACACTCAGCACACCCAAATGCACTTCACAGTTAACAAATTTTGGCGTACCATTACTAATGTTATAGATCCAAACTTTCCAGCCAATGTACACAAAGGAAGATCTCACAAACAGCCAATGAATTGAAGGACCAGTTAATCCATTTTCTTTGTGGAGTTACTTGATGGAGGAATATAATACTGGCAAAGGCTTAAGGCCTCATTCACCCCCAACAGTGAAGCACTCCCTCATCGAAATTACAGGCAGTGTGCTGAAGCAACAGAGTGGGATTTGAACTAATTGGCGAGTTAGGTTTTTGGGGATAATCTGGTAGCTTTTATGGTCAATGGATTTCTGGGGCAATCTCCCAATTAGCCAACTTCCCATGGTGTGATTTGAACTTCTGGGCTGCCAGTAAATGATACCATGTGTGATATTGAAAAAAATACATAATTGTAAGTATTGGAGCCTCTCACCCCCATCAAAAACAAAGTTATTTAACAGACCGTTGTCAGAATTAGAACTAAAATGGATGCTGCATTTATTGGAAGTGTATTGCAGAGTTGTGTACAGCTTTTTTAAAAATCATTTGGACCAGACCATACGTTATGGGTTGAAAATCGCGTCTCTCTGCTGTGTGTAAGTGAAAAGCATTTGAACAGTCTCCACTCAGCTGGCAAAAATCCACTGCATGCAGCCGTTTATAATTTGCCACTAATTAGAACGAGCTGGTAATCCTGTTCATAGAGATCATGTGGATAGAGGCTGGCATGCAGAAGAGGCAGCCAAACAGCCAGAGTTTGAAGATCTGAGAAATAATTTTATCAATGCACTCTCCCAGGGTGCAGCTTTGCCTACGGGTCAAGAAGGTAGCTGCACTGTTCAAATGGACGGAAAACCAGGACCGTGCACCCAAGTTCCCAGCAGGCAAACTCCATGTGAGGAGTGGGTTTTCTCGAAATAATCCCTTTGGTTTTCATTGCCAAGCCTCGAGATCTTGGGTATTGAAAATGCTCAAAACCCATAAAACACAATTGTGTATGTCTCATCTATTTCCTGTGTCACAATTGGGATCTTCACATCGTAAACCATTTTTTGTTTACATTTTATGGTAAAATGAACCCTTTAATTCCAGACATTTGATTATTTCTTCAATTATCCTCATACAACTGAGTCTGAGGTATAGGGGTTATTACTGGCATATCTGGACCAATTCTTTCCTCTCCCCCTCCTCCTAGAATGTAGATAGAACTAACCCCTTCTACAACACTATCATCCTTAAATTAGTGAGCGCATGAAAAAAGATATTTTAAATCATCATTTCCCACTGCACATCATTGTTTTTGGGGATTCATTGCAGACATTGTAGATAGTTAGAATTTGGCATCACTACTTCATGCAAGTCAGAGCCCAGCGTTTCAGACACCAATTATTAGGAAATATAAACAGAAATTTTGAAGAAAATGCCTCATCTTTTTGAATAGGTACCTTATAGCATTCGAGGCTTAATGTTGAGTTCAACAATTTCAGATGGTAACCACTGCTCTTATTTTTTCTTCCTGGGGGCCCAATGCTACTCCGAGGTAATCAGGCACTTACTTAGGCAGCGTTGGGTCTCCCATTGGATTAAGCCCCCAGTAGGGCAGAAATCCCGCCCTCGAGAGCTGCCAGCCAGTCAGAGGCCAGCAGTTCTCCAGTACCGCCAGTGCCACCGGCAGCAGTTCCACAGCTGATGCAACAGTGGGGTCGACAATGAGGATCACCGAATGATCCCCAGATAGATGTGAGTGTGGGTGGTATGGCGTCATAGGGAGCGGATCACCAGCGAGGTGGGGAGGGTGGTCGAAAGCAAAAGCAGGAGGGTGGCTTCTAGAAGGCCCCTCCTTCCCGATGCAGGGTCCCTCAATCGGGCACTAACAGCACTAACCTGGCTTGGGAGGTGGCGGCAGTGGTGGTCAGCGCCAATGCCCTTCAAAAGAGGACCGCCACCCAGTGCTGCAAGAGGATGAGTGATCTCTTCTGTTCCGCCAGGGTATGTCACTCTTCTCATCAATTTCAACTGATACGCTCACAAACCCATCATACATCCACAGGGCCCTCATTCACTGCTAGTTCAAGGGACATCACCATTCACTCTCTCACACTCATCTTCATTGTCCTCATCCCGTCCATGATACCACTCACCACCCACACAGGCCAGGCATACTTATTATCTGGCCTGGCGGGTGTCCTGCTTACACTCTCTCCATCTCTATTCATGCAGGACAAGCTGGCACACAACAAGACGGAGAGGTCGCAGACCGGTGGAGGAATGCCTGAAATCAAGGTCATCATGGACTTTGAAAACAGAGCCTTCCTTGCTCGGCCACGATCTGGACCATTCCTGTGCTGATAGTGAGGTCGGCGCTGCTCTACCAAGTGAGGGTCCAATGGTGCAGCATCCATCAGACAACCATGCTGTGAGTGATGTGTCCTGTTTCACAGGCCGCTGCCATTCACTAATTATCTCTCCTTGCTTTCACAGGCACATCTACCAACCAGCCGTCAGAGTCCATGACCCAGGGCCTCCAATCAAGCCCCGAGGAAACCTCTGAAGAGGAATCTGAAGGCACACTCCTCGAAGTCCCATCACAGCGCTCACCCACACCCTCCACCAGCGCAGAGACACACACCTCGGTGGGACCTAGCTTTAGAGTAGCCTCGGGATCACAATCTGGTGAGCACATCGCACTGTCTGATCCACAGCAGGCAGAGGCAGGGACTTCCTAGGTCCCCGACATTCGGAGAACAGCTGAAGGCCAGAAATCGGAGTCCGAGTCAGATGACAAGCCTCTGGACTGGGTCTAGGCACAGTTGCTGGAGCTGCAAAGGCAAGCTCAGGAACATCAGGAATGTTGCACTCCTCAAATTGTAAAGCACGATGGAAGGGTCCGTTCGCCTTCACTCTGAGTGAGGCATGCCAACGCACTGAGGTCAACGCTGGTAGGATGGTGGCCGCCTTGGAGACATTGGTCCAGGACTTCGCTCCTGCACTGCTGCACGGGCTTAACTCCATCACTGATGTTATAGTTGGCCTCCAACAGTCTGTATGTGAGAGGGGTGCCGGGCAGCTCGATCTCACTCCAGCTACCCCTGCTCCTCAAGGAGTCAGCCTGTGGCCCCTGGGCATCCACAGGGAGGAGGATCAGTAGGTGCACACTCCAGGCCCATCCATCCAGGTGACTCCGAGAGTGTCTGGCCCATCCAACTCCCCTCATCCTATCACCTCAGCAGCTCCAGCTCCACAGGCCGAGGAGGGGGCCACTGCCACACAGCAGGACCCCGAAAGCAAGCCGGGGCCCTCCAAGTCTCGGCCCGCCAAAGTCATCACAGACAGGGTGTCACAGTCAGCAGGCTGCCTCCACCTCAGCTGTGGATGTCCGGGGAGTACCAAGACCTAGCGGCAGGGTTAGAAAGTTAAGGACAATTAGTTGCACAGACTGGGCACGGGTGTTGATCACTTGTACATGCTGTTCACTATTGTCTATAAACTCCTAAGAATGTCTCCCTGCCTATGGCTCCTTGTTCTGATGAGCAGTGTTCATGTCACTCAGATGTGAAATCTTTCTGCACAAGATAAAGGCAGGTGTCTCAGTCCAGGGCCTCTTCCCTGTGCTCTATGCAGCCTTCAGAACAAAGTAATGATCCGGCCTCATACTCACTAGAAACATTACTGATACCTGCACCTCGGCAGTGCTTGTCATTGCTGCCAGAATGTAATGGGCAGGTCCCACAGAGTTCTCTCATTTCTCTCTGGGTGCTCTCAGCACCTTTAAGGAAGGGCTGGCCTCCATCTCTTCAGCATCTGTGACCAGTGATGCTGTGCTCCTGAAGGGCTCAGGTGCTGAAGGCGGACAAAGGATCAGATACTTCTAAAGTTTCATGGCTGCATCTCTATGATATGATCACAGAGCACAAGCAATCTGCCCTCGGCCAGACAGCAATCAGACATTCTCAGAGTCTGTGTGAAGATCTATGGAGTGTCCTCATTGCATATCGTCATCATCCTCCTGGAATCGAGTGACTGTTAGGGCCTCCACTGTGTCTCCAGCATTCTCACAAAGGGAATTTGTGCTGCCTTAAGCCAGACTGGAGTCAAACGTTCACAGATGCGATGTGAGGATTTATGGGGTCATCTCACTGCATGTCGTCATCATCCTCCACAAATCTAGCAGCTATGAGGGTCTCCCAAGAATGTCTGTCTCATCTGGCCATTGCAAGGGCCTCATTCCTGTCATCGTCTCCTCTGAGGACCTCCTCACCCTCATCTCTGTCGGCGTCCTCCTCATCGGAGGAGACGTGCAGCTCCTCCATTTCCTCCTCGGCCAGCTTGTTTTCCTGTTGGAGCACCAGGTTGTAAAGGATGCAGCAGAGGACGACGATGTGTGACACCCTCTGCAGATTGTATTGCAGGGCTCCACCAGACCGGTCCAATCTCTGGAACCTCATCTTCAGTATCCCGATGGTCAGCTCCACCAAGTTGCGAGTTGCTGCACGAACCTCATTATACCGTCGCTCTGTTGCAGTCTGAGGCCGCCACACGGGTGTCATCAGCCACGGCTTCTGCGGGTAGCCCTTGTCCCTGAGGAACCATCCCTGCAGCTTCTGTGGACCCTGGAAGACCCCAGGGACCTGTGACTGACTGAGGATGTAGGTGTCATGCACACTCCCTGGAAACTGTGCAGGATGCGTTTCTGGTGGTCACACACCAGCTGCACATTTAGTGAGTGGAACCCCTTGCTGTTGATGCAGTCCACCATATGCAGCGATGGAGATCTGAGCGCCACATGAATGTAGTCGATTGCACTCTGCACCTGTGGGAAACCTGAGATCTGGGCAAATCCAATTGGTCTTGCACCTTGGCTGTCCCGGTCCTGGGTGAAATGCAAAAACTTGTGTGCCCTCGTGAAGATAACATCCGTGACCTCATGGATGTATATGTGGGTGGAGGCTTGTGAGATCCCACAGAGGTCACCTGTGGAGCCCTGAAAGGAGCCACTGGTGTAGAAATTGAGCACCGCTGTCACTTTCAAGACCACTGGCACCAAATCCTGCGGTAGCTGGCAGCTGTGACTGACCAGGTCCTTAAACATATGCAGTCTTCGGTGACACTGGTTCTCGTTCATCTGCAGGAATGAAAGACCCTGGGTGTCATTGGGTGCCGACCAGCATTGGCTCGCTGTGGCTCTTGGCAGCGTGTGTGGGAGCCCGAGCTGCCGCTTCTTCCTCAGGTTGCTGCTCCCACCTCTGCACAGCCAGGAGCCTCAGTCACTCTCTCCTCCATCGTCTGAGCTCTCTGTAGGCCATCAGGCATACAGCTAGTTCACTAGGCTCCATGATCCTGGTGAATGTACTCCTCCTGCAGGATGGAAGAGAGAGACACATAGTTAGCATAGATGTACTACGAACCTATCCTGAGAACATGTGAAAGTCCCTTAACAATTCCCAGAGAGTGCCGGCCACCACTTGGATGGCCAGAGATTAGTGCGCTGCATGGCTGCCTGAAACCCTACCACTTCTGCCCCATTCCACCTGACCGATTGGTGGAAGATTTGCCCAATAGTCACTTTCTACAGGTTTCCCTAATGTGTGGCCACTTCCCTCAACCACACTGCACTCCACCCCGAATGTTTGTGCGCTATATTCAATGGTAGACCCTTGCCCCCCCCCCCCCAACAAGTCACCTCAACGGCAGGGCTGCCCTTAACCCTGAACCCCCCCAGAACCCCTCAAGCTTGAAGTCCAGCAGGCGACCCTGGCGAGCGCTGCACAAAGTTACTGTGCACTCACCTCCAAGTTCCCCTCAAAGTTCAGGCTGCCAACTGCACGCCGCTTATGTGCTGTTGTGAAACACGTCAGCAGGAAAGGGACGGGCGATCCAGCTGGTGGGGGAAAGGGAAGATTCCGCGGGCTGGCCTGATAATGATATGCTGATGTATTACAATGAGGTTCCTGAGGTCTGATGCCGGGAAACGCGGCCCCGCCATTGGTGGGCTGAGTGGACAATCACGAACAGGTTTTCCACTGTCATAAAACCAATCGCACCATATTGTCCGCTCATTCCACCGATCACGCCCGATGCCAGCAGGCATGGAAAACTCCACCCAGAGAGTTTAGGGAGAAAATTCTAGAGCTGAGGGCTTAAGCAACTGATGACACAGTCACCAGTGGTGGAAGAGTTAAACTCTGAGGTATTCAAGAGGCCAGAATCAGATGAGTTCAGATATACCAGAAGGCTGTGGGACTGGTGGAAATTTCAGAGATAGAGATGGGCCAGGCCATGGAGGGGATTTGAAAACAGGATGAAAATATGTTTCGGGGCGTAGCTTAACTAGGAGCCAATGTGGGTCAACAAGCACGGAGACGATGGACTTGATGCGAGGTAGCACATGGGCAGTGGAGTTTTGGATGACTTCAAATTTATGAAGAGTAGAGGCCAAAACTTCTCAGGAGCGGCAATCGCCATCAGATATGCCACCCCACTCCTATTTACTTACCAGGCATCGGAGCTCCACATTTCTCGCCCGGAATGCCAAGACAGGCATTCTCAGAAATGTGAAGCTTACCTGTTCTGGGACTCATTGCTTGGAGTGCAGGATCGTCGGTGGAAGCCAAGCCATGCCCCTTTTTTACAGCACTAGCTGCCATATTCCAGTGAGTCGAAAGGTCTCAAAGCTACTTGGGAAAGCCATGGAGGGGGGTGAGGGTAAGTGGGTGGGGGGAGTAGGGTAGCGGGTAAGTGGGCGAGGGGATTAGGTTGCAGTTGTGTGAGGGGGGGATGGTAGGGTGGCAGGTGGGTGGTTGAGGGGGCCGCGTGTCCAATAAGTGGGTGAGGGGATAGGGTGGAAGATGGGCGGGTGAGGGTCTAGGGCAACAGGTAAGTGGGTGAGGGGATAGGGTGGCAGGTGGATGAGGGGGCAGGGTGTGTCAGGGGGCTCGGGGGTGGTATAATTGGGTGGTTGGGGGTTAGTTGCGGGATCGGGGAGGGGGGTGATGGTGGGGTTGTCAGTGGTCAGGGGCGTTAGTCAGGGGAACCCAGTGTGGAATTGGGGGGGGTCAATAGCATTGTTACCATGGAGTTATAACTTGTTTTAATATTTCTAACTTTTCCTGGGTAAGTATTCTGCTAAGTAAGTCATAACCATCTGAAGACTCCGACTCTAACTCAGAGATTCGGGAGGGTTCGAGATTCATGGAAATTGCCCATTGGAGATCCAAACTTCCTGGGCAATTCCCGTGTAGTCTGTGTGTGGGGACTTCCATGGGACCCCCAGCACATCTTGGGTGTTACCTCCTGGGTATGACCATCCAGAGATTGGAAGTTCTGGGCCTGAGGTGTGGGAGGGTGGCCAGGAGTGTGTTAGAATAGTCAATAGAGTTGGCAAAGGCATGGAATTGGGTTTTAGCCGCAGATAAACTGAGCCGGGGCAGAGTTGGGCAATGTTATGCAGTTGGAAATAGGGGGTCTGAGTGATGGCACGATTATGTGGTCGGAATTAATCCCAGGGTTAAATATGACATCAGGGCTGGGATTTTTTTTAGCCCTGCCATGGTGGGACCCGCCGCAGGGGATGCGGCTGACCAGCCAAAATTCTTTCGGCATGACCGGAAGATTCCAGTAGCGGGTGGTGCTGGAAAATCCCGGCCCAAGGGTTGTGAGCATTCTATCTCAAACTCAGACAGTCGCTAGGGAGTGGGAAGGAATTAATGGTTAGGGAATGAAGTTTGTCATGGGGGAACCAATGGCAATGGCTTCACTCTTCTCGATATTTAATTGGAGGAAATTTCTGCTCATGAAATCCTGGATGTTGAACAAGCAGTCTGACAGTTTTGAGGCAGTGGAGGGGCCAGTGAGGTTAATATGAGGCGTGTAACATACTCTCATATTCTCCAGGCACCAATTGTGATGATGTTCTGATTCTTACTTTTGAAGAGAAGTGTAATTGAAAACCCGCACCATATTTATTATTTGTAAAACAAACACATTTTAGTTCACAAAATTAATCAGCTCTCGCATACATTACAACATTACTTTTGTAGAGTCGGCAGTGACACGCCATCTGTATGGGTGTTGCCTCTAACTAGTGGTAAAAATACATCAGTTTGATGTTTTGTTTTTAACCTTCAGTTGAAAATAATTTACTTTCACTGACACCATATTCACACATATCCTGTGAGCAAGAAACTTGACTGGCACTTAATTATGGTGACGTCTGCGTGACTTTTCTGAGGTCCAGATCTGTTGCTTGTAGAGTTTGCCTGCATTTCCCTCAAACAGCCTTTACGGTGTCACTCATAATCATTGTTTATCTTTAAAAGGTGCATTTCCGAATTTGAGGAATATCAGTATTGAGAAATTAGAATGTTCTGCATTTTACATCTGCATGTCAGCACCAAGTGCTCTCAGGCCACAGCACAACAGGATGCAGAATAAAGCTTTTGTCTATTACTCCAACGAGTCGTATTAAGCCCAGTCTCTGAAGTGCATCTCCTACTGAACCAACATGACAGGTCCACTTCCCAGCCACCTAATTTGGTTCCAATTAGTGGGCAACTCTAGACAGTTTTTGATGTAGTATCTCACTCATTAGAAACAAGAGTGGCATATTCCTTTTACTTAAGGCTTCCACATTCAGCAGTGACAAGATTTTTTTTTCCCTCAGTCTTGGCTGCATTCAACCCAGGTTCCAAGCATGAACAGTTTCTAACTACATCCACCAGTTCCTGAAACATAGCTCACTATCAGTTAATGGGACAATTGTAGGTAGCATGACTTATCTGTACCCAAATGTGGAATCTTCTGTAGTTCATCACAATGGTTTGTTGACACATTTATAAATAGCATTCAATGTTTTATTGATGGTGATGTTTTCTGAGTAAGTTAGCATTCAAACCTATTTTTAAAATACATAAATAATAAATTATGTACAGATTAAAATTGCAAGTTTTCCTGTTAATTAATCTAGATTAGCAAATGTAAAAAAGGCCAATTAGTTGCAAGAACGATTTTTAGCCTGTTTTTAATAATTTTATTAAATTGTACGCATGGCAACAGTATGTAGATCAATAATCAGACTGAATAAAGTACATTACTATCCAATATAATTTCATTTATATTTAAATAACATTTATCAGCAAGTGTTCTTCACTACAAGAGTCACATTTGCAGGAATTTAAAAACACCTGAGTCATTTTACTACGAAAATGAAATGCAATTAAACATTTTTATTTCTCAAAATAAACTGCATCTGTAGGAACAATAGACATCGATCGTTGAGATGTCCCTGTTAAAAAAAAAACATTAGCTGGTTGACGGCATTCCATAAATATTTAGATGGAAAGGGAGATGATTTAATCCCCAGCTTTGTCTATATTATGTCAAGTCTGTCTTTCGTTACGTCCAATAAAGTCCAGGCAGTGTCTCTTTTGCTTTAGGGAGCACGGGCTAAAGCCTGGCACGTGTGGCAGATATATCAACCTGCCCCTTGTTATATTTAGGTTTTACATTAGCCGCTGACAGCAGTCTCAACAGTCTCACTCTGTGCATGTTGCAGTGAATGAAAGAGGAAAAGCCAGAGGAGATTTAATGGCAGCTACTGCCATTCCCCATCTGGACCTTGCCGTCAGAATTAAGCTTCAATTCACAATGCACCACAGGGGATGTGTACCGAAATCCAGGAGGAGCCGTCTACAGATCATTAAGCCACCACTTGATTGAAAACTGCCAGTTTTCATAGTTGGTACACCCTCCCAGGAGCCTTGCGGTTCACACACAGGCAATAGTATAAGGTATTCTCCATTTGTGTCTGCCAGACTCTCCAGAGAAAATTGTCTGCTCCATATTTGCTACCAGCAACCACAGCATGACTTCTTTTTAAATAATTCATGCAGTAATTACAATCCATAGTGTCAGACAGAATTTTTTTTCATATCAAATGCCAACTGTGCTCCTTATTGACGGTAAAATATTATTTGTAATTTTCCCTGTGACAGAAGGGCGCAAGTCAAATGCAGTTTTAAAGATACGGTACGTCCTCTGTTGGCTCTGTTGACCTTCCTCGCGGCAATTACATCCAAAATTGTTTTCTTTCTCTTTGGCTGCAGAACACGCTGCTGAATGGTTGGAACTGTCATTCTCTCATTCTAACTTTGTCTCAGCTGGAGTGAACGAGACAAGAGAACCATGTCTGCCTGGCTATCACAATCCCTGATCTCATAGTCTTCACCTCCTTCAGCTTCACCACTCTCCAAAACCTTTGCGTTCCTCCAATTCCTCCTCATCTTGCATGCCCCGCACCCCCCCCACCCCACCGCCGCCACCGATCTCCTTCACGCCTTCATTGGTGGCCATGTATTCGGCTGTCTCGGTCTTACATTCTGGAATTCCCTCCCTTCCTCTGTCTCCTCCTTTAAGGCACCCCTTAATTCTTTTCCGACCCTGCCCACTGCAGGGATCCGCCTCCCCCCGGCAGTGGGTCCTGCCAGGGCAGGGCAGGAAAATCCCAGCCTTTGTTCAAGCTTTTGGTCACTAATATCTCCTTCTGTGGCTTGGTGTCAAATTCTGTCTGATAACACGGCTGTACAGCAGCCTGGGATGCTTTCTTACCTTAGATATACTATATAAATGCAGGTTGTGGATGTTTTCTTTGAGTTACCTTGGGCTGTCTCTAACATATCTATTACAAGTCTTTCTGCCACAGCTGGATATGAATACATGCATCGGGCTGATTGTCCCCTCTATAGCCACGTTCCCAGGGAAGTGCCCGTAGCAAACCACCAGACTGCCATACGTCAAAATCCCACAAGACAAAACAAGACTTAAGACCAACAGGAGTTGACTCACAAGATGCCTTTCAAGGATGAATCAGGAGCAGAGTGGGATAGGATTGTGGATCAGAAAATAGGTCAAGGATACATGGGGTCAAAGTGGGATGGAGGAAAATTCAGTGGTGTATGGACCAGGATGGGCTGGGAAAGATGTGGGCAAATGGTTAAGTTGAACAGCAACAGGCACGAATTGGATAAACTTGCTTGTAAAATATTACAAAGGGCTTCCTGTAGTATTTCGTTGTGCCTAATGGGGGCTCAGAAAACAGTAGCAACTTGAATATTAAAGTTACCATTTGGCCCCAGACCCCTGGCAGACGTACACCTCTCTCAAAGGCCTGGAGATCCCGTTTAGGGAAAATCTTAATACACGTACTTCAGAATGCTTTGAGCAATTTTACAAGAAAGGCTTTGCTCATTTTCTGTTTTCTTTATTGGTAGATTTTGATCAATTTTTTATTCATTCACGGGATGTGAGCTTCACTGGCTGGGCCAGCTTTTATTGCCCATCCCTAGTTGCCCTTGAGAAGGTGGTGGTGAGCTGTCTTCTTGAACCACTGCAGTCCATGTGTTGTAGGTACACCCACAGTGATGTTAGGAAGGGAGTTCCAGAATTTTGACCCAGCGACAGTGAAGGCGATATATTCCCGAGTCAGGATGGTGAATGACTTGGAGGGGAATTTCCAGGTGGTGGTGTTCCCATCTATCTGCTGCCCTTGTCCTTCTAGATGGTAGTGGTCATGGGTTTGGAAAGTGCTGTCTAAGGAGCCTTGGTGAATTCCTGCAGTGCATCTTGTAGATGGTACACACTGCCTCTGTTGTGCATCAGTGGTGGAGGGAGTGAATGTTTGTGGATGTGGTGCAAATCAAGTGGACTGCTTTGTTCTGGATGGTGTCAAGCTTCTTGAGTGTTGTGAGAGCTGCATCCATCCAGGCAAGTGGGGAGTATTCCGTCACACTTCTGACTTGTGCCTTATAGGTGGTGGACAGGCTTTGGGGAGTCAGGAGGTGAGTTACTCATTACGTTCCAAGCTTCTGACCTGCTCTTGTAGCCACAGTATTTATATGGCTAGTATTTAATGCTAACCCCCAGGATGTTGATAGTGAGGGATTCAGTGATGGTAATGCTATTGAACGTCAAGGGGCAATGGTTAGATTCTCTCTTGTTGGAGTTGGTCATTGCCTGGCATTTATGTGGTGCGAATGTTACTTGCCACTTGTCAGCTCAAGCCTGGATATTGTCCAGGTCTTGCTGCATTTGAACATGGACTGCTTCAGTATCTGAGGAGTCGTGACTGGTGCCGAACATTGTGCATCAACGAACATACCCACTTCTGACCTTATGGTGGAAGAAAGGTCGTTGATGAAGCAGCTGAAGATGGTTCGGCTGAGGGCACTACCCTGAGGAAGTCCTGCAGTGATGTTCTGGAGCTGAGATGACTGACCGCCAACAACCACAACCATCATTCTTTGTGCTAGGTGTGATTCCAACCAGTGGAGAGTTTTCCCCCTGATTCCCATTGACTCCAGTTTTGCTAGGGCTCCTTGATGCCACACTTGGTCAAATGCGGCCTTGATGTCAAGGGCAGTCACTCTCACCTCACCTCGGGAGTTCAGTTCTTTTGTCCATGTTTGAACCAAGGCTGTAATGAGGTCAGGAGCTGAGTGGCAATGGCGTAACCGAAACTGGGTATCAGTGAGCAGGTTATTGCTCGGCAAGTGCCGCTTGATAGCACTGTTGATGATCGAGAGTAGACTGATGGGCTGGTAATTGGCTCAGTTGGATTTACCCTGCTTTTTGTGTACAGGACATACCTGGGCAATTTTCCTCATAGCCAGGTAGATGCCAGTATATACATTTAATTCGAGCCAGAAAGAAGGATGATTTAATTTTTAAGTACTTTGCCTTAGGGGTGTAACTAGTTTGCATTTCTTAACTAATGAGTTCTGATTTTGTTCAATATGAAATCTTACTCAATTTGATACTATAAGCTAACAAAACAAGAGCAAGAACATGTGCCTTGTATTTATATAGTGCTCTTAATCTAATAAAACATCTTATGGTGCATTATGAAGCAAAATTTGACACCCAGCTATATAAGGAGACATGATCAAAAGCTTGCTCAAACGGATAGGTTTCAAGGAGCATCTTAAAGGAGAAAAGTAGGGTAGAGAGGTATGAGGTTTAGGGAAGGAATTCAGGCTTAGGGCTTTAGCAGCTGAAGGCACAGCTGTCAATGGTGCAGTGATTAGATCAAGAATGCTCAAGAGGCCAGAGCTGGAAGAGCACAGATGTCTTGGAGGGTTGTCTAACTGAAGGAGATTACAGAGATAGGAAGGGGCAAGTCCACATGGAGGGATCTGAAAACAAGGCTGAGAATTTTAAAACTGAGGCGTTGCTTTATTGGAGCTGATGTAGCTCAGCAAGTACAGGGGTAATGAGTGAAGTGGACTTGGTGCGATAGGATTTGAGCAACAGAGTTTTGGATGATCCTAAATTCATGGAAGGTTTCACATGGAGTCCGGCCAGGAATGCATTGGAATAATCAGGTCTAGAGGGAATAAAGGCATGGATGAAAGCTTGGGCAGCAGTGGAACTGAGGCAGGAGTGGAGCTGGCCAAAGTTACAGAGTTGGAACTCTTAGTGATGACAAACATAGGAGTGCATGACAGTCTACCCTATGTAGGATACTACATAATAGTCTAAAAATGATGTACATTTCTCATTGTGTTTTCCATCTTTGACTTCCCATTTTGCCATGCCAGCAATGCTCATGGATCTCCATGGATACTGATTATGTTCCCTTGCTGTCAAGCCATATTAGGAAATGATCCTAACAGCAGGATAGCAGACCCACCTATTATTCTGCACTTCTCCAGAACATGGCCATGACATGTAAGGTTCACCTCCTGAAGTGTGCTGAAATGTAAATGCCATTTCGAAATGATGATTTTACCTGGGCTCTCCTAACTGGTATTCCCAATGCTGCATCGTACGTATTCACCTCTTCCAATGTGGAAGCTCTCTGATGGGTGAAGCCTGGGTTTTTCTGATCAACTGCGCTGCCTGCTATCAGTTTCTCGGTGTTCCTCACATTGAACGCTTTATAAAGTCAGGTGTTGTTTTTATTGTTTAAGAATGAATCAGGATCTGAGGGCCTTTTGTCATATGACCCTTGGGATTGAAACCTCCAGGTGCTGTTAGATATGAGCCCCTGCTGTCTTTTATAAGTTGCTGTTTTACTGAAAATACATGAAGACAAATGTTCTCGTTAAAGTTAAAGTTAAGTTAAAGGAAGGAATAATAAATTGGAAGCAATGAGTCTTCTAACGTAGCGAAATGAATTTCTCTGGGAAACTGGGGTTGTTTCAATCCGAGGCTTTCTTTCCTGATTCTTCAGCCAGATGTATAGATCTTGCGATCACATTGAGCTACATACAGCTTAAATAATTTAAATTTAAAAGATTAGTAAACAGTTTGTATATTTTTCTGCTCATTTCATAAATCATGTCAAGTAAATGTGGATCTGGATAGAATCTTCTTGAGTTCTATGCACAAAGGCAGGTCTGACACACAGTGCCACAACCTGCACCACTCGTAAGGTTAAGGGGGCAGGTCCCAAATCTACCCCAGCCAAAACAGGGATCAAATCCCATGCTGTTGGCATCCCAAGTTGCTATGGCAACATACACTTCAACATGCATATTGCAGCCTGGAGCTATGGATAGCGACAGTAGAGGCTCCAATTTCTTTCCATTACATGGACCAGGGATCTCTCCCTCCCCTGACTAGCATTTATTGGAAAGATTTACGTGTTGATATGCAACCTGGTTGGTCATGTGATGAGTGCAGGTTCTTTTTCCATTAAGCCCTGGAGTGGGACTTGAACCCAGAGCCTCAGGCTTAGAGGTAGGGATACTACCTGTTGCATCATAAGACCACCACAAGTGAAATAACCCTCAGAAATAATGACTTGCTCTACTCATTGCAATCCATGTGAAAACATTCTGTCAAATGTGTTCTATCCTTAACTAAATATATTTATTTTGTAATGGGATAAGTGGAGAGTAATTAACTTAATTTGTGCTCACAATTAGTCCTGCATTATTATAGAGCACAAAATGTGAATTAATTATAATTGCTAATTTATGATCCAGTAGCTGAAATTGAATGATTGCCACACAGAAGGAGCTCAAGTCATAGATGGACCCCTCAACATGACTTGCTCAACTGAGGCCCAGATACTTGCTATGGCGGAGAGCCTCTGGATAGCCAGGAGTGTGAAAGCCAGAGTGTGCAGATTAGATCAGGTAAGAGCAGATCTGAACTTAAAGGATTTGTAGCCCTTTGGGAAGTTAAGGTACCCCTTTGGATCAGGCCCCGGGACCCCTTTGGGAGAGGTAAGGCATCCTTTGGGATTGTTAAAAGTGAACATGATTATGCAATTTTTATGCACAAACTCATTGGAACTGTCCAGCTGTCAAAGAAATGTTACAGAGCCATCCAGCTAACAAAGCTGCCAAGGAGGTGTCAAAGCTGTCAAGGAAGTGACACTGGGTGAGTTGGCATAGAGAGTGGTAAGGGCAAAGGATGGGAGCTATGGGTTGGTATAAGTTGGCACTAAGTTGGCATGGGGATATGAGGGGCCATGGGTGAGAATGGGAGCATGGGTTGGCATATGTTGGCACAGATGGGGCATAGGAAGTGTGTGTAGTATGGGGAGAGTGTCGGGTGAGAGCTAGAGTACTGTTTTTTTATTTATTTAAACACAGTGTGGAGAGCAGGGGCAGGCCTTCCACCAGGCCTGCCTCCAAATGACAGCAGCCTCTACACTCATTCCAAGTCACACTCCCCGGCTCCTATCTCAGTTTGCCCCACCTCACCCCAACCCCAAACCGCCCTTCCCGACCGAAAATAAAATCGGCGGGCAGACATTTTACAAGGTTTGAGCTAGGAAACCTCCCGACTCTGCACACCCGACCCTGGGATGAAAATCTGGGCCTCAGTTAATTCTTCAGTGAGTTCCTGTGGCGATATTGGGTAGCATGCCACTCTTCATGCTCTCAGGGTAAACATGGATGGACAACATGAAGTTGCCCTTATTGGTTTTGTCCACATCCAAAGACCACTTATGTGAAAAATAAATCTGTAATATTTAATATCTCCCCTGTCATGGAAATTGGCTTTATGTTGGCTCATTCAGTGGAAAGCTGTGGTATAATGTCAGCTGTGGCTCAGTTGGTAGTGCTCTTGCCTCTGGGTTCAAGACCCAGTCCAGGACATGAATGCAAACATTTTGGCTGGCCGTACTGAGGGAGTGCTGCAATGTCCGTGGTGCTGTCTCTGGGATGAGGCTTGTTGAAGGTAATTTTTCAACACCAGTCTTCAGACTAATGCTGGTGCTGGTTAAGGCTACCTTCTGCCTGAGTATGGATGGAAAATTACCCAATAGGTTTTTGATAACCTACAATACTTTTTTGGCTGCATTAGCTTCCAGCAAAGAATCTGAGGAGGTCCATTGCATAATTTGTCCACATTGGCCATTTGCTGGAGATCTGGCCACTGAAAATGAAGTGGAAATCCTTGTTACCCAATCTCAGAATGCTACTGATGCTGGCTGTGCAGTCACCTTTGACCCTGTTAGACTCCGCTTCCATTAGCATAGGCTGCACAATAGTGTGTGATGGATGAAAACTAAGAACTATAGGCAGGGAAAAAAAAATGTTTGTGGGAATATTCAAATGTCACTACCCACTATATTGAGCTTTTAGTTGTGCACAGCTGAGTTGGTTATTATTTGGAACTCTCTGTACCCAAGGTAGGTTGTGGAATTTTCACCTACACAGCTTTGTCCAGGAAAGCTCTTTACGTCAGATAGTGATTTTGGTGCAATTAGGTCAAACTGTTTGCCAAAAGAATATCAATTCTAAATTAGGTGAATTTTAGATGAGAAAAATAATCCTGTTCCTGAGTTAGTTGTAACACTTTAGCCTGACTTTAAGTATGGAGAGCTGTATGAGTCACTCACAAGCTGCAGTGTGCTTAAAAAAAGATGACACAGGTATTGTAAACTGCAGAACATATCATGGTTTTGAAATCAAATCTAAACCAATTTTTGTTACAATGCAATACAGGCCCCTGTGAACTGATTTCATTCAGTTTTTGGCTTTTTTATTTAAACCAATGTTATGTGTCCCATGTGGAAAGCAACCGATTGCACAAACTTGCAGATAAATCATGTGATTTGATAATGGCACACTGAGCTTGACCAGCAACTAATATTGTAGGGAAGAAACACACTGGAGCTAAATCTAACATCATTGCACTTATTTTATGGATCTAGGAATAGCCATATTTGTAGAACAGAGGCCCTCTGCACCCTCCCAAGCCCCCAATCTGTACAGGGGTTCAGGACACTGCTAAATTGATCATAGCCTTTTTTTAAAATTTCTCCTAAGAGCCACTGGAAATGAGCCCAGGAATCTCAATTTGATATTGAAATGAGGCTCCTGGCCAGGTCAGAGCTTGCGATGCACAAGATGCAATTGGCAGGTCCTGAGCAGCCTACATGGGTGCTGCCTAAACAAGCCCAAAAACGCAGCATTGAGAGTATGGAGCGGGAAGGAACCGGACTGCTTCATGTAGCTTTACTAAGCAACTATGGGAGGCTACCTGCTCACCCTCATCGCTCCTGATCACCTCCCCACCCACCAAGCAATCACTCGCCACCAGCATCCCCCAACCAGCCCTCCCTCAATGCCTCCCTGCCCACCGTGCAAGGCTTACCTCCAGGCCTCAGCAGAGCTCAAAACTTGCAAGGCCCCAACATTGTGCTGCTTAATTGGTGACCAAAGCTTGCCTGGTTTACTCTGATGAGGCCCAAGGACAAATTGTCTTCAATCCTTGGGCATCTCTGTTTCTGACGTTCTGTTGATGCAAGCTGCCAGAATCGCGTCCAATTTAGGGATTTCCCCCTGTCTATTAGAATGGAGCTACTCTGTATATTTACTCTGGAGAGGCTTATTTCACAGTGTGTGTTTTCTCATTCCCAAGGACATATCATTAAAAATTGAAAATCTACGATGGCATATATATTGTTATATTGTTAAGATGCAGCCGGTCACTGGGGAATTCTGCTGCTGGCCTTGAACGGTTGATTTTTAAATTATTTTCTGACTTCTAATGTATTCTTCTGTTCTCATGTTAGATTTCCTCCATATTGGCCATTTTCCACGGGAAATGATGTCCAGACTATTATTCCTCGACACCTGTTAGTGTTGCTCTTTGTTCAATTGCTCTGTGCAGTATGAATGTAGCACAAGGTGACTTACCCTCCAGCTTTCTTCTCTCACTCTGATAGATTTTTGTTAGATGTGGGTATTAAGTGTTACAGAACCAGTATGAGAAGATCAACCATGATCTAATAGAATGAGAGAAAATTCTCAAGGGGCTGACTGGCCTATGATTGTTTCTAATTTCCTTTGGAGAAAAACATTTGGCATGCCTTCCCTGTCTCCTCCTGATATAGTGGCCAAAATTGGAACTGTAGGCACCAGCTTAGGCGTTATCATGTAATAATTTATTAGAGCACCAATTTGATGGGCCACAGTGCTTACTATGCTGTACCAGGTCAATAGATGCAGCAGCTTACATTTAGACTAAAATAGACTGAAAATACTGTCAACAAAATGATTCCTACAACAGAGATACAGAAGGAGCAACACCAGTGAAAATCCTGCTGTAGAAAACTTTTCATAACTAGAAAACAGTTTTACCAGCTTTAGTTCATTAGTGTGAAAAGGAAATATGATTCACTTTCACATAGTCTACTCGTCAACTGACTTCTGTTCACACTTGTCAATGCTGGTAGGATAGTCCATAGCTGTGATTAATTATACTTTTCACAGGATCTCAGCATGCTTACAGATGAAGAAAGCCATTCAGCCCATCTTAATCCATAGGTCAAAAGCAAACATGCACATTGTTTCATCTAGCTGTTTGTTAAATGATTCCAGGGTTTTTGACTCCATCACTCTGCCCAAAAGTCCATTCCAACTTTTAATCAGGCTGCATGAATAAGACTTTCTGGATATTATTTCTACGGGCAGAGGTGTGGCTGAGTTGGGAGCCGTTGTAGATCAGCAAGCATAGAGGTAATGGTTGAATGGAATTCAGTACAAATGTGAGCAGCAGAGTTTGGGAGAGTTCAAGTTTATGGAAAGTGCAAGACAGCAGGTGTGCCAGGAGAGCATTTAATTAGTCAAATCTAAAAGTAACAAAGACATGGATGAGGATTTCAGTAGGAAGATGAGCTGTGTAACACTTGAACTGTCATGAGGGTTCAGGCTTGAATGGAATAAATAATAAAGCCAGCAAAGGTATAGGATTATAAAATTCTCAAACTGACTTTATTGAACTATGTTTCAAAATCACAAGAATATGAATAGCACACTGATAGCTGATGAATAGGTGAATAGTATCATGCAGGACCCATCAATGAAAAACAAAACTTAGGAACTGATTTCTTTCAATTCAATTGTGTCCTCATTTTATAAATACTCCACAGAAGCTGAATCCTCCCAATCCATTTCATGTTTTACCTTTTAACCTATAGGACAATTGGCCTCTTTCATCCAGATGCCTGTCTTACATTATACAATGAAATCAAAGGTTTACACATCTAGCTGTCTGGATGATATCCACAAAGCTGAAGCTTTCACACATTCTCTAGCCTTTCCCCTCAATCTCTTAACTTTAGCCCACAGAAAAAAAACTGGTCTCTTTCACCCGGTCATTCTGTCTTTAAGTTAACCATAGAAAACTGACACTTCCCCTCCAGCTCTCTACTTTAACTCAACCAGGAGACTAAAGGTTACACATCCCCTGGGCAATACTCACAATACCCTCATCCCTGTTGATGTGCTGATCAGGCACCCATGGGGAAAAGATGTAACTTCTGACATGTTGGTCACCGTCGGACTGTACAACAAGGGACAAAGGAAAGGTATGCCTTTCTTATACCACTCTGCAATTTCGTTCAAAACCTGTGGCGATCGGGGATTAGTTACTCACTGCATGGTCAAAAATGTGAGTGGTCAAAGGGTGATGTCACTCCTCATCAACAGAATCCCTATGAACTGTTTCAAAATGCCCTTTTTGAAGTTACAAGACCCTCAAGCATTCCACATTTTTGACAAGCATCACACAGGTGTGTTCCTTTGGCTCTTTCAAGGTCCTCACTCCTCTGGCCACAATGATAACCCAATAAAAGCAGAGCATGTTTCAAGATTTCCTTAATAAGGCTTTTCCTGTCAGTGTCTTGATAATCATAGGTATTGTTATCATTGAAATGTCTGCAATAAAGACAAATCCATATCTGACCTTATAATTACAGGCTTTTGTTCATTTTATTGCCTATGTCCTGCCTTAAGAATGCATTTATGTTTAAGTGCTTGCTTACACAGGTGAACTGACCATAACTATTTTCCACTCAATTAACCCTTGTGTTCCCACAAAGATCAAGCTAACAAATGCAACAGTGGCCAATTTGACTTAATCCATCGTGTCTTATGTATACTCTCAAAGCATAACAGGCAAAACTGTAAACATAGTATGCAGCCAAAAATTGACCAGTTACGTGGTCATTTCAATTATCTCAGTCCATATTACAGCTGAGGCAGGAACAAAGAGGAGAGATGTTGCCGAGGTGGAAGTAGGTGACCTTAGTTTTTTGTTATTCATTCACGGGTTGTGGGCTTCACTGGCTGGGCCAGCATTTATTGCCCATCCCTAGCGGCCATTGAGAAGGTGGTGGTGAGCTGCCTTCTTGAACCTCTGCAGTCCATGTGGTGCAGATACACCCACAGTGCTGTTAGGAAGGGAGTTCCAGGGTTTTGACCCAGCGACAGTGAAGGAAGTGGTGGAGAGGATATGGGATTGATGCTCAGCACAGTGTCAAATAACATGCTAAGCTTGTGAACCAGCCTGGTTCAGTCTCAGACAGTGGATTGGAAGAGCGATGGAGTCGGTGCCTGGGGAAATGAACTCATGACGGGGGTGAAGACAGTGGCATCGACCGTCCAATATTTAATTTGAAGAAATTTCTGCCCATCCAATTCTGAAGGTTGTATAAGCAAAGTGATAAAGCAAAGGCGTGTGTGAGTGAGGAAAGGTTTTGATGATATAGAACTTGGTGCCATCGGCCTATGTGTAGAACCTGACATTGTGGGTTCAGATTTTGTCACCAATTTGTAGCTGAGATCAGACCTCTAACATCAGAAATCAGCCGCCTGGCTCTTATCTGCACAGCTTCCTGTGCTTGAATGTCTTCTCATTCACTGACAACCAGATATAGTCACAGTGCTCAAAGTTTCGCCTCACCAGAACACTGCATGGTTTAATCTATTCCTTTGACTTATATTCTAGTTTCCTACTTATATTTACTGGAGTAGATTTTAGTCCTCACTCCCTGGGCAGTAATCTGGCAGAGTGGATCCCTCTACCTATATAGAATATATCTACCTTTCATTCCATTGATTTTAATAGCATGAAAATCAGGCAGGTACTATAAAGAACATGTGATCTACCGTGTCAGATTACCGCCCAGGCAGTGAAGAGTAAAATCTGCCCTTGCTATCTTTTGTGGAAAGGGACTTGAATTCTCAATACAATAGGAATATAGGAACATAAAAATGTAGCGACAGCAGTAAGCCATTTAGTGCCTCAATTCAATGAGATCATAGCTGATCTTCAAGCTAACTCTATATCCTATTGAGCAAAGCATATGGAACAAAATTAATAGAAGTTATTATGATCAATTATCTCATAAACTATTTATGGGCCAGGATTTTCTAGCCCGGCTGCCGTGTGTCTCCCCCCAGCGGATGCGACGATCCATTGAAATCTCCAATCAGATCGGCAGGAATGTAATATCCCGACCAGCGAGAGGGGCTGTAAAATCCTGGCCATGAAGTTTAGGGATAAGTTGAACTGATTAACCTATCTGTTTTTAACTGGATCACAACTAGGCTCTAATCGGTAAGGATTTCTTCTAAGTGACAATTTTCTTTTCCATACAATTTCAATCTAGGTTATGAAAAACACGGAGTTAACTCAGGTTTTCCTTTCTTATGATTGACATGGTTACAGCTGTTTAAGTAGTTTATATTGATTTGCCTTCAAGTTTGACAAGCATTGTCAGCTTGATTTAAATGTTGAAAATCCTAAACTGAGGCAGCCAGTTCACTTAATCCCATGATGGCATTACAGCTGTGGGTATACCGTTTGTCAGACAGGTTGGTAGAATTCAGGTTTACACGCATGATGTCCCACATTGTAAACTTCCTGCCTGAACCTTGCTATAAGCTGAGTAGAGGATGGTAGGGTTTGTCACATTGAAGGAAGGAGAACTCTACCGAAGGCCTTGTACATCTCCTAGTAACTAGTCACCCAGTCAAAGAATAGCATTGTTACAGAGCAGAAGGAGGTCATTTGGCCCACGGTGTCCATGCTGGCTCTCTATTAGAGTAACAAAACTAGTCCCGCTTCCTTCCCCCATAACCATGCATTATCTTTTCTCTACAGCTGTTTATACAATTCCCCCTTTGAAAGCCACAATTGAATCTGTCTCCACCACGCAATCAGACAGTGCTTCCTAGATCCTAACCATTCGCTGCATAAAATGTTTTTTCTCATGTCGCTGTTGTTTCTTTTGTCAATCACTTTAAATCAGTGTCCTCTGGCTCTCCACCCTCCTGCCAATAGTTTTTCTCTATCTATTGCCTAGATTCCTCATGATTTTGGACAACTCTATCAAATCTCCTCTCAATTCTCTTCTCCAAAGAGAACAGCCTCAGTTTCTTCAATCTATCCATGCAACTGAAGTCCCTCATCCTTGGATCCATTCTCGTAAATCTTTTCTGCCAACCTCTCTCAAGCCTTCATATCCATCCTAAAGTGAGGTGCCTGGAATTGGTCACGATACTCCAGTTAAGGATAAACCAGTGATTTATACAGGCTCATCATAACATCCTTGCTTTTGTACTCAATGCCTCTAGTTATAATGCCTATGAATGATTGGCTTTTTAACCACTTTCTTAATCTGCTCTGCAGCCTTCAACCAATGTATCCAATATGCCCCCAGATCCCTCTGCTCCTGCACCCCCTTTAGAATTGTATCCCCTATTTTATATTATCTTTTGCAGTATTTGTAAGTTAAACCTTTCCTGCTGTTATGGGGATCATCTGACCGAATGGACGAATCAGCACTAAGAGAAGGTAATCTTAGGGACAGAGCTTCCTAGCCTTGGTCTCAGTACAAACATGCAGCTTCATCAGGAGCTCTGTAAATAAAGTCTACTATTTCTTACAAGAAACCTGCCCGTTACTCCAAGTTTATTACACTTTTCCTTGTGCTTCCTACCAAAATGTATCTCTGCATTGTATCATGTGTCTCTGCACTAAATGTTATCTGCCACTTGCCTGCCTATTTGAACAGTTTGTCTCTGGCCTCTAGAAATCTATCCTCCTCACAGCTCACAATACTTCCAAGTTTTGCATCATCTGCAAATTTTAAATTTGTGCCCTGCGCACCCAAGTCTAGTTCATGAATATATATGAAGAAAAGCAGTGGTCATAGTACTGACCCCTGGCGAACCCTGCTTCATACCTTCCTTTGGTCCAAAAAACAACCATTCACCACCACCCTCTGTTTCTTGCCACTCAGCCAACTTTGTAAGTATGCTGCCATTGTCCCTTTTATTCCATGGGCTTCAACTTTGCTAAGAAACTGCAATGTGACACTGCATCCAATACTTTTTGGAACTTCATGTGTACCACATCATCTGCATTTCCTTCATCTACCTTCTCTTTTACCTCATCAAAAAACTCAGTCAAGTTAGTTAAACATGACTTGCCTTTCACAAATCCAAGCTGGCTTCCCTTAATTAATCCATGTTTGTCCAAGTAACTGTTAGTTTTATCCTGGATTACTGATTCTAAAAGCTTTCCCACTACCGAGGTCAAACTGACTAATCTGGAGTTGCTGGGTATATCCTTTAATCCTTTTTTGAACAACAGTGTAACATTTGCAATTCACCATCCTTTACTTCCCTCAGCATCCTTGGATGAATCCCATTCGTTTCTGGTGACTTTCAATTTTTATCAATCAGTCACATTGTAAACTTGGCAGGGTCCTGGTAGAAGGTTGCTAGCTCATTCTCTTAATAGGGTGATGGTACTGGGTTGTCAGGGGGTTGCAAGCATACTTACACATAAGGCACACATTTCTGCTATCATATGGTAGATATCAGACATTTTGATGGCAAGTCATTCAATAAAGAGAAACACAGGGAATCTTCCATTTATTGTCAAAAAAAGTAATTTCACTGCCTTGGAGAAATCACAGAATCACAGAATCTTAACGGCACAGAAGGAGGCCATTCGGCCCATCATGCCTGCACTGGCTCTCCAAATGAGCATTATGACCTAGTGCCATTGCCCTGCCTTTTCCCTGTACCCCTGCACGTTGTTCCTATTCAAATAATCATCTAAAGTCTCTTGAATGCCCCAATTGAACCTGCCTCCACCACACTTCCAGGCAGTGCATTCCAGACCCGAACCACTCGTTGTGTGAAAAAAAAAATTTCTCAGGACAGATTTGCTTCTTTTGAAAATCACTGGAAGCTTGTGCCCTCTCGTTCTCTATCCTTTCACGAGTGTAGATACCCTGCATTCCAGTCTAAGTGCATTTTTAATTGCGTGATAAATCTTAATTACTGCTAAGCAACCTCTTTTACTTTAAGTGTCAGCTGTGGCTCAGATGGTAGCACTCTAGTCTCTGGGTCAGAATTGTGGGTTTGAGTCCAACTCAGGACTTGGGCCGGAATTTTCCAGACCCTCACGCTGGTGGGATCTTCCGGTCCTGCCGATGTGAATGGAGATTTCAATGGCTCGCCGGCCCCTTGCGAGGGAACTCGCCAAGAGTGGGCTGGAAAATTCCTGCCTTAAACACTAAATTGTAAGACTGATACTCCAGTGCTGCACTGTCAGAGGCGATGTCTTTCGAAAGGAATGTCAAACTGGGGCCTTGTCTGCCCTCTCAGGTGAATGTAAAATATCTAATGGCACTATTTCAAAGTTGATTAAGGGAATAACCCTTTTATCCATCAATCAACAACACAAAAGCAAATTATCTGGTCATTATCACATTGCCGTTAGTGGAAGCTTGCTGTGAGCATATTAGCTGCCACGTTACCTACATTACAACGGTGACTACACTTCAAAAAGTACTTAATTGGCTATAAAGTACATTGAGATGCCCAGTGGTCATGAGAGGCACCATATAAATGCAAGCCTTTCTTTTTTCCTGCACTGAAAATTAACTTTTATATGTGTGGAGTCTCATTTCCTTCA
The DNA here is from genome assembly GCF_964194155.1 of Cetorhinus maximus. Classification (NCBI taxonomy): domain Eukaryota; kingdom Metazoa; phylum Chordata; class Chondrichthyes; order Lamniformes; family Cetorhinidae; genus Cetorhinus; species Cetorhinus maximus. The sequence continues at coordinate 128,781,923 of NC_135887.1, forward strand.
GACTTTATTATTGTTGGAGATTTAAAGAAATTAAAATATTAATTTTTTAAAAACATTTTCTTTCTGTCTCTTCCATCTTTCTCTGTGATAATTCCATCTTTCTTTCCCTCTCTTTCTTTTGTTTTCAGTACATGATTTGGCAGTGCACAAACAATTTAGTTCTTCAATTTGATTGGTTCTGCAAATACACAGTTTCTTGCGCTGTCACTTTTTGCACATGTCCCTTATAGAGGCTGTCAGTTTGAAATGACATTCCAATCACAGAGAGTTGACTGTGCAAAAAACCCTTAGAAAGTCTGTGCACCAGTAAGTTGTGTTTACCTTCGGACTGGCTCATTAACTGGGTCACAATATCAACAGTGTTTAGGTGAAAATGTCAAACTTTAATGCAACCACAAAATCCAGCTGTACAATAAGCAACAGAAAATGGTTGCATCTGCATGGAACAGGCTCCCAGCCACCAGAGGGCGATGACATGATGGGCGAGTGTGTAAGTGTAATGAATGGCTGGAATTGTCTGTTCACTGCTGACCACAAAATTCAGGCCATTATAATTTAAAGTTTCACTGTCTTAACTTTCCTCATAACCATTCACATACTCAGTGGGAAAAAACAGTAAAACCTGGGACATAAGAGTACTGGTCCGAACTGGCATTCCATTTCAAGGTATATAAGACCAGTTCAGACCAGCACCCTTATTTCCCAGTTTCTAATGTTTTGACTGTGTGGGCTTCAATCCAAGCAAAAGACAACACGGTTTTCTTATTAGTGATTCATATCAGCCCTCCTGCTCCCTCTGTGATTAATTTTTCTCTCCCCAATTCTCTGCTAACTCCATCACACAACCACCCATGAATCATTCATTTCATTTTTGCTGTGCACTGCCAATGGTATTTCTCATCCGCATTACCAATCTTCTGCTTTCAGACAGCCTCAGCTGTGCTAAATGTTCAAACGAGTTTTTGCAACTGATTATGCATAAAGCGTAGGGCAACAGCAATTCATGTATCATCCGCCCATATACACAAGGAACATGGGCTGGGGGAAGTGCCAAAGCAGCCAATGCTCAGCTTTGCCTGACTGGTGGCAGGTCATGCTGGATGACTGCCTGCAATCGATATCCAGTTGTTAGCAAGTAACAGCCATGTCTGTTCAGGATGGTTGAGCAGGTGAAAACATTTTTGTTCAGTTTAATGTGACAATGCTCTGCCAAATTAATGGGTGAGATGGCAGAGGCTGGGCTGCTTAATAGTGTGATGCCTCAGTGACAGTGATTTATTGCCAACACTTTCAATATATCTGAGAAAAGCATGTATCACTTTAGATATTAACCTTTCAAACCCTATCTTGTCAGTTTGTAGCTTATATTTTACAATGCGTGGTGTCCTTAAAATTAGACTTCTGTATTGTGTACTATGGACTATTCCAAATTTTCCCTTTGTTTACAAGAGGACAATAGCATACGAGACATACTCTTTATATTAGCTGACTTACATCAGTATTTTTATACGTTTTTTTGTACTGACCACAATAGTAATCTCTGCCATTGCAGCAATCTGATGTGGCCTCACATTGCAAACTCAAAGTAGCCACAACTGCTTTCTCTTTTGAAACAGTTCTGGCTTGAATGCAGTTAACAGCGGTGTCTTTACAACTATGCGTAAATTGTTAAATCCACATGTCCCTTAAGCCAGCCATATCTATTCTTCCTATGTTGATATGCATTTTGATTTTTGCCCTTGTCATTTGGTGCTGTTGCACTCAGCGAAACACTACACATGAAAAATATAGTAACATGTCTTACAAAAAGGATGTTCCTAAATCAGAATAATATTCTAGCTCCAGTGTGCGCTAATCTTTGGACAGACAACGTTTGAAATGGGTTTTTTTTTGAAGCAATATGGAAACATACTAAATTTAATTATCCAGAATGATGTATAAACAGCAGGTAATAGGGAAAATATGAACAATTTGAATATTGGTTAGCAGATTATATTTTGGTTTCCTGTAGCTTAGACTGAATAAAAGATTGCCAAAAAAATTAATTTGTGCCTGAGGAAAGAAGACTTGGTTCAGGAGAACGGCAAGGATATCAGTGGGAAAGAATGCTATGGTTTATATCGGGATCATGTGCATGAAAACAGCAGGGTGTATTCTTTTGACTCTCAAGATTATTCCCACCAACACTGTTAGGTTAGGCAGGAATAAGGGAATTAGGAGGCTCGATGATCTTACCTAGTTTCACAGGAACCCCTGTCAGATGTGTTTTCCCATCTATATTGTATCAGAAGCTTCCTTTTGACATTTAAAGACAATGAAAAAAATCCATGTAGGTAAGAGCATGAACGATTTCCTTTTGGCTACGACTGGATCATGCTGCACATTCAGCCTGCCCATCTGGAGGGGGAATAAAGGGAAGCTCAGTAGACAAAAGAGCTCTTAAAGGGCCAGAGGCTTTTTTTTTTGTATGAATCTGTTCCGTTGCATTTTGAATCCTTCGTACGACTCTGCGATTTTCTTTTCAGTCCTCTTTTTTGGCATCAAAGCATATATGGAACATTTATGTTGAAACAAAAGTGGCCAAATATTGCCTGCAAAATCAATGGAAGGCCAGCTGTAGCTGAAGAATTTCTAAGGGCTCAGGAGAACAAGAGCTGATATGAAAAGGGGCTTTTACAATACCAACTTCCACTGCAACTCAGGAAGTGAAAAAGCCATTTAACTGCCAATTACAGAGACTCTGGTTGTTTGGGAGACCAATTTAAAATCAATGATGAGGTTGATTTTAAATGAAACCAATCACAGTATATCCTGATATGCTGCAGAATTTAATGAAAGACCTGCATTTGTATAGCACTTTTCACAACCTTAGGATGTCCCAAAGCACTGGACAGCCAATGAGGTACAAGATGAAAGAAGGCTTGACATGTACAGAGCTCACCTGGTACCAACACCTAGATCTGGTGGGTGCGTCGGCCCCCTAAAGGAAGCGGCAGCTGCCAGGAATTGAGGGAAATGGAGTGCAAATTAGACCGGAAGCTATTTAAACTGTACTCCTGCACCGTTCCCTTCTGGCAGGAAAGTTAATTTGGCATAGCGTTATCACATAAAATATCCCTCTTCAGTCTGGATATGGAAATTGCAGCCTTGCTGTTTTAGTCTGGCTACGAACATCAGAAAGGTGTTGGGAGAAAATGCCCATCTACGAAAAAAGGTGTGATATCTTTCCTCTCACAACAACTTTGCAATAATCTACTGGTGTCAGCTGTGACGCAGTGGTAGCACTCTTGTCTCCTGAGTTAGAAGGTTGTGGGTTCAAGTGGGGTAGCTTTGTTAGTACGAGATGGAATAATTACAATAGCAAGAAATGATCTTGGACCAGAAGATGTTGAATCTATATGGATGGAGGTACAAAATAACAAGGGGGAGAAGACACTGGTGGGAGTAGTCCACAGGCCCCCTAACAATAGCTATGCTTTCGGACAGAGAATAAATCAGGAAATAATGAAGGCATGTAAAAGAGACAGTATATTAATGATGGACGACTTTAATCTCCATGTAGATTGGGAAAATCAAATTGGCAGAGGTAGCCACGAGCAACAAGTCATAGAGTGTATTCGGGACAGTTTCCTAGAACAATATGTTGTGGATCCAATCAGGGATCAGGCTATTTTGGATCTGGTAATGCGTAACGACTCAGCTTTAATAAATGATCTCAGAGTAAAAGATCCCCTAGGAAACAGTGACCATAACATGGTGGAATTTAGCATCCAGTTTTAGTGTGAGAAACTTAGTTCAGAAACATCTCTGCTAAACTTAAAGAAGGATAATTACAAGAAAATGAGGGCAGAGTTGACTGGAGTGGGCTGGGAAAGGAGTTTAGCAGAAAAGATGGTTGATGAACAATGGCAGACGTTTAAGAAAATAGTTCATGATTCACAACAAAGATATATCCCAGTGAGGAAGAAAGATTATAGGAGGGGGATAAACCAACTATGGTTAACGAAGGAAGTTAAGGATAGTATCAAAGTGAAAGAAAAAGCATACAATGTGGCAAAGATTAGTGGTAAGCCAGAGGATTGGGAAAGTTTTAAAAACCAAAAGAAGATGACCAAAAAAAAAATAAAGAGGGAGAAAATTAGCAAGTAATATAAAAATAGACAGTAAGAGCTTCTTTAAATATATAAAGAGGAAGAGAGAGGCCAAAATCAATATAGGCCCCTTAGAGAATGAGGCTGGGGAAATAATAATGGGGAAACAGTAAATGGCAGAGGAGCTGAATAAATACTTTGCATCAGTCTTCACAGTAGAAGACACAAATAGCATATCAAAATTACTAAATAATCAGGGGGCAAAAGGCGGGGAGGAAATAAATACAACAACTATCACTAGAGAAAAAGTACTGGGGAAACTAATGGGGCTAAAGTCACCTGGACCTGATAGGTTGCATCCTAGGATATTAAAGGAAATAGTTGCAGATATAGTGGATGCACTGGTAGTAATCTTCCAGTGACCTTAGAGTCTGGAAAAGTCTCAGAGGATTGGAAAACTGCCAATGTAACACCCTTATTCAAAAAGGGAGACAAAAAAACAGGTAACTATAGGCCAGTTAGCTTAACATCTGTCAATGGGAAAATGTTGAAGTCTATTATAAAGGATGTAATAGTAGAGAATATAGAAATACATAATCTAATCAAGCAGAGTCTGCATGGCTTCATGAAGGGGAAATCATGCCTAACAAATTTATTAGAATTCTTTGAGGATGTAACAAGCAGGATAGATAAAGGGGAACCAGTAGATGTAGTATATTTGGATTTCCAAAAGGCATTTGATAAGGTTACCACACATAAGGTTACTTAATAAGATAAAGGCCCATGGTGTTAGGAGTAGTATATTAGCATGGATAGAGGACTGGCTAACTAATAGATGATAGAGAATTGGGATACGGGGGCATTTTCAGGATGGCAACCTAGTGTAGTGCCACAGGGATCAATGCTGGGGCCACAATTATTTACAATATAAATTAATGACCTGGATGAGGGAAATCAATGTACTATCACCAAGTTTGAGGATGACACAAAGAGTCTGCAGAGGGATATAGACAGGTTAAGTGAGTGGGCAAAAATGTGGCAGATGGAATATAATGTGGGAACGTGTGAGGTTGTGCACTTTGGCAGGAAGAATAGAGGAGCTGAATATTATTTAAATGGAGAAAGACTGCAGAAAGCTGCAGCACAGAGGGATTTGGGGGTCCTCATGCTTGAATCCCAAAAAGCTAGTAAACAAGTTCAGCAGGTAATAGGGAAGGCAAATGGAATGCTGGCCTTTATTTCAAAGGGAATGGCGTATAAAAATAGGGAAGTCTTGCTAAAACTATACAAGGCATTAGTTAGACCGCACCTAAAATACTATGAACAGTTTTGGTCCCCTTATCTAAGGAAAGATATTCTGGCATTGGAGGCAGTCCAGAGAAGGTTCACTAGGTTGATCCTGGGGATGGAGGGATTTTCTTATGAGAAGAGGTTGAGTCGGTTGGGTCTGTACTCATTGGAGTTTAGAAGAATGAGAGATGACCTGACTGAAACATATGAGATTCTTAGAGGGCCTGACAGGGTAGATGCTGAGAGATTGTTTCCCCTTGTGGGAGAGTCTCAGACCAGAGGGCATAATCTCAGAGTAAGGGGACGCCCATTTAAAACAGAGATGAGGAGGAATCTCTCCTCTCAGAGGTAGTGAATCTGTGGAATTCTTTACCTCAGAGAGCTGTAGAGGTTGGGTCATTAAGTATATTCAAGGCTGAGATAGACAGATTTTTAATCAGTAAGGGAATCAGGGTTATGGGGAAAAGGCAGGAAAGTGGAGTTGAGGATTATCAGATCAGCCACGATCTCATTGAATGGCAGAGCAGACTCGATGAGCTGAACGGCCTACATCTGCTCCTATGTCTTATGATCTTCTGGTCACTGTAGAGGCTTGAGCACAAAACATAGGCTGACGCTCTAGTACTGAGGAAGTGCTGCACTATTTGAGGTGCTGCCTTTAGGATGAAATTTTAAACTGAGGCACCGTCTGCACTCTCAGGTGGACATGGCTCTATTTGAAGAAGAGCTGGGAAGTTCTCCCTGGTGTTTTGGCCGAGCAGCAATTGATTATCTGATGTTCACCTGAGTGTCATTTGTGGGAGCTTGCTGTGTGAAAAATAGATGCTACATTTCCTACCTTACTGTAGTTTACAAGTACCTCATTGGCTTTTGAGTGCTTTGGGACGTCCTGGGGTTGTGAAAGGTGCTATATAGATGCAAGTCTTTCATTACATTCGGCAGTACATAGAATCATAACTTACACTGCTCCTGGTTCCTGCATGAGCTCTCATTATCAGATTGGCAAGAATTCAGAATCATTGAAATGCTTTTATTAACTTCCCTCTTCTTATAGTTCCACTTTCCACCTTTCACGATCATGTTTTCCCTTAGGTGGGAGGATGAGATAGTTCAACTGACCATAATGACACTTTGTATGAGTCAGGAGCTGCCTCTGTGGAATATGGCTTGTCTCAGTGACAATGTACCGTCCCCTGAGACAGAGTACTGCAAATCAACCAGTCCAGTGGCCCGGCCATGAAGCAGCTTAATTTAGCCAGAGATGTAAGCTGAATTTGAACTCAAGCCCTCTAAGCGGGAATCCATTACTGTGTTACTAGAGCTACTGGCCATTGGTACGATAAATCATTTTTAGAAATTCTCACTTGAAATGAGATGAGGGAAATGTGTTAAGGAAAATTACATACTGTCCTTTAACAAAAACAAAATAGCTTGAGGGGCCAGGTTTAGTATGGAACATAAGGTGAACAGATAGGAGCTTTTACACTCTCCATCATTTAAATCTTTTGAATTTCATTCCATTGGCTAACAGCTTTGCAGCAAGGCTGATTGTCAATCAAAACATCATGTTTCGCTGACAAATTAGCATTGGTAATGTGAGAAGAAGGTAAATACGATGACCATGGATCTATAACAAATTAAAGCTCCCTGATTTTAATTCAGCACAGTGATACCAATAGCCTATAACTCAAACTGCACATAAATCCTTTCGTCATTAATCTCCGTAAAATCCAAATTCCTCCAGAGTATTATCACTGCCAGCTTAGTGTGAAACAGCATTAGAAATTATAAATGGCTTGTGCATAAAGAAGATGGAGCCAGCTACCATTCAAATCAATTGATTTTAGAGAGATGTTAGTGGAAATGAATTGTCAAAAATTCAGTCCAAAGTCTGTGACCTCTTAAGCAGTATTAAAAACACCCCCAAAACATACACACTCACATGTATGCGCACACAAATGGATTTATAAATGCCATGCTTCGTTTAGACAACATAAAAGGTAGCACTCATATTTGTGTATCTCTATAATTTTGATGAAGATCGTGCACCATCTGGTAAAATAGGGTCTGTAAGACTGCTGCCTGCTGCACCTTTTTCAGAGACTAAACAGCAACGTCTCTTCCTTCACCAAAACACTTCCATTCATTCTCTGACACACGAAATACACCTGTTCGTTCTCTCCGATATCAGGTTTTTTTTGCTACAGTGAGTCTAAGATTTACCGACCTCATGACATGGATATTGTACTGTAATGGCAGTATATGCTGCTGAAGCATGCTTATGTCTTAACTGTGCCAGGAAAGAGGAGTTTTTACTTTTTGCTTGACGTTCCCAAGTGGAATATGCCACAGCGAGTGAAGTAGGTTAGAGGCTTCGGCATCAAGTATCTTGATGTAACTATACCAAAAAGAATCTAATTTCAACTCAACCTCCAGCAACTAATGTTCCTTGTGCCATGTATTTCATTCTCCAGCCCTTGCTCATGAATAACCACAGCCATTGACTCACACTATTGTATCCCATCCTTGAGTCTCCTCCACCTAGTCTCAGAATTAGTGCGAGTATGACACATAGGAATATAGAAATTAGGAGCAGGAGTAGGCCATTCAGCTCTTTGAGTCTGCTCCACTATTCAATGTGGCTGGTCCTCTATCTTAACACCATACTCCCACGCTCTCCCCATGCCCCTTGATGCCTTTAGAGTCCAGAAATCTTTTTCCTTCTTAAATATATTCAGTGGCTTGGCCTCCACAGCCTTCTGTGGTAGAGAATTCCATGGGTTCACCACCCTCTGAGTGAAGAAGTTTCTCCTTATCTCAGTCCTAAATGGCCTACCCCGTATCCTGAGAATGTGACCCCTTGTTCTAGGCCCCCCCAGCCAGAACAAACATCATCCCTGCATCCAGTCTGTCCATCCCTGTCAGAATTTTATATGTTTCCAAGAGATCTCCTCTCATTCTTCTAAATTCCAGTGAATACAGGTCGAGTCTACCCAGTCTCTCCTCATACATCAATCCTGCCATCTGAGGGATCAGCCTGGTAAACCTTCACTGCACTCCCTCTATGGCAAATATATCCTTTCTTAGGTAAGGAGACCAAAACTGCACATAATACTCCAGGTGTGGTCTCACCAAGGTTCTGGACAGCTGCAGTAAGACATCCTTGCTCCTGTACTCAAGTCCTTTCGCAATAAAGGACATCATACCATTTGCCTTCTTAACTGCTTGCTGCACCTGCATGCTTGCTTTCGGTGATTGGTGTACAAGGACACCCAGGTCCCTTTGTACATCAACATTTCCCAATCTATCACCATTTAAGTAATATTCTGCCATTCTGTTTTTCCTACCGAAGTGGATAACTTCACTCCAATCCATGTTATACTGCATCTGCCATGTGTTTGCCCTCTTACTCAACCTGTCTAAATCGCCTTGAAGTCTCTTAACACCCTCCTCATCGCTCACATTCCCATCAGGTTTCGTGTCGTCAGCAAATTTGGGAATATTACAGTTGGTTCCCTCATCCATATCATTGATATGTATTGTGAATGGCTGAGGCTCAAGCACTGATCCCTGCGGTACCCACTAGTCACCGTCTGCCATTCCGAAAAATACACATTTATATCCATCTCTCTGTTTCCTGTCCAATTCCTAACCAATTCTCAATCCATGCCAATATATTACCCCCAATCCCATTTGCTTTAATTTTGCACACTAACCTCTCCTGTGGGACTTCATCAAAAGCTTTCTGAAAATCCAAATACACTACATCCACTGGTTCAATGTTACCTATTCTGCTAGTTACATCCTCAAAAAACTCCAGTAGGTTTGTCAAACATGATTTCCCTTTCAAAAATCCATTTTGATTTTGTCTAATCCCGTTGATATTTTCTAAGTGTCCTGTTATCACATCCTTTATAATAGATGCTAGTATTTTCCCTACTACTGATGTTGGGCTAAGTGGTCTGTAATTCGCTGTTTTCTCCCTCCTTCCTTTTTTAAATAGCAGGGTTACATTTGGCATCCTTCAATCTGCTGGGACTTTTCCAGATCTACAGAATTTCAAAAGATGACAACCAATACATCCACTACTTCAAAGGCCACTTCCTTTAGTACACTGGGATGCGTATTATCGAGCCCTGGGGATTTATCAGCTTTCAGTCCCATTCAGTCCAGCACTGTTATTTTCGTAATACTAATTTCCTTCAATTCCTCCTTCCCACTAGATCCTTTGTTCCCTATTATTTTTGGGAAGTTATTTGTGTCTTCCTCTGTGATGACAGAACTAAAGTAATTGTTTAATTGCTCTGCCAGTTCCTTGTTCTCTATTACAAATTCTCCTGTTTGGACTGCAAGGGAGCTACATTTGTCTTCACTAATCTTTTTCTTTTTACATACTTAAAGAAGATTTTACAGTCCACTTTTATATTCCTTGCAAGTTTACTCTCATACTCTATTTTTCCCCTCTTAATCAATCTCTTTCTCCTCCTTTGCTGAATTCTAAACTGTTCCCAATACTCAGGCTTGCTACTTTTTCTAGCAACTTTATATGACTCCTCTTTGGATCTAATACTGTCTTTAATTTATTTTGGCAGCCATGGTTGGGCCGCTTATCCTGTTGTGTTTTTGCACTAGAAAGGAATGTATAACTGTAGCAATGCATACATTCGTTCCTTAAATATTAGCCATTGTCGATCCAGCCTTTTAATGAATTTCCCTGAACTATCTTATCCAACCCATGCCCCATACCTTCGTAGTTTCCTTTGTTTAGATTTAGGACATTTGTTTCAGATCGGATTTCTTCACTTTCCATCCTAATGAAGAATTCTATCATGTTATGGTCACTTTTCCCTAAAGGACCCTGCACCACAAGGTTATTAATTAAACCCTTTTCATTGCACAATGCCAAATCTAGGGTAGCCTGTTCCCTAGTCGGTTCCTCAACATACTGGTCTAAAAAACCATCTCGTACATGCTCCAGGAATTCATCCGCCACAGTATTATTGCTCATTTGGTTTGCCCAGTCTATATGTAAACTAAAGTCACCCATGATTACTGTAGCACCCTTGTTACATGCATCTCTAATTTCCTGTTTAATGCTGCCCCTTACCTTCTCACTACTGCTTGGAGGCCTACAGGCAACTGCCACTTATGTTTTCAACCCTTTGTTACTTCTTAGCTCCACCCAGACTGATTCTACACCTAGATTTTCTAAGCCAATATCCTCTCTCACTATTGCATTGATTTCATCCTTAACCGACAAAGCCACTTCACCTCCTTTTCCTTTTTGCCCGTCCTTCCTAAATATCGAGTACCCGTGGGTATTCAGTTCCCGGCCTTGGTCACCCTGCAGCCATGTCTCTGTAATCGCAATCATATCATACCCATTTACATCTATTTGTGCTGTTAATTCATCTCCCTTATTGGAATGCCTCATGCATTCAGATATAGTGCCTTTAGACTTGTCTTTTTAACATTTTTACACATTTTTTTTGTACTATGGCCCTATTTGCTGCTAGCCCTTTTTTTCTCTGCCTTCCACTTTTGCTTTCTACTTTTCTGTCCTTCATTTGTATCATTGTCCCCCTGTATTGTGTCTCCATGCTCAGGTTCCCATCTCCCTGCCAATCTAGTTTGTACCCTCCCTCACAGTACTAGCAAATACACCAGTGAGGATATTGGTCCCTGTCCTGTTGGGGTGCAACTCTTCCAACTTGTACAGGTTCCATCTTCCCTAGAATCGGTCCCAATGCCTCAGAAATCTAAACCCCTCCCTCCTACACCATCTCTTCAGCCATGCATTCATCTGGTGTATTCTCCTATTCCTGATCTTGCTGATATGTGGCATTGGGAGTAATCCTGAGATTACTACTTTTGAGGTCCTGCTTTTTAATTTAATTCCTAGCTCCCTATATTCTGCTTTCAGGACCTCATCCCTCTTTTTACCGATGTCGTTTGTACCGATACGGACCACAACCTCTGGCTGTTCACCCTCCCTCTTCAGCATGTCCTGCAGTCTTTCAGTGACATCTTGACCGGGGCACCATTGAAGCACTATACCATCCTGCAGCCACAGAAATGTCTTACGATAGAATCCCCTATCACTATTGCTCTCCCACTCTTTTTTTTGCCTCCTCTGTGCAGCTGAGCCACTCGTGGTGCCACAGACTTGGCTCTTGCTGCACTTTCCTGGGAAACCTTCTCCCCCAGCAGTCTCCAAAATGGAAAATGTGTTGGAGAGGGAGATGAACCCAGGGGACTCCTCCACTACCTTTCTAGTGCCTTTACTCTGTCTGGCAGTGACCCATTCCCTTTCTGTCTGTGCACTCTTTACCTGCGGTGTGACCACCTCACTGTATGTGCTATCCACAAATATCACAACCTTGTGGATGCTCCACAGTGCCTCCAGGCACAGCTACAGCTCTGAAACACAGATTTCGAATAGCTGCAGCTGGAGACACTTCCTGTACACATGGTCGCTCTGGACACTGGCAGTGTCCCTGACTTCCCACATCACACAGAAGGAACATTCCACTTGGCCAAACTGCCCAGGAATGAATTACCCTTAAATTACTCCCTTTACATTTACTTCCTCTAGCTTAGAGAATATTAAGGACAGCAGAAATACTTTCCTGGCCTACTTATCAAGGCCATCGCTCTTCTTACTGAGGAAAGGTAGAAAATGAAAGGACCACCTCCTTCCCTTTTCACCGAACTCCCTCTCTCACCAATCTCCAGCTGAAGCACTCTAATGCAGCTGAAAGCTCACTCCAGCGCAGACAAAAGCAGCACTGTAGATGGCTTGCTTCTATGCTGTCTGAATGGAGCTTCTTAAAACCCATTTAAGCCAGTTAACTAATTTACTAGCTACAGCTGCAAGCAGAGCCTCTATAACCCCTGTTTTAAAGCTGGACTAAAACTCACCTTCTCCCAACCCAAAGAGCAACACTTAGTTAGTTGCCAAATTAAAGAAAGATTAGGCTTTGGATAGAAATTAATCCTTAAAAGTCCGTATCTCTCCAAACTCCAACTGAAACACTCTAATGCAGCCCAAAGCAGCACTGTAGTGCAGACCTGAGATAGCATGGAAACGGATTGCAAATTTCAGGTGTGAGAGTTCATAAGCACAGCAGAAAATGATGGGGAGGCAATGGCATAGTGGTATTATTGCTGAGCTAGCAATGCTCTGGGGACCTGGGTTCAAATCCCCTATAGCAGATGGTGGAATTTGAGTTTAATAAAAAAAAATCTGTAATTATAAGTCTAATGATGGGCATGAAACCATTGTTGTAAAAGCCTATCTAGTTCACCAATGTTTATTTAATCAAAGAGGGGGGGCCTGGGCAGGGAGTCCCTTATGGCTCCAGCAATTCCCACCTAGGGATTTCCCCTCCATCACTAGCAGATTTAGCTTTTTCTTAAATTCTTCTTTAGCATACCTATTGAATGCAGAAGATTTCCAGCCTGCCTCAGCAGTGGCCACTCTCCCTGGTGGCGCTGCCAAGGTTCCTGAGCTCTCATGATTGGGTCGGCAGCTCTTGGGGGGCAGGTGGCTGTCCTGAACAGAAACCCTGGAGGAAGCTACATAATTAGTTGTCACCCATAACTTGAGGGGGAAAATTTGGCCTGCACACATTCCTGGTTGATGTCAGGCTTGGACAGATTTGGTAAAATCCTGCTGTATAACTCTATATGAACTAAACTCACCAAAAAAGTTAGGGTTCTTCTCTTCCAGTGTAAGTATCTGCTTATCAGCATGGTAAGTTTTAATTAGTGCCAAATCTCTTTGACACTGAAAATGAACTTTTATAAATGTGGGGCAGGATTTTCTGGTCCCACCAGCGATAGGCATCATCGCGGGCAGGACAAGAAAATTTGGAGAGCGGAAACTTTTGATCGCTCTCCAAATTTTCTTATCCAGCTGCCGACGATGCCTGTCGGTGGCGGGACCAGAAAATCCCTCCTGTAGCGTCTCATTTCTTCAACTTTTAATTATGATTGGAGTTTTTGTTTACTTTTTCTTTCTGTCTCTTTCATTTCTCTTTATTTATACTATCTTTCTTTCCCTCTCTTTGTTTTGCTTTCTGTACCTGAATTAACATTGCTCACAGGCTTACATTGGCTTCTGGTTAGGCAATGCTTTGATTTTAAACTTCTTATCTTTGTTTTCAACTTCCTCCATGGCCTCACTCTTTGTTATCTCTGTAATCACCTCCAGTCCTACAACCTTCCAAGACACCTCTTCTCCTCCAATTTTGGCCTCTTGAGGATCCCCGATTATAATTGATTTACCATTGGTAGCCATGTCTTAACTGCTAAGATACCTAAGACTGTACGAGCAAGAACACAGCATCAGAGTTTTAGATGGTCTCAAGTTTACTGAGCGTAGAATGTGGGAGGCTGCCCGGGATTGTGTTACAAGACATGATCAAAGACATGAATGAGAGTGTCAGCAGAAGAGCTGAGGCATGGGCAGACTCATGGAAGTGAACATAGGCAGTCTTATCGATGGCATTGACATGAGGTCGAAAGCCCAACTCTGGGCAAAATATGAAACCGAAGACTGTGGACAGTCTAGTTTAGTCTCAGTTGTCAGAGGGAGGGATGGAATCAATAGCTAGGAATTAGACTTTGTAGCTGGGACCAAATACAATTGCTTTGGTCATCCCAATATTTAATTGGAGGAAACTTTTGCTCATCCAATACTCAGTGTTGAATACACACGCTGATAATGTAGATACAGTGGAGGAGCGGAGAGAGGTGTTGAGGTAAAGTTGGGTGTTGTCAGGGTACATGTGAAAATGAATGCCGTACTTTCGAACAATGTTGCCAAAGGGCAACATGTGGATCAGAAATGGGAGGGAGGCAAAGGTAGGTCCGTGGTAGACACCAGAGTTAACAGTGTGGAAGTGAGAAGAGAATCCATTGCAAATGGTGCTCTGGCTATGATTCAATAGACAGGAACGGAACCAGATGAGTGCAGTCTTAATCTGCTGGATGCTAGAGGAGAACCATTGGAGGAAAATAGCGTGGTCAACCATATTTTTATTTATTTATTTTTTCATGGGATCTGGGCATCTCTGGCTAGGCCAGCGTTTATTGCCTATCCCTAATTGCCCTTAAGAAGGTGGTGGTGATACACCTTCTTGAACTGCTGCAGTCCATGTGGAGTAGGTATACCCACAGTGCTGTTAGGGAGCGTATTCCAGGATTTTGACCCAGCGACAGCGAAGGAATGGTGACATAGCTTCAAGTCAGGATGGTGTATGACTTGAAGGAGGACTTGCCAGATGATGCTGTTCCCATGCATCTGTTGCCTTTGTTCTTCTAGATGGTAGAGGTCGCAGGTTTGGAAGGTGCTGTCAAAGGCGAGTTGCTGCAGTGCATCTTGTAGATGGTACACACTGCTACCACTGTGTGATGGTGGTGGAGGGAGTTAATGTTTAAGGTGGTGGATAAGGGTCAATCAAGAGGGCTGTTTTGTCTCGGATGATGCCAAGCTTCTTGAGTATTGTTGGAGACGCACTTGTCCAGGCAAGTGGAGAATATTCCATCACATTCCTGACTTGTGCCTTGTGGATGATGGACAGGCTCTGGGGACTAAGGAAGTGAGTTACTTACTGCAGAATTCCCAGCCTCCAGACTGCTCTTATAGTCACAGTATTTATACGACTGATCCAATTCGGTTTCTGGTCAATTTTAACCCCCAGGATGTTGATAGTGGGGGATTCAGTGATGGTAATGCCATTGAACATCAAGGGGTGACGTTTAGATTCTCTCTTGTTGGAGATGGTCATTGCCTGGCACTTATGTGGCACAAATATTACTTACATCAAAGACTGCAGGAAGGTTGAGAAGGTCGAGGAGGGTAGTTTAATATTGTCACAGTCACATAAGATGCCATTCATGACTTTGATAAGAGCCGTTTAGATATTGTGCCGGTGCAGAAATCTGATTAGAGGAATGCAAACATGCAGTTCCAGCAAAAATAAGCACAAATCTGGGAGGTAAAACACATTCAAGGACTTTGGAGAAGAAAAGCAGGTTGGAGGTGGGGCAGTAGTTTGCAAGGACGGTGAAGTCAAGGCAAAAACAAAAATACCTGGAAAAACTCAGCAGGTCTGGCAGCATCTGTGGAGAGGAGCACAGTTAACGTTTCGAGTCCGAATGACCCTTCAACAGGACTAAGTAAAAATAGAAGAGAGGTGAAATATAAGCTGGTTTAAGGGAGGGGTGGGACAAGTAGAGCTGGATAGAGGGTCATTGCTAGGTGGAGATAACCAAAAGATGACACAGAGAAAAGGACAAAGAGGTGTTGAAGGTGGTGCTATTATCTAAGGAATGTGCTAATTAAGGGTAGAAAGCAGGACGAGCAAGGTACAGATAGTCCTAGTGGGGGTGGGGTGGGGTGAAGGAATCAAAAAAGGCTAAAAGGTAGAGATAAAACAATGGATGGAAATATATTTAAAAATAATGGAAGTAGGTGGGAAAAGAAAAATCTATATAAATTATTGGGAAAAAAAGGCGGGGGGGGGGAATTGGAAAGGGGGTGGGGATGGAGGAGAGAGTTCATGATCTAAAATTGTTGAACTCAATATTCAGCCCGGAAGGCTGTAAAGTGCCTAGTCGGAAGATGAGGTGCTGTTCCTCCAGTTTGCGTTGAGCTTCACTGGAACAATGCTGCAAGCCAAAGACAGACATGTGGGCATGAGAGCAGGGTGGAGTGTTGAAATGGCAAGCAACAGGGAGGTCTGGGTAATGCTTGCGGACAGACCAAAGGTGTTCTGCAAAGCGGTCACCCAGCCTGCGTTTGGTCTCTCCAACGTAGAGGAAACCACATTGGGAGCAACGAATGCAGTAGACTAAATTGAGGGAAGTGCAGGTGAAATGCTGCTTCACTTGAACGGAGTGTTAGGGCCCTTGGACGGTGAGGAGAGGGGAAGTAAAGGGGCAGGTGTTGCACCTTCTGCGGTTGCATGGGAAGGTGCCGTGGGAGGGGGTTGAGGTGTCGTCAGGGGGTTGGTTCTTTGAGAAGGCTGATGATAGCAGATTTAAAAGAGAGAAGAAAATGCACCTGAAGAGATAGAACTGTTAATGACATTAGCCAAAATGGGGATCAAGAAGGGAAGTTGGAATGTCAGGTCAGTATGAATAGGGTCGAGGGAGCAGGAGGTTGGTCTCATGGACAGGTTGACCTCAGAGGAGGCATGAGGTGAGATAGGAAAGAAACTATAAAAAGATGCAAGTTCGGTGTTAGGCAGGGGTGAACTTTACAGGAAGTTTTGTCCGGTAGGCTAGTGGAAGAGAGGGAAATAGCTGAGGCAGCTCTTTGGATGGTCTCAATCTTAGTGACAAGGAAGACCACGACCTCCTTGCAATTATTATTGGAGGTGGTGAGCCACTGTCTTTTGCTTCAACGTGAAGTTGTAAGCACAACTTATTTGTTTGTGATTTAATTATTGTTAATACAAATATTGGAGACAGAGTGATTTGTAATATACAAAAAACTTATTTATTTTTAAATGGTGTCAACTACCATAGAGAAGAGTTTACCATGTTGGAAACATTCACAAATTTTGTTTTCTCTTGGTGGCTGTCAATTTCTAGTGCAAACAGTTAGCAGGTTTATGCTTCACTTCAGTTCTGGATTTGGGCTCTGTGATTAGTGGGACTTAAGGGTCAAAGAGTATAGTTCCCAGAGTCTATTAGTTTCAATGAAACTGACCTCTGTTAGAACAAGGCAAATTCTTTAATCTTTGCATATAAGTCGACCTCTAAAACCTCAAAACGTCCTTCTAAAAACGAGAGTTGTCTTATTGTTGTAACTAAAGTTATAGCCTCTCCTGCTGTCTATCAAGGGTCACGTGATGTTCTTGGAGGCTCCAATCAATGAGCCCTAAGCGCTGATAATCTTGGGCGGTGGTGGGGGGGGGGGGGGGGGGGGGGAGTGCTGTGGTGTAGCTTCCGACGAGGGTCCTGATCGAACGTGTAGCATCTGAAAGCTCCCTGTAATAAAGTTTACCTGTTTCTTGTTGAAACCTGTCCTGTCCGCTCCATCATTACATTTGGCAACGAGGGTAAAATAGCTCCAACACTGCATCTCGCCTGGTTACCGTGACTACATCAAAACTTAAGAGAAGGAAAAGACCTCTCACCAGTTGTGCCACTCTTCGGCAGAATCGATCCTTATGATGCGACGATGAAAAACTGGAGCCAGTATGTCGAGCATTTTGGTTTTTATTTGTAGCAAACTAAATTGTTGTGCAGGAAAAGCGGAAAGCCATCCTTTTGAGAGTATGTGGTAGCATGACATACAATCTTATCTGCAGCCTGATGGCCCCAGTTGAACCCAATGCTAAGCCCTTAATGAATTAGTGGACCTTGTGAAAACACATTTCCAGCCAAAGCCATCTGTAATATTGCAGCAGTTTAAGTTTAATTCCAGAGTTAGGGCCCTGGGAGAGTCCTTCGCAACCTATGTAGTGAAGCTGAAGCAGTTGACAGAACACTGTGACTTTGGGGGACACACTAAAAGATATGCTGCGGGACCGATTAGTTTGTGGACGACACCATTCAGTGCCGTTTACTCTCAGAGGTCATCATCGATTTGAAGCACGCCCTGGAAATCTCCCTTGCCATGGAAAGTGCAGTGAGAGACTCGGAAGCAGGCTTTGCAATACGGACAACACGGTGCTGTTCTTCATGTGAGGTGGGAACCTGCTGCCAAGCGTGGCACGAAAACCAGAGACACAACATCAAAGCGAGATGCAATGCCCGCTGTTGGAAACATGAAAAAGCCTAGACAAAACACTTCAGCAACTCCAAGGTAAATTTCTTACAGATGTGGGGGTGACCGCAGACCGGACACCTGCAGATTCAAGGAGGCAGAATGCCATTACTGTCATAAGAAAGGTCACGTAGTAAGGCAATGCAGGGTGAAGTTGAAACAGCCCGTAAAGCAGCAAACCCATGTCAAAACCAAACCTTTAACTGTCACAATCCAAATTAATGGAAAACCACTAATAATGGTGGTAGATATGGGAGCCTCAACCACAGTGGTGGGAGAGCACACATTTAAATACCTAAATGAAGATACCCAGCCACTGAATCTGGAGCGGACAACCGCTAAATTGAAGACATACACTGGAGCATCTATTCAGGTAAAGGGCGTCATCACAGTACTGGTGTCTTATGTGTAACAGATAGCCCAGATGCCTGTGATAATAGTGACAGGAGAAGGACCTAGTCTTCTGGGCCAAGACTGGTTCCTGAAAATCAAGCTTGACTGGTCTGAAATATTTCACCCGAAAACAGGAGGAGTTCCTGAACTGCTAAGGAAATACACAGCATATTTTGGGATGAATTTGGGAAGTTAAATGGCTTGCAAGCAAACATATATGTGGATCCTCAGGTGACACCATGTTTCTTTAAGGTCAGACCTGTGCCTTATGCGTTGAAGGAGAAGGTGAATGTAGAACTGTGCTGGTTAGAAGAGCTGGGCATCATCCAACCTGTCCAATTCTTGGAATGGGCAGCACCCATAGTTCCAGTGGTTAAGCCTAACCAAACCATATGCATTTGTGGGGACTATAAATTGACTGTAAATAAGACGGCTGTTAATTGCCAGCCAGTTTGAAATCGCGGCCGTTTCCTGGCCAACCCGCCGATCATGCCCACCCACCGAGAGAAAAATTCAGGCCCTAAGGTGTCAGTTACTTGTGGGACCCTCCCTCTCATTATAGCCTTTTCTGTTATTTCATTAAATTTTATGGCTTTTCTACTGAGATAATGGAGCCTTAAGATATTTTCTTCTCTTATTTGAGATAACAAAGAATGTGATGTCAGGCTCATCATCCCAAATGCCTAATTGGTGTATAGGTCTTCTGTAGAGTTCTCATTAATATGCCTTGGTTAAGGAAACTGCTTGCTAGTCTATGTTTTTGTAGTGGCTGATAGCACTTGGAACAAAGTTAATTAAAAGGGTACAAAGTGGCTCACAGCCTTAAATTAATACAGAAATTACAAAATTAATTCATAAATAAAATCCATACAAAGTGTGTATAAAATCAGTGCACAAAGAAAATCAATGTTTTAAAATGTATTATAATGTTGGAATTGTATAAAATGTAATATAATGTTGGAATTGTATAAAGCACTGGTGAGGCCACAACTGGAGTATTGTGTGCCGTTCTGGTCACCGCATTACAGGAAGAACGTAATAGCTCTGGAGAGAGTGCAGAGGAGGTTTACAAGAATGTTGCCAGGGTTAGAAAAGTGTAGCTACGAGGAGAGATTAGATAGGTTGGGGTTATTTTCCTTAGAACAAAGAAGGCTGAGAGGTGATTTGATTGAGGTGTATAAATTATGAAGAGAATAGATAGAGTGGACAGGATAAAATTGTTTCCCTTGATGGAGAATTCTAGAACCAGGGAATATAGATTCAAGATAAGTGGCAGATGGTGTAGGGGGGACATGAGGAAGAACTTTTTTATGCAGAGGGTAGTGGGTGTCTGGAATTCGCTGCCCAAGTTGGTGGTGGAGGCAGAAACTTTAAACTCTTTTAAAAAGTACCTGGATCTGCACCTAAAGTGCTGTAAGCTGCAGGGCTATGGGCCGGGTGCAGGAAGGTGGGATTAGAAAGGGCACCTGGGTGTCCTCGGGCTGGCATGGGCAAGATGGGCCAAATGGCCTCCTTCTGTGCTGTAACTTTTCTATGGTTCTAAAACTGAGGTAGTAAGATATACATATAAAACATAGTATGAACTAAATGCTACAAAAACTGATTACAGAACTTAATTCTTAAGCTTACAGACCCAAAGCCTGTTATATATATTGAAGGAAAGTGACTGTTTCTTTTTTAAGGCAATCCAAGTTAAAAGACTAAACCAATTCTTAGGATATAAGGCTTAAGGTTCAAACCTCACAGCTGTTTTCTTCACACAATAGGGCCTTCTAATGAGTACAACTGATTGTAAATTGTTATGAATTCCATACTCGGGCCCATTTAACCTTGACTGACTTCATTGCACTTGCTATGTAATTAAACCATGAAAGTGTAGCTT
Organism: Cetorhinus maximus; assembly: GCF_964194155.1. NCBI lineage: Eukaryota > Metazoa > Chordata > Chondrichthyes > Lamniformes > Cetorhinidae > Cetorhinus > Cetorhinus maximus. Next base: position 128,802,363 of record NC_135887.1, read on the forward strand.
TATACTGGCCTATGGTGTAAGATATTCCAGACTTTATGAAATATAAAAACCCCAAAACCCATAGACACGTGTACTGCAAATAAACAGGCCAAACCTCAACACAGAAACACATAGAGACGGGCTACACTGTCAGGGGTTAATTTTCAAAACATTCCAATATCGAAGTAACACCGATACTATGAAAGGACATTAAAAGGGCATTAGGACATTACCACAACAATGACACAAGATAGCTGCCATCAGGTAACTCAATTAAGAACAAAAACAAAAACAAAAATACCTGGAAAAACTCAGCAGGCCTGACAGCACCTGCGGAGGGGAATACAGTTAACATTTCGAGTCCGAATAACTCTTCGTCAGAACTAAGAAATATAGAAATGAGGTGGAATATAAGCTGGTTGAAGTGGGGTGGGACAGGTAGAGCTGGATAGAGGGCCAGTGATCGGTGGAGGCAAAGAAGAGATTGCCAAAGATGTCATAGGCAAAAGGACAAAGGGGTGTTGACTGTGGTGATATTAGCTGAGGAATGTGCTAATGCTGATATTAAGGGTAGAAAGCAGGATGAGCAAGGTACAGATAGCCCTCGTGGGGGTGGGGTCGGGGGAAGGGATCGAAATAGGCTAAAAGGTAGAGATAAAACAATGGATGGAAATACATTTAAAAATAATGGAATAGGTGGGAAAAGAAAAATATATATCAAAAAATATATATATAAAAAACTATAAATTATTCGAAAAAGGGGGATTGGAAAAGGGGTGGGGATGAAGGAGAGAGAATTCATGATCTAAAGTTGTTGAACTTAATATTAAGTCCGGAAGGCTGTAAAGTGCCTAGTCGGAAGATGAGATGCTGTTCCTCCAGTTTGCGTTGAGCTTCACTGGAACATTGCAGCAGGCCAAGGACGGACATGTGGGCATGAGAGCAGGGTGGAGTGTTGAAATGGCAAGCGACAGGGAGGTCTGGGTCATGCTTGCGGACAGACTGAAGATGTTCCATCGGTCACCCAGTCTGTGCTTGGTTTCTCCAATGTAGAGGAAACCGCATTGGGAGCAGCGAATGCAGTAGACTAAATTGAGGGAAGTGCAAGTGAAATGCTGCTTCACTTGAAATGAGTGTTTGGGCCCTTGGACGGTGAGGAGGGGGAAAGTAAAGGGGCAGGTGTTGCACCTTCTGTGGTCGCATGGGAAGGTGCCGTGGGAGGGGGTTGAGGTGTAAGGTGATGGAGGAGTGGACCAGGGTGTCCCAGAGGGAACGATTCCTGCTGAATTCCGCTGGGGGTGGGGGGGGTGAAGGGAAGATGTGTTTGGTGGTGGCATCATGCTGGAGTTGGCGGAAATGGCAGAGGATGATCCTTTGAATGCGGAGGCTGGTGGGGTGATAAGTGAGGACAAGGGGCACTCTATCATGTTTCCGGGAAGGAGAGGAAGGTGTGAGGGCGGATGGGTGGGAGATGGGCCGGACACGGTTGAGGGCCCTGACAACCACCGTGGGTGGAAAACCTCAGTTAAGGAAGAAGGAGGACATGTCAGAGGAACTGTTTTGGAAAGAGGCATCACCAGAACAGATGCAACGGATTATTTCTTTATTTATTATTTCTATATTTCTTAGTTCTGATGAAGAGTCATACGGACACGAAACGTTAACTGTGTTCCTCTCCGCAGATGCTGTCAGACTTACTGAGTTTTTCCGGGTATTTTTGCTTTTGTTTTTGTTTCAGATTTCCAGCATCTGCAGTATTTTGCTTTTAACTCAATTAAGAAACTGGGAATACCATTGTAACAAATGGCCCCAGACAACAGCTATCATACAAGCAACATCAGCAACGGCTAAGAAAGAGAGGAACCTGTTACATACCTAAAGGTCTGGGAGCCAGAAATACTTCACCAGGATGGGGTCCATTGTTTTGGTTGTGGAAAGAACATCAACAATGAATGGGCCTGTCTGGACCAAGGCATGTGACAGACTATAGAGATTAAAGGGTTCTAAGCCCCAACCACCTGGCAGGATGACTTCAGGGAATATCTTCATCATTCAACAGGATGTCTTCAGGAAATGTGTTTTGATATTTTCGATAAGGATCATCATAAAAGGCCAAGATCGAAAGGTCTGGCACTGCAGTCAAGAAGGAGGGTCAAGAACGGTCAGCCTGACTCGCAGGTCTCGCCAGAAGGACCAACTGTGTGGGGAGTTGTAAACTATCAGCCAAATCCAAGGAGCATTGGGGCTGAGGTTCAAAGGGTAGTTTAAGGGTAACAACCAAATCCTGCGGGGAGGACGGTTGGGTTGAACTGAGGATCGTTTTGTGCAGAAACATGGGGTTTTGCCTGTGATTTTTCTGTAGTGGTTTTCTAATAAGTTATGGGATTTTTAAAATGTGTTTATGGGAAGTTGAGGTTAAATCGTGGGGGGATTTAAATCGGGCTAACCAATTAAGTGTTGCTTTGTGTCATTTACACTAGTTTAGAGCTCTTGTATCAGGGCGTTAGGAGTGTTTTAATGAATGAGTTTGTGGTTGAGTCAAACCCTGTGTCTATGTAATCTTGTCCTTTACGAAACCCTAAAGTCAAAAACCATCAGTACGGAGAAACGGGAGCGTGAACCTTTTACAAGGACATGTGGTGTATTTCACTTGTTAATTAAGATGCAACTTAAAGGGTCAGTCACATAGTAATAGTGTCTTGTATCGACTACAATTAAGCAGAATATAATGTTAAGTTAATTGGTTAATATACTTTGACTACTTGATCATTACACATAACTAAACTAAAACTAACTATTAAACATGATCTTTCCTACATTCAAGACAAGTAAGACCTCCAGTAACGATGGCTTACCAACTTGCATTGTTTAATGGATTGACTCAGATTTGCTGAAAGTGTGCAAGAGTATGTTTCTGAACAGCAGCATGTCAGAATCCATGAGGAAAGGCATTATCACCCTCATCTACAAGTGGAAGAGGAGAAGGAGGAAATCAGATATTGGCAGCCCCTTTCACTCAAAATCCTGCCCAAGTCATCACCAATTGAGTCAAGGTTAATGATCTGGAGTGAATGATGCACCAGAACTGCAATGTATCGGGCAGGAAGATCTCTGGTAAGTTTGCGCTGTGATCGCCTATATGTGGAACAGGAGGGCGGACACATGCCTCATCAGCTTGGACCAGGAGAAGGCCTTTGATAGAATATTGCACACCTACATGATGGATGTGCTCTCCAAAATGGGTCAAAATGGGGCTTGGGGAGCAAATCCACAATTGGATCTAACTACTGTACGTAAACAACAGTAGCGCAATTTCAATCATGAGTGAGAATTAGAAAGCTTTTGCATCAAATCTGAAGTCAGGCAGAGGTGTCCTCTTACCCCTGTCTTGTTCACATGCAGTATTGAACCCTTTGCCAAGTCCATCAGGAAACCCAGGCAGCAGAAGCACTCAAGTCAAAACCTCCCGGTACGCGTGGGTGACTTTGCTGTCTTCTGCTCAGATCCACTGTCATTTCACAGATTGCTGAACATCTGTGACCAGTTTTAACTGGCCTTAGATGCCAAAGTGAACCTCAACAGGAACGAGGCCATGTTCTTTGGGAACTGGGCCAATTGATCCTTTGTCTCCTTCAGCATCAGGTCCTACTACCTAAAGATGCTGGTGATATGGCTTGAAGGGGCTGGGTGTGTGCCAAAAACTGAAAGGTGTGTACAGCCATGGTGAAGAAACTGGGCATGTGAAAGCATCTGGTCATCAGGTGGGAGTTGGAGAGTCACACCAGTCAGCTGCTTGGAATCAGCCCATGCTGAGTCTGAAAGGAGAGTGAGAAAAACAAATAGTGACATCACAGAAAAACCCTAAGTTGGTAAGAAACTGCTGTTAGGGACTGTCTGTAAATTGCTGTAAATTAGAAAAGTGCATTATTTTTAAAGAAATGGCTATACTTGGATTTAAGTGAGAGAACAACCAGGAGTAAGGGACAGTCAGGGCAGGATAATAAAGTAATATAAGGAAACCAAAGTAAAATAAAATTAAGACATGGCAGGGCAGCTCGGTAATGTGGGATGTGTGTCCTTTATTACGTGGGAAGTCATGGATGCTACCAGTGTCCTAGACCACCACACGTGCAGGAAATGCTGCCAGTTGCAGAACCTTGAACTCTGGGTTTCAGAGCTCAAGCGGTGGCTGAAGTCACTGTGGCACATCCACGAGGCTGAGAGATACGTGGTTAGTACATTCAGAGAGGTGGTCATACCACAACTTAGGAGCCTGGAGGCAGAAAGGGAATGGGTCACTGTCAGGCAGACCAAGAGAACTAGGCACGTAGTGCAGGAGTCACCTGGGTTCCTGTTCACAAGTCATTTTTCCATTTGGTAAGCTGGTGAGGGTGCTGGTTCCTCAGAGGAGTGCAGTCAGAGCCAAGTTAGTGGCAACACGAGAGTCTAGGCTGTACAGGAGGGTAAGAAGAAGAAAGGAAAGGCAACAGTGATAAGGGGTTCATTAGTTAGGGGAACAGACGGGTATTTCTGCAGCTATAGACGTGGCTCCAAGATGGTATGTTGCCTCCCTGATGCCAGGGTCAAGGATGTCACCAAGTGGCTGCGGGACATTCTTCTGGGGGAAGGTGATTAGTCAGAGGCCGTGGTCCACATTGGTACTAATGACTTGGGTAGGAAGGGGGATGTGATCAGAATTTAGGATGCCAAGTCAAAAATTACTAAGCAGGACCACAAATGCAGTAATCTCTGGATTACTCCCAGTGCCATGTGCCAGTGAGTACAGAAATAGGAGGATAAGGCAGATGAATGCTTGGCTGGAAAGATGATGGGGTGGGGGGTGGCGGGGTGCTTTAGATTGCTGGGACACTGGGACTGGTTCTGGAGAAGGTGGCACCTGTACAAGCCGGATGGGTTACACCTGAACAGAGCTGGGACTGACTTCCTTATGGGTTGTTTTGCATAGCAGGGGTGTGGAAACCAGGAGAGAATATTAGTTACAGGTGCAAATTGCCATGTGGAAATATGATGTTGTGGTGATAACAGAGACCTGGTTCAAAGAAGGGCAGAACTGGGTGTTAATATTCCTGGGTACAAGATGTTCAGAGAAAGTAGGAAAGGAGAAGGGGTGGCAGCATTGGAGCGCATTGCAGTGCTGGAGAAAGAGGATGTCCCAGAGGATCCAAGGACAGAATCAATTTGGCTAGAGCTAAGGAACTAAAAGGGTGCAATTACATTGCTCGGTGTAGTCTATAGACCGCCAAATAGTGAGAAGGATATAATGGAACAAATCTGCAGGGAAATTACAGAGAGATGCAAACATTATAGTGTAGTTATAATGGGGGATTTTAATTACCCAAATGTAGACTGGGACAGTGGTAGTGTAAAGGGCGGAGAAGGACATGGGTTTATAGAGTGTGTTCAGGAGAATTTTCTACAGCAGTATGTGTCTAGTCCAGTGTGAAATGTATGCTGAAAGGCTCAGTGCTGCCGGGGTGAGGGGGTGCGGGGGGAGGGCGAGCGTTGAAGTTGGCGCATGGGCAGTGGAGCATGCCCAGAAATCTCCCTGAAGGCAGAGAACGGAGCTGAAGAATTTAAACGCCAAAAATAAATAAATAAAAACCAGAATAAAATGGCCACGCATCGGAATCAGTCACCAAAGCAGATAGCAGATGAAAATTCTGTGCAAATATCTTTTTTTTAAGTTAATATCAGAAACCTCATCCCACCCTTGGATGGGGTTTCCTCAAAAAGACAAAGGCTGCCTGGCTGATTAACGCACTCGCCAACCATGACGTTGGGCAGGCAGCGAAAAATCACAGTTGATTAATACATGAATGGCCTTAATAGGCCTCTTAATTGTTGGTGGGCGCACTGCTGACCCTCACGCACGCCCGTCAACCAAAATATCGGGCGAGTGTGCGATGACGTCGGGACACTCACCCGACATCATCACACACTATTTCACGCTCGGGTGTGTTGGGTGCGCGCCCGCACGCTGAATGAAAAGTTCTGCCCTCTGTCACAAGAAGGGCTCAAAATTGATGAGGAGGTGGTGTTGGATAAGCTACCAATACTTAAAGTTGACAAGGACCAGATAAGATGCATCCAAGGATATTGGAGGAAGTAAGAGTGGAAATTAAAGGGCCATAATTTTCAGTCAACCCTAGACTCAGGAGAGGTGCCAGAGGACTAGAGAATCGCAAACATTACGTACGCCATTGTTCAAGAAAGGTTGTAAGGATAAGCTCAGCAATTATAGACCAGTCATTTTAACTTCAGTGGTGAGGAAATTTCTAGAAAAAATTATTCAGAATAGAATTAGTAGTCACATGGAAAAATGTGGGTTGATCAGGAACAGCTAGCATGGATTTCTAAAAGGGAAATCATGTTTAACTAACTTTCTGGAGTTTTTGAAGAGGTAATGGAGAGGGTAAATGAGGGCAATGCTGTTGATGTGGTGTACATGGACTTTCAAAAGGCATTTGAGACAGTGTCATGTGGGACAGCAGCAAAATGGATACAAAATTGGCTGAGTAATAGGAAACAGAGAGTAATGGTCAATGGATATTTTTCAGGCTGGAGGAAGGTTTGTAGTGGAGTTCCCCAGGACCGGAATTGGGACCCCTGCTTTTCCTGATATATGTTAATGATCTAGATCTTGGTGTGCAGGGACAATTTCAAATATTGCAGATGACACAAAACTTGGAAGCATTGTAAACTGTGAGGATGACAGTGTAGAACTTCAAATGGACATAGACAAATTGGTGGAGTGGACAGATAGGCAGATGTAGTTCAAGTGTGAGGTGATATATTTTGGTAGGAAGAACATGGAGAGACAATGTAAAATAAGGGGTCCAATTCTTAAGGGGCTGCAGAAGCAGAGGGACCTGGGTGTATTTGTGCATAGATCATTGAAGGTGGCAGGACAGGCGGAGAGAACAGTTAATAAAGCATACGGCATCCTGGGGCTTTATTAATAGGGGCATAGAGTACAAGAGCAGGCAGGTTATGCTGAGTCTATATAAGACACTAGTTAGACCTCAGCTGGAACATTGTGTACAGTTCTTTGTGCCACACTATAGGAAGGATGTGAACGCATTGGAGAGAGTGCAGAAGAGGCTTACGAGAATGTTTCCGGGGATGGGAAACTCCAGTTATAAAGATAGATTGGAGAGACTGAGACTGTTCTACTTGGGAAGATTTGATAAAGGTGTTCAGAATCATGTGGGGGCTAGATAGAGTAGATAGCGAGAAACTGTTCCAGCTCATAAAAGGATCGAGAACGAGAGGGCACAGATTTAAAGTGATTTGCAAAAGAAGCAAATGTGATATAAGAAAAGACTTTTTCATACAGCGAGTGGTTCGGGTCTGGAATACACTGCCTGGAAGTATGGTGGAGGCAGGTTCAATCGAGGCATTCAAGAGGGTATTAGGTGATTATTTTAATAGAAACAATGTGCAAGGGTAGGTGAGAAGGCAAGACAATGGCACTAAGTCATAGTGCTCAGCTGGAGAGTCGATGTAGCACAATTGGCCAAATGGCCTCCATCTGCACTGTAACAATTTATGATTCTGTGAAGTGCTCTTGACGTTGTACTATGTGTTGGAGGTCTGGTCTATAACATACTCGTGCACCATATCTGTCACCCGTTTTGTCCGGAAATCGAAAGTGCACCATGTCCGTAGGGACATTGTGTACAAAATTCTGGATAAGGGAAGAAAAAATGTACCCAATGTCACACTTATCCTGATGCCATCTTTGGGTGCAGCTGCATTAAGCTGTGCGTTGACCCTTGGTACCAAAACGTCAAGTGTGCTGAGGTTCTACCTGTCCCCGGAGTTGTGAAAGATGGGTCTGCCCATGTTGCCTTGGATGACAGTTGGACCATGCCAAATCACATGTTCCTTATCAAAGGTTTGCACAGGAAAACACCTTTGAACACAAATCCATCAGGCAGTCATCCACATGTAACATCCTCAAGACCCTGTGGGGAGAGGAGATGGTGGATCCTGTCTGACCCTGAGCAGGTTGCCAAACTAATTTGGCAGAGTGCCTCAAGACTTAGCTTGGCTCGTGGTGAGAAGGGCCTTTCCCGTTAGATCCTATCTGCACACCCAGAGTCTCAGCACTTTTGCACATTGTCCACAGGGTGGCTGTGTTGGGAAAGAGACCATCGCCCAAGGTCTTCAAGAATGTGTCTTTGCAAAACAGGCCTGGAAAAATATGCAGTGGTTTTTATCAGGGTTCATCCCGAGTTGCTCAGCAATGCAGGACTTTGCGCTCTAGGGGCTGTTCCCAGGGACACACACCAAGACAAACATTAAATGCTGCTGGAGGACCATCAACTCAGTGAAGGACATCCTTATAGTCTGCCCAAAACCTGCTGGTCTTCCAGTACAAAGAGCTGTCGATGGCCAAGTGTTGGAGACTGGCACATTCCACAGCCCAGGATTACATACTGTGGGAAACGCTAAAGACTGGGACAGCTGCTGCAAAGGCTCTCTGGGCAAAAGGCCACTGCCTCAGGCCCTCCCACTGAGGGGCTGGAACCCATACAAAACCCTTTGGGATGTACGCACCAGACAATGTTTGACATGAAATGCAAATGTAAATTGTAAATATAACCTGTAATGGCAAATGTAATGAGGCACCTCATGTACTGTATTGAAAGAAACTGATCTTTCAGTATGTGAACCACTGCCTGATAGACCTTCGGTAATGTCAAATTTGAACTGTTCTGTAATGTACTTTCACAAACTTTAAAATCAAGTATATCTTTGGAAATGAGGGGACAATTAAAATCGGGGATTTTAACGAGGCCAGAATTGAAAAAGCAAGGTGAGCTCGGAAGGTTGTAGGGCCGGGAGATTACAGAGTTAGGAAGGGGCGAGACCAAGGAGGGATTTGAACACAAGGATCAAAATTTTTTTTAAAAAAGTTGGCATTTACCAAACCTGGAGCCAATGTAGGTCAGCAAGTTATAACATGCTTCTGTTTACAAGTTCCTTCCTCGGTTCAGTAAATCACCGCTTCAGCTGTGATGGAGAGGATTTTTGCTGCTACCTCCTCTGCTTCCTCCCTTCAGCTTGCTAATCAAAGCTTCTGAATAATTCAGAAGTGTCTGTCTGGATTCTCAGTGGGTTCAGTTAGTCCACAGTGATGTAATGTCGGAAGAGTCACTGCTCCTGGTGATTCAACGGGGCACAGCAATGCCATGGTAACTTTTCACATCAGCCTACTTGCCTTGTCAAGTTTCTTTGCTTTGTACTCTCCTGCTAGGAAATGCCAGGAACACTTAGCATCCTGGCATTCTGTTAAGCTATTTTCAAAAATAGATTGTGTGGGCAAGTCTGCGAGAGACTCAAGGTGCTGAAAGTGTTTTGCCAGAAGGGAAAAAAATATTCAGAGGTGTCTTGCAACAGAGATTTATAATTAATTGCACTAAACACTTCTGTTAAGAACATCATAATAGGACAGATTGTATTCTTCAGGGGGGCTTACAGTTGCTAAAAGAACTCAAAACTACAGGCACGTAACGATGAATGGTAGATTCTGGGTTATTTAGCAGTGGGCAAGATTGACTATTTAGCAAATGATATCTGTACTGTTGGGACATAGTAACATCTTGTCACCTCCTCGGGGATATTTGCAGTGAAACCAACTCAGCGATCCTTGATAAATACTCTGGTGAACTCTCTTGAGTTCTCTGCCCAAAGGCAGGTCCGACCCAGAGCGGCACGATCTCCACCACCGGCAGGGCAGGCTTTAACTCCGCCAGCTGAGTAGCAGCTTGTGGTGGAAACTCATTTGCTTTTCCAGGATGAGGCTGATCCAAAATTACTTTCTTTTCATTTATAGGGTGTGAGCTTTGTTGGCAAGGCCAACATTCATTGCCCTTGTGAAAGCGGTGAGCCACTGCCAACACCCACAGTGCTGTTAGGAAGGGAGTTCCAGGATTTTGGCCCAGTGACAGTCAAGGAATGGTGATATAGTTCCAAGTCAGGATGGTGTGTGGCTTGGAGGGAATTTGCAGGTGGTGGTGTTCCAATGCATCTGTTGCCCTTGTCCTTCTAGGCAGCAGAGGTTGCAGGTTTTGGAACATGCTGTTGAAGGAGCCTTGGCAAGTTCCTCCAGTGCATCTTGTATACTGTACACACTGCTGCTGTGCATGTGTCAGGCTGTTTTTACATCTTTATCACTAACTCGTGGCTATCATTACTGAGGCCAGCTTTAAGTTCCAGACTTTATAATTAATTGACTTTAAATTCCACCAGATGCCGTGGCGGGATTTGAACCCATATCCCCAGGGAATTAGCCTGGGTCTCTGGATTGCTAGTCCAGTGATGTTACCACCACGCCACTATCCCCCTATTCTGCTATTGAATATGGACAAATAATTGACGATTTGAGCACTATTTTGAAAAGCTCATCCCTACTATTTAGATAAGAATAATAACACAAGCCACCGGAAATATGAATCTGCAGGAATATCACATTCTTAGCTGTGGCAAATGTCTTACCATCATTGGTAGGCTAAGTTAGTACAGAGCACACTCACCATGTAAATGGGAAAGAAGTTGAATACATCGACGTAACAATCTGGAAAAAAAACACAGACACCAAACTGATTGAAATGATTTAACCACTGAAGTTGCGTCCTCATTTAAAAATAAATCAAAGAATACATCATTTTAGTTTTTCACTTCATATGACTTTCAGTTAACATATTCATTTGCATTTGCAAATTTTCATATTAGCATACACTTTCATCGTTGCTAGTCACTTCCATGATCAAACATATTTGAATTTCACACCTTTATATGGGGTATAAAGTCTGACAGTGAAAGAAGCAAAATTAAGCGTAGGTGAAAATTAATCTCTTCACAGTGCTAGATGTGTCATAAGTGCCAATTAGAAAGGAGTCTATTCAAAGAACAACACTGTCAGGAGAATGTGACAAAACACGCATTAACAGTTCGTGTTCTCTTTTCTTTTATATTGAATTGTAAAGTAAAGCAGAACACAATTCTACGCAGCTAAATTTTACATCAAAGGAAATTGTCAATCGTGACCCTCGACTTATTATTGTATCTATCAAAACATTGGGAAATTCAATTCGAAAGATGCCATGTCCCAAGCGGGCAACAGACAAGGTCTCGTCGTACCAGTCAGCTGTGTAAATAATACAAGATTTACACTTGATGCGTGCTGCATCCTGGAAGGGACATAAGTAAAAGTAGCAAGACCTGTTTCTCCAGGGCAGCCAATTGCTCTGACTATCTGAGGTATTTCCAGCACAGGCTTTTTTTTATTACTTCACAGGATGTGAGCGTCACTGGCTAGGCCAGCACTTTTATTGCCCATCCCTAATTGCCCTTGAGAAGGTGGTAGAGAGCCGCCTTCTTGAACTGCTGCAGCCCATGTGGCGTAGGTACACCCGTGGTGTTGTTAGGGAGGGAGTTCCAGGATTTTGACCCAGTGACACTGAAGGAACAGCGATACCAAGTCAGGTGCATGGCTTGGAGGGGAACTTGCAGGTGGTGGTGTATCTGCTGCCCTTGTCCTTCTAGGTGGTAGAGGTCATGGATTTGGAAGTGCTGTCAAAGGAGCCTTGGTAAGTAGCTGCAGTGCATCTTGTGGATGGTACACACTGCTGCCATTGTGCACCAGTGGTGGAGGGACTGAATGTTGGAGATGGTGGATGAGGTGCCATTCAAATAGGCTGCTTTGTCTTGGATGGCGTTGAGTTTCTTGAGTGTTGTTGGAGCTGCACTTATCCAGGCAAATGAAGAGTATTTCATCACACTCTTGGCTCGTACCTTGTCGATGGTGGAAAAGCTATTACACTACTCAGTATTGCACAAATGCCCTCAAATGCTTTCTACTGACATCCCTGACAGAGGTATAATTTGGGAATCTGAGTGAAATTTCTCCTGATCAATCGCAACGACATTAACAGGAGGTGAGAGCGCCCTCATTTTCCGCTAAAATTGCAGCAGCCAATCAGAAAAGCCCCTGAGAAATTCCTGCTGCAGGAAACAGGTATTGTGGGACTGAACCCCACCTTGGGAGCACATTGAAGACAGTCAGTTTGGAGTGCACTTGGAACAAGAGCAGACTACGGAAGGAAGAGTGAACAGGAAAGCTGGGGAGAACTGCCTTAAGGAACGGAGCATCTTAAAACAAATGGATAGCGCATTAAAAATAAACCAGTTGATTTGAAGTTTTATGTTTGTGACAAGAATTATAATATTAGAGATACAAGACTCATGGCTAAGGATGCACAATGGAAAATCTCTATCTCCATCTCAAAGGATATAGATTAATACTGAAGGAAAGGACAGGGACAATATCAGGTCAAGTGGTGGCACTGCATTTATGAAAAAATGGATATGAAGGTATGAGAAATAATGAATCTGTATTCAGTACAGACACACTTATAGGTTGAGAGGAAAGATAATAAGGGAAAGAAGCTAATTGAGAATTGCTGCACATCACCAAGTCAGATTGAGGCAATGGTTGCTGAACTGCGCAAACAGATGAGAGTTAAATGTTTCTTCATCTCCCTGGTAGCAGTTTCCTGCATCATAAAATCTGCCCAAAATCTCTCTCCAGGCCACTGACCAGTTAATCCAGCCTTCTGGGTTTGGGCAGGAGACTGACAGGCCCTCTAAAAAGTCCTGAACCTCAGGCTGCTCAGGGCTGCACAGTTTCTATCTTGGCTTCTGCTCACAGCCCCCCCAACACCATCTCCCCCCACACCCACCCCCCCCAATACCCCCACGCCACCTGAGAGTTATCAGGACTTTCAACTTAGAGAGGTAGGCTTTGCAGGAGTGAGGAAGCAGATAATGTAGCTGGACTGGAATCAATTGTTAGGAGGCATAGTTAAATTAAAGAGGCATATTTTAACTGTGTAATGTAGGCATTGCAAACTCAATTGGTACCACTGGGTAAGAAAACGATTAGGAATAAGAAGTCTATGTGGGTAGCAAGAGAGTAAATGCAAGGAGCAGTGGAGAAAAATAAACTATCCTAAATGACCTATATTCAGGTTCATTTAGACACAACAGAATAATGAGCATAGTGATAGAAAAAACACTGTGAAATAGACAATTGCACTGCCAAAAATAGACTGTAGGCTGGTGCCCCCATAGTTTGGAGACTGGTGGGAACCCCTGGTGGGAAGGCCCAATGGAATGAATCAGGCACTTAATCAGACAGCATTGGGCCTCCTATCCGGTTGAGATCCCGAGAGGGTGGAAATTCTGCCCCCGAGAGCTGCCAACCAATCAGAAGCTGGCAGCTCTCCATTGCAGTCAGTGCCACCAAGAGCAGTGGTTGCTGTTGGAAACCCACTGAGGCCCAGCTCCAGGATCAGTGCGAGATCTCAGGACACAAGTGAGTGAGGCGGGCTGGGGGTCACGAGAAGTTGGTTGCTGACAAAAGGGGTGGGGGGGGGTGGTCAAAGGAAAGGACATGGAGGTGGCATTCAGCACTCTCCACTCCCCCATATTCCTGATGCTGAATCCCTCTATCAGACCTATGAATGAGGAACCTTTCCCCCCCACCATAATCTCCCCACCAAGCATGCCTGTATATGCCGGGATAGCTGTAAACCCTGAGCCACCACTAAATTCTAGTGGGTTGAGGGATAATTGGCTTTAAGTGGCTCACTAATGAGCCTAATTACCTTCCCTTCACCGTTCAGGGTTCCCACATCAGGCCCGTCCCACATCCAACTTTATTGTGGACAGTCTTCCCGATGCAGGTACTGCTGACCAATTCTTCCACCCAGCACCTCCTCACAACCCTCCCCCACCTCCATGCCCACTAAGGCAAGTTCCACTACTTGCAGCCCAATCAGAATGAGATTACAGGGAAGATAAATAAAACAAGAAAAAGGCTCCTATTTATCGGTTGTAAAAAGAGTCCAGGCCCCATTTGCATAAATTCTCCCTTGTCCCACCCGAGCTCAGTCAGATTCAGAACTCTCTCCTCCATCCCCACCCCCTTTCCGATCCCCCTTTTCAAATAATTTATATATATATATATATTTCTTTTCCCACCTATTTCCATTATTTTTAAATGTATTTCCATCCATTGTTTTATCTCTACCTTTTAGCCTATTTCAATCCCTCCCCCCCACCCCACCCCCAGTAGGGCTATCTGTACCTTGCTCATCCTGCTTTCTACCCTTAATGTCATCATTAGCACATTTCTTAGCTAATATCACCACCATCAACACCCCTTTGTCCTTTTGTCTATGACATCTTTTGATTATCTCCACTTATCACTGGCCCTCTATCCAGCTCTACCTGTCCCACCCCCCCTTAAACCAGCTTATATTTCACCTCTTTTCTATTTTTCCTTCGTTCTGGTGAAGAGTCATACGGACTCGAAACGTTAAGTGTTCCTCTCCGCAGATGCTGTCAGACCTGCTGAGTTTTTCCAGGTATTTTTGTTTTTGTTTTAGATTCAAGACTTGTTCGGTGGCAAAAGGCCAATGCTGGAAAATGTGGGATTGTTCCCAGCTGCCAGTTGAGGGGTGGAGGAGGGTGTGATTTGAAGGCAAAAGGAAGGCTTGTAGCTGTGATTACAAGGGGTTTCTGGCTACATTCAAGGGGTCTTTCTTGCAGCACTTGTAGGATGGGGGAGCCCAGGGAAAAAGAAATGCATGGCTTCCTTATGAGAACTCAGGCCCCTCCTGGATCTACATTGGAGTGCTGCTTTGGGCTGCATTAGAGTGCTTAAGTTGAGTTTGGTGAGAGAGGGAGTTCAGTGAAGAGGGAAGAAGGAATCCTTTCATTTTCTACCTTTCCTCAGAAAGAAGAGCGGCGGCCTTGGTAAGTAGGAACTGGTGAGTATTTCTTCTGTCCTTAATATTTTATAAACTAGAGAAAGTAAAAGTAAAGGCAGCAGTTTAAGCCATGGCAGGGCAGCTCAACCAAGTGGAATGCTCTTCCCGAGTGATGTGGGAAGTCAGGGTCCAGTCTCCAGTGTCCAGGCCGAACAAGTGTGCCAGAGGTGTCTTCAGCTGCAGCTAACCAAAATCCACATTTTGGAGCTGGAGCTGCGGGAGTCACTGTGGAGCATCTGCAAAGATGAGATCCTCCTGGATAGCACATAAAATGTGGTTTTCACACCATCGGTTAAGAGTGTACAGGCAGAAAGAGAATGGGTGACCACTAGACAGAGTAAAAGCACTAGGCAGGGAATGCAGGAGTCCCCTGGGTCCATGTCCCTGTCTAATTGAATTTCCATTTTGGATACTGCTGGAGGAGATGGTTTCTCAGGTGGATGCAACAAGAACCACATCTGTGGCTCCATGAGTGGCTCAGTTTCATAGCAGGGGGAAAAAAAGAGTGGGAGAGCAATATTGATAGGGCATTCTATCGTAATGAGAACAGATAGACATTTCTGCGGCTGTAGAGGTGACACCAGGATAGTATGTTACCTCCCTGGTGCCAGGGTCAAGGATGTCACTGAGCAGCTGCAGGACATTCTGAAGGGGGAGGGTGAACAGTCAGAAGTTGTGGTCCATATCGCTACCAATAACAAAGATAAAAAGAGGGATGAAGTCCTGAAAGCAGAATATAGGGAACTAGGAAATAAATTAAAAAGCAGGACCTCAAAGGTAGTAATCTCAGGATTACTCCCAGTGTCACATGTCAGTAAGATCAGGAATAGGAGAATTTGCCAGATGAATGAGTGGCTGGAGAAATGGTGTAGGAGGGAGATATTTAGATTTCTGAGGCATTGGGACCAATTCTGGGGAAGATGGGGCCTGTACAAGCTGGATGGGTTGCACCCCAGCAGGACCGGGACTAATATCCTCGTGGGGTATTGGCTGGCCAAGTGGAATGCTCTTCCTGAGTGATGTGGGAAGTCAGGGACACTTCCAGTGTCCAGGGCAAACATATGTGCCAGAGGTGTCTCCAGCTGCAACAACTCAAAATCCACGTTTCAGAGCTGAAGCTGTGGGAGTCACTGTGGAGCATCTGCAAGGATGAGATGCTCATGGATAGCATGTAAAATGAGGTTGTCACACCGTCGGTTATGAGTGCACAGGCAGAAAGGGAAGGTGGACGGTTTAAACCAGAGCAGCGGGGAATGGGAACCTGTGTGGGGAGACACAAAAATGGGAAATAAAGATAGGAATGAAAGACAGAAAAGTAGAAAGCAAAAGCGGAAGGCAGAGGAAACAAGGGCTAGCAGCAAATAGGGCCACAGTACAAAAGAAATGTGTAAAAATGTAGTCTAAAGGCACTGTATCTGAATGCATGGAGCACTCGCAATAAGGTAAACAAATTAACAACACAAATAGATGTAAATGGGTACGGTATGATTGCAATTAGGGAGACATGGCCGCAGGGTGACCAAGGCTGGGAATTGAATATCCAAGGGTCCTTGATATTTAGGAAGGACAGGTAAAAAAGAAAAGGAGGTGGGATTGCATTGTTAGTTAAGGATGAAATCAGTGAAATAATGAGAGAGGATTTTGGCTCAGAAAATCTAGATGTAGAATCAGATTGGGTGGTGTTAAGAAGCAACAAGGCGGTGGGGGGATATTAGTAGGATTTGTTTATAGGCCTCTGAACAGTAGTGGTAAGGTAGGAGATGGCAATAAATAGGAAATTAGAGATGCATGTAACAAGGGTACTACAATAATCATGGGTGACTTTAATCTACATATACACTGGGCAAACCAAATTAGCAATAATACTGTGGCAAATGAATTCCTGAAGTGTGTATGAGATGGGTTTTTAGACCAGTATGTCAAAGAACTAACTAGGGAACAGGCTATCCTAGATTTGGTATTGTGCAATGAGAAGGGGTTAATTAATAACCTTGTTGTGCTGAGTCCTTTAGGGAACAGTGACCATAACATGATAGAATTCTTCATTAGGATGGAAAGTGAAGTAATCCGATCTGAAACTCGGGTCCAAAATCTAAACAAAGGAAACTACGAAGGTATGAGGTGTGAGTTGGCTAAAATAGATTGGGGAACTTTGGTAAAAGACATGATGGTGGATAGGCAATGGTTATTACTTAAGGAATGAATGTATGCATGCAACAGTTATAGGTTTCTTTCTAGTGCAAAAACACAACAGGAAAAGCGGCCCAACCATGGCTAGCAAAAGAAATTAAGGATAGAATTAGATCCAAAGTAGAGTCATATAAAATTGCTAGAAAAAGTAGCAAGCCTGAGGATTGGGAGCAGTTTAGATTTCAGCAAAGGAGGAGAAAGAGATTAATTAAGAGGGGATAAATAGAGTATGAGAGTAAACTTGCAAGGAACATAAAAGCAAACTGTAAAAGCTAACAAAGTATGTAAAAAGAGCAATGTTAATGAAGACAAATGTAGCTCCCATTCAGTCTGAAACAGGAAAATTTATAATAGAGAACAAGGAAATGGCAGAGCAATTAAACAACTACTTTAGTTCTGTCTTCACAGAGGAAGACACAAATAACTTCCTAAATGCTAGGGAACCAAGGGCCTAGAGAGAAGGAGGAATTGAAGTCAATATTACTAAAAACATAGTGCTGGAAAAATTAATGGGACTGAAAGCCAATAAGTCCCCAGGGCCTAATAATCTACATCTCAGGGTACTAAAGGAGGTGGCCATGGAAATAGTGGATGAGTTGGTTGTCATCTTCCAAAATTCTGTCAGTTCTGGAACAGTCCTAGCAGATTAGAGGGTGGCAAATGTAACCCTGCTATTTAAAAAAAGAGGGAGGGAGAAAACGGAGTTATAGACCAGTTAGCCTAACAAAAATGCTAGAGTATATTATAAAGGATATTATAACAGGACACTTAGAAAAGATCAGCAGGATCAGACAGAGTCAATATGGATTTATGAAAGGAGAATCAGGTTTGATAAACCTACTGGAGTCTTTTGAGAACATAATTAGCAGAATAGATAAGGGACACCCAGTGGATGTGGTGTATTTGGATTTTCAGAAAGCTTTTGATAAAGACCCACATAAGAGGTTAGTGTGCAAAATTAAAGCACATGGAATTGAGGGTAATATATTGGCATGGATTGAGAATTGGTTAGCAGAGAGGAAACAGACAGTAAGAATAAATAGGTCTTTTTTGGAGTGGCAGGTGACATCACAGGGATCAGTGCTTGGGCCCCAGCTATTCACAATATATATCAATGATTTGGATAAGGGAACCAAATGTAATATTTCCAAGTTTGCTGATGACACAAAACTTGATGGGAATGTGAGTGGTGAGGAGGATGTTAAGAGGCTTCAGAGTGATTTAGACAGGTTGAGTGAGTGGGAAAATACATTACAGATGCAGTATAACATGGATAAGTGTGAAGTTATCCATTTCAGTAGGAAAAACAGAATGGCAGAATATTATGTAAATGGCGATAGATTGGGAAGCGCTGATTTACAAAGGGACCTGGGTGTCCTTGAGCACCAATCACTGAAAGCAAGCAAGCAGTTAAGAAGGCCAATGGTATGTTGGCCTTCATTGCGAGAGGACTTGAGTACAGGAGCAAGGATGTCTTACTGCAGCTGTGCAGAGCCTTGGTGAGACCACACCTGGAGCAGTGTGTGCAGTTTTGGTCTCCTTACCTAAGAAATATACTTTCCATAGAGGGAGTGCAGCGAACATTCACTAGACTGATTCATGGATGGCAGGATTGTCATATGACGAGAGACTGGGTCGACTAGGCCTGTATCCTGTGGAATTTAGAAGAATGAGAGGGGATCTCATTGAAGCATATAAAATTCTGTCAGGTCTGGACAGATGGAACAGTAGTCAGGATGTGGGGCACAAGATACACCAGGAGATAGAAAAGATGTGTAAGAAAGGCAAGGTTACAGTGATCATGGGGGATTTCGATATGCAGGTAGACTGGGAAAATCAGGTTGGTAGTGGATCCCAAGAAAAGGAATTTGTGGAATGTCTACCAGATGGCTTTTTGGAGCAGCTTGTGGTGGAGCCCACTAGGGAACAGGCAATTCTAGATTTAGTGATGTGTAATGAGGCAGATTTGATAAGGGAGCTTAAGGTGAAGGAACCCTTAGGAGGAAGCGACCATAATATGATAGAATTTACCCTGCAATTTGAGAGGAAAAAGCTAGAATCAGATGTAACGGTATTACAGTTGAATAAAGGCAACTACGGAGGCATGAGGGAGGAACTGGCCAGAATTGACTGGGAGATGAGCCTAGCAGGAAAGACAGTGGAACAGCAATGGCAGGAGTTTCTGGGAGTAATTTGAGAGACACAGCAAAAATTCATCCCTAGGAAGAAGAAGCATACTAAAGGGAGGATGAGGCAATGATGGCTGACAAGGGAAGTCAGGGACAGCATAAAAGCTAAAGATAAAGCATACAATGCGGCGAAGAGCAGTGGGAAGCCAGGGGATTGGGAAGCCTACAAAGACCAACAGAGGACAACTAAAAAAGAAATAAGGAGGGAGAAGATTAAATATGAGGGTAAACTAGCCAGTAATATAAAAGAAGATTGCAAGAGTTTTTTAGATATATAAAGGGTAAGAGAGAGGAAAAAATGGACATTGGGCCGCTGGAAAATGACGCTGGAGGAGTAGTAGTGGGGAACAAAGAAATGGCGGAGGAACTGAATAGCTACTTTGCGTCAGTCTTCACAGTGGAAGACACGAGTAACATCCCCAAAGTTCAAGAGAGTCGGGGGGCAGACGTGAGTATGGTGGCCATTACCAAGGAGAAGGTGCTAGGAAAACTGAAAGGTCTGAAGGTGGATAAATCACCTGGACCAGATGGATTACACCCCAGAGTTCTGAAGGAGATAGCTGAAGAGATAGTGGAGGTGTTAGTGGTGATCTTTCAGGAATCACTGGAGTCAGGGAGGGTCCCAGAGGACTGGAAAATCGCTAATGTAACCCCCCTGTTTAAGAAGGGAGTGAGGCAAAAGACGAGAAATTACAGGCCGATTAGCTTGACCTCAGTCGTTGGTAAGATTTTAGAGTCCATTATTAAGGATGAGATTTCCGAATACTTGGAAGTGCATGGTAAAATCGGGCAAAGTCAGCATGGTTTCATCAAGGGGAGGTCATGCCTGACAAATCTGTTAGAATTCTTTGAGGAGGTAATGAGTAGGTTAGACAAAGGAGAGCCAATGGATGTTATCTACTTGGACTTGAAGGCCTTTGACAAGGTGCCACACAGGAGGCTGCTCAGTAAGATAAGAGCCCATGGTGTTAGAGGCAAGGTACTAGCATGGATAGAAGATTGGCTGTCTGGCAGGAGGCAGAGAGTGGGGATAAGGGGGTCCTTCTCAGGATGGCGGCCGGTGACTAGTGGAGTACCGCAGGGGTCAGCGTTGGGACCACAACTTTTCACTTTATACATTAATGATCTAGATGAAGGAACTGAGGGCATCCTGGCTAAGTTTGCAGATGATACAAAGATAGGTGGAGGGACAGGTAGTATTGAGGAGGTGGGGAGGCTGCAGAGGATTTGGACAGGTTAGGAGAATGGGCAAATAAGCGGCAGATGGAATACAACGTAGGCAAGTGTGAGGTCATGCACTTTGGTAGGAAGAATAGAGGCATAGACTATTTTCTAAATGGGAAGAGAATTCAGAAATCTGGAGTGCAAAGGGACTTGAGAGTCCTAGTCCAGGGTTCTCTTAAGGTTAACTTGCAGGTTGAGTCGGTAGTTAGGAAGGCAAATGCAATGTTGGCATTTATTTCGAAAGGACTAGAATATAAAAGCAGGGATGTGCTGCTAAGGCTTTATAAGGCTCTGGTCAGACCACATTTAGAATATTGTGAGCAATTTTGGGCCCTGTATCTCAGGAAGGATGTTCTGGCCCTGGAGAGGGTCCAGAGGAGGTTCATGAGAATGATCCCTGGAATGAAAGGCTTAACATATGAGGAACATTTGATGACTATACTCGATGGAGTTTAGAAGGATGAGGGAGGATCTGATTGAAACTTACAGAATACTGAAAGGCCTGGATAGAGTGGACGTGGGGAAGATGTTTCCATTAGTAGGAGAGACTAGGACCCGAGGGCACAGCCTCAGAGTAAAGGGAAGACCTATTAGAACAGAGATGAGGAGAAACTTCTTTAGCCAGAGAGTGATGAATCTATGGAATTCATTGCCACAGAAGGCTGTGGAGGCCAGGTCATTGAGTGTATTTAAGACTGAGATAGATAGGTTCTTGATTGGTAAGGGGATCAAAGGTTACAGGGAGAAGGCGGGAGAATGGGGTTGAGAAGCTTATCAGCCATGATTGAATGGCGGGGCAGACTCGATGAGCCGAATGACCTAATTTCTGCTCCAATGTCTTATGGTCTTATGGACTGGAGGCAGGGATGATGTTTCCTCTGGCTGGGGAGGTCTGGAACAAGGGGTCACAGTCTCAGGATATGGGGTAGGCCATTTCTTCACTCAGAGGGTAGCGAACCTGTGAAATTCTGTACCACAGAAGGCTGTGGAGGCCAAGTCACTGAGTATATTTAAGGAGGAAATAGATAGATTTATAGACGCTAAAGTTGTCAAGGGGTATGGGAAGAGAGCAGGAATATGGCTTTAAGATAGAGGATAGAGAATAAGCCATGATCATATTGAAAGATGGAGCAAGCTCAAAGGGCCAAATGACTCACTCCTGCTTCTTTTCTATGCTTCTACTAAAAGGAAAACTAAAATTAGTTTTTTCAAATTTACCTGCTGGGCCTCTGCTAGCCAAGGAACCAGCTTCCAGGAGGTTTGGTCTGACAGGGAAGCTGTGTTGCTCCTCCCTTCAGGTCTCCGACTCGAATTGCCCTTGGGCCCCAATGGCATAATCAAGCCTGATCTGCACATATCCCGATTGTTGGTGTCCCTTTCACCTGCTCAAGGTTAAAATCAGGACCTGGTGGAAAGGCAGAAATGGCATGTTTTAAACTGCGCTCTCTAGAAATTGCAAACTCATTTTGTAGCACCGGGTAAGTGGCTGGCCTCATTTTAATTGTCCCCCACCCAGTTTCTGCCAGGCGGCTGTGTGGGAGTGGCATGTAAAATCAAGGCCAAGGAACTGATTGAGCAAACTAAAAGACGGCAGCTATGCTGACAGTTATTTTAATGTTTAGTATCTATGTTCACTTAAATTAAGTTAGTGATTTTTCTGGGAATTGAGGATTGATTTTCAAAGAAACGTTCAGGCCTGGATTTTCACTCCTGGGTCAGGAGCATCGAGTTAGGGGAGGTGGTGGCAGAGTGGTATTGTCACTGGACTAGTAATCCAGAGACCCAGGGTAATGCTCTGGGGGCTCGGGTTTGAAACCCGTGGCAGGTGGTGGAATTAGAATTCAATAAAAATCTGGAATTAAAGGTCTGGTGACAACCACGAAACCATTGCCGATTGTCATAAAAAACCTATCTGGTTCACTAATGTCCTTTAGGGAAGGAAATCTGCTGTCTGGCCTACATGTGACTCCACACCCACAGCAATGGGGTTGACTCTTAAATGTGCCCTGAGAAAGGGCAATTAGGGGGTGGCAAACAAATGCTGGCTTAGCCAGCGATGCCCACTTCCTATCAAAAGAAAAAAAAAAATTCCGACTCCACAAACCTAACCCAGGGGAAAGTGCCCCGGAAGTTTAGATTTCCAATCTAGGGTGGCAGGATTCTCATGGAGTCAGGCTGGGCACCCTGGAGGCGGGCTGGATGGATTGCCTCGGTGCTCCAGCATTGTGCTGAAGCTTTAAAATAACCCAATGAAACATAAAACTGCCCGCCAGCCCTCACCCCCAACACCCCCATACATCCCTCATTCCCCATCTGTGCCAGCCCATGTCCACCACCCCCCCGGCCCCTCATGCTATCCACTTCAACCTTTGTACCTGACCTACGCCCATGGTCCCTTAACGCCAAACTACGCTCCTCTGTTCACCTCCATGGCCCTTCATAGTCCCTATCTCAGTTTAGTGCTAACTCATACCAAACCATGCTCCATATTCACCACCCTTACACCTACCATGCCAATGCACACAATCTCCACCACAGGCAAACCTCAGGTGCCACGATGAGACTAAACAATATAAAGTTCTCAGTACCTATTGCAGACATTACTTAAAAAAACTCGTTCACAAAAACTTATTTACTATGTTTACATTTCTTCAACAACAGAATCCCTTTCGAGAACAAACATTTCATTTAAATGTGCCGTCCCTTATAAAACAAGCATTGGAATTCATAGTCCCACTTCAAAGAGTCTATAACCACCCGGAGCTGTCAAACTGTGAAATTCCAGGCACCCTACTGTGATAGTGGAAGGTTGAGAAATCAATCATGCAGCTCTAATCCAGTAATGGTGACCCTCAGGTTTATGTCAACAGACAGAGTTAAATAGGAAGTAATGATTTTTTAAACACTCCAGACATTTTTTCAGATTTAAAAGGCAGGAGTTTTAAATTCCTTGACAGTTGTCTTTAACAGTTCATTTGGAGACCTTTGACAGTTGTCTTTGACATATTTGATAGATTTGATAGTTTTGACATTTCTTCTTGACAGCTCCCTTGACAGTTCCAATGCAATCACGCACTTTTTACACATATTCATGCCTAAGATAAACAATCCCAAGGGGCACCTGACCTCTCCAAAGGAGCAGGTGACCTCTTCCAAAAGGGGCATGTGACCTTCCCCAAAGATACCCTGGGACCATGTCCAAAGGGGTACCCCACCTCTCCAAAGGACTGCACAAAGTTTAGACATGCTCCTACCAGGTGTAACCTGTGCACAGTCTGCTTCACACACCTGGGTCACCAAAATTAGACAAAATTAGACCAAAATCAGGAGACAGCTCCTGATTTTTTTGGCCAGTTGCACCTCCCCCTCCAAATGCGCATGCACAAAATCCCAAACCGGGCCCATTACCACTCCTGTGTAAATAGTAGGTGCTGTGTTCAGGGTTGTGTCTTCTGGATTTTGGCCTCTTCTGCCATTTTTGTAACAATGGAAAGTCTCTCTGTGGTTGTGAAAATCCAGGCCTAAGTACAGCCATAGAGTTAGTTACAGCACAGCAGGAGGTGATTCTGTCCATCAAGCCTATGCCGGTTCTCTATAGAGCAATCCACCCAGTAGTCCCAGCAACCTCCTCTATCCCTATAGCCCTGCTAGTTTGTTTCCTTTAAGGGCCCATTCAGTTTCCTTTTTGAAATTATTCATCATTTAATTGCCAAGAAGACACAGTTCAAAAAACAGAAGACACTATAGGAGCATCAGGGCCTGGGATGGGATGACTTGCAAACGAAAGGGCTTTCGGAAAGTGATTATGATTCTGTGAAGGGTTTTAAGTAAGCATTAGGACTGGGTAAGAAAGGACCTGCATTTATATAGCGTCCTTCTGCACTTCAGGACATCCCAAACCGCTTCACAGCCGATTAATTACTTTTGAAGCATGGCATCTCTGACAATGTAGGAAACTGTATTGAACCAAAGGGTTAGAGAGAAAGGTACATAACACCTGTATCTTTAAAGAAAAGAAAAGAAATGACTATCCTGTCAATTGCAGGCCAGTCAATCTAACATCTATCATGTGAAAAATGGTAACATTTTTGTCAAAGAAAGCCATGTGAAACACATAAAGGGGTATGAAGTCATTGAGGCCAGTCTGTATGATTTTGTGGGGAAGGTCATGTTTGATGAACATTAGAATTTTTAAAATAAGCATTGAAACATGACATCTATGACTGATGTTTATCTAAAAAGCAGCAAGAATTTTGAAATAATTCCAGATCGGAGGTTCGTTCATTGAGCGTGGAAAGCATGGGCAATTATTGTACTGGATGTAAAAACACAAACAAAGGCAGGTGTGTATGGAACTGTGTCAGGGATGTTAGAAGCGGGGGCATCCATACAGTCAGTTTTCTATTCACGTTGGATATTCATGATTTAGGAGTCGGGGCTCTTAAGGTTTTCCAATGACATGCTAGATTCACTGTCCTACAGTATTGGGAAGGGACCAAGAACATTAGTCATAGCGGAATCTAGGTAGTTTGGCATATTGGGCTAAAAAATGGTAAACTGGATTCCATGTCAACAGTGTAATGAGATTAGGAAGGAAAATGAACATTGCAACTATCATTGGCACCTTTTGGCGCCATTAAGAGTTCTGTGTCCTGCTACCAGCCATTCAATAACCTCGCCCCAAATCTCCCCTTCCCAATGCACCCTCATCCCTACCCCAAATTTTGCTCATTCTCATCGTTTCGTGCTGACTACTGGCCTCGGCTCACCCATTGAGCCGTCAGATTTCCTGTCCTCAGCTCTGGTGCGCTGCCCACAAGCACTCATTAAGCAGTGGGATTCTCACTGATGGGCCAGTCCTGAAAATGATTCAGGCCTCTCACTGGGGGAAGGCATTGCTGACGCACGGCCTACATGTCAGAACGTTCAAAATTGCTTCCAACGTCTTTGTCAAAATAGCAGGTAGAGGAACCCCACGCAAGTTCATTAACAGACTTGTTACTGGAATATCAGAGCAACATTTCTAGACATAAAAAATTATGCATAACTGATTTTTTTTTTTAACTGATGCTCCTACCACAGAACGTTGTGTGTAATGAGAGTGTACACGAGGCATTTAGCTGCTGAAGACAGTGTACCCGGAAGTTCATGGATGGAAAATCATTTTGGAGCACAAATTGAGTGCACTGATGTCTGTATCCAAATTTCTGACACACAAGTTTCTGTTATGCGAAGCCCTATATTGGGAACATAAATAATAACACTCACTTCCATGTGTGATCAAATTGAGTTGATATACTTTTTTATCATTAAGGCAAAATTATGCAGTGTAGGCAATGTGAATGGCAACATAAAGATATGTTGATCAATTAGGTTAATTAAAGGATGCAGTTAATTGCATTCTAATTTACCAATATTTCATACTTGTTTGAATGGTGCAGAGAGAGAGAGAGAGAGTATGGATACCTTTTCATTTTCTCTTGTGCTTTCTTTATTTTTAATGACCTCAGTGATCGGCATCATTGAGAGCCAGCTGTGCTGTTCTTTACAAAGTCTGCGTTGCTATGGAATTGTGGCCCAGGCAGCAGCATCGCATCGACTTCAGCGATCAACAAACAAAATATAATCTAGGAAGCGATTTTGAAATAAAAAGCAATTGACACATAAACTGTAACAATGGATAGCTTCACTGAAGCCTACTGGTTGAAAATTCAGTCACAAGAACAGTTATGCATTTTTCAGGGCCACATTTTAGCCTTTTCGTCATACAGGAAGATATTTCACTTTAAAAAAAAAACACTTTGAAATGTGTGCTGATCAACGTGAGCAACAACAGTCATTACTGAAGAATAGAAACTCATCTACTTTCTAGCTAATGACATTAGATTGGGTAAAACCAAGGTTCAAATTAGACGCAGCGTTCCTTGATAGTACACTACCACATCATACTTAACCTCTGAAGGACATCCTTTACTTCACCAACCTGATATTTTCATTCACTGTCTTCTTTTGTTCAGACTTCTAAACCATTTATTAAATGAACACCTGTGGCTAATGAATTCTGAAGTGTTAGCTTTCACTTGGACAGCATTGATGCAGCTGCCTATAGGTGTGTCAACGAATGACAGCACATATATATATATTGCTTAAAATCTTGATGCTGTTAATATTCAGGATACTTAATTGAATCTTCTTTTATTATTATCCAGGGTGAGGAGTTGCTCCGATACCGCCAAGATGAGAAGTTAAAAAGAAGACCAAGTTAATCAGGAAATTGTCATTTGGCAATAGGTGGCTTGGTTTTTAAAGTGTGAAGATTGTAAGGATAAAACTGACCTTTTTACAGTTTTCACTGCTACATGGCAAAGAATGAACTGATGAACAAAAACAAAAACACCTGGAAAAACTCAGCAGGTCTGACAG
Organism: Cetorhinus maximus; assembly: GCF_964194155.1. Lineage (NCBI taxonomy): Eukaryota > Metazoa > Chordata > Chondrichthyes > Lamniformes > Cetorhinidae > Cetorhinus > Cetorhinus maximus. Next base: position 128,829,232 of record NC_135887.1, read on the forward strand.
CATCTGGGGAGAGGGATAGAGTTGACGTTTCGAGTCCGTATGACCCTATTTGTTCTGATGAAGTGTCATACGGACTCGAAACGTCAACTGTATCCCTCTCCGCAGATGCTGTCAGACCTGCTGAGTTTTTCCTGGTATTTTTGTTTTTGTTCTAGATTTCCAGCATCCGCAGTATTTCGCTTTTATCTTAATGAACTGATGAAGTTGACTGTGTGTTGAATCTTAATTTTAATTTTCTGAAGATATAGACAAACAGGAAATTTGTGTAAGTTGGCATTTTTGGAGCTTAGAAGGAACAAGGGGGGAATTTTGCAGAAGCAATATCAATTAATAACAACAAGAAAAGTCGCGGCGGAAAGAGGTTAGAGACTAGAACTTGTCAAATGACAATATTCCTTTCCCTATCATGATGAAGAGTGTAGGGTGGTTCCAGGGCAGCCTCAGCATTGAGCAGAATTCAAGTTTTGGACTGGTTTTATGGATTAATTGGTCTCGTACCCATGTTTCCTTGTTCTGGACCCCGCAGTCATTGAATCTAATCTGTTTCTAATTATTTTCTCCTTTTACTCCATAATTTAAACATCTCTACCAAGTCATTGCTGAACCTTGCCTGCTAAGCCCATAATCTATATTAATAGTTCAATGCAGCATTGAAGGAATGGTCTTATTAGTAATTGCCCTTATTCAACTAAGGCTATTTATATGCAGGAGCCAAAGTCAACTTCCCATTCAACAAATAACAGATTTTAGTGTGATTGCAAAATAATTTACTCTAAATTTAGTGATATAGAATAATGGTGATTGCAACTTCAGGCTTATTAAGTCCCATTAGTCTGACTACTGTTTCCTCTGTCGTGGCATCACACTTTCATAGGAACAGGTGTAGGACCACTCAGACCCTCGAGTGTGCTGCAGGAAATTTGCACACAAATAAAACATTGAATATAAATAACTGTTGTAAACCTGTAAACATTTAGGATATATATTGGAGATGCTACCTTTCAGGTGAACAATTAAATGGAGGCCCTGTTTGTTGAATGCAGGTATTCGAGTGGATATTAAGGGAACCATTTACTAAGGAAGAGCAGTGAGTTATCCCTGTGTTTTGGACAACATTTCTCCCTGAACCAACATAAACTTAAACAGATTAACTCGTAATTGCTGATTGCGGGACCTTGTGTGCAAAATGTCTGCCATGTTTGTGCACATAACAGTAACTGCTTTGCAAAGTCGCTTAATTGTGTATAAGTTGATTTTGAAAGCTTCTTAGGTGCATTATCAGTGCTTGCTTTTTCAATTTTTATATTTTATAAAACAAAAAAGCTTACAGCATTGATGCAATCGCCAGCTGTTTATAAAAATCTTAGCGTAAAAAGAAAGTGATTACAAAAAAGCTGGAAAATCATGATTATCCCACATGGCTTATATTTAGGGTAAAATTATCCTGCAGGCACAGTAAAATCTTTGCTGGGATAACTGAATATGGAAGTGACTTTTATTCCTGCATGTAAATAGCCTCAACTAATTGAAGTGTCAAGATCTCTTCAAATTTATTCATGTAGCTCGTGCTGGTTGACATAAGTGAAATATTCTCAAGTCTATTCTGCTTACTTTTGTGGCTTTACGTTTGTAAATATTATTTAATAAACATAAGTGGGATGAACAAGTTCTATTAGAGCTCATTTCAATATACACCGATAGGCTCCATACGTTGGAGGTCTTGACCCAGTCCATGTCCATGACCCAGGACCTCCAATCAAGCCCTGAAGAAACCTCTGAAGAGGAATCTGAAGGCACCCTCCCTGAAGTCCCATCACAGCGCTAACCCACACCCTCCACTAGTGCAGGTACACACACCTCACTCACAATCTGGTGAGCACACTGCACTGTCTGATCTGCAGCAGATCATGGCAGGGACTTCCTAGGTGTGTCTGCAACTCGGAGGACTGCTGGAGGCCAGACATTTGCTGATCCAAGTCACATGACGAGCCTCTGGACTCGGTCATGTCACAGTTACTGGAGCTGCAAAGGCAAGCTCGGGACCATCAGGAAGAGATGTCCGCTACACTCCTCAGATTGCAAAGCACAATGGAGGAGTCCATCCATCTTCAGGCTGAGATGATAGTGCCAGCATGCCAACACACCGAGGTCAGCACTGGTAGGATGGTGGCCGCCATGGAGACCTTGGTCCAAGATGTCAAACGTTCACAGATGCAATGTGAGGATCTTATGGCATCTCCTCACTGCATGTCGTCATCATCATCCTCCACAAATCTAGCAACTATGTGGATCTCACGAGTGTGCTCGTGCGCTTGCCTGGCCAGTGCGAGGGTCTCATCCCCATCACCATTGCCTTCGAGGACCTCCTTACCCTCATCTCCATCGGCGCCCTCCTCATTGGAGGAGGCCTCCAGCTCCTACATCTCCTCCTCAGCCCCCTCCTCTCCCCGTTGCAGTGCCAGGTTGTAAAGGGCGCAGCAGATGATGATGATGAGTGACAGCCTCTGTGGACTGTATTGCAGGGCTCCACCAGACCGGTTCAGGCACCGGAACCTCATTTTCAGCATCCAGATGGTTTGCTTTACCAAGCTGCAGCATGAGCCTCATTATACCTTCACTCGGCTGCAGTCTGAGGCCACCGCACGGGTGTCATCAGCAACGGCCTCTGTGGGTAGCCTTGTCCCCAAGGAGCCAACCCTGCAGCCTCTTTGGACCCTGGAAGACGTCAGGGATCTGAGATCTACTGAGAGTGTAAGAGTTGTGGACACTCTTTGGAAACTGTGCACATACCTGCAGGATGCATTTGTGGTGGTCGCTGCACATTCAGCGAATGGAAGCCCTTGCAGTTGACATAGTTGACCGTGTGTTGTGACGGGGATCTGAGCGCCACGTGAGTGCAGTCGATGGCACCCTGCACCTGTGGGAAACCCAAGATCTGGGCAAATCCAATCGCTCTTGCGCCCTGGCTCTCTTGGTCCCGGGCGAAATGCACAAAGTTGTGTTCCCTCGCTAAGATGACCTCATGGATGCATGGAGGCTTGTGATATCCCACAGAGGTCACCTGTGGAGCCCTGAAAGGTGCCACCAGCATAGAAATTGAGCACTGCTGTCATTTTCATGACCACTGGCAGTGGATGCCCTCCATGTCCCCATGGCACCAAACCCTGCAGTAAGTGGCAGATCTGGCCAACCAGTCCCCGAGACATGCGCGTCTTCGGCAACACTAGTTCTCAGTCATCTGCAGGAATGAAAGGCAGTGTCTATAAGCCCTGGGTCTGGCTAGGCGCTGACCAGCGACAGCTCACTGTGGCTCTTCAGCAGCGTGTGCGGGGGCCCCAGCCACCCCTTCTTCCAGAGGGTGCTGCTCCTCCCTCTGTGCAGCCAGGTGCCTCCGTCACTCTTTTCTCTGACACCTTTGCTCTCTGTAAGCCACAAAGCATACAGCTAGTTCACCAGGCTCCAAGATCCTGATGTACTCCTCCTGCAGGATGAAAGAGAGAGACGTGTGGGTTAACATGGACGTACTAAGAATCTGTCTTGGTTAAGTCTGAAGGAGAGTGCAGGTGACCCCTGGCTCCCACTAGGACGACCAATGTTTAGTGCGTTTCATGGCTGTCCGAAACCCCACCCACCTCCTCCCCACTCCACTTGACTGATTTGTGGCAGCTTTGCCCACTGGACTGCATGCTATGCTCTCAGCTCAGGCGCAGGCATTCTCCTAACCCACACTGCAAGGCTGCACTGTTAGCTTGAACCAAGAGGGAGACTGGTCCAAACCGGGATGTTGACATTGCAAGGGGCTGTGAGCGCCCCCATCAGTGACTGCTCCATGGCCAGCTTTCGCAAGGAGATTGTACAATGTGCCCAGTCGTCCAGCTGTTCTGCAGTCCACTAAAATGTTCATTACTTTGCAGTCTGTGCCCGAGGGGTGAAAAGCTCTGGAGCACTTGGTGGCACTTGGATGCGTCTGGGGTGCTTGAGTGAGCAGAGAAGTTAGAGGCCTGGCTCCAATCATATCAATGTGGCTGTGCCTGAATTGTCTCAGCTGAAGAAGAATGGTCACTTTATCCAAGGTTTCCCTAATGCCTGGCCGTTTCCCTCACCCACCGCCAGCCTCCCCCCAGCCACCCCTCCCACTGGCACCCTGCACATGCTTTTGCGCTACCTTCAACCACAGGGCAGCTCTTGCCCCACCCCCACAACTAAGTTGCCTCAACAGCAAGGCAGCCCTTGCCTCCCTCTCCCCAATGCACCTCAACTTTGAAGTCCAACAGCAGACCCCGGCAAGCGCTCCGCAATGGTTCTATGTACCCACCTTCGAGTTCCCCTCAAAGTGCAGCCCACCAAGTGCACCTCTTTTATATGCTGGTGTGAAAATCGTCAGCGTGCAATCACGCTGATGTGGGTGGACGATCCATCTGAGGGGGATGAGTCCGGTAGGCTGACCTTATAATGATATGCGGACGTATTGCGATGAGGTTCCCGACGTTTGACGGCGGGAAACGTGGCCCCACTATCAGTGGGCGGGGCAGATGATCGCAAACCGATTTCAACAACATCGTGAAACTGATTTTTGGCCTTCTCATCATACCCTCTGCTCACATCACCGAACATTCCCAAAGCCAGCGGGCACGGAAAACTCTGGCCACTGTCTTCCAATGTTATGCAGTCAGTATAAGCCTAAACAGGGTTTATTACACATTGAAATAAAGTCTCTACAACTAATCCACTGTATATATTTTCAATTTGACGAAGATTATCATGTCACTCTACCAAATTAGAAAATGCAAAAGCAGCAAGCCAATTTATTACTAGCAGATCAGTGCATGGTTAATGGAATTAAAAAAAAATAAACTCCATGTAATTCTTATAAATTGGAAATGTAAATCCTGTTTGATGCTCAGCTGACTTTGACATCACCCCCAACTCCGCTTTGGTCTAATTCAGCATTGAGCCAAGAACAAGTGTGTTTATCCTCAGACTGAACCTTTAATTTCTTAAATTTATGTTGAATCATGAACAGATGCATTCAAAGGTAGTCTGCAAAAGCATGGCATTTTGAATTGATCCCAGAGCCTGCCACCTCTCACTGTTTGCTGTTCAGATGTCTGTATAAGGCTTTTTAAAAAAAATTTTGCTCCCATGATGCTGAGGGCTCTGATCCAGACACCTGCAACCACCCAATCCAAATGAAACCAGGCAGCATTGATGTTGGCAACTACGCTGTCATTTCTCTAAACAAATTAAGGGTACAGCTTTGAAGATGCGTTAATGAAGACCTCTGTGTATGGCATATGCTCAGTTAAATACGTACATCATTAGAGACCGAAGCCTTTCAAATAGTCAGGGGATATTTGAAATGTCATCGCTAAGTTATTCATGATGGTGTGCAGCTTAGACGAGACGACATGCCACCATTTTCTTAAGGAAATAGTTCATGGCCTCCAGTGTCATCTAAGGGATTTTTCTGTTGCAAAAGAACATCTTGGGGCTATGTTGGCATGGGTGTGCTAGCATGGTGTGATCAGTGCCACCGTGCTAGCTTTTACACATCCTCAAACAGACCCATGTAGCAGAGGTGATAGCATGCATGCAATGTCTGAATAATTGGCCATTCTGAGTGAATTGCTTTTCTTCCTGTAATCCAGGACAAAGGAGGATTTTAGTAATGAGATTTAAGATCAAAATGTTTTTATTCATTTATAGGGTATGGGCATCGCTTACAATGCCAGCATTTATTATCCATTCCCAATTACCTTAAGGTTCTAGAAGAGATAGCTGCAGAGGTGCTGGATGGACCAGTTATGATTTTCCTGTAATCCCTAGATTCTAGAATGGTCCCAGTGGATTAGAAATGAGCAATTTCAACACTGCTATCCAAGAAAGGAGGGAGGGTGAAAACAGGGAATAACCGGTCATCAGTCGTTGGGAAAATGCTGGAATCTGTTATTAAGAAAGTCTTAATAATGCATTTAGAAAATCATAGCATGATCAGACAATGTCAATATGGTTTTATGAAAGGGAAATTGTGTTTGACAAATTTATTAGCATTTTTTTGATCTACTAGTAAAATAGATAAAGGAGAACCAGTAGATGTAGTATACTTGGATTTCCAAAAGGCACTCAATAAGGTGTCATACAGAAGGTGAATACACAAGATAAGGGCTCGAGTTGGGGGTAATAATTACCATGGATAGAGGATTGGATAACAGACGGGAAGCAGAGAGTAGGCAGATGGAGTATGATGTGGGAAAGTGTGAGGTTATTCGCTCTGGTAGTAAGAATAAAAAAAGCTGAATATTTTTAAAAAGGTGCAAAACTTGTAAATGTTGATGTTCGGAGGGATTTGAATGTACTCATATCGAAAACTAGACCAGAATTTTTACCTTGTCGGGCGGACTCGGCAGGAGCGGGAGGGAGTAGTTGGGAAACCGACCACAGCCCGTGATAAGGGCCGGATCGTGATTTCACGCTGACACACCAATTAGGGCCTGCCCAAGTGAAACGCGCACTGCAGCACTCTGCACTGCCTGTGAGGGGGCAGAGGAGGGGGGAAGAGAGCGAGTGGGGGACTTTGCGCATGCACGCAAGTAGACATAGGAAAAGCTCCCTGAGGCACAGAGCTGCCTCAGGGAGATGACGATATAGAAAATTTAAAACAAAGCAAGTTAAGAAGTTAAAAAAACATGTCACATGAGCAGGGAAATGTTATAAATTAGTATGAAAACATTTTATTCTTTTTTAATGATGGATAGAAACCTCATCCTGCCCGTGGATGAGGTTTTGCCAAGAAATGTAAAGGCCGCTTGGCCTTTTTGCCTGCCTGCTGACCACAAGGCTGGACAGGAAGTGAAAATTTAATTCTATTAGATTGTTAATGGCTTAAATAGGTCTTAAAATTGTTGGCGGGCCTGCCGACTGAAATATCGTGCGATTACACGATGGCGTTGGGACGCTCACCCAACGTTATCGCGTGTCATTTCACGTTCATTTGTGTTGGGCACGCACCCGCCTGATGAGGCAAAAATTCTGGCCCTAATGTTAGGTACAACAAGCAATTAGGAAGCCAAATGGCATGTTGGCCTTTATTGCAAGGCGATTGGAGTATAAGAATTGGGAAGTCTTGTTACAATTGTTTAGGGCTTTGGTGAGTCCACACCTGGAGTACGGTGCACAGTTTTGGCCTCCATATCTAAGGAAGGAGATACTTGCCTTGGAGGTGGTACAGCAAAGGTTCACTAGATTAGCTCCTGGGATGAGAGGGTTGGCCCATGCTGAGAGGTTGAGGAAATTGGGCCTATTATGCTCTGGAGATCAGAAGAATGAAAGGTGGTCCCATTGAAAATTACAAGATTCTGAAGGGACTTGATAGGGTAGAAACTGAGAGGTTGTTTCCCCTGGTTGAAGACTGCAGAATAGGGGAGCTCATTTTCAGGATAAGGGGCTGATTATTTAGGACTGAGATGACGGGAAACTGCTTCACTCAAAGGATTGTGAATCTTTGGAATTCTTGACACCAGGGGGTTTAATATATTTGAATATATTTAAGGGTGATTTTTGGCATCTCAGGTAATTTTTTTACATTTATTCTTTCATGGGATATGAACATCACAGGCAAGGCCAGCATGTGTTGTCCATCCCTAATTGCCCTTGAACTGAGAGGCTTGCTAGGCCGTTTAAAAGTCAAGTTGCTGTGAGTTTGAAGTCACATGTAGGCTAGACCAGGTAGGGACAGCAGATTTCCTTCCCTAAAGGACATTAGTGAACTAAATGGACTTTTACAAACAGTCAACAATAGTTTCATAGTCACCATTGCTGAGATTAGCTTTCCATTCCAGGTTTTATTAAGTGATGCTCTGATGGGATTTGAACCCATGCCCCCCAGAGCCTTAGCTTGAGTCCCTGGCTTACTAGTCCAGTGATACTATCACTGTGCCACTGTCTTCCTAGGAGGGATATGGTGATTTGGGAAGTGGGCAGGAAAGTGGAGTTGAGGGCAAAGCTCAGCCATGGTTGTATTAAATGGTGGAGCAGGCTCGATGGGCCATATGGTCTACTCCTGCTCCTATTTCTTACATTGTTATGTTGAGAAGGTGGAGGTGAGCTTCCTTCTCGAATGCAACTGAGTGGTTTTCTGGGCCATTTTAGAGAAAGTTAGAAGTTAACTATTTTGCTGTTGATCTTGTGTTACATACAGGTTAGACCAGTTAAGGATGGTAGATTTTCTTCCCTAAAGGACATTAGTGAACCAAATGGAGTTTGACAACAATCCTGTAGGTTCATGGTCACCACACTAGCTTTTTAATTCCAGATTTATTCAATTGAATTTAAATTTCCCAGCTGCTATGGTGGGATTTGAACTCATGGCCTGAATGTTCTGGTTGTATGGATGTCCCAATGTCAGGCAAGATATTCGTGGCACACACAAGCAGGACTTCCTCAGCAAGTTTACAAGGAAGATCCAATAACTGGGGAACCAAACTACTAAGTGTGTCATATGGTTCAAAGTACTGTCAGCTTGCCTTGAGGTGCCATTTTTAAAGGCACACGTGCACCAGACAGGCTGTAGGCTCAAGCTAGAAAGGAGAGGATCTGTATCAATGGAGGCAATGGAGGAATGGCTTCAGCACAAGGAAGGGTCACTTGGCGATTCGGCGACCCTGCCCTGGAGGTGTTCCTGCAGGCAAAGGAGCATAGGAGTATAGGTGTAAGGCCATTCGGCCCATCGAGCCTGCTCCGCCATTCAATTTGATCATGGCTGATTCGCTACCTCAATGCCACTTTCCCGCACTATCTCCATATCCCTTGATGTCATTGGTCTCCAGGAATCTATAAATTTCTGTTTTGAACATGCACACTGATTGAGCTTCCACAGCCCTCTGGGGTAGAGAATTTTAAAGATTCACCACCCTCTGAGTGAAGTAATTCCTCCTCATTTCAGTCTTAAATGGCCTACCCCTTATTCTGAGACTGTGTCCCCTGGTTTTAGACCCACCAGACAGGGGAAACATCTTATCTATATCCACCCTGCCATGCCCTGTAAGAACTTTGTAAGTTTCAATGAGGTCATCCCTCATTCTTTAAAACTCTAGGGAACACAATAGTCTCCTCAATCTCTCCTCATAAAGCAATCCTGCCATCCCAGGGATTAATCTGGTGAAACTCTGTTGCACTCCTTCTACCCTCATCAATCCTTTTGTTACTTCCTCAAAAATTTTGATTAGATTAGTAAGACACGACCTGTCCCTAACAAAACCGTGCTGATTATCCCCGACTAATCCATTCCTTTCTAAGTGACATTTTATCCTGTCATTCTGAACTGATCCTAATAATTTGTCCGCCACTGAAGTTAGACTGAACGGCCTATAATTATTTTGTCTATCTCTCGCACCCTTTTTAAATAATGGTACAATGTTTGCAGACTCCAATCCTCTGACACCTTGCCTATACCTGGTGAGGTTTGGAAAATGGCCTTCAGAGCATCCACTATTTCTGCCCTGGTTTCCTTCAACAGTCTGGGATACAATCCATCCGGCCCTAGGATGTTAGTCCCTCCAGTACATCCTCTCTCACTATACTTATTGTGTCCAGTATTTCCCACTCCTCCCCTTTAATTAGAATATCTGAGTCATCCCTCTCCTTAGTGAAGGCAGAGACAAAATGCTTATTGAGAACCCTGCCCACATCTTCAGCATCAGCACACAAGCTACCATGTACATCTCTGATAGGCCCTACCCTTTTCTTAGTTATTTTCTTGCTCTTAATGTACTGATAAAACATCTTTGGGTTTTCTTTGATTTTGCCCACCAGTATTTTTTCATATCCTCTCTTTACTCTCCAATTACGTTTTTTACTTTACACTTTCTATACTCCTTTAGGTTTTCTACAGTATTAAGTTTTTTGTGACTGTCATAAGCTTTGTTTTTCTACTTTTTCTTACCTTGTATGCTTCTAGATAACTAAGTGAGGTCTCACCAAGGCTCTTTATAACTGCAGCAAGACATCCTTACTCCTGAACTCAAATCCCCTGTGATGAAGGCCAACATACCATTTGCCTTCGTAATTGCTTGTTGCAACCGTATGGTAACTTTTAGTGACTCATGGACAAGGATACCCAGTTCCCTTTGGACACCTGCACTTCCCAAACTCTCACCATTTAAGAAATACTCTGCCTTCTTGTTTTTTTCTACCAAAGCGAATAACTTCACACGTATTTATTAAAGGATTTGTTAAAGAGTTAGTTAAAGAAAAATCATGTCTAATTAATCTAAATATTACCTTTTTTGAAGAGGTAACAGAGATGGTTGATGAGGGCAAGGCCTTTGATGTGCTGTATATGGACTTCCAAAAGGCATTCGATACAGTGCCACACAACAGACTTGTGAGGAAAGTTATAGGTCATGGAATAAAAGGGACAGTAGCAACGTGGATACAAAATTAGCTGAGGGATAGGAAACAGAGAATAATGGTTAATGGATACTTTTCGGGCTGGAAGAAGGTTTGTAATGGAGTTCCCCAGGGGCCGGTATTGGGGCCCTTGCTCCTCCTGATATATATATAAATGATCTAGATCTTGGTGTGCAGGGGACAATTTCAAAGTTTGCAGACGACACAGAACTTGGGAGAATTGTAAACTGTGAGGAGGATAGTGTGGAAGTTCAAAAGGACATTGACACATTGGTGGAGTGGGCAGATAGGTGGCAGATGAAGTTCAATGTGGAGAAGTGTGAGGTGATACACTTTGGTACAAAGAACATAGAGAGACAATATAAAATAGAGGATACTATTCTAAAGGGTGTAGAGAGACCAGGGTGTATGTGTACATAAGTCATTAAAGGTGGCAGGACAGGTAGAGAGAGCTGTTTCTAAAGCATATAGTATTCTAGGCTTCATTAATAGGGGCATAGAGTACAAGAGCAGGAAAGTTATGGTGAACTTATATAAGATACTGGTTTTACCACTAGACCTCATCTGGAATATTTTGTACAGTTCTGGGCACCACACTATAGGAAGGATGTGAACGCATTGGAGAGTGTGTAGAAGAAGTTTACGAGAATGGTTCCAGGGATGAGACACTTCAGTTATGAGGAAAGATTGGAGAAGTTGGGACTGTTTTCCTTGGAGAGGAGAAGGTTGAGAGTAGACTTGATGGAGGTTTTCAAAATAATGAGGGGCCTGGACGGAGTAGATAGGGAGAAACTTTTTCTGCTCATAAACAGATCGAGAACCATAGGGCACAGTTTTAAGGTCCTTTGCAAAAGAAGCAAATGCGAGGTGAGAAAAAACTTTTTCATACAGCAAGTATTAGGGTTTGGAATGCACTGCCTGGAAGTGCGGTGGAGGTAAGTTCAATTGAGGCATTCAAGAGGGCTTTGGATGATTATCTAAATAGAAACAATGTGCAGGGTTACAGGGAAAAGGCAGGAGATTGGTACTAAGTTAAAATGTTCAGAGAGATGGTGCAGTCATGATGGGCCTCCTTTTACATTGTAACAATTCTGTGATCCTGTGATTTACATTATATTCCATCTGCCATGTTCTAGCCCATTCACTTAGCCTTTCTACATCCTCCTGATGACTCCTTGCACCCTCGTCACAACTTAAGTTCCCACCTAGATTAGTGTCATCAGCAAATTTGCAAATATTACAAATGGTCCCCACATGCAAAATCATTTACATAGACTGTGAACAGCTCTGGACCTAGCATGGATCCTTGTGGTACCCCACTAGTAACAGCCTGCCATCTTGCGAATGATCCGTTTATTCCTACTGTTATGATCCCCAGCTGAGGTTACCCCTGGACAAGCCTGATCCCAGAGTGGAACCCAGCTTGATGGATCCTAACTTTTAATTTGTTTAAAATGGAGAGGGGCTACTGAACAGAGTCACCGGAGTCAGCTGATGAACTTTTAACAAAAGCATAAAACATTTATTAAACAAGAAAAGGTCTTTCAATAGGTCTTTCAAAGGTCTTACAATAGTCTTTCACCCACAATGACACCTTTACAGGTATATACAGATTTGTAAGGATAACACAAGTTATAAAAGTTACTTATACTCTATTGTCCACAGTTAAGTGCATGGTCCATGTAAACCAATTGCGACCTGTGGTCAGATGCACCACACCAAGTGACAGATGTCATCTCAACCAGATGTTATGGGTCTCCCCTCAACTCCCCCCAGACACTTGTCACACCGTGAGCCAATCAGTCTCACTGAACTCTGTCCTTCACATGAGGGTTTCCAATCTCCACTCTTCAAGAACTCACTTTGGAATCTTCTCCCAAACAAATGATTTTTCTCAGGCGCCTTCTGCAAGGGTTAACCTCCAAGATTTTGAACTCTCCTTCCGATGTTCTTTCCTGGGTCACCACATGCATTCACTCTCTCTCACCAGCTCAGCTGTCAACAGTACCACTGCTTCACATGCCCATAGCAAAGAGTCACAGGCCTTCAGCTGTCTTTTGGGCCTTCTTGCCTCTTGCAAGCTGTTCTTACTTTAAATCTGCTTTCTGAAGCTTTTGCCTCTTTAAATCTGAGTTTAGAGCATTTCTCTCTGTCCCTCACTCTTAACTTCGCATAAAAGGACCTTTTCCAGATTTTTGTCCTCCCTTTGACTAGAAAGTCTGCTTGGGACTTTCTCCTGTTCCACTCTCCTGGATTCTTGGGAGTTTTTTTTTGGCTTGGGACCTGCTCTCTGTCTCCTTTGCTCCAGTCTCTCCTGGCAGCTACTTTCAAAACTAACTGAACTCAAACAGCTTCCAAAATCAAACTGCTGTTTCTCTTCTTCTGTGCGTGTCTGTGGGAGGGACCTGCCTCTCTGGACCCAGTTGCTAGGCAACAGCACTTTTTTCTACTCTTGTATTTGCTTAACTTCGTAAGTTGTAAAACTCTCATTAGAAATGCAAACACCTTTTAAAGTGAAACGAAATCTCAATTTGACCTTTCTTAACACACAAATACAGAAATACAAATCAAACTTAAACATTAAAGCTAACACTCATTCCAACACCCACAAATACCAATGTAGCCTACTTAAACTATTTCTATTTCCTAACACTACTCTCTACTTTCTGTTTGTTAATCAATTCTCAATCCATACTAGTGGCCAGGATCTTCAGGTCGGCATGTGGGGGCAGGCCCCGCTCAACACCACGTAAATGACACATGGTGACGTGGGGCGTGCATCATTCCGATTTTCAGTTTGGCGGGCACGCACCGGAGTCCGCTGTGCGCCCGCCAAACTGTCAAAAGCCTATTAAGGCCATTTAAAAACTAATTAAAATACTTAACGGAGCTGCCCGTCCAACCATAAGGTTGGCGGGCAGGCAAAGAGCCCAAGCAGCCTCCATAGTTATCATGAAACCTCATGATAATTGAGTAAACATTTTTATTTGAGTTCATTGACACGTCCCAGCTCATGTGTCACTGTCACATGAGGAGGCATGTCTTAAAAATATATTTTTTTTCTTTATTAAAATTTTTGACCATCAAACTAATCTCCCTGAGGCAGCTCTGTGTCCCAGGGAGATTTCTGCGCTCTTTTGCGCACATGCACGAAAGAGCGCAGGCCCCAACTCAGCCTGCTCCCTCCCCGCCCACACAGGGAGTGCTGAGCGCTTCTGGGTGCGCACCACGCTGGGCGGGCCTTAATTGGCCCACTCACATAAAATGGCTACGCACAGACAATCGCCGGTGGCGATCGGCTGCACGCCCGCCTGCTCCCGCTCAGCACCCCCCCCACCCCCAATTCTCCCCAGTATGTCTCCCCAATCCCATGTGCTCTAATTTTACTTGGTAACCTCCTGTGTGGGACCTTATCAAAAGCCTTCTGAAAATTCAAATGCACCAAATCTACTGGTTTTCCTTTATCTATGCTACAAGTAACATCCTCAAAAAACTCCATAAAGTTTGTCAAACATGATTTCTCTATCATAAATCCATGTTGATTCTGCCCAATTTTGTCTTTTCTGAATGTCCAGTTATCATACCCTTAGTAATAAATTCTAACATTTTCCCTACTACTGACATCAAACTAACAGTCCTGTAGTTCTCTATTCTCCCTCTTCCTCCCTTCTTAAATTGTGGAATTACATTTGCTGCTTTCCAGTCTGCAGGAACCTCTCCAGGATTTTGAAAGATAACCACCAATACATCTATTATCTTTCTAGCCACCTCCTTCAACACTCTGGGATGAAGTTCATCTGGTCCAGGGGGTTTATCAACCTTCAGTCCAGTTAAATTTTCAAGTATTTTACTAATACTAATTTCTTTTAGTTCCTCGGTTTCATAAGCCTATTCGTTACCTTGTATTTCTGGGAGATTTTCTGTATCTTCTTCTGTGAAGACGTACACAAAGTAACTGTTTAGTTTCTCCGCCATTTCCTTGTTCTCCACTATAAATTTCTCCTGTCCCCACTTGCAATGGGCCCACATTTGTCATCGTTAATTTCTTCCTTCTCATGCACCTAAAGAAGCTTTTACCGTCTGCCTTTATGCTCCTCGCTAGTTTGCATTCATATTCTATTTTCCTTTTCTTAATCAGGTTCTTGGTCCTTCTTTACTAGGTTCTAAATTGCCCCCAGTCCTCGGGTTTACCACTTTTTCTGGCATCCTTATAAGCCATTTCCTTCGATCTAATGTAATCTTTAACTTCTTTCGTTAGCTACGGTTGATTTACTTTTCCCTTTGGGTGTTTTTTTATTCATTCATGGGATGTGGACATTGCTGGCTGGGCCAGCATTTATTACCCATCCCCAATTGACCTTGAGAAGGTGTTGGTGAGCTGCCTTCTTGAACTGCTGCAGTCCATGTAATGTAGGTACATTGTGTGATGTTCGTGCCTTAGATGAATTTATATTTGTTGTAGACCATATCGTTTTTCTTCACATACTAGCCGTTGCCTGCCTACCATCAAATCTTTTACTGTATTTTCCCAATCAGCCACTTCCCCCTCGTACCTTCATAATTTCCTTTCTTAAGATTTAATACCCTAGTTTTAGAATAAACCATATCGCATTCAAACTTCATGTGAAATTCTATCATATTATTGTCATTATTTCCCAAAAGCTCCTTTACATCAAGGCTATTAATTAGCCCTTTCTCATTACATAACACTGAATCAAAAATAGCCCACTCCCAAGTTGGCTCCTCAACATACTGCTCTAGAAACTCATCTTGTGCATATTCCAGGAATTCATCCCTCATAGCATTAATGCTGATTTGATTAACCCAATCTTTGTGTAAATTGAAGTTGCCCATTAATACTGTATTACCCACATTACATCCATCTCTAATTTCCTGATTTATACCATGCCCAACATTACCACTACAGTTTGGTGGCCTATAAACAGCTCCCACCAATGTTCGCTGCCCTTTGCTGTTTCTTAGCTCAGCCCAAACTGATTCTACACCTTGATCCTTTGGTCTAAGATGCACTCTTACTGATGTACTGATCTTGTCCCTTATTAATTGTGCTACCCCACCTCCTTTCCCTTTTTGCCTCTCCCTCCTAAATGCCAAATATCCTTGGATATTCAGTTCTCAATCTTTGTCACCCTGTAGCCAAGCCTCAGTAATGGCAATTAAATCATACCCATTTATCTCAATTTGTGCATTCAAATCATCAACCTTTTTGCAAATGCTACATGCATAATTCTGCTTTGTTAACTTTATTCTCTATTCTGATCATATTTGATGCTTGCCTATGCTTCATCTGCCTTCTACTTTGGTTTGTACTTTTCTACTTCCTTTGACCAGTTTTGATTCCCTCGAATCTGAGCTCTGTCTCAGGTTCCCATTTCCCAGCCAATCTAGTATAAACATTCCCCAATAGCACTAGTGAATCTCCCTGCGAGGATATTAGTCCCAGTCCTGTTAAGATGCAGCCCGTTCATCTTGTCCATCCGATGATGCCACTTTCCAAAAGTGCACTTCTGACATGTCTTCCTTCTTCCTTAACCGAGGTTTCCCACCCACTGTGGTTGACAGGGCCCTCAAACGTGTCCGACCCATCTCCCACGCCTCTGCCCTCACACCTCCCTCTCCTTCCCAGAACCATAACAGGGTCCCCCTTGTCCTCACTTTTCACCCCACCAGCCTTCGCATTCAAAGGATCATCCTCTGCCATTGCAACCAACTCCAGTATGGTGCCACCACCAAAAACATCTTCCCTTCACCCCCCGTCTGTCGGCATTCCATAGGGACCATTCCCTCGTTCACTCGTCCATCCCTCCCAACACCTCATCCCCTTCCCACAGCACCTTCCCATGCAATCGCAGAAGGTGCAACACCTACCCCTTTACCCCCTCTGTCCTCACCATACAAGGGCCCAAACACTCCTTTCAGGTGAAGCAGCACTTCACTTGCACCTCCTTCAATTTGGTCTACTGCATTTGCTGCTCCCAATGCGGTCTCCTCTACAATGGGGAGACCAAACGCGGACTGGGTGACCACTTTGGGAACACCATTGGTCTGTCTGCAAGCATGACCCAGACCTCCCTGTCGCTTGCCATTTCAACACTCCACCCTGCTCTCATGCCCACATATCCATCCTTGGCCTGCTGTAATGTTCTAGTGAAGCTCAACGCAAACTGGAGGAACAGCACCTCATCTTCCGACTAGGCACTTTACAGCCTTCCGGACGTAACAGTGAGTTGAACAACTTCAGACCGTGAACTGCCTCCTCTATCTTCACCCCCTTTTCAATCCCCTTTTTAAAAAAATAATTTTATTTTATTTTTCATTTTTATTCATTTATTTATTGTTTTATCCCCCCTTACCCCCTTTTTTCCATTCTTTTTCCCCCACCAACGCCCACTCCCCCCACCCCACCCCCAAAAGGGCCATCTCTTACTTGTTCCATGTTGTTCTTTCACAGAGTGCTTACCCTTGTTCTGGTATTAATACATTCTGCTTTCTTACCTTTATGCCACTATCAGCACCTTCTTTAGTCCTCGCACTACCATTAACCCTCCCTTTGTCTTTTTGCCCATGACATCTTTGTCAGCTTCTCCTTAGCTCCCACCTATCACTGGCCTTCTATTCAGCTTCACCTGCTCCACCCCCTTTGAAAAGTATAATTTTCAACACATTTCTACTTCCTTTTAGCTCTAAAGAAGGGTTATACAGGCTTGAAACGTTAACTCTGTTTGTCTGTCCACAGATGCTGTCAGGCCTGCTGAGTTTTTCCAGCATTTTTGGTTTCTATTTCAGATTTCCGGCATCCACAGTATTTTGCTTTTATTATATTGTACAGATCTCACTTGCCCCAGAACTGGTCCCAATGCCTCAGAAATCTGATGCCCCCCCCACCCCTACACCAGTTCTCCAGGCAGATCTCCAATTGCTCAATTCTCCTATTTTTATGCTCACTAGCACGTGGGACTGGAAGTAATCCTGAGATTACTGCATTAGAGGTCCTGCTTTTCAATCTCCTTCCTAACTCCCTGAAAACAGCTTTCAGGACCTCATCCCCCTTCCTACCTAAGTCATTGGTAGCAAACTCTGGCTGTTCACCCTACCCCTTAAGAATGTCCTGCAGCCGCTCTGTGACATCCTTGTCTCTGACATCAGGCAGGCAACACACCATCTTGGAGTCACAGTTATGGCCAGAGAAACGCCCGTCTGTTCCCCATACCAACAAATCCCCTATTGCTAGTGCTCTTCCCCTCGTCTTCTTCCCCTCCTGTACAGCCGAGCCGCCTGTGCTGCCATGAACTGAGCACTCCTCTGGGGAACTAACGCCCCCACCATTATCCAAAGCAGAAAACTGATCAGTGAGAGGGAGCTCAGTGGACTCCTGCACTCCCTGCCTGGTTCTCTTGCGGCAGAATTTTTACTTTGTCAGGTGGGAGCAGCGGGCGGGCCCGGGAGCGGACGTTCAAAACCTCATCCCGCCCATGGATGAGGTTTCGCAAAAAATGCAAAGGCCACTTGGCCTATTCGCCTGCCCGCCAACTGCAAGGTTGGACGGGCAGGGAATAATTCACTTTAATTAATTTATTAACGGTCTTAACAGCCCTCTGAATTGTTGGCAGGCAGGCGCGCTGCCAGCTCATGCGTGCACCTGCCAACCGAAATATCGTGCGAATGCGCAATGATGTCGGGACGCTCACCCGGCGTCAGTACACGCTATTTCACACTTGTCAGATGCACGTCCGCATACCAAGCTGAAAATCCTGCCCTTGGACTGCCTGACAGCCACCCATTCCCTTTCTGCCACCACGCTCCTAGCCTGCGGTGTGACCACCTCTCGGAATGTGCTATCCACGTAGCTCTCAGCCCCGCGGACGCGCCACAGTGACCGCAGCCACCACTCAAGCTCTGAAACCCAGAGTTCAAGTTTCTGCAGCTGCTGAAACTTGCTGCACATGTGGTTACCTAGGTCACAGGTACCATCCACAACTTCCCACACACTACAGGACACGCATTCCACCTGACCGAGCTCCCCTGCCACATCTCAACTTTACTTCACTTACATGAACTTTATTTTACTTTATTTTATTTAGCTCTACTTAATAAACCTTACAACTATGGTAAACCTTACTAGTAATGATAAATCTAGTAGTACTAATGAATTTAATGTCATGAATATTTTAATCACAAATAACGGCTCACCTTCAAGGACTAAGGGCATTCTGGAAGAATTTGTGTTTTAAAAGACACTGTCCCTTAAAGGGTTAATGCAGGACTCTGATTGCAATTGCTTGGAAAAGCTTGAAAAAGCATCCTTTTTACAAGAAAGGGTAATTAAACAATTGAAAAAAACAGTAAACATCTTGACCCTGGTGAACTCTGTACAAAAGGGGTCACATGGGTTTTATGCCTCTGAAATGCCTGGAACTGTGTTTTAAAAGTGGTTTTTGGTTTTGCTTTGAGAAAAGAAGGACCAACTGCTTGAGAGGAAAGACAGCAGCCTTTTTGCAGCCCAGAGCCAGTCCACAGGCAGAAGTGAATACAAACTGTTCCTAAGTTGCTAAATGCTTGGATAGAGTACCTCAAGCCTGAAAAGCAGCACCAGAGTTATTGATTGATTTGTGGATCAGTGCTGAGAGACCAACCATATAACCTGAACACCATTTCAAGAACTCTACATCTATCCTTTGCCTTTGAAT
The DNA here is from genome assembly GCF_964194155.1 of Cetorhinus maximus. Classification (NCBI taxonomy): domain Eukaryota; kingdom Metazoa; phylum Chordata; class Chondrichthyes; order Lamniformes; family Cetorhinidae; genus Cetorhinus; species Cetorhinus maximus. The sequence continues at coordinate 128,848,347 of NC_135887.1, forward strand.
CATTGAATTTTAACCTTTGGCCACATGTGTCTTGTGGCATCTGCATGGGCCTTTAAAGCTACTCAAAGCTCATGACCAAGGAGAGACGCCAAGGGTTAGTTGAAAGAGAAGTTTTTGAATTAAAGCATGTCTCTTCAGCAGATATGACAGCAGATGAGGAAAAGAGTTCCTGTTACACTACCACTTCCATCACTGAAGGCGGATCCTCAGCCCCTTTTACAATGACACCAGTGCTGTATGCTGATCTGTTGACTGAGGTGGCCCCAGTAAGGGTCAGGTGGCCCACAATATACCAAACGCTAGCAAGACTCAGGCACCCAGGGGATGCAGGGAACAGATATCTAATGCACTGGAGCAATGTCCCCACATTGAAGTTACCATAAGCGAATGTATGAAGGCATGGACTAGCACTTGGGGTCCCATTGCATGATAAAAATTTGTTAAATACAGAAACTCTTAATATTCAATGTGAGTTAAAGATCTTGGCATTCAATATTTAAGGAGTCGTATATTTATTTTTGTGCACCAGTTGACAGTGACTGGAGGCAAAATCAAATATGCTGATTGTTGTGCAGGTGAGAGCATCATTGTGCCTGTGCTGATAAAAGGCCTTGGCATGTAGTGCTGACAGGTGCAGAGAATTGCTAAGGGCCTCTTATGAAAGGTTAGCCACACTGCCTGTGGAAGATAACTTCTTCAGTTGGTGGCCTCTTGTGAAGTATCTGCTGACCAGAGAGTCATGTGTCTCCCTGCCACTCAGGTCACTGGCCAGTGAACTGGGCCCCATGGCACCATCTTCATTGTCTGGCAGCTGTAGAGACGCCTAATGTTCACCTTCTTCCTCCTCTGAGGATGTGCTCACTTAGCGGGTGGAATTTTCTGCTCGCATTGGTAGAGCGGGTATGTTTGGTGGCATGCAAACCGATGACTTAAAACCGATTATTGGCCTTCTCACCAGATTGGTGAGAAGGCCAATAATCGGTTTTAAGTCATCGTTAAGCCAGTTTGTGATCGCCTGTTCCACCTGTCACTGGCTGGGCGCATTGCCCGCTGCCACATGTTGGGAACCTAATTTCAATACTTTATAACGTCATTATAAGCCCTGCTTGTCGGAATCATACCCCCACGCTGGATCGTTGAGGTTATTGCACGCCATTTCACACTGTACATAAGCGACGTGCACCTGGCAAGCTGCACTTCGCTCGGGGCTTCGAGGTTTGTTTGCCTATCTTGCTTTGGGCAGCACTCACAGTCATCAGCGCCAGGCTTCGCAGGCAGCACCACATCGCTTTTAGGAGGGCTGACGGGCAGGTCTCAGCCTACCAGACCAGCCGTAAGGTGGGGCTGGCTTTTCAATAGCTACAGGGCTAGGGCTTGCTTGGGAAAGGGGGAGAAGTGGCCTATGGCAAGGGAAGAGGCTGCAGGGTGAGGGCTGTACTGGGGAAGGGGGGTATCTCAGGGTGTGTGTGGGGGCACATGTTAATCTGTGCAAGCAACCTCAAGATGGTGAGGGCTTAGGAGGCAGTCACCAAACACACCCGCTACCAATGCGAGCAGAAAATTCCACCTGCTAAGTGAGGGCATCCTCAGAGGAGGAAGAAGATGAACATTCGGTGTCTCTACAATGCCAGATGGAGATGTAAGGGTTTGTGAGAAAGTGAGTGGTGATGTCCCTTGAGCTGGCAGTGAGTGAGATGCTAGTGAATGTGTGATGGTCCTATGAGTGTGAGTTAAGAATGAAGAGATGGTTGCCTTACCCTGGCGGCACGGATGAGATCATTGATCCTCTTTCTGCACTGGATGGCCGATCTCTTGTGTGCAGCATTGGCACTGACCACCACTGCCACTGCCTCCCAAGCCAGAGTGGTGAGATTGCTGGATCTCCTGCAGCCAGAGTGGGGGTGGAGGACATCACAGCGGGCCTCCAAAAGGCATTCCAGTGATAGGTCACTGAATTCCTCCTGGCTTTCAGGGCCATGTCATCACTGGAGCAGTCCTGGGCTGCAAGCATTGAGACCTGTATGCGTGGCTGCAGTTTAGATATGGCACCTGGAGTGATGATGGTGAGGTAACGGCATGGTGGGTGACTCAGGTGCTGCCTGCCAGTGAGATGGCCTGTTTCCTGTGGCTGTGTAATTAATAAGGCAGGAAGCAGATGATACGCCTTTGCATCGTTTTTCACACCCACTACAACAATTATTGCAATTCTGGGTCGATTCCACCCAGTGTCTTCCTCTGGTTCCAGCACTACTTTGGAGTGCTATGTTTTGCAGTCAAGGAAAATGCGGGGTATCGTTGAGGGTCTGTATTAAAGGTCTCACCCAGATCTATTGAGCCATCTAATACTCGTCTTCAGAAGGCCAATGGCCTGCTCGACGGTGGACCTTGTCGAAATATGGCAATGGTTGCTTGTGTCCTCTGCCTCTTTGTTGGGGTGGCATACAGGGGTCAGAAAACATATCTTCAGTGGATACCTCTTCAACCCCAGGGTCCAGCTATGAAGGAGTTTGGGTGACCGGAAAAGCTGAAGCTAAGGATATAGTAGCCATTGCTGCTTCCTTGAAACCTTGCGCTCATCTGCAGTAACCATTTACAGTGGTTGAGAAAACTCAGCTGCAGGAGCAGTCTGCTTCTATCTACCTTGTCCAATCTTCTCATAAATTCAAACATCCCATCAGATCACCTCTCTATGAATGATGATCCAACAAAAAGAGTCCTAATTTTAAAAGTCCTTCTTTGTACTTGTGTTCCCTCATACAAGCAGCATTGTGGTGATATCTATATCATATCCTCTTTGTAAGACCTCAATACTCTTCCGATTTAGTGAAGCACAATACTCTAACTGAGGTCTCATTAAAGTTTTAATGGACTCATCATTACCTCTTGACTTTTACATTCTAAACCTCTGCTGGTAAATCATAGCTTTGCTTCTGTGGTTCTGCAGCATGTGAAATGAAGGAATTATTTTACTGAGAAGTAATAGAGTATTAAGTGAAAAAGAGAGCTAGTTTATGGACTGTCTATCTTTTCTGTATTGTTATTTGGCAAGGGTATTTAAGGTAGAAGATGGAAGAGAATTTAAATACTGTTATGCGCTGTTTACTTCATAGGTCTGTCGCTGATAGCAGTGTCAACTTGAATGGCAATTCAGAAGACAAGGGAGCACCTAAGGAGCTGGATTTCAGCAATGCCTCCAGAGACAGTGCTACTGTCAAAGAATGTGCAAGTCAAGAAAAATACAATTGCCTGAAAACAAAGTCAACTTCAGAGCTGCAGGCCACAAGCTCCCAGTGCCAGTGTGAGCATTTATAAAATATAACTTCTTTAACTTTTTAGCTTAGAAGCTAAGGTTTAGAAGTTTAAAAACTTCAGACTTCCTTTTGTAGATAAGAGCTGGAATTCTGTGATGTGCTCTTTTTTGTTTTACTAGTAACTTTCAACTTCTGCTTTTTGCCTATTGGTAGAATGTTGCAATTATATAGCCACCTAATATACCAAGCAAATTACTGTCATGTAATTTAGACAGTAACTGATTGATCAGGATGAGATATTTTGACAGTTTTGTGCAATGATACAGAACTCTGCAGTACAGCTGTTTTAATCCAAATTTTATAAAAACCTGGGCCCATATTTGCATTATTATTTGTGTTATACTGTAATAAATTAAATATAGCACCTAAAAGACTGAAATGGCAAAATAGATGCTAAGGAACAAATTGATTATTTTGTTTTCTTCATATGGTTGGCACTGGAGTTGGCACTTTTACACTTTAACACTTGTGGGGAGATGGTGGCATAGTGGTAATGTTGCTGGACTAATAATCCAGAGGCCCAGGCTAATTCTGTCGGGACATAGGTTCAAATGCCACTAATGCCCTTGAGGGCTGGTCTGGCCTACATGTGATTCTAGACCCAGCAATGTGGTTAACTTCTAACTGCCCTCTGATGGGCAACAAATGCTGGCCTTGCCAGTGATGCCTGCAGAAAGAATAAAAAATAAACTTCTCCCTGTCAGCTACATAATCATGACAAAGAATGTACAGTTTGCAGAGTCATGGAGCATAGACAGAAAACTGAGAATAGCTTTGTCCCAAAATGTGCCTAAGTTCCAACTTCCAAAGGATAGCTGAGGTACCAGAATACAATTCCCAATTTACTGTAAAACTATGGATAATTGTATCTTGCAGCATAGCACTATCTATGAATTATGTTTAGACTTGTGCCAAAAGCTTTCAGGTACGAATCTTGCATTCAAGAGAAACTGGGAGAGTTTTATCCTCTCAATTTGGTCAATTTCAAGCCCCAGTTCGCAGCATTGGAAGATCATTGTTTTGATATACACAAAAATAATGTCTCTTGATCATTGACAAAAATTCAAGCCCCCATATACAGAAGTATCTAAGCTCCTATGCGCTTAAATGGGTGGTTCCTCAACAAAAATACATTCAAGACCATCTGATTCAAAAATGCAGTCATTCTTACACAAGAATTGTGAGACCCCAATAAATAAAAATTCCGGAATGTGATGGACAGAAAATGTGAGGCCCTCATGGACATAAGATCCAAAACCCCCATACAGAAAAAAAAAATCAAGCTCTCTACACAAACATATTTGCCAGAAGCAGCCCTCTGGTATGTCCAGGGAGAGGGAAATTGGAGCAGTCTATTGTGGGCAGAGGGGAGAGAGCCATAGACCTCTTTAAAAAGAAAAGTCCTCATGAACTTAGCAGTGGGACCAATGCATGTATCAAATACCTCAGGTCGTTCCACTGTTAAACTGGTATGCTTAATGCAGGTTTGAAGCCTGAGAAACAAGTGCAATGGATACAGATATCTATCCCACCACTACTTGAAGCTCAGGTGTTATTTCAGCTTGTTCCCCTTACGAAAGAGTTTGAAATATAATTTAATTTCAGTTTTTATATGGTGCCTCTAGCTTCACTTTGCGCCACTTAATCTGATCAACTACAGCTCTCTAGATTGGCCTAAATGGATACTTTGTACTGCCTGAGGAAAATGCTGCGGTTACATTTTAAAATGATTATAAAAAAGGGGAATGTTTCTCATCGGTCGGTATATTGAGCATATCTACCAAACTCTTGTAGTAGTAAAGGCTTGTTTTTCATTCTGAAGGTTAGTATATAGTTGTGCCCCTCAGGGGTCAGGATTAGGACCACTGTTCTTTTTGATATAGATTAATGACCTGAATGTGGGTGGACAGGGCTTATTTCAAAGGCTGCAGATGACATAAAACTTGGAAATTTAGTTGGCAGTGAGGAGGGTAGTGGTAGATTTCAGGAGGACATTGATCGACTGGCAAAGTTGACAGACACATGACAGATGAAAGAGAAGTGTGAAGTGATGCAGTTTGGAAAGAAGAGTGAGAAGAGGCAATATAAGCCAACTGCTACAATGTCAAATGGGAAATACAGGAACAAAGCAATTTGAGAGATCACATACTCACTCAAATCTTTGAAGATGGCAGAACAAGCTGTTAAAAAAGCTTTCCAGGATCCTTCGATTTATGAGTAGAGGCAGAGAGTACAAAAGAAAGGAAATAATGCTAAACCTTTAAAAATCATTGGCTAGGCCTCAGTTCAAGTCTTATGTCCAATTCAGACACCACACTTCAGTAAGGATGTCAAGGCCTTGGGGAGGCTGCAGAGCAGTTTTACAAAAAACTGTGCAGGGAATGTTTTTATATCCTTTCAGGGGATATGGGCATCACTGACTAGACTAGCATTTATTGTCCATAGCTAATGAGCCACCTTCTTGAACCACTGTAGTCCATGTGGTGGAGGCACACCCCCAGTGCTGTTAGGGAGGAAGGTCCATAGCTTCAGTGAGATACTAGAGAAGCTGGGATTATTCTCCTCAGGGTAGATAGGTTAAGGGGTGATTTAATAGTGCTGTTTAAAAACATTGAGGGGATTTGATAGAGCAAATAAGGGAAAAATGTTTCCATTGGAAGGTGTGTCGATAAGCAGAGGTTGCAGATTTTAAATAGTTGGCAAAAGAACCAGGGGGAAATTGAAGAGAAATTTGTTTCTGCAAAAAGTTGTTACGCACTGTCTGAGAGATTGTTAAAGCAGATTAATTGGTATCGGTAATGTTCAAAAAGGTATTGAATATATCATTTGAAAATAAAACATTTGTAGAGCTATGGGGAAAATGTTGGGGAGTGGAGAGTCCTTTCAAAGATCTGGCACGATGGGCCCAATGCTCTCCATTTGCATTGTAAGCTTCTACGAATTTTATAATCCTTAATCTTTCATTAAATCAAATTCTTTTATTTACAAGTTAGCTGGAGCTCGCCCTTTTTAACACATAGGATATTAATTAGTAGTATCCTGCATCTCTGATAGCCCTACCTTTTACTGTTTAATTTATTTTTTTCTTCTTTTCAGACTGGTTTATACTCTTTTGTATGTTCTACTTTAATTCGCTTCATCTTGCTGAAAATCCAGCTGCAGCAGAGCTGGAGAACATAGCTCAGGCTGTGACCACATGCGATTACAGATTACATGATCAAATTAATATTCCAGGCAAATGCAGTCACCCGGAAGGAATTTACCGAGGTCTCCAATTGACAGGGATCAGTAAAGGTGTTTTGACATTTTATTCCTGTGTGGGGCAGCCACATATTTAGCACTGATTCCTTCATGGATTTCACCACATTCTTAAGCTGTGTTACACCTAATAGCGAATTGTTGTGCAAGGGCAGCCTGGAAGTCCCCTTTCCGCAGAGGAGCTAGTGTTGTGATTGTAATTTCTGTGGTTTCACTTCTTATTTTCTACCCTCTCCATCACACAGAGTACGATAAATGATGCATGGAATCCCAGTGGGATTCACAGTCAGCTTCCTCTTTGTCTCTATTATAATGTTACACTCCTGTTTTTTTTTTATTGCCTCGAACTGAAAAGGTGTTATAAATGGCAGTCATCCACTTTCCAGCCAAGGATAAAAATGGTCAGCTTGCATCCCGACAGTGAAGTCTCCTAGCAGCTTGTTCATTAATTCCACTTAGGCTGGAGTCAGGGCAAGGGGTGAAGTGACGACAGAAAGATCCAAACAGCCCATACGTGCAATGTGTTCCCTCTGAATGGTAACCGCAGTTCAATGCATTAACCTAGCACACTACTCAATAATTTTGTGTCCCCAGTGAAAAGAGGGCCCAGTAAAATAATTACTTGGCAATAAAATGCACTTCATTGCGTTCAAAGTAGGTTTTAGTTGTTCGTCGCTTCATTTTCACACAAATCTGGTTACAGGAACGATGTTGGACTGCTGTGATTTATTGTGTGCTGGATGTGGTTTCAAATTGAAACTGGAGCTTGAAGTGACACACTGTAAACTGCTCTAGATTCGATACTTTCATTCTCACCACCCTCAGTTGAAAAGGAATTAATGGCAAGAAAACACTTTCACTTTTCCTGGGTGTATGCCCATTAAATCCATAAGATTTGTGCTGACCTCTTTGCTTTCCTTCAGTGCTAAAACTTAAGAACCAAAGTCAGAAAGGATGTACAATAGTAAAAGACTGCAGATGCTGAAAATCCGAAATAAAAACAGAAAATGCTGGACATAGTCATCACCACCTAAAGCATTGGGCTGCATTTTATGTGCCCCCACAAGGTATGTTTTCGGTAGGGGGGAAGGGGCGGCGTGTAAAATAGGTAGGTGCCCACACCACCACCTTCTCATCCACCCACGAGCTCACCCCCATAATATGGGGTGGCGTCAGCGGACGCCAAAATTGGCAGCCCGCCCATCATAAATAGATATTCAAGGGTCAATTGGGCTTGTTAGCAAGCCTCATTGACCCTGATAAAATGCTGCCCATGCCATGAAATGGTTGGCATGCGCAGTAGGGCAGGAGTGAGCAGACCAATTAAAAAAAAAACCTTCAAAGAGCTGGTCCGAAGGGCGGTTCTCTCTTTGGGGGCTGCCCTTTGCAGATCAGGGGCACTCCCCCCACCCCGAATGTAGAACCCCCTCTTTCTTCTGACCCACCTGCTACTTAAAACCCACCATCCCCACTCCTCTGCAACCCCACCCCCCCCACCCCGCTCTTTAAAATGCCCTAACTCTCCTTGCCCCAGTCCCTGGACTTACCTGTTTCTGGGGATCTTTCGGGCCTTCTTCTGCTTCCTCGTTGCAGTCCCAGCAGTGCCCAATAATGCGTTCTTGGCGTTGCTATGTCTGAAGAAGCTGATTGGCCGGCAGATCCCAAGGGTGGGGCCCTCTGCGCCAGTGAGGGGTAGGAATCCCTCTCTGCCCTTCTTTAGCCCACAGTGCGTTATGGTTGTGGGGCAGGCCAGGGTGGAGCAGATCGGCTTCCTGCTAACCATGCTTCGGCAGGGGGAGCTGAGATGCTATCTGACTATTTCCAGCTTGTTCAGGTTTTATTCCAGGAAGGATGTGTCTCACACATCCGAATGGTGTCAACCATCCGGTGACAATCAGCTGTGCCAACTACAGGAATTTTCAAAAATTTCAGTTAATATCCAGGGTGTGCAATGGCGCAGAAACATGTGTTGAATATAAATGTCTATTCATTGGCCTGCATTGCTGGGATTGAATATTTTGTATTTGAATCCTCTTGACCATTGGAATTTACTGAAACATGGAAATGCTGAACGTAATGTCCTGTTATTGTCAGTACCTATATAGTTGGAGCCTTTGGCCATACTATTGGATCACATTTAATTTGTTAAGCGTTTGGATCTACATGATACCAATCGAGTAATGTACACTGATGTTTTCCTGAAAAAAAACCTATTTCTCAATGCACATTGTTGGTGAGGCGAAGTGGGGGTTGGGGTTGTTGAGAGATGAATTATAAACTCTTCAGATGAGTTGAGGCAACCCAAACTGTAGGATCCTCAAAACTATGAGGTGGAAAACTTCCTTCCGACTGGATCTGAAACTATTAACACCATAATAATCACTGCACTCCAAGTAGACCCCTTTTCCTGTAAATGCTTTGAAATATTTTGGCATGAAAGTACTTTGGTTTTGATCTGAACTGAGGTGATAGGAATGAAAGGATGGTGGGTGCATTTGACTTTGTGTGACAGTGTAAAACGAATGATAGCCAATTTTACATCTCTCCAGGTTTTTAATCCCATTCTCAATGGAAATCAACAAATTAGAGCTTGATGCACCAGTCTTTCCCTTTGCATAGACTGCTCTACTAGATCTCGTACTCTATCATCCTCCTGATCTTTTATAACTTTTACTGCTTGTCAGCAAATTCCATGGTGGCCATGGCTCTGAAAGCACTCTAACAGTCATACTGTAAGACCTCCCTTCACCTCGGAGCAGTTCACGTGGCTGAATGGCCGTTCTATAAGTTTCCTAGTTTGTCAAGGTGCCCATTTGTTTCTGCACTGTGCTTGCAGACAGGAATTATGCAGTGGTATTGTCAGCTATTGTTGGAGCAAGTGACTAAGGTCTCCTAGAACTCCAAGAAGTTAATTGTCATGGGCACCCTTGAAAAATGTTTATTCACATCGAATCATAGAATAAGGAGCCCATTCGATCCTTCATCTCTGTTGTAGAGTTATGCAATTAGTCCCATTCCTCTTTTTCTAATCTATAGCCCATTGACTTTTTTTCTTCCTTTCAGGTCTTCTCTTCAAATGTTATCACTGAATCTGCTTCCACCATCCTTCCAGGCAATGAATTCTGGATCACGGCATCTCTCAGCATTTAAAAAAACCATTGTGTTGCTTCTGGTACTTTTGGAGAAAGTGAGTAGTTTCAAGAATTTGGGCTCAGTGGTGGCAGAATGTGGAAGCATGGGAATGGGAATTAATCATTGGATTAGCTCTGGTTGGAGTAATTGGAAGGAGTGCAATGGAGCGTGATAGAAAAGTACCGCTGAAGCTGAAAGGAAGAATCTACAAGACAGTTGTGAGACTGGCCTTGTTATATAGTGCAGAAATTAGGCAACCACAAGAAGAGAAGAACAGCAACTGGATAAAAATGAGATGCGGATGCTGAGATGGATGTATGGAGTGATGAGAAAGGACAAGACCAGGAACACATCAGAGTGAAGATTGTGGGAGCATTGAAGAAAGTAGCTGAGAAGGGATTGAAATGGTATGGTCATCTGTTGCGGAGTGAGAGTGAGAGCGATGGAGTTGGGGCTGACAGGAAGAAGGAGAAGAGGAAGGCCTAGGAGCAGATGGAAAGATGTGGTGGCGAAAGACTTAAATGGAAGAAGAATGGGTGACTCACGGGAGGAGCTGGAGAATGGTGATCAACCAGCATTGTGGCGACCCCAAATAAAATGGGAGAAGCTGTAAGATGAAGAAGAAGAAGAAGCTTCTTGTTCTATTACTAATCATTTTAAATCTGTGCCCTCTGATTACCAGCCCTTCTGCCAATGAAACAGTTACTCCTTAATTAATTTTTCAAAACTGCCCATGATTTTGAACGCCTCTATCAAATTTCCTCTTAACCTTCTTTGCTCTAACAAGAACAACCCTAGCTTCCCCAGTCTCTCCACATAACTGACATTCCCCCATCCTTGGAACCATTTTAGTGAATCTTTCCTGCATCCTCTCCAAGGCCTTGACGTCCTTCCAAAAGTATGGTGCCCAGAATTGAGCTAATACTCCAGCTACATTTTATTTGCATACTATTTGACACATTCCCGGAGTATTGGTCCTTATGTAGAGGTGCATGAATGACTATCCCATGTCTACAGCCTATGATATTTTATAGGCAGTAGCAGCTCCAGTTATGGAATGATTCTGTTAGCCCGGCCTGCTGCTACTGCAGCAGCTTCACGCTGAAGCTTAGTTACATGGCTGTGTGATAAAGTTCACTGCAAGTGAATCATCTTAGTGCACTGGTGCTTGGCAACCTGGTTGAATCTAGAGACGTACCAAGTGGGTGACCAGAAGGACCCATGGGACATTATTGTTGCTTCCAGAGTGTGGCTGCTAAAGGACTGGATTGGATTCCTATACGAATGGCAGGGATTGTACCCTTCAAATGCAGTAGACAGATATTCTTGCAACAACAGGAGAGGTAGGATGTGGTGATGGGCAAATCCATCTTTCTCATGAACTCCATCCCATATAGTTCAATTTGAGTGTGGGATAAACATACTGACTGGAGATTTAAATAGAGTAGTCAGGCGAAATCTAACAAAATAAGAAATTAGAAGATACATTTTCCCCTGTTATTCTCCATCTAAGCTGATTTGCGGTTTATTAATAGTAAATGTTTTTTGAGAGGGAAAGAATTGTTATTTTTCAGTTTGTACTATTGATTAAAAAAAATTGTAAGTCCCCTTCTTTCCTGTCCAATGCTATATCTATCCCAGTGATCACATTAAGGATGTTTTGATCTTTTTTCTCCTAAAGCACAAAACAATAATTGTGTGAGAGGTTATCATTTGAGAACGAGCTAAAAGCCTGTGGTATGCGGTACAATTGACAATGAATAGGATTTGAAATGCACTGCCTGATAGGGAGGTGGGAACAAATTAACAATATCCCACAAAGGGGAATTGGATAAATACCTGAGGGAGGAAAAAAGAACACATTGATATGATGTCAGTCAGATTTGTCCAGATCTCTGAGCTTTAATTGGCAGTGTGGGCATTACAGTTGGCTGAGTACCAGCTGACAAAGTCTACATATGATTTCAACAGAAGGTAGTTTTACTGACCTTTTCTGTAAAAAAAAACTGTTTGTTTGACATTCTTTCAAAACTGCTTGGTGATGTCAGGGTAAGCTGTTAAATTCTAAGTCCTTCCTATTGAGTCCCAATTGGTGCACTGTGCTAATCAATAACCTGTGATATGGAAAGGTCAGGGTTTTGGTTTTGTCAGAGGTACACAAGCAAGAGGCATTGGACTGATTTCAAAAGAATGCTGATATTTGAAAAGGGTAAATGCCAGGAGCCTATAGGTACATGAAAAGTCAGATCTGGCAATGTGAAATTAGAAGTTAAATGTAAAGCATATGAAAAGTGATTGTCATTTTGAAATTCAGTTTATATTGGGATATACAGTTTACAGCTGGTGTTGTGTGGGTTCTTCACCCCTTCTAATGTACACGACGACTGGTAATGGTGGAAGAAGCAAAGTGGTCCTGACAAGTTAGTAGGACAGTGGCAGAAATCCAAATCAAGGGAGTCCTCAAGATATAGAGGCAAACGATGGACCAAACATTATGATATCAGAGGTAAAAATTGTTTTGAAATTAGTGAGGACCGTAAAAGCTCCAGGTGTAGATGAAGTAACATACAAAGCATCGAAAAGCCCTTGGAGAAACAGAAACTTGTGATCAAATATATACCAAATGACACATTCTAATGATTTGAGACATTCATTATGCATTGTTACCTAAGAAACCTAAAGCAATGGAGTGAAATCATTTTAAAGCTATAAGCTTAATAAGTCATCTCATTAAAGTGATTTTGAAAATTATAATAGAAAGAAATAACGCATTTGAAGCAGAAATTGGTGAAATGCAGTCTGGATTTAGATGTGAAGTAGGAACAAGGGAGGGAATATATTTAACCTAAGAACAATCTTTGATAAATATCTAGAAGTAAACAAAAACATTTATATGTGCTTCGTAGACCTTGAAAAAGTGTTCGATCATGTTCATTATGGAAAGCTAATAGATGTGCTGTTGAAATGTGACATTGACAGTGAAGGTGTGAGATTTACCCAGAGCCTACATTGGGACCAAATGAAGCTAGAAAATGGACAATCAGACATGTTTCAAGTGAAGAGAGGAGCATGACAAGGCTGTGTACTGTTGCCAAAATTATTCAATCTGTAACATAACAAGAGTTAGATGTACTTCCAGGGATAAAAATTGGAGGCAAGAACATAACAAACCTGCGCTATGCTGATGACACAGCACTACTTGCAGAATCAGAAGATGCCCTGCAAAATATTATAGATCAAGTAAAATCTAGAAGCTTAGAGCATAGATTGAGTACGAACACCAAAAAGACAAAAACAATGGTAATTAAAAGGTATACATCAGAAGACGTTAGAATGAAGATTGAAGTGGATGGTGTCACACTGGATCATCACACTGGTCTACTTAGGACAAATGATAACAGAAGATGGTGGATGTGATTTTGAAGCCTGAAGAAGGATAGAGATAGCCAAAGTTAATTTTTGAAGGTGAAGGATGTATTAACAACAAGAAAACTCAAGCTTGTACCAAGGAAAAAACCCATAAGATGCTATCACTATCCACTTTCTTACATTTCTCAGAAGCCTGGACAATAAGTAAAGATCTGTGGAAGAAAATAGGGGCCTTTGAAATATAGCCGCTAAGACATATGCTCAAAATTCCATATACAGAACAAAAGACAACTGAAGAGCAGCTGAGAAATTGCAAGGGCAAAAAGAACTCTGAAAAGTGACGTCCATGAAAGAAAATGTCAGTTTTTCAGCAATTTGATTAGAGCCGAAACGCTACAGAGATCTCTCCTAGAAGCCAAAGTGGAAGCAGCAGAAAGAGGGGTCGATGCAGATGTAGCTGGATGATGGACACCACAGGGTGGGTGCAGACAAGCTGCAGTAGATCTGTGAAAACAGCTCAAGACAGACGAGTGTGACATACCATGACAGCAGGTCTCCTGGTAGGAGGTAGCTACAAACAGGACAGGATATAGTGTTCCGATTTAATGGTATAAAGCTGAAAACTCTGTGATCTAGTCATTTTACAGAGAAGGGAAAATGCGACATGAAACTAAATCTGATTTTGCTTTAATGGCCTAGCAACCCATTGGCACCGCACTGTTTTACAGGCGCAAATCAGGCACCTAAGATTTCAATCTCTGCTCACTCCTTGCTGAAAGTACAGTTCCCAACTTTTTGAATCATGCTGCTCCATAGGCACCCAGTGCATGCACTGAAGTATTTAAAATGCTCATTAAAATATTTTAATCGGGGCCTATGCTTGTGATAGGACTCTTTCTTTATATTTGGACTGCCCCAGTATCTGGCTCACCATGTGATAAATTCAATCAGCAACTGATAATACTACCAACCAGCAAGGACTCTCCAGCTGCTCTATTTTGAGGTCTCATCCACTACTCATTAGTTGGTTGCTGGTTGGTCCTTTAAGGCTGCTTTCTGGGTGTCTTACAGCCTGTTTTCAGACTTCTACAGCTGATTTCTGACCTGCTTAGGTTTTGCTACTGCTGCGCTACTTTTGGTTGCCTTTAAAGCAGTTTCACTGCAGTTATGGATGTTTCATTGGATCTGCCTTTGGGGCTGAAGGACAAGCATGAGCAACCCCGAGGACACCCACAGGGCTATTAGGGAGGGAGTTCCAGGATTTTGACCCAGTGACAGTGAAGGGATGATGATATGGTTTCAAGTCAGGGTGGTACGTGATTTGAAGGTTACCTTGCAGGTGGTGGTGTTCCCATGCGTCTGCTTCCCTTCTGGTTGGTAGAGGTTGCGAGTTTGGAAGGTGCTGTTGAAGGAGCCTTGGTTACTTGCTGCAGTGCATCTTGTAGATTGCAACGCTGCTGTCACTGCGTGTTAGTAGTGGAGTGAGTGAATGTTGAAGGTGGTGGATGAGGTGAAAGTGGGTTTCTTTGCTTTGGATGGTGTTGAGTTTCTTGAGTGTTATTCGAGCTGCACTCACCCAGGCAAGTGGGGAGTATTCCATTACACTCGCCATGTAACTTGTAGATAGTGTGCAGGATTTAGGAGTCAGGAGATGTGTTACTTGCCACAGAATTCCAAGCCTTTGACCTGCCCTATTTTTACTCAACTTTTCTGCAACAGTTTGATACAACTGCGTTAGGTCATTTCAGAGAGAAGCACATTGCTGTGGGTCTGGAGTCACATGTAGGCCAGAACATGTAAGGATGGCAAATTACCTCTCTGAAGGGCATTTAGTGAATTAGATGGATTTCATGATCATTATTAATGAACCTAGCATTTTTTTACCAGATTTATTAATTAAATTTAAAATTCCCCCAGCTACTGTGATGGGATTTCTCCAGCACACTAGTCCAGGCCTCTGGATTACTAGTCCAGAAGTATTACTACTATGCTACTATCCCCATTCTAGTAGGAAGGATGTGAAGAGAAAGTACACGCAAAATGATACAAACTGTAAAGGGGCAGAGGGGAGGGAGAAAAACATAGAGGACTAGGGTGTTTGCACACAAATCTGCGATGGTACATGGACAGGTTAACAAAGCAGTTAACACAGCATAAGGGCGCTGGGCTTTATAACTAAAGAGTGTAGAAGCCAAAAGCCAGGAAGTTATGCTAAACCTATACAAAACACAGGTTTGGCCCCAGTTTGGAGTATTATGTCCATGAAGGCTTTGGAAAGGGTTCAGAAGAGATAATTAGAATAATTCCAGAGATGAGGAATTAGTTTTTCGATCTAAGAACTTGATGTTGATTTCCTCACAGAGGAGCATACTAAAAGATTTGATAGAGATGGTTAAAATCATGAAGGGCTTAGATAGAATAAATAAAGAGAAACTGTTGCCAATATCTGTAGAGTTGATAATCAGAAGGCACAGATTTAAGGTGATTGGAAAAACAACTAGAGGCGGTATGAGGAAAAAATTATTTTCCCGCAATGCATGGTTAGCATTTGGAATGCACTGTCTGGCAAGAACATTGGATCAGGATTAGGCCATTTAGCCCTGACAGTATCTCCACCATTCAATGAGTTCAGGGTTGATCTGCAACCTAACTGCCTTTGCCCCATACCCCTTAATACCTTTGGATAACAAAAATCTATCAATCTCAAATTTAAAAATTACCTGTGATCTGGCATCAGTGGTCACTTATGGAAGAGAATTCAAAACTTCTACTGCCCTTTGTGTGTAGAAATATTTCTTAATTTCAAGAGGATAGGTATAGATTCAATAGGGAATTCGTTATGCATTTTGAAAGAGGCAAAATTGCAAAGGTATGGGGAAATTGCTGAGGAGCAGGACAAATTAGATTGTTCTTCAAAAGAGCCAGTGCAGACTTGATGAGCTAAATGACTTCCTTCTAAGCTGTAATATGTTATGATTCCATGGCTATAAGTAGAGCCACATTATTAATGTGTAACTACACAGAACTTGGAGCAGTTGTGCGTGGAAATGCATATTTGTCGATCTCAGTCCACACTCATTTTGATCGCTCATCAGTGGAGGTGTGGTCTAGATGCTCATTGTTCGATATGCAGATTGCAAACAGAGCAAAACGGAGCCTGGACCATAAGCGCCAGACTCTGTACCTGAAGCAATAGATCTTTGATCCACTTGGGTGCTTAATGACTGTCTGCTGGATGAAACCCAGAAAAATCGATGCTGCAACCCCTTTGCGTGATGTTGGTGAGTTCATTTGTTGCCATGTGAACCTGGGCCTCTTGAACTGCTTGTGCCACGCGACGAGCTCTAGAAGGCTCTCCTCACTCTCGACGTGACCTTTGCTCATGCAGAATTTACTTTTGCAGTACAGGAGGCGATACATTGATTTTAGTTGCCAATGAAAAGAAAAGCATTTCAGAAGAGACACGCTAATATCCCATGACAGCCAGCAGCATTTGGTGATTAATTTTAGCCAATTGTTGATTTAGAATTACAGAGGGAGTTTCGTAAAACTTGAGTGTCAAAAGGAATCCTGGTGTAAAAAGATCAGGGATTCAAGGATACTAAGTAGTGAAACTTTGACGAAAAATTTGAAGTGTCAGGATAGCTGTAAGTAAATTCATGTTTTGGGAGCAGATTTACAAATATTTGAATAATTTGGCATGTTATAGGACAAAACAACAACTTCTGAAAAGTACACTTAAACATTAAAACCCATGATTTGCTTCACTTAAAAAAAAAGGACTGCATCTATATAGCTGCATTGAAAATCTCCACACTGAATGCCATAGAGGTCAGCGTATAAGTTGACCTTTGAAGCCTTGAAAAATCCCTCCAAAAATGGGGGTCGACTTATAGGCCAAGTATAAAAGTGAACCGCCGGCGTGGGTGTGGGTGGTCGCCATTTTTGAAATATGAAAAATCAAAATAACACCAGCAATTCATATTAAATTAATGTGACATGGTTTATTAAATAAATTAACTGTAGAACAATACTTCTAGCCACAATCAAAACACAAAGAACCCATCAGATTCATTGCCAATACAAACAGTGGGTGTATATTAAACTCCTGTGCACCTTTGCAGCCTGTATCACCTGCATCCAGTTATAAGGTACTACTGAGTAAAACATGCATTTGTGGAGCGAACAATTAAGGCTGACTGCTAATAGGATGTCATGGCTGAAAGCGAGGGGTTGACTTAGCCACCGAGAATATGCAGAAACATTATTTCTGGGACTGAAAAAATGAGAAAAATTATACACCTCAATGTTTTATTTACCCATTCATGAGATAGGGGCATCACTGGCTAGTCCAGCATTTATTGCCCATCCTTCATTGAAAACTGAGTGGCTTGCTAGGTTATTTCAGAGTCAACCACAGTGCTGTGGGTCTGGGCTCACACATAGGCCAGACCAGGTAAGGCCAGCAGATTTCCTTCATTAGTGAACTAGATGGGTCTTCATGACTACCATTTAATGGTCATTATTAGACTTTGAATTCCAGATTTTTAAATCAAATTTCACCATCTGCGATGGTGGGACTTGAACCCAGGCCCCCAGAGAATTACCCTAGGTCTTAGGACAACATAATTACACCACCATCCCTTAGGTTATGTAACTGCATTAAATAGGCATTCATAAATGTCCATCTACCATTTCCCATCAAGGGAATATTAGACGGTTTTGTAATTGCCAACTAGAATCATATCATTGCTTTGCCTGATTAAAATATTTTCTGAAAAACAATTTGCTCCAGAGAATCTGTAAAACTAAGATTCACAGAGAGCTATTAAACTGAATATTTCATTGGCAGCTTTGGCAAATGATTCCAGGTATAGTGTTCATTTTGTGAATCTAGTATCAAAAAAATGCCTTTATATAACAAAGAGTGTCATAGAACATAAAACACAAAAACAGAATCATTACAGCATAGAAAGCAGCCGTTTGGCCCATTGTGTCTATACCGGCTCTCTATAGGAGCAAGAAACCGAGTGCCCAGTCCAACTAGCCCATACATACTTTTTAATTTACTGAATATCAAGGTCTGGGGTGGGTGTTGTAATTGTATGCAACAGCAGAAATTAATACAGACGAATATCAGCCAGATACATAGTGAAGCTCTTATCTAATTTATCCCCCGCATCTGACTGTCGCATTTGAGAAGGACACCTGATTGATGCCATTTCTCATTTTGGCTGCTTTTGAGTTGCAAAATTTCAACTGTATTGAAATATTGAATGCAAAGAACTGATGTCAGAATCCCTTACAACAAAGAACTCTCATGCATTCATCCGATTGTCACCTTCACTCAAATGAAAAAAAAACAAACATGACAGAGGATTTCACAAAATCAGTTGTGAAGCTGGATCAGCCTTGATTTGCTGCTGCTCTCTAGTGGAAGGATAACTGCATTTTCCCCAGCTGCATGCTGCTCTGTCTGCATTGTTTTGAAAGAATGGATGGATATCAGATGAAGTTTAAATGCAAAAATAAATGTGAGGTGGTATATTTTGGGAGGAGGAATTAGAATGAGAAAATATACAATGTATGGTAGAGCATTAAAAGGAGCAGAGGTGCAGAGAGGCTGGGGGTTCAGATAAATAAACCAGTAAATTTGGGAGGACACTTGACACTGTCATAAATAAAGCATGTGCCTTGAAAATTCTCATAGCTTAATCCGAGGATTAGGCTGTGATTCTACGTGCCAATGCCCTCCGGCACTCATTGTGCTGAAGTTTGTGGGGTCAATGGGAGGGCACCTAATTTGCACAGGGGAAGTGGGCACAAGCACCACTGTTGTCTCCATCTCTCACCGTAGTCATGTCTAGGTAAAAAATGTTTCCATTATGGTCCTTATCTTCACCACTTCATTTCTTCCTATTTTCTGTCCCTTGCGTCCCAAAATCTACCAACGTACCTGCTATCCTCAGGTATCACCGTGGATAGAGTCAATACCACTCCAAAATCGATCCATTAGGATGCCCATGTGAGAAGTACAAGACTCCCAATCATGAATTGTTCCATAAGGAAGCAGCAAAAAACCTGCCTCACTCAGCAAACCCAAGTGCAAATGTCATTGAAACCTGGGATTTTAAAACCACTTTCCTAGTTGGAATGTCAGTGCTCCAGTGTTAGAGCTGTTGTGCCACAGGCTGGGGTTTACAGAGCTGAATACTTCTGTTGCAATTATACAGAGGAAGGAAAATTCACCAGCATCAAATCAATGATCTATACATATTCTGATTTATTGATACAGCTAAAGTAGAGGTTCTATTATTGAATAGTGAAGGGGCTCAATTCAAGTTTTTAAAAACACATCCTTTTTAATTTTGTGTATTAGGAACTGATTACCACAGAGTCCACTGCCATCTGGGAATATTTAAATGAGGTTGTTGTTTTCTTCATGTTTTTTTTACTGCCATACACATGCATTATGCAAAAATTAAATGATTAAATAAGAGATGTTCTCCACAGTGTGATGGATTCATTTCTGCTGAGCTCAAAGGCAGTGAGGCGAATATGTTTTAATAACAACCATTGACAAGTGCAAAAACTGTTTTAAACTGAATCTGTTCTAAATGCAAAGATCTTTATTGTGGGACCTCCCCGCAGCTACCCAGCAACACACCCCCCCCGCCACCCCCCCACCCTTCCCCCTTCCAATAACCCTCCACTCCTTTGGGATTATTCCCTCCCCTCAACACCATCCAGTTCTGTCTTCCAACTAAAGGAAATAAAATTACATGAAGGAAGAAAGCAGGCACACAGCCACAAAAGCATATAAAACCACAGCAGCCATGTTTGGAGAGCGAAGACAGCCTGTAATAGCCTTTGTTTGGTGTATCTGAAATTCTGTGAATAGAATAAGAAAAGTACTGCAGTGAGAAGTGCTGTACCTGCTTAACTAAGGACTGATACTGAGGAAATTGTCTCTCTCATGCGGTTACCAACTATCTGTTATTCATGAGGTGCATGTTTCGTGTCAGGTTTATTACCGAGACAGAGATCATCTATTTGCCGTAAATTTGGCTAATAAATTAAATCTGCTTCTGGAGCTGTAACATGCTAAGGTTTGAGAAGCAGGGTGATAGTCCCCAGAGTGAAGCAAAGACACAGCTGTTGTAGGCTGTTTCATTCTGTCTCTGCATCACATGGTGGCATTAATATTTTAATACCCAATGTCACTTCTGAGGAAATCTAGCAATTCAGACTACTTGTGCCAAGAAGTCATAATTTGGTAGTTTCTCATATAACCCTGAGCCATAGTAATTCCAGGGGATGTGTTTACAGGACATTAAAATGCTTGAATGAATCTCGTTTAGCCAAATGAGGATGCAGTAATCCTGCAACAGTCAAGGTGTGGTCCGGATGTGCAGCTTGTGTTACAACAATAACTTGCATCTATATAGCACCTTTGACATAGTAAAGTATCAGATGGCACTATTCGGGAGTGTTACCAAACAAAAATTGACACTGAGCCACATTGGGAGATATGTGGGCAGGTGACCAAAAGCTTGGTCAAAGAGATAGGCTTTATGGAACGTCTTAAAGGGGAAAAGAGACGCAGAGAGGCAGAATGGTTTAAGGCGGGAATTCCAAATCCTAGGCTCAAGGCACAGCCAACAATGGTGGAGAAATTAAAATCAGCATGATCAAGAGGCCAGAATTGGAGTAGTGTAGGTAGCTCGGAGGGTTGTAGAGCTGGAGGACTACATAGAGAGGGGTGAGGCCAAGGAGGAATTTGAAAACAAGGATAAGAATTTTAAAATTGAGGCGTTTCTCAACTGGAAACCAATGTAGGTCAGAAAGTGCAGGGGTGATGGGCAAATGGGACTTTATGCAAGCTAGGATATGGGCGACAGAGTGTTGGACGAGCTTAAGTTTAGGGAAAGTGGAAGGTAGAAGTCTAACCAGGAATGCATTAGAAAATCAAGTCCAGAGGTATCAAAGGCATGGATGAAGGTTTCAGTAACAGATCAGTTGATGCAGGGGTTGAGTTGGGCAATGTTATAGATAGAAGAAAGTGGTCTTAGTGATGGTGCGGGTATGTGGTGCGATCATCACTGGGTCAAAATCAGTATCAAGGCTGCAAACAGTCTGCTTCAATCTTCGACAGTTGCCAAGGAGAGGGGTGAGGTTGGTGGTTGGGGAATGGGGTTTATGATAGGAACCAAAGACAATGAGTTAAATATTGGATTGTGCCATTATTCCAGCCAGGGGCTCACAATTTGCTTCTGGCCCATGATGGTTCCAATGGAGGTGGGCAGCACACGCATTTAGTGCTGCCAACCTATTTGCATGATGGTACGATTGGTCTGAGCGCCTCCCACACAGCAGGCTGCGTCTGCGCTCAGCAGGGAACCTGGCAGCATTATGCTGATAGCATGTGGTGCAGTCAGCCTTCTGTCAAGAAAGGAATTCTGACTTCGAGGGAAGCTGCACACAATGACAGCAGGCTGCTGCTGAAATTGGCTGCAATTATAAACAAGGAAAATGGAACACCAGGGCAGAGAGGGGACTCTAGACTCACGACTGCAGTGCTGGAGGTTTTGCAGTGTAAGTGGACAGGATGAGAGATGCCATTATTCCATGGAGGGCCAGGAGGTGCTCGAGCACAAACCTTAGAAAGGAATGGGAGCAACTGACTAGAAAGGCCAGTAAGGAGTCTAGGCAGAAGAACCGGGTTGCAGTGCAAAAGAAGTCTATGACCTCATGCCGGTGGTTAAGGTGAGTGAATGCACCTTCACTTGACACCTCCTATGTAACATACACCAGCCTCTCACACTGGTCAGATGACCAAAAGCTTGGTGAAAGAGGTAGATTTTAAGGAGTGTCTGAAAAGAGGAAAGCATGGTATAGAAAGATGGAGAGTTGTAAGGAGGGAATTCCAGAGTTTAGAGCCCAGGAAACTGAAGGCACATCCACCAACTGTTGAGAGATTGAAATTGGGGATGCTCAAAAGACCATAATTAGAGCAGCATAGATACCTCAGAGGGTTGTGGAGCTGGAGAAGATGACAGTGAGAAGGGGTGTGTGGGGGCGGGGGGGGGGGGGGTGGGGGGGGGAGGGGGGGGTTGGGGGGTGAGGCAATAGTGGGATTTAAAAAAAGGGATGAGAATTTTAAAATCAAGGTGTTGGTTGACCAGGTGCCAATGTAGCTCAGGCAAGCCCAGGGGTGATAGGAAAACAGAACTTGTTGTGAATTAAGACATGGGCTACAAAGTTTTGAGATCTCATCTGGGAAATCAGCCAGGAGATGGTTGGAATAGTCAAGTCTAGAGGTAACAAGGGCATGGATGAGGGTTTCAGCAGCAGATGAGCTGCAACAGGGAAGAGGTCAGGCAATGATATGGAAATGGAGCTAGGCAGTTTCAGTGATGGCATGAATATGTGATCAGAAGATCATCTCAGAGTCAAATGTGATGCACAGGTTGTGATGAGACTGGTTTAATCTCACAATGTTGCCATGGAGACGGATGGAGTTGGTAGATAGAGGACAGAGGTTGGAGAAAGGACTGACAACAATGGTTTCAGTTTTTCCAATATTTAATTGGAGCCATCAACCATTAGTGCTGTGCTGCTTCATGACAGCAAACATTCAGTTGCTTGTGTGCTTGCAGGGCATGCCTGTGCAGCTGCCCTTCTCAAGGTGGTATACCATGTGGGCTATACTAGAAGTGGGTGGCAGCATGGCAAGGGCACCCTGGAGGACAATCGGCTTCAGAAATACTGCCTCCAGTGGCGTCATTGATCCAAATTCCCAATGGCTTTGGAGTTCCCGGTATTTTCTTGGAGGAAATTTCTGCTCATCCAATACTAGAGGTCATACAAGCAGTCTGATTAATTATTATCCACCAATTTGCACTTTGTGTGACACTGTTATGTGCTCAACATTTTTGTTTAGGTAAAATGAAATGAAAAATTGATTCAGTAGACAGGTGCACTGCCTGGTGTGTCCTAAGCCACACAGGCCAGAAATATTCTTGGTTCAGTGACCTAACACATGTTGATTTATCTGATTTCAGCCTGGGTGCAATGGGGCCCAAAGAATGCCTTCATGCCCTACACAATGGAGAGGGGAAAGATCAGCTAGTGTCCCCATCCCTCATCACTATCCAATATTTCCTGCTGAGAAATGTATGTGTCAGGTGAGGACAGGAGCAGGCTTGACACAATATCCTTTCAGTCAGACATCCCATTGATACTCATTATTTAGGTCACAGTGATCACCAACTTTCGGCCAAAGGATGCAATTCCAAGCAATGAATTGTGCAAGAAGCTCTATTAGAAACTTTTCCAAAAGCTTATTTTAGACAGCGTGGACACCTGCTTCCCTTCATCCATCCCTGATGTGCCAGATACTTCCTTCTTCCTTCCTTCCTTTCCTATATGTGGCTATATCTTGCTGCTCACTAACCATGGACAACACACCCTCCCCCTTCTTTCACTAAAAAGAACCAGCTGCCTTTCCCTTAAACCTGACTGCATACTTGATGTTATTTTTAAGGAACCATTACCATTGCATCACATTGATCCATGACTCATTGAGCATTGTGAAGAATTGTGAGGAGGACAGTGTTACACTTCGAAAGGACATAGACGGATTGGTGGAATTGGGGGACAAATGGCAGATGAAGTTTAATGAAGAGAAATGTGAAGTGATTCACTTTGGTCGGTAGAACGGGGAGAAAAAATATAAAATAAAAGGTAAAATTCTAAGAAAAGTATAGGAGCACAGGGACCTGAGGGTTTATGTGCACAAATCATTGAAGGTGGCAGGTGTTTTGTTGTGTGGTAGGGTTTAGTTAGGATTTGGGGATTGTCTAGCTTCCCAAAAGTATACTGCATGAGTTCATTGTCTTTTTAACCAGAACTATTTATTTACAGCAAGTATTTACACATTTGGACCTCCACACAAGGTAAGAACCTCTACTCTCTTCAAGGTAGCGCTTAACCAGTCATGTGACCTGACATCATTATTACATCACCATCATGTACCCTTCTGATGTTAATTCTTTGCACCGCAATCCCTCCCAAGTCTCTATCCCTATCATATTTACATCCTCCTACATCTCCCCTCAAAGTCTCAGGGCAGAATTGTCCCAGGTTTGCACTAAGTGCGGTAGCGGATGTGAAAACAATGTTTTGCCCACCAGCCACGGCGACGGGTTTTCACGCCGTTTCGTACCCTTCTTGCCTCATAATCTACGCAGTCACGGGAAGCATGCCGGATCACTGGTCGGTGGCCTCCGATTGGCCTACTATGCCGCTACCTCGATGCTTCCTCATGCCGAGTGCCATAATTTAAACACAGCCGGGTGCACACTTCTCAATGCAGCAGCTCAGGACTGCTCCAGGCAAGACATGGACCCAAAAGCCAGGAAGATTGCAGCCAATTCAGTGATGCATTCCTGAGATGCCTTCTGGATGCCATGGAGGCTCGCCACGATGTCCTCTATCCCCATTCTGGCCACAGGGGGCCCATCAGTCTCACCACTCCAGCATGGGAGGTGGTGGCAGAGATGGTCAGTGTCAATGCTGCACACAGAAGTTTGGCTATCCAGTGCAGGAAATGGATGAATGATCTCATCCGTGTCACCAGGGTAAGGCGACCATCTCATCAACCTCAGCTCACGCACTCATAAGCCCATCACACATTTACTGGCATCTCACTCACTGCTAGTTCAAGGGACATCACAAATCACTCTCTCACACCCACCCTCGCACCTCCATCTGGCACCATCTCCTCTGGAGACTGCCTCCTCATCCCGCCCATGTCTCCACTCAGCACACACACACACCTGGCATCCTTCTTGTTTGGCCTAGCATGTGCCTGGCTCACACACTCTCCATCTGTCTTTATGCAGGACAAGATCATGTCCAATCATCAGGAGAGGCCCCAGATTGCGGGTGGAGTGCCAGGTATCAAAGTCCTCACTCCCTTCGAGAATCGCATGTTGGAGCTGGCTGGAGAGGATATGGACCGTTCCTGCGATGATGATGAGGTCAGTGGCAAGCATCCACGTGAGGATCTTGCATCACATCATCCCTCTCTCTATGCTACACTGAGTCCACTGTTCTATGTTCAGTGTGGCTGCCAAGCACTAATAATCTCCACTTTCTTTCCTAGGCACATCTGATATGTCGCCCTCAGGCAACCTTGAGGCCAACCCCAGCATCGAAAGCACCACGGATGAGGACCGTTGAAGACCTGTCACAGCGCTCGCCCACACCCTCCAACAGCGCAGCGACCTAGATGAAGAGTAGCCTCGGGATCACAATCTAGTGAGCGCACCACACAACCTGTTCCACAGCAGGGACATCCGAGGTTGCCAGCACTTGAGGACTGCTAGAGGCAAGGGATCTGCTGAGTCCGAGTCAGATGATGAACCTCTGGACTCAGTTCTCAATCAGTTGCTGGAGCTGCAAAGGCAAACACAGCATCATCTGGAAGGGATGTCTGGTGCACTCCTCAGATTGCAAGGCAGGATGGAGGAGTATGTCTGCCTTCAGTCGAGGTGATAGTGCTGGCATGCTGATGTATCAAGGTCAAAACTGGTAGGATGGTGGCCACCATGAAGACCTTGGACGAGGACATCGGTCCTGCACTGCTACATGGGCTGAACTCCATCCCTGAAGCCATAGTTGGCCTCCAACAGTGTCAATGCGAGAGGGGTGCAGGGCAGCTCGATCTCACTCCAGCTGTCCCTTCTCCCCAAGGAGTCAGCCAGGGGTCATTGGGCACCCATAGGGAGGAGGACCAGCAGCTCATCACCCCCGGGCCATCCACCCAGGTGACTCCGGGAATGTCCAGCCCATCCGAATCCCCTCTTCCTGTGAACCCCGGAGCTCCAGCTCCACAGGTCGAGGTGGGTGAAGTTGGCCCACAGCAGGACACCCAGAGAAGGCTGGGGCCCCCCAGAGCACGCCTGCCAACGTCATCACAGACAGGGTGTAGCAGTCAGCAGGCTGCCTCCACCTCTACTGTGGATGTCAGGGGAGTACCAAGATGTAGTAGCAAGGTTAGAAAGGTTAATAAGATGTAGTTGCACAGCCTGGGCATGGGTGTTAATCACTCACACATAATGTTCGCTATTGGAAATAAACCCCCAAGAATGTTTCCCTGCCTATGGCTCCTTCTTATGATGAGTAGTGTTCTTGTCACTCAGATATGAAATCTTGGTTCCTGCACAAGATAAAGGCAGGTATCACAGTCCAGGGCCTCTTCCATGTGGAGTGTGTAACCTTCAGACCAAAGTGATAGTCCGACTTCACACTCACTGGACACATTAGTGATGCCTGCGCCTCGGTGGTGCTTGTCATCGCTGCCAGAATGTCATGGGCGGACGTTACAGAGTTCCATCATTCTCTTTGTGTGCTCTCAGTGCCTTTGAGATGGGGCTGGCCCCCCATCTATTCAGCATCTGTGATCACAGAACGCAAGTGAGCTGCCCGCTGTCAGACAGGAGTCAGACCTTCACAGAAGCAATGTGAAGATCAATGGAGTGTCCTCACTGCTTCGCGTCATCATCCTCCATGAATCTTGTGGCTATGACGGCCACCCAAGGGTGCCTGCCTCATCTGGCAAGTGCGATGGCCTCATCGCCGGCATCCTCACCTTCAAGGACCTCATCACCATCATTCCCTTTGACGTTGTGCTCATCGGAGGAGACGTGCAGCTCCTCCATCTTCTCCTCAGCCAGGTCCTCCCCCTGTTGTGGTGCCATGTTGTGTAGCATGCAGCAATATATGATGATGAGCAACACCCTTGGTGGACTATATTGCAGTGCTCCACTGGACAGGTCGAGGCACTGGAATCTCATTTTCAAAATGCCAATAATTTTCTCCACCATAGTCCAGGTCATGGCATGATCTTCGCTGTACTGTCGTTCTGCTGCAGTCTGAGGCCCCCGCATGGACATCATTAGCCAGGTCCTCGGTGGGTAGCCGCTGTCCCCAAGGAGCCATCCCTGCAGCTTCTCTGGACCCTGGTAGACTCCAGGGATCTGAGACCTGCTAAGGATGTGTGAGTTGTGGACGCTCCCTGGGAACCTTGCACAGACCTGCAGGATGTGTTTGTGGTGGTCGCACACCAGCTGCACATTCAGCGAGTGGAAGGCCTTGTGGTTGACGTAGTTGTCTGCTTGTTGCCATGGAGATCTAAGCATCATGTGAGCGCTGTCAATGACAACCTAGACCTGCGAAAAACCAGCGATCTGTGCAAATCCCAGGGCTCTTGCTTCCTGGCTTTCTTGATCTTGGTTGAAATGCACAAAGTTCTCTGCCTTCGCGAAGATGGCGTCCATTACTCCTGGATACACTTGTGTGTAGAGGCTTACAAAATCCCACACAGGTCACCTGTGGAGCCCTGGAAGGGGCAACTGGCATAAAAATTGATCGCCGCAGTCACTTTCACAGCCACTAGCAGTGGATGCCCTCCATGTCCCCATGGCACCAAATCCTGCAGCAGGTGGCTTATGTGACCGACCAGTTCCCTAGGCATGCAGAGTCCTGGGCGACTCTGGTTCTTGAATCTGCAGGAATGATGGGCGCCATCTACAGACCCTGGGCCTAGCAAGGTGCCTGTGAGTGATGGCTCTCTGCGGATCTTCAGCTGTGTGAGCAGCAGGCCCTGCCACCCCTTCATCTCCAGGGAGGTGCTCCTCCTTTTGCCGAGCCAAGAGACACTGCCGCACTCTTCTTCTTCTTCTCTGCTCCCTGTAAGCCGTGAGGCAGACCGCTAA
Source organism: Cetorhinus maximus (assembly GCF_964194155.1). Taxonomy (NCBI): domain Eukaryota; kingdom Metazoa; phylum Chordata; class Chondrichthyes; order Lamniformes; family Cetorhinidae; genus Cetorhinus; species Cetorhinus maximus. Next base: position 128,876,200 of record NC_135887.1, read on the forward strand.
ATCGCCAGTCTCCATAATCCTGATGTCCTCCTCCTGCAGGGTCAAAGAGAGAGACGCATGGGTTAGCATAGGTGTACTAAGAAACTCTCTTGGTTAAGTCTGAAGGCCCCTTCACGCATGCAGGAGAGTGCGAGCCAATGCTTAGATGGCCAGTGTATTGTGCGCTTCATGGCTGCCTGAATTCCCACCCAGCTCCGCCCTACTTCACTTGACCGATTGGCGGCAGCTTCGGCCACTCGACTGCACACTGTGCTCTCAGCTCAGGCGCTGCCGAACTGCGGGGCTGCGCTGTTAGCTTGAACCAGGGGGGAATCTGGTCCAAGCCTGAATGAAGACATTGCGAGGAGCTGTGAGCACCTCCACCAGTGACTGCGCCATGGCAAGGGAATTCTACAACTTGACCAGTTGGCCTATTGCTCTGCATCCCCCTAAAATGCACATTAATTTACAGCCTGCGCCTGAGGGGTGGAAAGTCCCGGAGCATTTGGTGGCAATTTCATGCGTTTGCGCTGCTCGAGTAGGCAGAAAAGCTTGAGAGGCCCAACTCCAAGCATGTTAATGGAGCTGCAGCTGAACGCTCTCAGCTGTGGAAGAATGTTCACTTTTGACAAGCTTTTCCAAGTGCTTGGTGGCTTCCATCAAACCCCTCCCCCGCCACCACCCCCCTACCCCTGGCATGTGCTTGTGTACTTCCTTCAGTCTGTGCTGCCTTGCCTCCGCAACCCCCCACCCCCAGCCTCACCAGCACTAGTGCCCTTGCCCTGGCACCACACTGAAAGCCAGCTGGGAAAGAGTGACTTGCTTGTGCCAACTGCCCTGGAGTACGCAGTCCTTGATGTCCTACAGGTGATCCTCATGAACAATAAGCAGGGTTATGTGCACTCACCTCCGGGTTTCCCTCGGTTTCCCTAGGTGCACACCTTTTAAAGGTAGTCATGAATCACGTCGCCCTGTAGTCATGTGGGCAGTAAATTTGACATGGGGTGGGGGGGATGAGTCCGGCAAGCAGGACTTATAATGAGATACTAAAATATAGAAATTAGGTTCCCGACGTTCTCCAGCGGGAAACGTGGCCTGCCGTTGACAGACGGAGCAGACATTCGCAATTCCGAATTATCTCCCTACCCCTGACCGCCATGATGCCCAATGCCAACTGGACTGGACGATTCCACCCTCAGGCATCACGGGGTTGGTCTCTGAGGTGCCTTGACCAATCTTCCTGATCTTGTTCTGATCTCCTTTCGAGACCCCCTTCTGTCAGTGTGAGCGTTCTTCTCCTGCTTGACTGTAGAGCTTGTAGTAGGTCTTTCGGGATCTGAGTACTAAGCCCAAGACTCTATTGGCCGTTTTTTCACGGATATTAAGGCACTGCAGTTTCTCTTTATGATACCCTGGCCCGTCTTAACCCTGGGCGACCTTGGTTGTGGAGATTTTTCAATGACTGTACCTTCCATCTGCTGGTCTCAGACCCATACTCTGTCCCTGGGCTTCAGCACTGGTAACTCACATGCTCCTGTGATTAAAGTTTGGAGCCTAGTTGTTTCTCTGTTCTTCCTCATGCTGTTTTACCCTCTTGTGGTCGTCCATGGTGACGTTGGATTAAGTTTTTGTGTCAGAGATGGAAGCTGCGTTCTCAATCTCTGACCCATTGGGAACTGATGGTGAGAAACCATTCTGTAATGGTGAGGATCGATAACTCAGAAGGAGAGCTAGATAATAGATAATAACTAGATAATAAATCCTTAATGGCTCATACCCGTCCCTCTGCCTTTCCATTGGCTTGAGGGTAGCAAGGTGAACCGGTTACAGTAATGAAGCCATATTCATTTGCAAAATTTTGAAATTGCTCATTTGAGAGTTGCAGCCCATGGTCAGGGATACAATGTCCGGAATGCATTGAATAACTGCTTCTGTCATGATACTGTGCAAACAATTTAATTCAATCCACCATGAATAATAATCAATAACAATAAGGAAGGTTTTCCCTTTAAAGTCAAATAAATCCATTCCCAGGCATTTGATTTGGAGATATTCTTCATCCCATTTCTGGGATTGTTTTATTTCCTGCAACTTTCTTGCAGCAGTTGGTACATGCTGATTAATTAAGGAATCAATGAAGTCCAAATCCTCTTGTTCAGTTCCTTCTGATGGTATTTGTGATAATGTGTCCGCCATTGTTCGACATTTCCCTTGCACACATCGTATCTCAACAACCTTAATCCAAACCGTTGAATTCTAGGTGATACCCTCACAATTTCTTTCATGTTCAGAGGGTGACTAGTGATATATGGTCTGTATCGAGTTTGAAATGTAATCCCATAACATAGTTCGAAAATTTTTCGCACACCCACATTGCTGCCAAAGCTTCTTTTCCAATCGTGGCGTACCATTCTGTTTCTGTCAGTGACCTAGAGGCATAGTAGACTGGCCTATGCTTGTCGCCTTTTTGCACTTGAGATTGTACTGCTCGGAGAACTGTAGACAATACATCTGCCGCTCCTATGGCCAGTAAGTCTCAGTTGTAATGTGCCAAGATTTCAGAAGAGATTAAAAGTTGCTCAACCCTTTCAAAACCATTTTGTTGGTCCACATTCCAGCACCACTGTTGACCTTGTCTCAACAGCTGTCTCACTGACCTCTGTTATATTTGACAGGAACTTGCCGGCTTGGTTGACCATCCTGAGGAATCTTTGAAGCTGTTATGTTCCTAGGTTGCGGATATTCTCTGATTACTTTCATTTTTTTCAGATCAACAGATTCCAGTGGCTTGTACTATGCGAAGTCATTCTCTGGAAAATTTCCGGAGCGAACTTAATTCCAAAGGGCAACCTACTGAAAAAATAAAGACTGAAGGGTCTATAAATATGGTCAGCAATCTGGATTCTTTGCCCAGAGGCAACTGCCAAAATCCATTGTTCACATCCAGTTTGATAAACAAGAAGCTCTTGAATAGCTTTGCTAGGCTCTCAATCACTGAGGCCATCAGGTGGATCTCACATTCCACTGCCTTGTTTAGCTGAGCTAAATCCACACACATTCTTATAAAGCCATTTGGTTTCAGGCCGTAACCATAACTAAACACCATTTTTTGGCACGGTGACTGGGTGAGATAACCCCTTGCTGCTACATCTTTTCTATTCCGACCTTGACTTTGCCCAAGAGCGGGTGAGGCATTTTCCTCAGGGTAAAGAGGCAAATTGGTTTAGCATCAGCTCGTAGGGTGATGTGGAACCTGGCCTTTAATTTTCCTAGCCCTGTAAACAACTTTGGGAGTTTGTTTTGGAATGTAACGCTGTAATTCTCAAAAGCAACTTTGCCCACCTTACAGATCAATTCCAGTCTTAGTCATGCTTTTCTGCTTAGTAGACTGCACTCTTGATTTTGATGACATGGAGAGGTTCAAGGATTTCTTGATCTTTATATTTCAACTTCGCCACGAGCTGCCCTTTCACTTTTAGTGTAGTCCCGCCCAGGACCTTGTAATTTAATCGGTGAGTGTTTTAATGTAATCTGTTTGAGCCATTTTACTTCAGTTAATAAAATAGAAACCCCTGCTCCTGTGTCTAAACTCTATGGGGTGTCCATCCACTTTGAGTTTAACATTCCAATGCTTGTTTTCAGTGTCATTTACCTCCCTTGTACCCTTGGTTCTGCCACTTCTTGTATGTGGGTCTGCCTTAAAATTTTCTCCCTCCTTTTTACAAGTTGTCAGTGTTTTCGAACAACAAACAGTTTTAAAATGGCCTACTTTTCCACAGTTAAACCACCCCCCCCCCCCCCCCCCCGCCCACCTCCGTTGGCATTCTTCTCGTTTGTGCAGCTTGGTCCCGCCACACGGGAGGCATTTTAAAATGGCGGTTGGCATGCTTTTTCCCATTTGGGTGGGCTTAGGCTTTGGCACGCTTTTCATTTCATGGTTACGAATTGAACGGTCTCACTCGATCTTCTCCATGGGACATCTTCCCCACAAATGAACACCCGATTCATTGTTTTCTAAGTTCCGTTTGTCTCGCAATCTGCACTGCTTTCTCCAGCGTTAAATCCTCCCTTGAGAAACTTGATAATGCTTCGTCCAACGCCCCTACAACAACCCTGCCGTGAATCAGTTTGCCTTTTAAAAGTTCACAAACGCAGTTCCCTGCCGGCCTATAGAGACCACGGATAAATGGGTCCATGAAAAACAAATCCATTCTTTTGCATGGCCTTTGTTTCCCTCTGTTAAATTTAGCCCTCTCAGTTATTAAGTCCTGACAGCTACTGAAAGAGTTGAAAGCTTGCATGACTTCTTCATAAGAAAGCTGAAGTCTCATCAACCCCCTGCCTTGCTATCATGCCGTCAGAGACAGTTTATGTAATCCTAAAGCATTTCTACACCTTGTGAACATTTTACTCGAGTTTTCCCACTTCTGGGCCTTCTGCGCTCTGAAATGGTTCTGCGAGTGGATTCCACACTCCTGTTGATCCATGGAATTGTTCCTATATTTGATCCTGCTTCTCCATTGCTGCTTGCTGCTTTGAGCCCTGAGGAGGAAAAAAATTGCAGGTCTACAGGGTCAAGGCCGGGAAGTGGGCTAGGTGCATTGTTCTTGCAGAGAGCTGGCACAGACATGATGGGCAGAATGGCCTCTTTCTGTGATGTAACCATTCTAAGATTCTATGAACCTACAGTCTTGCACACAGTTAGCTTCTGCTCCCAATCATGCAATTGTGAACAATTGAAGGCCAAGCATTCTCAACAAGAACAGAAAGAACCAACCAAAATACCAATAGTTCCAATGAGTAGCTTTCCATTGAATTACAAGCTTAAACGTCTCTCTCTCTGAAACTTTGGTTATTAATTTTCAACCAGTTGGTACGATGCCATTTCGGAATGCATACAAGGGAAGATGATCGGAGATCAGGCAAGGAAGTGAAGTGACTTGACAAATGTTTCCGATTAAGATGTTTGTGTATGGACTGACAAATGTTTGCTTTAGCATACTGCAGGTTATCCTTCACCTGCTAATGCTAACAGGTTTGGGTGAAAGGGGATGGTACTTTAAATGGCAGTGGACTTGAAAGTGGTATTGCTTTTACTAATTTCAGGGAAGGTATTAAAGCTCTTCTATGGTAAATTAAAGGAACCATTGATTCAGAGATGCCAACATCTGGGAGCTAGTTTTCCTTAAATGGCAAGGATGGTACTGATAACCTAGCAAGCAATAATACCAATAACAACTTAAATATATATATATATATAGTACCTTTAATACCTTTAATGCAATGAAATTATCTCAGTTCCTTCACAAGTTTGCGAAGGAAAAGCGACATCAAGTCAGGAAAGGAGAAATTAGCAGGAGTGACCGATCAGATTGAAGAACACTCACTGAGCTCTACAGAGCCTAATCCAGGGTGTATAAAGCAGGAGGCATAAATTAGATTTAAGCCATGCACAGAAAGCAAAATAAAGATTGGGATTGAAAGAGATAGGGAGGGAAAAAAGAGAATGATTTTAATATTTTTTAAATCTCCAACATCAATTAACTTTTGAAGGATTCAGGCTCCACATTTGTCAAATTATATTTTCAGGGCACATAAATTATTTGACAATAATTACCACTTTTGAATGCACCAACCCTAAAGTTCTCCAATTTTGAGTAGTTGGATAAATTCCCTACCTTCACACCGTTGCATATATTCCAATGCGGAGCATTTCACTGACATCTGTTATAACACTGCCTGAGGAGCAGCAGGGTAACTTTCAGAGCTCTGTGTTTAGCTGTGCGTGTGCATACTAAGTAAATTGTTGTCTTGATTTACTCCACAATAATGGACAGTCAATTGGACAGTCAATAATTGTGAGGCTGTCGGTGAGGCTGTCACTGACAGCTTCACAACTATTACTAATGTAAAAATCTTCAAAAATATATTTTCAGTTTCGCCCCAGTCTGTAGGTTATTTTAATCTTTTACTGAATGTAAGTGCTGAGTTATGAACATACGAATTAGGAGCAGGAGTAGGCCACTCGGTCCCTCAAGCCTGCTCCGCCATTCAACAAGATCATGGCTGATCTGATTGTAACCTCAACTCCACATTCCTGCCTACTCCCGATAACCTTTCACCCCCCTTGCTTATCAAGAGTCTACTTACATCTGTCTTAAAAATATTGACGCTCTGCTTCCATCGCCTTCTGAGGAAGAAAGTTCCAAAGACTCACAGCCCTCTGAAAGTAAAAATTTCTCCCCATCTCTGTCTTAAATGAGCGGCCTCTTATTGTTAAACAGTGACCCCTAGTTCTAGATTCTCCCACAAGAGGAAACATCCTTTCCACATCCACCCTGTCACGGCCCCTCAGGATCTTAAAGGTTTCAATCAAATCACCTCTTACTCTTCTAAACTCCAGCAGATACAAGCCTAACTTGTCCAACCTTTCCTCATAAGATAACCCACCTAGTCCAGGTATCAGTCTAATAAACCTTCTCTGAACTGCTTCCAATGCATTTACATCCTTTCTTAAATAAGGAGACCAATACCATACACAGTACTCCAGATGTGGTCTCACCAATGCCTTGTATAACTAAAGCATAACTTCCCTACTTTTGTATTCAATTCCCCATGCAATAAATGATAACATTCTATTAGCTTTCCAAATGACTTGTTACACCAGCATACTAACCTTTTGCGATTCATGCACTAGGGCACTCAGGTCCCTCTGCATCTTAGAGCTCTGCAATTTCTCATCATTTAGATAATATGTTGCTTTTTTTCCCTTCCTGCCAAAATAGACAATTTCACATTTTACCACATTGTACTCTGTCGCAAAACCATCATGTTTTTCATGGTATTATTGGGGGATGTTGCAAAGTAGGCTTGTGTTTGTGTGTGTGTGGATGGTTCTGTCTGTGTGACTAATTGAATTAAGTTAGAGTTGAAGAGTCAGCAAGGTTGAAATTATCAAAAGAGTTAGGTGTAGAAAGGGCATTTGAAATGCTAATGAGTGAGCTAGGGTAAAGTCAGCTGATAGGGTGTGAATAAAATTTGCATTTTAAGATAAGTGGGAAGGTTTTCAAAGAGACATGGTAGGATGTTTACCACTAACAAGATAAATAAGGCAGGTTATTACTTTGAATTTTCCCAAAAGTGCCGGCCATAATGACAACATAAAATATTTTTATATTATGGGAAAAGTAAATTCCTAAGATATATGGGAACAATTGGGTTTACAGATTAAAGAGGAAGAAATATATTTAAAGAAGGATGGAAGGCTGTGTGTGGTGTGGCCATGTAATATCTGAAAGGTACACCAAGGGTGAAACAGCCTTGGGGAAAGGCCTCTAGCCACTTTGCAGAAGTCTGCTGTTCCAGTAACCAAAGTGGCGTTAAAAGCTTTTGAAATTACACTGTCGAGTGGGTGCTTGTGGTAACCTTGCTGGATTGCCTATATAAATTTAAAATCTATTTTGGACTGTTGCCTTAAAGGGGGTGTGTAGTTGGGAACGTGGTTAGCTAGCAATTTTGGGAGTTGCTATAATATTAAGTAACTGTGTAATTGTAATCTTGTGTGTGTGTTTTAATCTTTTCTTTTGTTAATAAATGTTTAAATTTAATGTTTAAAATCTCTAAAGGTGTTAGTGGGCTCATTTCTTCTCAATTCAGTGCACAAATCTTCTTGTTATAAATACAAATTGCAAAACTGTTGTGATAGCGTGGCCAAGTTTCCCTTGTGAATTTGGTCAGCCTGGCAAATACCACCTGCACATCATAACAACTCCATGTGCCAGATCTTTGCTAGTTCACTTAAACTATCTATAATCCCTTTGTGGCCTCCTTTTATTCTCTTCACAACTTACTTTCCTACCTAACTTTGTGTCATTAGCAAATTTAGCAACCATACCTTCAGTCCCTTCATCCAAGCCATTTACATAAATTGTAAAAAGTTGAGGCCCCAGCAGTGATCCCTGTGGCACACCACTCATTGCATCTTGCCATGCAGAAAATGACCCATTTATGCCTACTGCCTGTTTCCTGTTAGCTAGCCAATCTTCTATTCATGCCAATATGTTACCCCCTACACCATGGGGTTTTATTTTCCACAATAACCTTTGATGTGGCACCTTATCAAATGCCTTCTGGAAATCTAAGTACAGTACATCCACTGGTTCCCTTCTATGCACAGCACATGTTACTTCTTCAAAGAACAACAATAAATTGGTTAAACATAGTGGAGAATTTTCTCCATGCTGGGTTGGCCGAGTGGGAGCGGGCGAGGGTGGGCACGGACACGATTGGCTCCACCCCCCCCCCCCCCCCCCCCCGCCCCCGCAGTCGGGTCTGTGCCGCCATTTTACGTGGGCGGGCCAATTAAGGCCCGCCCAGTGTATTTCTCGACTCCCGAGGATAGCGGGAGTGTGCGGGCGGCGGCGGGCGTGCACAGACCCCCGGGCCCAATGGCGACCCGGCAGCCTGTTTGAGTGAAGACGTGGTAGCCTTTGCAAGGCTGCTTACAATGTCCGGGAGAAGAGCACAACAGAGGGCTAATGTGCACCATGCAAGTCTGGAATGTAGGCCAATGGGGCGGGCCAGGCCAGGGAGTAGGCCAGCAGGGCAATGTACCCATTGTTTCTCAGATGAGTGCCTATCTGCACTCCAGGAGGAGGTGGCAGCGCGGTGGGAGGTCCTAATTCCGAGGGACGGGAGGAGGAGGCCTCCCTACCTGACCAAACGTGCCTGGGAGGAGGTGGCCGAGAGTGTGAGCTCCCATGGTGTGGTGCGGCGCACATGGGTCGAGTGCCGTAAAAGATTCAATGACCCCCTGCGTTCGGGAAGGGTGAGTACCATGTTGGCTGAGGTCACTTAATGCAGCCGTCACCCTTCCCCCCTCCCCCCAATCCCTCCGCAACTCTGAGTACAGTAACGGCATTGAATCCTTCACAGCATGTATCCCTCGCTGGGTGGGCCAGGAGATATTGCCCATGCCTATTTCACCCTGAGAGGGCTGAGCTAGGTTAGGTTCTGTACCCCCAGCATTTGTGACACTGACACCCAGAGTATAGAATGTGGGTGGAACTAAAGGGTCTGCCCCTAGGCCGAGTGCTGGAACGGTGAAGCATGTCGAAGTCAGGGTGCTAACACACTGGGAGGGGAGCTTCCAGGTGGTGGGGCACCAATCCATCTGCTGGTCTTTGTGTTTCACGTGCTTGTGCCTCCTTGCTTAGCAAAGTGATACCTCATGGTGCCACATGTGAAGGAGGCAGCATTTGGGCAATGGGGGAGGGTATGTGAAGGGGGTGGGGGTGGTGCGGATCAGCCCTGGCTTGTTTGGGTGAGTGTGCGGCAGCTGCAAGGTAATGAGGAACTGGAGCCCTGCAATGCCCCACTCTGGCTGGGTTGTCAAAGATGCGATGGGAATTCAGGTACAGGCTGGACTAATCAATGCACTTCTCTCTTTTTCAGGAGAAGACTGCGCACAATTCTGCAGACTGGATGCGGACTGGTGGAGGCCAGGCCCATTTGGCAATCCTGACACCTTTTGAGCAGCAGACCATAGATCTGGAGAGATGCCATGCCCCCAGGTCCACTGGTGGCAGTGGGGTTAGGGTGCCAAGGGGAGGTATGTTTGGCGAGCACTCAAGTTACCATGTGTGTCCCAAAAGCCATACCACTGCTGAATGCTCAGCGATTGAAGTTTGCAAAATGGGTTGACCATTGATTATGGAAGGAAGAGTGCATAATGATCCGGGGGAGAGGGACACAAATTGACATTGTCTGCACTGTAACAAATCAAATGTCCTTGTTCTTCCTTTCAGCATCACCGGAGCAGGGCCGGGAGGAGGAGGCAGAGGCGCCACCTCTCATACCTGAGGGCCCAGAGGAAATCCACTCACCAGCGTCACACCTGTCACAACGTCACACAGGCGCCATTGCAGATATTAGCACCTCGGTAGGAATTAGATCTTCAGCTAGTGTCCTGGGGCATGGCGGTGAGGGCACCTCACACTGGCTTGAGGTGCGGGCAGAGACAGAGAGTGCCCAGGGTGCCGGCAGTCAGAGGGCTGCTGGGCACCAGGCACATGCTCTGTCGGTGGCTGATGATGTGCCATTGGAGTTGTCCGTGAGTCAGCAAACACGGGAAGTGCCGCAGGGTGTGCGAGAAGATCTGGTGGAGATACATGAGGCTATGCATGGCATGGGTGTCCGTGCTTCAGGAGTCCATGCGGAGCATCACTGATGCATTGAGCCTCACAGCCAAGCGCCATGCTTCCTCCATGGAGAGTGTGGCAACTCTCATGGAGAGGCTCCTCCAGGAGGACAATCAGGGCCTCCTGGGGTTGCGCTCGGACCCGCAAGCCCTCACAGCGGCATTGACCTCAGCTGGTCATTGCCCTTGTGGGAGATGATTTGAGCATCAAGTATCCCAGCTCAGCGCCCATCCATCTACGGTAAGCAAGGAGGTCCAAAGCAACCTCACGTTGGCGCAACAGCTGCCTGTCGTCTCTGCGGGTTCCTCTCAGGGCGCTCAGGATGAGGGCAGCAGTTCCTCGGCCCCTCTGCCAGTGACCATGGGATCCAATGAGGCTGCGGTGACTGGGGAGATGCCGGCTGTGGAACTGGCCGCTCCCTCCCAGGCAGGGCCATCAAAGGCTCTAGAGGCCAGAGGACGGCCGCCAAGGTCATTGAGGCCATCAGGACAGCACAGTGAGCAGGCTGTCTCAGACACCAGTGCCAGCGAGGGGACAGCACCTAGACATAACACTCGCAAGTGTAAATTGAATGCACCTTAGGCACACCATGGGTTTCTCACTGGTGCCTTTATGTTGGCCCATAGTAGTGTATGGAAAACTTGGTCTGGTGTGCAACACCTTTTTTTTGGCTTAAGAAGTTATATTTGTTCTCACAATAAATTTTGCTATGTTGCCATGCCTCAGGGTGATTCCTTATTTCTGCAAGTGGACGGGAATCCAAGATGTTATGAGTGAGTTGTTTGACATTGAGCTTTATTGACAAGGGCCTTAGTTAATGTTACTATCCTGGCAGATTTTACACTCAGGTATTGAGTATGGAGCCTGCAACCCTGGTGTGTGTTGAAGGTCCATATGTGGTTTGCTAGCTGAAAGTTCATTGGATTAAAGTCTCCCAGATGTCCCTGCCTCCCTGGAGTATGCCCGGGTCAGCATTTACCCCCTCAGTATTCTCCTGTGCATGCTCATCCTCGGACTCACGGCTGGACTCATCATGTGTATCTGGAGCAATTGTGTCTACATCTGCTTCGTCCACTGCATCGCCCCTTTCCAGAGCCCGTGTCACCCAGCAGCCACCCATCAATCTGGGCTGGAGCACTGAAGAGCCCCGGCACCTGGGAGTGTCTGAGGATGTAGATTGCAGTCAATTGCTACCTCAAGGGTCTTAAGTACATAAATAATTAATGGTGGGCGAGCATCCAAGAACACCGTGCACCCGCCCACCTAAATATCGCGATGGGGCCCAGTGATGTTGGGACGCTTGCCCGACGTCACTATGCATCATTTTATGCATCGGCGTGTGGGGCCCGCCCCCGCACACCTACAGGAAAAATCTGGCCATGATTTCCATTTCACAAAATCATGTTGACTCTGCCTGGTTACCTTGGATTTTCCTAAGTGCCCTGCTATAATGTTTTTAATAACAGCTTCTGTCATTTTCCCTATGACAGATATTAAGCTAACTGGTCTATAGTTTCCTGCTTTCTCTCTCCCTCCCTTTTTGAAAAAAGGAGTTACATTCACTATTTTCTAATCTAATAGAACCTTCCTCAAATCCAGGGAATTTTGGAAAATTAAAACCAAAGCATCAACTATCTCACTAGCCACTTCTTTTAAGACCCTAGGAAGAAGTCCATCAGGACCTGGGGACTTGTCAGCCCACAGCTCCAACAATTTGCTCAGTACCATTTCCCTGGTGATTGTAATTTTCTTGAGTTCTTCCCTCCCTTCCATTTCCTGATTTACAGCTATATCTGGGGTGTCACTTGTATCCTCTATAGTGAAGACCAATCAAAATACCTGTTCAATTCATCTGCCATCTCCTTATTTTCCATTATTAATTCCCCATACTCACTTTCTATAGGACCAACGCTCACTTTGTTAACTCTTATCTTTTTAAAATATCTATAGAAATTCTTACTATCTGTCTTTATATTTCAAGATAGCTTCCTCTAATGCTCTAATTTTTCCCTCCTTATTAATCTTTGAGTCATTCTTTGCTGTTTTTCATATTCTGTCCAATCTTCTGACCTGCAACCCATCCTTGCACAATTATGTTTTTTCTATCTTTGATACTATCTTTAACTTTTTTTTAGTTAACCACAGATGGTGGGTTCTCCCCTTGGAATTTTTCTTTCACATTGGAATGTTTCTATTCTATGTATCCTGAAAGATCCTCTTAAATATCTGCCACTGCAACTCTATTGATCTATTCCTTAACCTAGTTTGCCAGTTCACTTTAGTCTGTTTTCATGCCCTTATAATTGCCCTTTTTAAAGTTTAAAATACTAGTCTTAGACTCACTCTTCTCTCCCTCAAACTGAATGTAACATTCAGTCATATTATGATTGCTGCTACCTAGGGGTGCTTTCACTATGAGGTCATTAATTAATCCTTTCTCATTGCACAGTACCAGGCCTGGTCTCTGGTTGGCTCCAGAATGTGCTGTTGTGAGAAACTATCACGAAAACATTCTATGAATTCCTCAACTAGACTACATTTACCCATCTGATTTTTCCAGTCTATATGTAGATTAGATGAGTTGAGTTGTGAATTCATTCTGAGATTGAAACTTTCAGTCAGTTTGAAAGTTTTAAAAATTTGCTCCAACGTTTTCTCAATGAGGTAATACGGTAATTTTCACTTCTGAGTCAGGCATAGATTTTCTTCTCCATTGCAAGATTTCTAGCGTGTGCGCAGTCCCAGCAACCATAAGCAGCTTCTTGTCCTTCAAATAGTGCTAAGCGGTATTTTACATCTTCCTAAGAAGGCAAACAGACCCTCTGTTTAAGATTTCACACACAAGATAACACGTCCCTCAATATTACATTGAAAGATCAGCCTAAATTTGTAATATTGTTTTGGACCCACTATCATTTGACTCAGAAACGAGAACAGCAGACCAACTGAGCCAAGTTCAAGTGGACATATATACAACGTAAAACAGGTAGGGGTAAAAGCATGCATTGAAATAGCTATATGTATGTCGCTTCAAAGATCTTTATAATAATATGAAGGCTTTTTAGTTGAAATAATTCAATATTGTTAAAAAGATCTGCTGTGATCAGCCCTCTCCTCCACAAAAAACAGCACTTGAACTTTCTTCAACTTCCCTTTCCTCTCCAATGTCATTGAACATTAAGAAAATGCAGTTGCAGGCCTTTATGGATTTCATTACTCTTGTTTTTTAAATGCATTGTTAATGATTCTTCATATTCCACTCAAACTTACATTTGTAACCTCTGTGTAAATAGTTCTTACACTTTTAATTATTTAATTTTAATAAAAATCAAAAGAAGATTTAACAGAACTCGGGTTTGTGCAGCTTTGCAATTTGTAGAGTGCATAATGTAGTTGAATGGCTATTTATTTTAAAATTAACATCACCACAAATATATATTTCCAACTGTTAGCAGCCATCAGTATCCCAGAGAGTGAAGGATATATTACCCTTCTCTCTATAACCTGTGATAACTCAATAAAGATGTAAATCTTGTCATCTACGCAGTTAGAGAAAGTGAAAATGCCTGAATTCACAAGGAAACTCAGCGGGACAAGCCTTCAGACAGTGTCCAAAAAGCATTCCAAGGAGCAGGTAATAAAGAATTTTAAATGCTGAGCACAGGACCTCACTTTATGTTGGCACAGACTCTCCCTCCTCCCCATGTTGTCAGTGGGGGCTGAGAAAAATATGAGCACAATACCCACCTACTGCCCATAGCTGGAAAATGGCAGAGAAGGCAATAGTTTCTGGCTATTACTGCCACTCCGATTGATCACACAAAGCAAATTCCGTTAAAATTGCAAACAGTTCTACAGAGTTGCATTCTTTACTTGTATAATTGAGCTTGGTTTTGTGGCAGCATTACAATCTCTGAGTCACATGGAATTTGAATAGATAATCTAGATGGTTTCTTCAACAAATTCATTCATGGGATGGGGGCATTACTGGCTGGGCCAGCATTTATTGCCCATCCTTAATCGCCCTTGAGAAGGTGGTGGTGAGCCGCCTTCTTGAATCACTGCAGTCCATGTGGTGTAGGTACACCCACGGTGCTGTTAGGGAGGGAGTTCCAGGATTTGGACCCAGCAACAATGACGATTATAAGCCACTAAACAGATAATGTTAAAGGGGTTAAACGGCACCAAGTATGCCAATTTTTTGGCTGAAATTCTTTCCTCAACCAACATGGCCAAAAATAGATTAACTTGTTATGTTTTAATGAATCTTGCTGTTTGCAAATTGGCTACCACATTTGCCTACATAATAATAGTTACTGCCTTTAAAAAGCAAATTCTGATCTTCCCAAGCATTTTTTTCAATTTCAAATGCATAAATGCTAAAATAATAATGGTTCAATTAAGGGATTGGAATATAACTCCAATATGTATAGCAATTTCAGGCATTGCATTTTTTTTACAATGTATACAATCGAGTGAATGACAACAACATGTTCAATGAGGTTGGAGAGGAAAGGGAAGTGGGAGAAGGGCGATAGTTTGAGAGGTTGGAAGCAAGTTCAGGTATTGTCGAGGAGAGGGCTGATAACAGCAATTCGAAGGAGGGGGTGGGGCAGTAGAACTCTGAAGAGAAAGAATAACATCAGCTGACATGGGAGCCAGGAAGGGAAGTAGGGTCATCAGCAGTTTAATGGGAATAGAGTTGGTACAGCAGGACGTGGATCTCATGAGCAAGATGAGCTCGTGTAGGGCATAAGGGGAAAGAGGAGAGAAAGCAGAGAGAGATTCAAGCTCATGACTAGGGCAAGGGGAAACCTTAGGGGAAATGTGGCCTGGTGGGCTAGGGGAAGGGAGAGAAGAAGTGGGGAAATTGATCAGATAGGGCTAGATTTTACGGGCGTGGGGCTGTGGAGGGTTGGGGTGGGTGGGTGGGGTGGGAGGTGGTATATGACCAGTTTGTGCCCCCAGAAGGAGAGTTGGTCCCAAACGGAATGACTTTAAAAAAGCCTGTCTTGCAGCGATAATATACTGGAGGTGGCAACGGGTGAGGGTTGGACTCCTACCCATCAGTGGACAGGAATTCCCACCTTTGAGAGCTGCTGGCCAATCTGATTGGCCAACAGCTCTAGTAGCCCCTTCAGCACCAGAGCTCAGTAGTGAGTGCTGCTGGGACTGCTAGCAGGCCCACCGAAGAAGATCATGGTGACCTGAGACAGGTAGGTCCCGGGCTTTTATGGTGGAGAGGGTTTGGATAGACTCAGGAGGGGGAGAGAGGGGTGAGGGTGCTAGGTTTTGGAGGGCAGGCAGGGAGGAACAGGGGGGAATTTGATGTGTTGGAGGGGTGCCCCCTATGTGCACAGGGCACCCCCCCAATTGATTATCCCCACCTCCTTCCTTCCCGCCTTTTCAAAGAAGTTGTTTCCAAAACAACCTTTGCATTCTGGCCCACCTGCCATTGCTCAGCGTTTTTTTTGGCAGTGGAGGCGAATTGAGCCCCTCAATTGCTAATTAATTGGGCAGCTAAGGGCCTCAATAGGCCTAAGGGTGGTCGGCCTAGACCTTACTCACCGTTGGGGTGGGCAAATAGGAGGTGGGCTAGGCAACCAACATATTTGATGTGTCCCCCCTTCTGAAAACACGCCCAGCAGTGGGGGGGAGGGGGCATAAAATCCAGCCCATAGTCTCAATCGTGATGATAAAGAAGTCCATGAACTCTATGAGATGGAGTTTGAAAGTACTAAAGATGCGCAGTCGCCCAGTGCAGATGCTAGGGGAGAAAAGCAGAAAAGATGTCTCGGGGAGAACATTTTTATGGTGCTTGGTTGAGTGGTTGAGAATGTGGTGTTTATATATGAGAGGCAAAAGGGGTGGAATAAGTTGAGATGCTCAAAGGAGGAGAAAGTGCCAGAGGGCTAGGGGGATCAGGCCAAGGTGTGCTTTGGTGATAAGAGGCATAATGTCACTGTGACATTTTGGGAAGGGCAACAGAACATTTGCTCTTTGGATTCTTACTTTCCATCTCTGGATACAGGAGAAGAGGAAAAGTTCCTGAATCAGAATCACAGAATCACACAATGTCCCTGCGGACATGGTCCACTTTCGATTTCCAGACAAAACGAAGGATGGCAACCATGGTGCGGGAGTAGGGTATAGACCAGACCTCCAACACATAGAGCAATGTCAAGAGCGCTTCACAGAATTGTTATGGCATAGGTAAAGGCCACTCGGCCCATCATGTCTGCACTGGCTCTCCAACTGAGCATTGTGAATTAGTGCCTTTCTTCTGCCTCCTCCCCATGCCCTTGCACGTTGTTTCTATTCAAATAATCTTCTAATGCCCTCTTGAGTGTCTCAATTGAACCTGCCTCCACCACACTTCCAGGCAGTGCATTCCAGACTGGAACCATTCATATCACATTTGCTTCTTTTGCAAATCACTTTAAATCTGTGCCCTCTCATTCTCAATCCTGTTACGAGCAGGAACAGTTTCTCTCTATCCAGCACCCTCATGATTTTGAACACCTCTATCAATCTCCTCTTAGTCTTCTCCCATCCAAGGAGAACAGTCCCAACCTCTCCAATCAATCTTAATAACTGAAGTTTCTCATCCCTGGAACCATTCTTGTAAACCTCTTCTGCACTCTCTCCAATGCGTTCACATCCTTCCTATAGTGTGACACCTAGAACTGTACACAGTACTCCAGCTGAGGTCTAACTGGTGTCTTATGTAAGCTCAGCATAACCTCCCTGCACTTGTACTCTATGCCCCTATTAATAAAGCCCAGGATACTGTATGTTTTATTAACTGCTCTCCCCACCTGTCAATGATCTTGCCCCCTTCAATGATCTATACATTTATACACTCAGGTTCCGCTGCTCCTGCAGCCCCTTAAGAATTTGACCCCTTATTTTATATTGTCTCTCCATGTTCTTCCTACCAAAATGCATCACCTTACATTTCACCACATTAAACTTCATCTGTCACCTATCTACCCATGCCACCAACTTGTCTATGTCCTTTTGAAGTTCTATACTGTCCTCCTCACAGTTTACAAATGCTTCCAAGTTTTATATCATCCGCAAACTGTGAAGCTGTTCCCTGCAAGCCAAGATCTATATCATTAATATATATCAGGAAAAGCAAGGGTCCCAATACTGACCCCTGGGGAACTCCAATACAAACCTGCCTCCAGCCTGAAAAATATCCATTGACCATTACCCTCTGTTTCCTATTACTCAGCCAATTTTGTATCCATGTTGCTACTGTCCCTTTTATTCCATGAGCTATAACTTTCCCCACAAGTCTGTTGTGTGGCACTGTTTCGAATGCTTTTTGAAAGTCCATGTACACCACATTAACAGCATTACCCTCATCAAACCTCTCTGTTATCTCTTCAAAAAAACTCCAACAAGTTAGTTAAACATGATTTCTCCTTTAGAAATCCATGCTAGCTCCTCCTGACCAACCCACATTTTTCCATTTGTGACTGCTAATTCTATCCTGAGCACAGAGAATACCCCACAGGTAATGGTGTTTTCAAACCCCACATGGTGTTTTGAATAAAAGCTCGAAAGCAGATGGAGCAGCAGGTCCGTCAGGGGCTAATGGTGAAGGGCAAATTAGCCACATGTAGCTCCCTGGGCCATATAATGAGTACCGATGCTCAGTGGTCCAGGACATCGGGTTATATTAGTGAGGAAGCATGGCAGTCAAGCTATACAAAAATCTAATTGAACAAAGAGGCCTGTTACTTCAAAAGCCATTTCCACACTGCAGTTATATTTTAATGGCTCCACCTTTTTTCAGTAAAACAAAAATAAATCCCATCTTCCTGCTTCCTCCAATGTTGTTTAGCTCGAAAACTATACTGCCGTTACATTGATTTGTGGGATTGTCAGCCAAGCATTAGTTTCATTTTATGAAGGCTAAGAAGCTGCAGCTATGAAAAATCACACACAAACTACAATTTATTCTGCTCTTAGGAAAGTTCTAGAAATGGAATAAAATGTATTGAGGTCTCTAGAGTATCGTTTTTAGCCAGATTGTAACAAGTCAATGGAATCAATTACACCACAAACTCACAAATGCCAGTTTTTATTCAGAGGAATCAATAGTCACAAATTACATTGATTTAGTCACTGATTTATCTTCCCTTAGCAAAATCAGTCGGGCAGTAGTTTACTAGCAACCTTTGTGAAATACAAACTTTAAACAATTCTCATGCATACTTTAGCAGTAACATTTAACTTCTCACCAGCATTTTGATTTTCACTTCAGACAAGTTATGAGGAAAAAGGCTTCTTTGAATCCGACATATATTTTCATTCACTTCAATTGTTAATTATTCTGTTCATCAGTGACAGGCTGAAATTCATTAAAGAGAAGGTAATCCTAAGTGCTAGGAATGAAAAGTAGTTACCTGTATATGTGTGGGCAAGCCAGGACTTTGGCATACACAGATCCCTTTTACTGAGTTCTACTTGGACTAAAGACCCCTATATGTCACAAAAAGCGTACCCCCCACCGGTAGGGTGATAAAACTGCATTGTTTACACATGCCTGAAACAGGCATTAGAGCCTTTAAAGATGCAAATAAGGGACTTGACACCTAGTTTAGGCCTCCTCACCAATGTTGGTTTCATGAGTGATAACTAGCACTCAAAAAAATGGGCCTAGTTACTTCCTGTTAAACCCTCAATTTATACCACCTAGCATGCACATGGGTACACCACCAACTCCAAGATGCCTTCCAAGTTACACACCACCCTGACTTGAAAACATATCACCTTTCTTCTGTTTGCTGGTCAAAATCCTGGAACCCCCTCCCTAACAGCATGTGGGGTGTACCTACACCACGTGAACTGCAGCGGTTTGAGGAGCTGACTCACCACCACCTTCCGGATGGCAATTAGGGGTTGACAATAAATCAGTGTTGCTCACCTGCCACGAATGAACAGAAAAAAAACAGGGGTCAGAATTTTCCCTTTGGCATGCGGGGACGGGCCCTGCACGCCCATGTGTAAAATGACGCGTGGTGACATCAGGCAAGCGTCGCGGCATCACCGTGCGCCATCGCGATATTTTGTTGGGTGGGCACGCGATGATATCTGATGCACGCCCGCCATTAGTTAACGGGCTGCTTAAGGCCCTTGAGGTGCCAATCAATAATAATTTTTCGGCATACATGCGATCTTCGGGTTGGCACACAGGCGCAATGGGCAGGTGGATAGGCCACTTTTGTTTAAACCTCATCCACGGGCGGGATAGGAAGGCCCAGAGTGTGCTCTGTCAAATATTGTTTTTTCAAAGTTACTGATACTTGCCTGTGAGAGCTGCAATACTTCAAAACGCATTCCAGCTGCTTGGTCTGGACTCACAACCTTCAGGTCAGCACTCTGCAGTGAGGAATCTTTTTTGGACCTGCAGGTTTCAGGAAGCCTTCCCTTAGCCTGGGAATGGGAGCTGAACTTCCTCTGAGGAGAAAGGGAGGGCTAGAAGGGGGAGGAGGCCAGGAGTGCACATTCAGCCTCCAGGGGAGCCACCTTTGGGAGGACAGGCGCAGGCACAAGGGGTGCAGGGCCAAGAGATAGTCCAAGGTGGAAGGGGCCGCAGAAGATGCCACGATCCTGCTGCCAGGTTATACAGGTGGCGAAGCAGCCACCTCAATATGTCTGAGGTGCAGTGCCAAAGGAGGCTCAGTCTCTCAAGGGAGACAGTCAATCATATCTGTCAGATGATTGGGCCTGTGATCTCCGCGAACTGTGTGGGTGGACACCCCATGCCAGTGGCTCTAAAGGTCACAGCTGCTATCAACTTCTATGCCTCTGGATTCTTCCAGGGGTCGGTGGGTAATCTTTGCGGTGTCTCCCAATCAGCTGTCCACACTTGCGTCAAGCAGGTGACAGATGCTCTGTTCAGGCATGCATTGACTTTCATCCAATTCCGTTGGGCCCAGGCAAGCCAAACACAGTGAGCCAGAGGCTTCGCGGCCATTGCTGGCTTCCCCCGTGTCCAGGGTGCAATAGACTGTACACATGTGGCCATCAAGGCACCAGCAGGTGAGCCCGGTGCCTTCATCAACAGGAAGTGCTCCCACTCCATGAACGTGCAGATAGTGTGTGACTATTGGATGCTGATTCTACAAGTCTGTGCAAGGTACCCAGGCAGCTCCCATGACGCCTACATCCTCAGACACTCCCAGGTGCCAGGGCTCTTCAGTGCTCCAGCCCGGTTGGATGGATGGCTGCTGGGTGACAAGGGCTATCCCCTCAGAAGGTGGCTCATGACGCCTCTCCACCATCCAAGAACAGAAGCTGAGCAGCGCTACAATAGGAGCCACGTCTCCACAAGGGCTGTGGTGGAAAGAGCCATTGGTCTTCTCAAGATGCACTTCCGATGCCTGGACTGTTCAGGGGGTGCACTCCAATACCCCCCAGATCGTGTCTCGGTGATAGTGGTTGCATGCTGTGCTCTCCACAATCTTGCGCTGGAAAAGGGGGACGCAGTGGACGATGAAGACACCGACGCAGTTGCTGCAGCTGCACACGATGAGTCCAGCAGTGAGTCCAAGGATGAGCAGGCACAGGGAAATGCTGAGGGGGTAGACGCTGACCTGGGAATACTCCAGGGAGGCAGGGACACCCGGGAGGCTTTAACCCAATGAACCTTCAGCTAGCACACCACAGATGGACCACCAGGACAAGCCTGGGCTGTAGGCACGACACTCGATATCTAAGTGCTAAATCTGCCTGGATAGGAACATTAACTAAGGGCCTTGTCAATAAAGCTGAATGTCCCAGAAATCATTCATAACATTTTTGGAAGCCATCCGTCTGCAGAAGAAAAGAGGCATCCTCAGCCATGGTGACATGTCTGAATTTAATATTACAACCAAAGGAACTTAAAAAAACAAAATGACAAAGGTGTTAAAAATCACACCAACTCATAAAAACCTCATCGTGGGCCAACACAAAAGCACTAGTGATAAACCCGTGGTGTGCCTAAGGTGCCTTATGTTTACGTTTTTGGGAGCTACGTCTTGGTGCTGACCCCTTGCTGGGAGTGGCATCTGAGACAGCCTGCTCAATCTGCTGTCCTGTTGGCCTTGATGACCTTGGCAGCCGTCCCCTGGCCCATGAACCTTATGCTGGCCCTGCCTGGGAGGGAGCTGCCAGTTCCACAGCTGCCATCTCCCCAGTCATCACAGCCCTGAGAGAAGCCCCCAGAGACGACCTGCAGCTGCTGTACTGATGTGAGGTCACTTCAGACCTCATTGTTCACCATGGATGGATGGGCACCGAGCTGGGAAACTTGGTGCCCAGACTATCTCACACATTGGCACTGACCAGCTGAGATTATTGCTGATCAAGCGCATCCCCAGGAAGCCCTGATTGGTCTCCTCGAGGAGCCTCTCCACAAGAGTCGCCACTCTCTCCGTGGAGGACGCATGGCGCATGGCCATGAGGCTCATTGCTTCAGTGATAGCCCGCGTAGACTCCTCCACCACGGACACCAAGGCAGGCATAGCCTCATGTATCTCCACCAGATCCTCCCGCACAACCTGCTGCATTTCCTGCATTTGCTACGTCACGGATGACTCCAGAGGCACATCGTCAAGCGCCAACTGAGCATGTGCCTGGTCCTTTGCAGTCCTCCGGCTGCTGGCGCCATGGGCACTCTCTGTCTCTGCCAACTTCTCCAGCAACTGTGAAGTGTCCTCACCGCTGTGCTCTGGGATACTAGCCAATGTTCTAATTCCCACCAAGGTGCTAGTATCTGCGCTGGTGCCTGCCTGGCAGGGATGGTGAGACTTCAGGGTCCTCAGGTGTGAGAGGGGGCCTCTGCTGCTCTTCCTCCCGGCCCTGCTCCAGTGATGCTGAAAGGAAGAACAAGGACATTGGATCAGTTAACGTGGAGACAATGTCAATGTGCATCCCTATCCCCTGGATCATTATTTGCTCATCCTTCCATAAGCAATGGTCAAGCCATGTTGCAAACTTCTATCACTGAATATTCAGCACTACCATGGCTGTTGGGAGAACAATGGTGACCTCAGTGCTGGGCAGACATACCTGCCCGTGGCACCCCAGCCTCACCGACACCGGTGGACCTGGGCGCATGGCGCCTCTCCAAATCCAGGACCTCCTGCTCAAAACAGCTCAGAATCGCTAACTGGGCCGGCCCGCCACCAGTCCTCAACCGCAGAAGACAGCAGATCGATCGATGCCACGCCACCTTGAAGCTCCCCTCCCAGCATGTCATTACCCTGACTTTGACATGTCCTGGAGTTCCAGCACTGCTCCTAGGTGCTGCTCCTCCAGGTTACCCCCAAAACAGTAATGTGGGTCTCAGTGTACCACATGCTGCAGGGGCAGAACCCATCTCTTCAACACCTTCTCAGGCTGACCTGAGCATGGGCAATATCTGCTGGCCCACCCAGCGAAGGACACATGTCGTCAATGATTCAATGCAGTCACTATACTCAGACTTGGGGGGGTGGGGGTGGGGGTGTGGCTCCAGGGGGGAAAGCCTACCTGCTGGGTTAAGTGACCAATGCCAACATGGTACTCACCCTTCCTGAGCGCAACAGGTCATTGAAGTGCTTGTGACACTGGACCCAGGTGCACCGCACCACGTCACGGGATCTCACCACCTCCACCTCCTCCCAGGCACGTTTCATCATGGTGGGGGGGGCCTCCTCCTCCCATCCTGGGGTACGAGAACCTCCCGTTGTGCTGCCACATCATTGAGGAGGGCAGCAAGGCAATCATAAGGAAAACAAGGGGCACATTGGCCCCCCTGCCCTACCCTCCTGCCTGGCCTGCTCACCAGCAGCGCTCTGGGGAGCCCATCCACTGGCCGGGATTCACAGCCTTCGAAAGGCTGCAGCAGCTTTTTAAAACAGGCCGCCCGGGTCGCCATTGGACCCGATGGTCATTGCAGTCCCACCACCGCCCGCCCACTCCCGCTGCCCTCGGTTCACACTCGGCGAGCCTTAATAGGCCCGTCTGCCTAAAATGGCAGCACGGACACAATTTCGGGCGGCGATCGGGTCCGCGCCCACCCGTGCCCGGTCCCACACCGCCCGCCCGACAGGCAGAAAATTCTGCCCTGGGAGTAATTTCAGACAACCACTTCAGCATTTATGGCCAAATATTCTACAACATCATTTTAGGGCCAAAGTCTATGTATATAACTTTCACAACCAGATATCGATCCCATTTATTTTCAGGGAAGTTAATAACAGCATCTTTAAGCTGGAAATCGTTATCTCAAGGAGTCTTAAATCTCTTCAGATGTTTGCTTTCACTTTAAATTTGCTAGTGCTTGTAACCACGAGTTTACTTTATGTAACCTGGTTGTGTCCAGGTTATGCCTTCACTGTATCTTTTCCTTCAGCTAATGAGTACATAGCCTCTAACTCAGAGGCCTGAGTTTGTCATGGTCCTTGTACTCTTCTCTGAATTGTCTACAATGCATTAGTGGCCATATATATAGCATGCTCAGAATCAAGATTTTACCAATTTTACATAAATAAGGTTACCCATTTGACTTATCAAATGCCATTCAGATGCATCCCGGTATTTAGTTGCCACTTATCATGACAGATGTATATTGGCTCAATATCCCTTTTTGCTCCCCCAGATTCTGAGAGAACATTTATCTCCTGGGACTATGTGGAGAAAGGGGGGCAAGAGATTCATTACAACAGGTCTATGTGCCTTTTACATTGCCCAGTATTTTAGGTGCTTCCAGAAAGGGGCAAAACAGGGCCTGCATGTATACCCCTATCAACATAGAGCATAGAGCACAGAAACAGGCCATTCAGCCCAACTGGTCTGTGCCAGTATTTATGCTGCATACGGACCTCCTCCCACCCCTCTTCACCTAACCCTATCAGCAGAACATTCAATGCACATTAATCTCAGCATAGATTCTGTGCTCAAATCCTGATGTCGTGCTTGAATGTACCATTTGACTCAGGGATTATTTCTCCAAGCTAAGATGAGCTGACGTGTAAACTTAACTAAGAAATGATAGAAAGTGGATGCGTGACATCAATGGGAAGGAACGTGGAGACAGGTATTTAATGGGCGGTCAATCCACGTTGCCAAGTTTACAGGCCAACAATGAAAATTACAAGCTACCTCAGTGTGTGTGTGTGTGTGTGTGAGCAAGAAATGTACATAAACCCTAGTATAGGGAAAGAAAGACCACAGCCAAAGTTTATGATGAAAAAGAACAAGATAGACAAGCAATCATTCTCAGCAACCAAAATAAAAGTGTTATGATCTTGTTTATCTGTTTTCCCTGTTAACGTAACCAATCATTGACATAGCTTCCTTTCCTAATGTTTCATCAATGATTCCATAAATCATCAGTTATTAAAGCAACATGCTGCATTCCTATGAACAGTAAATGCACAGTAAGGATAAAACATTCAACGTAATTTCAAGCAGCCTGATCTGATGTGGCTGAATAATGTATTCCCTGAAAGCTAACTGCGCCATCAGTGAATACTTTGCCCAATGACTGTGTTGCCCAGAACATGGCAATGAAAATATATGAGGTATAGGCAATATATTTGGACTCGATGGTCCATTAGGCGCCATCCATCTGAGCATGTTACAAATTCAGCTCAACTAATCTCTTAGTTGAAACAAAGGACAGCATTTTGTTATTGAGACTAGCAGCATTAGGTTGTGTTACCACATACTGAAGTTATTTTATCTGGCAGTGTGATCCATCAAAAGGTTCTGATGACTGACTATAAAATCAATACTTACATGATCAGTATGCTGTATTTTTACACTGTTTTAGTTTGGTTTTCAATGTTTTCCTCCTTCCTCTCCCCAGTATCCATTCAAGCTAGGGTGTGGTTTCACTATTTTGAGGTTTTACAAACACCTAAAATGGTATGAGAAAAGAGGTACTTAAACTAACTGTAAGAACCACACTAACTAGATGCTACATTCCTTTGTTAAAAAATCTTCTTCTCGTTACCTTAATTCAACCATAATTCGCATTTTTGTTCAATCTGTTAACAAGTAACTAAGACTTTCTTCGCAGTCTTATTTGTTATTCGTTAGAGTGAATCCAGCTGTTAGTTCATTACAATAGAGGTCAGTGCCTAAGTGAATGCTGAAGAATTGCAAATAAAAATATTTACAATGTGCTATTAGCTGGATTAGCATTGGTGTAAAGGTTAAAGTGCATGTTTGATGTTCATAAAGCCTCAAATTAATCACCTACGCTCCAAAAAGATTGTCGCAAATGTTGTATGGACAATAAATTTATGTAAATATATATTATAGATTGATGGATTCAGTGTAATTTGTAGAAGATAATTGAACCATCTGCACCAGAATCCAAGATGTCATCAATTTATTATGCACGAGTTTTCAGCAGGCCACTTTTACTGATTTATCTTTAGTTTATAAAGCACTGCACAAGACAATGAGCCCAAATAATATGTGATACCAATGGTGATACCTTCTCAATTAAGGACTTGGCTAGCATTCGCTTAAGTATCAATAAACTGACGCAGCAGTGCCCAGCTAGTACAAAATTTCAAAATCATTCTCATCTCAAGACTGGCTGACTGAGAGTGAGGCCAATATCCAGCGAGGTCATACTGATAAAAGCAAAATAAAAGCAAAATGCTGCGAGTACTGGAAATCTGAAACAAAGACAGAAAATGCTGGAAAAACTCAGCAGGCCTAACAGCGTCTGTGGAGAGGAAAACGGAGTTAACGTTTCAAGTCCGTAAGACTTCTTCAGAGCTAAAGAGAAGTAAAAATGTGATGAAATTTATACTGTTTAAGGGGGGGGTGGAACAGGTGAAGATGGATAGAAGGTCAGTGATAGGCGGGGGTAAAGGAGAGATTGCCAAAGATGTCATGAACAAAAGGACAAAGGGGTGTTAATGATAGCGGTACTGGTTAAAGGAGGTGTTGATGGTGGCGTTAAGGTCAGAAAGCAGAATGTGATAATAGCAGGATAAGGGTAAGCACTCTGGAAAGAACAACATGAACAAGTGACAGATGGCCCTTGTGGGGGTGGGGTGAGGGGAGGAGTCAGTGCGGGAAAAAAGATTGAAAATAGGATAAAATGTTGGGTGAAACAATGAATAAAAATGAAAAGAAATAAAAAATAAGTGGATAAAAAATAAAAATTAAAAAATTAAACTCAATATTGAAAAAAAGGTATAAAAAAGGGGTGAGGATGCAGGAGAGAGTTCATGTTCTGAAGTTGTTGAACTCAATGTTAAGTCCAGAAGGCTGTAAAGTACCTCATCGGAAGATGAGGTGCTGTTCCTCCAGTTTTTGTTGAGCTTCACTGGAACATTGCAGCAGGCCAAGGATGGATTTGTGGGCATGAGAGCAGGGTGGTGTGTTGAAATGGCAAGCGACAGGGAGGTCTGGGTCATGCTTGCGGACAGACCGAAGGTGTTCCGCAAAGCGGTCACCCAGTGTGCGTTTGGTCTCTCCAATGTAGAGGGAGCAGCGAATGCAGTAGATCAAATTGAAGGAGGTGCAATTGAAGCGCTTTTCACCTGAAAGGAGTGTTTGGGCCCTCGGGCTGTGAGGAGGGAGGAGGCAAAGGGGCAGGTGTTGTACCTTCTGCGATTGCATGGGAAGATGCTGTGGGAGGGGGATGAGTTGTTGAGGGTAATGGAGGAGTGGACCAGGGTGTCCCGGAGGGAACAGTCCATACGGAATGCCAACAGGGAGGGGCGAAGGGAAGATGTGTTTGGTGGTGGCATCATGCTGGAGTTGGCGGAAATGGCGGAGAATGACCCTTTGAATGTGGAGGCTGGTGGGGTGAAAAATGGGGACCAGGGGGACCCTATCATGGTTCTGAGAGGGAGAGGGAGATGTGAGGGCAGAGGCATGGGAGATGGATCGGTCATGGGTGAGGCCCCTGTCAACCAGAGTGGGTGGGAAACCTCAGTTAAGGAAGAAGGAAGGCATGTCAGAAGCACTGTTTTGGAAAGCGGCATCATTGGAACAGATGCGATGGAGGCAAAGGAACTGAAAGAATGGGATGGAGTCCTTACAGGAAGCGGGGTGTGAGGAGCTGTAGTCGAGGTAGCTGTGGGAGTCGGTAGGCTTGTAATGAATATTGATGGACAGTCTATCACCAGAAATTGAGACAGAGCGGTCAAGGAAGGGAAGGGAAGTGTCAGAGATGGACCATGTGAAAATGATGGAGGGGCGAAAATTGGAAGCAAAATTGATAAATTTTTCCAGGTCCAGACGAGAGCATGAAGCTGCACTGAAACAGTCATTGATGTACCGAAAAAAGAGTTGTGGGAGGGGGCCTGAGTAGGATTGGAACAAGGAATGTTCCACATACCCCATAAAGAGACAGGCATAACTGGGGCCCATGCGGGTACCCAAAGTCACACCTTTTATTTGGAGGAAGTGAGACAAGTTTAAAGGGAAATTGGTCAGTGAGGGAACAAGTTCAGCCAGACGGAGGAGAGTGGTGGTGGATGGGGATTGTTCTGGTCTCTGTTCAAGGAAGAAGCAGAGAGCCCTCAGACCATCCTGGTGGGAGATGGAGGTGTAGATGGATTGGACATCCATGGTGAAGAGGAGGTTGTTAGGGCCAGGGAACTGGAAATTGTTGATATGACGTAGGGCATCAGAGAAATCGCGGATGTAAGTGGGAAGAGACTGGACAAGGGGAGAGAGAGCAGAGTCAAAATAGGAAGAAATAAGTTCCATGGGACAGGAACAGGCTTACATCATCGGTCTACCGGGAGAGTCCTGTTTGTAGATTTTGGGGAAGAGGTAGAAGCGGGCTGTCCGGGGTTGGGAGGCTATGAAGTTGGATGCTGTGGAGGGAAGATTTCCAAAGGAGATGAGGTCAGTGACAGTCCTGGAAACAATGGCTTGATGTTCGGTGGTCGGGCCATTGTCCAGGAGGAGGTAGGACGAAGTATCTGAGAGTTGGCGCTCAGCCTTTGCGAGATAGAGGTCAGTACACCAGACAACAACAGCACCAGCCTGGTCAGTAGGTTTGACAACAAGGTCAGGGTTGGACCTGAGAGAACGGAGTGCAACAAGTTCAGAAGGAAACAAGGGTGAGAAGGGCAGAGAAATTGAGACGGCCGATGTTACACTGACAGCTCTCAATGAAAAGATCAAGAGCAGGTAAGAGGTCAGAGGGAGAGATCCAGGTGGAGGGAGAATACTGGAGGCGGGTGAAGGGATCCGTTGAATGGGGAGAGGATTCCTGCCTGAAGGCAAAGGCGGTAGAAGAAGAGTTCAGCATCATGCTGAGCCCAGAATTTATTGAGTTGAGGGCGTAAGGGTATGAAACTGAGTCCTTTGCTGAATACGGAACATTCAGCATCAGAGAGGGGAAGGAGAGAGGGTACGATGAATACATGGCAAGGGCTGGGATTCGAAGTTAGGGTGGGATCAGAGGGACAGGAAGGGGTGGACGATCCCAGATGGGCGTTGGTATCAATTTTTTTTCCCACCACCGTCCCCTCCCCCCACCCCACCCCCACAAGGGCCATCTGTCACTTGTTCATATTGTTCTTTCCAGAGTGCTTACCCTTGTCCTGCTATTATCACATTCTGCTTTCTTACCTTAATGCCACTATCAGCACCTCCTTTAGCCAGTACCACTACCATTAATGCCCCTTTGTCCTTTTGTCCATGACATCTTTGGCAATCTCTCCTTTGCCCCCACCTATCACTGGCCTTCTACCCAGCTTCACCAGCTCCACCCCCCTTAAACAGTATAAATTTCATCACATTTTTACTTCTCTTCAGCTCTGAAGAAGAGTGATATGGACTCAAAACGTTAACTCTGCTTTTCTTTCCATGGATACTGTTAGATCTAGTGTTTTTCCAGCATTTTCTGTTTTTGTTTCAGAGTTCATACTGATGTCCTGCTGAATAACCCTGGTGGCTTTTGGACCTGAAATATCTCACATACATAGAGCTGCAGAGGAGAATTAAAAGCAAAAATCTCCCTAATGGGCAGCAAGGTCAATAAATGCACATCATGCTGTGGAATAATTACAAGCCAAAAATACTTTAGCTTGCTCTCTCCTACACTGGTGCTCTTCTTCAAACTCCAGAAAGTGCCAATATATAGGGCTGTGGTGAACTTCTCTCTTTAGTACAAGTTAATAGTAGGCAGAGATGTCCCCTCACTTTTCTGACCCTGCAGTTAGCACAACCCATTTTCCAGGATTGGGGATTATTGGCCACAAAAGACAGATGCCAGTTGGGAATGCTGCTGTCAATACAGAGCCTACATAGCCAAAGAGGGTTATTCAAGGATGCTGTAGAAGCACCCAAAGAGTTTATGAGGGATCTTAAAGGGGCATTAATGCCTACAAAGGTAATTACAAGGGATGGCTATGGAGTGGCTGGGGTGGGGGGCGGGGGGGTGCGGGGATGGGTGCTTGGGAGGGGTTGGTAAATTGCACAATCAATAAAAGGGTCCAATAGTTCCTTTACCTCCATTAGTGGGGTCTAATTGCTACCACCCTGAGTCTACTGCCACCTTCCACTAACTAGTCCTAGGCTTGGGGTAAGAAGTGGAGACAGAACAGGAATATGGCAGGGGTAGGAAGGGGATGCCTACTTCGTGGCCTTGGCTGAGGCAAACTGTGAAATTCAAGTTGGGAAAAAAATCCAGGAGTTGGTGTAGAAACAGTGGCAGACATCAATATACCATTCCCCCAGTGCCTCGACTTCAATTGCTATCCTAGCCAATTTTTGGAATATTGAGAAAGTGATGGAAAACCCAACCTATTATCGGACGGGATTTTCCGGCCCCGCCCACCGCTGGATCGTCCAATCCCATCGAAAGTCAATGGACTTTTGGCTGGGCCCCCGTGGCAACTCCCACCACAGCGAGAGCAGAAAATCCCAGTTATTGTGTTATATTGTTTTGATTACAGAGAACAAATGCAAATAGTAACTCACCTCCTGACTCCCCAAAGCCTATCCATCATCTACAGGGCACAAGTCAGGACTGTGATGGAATACTCCTCACTTGCCTGGATGAGTGCAGCTCCCACAACACTCAAGAAGCTTGACACTGGCCAGGACAAGGCAGTCCGCTTGATAGGCACCACATCCACAAACATTCACTCCCCCCACCACCGACACACAGTAGCAGCAGTGTGTACCATCTACAAGATGCACTGCAGGAATTCACCAAGGCTCCTTAGAGAGCACCTTCCAAACCCACAACCACTACCATCTAGAAGGATAAGGGCAGCAGACACATGGGAACACCACCACCTGGAAGTCCACCCCCAAGTCACTCATTATCCTGATTTGCAAATATATCGCCATCCCTTCACAGTCGCTGGGTCAAAATCCTGGAACTCCCTCCCTAACAGCACTGTGGGTGTATCTGCACCACATGGACTGCAACGGTTCAAGAAGGCAGCTCACCACCACCTTCTCAAGGACAACTAGAGATGGGCAATAAATGTTGGCCCAGCCAGCGAAGCCCACATCCTGTGAATGAATAAAAAATAAATGAATAGTGATGTTATAGTAAATATTCAGGATATATTCAATAATTCAAATATTAGAATAGTTGAGGTTGAAACTATTACACATTTTTAAGGGGGAAGTAGATAAAAGAGTGGGAGCAGGGGAACAGGGCTGCATGGTGAAGGCAGAACAGTGCGGCTAATGTTAATGTTGGTTTGTTCTAACAAAGAGCTGGCATAGTTATAAACATATAGTGTTTAACAGACAAATATTTCCTTTCTCTAAATTAACACAAGACGCATCAGCCCTCAGTTTGGTCATTATACCCAAAATAGCAACATGACCCATTCAAATACAAAGAGAGCAAAATGTTATTGTGGAATCTGTGTATAAATTGACATCCTGAAATGCAGAGTAAAATAGAATCCCTGTTCAGTGTTATTTTCTGTGAAACATGAGCTAATCAGCTTACAATGTACGGTTTTTAACTGTGAACGAAATGACTCTCCAGTCCAGGGTCACATGCAAAGTTTCGGCCATCTCCCAGGATCCTTTCAACAAGTCAGAGAAGATGGATGTGAAGTACGGACTGTGTAAAGAGTGCCGACAGCCTCTTTAATTAACTTCCTTTTCTTAAAAAGAAATAACAGTTTTTTTTTTAAAAAACTACCCTGTTGGCTATAAAATAATTACAAATGTCTACTCCTCAACTGCTGATGTACATAATTCATTCTGACATCTTGCCGTGAATGGAAATTTATTAGTTACTGCTTGTGATTTTCTGCTTGCCAAAACCCAAATCAACTTGATTGTTTAATGGGGCTATAAAAGGAAAGTTTTGGTTAGTTTAGGCTGAGTTTGGGAGTAGGATCCTAAAACAGCCGTTAGGTCCCTGATTAGCGTATCCAAGGGCCCGACACTTATTTCGGGCATGCAGCCAGAAAATGTGCAAGTTGTCGAGTTGTGCATGTGAGATCAGGTCCACAAGTTGGTCCACTAATGCCAATTTGTCACCCGAAGGACAAATGAGACCAGGGATCAATTTCTCTTCGTTGCTATTTTCTTAAATTAGCATTTTTCTGCATCTATGAACACCGGGCGGGATTTTCCGGCCTCACCTGCCACCCGGGATCTTCAGGCCCCACTGAAAGTCAATGGACTTTTGGCTGTCCCGTCGCATCCACCATGGCGGGTAAGGCACAGCAGGGCCGGAAAATCCCGGCCACTGCTCCCAACATGCCTCGACTATATGTTTTCATGTTTGAAAACAAGGGAGGTCAGAAATTGTTAGCTAGGTAGATCGTCTGTTCCAGAAACAACGGGCGGAATTTTCCCCTCCAGCTCGCGGTGGGTTTCCTGACGGGCGCTACCGGAAAATTCAGAGAGAGAGGCCAAAAATGGGAAAACCGCCAGCGGGAAAACAGTTTGGAATTTTCCCCTCATCGCTTTCATGGCAGGCGGATAAGCAGGTCAGGTTTCCTGCTGATCCATGGCAGGAACCCCATTTGCAGGCATTATCCTGGGGCTTAGTGCACCTCATAGTCAGGGTGTGAGAATGAAGCCAGTGCTGGGGGTTTTGCAGGTCATGCTACAGGGTTATCTGTAGCACGCACATCGTAGTTCCACTCCAGGGAGGGGCAAAAGCTGTGTACTCAACAGTGAAAAGGCACAGCTTGGTGTGCAGGGTGTGGTCATTGTCTTAATGTTGCTGGACTTGGTCTTGCGTGTCTTGGTACTGGGCCGCAGATAGGATGGTCAGGGTTAGGGGAGGCATCTGCAGCCTGTAAAGGGGAAAAATGTATTACAGAGGGAGGTTTTGGAAATTTTCCTGGGGGAGTTTCCTCTGTATATAACTGTGCACACAGCTTTGAGATGGGGAGGTGTGAAGTCCACAGTGGGCCTTGGGACACCTTCAGTTATGGGTTCAGATGGGAGGTTTGGATTATCGACCGCAGTGATTATGGGATTCAGGATTATTAGGGGGGGGCTTGAGAATAATGGGAGGGAGCTCTACCTGCACACCGAGTGGCACCAGGAAGGTTGGAGGAACAGTAACGCTCACAAAGGGAGGGTCAAAGCTGGCTTCATAGTAAAACCTGAGCACCATCATCTTGGCAATTCGAAGTTTATGGCGCTGTCACAGATCGAAACTGGAAAAGAATCTGGATGGGAGCGCTCGGAGTCAGTGTGGGAGGAGCCTATGGCTGCACTCAGGGGCACATTTCATGGGACAGCCTCAACCTGCCTGCACTCAAAACATTGAAATGGAGTCAGAGATGAGAGAAAAGCGGAAGATCTTCTTGAGAAGGTTCCACTGGAGTCATTGAAAGGAATCATTCCAGATTTACAGTGGGTGTAAAAATGGTCATTGTACCTGTCAGCCGCAATGGCTCTTTTTCACACCATATCATCCCATTCTCGGCCGGCCCT
Source organism: Cetorhinus maximus (assembly GCF_964194155.1). Lineage (NCBI taxonomy): Eukaryota > Metazoa > Chordata > Chondrichthyes > Lamniformes > Cetorhinidae > Cetorhinus > Cetorhinus maximus. The sequence continues at coordinate 128,909,289 of NC_135887.1, forward strand.
GCCTCATTAATAATGAATTCATGGGAAACACGCTGGATCGCTGGTGGGGGGTAGGCTCTGATTCGCCCAGCCCACCATCACCTCAGGTCTTCAGTAATCCGGGCACCACATTTGAAGGGTCCCCCTGCACAGAGCCATCTCTAAGGGGACGAAAGCAGCTGAAAAGTCATGGCTGCCAAAGGGAGGAAACATGTTGCCCTCAAGTTTAGAGATACCTCCCTCGGGCGCCTACTGGATGCAGTGGAGGCCCGCCGTGAAGTCCTTTACCCCCGCTCTGGGCGAAGACCAGCCAGCACGGTCACCAATCCAGCATGGGAGATGGTGGCAGTGGTGGTCAGCGCAAATGCCCTACAAAAGAGGACAGCCACCCAGTGCCGAAAGAAGATGAATGATCTCCTCCGCTCCGCCAAGGTAAGCCACTCTTCTCATCACTCTCAACTCACACACTCACAAACCCATCACACATCCACAGGGATCTCACTCACTGTCAGTTCAAGGGACATCACCATTCACTCTTTCACACACACCTTCATCTGCCCTGCAGATCATGTCCCCATCCTGTCCATGGCACCACTCACCGCCCAGGCATGCCAGGCATCCTTCTCATTGGGCCTGACAGATGTCCTGCTTACACTCTCTCCATCTCTATTCATGCACGACAAGCTGGCGCACAACGAAATGGAGAGGTCGCAGACTGGTGGAGGAGTGCCCGGCATCAATGTCTTCACAGGCTTTGGGAATAGAGTCATCCAGCTGGCGCACAATGATCTGGCCCATTCCAGTGAGGTTAGCGGTACTCGACCAAGTGAGGATCCAGCAGTGCAACATCCACCAGGCGTCAGGCACCAGGCTGAGTCAGTTCCCCTGTTTCGCCGCCATGGAGACCTTGGTACAGGACATCGGTCCACTGCTGACTCCAACAGTGTCAATGCGAGAGGGGTGCTGGCCAGCTCAATCTCACTCCAGCTTCCCCTTCTCCTCAAGGAGTCAGGCAGCTTCCCTCAGGCACCCTTAGGGAGGAGAATCAGCAGGTGCACACCCCGGGGACATCAACCCAGGTGACTCTGGGAGTGCACGGCCCATCCGAATCCCCTCTTCCTGTGACCTCAGCAGCTCCAGCTCCATAGGCCAAGGAGGGAGACACTGTCATACAGCAGGACCCCGAAGGCAGGCCGGGACCCTCCAGGTCTTGGCCCTCCAGACAACATCTGCCAAGGTCATCACAGGCAAGGCGTAGAAGTCTGCAGGCTGCCTCCACTTCCACTGTGGACGTCAAGGGAGCGCCAAAACATGGCAACAATGTTAGTAAGGTTAAGAAGATGTAGTTGCACTGCCCAGGCACGTGCGTTAATTACTCGTACATAACGTTCACTATTGTAAATAAACTCCCAAGAATGTCTCCTTGCCAATGGCTCCTTGTTATGATGAGCAGTGTTCATGTCACAGATGTGAAACATTGGTTCCTGCACATGATAAAGACAGGTGTCTCAGTCCAGGGCATCTTCTCTGTGCAGTGTGTAACCTTCAGACCAAAGTGATGGTCCAGCTTCACACTCCCTGGACACATTAGTGATGCCTGCACCTCGATGATGCTTGTCATCGCTGCCAGGATGTCGTGGGCGGGTGTCACAGAGTTCCATCATTCTCTCTGTGTGCTCTCAGCACCTTTGAGGTCTGGCTGGCCCCCATCTCATCAGCACCTGTGTCCGGTGATGGTGTGTTCCTGAAGGGGCCCCTGTCCTCCCCTGCAAACTCAGCAGCGTCCTCCTCGAATTTAGTCAGCTCCACTATATCGGCCCTCCCTCCTCTATTTCTTGTTGTGAGCAAGCTTAGCCTGGATGAAGACAAGTAGATGGAATGTGATGAGAAGAGATGGAGGAGAGGTTGGGAAGTATGTATGCTTGCTGTATGTGCTGAGCCCTCCCCAGTAAGGGCTGAGAATGGAGCCTGTGCAACATGATGGATGAAATGATGGTGATGCAAAAGTGCCCGTGAGACAATCAGTGCTGATGTGACCCCACTAATATTGTGAGGGATCCCTAAGCAGTGTAACCCTTTCAGTGCATGATTCAGTGCATTATGACAGTGTGCGGTTGGAGTAAGGCAAAGGTACACCTACCCTGGAGGAGTGAATGAGATCATTCATCCTCTTCCCGCGCTAGATTGTGTTTCGAGTTGTGTTGCCTGATGCACTCGCTGCTTTCGCAATGGCCTCCCAGGCGGGCAAAGTGAGCTTGGTGGGCTTCCTGGATCCATCCCTGGGGTATAGGGTACCCCTGTGTTTCCGCACACCCTTTATCAGAGCCTCCAGGGAGTCACTGCTAAACCACGGAGCAGCTTTCTGCTTTGCTCCTGCCCACTCCATGCGTCTTTTCCTGAAAGCTGGGCTAGAGAGAGTGAGCGTGGCATTTAAATCTGGCGTCCAGACCTTTGAGCTCATTCGGTGATGGCAGGGCGAGCGAATCAGTTCTCGACCCGCCATGTGATTCGGAGAGAAACTCGACAATGCATAATTAATTAGCCAACAAGTACAAAATCAGGCACGATTTCCCACCACACCACCCAAGGGGTAACACACCGCAGAACCCACCTACCACAGCACTTAGTCTCAAAAATAGAAAACTCCACCCAAATTGTCTGACATTACTAATATCTCACTGACTACATGCCATACTTTATTAATGGGCTTTATTAATAGGGGCATAGAGTACAAGAGCACCGAGGTTATGCTGAATTTATATAAAACACTCGTTAGACCTCAGCTGGAATATTGTGTACAGTCCTGGGCATCATATTATAGGGAGGATGTGAACACATTGGAGAGAGTGCAGAAGAGGTTTACAAGAATGGTTCCAGGGTTGAGAAGCTTCAGCTATCAAGGTAGATTGGAGAGGTTGGGACTGTTCTCCTTGGAGAGAAGAAGGCTGAGAGGAGATTGATTGAGATGTTCAAAATCGTGAGGGGGCTAGACGGAACAGATGGGGAGAAGCTGTTCCCACTCATAAAAGGATTGAGAACGAGAGGGCACAGATTTAAAGTGATTTGCAAAAGAAGCAAATGTTACGTGAGAGAAAGCTTTTTCCACATGAGTTGTTCAGGTCTGGAATGCACTGCCTGGAAGTGTGGTGGAGGCAGGTTCAATTGAGGCGTTCAAGAGGACATTAGAAGATTATTTGAATAGAAACAACGTGCAAGGGTACAGAGAAAAGGCAGGGCAATGGCACTAGGTCATAATGCTCATTTGGAGAGCCGGTGCAGACATGATGGGGTGAATGGTCTCCTTCTGTGCTGTAAAGATTCTGTGATACTATCTACCTGAGAATGAGCTGGATCTTTAGGATCCATACCAGTACAGAGATAATGCAGAGCTGAGTCATCTTCTGTAAAGACATCTATAGTTAATCTGCAACATAAGGATGGCACTGAGAGTAGTTGTCAAGGTCCTCTCCTCCCTTAACTGTCATGTTCCTACCTCCTTCCAAACTAGCATTGGGATCATCTGCAGCGTCAGCCAATTTGCTGCCCACGGATGTGTCAAACAAGTGACTGATGCATTGCTTCAATGGCGGGACCAGCACTTTCTCCCGCCTTCACATTGAATAGTGCCAGTGGCATGACCTGCTGCCAAAACTTCCCACGTTGCTGGAGTTCACAAAGTGCAAGGAATAATTGATGGCATCCATGTGGCCATCCTACAAATCGTCTTATGCATCAGTAACTACGCACATCATGCAGTTAGAGTGTGTTTTCAGGATGCATTATATGAAATACTCTTATGATTTCAATTGATAATTTCAAAGTCGCATGTCCACAGATCCCTGAATGTAACAGGATAGGTAGATAAGGTGGTTAAGAAGGCATTTGGGATACTTTTCTTTATTAGAAGAGGCATAAAATCTATGAACAGGGAGATTATGTTACAATTGTAGGAAACACTAGTAAGGCTGCAGTTCGACTGCTGTGTGTAGTGCTGGTCACCACACAGTAGGAAGGTTGTGATCAGATTAGAGAAAGCACAGAGGAAATTTATAAAGGACGTTGCCACCATTGGAGAACTTTTAGATATGAGTAAATGGGCTGGGATTCTTCTCTTACAAAAATCAAGGCTGACACACCAGTGCAGTACTGAGAGGGTGCTGCACAGTCAGAGATGCCGTCTTTTGACTGAGACGTTAAGATGAGACCAAGGCCCCATCTGCCCCCTCAGGTGGGCATAAAAGATCCCATTGCACTATTTCAAAGAACAGCATGGAAGTTATCCCCTGTGTCCTGGTCAATATTTATCCCACATCACAAAAAATCAGATTATTTGGTCATTACCATGTTGCTGTTGTAAGCGCTTGCTAAGTGCAAATTGTTTCTTAATTACAACAGTGACTACAATTCAAAAAGTATTTCATTGGCTGTAAAGTGCTTTGAGAAGGCCAGCGGTCACAAAAGATGCTATACAAATGCAAGCCCGCTTTCTTTCTTTTGGAACAGAGAACTCATCTGTGGGTGTACTACACCACATGGACTACAGCAGTTCAAGAAGGCAGCTCACCATCACCTTCTCAAGGGCAATTAGGAATGAACAACAAATGCTGGCCTAGCCAACAATGTCCACATCCTGTGAAAGAATAAAAAAGGTTGAGAAAGGATCTAACTGAGGTGTATAAGATGATGAGAGGCCTAGATAGAATGGAAAGGGAGATCTTTAGTACAGAGTACAATAACCAGGAGGAATAGATTGAAAGTAATTGGTAGAAGGATTAGAGGGGAGTTGAGGAGATATGCTTTCACTTAGAGGGTGATGGAAGTTAGGAAGTCACTGCCTCAAAGGGTGGTAGAGGCTGAAACCCTTATCGCATTTTAAAAATTCTTGGATATGCACTTGATGTGCCATCATCCACAACACTACATATTAAGAGCTGAGAAAACAAGAACAAAAATACCTGGAAAAACTCAGCAGGTCTGTCAGCATCCATGGAAAGGAGCACAGTTAACATTTCGAGTCCGCATGACTCTTCAACAGAACTAAGGAAAAATAGAAAAGGGGTGAAATATAAGCTGGTTTAAGGGGGAGGTTGGGATAAGAAGAGCTGGATAGAGGGCCAGTGATAGGTGGAGATAACCAAAAGATGTCACAGACAAAAGGACAAAGAGGTGTTGAAGGTGATGATATTATCTAAAGGAATGTGCTAATTAAGGGTAGAAAGCAGGACAAGCAAGGTACAGATAGCCCTAGTGGGGGTGGGGTGGGGTGAAGGAATCTGAAAAGGCTAAAAGGTAGAGATAAAACAATGGATGGAAATACATTTAAAAATAATGGAAATAGGTGGGAAAAGAAAAATCTATATAAATTATTGGAAAAAACAAAAAGGAGGGGGAAAAATCAGAAAGGGGGTGGGGATAGAGGAGAGAGTTCATGAAAGATGGACATGTGGGCATGAGAGCAGGGTGCAGTGTTGAAACGGCAAGCGACAGGGAGGTCTGGGTAATGCTTCTGACATGTCCTCCTTCTTCCTTAACCGAGGTTTTCCACTCACGGTGGTTGACAGGGCCCTCAACCGTGTCCGGCCCATCTCCCGCGCATCCACCCTCACACCTTCTTCTCCCTCCCAGAAACATGATAGGGTCCCCCTTGTTCTCAGTTATCACCCCACCAGCCTCCGCATTCAAAGGATCATCCTCCGCCATTTCCGCCAACTCCAGCATGATGCCACCACCAAACACATCTTCCCTTCACTCCCCTTGACGTCATTCCTTTGGGATCGTTCCCTCCGTGATACCCTGGTCCACTCCTCCATCACCTCCTACACCTCAACCCCCTCCCATGCCACCTTCCCATGCAACCGCAGAAGATGCAACACCTGCCCCTTTACTTCCCCTCTCCTCACCGTCCAAGGGCCCAAACATTCATTTCAAGTGAAGCAGCATTTCACTTGCACTTCCCTCAATTTAGTCTACTGCATTCGTTACTCCCAATCCGGTTTCCTCTATATTGGAAAGACCAAATGCAGACTGAGTGACCGCTTTGCAGAACACCTTCGTTCTGTCCACGAGCATTACCCAGACCTCCCTGTCGCTTGCCATTTCAACACTCCACCCTGCTCTCATGCCCACACGTCCATCCTTGGCTTGCTGCATTGTCCCAGTGAAGCTCAACGCAAACTGGAGGAACAGCACCTCATCTTCCGACTAGGCACTTTACAGCCTTCCGGACTGAATATTGAGTTCAACAATTTTAGATCATGAACTCTCTCCTCCATCCCCACCCCCTTTCTGATTTTCCCCCTCCTTTTTGTTTTTTCCAATAATTTATATAGATTTTTCTTTTCCCACCTACTTCCATTGTTTTTAAATGTATTTCCATCCATTGTTTTATCTCTACCTTTTAGCCTTTTCAGATTCCTTCACCCCACCCCACCCCCACTAGGGCTATCTGTACCTTGTTTGTCCTGCTTTCTCCCCTTAATCAGCACATTCCTTTAGGTAATATCACCACCTTCAACACCTCCTTGTCCTTTTGTCTGTGACGTCTTTTGGTTATCTCCACCTATCACTGGCCCTCTATCCAGCTCTTCTTGTCCCAACCCCCCCCTCCCTTAAACCAGCTTATATTTCACCCCTTTTCTATTTTTCCTTAGTTCTGTTGAAGAGTCATGCGGACTCGAAACGTTAACTGTGCTCCTTTCCACGGATGCTGACAGACCTGCTGAGCTTTTCCAGGTATTTTTGTTTTTGTTTTCGATTTCCAGCATCCGCAGTTTTTTGCTTTTATCTTAGTATTAAGAGCTGAGAAATAGTACAAGGTTCGTTACCACTTTTTCAACTGGCATGGACCTGATGAGCCAAACAGTCTCCTTTGGTGTCATAAATTTCTCTGTTTCAGTGAAATATAACCTGTAAGTGTGGTCATGCTTACCAAGCATTCAATGGGCTGGTAGGTTGCATAAAAGATTTGGAACGGAAGCATTACTTGTATCTCGAGTTGTTTGTGACATTTATGACAGACGTGTTATTGGAATCTGCTGGTAGTATTTTGTTGACACTTTTCTTTAGCCGTGTTGCTGGATGTTTCAGAAGGTAATCATTGTTAGCTCCCTCCTGTGCATGTGTAACGAATACCGTTGTCTGGGGAAGGGGGTCATTGAATGTCAACCCGTCTTTGCCTTACTGTATAAATCAATATAAAGGACATCATCCAAATGCATGGCCTTGTTTTTTTCAGGAGCCCTCTGTTAGTGAAAAATAGTGTGTATCTCCCAAATTTGTCCCTTTAATTCACAGAAAAGGATAACTTAACTCCCATCGACTTGAATTTCAAAACATGTCTTTAATTTCTTGAATCAATTTACTCCATATTTATATTTATGAAGGGAAACATTAATCAGCTGTAGCTTTGTCTGACAGTTTTTCTCCAATAGTAAAGATTCCTTGACTTTTCCCAGCTTGCGAATGCAGTCTGATTTCCACAAAGTCATTTATAATGGTCAGTTTCACATTGATTCCGATGGAAATTTGGAATAGTTGGAATTTAAAAGGGATTTAAGCCTAATTATAATTGCATCTAAGCTGAAAGACCATTAACATTGACGAATAGGTCTGCTTTCCCCCCCATTCCACTATATTGTAGCGCTGGTGCTCGAAAATGCAGAGTTCAGCTGGATTTAGAGGAAGAAGATGTATTCAGATTAGTTTCTTCAGACAGCAATTCTGCTGACTAAAATACCCAGTTAGAAATATTCCTTGTGATAAACACAGCTCACAAGAGTTAAGTTCTTATGCTGAAATTACATGACCACATATATATTATCATTATTATTATCGATATATTCAAGTAAAGAAGAAATTAACAGGGTAGATTCTGAACAGAAAGAATAGATGAAAATTGGAGGAGAGAATAGGATGCCCATAGTTTATCCTGCATTATTTTATTTCTCTTTTAATTATTGGAAGGGAAATTAGGCAAGCTCCATCGGAGACGTGGAATCCATCCAGTCAATTTTCCTCTCCGTACTCTGCAGTAAAGTGGAAAATCTGTCCCAACATATAAACTGTAAATCAACCCTGTTGTTATGCGACTAAAAGTTACAAGGATAATGTCATTCATTTTCAGTTAACAATGCAGGAGGGCAATGAGAAAACATGCAAACAATTAAATACGGTTTTTGACATTGACTTGGAAGAGCTTTTTATAAAGGGAGTTACTAAAAGATTCACAGAAAAAAAAGTTTCAAATCCAAAATACCCTGGCAGAACAAACAATTCTCCTACGTCACAAAGTTGCAGGGAAATCAGTCAGCAGTCCAATATAGCAAAAAGGACACAAGATTCTCCAGTAATTCAATTGCTTCTGGAGTCTCTTCATCATCAGCAACATTCACACCAGGAGCGGAATTTAATGCCCTTCCCCATGGCGAGTTTGGTGTTGGGGGGTGGGGGGGGCCATTTAATTGGGTGGGAGGATGGCAGGTAGGGACTCCGCCAGCTTCTTGCCTTTGCCCAATTAAGGCCATGGCAGGAAGGCCCGTGGAATGGCCTGCCACCAGTTGAGACCCTTAAGTGAGCCATTAATTGTGGAATTGTGGAACTATGTTCATTAAGCGGAGACTATCCAGTTTCCTTTCACATATGGCTTCTTAAGTGTAACAGAGAGAAGTGACCTTCCTGAGTTCCATTTAATCCCTGTTCTCTGAAATGAATGGTCATCGTGATACACTACCTGCATCCTAAAAGCAGTTTTATTTCGGTAAACAGTCAATAAATACGGAATAACATTTTTTAATTTTAGGTGCTTAAACTGAATTAATATAAGGCACATGTAAATGTTGTATTGAGTTATTTAAAATAATTCAAGTTAATTAAAACAAATAGGTAGCATTCAGACATTTAGATTGTTATTTGAAAATATTGATTTACTCATGTCTCAGTAGCTACATAAATGTGTTTGTGAAGATTTCCCCTGTTTTATATTTCTAAGAAATTGTAAATGTGTTAAAAAAAATGTTATCTTCTTATGATTTCATTGCAAATAGTGGACATAGAAAATCATCAGACAATACTTACAATGTTGTTAGATAAAATAACATATTTGAGAATCTGTGTGTATTTCTGTGCAACTGAAAAAATATGAAATAACTTTTATTTTCAAACATTTATATAGCATCTTTTCATGCTTTTCGGAAGCCTTTTGAAGTACTTTGCCTGTAACAAATTCCTTTTGAAGTGCAATCACTGGTTTTATGTTTTGGGCAGACTGTAACAGCTTAAAATGCAGATTGAATGAATCAGGTTAATGAACCAACATAACATTTACCTTATAACATAACATGCATTATTTGCTATATGCCTTGAAAATTTCATAATGACAGAATTCATAGGTGCTCTTTAAATGATTGACTTCACCAAGACGCAAGTCCAGCAAGAAAGAAAGGCATTTCACTGACAGCAAAATTACAAAGATTGAGATGGATCTATGGCAGCAAGTGCTGGATAAAGCATTTTTTTCCTCTGACATGTCGGTTAGCTACTTTATTATTTTGATATTCCTTCAGGGCAGGCAGCCCATTCAGTTTGGTGGAGCACAATATTGTGCTGCTAATTCCCCAGCTCCTGCAGCACATCAAAAGTAAACATTTCATTGCACTGAAAGTCCATTTCAGCAGCTGCCTGAAGAGTAATTAATGACAGATTGCTGTATTTTATATTGAAGGATCAGTACTTGATTAAAGCTTAAGGAGCTGCTGCTGCTAAGCCTGCTCGCGAAAGGGTAAATGGCATAACATTAATAAAAAAAATACGCAGAATGTGGAGTTGCGGCCAATCATATTTTTTTTAGTCGTGAATTATGCAGCAAACCACACTGATACTTTGCAGGAGATTTTCAAATGCAGAGAGAAGCACCACCTTGCTGATAGGTAAATGTCTGCGCTGAAATGGATTCTGTGCAAGGACACAAATCTCGTGGATGATAGCTGGGAGCATTTATTGGCACTGCTTCAATCACTTCTTTGTCTCAACAGATTACTGATGCAAAATTTAAAAATTGTTGTTGATAGAAGGGTACAAGCCAAAACAAAATAGCCGCATTTGATTCACCCAGTGAAAGATCTTATATTGTGCTTTCAATGCGGTAGGATAGATTTTTTCAGTGTAACAATGACCTATTGAATGAATATGCATGGTAACGTGTACTTGGGAGTGCATTATAAGGTTTCAACAGAGTCAAAGGATACAGTGACACCAGGCAGAATGAGAGGGGGGCTTTGAAGGTATTTAACCTTCTTTGCGATTTATGTTTGCGATGTCTGCTGCTGCCATAGACTGTTGTTATAGCCATATGATAGAGACAGAGTGTAAACACTTTTTGCATGTCAGTGTTTATATAACATCTATTGATGTACCGTGATACCAGGCTTCTTAACTTTTGATGTACACCTCTATGTTTTATTCCTTGTTTACTCCATAGTGTTTTCTACCTTACAGCACCTGGGCTTCATGGTTTCTAGTGTCTCCCAGGAATTGTCTCCTAAGGGGAAAAAGAGAGCACATACCCAGCTGAAGGACAGTAGCGAAGCTGTATTAGGTTAGAATGTTAAAGGAGGCAGCATCTTCCAGCTGCTCCACACAAAAAATAAAATTTGGTTCTTTTAACACTGTCTAAATATACAAATACTCTCTGAACGTAACAAGTCCAGAGAAGTATAAATTGAACAAGTGTAAATAGCTTCCTACACGCCAGTCACAATCATATCACTGCATGTTTCAGATCATTGGAAGATATGCTGTAAAACATTGGGAATACACAGGTAAAGACTGTTATTTCAATTATGAGATCTCCAATCCTGAGTTTTATTCCTGATCATTGCCTTGCACATCTCATTATAAAATACTTGGCTTCCTGAGAACTGTGTTATGAGGAGGGCAGAATATATTTCTTGTTGGGAGTTTGCTTCCAGCTTTAATTATGGATCCTGGACCTTATTAGAAGCATTAATCATTGTGATAAAATGGCTTCCATCCACATGAGACCAATTTGCACATATACTGCTTGGTGTACAAATGTGTCACTGCCTCTTTTCAAGGTATTAGTTGCTCATAGCTGTTGTTGCTATGGTGATACTTGATGCCTCCATCTGTCTGTTGACTAGGAAAATGAATCCTGTAGATTCTAATTGATCTTGTTGATCATGAATAATTAATTTCAGGGTTCAATTAGCACATAATGGGCCAGATTTAAGGTGTTTGTGCAGCAGTGTTGCTGTGCTTTAACACGAACAAAATTGTGTTTTGCTTTGGGACATCATTTTATACTGTTGGTTCTTAAAATTGTTTTTCCAACCAGTGTGGATGTATGTGTAGCCCATACAGATGCCACCTAATAATAATAATTTTCCCCTGAGAAAGGGGAGAGAGGGAAATTTGTTTTAGGCAAAACCACTGCAGGAGCCATTTTAAAAGGTCACTGTCGACATACTAAGCAGTTTTAAGGCTCCTCGAACACTCAGACACAGCCTCTCTGTCCTTTGTAGAACTAACACCTTGGCACATCTGTTAACTGGTGCACAACAGATATGCTTGTTTGTATATTTCTCAGGGCAGATTTAAATTTTAATTCTGTAAAAAAAGAATATATTTGCCATATCAGATTTGTACCATTCTTTGTATTTGAGCTGAGTGGTGTCATCTTTAAAGCTAACAGGGTAAACAGGTAAATAGTATGTAGCACACTTAGCACACTTCCTGCTTATTTCTGAGCTGGATATATGAGCAGGAAACATTCACAAGTCACACAGGTCACTACATTTTTACTGCAATACCTCAGGGGCAGAATACCAGGGGTACCAGTTGCCATGGCAAAATGTTGTTGTTCAGTGCAATGCACCCACAGTGCACAGGCCCTTTGAAGCAAAAAAAAAACACAACTGCCTGTATGTGTTCAACAGTGTACACAACTCACAGAATGAGGGACATATCAGTGTAAAGCAAAACGTCATTTACATTGTTTTCCTTCCATAAGTTAACTATAAATAGATTACGCTGACAACCTATTTAATACTTTAGTAGCAATAAAACAATTATTCATCAAAAACAAAAACAGAATTACCTGGAAAAACTCAGCAGGTCTGGCAGCATCGCTGGAGAAGAAAAGAGTTGACGTTTCGAGTCCAACATGACCCTTCAACAGAACTGAAGTATAGTTAGGAGAAGGGCGAAATATAAGCTGGTTTAAGGTGGGGGGTGGGGGGGAGAGAGAAGTTGAGGGCGGGGTGGTTGTGGGGACAAGCAAGCAGTGATAGGAGCAGATAATCAAAAGATGTCACAGACAAAAGGATCAAAGAGGTGTTGAAGGTGGTGATATTATCTAAGAAAAGTGCTAATTAAGAATGGATGGCAGGACACTCAAGGTACAGCTCTAGTGGGGGTGGGGTGGAAAGACTGACAAGGTATTAGTTGCAGATTTAAAAATAATGGAAGTAGGTGGGAAAAGAAGAATCTATATAAATTATTGAAAAAAAACCCAAAAAAAAAACCCAAAAAAAAAGGGAGGGGGAAGAAACGGGGTGGGGATGGGGGGAGGAGGAGTTTAAGTTCTAAAGTTGTTGAATTCAATATTCAGCCCGGAAGGCTGTAAAGTGCCTAGTCGGAAGATGAGGTGCTGTTCCTCCAGTTTGCGTTGGGCTTCACTGGAACAATGCAGCAAGCCAAGGACAGACATGTGGGCAAGAGAGCAGGGTGGAATGTTAAAATGGCAAGCGACAGGGAGGTTTGGGTCTTTCTTGCGGACAGACCACAGGTGTTCTGCAAAGCGGTCGCCCAGTTTGCGTTTAGTCTCTCCAATGTAGAGGAGACCGCATTGGGAGCAACGAATGCAGTAGACTAAGTTAGGGGAAATGCAAGTGAAATGCTGCTTCACTTGAAAGGAGTGTTTGGGCCCTTGGACGGTGAGGAGAGAGGAAGTGAAGGGGCAGGTGTTGCGTCTTCTGCGTGGGCATGGTGATTATTCATCGAATTGGGTCCCTCTCTATTATGCACTTCTACTAAGCAAAAGGGCACAAAAAAACTGTTCCTTTTTTACTGGTCACTGGGAGGGGAAAGAGAGTGGAAAATGTCCACCCTGCTGCTCACTTCCAACTTCCCTACCCTCTAAAGAAGAATAGTTCCAATGACATCATGATGTGGCTTATAATCCTAGCCCCTTTTTGGAACTATTCCAGATCAGACATACTCCTCAGATGATCACCCGCACTTAAGGTTGAGAAAGGCAGACCTCAGAGGCACTTAAATGTGTCTGAAGAACTCATCCAACTCTTCCTGAAGGGAAGAGTTAGCCAGATAGCCTTTTAACACATTTTAGCTAGATTATAACAACCCGGATATTATAAGGGTCTGGGCACTTGTCCACAGCAATGTACCTCTACGCTGAAGAGTGAACGGAGATAGGTTTCTTGAGTTTTGATACAGAAGACAATGTGAGACAATATATTTTCTAAATTATGTAAAAGTTTATTAAGGAAAAGAATATGTAATTCACTTTTGATGGTAATCGCAATGTTGATAGTTCTAGGAAAAGTAAGTATAATCTTCTTTCTGTTATGGAATCAAGTCTTATTAATGTTACAGGGATGTATTTAAGATAGCCATCAATATTTAAAGTAGTAATTATCTTAAATTCCCAAGCAGAAAGCTACTGGCAAGATACCTCTACCCCAATTAAGAGGAGAACTATCATCACTACATTACAGCAGCTATGCCTTTACCCTGAAAGAAGCTGGAGTGAATAGAACAAATCTAAAAGTTCTACTGTATGGTTCAATATTTATACCATAAAAGAGCTGCACTAGCAGGAAGTATTTTGAGCATTCATGCTGGACACCATCCTTTGTTTTCATCAACATCCTTAATTTTAGTCAACATTCTTCAAGCAACCAGGATACTAAGAGGTGCAGATAGAGATCAATACACTCAGTTGCCAGGATTCAGTTAACAAGTTATTTAGGGTCATCCTTAAGGCTATCCGTTGTTAGATTGTTGTATCTTACAATTTATCAATGCCTTGCTGAGGTGATGTTTTTACAGGACTGCCTTGTGTTAACGGATATACCATATCCTATTCTACAGGATCTTGGTGTTCTTGAGCACACAATTATGTCCCAGGCATGTTTAGAAACTTTTAAACCTTCTGTCCAACAGATGAACTCTGCTTTTAATTTTTAATCCCTACTTTATAGGAGAATCATTATTTTAATCTTATAACTCCATCGGCAGGAACTGTCACTTGGTGGGCGGGCGCATGCCCGACCCGCTCGAACATGAAATGGTGCACGTTGATGTTGGGCGAGCATGCCGACCTCATCACACAATCGTTCAGTCAGGTGGGCGTGCGCTGGAGCTGGCAGCACGCCTGCCAACAATTAAAAAGCCTGTTAAGGCCATTAAGTAATCAATTAACTTAAATTATTCGCCGCCCATCCAACCTAACGGTTGACGGGCAGGCGAAAATGCCAAGCGGCCTTTGCATTTTTTTTGGAAACCTCATCCACGGGTGTGATGAGATTTCCAAAAGCAAATAAAAATAAAATAAAAACTTTAATTTTTCATAAATAACATGTCTCCTGCTCACGTGACAGAGTCACGTGAGAGGACATGTTTCATTACCTTTTTTTTTAATTCTTCTTCTTCGTAACTCTTCATCTCCCTGAGGCAACTCTGTGCCTCATGAAGGTTATGAAGCGCTTACTCACATGCATGCGCAAAGTTTGCCTTCGGCCCGCTCGCCCTCCTCCCCACCCCCCACCCCAACCCCACCACCCCGTACAGGCAGTGCTCAGCGCTGCCGCTCGCGTTTCACGCTGGATGGGTCTTAATTGACCCGCCAGCATAAGATCGTGGTCCGGTGCCGATCGCGGGCGGCAGTCAGCTTCCCGACCGCCCACCCCACCGCCTGCTAAGGGCAAAATTCTGCCCGATTATTATGACTGGATTCTCTTATAACTCCATATCTACAGCTGTATTCCTTCCCAACTTCCAACTTTCCTATCCTCTAAGGGAAGAGCAATTCCATTGACATCAAACGAAGGCGTGGAGTTTACAGTGCTCACCACTGACTACAAAGTAGCTCTCACTGAAAGGTCGAGCAATCTCTCTAGTGAGAATTTCATCTATCGCCATGCAGTGGCGTCCCGACTGTTTGTGGCATTCTTTACTGGGGAACTCCCAGTTTGGAGCTAGAGTGATGTCAAGCTTCAAGTGCTGAGATAATTCTTCAGCAATCTCTGCTTTCCTAGTTCCCACCACCTTTTAACTTAGTGCTTGGATGTCTACTTAAAGAGCCATATCCTGCAGGGCTGTGGACCTATTGAAGGAAGATGGGTTTGGCAGCTTTTTGATGACCGGCAGAGGGCTAATGGGCCAAATGGCCTCCTTCTGTGTCATAAGTGTTCAATGATTCTATGTTCTATGATCAGTCTGTCTAAGCAGCCAATCACATTGAATGATTTTCACATACAACCCCCACCCACACAGAAAACTAAAAGCACTAAAATAAAGCCTTAATTCAATTTTTTTACATGGGGCAATTTAAAGATTGGGACATTTACATGCGGCAAAGGTAGAAGCTGAAATATTTTGAAAAGCATTGTTTTAATTATGAAAAACGTTTGGCTTAAAAAAACCCTACTGATTAATCATTTAACGGCACTCTACAAATGTAATGTCATTTTTTTCAGGGCAAATTCTGTTCATCGGCTTTTATTGATCGCATCGCTATTGAAAACCCAAGTATAATCGAACAAGCTGTAACTTTTTAAGGGGTTTCTAACAGCGATGTGGGAGTGGGAAGTTGGTGGACCTTTGGTGTGGGGGTTGGGGGGTGGGGGATGGTGTGTCTATCTCGGAGCCCTGAGGGATAGGCCGCAATTTCAGGATTTCTATGTACTGAACATCATCAAGCTGCAGTCAGTTTTTTGGGGGGGGGGCGGGGGGTAATGAAGGCTTGCCATCAATCCCTGCCACCCCAGCTGCCGCAGAATCCAGGCCCACGTGTCTAAAGAGATTCTTTCAAAAATGACAGTGGCGGAGCCCAGAGTCGTGTCCGAAGTTGAAGAGTGGATACTTTAACTGCAATTGGTCATGTGTTTCACAACAAGTGTCAATGGACCAGTTAATACAGGATTCAGCCAAGTGTAAATACCAGAGCGGCTTGACAGACAAATCACAGAATGTGTTCATTTTCACCAATTAACACTTGAAATTTTGTCACAGTGACATTTCATCGGTTGGAACAAGGAGAACGACAAGCTGTATCTCTCATGACATTAAGCTGCTGATAGATGACCTTGGTGCTGCACGGCCTATTCTATGATTGATCACATGCTGGTATTTCTTGACAGTAATCAATGGTTCCAATCTAACACATTTACATACATTACTAATAAAACAATTAAAAACAGGTTCTGGATACACCCGGCTCCATTAAGAATGGCACTTAGCATAACATAAGGCTGATTAATGCCTAGTTAACATATATACCTCTCATTTTAATTATGATTTTAATATAACTTTTTGATGTTGCCTTTGCCTATGAATTAACACCATGGTCTGGATTTGGCGGTCAGTGGCAAACCAAGGCATTCATCGCTAATCTCGAAGAAAGCTACTGGCAAAGAACCAGCGATTTCTGTACCTTTGTTTTTCTCCTTCCTGACAGCAGCTTAAATTTGGTGCCAAGTCAAGGAGATCGCTAGGGTGAGGGTCAGTGATGTCAGCAAACAAGTTAAAGTTGCCAATCACATTGAAACCAGGAAGTTTATAAAGCATTTGATATTCTTCACCTGTAAGTTAAACTTTCAGGTAGCAAAATAAATGTTTATGACTAGAAGCTCAAATGAAGATACACAAACTTCAAATAAAATTTTAAAATGTGGAATTTTTCTCTTATTATGGGCATCCATGAGACACTGTTGGCCATCAGCAGCAGCAGAATTGCACTCAACCACAATCGGTAACCTCTTATTATTGGTGACATTCTCCAAGTATTAAATTAGCTTCTCAGTGAGGGTGTTTCGCAGTAATATTGATGTCAGTGCCCTGTTAAAATCCTCGTTACACTTCATTCAACAAGGTATAACTTTAGCAAGAGTTTTTACAGTGGGTTTAACAGTGCTACAGTGGAAATTCTCATTGTTTAATTAATTTCCATTATTAGCAGTGGTGGGGGCGGGGCAGGCAGAGGGAGGGGGAAGTGCCTCAACAGAGGTCCTTCTGGGAAAATCTAGTATCACTGATAGCAACAGGGGGGCGGTGGCATAGCGGTATTGTCAAAGGACTCGTAATCTAGAGACCCAGGGTAATGCTATGGGGTCCTGGGTTCAAATCCCACCACACCCCTGCCCCCCTTCATCTAATGAATCAGTGCTCCTGCATGTTGAACACTACTTAGAGAAAGCATTGAAGGTGGCGGGGTGCAGAATGTACTCTGGGTGGGGGACTTTGAGGTCTATCACCAAGAGTGGCTCAGCAGCACCACCACAGACCAAGCTAGCTGAGTCCTAAAGGACAAAGTTGCTCGACTGGGTCTGCAGCAGATGGTGAGAGAACCAACCTGAGGGAAAAACTTACTTGACCTCACCTGCCTGCTGCAGATCCATCTGTCTGTCCATGACAGTATTAGTAGGAGTGACCACTGCACAGTCCTTGTGGAGACAAAGTCCTGCCTTCACATTGAGGATACCCTCCACTGTGTTGCGTGGCACCACCAACATGCTAAATGGTATAGATTTCGAACAGATCTCGCATTTCAAGATTGGACATCCATGAGACACTGTTGGGCAGCAGCAGAATTGCACTCAACCACAATTGGTAACCTCACGGCCTGGCATATCCCCCACTCTACCATTACTACCAAGCCAGGGGATCAACTCTGGTTTAATGAAGAGTGCATGAGGAACAGCACCTGGCATACCTAAAAATGAAGTGTCAACCTGGTGAAACAGGATTGTGTGAGTGCCAAACAGCATAAGCAGCAAGTGATAACAGAGCTAAGTGATTCCACAACCAACAGATCATATTTAAGCTCTACAGTCCTGCGACATCCAGTTGTCTAAGGTGTTGGACAATTAAACAACTCACTGGAGGAGGCGGCTCCACAAATATCCCCGTCCTCAATGATAGAGGAGCCCAGCACATCAGTGCAAAAGGTAAGGCTAAAGCATTCACAACAATCTTCAGCCAGAAGTGCTGAGTAGGTAATCCATCTCAGTTGCTCCCAGCATCATAGATGCTGGTCCTCAGCCAATTCGATTCACTCCATGTGACATCAAGAAATGGCTGAAGGCACTGGATACTGCAAAGGCTATGGGCCCTGACAATATTCTGGAAATAGTACTGAAGACTTATGCCCCAGTACTTGCTGTGCCCCTAGCCAAGGTATTCCAGTAGCTACAACACAGGCATCTGCCCGGCAATGTGGAAAATTGCTCAGGTGTGTCCTGTACACAAAAAGAAGGACAATTGCAACCCGGCCAATTACCGCCCTATCCGTTTACTCTTGATCATCAGTAAAGTGATGGAAGGTGTCACCAACAGTGCTATCAAGCAAAACTAGAGTCAATGGGAATTAGGGGGAAAACTCTTCACTGGTTGGAGTCATACCTAGCACAAAGGAAGATCTGCTCCTATCACTGCTTGCTTATCTCCACAATCACCACACCCTCAACTTCTCTCTCCCCCCGCCCCCCCCCACCTTAAACCAGCTTATATTTCACCTTTCTCCTAACTATGCTTCAGTTCTGCCGAAGGGTCGTGAAGACTCGAAACGTTAACTGATTTCTTCTCCACCGATGCTGCCAGACCTGCTGAGTTTTTCCAGGTAATTCTGTTTTTGTTTTGGATTTCCAGCATCCGCAGTAGCTTTTAGCTTTTTGTTTTTATTATTATTGTGGTTGTAGTTGTTGGAGGTCAATCATCTCAGCTCCAGGACATCACTGCACGAGTTCCTCAGGGTAGTGTCCTAGGCCCAACCATCTTCAGCTGCTTCATCAATGACCTTTCTTCCATCATAGGGTCAGAAGTGGGGATATTCGCTGATGATTGCACAATGTTCAGCACCATTCGCAACTCCTCAGATACTGAAGCAGTGCATGTCCAAATTCATCAAGACCTGGACAATATCCAGGCTTGGGCTCATAAGTGACAAGTAAAATTCAAGCCACACAAGTGCCAGGCAATGACCATCTCCAACAAGAGAGAATCCAACCATCGCCCCTTGACATTCAATGGCATTACCACCACTGAGTCCCCCACTATCAACATGCTGGGTGTTACCATTGACCAGAAGCTGATCTAGAGTAGCCATATAAATACTGTGGCTACAGGAGCAGGTCAGAGGCTAGGAATCTTGTGGCGAGTAACTCACCTTCTTATTCCCCAAAGCCTGTCCACCATCTGCAATGCACAAGCCAGGAGTGTGACGGAATACTCTCCACTTGCCTGGATGAATGCTGCTCCAACAACACCCAAGAAGTTCAATAGCATCCAGGACAAAGCAGCCTGCTTGAATGGCACCCCTTCTACAAACATTCACTTCCTCCACCACTGACAAACAGTAGCAGCAATGTGTACCATCTACAAGATGCACTGCAGAAACTCACCAAGGCTCCTTGGGGAGGAGATGGCGAATTGTCGCCGGACTAGTAATCCAGAGACCCAGGGTAATGCTCTAGGGATTCGGGTTCGAATCCCACCATGGCAGATAGTGGAATCTGAATTCAATAAAAATCTGGAATTAAAAGTCTAATGATGACCATGAAACCATTGTCGATTGTTGTTAAAAACCCGTCTGGTTCACTAACGTCCTTTAGGGAAGGAAATTTGCTGTCCTTGCCTGGTCTGGCCTACATGTGACTCCAGACTCACAGCAATGTGGTTGACTCAAAATGCCCTCTGAACTAGGGCAACCAGGGATGGGTAATAAATGCTGGCCTGGCCAGCAATGCCCACATCCCATGAACAAATAAATTTTTTAAAAAAAAGATAGCACCTTCCAAAGCCGTGACCACTACCATCTAGAAGGACAAGGGCAGCAGATACATGGGGACACCACCACCTGCAAGCTCTCCTCCAAGTCACTAACCATCCTGACTTGGAAATATATCGCCGTTCCTTCACTGTCACTGGGTCAAAATCCTGGAGCATCCTTCCTAACAGCACTGTGGGTGTACTTACATCACATGGGCTGCAGTGGTTCAAGAAGGCAGCTCACCACCACCTTCTCAAAGGCAATTAGGGATGGACAATAAATGCTGGCCTAGACAGCAGCGCCCACATCCCATAAATGAATTTTTTAAAAATTCTGGACTTCTGTGGTTACTCTGTACATGGTAGTTTCTGTCAGTTTCAGTGGAGTAATGTCAGCGAACACTGACAGTGTCGCTAACATTATCACCACAAGATCTGGGAAACATACAATCCTAGGAAAAACTCAGCAGGTCTGGCAGCATCGGTGGAGAAGAGCACAGTTGATGTTTCGAGTCCTCATGATCCTTCAACAGAACTAAGTAAAAATAGGAAAGGGGTGAAACAAAAGCTGGTTTGAGGGGGGTGGG